>NC_090933.1:73111070-75631070 GCF_040938575.1 Ambystoma mexicanum
CTGGGTGCATGTCCATGTCTGGAGAGGGGGAATGTTGCGCCTAAAGCACATGTTATGTAGCATGGCACAGGCCAGGACTATTTTGCTCACCTTCACGGGGCTCTACATAAGTGCACCCCCAGACCTACTCAGGCAGCAAAACCTTGCCTTCAGCAGCCCAAATGTTCATTCTATGGTGCACCGTGTCTGGATGTGTGCACGGTTGTAGGCATGGTCGTGCTGGTCTTGCGGTTCCCTTACGGGGGTCATCAGCCATGGCATCAAGGGCTACCCTGCATCACTGGGACACAAGGGGGATGAAATCATTGTGGTGGTAGTCATGGAAGCCAAGTCTGTATGTTGGTCTCTGCCACATGAGATAGGTAGAAGACGTAGGCAATGGCACAGATGACCCTAGTATCCGGTGCATTATGTTTAAGGCTTCTATGTTCCCTTTCTTACTGATTTTTACACATTCATACAGACAGAAATCAGCCTGCTTGCAGTCTGTATTCATTTATTACAGAGTTGAAAGACACATATTACGACAGGTGCCCATGTATGATTACAGTAGAGCTATCTCCCTGGCACTACAACTCTATAGGTCTCATGCTCTATCTGCAGCACTCTACCGGGTAGAATGATGGGGTCACTTGAACGTACCTCCCTTAGTGTATCAGAGAACGGTTTTCTGAGAGCCCTTCTCATGCAACCACGGGGAGTGCCCTTAGCTAGTCTCCGCTGGTAGTGTAATCGCTTTCCTATAGCAGAGGTGTCTTCCACAAAACCATTGTTATACTGGGTATTAATCTGGTCCAATCCGGAACTAGCTCAATATTGCATGGCCTTAGCTAATTTTCTCAGCTTGAGCGGGTCTCAAACACTTCCTTGGTTCAGGTTTGTCCGCTCTGAATTTACAAGGCTGGATTTGGTATCTCTAGGGGATCGCCATGAAAGCATGAACTCAATTTCCAAGCGACTTGTGAAGAATGCATGTTCAAAGGCTACACTGTATCAAATGAAGCAGGATTGGATGGCTCTGAGCACTGGGCGCTTGTACATAGAGAGCAAGAGCAAGCTAGCATCCGGATTTGAAGAATCTCTTGATGTGATCACTCCCGGGTTCGTGCGTGCTCTCTTAATTCAGCTACACACCAACACCTCGAAAGTTGCATCCTTTGTGGCTGAATGGAAGCCCGCTAATGAACCAACGCGCCTGGTTTGTGGTGCTATAGAGGAACCCATTTCTCACTTCCTGATCTTATGTGTGGGTTATAAAGACCTCAGACTTTGCTATTTATTCCTCTTGTACAGATTCAAAAATATATGGTCCATCGGGACTGTATAGGGTTTTTGCAAAAATACAAATGATCTAAATGTTGTCTTTTCTGTGTTAACTTTTTTACATCCGGCGTGGATGAGAAGGTCACCATGGGTTGACACTGGTTCTATTTGACCTCTTCCCAGCTGACTACATCTACCAATGTGTCAAGTGTTTGTCCATTACTTGTATCAAATTATCATCTGCGCTTTTTATTATTTGCACAATCTATTGGAAGCTCCAGGTGTGCTACGATTGTTTTATCTATGATATTTGTTATTAACTGTTGACAACCTTACCCATTTTAGATTGTTTTAATATGCATGATGTGACATCCCGATGTATGCTTTATTCTGTTTGCGTGTCATGCTTTTATGGCAAATTGGCAAATAAAGTTGTGCAAATCATCAATATATTTTATTCTGGACTTAATTCTTGCTCTCTTGACTACGCTAAATCTTTCTTGTTTGCTATGATGGAATAGCGATATGGGTGACTTACTTTTTAGCTTAATCAAGGATGATGCTAGAATATGTTTTATTTACTGTTGCATGGACCTTATGGGTTCATGCTAAACCATGCTGCCTACTATGATGGTTATGCAGTTGGATTAGTCCCTTTTAAACATAAATGAGGATGATGATTGTGTCCATTGTATTAGTATATGTAATGTGATTGTCCCTAATGATTTTAAATCGTGAACTTTTTGTTTGTGGGATCTAGAGTAATGTGTCTTTTCGAATGTACAAAAAGCTAGCATTAGTTGTATTGTACTGATAAATAAATGAAAATGTACGTAGAAACACATAGGGGATAACCAACTGGTTATTCTATTTACTGAGGTAACGCAATCTTCACAATAACGTCTTGTATGATTTTGTAGGCTTTACGTCCGGGAAAAGTAAGAGCTGTCCCTGGGATGCAACCTGCTTGGAAGCTGCCTGTGTGTTCATGCAGCAGTGATGTGCCCTGCAGGCTGAACGTGTGTCCAAAGGTAAATCAATGTAATAATAAACATTAGCTTCTCAGCAGCGCCTTCATCAGTAATCGCACACTATTTCCATCTAAATCCATCTTCAATAAATAGCATCCTTAAAGACACCTTCGCATTACTTCAGCCCCTTCTCAAGAAACATATCCACTGTCCTTGTATCCAACCCTCTGACTCCATCTTTTTGCAGCACCCGTTACTACTGTTCAGCACAAACCCTCACCCGCACACCCCATCTGGCTCACCTCCTCCCCCATTTCCCCACATCACCCATCAACACCACCCTCCTTTGCCTCAACCCTCATTCCTAACCACAAACCACCCCAAACCACTCCATTCATCCCCTTCCCCATCTCTAACCCAATGCACACTACCACCTTCCACAGAACCCTAAGGCACCCCACTGAGCCCCCTTACACAAATACTACCTTTGCCTACCCTTCCGCCCCTCTCGATCTCTACCTATTAACCCTCTTCACCCCATGACTCTTAGCGTCCCCACCTCCCCACCCTTGATTTCACCACCACCCATTGCCTCGCTCCACTCCCCTCCGCTTCATCCACCTTCCCCCCTCCAACAATTCCCCTCACCGCCACACCCACCGTATCATATGTGCCTTCAGTAGATTTGTAGAGTGTGCATGCCACCTGCTTTTGGATCATACCAGAGTGTGTCATCCACAGTCTGACCTTACTTCTGCTTCTGCTGTCTGCATCCCGGTCGATATTCTATTTACTTTGTATATGTGCATGTATCATATTTATTTTGTAACTTTAATGTATACCGAGTATGTGCCCCCTGCTAAGCTTATGAGACTGCATTGGTGTTTATTTTGTTCAGTTCAAAAACCACTGCAAAATACATAATAACAATGTGCAAGAAAACAGGGAAATATAATACATACAATGTGCATAGTGTCCCAAACTGCATTATCAAAAAGTCATGAAAGTATAAATCAAACATTACATATAACACACAGTACTTTCAGGTTCTATGCTCTTAGATTGCTAGTTTTTTTCCCCTCAGTTTAATTGCTAAATATTTTTTGGCTGAAAAAACTCATTGATTTTTATTTTATTTGGGGGGGGTCCCCCAAAGCCCCCCCTTTCCTACAATCTGCTCCCTGTTCCCCCCCACTCCCCTGGAACCATTTTTTCAATTAGTTTTTTCAGCAAAAAACACAGCAAAACAAAAGCCTACCGATCTAACATCGTTGTATTGTACTTCCAGAGATATCACAACTGGATTTCAGTATTGACCCGAATGAGGGCAGAAGGAGGACACAACCAAATTAGCTGCCCAGGCAGTCCCGCTACCCTAGCTGGTTGCCCTGCTCCAAGTGCGCACATTTCTAGAGCCTCCACACTTTCCAACTAAAGGTGGCCATAGCAAAAGCAACAGCCACTCCTACAGTGGAATATGCCCACATGATTGCCACTTGCAAGTACGTTATTCTTGCCTCCATACGGTCTATGCACAGAAAAAGGAAATGGACCACAGATTCTTGCCCTAAGCAAAAACACTCATGGGGATCAAGCTTAAAGCCACTTGCCTGCTGACAAACTTAACGGCAAAATGCTGAGGCAGAATATGGGATAGAGGGTCCTTTAGGTCATAGTACAATTCTAATCTATGGTTGGACCACCTAGGTTTTTGGTGGGCTACTGCTATTGGGCCTCATTACGAGTTTGGAGGTAGCCATGCTGTTTTTACTGGCATGGATACCCCCAAACCCCCAAACTCCCATCGCGGTCCTGCAAAATGGGAATAACTGAACCATTCCGACCTTTGCGGGCCCGGTAATTCCCATTCGCCGGACCCGATATGTCCCCATTCCCATTTGAGCCCCCATACGTCTCAATAGGAATGGGGAGGATGGTAACAACGGTCCCATTCGTAACAGGAACGTTTTGCTACCATCCTGTTCTGCTAGCGGGTGCCACTCTGAATGTCTGGTCTGACCAGGTGTGAAGAGCGGCCCACGAGCAGAACTCGTAATGTGGCAGTAGTGTGATAAGAGCACCGGCAGCACTACCCGTGTCGTTATCACTCTACCACCAGGGTCGTAATGAGGCCCATTGTCTCCAAATAGATTCCTTTAAGATCTTCAAGTCGGCCTGAACAATAGAATTAGGTGTGTCCTAAAAGCGGGCAAGATGAAGGGAACCTAATACATTTTCGCTATTACTAAGTTAATTGAGCCATCATGTACCCCTAACATCCGTCAGCTCCTCCAGGTTGGTGGTGCTTAATGACAATGCCCCCTCCGCTGCCCTTCATCTAGCGCAAAGGAGCACACATCTCATGGCAGTCTCTTTACTGATCTGCGTTAAACTGAACTCCTCATGCACCAATATGGTCAAAGGCGAAGCTGAATGTTTTATCAGTGACTTAGTAAAAAAGTTCTCGGCAACTTATAGATCAGTCAGTTTACATAACACAAAGCTCACTCGGGTAGAAGGACACGTGTGAAAGTCAACGCCATAGATGCCGTTGAGGGGGCAAACTTTCTGTGCCACAAACTTAATGATTGAAGATAGGATACACCCCACCGCTTAACGGTGAGCTAACTCCTGGCATGTTTGCGTTTCTAGGTGCCTAAGGAATAGAGCCGAATCCCCAGGTAATCATACCGTTGGACTACTTCCCACGGGGCTCCTCCCAACAATTATCTTTTTCCTCAATTTTTTCAGTTAGCTCCGCCCATCCCCTTTGTTTTAAAGCTATTTATTTCCAGAGCCATAATGCACAATAATTGTTCAAGGAACTCCTAAAATTAAACAAACCATTTTCATTTTGCAATAGCAGAGATGCATGGTCAGCAAACAAGTAGGTGGGAACTTTGATGGCTGGGGGGATTGGATGCTGCTTTATGGAGCTAGGTATCTAGGTCATTGATATAAAGATTAAAAACATAAGGGAGCCACACAACCATACCTGACACTCTTCACATTGGGAAAGTTGCTGGTGACCTCACTTGTATGCCCATACTTCACCTGTGATTGGGTGGTCCCATCTGTGGGCCGAATCGAGACACAAGGGGGGGGGGGGCTATTCCTTTGTTCAGAATAGTTTCCCATAAAATATCCCTGTCAACTGAATTAAAAGAGGCCGCTAGGTCAATGTGCCCCAGATAAAGGGAGCCTTTATGTAAATGAACATACTTATCCCGTAGCAGCAAGAATCTTAGGCCCTTCTCTATCGTCCCTGTACTTTAACTAAATCCGCCCTGTGATGGTGATAACACTGTGGCCTCCTCCACCTACCACATCAATCTTGACAGGTTCACCTTGTCAAAGATCTTAAAAATGAAATTGAGGATCAAGAGAGGTTATTAATTCTCAGGTTGACTCCTGTCCCCTCTTTTTTTATGGGCTCTATTTAGGCCAGCCTCCTTGACACAGGGATTTATCCTGATGATAGAATGGCATTTCAAAATATTAGAGAAAACAAGTGCCCAGATGGTGGGTTCTGACTTAAACAAGTCAGCTGGAACCATATAGCAGGCTTTAGTGAACTTGGCTCTAATATAGACTTAGTAGGGGGAACAGGCAGAACCGGAAACCCATTCCTAGCCTTGTTGCCCAGGGCATCCTCCCAGGCCAGAGGAGCTTCCTGTTAACAAAGTAACCCAAACTATTGGCTCTACTTTAAACAGGTTACCTTACAAGAGGTCTGTGCTTAATTTTCACAGAAAGCTTTATTCTTTAACGATCACTTCTGGCTCCTGCTATTATCTTGATATTGCCTGGTTCTTGGTATGATTGGGCGTCTGCCTTCCCCTTGTGGCATCCCATTTTAAGGCTGATTTTGAAGTCTTAACCTGTAGAAAAGAAAGATCACCACAGCTGTTTTGGTTTCAGAGCTTGAGCCAGACAGATTCTGGTGATCTATGTAAACCTATTACCAGTAATTCCTTGTTCTGTAGTCTACTTCAACATTGGTCAATTGCCTCTAAAAGACGAACACTGAGTGAAGTTGTCATTGGGAGAGTACAACTCCATTACTACCTTGAAAGTATCTGCCTTTACCAAAAACGGCATAAAACATCAAGATGGTGCATGATAGGAGCTCCTGCTACTAACATGATTTTAAGGTCAAAAGCGCGGTGGAGTTGTAACTCCCTTGCTTCCACTTGTATTGTATTGAACTTGTCATTTGTATAGCACCATTTTACCTATTATAGTCTCAATGCGCTGTTAGTGGGAACACCCTCGGAGGACCGAAGTGCAGAGTGTTGGAGGTCATGGAGCACAATTAGCATGTGTGTGTGCATTTGGCCAAGAAAGGCTTAGCAGGGCTGGCCAGGCTCTGGTAGAGAAGAAACCCATGTGGTCAGGCATATGGATGGCTGCTGAGAGGAGTAGGGTGCTATCAGTGCTAGAGACTCGCTATGTGTTTTTCGTGCCCAAATTTGTCATAGGTCTGTGCTGCATTCTGCTGACAGAGGTGTTGAAGCGTAGGTTGGTGTAAGTAGCCGGAGAATTTATGTGAACAGCATGATCACATTTTGTCATAGTCCTTTCTGTATCCTGAAGTATGTGGATAGCCATGCCTACGGCCAGTAGAGTGGTGTACTATACGTACCTTGCCGCCATTCATGGCACTTTGTTTCTAGAGTGGCGCTCAGGTACTTGGCTTCTTCTGTCGGTTCTTGCGGCTGTTATAAAAGCAGCAGCGACAGTCTTAGCTCCAACTATTCACCACTGGAGGCGCACTTGATGAAAGATGTCCCAGAATTAAAAATAACTAGGTAACCCAGTTACCACAGCACCTTTTTATATAAACCATCCTCGAAAAGACTGCTAGGTTCTCCCCTATTGACAAATGTTCTCCCATTGTACTTTTTCCCAAACAAACTCCCTCATGAAGAGATGACAATAGGTTAACTGTGGAATTCCCAGACACATTTTCAATTGTGGGGCATCAGTCAACTCAAATCAAATTTTTCCCAATTGTTTCCCTTGCAGAACTTGCAGTCATTCCTTTGTGTAATGTGTGATCAGTCCTGACGAGAACTGGGTACTATTTGCTGCTCTCACTTTTTTCAAGTGTGACTTCTTTCAAAGAAAAAGCCAAACACCTTGTAAAACACCAATCATAAAAGTTCCTGGTTTGCCTGAATTCATGTCTGCAGACAAACCCTCTCATCACACTCAAACTGTAAGGATATATCAGTGGTGATGTACACAGCCGAAGACTGAAGGGTGTTGGCAAATTGCTGGGACTTGTCAGATCCCTAAGGTATAGAATTTGTAAATTACTTGCTTTTTTTGGAAACCCATAAAAAAGTAGCCCTCCTGGACACAATAAAGACACACATTGTTTTTCTTCTCTTCTTCCTTTCTCATCGATTAGGGGCCTTCTCACATGACATTCAGTTGAAATATCTCCTTTGCTATCCTCGCTTCCTTCTGAGGCCAGTTGGGGTCCATCTAGTCTCTGTGGGGGTTTACCTCAAGGGTGTTCCTTTTTCTACCCCATACCCTCGCTCAGACTATTTGCAGTGCAATCGCAATTGGCCCTCCCAAAAGATGGGTCTCTCAACCACAGTAGCCAGTGCATCCTAAAATGCATCCCAAAGCCCTTGATAAAATAGAGAAACCATTATTTTCTGCCCAGTAAACTTCTAGAACTAGAGTATTAAAATGAGCTTCTCTGATTTAAATCCATAAATTCATTGTACACATCTAACAAAAACTGTTCTCCTGTCAAACGTTTTCCCCAACTCTGTTTTACAAAGCTCCAGGTCATATAATTACTACATAGACCATGCTGCTGTGTCTCCAGGTAAATATTATAGCATAAAAGCAGCCATGGCCTTAGATGTGGGGAAGGCCTTAGGTCTGCAAACATTGTGGCTTTGGTAAATTAACTGCTAAGTAAGAAAGAAAGCTACAACAATCCTTGCCATGGTCTTGCCTGATCTTCGGATATAACCCCTGACCCGAGTTGGCTTCACCTGTTCTTCTGTGAGTATTGGTCTCCTAGGAGGGATCATGTTTGGTACGGTTACCAGTCATTTGGTCGACAACCAAATGGTCGAATGACCATTTGGTCGACACCAAATGGTCGAAATCCAAATGGTCATTTGATCTTTTTTTTTCGACCAAATGAGCGGACACCGTTTGGTACATCTATGAATTCAGTCATGATGGCATTCTATGGCTTCAAGCAGTTCTTCCAAATTACCAACTCCTCACCCAAATATGTGTATGATGTTTTAAGTTACTGTTGTCTGATAAACGTTTTGGCCGAAAAATAGCTGTTTTCTTTTAGTACTTCACTGTAATTGAACCTGTATTCAATATGTTGTTGAATAGTGGAAATTAAAACATTTTAAAAGTTAAAGGACAGCATCTGAGAGGAGGCTCGAACCCAGCACTCATGTCTGCTTTCTTCTCTGACCCCCAGCCCACCAATGCTCTGGCTGTGGTGTGCACCCAAGTGCCTGTGTACCTGACAATAGTGACCTTTTATGTGTTGCAAGAAGGGCTTGATTGATGGACAGGAATGAGGACCGCTCATGCATGAAAAGGAAACACCTACATGCAAAGTATTAGACAGGGCCTCGCATGGTTGCATCTACGACTTACTGTGAGTAATGTGGAGCCAAAATAGTGGCGATGTGGGGTGAAGAAAGGGTCATTGTGGACAGTGAAAAAAAGAACAATGTGTTCAAATGTTTCTTCCAATTACAGGGGTTTATGATCAAGCATTGAACATGCTGATTTTAGTTGCTCTTTTCTCAGACAAAGAACAGGCAGATTCTGTTGTCTGAGTTTTTACTATTTACATTTTGTCTTGGTGAATTCAAATCAATAAAGAAAGCCCAAATCACATGCATATACACTGTTGCTTTTTATGTCCTAATTCCTTTTTGAAAATCTACTTTATTATAAATGACTGCTTTAACCTCAAACCGAGACAAGAATTATTATGCCATCCATTCAAAATGTTAATAGGCAGGAAGAGAGTTCTTTTTAATTGTACACACATTGTTCAATGTGAAGCTAGTTCAATATTTATATCTATGCAGTGATTCTTCAAGACATGTTCTGCATATAAGATGCTGTGGGATTTAGTCTCTTGAGTAACATTTTGTGTGATATTCTTAGGTATCTGGTACACCACAAACAGACCATCGGACATCGCCGGATGGAAAGGTAAATGCTGTGATGAAGGAAGGGCCCAGGATGCTCTGGGCTGAGAGGGAACAGGTACAGATGGTAACACATGGACGTTGTCTAGACCAGGGTTCTGCAAACTGTGCCTCTCAAGATGTTGTGGACTATGACTCCTACCCCACCATGGACTGCGGTAGATGGGGCTGATGGGAGTTACAGACCAAAACATCTGGAGAGCCAAATGTTCCAGACCCCTGATCTAGGACTATCTTGTGTGGCATACTAGGACTTGCACCCCAACTAAGCCCCTGGGTCGAAAAAGGTTTCTGTGAATCCCTGAGAATTATCAGACTATGATCAGGCACTCCCTCAACAAACTTATATAACCTCATCAATCCTATTTCTGTAAAGCTAGAACTCTAATTATTTCAACATGTCACAATAAAATGGCACGTTAAAAGTAGGGATGAGAAAAAAAGGATTTTAGGACATGCAATTTGTAGCAGGTTAGTTTGAGTGGTTTTCAGATCCAGTTATTTTACTAAAGACTGACCCTTGCATTGAAGAGGAAAGCTCCATTACAAGTTGTGTTAGTGGATAGAGTCTCCGATGGGTGTTGTCAAATTGGCTTTGACATCAATTCAGATTATAAGAGATGCCCATTGATAAAGATCTTGCTAGCCAACACCTCCTGTTATAAAGTAAGGGGTGGCTTTCTCTCTCTCTCTCTTTCTCTCTCCTCTCTCTCCCTCTTATTATGTAGCCACTCCAGATGTTTTGGAGCATGCTGGGTTGGAGTCATGGGGCTTGAAGTCCAAAGCATCCGGAGGGCCACATAATGAGTGACCATGCAAGGTTGCAGTGGCCCTACTGAACAGATCCCTCTTTTGATGTTGCCCTAACTGAGCATTGCACCTGCTTGTTTACACCACCAGAGATCCCCACTAGTTCACCATAAGCACGGGACTGGGTACTGAACTCATGCTGCTCTGTGTTGTCTTGCTTCCAAGACTGGTACGGTGCCCCTAAACTAGAGAAGGGACATAAAGAAGAATGAATGTCTCTGCCATGCTTTCCTCCTCCAAAATTGCACCCGTATGGGGATTTCATACAGGCATAAAAGAAATGGATTCCCGTGGAATCTGTCTGCATTTAGCACTTGCTGAAACCAGGCAGATTCCATATGGATGGGATGCATTGTAAATTCTGCCTGCCAAGCATAAATGGCAGCTGGCATTTACATTTTTTAGCAAATGGGAATGTCAAGGCATGAAGGCATGAAGAAAATTGCATGCAGGTGCTAATGTTTGCACTTCCTTGCATGCAATTAGTACTTTTGTAAAAAGTGTGCAAATTGCTGCAATATTTAGAAGCATATTAAGGTTTATAGTGATAAATTCGAATGACATTATGTCGAAAGTCATAATGTCGAAAAAAAAAGTCGAAAAAAAGAAATTCGAATGTCTATTTTTAATTGCTTTTTGTTCGAAATGTGGGGGGGTTCCCCTTCAACCCCCCACTTTTTTTTTACCCCTTTTTCTTTACTCGCGGAACCCAAAAAAAGGTCAATAAAAAAAATTAAACATTCTAAAAAAAATATTTTGACATTTTTTTTCCGACATCTTTCACCATAATGTTTTCAACTTTTTCACTGCCTACTGCATATTAACACACGATGGCTGTACTTAAGGACACCCACATAGGCACCTTTATGCTGCAGGTTTAACCTTTACTTATTTTCATTACTTTAAATGTAATTGTATTCTTGTTTCTAGAACCAAGAACACCAAAGAAAGCAAGGACCTTGCCTTACAGAAGTGATGACCCATTACACTTCCTTTTTACCCAGACTGCTAACACCGGGTCATTTATTTGCCAAACTTGTGAAAGTCCCTTTATAGCGCTGATCAGGGCCAAATAACCTGGTAAATGTGACATTGCAGACTCAGGAAGTTCTACAATCACATTTTAGCTCTGGCTACTGCACCAAAGAGAAATGTCTATTTACGCCAACTGGTGCGTCGACTTGTTCCCTTACAGTTTTAGAAGAGGGGTATGACACATTGACCAAGTCACACAGGAATAACTCTTCTGGTATGACAAATAAGTTGTAACCCATAGCCAGCAAAGCATCCTTTTCTGTTAACGACATATCTCGTAAAATTTCCGCACCCAGATGCAAGATCACAATACCAGTTCGGCGTGCCTCATAGAACTCAATTTGTAAAGTCTTTTGACAGTAAAAGACGTAGATTTGGTGTGTCTTTTTATTTATTATTATTTTTTTATAATTTATTTGCATTTTTAAAGCGCTCACACAGCCGCATCGGGGCGCTGTTACAGGAATTGTTTGGCTCTCATTTGCTCTCACCAGAGTTCCTACTGTATCTCATCTCTAGCGAGGCCTGCCATAGACGCGTACAGACACCTCATCTTTCCAGAGATCTGCTCTAGGATTCTTCTTATGCCAAGGACTCCCAGGGGTTTTTCCGCCTAGGTTGGCTTTTCCGCTGAATGGCTGCCACGGAGAAGGGGCCACTAGTTTGCCAATTGCCCAGGCAGACATAGTGGCTTCCCTTTGAGGCAGGCCGTACCTCTTCGAGAAGAAAAGGTCCACAAAGAAGAAGAAGAAGGGAAGGAACAAGGAGTCCTCATCGAGTCTGGAAGAATCGGGTGAGGAACGGAGATTCCTATCTGATTTAAGTGACGAACCTGACCGTGTTGACACTATGAGGATATACTACTAAGGCGGAGGAAAGCCCATCAGCCAACGGCTTGGCAGAAACTCAAACGTCTAGCATTTTACAATACCTGTAACGTCTAGTGATGTTTTACTCGCATCTCACGATTCCTGCAATGTCTGCTAATGATTTCAACATCGGTGCTCAGTCTAAAAGGAAACTTTAAACAGAACCCAAACAGTGGATGGTCGAATCATACTCCATCGATGTTGAAACATGGAGACTAAAGCGAAACACTGATATGGTGTCCTAAGATGTAGCCCATCAGATCTGTGGCATAAACATACCAACAGCCCTTGCCACATCGGCTATCTATAGTAGAACAGTGCGGAATCAGTGAAGGAAGAGGATCCTTCTATTTATTGCTGCTTATATGCCAGGAAAATGGTCTCTCCAGCCCATCTACTCAAAGTCGCCGTGGACTGCGTTTACCGCCTTTAACCAACTCCAGAAGAGACAAAAGGAAGACTCAGAATCTCGAAAAGATGGACTTAGTTCACAATGCATATGAGCCTCACCTGTGATCCTTTCGGGTCTGACCGCTATCAGTAAATGAAATAAATAAATAAATAAATACATCTATGAGATGCTAACATGACTCCTGTGAGGAGGCAGAATCAGGCCAAAATGTAGGCGTGATGTAATCCTGAAGCACATGAAAGTCTGTAAGAAATCTAGGATAAAAAAAAGAGGAGTGCCAGGACCAATTTCTATGGGAGACCATACAAACAGGGCTGTGAGCAAAGTAAAAACCCACTTCATCTGAGTGATGAGTGGATAAGAGATAAGAAACAGATGACAGGCAAACTGCACAATCTAATTAATTTCTATATTGGGATTGTTAGATGTTCAAGCAGCTACCTGCTAAGGCCTCAAGCTCAAGACTGGGAGACCCAACATAACAGTTCTCATTATCCGTTCAACAGTATGGGAAAATAACGTGTGGTAGTTCTGGTACTGTCACTTTTTTTGAGGTAACAGAATTACTGCAATTTTTTCCTCCACGCCGAAATGTAGGTTTGACCTTAAAGTGGAGGCTTTGCCTACAGCATCAGGCTGCAGCTAAATCCACCACTTTAGGGCCAAATCTCGGCTGAATTACCATGGCAGAATTACAGCAGTGGAATTACAGCCGTGAAAATTACCCCAAAATCCCCATGAAGTCCTATGAACTCTGCAATGGGAATTAACACTGTCCCACTACCACTTGTAATCTCATGGTAATCCCATAGAACCAAGTGAAGGTAACAGTAATCAGGTTTGTTAGCAATTTGGCAGAGTTATTGCCTAATTGCCACAAAACTCGTAAGAAGGTTCAAGATCCTCCCAAAGGAAATCTGAAATTCTCACTGGTTGGCACAAAAGAGAACATTATGTGGAAAATTAGACTACATTAAACTTTTAAAGTCCCCTAAATCTGCACCTAGGCAGCAAACCCCCTTCCAATAAACCCTCGTTCAGAAAGCTATGTTCTTGGTAGCAATGCAGTGATGGGCCATCACACTAGAGTCTGAAGGTATCAATACAAAATAACGAAGAAAAAAAACATTTGTAGTAAACGGAAATGTCGAATCCCGTTATACCGCACAAGGGAATCGGGGGTCGCAGGGGTGTCCTCCGCTTCCTTTGTGCGGTATAAGTGGTTCGGAGCTTGTGGGCCTGTCCCCCGCCGTCGCAAGGCCGGGATTGGGCTATTGTACAATGGATGTGATATCTATGTGATCATCGCACACCTGCATTTTTGCATTCAGAATTTCCGTTTACAGTGTTTTCGGGTGCACAGTGATCACATAGATCTGAGTCTTAAGGAGAAGCACCTAGAAGAGGATCGACACAATGGCGTAAATGGCGGGAGGCATTGATTTTGCAGCATTGAGGGAAACAATGGCATACAGCTCTACCAAGGAACCAACACCAAAACTCAAAAATCCCTGCATCATGATCTTGGAAAGCCCATAAGGAATCAGGTGACTCAAGGGAAAGAGAAAAGAGGCCAAGCTGTCATTAAATTATCAGAGCAGCTACCACCCACATCTGACAATAATTGACATTGAAGCAAACGAGGGACAATCTCGGCTCAGCCACGACACCTCAAAGCTGAAAGACAGCAAGGGTCACAGTATCTGTCCATATATACTCCCTTCCCCTCACCCCCAGGACCTACGTGTGAAGAAACGCATAGGAAGTCCAGCTGATGGTACAAATCTGGCAGTGTCTCTCATTGGGCACGCCATTGATGATTGAAATTTGACCTGCTGACCATGATTTTATATCGATTCTAACAAGACTGCATGCCTTTTTAGAGCAGGAGAGTAGCAACATGTTCCCCCAAGTTGTGTGACTCAATACTATGAGCTGTGTACTACACCCCCTTCAACCAACAGAGATCCCAATCTGATGCCGCAGTCTTTCTTGCTTTCCTCTGATGTTACAAACGAGGACAATGGAGAATCTGGATTGTCCCAAAAACAAGCACTTTGGTAGACAGTCAGTGACAGGACATGAGGCCGGATGGAAGAAACTGACACTGGAAATGCCAGTCCATCACTGCAAATTTCAAAATCTTTTGCTTGGTTTTCTCATTGGAAATTGTGGA
Organism: Ambystoma mexicanum; assembly: GCF_040938575.1. Classification (NCBI taxonomy): domain Eukaryota; kingdom Metazoa; phylum Chordata; class Amphibia; order Caudata; family Ambystomatidae; genus Ambystoma; species Ambystoma mexicanum. The sequence goes on from NC_090933.1 coordinate 73,125,827, forward strand.
AGGCAGATTTATGGCTTCAGCCACTGAACCAATAAAGACGGTCTGAGAAAGCATCAAGGTGAAGGATGACACAATACTTTTTTGAATTATATGGTTGCCACAAAATTGTGGGCCTGCTTCAGATCTAACATAGGTTGCCATCACCTTGAAACATTGGGCCTCATTACGACCCAGGCGGTAATCTGCCGACATTACCGCCATGGCGTAATGAGCGTTTACGCCGTGGGCCGATGGCGTAAAGAGCGCCACATTACGACCCATCGCGCACGAGCATTACGCCATGGCGGTAATGTAAATAACGCCATGGCGGAAAGGGCCGCTACCGGCATCGTAGGGCGAGCAAGGTGCACTTCCGCCACCGTAAGTAGCGGCCACCGTAATTAGCGGTGGCCGCAATTAGCGGTCACCGTAAAAAGCAGAACCGGAAATGGCGTCATCGCGGCGGAACGGGAAACAGCACGTCGGCCATCTTTAAAAACACAATCCATTGCCATCCTTCCGAACAACACCAGATCCAACCCTGACACCGGTCCCAACCCATCACCCACCCATCCAACCACCCAAAAATGCCTAAAGTTGTTAAGAAGGCATGTGACCGCCAGCTCCAGGAAAGATTTACCCGGGACTGCAAGACAATGCAGCTGTCGTTTTCTCGCTGGAAATGACCAGGCCAGCGATAGCAAAAAAGAAGGCCATATGGGCCCTGGTGGCCGAGCGCGTCAGCGCAGTGGGGACCGTACCCCGCACCCCACAGCAGTGCAGGAAGCGCTGGGATGACCTTCGCATACGGGTCAGAGCCGTCATCTCTGCGAACCACAACCTTGCCCTGGGTACCGGTGGAGGTTCGGAATCCCCACTGAAACTCCAACCGTGGGAGGAGATTTGTGCAACCACGATTGGCATGGAAGGCATTGAAGGCGTTGGAGGGATGGAAAGGGGAGTTCCGACATCAGGCGATGAAGGTAGGTGCCTCAAACAAGACATGCCATAGTCACTGCAGTCCATTCATGTGTAGCACAATGTTGCCCTAGAGTGTAAATGCAACACATTAGCTCGACACTGCCCATAGCCCATGCGAGCTCCACCCTGTATACACTGCTGGCACCCACATACCTGCATCCACATTCCACACTGAAAGGAGACAACCTGCATGGCACTGCCTGAAATCTGCCTCATCTACTGACCAGATTCATGTCAATCATTGTCATTCCAAAGTCCGCAGACCCATCAATAACGCCCTCCCTCCTTTGCTCCACCACAGGCACAGATTCACACCCCGAGGACCAGGACACCCCTGCGACGAAGAGAGCCAAGAAGGCCAATAATACCATCCCCGCACCCTCAACCTCAGCTGCAGTGAGGCAGACCCCACAACAAGCAGAATCCACTGCAAGCAAACCGGACGGCCCACCGGCAAGCACCCCAGTAGGCAGCAGGCCAGCAGCAGCAGCTCCACCTGTACCAACATTGCCTGCCACAGAAGGCACCGGGTCTGCGGCCAGCAGCAACATGGGTGAAACAGCTGCAATTGCTGCATGTTCAGACTCTGACATTGAGGAGCACGAAGTCAGAAGCCCCACTGACCTTCTACATTCCCCCTGTTTGTCAAATGCAAGCCCCCATGAGGATCACACACAGGGGCACACAGAGGAAGAGGAATGGCCTTCTACCCCATGCCCAGTCCTCAGTCCACAGGAGGGGAGCAGCCCCTCCATCACACCACCAGCACTGGGCATGGCCCAGCAGGGGCAGCAGTCCCTCGAGGACATCATACAACGGCAGCAACATCTGTCCACGATGCTGACTGAGCATGCTGCGGAATGTGTGGGGGCTAGGGCAACCATTGAACAGGCCACGGAGACCCTAAGGGCCGAAATTGCGCAGAGCACTGCCACCCTGAGGGATGCTATGCAGGCCATGTCTAGGGACATTTGTGGTGAACTTGCCGGGTTGCGTCGTGCGCTCACTGAGCTCACCCACACCCTACAGGACGTGCATGCACGGGAGCAGGCAGGGACATCCTCCGCTGCCAGTTCTGCACAGAGCAGCCCCGTCCGACGTTCCGGACGGAACCTGCGCTCCACAGCCAGGGGTGCCCCGGGGGCCGGGAGAGGGGGCTTGTAACAGCCTGTGGCCACTGTCCGAGGCATCTGTTGACACTTACATGGGTTGTGTTGGGGTGTGCAGGGGGGAGGTGGGAGGGGGTGTGTTGGGGTGTGCAGGGGGGGGTGGTGGGATGGGGTGTGTTGGGGTGGGGAGGGGGGAGGTGGGAGGGGTGTGTTGGGGTGTGCAGGGGGGAGGTGGGAGGTGGGAGGGGGTGTGTCACGACGTTTTATGATAGAAATACACTTTTTGCTTTTCCGAAATGAAATGTGTGGACATTTTCATTGCATATGCGTGCTTTATTGGTGTACAGTCCACAGTGTGCATGTCCCAGAGACACACAGTGCCCCAAGTGCAGTCTCCATGTGATACACACCAGCCGTGTGTGCTAGAAGCAGTGGTCGATGATATTTTGACACATTGCACGCCCCTCCTGTGCATCGCCTCCTCCATGGGGTGCCGCCCCATCTGCACCCTCCTCATCCTCATCGTCAGGTGGTTGCAGTTCTGCGTCAGGGGGCAGGGGCACATTCCGTCTGACGCACATATTGTGTAGCATGACACATGCCATGACGATCTTTGCCACCTTCTCATGGCGGTACAGGAGTGCCCCACCAGACCTGCTGAGGCATCGGAACCGTGCCTTCAATAGGCCGAATGTCTGCTCTATGACCACACGGGTACGTGTATGTGCACGGTTGAAGTCCTCCTCGTGCTGGTTCTGCGGGTTCCGGACTGGTGTAAGGAGCCACCTCTTCAGGGGATAGCCTGCATCACCTGTATGTAGGCGAGAATGTATGTGTCAGTCATGACGTCTGATCAAGAACATGATGTGCCACCATGGCTTGCATCCAACTGTTACTTTGGCTCACTTCTACATGCACTAATTGATTCACACAATGCAACCAGTATATGCTCATGGCTCCCATGGCCTGTTTTGCATGCCATCACCCAATGTATGCAGAGGGGTGGAGTGCATTGTGAGTGCCCATCCACTGTGTCCGTTTATGCCGTTTGGTTAGTTGGCCTGGCACATGTCCTGTGATGGCAATGCGCACATCATTGCAACATTGCTGTGGGCCTCATCATGACCCCAGTGAGCAATGCTGATGTAGACAGGGACATTTTGGGGGCCCTGCTGTCTGTGTAATGGTGTGTTGATGTTTCTGTCCATCATGTGCCTCCTTCGTGGGCAGTTATGGGGGACAGGCCTATCGGTTGATGGTGTTTGGTGACGTGCATGTAGGTGCTTTTCATTGTTGACAGTGTGGTCTGAATTGGTAGAATGCACTTGCAGATGGTTGTGTCATGGTTGGGACACAACCTCATTCACATGGTAGGGCTGCATACATTGGGTATTGGCTTTACTGGTGTTGGGTGGAGTTTGGGTTGCTTTAGGGTATCATCTGTCTCCGTTCTCTCTGCTACTCACAGCCAATTGGAGTATGCATCATCCCTCCCCTTTCAGCCAGGTGGAGTATGCATCATTCCCCCCCCCCTTTCAGCCAGGTGGAGTATGCATCATTCCCCCCCCCCCTTTCAGCCAGGTGGAGTATGCATCATGTTGATTGAGTGGAACTGTTTCCGGTTGGGGTACGGTACCTCCATGGCACGTGGAACCACCAATTCCACATGGGTGCAGTCGATGGCACCAATGCAACCAGGTATGCCGGCTAGTGCATGGAAACCCACTTTGGCGTTTGCAATCTCCTGGGCAGTCCGTGGTAATGAGATGTGGTCGTCTGTGTGCTTGAGGAGGGCATCGAGCACTTGGATGAGTGTTCTTGAGAATAATGGTTGTGAAATGCCATGCAAGTGCCCCACTGTGTGCTGGTAGGTGCCTGTGGCCAGGAAGTGGAGTACAGACACTACCTTCAGTCGGGGTGGGATGGCGATTGGAGTTTCTATCATACTGACAATGTCATTGTGTGTCATGTCTACGATGGCGGTGATGGTGTCCCGGTCCAAACGGTACAGGGTGTGGACCTGCTCAGCAGTGAGGTTGAATGGATTGGCTCTGATGCGTTGGATTGGGGGCTGCCTGCGTGGTGGCACTGGCTGTGCTGGTGGGGCTTGCTGGGCCTGCCTTGCCCTCCTTCTCCTCCTGCGTCTCCTCTGTGCTGCCTGTTGTTGTTGTTGCTGTTGTAGCACTTGCATTGCTATCAGGTCCTCCAGCCCCAACATTGCTAGTCGTATTGCTATCATTGTGGAGTGTGACTGGGTGTGGGAAGGAGTGGGGTGTGCTCTTCCTGAGTCTGTATTGCCTTCACCTGTGCTGTTTCTGTGCACCTGTGGCAGCTGCATTTACTTTACATGGCCATTTACGGTTGGTTCGCGATGGCGTAATTAGCACCATGGCGGTAAGGTACTTAACGGGCTGGGTGATGGCGTTAGGTGCATGTCCGCTTGGGTCGGCATTCGCGTACCTTTCCGCCATGGCGCTAAGTACGGTGTGGGAGGTCGCGTGCGCGCGCCCTTGGCGCAGTTAGCGGCAGCGTTAACTACGATGCCGCTAATGGCATCGTAGTTAACGGTCACGGGTCATGATCGGACCTAGCGGAAAACGATGGCGGTAACCATTTACTGCCATCATTTTTCACTTAGCGCCAGGGTCGTAATGAGGCCAATTGAGTGCTAAACGGAGAATTTAATACAATGCCAGTCCCTGATCTTAGATCATAATAATACACCTCTGTTGATCAGAGCCAGGACTTCTAACAACAGGCCTTATGTCCCCAACCACATCTTTAGGAACAGGTTAACAAGACTAACTAACCCGTCTTGACATACTTGAATCATCAAAAATAAACAAAGCAAGGTTGGAAGTGTAATCTATACAGGTGCAGGAAAGATCTGGATAATCCTTCCATACTTAGCTCCGGAAGGATCTTCAGGTGGCTTTGGAGGAGCTGGCGTACTCGGGGCTGTGGTTGCTGATGCTATGGATGCTGAAAAAGTGAAATGTTTTCCCTGCTGGGTGTCTCAATAACTAGATCAAGGATAATCTGGGGGCCATCATTACCTTTGGATAAACCCCTTTTAACTCAGGTTGGAGGGCCAAAACATGAAGAGAGATACAGTTACTTAGACTCAACCTCTCATTTGGCAAAGTCACCTTGCTTGGTTGCAAACAACCCCTTCCCCTGTAGATGTGATTTAAAAAGGGAATCTTTCTATGTCCTTTGGCCAATCCCACCCAGCATCCTCTTCTCCTTTCACCACTTTAAACAATAGTGGGCATTAAGAGTTCAGGGTGCCGCAGCCGCACCCATAAAGAAATTGTATCTATTTGTCCATCATAAGAACGATTTCACAGGAATCTGCCCCATTCACCTCTGCTTCCCAAAGAGCATTGCAGTTCGGGATCAGAGGTGCATGTTGCATTGGTAGAAGATTTGATTAAAATGTTTGACAAGTTATAAGCTATCTCAATGAAGCCTCTACCTGTCTGTCTACTGCCACTGAAGAAAATACATCTTCTAGGGAAAAAGCAGTGCAACAGGATTGGCTGGGAAGATGGAGATCCTCCTTTAAAGCTGAAGGGAACTCATTATCAAAACTCTGCAGAGGATATATTTAAGTGAGGAACCTACGATTATTAGATCTTTCCTGTTCCTCTCACTCCCTTGTTAGAATATTCTTTACCTGCTTCTGTGGGGAAATACCTATGGCAATCAGTGCCTGAATCTGGCTTAGCAATGCACATCTGGTATTAAAGACAGATAGAGGTTGACAAAAGATACCTTTGTCCTAATTTATATGACACAGACGTCATGGACCACCTTACAAATAGACCAACTCAAAGAGACTAGAGTGTCTTTAGGGTCAGGCTCACGAGGAATGCCCTTGGATTATTTATCTTATTTAGCTGGAACATTTAGTATCTTCCCTTGAGTCAAGCCATCATCCCAGTTTTCTCCACAGATCTTGCAAAATTCCAGAATCCTGGCATAATAGCCAGAAGCATAACATAGGGAATCGGGTAAGGAGGAGAACGCGCCAGCCCCTATACCTAATCATTTGTTTATGGAGACGGGAATCATGAGAAGATGAAGACTTCCTAGAATGATAAAAAGTTTCCCTGCTTGAATATCTGCCATGTCTAACATACACATCACAACACATAACAAATAGAAGCAGCCACAGAAACTCCAGTCATACTCTCTAAAGGATCTCTGCACATTCTTTCTGCAGACAGAAAGCTGCCACACAGATGTGTTGCATCTTCCATGTCTTATAGCAAGGCATCCTGCAATGCTCAAATATATTGGCAGTGCCCGAGTGGCAGGATATCTTATAACTTTTCTAGGCTTAGCATGATGGACTGACATGTAGGGCCGATTTTTAGCCTCTCGAGTACCAGCATCACCATGGCATGTTACCCTAAAGTACGGGAAGCCAACTTCTCACCTTTGAAATATATTGGCCTTGTCTACATCTTCCAAAATCCCTTGCCACTGATTATGCTGACTGGTACTGATGGGAGTTGTAGCCAAAAGAACCGGACAGGTTGGCTACCGCTGCCCTACAGCAATTTAGTAGTTATTTTGGCAGGCAAATAGAACTGACTAAAAAGTGCAGGTCCGGAAGCAGATCAGCAGATAAGTTGAGATCATACCAATGGTGAAAGCCGCTATACAAATGCCCCATAACATAACACAACACAACATAACATCAGCATACATTGTAAACAAACCTTTATTTGTGTTTGTTGCAGATCCTTCCATCCAGTCCGTAGGAAGACATAGCACTCTGAACTATTCAAAAGCTCTTTGATTTATACAAACATTTCTCAAAATGCTGCGCTGTAACCGCTTTAGCTCGAAGCACGTGAATGGCCATGCCCTTATCATTCGCTAGGTTTTGCTAATGACGTGGATGTCCACTTCCTTTAGCCAGCCACTAATTAAGCATGCCGCCATTGCTGCAGGAATTTCTGCTTTAAGTTATGTTAAATGTTAAAGGTATTTGTATAGCGCACTGTCACCAATGGAATTGGTCCCGAGGCGCTCAGGCGGATCTTTAAACAAGAAGGTGGTGGGGGCTAGTAAGGTGAAGTGGGAGTAGGATAGTGGGAGAAGTGGTGTCCTGTTGGCGGCTTCAGTATACAACGTGCGCTGAGATTTGGTGCGAGTATCGGATCTATGTCAGGCCTCGTGTGCTGTTGGTGCGGCTTATGTGTTGTTTCTTTGTTGTTGCGGATATCTGGGTAAAGCTTAATTGGATACGAATGCTATATATCAGTGCCCAGATTCTTTACTAAGTTGTCTGTAGATAATGTGTTGTGGAATTTAATTTCTTTAGTAATATATCGTTTAATCTTCTTAGTTCTCAGATATACCACGACCCGGTCACAGGAAGGCACCAGGTCACAGGATGACAACAAATACAGAGTTCCCCGCCTTGAGTAAGAAGGTAATTAATCATATTAATGCTGATAGAGTCTGATTGGCTGAAAGCAGAGCCCGAGCACCTCTGGGCTAAGACTGAAAAAGCTGCAGGGTGTTCGGAGTACACAGGTTTGGGGCTTATTAAGTGTGATATGCCAGGTGTAGCCCTCCCACTAAGCTCCTGGTAGGAATACAGTTCATGAGAACATCTGAGAATTCTCAGGCTATGAACATGCCCCCCTTCGGCAAGCTTATATAACCACATATACACCAATTTTAGTAAAGCTAGATCTGCAACTATTTCTACACTGCATGGATAAACTGGTAAATTATGCAGAAATCTGGAATGACACGAAAAAAGCACTGCAGGACATGCAAGAAGTAGGAAGTTACTTTGAGTGATATTGATTAATTAATGGTTGATGAATAGAAGCTACAATTGATGATATCTGATAGACTGTACTCGGATCACATTTTAAGAGTTGAGCAGTGAAAGCGAGCTGGCCAACCAACTTCCTCCTGCCTTATGCTAGTGGGAGGGACCTAGGCTATGTCTATGGAATCAGTCATCACGTGTCTGTCTCCTCTCTCCAGTTGTTGCAGTAGATCTGCTTAACTGGAGATTGGAGCTGCTTGTTCACCCCACCAGAGTGTCCTTGCATCTCCTGGATCCACGCTCCTTCCCTTAGTGGTGGATCTGCATGGATTCCTACAGTGCTGTATGAGAGGGATCATAAAGGATGGGCAGCTCTGCCACTAGCCACATGTCTCACGCCTGGCAACACTGTGGTTGCGCAGGATATTGCTGGCTCCCGAGCACCGCTCCCAGTAAAGGACAGAGAACAGAGAATCACCAGCACAGCACAAGATTGCCCATGTTTTTAATTCCTTTGAGACAGAGGGGCAAAAGAAAGACTACTGAGTGCATGGATTTAAAATGAAGACTCCCAATAGCACTGATATAAAGGCAGAGGCACACTAATCGCTGCCAGGAATTGAATGTCCAGTATCTATAGATAATGACATTAAGACAGGAACGCTTGTTTATGCTGCAGGTTTTTTTGTACCCCCTAATCTTATACATTGTTGTAATGTAAAGAGCTCTTTTGTGTATGTCTTTTTCCTTCTCGGCACATCAGAAGTCTGTCATTTCTTCCCATTTCATGTCCTGCCTCCAGGAAGTAATATCTGTGTGGGTGGGTGTGTTCTTCCTACCCACATCACCCTCACCATTGAAACTTGGCCTTGTCCCGTTTCACTTCTGCGGTTGAAGCATGTGGCTCTCTGACATTTCATTTGCCTCAACTCTTCTTCTTCATTGTCATTCCTCGAGGGGGGGCATTCTGGGAGATGGTGGGATCAGCTCCAGCTGCTGTGTCAGTTGTCACCTTGATTTTCGTCCCAGTCAAAGGGGAGGTGTTTTAGGGGTCTGGTGCTTTCCATGGGAACACTTGCTCTCGTTCTAGGAGCATGTGCCTCTGTGCTCTGATGGTTGGTGTAGGCCTTCATCTTTTCCTTTGTTTCAGAATATCTTTAAGAAGCTTTGTGTCCTTGTGATCTTATGGCAAGTTTGCAGTGAGAGGGAATGATTGGGTACCATTTAATGAACTGAATGAATGGTAGTTCATCCGGGCAGGTCGGTGTCTGTCTAAGTAGCTTGTGGTTTCACTGAGATCTTGATGGATCACAGTCCCTTGGTTTCCAGATATCCTGCCTCTCTGAAGGACATTTGTTGGAGACATCTGAGAGACCAAGTTGGATGTATTGCCCTTTCTGATCAACACAAGAATTGAAGGGTGATGCACTTTGAGAAATTGAATGGAATGGCTGGGGCATATGCAGTTGGTATTTCTAAGACTACATGGCTGCAGTTTCCATGTTGCTCTCATCATGGGTGAATTATCCAGAGGCAACACAAGTTAGGTTACACAAATCTGAGGGAAATGAGAAGCCTTCTGCACAAAGTTATTTCTCTCACTGCCTTGTGTACTTACCAGTGTTTGATATTTGTAGTTATTAAAATGAAGGATGTCATCATGAGCCGAGATGACGTACAAAATATGCATGAATGAAGGCTTAGGTATTCCCCATGTAGGGTGCCTTTACAGGTTCCCTTGATAGAATGAAGTCCATCAGGTGGTGACAGAGTAATTAAAAGGAACACGGGGTCAGAGCTAATTAGATGTTGCTAAGACTGGAGAGTGTCAAAGAGTCAGAAGTAGTGTAGAGAGTATGCTCTGTGCTTTAAATGAAAAATAAATATTTAACGAAATGTATTGTGTTCAATCAAAAGCACCTTCTGTGGCACACCAAAAGAGTTGGCTGTGGCATAGATCAGTCACTTGCTTTGGGAACAGGACGATGCCATGAGCCACAGCTCGAAACCCCGTGTTGGGCCCACTCAGCCCTTCACCACCCCTCCTTTGCAAGGTCGATAAACTGAGTGCCATGAGTCTGTAATAATAGTTGCATCATTTATTACATCACTTAGAAGCTAGAGGAGTCAAGCGTGAAGCACAATATAAACCACCAAATCCTTATTAATATCTACAAAATCTTCTGGTCTTCTATGCAGGCTATTTGCTACTTGCTGCCATGCCCCTTTCCTGAGGTTCATCTCAGAGCAAATATACAGTACAGCAACCTATGTTCCAGATGCCTAGTTTGGTTGAATGCTGTAGCATCGCCCCAATGCTATTCCTATTAATTTGTCTCAACTAGTTTGCAATTTTAAAAGCGCATGGGTGTAGAGAGGCATCAGGTTCCATTTTAATAACCAAACTAAGTTTCTCTCTATTTTATTTATTTATTTATTTATTTATTTATTTTGCCCCGAGGCGTTAGGGTGCATTAGATGAATGCAAGGACAACAGAAAAGTGAAGGGACAGTAGAGTAAGATTACTGGTTCTGGGTAGATTACATTACATGGACATTAGTATTTATGCAGGTCCTTTATTTAAACAACAGTGTCTTCAGTTTCTTCCTAAAGGATAGATAGATTCTTGTCTTAGGCGGTTTGGCTCTATGTATAGCTTCCTTCGGATTCCATATGGCACATGAGCTGGGCGATGTATGGCCGGTGGCTGGGATTTGAAGAGCTGCGTATTCCATGCGTGCTAATGCTCTATGAGCTTTGCGGTCACTGAACTACTTCCAGGTGCCAGCGTTTATAAGCCAATTGATAATCTGGGGGAAGCCATGGATGAAGATAGCCTATGTTGCTATTCCAATTTTGTAAGTGATCTTGCAAACCACAAACTCCTAAAGAGAGGTGCCAAAAACAAAGTGTTTGATTTGGTACATACACGGAACTCCTCGGAAAACCTTTCAGACAAAATGTACAATGAACATTAAGTGATGCACTATAATGTAAACTGGTCTTGTTTGGCTCAGCCTAGGCAATTTTGGCAGCCTGTTGGTAATATTGAGGCTACATCATAAAGCCCTTGATTACGTCAGGCGGTATAAAAGTGATACAATCACACTTTACACACAAAACATCCACCAAGTTTTAGGCACTAGTCAGGTGACCTGTTTGGTCAAACATTTTGAAAAATATGTATATACGTCTATTGTTCTCATAGTCAATCATCTCCTATGTATTTAATGTATTGCCAGTGTATCCTTTACTTTTTTTTCCCTTTTCCTCCTGTGCTGATTATGCCTCTCAGCTATATCTCACATTTACACTACAGGTTTGCTTTCTTCAACAACAACAAAAAATATGGCTTTTACTTGTGTTTTTCCAACAGGCATCCACCGAAGAAATTAACACCGTTTTGGATCAAATTTTCATTTGGGTCATGGCTACGGTAATGGCCATTTTACACCCAGCTCTCCAAAAATATGAAGACTGGTTAAGATCCAATTGTCCCAAGCCATCAAATTCACCAGAGCTGAAGCATGTCAGTACCCTGGCATTGAGAGGCAGACTGTCACCAGCGAAGACCTTTGCTTTGCAAAACATAAACACGTCTGCAAAGTCATCATCGGTGCCCGCACCTGATTCAGAAATCTCTCAGCACTGCTCTGACACCTTTGGCGAAAAGATAAAGAACTACAAGCCTTCCCCGTGGAAGCTTTATGTTGAGGCAACAGGTAGAAAAGTCACAAGAAAAGCCACAAGAAAAGCATGCCATGCTAACAAAACATCAACCTTTCATGAACTATTCAGAGCCCTGCGAAGTCATAAAGAAGAGATGGCATTCTTCAAAAAACGGCTACCGAAAATCGCCAAAAGAGCCAATTCAAGACAAGAAGCAACCGGAAGGCCAGGGGTTGTGGCCGGGGGCTTAGTTCACGGAGAAGATACCATTAATGCTTGCAAAAACCACACTAGCAAAGATGGGCAGGTATCCCGAATTATTTTGCAAACAATATTTAAAAGAGGCATATACAGTAAAAACATAATAGAAGATGTTTTGTCCGAAATTATCCAGAGGATAGTAACAGATTTAGGGCGTTTGCCTCTTTCCCTTCCATACTTTGCTTCGGGATTTAGGCGCCATTTTACTCACCTGCGTGCTTCGGAGCTCACCATTTTGACATGCGTCAAAATTCTTAAACATGAATCGAAATCTGATATTAAAGAGGTCGCGAAAATAACTGCACACAGTATACTGGAAAAAGTACACATTGTGGTCATATCAGGACTACAGGAGGGCCAATTCACAAGAGGGAAACATGATTACGACGAGGAAATGTTTTCAGGGGGAGCATGTTCTTCAAACATGTCTGCACTGGCTGACAGCCATGAGATATCAGAAATGAAACCTTGCTCAATTTCAGTGGCAGAAGACATCATTCAGCTAGTAATTGACAGATTTAACATGTTTGTCATAACAAGACTAGAAATTATTGCAAAATCTGAAGCCGAATGTACAGGCCGTACAACAACTGAACACAATACCACTGTACACCCTAACAGTTCAATATCTGAAATGTTGCCCATCTCAGCACTGCCACCATTTGGCGTAAGCCAACATGAAATTGCTGCACCAATGAAAGAAAAAATTGTATTTAAAGTAAAAGTTTCAACCCCTTTGCTGATCCTGCCCAGCTTTGTTTCATCAAAAGATTTTAAGAAACGGCTAGAACGGGTTTATGTATCCAAATCCGTCCTGGAACTTTACGCCAAGTCTGCCCTAAATGATATTCTTAACGCAATTGAGATGGAGTTACGGCAAGGCGACTACCAAATGGATCTTATGGGTGCTGATGTTGCTGCAATTAAGATAATCTCCTCCATCACTCGAATGCTACAAAATGAAAATAGAAGCAGTGTATTGTCAAAAAAAGGGGTTAAGCCATTAGATTTATTCAATCTGCCAAGATGCCAGTCTCGTATTGCACCTTATCGTTCTCCAGTGAACAATAGGAAGACTACTATGCGGTCTCCCTCACCAAAGCCAAAAGCTGATGGACTAAAGGAATCTTTTTCCCTGAGAGATCCATCAAGGATGTCCATTATTCATGCCGAACAAGGAAATAACAAGAGCCAGTTACAATTCACTGATCCGCTGCCTCTAAACCAGCCCATGCCAATGGAACTTTCCACTCAACATGAAAACCTCGGGAATGTTTCTTCTCTTTCTACAGAACATAGCAAATCTGGAATTGACCAAAGCCGCGTGGTAAGGAAGAAAGAATATCCTCTTGCCAAATGTGGTGAGCCAAAAACTAAAGTCAGTAGGTGCCAGACATCTGAAGATACACAAATGGGTTCAGAGGGTGTTAAGTTTTTTTATGGAGGCAGTACATCCCAGACAATCACAACACCTGGAATGGGGCATGATTTGAAAGAACTAAATAATAAACATGGTGCATGTTTACTGCAGGCGCCGCTTGAGGTGGGTAGAGTGAAGAATCCTGTGGCTATGCAAAATGCCATAAATAGTACCAGCCAAGAAAACTCAAACCCAGAACCAAGTCCCTTTACACTAAGCGAGAGCAGAGTAGCCGAAATAATTGCCAATTCACTTCTGTGCAGCTTTGGTTTTACGCCAATTAACAACAGACAACAGCAGACAAATGCAGATTATTCTTTTGCAAATTTTCATGCCAATTTAGGGCAAGCATTAAACACTTTGCAGAACATTGTACAAGACAATCCTACAGCCACTGAGAATCCCTCTGTCATCAACATGGCAACTGGAGTTCCTGAAGCTCTACCCTCAAATCAATCTGCTGGTGTTCCAAATGGGAATATAGTTGAAGATTTAATAAAACACGTGTTTTATGTAGTGTCCGATGCCAATTTTCCAGATGCAGATCAAAGCAATGCAATGACGTCAATACAATCAGAGACATTACTACCCCACAGCAGTCAAGCTCGTTCAGATGCAGCTAAAAGTGAAGAAATACACCAAAGTTCCTTCTTCAAATCTTCAAGTCCGCAATATCATTTCTCTCAGTCCTCCATTAACCTGATAAATACGGTTTCAGAAAAATTAGTATCAACACTTTTGGGAACATGTTTTTCGTCCCTGGATGTCTGTTCCGAGGAAACAATTTATGGTGAAGGGCTGAACATTTCAACAGACCCTCGAACAAATAATGTAGCACAAACATTAGGTGCTGAAGAGTTATTCAAAATGTGTCCAAATCGGGATACTATGCAAACTCCTATGGATCAACATGAGTCACTGAAGGCAGAGACATCGCTGAGATCTCCTGACTTGCTCTCTAAGACCAAATCCACAGCACCTCTACAATACAACCAGAAAGAAGAGTCATGTCTCATATCTCCTGACTTGCTGTCTGTGACCAAATCCACAGCAATTCTACAATGCAACCAGGAAGCAGAGTCGTCTCTCGGATCTCCTGACTTGCTCTCTAAGACCAAATCCAGACTACCTCTACAATACAACCAGAAAGCAGAGTCATCTCTGAGATCTCCTGACTTGCTGTCTGTGACCAAATCCACAGTAATTCTACAATACAACCAGGAAGCAGAGTCGTCTCTCAGATCACCTGACTTGGTCTCTAAGACCAAATCCACAGCACCTCTACAATACAAACAGAAAGCAGAGTCATCGCTCAGATCACCTGACTCACTCTCTATGACCAAATCCACAGCAACTCTACAATGCAACCAGAAAGCAGAGTCATCTCTCAGATCACCTGACTCGCTCTCTAAGACCAAATCCACAGCACCTCTACAATACAAACAGAAAGCAGAGTCATCTCTCAGATCACCTGACTCGCTCTCTAAGACCAAATCCAGAGCACCTCTACAATACAACCAGAAAGCAGAGTCATCTCTCAGATCTCCTGAATCGCTCTGTGTACCCAAATCCACAGCAATTCTACAATGCAACCAGGAAGCAGAGTCGTCTCTCAGATCACCTGACTCACTCTCTAAGACCAAATCCAGAGCACCTCTACAATACAACCAGAAAGCAGAGTCATCTCTCGGATCTCCTGACTTGCTGTCTGTGACCAAATCCACAGCAATTCTACAATGCAACCAAGAAGCAGAGTCGTCTCTCAGATCACCTGACTCGCTCTCTATGACCAAATCCACAGCAACTCTACAATGCAACCAGAAAGCAGAGTCATCTCTCAGATCTCCTGACTTGCTCTCTAAGACCAAATCCAGAGTACCTCTACAATACAACCAGAAAGCAGAGTCATCTCTGAGATCTCCTGACTTGCTGTCTGTGACCAAATCCACAGCAACTCTACAATGCAACCAGACTATGAATGACTCTGAACACGATGTATTAAACAATGACATGATAATACCTGTCAAAGATATATTGAACGTAAATGGAAAGCGATCAAGAACTACTCCACCTCTATCCATTAACGATCCTTCAGATGTTGTATTACAACAGGAATTAACATCACAGAAATGGCCCCCATTCATCCCTTCTTGCAACTCAACAAATAGAGAAGGATTAAAGAAGCAGGCATTGCCAGTAGCTGCAGACTCAATGAGTGAGGCACATGCTGTACCTTGGAGCATATTTACGCAAACAGAACATCTGAATAAAGGGGAGCCAAACCACTTGATGCCTTCAGATGCCCCTTCATTAGTACCCTCAAGAGTGGGTGATGCGCCAGGCAAGGGAACATTCATATGGGACGGGCAAAAGCTCATGGTTAATCTTTCTTCTGAAGATCTTGTGAAATTGGCAGGCAGGAAAATACAAAGGAAAATATTAATGGAATTTAAGGCAAAAACACTTATTTTTCAAAAGAACATTGAATTTTGCAATTTGTTTTCAGGATCGATTTGTGAAGATAGTGTAAAACTGATTTTCCATCTTGTTATAAATTATACACATGATGGTAATGCTACAAAATATGAAAATGGCAAACCTCAGGAAACTCTACCGAAAGGGGATTTTCAGAAGGTAACTTCTGAAGCCCTCTCATTGAATGGGAATTCTGTATCTCATGACGACCTAATGCAGCATATATCTGAGAAACAAATCCATGAAATGCGCCATTATGTTATGGTTTTACTTACAGAGAAAACTGCTGACATTCCTAAAAGTCAGCAATGCACCTCTAACTTACTCTGGCTTTCAGGAGAAATAGTCGGGCTCACTATGGAAATTCTGACTGTTAGTTTCTTCGAAGACCTTTCACATCTGGCTGCAGTAAAGCTCCCAGATTCCAAAGACAACCTACGGCAAAGTCCCCACAGTGACAGTCAAAGTGTTGGACAGGAAATTACCAAAACAATATCTGTAATGGAGCAATCCAAAGAACTGCATACTCCAGCATTAAATGCACAGAAAGAAACTCAAGAAAGCCAACCATCTACAGATGTGACCGCATCAGGAGATTGTGATAAGCACTTAGATAATCTTGTTGCGACGGCAGTAAAGAGAAAAACACCTGTTTCGCCACCACATTTGAAGATGAAATCTGAACAAGATATCAATGGGAGCAATCGGGGGATTTCCAACATTGATAATACATATGACAGTGACTGTGATGAGGAATCAAGTGAGGAGACTGATATCTCACTTATCAATGATGCACATTTCAATGGAACCAAGTTGGGAGATATAATAATTGGCCTTGCAAATAACATTTTCCCCCCTTTGTCTAAAACTACCAAAAAACTAAGCAGCAAGAACGTGATGACACCAGAGTCTAAGAAAGTGGCAAATAAATTAATGCTTGAAATAAAAGATGAATACTGGGATTCGATTGATAAAGAGTTTGAGCTCTATGTTTATTCAAGGGCGGAGGTCAAGAAAGTGGTGCAAGTAGTTTACAGGAAAATTCTAAGAGACTACAAATCTCTATCTGAATTTCAGAAAGAAATCAAGAAAGATAATACCTTTCTTGTGCACAACATTGCAAACTCAATAATACTAGAATTGATTTATAAGCGGCCACAAGCTTATCTATCATCTGAGTCTTCATCTCCGTCAGACGACACCTGTGACTTGGAAGTGTCATTTGACAAGGAAGCCGAACGGGACAAACTGCAAAGACATTCCTTAGTGTCTAAGATTTACTCTGCTGAACTCCTGGAAGCCATCTTTTCCAAACTTTTGTGTAAAATATTTACATCCTCTGAAGGCTCCAATGATGGCATTGACTTTGAACAAAATGAGGAGGAGTTATGTGAGATTAGTTTACGATTTTTCAATTCTGTATCACTGTATCTCACAGAAACACATATCGTAATTGTTAGAAATATGGAAGGGTTCGAATGTTTTCCACCGGTCACTGATGATGGCATTAACACTATGGTGGATACTGTTTTCAACAGGCTTTTAGAAGAATACGGATCTGACCTAGAGGTTCTCAGGAATATAGCTGAGGCCAATAGTTTGTTTGTCAAGCTAATTAATATTTTAATTCTGGAAGAAATGTCCACCTTTTCGCTTGAGAGAGAAGCTTTGAGACAAGTGTCATATACGTCACCTGAAACTCTGCAGACTGCATTTATGATGCAGAATATTTTAACTAATGTTAGGAAAGCGAAGAGTCAGCGCCAGATCTCGAAAACATTTGCTGCTACATTATGGTTGGACATCCTAATTCCAAAGATAATCTTTTATATCTGTCATCCATCCTATGATTTCAGTCCACATTCGGAATGTCCACCAAGTCCATCAGAAGACTATTGTGCACAAGTGACCCAGCGACTTAAGCACAAAGTGCTGAATAATATCACTAATGGAGCATCATGGGACATGAATAATTCCAATTCAAACAATTGTCTACGAGATAAAAAGCACCTAGAAGGGGTTGCGCAATACATTTCCAAAACATTCTTGCGTGTGTTTGACACACAAGAAGAAGCAAAAGAGGCTTTAGTAACTGGACATGAATTTGTTCTTGATATATTGGCTGACACAATAATTTCTGATATGAGCCTTCATTTCCAACCTCGGATATCTGTCAAGGTAATTCTCATTATATTTACTATTTTATTATTATTGTTACTTATATTGTGATTATTTATAATACAGTATTATTTAACAGTTACATTTTTCCAAACAGAGGCATGGGTTCTTACAACACAAACGTAGTTCTTGACCTGGTGACATACAACAGAAAATAAAATAACCAAGGCCGTCACAAGGAATTTGGGATATAATTGCAAAAGGAGACACTCTGGAGTAAGCAAATATTGATTTGGAGTGCATTGGGCTGAAAGAAAACATAGTAATCAGTATCTATGCTCTAAATATAAAATAAAAGGCTAGTTAAACTAACCTATTTTCAAGGGTAACAGGTCTGATTGGAGGGTCGACAATTCTGCAGGGGGATTTAAAGGGCTGAGTTCCATCCAGGGTGGCCATCCCCTCCTAGGAAGGCTTACCGCACTCTTCCATTTCCTCAGTGAAGTTGCACCCACTTATACTACTGGACCCTTTCTACTTGCTAGGGGTAAGAGTCAAGCCTGTACTCCACCCTCTTTCTCAGGTTTGATGCTGCTGTCTTCCCCTCCCTCTGGTTGTTCTCTTTACCAGCTATGTCTGTGGGAAGGACTTTGTCTCCCATCATTCATCTTCCACTCAGTGGAGCCTACTCGGATGTTAGTCTACCTCCTCCAAACACATTTTATTTTTCGATTGATAACTCTCCTGCACTCCAGCAATCTTTCACTGATGAGGCTTTCTCCTCAGGTGGTAGCCCTTCTCCTTGCAATAATTCTTTCTTGGATGGTAACCATCCAAAACAACCTTTTCCACCCAGCCTCCAACTACCTATTCAAACCTCCTTCCTCTTTAATCCTGCTCTTGCTCACCACTCGCCCCAAAACACACCTCTCCAATTTCTACTCCAACACCCACCTCTGGCGACTAACAGCTCTCCTTTTATATCCTGCTTCGCCCCCCCCTTCCCCTTAACGTGGAGCCTAAGGCAAACTGTTCTGCCTAGGTTGGATTGCTTGGCCTAGTTTGGCATTGGCCAATGTGCCTGGGGTCATGTAGCCTTTGAGGGTGTGGGCCTGAGGTATTTTCATGGCATGTCTGCCTCTATCTTGGATGTCACAGTGTGTCTAGATGTGTGAGAGATGATCTCTGCTTCCATGGGATTTCCTGTGAGACTGCCCCTCCCCGCCCCCCTTCAAACCTCCCTGCTCCCTCTGCGAGTTTAACACTAGCTTCAAAACCTCAGGTTAGTCATGGAAATCTAAAAACACGACATTGGTGTGCTTATCAGAACCATGTGGAAGATATAATGTACCCATTTTCTTGGGCACTGTTGCCGGAAATAAATATGTATCACAAGCACGATCTGGGATTGCTTTTCTACCTAGCACACGCTCTGAGAAAATGATTGAACCTCTATTAAGTCTGTTTGTTTCTGCAGCTATAGGTCGGATCCCTTAATGGGACAGTCCTCCTTTTGTATCTCCTAGGCCACCTCCTTGAGGGTGGGGGGAAGTACGGTCAAAACTGCCATCAAAGTTTTGAGGTAAAATACCCTCTGTATAGACAATAATTGGTCCCATCCCGGGTTTAATGCTGGATCCTTCTCTCATAGACATCAACAGAGTTTTTTTGAGGCTCATCCTGGGTCTTCTCTAGGGGTACCCGGCCCCCATGATCAACTGGCAGTCAACAATTAATATTTAGCAGATGACAGGGATTAGCTGTGAGGCCTGTCCGCTAAATTTAGATTGGGATCGCTTCATCTTATCCCCAGTTGGATGGTTAAGTCAAGAGTTGATGGCCCATATTTTTACTTCAGTGCTGGGTTTACCACATCCAGAAATGTAAATGGTTCAGGCCATTACTTAAAGAGGTTGATATGAGATATGAGACACTCCCAGGTGTTCTTGATGTGTGCATCAAGCACTTTGTGCCCCACCATGACCTTTGCAGTCGTTAATATTATTGGAGTTTTTCAGGGCAAAGGCCAAAGTTCTTTAAGGGTAGACATTAAACTGTTAGTTATTTGTATTCCCTTATATATGCAGCTCACAGGTTCAGTTGTGAATTACCACAAATTGCAACCCTCTCTTTTTCTCTCACATTCTATCTTCCCCCTCTCTACCCCACCCTCTATCGGAGCAGGTTTGAGGTCTATGGGCTCAACAGTTAACTCACCCCTCCCTCAGGTGTAGTTGTGATTAGAATCCTGATTTCTCAGTTTCTCTGTCTCTCTGTCTCTGTCTCTCCCGCCCCCTCTCTCTCTCTCTCTCTCTCTCTCTCTCTCTCTCTCTCTCTCTCTCTCTCTCTCTCTCTCTCTCTCTCTCTCTTTCTTTTTCTTTTTCTTTTTCTTTCTCTCTCTCTCGCTCTATTTATTTCTCCCTGCCTCTCGTTCTCCGTTTCTACTTCCTTCCAATCTTCCTCTCCCTCTCTGCTAAGGCTGGTTTTCGGTTTAGCTGTCACGTCCCCTCCCCATTGAGACAAAATTATGTTCTTCAATTGCAGTGTAATACATCAGAAGAAAATGTAAATGAAATACTAAACGTTGTCATGCTTTCCTATCAAAGGGAATAGTTACCAAATGTATAGCTGAATCACACACAATTCTTATAACTAAAGCAGATAAGGATATGACAGAATCTGTATAAAACAGACCTATTGCAATGACAAAAATATCGTCCCAAAAATATCGGCCTGACTGGCAAAGATTTTTAAATTAGACACTTCTGATTCATCGATCTCAATCTGCTTAGAGAATGTTCTTACATTATTCTTGCTTACTAGAATCCTCCCGGACCCATTGAAAAGGGCCATTAAAACAACTCCTCCTAAAAAATCCCTAGGCTGATCCAGCCCCCCTGATGACTTGTCGACCAATTTCTGTACTGCCTTTTCCTGATGAACCATTGGGTGGTGGAAAAGCCATTAGAATCATTTGCTGAAGATAACAGAAGTGTTCTCGTCCCTGCCCTGGCAAACGTCTTCCCCAGGCAGAGAGAGAATCACAGTGACCTCCATGTTAAATTCTGAGCTGGATGATGGACCGTGTCTGCATCAAGATGGTTTTACATTGTTTTGTGCCATTCAAACCCATTGGCCATCACATCTTGCTGGATAGACTGCAACAGATAGGCATCTGTAGGGTACCTCATCAAGGGTTGCAATCTTCCTTGAGAAATAGAGACCATGCAATTTTTATCCCTCCTTTTATGTCTGCTTTTTTTAATGTATTTTTAATTTGTACAGCGCTTATACTCAAGTAAAGTGCTTCAAAGCGCTTCAAGGCGGGAAGGCAGCAAGGGAATACAGTAGTCATTCGTAGGCCTCAAAGTTCCGAATTATCTAATGAAAGAGTAACTAGCGTACTAGGCCTTACAGCATTTCTCCTAGTGCAAGTGCATGGAGTGTTTCAGGCGCAATCAAACTAGGGAGGGAAGACAAATGGGGAGAAGACAGAGCTTACTAGTCGTAGTAAATTCGGGTTATGAAAGTGTACAGACAGAAGTGGGGGCCTGGGGGTAAGCACGCCCAGTCGAGCAGGGCCCTGGGTTAAGTGCAGAGAGGTTACACCTCCCATGGAGTGTATGCTGCAATTGCAGTAGTCTGAGTATACTGCAGCGGGTTGTGGGCAAGTGCAAAGACTGGAGGGGGAGCCTTGGACCTGTGAGGCTCTGAAGGTGAACCAGGTGACCAGTCGGTAAAAACTGAACAGAGTTAGAAAGGGAAGGAGGGATGAGGCAGGAGAGAAAAAAGAGGAGGTTATCAAGGGAGTGTGAGTGAGAATGAGGAAGCGAAGAGGAAGGTCTTGAGGAGTTTCCGGAACTTAAGGAGCTCTGGCTCCACGCGGAGAGAGGCAGGGAGGCTGTTCCAGAGGGAGGCACCTGCAGAGGATAAAGATCTACACTGAAATCTCTGCTTAGACAAACGGCTCAGCCGCAAATAGTTGGAGGAAGATGAGTGGAGGGCTCTAGAAGGAGAGTATTTAGGAAGAGAGTGTTGAAGATAGTAGGCCCCAGCCCCAGAAAGCCTTGTGGACTACGCAGAGGGTCGTGAACTTGATCCTAGCAGCCACAGGGAGCCAAGGAAGGGATTCCAGTGCCAGAGAGATGTGGTTCCTGGGCTTGAGGCCAAGGATAAGTCTTCCAGTTCTGTTCTGGATGAGATGTAGCGTACGGAGAGTTGAGGTAGGAAGATTGAGAAAGAGGCTGTTGCAGTAGTCTAGCCTAGAGAGAACCACAGCTATGGAGACGGTGGGCCTTTAGTGGAAAGTCAGAAAAGGTACAATACCTCTGAGGAGGTTAGCCGGTAGTGGGACTTTTTGGAGATGTCCTAGATGGGAGAAGAGAAGGAGAGAGTGGAGTCAAAGATGACCCCCTCATTTTTTGCCTTGCTACTTAGTTGGAGGCAGAGGGCCAAGGGAGGCTGGCCAGTGAGAAATTGGAAAGTGTAAATCAGAGACCCCCAAAAATACAGTTAATTCTCCCAATGGAGTCAATAATAACGCATCCCAAGAGGGAATGAGACCAAGACCAAGTGCTGGTGGTATCAAAGGCTTTTTATCTAAAATAGGGCAAGCAGAATCTAATCTGTTCACGCTGAGAGTGCTCTGCAGAAAACATGTTACGATTTACTTTTATACATGAATATCGTCATCAGGTTGTGGGAAGGCCTAGGGGGCACATGAATCCTTGAGATTGGCTACTAAGAGTGTGCACCTATAGGTGCCATAGGGTTGGAGGCACTAGGTTGGTTGAGGACGCATGGTGAGCTGACGTCATGTCCTGGGTCAATCAGTCAGCTGGGCTTATCTGGTTGGTATGTAGAGTTGACACTTCACGCGGTTTCTTCTGTTACACTAATCATTTGACATTTGCCCTTGTGGCCACACACTCCCATTCATTCACTACCATGATCTTTTTGTCCGGTGAACTCAAAGACCTGTAGTTTAAACATTTGCGAAAATATAGTTCAAAGGCAGGTTATTTATTACTGGCCATAGATTAAACGTTATCCATTGATACTGCGCTTGGGCTGTTAAGGTACATCGGGATATACTGACTGAAGGGTAGAGCTCATGGGGTTGTTGTAGGGTCTGGGATGTCCATCTGATAACAACAAAGGGAATTCCAAATATATGGATGAAACGACTAGGTCACAAGAGGCACATATCATCATGGGCTTAGATTTTATGGGGTGGGGGGGTTTAGTGGTTGAATGTCCATACATCATTAAATCTCTGCTAAGTTACTTTTACACCATGAAGGGATAAAAAAAAGACCTGAAACATGTTTGCAGTATGGTTCCATGTTGCATACAGACACAAGGCCTTTAAAACACAATTTTACATGCAGGCGTTTACGTGTGGCTTACTACATTGCATTCAGGTTCTACTGATTTGAAGTATATCCTATTGTCTGTCTGGCTAAACACTGTTATCATAACAAGGGAAACAGAGGGCTCATCAAGAAACAGAATCGTGCTTGAATCAATGTCCATCTTTCATAAAATAACAGCTCATAGCTCGGGGTCTGTGCATGCAGCCTTAGCAGGGATTGTGGCTTGTTGAGAGTGATTAGCTATTACATTATGTTTGCACGATATTATACATAGGATAACATTTAAGCTTAGGAGGGTTAGGTAGCTTGGTGCTGGCATGTTACGTATTAGGCTTGTTGTACCTTGCATTGTTGCAATCTATTTCTTTAAGCATTTTTGTACCATATGTTAATATATATCACACTTCTATTGGTTGAACATTATCATGAGAGCTTCTACTTACACATACACGTTATATTATTCACTCGTATACACATTGCCTCATCATTAGGTTTATATGATCTTGCATGCAAAAAGACACGTTGGCTCTGTCCACATTAGAGCGTGAACGATCAAACTGACTCAAGGGTCCCTTTTAACTGTTGATTCAAGGGGTATGGGGATTATGTTCTTTATGACTGGGGTCTGTTGGGTGTGGGGCAGGTTTATAGAGACAGATAGCTTTTGTTCTGGCCCCTGCTCAGGGTTTTATCAGGGTCAATGAAGTAAGATGGAAGACAGAAGATACAGTGTGGATTTTGTTGCATTCTTGCAGCCAGTCTTCTCATGGGAACCGAACAACTGCAGAGACGGCAAGGGGGAGGTGGTTGGGGGAGGAACTTGCTCGCTGTGCGCGCCTGGCTGAGAGAGCTGCCTGCGTTCGTTTTGGTAACTTCACGGCTGTTTTATCATTAGAATATGGAGTCGGTAACTTTACAAAATGGAGTCTCATTCACCTCTGGTCTTACACTGTTATAAGGGGTGCTACAAGGGGGGGTCACAGTGCCAAAGGGTATTCCCGCACGAGTGTTCTGGGGCCGGGGCCCTGAACCCAAAGCAGCCGCGGCTGGTCCTACCCAGGAAGTATGAGAGGGGGGGTTCAAAATGCCCCCTCCTTCCACTCAAAAGCGGTAGCAGGGGTCCCAATGAGGACAATCTCTGTCTTACTGGAATTGAGGCAGAAGTCATTAGCAGCACACCAAGACTGAATTGTGGAAAGACAGGCAGGAATGAGTGAGGAGGAGGAAGAGGCTGAGGGTAGCCTGAAAGAGAGCTGCGTGTCATCCACATAAAATTGAAAGTTAGAGGTGAAGGTAAAGATCCTATGGGCCAGAGGGGCCAGGTAGAAACTGAAGAAGCATGGGGATCTATTAGATCCCTGGGGGACATCACAAATAGAGAGAGTGATAGAGGAGAGAAAGGGCCCAAGTTCCACCTGGGAAGGATGGTCAGAGAGAAAGGAGGCAAGCCACGCCAAGGCCTGATCAGTGATGCCCAGGGTATCACAGAGAAGGGAGATCAGGATGTTGTGGTTTACTGTATTGAAGACAGGAGAGAGATCGAAAAGAATGAGGACAGAAGGAGAGTTGGAGTCAAGATTTGAGAGCAGGTCTTCATGGGTGTTCAGAAGAGCAGTTTCCATGCCTCTGGATGCTCTAAAGCCAGACTGATGGTCACAGAGACAACCAGCAGATTCAGGGTAAGTTGTGAGATAGCTTATTTCTCCAGAGGTTTACCCAGGAAAGGAGTGAAAGAGATCAGGCGATAGTTTGCAGGGATAGAAGGGTCAGCAGAAGGTTTTTTGAGCAGAGGGTGCATATGAGAGTGCTTGAGAGAAGTGGGGAAAACTACAGTTGTGAAGGAGAGGTTGCAGAGCAGAGGTCGGCCAAGGCTCGGGTAAGAGAATCAATGTTTTCCTTGATGGTTTTAGAAGGGCATTGGTCAACCTGTTTGGAGGAGGCGTTCATGGACCGGACTTGTCTAGAGACATCCTCAGGTGTGACAGGGGAAAGGGAGGAGAGAAGAGGAGGTGTGGTAGCCGAGGGGGCCCCGAAAGATATGGGTGCTGAAGAGGGTGCAGGGGAAAGAGAGGACAGGCTTTCCAGTGTTTTAATAGTGAAATGTGCAGCCAGGGCTTCACAGAGTGCCTGGGTGGGTGCAGTAGAGGAAGAGGTTGCTGAAGGATTGGCCAGTTCCTTGCAGACTTTGAAGGGTTCAGTCATGTTGTTAGGTGCTGCTGACATGCAGGCTTGAATATAGGCTTGTTTTTTGGAGCGATTGCAGAGTCTATATTACCCTTGAAGAAGGCGGCAGGCCAGTTTGTCAGGTGGTGCACCTGAAGATCCCCATTTCCGTTCTGCTGCTCTCTACTTTTGTTTAAGGGCAGCCAGCTCGGAGTCGTACCAAGAGTTGCACTTTTTGGATGTCTTCGGACTGACCCTCATGACAGGGCCGAGAATGACAAGAGTGTTGGAAATGGAGTGGTGAAAGTTAGAGAGGGCTGTGTCAGGGTGGGAGTCAGTCGCAGAAGTAGAAGGAGGAGACTAGGTGGAAGCAAAGGCAGCCACTGTCACTCTTTCCATGGGTTGGATGTCCTTGAAGGCAGGAGGCAGTAAAAGGGTGTGCCAGTGCTAGAGGAGAAGAGAGCTTCATGTGGGAAGAGAGAGCCGCCAAGGCCCTCCTAAAACCATCAAGGAGAAGGGTCAGTCCAGGCAAGTGAGATAGTGAGAGGGGTAGCAAGATGGATGTCTGTGGAGATAAGAGCATGTAAGGGTATGGCTAGTGGTGTGCGTCGGGCCAGAAGGAAGAATGGAGAGAGAAAGAGAGTCGCAAAGGTGGCGGAAAGGACCTGAGGAGTCATGAGAATCAAGGTGGATGTTGAGATCCCCAGCAGGAGGAGTTGGGAGGAGGATGAAAGGAGAGAGGAGTCCAGGTCAGCACATTCAGAGAGGAAGAGGGTGCACTGGGCCGGCGGCAAATAGAATGAGGCCATAGTAAGACAGGAGACAGGAGAGGGAGATAACCTGCAGACCAGACATTCAAAAGAAGAGTAGGCCTGAGTGGGAATGATGTAGGCGGGGATCCACACAGGAAAGATAAGGGCTACTCCCCCTCTAGGTCTGTTAGGCCTGGATACAGAGAGGATATTGTAGCCTACAGGGAGAAGTGTGTGAAACTTCTGACAGAGATGTCCTTGATCCATATCTTGGTGAGGGCTAGGACATTGTGATCCACATGTTGAACGAGGTGGCAGATATAAGAGGAGTGGTTGACAGCAGAGTGAGAGTTAAGCGTGACAATGTGGATCAGATTGCTATTTTCGAAAGACTTACAGGGGGGGTACAGGGGATAGTAGTCATCCCCGTAAGCAGCGAGAGTGCCAGTAGGAATGGAGGTAGGAAGGGGCAGAGGAGCCAAGGCAGGCAAGGAGTCGATGAGGGGAGGGTAGTCAAGGGAGCCTGGACAGTAGTAGATGGCAAGGGAGCTGGTGTAGGAGGGGCCACAGGAGGCAACGGGCCCCTGAGGAGGGAAGTGGAAAGTTGATAAGGCAAGGAAGAAGCCTATCAAAAAGTAAGCTGTTATGTTGAGGCACTTGTACCATGATGGTACCATATTGATAGATATTTATGATAACCATGGTGGAGGAGAAAGAGGCAAGAAGGACCTCCGAGCGGGTGCCACCATTAATGTGAGAGGAAGAGTAAGGAGAGAGCAAAGTGACCATATGAAGAGTCCATAGGTCTGTAGAAGGAGCGACAAAGAGGATGTCGGTGAGATTCTCTCTGGCGGAAGCACTGACGTAGGTGTCAACAATAGGCATGCCTAGGTTGGAGCCCAATGTGTTCTTCTCAAGTTTCTTACTGTCAGATTTTGTGAGAGGAGAAGGATAGGAAATAGAGAAGCAGTTAGAGAAGATAGAAGAGATAGAAAGCACCATAGTGGTAGGCACAGAGAGACTAAGATCAAGTAAAGCAGGTGAGGTGCATGGGAGGAAGTAGGCAAGGAGGGAGCAGGTGCACAGGAGACAGAACAGGATAGGACAGAAACAGTGGGTACCGAAGATGTTGAGGGAACAGGAACAGACCAGAACAGGTAGCAAAGGAAGTAGGCAAGGAGGGAGCAGGCGCACAAGGAGACACAACAGGACTGGACAGAAACAGTGGGTACTGAGGAGGGTGGGGGAACAGAAACAGACCAGAACAGGTGGCAAAGGGCGTAACCAATAAGCGTAGTCCAAGAAAATGCTGGATGAGCACACACTTAAAATCTATTTTACTTATCAGCAAAAACAGTGCACACACCTAGATTTGATTTTAGTTAGCAGCAAAAACAGTGCACACACCTAAATTCGACTTTAGATAGCAGAAAACAAAGTCAGAATGAGCACACACCTAAATTCAACCTTTTAGCAGCAAAAACAGTGCACACACCTACATGGTGCTTTCTCCAAAGTGACCTGCAGAGAAGTGCAGGGGGCAGCCACATCGGTCCTCTCCCATCGATCAAATTTATTCTGTTTCTTCGATGTCCACTTTTACACTGATGCTGATGAAACTCAGTTTTCTTTTTTAATCCACTACTGCGTTATGTTACTGCCTCTAGGCAACTGATTTTTGAATTCTTAGATGCCACATAATCACTTTCAAATTAATGTATGCAAGATGGAAAGCATCATTCTTACCGCTGACGCCCCATGGAGCCACAGGATATTTGGCATTGGGCACTGGCGCCTGGTTCAACCTCACTTAAAGTGTTAAAGAGTCTGGGAGTCTACACTGATGCAATCCTCTACATGGTGTTAACCCAAGGCAAACTTGACGATGGATCAGTGGGCCCAACCAATATGGTGGCCCCCATAGGACATACTTGTCCGTCCCAAGATAGCGGCTACTGTGCCGTATGACGTCACTTCCAGTTCCATGGTGCTGCACGGAAAACACTGCAAACCCTCAAAAAGGATTTCCTGGAAGACGCTGACACATTACAACGCCCCAGTAACCCTTCCCATGAAGCTGACGCTGTCTCTCCTTGTTCCTTGTTATTCCCTGCCTTCCAGTCCAACCCTTACTTATTCTTCTCTATGCCACTAGCTACTGTGAATGTCTCCTTTTCTTCTGTTTTTCCAGTGGCTCCAGCATTCAGTTCCTGGTTTCCTTATCTACCTGTTCCCCAGCTCCTCCTCTCACTGTTCTTCACCATCTGTGTCCATGGTATCCATTGTCAGAAATATATGAAAATGTAACAGGAGTCGGGAGTTGCAAGGGTGTGCCCTGCTTACCATTACGGTAAGCTGCGGATAAGAAAGAAAAATAAACGGGACCCAGCTGCGCCAGCTCCACCCCAATTAAGTGGAGGAACTGACACCGCAGGGGTGCAAGGCAGTTGGCAGCGCACACAGAAGTGAGCCGCAGTAAAGCTAAATGGGGGATGCGGGTTGGAGGATTGCAAGCCGGGGCATGCGGGCAAAAGTGATCTGTCTGATCACTGTACTATCTGCTTAGGGAAGAGGGCAGGAGCCCTCTCCCCCTCCCTGAAGCTGCCTCCAAGCAGCCAGCGTCGACGCGGAGGTCCCGAGAGACCTGCCTGACCCGGTCCCGAGGCCTGCCTGACCTCCCAATGCCGGGCGCATCGCGGCGCCGAAACGAGGCTGAGGCCGCCTCTTTTTGCATCTGTGCATCCGCCGGCAGGTGGATACGCCGGCGGCCTACACGAAGGCCATACTAAGGCCTGTTGGGTGCCTGTGCCCCCATTCTGTACTATCTGCTTAGGGAAGAGGGCAGGAGCCCTCTCCCCCTCCCTGAAGCCGCCTCCAAGCAGCCAGCGTCGACGCGGAGGTCCCGAGAGACCTGCCTGACCCGGTCCCGAGGCCTGCCTGACCTCCCAATGCCGGGCACATCGCGGCGCCGAAACGAGGCTGAGGCCGCCTCTTTTTGCATCTGTGCATCCGCCAGCAGGCGGATACGCCGGCGGCCTACACGAAGGCCATACTAAGGCCTGTTGGGTGCCTGTTTGGAGCCACAGGAGCCAGGGGCCAGGAACTCTGCCCTTTCCGCTCCAGGTAAGCCAACGTTGCCACCCCGCACGGTTGCACATGTGTGTGCTGTCCATGCCTAGCACCTCACCTCCCAAATCACCTCGTTGGACACCTTTGTCACTCACCCACAGCTACAACTATTATGGACCACGTCCTTCACACCCACGACTGAACCTTGTGCATCCCTTACGTGCACCTCTCCTTTAGACCTTTCTTTACATCCCCCTTATTTACAAGTATATTCTGTATAGCCTGTCTAATGCCATCTTGTTTCTAGATGCCTTTACTGTGCCTAGTAAACTGTGGTGCACTGCTGCTAGCCGCCTAATTGCGCCATTTTCGAATCTAGATGTCCCTGTACTGTGCCTACTTACCTGATTTGCACTGCTGTTAGCTGCCTAATTGTGCCATTTCGCATCTAGATATCTAGATATTCTTGTACTGTGCTTACTTACCTGATTTGCACTGCTGTTAGCTGCCTAATTGTGCCATTTCGCACCTAGATATCCTTGTACCGTGCTTACTGACCTGTTTTGCACTGATGCTAGCCGCCTAATTGCGCCATTTTCGAATCTAGATGTCCCTGTACTGTGCCTATTGACCTGAGTTACACTACTTTGTACTGAACCCATATAGTTATATCCTCTGTGCCCTGAGAAATACAAGTTGCGACATGCAGCTAAGAACCTTTGCCAGCATTGACCTTATATTCATAGTCCTCCTAGGACTATCAGCCTGCACTGCCGCCAGCCACCGCACAAGTAAAACTAAGATCTTACTTATTCGCCCATCAATCATGCTCTACCATCCTGTGCCTATATCGAACCCTTACCTCAATGACCCAGCCCTCTGGCTCAAGCACTTTGCTACCAAACCCACCCCAAACATCCCATGTACTTTACAACAAAGGAATAGCAGACTTAGAACTAGACTGCCTAGACCACCTTGTATTGTGCACAATCACACTGCCCTTCCACTACCCATCCCTACAGCAACGCCTAGCCCTCCACCATCCACCTTACCCATCGCAGCACTCAAGGGAGCCCTTATCAATGCTAGATCCCTCACGGCGCACGCCCTTGACATCGCTGACCTCATCACGGTCCAGAACCTTGACTTCCTAGCTATTATCGAAACCTGGTTACATGACGCCTCTGGTCCACTCCTCTCTCTATCCCTACCCAAGGGTTATACCATCATCAGAAATGACCGCCATTCCAACTTGTCGAAAGGAGGTGGAGTCGCTTTTATTCACAGCAACAAAATCGTTATGAGAGCTGCTCCCCTCATACAACTTAGTTCTGCAGAATCTCTCTCAGTGAAACTATCACTCTCTCCTACCAATACAGCAACACTCCACCTTATATACAGACCTCCGGGCCCAATGGGCTCATTCACAGATGAGGTTGCATCCACCCTGTCGACTAACACCAAGCCCAACTCTCAGATACTGCTACTAGGAGACCTTAACCTAGGTCTCTCAGATCCCAAGGACCACATGGCTACTGAAGTAGACACCACCCTCTCCAACCTAGGCTTCCAGCAGCGTATTCGTGATCCCACACACATCAAAGGAAGAACGCTCGACTGGCTAGCCGACCTTAACTGTAACACCAATGTCACCTCTAATGATGCATGCGCCTGGTCGGACCATCATGTTATTACCTTCCTCCTGCCAGCCACCAACCCCCAGCCCATACCTACCATAGCCCCCGCTATACCTACCAGAAACAAAAAAGATATCACCAGGGAGAAACTGCTTCCTCTTATCCTCCCTTGATTGAACACCCTTGCTGCACAGCAGAAGGATAAGGACCCCACTGTCCTAGTAGACACTTATAACAGCCTAATGACCAATGCCATTGAGAGCTTAGCTCCACTAAAAATCCGTAAAGCCAAGCAACAGTCCCACCTGAACACTTGGTTCACCCCGCAGCTCAACGCGTTGCGTAAAGAAAAGCGCAAAGCTGAAGCCCTTTGGAAAAGCCATCCCAGTGCTGCTAACAAAGCCTCCCTTCTAATCACCTCTCTTAATTACAAGGAGGCCATATTACAAGCCAAAAAGGAGACATACAACACACGAATATCCCAGGCAGAATCGAACACTAGGGAATTATTCAAAATCCTTAAAGAGCTAGAATCTCCCTCACTTGCACCGGACACGTGCACCAAGCACAGCACCTGGTGCAACAAAATGCCCTTCTCAACAAAATATCCACCTTACAAGCCAAAATCAACGCCAAACAAAACACCCTCCACACCCCTTTATTTAGCAATACCAGGCCACCCAAAATAACAACCCTCGACTCCCCGGTGCCGTTCAGCTTCACACCACTCACCGTTCTGGAGGTTGAAAAAATCATCTGCAATCTAAAACCCTCAAATTGCCAAGGGGACACCTGTCCAGCCCCGATCATTAAGGAGTCGGCTCATGACCTCGCTCCTTTTATAACCTCTTTCATCAATGCCTCCTTTCAATCGGGAGTGGTCCCCAATAACCTAAAGGATGCTTGGGTTATCCCTCTCCTAAAAAAACCCACCTTAGACCCGGAGGTTCCAACCAATTACAGACCCATCACAACAGTCCCTTTTCTGCTAAAGATCTTAGATAGAGCAGCCTATCTTCAGATACAGAACTATCTGGAATCAAACAACCTACTAGGCATGAGACAATCCGGCTTCAGACCGAAGCACGCTACGGAGACAGCCCTCCTCGATCTCAAGACCCAAATTGAGGATCTCAAAGACAAAGGTAAACTAGCCCTGCTACTACTATTAGTCTTATCTGCTGCCTTTGATTTGGTTAATCACCAAATCCTCTGTCACCACCTGAAAACTGCAGCTCACTTCTCCGACATGGCCACAAACTGGATTCAATCCTTCCTGGATAACAGACAGATGAGGGTATTCTCGCCCACCTCTGCGGCTGACCCTGCACCAGTCCCGTGCGGAGTCCCCCAAGGATCGTGTGTTTCCCCCACCCTTTACAATGTATTCACTAAACCCTTACTCGATGTGCTTGACTATCTGGGTGTTACCTACACAAATTATGCGGATGACACCCAGATACTCATCCCCATCACGGGTGATTACACATTAGACTCAAAAGCCTTGAATGATGTTTACCATGTCATTCAAACTTGGATGGCCCAACATGAGCTCTGTCTCAATGATGACAAGACAGAGCTCCTCATACTAGGTACTCAGCAAAGACTAAACAAACTGAACCCTATGTTCAGTTCCTTTAACATCGATGGAAATATAACAAAAGTTTCCAAAGACACAAAAACACTTGGAATCTACCTTGACTCCACCCTCTCCCTTCACAGACAAACCAATGCAGTTGCGGCCGCCGCCGCCTATACCTGCAAGTTGATCACAGCATGTCGTCCTTTCCTCTCCTCGCACAACTGCACTACCCTGGCTAGGACCCTGGTCATGTCTAAACTTGACTATTGCAATGCATTGTACCAGGGCACTAATCAGTGTAACCTAGACAAGCTCCAAATTATACAAAATAATGCTATCAGGGCAGCCCTCAATATCCCCAGATCTGCACACATTTCGGATACCAGGAAGAACCTTCATTGGTTGTCAGTCACCCAAAGGATCTCACTAAAATCGCTTGCCCTTACCTACAAATGCCTGAACAATCTGGCCCCCACTTATCTCTCCTCACGATTCACAATGTACACTCCAGCTCGATCACTTAGATCTACCCTGAATCAGAGCCTATTGATACCTAGATACAAGCTCCAAACAGCCGGTGGTTCTAGCTTCCCAGTCCTGGCAGCCAAACTGTGGAATACTGTCCCCTTGACTATCAGAAACCTCCCCTCCTTCAACCTTTTCAAACACAAAGCCAAATGTTGGCTTGCCTCCTCCAATGCCTAAGATTCATGCTAAAACGTGCTGTAATAACATCTGTAAGGAAGCATTACTTGACATTCCATGTACCGCTGTACCACCTACACATTTCTATTTCTATGCCATACTTATTGTTGATATATCATCACTGTATGCAACATATGTAACCATTGCCTTAAGGAATGGGCCCGGTAGCCTCCGGGCCTGGTCTGCGCTATAAAAATAAAATAAATACAAATACAAATACTGCGCCATGCCGTTATTGGAGTCGACATTTTTGTCGGCGGAATTACAGGCAGCACAGTGATCACATAGATCTGTATCATCCTCTCGTCATCTTCTGCGAACATAGTCACCTGCTGTTTTCCTGATTCACTGTGAAGAAGGGTTTTCTTTCCAGTAAGGGTTTCCCTTTAGGCAACTTCTCTGAAGGATACTTGTCCACCAGTTCTAGTCAGACTGGTGACATAGTGGCTACCAGTGGAAGTCGGCCCCAATTCAGAAGATCCAGACATTTTAAGAACCCACGGGTAGGTCCTGTTGCTGACACCCTTAGGCTCACGCAAGCAACTTTGTCACAGTGTTGGGAGGTGTCAAGATGGATGTTGTCGAGATGACCTATCTTGGTGGCTCTCCTACGGCCTTCTGGTATCTGTAGTTTCGTCAATAGACTAATCACCACAAGCATGCACCCACGTGGTGCCTGACTCTGCTCTGCTGGTTTTCCCCCCACAGTTCAGATAACACAGTTCTTTGTTTGCTCAAAGTTCAATTATCTACTTCTTTATCAGCTCTTCATCGACTGACCGATTGTAATGAACAGCTTTGCTTTCTTGTCTGTAGAGTCAAGGCCGGTACCATTGTGCCATGCGTGTCTCCCCGGCTTGACTGTCAGCGGTGGAAGCCCCCCGAGTACCGTGGACATCTGGTTCTACACATGCAGGCTATTGTTCCTGGCAGGTTTGTAGGAGACACAACATCTGGGGGGTACAGGTGACACCTTGGGGACTTTATTACAGACGCAAATCAACCCATTTTCAAACCAACATAAGGCAAGGCCAGCTGAGTCCCGAAGCCTTCGTAGCTCTACAAAAAAGAGGTGTTACTGATGCCTAATTCACTGGAACTTATTTTTTTCATGTACACACACCTTGTGGGCACTACACAACCATACAATCTGCATGCACCATATGCACGCCATATTTACGACTCTTCACACATTGTGCGTGCACCATTCCAAAATTTCTGCACACACAATGTGTGCAACATACCAACTGCTTTTCACACACGTGTTCATAAAGCTTATCGCTCTGTACACACTGGTACAACATATCAACTGATTTACACCCCCACCCCTTTATGCACCTACAACTAGTTCCACACACTGGGCCTCATCACTGGTCCGGCGGTAACCCTGCTGGTGCTGCCAGCGGGTTGCCGCAGACCCGTAATACATTTCCAGCACCTGACTTCCCAGTGCCACCGGGTTATTACAAGTCCGGCGGCTGGGAAATCAGGGGCCTGTAATTTTGTTAACCCCCATTCCCGTAGAGTCGGAAGCACTGGCACTGTTCTTAACGGTGCCGGTGCTTCTGTGATGGCTATGCCTACCGTGCCCGCTGTGCGCGGCAGGCAAATAAGTTGTTTCCTGGTCCAGAAACAAGGGTGCCGGTGAGCTTACCGGCACCCTTTTTTTCCAGACCAGCAAAGTTGTAATGAAGCCCACTGTATCATCTGCGCTATCTACATCGGGTACACGTACCTATTTCACATAACAAACCATATATGCATTATACCCACTGTTCTAAAAATACCTTGTGCAAGATTGCTACTCCTTATTGCGAACAGTGTTCACCTCTGTCAGATCCTATGTGATTGGTACATGGCGATCTCTGAATAATCATCATGTGCACCACCCTACGATTCCCACACAGTGTGTACCACACCAACCAGTCTCTACATACACTATGTGGGCAGCACACCAAATGCTCTGCAAGCAGCATGAATGCAACACACTCAGCTCTCTGCACACATTATGTGCAGATCAGCTGCTCTGCAATCAAAGTGTGAACCATGTATACCCCTTTGTGTTTACCTTATGTGCGTAATACCTACCACTCTGCGCACACAAAGGTCACCATATTTATATTTGTGCACTCCCCATGTGTGCATCATACCTACCATGATGCACAAATCAAATGCCCCATCCCTACTCTGCTGACAATACAAAGACAATATTTTTTTATTTATATAGCGCTTTTGCCAAAGCGATGCACATAGATCATTTACATGCAACTACTATCACCCAACCAAAGATAGAACTCATCGATCCATCTCGGAAGGATGAAAGGCTGAGTTGGCCTTGCAGGGATTCCAGCCTGCTACCTGCAGATCCCACACAGAGTTCAGCAGCAAGTGTGTGACCAGATGAGGTATCTTGCCAGCCATATACCTACATGAATGCAGACACCGAATAAATACAATACCTTCCGCAATGTACCTGCACCTTACCTACCATTCAATAGAGACATTATGCATCAGCACTACCTCTCTAGCTATGCAGATGCCTTGTGTGCACCACCCATGCCCCCCTGCTGCTCACACTGTGTGCATCATTCCCCACCATAAACAAAACTAGCACCACACACACACACACACCATATGTGCACCCTCCCTACCCCTTTGTACACCCCCTTGTGTAGACCATAGAGGCCACTTTACACAATATGTGTGCATCGTCCCTCAAATGTGAAGGTGCGCAAGCCTGGGCAGATGAGAAGGATGTGGACCAGGCAGCCAGCTGCCGCCAGTAGGACGATGAGCGAACCACCCAGGCTGGCCTGGATGTTTGCTTACAGTCCAGGCCTGATTTAACTTAACACTGCCCTGCTGCTTCATCACTTCACTTGGGAAAATAAAACCCCTGCTTTCCCTCACTTCACTTCTGATTGTAGGGGGGATTAATGCCATTATATCCCCCCTGCTTAAAATTGTGGGGGGGATTTGTCCCCCCTGCTCCCCCCATTTCCTACGCCCATGGCTCCTGGCCTTACATTTCCTTTTGAGGCTTCACAAGTTTCTGCCGATAAGGGCAAGGTCACTTCTACACATGGTTTCCTCCCAACTCTCGCCGTCTTTTGCCTCCTCTTGAACTGCCACGCTGTCAGCTCTCATGTCACGCGGTCTGCCATGCTCATCCTGTGCTGTTGGGCTCCACCTTTTATCCCTGTGGGGAAGGGAAAGGCCTGTCGGGTGTGTGCGATTATGGTCAGTTGCCTGACTTTACCTGACCCTTGTATTGGAACATATCAGGTAAATATCTCTGGTGTTAGTCTGCTGTCTTTTGTGCTGTGTGAAAATGTTTGTGTAAAGGGGATGGGTAGAGCGGTTGAATGACCTGTATAATAGGGTAGGGAACATAAATTGACAGAAGGGGAATACTGCGTCTCACCAGTCGGGGTTCCCGTTCCACTCCCAGAGGACACTGCATCCAGGTGATCCTCACACACTAGTCCACCCCCAGTAACTGGATCCAATAGCGATGGCTGTGTCCTGCCCACCTGGATGACAGACCTCTGGGGACTAGCTTGGGAGACACCTTCAGGTTTCTCACAGTTCTTAAAGGGTTTAGGACGAAGAAAGACTCGGAGGCGGCCTCTGTTGTGTTGTGTACGAGTGAACGTTGTGAACGCTCGAGCGTAGGAGGTGCGGCTTGAGTCTGTGACTCCGTGAGCGCGCGAGCGCCTCGAACAGCGCAGGATCCGCTTTTCCAGTGCCTGTGGGGACCTCCGGGGTACCGCAAAGACCGTGAAGTGGATTGCCGGGGGAGTCGTTGTTATTCTGACTATCCCGCCCCCTCCAAAGTTCGGGGAAGTCACGGGGGAAGCAGTGCCTCCCCCGGTCTCGAGACTGTCGAGAGCTGAAGAGGACGTGTGCGAGGAGCTGTGAGCTGAGAGTACCTCGGAGCACGGAGCCTAGTAGAGGGTGTGGCTTCTGGAGTGGAGCTGCGGCAGTAAAAAGGTCCGGTGAGTTCTGGTGTGCTGCCCTGCAGTGTGAGTCTACCGGGCCCTTCAGAGCTATAAGTGCCACCACCATTTTGCCGCTCTGTGAGCCCTTAAATCCCAATCTTTCGACCCTTGAGGTGAGGGAAAGTCCAGAGGACAATTCTTGTTAGAATTTGCTTAAGAATTTGCTGAAAAAGTGGTGGAACGGGCTGCATTACTGTCCTCTACCTGGCCCCTTATTTGTCTAGCCTTTTTTATTCTGTTCACCGGACCGCTGGCTCTCGCGGGTTCTGGTTTGAATACGGCTTTAGTTTTATGGTGAAGCGTGGTGAGCTGTCTTTAAGTTCTACACTTTGGACATAAAAGGATCATTGGTTTCGGGCTGTCGGAAGCGGCTATTGATAGTGCGGCTTGACGACCCGACTTTGTAGGGACACATAAGGTGTAGTCGTCTGTCTGTGCACACTACGTGAGTGCTGTAGGGCTTCTTTCCCTAATCTTTTTGATCCTCTTGGGAAATTAACCCATCCAGACTTCTAAGTAGAAGGCTGGTTACATTATTTTCAGGGACCTTTGTCTCCGAACTGGAATAGTGTGGAAGTGCAGTGGTTCAAAATACAAAGGGACTAGTAACCTGTTGGTCTGATGCAAACAGGAACCGAACAAAATCAGTCCATATATAATCTACATAAACCTAAGGTGAAGACCATTAACTTGACCCTTGCCAATAGAGAAGCTGACATGGAAAAAATCAGGACAAAGAAGAAAGTACTGAAAAATCCTCCTTTAAATCAAGGGGTGATTACTGAATATTTTCCATTATATACAGCCATTGAAATAAATTCCACCGCGATTGAAGATGATCTACCAGCACATAGCGACACTGAGGCTATAACATCAATAGAATTTGAGGACATAGACAATAATTCACTACTAGACTTGTGCTTAAATATTCAAAGAAGCATGACGCCACACCCGGAAAGAAGAACTAGCAACACTGATAAGCAAACTGACAGAAGTACGATTACACCTCTGGGAACAATGGCTGGGTCGGGTTTGGATAGGCTCTCCATTTCGCCTAACCTTGCAATGGTTTCTACTGAGGATGTACCTGATGTGGAAGTTGAGCCCCAGGAAATGCCTTTCCCAGGGGCCCTAGAAATAGCTGAAATTCAAGCGTCAGTTGCATCGTTACAATTTGCACTTAAGATTTTGCTCAAAATATCTGGACGAATACTAGCTAACACAGAGGCACTTGCCATGGAAAATAAAGGAAGAGTGTTAGCAGTAGAAGAAGCTGAAGCCGACATGTCAGAAGCCATCCTCATTGCTAACGAAATGGAAGAGCAAGAAGCACTGGAAACAGAGCAGGATGCGCAGAATCACGATCCTCTTTTTTCTCGAAAACAACAGAGAAAAGCAAAAAGGGCTGGTAAGGGTAAAAGGATCAGCATTGCGGCATGTTCTATGACAGAGCAGGACAAGACGCAATTACCCACCAAGAAGAGTAGGAAAAGAATGGCTAGAGCGAAGAAAAGGAAGGCAGCCAGAGAAGGATATCTCACGAGCTGGCTGATACCCGCACAAGTGTTGGATAATTATTTAGAAGTAGAGACAGAGAATGTGGAGCTGGATGAGATTGATGAAAGAGAGGCCAATATAGAAGAAATGACTAATCTGCCCACGGATTTAGACTGCTCAGAAATCACAGTAGCTGCCGCATTGGAAAATCATGAGGAGAAGAAAGGAAGCAGGATATGCTTGATTAAGAATCTATATCATAGCAAGGGTAGCAAATGGCTATCACGATCTGAACTTCTGATAAGACTCGATTCGGTTCCACAACTGCGAGTGCTCAAATCGGACGATTTTGTATTTGTTGAGCCCCTGAAAGGCCCCAACCCTAGAGTGTCTGCATTACATTGCAAGTTTTTGGCAACAGCCGATCTCCTAAGGACCTACAAAGAGGAATTAAAGGCAGTCGATCTGGAGGTGGATGTTGATCTTAACAAAATGTATCCGATTAGCCCTACAGAAGATGAAGATCCTGTCCCGGCTATAGCAGATTACCCAAGCCTTTTAAAGGAAAAGAAGATTGCTGCATCAGAAGTTCAACAAATGTTAAAATGGATAGCAGAGGCACTCCCGGAGATTATATCTAACCAATGAGAACTAACTACATTATCTTGGAATTGCAGAGGCTTTGCTCACCTTCTATCCCCGGAGGGTTCCACTAAGCTTCTGGATAATTGCAGCTGTTTTTGTCTTCAAGAAACCTGGGCAATAGACCCTTTAATATTGGATGGTTATACGACATACCACTCGCCAGCAAAAAGGGGAGGAAAAAGGTAGGCCCTATGGTGGCCTGACCATAGGTGTGACTAATGCAATAGGCTCTAAACAGACTGTTTGTAATTTTGAGAGCAATGTGTTAGCTGTTGAAGTAATTCCGAACCTCAAGGACCCCAGGGGCTCCTTTTTGTTAGTGAATCTATAAAATCCACCTGGGGCAAGGCTGAGTGAGCAATTGCGGGACCCCCTCCAGGATCTATTGGCCAAGTGGCTATTTCGGTCCTGTAGTTTAGGAGTAATTGTCGTGGGTGACTTTAACTGCCATTTGCTAGGGCAAGAGAGTAAAACGCAGAACCCAAGACTAAAAAAAAGAGGAGCCATGCCCCACAGTAAGAGGAACCATGAAGGTGGAGTGTGGGAATATTTATTTGATTCCTGGGACATGGCAATGCTCAATGGCAGAACAACTGGGGACTGTCCTGGACACTGCACGTGGTCAAATGGGAGCTCGTGTAGTGTTCTGGATTACGTATTTGTATGTCCTGGGATTCAGCAAATGGTGACAGATATGACGGTGATCGCCAATGAATGGAGCAACCATGTTGCACTAAAATGTGAGATCAGTATTCTTAGTGAGCAGGCTCTGCCCAACAATATAGGTATGGTCAAAACCAACAGACCTGGTACTAGAATTATCTAGTCAAATAAAAATATTTTGTTGGCAATTGAGGCCTTGGGGGTGGCAGACTATAGTGAGCTCCCTAACTTTAATGAGCTATAAATGGAAGATATAGAGGATTGGGTGCAGGCTTTTGCTCAAAGACATGCAGCCTCACCAGTGGGAGTTATGACAAGTACGGCGGGAAAATAATTGCCCTATGATAAAGCCATTAGAGATATGAAAAGATTGCTTAGAGCTGAGCTCTGTAGTGCCAAAAAATATATGGCCCTGGGCGATAGATATTTCTCAACAGTTAGAGGGATCAAAAACAGATACAGAGCAGCTATTAAAGCTAAGAGAAGAGCAGAGAGTACACTGGGATGGCAAAAAATGGTGAAGACGATATGTGAAGGAAATACGCGGAATATTTGGTCCCTGTTGGCTGAGGCACACTGCTCGCAAAAAGGGACATTGACCAATCCCATTGAAGCTAGAGTCTGGGAAAATTTTCTGGAAAATCGGAATACAACGGATAACATTAACAGCTTTGGATTGTCCTCCGGTGGGTGGCTCCGTTTGATATTTCTTACGAAGCTATCTTAAACAAAATTAAAGAGATAAAATCGTCTCGAGCACCGGGACCTAACGGATTATCCAACATTGTTATTAAATCACATCCCGTGTTTTGGACCAGTTTACTGAGAATTCTATTTGAGAAAATCATAAAATCTGGAAACATACCTCGTTCCTGGCAAATGGCAATATTAATCCCAGTTTTTAAAAAAGGGATTAGATCTGACCCGAGTAACTATAAGTTACTAGCAATGCTTGATGCGACTGGAAAAATCTTTGCCTCTTTATTACTAAAAGAACTACAAGCATGGGCTGAGGGATCTGGCGTTTTGTCTAAATTCCAGAGTGGTTTTAGACAGGGGTACTCTACTTCCCATAATATTATGGTCATGGACCTATTGGGAACCAGAGCGCTAAGAGCAGGGGCTCCCCCGTTATGTGCCCTATATGTAGACTTTTCGGCAGCTTTTGATTCAATTCCCCGAAGTGGGTTGTGGTGGAAATTAGAGCTAATGGGCTGTCCGAAAGGTCTTACATATTACCTAAGATTATTGCATCATAATAACTCAGTGAAACTGAGACTAGATCAAGTGGGTAATACTACGGAAAATATCTTACAAAATAGGGGTGTGAAGCAAGGTTGTGTCACAGCCCCCTTAATATATAACTTATATGTGTATGATATTCCCGAGGTAATAGCTGCTGTAAACAACTGCCCCCCCAAAATTGGCGATGCTCGCTGCTCTGTTTTAGCATATGCTGATGATCTGGCGATCTTCGACTATACTATTAGTGGAATACGCCGATCTGCAACTGCACTCTGGGAGTATGCAGAGGTCAATGGCCTTAGTATTAACTTGGGTAAAACCAAAGTTATGAGATATACCAAAAAGAGAGTATCCCGTGTTTCACTCCAGGTAGGCTTATTGAACATCAGTTATGTCTCTCAATATCGATATCTTGGTATAGATTTTGAAGTGACGGGTGATTATGGGGCCTGTAAACAACTGCGTACAATTAGAGCGGCACAAATGACTGCCTTGTTCCACAGGTTTATGGTGAAGCAGTGCGGTTACATGCCGTGGGGCATTCGGCAGTTATATATACAGGCATTTTCCCCGGCTATTATATATGGACTAGAAGCATTACTGGATATAGATCTGGGTTGGCTACAGGTAATTGAGGGAAAATTCTGGTGTAGTATTCTTGGCTTACCGCCTTGTATACCAATGGCCATAATAAGATTAGAATTGGGCCTGATCTCTCTCAAGGCGCTAGTATTGAAGAAGCGCGCTGTATTATATCTAAAAATGACTC
Source organism: Ambystoma mexicanum (assembly GCF_040938575.1). Taxonomy (NCBI): domain Eukaryota; kingdom Metazoa; phylum Chordata; class Amphibia; order Caudata; family Ambystomatidae; genus Ambystoma; species Ambystoma mexicanum. The sequence goes on from NC_090933.1 coordinate 73,167,743, forward strand.
GTGACACTAGGAATGGACTACTATCGGCTATCTATCAAGAACTGGCTAGGGAGAATCTGGGTATGTCAACTATTGAGCAGATGACTAAATTATATTCGGATATCGGGTGGCAAGAGAGGGAGGGGGAGTACTCTGTTGAAGCACAAAGGGCTCTTTGTAAACGCATAGACCTATGGGATTGGACTGAGAATTTCGAACATCTGAGGAGTTTGAGTAGCTATACGTTTGTACAATATAGACTTTATGACTTTAAGAAACCTCGGAAGTATTTGAACATTTGTCCATCACCCAGACTAAGACGGTTTATTTTGCTACTTAGACTGGAGCAACTCCCCACGAGAATGGTCACAGGAAGACAAATTAAGTTGGCTGCCAACTTGCGAACATGCCGATTATGTAAAGCTCAAGATCAGTTGGAGACAGCAAAGCATCTTTTGACCGAATGCCCTGAGATGGCTAGTACTTTTATTCCTCTGTTGGATAGTTTTGTCGATACTAGGGACTACATTAAGGACGATCTGTTCTGGAACCACTGTGTTAATACTAACAGTAAGCGCCTGCTGATTGCTTTGTATACCATCTGGCTGAGGATTGAAGGCAGACTGGATATAACATTTTGAGTAATAGTTTCCAATTGAATAATTTACAGATAGGATTGGCTGCATAGGTAATTATGTGGTATATATTTGTTGTTTTAAAAAATTATGTTTAATGTGATTTTTATTCACACTTTTATGTTCGTATTACATGATATTTATATTTGTATTTTGTGTAAAGTTTATAATCTAAACTATATCACAATAAATAATACCTTAATTAAAAAAAGGGTTTACTATAGACAGATGTTTTGTTGGCTTTGGCTAAGGGAGATTCATTGGGAGGAATGGGGGTAGATCTGGAGCATCCTACAAAAGCTTCTTGGACTTCACCCTTCTCATCTTCTCGTATAATACTGCGCCTCCCCTTGGTTATTTCCCCAAGCACAACCCCGGGTTCCCCCACCCAGTTGATCTTTCCCCGCTCGTCTGCCTATAGGGTTTTTATAAGAGATGGACAGTTCTACCCTGGCCACCTGAATAAGGGATTCCCGGGATCTACTTGGGAGAATACCCTGAGGTTTCTCACATACCCTTCCCCTATGCTGGTTGGGCAGAGGTGTTGTCATGATTACAGGCCATGCTGGCACAGGGACCTCATACTGGTCAAAATCCATGCAGGGAAAGGGAGGCTACACTCCATTAATGCGCCGTTGGCGCTCTCACCGAACATTCACCCAGTAACTTAAGGCCTCAGCAGGCCCTTCCAATATGGCCGCTCTATATGCAACTACCTACTTTCCTAAATTGGCCACAGAAAATGCCATAGCCCTTAAGCAGGCACTCCGCGCTAGTCTCCTAAAGGACTCTCCTATTTAAACCACGCCCTGCAGCTCTCCCTCGCTTCGCATTTCAACTGTTATCTCAGCAGAAAGCTTACTGCGAGCTCCATGCCCCGGACCCACGCCCCCAAATTTTATGTCCAGCATAAGAACAGGGAATTCATACCATACCTCCATACGGCCCGCACCAGATCCCAGCTCCTCACGTTTTCAGCTGCGTGAGTGCTTCCCTGCAAAAGAAAGGAAAGGCAGCATTACGGACACATGCAGGCAAGCCAGCCTGCGGCTGAGCCATTAAAGACCCCAGCAACTTCACAGCAAGCTCCGCCTGCAGCACACAAGAAAGGTAGAATCAGTCCCTGCAAGGCAAGGTGCAGCAGCATGCAGGAGAAGCAAAGGAAAGGAGTAGAAGCAGGGCCAAGGCAGAAAAAAGACAAAGTAAGAAAAGTAGTACCTAGGCAAGCTACAGCAGCAAGCAGGGAAAGGGCAGAAAGCATCTCTGAGCCAGTAAAGGACAGAAAGCAGTTACAGACCAAACAAGACTGCTAGCAAGGATTGTTCAAGCACCTCTTGGTGTAGACTTTTTTGGAATCACCCGGCAGTCACAGCTGACCTGGACTCTCAACCACCAGTGAGGCAACTGGCAACAGGTGCTATCGGCTCCATTCACTTCACGTGTGGTCTTTCATCTTCCACACCTTCAGGTGAGCCCAGCCTTCCCGAGGACGGGGAGTAACAGGGATCCAGGGGGGAAAGGGAAGGGTTGAAGCTACTCCTGATATTTAGTATCTTTTTAGGTGCAGACCCTTGCCGACCCAACCCTGCACATGCCACATTAAGCAACACTACACACGCAACCCCGAGGGTATGAAGCTAGCATCAACCCCACTTCTTCCTCCCTAAGCTCGGTGAGGTGTTGTTACTCCTTTGCACACAAGCCTGGGCTGGCAAGTGGTGTATGCTTTTCATCAGAGGGTCCACGTAAGCATTACAGAATGCAAAGCCCATGTTACAAATCTCTGCCCGGGCACAAAGGAGACCTCTGAGGTGGATCAGGTAGCCCACGTATTGGGAGACCTCAGGGTTGAAGTACAGGCAGCCCGTTTCAAAACAAATGCTCTGAGACGGGAGCTAGTGGTTAATAGGGATCACACAGGTGAGTTGGCTAGGCAACTTCTCCAGCCGCAGGCAGGGCAGGTCCTGCTACCACCAGGGTCAGTACCAAAAGCAGCCCCACCTGTCCCAGTCCAGGTCTACGTCCCAGCCATGATTCCTTTGTTCCCGCCAGAGCATTTATTAGGGGAACCACTGAAGTTTGCAGCCTTCATGAATCAGTGTAGATTCCATTTCAAGTGCAACCGGGCACCTTCCCGGATGATCAAACCAATGTGCCATTTGTTCTGTCATATCTAGGGGGTCACGCGGCCAACTGGTCGATTCTGTTGGTGAATCGGGACAATCCTATCCTATGTAACTTCCCTGGGTTCCAACGAGAACTGGAAAAACTGTTTGCTCACAAAAAACCAAGGGCAGTCCCTCAACAACAAATTGTTATCCCTACAACAGGGGGTCACAGTATCTCCTTGCCTATATCACCGCATTCAACAGGCTGGTAGCAGAAACTAACTGTCCCGAAGTGAAATGGACCACGTTCTTCTATAGGGGCTCCAGGGGACAGCTGAAGGACATGCTGGTGGGTGTTTGTAGTTTATAGACCTGGTTCGCCAACTGGACCATTGGCTGCAGGACCAGAAGGCTGACGCTGAATGGGTTCTGGATCCCATGCAGTTGGGGGGGGTGTCCGGGGACCATTAACCAGAGAGGAGAGGGAGAGGCGCGGGCAACAGCAGTTATGCCTGTATTGTGGCAAACCAGGCCACTTCCTGCGGGATTGTCCAGTAAAGCCCATCAAGAAAATGGTAGGAGATGTAGACACAAGAAGCCCCAGTGACCAGCCTCCGGAAACCTACTCACCCCGGCAACAATAGAGGCCCACTTGTCGAGCAAAGGAAAGCTTACCATCAGCCTCACATCTAGCTATTCCAGTTGTACTTATTTGCCCTCAGTAGCCCCAGAGAATGCCCGCCTTTGAGGCATATATGCACACTGCAGTGAGGTGGGCAATTATATGGACTATGCAATGGCCCATCGAATTGGGATTCTGCTCCGGTAGAAACCCATGATAGATAAAGTGGTTGCCATGGATGGAACACCACTATCATTGGGTCCTGTTACCCAGAGCACAGAGGAAGTAGTATTCCTCTGCCAGGATGGACACTGGGAGATTATCGTGTTTGACCTCATCAGCGCCCCACAGTTCCAGGTCATTCTGGTATCTCCTGGCTGGAGTCCCACAACCCAAGCATTGACTGGCGAGCAAGAACCATAACATTTTTCAAAACCTGTAGCAGCATGTGTTATTACCAATCACCAATGTCTTCTTCTATGCTCATCAATTCCAGTCTGGTTCTGGGAATCATGGGGAGTTTACCCATTGAATATAGTGATTACCAGAACGTCTTCCAGAAACAACAAGCAAATGCACTGCCCCTGCACAGGCCCTACGATCGCCAGATTGACCTTATCCCTGGATCTCAAACACCATGTAGCCGTAACTATGGCCTTACAGAGCAGGAAAACATCCATCTGTACACATACCTTGATCAGTACCTTGCCAACGGCTTCATACGCCCCTCGAAATCACCTGTGACCTGACCCCTCTTCTTTGTCCTAAAGAAGGAAGGGGACCTGCGAACTTGCATTGACTACAGGGCCTTGAATCAAATCACATTTAAGAACAGGTACCCACTGCCTTTGATTCCAGTGTTCCTAGAGCAAGCATGGAACGCCAACATCTATACCAAACTGGACCTCTGGGGGGCCTACCACTTGGTACGAGTCAAAAGTGGTGATGAAAGGAAAACCACTTTCCGTACAAAATTCAGACTATACAAATATCAAGTAATGCCTTTTGATTTATGCAACGCACAGGCAGCTTTCCAGTTGTTTATGAATGATGTACTACATGAACTCTGCAACATATGTGCTATTGTTTATATTGATGATATCCTGATTTATTCCACCACACCTACAGAGCATGTCAACCATGTACGAGCAGTACTAGAAAAACGCATCCAGAATTGTCTATACGCAAAGTTGGCGAAATGTGCCTTTCTTGTTACGCAGGTAGAATTCCTAGGATTCATCTTGACACCCCAAGTGGTTTGCATGGACAACCGCAAGGTTGAAGCAATGCTCCAGTGGCCTTCACCCACATCTGTTAAAACCGTTTTGTAGGCTTCGCAAATTTCTATCGGCGGTTTATACTGGACTTTTCCCATGTGGTGCATCCCATTACATCACTACTCCACAAGAACAAGCAATTCATATGGACTCCAGAGCAGAACTAGCATTACTCGCTTTGAAGCAATGTTTCACAACTGCGCCCATCCTACAACATCTAAACCCAGACCTTCTGTACATAGTTGAGACAGACACCTCGAATGTGGGAATGGGGGCAGTGCTGTCTCAACGTAACCCTGGTACAGAACAACTTGACCCAGTAGCATTTTGGTCACAAAGGTTTACTCCAGCAGAACGAAATTACGCAATCATGGCCAAAGAACTACTGGCAATAAAAGCTGCTTTCAAGGAGTGGCAGCACCATCTCTTGGGCGTCAAGCATCCCATCACAGTAATTATGGATCACAGAAACTTGCAGTACTTTCGAACTGCGAAAGCATAACTCCAGTGGAACCTGTTCTTTGCCAAATACAACTTTGTCATCACATTTCAACCCGGAGTACGGAACGGAAAGGTGGACGCATTATCCAGGATTGGGTGTAGTGAAGGAGACAGTGCATATGTGCCTCCTGATCCTGAAGCAATCATTCCCGAACACAAAATAGTGGGTGTCTTGAACAACATAACCTCAGCATTGAACCAGCTACAAGAAGAAGTCAAACAATCATTTACACGAGAAGTATTGAGAGCATGGATCGCCCTAACGAGACCCAACACACATTAGTCCTAGACAATTACCAAAATACGCTGATGGAGGGCCATCCAGGCATCACTAAGAAACTAGCAAAGGTGCAACAACTCTACTGGTGGCCTACGTGGCGCAAGGACACTTTTCGCTACGTCCAAACTTGTGACGTGTGTGCCCAACACAAGACTCAAAAGAAAAGACCACAAGGGCTCCTGCATCCGCTCTAAGTCCCCCCAGCCCCATAGCACACAATATCCCTCGACTTCATTACTAACCTACCACCTAGTAACGGCTAAAACACCTTCTTGGTAGTAGTAGACTCCCTATTGAAAATGACTCATTTCATAGCACTTAAGGGAATCCCCACAGCTAGTACCCTCGCCAAAAACGTCTTGGAACAAGTAGTCCGGTTACACGGTTTTCCAACCACAGTGATTTTGGTTCGAGTGAGCCAGTTTGTGTGACGGTTCTGGAAAAGTTGCTGCTCCGAGGCAAAAATAGACATCAGTCTGCCACCCAGTTATCACCCAGAGACAGATGGTCAAACTGAGAGAACAAATCAGACCTTAGAGCAGTATCTCCGCTGCATGCACTCATATACTGATAAGGACTGGGTAGACCTACTATGGATAGCAGAGTACGCGTATAATAACCAGGGGCGTAGGAGAAACATAAAACCTGGGGGGGGACAGGGGACACCTCGGGAACTTTACTACAGATGCAAATCAACCCATATTCAAACCAACATAAGGAAAGGCCATCTGAGTGCCGAAGCCTTTGTAGCTCTACAAAAAAGAGGTGTTACTGTTGCCTAATTCACTGGTACTTAGCTCTGGGACTTTTCATTATGTTTTTCATGTACACACACCTTACAACCGTACAATCTGCATGCACCATATGCATGCCATATTTACAGCTCTTCACACATTGTGAGTGCACCATTCCAAAATGTCTGCACACACAATGTGTGCAACATACCAACTGCTTTTCACACGTGTGTATAAAGCTTATCGCTCTGCACACACTGGTACAACATATCAACTGATTTACACCCCCCCTTATGTACCACAACTACAGGTCCACACACTGGGCCTTATCATGGGTCCAGCGGTAACCCTGCTGGTGCTACCAGCGGGTTGCCGCGGATCTGTAATAAATTACCAGCACCTGACTTCCCGGTGCCACCTGGCTATTACAAGTCAGGCAGCTGGGAAGTCGGGGGCCTGTAATTTTGTTAGCCCCCATTCCCTTAGAGTCGGAAGCACCGGCACTGTTCTTAACGGTGCAGGTGCTTCTGTGATGGCTCTGCCTACCGTGACCGCTGTGCCCGGCAGGGTCAGACCTGTCGGCCACAGCGGCTCTGGCAGGCAAACACTTCATTTCCTGGTCCAGAAAAAAGGGTGCCGGTGAGCTTACCGGCACCTTTTTTTCTGGAGCAGGCAAACTTGTAATGAAGTCCACTGTATCATCTGTGCTATCTACATCGGATGCACATACCTATTTCACATAACAAACCATGTATGCATTATACTCACTGTTCTAAAAATACCTTGTGCACAATTCCTACTCCTTATTGTGAACAGTGCTCACCTCTGTCAGATCCTATGTGATTGATACATAGAGATCTCTGAATAATCATCATGTGCACCACACCTACGATTCCCCAATAGTGTGTACCACACCAACTAGTCTGTACATACACTATGTGGGTAGCACACCAAATGCTCTGCAAGCAGCATGCATGCAACACACTCAGCTCTCTGCACACATTATGTGCAGCACATCAGCTGCTCTGCAATCAAAGTGTGATTACCCCTTTGTGTTTACCTTATGTGCCTAATACCTAACACTCTGCGCACACAAAGGTCACCATATTTATATTTGTGCACTCCCCATGTGTGCATCATACCTACCACGATGCACAAATCAAATGCCCCATCCCTACTCTGCTCACAATACAAAGATAATATTTTTTATTTATATAGCACATTTGCCTAGGCGCTGCACATAGATCGTTTACATGCAATTACTATCACCTAACCAAAGTTGGTGCTCATCGATCCATCTCGGAAGGATGAAAGACTGAGTTGGCCTTGCAGGGATTCCAGCCTGCGACCTGCAGATCCCACACAGAGTTCTGCAGCAAGTGTGCAACCAGATGAGCTATCTTACCAGCCATATACCTACATGTATGCAGACACCAAATATATACAATACTTGCCACAATGTACCTGCACGTTACCTACCATTCTGCACAGACATTATGCATCAGAACTACCTCTAACTATGCAGATGCCTTGTGTGCACCACCCATGCCCCCCTGCTGCTCACACTGTGTGCATCATTCCCCACCATAAACAAAACTAGCACCACACACACATACACACACCATATGTGCACCCTTCCTACCCCTTTGTCCACCCCCTTGTGTGGACCATAGATGTCACTGTACACAATATGTGTACATCAGCCCTCAAATGTGAAGGCGCGCGAACCCGGGCAGATAAGAAGGATGTGCTATGGACCAGGCAGCCAGCTGCCACCAGATGGACGATCAGTGAACCACCCAGGCTGGCCTGGATGTTCGCTTACAGTCTAGTCCTGATTTTACTTAATGCTGCCCTGCTGCTTCATCACTTCACTTGGGAAAATAAAACCCCAGCTTTCCCTCACCTTGCTTCTGATTGTGGGGGGGGATTAATGGCATTATATCCCCCCTGCTTAAAATTGTGGAGGGATTTGTCCCTCCTATGCCCCCCATTTTGTATGCCCATGATAATAACACAATTTCTGAGGCTTGTGGAATCTGCTTAGATCACATGCTGTGCATAGGCAGACATCTAGTGGAAGCTGCAGAGTATTACAGTTGTTGTTTTCGAAACTCGAAAAGGGATGTCGACAGGGCGTGGCAGTAATACTATCCCTAGTGTGACGTCCACTGTACCCATGATCCCTTATGCGTCGAGGTCCCTCAGATTGTTTTTTGCCGCCATGCTAGACGGATGCGTATAGCGGAGTTGCTTTCGGCGATAAGCCATTGACTTTATACAATTACGATAGTTTTTCTTTCTATCCTTTCATCGACTGCCGTAACACCACACCGAGGAAAGAGAAAGAAAACTGCCCGTCAGAGACCATCGCAACGGACCGTACAGCCTCGGAAGTCCGCCCCAGGCCTTGTCCCAGACAGTAGGGAGAGAAGGGGGAGGCCAAATTAGGAGGCCATTTTAGAATGCATATTCTCCCATTCCTACACTTTGTTCGCCCAGCTGCCATTTCCACAAGCCACAATTATGGCAAATACACCATTTAAATTTTAATCGCAAATTCCCCTGGGTCGACAGAGACCACATAGAGACGTCTTGTCGAGCGTGCAGGCTCTTCAAGGCTAAGACGTTGAAGGACCACTCTACCAAGCTCTGGGCCCATTACGCCAGGCAACTCGAGGCCATGGAAGTAGAGGAAGCCTTTAGCGATGGCAGCGACGCCGCACTTTCGGACGGCAAGGGCATTGGAGCAGTTTCGGCTACTCAAGCGCAGACTCCTGACCCCATAGGACAGGCCAGCAGCCATGTTGTGGAGTCTACACCCGGCGGCAGCAGCACTACAAAAGCACACACCACCAAGCACATAAGCCCCAGTCGGCATTCGGCAGATGAGTCGAATACTTGACAACGTTTGACACCCCATGAAAGGTCCACTGAGTCCCAGTCCTCTGGGCAATCTTGTTCAAGATCGCCACACAACGGGGCTCAACCGTCAAAAGACGGCAATGGGGTCGCATGAAAAACTCCCTCCGAAGGCCGATCGTCCTTGGATTAAGCCTCGGTTCCCACACCCAAAGTTCGACGTACAACGTCTGATAAAACGGCAGGCCCCAATAAGTCTGTTAAACACTCATCTGGGCCCCAGGATGGGGAAAACATCCTAAAAAGTCATCTAAGACCCCTCATAGGGACAAAAGTCCTACTAGGGACAAGTCATCACAAAAGGGTATACTGTCCAAGCCCATAGAGAAACCTAAAGACTCTAGGCTAAGGGTTATACCTCCCACTAATGAGGATATGGATATTCCCTCTCAACCCATAGTAATCCCAAATTCGAAGGATTGGTCTTCGCAAGATATCGATAGGGTTATGTGAAGAATGACCTTTATGGCTAATTTCTATGAAAAGAATGCAGATTACTTTCAAAGTTTTCACTACACTCTACCTCAGCTCCTTCCGGCTCTCAAGCATCTGCCTTACCCTCTCAACCTCCTGCTAAGAGGTCTTCACCTAATCTCCCCGTACAAAGCAGGGTTATAGATTTATATGACCCTGAGGTAGATCCAGAAGACCCAGAGGACCTTTCAATTGTGGAAATATCTGACCCTCAACTTACTGAAGAGGAAACAGATGAACTTTATTATGGGGATGAGGAAGAGCCAGACGAAGACCAAGTGGCGAACATGTACTCCATAGATTCTCCTATTAATCAAGACCCCCAGTGGTAAATTCCCCTGTCGAAAATCAACCCCTACTCAATGAAGTCTTAGCCAAAGCGGCAAAAAAACTTCCGTATTGATACACAGGAGGTACTGGAAGATAGAGACTTTGCTGAACAAATATTGGGGGACAAGAAGACAGTAGGCCAGTTTATCCCACTGCTAAAGTCGGTACAATGCAGAATACAACCTTCCTTAGAGGCTCCCAATCTCACACGCGCCGTTAACCTGCGTGTGGAAAAACTGTTTAGGCCTGCACCTTCAGACCCCTTATACATAAGAGGCCAGCTGAAACCAGACTCGTGGGTGGTCACCACTGCAAGAAAGAGAGCAGGCAAGCCCCTTGCTTCCTCCGAGGCACCACTGGACAAGGAAAGCAAGAAAATATATGCAATGGGTAGAAAGGTCGCCTCTTCAGCAGCCTACCAGTCGAGAATAGCCAACAACGCTACCCTTTTGGCAAGTTATACCTGCCATAAGTGGGAGGAGGTTTCCGTGTTACTTTTGTCTGCCCCGTAGCCACTTAATTCACAACTAGCACAAGTGACTGCAGACGGAAGGCCTGTGTCTACTTGTCTCCTCAAGTCCAATTTCGATGCAGCTGACAATGCCGGTAGGGTCATTGCAGAGGGGACTATTATAAAAAGACATGTATGGCTTTGAGAGTTAGGCTTTAGGCCAGAAACACAAGCCACTCTAATTAATATGCCAGTGGAACCTAATGTGCTCTTCAGCAAGGCTGTAGAAGACGCACTCAAGACATCAAAGGATGAGTATGACACTAAAATCTTTAGGTCAGCTCACAAACAAACCTACTGGTCAAAGGGTTAACGGTAATTTTCGCCGTTTTTGGGGCCAAAATTCACAGAGAGGATCCGGCTACAATCGAGGCCAAGGTTCCTATGGCAACAATTAAGGACAAGCCTTCCAAGGCTATCCACGAGGACAATGCAGAGATCGTGGTGGTCGGGACAGAGGCCCAGCTCGAGGTGGCACCCCACCTCCGAGCAAGTGACATTCCGCTCCAGGTACCCTTCATACATCTCCAATAAGAGGACGCATTTCCAACTTCACTTACGCATGGGAGGGTACCACCTCGGACAGATGGGTGCTGTCCACGGTAGCAGGGGGCTACTGCATAGAACTACTTCAACGTCCTCACGACCACCCCCCACGACAGAAGGTCCACTCGGAGGAACATCAGCGGATCCTTCTAGAAGAAATAACAGCGCTTCTATTAAAGGATGCCATAGAAGTGGTCCCATCAACCAGGTAAACAGCAGTATTTATTCAACTTCTTTCCTTGTTCCAAAAAAAGATCTAACAATGCGCCCTGTATTAGATTTGCGCCCTGTAAACAAGTATGTTAAGCCACAAAAGTTCTGCATGACTATGCTACAAGAGGTAATCCCCCTACTAAAAAAGGGGGATTACATGGCAACACTGGATATGAAAGATGCCCATTTTCATATTCCAATGTTCCCAGCGCACAGAAGGTTCTTGCGTTTCAAAATAGAGAACAAGCACTACCAATTCAAAGTGCTGCCCTTTGGAATAGCCTCATCTCCAAGTGTATTCACAAAGGTACTAGCGGTAGTGGAGGCGCTCCTGCGCAGGGGAGCAAGCCCAGAGCACCCTTACTTGGACCACTGGCTCATAACAGGGGAATCACCTCTGATTTTCAGACAAAACATCCAAACAACAATACACCTCCTCTTTCAATTGGGCTTCTCAATCAACAAGAACAAATCAAGCCTAGTGCCAAACACTTCCAAGCAGTTCCTAGGATCTATCCTAAACACAGAGGAAGGATTGGTCTTTCCCTCAGAGGAAAGAGTAAAAAATGTGTTACTGGAAATACCACAATATCAGGCCGGCCGCCAAATAAGGATACGCAAAGCAATGCGTTTAATTGGCATGATGGCATCTTGCATATACCTGGTTCCTCACACGCGCCTGCGCATGTGTCCCATACAGGAGTGGTTGGCGAAACAGTGGTCTCAGGCAAGTGGTCAGTGAGACGATCTAGTGGTCGTTTCGGCAACACTGGACAAAACCTTTGCTGGTGGACGAGAGAAAATCTGACGAAAGGGAAATCCTTCTATGACCCACAGATACAGGCAGCGGTCAGAACGGACGCCTTACTAGCAGGGTGGGGGGCTCACTACCTTCACCACACAGCTGAGGGTCTGTGGTCTCACACTGCAGCTCAGAACCACATCAATGTGCTGGAACTTCTGGCAGTATTGAAAGCCCTTCAGACATTCGAACCTCATTTAACAAACCTGTCAGTGCAGATCCTAACGGACAGCACCACAGCAATGTTTTATATCAACAAACAGGGGGGTACACGCTCTCCAAATCTATCCAGACTTGCACAGAAAATCTGGAAATGGGAACTCAGTTGGAAAAAATGTTCCTGTCATCACAACATGTTCCAGGGGAACTCAATGCTCTAGCAGATTCATTGAGCAGAGATCCCCTACCAGAGGAACACGAGTGGCGTCTACACGAAGAAGTCGTAGAACACCTCTTCTCTCATTGGGGTTTCCCAACTATAGACTTATTCACCACAAGTGAAAATCGTCAATGCTCAGACTTCGCGTCCAGGTTCCCCCAGCCAGGCTCCAAGGGGAACGCCCTATGGATGAACTGGTCAGGGAAGTTTGCTTACGCTTTTTCCCCCGACTCCTCTCATGAGCAAGGTGGTGAACAAGTTACACAAGGAACCGATGACGCTGATCCTTGTTGCTCCTATGTGGGCAAGACAACTGTGGTATCCACATATGCACAGACTGGCTATGTGCAATCCCATCAAACTCCTGTGCTAGTACAACCTACTCACCCAGCATGATGGACTAACAGTCCACCCACAGCCACACTCAATGAACTTGGCAGCATGGCTCCTGAAGTCATATAGTTCGGACATCTCAATCTACCACAGAGATGCATGGATATCTTGAAGGAATCAAGAAAACAAAACACTAGGCACTTTTACTATGATAAATGGAAACAATTCGTAATTTGGTGCCAGAATAAGCAAATCAAACCCATTGATTGTACTCTAACATTGTAACCTATATGCTCCACTTACTAGATGCAGGGTTAGTGTTCAACTCCCTAAAGGTCCACCTGGCGGCTTTGTCAGCCTACACCACTTCCCATAACAAGGTCTCATGGTGGAAGGTACCAGTCATCGAAGCATTTATGGAAGGGGTAAAGAGACTCCACCCTCCAATCTCTAACCCACCGCCAGGTTGGGACCTTAATGTTGTACTCGCTAAAATCATGGGACCCCCTTTGGAGCCTATGCACAAGTCTAGTCTCAAACACCTGACTTATAAAACTGCTTTCTTAGTAGCCATCACTTCCATAAGAAGGGTCAGTGAAATCCAAGGTCTGTCAGTGCAGGAACCTTTCTTTACTATACACAAGGACAAACTGGTTTTACACACTCACCCTAGGTTCTCACCTAAATTAATCTCCAAATTCCATGTAAACCAGTCTATTGAGCTACCTGCTTTCTTCCAGGAACCCAAAAGCTCTGCTGAGGTAAAACTCCACACACTAGATGTGATGAGAGCGGTCCTCTACTACGTAGATAAGACCAGACCGCTAAGAAAGACAGATCAACTGTTTGTCTCTATAGCGCCAGGCAGAGAAGGCGATCGCATCTCTAAAAATGCCATCTCTAGGTGGATAGTCAGATGTATCCAACTGTGCTATTCCCTATCTAATAAAACACTGCCTTTTACGCCAAGGTCCCTCTCCACAAGAGGTACTGGAGCCAATCTGGCTTTCATTGCAAATGTCCCCTTAGACAGTATTTGCAAAGCACTTACATTGAGCTCAATACATACTTTCACTCAGCACTACTGCATTGACACTCATTCCAAGACAGATGCACAAGTGGGACAAGCGGTTCAAAGACATTTATTTGCTCATGAACCTTCTCACATCCAACCTCCTCCTCCTTCTTCCACTGCTCGCTAATCTATGCACAGCATGTGATCTATGCAGATTCCACAAGCCTCAGAAGGGATACATTACTCACCGTAATCGTATTTCTGATGCTTGTATATGCCTAGATTCACATGCGACCCACCCTTCCTCCCCTCGGAGAGAAGGCGCATGGATGCTTATGAGCTTGTCTGATACATATCTGCTTGGATACAACTGTACTCACGCTACACCTCATGCTACCTCATTTCAGAAAAATAACAATCTGAGGGACCTCGACGCGTGAGGGATCATGGATACAGTGGACGTCACACTAGGGATAGTATTACTGGCACGCCCTGTCGACGTCCCTTTTCAATTTTTCGAAAACAACAACTAATACTCTGCAGCTTCCACTAGATGTCGGCCTATGCAAGGCATGTGAATCTAAGCAGATACAAGCATCAGAAATACAATTATGGTGAGTAATGTATCCCATATAGTTTAACCTGTTTATTTACTACATGGCAGGTACCCCGAACCTCAGTGTATGACCCTCCCAAAACCCCCAAAATGCCAGCATCGCAGCACTTCATGACACTATCCACCAAGCCATAAAACAAGTTTTCACACAGCTTCAAAGTGCAAAAGATTCCTACAAGAAGTTTGCAGACAAGAAAAACGAGAGGCTCCCTCATACCAGGTTGGGGACAGGGTATGGTTGTCTTCAAGACACATCAATCTGAAAGGACCTCGGAAATGCCACCCAAAATACATAGGTCCCTATTCCATCACTGCATTAATCAACCCAGCGGCCATGAGATTGGCCCTTCCATTATCCTTAAGCATCCACCCTGTGTTCTATGTTTCATTACTAAAACCTGTGCAACCGGGAACCCGTAACTCCACGACACTGACACCGCCAATACAGATTGAGGACCATGATCGTTAATGAGTTCGGGCCATTCTAGATTCCAAGTATGTGCGGTGAAAGCTCCACTATCAATTGGAAAGGATACAGGGTGTTAGATAGGTATTGGAAACCAGCCACAAATCTGCATGCACACACACCAGTAGCCAGGTTCCACAGAAACAACCCGATGAAACCAGGGCCCGGCAACAATGCCTTGGGGAGGACCTTGTGGGGGAATGCTGTCATGATCATAGGCCAAGCTTGGACAAAGACCTCATACTGGGCAAAATCCCTTCAGGGAAGGGGAGGCTGGACTGCATTAATGCGCCATTGGTGCTCTTGATCAACATTCACCCAGTAACTTAAGGCAAGTTTTACACCTCAGCAGGGCCTTCCAAGATGGCCCCTCTATTTTTAACTACCTACTTTCCTAAAATGGCAGCAGAAAGTGCCATAGCCCTTAAGCGGGCACTCCGCGCTAGTCTCCAAAAAGACTCTCCTATTTAAGCCATGCCCCGGAGCTCTCGCTCACTTTGTGGTTCAACTGTTAACTCGGGAGGATAGCTCAGCTGCAACGTGCTCACCTTGGAAACAAGACGACACGAAGCAACACAGGTTCGATCCCCAGGTCTGTCCTTACAAACCTCTGGGTATTAAGCACGTTATAAATACGCAACTAAGACATATTCCGGTAACAGCGCCTCGATGCCCCCGGGCTCTATGAGGGCTTTAAAAATGCAAATAAATAAAAATAAAACTCAGCAGAATGCGTACCACAAGCTCCATGCCCTGGACCCACACCCTCAAAGTTTATGTCTAGCATAAGAACCAGGAATACATATCTTACCTGCATCCAGTCCGCTCCAGATCCCAGTTCCTCGTGTTTTGGCCACACAAGCACTTCCCTGCAAAAGAAAGGCAGCATTACGGATGAATGCAGGCAAGTCAGCCTGCGGCTGAGCAATTAAAGACACCAGCAACCACACAGCAAGCTGCGCCTGCAGCACAAAAGAAGGGCAGAATCAGTCCCTGCAAGGCACGCTTCAGCAGCATGCAGGAGAAGCAAAGAAAAGGAGCAGAAGCAGCACCAATGCAGAAAAAAGGCAAACAAAGCAAAGTAGTACCTAGGTGTCACCATTGGGGGGGTCTCACCTAGGCTTCAACATCGCTTTCAATGGAGGATGCGTTGGATTCTGAGAGGTCTGCAGTGGTTTCTTCAGGAGTAACCTTCTTTTTGAAGAGATAGGGTCTGTTCCGGGAACTCACCACCTTGTTTGCACTGAGAAACAGTACCAACAAGAATGGCATCCTCCCAGCACAGGTAGGGGAAAAAGCCCAAAGGCACAAAAAAGCCCAGGTTGGTATTCCGGATTGATGGGCGATTCCAAGAAGTGATGAGATGGAGATGTTCCGGGGAGAATGATGAGTAGATGAGAAGAAGAGAAGTCCAGGGCAATGAGAATCCTACTTCGCAAAAGGCAATGAAGTGCCATCTGGGTGTCTTCAGGAGAAAAAAACAGGAGAGGCAAGAACTATCGCTGTAATAGGCGCCAAGCTGGAAGAGTTTGACAAGGAAGCAGTAGACCAAGTGGGAAGTCCAGTAAAAGGAAGACAGGAGTGGCCAGGTAAAACTACAAGAAAGATAAGCAGTAATAGCAAAGTGGAGAAAACAAGGAAACGGTTAACTAATAGAAAGATAGTAGAGGAAAAGGCGATCAAGCACAGTATACCACGCTACAGCCAACAGGTAACAATGCTGGGAGGAATCACCCGCTAATAGCTGAAGCGCGCGCGGAAACCAAGAAGCAAACAGAGGTAAAGCCCAACAACCCAAAGGAAAAGGAGTGAGCAAGCGTGCCGGTGCCGTGCAGGGATGGAAAACAGTACGAATCGCGGCACGTCACAAATGAAATAGAAATAATGAGGAGCACCGAAAAGAAGGCAGGTCAGGAGAGAGAGTGCCGTTGAGGGAGGGACGCAAGACAAGACTTGCGGCCAGCAAGGCAAACAAAGGAAAGAACAGCGGGGCAATAAAGCAAGGTATGCAAATCAAGGAACGGTCGGCCGAGATAGGGAAAGGAAGAAAAATACGAGGCAAATGCACAAGATGCAAGTAAACGGAACCAACAAAAATGGTGCACATAAACTCCTAGACTTGCAACGCACCAGTGGGCAGGGCTAGGAGGTACTTATGGGAAGTAAAGTAGGATGACTAGAACGCTGCAGGTAAACGTGATGGCACGTTAATGGAGGATCCGCCACCTTCACCAAAGCTTCCAGGAATTGTTCCCCATGACAATATGCCTCCTTCGCAGGGGGGTCGCCCCAGGTTTACCCAGATGAAGTGTATGAAACCTATGGATACATATGGTTGCCAAGACGTTGGATACAAGTTCCTGGGAATCTTCAGCCAGGGAATAACCCTTCCACGTGACAATGTACTGCACTCTCCCACTGTGATGACAGGAGTCAATGATCTTTTCCACTTCATAGATGTCTGGAGATGGATCACTGAAAGTAGTCCGGAGGGTTGTCTTCTGCAGATGTTTGTCAGGCACATACGGTTTTAACAAGGAGGTGTGAAACACTGGGTGAATACGCTGTAGGGGCTTGGGTAGTTTGAGTCTAAAAGCCATAGGATTCATGCGAGACAAAATGGAAAATGGTCACAGAAACCTGGGTGCTAGTTTGGAAGGTTGTGTCCATCTGGGTAGGTATTTGGTAGAAAGCCAAACTAAATCCCCTTCCTTCCATTCTGGCACTTGGCTACGATGTTTGTCTACTTGATGTTTATATCTTCCAGGTTCGTTAGTGATGGCCGTCTTTTGAGTGACAGAAATTGACTCCAAAAGGGAGTCTACCGTAGGTAAATTGGAGGACGGGCTAAGATGAGCTGGAAACGATCTGGGATGTCGTGTGTGCATACAAATGAAGGAGGTCCTCTTTATGGCTGAATGGGTGGCATTATTATACCCAAATTCAGCCATGGACAGAAGAGAGAACCAATTGTCTTGTTCCACATTGGCGGAGCATCTGAGGTATTGCTCCATGGTAGCATTCAAACGTTCTGTCCATTGGACTGGGGATGGTAGCCTGATGTTAATGCCATCTTTATGACCAAATAATCGCACAATGTCTTCCAGAACATTGAGGTTTATTGGGTAACTCTATCCAACAAGATGGTCTCTGGGATTCCATGCAATCTTACCACATCTTTGAGAAAACTTGTGCTAATTCTGGTGCAGAAGGTATGCCTTTCAAAGGGGGAGAAGTGAGCCATTTTGCTGAAACTGTCAATGGTAACCATGATTTCTTTGTGACCTTGGGATGGAGGGAGATCAACCACACAATCGGTGGAAATGTGTAACCAGGGTTCTGTTGGAAAAGGGGGTTGTTCCAGCAATCCAACATATTTAGAAGTGGGACTTTTACTTCTGGCATATACTGGACATGACAGCACATATTGCTTGATGTCAGTTTGCATTGAAGGCCACCAAAAGATTCATTTAATGAGATCAGTGTAGCTGCCACTCCTTTATGACCTGCTATTCTTGACTCATGGCCGCAGGACAGAATCAGCAACTGTTGTTTTGGTTCCGGTATGAACAGACGGTTCTGGAAGAACCAAAGACTGTCAATGTTGGACAAACAATTCTGTAGAAAATTGGGGAGTGGTCTGAGCACTGGAAGTGAGGCAGACTTTACCTCTTGGAGGAATCTGGAGATGGTTCCCACAAATTTCACATCTTGAAGCAAGCAGCCTCCTTGAAAAGGGGGGTTGCGGTAGACTGATGGACTTCTGGACAAGTTGTCTGCAACAATGTTCTTGCTGCCAGGTAGATATGTGATATAGATTTCGCATTAGGCAAAAAAATATGCCCACCTAGCTTGGCATGTGTTCTTGCATTACATCTGCTGTAGTATTTTAAGGTTACTGTGGTCCGTGCGGATCTCGAAGGGTGTCATGGAACCTTGTAAGAGGTGTCGCCATTCAGTGCACGCTTGTTTTATAGCCAGCAGCTCCTCCTCGATGACCCAGTAGTGGGACTTGCTTGTGCTTAGAGTTCTGGAGAGGTAAGCAACAGGGTGGTCCAAGTCCTTGTGTCCCTGTTTTAGCACTGCTCCTACGGCTCCAGCTGATGCGTCTGTCTCAACAATAAAGGGCAGTTGTTGGTCTGGTATTTTGAGGATGGGAGCTGAACAGAAGGCCGTCTTTAAGCCCTGGAAAGTCTCTTCGGCCCGGGTATCCCAGATAAACGGAATATCCTTTTTGAGCAGTGCTGTGATTGGGAGGACCTGGTCAGAAAAGTTGGCGATGAACTTCCTATAAAAGCTTGCTAGCCCAAGGAAAGCTTGAATCTCCTTAAAAGATGTAGGATCGGGCCACACCATGATGGAAGACACTTTCTTTGGGTCAATATCTACCCCATGAGGGGCTAGGATGAAGCCTATATATGGTACTGAGGAGCCTGTGAATCCAGTAGTAGCATGGGAAGACAGAAGAATTCTTCCAGACACATGAACCAATACCAAGTACATCCAGAGCAAATCTAGAAGTCAATTTTGACATAAGAAGCATTGGGGACAAAATCTATAAGGTCTATCATGAGATGAGGACCAAAAAAGAATCAAAAGGAAAGGGAAAAAATTATTGATTTGAAAACACGCAGTCGCAAGGCAAAGAGGAAGTTTGTATAATCTTGACCACCGGGCTTTGTCTTTTGAGAGTCTAACTCTGAACAGAGATGAGAAAGAGGGAAGTCACACGACAGGTTATGAGACACAGGAGGACAGAGAAACCTTCCGTGGGTAGGTGGGAGCTTGTGCATTTAGCCTTGAGGGATGTTCTCCAACAGACAGAGAAGTAAGATGGTCAGACTTGGATCTACCAAAATCACAGACGTCAGAGAGTTTTGCACTTGTCGGAAGTTGATCATTTCCTTATTCCTGGAGTGAAGAGGTGCTGTGTAGGCTGAGTACTGCTGGCTCAGGCTCGTTACTAATAAAGGACCTTCGCTCACCTGCAGTGTATGCCTCCTTATTACACTGGCGACGAGAGTAACCAGCCTCCGACCCACGTTGCTTTTGCAGCCGCCAGCAGTTGCCTACATTCCTCTTTTCGCCTTTGGGAGAGTGCCTGCTTCGGAGGAGGAGCAGGGGCCGTGTGGAGGAGAGCCCTCCTGCCGGCTGAGTACTGCTGGCTCAGGCTGGTTACTAATAAAGGACCTTCACTCACCTGCAGTGTATGCCTCCTTATTACATTGTGCTAGACTATAAAGCAAAACATTTAATCAATACTGTGTACTTTGCCTTTTGCCTGATGTTATGTCAACAATATATTTGATTGAGATTCATGCTCACTAGAAAGTTGCCTGTTTGTATTCTGCTAGTTTGTGTTCCTTCCAATTTATATTAATATCCTTTAGACTTTACTGTGGATTCTCGGTCCTCCTATGTGGACATACAAATTGTTTAACTTTGTAATCCTTTTCTTACCTGTATGGCAGTAAAGTTTTGTCTCCGGTTTCCTTGTGGTTCGATTGCTGCTGGGGATCCGAAAATGACCAGCTTTTATTGGGTGTGATGACGCAGATGCGTACGTTGACGTGACTACGTCATACGTCGCAAATAGCGTCTCCGCCATCTAGGATTGGGTAATTTTATATTCCTCATAATCAGAACAACTTTTTGACTTTCTTATCACTCGAACTTAGTTCGTTGACTTACTACTTTATTTTCGGTTATTAGCAGATTTATTAATACACATTTTCTTTATAATGTGTAGTTTTTGTTTACTTTACTTGTTCTATTTGTTTCCATTTTTATTTATTGTTCAAGATTAACAAAATAATATACAATAATAAGGGTTAGCCTTAATTTGTGATTATTCTTACTTTTCTGTATTCGTACTGAGGCTGTTAGTCTATTCTTCGTTTCAACTTGTCCTGTTTTTTATAAATTTTAGATAGACTTCCTATAGATTTGTATATTATTTTATTGTAAGTTATGGTTTTTTCTACGCTGTAATCAGTATTTTTAGAGAAAATTGTAAATGTCTTGGTCTGTGTTGAGACCATTGTGACAAGTGTCTAGTGTACTTATCCAATAGGCTTCTTGTTTGCTAAGCATGTTTTCTAAGTGTCCTCCTCTCGGCAGTATCTTCAGTTTTTCTATGCCATAAAAACACATCTGTTCAAGTTCTTCTAGTTTGTGATGTTCATACAAATGTGATGCCAGTGGTGATCTCAGATTTTTATTGACAGTGGCTCTCATGTGTTCTCATATTCGTGTCTTCAGTGTTTTAATTGTACATATTGTTTTTTGCAGACACATCGAATGCCATATACAATGTATTTGCTGTTGCAATTAATTAACTGTTTGATAGGCTTATTTGTCCCATTCTGGGTCTGAATACATTTTTTGGCATTGTCTGAATATTTGCACATTTGGCAGGTTCCACATTTGTAATTTCCTGTTAAGGGTGGATTGAGCCACATAGTTGATAATTTATTGGCGTTTTGTTTTTCTTGTGTAAAGTTGGATAGGCTCAGCATGTTTTTTAGATTTGGTGATTTGTGGAAAGTAATACTTGGTTGATTATCCAATGTGGAATCTAGGTCTGTGTCCACTTGTATGATGATCCAGTTTTTTGTTAGCACTGTTTTGATCTTATAGTTGTCTGTACTGTATGTTGTAATAAATCTCACTTTGTCTGTTTTCTGTGATGTCAATTTTGTTTTGTTTTGGAGAAGATCATTTCTGGTTCTTAGTACAGTTCTTTGGTCGTTTTTTTCTAAATGGTTTTGTTTGTGTCCTCTCTGTTTACATTTCCAGATGGTATTTCTTGCATGTTTTTTTTAATTCCTCCTGTCTTGTACAATTTTTTGTTACTCAAAGTTACTCTCCATAGGGTATATTTTTAATTACATGGTTAGGATGATTGCTGGATGCGTCTAAAATGCTATTTACTGCATTTGGTTTGATATATAGCGTGGTGTGTACCGTGTTGTCTTGAATATATAGATGTAAATCCAGAAAGTCTATTCCAGTTCTGCTTTGTTGAATTGTTAATTGTAGATTGTATTGATTTGTGTTAGGGAGAATTCTCAAAAATGTGCTAATTCCCTTCACCTTAGAGACCCCCAGCAGCTTTGCTGGATTTTGAGGACTTGATGTTTTACCTATAAAGAGTGTGAGCCTTTTTCCCCACTCTCATGTATTTTTATTTTTTTTTAACAATATTTTTATTGATTTTACAACAAGAAATATTCAAACTGTGTCCCACTATTGCCTCCACCCCCCCCTCTTCCCCCACCCCCACCGGGAAAGTTCTTTTCGCCGCTCTGCTCCACGAGAGTCTCTAGTTCAATTTAGCTAAACATGTCCAGTATCTTAAGTTTGTGTGGGCACCACTGCTCCATACGGTCACTTTGCAAGTATTCCAAAGTCACTGCCCACTCCTCTCTGAATTTCTGATGGTTCCCTTGAAGATTGTAAGTAATATGTTCCATCGTTATGTGGGACCATACTCTTCTTATCCAGTCTAATGCCATTGGTGGGTGTTTCTGCTTCCATTTTTGGGCTATTTCCAGCCATACTCCGATTAGTAGGCCCATAAAGTTTCTTTTCTGGGATTTGGTGAGGGTTCTTACTTTCGGGTCCCAAATCCCACATAACCACACCTCCTCCCCTGGATCCCCCATGTCTGGGAACATTAACTTCATGTGCGCCTTAACGTCGCTCCAGTATTGTTGTAGGATAGGGCAGTCCCACCAAATATGCCGCCAGTTGCCTTCTGCCCCACAGTCCCTCCAACATGCATTGGAAACTCCCCTGTACATGGTGTGTAGTCTTTCTGGCGTGTAGTGCCATTGGAGGAGAATTTTCATCCACATTTCTTTTGAGTGTATTGCTTTCGTTAGCTTGGGTATCAGCTCCCATGTGTATTCCCTCCCCAAGAGTGTTTATAAATCTGTATATGTTTGAGACCAGCTTCCTAGAGCCATCGTTTGTCATAATGTATCTTTCGAATCGGGTTAATTCTCTCGCGGCCGCTTCTCTTATTTTGGGTGAGTCTAACCAGTGGTATAGTTGGTCGTATCTGTATTTGTCCGAGGCGTTGAGGTTCAATAAAGAGGTGCAGTCTTCAAATGATCTTATGTGTCCCTCGTGGAACATATCCCCCACCATTTTGCAACCTGCGTCCTCCCATTTTTGGTATGCATTCCTCTCGAGGCCTGGGGGGAATTCAGGGTTTTTAAATAGGGGCATGAATGGTGCTGGGTTTTTTGTTAGTGTGCCCATCTTAGTGGCTCTGTCCCAGATTTCTAGTGCCGTCTGCATTATTACACTTATATGTGTATTGGGGTGCCTATGTTTCCTCCCCACCCATAGCAGGTGTCTTGTGGGTGTGGTTGCTACTGCCCTATCTTGGGCTGCCCAAAGCCTCTGGGAGTTTTCCGGTATCCATTCTTTCAATATCCAGAGTTGGGCTGCCTCGTAATATTTTTTAAAGTGCGGTAGTGCACAACCCCCATCTTTTCTAGCCGCTGTGAGAACTGTGTTGGATGCTCTCGGTGTTTTCCCCTGCCATATGTATTCCGTGACCGCTTTTGTTAGGGACTTGAAGAATTTCGGGGTGGGCCTTATTGGTAGGGCTTGAAACAGGTACGTAAGTTTGGGAAGGATGGTCATCTTGATCACCGTCATCCGCCCCCACGATGTTATTGCTAATGGATTCCACTTCTCGAGGTCCCTTTTTATTTGTCCTAATATCGAGGGGTAGTTTTGGGCGTATAGATGTTGTATTTTGTGTGTCAGGGTAATTCCCAGATATTTGGCCCCCTGCTGTGCAACCTTTAGTTGGAGATCCTCTGCAATTTATTGAACCTGCTCGGAGTCTCCTGCCAGTATCAGTGTTTCTGATTTCTGTCTGTTGATCTTGAGACCTGACAATGTGCTGAATGTTTCTATTTCCTGCATAAGAAGTGGGAGAGAGTTTTCTGGGTCCCCCAGCATCACAAGCATGTCATCTGCGTATGCGGCTATTTTATGTTCGGTTCCTCCCATATCTATGCCCTTTATTTCCTTATTACTTCTAATCCGCGCTAATAGGGGTTCCAGAAAAAGTGCGTATAGCAGGGGGAACAATGGGCAGCCTTGTTTCGTCCCCCTCTCAATTTGAATTTTCTCGGAGAGAGCTCCATTCACTGCAACCCTGATGGAGGGTGATTCGTAGTTAGCTTTGACCTTCTTGATGAAGGGCTCCCCCATTCCCATTTTCCTCAGCGTATGAAAAAGGAACGACCACTCGACTCGGTCGAATGCCTTTTCCGCGTCCAAGGCCAGTATTGTCGCAGGGGTTTGAGTTATACCTATTTTTTCCACAATATGTAGGACCCTCCTAATATTGTCGTGCGTTTGTCTACCGGGGACAAAACCCGCCTGGTCCTGGTGGACTAGGTGCGGGAGTATTTGCGTGAGTCTCGTGGCTAGAATTTTAGTATATAACTTCTCGTCCAGGTTTATTAATGCTATTGGACGATATGATGTTGGGAGTTCTGGGTCTTTTCCCTGTTTGTGTATCACCAGCATTTTTGCCTCATTCATCGATGGAGTGATATTGCCTTTGCCTTTGAATGAGTTAAAGAGTTCCGTTAGGACCGCGGCCAATATATCGCTATAGGTTTTATAATATTGAGCGGTGTAGCTGTCTGGGCCCGGGGCCTTATTTCTGGGAAGGTCTTTAATTGCTTTGATGACCTCTTCTTGGGAAATTTCTTTGTCTAACGTCTGCCTCTCTACTTCTGTTAGTGACGGGAGCGTCACCCCATCTAAATATGTTCTTTGGGGGGAGTCAACCGGGTGATGGGACGAGTATAGGTGCAGATAAAAGTGTTCGAGTATGGCACCAATTTCCGTCGTTTGTGTTTTCCTAATCCCTTTCTCATCCTGCAGTGCCTTTACTGTCCTATCCTGAATTTTCCCCCTCAACTGTCTGGCCAGGAGCTTGTCCGCTCTGTTGGCCTTTATGTAATACCAGTGTTTCAATCTTATTAATTGTCTTTCTGCTTTTTTTGTACGGATGGAGTCTAGTTGGCTTTGTACGTGTCTCAGATCTTTGCAGTTTCATGGTTGGGTTCTTTATGATTTCAGCTTGGATTTTGCCAATGTTGGCCTCCAGCTCCCTTTCCCATTGGAGGTTAAGTCTCTCCCTCTGGGCTTTTTGTGCGATTATATGACCCCTCGTAACCACCTTCAGGGCTTCCCATTGTGTTTCTATCGGTATGTCTGGGAGGTTGTTGTTATCAAGGTATTCGATGATTTGTTCTCGAATGGTGTTTCCTAATACCGGGTCTCGAAGTATCTCTTCTAGGAGCCACCATTTCCACAAGCCTGGGCTTCGTGGGGTAAGCATTATTTCCATCGAGAGGGGGGCATGGTCGGAAAGTGAAATGGCGCCAATTTCTACCCTCCGCGTTTTCCCCAGAATGGTTGGGGTGGCCCATAGGTAGTCTATTCTCGACATTGATTGGTGTACATGTGAATCATACGTGAAGCCTTGTTGATCAGTGTTAATGTGCCTCCAGGTATCTGCAAGTGCTAGATTGGACATTTTCTGTTTCAGGGCTTTCGAGGGGGAGCATTGCCCCTGCTGTCTGGGGGCCGATCTGTTCCGATTGGGGTCCCACACTATATTTAGGTCTCCTCCCAGCACTATTTCCCCTGAGGCGAAACGTTCTAGCTTTCCCAGTGTGTCCTTGAGGAACCCCTCCTGCCCTGTATTAGGCACGTATAGAGCAGCGAGCGTTAGGGAGCACCCTTCAATTTTCGTGTTCACCAACAGATATCTCCCCTGTTTGTCTGCCTCTATCTGGAGGGTCTGTACCTTTAGGGAGTCTTTGAAGGCTATTAAGACCCCTGCCTTTTTGTCTTGTGTGTTTGCCTGTAGTATCTGGTTATACCCTTTCAGTCGGACCTTTGTCTTGTCTTGTGTTTTAATATGTGTTTCTTGGAGCATGATAATGTCATCTCTATCCTGTTTCAGGAAGTGCTCCACTTTTTTCTGTTTGACTGGAGAGTTAAGACCTCGAATATTATAAGTTAGGATTTTAGTCCCCATCCCAATCCTGGATGTTGGTCCCTGAGTGTGTGTCTCTGAGCCATCCTAAAGAGAAGCGCTTAGTCCCGGTGTTCCCCCCAACCCCTATGTGGCAACCCCACAACTTGTCCTGATCCCCCCCCCCCCAAAACTGCCCTGAGACAGGCGCTGGTTCCTAAGGTCGCTCTGGCGTTGCGCCATGCCCGACTGTTCTCAGGGATAACTTGCAGGGTGTTCTAAAACCCTTTGTATTCCAAGTGACGTTCCAAGTGCCCTCCTCCCCCCTCTCCGCACCTGTTCATGATGCAGGAAAAACTCTCGTCCTGTTCCTTTATCGTAGTCGAGTTGGGTCACTCAATCTCTCCGGTGTGAGTTTGATAGTCTCTTCTGATGCCTTCGTTGTGGTTACCTATCTGTTGGCGGGGGGGCCTTTCCCCTTTCTTCCGGTATTTTTCCAGTGGGATTCCGCTCTATTCCGGTTCTGGTTATCTCTCATTCTTCTCTGAGGTTCTTCCTCTTGGTCGTGGATGCCCAGTATTTGTCTCCCCTCTTTGCATGTAGTTATCCTCCTTTGTTTGTTGTCCCACGTGAAAAGGAGCCCAAAGGGGAATGTCCATTTATATCTTATTTGCCTTGACGTTAGGTATCTTACAACAGGGCCCATGTCTCTGCGCTTCTGTAATGTGATCTGTGCCAGGTCGTGATACAGCTGGACCTCCTCCCCGTTCATTCTAATGTGGTCCATTGACCTGGCTTTCCTCAGGATCTGTTCTTTTTGGGGATAAGAGGAGAGGGCTACCAAAACGTCTCTGGGCCTTGCGCCTGGTTCCCCCGCTCCTTTTGGGACCACCCGGTGTACTCTGTCTATGGGTACCTCTTCCTTTGTGCCCAGGATCTTCTTAAACACCTGTTGGAGGGCATTTTTCAGGTCTCTGTCCTCTATTGACTCCACCATATTTTTGATTCTTATGTTCGACCTTCGTGAACGATTTTCAAGGTCCTCGCACTGAATTTCAAGATTGTGAGTCCGTCTCAGGAGTTGTTCCTGGAGCTCTGCGTATTGTTGCGTCTCTTCGTCAAGATTTTGGGTGATTTTCTCCAGGATGTCCCTCCTCTCCCCCAAGCTCTTAATCTCCGATCCTAATTCTTGTAGGGCCTTCTTCATTTCATTTTTCATAGATTCAAATTGCGTCTCCGTTTTAGCCAAGAACTGTGTTTGAAATTCTCCAAACCACATTTTCATGTCCTCTTTAGATGCCATTTCGAGGACTGCTGTTTCTGTGGTTGCCTTCAAGGGGTGTCCTTCTTGAGTTTTTTTCCTTGTGGAACTAGAGGGAGTAGTCTGTTCCCACCCCCACAGTTGTGGGAGGCTCTGATCCTGTTTCTTTTGGGGGTTTTGGAGGGTAGATTGCGCTGTCCTCCCCCTGGATTTTGACATATGTGCTGATGTTTATTTCCGAATTGTGGGCGCTTCGTTCAGTGACCTGCTCTCTTCCGCTGAGGAGTGTTCTGGGTCCGGGGTGGATGCACAAGTTTCCCGGATTCCGGGTACAGGCCCACCTCTGGTCGTGGGCTGCCGCCTCTGTACCATCGTTGATGGGATCCCCCCCAACTGTCTGCCACTGAGACTTCTCCCCCAGAGTCGCGTAACTGTTATTTTGAGTGCAGGTGGGCGAACCCCCACACCCCCTCCGGCGATCCCCTCTGGTCTTCCTCCTCACCGCCACCGGCACCAGCGTCGACTCGCAGTCCTCGCCGGGGCCGCCCTTCGGTCCGGTGTCCTCCGGCGGCTGTTATCGGGGGGGGGCAGGGCTGCTTCTGCTTCTCTTCCCCTAGCGGTTCCTGTCCTCGCTGCCTCCCGCTATCCGCCCAAGGCCGCGTAGGGGGTGGGGGGGACGGTCGGGTCATCCCACGCCGCGCAGCTCCGGAGAGTCGTGGGTACTTTCTCCGGGGGCTTCGGGCACTCCTGACTGCGAGGGCGATTCTCTCCTCGGCGGTCTTCTCTGGCACGCGCGGGAGCTCCACGGCCCTCCCGGCAGTCCACTGCCCGTATAACTCCGGCTTTAGGCGATGTTGTGAGAGTATTCCGCTATGTTGATGGGCTCTTTGGCGGTGCGGCCTGGTTGGGGGACGGAGCGACGCTCAGGCACGTCCTCCCTCCATCGCCGCCATCTTGGAATCCTTTCATATATTTTGATGTATGTTTACTCAAGACCAGCAAGTTTTAGTTATGGTACCTACAAGGCAGAAGGCCTTACAGGACAAATGGATAGGACCCTTCAAGGTTGTGGGAAAACTTGGAGAGGTCAACTATCTGGTGGACTTAGGCAATCCTAAGGAGGCCCCCAAGGTCTTTCACACCAACCGTCTAAAAGCCTATGTCTTAAGACCAGAAGTGGGAGCTTTGCTTCTTGCTTCAGCTCAAGAGAAGGAAGATTGTGAACCTCTACCTGATCTCCTCAGGGGACAATCTTTAGATGGGAAAATAAGAGTGAATCTCTCTTCCAAACTGACACTGGAACAACAGGAGGAGTGCAAGTTTCTGTTAAGTCAGTTTGCCTCCCTGTTTTCACTATCACCAGGCCTGACCCCTTGGGGACTGCATGATATTCTCACTGGTGACTATTTACCTGTTAAAAGCAGAGGTTACAGGATGTCAGATCATGTCAGAACCCACATAAAGGAAGAGGTCAACAAGATGCTTGATCTCGGGGTAATAGAACCCCCTACCAGTCCATGGTCTAGTCCAGTTGTGCTAGTGCCAAAGACAGGATCCAAGGAGTTGAGATTCTGTGTGGACTATAGAGCTCTAAATGCAGACACTAAATGCCCATCCTTTACATAGGACAGATGAGCTGGTGGACAAACTTGGTTCAGCCAAGTTCCTCAGCACATTTGACCTAATATCAGGCTATTGGCAAATAGCCCTGAGAGACCATGCCAAGGAGACAACTGCATTTTTGACCCCAGCAGGCCTCTACCAGTTTAAGGTAATGCCTTTTGGATTAGAGAATGCACCTGCAACATTCCAAAGGATGGTTAATCAAGTTCTGAATTTGATGGAGGACTTTTTCATGGCATACTTGGATGGCATTGCAGTGTTCAGCCCTACTTGGAAAGAACATGTTGACAACTTAGGATATGTTTTGCAGGCTCTTTATCAGGCCCATCCGACCATAAAGGCAGGTAAATGTCAAATTGGTCAGAGCAAAGTGGTCTACCTTTTATATGAGGTAGGAGGAGGTGAAATAAGGCCATTGCCTGGCAAAGTACAAGCTGTACACGTATGGGCCACCCCTACTACTCCAACCCAAGTGAGAGCCTTCTTAGGTCTCACTGGTTATTATAGGAACTTCATAGAGAACTATGGGTCCATAGCTTCTCCCTTGATTGTGATCTCCTCACCTAAATTTCCTAAAAAGGTTAGCTGATAAGTGCTAAGGTATTGTGCCAACCTGATTGAGAGAATGCATCTCTTGCGGTGAAAGTTTGTGAAACTTAGCACCCATGGCCGTGCCTTGTATTTTCTTATATAACTATTGGTTAAAGGTGAAAATATTGTTGCATAGAGCCTCATCACGAGTTGGGCGGTATTAGCGCCGGCGTTTTCTGCCCTACCACCAAACCCCCTGGCGCAATTAGCGCCGGATCACGGGTTTGGCGGTAATGGAATTCCCCATTCCCCACTGAACCCATTCGGGAATGCCCCATTCCCCACTGGGCTCAATGGGGAATTTTCACTCTCATACCGCCGTTGGATTTCCCGTCGGCGGTATGAGCACAAATTTTCGGCGGATTTCCCCCCAGCTCAGAGCTGGGGAGAAATCCACCGAAACCCTGATTTGGCAGACCCTTAAATCTGGCGGTAATAGTGCTACCGCCGGATTTAAGGGTTACCGCCAAACTCGTGATGAGGCCCATAAATTCAGCATTTCCAATATCATCATGTTTTGTTGGTAGAAGGATACTGATCTGGTTTTCAGGAAGTGATTAGTGGTTTGTAGGCCTTTTTCATGTAAAATACTTGTGTAAAGTGCTGATACATCTAAGGTGACTAGCCAGCAGTTTTCTTCCCATTGGATTGTGTCCAAATGTTGTATTATGTGTTTTGTATACTTTATGTATGAAGAGAGTCCTGCTGCCAATGGTTGAAGATGGTTATCAATATATTCTGATAGTTTTTCAGTCAAGGATCCTATATTATTGATTATTGGTCTGCATGGGGGTAGTTCTGTAAATTCTTTATGTATTTTGGGTATGAAATATACTGTTGAGATGATTGGAAAAGGAGCATGCAATATTGATGTTCCTACTCTGTTCCTCCTCTGTTAATAGACCTGTGTCTCTCCAGTATGTGCGCATGAGGTTCCAATCTTCTCGTAATTTGGGAATTGGATTCACTTGCAGTTTTTCATAACATAAGACATTGTTCAGCTTTTCGGTTGCCATTTTGACATAGTCTTCTGTTTTGAGTAGCACTATATTTCCTCCCTCGTCTGCAATGTCTACTGTAATTAGGGAATTTTCTTTTTTTCATCTAATTTCTTTAATTAGCCTAATTAATAGAACATATTAGATGAACACAAATTTACTTTAAGAGAAGAAGCCATAAGGAATGAACTGTAAATTAAGAGGAGCAAACATAAGTAAAACTTTAAGAGATAATGAATGAATGCAATTCACTGTCACCATGGAAACTGTCAAACAATAGAACTTGGAAAGTTTAAAAGGACGATTGAAAGTGAAAATACAAAATTAAATTGAACTTTAAGAGAAATATAGTTTTAAAAAATCATTTTCCTTTTCAATTAGAATAAATAATATTTGGCACAACCAGAGCGGACTGAAATTGTTTTTTCTATTAGTTGTCGTAGTGCTGGCCAGCCTCAGGATATTAGATTCCATTAATGCAGCCAAAATATTCACACTAATGATTAAATCTTACATTTTTGTTCGGGACTCACCAATTGCTGTTTAAGGCTGAAACAAACAAATATCGATCGGGGATGAATGCAATTTTGTGATCTTGCAGCTTCCTTTGTTAGATAAAGGAGGGGCCAGACCGTGGTATATTTTATTTATTTATGTATTGTAGCGTGCCAAAAGGCTGCAGGCATCAGGGCACGTGAACATGAAACAGAGACAAACCTATGGAAAAAAAAAACTCATTCTTATTTTCTAGGGAGTTATTCTAGTCATTAGTTAAACTGAGACTGAGGCTTATTTAAACAAGTAGGTTTTCAGTTGTCTCCTGAACATCTGGTAATTATTTTCCAGCTGTAGGGTTATGGGCAACTTATTCCAGCATTGCGCTGCCTGTACTGGGAAGGATTTCCCCATACCTGTTACTTGATTGAAACGTAACACATTCAACTGGCCTTGGTCTTTTGATCTAAGGTGTCTAGATGGAATATATCTAGAGAACTGGTTCTTCAGATAACTGGAAGCTGAGCCATGTACACATCTATGAACGATTGTCATTGACTTGAAAGGAATTGTTTCCTCTATTCTCAGCCAGTTCAGTGACTTTCTTCTTTCTGTTATGTGCTCTCTATTTTTATCTTTTTAATAACACGGACAGCACTGTTTGCCATGACCTGGCATTTCGATATTTCTTTCCTGGGAGCTCCTAGCAGCAAAGCATTACCATAGTCTAGCCGTGATAAAATAATATCCCTTGCAATCGTTGCAGTATTCTCCTCATTTAAAAATGGGCAGATGGCTCTCAGGAGTCATAGGTAATATGCATAGTTTTTGTGTAGGTATTTCACCTGCGCCTCCGACCCTACTGGCGCCTCTACCATGATCCCCAACATTTTGACTTGTGTCATTATGGGATAATTGCCTCCTTAATGGCGAACATTTTGTATTCCATGCCTAATTTGGCTCTGGCTTGGTGTGTGCCAAAATCAGTAATTCTGTCTTAGTGTTGTTAAGACATATCCAATACTGTTGCATCCACTTATCTATGATCTCATAGATTTGTGTTATTTTAGCACTGTCACTTGGATAGGTACCTTCTTATTCAAAGACCAACTGTGTGTCGTCGGCGTAATTCGTGAACAATACGCCGACATTTTCCAGAAGGTCACAAAGGCATCTTGTGTACAAATTGAAAAGCAATGGGGATACGCTTGTCCCTTGTGGTACTACAAATTCAATATGTGTGGCCTCAGAAATCTTTTCTCCCCAGTGCACTCTGGATTTCCGGTCCGCTAGGAAGGATGTCAGCCATGCTAAAGCAGCCGGTGAGTATCCTGCTACTTTCTCTAATGCCTCGTGCAACAATTGATGATCCACCAGATCAAATGCTGCACTAAGGTCCAGCAGCATCAAAACCCCTGCCTTTCCCTTATCTAGGATAGTTGGCATATGTGTCTGCAGATCTAACATTGCAGTTTTGGTGCTATGTGCCACTCACTCTGAAGCCTGATTGTTGTTTGTGGAGAATATCGTGACTTTCTATATATTTTTGGGGCTGATTTGTCGCTACCTTGTCCAGTATTTTAAAGATAAAGTTTGAATTTGTAATGGGACGTAAATTAGTAGGATCCTTCGGGTCCAAGCCTGCCTTATTTATCAGTGGCGTAACAGTCACTTTTTTGATATACTTTGGTACCGGCCCTCCTGAAACGATGCATTCACAATTCTTGTGAGAACTGACGTAAATGGATCTTTATTCTCTAAAATAATTTTGGCCGGTAGAATATTTTCTGCACATGATGTTGGTCTCATTTTGGTCAATACTAGGGACAACTCTTCCTCCGAGACAGGGAGAAAGCTGAAGTTTGGTAAGTCATCAGTTCTGCTTTTCACTGTAACTTGCGGTAGTACAGATCCAGGTTTTTCTCTGGATAGAATTATATTTTCTCTTGCCTTTTGTATTTTTGCCGAGAAGGCATTCTGTACTATATCGCAGTCTTCCTTTGTAGGATTAAAAGGCGGAGTAATGGCCTCTGGTTTACCCATGCATTTGAGAATTTCAAATATTCTACTAGTAGCATTAGGGGCAGCTGCTATATACCTTGGCCACAGATGGATAAGGATAATTTAAGGTGTAAACTCCCTAGTTTGACTTCTGGTGCTAGAAAATGGATACATGAATTAGAAAAAATGACAGGAGTAAACAAGTTGGCTATTAGCGACATCAAAATTCTTCTAGCCGCTATCCTTGGGGAGAGAGCTGATGACATTTGGTCGAGAGCTGGATACGCAAGTATTACTGCGCAGAACACTGCTCATGATGGGGCCCGTTTAATAATTGTAGAGCGGCAGTCTGGAAAGCGCTTAAAGTGCAATATCCAGATACATCAGATATGGGGGCTATAATGGCACGAAAGATGCAGGAAGTGGAGGATCCTCTGGTTTACATTCTGAATTTTCAAGGGGAATTGAGTTTGGAAATGCGGGAACCGTGGGGAAATCAATACCTGTATTTTATCATTTATTATGTCAAGGGCTGCCAGATCAAGTGCAAAGACAGCTCAAGAAAATGATGGGTATGGAGGCAAAACCATGGTCAGAAATACAGCTGACCATTGCACATTATTGCCGATTGTTGCAAGAGAAAAATCGAAGAAAAGATAACACTAGGAAAGTTGAAGAGGCAAAGTTAGTGCAAACGAAATGGTCAAAATACACCATAGGAGGGGCGATGTTGACTAGTGGAGAAGGACCAGGATCCCAGCAAGCAGCAGACATGCCACAAGGGAATAACCAAAGGCGGTTTGACCAAGGTAATAATGGATTCATACCAAGGGGGTAGGGGAGGTTTCCGAGGTAGAGGCTTCCAGAATAATCGGGGAAATTTCCAGTATTACCAAGATGGGTTTCCAGATATGCAGAATGACAATCAGGGCATGCAGGGAGGGCAAATTAGGAAGACTCCCTCTTGCATGTTGGACATGTGGAATGATAGGGCACTGAGAGCAAACATGTAGGAGCCAAGGGTTTGTGCAGAATGGGCAGTTCTCAAGAGGGGGGACCGCTTATCCACCTGCATATAGCCAACAAAGTAGGGACAGGTTTGCTCAAAATCAGACATTGCAGCAAGCACAAGCGCTGAGAATGCAACAGGCTTTGCAACCACAGCAAGCACCATCGAATCCGCCGCAAGGGCAGTCACAGCACACACCCATGCAGATACAGCAGGGCCCAAACACGGGGCAGTTACTGATTCCTAGGATAGGTGGTGTTACCATTGAGGGAGGGAATCCTTTCACGGAACGGGAATAAGCATGTACCCACAATAGTACAGCTCACTGGGAGACTTGATGTGTTCAGAGCTATCTCTGACTCTCAATCCTCAAGAGGAACTGAGGGTTGACGTCACTATCAGAGGCAAATCTTTTTCTTTTTTGGTAGACACGGGTGCAATACGCTCATGTATAAAAGAGGGGAAATTTACATTACTGGGAAATGCCATGAATGCTCTAGGTTTCACAGGAGCTACAAGTAGAGTTCCTTTTACTGAAATATCGCCAATCTCTATAGGAGAATGTGATATGCCTGTACCATTATTGTATTCAAGGCATGCATCAGTTAATATAATGGGCCGAGATTTAATGACAAAGTTGAATATGACAATTTCTTTTATTGATGAAGGTATACTGTGTTCAACGCCAGGAATGCATTATTTAAACGTGAGTGAATTTATCATGGCATTGGCCATACGAGGGGTACCTTTACAACCTGAGGTCTTTCACTATGGAGTATGCATTTTTATTAACATGGCTACCTGGTTTAGTGGGTAAGACTATGAGAATTACTGATGAATTTTTGTTCAGACCGAGGATACCTATGGGTGAGGAGGGGGGACGAGTCTTTCCCTTAGAATTACAAGCAGCTTCAGTATGAGGAGAGTTAGCTATGCTTGAAGGAGTTGATATTGATAGCAGGACATAGAGCAAAGTGATTGCCATTGGAGAGGGTTACAGGTTGACTGACGCCACTGACGAGGATAGGTTTAGCGACCACTCGTCAGAGGAAGTAGTATTTAAAGTGAGCATCACTTATTGGATTAAGGCAATAAGACGTGAAGTTCCCCAGAAAATGATGATAGCACGGCAACGTCCCATATTTTTTGATGAAGACATGGCGAAAGTGCCAGTTTCATTATGGACTACAGGCCCTTATGACGTAGGCCTATTAAAGGGGGTTGAAGAAGTCAAGATTAAATTGAAGCCAAGAGCAATTTTGCCTCAATCACGTCAGTATCCCATGTCTCGAGAGGCAGATGAGGGTATTTTTAAAACAATATCCGCCATTATGGATCAAGGCATTTTAGTGACGTCAGTCACCATGCAATACCGCAGTGTACCCTGTGAAAAAATCAAAGGGGGGGTTGTGGCATTTAGTGCAAGACATGCATCCAATTAATCAGATTGTAGAGGCCGAGTTCCCTCTAGTTCCTAATCCAGCGACAATCTTATGTAGTATCCCTGTTGAGGCACAATATTTCACTGTGATTGACTTCAAAAATTTGTTTTTCTCAATCCCATTGCATAAAGATTCTCAAGATCTGACGTTATTTACATTCAGACAGACTAAGTTAAAAAGCACAAGATTACCCCATGGGTGCTGTGAGTCCCCATCGATTTTCAATAGAGTCCTGCAGATGGACTTGAACAATATTGATTTGCAAAGTGTTGTGTTGCAATATGTGGATGACATTTTAGTATTTAGCACATTAGTGTCAAGGAGTTCCCCCCCCTTCTCACCTGAGTCCGATCTTTGCTGGATTTCTTGGTTGATGCCTTCTTGCGGACGGATTGGGTCTTGAATAAGGCTGCACGAGCCTCTTCCGACTCCAGCATGCGTTCAAAGTTCCGGGCTGCAACGATCCAGGAATCCGGGAAATTAAGAAAGTGCACTACACAGCACACGAGTCCAGGAAGTAAGAAGGAAAGGAGAGGGACTAGGAATGGAGTTAGTAGGGACAGAATCAGGGAAACAATATCACGAGCTACGGAGCACACGTCTGATCGCTACTTCGCAATAGCATTGAGACGCGCAGAGCCGCGGGAGGCGTGGTCTATTAATAGAACACGCTACGTCCAACGTGTAGAGCGAGGAAGGTGTTTCACGCTGGACGGCCATGTTGGGAGTACCAGGGAGTGTAAGCCCTGTTGACACAAGGGCCAGGAAGTCCAAAAGGGGCGCGTTCTGTAGGTCATGACAATTAGAAGAAGAGTGCAGATGAGACTCAGTTCAGCTAATGATTATCTTAGCTGAGAAAGGATAGAAGGTAGACAAAGAGAAATTGCAGTATTGTCAAGAAGAGGTGTTATATATAGGGCAGTTAATTTTGCATGTAGGAAAGAAAGTTACACTTGAAAGGGCTGAGGCTATTTTGAAAATAGCAAAGCACATACAAAGGTTTTTGGGACTATGCAATTATGTTAGAGTATGGGTATTCAATTATAGTTCACATATAACACCCTTGTTACAGGCTCTGAAAAAGGCACAGGCAACACAGGAAAATAATCCCTGGACTGAGGAAATGGAGGAAGGGTTCGATGAGTTGAAAAAGGCAATTTGCACAGCTCCAGTCTTGGGGATTCCCAATTATGCTGAGGAATTATTTTATTTTTGCACACGAATGGCACAGTCATGATAGCAGTCCTCACTCAGCGAACCATGTTGGGGTATAAGCCTGTAGCATATTACAGTGGGATCTTGGACCCAGAAATGAGGGATTACTTCCCTTGCGAATAATCTTTGGCAGCTGCCGCGTTCGCCGTAGAGAAAGCTGCCTGCATAGTGATGGGGTGTTCCATGACGTTATTTGTTGAGCATACTTTATTTGATATTTTGGAGAAACCCAAAGGTATTTTGAAATCTCAAAGGGCTTCTGCCTATGAGGTGGTCATATGGAATCCCGCGATAAAAATAGTCAGAGGCAAAGTAGTGAACCATGCCATGTTTATACCGGAACCACTGGCAGAAGACGAGCATGCACATGATTGCTCACATTATGAGAAATATTATGAATATTATGATCCCGAGGGTGAGGAAAATGCTTTAGAAGCTGGGGAAATTCTCTTTATTGATGGTTCTTCACAAATCGATCAAAATGATGGGCAGAGATATACAGGTGCTCCTGTGGTAAAACACAGGGCTAACGGTGAATTCAAAGTATAGATAAGTGCAAGACTACGTTTCACTTTTCAGCACAGGCTGCAGAATTTGTGGCGCTGATTGTTGCGCTTGAGCCACATGTACACCAGGAAATAATGGTGTACAGTGACTCCACCTATGTGATGTCGACAGTACACGCAGGATTAGCATGTTGGAAAAGGAGGGGCTACCTCAGAGCAGACGGCAACCCAGTGCAACATGCTGCATTATTGGACAGGCTTATTAGAGCACTACAGCTCCCAGTAAGTATTGCAGTCATCAAGTGCGCAGCACACACTGAAGGAGCAGACTTTATTTCACGCAGTAACCAAGCCGTAGACGAAGAACCAAAACGAGTTGCATATTCAGTGGAAATAATGAGCTTTGACACGCCTGATGTGAA
Organism: Ambystoma mexicanum; assembly: GCF_040938575.1. NCBI lineage: Eukaryota > Metazoa > Chordata > Amphibia > Caudata > Ambystomatidae > Ambystoma > Ambystoma mexicanum. Next base: position 73,205,072 of record NC_090933.1, read on the forward strand.
TGAAAGTTTTAAAACTTGTTTAAAACCCAATTTATGGAAGTTCATGGGGAGCACAACAGGATGAGAAAGATCTCTGGACACAGAGGGGTTGTTCTTTAACTCCTTCTGAAGCATTGTAGCGACAGGAAAGCACTGGTAAACCAGTGATGCCTGTATCCTTATTAAGGGTTGCGTTGGAACAGCTGCACTGCCCTGCGCATGTCACTATTGCAGAGGACTGGTTTGTACCGAACCTCCAAGAACACATTGCATTTTATGTAGTAAATTGCATCATATGTCAAAGGTTTACTGTGGGGCACACGCTGCGAACAGTCAGCGGAGTTAACCTAATGGTCCCTTTCAGCATTTACACATCGACTATGTCAATATTCTGCAGACTTGTAATGTATATAGATATGATAGTGGTAGTATGTCTATTTTCAAGGTGGATTGAAGCAGGCTTTTGCACCGACCTGATGCCACTTGCGCTGCGAAATTCTTTGTATGAGAAGTATTTCCCAGATGGGGAATATGTGAAGTATTAAGATCAGATAATGGCCCACATTTTGTAAATGAAGTATTCGAGCAAATCAGCTTGTTGCTTAGTATAAAGCATAAGTTATCTTTGGCTTATCACCTGCAAGCCAATGGAATATGCGAGAGACTCAACGGACTGCTTAAGGAAAGTATGGCTAAATTGAGGCTTACATTGAAGACAGGATGGGTACATTGCCTGCCTCTTGCATTATATGCGTTGAGGAATCAGCCAGGCTCTGACCACCATCTTATGCCCCATGAGATAGTGACAGGGAGGTGAATGAGGACTCTCCTCACTCCTCCATCAAGAACTAGAAGTGATGCCCAGACATCAGCAGAAGTTAGGAAATTAGTTACATGCTTACTTAACATGTATGACTGCAAGTGTCTGTCATTTCAGAACAGCTGAAACAGAAGGGGTGTCAGTCTCAGAACACAGATGAAGACCATACAGCAACCAGATTAAAAGAACTTTCATTGCCAAGAGTTTTTCCTGGAGATCGAGTTCTGATCTGGAACTTTGTCTGCAAATGGGATCAGCCCAGGTTTAATGGCCCTTTCATCGTGGAGGATGTCACACCGTCAGCAGTCAAGGTGTTAGGAAGACGTGCTTGGATATTCCTGGGAGATGTGAAGTTCAACAGCGGCGAGACCACCGCACCGCACCCCAGTCGGAAGCAAGCATCAGAGAAGCAGTTCAGACTAGATTGATGATGAGGAAGAAGGATGCAGAGACTGTTCAATAGACAGATAAAGAGTACATTGGACTGTGGTTCTTCCGAGACACTATTTGCAGCTGCTAAACAGAGAGTGAAAGATAAAGCTTATGTTCTTGAACCAGAGGAGCTTGCTAACATTGGACTGAGACATACTGTTATCTTGAAAAGAAAAGGCAATGCCAGACCTAGAGTTCATCTTCGATGATTGGAAGACAGAGCAGTTCCTAACTCCTTTCTCACCGAGTTTCTTTTTGGAGGCACCCATGATAGTGCCTGATGACCACGTTCACTCAATCATTCTTAATTTTTTTCTCTTCATTCTTCGTGAATACCCTGCTCTTGTGGGGAGAACTGGTAGCATTCATCTGTTCCTGCAAGATCATAAAAATTGTCCAATCGTGAGGAGATTGCTTGCAGCCATAAAAGAGCAAGTTCTCCAGCTTCCTGAATACTGTTTGGAAAACACAAATGGCCCTATCTGAGGACATCGCTAATAGACTAGTTGGAATGGTCTTTTATTTTTTGATGGGAGAACACCCCCATCTTGGTGGAAGACCTACTGATGTTCATACTTTCCCGAGAGAAGTGAAAGGCTGTTATGATCTCAGTGATATGTTGTTTCTAATTTTAGTTACTTGTTAGTGGCTAGTTGGTGCCGAAGAGATACACTGTGTGTATTCAAGTAGAGCTTACTGTCAAGTGTGGGCGTGGCCGTAGAGCTGTTACAGGAAGTCCCTCAGTATTTGATGGTGGAGACACTTGGATTAATGGTGTATTTAATACACTGCTAAGGATTAGCCTGGATGTCCTGGGTTCAAAGAGTTCACCAGGATGCTTATTAGTGGCAAACCGAATCCACAGGTCTGTCAAAGGAGAGACGAAAACATAGCATGTATCCCATCTGTTTGACATCAATGTGAGTAGTCGCACCAATGTTGATACTAGATCTATGTGCTGCAAGAGCACGTTGTATGTGGGCATGCCACACGATAGGAAGTGGACGTGTGGTGAACGCATCAGACTAGGTCCCATCGCTTGGAGGCACGTAATTGGGTTCGAGTGCGGGCAGTGCCTGTCAAAGCCCTTGATGTCGTGAGGGCGAGGTGATATAAAACACTTGGGTGTTTATAGAAGGTGCAGCGATATTCAGTGCGAGGACTTAGCCCGTGTGATAAAATGGGTGTGAATGTGCCACTCAGAGGGGTTGGTGTCTAGGTGGTATGGTGACACCCAGTACGAGGTTTTTGCCCGTGTGATAATGAAGACGTAACAGTCCCGATCCCCAGGATAGCGGCTTGCAGAACCTCAAAGTAAGTCGCAGCACCATGCGTTCATTGGGACTTTTGCACAATTTGGCTAAATGCCGTGCCCTCTCACTTGTACAGTTAATCCTCGGTGCTATCCAGTCACAAGTCGATTCCAACTTTTTATGCCGGTCATGATCACCCACACAGCATCTACCCCGGGGATCGCGACTGTTACGCCTTCATTATCACATGGGCAAAAACCTTGTATTGGGTGTCGCCATGCCACCTAGACACCAACCCCTCTGAGTGGTACCTTCACACCTATTTTATCACACGGGCCGAGTCCTCGCACTGAATGTCGCATACCTTCTATAAACACACAAGTGTTTTATACCTCCCCGCCCTCACAACATCAAGGGCTTTGACAGGCACTGCCCTCACTTGGCGCGCACTCAAACCCAATTACGTGCCTCCGAGCGATGGGACCTAGTCTGATCCGTTCACCACACGTCCACTTCCCATCATGTGGCATGCCCACATACAACGTGCTCTTGCAGCACGTACACCTAGTATCACCATTGTTGTGACTACTCACATGCTATGTTTGCGTCTCTCCGTTGACAGACCTGTGGATTTGGATTGCCACCAATAGGCATCGCCATATCCTGGTGAACCCTTTGAACCCAAAACATCCAGGCTAATCCTAAACAGTGTATTGAATACACCATTAATCCAAGTCTCCACCATGAAATACTGAGGGACTTCCTGTAACAGCTCTACGGCCGCACCCAGCTTGATGGTAAGCTCTACTTGAATACAAACAGTGTATCTCTTCGGCACCAACTAGCCACTAACAAGTAACTAAAAGTAGAAACAACATATCACTGAGATCATAAAAGCCTTTCACTTCTGTATTATACTCTGACAGATAACATACGGACAGAGTCACCCTTCACTCCTATGCCGAAGAAGGCCACCACAACAGCGTGCTCTTAACAACTGCTACCACTGGCCGAAATGCCACAGTGTCAATGATCTGTGACACAACTCCTTGTCCCACCTTTCTGTGTTTATATATTTTGTTGTGTGTACTGTTTTTTCAAAATCCTTGGACCACCAGTAGTCCTGGGCAGCACTTACTCATGTTTATATTAAAATGTTAATTTGTTTGTTTGAGAATATGCACTAATATAGGAATATTACATCAATAATCAAGAGGTTGGTACCCATGTGTATCCCCCATTGTCAAAATACAAAACCTGTCCACTTACTGTCTTGTTTGTGAAAAAGAAAATACCTATTAGTATGCAAAAGAAATTGTTTTGAGATTCAATAAATGAATCCAAAACATTACTGTTTTTTGATCTCCCACCCTGATTCTTTCATATTATTATTATTTCTTAAGGCTAGCTACATAGTGAATAGATTGCGGCATGCGCCATATATATATGTATAGGAGTGAATGAACTATGCACGATTCCACTAAACATTTTAGCAGAGCTGGACCCAGAGAAAGAAAGGCTTTTCCAGTGTGTTGCAGTTGAAAAGCAATTGAATTACAGAGGTGAATCGAAGAAAGACCAACACCAAGAAGCCAAGGCCATTCTGGGCCTGAAGGATCAGGCAGTGGTTACAAGTGTTTGAAAAGAACAAACTTCTGTTCAGAAGACAGGCATAAGAACAATGAAGACATCGGAGGTTCATTAAATAAAAGTATTTTAAATGCAGCAGAACTCTAAAACATGGTCTTCAGTCACGTGGATGAATGAAAATAGATAATCATGACGTGCTATGCCAACTCCAGGAGACAGATATGCTATACTCCCTTTTATTCCCAGGAACGAAGAACAAACTCAAGGTCAATCTTTAAAGGGCTAATTGACTGGCAGACAGGAGAGTGATGATGGATAGTGGGCTGATTGGTGGGAAGCTATTGTCAAGACCAACCCACCAGCACATGGATGCTAGCCTGCATGCTGCTGGCATATGTGGAAAAGTACTGACGGATACAGGGGTGCTAACCAATTATAGAGGGTCACGTAGTAAATAGCCCTATAGTTTGTATAACCAATGGGACGTTGTGCATTTGATGACGTTCAAAGTGACCTGCACTAGAGAAAGGCTTAGTTGTCCCACCTGATGTTAGAGACCCAATCACTTTCCCGACAAGTATGGAACGTAAACCTAGATGTTCCCTCTAATCCTATCACTTTCCCAAGTAGGTTTTTGTAGTTTACCACATACGATGACGTTAGTAATTATGAGTTTTTACTATATAACCTGCTTTTATATGAAACTTGCTTAGCGAGAAAATCAAGAGTATTGTCGCTGTTCGTTGTAAGTTGCTGTTTTAGACAATTGCAAATAAAACAGATGTGATTTGCCAACTTCCTGAGTTAGTTTGATTATTGAAGTTTGAGTATCTTCTGCATCCCCATCCATCTCAAAGTATTGCTATCTCGTCTTCAAGGGCTTGGTCGATAACCCCAGTTCAACAGGGATCCAGGAGGGAAAGGGAAGGGTTGAAGCGACTCCTGATGTTTGGTATCTTTTGTAGGTGAAGACCCTTGCCAACCCAACACTGCACACACCGCTTCAACCAGCACTACACATGCAACCCGAGGGTACGAAGCAAGCATCAACCCCACTTCTTCCTCCCTAAGCTTGGTGAGGTGTTGTTTCTTCTTTGCACACAAGCTTGGGGTGGCAAGTGGTTTGGGCTTTTCATCGGAGGGCCCATGTGCTCCCGCATAGTCCAGCTAAGTGATAGAGGTGTTTCACCAAGAGATTTCTCTGTGGAACATCCAGATTGTCAGTCCAAGCTTTCCAGCATTGAACCCGGGTTGATCTTTCCCTCGGATATCCCAAGATTATTATGGCTGGGACTTTGCACCCTTGTCTGGTTGTTCAGATTTCACGGAGGAGATGGTTTTAGGAGTTCTTTCACTTCTTTTTCTCTCTATAGGCCGTACATTAACTCTTCCTCTAGCTTGTCGGGGCAGATTTCCCTAACATGGCCCCACTCCCCACAGAATAGGCATTGTTCACCTTGAGAGGTTTTTGAATTACTCAGAGAGACAGTGGGTGTAGATCTTCTATCCTTATTCTGGGGGTTAAATATTTTTTTGATGTCGACACTGGTCTCCAGGTTTTGCCCCTCCAGGTTAATATAGTGTTGTTCTTTCGTATTCCCATTTGGGTTTATCACTTTCTCTCTTCCTGGTGCGTCCCTTACTTTTCCCTTTAAGGAATAAGGATGGGGTTCTGGGGCTTTATTTCCTGTAGAAGGGATCTCTAGCTCTCCTCCTCAGGTGATATTTCACTTACGGTCTCACATAGGAGGTTCTTCTAGGTGTTCTCCATGTCTTTTACACAGCAGCGCAGGATTCACCCCTGTTTGTCGGCTTCCCTCTGCCGGGTTACTTTGGCCACCTTTTGTAAAACAGTTCACTGTGGACATCCCTCGATAGGGTTCACTTCTGTCAACTCGCTGCTCATAGGGACTTAAGGATCAGCCCTTTTTGTTATCTTCCCTCTGCCGTGTTTACTCTTGCCAACCTTTATGAAAACAGTTCACTGTGGGTTTTTAGACTACGCCCCTTCTCGTTTGCATCCCTCTGCCGGGTTCACTCTGGCCAACCTTTATGAAACTCTGTTCATTCGCTAATTTCACCAAGCGGGATTCCTTCCCGTTCACTTCACAATCATCTGTCGCTCAAATACTTTCGACGGTACAGAGGATTTTGCAAGACCCCTGTATGACCACTTTGACCTCTTCTCGCCTTTTCCCAAGGTTTTCTGGTTACGGTAGTTTCTACCATCGGGTAATTGCCCAGAGTTTCCTGCTTGAGCAGCCATTTGGTGCCGGACTACTCTGTTCCTGGTTTCCCCCCTCTTTCCTTATTCTTATCTGCTTTTCAAAGTTCAATTTAGGAGTTGGATACTTTTCATTCAAGATAGTTAGGTTTCTTATCGACACTCACCTAGACTCACCGGCTGTGATGAAACCGCTTTGTTTTCTTGTCTGTAGAGTCAAGGACGGTACCAATGGGCCAATGCGTCTCTCCCCAGCTTGGCTGTCAGTGGAGGAAGCACCATTGATATTTGTTGCAGTACACATTGGCTACTGTTCGCCGTTTTACGATAGTTTCTCTGGAAGTATCACAGGTCTCTGTCGATCAGGGCAAAGTCACTTCTCCTCTTGGTATCCTTTTGACTCGCGCCATCATTCTCCTCCTTTTGAACTGCCAGGGTGAGTTAGTTCTCACGTCGTGCGGTCTGCCTTGCTCGTAGTGTGCTCTCCCGCTCCACCTTTTATCCCTGTGGGGAAAGGAAAGGGTCGTCAGATGTGCGTGATTCTGGTCAGTTGCCTGACTTTGCCCGACCCTTGGGTTGGGACATGTCAGGTAAACAGTTCTTATATTATACCTTTGTTTTTCAGAGAATGGGAAAGTGTTTGTGTTGGAAAAGGAGGGTTATAGAGTTTCCAAGTATCCTACATGGTTGGAAGGGAAAACAGTGTTATATGGAATTCTAACCCTCTCGGTAGGGTTTTTGATAAGCTCAGAAGGGTGAGATAGATAGGGTTTGTGAGACAGATGGGAATGGCTGGGGTTATTATCGTGAATAGAACAGGGGTAATTGTGGAAACGGTATTTCTCATGGCACTGGAGTTTTGGTTCTTACATGGTTTACTATTGATGGATGGTTTGTTGGCTTTGACTAAGGGAGATTCATTGGGAGGAAGGGGGTGGATCAGGAGCAACCTACAAAAGCTTCATGGACTTAACTCTTCTCATCTTCTCGCCTGGTATAATACTCTGTCTCCCCTTGGTTATTTCTCCAAGCACAACCCCGGTTTCCCCTACTCAGGTGATCTTACCCGCTTGTCTGCCTATAGGGTTTGGATAAGAGAGGGCCAGAACTTCCCTGGCCACCTGAATAAGGGATTCCAGGGATCTAGTTGGGAGAATACCCTCAGGTTTCTCACAATATCCAATTGACATTATACTTGCATAAATGTGCTATTTGTTGATGGAGAAGATCACCTTGATGGTGTGCACTCATCTCGTTTCTGTAAATCATAATAGCGCATTTAGGACACCACCTCTAGTCAGGTGCCCATCCTTCGATCGCAAAATATGCTATATAATTGGGATCTGATCAATGTATTTTTAAAATGTAATGCAGTGGGGTAGCTCAGGTCTATATTACAGATAGCTGAAGCATGTTCTTGTATATGTATGGTCAACCTTCTAATTGTTGAGCCCAAGTACGTCAACCCCCATTAGCATGTGAGATTGAACAATTGATCATATGGTGTACCTGGGATTGTGTAACCCTTCTTATTGTTCTTATATTCAAACAAAGCCTTAGCTTGGTCCGCAAAAACACAGACCGAGCAGCCACCACATTTATAACACACCCAATGACAATACTGGGAGCAATGATGTTAATTTGTGATAACTATTTGACGGACTAGATGCTGAATCTTAGTAAAGCAAGGAGCAATGTCGAGAGAGTATTTTAGACATTTCCCAATGTTCATTATTAAACAAAGAAATAAACGTAATCTTATTCACATTCTTTTCCATAACCTTACATTGGGAAGGGTTTGTCAACACCGTAGTTTGCAGAATAAATAAAGACTCTCTTGTCCTACTGTCAAGTTTGAATAAAGCATGAGAAACCACAGTATTGGAATAACCACAAGACTTTCATGGTCACTATTACTTGTTCTTCATACAGAAAATGGGAACACATTTGTTTCAAAGTGAGCAATTCACCATGAGGAATACTATTAATTAATCTTTAAGGATGTGCACTTTCATTGTGCATAGCACCATTTTGAGCTGTAGGTTTTCTGCAAAAGGTGACTTCTAAATGATTATATATTGTGGCAATAAGACCAGAGGCGTCGGGCCAATACCGCCCCGGGTAATGCCCCCGGGGCTGTAGTTACAGGGCCGAGCTCAGCGACACACTAACGTACACGGGAATACCTTGTGGTATGGCTCGGAAAAGAGCCAATCCACACATAGTATTCCCGGTGTAAAGCGCGCACCGGGTACTAATCAATTACATTCAATTCAGTTTCATCTTTATTATGGAGTGAAAAACGCCCTATGAAAAAGCAATCAATAAAATACAAACTTAAACAAATTGTCTAGATTAAAATACAATTTGCTTAATAAATATTTTATATTTGTTTCTTCTTTTTGTACTGTTTTTGAGTGCTTTCTGCTAAATTCGAATCTAGGTGTACTTTGCAGCTGTGCACCCATTCTTTTTGTACTGCTTTTGACTGCTTTCTGCTAAATTTGAATTTAGGTACATTTACAAACTTGTAAATTACCTGTAAATCTGGGCATTTCCAGCGTACCCAATGATTTCGGTCTGCTTTTCCGCCTGGGATGATTCTATTGTTGCATGGTGCCTCTGACCCTCTCCCCTGCTATCCTCTCACCTCCCCACCCCTCTTATCCCTGCCCCATGGTGCAGCCCGTCTCACCTATCTTTTCTATCTGCTTCTCCATCTCCTATCCTTCCTCTCTAACAAAGGCTAGATGGAAGAAACTAAAAAAAGGCACTCCTGAGATCCAATGCTGGTTTGCCCATCGCAGACACCTACGGACTATTTCTGACATTTTTTCGATGTCCTCTCGTCTAACCAATGGAGCCCGCATAATATCTATGTCCTCTCCCCTTTCTCCTCCTCCCCCATTACTGGTGGCACTAGATGGGAAGTGCTCTTGGCTCACTTTGCATCTTCCAAATGCACCATTAATGCCTTTCATAATGCCACTGTCATGGCCAAGGGCACTCAGACCAACTTTCTCTTTCTTGACAAGCATCTTCCTTCTCTCTTCAACCTCCCACCCTCTCCTTCCCTCTACCCTCATCCCCTCTACCCCCTGCCCCAGTGGTGGCACCCCACCCCTGTACCACCCCTTGCAAATCTTTTAAAGGGGGCCATCATCTTCACTTAGCTACCCTCAGTTTTCACTCTATCATCAAACACTCCTCTGACATATGTCACCTCGATGTCTTTTCCCTCACTGAGACATGGTTCAAGGCCAACTCTGTCACTGCTTTCTTCCTGAGGACTACAAGATCCTGTCCAAACCCACACCCTCCCAGTCTGGTGGTGGAGTGGATGTGATCTTCCCTGAGTGGGTTTGTGCCTCCATCACCGCACTCAAACCTACTCATCCTTTGAAAACCTAGTCTGCAGGCTGTCTGTCTCTCCCACGTTCTCTGTTAGTCTTGCTACCATCTACAGACCCCCCAGATGTATCTCCTTCTTCCTCTCTGAATGGGCACACCTCTCCTCCTCTCTTCTTGCCTCCTCCCCTAAACCTATACCTTGGGGACTTCAACAACCCTTGATGTGGCCACTGTTCTCTTCTGTGACCTCTGCAACAAGCTCTCCTTCTGACCTCATCCTCCTTGATCTTTCCTCTGCTTTCGACACGGTCAACCACACCATCCTGATCAATCGACTCTGTTAGAACCTTGACATCATAGAACAGGCCCTGGAGTGGCTGACTTCCTTCTTCTTGGACCGCCCCTCTCAGGTCCAACTTGGTCCCTTTTCTGAGGCCGGGGCCCGCACTGCATCCAAAGCTCTTTTCCATAATACCTTCCTTCTCAAGCCCTTTGCACAGCTACCTCTAACTCTCTAAGGGTTAGACGCTTCTCCAGGCAGAGAGTCAGGGGTAGATCTCTCTCCTCTGCAGGTGCCTCCCTCTAGATTGGTCTCCCTGACCTTCTCAAACTTGAGCTGGACCACCTGAAGTTTCAGAAGAAGCTCAAAACCTTCCTCTTCTCGTCTGCTTTCTCTCTCTCTCTCTTTCTCTTTCTCTCTCTCTCTCTCTCTCTCTCTCTTTCTCTTTCTCTTCCTTGCTGACCTACCTGTCTGCTGTGCAGACTGGTTGCTTGGTTACCATCAGAGTCTCACTGGCTACCAGACTCTTTCTTGATCAGTCACTCTTGCACTGCCTCCGGGCCTCTCACGCACTTAGGGGCTGCACCTGTAACCCTTCAACCCCTTTTTCTCATTGAACTACCCAGAGACGCGCTGCCCTGGCTGCACTTACTTATAGTGTTGCTGCCCTGTTTTCCCCTCGTCTCTCTTGCATTTACCCCCCCTGTCCCCTTGCACTTCTCGTTCATGCACTTGCATGATCTGAATGACACTAGGCCTAGTAAGATTGTTTGTCTTGTCCTACCTCTGTCTTCGCTCCCTTGTCTTGTCGCGCCTAGAATCTCTTGTGTACAGGCCCGTTATAAATTACCTATCATATCATTTCAAAGCACCACTTAATTGACAACTTTCGGAGCTCTCAAGGTCCAAGTGGCCATTTGTGAGAAGGCCATCCAGTCCTGTTTTTTGTCCCTTTGGATCCTGGGACTGGTAGTTTTTTTCCTACCCGGGAATTACAAACTGCCAGCAGGTGATTGTGCACTTGAGAACCTCTGTTTTGTAGGATGCTGGTCTCCGTAGGAACTGGTGGTGTTACCCTTCTGAAAGGGGCAATGCTGACTGAGTTGCCCTTGTGACAATTCCATGCCAAGCAAACAAGTGGTGCGGGATAGAGCAAGGGATCCTCGCCATGCTGCGGCCCCCATGCCCTGCATCCTGTAGCAGGTGGTGGCCATTGGCCACCACAACCTCTAGAGCAAGGCCGGGCACTTCATCACAATACCAATGACCGTTAGTCGGACAATATTGAAGGAAAGGGATAACATTTACATTTGAATACTGAACTTAGCAAAAAATAGATCTGCCATGCTGGGCTCTTGTAGACACCAATGGCACCTTGGGCACTCAGTTTCTGTTTTGTTGTTCTCCCAGCCCCTTCCCCTCACACCTAATCCACTGGCTGTGAACGTGCTCCCGCTTGGTGGAGTACCCCCAGATTGCGCCTGGTAATCCACTAAATGGTACGAATGATACAATCCAGTTCACTCTGCCCACTCGCTTTGCACAATCGCTTCCACAGGGAGCGTGTGGGCACACCCAGTACAGCTGTACCCCTCCCTCTGTGCACCTTTGTATCTGATGTTAGGCTATTCCGCACTTTCTGCCAGTCATGCTCTGCCTTGTTTGGGAGGAACTCACCTGGCTTTCCTCTGAGATGTGATAAAGATGAGCGTTTCCCAAATGAGGCAGGAAATCTGGAAAAATCTCACCCGTTCTATCTGATCCTGAAAGTTACCCTGGAAAACAGAAGCCTCAGCAATGGGTGCATTTTTTAACCCTTCGAGGGGTGAAAATATAAAGTAGCATCTGTTATAACGGTAACTTTTAATTTGTAATTCACAATGTAAATGGATTAATTAATAGATAAAATTCAAGCACAATCAGTTGCTTATGATAGTCTTTCCCACAAGACTTAAAAAGGCGATTCTTTTGAATGACTGTTCAGCACAGTCTAGTGAGATCTTCCAAAGTAGAAGTTCCACCATTAGATATAAGAAAGTGGGCTCTAAGTGCACCTGAGTGATCAGGACCTCATATATTTGTTATTATTATTCTACCCCACAGAAGAACAAGCCTTCCCACGGAGAAAAGAGATGGTATCAGAAGCTGTGGAAAAGAGTAAAGCAGTGTCGCTGCAGTGGAGCAGGAACGGGACAGGCAACGGTACCTGGATCTACTTTCCCACGTGAACCTGTTACGTTATTTTATTGCACGTCTGTATATGACTTATCGTTATTATAAAAGGCCCGCACTGCCACAGGTTTCTCCTAGGAGGGCCATCATGGAGTTGTGGATGGTCAGCAGGCCATCATTTTACTGCATCTGTTAGTTGTATCTCAATTCAACAGATTCACATCACTACTGTGAAGCTACACGCCACACAAGAATATATCAAATAAAACACTGAAGTATAAAAAGTGTTTTCCATCAGTTAAGACTAGAAGAAAGAACCAAAAAGGAAAACATACTAACAGTATATTTAATGATATTTTGGGAAGGAGGGGGAAACACATAGCAAGATATAAGATACTTTCCCAGAAGGAGCAGGAGGGAGCGGCAGCATTTTCAGATTTTGGCATAGCGCACGTGAGTGGCAGTATGAGCCAGGAGTAGCCAAGTGGGGTGGGCGAGTGGATCACCTTGGGCACAAATGCAGGTTTGGTCTGCAAGACGACCTTGGATTTGTGAAACGACCGGTACAGTATATAATGCTGGAAATGCTTTTGGAGGGACAGTGCTTCTTGTCTTTGTCCTACCACTTCCCTGTTTGTGTTTTCTATATGTTTTCTGAACAGGAGTCCAGTTTGAATCCCTGGCAGAGCATCTCTTCATCTTTACCTTTTGGTGAACAGTACCCATGGGACTCTTATGGCATCCATCGTTAGGGGTGCACCCTTGTACCGCTGTATATGTTTTAGGGCACCAGTGTGTTGCCCACAGAGCAGGGTATGGGCTAGTGGCAGCTACATGCTGACTTGACAGTGGCTCTGAGTGTCCTTCATTTTTGGGACATGCAGACCCTGCCATAGGGATCAATGGATTCCTACACAAAGGCAAGATGGCCACTGTAGCCTCTTGGTTTCTTTTGCCTTTACCAATTGTTCCCTTCCCCTGAATAGCTGTTGGGTGGAAGAACCATATATGGCTCTGGGGGCTGCCCATGCCACACTGGCTAGACCCTTCTCAGGGACTGCTTGTTGTCGGTATACCCTTAGGGTGGGACCTGTATGAATGGAGAGTGGAGTCAATTCGCATTCTGTGTTGTGGGTGGCTGGTTTTGGTTGTGACACACAATGGGCCTCATTACGACCCAGGCGGTAAGTTACCGCCTGGGTCGTACCCTTACCACCATGGTGTAAACTATGTTTACACCATGGTGGATGGCGGATTTACTGCCCCATTCCAAGGCGAGTGGGGCGGTAAATCCCCATTTCCCATTTTACCCTTCCCCATTCCCATTTTTGCCCCATAGGGCATAATGGGAGTGGGGAAGGCGCTAATTACGCCACCGTAAATTACGGTGGCGTAATTAGCACCAAGGTCCCTTAGCGCCATGGATTTTAACGCCTGCAAAAAGCAGGCGTTAAACTCACCATGGCGCTAAGGGAACTCGGAATCAGGCGTTAAGGGTCGGCGCCGTTTACGGCGCCGTTAACCCCTTAACGCCTGATTTGTAATGAGGCCCAATGCCTGAACCAGCCCTGACTGAAACTGGAATAAATGCAGTGTGTGCTCTGAAAGACTATGAGGTGTCTCCAATACACATTCACTGTTTTGGGTGTCTGGTTTTGGGTGAATAACCTGAATGCCTGTGTGCCTGATTGGATGCTGCCTGCATGAATGCACTAGTCTGTGTTTGGCTGACTGAACCTAGCTAAGTTGAGTGAATGGGGGACATTTGTGCATCACAAGGGACCCCACATTCACGTCCTTGTCAGAAGCTTGGAGTCTCCATGTCAGAAGCTGTAGTCAGAAGCCAGAAGAAGAAACCTGGAGTATTCTGAAGCTTGTATCCTGAATCCAGCTAGAGGAAGAAGTCTGCAAGAAATCCAAAGGCTGCTTTGCTTATTCAAGGACTGAACCAGAGAGGACCTGGACAGGCAACTTCTTCCAGGAGCTACGAGGGGACATTGTGCACCTGCTTATCGTCAACTGAAGTGTCCTGGAAGCTAGTCCTCTGTGCATGGAATCCGACAGAGGTATCTTCAAGGGTCCTGAAGAGGAGTGCCCAGACATATTGAGCACAAGAAGTCTACCAGTGTCATCCAGGGACTCGAGGCTGTTCATGACCGCTGGGAAGCCAGGTAGCTGTGTATTACCCAGAAGAGGGACATACATTGGCATAGTGCTGCCCGATGCCTGTAGCTTGCATAGTTCCAACCAACTGAAGACATTTTCAAGGGGCACTGCAACCACAACATCTGCCCACTTTTCCATGCTTGAGAAAATCCAGTATCGCTACATGAAGAGAAGTGCCCGCTGATGGGGTTCCCACCATTCCAAGCCAAAGATCGAGTCTTAAGGGTCCAGACTTTGTGGAGGTCTGCAGAGCAGTCCAGTGCTCAGGTCCAATTCACCAGAATCCATCCTGCCATGTGTGTTGCAGCTGCATCACCAAAAAGCAACACACGCAAACTTAAGAACCCCAACATCTACTTCTGCATCTGCCACCACTGAGGGTCATCCACAGAAACCAAAGAACCTATCTTCACCTCCCCAGCCTTGTTGAGGTCCACAGTAAGTTTCATCGTTGTGGGACATCCACAGACGACGTAAAACAATCTGACCAATGACCAATCTAATATGGCTGAGTATCTTGTGAACCGAGAGAGGGACAGGTTGGCTTTATTCTCCCCCAAGGGCACTCCTGGTAATGCCTTTGCAAGCAATAGCTCTAAAACAGAAACTCTTGCCAATAAATTATTTCGACTTGAGATATTATCTAAACGTGAAATCAACAAATACTGGGAAAAAGTATCCTTGGCCAATTACATTGAACACAGTATGATTCCTAGGTGTTTGCGTATTCTCATTTTTCCAGATTTCACCAATGACGAGGATCGGGACCTTGCCCAGGAATGGGAAAAGAATTTAACTCTTAGTTCTGAGAAAATGTTAAAATGATTGATTACCCACGCAGAACGTGAACATGAAAGGGTTTCTACACGAAGTGATACTTTGAAAAAAGAAATAGAAAACATGAGTAACCCCACTGCTGTCAAGGAAAATAATTATATGATATGATACCATACTCAAAGACTACCAAGACGAAATTAAAATAAGAACATTTCGTACATTTTTCTGTGACGAACGAGATTATAACAACGACAGAGTTTACACCTTTCAGGCAAAATTTGATAAGGGCCATATTGGTCCTATGGTGAAGACACCGACTATGACACCGGTTTCCTCAGAGATAGACTCAGAGGAAGAACAGCAAAACCCAACAAAGGAAGGGGGGGGACAACCCAACTCCTGTCTTATCCCACCACAGAAGGGGCTTTATGGCAGAAATCAAGAGATATAAGAAGGGAAATATTCCCAAATACAGCACCACTTCAAATAAACATGTACGTTTCAATGTCCCTTTAGGGCGAACTATCGCAACACCAACTACATTTTCAGAGGAAGAGGATCAAGGGACAGATACAGGGCGAAACACAAACACACGGCAGACACGGTCTAGCCTCAGGAATCTCAAAGCCAAGGTTGGACCAATTATGAGTGGCCTAGGATGGGCCACGGAAGGCCTATCACAATACATAGATACTGTCATCAAGAGTATTGTTCCAACTCTCCCAGCCTACCTATGTGACACAACGCACACCTTACAAATATTGCAATCCATACAATGGTCTGATCATTGCCTATTCGCTAGTTTCGATGTCAAAGCTTTATACACTTCAATACAGCACCATTTAGCACTTGATACCATAGACTTCGCGTTTCGGAACCATTCTCCTTCCTATACTGAGCATGTTGCAATGATTAAAGATTTCTTAGCATTTACCATAAACCATAACCAGTTCCTGTTTAATCGTCAATACTATGTGCAAACCATGGGTGTGGCTATGGGGGCCAAGTATGTTCCATCGTTGGCCAACCTCTTTATGGGGTACTTTGAACAACATTACATTTATAAACCACACAAATTCACCAACAATATTGTTGAATGGAAAAGGTACATTGATGACATTTTGCTTATATGGAATGGCACCGTAGAATCTTTTCTAGAATTCTCAGAGTATTTGAATGACAACTCCTTCGGCATTGAATTCTCCGGGCATGCCAGTCCAAACCAAATGGAATTCTTGGACATTATAATCAGTATTTCTAACCAGACAATACACACTCAGACTTTCAGAAAATCCACGGCTGTGAATTCTATTTTGAATGCTAAAAGTTGTCACAAACATGCAGTCACAAACAACATTCCATATAGTGAATTTTATCGAGCTCGCAGAAATTGTAGCACGCAAAGTGCTTATGAAAATGAATGTGAACTGATTTAACAGTGGTTTTTGCAACGAGGTTATTCGATGCAATGTATTTTGAAAGGAATGAAACGAGCAAATGATATATCACGTGAAGCCATTCTCTCTGTTCCCAACACTATCAAAAAACCTACTGTACATTCTGAAAGTCCAGATCATTACCAAATATGTGCAAAATACAGATGTGTTGTTCAAGTTGCTCGACAAACATTGGTACATTCTAAAATTAGATGCTGACCTACGTTCATACATCACTGAATTACCTAAATTTATTTTCACGCATAATCAGAGTCTCAGAGGCCAATTTTGCCCCTCTTTTCTTGCACCAAAACCTGTCCAGGCTGAAAAAATACCTTGGCTGCCACCAAAACCCAAGGGCTTTTTCAAATGTGGCATGTGTGATTTTTGCAAGTTTACTCTGTGCACCGATGCTTTTTCATGTCACAATGCCCTTACCATTCAAATACGTGACTTTATCAATTGCAAATCGAAATATGTAGTTTACGCAATTATTTGTGTATGTGGGAAAGTATATGTTGGCTCTACAATCAGAGAATAGCGAATACACATTAGAGAACACTTTGCTCACTTAAATAGCCCTGATCCCAAATTGCCTATCGCTATGCACTGGCAGAAATATCATCAAATGGATGATGTCAAAGATATGCGTTTCATTGGACTAATACAAGCACGTGTTCACCCAAGGGGAGGTGACCGTCAACCATTATTGCGCCAGCTGGAAGCACGTACCATCTGTCTGCTTAGATGCACAACTATGGGTCTCAACAAGGACACAGAACTACATGTCTTTCTCTAACCAGTTGATGAGTGTTGGTAATTTACTCTGTATACATGGCAATGGAATCCCTTTCATCCCTTTTGCTATTATGTTTTTGCTCTTACCCTCCAAAAACTCTCAATCACTGGGCAAGACCAAAACATGTGTGTCATATCAGCATCTTCCTTATCGCATTTTGGGCACGCTTGTCGTCCCACATTTACAAACTTAGATATTCTCATCGGGGTCATGTAGGCTCTGTGCGTTATGTACAACTGTATTTGTTGTAATCTGGCATTTCTGGACACCTTCTTGTGGTATCCCATAGCACGCTCCCACATCCCATCGGTCATCTGTGCTCCCACCTCTGTTTCCCAATCCAGCCTCAAATGCGTCAAATCCTTCCCTACCCGGGTCATCACCATCTCATACAGTCTAGAGATCTCGTGCCTTCCTTCTGACATGTCATATATTGTCCCCATGGTGGCGTCTGGCTCCTCCGCCAATACAGTCTCAGGCCAGGTTTTACGAATAATCTGCACCAGCCCTAGATATGTGACATATTGGCCTCTGTGCAAGCCTGCCTCTTCCCCCTAATTCTTCAAAATCCTTAATGACCCCCTCTTGCCAGACATCTCCCAATGTAACCAGCCCAACCGACTCCCAGTAGGTCCTGATTATCATTCTTAGTTGTGCGTCTTCCCCTGCCAAGGCCACCAGCGGCACTTGCGGGGAACACGGGTACGGGTTCTCCATCAGTCGACATACTCTACGCCACATCTTCCACCCAAGCAACATCATACCCGGGCGCTCCTTCATTTCAAGTCTAGGCAACCAAATAATTTCCTTTAGGTAAAACGGAGTACATTCCTGTCCAAACAGCCTAAATTCAGGAGTTACCCCATCAGAGAGCCATTTGGCCACATATTGCAACTGGCCAGCTACATAATAGGCCTCAAAATTTGGCAGCTTAATACCTCCTCTTTCATAGAAGTTCTGCAACTTCCATAACGCCACTCTATTCCGAGTGCCATGCCATAGGAAGTCTCTGCACATACTATTCAGCTTGGCAAAAAACTTTTTAGGTATTATGTACGGAATAATACTGAAAAAATGTAAGAGCCTGGGCAGGACCACCATTTTGAGCATCGCCTCCCGTCCCATCATCGCCAGCGGCAACTTCTCCCAAAACTTCATACTTATACAGATTTTTCCCACAGCCACCTCGGTATTATGCAAATGCTCCTCCTCTACCGTATGATACACATCTATTCCGAGGTAGCGGAAGGAGCCAACCGCCCATGGTACCGACAACACTGGCAACCGCTCCAGAGGGGTTCCTCTGTAGCTACCCAATGGGAACATGCTCGATTTTTGGGGGTTCACCGCTATGCCGGACAGTTCTGCATACCTTTCCATTACCTCTAGAATATATTGAAGATTTTCCTCCAGATATTTCAGATATAATAGCAAATCGTCAACATATAAGGATATTAGATGTTTCTCTCCCCCCACCTCAATGCCTATCATGTCATATTGTTGTCTAAAGTACACTGATAGGGGCTCCAGGGCCAGAATATATAAAATCGGGGACCAGGGGCACCCTTGTCTGGTGCCTCTGCTAAGTTGCCATCTCTCGGATATCACCGATCCTGTGCGTACCCTAACCAGCGGTTCACTGTACAGCAATTTCACCCACCTAACATCGCCCGGCCCCATCCCGTATTCTCTCAGGGCCTCCAGCAACCATGGCCACCTCACTGAATCGAAAGCTTTGACTGCATCTAGGGACACAACCGCCATTTCACCCTCACTCTTGTTCCCCTCTTCAATCACCCGGTGGAGTCGCCTATGGTTGTGGGTTATATTCCTGTTGGGGACATAACCTGTCTGGTCCGGGTGTATCAGTTTACTAATAACTCTACGCAGCGTATTGGCCAGGACCGCCGTCAATATCTTGCTGTCCTGGTTAAACATTGACAAAGGTCTATAGGAGCTGCAGCTATGCACTGGCTTGTTGGGCTTAGGAAGCGGTATAATTATCGCTTCTCTAAGCGATTCCGGCAGCTGCCCACCTCAAAAGACTCCTTGAGCATTTCTAGCATTGGGGGGGGAGTACCTCCTCTCTATATGCTTTATAAAACTCGCTAGGGAGTCCGTCCGCACCCGGGGTCTTACAGGTGGGCAACTGCTTCACCACCTCCTCCAATTCCTCTAGACTAATCGGTGCATCCAGCTCCTCCCTTTCTTCGGCACTAATCTTAGGTAATTCCATGTCTCTTAAAGTTTCTCTCATCTCCTCTCGATTGCCCCCCCCTTTGTCCTCATATAATGCCCTGTAATAGTCTGAGAATGCCTTGTTGACTCCCTCTTGAGTGTCCGTTACCTCCCCATCCTCTCTGGTTATCGTCCTAATCGGGGGCCTAGGGGTTTCGCTCTTATATGACCACGCCAAAAGATGGCCGGTTTTATCCCCACCTGCATGTTGTCTCTCAACATACTTCTTATAGTTAAGGTTGCAGAGCCTTTCCCAAAGCTCTGCACACCGCTGCTGCAGTTTGAATACTAGTTCCGCATCCCCTCCTGCCCTATTGATTTCCCGTTCCAGTTCACCTTCGGCTTCCCCTAACTCCATTAGGACCCCACCCTGTAGGCCCTTTGATTTAGCAATAGCAGCTCCCCGCAATACCACCTTAAAGGCTTCCCAGAGCGTGCCCGCTGAATCCACACTGCCAGTGTTTTCCTCGAAATAATGTGTGATCTCATCCATGATATCCTCTCTAAAGACCGGGTCCCTGAGCGCCTCAGCCCGGAGGCGCCACGTCGGTATCCGCGCTCTGGGGAGGCAGTACTGCCAGCCCAGAACCAGGGGCGAGTGGTCCGACAGGACCCTCGCTTTGTAGTCTATTTCGGTGGACTCTATCACCACATCTGGTGTGGCAAAAAAATAATCAAGTCTCGTATGCAGTTGTTGCGGGGCTGAGTAATGCGAGTACTGTGTTTCATTAGGATGTTTCAGCCTCCAAACATCTGCCAGCCCAAAGTCGTTGAGCAGTGTCTGCAATGCATTGGCCGCTGGGGTGGGCCTATCAATCTTATCATCAGATCTGTCTACCTTTGGGTTGAGCATGCAGTTAAAATCCCCTCCCCAAATAACCGCTCCCCCCATACACGCACCCAGGTTGGTACACAGAGTCCTAAAATATGCCGCCGTATTTTGATTGGGGGCATACATATTTATAATGCACACCTCCCTATTCTCCACCAGTGCCTTCAATATGACTAACCTCCCCTCCGTATCCACCACCTCTTGTGTAAGTTGGAGCGGAATGTGCAGTGCCACCCAGACCAACACTCCTCTAGCGTAGGCAGAATACGGAGAGCCTACTACAGTACCTCTCCACTTCTTCCCCACCAGTTCCAACTTTTGCCGGGTCAGATGCGTCTCTTGCAACAGTGCAATATCGATCTTCTGTCTTTTCAAATACATCATGACTTTGTTCCTCTTTAAGTAACTATTGAGTCCCCTGACATTCCACGTTACGATCTTAAGGTCCCTGTCAAGAATCCCACTCCTGTGCGAGTAGCTGGGGCATACACTGTTGCCAAACTGCCTAACAGAAACAAATGCCTTTATTTCAGGGCCCTCCTATGTCCAAAGTGCAGGCAAATGACTTGGGACCAGCCCTTCTGGCATAGAAGTCCTCAAACACCTGAAAACGAACAGAAGACTACATTTCCCAGAGGCCCCGCGCGACAGCGAGCCTCTGGGAAGCTTTGGGACCACGCCCGTCCAATCGCGCATGCGCGCAGAACCCATGCGGATCCCCGCTTGCGCTACAGACTCTCCGCCAGAGAAGACGTGTCTCCGCGGGCTCCTGCAGGCTGCTGTCAGCGGGGCCATTCCCCGCCTACGAACACTGCAGGCCCCGCTGCTTGCTTGAGATAAGTGCTTTCACTCATTGGTTGGGAACGAGGGCATGTGGGGAGTTTTTGTGCTACTAACCCGCTCCGACTCGGGGCCTTGACACACCGCGGATTGGGCTCTGGCACCGACACCATTAACCCTTGGTTGGCAGACTTGCATGCCGGACTCCAATATCGTAGTGAACCGGGGCACCCGGCATCGTTAACCCTTGCTTGGCAGAGCAGCATGCTGGATTCTATGTTGTAGCGAACCGGCACCATTAACCTTGAATTCTTAGAGTTGCACGCCGCATGCTGACTCTCGCAACACTCGAGCTAGTCGAGTTCATAAATGTCTAACGCTGTTAAGCACCAAGTTCATAGGTGTTTTATTTCTTGTAGTGGCAGAGCGCCGACTACGCGGCCTCGTTAAAGAACATTGGAGTGATCGATCCATGACAGAATCCCGTACTTCTGAAGCTAAGTGCCTTAACCTTTTGTGTGGTTGAAATGCTCTCGTGTTAATGTTTTTTGGGCATTTACCTGTGTATCTGAATCCATGGGAGCTCTCTGAGAAATGTGCTACGGTAAAATCTATGAATCTATGAATGTGATATGGTATTGCCTAATGTATCCAAGCCTAGAGAAGTAATCTGGGTGTTGTAATTGGTAAGCACGAGAAAGTGCAAAGTGCATGAGTCTGGCAGTATCTGAGAGTCCATGGAATGCCCAGGAGGGCTGAACGTCTATTTCCCTGAACTACCCCATCCCTATCCAAAACCTCTCCCTTTCCCTCAACCCGGTTTACCAAATTCCCCCTACCCATCCAAACCAGCGGACCCTAACCCTCTTTCCCCGGCGGGTCGCGGATGCCTGAGTGCTGAATATCCCAGGCGCCAAGACCCAACGGGGAGGCAGGTGTACGTGCTACCTCCGCGCAAGACAACGTTCCTGACAGGAGCGCAAGCCCAAGTATTGCCAAGCGCCTGGGTAGCACGTCGCCATGGAAGAGATTTTAAATGCCTTACGTGATTTAAAACACGAATTGCAAACTACTCGGCATGATTATGCAAACTTGGCGGGTCAGGTCCATGCCCTTACGGTGCAAGCCAATGCCCAAGCTGTTCCGTTGCCTCCGGACCTAACTCCACCTGCCCCAGTCCAGGTATCGGTGACCACGGAAGCCCCTATTCCCTTGTCAGCCCCCGAAAGGTATCATGGGGATCCGCATAAATTCAATCAGTTCATCATGCAATGCCAGTTGCATTTTATTACTAAGCCAAATGTCTTTCGTACCTCCCAGGCTCGTTCGGCTTTTGTGATCTCTTACCTTGGGGGGGACGCTGCATCTTGGGCTACACCATTAGTGTCTAAGGACGATGAGCTTTTATACCAATGGGACATGTTCCTTGAGGAGTTTGGGAAGATTTTCAATCATAGGGCGGCGACCCTGATTAAAGACCGAGAGCTTCTCACCTTGCGTCAAGGAGGCAGGGATTTAGTTTCTTATGTCACTACGTTTAATAGGTTGGCAGTAGAAACGGATTGGCCCCAAGAAAAACGCCTGGCCTTATTCTACCAAGGGTTGCGGGACGAAACTAAGGACCTCATAGCACAGGTTGATCCCCAACCAGAAACGTGTTCAGCAATGATTGACTTAGCCTTACGGTTAGACCAAAGGCAGAGTGACAGGAAACTAGACAGGAAAAAATGGGAGGCAAGGCCCCTAGTACGACTAGAGGTTAAAAATACTAGAGTAGAGAAACCCTCCGAAGAACCAATGCAGGTAGGAACAGTGCGAGGCCCTCTCAGTAAGGAAGAAAAAGACAAGAGACGTCGTGAGAAACTCTGTCTTTACTGTGGAAAGGCAGGACATTTTGTTCGAGATTGCACCAGCAAGCCTAAGGGAGAGCAGTCGGGAAACGAAGAAGCTCGCCTGTAAGGGTGGCCCCGGCGAGCCAATCTGAAGACACCCCTATTCAGCAATCAAAATTCACACATGTAACAGTTTCCGGCACATTAGTTGGGAAGATCAGCGTATACCAGTTAAGCTGATGATAGACTCAGGAGCTACCGGGAACTTCATTGACACAACCTTGGCACATCAGTTAGGTATTCCTCTAACCCTTAAGAAGCATGAGGAAGAAGTGAAATCCGTAGATGGATCACCCCTAATCTCAGGTCGCATAACTCAGCAAACCAGGTGGTTACATTTGGAATGCGATACGCAGCATCATGAGGACATCAGGTTCGATGTTATCGCAGCACCCCAATTTGGAATAATTCTAGGGTTACCTTGGTTGGGTACCCATAATCCAGACGTAGACTGGGTTCAAGCGTCGTTGTGTTTCCCGTCAAGCTACTGCTCTAAGACCTGTCTGCATGTTGGTAAGGTGTCAACGAAGGAAGAACAAGTAATAGGAAGTACCGAAACTACGTTACCCGCAGTGTACGAGAACTATAGGGATGTATTCAGTAAAACCGCTGCCGAGACCTTGCCGCCCCACCGAACCTTTGACTGCAGGATAGACCTAGAACCTGGTGCATCGATGCCTTGCAGCAGAATATATGCTCTAACGGAAGCAGAAAATGAACACTTAAAAGCCTACATCGAAACTAACCTAGCCAATGGGTTTATACGCCATTCTAAGTCACCTGTCTCGTCCCCCTTATTCTTCGTCCCAAAAAAGACCGGGGACTTGAGGACATGCATTGACTATAGAGCCATAAACCGTATAACCATAAAGAACAGGTACCCCCTGCCGTTAATATCCACTCTGTTGGATCAGGTGCGAGACGCTAAGATATTCACCAAACTAGACTTACGAGGAGCCTACCATCTAGTGCGGGTGCGTGAGGGTGACGAATGGAAGACTGCTTTTCGGACCAAGTTTGGCCTTTACGAGTATCAAGTCATGCCATTCGGGCTCTGCAACGCACCGGCCGCTTTCCAGCACTTCCTGGATGAAGTTTTGCGGGGGTATCTAGACGTTTTTACCATGGTGTATATCGACAACATCCTTATTTATTCTCACAACCTGGAGGAACATCAAAAACATGTGGAAGCAGTCCTACAACGCCTAAGGGAACACCAACTCTACGCAAAACTAGAAAAGTGCGAATTTCATCAGTCCACTATAGAGTTCTTAGGTTTTGTTTTATCCCTAGACGGCATAACCATGGACAATAAGAAAGTGAAAGCCATTCTGGGGTGGCCTTCTCCTACGTCAGTGAAGGAAGTTCAAACGGTGTGAGGCTTTGCCAACTTTTATCGACGGTTTATTAATGGGTTTGCAAAGATGGTGCAACCTATTACCCGTCTACTCAAAAAGGGAATTACGTTCCTTTGGGATGCAGCTGCAGAGACTGGTTTCCAAGCCCTGAAAAACGCATTTGCTTCAGCCCCTGTGTTGCTTCATCCAGACCCCGATCACCCCTACATAGTAGAAACTGATGCCTCCAGCTATGCGCTGGGTGCAATTCTGTCACAAGGGGACAATTCAGGTCAACTACATCCGGTTGCATACTATTCGCGCTCGCTACTTCCTGCAGAGCGTAACTATGTGATAGCAGACCGGGAACTTCTTGCAATTAAGGTGGCCTTCGATGAGTGGCGTCACTACTTGATGGGTGCCCGTCACACCATCACCATATTAACGGATCATAGGAATTTACAATTCCTGAAATCAGCCAAGGCCCTAAGCCCCAGACAACTACGTTGGGCGATGCTATTTGCTGAGTACGATTTTATAGTGACTTATCGTCCTGGAACTGAAAATAAGAAAGCCGATATCCTATCTCGCTACCCAGAACCAGATCCTAAAACACTTGAGGAGGAACCAAGGCCCATCGTGCCTTCCGCACGCATCATAGGCAGCGTCACCGTGGATGACATGTTCAATGACATTAGGAATGCAATGACTGCTCAGGAACTAGCACGATGGAATGACCCTAAGAATTCACGAACCATCAAAGAGGGACTTCCTTTCCAAGGAGCGACTTTATATTTACCTACCACAGCCATACAACTGCAAGCTATTAAATGGTGTCATGATTCGCCATATGTGGGACACCCGGGGGTTGCCAAAACCTGCGAATTATTGAGGCGTCTTTTCTGGTGGCCTAAGCTACGACGAGACGTCCAGCGTTATGTACTAAATTGTGAATGTTGCTTGAGGAACAAAGCGGACCATCAAAGACCTGCCGGAATGCTGCAACCACTACCGACACCACCAACGCCCTGGCATACTGTTTCCTTGGATTTGATTGTGGACTTACCCGCTAGCCATGGCCTCACCACAATTATAGTAGTAGTAGACTCTTTCAGCAAGCTGGCTCATTTCATACCTTGTAAGGGGGTTCCTACGGCCAAAGAATTAGTCGAGCTTTTCCTCCAAAATATCGTAAGGTTACATGGCATCCCTCAATGTATGGTATCTGATCGGGGTTCTCAGTTTACGTCTCGTTTCTGGCGGGCTTTCTGTACATCAACTGGTATTGATATGAGACTGTCTACCAGTTACCACCCAGAAACAGACGGACAAACTGAACGAGTCAACCAAACACTCGAACAGTATTTACGATGCATGACCTATGATAATAATGCTTCTTGAGCTGATACTCTCTGGTTGGCAGAATTGGCTTATAATAATGCTGTACATTCATCTACCAAAATAACACCCTTTTATGGTACCTATGGTTATCATCCGCGATTCCAACCCGTTCCCCATGGGGCTGTTGACATGGTACCTGTGGCTCAAACACACAGAGAACACTTAGTAAAGATTTGGAAAAATATCCTTACGAATTTAAACAAAGCAAAACTAGCATACAAAGCGTCTGCTGATAAGAAAAGACGACCAGGCCCCCAGTACAGAATTGGTGATAAGGTCTGGTTGGCTACACGGAATCTCCACTTACATGGTCCCAAGAAGTTTCAGCCAAGATTTATAGGCCCATTCTTGCTAGAGAAAGTTATAAACCCAGTAGCCATCCATCTAACTTTACCACCTCAGATGCGTATACACCCAGTGTTTCACGTGTCTCTCATAAAGCCGGCACCCGCATCCATTCACCTTAAAAGTCCTCCCCCCATCGACGTACAGGGAAACCCAGAATATGAGATACAGGCTATTTTGGATTCACGTATACAACATGGGGTACTACAATATTTAATAGATTGGCTGGGGTATGGACCCGAAGAACGATCTTGGGAGCCAGCGACCAATGTTCATGCCTCTCGTTTGGTCCGACGGTTTCATGTCAACAACCCTACCAAACCGGGACCTGTTGGGAGGGGGAGTACTGTCAAGAATCCAACTCCTGTGCGAGTAGCTGGGGCATACACTGTTGCCAAACTGCCTAACAGAAACAAATGCCTTTATTTCAGGGCCCTCCTATGTCCAAAGTGCAGGCAAATGACTTGGGACCAGCCCTTCTGGCATAGAAGTCCTCAAACACCTGAAAACGAACAGAAGACTACATTTCCCAGAGGCCCCGCGCGACCGCGAGCCTCTGGGAAGCTTTGGGACCACGCCCGTCCAATCGCGCATGCGCGCAGAACCCACGCGGATCCGCGCTTGCGCTACAGACTCTCCGCCAGAGAAGACGTGTCTCCGCGGGCTCCTGCAGGCTGCTGTCAGCGGGGCCATTCCCCGCCTGCGAACACTGCAGGCCCCGCTGCTTGCTTGAGATAAGTGCTTTCACTCATTGGTTGGGAACAAGGGCGTGTGGGGAGTTTTTGTGCTACTAACCCGCTCCGACTCTGGGCCTTGAAACACCGCGGATTGGGCTCCGGCACCGGCACCATTAACCCTTGGTTGGCAGACTTGCATGCCGGACTCCAATATCGTAGTGAACCGGGGCACCCGGCATCGTTAACCCTTGCTTGGCAGAGCAGCATGCTGGATTCTATGTTGTAGCGAACCGGCACCATTTACCTTGAATTCTTAGAGTTGCACGCCGCATGCTGACTCTCGCAACACTCGAGCTAGTCGAGTTCATAAATGTCTAACGCTGTAAAGCACCAAGCTCATAGGTGTTTTATTTCTTGTAGTAGCAGAGCGCCGACTACGCGGCCTCGTTAAAGAACATTGGAGTGATCGATCCATGACAGAATCCCGTACTTCTGAAGCTAAGTGCCTTAACCTTTTGTGTGGTTGAAATGCTCTCGTGTTAATGTTTTGGGGGCATTTACCTGTGTGTCTGAATCCATGGGAGCTCTCTGAGAAATGTGCTACGGTAAAATCTATGAATCTATGAATGTGATATGGTATTGCCTAATGCATCCAAGCCTAGAGAAGTAATATGGGTGTTGTAATTGGTAAGCACGAGAAAGTGCAAAGTGCATGAGTCTGGCAGTATCTGAGAGTCCACGGAATGCCCAGGAGGGCTGAACGTCTATTTCCCTGAACAACCCCATCCCTATCCAAAACCTCTCCCTTTCCCTCAACCCGGTTTACCAAATTCCCCCTACCCATCCAAACCAGCGGACCCTAACCCTCTTTCCCCGGCGGGTCGCGGATGCCTGAGTGCTGAATATCCCAGGCGCCAAGACCCAACGGGGAGGCAGGTGTACGTGCTACCTCCGCGCAAGACAATGTTCCTGACAGTCCCCCATAGCTCATGAGTGTCCTCCCCCCTTCCGTGTAGCGAATCCCACTTGCCCACGCGATATCGATACAGCCCTCTGACTTTTACTTGTAGCTTCTTGTACTCCCCATAACTATATACACCACAAATTCCCCGCTTCCCTCCCCACCCTCTACCCATCCCTTCCCCAACACCACACACCCCAACTGCTGCCCAGCTCCATTCTCGGAACTCAGGCACCCCCACATCTAGCCCTGCAAGCACCAAACAATGCCCAGAGCTCAGTAGGGTGAAGTTGCCCTAATGGCCACTTAACTAAAGTTGCTAAGTGGGGTAAAGAGATCCACTCTGCAAGGCTCCCCTAAATACAGTAATAGTAACAGTGCTCATAATATTTTGTGCAACAGTCTGACCTTCTCTCCCGAAGGCCGCGCAAATTACTATAATCAAGTCCCATAGATCTATACCACGCCATCTTGTGGAACCCTCCTCGTGCACTACTTATCTCCTCCATCTCCTCTTCCCGTCCGAACGTCAGGCTCCTGGGGACATCCCTGCGCGTCGAGCCATCCCATGGCGTCCTCCGGAGTCTCAAAAAACAAAGTTTTGTGTTTATGAAAAACTTTCAATTTTGCCGGATACAGCAACATGTATTTATGGCCCGCCTCTCTCAATCTCTGCTTTACCGTCCCAAAGTTCATGCGGCTACGCTGCACAGTCGGGGTATAGTCCGGGTAGGCCGTGATGTTCGCCGCTACTCGTGTAATCGTTCCTCCCTTGCGGAAGTGTTCCAATATCCTCTCCCGGTCCCGGTAATTAAGGATTTTGGCTATTACTGGCCTAGGCGGGTTTCCTGGCGGCGGCCTCCTTGTTAGAGCTCTATGCGCACGTTCCACCGCAAATCCTTGAGATAAGGCTCCTCCTGGTATCTCCTGCAGCAGCATAGACTCAATGAACTCCGTAGGATCGTGGCCCTCCGATCCCTCCGGCAGGCCCACGATGCGAAAGTTGTTTCATCGGGCGCGTCCTTCCGCCTCCTCTGCTCTGCTCTCCAAGTTGCCCACTCTCTGTACCAGGGTATGCAATTCGGCCTTATGGGAGGCACAATCCGCGGTATTCGGGCTCACCTCTTTCTCGAGGGTCTCTGTGCGCTCCGCCAAGGCCCTGACGTCCTGCCGGAGTAGATTCACTTCCTCCTGCACCTCACCGACCTTAAGATCCAATGCCGTTTTCAGCTCAGTTACGGCCAGTTCAAGTTTAGCTTCCCAGGCCGCCTTTAAGTCCGCAGTCGCAGCTAGGACCTCTTGGTTGGTACCCGTCGCTGTCATGCTGCCTGTAGGCAACTTGTCCTTACTCTTGGAATTCTCCGGACCAGGGGACGTCTTAGCAAAGTCGTCCAAGGTGGGCTGCTTCGCCTTCGGCCTCACCGTTCTACTAGACATGACCCAGAGGACCTGTGTTCTGCACAAGTTCCAAATGCGCACACAGTACGCCTCTATCGCT
Organism: Ambystoma mexicanum; assembly: GCF_040938575.1. Classification (NCBI taxonomy): domain Eukaryota; kingdom Metazoa; phylum Chordata; class Amphibia; order Caudata; family Ambystomatidae; genus Ambystoma; species Ambystoma mexicanum. Next base: position 73,234,312 of record NC_090933.1, read on the forward strand.
CGATCATCGTGCGGCCTGCTCCTTCCTTTGTTCCGGTCGTTGGTCGGCCATTTTGTGTCGTCTTTCGTCTCCGGCGCTCCTTATCTTTTTTGCACAAAACTCCACCGCCGTTCCTCCCACGGCTTCCAAAAGTTCATCAAGCGCGGTAAGACCATTCACACACCGACATGTGTGTTTTCAGCAGTCGTAGGCACGTCGTTATGCACTATTCCGCCAGGATCATTTCAGGATCTCGGGAGCTCCTCCAGATCACGTCCTCCTACATGGCCCTCATAGCCACGCCCCACTTCCTCAAACATTCGCCATAAATCTAACACTTCTCTCCGGTTCTGTAACTGTTTCCGTTTGTATCGCGCTAGCAAATGTGTTGATACTAGGTCCAACACACTTTTGTCAAATGATCCTCCTTCTGGCCAAATTGGTGTAACCCCGTCTCCCTTTATCTCAGTGATCCACTGATCGTGATACTTCTGTATCCTGTCGCTATAAAGTGCAAGGTGCTGGCAAATATGTGCTAGTGGTGTAACTCCCCCCATGGCAATCTCTTTTTCCTTCTGGTGTATTCTAGTACCTTTGAATCTCTTCCCACCTCTTACTTGTATTTCAATTACAATATGTAGAAATAATACGTTCTTTATCAATGCTCACAATTACCATATGTCACATTAGCTTTCTGAGAGGTGTTACCTGATCACCTCTCACAGTTTATTTCTTCTGCTTTACCTTGTATCGATCACAAATTACTTGTGTTAAAATACTTTAGCGTGTTCAACAAGACATATACATAAAAGCAGACCAACAAACATATTATCATGCAACATACACTGCGCATTTCTTTCCCTATTCCCGTTACTGACCCTGTTTTTTCTTCTTCCCTATACTATCCACTATTTCGCATTCACTCCTCCCCCCCTCTTTCACCTTTATTATGTCTCAAGATTTCTTACTTCCATGGAAAAAGAATATTCTAAAAACTACTCCGAGCCTACATGAGACCCCTACTATTTTTCTCTTTATCTCTGTTCTGCACTTGGTCGGGACAAATGCTACGCAGCGCCGCCTTCTACCCCCTACGGGCTAGGATACCACTTCTCTTCTTCTTCTCACTTCTTACAACACCTAATGGCCATATAAAGGATAGATCAGAAAAGCTTCACCGTCACTCACGCAGACCCTATTCTTGGCTACCTTCCCTTTGTTGCTAATTCCCTTCTTCCCGTATTTCCCCCTTACCTTCCTTGGGGGTCTTTGCAACTGGGACTCCACGTGTTCAGTCAGGTACTCCGAGGGTCGCTGCTTGCAGCCGGACCACGCTCAGGTCCGTCCCCCAACCAAGCCGTGGCCTGCCTTGGCGAGCAGCTTTTGATCGGGTATTCGTCAACCGGGAACCCTTGACCCTTTCTTCTTGGTGTGCACAGTCTGGTCAACCGCGGAGGTGATGGTTCTGCTGGGGAGTGCCCTACATCTCGCTGCCGGGCGGCGCAGGCCTCAAGGCACCTCTCTAAATCACGTTGCGGGGGTCACCAAAAATGTAGGTGCCTTTCCCCGTCTTCCTACGTGTGAGAGAAAAAAAGAAATAAATAACAGGCAAAACCCCTTGTCGGGGAGAGAGGCACTGAGACCCGGCTGCAAGAGTTCAAAGGATGGTTTATTTCTCCAGCTAGGAAATAACCCAAAAAAAAACTCCCTCCCATTACATCAGTGTCAACATTTATATTAATTAAAGTAACTCTAACAAAAAATACTAAATGGACCCGATTGGCCAGACGGTGTGGTGCTGTAGGTGTGGGTAGCATCTCTTCCTCCTGGTTGGCTGAGTAGCTGACGGACGTCAAATATCTGGTGCTCCATGCAGGTCAGGGTCCGCTCACTGTGGTCACTACCTAAGCTAGTATTGTTGCATACTAAATGACAAATTATTTAAAACATTTTATGCTACTCGTCACATTTCTACATAAGTTAGACACAATGAATATTGTCAGTACAATTGGGTCATTCGTGGCTTTAATTGAAGGCCTTGACCTTTATTGTGCATGTAAAAGAATCAGGCTACGTTTCGCCTCTCTTTCTAAGTTTCAAACTCATTAGTGCAGGTAAAAGCATATATATATAATAATAAAAATGCTTAAGGTTAGTAGTGGGGGGTGTTGGGTGGGTTTCGCAGCACAGGCGAGGGTCTGGCACTTGAAAGAAATACCTTACAGGGGGTTCAGGGTCAGGATGACAATACATTGTTTTAATGGGGGTGGGTGGCTTGCACGTTTATGAGGACGAATCGAGCAGAAAGTGCTTAGCTCATCTTGGTTCACATCCAGCCTCAGCGTGAGAATGGAAGTGCAGAGCTTTCCTTCGGGGGGGGGGGGGGGGGGGTGGGTGTGTGTGTGTGTGTGTGTGTGTGTGTGTGTGTGTGTGTGTGTGTGTGTGTGTGTGTGTGTGTGTGTGTGTGTGTGTGTGTGTGTGTGTGTGTGTGAGATAGATAGTGATATATTGCGATTGCTGTACTATCGCAGTGAGGCCTGTTTACCCAAGATGGAGTCGAAAGGGGCAGAAAAGATGGATGCCCTGTGTCCTGCTCAGTAGTCCCATCTATGCAGCAGTCAACCGTGGTTAACTTTACATAAGGGCAAGGGGCAATACCACTACCGGAGGCACGCGGTCCAAGCCTTGTACTGAGGAGCGTACGACGCGAGGGGGCCTGAGGACCTCTCGCTCCCATACACTACACAATGCAGCCTAATAATAATCAGAGCTCTAATCAAGGTTTTTTTTTCTAATATCAGCATTTTTTCCAGGTCTCGCAGTCATGTGACCACAAATTGACACGTGACGCATCACGCTTTTTGGGCACACACTAGGTTCTTTCCTCTCCCGGTACGCCTTGCATTGTTCACGCGTACCGAGATGTAGGAATACCAGACGCTGGAGCACCGACTGCTGATTATTTCAGATAAGATGCATCTAGTGCAAGTTTAGAACTCGGCAATAGAACATGCATTTCCGTCAGTGTTTTGAACGGAATAGGTTGGGAAAGTGAAACTGTTCACCAACCCAAACCTTTACATTGAAGTCTTTTTGTTTTCCTTTTCTCCTCTTTATTTCCCAGACCACCCCAATAATGGACATTACATCAGTACCTAAGATTGATGCCCTTATTTGACGCAACGTTGCACACCAACTTTGTCAATTAACAATACGAGAAAGCAACAGGTAAACATTACGGAAAGTTGTGAGCAGCTTTCATAAAGTTCTGCATAAAACTTGTTACAGGTACACCGTACCAATTTTTGCTAACGGTCCTACTATTAGAAGTTTACCACGAGAAACGGGACGATGGCACAATCAGTTTGGTAAAATACTTTTCATGTACTAGTTGCACAGACTTGCCCTGATAGATCCACTTAATAACTATTTAGTCAAAAAGCACATGTGGGACTTCTTCTTGCACTATATAGTGGGGTTTTCGAACGGGCGCAGCAGGCCTTGGCAGGCGGTTTACATGGGGTTGTGGTTATTGCTGCACATGAAGCCACAATGTATGCATGTAATATTAGTAACACACCCAATGGTAATACTCCGGTATCTTGGCACATCAAAGACAGGCACAGGCTATTTGGAGGATCACTCTTACAAATGTAGTTCAATGATGGTGACAATACATAATGAAGCTCATGATGCCTCCGACATTTGTTTTTTGTTTTTGTTTCTGTTTCGGGCTTGGGCATTGAACACGTGGACATGTGATGCCATGTTCCTGCTGACATGAACTCAAATTCTTTTGTGCGTTATGGTAATGTATTGATCCAAAACTGGTTCCACTAATGTGCTTGATGTTATTTCTGTTATCTATACCCTTGATCTCTCATGCATGGTGACCACATTCAATGCAACTTTGGGGTTCTTTATGAATGTTGTTTTGAAAATGTTTTGTACAATATGTTTTTGGTTTGTATCATTTGTTGCTTGTAAAATACAGAGTCTTGCCTTGAGAAAGACTGTTGAAGGTCGAAACACGTGTCGGCAGACTTCTCTGGCATTCCTAACAGAAGAATTCAAATACATTCTTCTTTTACAACTACCTATGTTTCAGCTCGATGATTGATCTACATTAGCATTCTAACATATTTTTGGGTCTAGCAGCGCAATTAACTAAGAGGAACTAAACCCCTCCCTGTTAACCCTTGTTCATTTGTTGTAGGCCTGAGGTTCCTACTAGTTCCACTACTTTGCAGCAGCTAGTGGTGTTTGTATAGGGAGATCCACCTTGCTGACTGTTTTGCTAGAGCGCTTCCGTTTACTGGCATACCTCATTTCTACTGTTCACCAACCCGACTAAGGAGACCACTGCGGCAGACCTTCATTGCTGCCTTTCCGACATTGCCTGGATGCCTTCCCCTGCTCAACACAGACATCCCCGTGACTCCTTCTTCCATCCTCAGGGTTCATCCAGGGGACCCAGATACATTTTGGAAACTTTTTTCCTGTGACTTTCCAGTTACTTCGGGGTGGTGGGATCTGTGGCAATAAGAGCAGACACTTTCTGAACATATAAGGATTGTGCTGCAATATACAAAGTAAAGTAAAACTAATGTTTTCTTCCAGGTTACCCAGGTGGGGGATCCTCACACAGTATTGTATTTGTACACCAAAGAAAGCATTCTGCCAATGTTCTAAGTATTAACTGCATTTCTACATCAATGTCTATGAGGATAACCATTGCCTAAGAATGTAATGGGTTTTAATAACTGTCATGAGCTGGTGCATTTTAACTGACTATAAGGGTAACTATGGTGACACCCAGGGCTGTATCTATTGAGTTAACCATTTGATCAGATTTTTAAGTACAATGTGAGTCTTATTTATTTGTATATAACTTTGTATCCCTTAATAAAAGACCTGTATTGGCACATAACACAGTGTGTAGATATTCCTTTGTGGGGGCTTGGGGATTCACTGTACCTAAGAAGAAGCCTGCATACCCACCCTTGAGTCTCAGCTTGACTGCTCATCCATTGCTACCAATTGAGCATGACAGTGGTGGGAAGGAACCTGCTCAAGCCAGAGGGCCGTTTAGGTGTAACTCTGAGAACTACCAGGTTAGCTGGTGGGCCTCCAAAACTTGTCCCTGAAGCCCTAGTCACCATTCAAGTCGATCACAAGACAGCAAATATTCATGTAATTGTACAAGATGAGATGCCTTCCCAGGTGTTGTTGGGTAATTACCTAGCAGAGTTGGGGCTGGTTTCTGATGGGCCACCCCTGACTGCTGCTGCAGTCACTAGGTCTAATGCCAAATAGTTTCCCAAGCCGAAGGGGAACCCAAGGTAAGAAGGAAGAGCAAGAAGGCTACCTCTATGAAGGGGCCCCTTCTCTGCCTGCCACATCAGCAGCACACACTGTGGACAAAGCTTCTGCGGGACTGGGCCCAATGGTGTCCCTAGACTCAACTCCAGATGGAGAAGAGCCAGGGGACCCTCATCGGGGAGAGGTACTCACCTCAGATGATCACCTCCAGTGCGTGTTGGCTAAAGGTGAATCCTCTAGGGCGGATGTTTCTAAGGGTCAGAGACAGTGCCACTTTCTTGAGGGTCTGAGGAGACAGGCCCATGCACAGGCGCGAGATGTAGTTCCTAGGACCTTCAGGCTTTTGGGGAGGATATGCTCCTTTTATAGTGAGCCCACTGAGCCAGAACCTGTGCAGTTAAATGGTTGGTTGAACCCAAGGTCTACAGGACCTTCCTTTTGCAGTTGGCCCGTGAGGTGCCCCTTGCTGGTCATTTTGGCACTAAAAAGAACAAGCAAAGGCTCTCAGCCCACTTTTACTGGCCCATGATGGGGTGGAAGTGGAAGCCTTCTGTAAGACCTGCCCATTTGCCAATTGTCTAGTAAGACTGGAGGCAGCGTCATTGCCCCAAAGCAGCCTTTGCCAGTGGTTGGCACACCATTTGAGAGGTGCGTCATCGACATTGTCGGTCCCTTAGATCCTGCTACATCAAGTGGACACAGATTCACCCTGCTTCTGGTAGATCATGCCACCAGGTACCCTTAGGCTTTACCCATTCGGACCATGACTGCCAAGGTGGTTGCCAGGGCCCTTCTGGGCACTTTCACCAGAGTGGGTTTCCGTAAAAAGGTAGTCTCTGACAGGGGATCCAACTTCATATCTAGTTACATGCAAGAAATGTGGAAGACATGTGGTGAAACTTACAAGTTGTCGACATCCTACCATTCCCCTGACCAATGGTCTGGTTAAGAGATTTAACAAAACTCTCAAAGGCATGTTGCGTGATTTGGAAGAGCCCCTGAGGAGGAAATGGGACCTCCTATTACCATGCCTGCTGGTTGCCTATAGAGAGGTGCCTCAAGAGGGTGTTGGAGTCGGCCCCTTTGAGCTCCTCTTTGGAATTCCAGTGAGGGGGCCCCTTGCCTTAGAGAAGGCTTGGAAGCTACACCTCCAGGTTCTGACAAGCAAGTGGGGGACTAAGCGCTAGGCCGCAGAATGGCACAGATGATTGGCAAGGCATCAACTAATGTCAAGGCCAGCCAGGAACTGAACATGTATTGTGTTGTACTTGTTATCTATATAGTGCCTTTTACCATTATTATAGTCTCAATGCACTGTTAGTGGGAACGCCCGCGGAGGACTGAAGTCCAGAGTGTTGGAGGTCATGGACTAAAATTAAGATGTGTGTGTGTGTATTAGGCCAAATAAGGCTTCGCAGGGCTGACTAGGCACCTGTAGAGAGCACCCCATCTGGAGAGGCATGTCGGTTGGTGCTGAGAGGAGTCAGAAGATGGTGTGAGTGCTATGTGTCCAGCGTGCCCGATTTTGTTATAGGTCTGCGCTGCATTCTGATGTCAGAGGTGTTGAGGCGTAGCCTGGTGTGAATAGGCGGAGAGCTAAGTGAACAGCACAACCAAATTCTGTTATAGTCCTTGCTGTATTCTGATATGTGCAGTAGCCATACCTGCGGACTGTGTCCACCGGAGGGGTACATTTTTACGTACCTGGTGGAATTCGGTGGTGAATTGTTGGTGGTGCACCCACTCAATTGGCTTCTTCTGTCAATTCTTACAGCTGCGATAAAACGGTTAGCGACAATCTATGCTCCGACTATTTGCAACAAGAGAAGCAGGTGTTGTACTTCCAGGTTCTTCTAGATGGATAACATGGCACGTCTACTGAGCTATCGAGCGCTTACAGACACTTTTCATTGATTGCCTTTGTCATGGGTGAGCCTCCCTATAGTTCATACATGTATAATACCTGACAATCCCCCCTTCCTTCCAGAGTAATTCCAGAGCTGGCTCTTGATTGTCCCCCTGGCGTATTGCACAGAGGACCCCCAACCTGGCCTACTGGTGTGGGACATGGCCAGGGCACACATCGTCCCCTGACAATTCACTGCAGTGCATCCAATCTGTCCGATTGTGATGGCAGTGATTCTATCATGACCACTCTGAGTGCAGTTTGCCCATTTTACTGTATGTACCAGATGCAGAGATTCATCATTCCTGTGACATTTCATATATGAAGGGCTGTGAATTCAGTTAGTGATGCTTGAGAGAGGCCAAGGTCATGATTGGTGTAATCTCATGTGTGTGGTCCGGGCCGCCACAAAAGTAGTTTTTCTAAGTTAGGCGTTAGGCCGGATGGCCTATTAAAGGAGGACGCGACACTGGATAGAATTGCACGTCTTCTTTATTTCAACTTACATCACATACTAACTTTCCTGCCCTCAATCCCCTCCCCATTCCACGTCATTGCCCACGTGGTCTCTGTCTCCCTCTTAAAAGGACAGAGCCTGTTAACAATACCCCCGGACAAATGTCCTGACGGCCGCCTAGCACTTTTCAACTAGGTGAAGTGGTCTTCTGACGGTCTGGCGAGGCCTGGCACTCCTTTCGTCACCCATGAGCGGCCCTGCTGTTTCTAGTAGCTCCATCTCTCGGTGACAGATCCCCTCAGGGGGATTCCAAGGATCATCCCTGGATTCTTGAGGTTCTGGGTCGGGGTCAGGCATTGGAGGTCTCTCGTCCTCCCGTCCGACAAAGTGCTTAAACTGGGAGCTGTTTCTTGTCACTTCTTTGTCCTCGTTCTCAGCTGTCACCATAGTGCCCTTAATGGCCGTGATGTTGAGTGGCTTCAGAGTGAACTGGGCGTTAGTTTTCCTGGACGTTGCTTGATGTACTAGGACTTCTTCCCCTACTTGGAACTCCTTGGGCTTGGCCCCCCTTCTCAGGTCTGTCTCCTCTCGAGCTTTCTCATTCCACTCCCTGTGCCTTCTTATGACTTCCAGACCTGACCCCTGCTGGGTCTTCGGGTGTTTCACAATCGAGTGCGAACTTCATATTGCATCATTAGCTCAGCTGGACTCCTGTTGGTGGCTTTGTGGGAGGTGTCCCAATAATCTCGGATTAGCCGGCACAGGGCTTGATGGGGGTCAGCGCTCCTGATGCAAGCTTTCTGCATCGTTTTCTTAATGGAGGCCATAAACCCCTCAGCCATTCATTGGCTTGCGGCCATCTGAGAGTAATCTTCTGATGGGTGAAACCCATATGCTTCGCAAAGGATGTGAATACATAGCCACTGAATGGAGGCCCGTTGTTGGATTTGATCATGCCAGAGATTCCCGATTCACTCAACACTTCATCGAATATTGCTGCTACATGACCGAATGCCGTGGTTGCTGTTTTCTTGGTGATGGGGAACGCTGAATGTTCATCTATGAACAGTAGGAGGTACTCCACCAATTCATAAAAAGTCCATAAAAGTCAACAGGCCACTCTTTTCCATGGGTTCCGGTGGAAGTGCATTGGAAGCTACATAGTTTATATATTCTGTGTCGCCCTCTCTGGAGATGGGCTTGCCCGCTGGGTGCCGTGACAGGTAGTCTGCTGGGTTGTTTTCTCCCCCGGACTGTGGATGATCTCAAAATCGTATTCTTGTAGTCTTATGCCCCACCTTTCTATCCTGGGGGGCATCTTGGTACGGGGATTCCCAAAGAGAGACAGCATGGCTTGATGGTCGGTGGCGAGTGGGAACCTTTTGCCTATAACGAAGTTGCGGAAATGTTTGCAGGCCCATACGGCCGCTAGGCTCTCTTTCTCGGCCTGTGAGTATGCTGATTTTTGCAGGGATAGAGCTCTGCTGCCATATGCGATAATGTGCCTGGGGTGGGAGTCGACCCCATTTGTCTGACCAAATATAGTGCCCAACCCCACCGGGCTTGCATCCACAACAATTTCTGTGTGCCAGTCAGGGTCGAAGTATGCTAGTCGACAGGCTTCCACCAGAGCTGATTTAATGTTGTCGAAGGCCTCCTGACATTCAGCGGACCAAACGATCACAGTGTCCTTCTGCAGCAGGCATCGTAGGGGTTTTGTGAAGGATGCGGAGTGTGGGATATAGCGAGCACAATAGCCTGCCATTCCCAGAAATGATTGAATGTCAGCTGCCTGTTAGGAAAGATTTCATAATTGTAATTTTCCCTCCATGTGTCAACCCCCAAACGTTTTGCTGCTGTTTAGACACCATTGACTGACTTTGCCAGAGAAGCACGGCCTTCAGCTGCACTCTTCCGGGCTTTCGCTCACTTTTTATGGGGAAACTGACATGCCCTTAAAACAGTCAATACTGGGAGACTTTGTTTCCCTTAGTCCTTTCCTCATGTTGCAGCTTTTTGAAACATGTAACAAGTGTGCAATGTATCTTACCATACAGCACACTTGGGTCTATAATCACTTCCAAAGGCCCTAGATACTCTCGCTGGACTTTTTATGAACTGTGCAGATGTGTCATGGACAGGACTAGTGGCAGCTATCTTTTTGCATTATTTTTAACCCTTTCCTGCCATGTTAACCGCGTTTGGCATGAATAGGTGGCCGTTTAGCATGAATAGGTGGCTTGGCTCCAAAATGGCCATGCCACGAAGTTCTTTGTCCTGTCCTTTGGCTATCTTGCCCCTTCACCTTCCCCAGGTCGAGTCGAACCGGGTCAGTCCTTATTTGGTCATGCATTTTCCTGAGCATCCCAATGCTTTCGCGGGCTTCTGCATGCCTTGTGTGTGTGCCTCCAGGATGTGGGCTGGAATGTCTGATTCCAATACACATCCTGGGTGCCAGAGAGTCTGGAGTGCCATGAATGACTGGGACCACCGTGGTCCATGATTGGTCCACGTATGGAATGTGTGTTTGTGAGCAGATCTCCCATTGGGTCCTTTCTATTTTGGCGCGAAGGGAACTTTGGATAAGAGGAGGCTGAAAACACCACTACCATGTCAATCTCCTGAGTTCCAAGTATCCTGCAACTAAGAAGCTGAGTCGAGGAACCGCTGGTGACCCGCTGGAAGGTTTGGCACCCTGAGCCTGCTGTCGTCCCGTGGGAGCCCTCTGCATCTGGTCATCCTAGAAGGTCTGCGAAGACGCTTCGACCCATTGGAATAGTGGGACCAACTATTCTCGGCACCTTCATCAAACCCTGCATGTAAGCTTTGTCGTAAATGTCCCTGGGTCACCAGTGGACTGACCAGTTTACCCAGTTTCTTTGCTCTGTCACCGCCGCAGTTTCAAGGAGGCCCTCAAAACTTGGTATACCGCTAGCTCTGTGTCCCCGGCACCCTCACACCGAATTTCGTACACTTGGCATTCCCAGGTTTGAAGTGAGACGAGTGCGCCAGGACCGGAGTAAGCGCGGTTACCGTGTTGCCCTGCCATGGCAACGTCCTTTGCAAGTTTGCTGCATTTGTGACCCTCTTGCCCATGAAGCCTGCTGCAGTGAAACTGGGTCCATTCATCCTCCTGGAGCGGAGAAATCGCCACTGTCCCGTTTCGGAATCATCGCTGTATCTCAGGAACTAAAAGGTGCCGAGACGTCCCTTTTCCAGTATTCGAACCTGCAAGCGAAGTAGACTCACCTGCCGAAGTTTGGGTCCGCTTGCGTCAGGGACTGGTGAGTACTCAATACCCCAACCAGTCGCCCCTAGCGCTAGAGCCCATTTATATGCATGAGTGGCCCCTGGGGGCCCCTCTCTTTTCCACAGCTGTTGCAAAATAGCGACTGTTAAGATGGATTTCTGAACTCTGTCCTGGAGGGGCAGAGGTTCAGAAGGCCAGCCTAGTTTCTTGGAACAGGGTAACCTCTGGACAAGCCAGACCAATCAGGGTAGCGATGGCGGCGGTCAAGACTAGGTCTCAAGAGGGTTGAGGGTGACTGAAAGCCTGCAATGAGCACACAAAGCAAGGACACTTAAAAATCACTCCAAGCAGGTGTTATATTAAAAATATAGACACATTTATTACAAGGCCTCTGTAACATTGACCATAGTAAAGAATCATAGTAAAACTCAAGTAAACCAACACATCACAATCAAATAAAATATATATACTATTACCGAAGGGTCTAAAGAGTTAGAAGCACGAAATATGCAGACCACCTAGATGGGGAGGAAAACAGGCAGTGCAAGTAATCGTTAGACCCAGTTCGCCTTCAGAGGCCACCTAACTAGAAGGAAGTCCGAGCCCTACGAAGAGTGGAGCCTTGTGCTCAAAAGTACCTGCACACGCTGGTGCCAACGGGCCAAGGGGAGTCTCTTCAAGGAAATCAGGCAGTTCAGAGCGGTGAACAAAGGAGGACGAACAGATCGCCGCTACTCAAGCGCGGCCTCCACTTATGGGCAGAAGCAGAGCACGAGTGCGAAAAAGGCGTGCTGTTTAACACAGCGAGGAAAAGCTACAGGCTAATGCAGGAGGGTGACCGGTTCCTAGCGTTGCTACTCACCGGTCCCCGATGCAGGCAGACCCAGGCTTCTCTGTGTCAGTTTCAGTGCTGGCAGGTTCAGATACGAGCAGGGGACGTCTCGACGTCGTGTAGATTCCGCGGCAGCAGAAGTTAGAGTTGAGGATGTCCCAAACGCAGTGAACCCGCACAGATTGTTACCACAGCAGGGCAACACAGCGGCCGTGTGTATTTCAGCCCAATGCACACTTCTCACTTCAGACCTGGGAATGCCAAGTGTATGAATCGTGTGAGAGTGCTAAGGACTCAGAATACAGCAGCAACCTGACGGCGGTGACAGAGCAAGGCTCCTGGGTAGGCTGGTCAGTCCACTGGATGGCCCAGGGACGCTTCTGAAGGCTTACGTGCAGGAGATGATGAAGATGCCGAGAATAGTTGTTCCCACTATTCCAAAGGGTCGAAGTGCAAGTACAGGCCTTCTCGTTCGATCAGAGGCAGAATGGTCTCACAGGGCGACAGCAGTGCAGAGGAGCAGTCCTTCAGCAGGTCACCAGCGATTCCTCGGTTCAGCCTCTTAGTTGCAGGATACTTGGCTCCTGTATCCGTCGTTCGTGAGAACTCAGGAGATCGACATGGTAGTGGTGTTTCCAGCCTCCTCTTATCCAGAGTTCCCTTCGTGCCAAAACGGAGAGGACCCAATGGGAGATCTGCTCACAAAACACTCACACCATACATGGACCTATCACGGACCACGGTGGTCCCAAGCATTCAAGACACACTAGACTCTCTGGCACCCAGGATGTGTATTGGGAACAGACATCCCAGCCCACATTCTGGAGGCGCACACAAGGTCTGTAGAAGCCCGCGAAAGCATCTGTGTTTCGCGGGAAAGTACATGCCCAAATAAGGAAGGCCCTGGGTCGGCTCGACCTGGGGAAGGTGAAGGGGGCAAGACGGTCAGCGGGCAGGACAAAGAACCTCGTGTTCTGGCCATTTTGGAAGCCAGGCCACCATTTTGGGCTAAGCGTGAGAAACGCGCTTAAACAGCCAAAAGAAAAGGAGCTCAAAACACAAAGAAACGATCGCTGCCACCAGTCCCGTCCGTGATTCACTTGCACCGTTCGTTAACAATCCAATGAGAGTTTCTAGGGCCTGTAGAGTGACTAGAGACCCAAGAGAGCAGTAACTTCGCTTACAGTGCCCTCTTGTGCCATGTTGCGCGAAAGCTGCAACATGAGAAAAGAACTACGGAAAACAATGTTTCCCGGTACTGACTGTCTTAAGGGCATGTCAGTTTCCCCGTAAGAATGGAGCGAAAGCCCAGAGGAGTGCGGCGGAAGGCTGCGCTTCTCTGGCAAAGTCTAGATCAGGGTGTAAAACAACAGCAAAAAGTTTAGGGGTTGCCACATGGAAGGAAAATTACCTACAATTAAGAAATCTTTCCTAACACTCGCCCCGACTATGGACAAGGGGAATTAATCCACCCCTGGATGAGTCTCTTGTTCAGGTCGGTGAAACATTCTGGACAACCCATCAGCATTGCTATGTTGGACACCTGGCCTATGCTCAATAGTGAAGTAAAAGCCTTGTAGACTTATGGACCACCTAAGCAACTTTGGATTCTCTCCCTTCATGTTCATTAGCCACTTTAAGGGCTTATGGTCAATTTGCACAGTGAAGTGGGTCCCATAGAGGTAGGGCCTCAGCTTCCATAGGGCCCACACAACAGAGAAACATTCTTTCTCCACTGTGGACCATCTGAGCTCTCTGTCCTTAAGCTGGCGACTAATGAAACCAATAGGGTGTTCCTTACCCTTCTCATCTACTTGCGATAGTACCGCTCCTATCCCAGTGTCAGAAGCATCGGTCTGCACAATAAAAAGGTCTTTGATAATCAGAGGCCCTGAGGACAGGGGCCTGGCACAAGGAGTCTTTTAAGCCGTTGAAGTCCTTCTCACACTCGTCGGTCCAAGTTACCTTCTTGGGTTTCTTCGGAGTGGTGAGGGCAGTCAGAGGGGCAGCTATGGTGCCATAGTCTTCCATGAAGTTGCGGTAATACCCCGTGAGTCCTAAGAAGGCCCTCACTTGGGTCTGTGTAGAGGGGGTAGGCCAGTCTTGTACTGCTTGTACTTTACTGGGTAGAGGCTGTATCCTCCCTCCACCTACTTCATGTCCAAGGTAAACCGCTGAGCCTTGTCCAATCTGGCATTTACTAGCCTTTATGGTCAGGTGTGCTTTCTGAAGAGCCTGTAGCACAATCCCGAGGTGTTTCACATGGTCTTCCCAGGTGGCGCTGAAAACTGCTATATCATCCAGATATGCAAGACAGAATTTGTCCAACCCATTCAACAAATGATTCACAAGCCTCTGGAAAGTGGCAGGTGCATTCTTCAACCCGAACGGCATTACCCTGAATTGGTAAAGGCCGTCTGGAGTGGAAAACGCTGTCTTCTCCTTGGCATGTTCTGCTAGGGCTATTTGCCAATAGCCCGCAGTGAGGTCAAACGTGCTGAGGTACTTGGAGGCACCCAAGGTATCCACCAGCTCATCTGTTCGAGGCAAGGGGTGTGCATCTGTCTTGGTGACAGCATTCAGAGCCCTGTAATCCACGCAGAACCTCAATTCGGAAGTGCCTGCTTTTGGAACCAAAACCACAGGGCTGGACCAAGGACTACTAGAGGGTTCAATCACCCCAAGATCTAACATTTTGTTGACCTCTGTCTTAATGTAAGACCGTACTTTGACATCCTGTATCCTCTACTTTTGGTAGGAATGCCGTCTCCTGTGTCTGTTATGTTTGCACCAAGGTGTCAAACCAGGGGACTGCGAAAACAGGGGGAAAAATTGCCTAAGCAAACTTTTCACCTCAGCCTGCTGATCAGAAGTCAGGTGAGGGGCCACTCGGACACCCTCAAAGGAGCTATCTGAAGGACCGCTTTGGAACAAGTCGGGGAGGGGTTCAGACTCCTCTTCCTCAACATCTGAAGCCAGTAGCAGTGCTGCGATTTCGACTCTTGGGACGAAAGCCTTCAGCCTATTTACGTGCAACACTTTTGGAGCCTGTCCAGGCCTTCCAAGGTCCACTAAATAGTTGACCTCACCCAGGGGCTCCACCACTGTGTAAGTGCTTGACCATTTGTCCTGTAAAGCTCTAGGCCTTATGGGATTCATGATCAGGACTTGCTGACCAGGTGTAAAGTTGATGAGGGAAGCTTTCTGGTCGTACCAATGTTTCACCGGCGCTTGTCCTGCCTTCAACTTGTCACTAGCCAGACCCATCAGAAGTACCATCCGTTTTCTGAGCCCTAACACATAGTCGACTACGTTGGTAGTAATAGGGGGAGTGGGCATCTCCCATCCCTCCTTGACTATGGCTAAGGGTCACTGCACAGGGTGACCAAACAGGGGGCTGAAGCCAACACCTTCCTGTGGTACCTCTCGGTAGGCAAACAGTAAGCATGGTAAAAGAAGATCCCATTTTCTTCTTTGAGGTTCTTCCAGAGCCCCAATCATACTCTTTAACGTTCTGTTGAAACGTTCCACCAGACCATTGGTCTGGTGGTGGTATGCGGAAGAGAACTTGTAGGTGACCCCACATTCCTTCCACATAGCCTGCATATACTTTGACATAAAGTTGCTGCCTCTGTCAGAAACAACTTCTTTAGGGAAGCCAACCCTAGTAAAGATGCCAAGTAATGCTTTTGCAACTGACTTGGCAGTTACAGTTTTCAATGGGATGGCCTCAGGATATCTGGTAGCATAGTCGACCAGCACCAGAATAAACCTATTGCCTGAGGATGTTTGCGGGTCGAGGGGACCAACGATGTTGATCCCTACCCTTTCGAATGGTATTCCCACAACTGTGAGTGGTACCAATGGCGCTTCGATTGTTGAGCCACTCTTACCAGATAACTGGCAGGAGGCACAACTCCTGCAGTGACTTTCTACTTGCACCCCCATCTTGGGCCAGTAGAAGTGCATGGATAACCTTTGCTTGGTCATCTTAATACCAAGGTGACTAGCAAGGGGCACTTCATGCGCCAGCTGCAGGAGGAAGGGTCTTACAGCAAGGGGAACCACCAACCTCCTATGGTCTCCTTCTGTAGAGACTGTGGGCTCACTATACAGGAGTCCACCTTCCCAATAAATCCAATGCTTCCCAGGAGGTTCACCCTCAAGCTGGGAGCAGGCCTGTCTCCTTAGGCCTTCCAGAGATGGGCACTCACGTGGGCCTTTACTGAATTCTTCCCTGTCAGGACCACCTTCTACTAACAAGTTTTTTAGTTCAGGATGGTCATTGGGGTTAAATACTTCAGGTATCGCCGTCTCCTCGTCAGGTCCGCGCGATTGACCAACTTCCTCCTCCGCAGTGGTAGGTAAGTTTGGGGGAATATTTTTTTCCCTCGTTTTGGTTTCTTTACTCCTTTAGCCTTGGGTTTCCTTGGCCAATGCTGCCCGTGTTTGAGACCGTGTGCAGTGTCTGTCAGCAGTGTCTCCTACGAGCCCTAAAGCTCTGAGATCGTTGCCCAACAAGACCTTTCCTGGGACATTCCTCTGAATGCTCACTGGAATCCTGACTGCTGTACCATTTGGAGTAAGATTTACAGGTATTACTGGAAACATGCGAGGTGGACCGTCAGCCAACTTAGTGGGCATCAGAGTAGCTCTGGCAACTTCCTCTGAGTCTACCAAGGTAGAATCCACTACAGTTCTACTGCACCCACTATCCCTAAGAGCTGGAGTATTGACTCCATTGATCAGCACACTGTCTTTAAAGTAGTGCTTGGTATTATCTGGAATCCTAGCATAAGCCTCTGCGACTTTAGGCTCCCAGGAACGCAGGGAAACTAAAACTACCTCAGCTTCTTCCCACTGGAGAAGGAGTCTGAGGAGAAAGATGCTCCTGTAATCTCTTCTTCCTCGTAGGAGGAGAAGGCCAGATTAGCGGAGTGGACCCCCAAAGGTTTAACCTTACACCGGGGATCCCCCTTCACGTGGTCAGTTGCTCCACAAGCAAAACAAGATCCATTGGGCCTGTTTACATAGGGAGGCATACTAAAACCAGAGTTCTGATTCAGAGGCTGACCTCCACTACCCTGTTAGTTCTCTTGTGTCTTACCCTTATTTTTCTTTTTGCGGCCCTTTTGAGAAGAAGACTGATCAGATTCTCCACCCTGCTTATCTTTGGACTTTTTCCCTTCCTCCTGCTTACCAGGATGAGTTTTGTCCTTATGGGACACTCGATGTGACACCCATAACTCTGCTGCAATGGCAAGCTTCTTAGGATCTATCTCCTTAGAATCCACCAAATGCTGCTTAAGCTCAGGGGAAGAAGATGCAAAAATATGTTCCAGCATGACGAGACTTATCATACCTTCAAAGGTAGAAACCTTATAACCTTCGACCCAGCCAGTCAAGTTTTTTAAGGATTCGGTTACATAAGATACCCAAGTACCACCTTCTTTTTTCTTATACTCTTGGAATCGTTTTAAATATTGGGCAGGAGTCTTTCCAAACTTTAAAATGAGAGTTTGCTTCAACATTGCAAAATCTGCTCGCTCAGCCTTCGACATTTCCATAATGGCACTGCAGCCAGAATGGGGCAGTCTGCTAAGTAACCAGGCAATTTTATCAGCATTGTCAACTTGTTGAACTTCAGATGCATACTCAAATGTTTTCAGCCAGTCCATAATGTCATTCTTTTCCTCATACACACTGAGCAGATCTTTTGGAAACCTTGGATGAGAGGAGGCGCCAGACCCATGTCCAGGACCCTTGGATCCATTTGCAACCTGAAGCTTGGCCAGTTCCAACTGGTGATCCCTGTCTTTCTGTTTTTCTGCCTGTTCGATTTTTAGCTTGACCCTATTGAACTCAAGCTCTTCCTGGAGTTTGGCCATATTGATCTCAAGCTCCTTCTGCCTAAACAGCAGCTCTTGCTTCTTGAATTCAAGCATGGCCCCCATCAACACTGGCAGAGGAAACATTGGACATTTCATCCTCCCTGTCCTCATGATCGCGGTGGACCAGTGCAGCGGCAGAACTGTCAGTTCTACCAGTGGGAGCAGCCCCACCTCCTTCTGCACTGTCCTCAGAAGCTATAGCGTCAAGCTGAGCTTCTTGCCACGCCACGATTCTTTGGATCATATCCAATTTGGTGCCTTGAGAGGAGACACCTCTCTCAGCACACATCTTTTTCAATGTTTCGGATTTAGAAGCATTTAAAGTTAACAAGGTATTTGTTTCTATACTGTTAGATAGGACTATGGCCTTTTAAAAGTTATACTATGACAATTCACTACGTGTCCTGGTAGGAATAACTTGAAATGCCTTCGCTCGTGCGCAACACTGGATACTTTCAGTTGTATGCCACCGCTGTACACCAATTTGTTAAGATGGATTTCTGAACTCTGTCCTGGAGGGGCAGAGGTTAAGAAGGCCAGCCTAGTTTCTTGGAACAGGGTAACCTCTGGACAAGCCAGACCAATCAGGGTAGCGATGGCGGCAGTCAAGACTAGGTCTCAAGAGGGGTGAGGGTGACTGAAAGCCCGCAATGAGCACACAAAGCAAGGACACTTACAAATCACTCCAAGCAGGTGTTATATTAAAAATATAGACACATTTATTACAAGGCCTCTGTAACATTGACCATAGTAAAGAATCACGGTAAAACTCAAGTAAACCAACACATCACAATCAAATACAATATATATATATACAATTACCGAAGGGTCTAAAGAGTTAGAAGCACGAAATATGCAGACCACCTAGATGGGGAGGAAAACAGGCAGTGCAAGTAATCGTTAGACCAAGTTCACCTTTAGAGGCCACCTAACTAGAAGCAAGTCCGAGCCCTACGAAGAGTGGAGCCTTGTGCTCAAAAGTACCTGCACACGCTGGTGCCAATGGGCCAAGGGGAGTCTCTTCAAGGAAATCGGGCAGTTCAGAGCGGTGAACAAAGGAGGACGAACAGATCTCCGCTACTGAAGCGTGGCCTCCACTTGTGGGCAGAAGCAGAGCGCGAGTCTGAAAAAGGCGTGCTGTTTAACACAGCAAGGAAAAGCTACAGGCTACTGCAGGAGGGCGACCAGTTCCTAGCGTTGCTACTCAGCGGTCCCCGATGCAGGCAGACCCAGGCTTCTCCATGTCAGTTTCAGTGCTGGCAGGTTCAGATACGAGCAGGGGACGTCTCGGCATCATGCAGATTCCGCGGCAGCAGAAGTTAGAGTTGAGGATGTCCCAAATGCAGTGAACCCGCACAGATTGTTACCACAGCAGGGCAACACAGCGGCCGTGTGTATTTCAGCCCAATGCACACTTCTCACTTCAGACCTGGGAATGCCAAGTGTACGAATCGTGTGAGAGTGCTAAGGACTTGGAATACAGCAGCAACCTGACGGCGGTGACGGAGCAAGGCTCCTGGGTAGTCTGGTTAATCCACTGGATGGCCCAGGGACGCTTCCAAAGGCTTAAGTGCAGGAGATGATGAAGATGCCGAGAATAGTTGTTCCCACTATTCCAAAGGGTCGAAGTACCAGTACAGGCCTTCTCGTTCGATCAGAGGCAGAATAGTCTCACAGGGCGACAGCAGTGCAGAGGAGCAGTCCTTCAGCAGGTCATCAGCGATTCCTCGGTTCAGCCTCTTAGTTGCAGGATACTTGGCTCCTGTATCCGTTGTTCGTGAGAACTCAGGAGATCGACATGGTAGTGGTGTTTTCAGCTTCCTCTTATCCAGAGTTCCCTTCACGCCAAAACGGAGAGGACCCAATGGGAGATCTGCTCACAAAACACTCACACCATACATGGACCTATCACGGACCACGGTGGCCACAGGCATTCAAGACACACAAGACTCTCTGGCACCCAGGATGTGTATTGGGACCAGACATCCCAGCCCACATCCTGGAGGCACACAAAGGTCTGTAGAAGCCCACGAAAGCATCTGTGTTTCGCGGGAAAGTACATGCCCAAATAAGGAAGGCCCTGGGTCGGCTCGACCTGGGGAAGGTGAAGGGGGCAAGACGGTCAGCGGGCAGGACAAAGAACCTCGTGGTCTGGCCATTTTGGAAGCCAGGCCACCATTTTGGGCTAAGCACGAGAAACGTGCTTAAACAGCCAAAAGGAACTCAAAACACAAAGAAACGATCGCTGCCACCAGTCCTGTTCACTTGCACCGTTCGTTAACAATCCAATGAGAGTTTCTAGGGCCTGTAGAGTGACTGGAGACCCAAGAGAGCAGTAACTTAGCTTACAGTGCCCTCTTGTGCCATGTTGTGCGAAAGCTGCAACATGAGACAAGAACTACAGAAAACAACGTTTCCTGGTACTGACTATCTTAAGGGCATGTCAGTTTCCCCGTAAGAATGGAGCGAAAGCCCAGAGGAGTGCGGCAGAAGGCTGCGCTTCTCTGGCAAAGTCTAGATCAGGGTGTAAAACAACAGCAAAAAGTTTTGGGGTTGCCACATGGAAGGAAATTTACCTACAATTAAGAAATCTTTCCTAACAGCGACTCCATCCCGCTCTCTCGAACTGACTCTGCCTTCAAGTGGGGGTCCTTCTTGAATAGTGAGAATTTGTTCTGCATCGCCTCATCCACCTTCCTGAGCTGCTAGAGACCATTGAAGAGACCCTATTCTGCTCATTGGCACAGGCGCGTGCATGTACTATTGAGCACATGGCTCCTGTCTTCTTAGGGCTTGGACTGCCTCTTAGTTTGGTGTATTATTTATGTTGAACTGAGCCTAAAGATTACCTGCACTGCCTGTTTCCTTCCCCTCTAGGTTGTCGACATATTTCGTGCAGTCACCCCTTTAGACCCTAATGGTCTTGTATATATATTGTATTGAGTGTGATGTGTTGGTTTACTGAGTGATAATGTGATTCTTTTGCTATGGTCTATGTTTGTAACGCTCACCTGATTCCCGCAGAGGCGCCGGTCTTGACTGGGTGAATGCCGTATCTTCAAAGGTGATGTGTAACACACGGTTGGCTCTTTGGGCTGGACCTCTGTGCACTGTATGTCTGACTCGAAGAGTAAGATGTCTGCAGATAGAAAATATGGGATTAATGAACTGGGGTTATTGGGTGCCTCTCTCCTCTTCCCTTTCTCTTCTCCTGTAGAACCCCAAAGGTTAACGCCCTCACCTTAGGTAAGTGAACGCCAAGCTCTCCATCTGCCTCGGGGCAGGGTGCCATAACCAGTTTCTTCACTGGATAAGGGTGCAGGCCTCTTGACCTCAGAGGACTGCTGTCCGTCGTTAACTGCACGAACGGTAAGTTCTGGGCACTTCAAATGTCTTAAAAGTCTTTTGTAATGATACCTCTTGTTTTGCAGGGTTCCGGCGATGGCGGATGGCGGGCTGATGAGAGTTGAGGATCGAACCCGCGTGAGGAATAGAAGTGCCTGGAAGCACGTAAGTAAGCGCTTGTAGCCTGCTTCACGATGCGCACTAACTGTCCTTTTTATCTTGCAGGTACAAGTTAGGAGCTTTAGAGAAGCTGAAGGGTGCTGGAATACCCACTGGATTCGGCGTGGGAAGGAGTAATGGCACGTGAGTAATAAAGTTGCCCAATGTCTTTAAACGCACCTTCTTTTGTCTTTCAGATGCGGGATGCAGCGCCGAAGTCCTCCGGAGCGTGCGAAGAGCTGGTAAGCTTTTGTCTTTCAGATGCCGGAATGCAGTGCGAAGACCTCCGGAGCATGCGAAGAGTAGGTAAGCCTTTGTCTTTCAGATGCCGGAATGCAGCGCGAGGCGTTGGTGACAGCCGATGGACCAGGTAAGAGATGCGCTGCCACTGAAGACCGTAGTGCTAACCTGTTCTTTCTTTGTCTTTACAGGTGCTGCTGAAGACTGGATTCCAGGATGGTAAGCCTTTGTTCCCTTAGGCCCAGGATCAGAAGCAGAAGACACGATGAGCGCTCTGCTGCAGAGAATGCAGAATAACACAAAGCAAGATTCATCCAT
Organism: Ambystoma mexicanum; assembly: GCF_040938575.1. Taxonomy (NCBI): domain Eukaryota; kingdom Metazoa; phylum Chordata; class Amphibia; order Caudata; family Ambystomatidae; genus Ambystoma; species Ambystoma mexicanum. Next base: position 73,256,011 of record NC_090933.1, read on the forward strand.
CGGGTGTGGTTTAAATAGCCTCCTGTAGTGCTTAGGTGTCTCCTTCCACAGCCACGCCTAGGTAAGAAAAGAGTTCCTGCTTTCCAGAAGAGTTCCAGTGTTCTGAACCTAGGGAGTGGCTCCTGCCCCACCCAACAGGAAAAGTAGTCCCAAACAGAAGAGGATCAGGGGTTCAACTGGCAGGTAAGTAAGCAGCATGGTCTGCTGCAGGTAAGTCCACCCAAGCATTATGAGCCCGGCGCTTCCAGCGCTGGGACTGGGCATCTTTATGAGCCTGGTGCCACTGGCGCCAGGACAGGGTCCAAAAGGTCCCAATGGGGACTGGCTGGCACTCGGAACCGGGGTTATGGGTCTGCTTCCAAGGGAGTCGGGCAAGTCCTGATCTTTTGGAAGCAGACATCATGACAGCACCCCCCCTCAAGGCCCCTCCCAAACCGGGCTTCTCCGGGGGTTTGGGCTTGTTAGGAAATGTTCGATGAAATCCTTTGATTAGACGAGGCGCGTGGACATATTCTGCAGGTTCCCAGGATCTTTCTTGGGGACCGTAGCCTTTCCAGTCAATCAGGTAAAATAGTTTAGATTTGGAGATCTTGGAATCCAGGATGCTTTTGACTTCAAACTCGAGTTCTCCATCAACTAGAATAGGTTTTGGAGATGTAGTTAGTCGGGTTTGAGGTTGCACAGGTTTTAATAGAGAGACGGGGAAGACCGGATGTATCTTCATGTGAGGGGGCAAGTCCAACTTGACCGCTACTGGATTTACTATGGTAGTGATGGAATAGGGACCAAGGTATCTTGGGTTGAATGTGCGTGGTCCTTTTAGAGGTAGATATTTGGTGGATAACCAGACTTGATCTCCTACTTGATATTGGGGGGCTTCCTTACGATGTTGGTCTGCTCCTTTCTTGTATTGTTCTTTAGCCGTTTGAAGGTGAGAAACGGCTTCCTTAAAGGCTTGGGTGATTGTAGAATGCAGGTGGTCTACTGCTGGTGTCCCAAGATCTTGGAGTAGATCCAACTCCGAGGTTCGAGGGTGACTACCGTATAAAAGAAAAAACGGGGTCTTCCCAGTTCCCGAGTGGACAGTTATTGTAGGCATATTCGGCTATCCAAAGGATATCTTTCCAAGTTTTTTCAGTTTGTTCTAGCATGCAGCGCAAATACTGTTCCAGAGTTTGATTGGTCCTCTCGGTTTGTCCGTCGGTTTGAGGGTGGTGGCTGGTCGAAAGTCTCACATCAATTTGAGCCGACCGACAGCAACTTCCCCAAAAATGAGAAATAAATTGACTACCTCGATCCGAAATTAGAACTGAAGGAAAACCGTGCAGTCGGACGATGTTTTCGAGAAATTCTCAGGCCAGAGTTGCTGCTGTTGGTAAGCCTTTGAGTGGAATGAAATGCGCCATCTTGGAGAATAGGTCCACGATTACTAGGATCGTATTGTATCCGGAGCATGGAGGTAGATCGGTGATGAAGTCCATAGAAAGCGTATGCCAAGGGCGAGGCGGGATGTCAATAGAGCGTAAGAGGCCGGCTGGTTTTTCCTTTTGACTCTTGTTTTGGGCGCATACTCCACAGGACATTATAAAGTCTCTGATATCTTTTTTCCAAGACGGCCACCAGAAGTAGTGCTTGATCTTTTCCGAGGTCTTGGTCATACCGGGATGTCCTTCCATTAAAGAATCGTGATAACAAGAGATTACCTTTTTTTGTAAATCTGTGCTGGGCAGGTATAACCGTTCTTGGAAATATAATAGGTTGTCCTTCACCGTAAAGTCCTTTCCCTGCAGATGCCAATTCTGTATGTCTGCTGGAGTTACCAGTAGCCTGGCTTTATCCTTAACTTCCTCTATGGATTGTGTGGCGATTACACCTAGAATTCTTTGTTCGGGAATGATAGGTACAGGTTTAGGATTGATCAAATGTTCTTCCACTCCCATCCGAGAAAGGGCATCAGCTTTACCGTTTTTTGTACCAGGTCGTTAGGTAATTATGAAGTCAAACTCGGCAAAGAATAGTGCCCAACGGAGTTGCCTAGAGGATTGAGCTTTTGCGGTTTTCAAATATTGCAGGTTTCGGTGATCTGTAATCACAGTAACGGTGTGTCGGGCCCCTAGAAGATAATGCCGCCAAGCCTTAAAGGCGGACTTGATAGCTAGAAGTTCCTTATCAGTAATAGTGTAATTGATTTCAGGAGGCGAGAATTTGCGGGACCAAAATGCCACGGGATGCAACTGATTGGTTACTGGGTCCTTTTGTGATAGAACTGCCCCCATGGCAAGGCTCGAAGCATCGGTTTCAACGATGTAGGGGAGTTCTGGGCCAGGATGTTTTAAGATCGGTGCAGAGATAAATCTAGTCTTCAAATTCTGGAAAGCTTGTTCCGCCTCGGTAGACCATTCAAAACGTTTGTTTTTCTTTAACAAGGCGGTGATGGGCTGGACTATTCGAGAGAATTCGGGGATAAACCTGCGGTAAAAGTTAGCAAAGCCTAACATGCTTTGAACACCTTTTACGGAGGATGGCGATGGCCATTTGAGAATTGCATTGACCTTCTTTGAATCCATACGCACTCCGCTAGGTGATAATATGAATCCCAAGAATTCAACTTCAGTCACGTTGAAAAGACATTTTTCCAACTTAGCGAAAAGTTTGTGTTGACGCAATCTCTCGAGGACCATTTTCACGTGTTTCCGATGTTCAGTTTCCGATGAAGAATAAACGAGGATGTCGTCAATGTAAACAACAACACACACATCTATGAGCTCTCTGAGGACATCGTTCATAAAATATTGAAAGGCGGCCGGGGCATTGCAAAGTCCGAAGGGCATGACCTGATATTCAAATAGCCCATACTTGGTGCGGAAGGCCGTCTTCCATTCATCGCCCTCTTTTACTCGTACCAAGTGGTAGGCTCCTCTAAGATCCAGCTTTGTATATATGCATGCTTTTCTGACTTGGTCCAGGAGTTCAGGGATCAAAGGTAACGGATATCTATTCTTAACGGTGATCTGGTTCAGGGCGCGATAATCTATACAAGTTCTAAGGTCCCCTTCTTTTTTCGGAACGAAGAACAAAGCTGAGGAAGCAGGGGACTTGGAAGGACGAATAAACCCATTCGCTAGGTATTGATCCAGGTATTGTCGGAGGTGAAGATTCTCAGGCTCGGTGAGGGCATAAATTCTACTACAAGGAGGAGTAGATCCAGGTATCAGGTCTGTCTGGCACTCATAAAACCTATGAGGAGGTAGAGAGTTAGCCTGATCCTTCCAGAAAACATCTTGGAATTCTAGGTATTCAGGAGGTAACTGGGGAGCCTCCGAGGAAATTGCTGCCAGTGCAACACCAGGTCGAGGGTGACAAGTAGAGACACATTCTGGAAACTGAACCGTTCTTGCTCGCCAATCGATCTGAGGATTGTGCTTCTCTAACCAAGGAAATCCTAGAATAATCTGGAACTGAGGGGCCTTGATCACATCGAACACGATCTTCTCATGGTGTCCATCTTGACTTACTAGCGTCACTTCTTGGGTGGTATGCGTTACTGGTCCGGAGGCTATCTCCGTACCATCCACCGTAGTAATGACGTCCTTTACAGCCTTTGGACAAAGAGTCAGATTCATCCTCAAAACCATTTCATGATCCACATAATTGCCGATGGCACCGCTGTCGACGTAAGCTTCAATCGCATGTAATCATTCCGGATGTTCAGGGCTAATGAGGACCATAGGTATCACGAAATGCGAGGTCACGGAACTGGTTTTAACGCTCGGCAAGAGGACCTCTATTCTTGTCGGGCGAGGTCGTTTCCCTGCTTAGAGTTTGTGACCCTGGTAACTGCAGCTCCTACTGCCTTCTTGGCTGGTTTCACCGGACAGTCTCGAAGAAAGTGCCCCGAGTTTCCGCAATAGAGGCATAATTGCAGCTGTTTTCTCCTTTCCCGCTCCTTTTGTGTTAGTGGTCCTTTCAGGCCCCCTATTTGCATGGGTTCCCCGGAGTCTACTCCTTTGGTAGGAGTTGGTGGTTTGGAAAATACTCGAGCATCAAACTTGGAACGATCGGCCTTCCTGTTCTGCAGTCTGTGGTCAATTTGAACGACTAAGTCAATATAGTCCGAACAGTCTTGCGGGGGATTCACTACTTGGGCTAACACATCTTTGAGCTCTCCACGTAGACCTCTATAAAACAGCGTAATCCTTTTGTCCTCGGGCCATCGAGTTTCCACTATCAGTCTGTTGAAAGACGCAATATAAGCCAAAAGGTCTTGATTACCCTGTCGCAATGAAAGGAGCTCATTGTCCAAGGCCTGCCCCTGTGAATGTCTTGCAAACAGTTTTTCCATACTGAGCTGAAAAGCTTGAAAATCATGGAGAACCGGATCATCTTGATTAACTAGAGGGATCGACCAGTCTGCCGCATTGCCACTAAGGTACGAAAGCACGAAAGCTACCTTAGCTTGATCAGTTGGAAAGGCTGTTGGCCGGCATAAGAAGTGCAACCGGCACTGATTAATAAATACTGCAAACCTCTTTGGGTCACCAGAAAATCGTTCGGGCGGAGCCAGAGGTACATTCCCAGGTAGGTTGATCTGCACTGGGTTCGTAGAGGATGTTGAAGGAAGATTTGCCCCTGATGCGGGTAACGGAGTTTGTCCGGCTTGTGACTGTAGCAATTGTCTAGCGAGATCGTCTGTTCGCTCCTTGGAAATAATCAGTTCCCTTCTTAGAGCATTCGTTTCCTGACGGGCTGCATGCACTTCTGCTCTTAGTTCCCCAAGTAACTGGGCTAGCTGGTCGGTATCCGAGGTTTCCATAGCGCCTGGGTGGGAGTTTTGCAGTAGGCTTTGTGTTCTGTAACGCTCACCTGATTCCCGCAGAGGCGCCGGTCTTGACTGGGTGAATGCCGTATCTTCAAAGGTGATGTGTAACACACGGTTGGCTCTTTGGGCTGGACCCCTGTGCACTGTATGTCTGACTCGAAGAGTAAGATGTCTGCAGATAGAAAATATGGGATTAATGAACTGGGGTTATTGGGTGCCTCTCTCCTCTTCCCTTTCTCTTCTCCTGTAGAACCCCAAAGGTTAACGTCCTCACCTTAGGTAAGTGAACGCCGAGCTCTCCATCTGCCTCGGGGCAGGGTGCCGTAACCAGTTTCTTCACTGGATAAGGGTGCAGGCCTCTTGACCTCAGAGGACTGCTGTCTGTCGTTAACTGCACGAACGGTAAGTTCTGGGCACTTCAAATGTCTTAAAAGTCTTTTGTAATGATATCTCTTGTTTTGCAGGGTTCCGGCGATGGCGGATGGCGGGCTGATGAGAGTTGAGGATCGAACCCGCGTGAGGAATAGAAGCGCCTGGAAGCGCGTAAGTAAGTGCTTGTAGCCTGCTTCACGATGCGCACTAACTGTCCCTTTTATCTTGCAGGTACAAGTTCGGAGCTTTAGAGAAGCTGAAGGGTGCTGGAATACCCACTGGATTCGGCGTGGGAAGGAGTAATGGCACGTGAGTAATAAAGTTGCCCAATGTCTTTAAACGCACCTTCTTTTGTCTTTCAGATGCGGGATGCAGCGCCGAAGGCCTCCGGAGCGTGCGAAGAGCTGGTAAGCTTTTGTCTTTCAGATGCCGGAATGCAGTGCAAAGACCTCCGGAGCATGCGAAGAGTAGGTAAGCCTTTGTCTTTCAGATGCCGGAATGCAGCGCGAGGCGTTGGTGACAGCCGATGGACCAGGTAAGAGATGCGCTGCCACTGAAGACCGTAGTGCTAACCTGTTCTTTCTTTGTCTTTACAGGTGCTGCTGAAGACTGGATTCCAGGATGGTAAGCCTTTGTTCCCTTAGGCCCAGGATCAGAAGCAGAAGACACGATGAGCGTTCTGCTGCAGAGAATGCAGAATAACATAAAGCAAGATTCATCCATCGGGTGTGGTTTAAATAGCCTCCTGTAGTGCTTAGGTGTCTCCTTCCACAGCCACGCCTAGGTAAGAAAAGAGTTCCTGCTTTCCAGAAGAGTTCCAGTGTTCTGAACCTAGGGAGTGGCTCATGCCCCACCCAACAGGAAAAGTAGTCCCAAACAGAAGAGGATCAGGGGTTCAACTGGCAGGTAAGTAAGCAGCATGGTCTGCTGCAGGTAAGTCCACCCAAGCATTATGAGCCCGGCGCTTCCAGCGCTGGGACTGGGCATCTTTATGAGCCTGGTGCCACTGGCGCCAGGACAGGGTCCAAAAGGTCCCAATTGGGACTGGCTGGCACTCGGAACCGGGGTTATGGGTCTGCTTCCAAGGGAGTCGGGCAAGTCCTGATCTTTTGGAAGCAGAGATTATGACAATGTTACAAAGGCCTTGTAATAAATGTGTCTATATTTTTGATATAACACCTGCCTGGAGTAATTTGTAAGTGTCCTTGCTCTGTGTGCTCATTGAGGTCCTTCAGTCACCCTCACCCCTCCTGAGACTTAGGGCCTCATCACGAGTTGGGCGGAAACGCCAGCGCTATTAGCGCCGGTGTTAATAGCCCTACCGCCAAACCCCCTGGCGCTAATAGCACCGGATCACAGGTTTGGCAGAACGGGTATTGCCCATTCCCCACTGAGCCCATTCGGGAATTCCCCATTCCCCATTGGGCTCAATGGGGAATTTTTGCACTCTTACCGCCGGCGGATTTCCACCGGCAGTAATAGCGTGAAATTTCAGCAGATTTCAGAGCTGGGGGGGAAATCTGCCAAATCCGTGATTTGGCGGACCCTTAAATGTGGCGGTAATAGCACTGCTGCCGCATTTAAGGGTTACCGCCAAACTCGTGATGAGGCCCTTAGTCTTGACCGATGCCATAGCTACCCTTATTAATCTGGCTTGGCCAGAGGTTATCCTGTTTCAAGAATCTAGGTTGGCCTTCTGAACCTCTGCCCCTCCAGGTCAGAGTTCAGAAATCCATTTTACCAAATTGGTGTACAGCGGTGGGATAGGGCTGAAGGTATCCAGTGTTGCATACTAGTGAAGGCATTTAAAGTTATTTCTACCAGGACACACAGTGAATTGTTGTAGTATAACTGAAAAAGGCCATAGTCCTATCTAACAATATGGAAACAACTACCTTGTTAACTTTAAATGCTTCTAAATCTAAAATATTGCGAAAGATGAAAGAATCATAGACTGGCAAGAAGCTCAGTTTAGTGCCATAGCTTCTGTTGACAGTGCAGAAGGAGGTGGGGCTGCTCTCACTGGCAGAACTGGCAGTTCTGCTGCTGCACTGATTCATAGAGATCATGAGGATTTGGAGGATGTAATGTCTAATGTTTCCTCTGCCATTGCTGAAGGTGAGACCATGCTTGAATTCAAGAAACAAGAACTGCTGTTTAGGCAGAACAAGCTGGAATTTAGCATGACAAAACTGAAGATAGAGCAGGAAGAAAAACAGAAAGACAGGGATCACCAGTTGAAACTGGCCAAGCTTCAAGTTGCCAATGGATCCAAGGGTCATGGACATGGGTCTGGGTCCTCCTCTCATCCAATGTTTCCTAAAGATCTGCTCAGTGTGTATAAGGATAAGAATGACATTTTGGACTGTCTGAATACACTTGAGTATGCATGTGAAGTTCAACAAGTTGACAATGTTGATAAAATGTCCTGGTTACTTAGCAGACTGCCCCATTCTGGCTGTAGTGCCATTATGGAAATCTCAAAAGCTGAGAGAGCAGATTTTGCAATGTTGAAGCAGCAGACTCTCATCTTAAAGTTTGGAAAGACTCCTGCACAATACTTAGAGATTCAGAGAGTACAAAAAGAAAGACGGTGGTACCTGGATATCTTATGTAACTGAATCCTTAAAAAACTTGACTGGCTGGGTTGAAGGTTATAAGGTCTCTACCTTTGAAGGGATGATATGTCTTGTCATGCTGGAACATATTTTTGCATCTTCTTCCCCTGAGCTTAAACAGCACTTGGCAGATTCAAAGGAAATAGATCCTAAGAAACTTGCCATAGTAGCAGAATTGTGGGTGTCACATAGTGTGTCCCATAGGGACAAGACTCATCCTGGTAAGCAGGAGGAGGGGAAAAGTCCAAAGATATGGAGGGTGGGGAATCTGATAAAACTTCCTCCCAGAAGGGCCACAAAAGGAGAAATAAGGGTAAGACACAAGAGAACTCACAGGGGAGTGGAGGTCAGCCTCCAAAACAGAACTCTAGTTATAGTAAGCCTCCCTATGTAAACAGACCCAGTGGATCTTGTTTTGCTTGTGGAGCAACTGACCATGTGAAGGGGGGGTCTCAGATGTAAGGTCAAAAAGTTGTGGGTCTACTCTGCTAATCTGGCCTTCTCCTTTTATAGGCAGAATAGATTACAGGGGCAGCCTTCTCCTCAGACTCCTTCCTCAGTGGGATAGAAGCTGAGGTAGTTTTAGTTTCCCTCGATTCCTGGGAGCCTAAAGTCTCAGAGGCTTATGCTAGGATTCCAGTTAATACCAAGCACTACTTTAAAGAGAGTGTGCTGATCAATTGAGTAGATATTCCAGCTCTTAGGGATAGTGGGTGTAGTCGAACCGTAGTGGATTCCATCTTGGTAAACCCTGAGGAAGTTGCCAGAGCTCCTCTGTTAACCACTAAATTGGCTGATGGCCCACCTCTCATGTTCCCAGTAATACCTGTAAATCTTACTATAAATGGTACAGCAGTCAGGATTCCAGTGAGCATCCAGAGGATTGTCACAGGAAAGGTCTTGCTGGGAAATGATCTCAGAGCTTTAGGGCATGTGGAAGATACAGCTGAAAAACCCTGCACAAGGTCTCAAACAAGGGCAGCACTGGCCAAGACCAATGCAATGCCCCAGCCAAAGGGGAAACCAAGGCTAAAGGAGTAAGAAAATCCAAAAGAGAGAAAGAAAACATTCCCCCTAACTCACCTACCACTGAGGTGGAGGTAGTTGGACAATCACCAGGACCTGACGAGGAGGTGGCGATACCTGAAGTATTTGACCCAAATGACCACCATGAACTAAAAGAATTGTTAGTAGAAGGTGGTCCTGACAGGGAAGAATTTAGTAAAGGCCAACGTGAGTGCCCATCTCTGGAAGGCCTAAGGAGACAGGCCTGCTCCCAGCTTGAGGGTGAACCTCCTTGGAAGCACAGGATTTATTGGGAAGGTGGGCTCCTGTATAGTGAGCCTACAGAGTCTACAGAAGGAGACCATAGGAGGTTGGTGGTTCCCCTTGCTGTAAGACTCTTCCTCCTGCAGCTGGTGCATGAAGTGCCCCTTGCTGGTCACCTTGGAATCAAGAGAACCAAGCAAAGGTTATCCATGCATTTCTACTGGCCCAGGATGGGGGTGCAAGTAGAAAGTCACTGCAGGAGTTGTGCCCCCTGCCAGTTAACTGGTAAGAGTGGCTCAACAATCCAAGCTCCATTAGTACCACTCCCAGTTGTGGGGGTACCATTTGAGAGGGTAGGGATCGACATTGTTGGTCCCCCTTGACCCCCAAACATCCACAGGCAATAGATTTATCCTGGTGCTGGTCGACCATGCCACTATTATCCTGAGGCCATCCCATTAAAAACTGTGTCTGTCAAGTCAGTTGCAAAAGCTTTGCTTGGCATATTTACTAGGGTTGGCTTCCCTAAGGAAGTTGTGTCTGACAGAGGCAGCAACTTTATGTCCAAGTATATGCAGGCCATGTGGAAGGAATGTGGTGTCACCTATAAGTTCTCATATATATACCACCCACAAACCAATAGCCTGGTTGACAGGTTTAACAGAACCTTGAAAAGCATGATTGAAAGAACCTCAAAGAAGAAAATGGGATCTTCTGTTACCATGCTTACTGTTTGCCTACAGAGAAGTACCACAAGAGGGTGTTGGCTTCAGCCCCTTTGAACTTCTGCTTGGTCACCCTGTAAGAGGATGTCATGATCTCTGCTTCCAAAAGATCAGGACTTGCCCAACTCCCTTGGAAGCAGACCCATAACCCCGGTTCCGAGTGCCAGCCAGTCCCAATTGGGACCTTTTGGACCCTGTCCTGGCGCCAGTGGCACCAGGCTCATAAAGATGCCCAGTCCCAGCGCTGGAAGCGCCGGGTTCATAATGCTTGGGTGGATTTACCTGCAGCAGACCATGCTGCTTACTTACCTGCCAGTTGAACCCCTGATCCTCTTCTGTTTGGGACTACTTTTCCTGTTGGGTGGGGCAGGAGCCACTCCCTAGGTTCAGAACACTGGAACTCTTCTGGAAAGCAGGAACTCTTTTCTTACCTAGGCGTGGCTGTGGAAGGAGATACCTAAGCACTACAGGAGGCTATTTAAACCACACCCGATGGATGAATCTTGCTTTGCGTCATTCTGCATTCTCTGCAGCAGAACGCTCATCGTGTCTTCTGCTTCTGATCCTGGGCCTAAGGGAACAAAGGCTTACCATCCTGGAATCCAGTCTTCAGCAGCACCTGTAAAGACAAAGAAAGAACAGGTTAGCACTACGGTCTTCAGTGGCAGCGCATCTCTTACCTGGTCCATCGGCTGTCACCAACGCCTCGCGCTGCATTCCGGCATCTGAAAGACAAAGGCTTACCTACTCTTCGCATGCTACGGAGGTCTTCGCACTGCATTCCGGCATCTGAAAGACAAAAGCTTACCAGCTCTTCGCACGCTCCGGAGGCCTTCGGCGCTGCATCCCGCATCTGAAAGACAAAAGAAGGTGCGTTTAAAGACATTGGGCAACTTTATTACTCACGTGCCATTACTCCTTCCCACGCCGAATCCAGTGGGTATTCCAGCACCCTTCAGCTTCTCTAAAGCTCCGAACTTGTACCTGCAAGATAAAAGGGACAGTTAGTGCGCATCGTGAAGCAGGCTACAAGCGCTTACTTACGTGCTTCCAGGCGCTTCTATTCCTCACGCGGGTTCGATCCTCAACTCTCATCAGCCCGCCATCCGCCATCGCCGGAACCCTGCAAAACAAGAGGTATCATTACAAAAGACTTTTAAGACATTTGAAGTGCCCAGAACTTACCGTTCGTGCAGTTAACGACAGACAGCAATCCTCTGAGGTCAAGAGGCCTGCACCCTTATCCAGTGAAGAAACTGGTTACGGCACCCTGCCCCGAGGCAGATGGAGAGCTCGGCGTTCACTTACCTAAGGTGAGGGCGTTAACCTTTGGGGTTCTACAGGAGAAGAGAAAGGGAAGTGGAGAGAGGCACCCAATAACCCCAGTTCATTAATCCCATATTTTCCATCTGCAGACATCTTACTCTTCGAGTCAGACATACAGTGCACAGAGGTCCAGCCCAAAGAGCCAACCGTGTGTTACACATCACCTTTGAAGATACGGCATTCACCCAGTCAAGACCGGCGCCTCTGCGGGAATCAGGTGAGCGTTACAGAACGCAAAGCCTACCGCAAAACTCCCACCCAGGCGCTATGGAAACCTCGGATACCGACCAGCTAGCCCAGTTACTTGGGGAACTAAGAGCAGAAGTGCATGCAGCCCATCAGGAAACGAATGCTCTAAGAAGGGAACTGATTATTTCCAAGGAGCGAACAGACAATCTCGCTAGACAATTGCTACAGTCACAAGCCGGACAAACTCCGTTACCCGCATCAGGGGCAAATCTTCCTTCAACATCCTCTACGAACCCAGTGCAGATCAACCTACCTGGGAATGTACCTCTGGCTCCGCCCGAACGATTTTCTGGTGACCCAAAGAGGTTTGCAGTATTTATTAATCAGTGCCGGTTGCACTTCTTATGCCGGCCAACAGCCTTTCCAACTGATCAAGCTAAGGTAGCTTTCGTGCTTTCGTACCTTAGTGGCAATGCGGCAGACTGGTCGATCCCTCTAGTTAATCAAGATGATCCGGTTCTCCATGATTTTCGAGCTTTTCAGCTCAGTATGGAAAAACTGTTTGCAAGACATTCACAGGGGCAGGCCTTGGACAATGAGCTCCTTTAATTGCGACAGGGTAATCAAGACCTTTTGGCTTATATTGCGTCTTTCAACAGACTGATAGTGGAAACTCGATGGCCTGAGGACAAAAGGATTACGCTGTTTTATAGAGGTCTACGTGGAGAGCTCAAAGATGTGTTAGCCCAAGTAGTGAATCCCCCGCAAGACTGTTCGGACTATATTGACTTAGTCGTTCAAATTGACCACAGACTGCAGAACAGGAAGGCCGATCGTTCCAAGTTTGATGCTCGAGTATTTTCCAAACCACCAACTCCTACCAAAGGAGTAGACTCCGGGGAACCCATGCAAATAGGGGGCCTGAAAGGACCACTAACACAAAAGGAGCGGGAAAGGAGAAAACAGCTGCAATTATGCCTCTATTGCGGAAACTCGGGGCACTTTCTTCGAGACTGTCTGGTGAAACCAGCCAAGAAGGCAGTAGGAGCTGCAGTTACCAGGGTCACCAACTCTGAGCAGGGAAACGACCTCGCCCGACAAGAATAGAGGTCCTCTTGCCGAGCGTTAAAACCAGTTCCGTGACCTTGCATTTCGTGATACCTATGGTCCTCATTAGCCCTGAACATCCGGATCGATTACATGCGATTGAAGCTTACGTCGACAGCGGTGCCATCGGCAATTATGTGGATCATGAAATGGTTTTGAGGATGAATCTGACTCTTTGTCCAAAGGCTGTAAAGGACGTCATTACTACGGTGGATGGTACGGAGATAGCCTCCGGACCAGTAACGCATACCACCCAAGAAGTGACGCTAGTAAGCCAAGGTGGACACCATGAGAAGATCGTGTTCGATGTGATCAAGGCCCCTCAGTTCCAGATTATTCTAGGAATTCCTTGGTTAGAGAAGCACAATCCTCAGATCGATTGGCGAGCAAGAACGGTTCAGTTTCCAGAATGTGTCTCTACTTGTCACCCTCGACCTGGTGTTGCACTGGCAGCAATTTCCTCGGAGGCTCCCCAGTTACCTCCTGAATACCTAGAATTCCAAGATGTTTTCCGGAAGGATCAGGCTAACTCCCTACCTCCTCATAGGTCTTATGACTGCCAGACAGACCTGATACCTGGATCTACTCCTCCTTGTAGTAGAATTTATGCCCTCACCGAGCCTGAGAATCTTCACCTCCGACAATACCTGGATCAATACCTAGCGAATGGGTTTATTCGTCCTTCCAAGTCCCCTGCTTCCTCAGCTTTGTTCTTCGTTCCAAAAAAAGAAGGGGACCTTAGAACTTGTATAGATTATCGCGCCCTGAACCAGATCACCGTTAAGAATAGATATCCGTTACCTTTGATCCCTGAACTCCTGGACCAAGTCAGAAAAGCATGCATATATACAAAGCTGGATCTTAGAGGAGCCTACCACTTGGTACGAGTAAAAGAGGGCGATGAATGGAAGACAGCCTTCCGCACCAAGTATGGGCTATTTGAATATCAGGTCATGCCCTTCGGACTTTGCAATGCCCCGGCCGCCTTTCAATATTTTATGAACGATGTCCTCAGAGAGCTCATAGATGTGTGTGTTGTTGTTTACATTGACGACATCCTCGTTTATTCTTCATCGGAAACTGAACATCGGAAACACGTGAAAATGGTCCTCGAGAGATTGCGTCAACACAAACTTTTCGCTAAGTTGGAAAAATGTGTTTTCAACGTGACTGAAGTTGAATTCTTGGGATTCATATTATCACCTAGCGGAGTGCGTATGGATTCAAAGAAGGTCGATGCAATTCTCAAATGGCCATCGCCATCCTCCGTAAAAGGTGTTCAAAGCATGTTAGGCTTCGCTAACTTTTACCACAGGTTTATCCCCGAATTCTCTCGAATAGTCCAGCCCATCACCGCCTTGTTAAAGAAAAACAAATGTTTTGAATGGTCTACCGAGGCGGAACAAGCTTTCCAGAATTTGAAGACTAGATTTATCTCTGCACCGATCTTAAAACATCCTCGCCCAGAACTCCCCTACATCGTTGAAACTGATGCTTCGAGCCTTGCCATGGGGGCAGATCTATCACAAAAGGACCCAGTAACCAATCAGTTGCATCCCGTGGCATTTTGGTCCCGCAAATTCTCGCCTCCTGAAATCAATTACACTATTACTGATAAGGAACTTCTAGCTATCAAGTCCGCCTTTAAGGCTTGGCGGCATTATCTTCTGGGGGCCCGACACACCGTTACTGTGATTACAGATCACCGAAACCTGCAATATTTGAAAACCGCAAAAGCTCAATCCTCTAGGCAACTCCGTTGGGCACTATTCTTTGCCGAGTTTGACTTCATAATTACCTATCGACCTGGTACAAAAAACGGTAAAGCTGATGCCCTTTCTCGGATGGGAGTGGAAGAACATTTGATCAATCCTAAACCTGTACCTATCATTCCCGAACAAAGAATTCTAGGTGTAATCGCCACACAATCCATAGAGGAAGCTAAGGATAAAGCCAGGCTACTGGTAACTCCAGCAGACATACAGAATTGGCATCTGCAGGGAAAGGACTTTACGGTGAAGGACAACCTATTATATTTCCAAGAACGGTTATACCTGCCCAGCACAGATTTACAGAAAAAGGTAATCTCTTGTTATCACGATTCTTTAATGGAAGGACATCCCGGTATGACCAAGACCTCGGAAAAGATCAAGCGCTACTTCTGGTGGCCGTCTTGGAAAAAAGATATCAGAGACTTTATAATGTCCTGTGGAGTATGCGCCCAAAACAAGAGTCAAAAGGAAAAACCAGCCGGCCTCTTACGCCCTATTGACATCCCGCCTCGCCCTTGGCATACGCTTTCTATGGACTTCATCACCGATCTACCTCCATGCTCCGGATACAATACGATCCTAGTAATCGTGGACCTATTCTCCAAGATGGCGCATTTCATTCCACTCAAAGGCTTACCAACAGCAGCAACTCTGGCCCGAGAATTTCTCGAAAACATCGTCCGACTGCACGGTTTTCCTTCAGTTCTAATTTCGGATCGAGGTAGTCAATTTATTTCTCATTTTTGGCGAAGTTGCTGTCGGTCGGCTCAAATTGATGTGAGACTTTCGACCAGCCACCACCCTCAAACCGACGGACAAACCGAGAGGACCAATCAAACTCTGGAACAGTATTTGCGCTGCATGCTACAACAAACTGAAAAAACTTGGAAAGATATCCTTTGGATAGCCGAATATGCCTACAATAACTCTGTCCACTCGGGAACTGGGAAGACCCTGTTTTTTCTTTTATACGGTAGTCACCCTCGAACCTCGGAGTTGGATCCACTCCAAGATCTTGGAACACCAGCAGTAGACCACCTGCATTCTACAATCACCCAAGCCTTTAAGGAAGCCGTTTCTCACCTTCAAAGGGCTAAAGAACAATACAAGAAAGGAGCAGACCAACATTGGAAGGAAGCCCCCCAATATCAAGTAGGAGATCAAGTCTGGTTATCCACCAAATATCTACCTCTAAAAGGACCACGCACATTCAACCCAAGATACCTTGGTCCCTATTCCATCACTACCATAGTAAATCCAGTAGCGGTCAAGTTGGACTTGCCCCCTCACATGAAGATACATCCGGTCTTCCACGTCTCTCTATTAAAACCCGTGCAACCTCAAACCCGACTAACTACATCTCCAAAACCTATTCTAGTTGATGGAGAACTCGAGTTTGAAGTCAAAAGCATCCTGGATTCCAAGATCTCCAAATCTAAACTATTTTACCTGATTGACTGGAAAGGCTACGGTCCCCAAGAAAGATCCTGGGAACCTGCAGAATATGTCCACTCGCCTCGTCTAATCAAAAGATTTCATCGAACATTTCCTAACAAGCCCAAACCCCCGGAGAAGCCCGGTTTGGGAGGGGCCTTGAGGGGGGGTGCTGTCATGATCTCTGCTTCCAAAAGATCAGGACTTGCCCGACTCCCTTGGAAGCAGACCCATAACCCCGGTTCCGAGTGCCAGCCAGTCCCAATTGGGACCTTTTGGACCCTGTCCTGGCGCCAGTGGCACCAGGCTCATAAAGATGCCCAGTCCCAGCGCTGGAAGCGCCGGGCTCATAATGCTTGGGTGGACTTACCTGCAGCAGACCATGCTGCTTACCTGCCAGTGGAACCCCTGATCCTCTTCTGTTTGGGACTACTTTTCCTGTTGGGTGGGGCAGGAGCCACTCCCTAGGTTCAGAACACTGGAACTCTTCTGGAAAGCAGGAACTCTTTTCTTACCTAGGCGTGGCTGTGGAAGGAGACACCTAAGCACTACAGGAGGCTATTTAAACCACACCCGATGGATGAATCTTGCTTTGCGTTATTCTGCATTCTCTGCAGCAGAACGCTCATCGTGTCTTCTGCTTCTGATCCTGGGCCTAAGGGAACAAAGGCTTACCATCCTGGAATCCAGTCTTCAGCAGCACCTGTAAAGACAAAGAAAGAACAGGTTAGCACTACGGTCTTCAGTGGCAGCGCATCTCTTACCTGGTCCATCGGCTGTCACCAACGCCTCGCGCTGCATTCCGGCATCTGAAAGACAAAGGCTTACCTACTCTTCGCATGCTCCGGAGGTCTTCGCACTGCATTCCGGCATCTGAAAGACAAAAGCTTACCAGCTCTTCGCACGCTCCGGAGGCCTTCGGCGCTGCATCCCGCATCTGAAAGACAAAAGAAGGTGCGTTTAAAGACATTGGGCAACTTTATTACTCACGTGCCATTACTCCTTCCTACGCCGAATCCAGTGGGTATTCCAGCACCCTTCAGCTTCTCTAAAGCTCCGAACTTGTACCTGCAAGATAAAAGGGACAGTTAGTGCGCATCGTGAAGCAGGCTACAAGCGCTTACTTATGTGCTTCCAGGCGCTTCTATTCCTCACGCGGGTTTGATCCTCAACTCTCATCAGCCCGCCATCCGCCATCGCCGGAACCCTGCAAAACAAGAGATATCATTACAAAAGACTTTTAAGACATTTGAAGTGCCCAGAACTTACCGTTCGTGCAGTTAACGACGGACAGTAGTCCTCTGAGGTCAAGAGGCCTGCACCCTTATCCAGTGAAGAAACTGGTTACGGCACCCTGCCCCGAGGCAGATGGAGAGCTCGGCGTTCACTTACCTAAGGTGAGGGCGTTAACCTTTGGGGTTCTACAGGAGAAGAGAAAGGGAAGAGGAGAGAGGCACCCAATAACCCCAGTTCATTAATCCCATATTTTCTATCTGCAGACATCTTACTCTTCGAGTCAGGCATACAGTGCACAGAGGTCCAGCCCAAAGAGCCAACCGTGTGTTACACATCACCTTTGAAGATACGGCATTCACCCAGTCAAGACCGGCGCCTCTGCGGGAATCAGGTGAGCGTTACAGAGGACCCTTAGCCATAGTCAAGGAGGGATGGGAGATGCCCACTCCCCCCCATTACTACCAACATAGTAGACTATGTGCTAGGGCTCAGAAAAAGGATGGTACCAGTGATGGGTCTGGCTAGTGTCAAATTAAAGGCAGGGCAAGCTCTTGAAGGCTCACTCCCCGTCTTACACATGCAAATACAAATGAATATGAAACACCCCAATGGAGAATGAGACTATAAGAACAGGTTGCAAGAGTTAAGTTTGTCTTTATAAAGAATTGGCATCCAGACAACTCTGCTGCCCCAAGAGCACTCTGGCAAACATTACAAAATGGTGAACATATAAAGCAAATCTGTGTCACAAGTGACGCGGTTAACATAGGGTACTAAACCAGTGCAGGATTGGCTGGACACTAAAGATACATATGGATCAACATGTGCTGCTTCATCCGGATTGGTTGCCCAGTTGGTGGGAGGGTGAACATCACGTGGTTTGGCTGCCAGAGTCCAGGAGGGGGTGAGGGTGAGGTCGCGGTGAGGTAGGGCAGACACCAACTAACCTAGCATGAGAAACTACATTAGACATATAATAAACGATGGTCATTAGTATAAACTTAAGTAAATACTCTTGAACCTTTAAATTGCATGCATAAAATCTGAGCATCATTCACTATGACTTTTATGGAGTACCAGGTTTAGGGGTCTTGGTCGGTGTGATAACATTGATCATGGGGTGGGTCTGGGCACATCAAAGCAACAATGGGGCATGCTGACATTTGTTAGCTCTGGGGTGCAATATACTATGACAGAGGTCTAGTTTTAGTAGGGGGCACAGTGGGTTGGGCTTCACAGCAGGGTCACACTTCTGGTACATCAAGAGAATACCTTAGGAGGGCACAGGGTTACATTGGCAGTAATTTTCCAACAGCGGGGGTAAGAGGGCACAGGCAGGTTTGTGGAGATGGATGAGGCACAAGGCATGGTTTGAGCCGGTTCACACGCAGGACAGTGATCTCAGAGGAAGAGTAAGATGTTACATTATTATATTTGTTTCAGTTGTCCCCGGCGCATCCATGAGAAATGGATCTGTGAAGCTATAAGACAGAGTGAGAAAAGGTGGGAGTCCGCGGCGCTGCAAAAGGGGAGAGAAGCCTTTTCGTATTATCGCAGTGAGGCCTAGTCCAAAGATGGAGCCGAGGGCACACAAAATGGATGCCAAGTGTCCCCCACAACAGCCCCGCTTAAGAAGCGGGCAATGGAAGCGTCCCCCGCTATTGTGCGAGCAAGTGGTCCGCATTGTGCTGAATGTGTGAAGGGGCCTAAACGACCCCTCACTCCCACACACTCTGGTGAAACATTGGTATGACCAGAAGGCTTCCCTCATCAATTTCACACCTGGTCAGCAAGTCCTGATCATGAATCCTATCAGGGCTAGAGCTTTGCAGGACAAATAGTCAGGCCCTTACACAGTGGTGGAGTCACTGGGTGCGGTCAACTATTTAGTGGACCTTGGAAGGGCTGGCCAGGCTCCAAAAGTGTTCCAAGTAAATAGACTGAAGGCTTTCATCCCAAGGGTTGAAATCGCTGCACTGCTGTTGGCTTCAGATGTTGAGGAAGAGGAGTTAGAACCTTTCCCTGACCTGTTCCACAGCAGTCCTTCAGACAGCTCCATTGAGGGTGTCCATGTGGCCCCTCACTGGACTTCTGATCAACAGGCTGAGGTGAAAAGTTTGCTTAGGCAATTTCCCCCTTGTTTTCACAGTCCCCTGGTTTGACACCTTGGTGCAAACATAGCATTGACACAGGAGGCAGTGTACCTACCATAAGTAGGGGATACAGAATGTCGGACAAAGTAAGGTCTAACATTAAGACAGAGGTCAACAAAATGTTGGACCTTGGGGTGGTTGAACCCTCCAGTAGTCCTTGGTCCAGCCAAGTGGTTTTAGTTCCAAAGGCAGGTTCTTCTGAATTGAGGTTCTGTGTGGATTACAGGGCTCTGAATGCTGTCACCAAGACAGATGCACACCCCTTGCCTAGAACAGACGAGCTGGTGGATACTTTGGGTGCCTCCAAGTACCTCCGCGCGTTTGACCTCACTGCAGACTATTGGCAAATAGCCCTTGCAGAACATGCCAAGGAGAAGACAGCTTTCTCAACACCAAAGGGTCTTTACCAGTTCAGGGTAATGCCTTTTGGGTTGAAGAAGGCCCCTGCCACTTCCCAGAGGCTTGTGAATTGTGTTGAATGGGTTGGATGAATTCTGTCTTGCATATCTGGACGATATAGAAGCTTTCAGTGCCACCTGGGAAGACCATTTGAAACACCTTGGGATCGTGCTACAGGCTCTTGAGAAGTCCCACTTAACCATAAAGGCTAGTAAGTGGAGATTTGACAAGAATCAGTGGTCTAACTTGGACATGCAGTAGGTGGAGGGAGGATACACTCTCTACCCATTAAAGAACAAGCAGTACAAGACTGGCCTACCCCCACTTCACAGACCCAAGTGAGAGCATTTTTGAGACTAACTGGTACTACAGGAATTTCATGGCAGACGATGGTACCATAGCTGCCCCTCTGACTGCTCTCACCACTCCAAAGAAACTCCAGAGGGTAACTTGGTCTGAAAAGTGTGAGAAGGCCTTCAATGGCTTAAAAGAATCCTCTTGCCAGGCCCCTGTTCTCAGGGCCCCTGATTACCAAAGACCTTTTATTGTGCAGACAGATGCATCTGACACTGGGATAGGAGGTGTACTATCACAAGTAGATGAGAAGGAACACCCTATTGGCTTCATTAGTCGCCAGCTTAAGGACAGAGAGCTCAGATGACCCACAGTAGAGAAAGAATGTTTCTCAGTTGTGTGGGCCCTAAGGAAGCTGAGGCCCTACCTCTATGGGACCCACTTCACTGTGAAAACTGACCATAAGCCCTTAAAGTGGCTAATGAACATGAAGGGAGAGAATCCAACGTTGCTTAGGTGGTCCATAAGTCTGCAAGGCTTTGACTTCACTATTGAGCATAGGCCAGGTGTCCAACATAGCAATGCTGATGGGTTGTCCAGAATGTTTAACCGACCTGAACAAGAAACTCATCCAGGGGTGGATTAGTTTCCCCAGTCCTTAGTCTGGGAGGGGCGAGTGTTAGGAAAGATTTCATAGTTGTATGTAATTTTCCATCCATGTGTCAACCCCCAAACTTTTTGCCTCTGTTTAGACACCATTGACTGACTTTGCCAGAGAAGCACGGCCTTAGGCTGCACTCCTCTGGGATTTTGCGCATTCTTTATGGCGAAACTGACATGCCCTTAAGACAGTCAGTACTGGGAGACTTGTTTCCCTTAGTCCTTTCCTCATGTTGCAGCTTTTGTGCAACATGTAACAAGTGTGCAATGTATCTTACCATACAGCACACTTGGGTCTATAGTCACTTCCAAAGGCCCTAGATACTCTCGCTGGACTTTTTATGAACTGTGCAGATGTGTCATGGACAGGACTGGGTGCACCTATCTTTTTGCATTATTTTTAACCCTTTCGTGCCATGTTAACCGCGTTTGGCATGAATAGATGGCTTGGCTCCAAAATGGCCATGCCACAAGGTTCTTTGTCCTGTCATTTGGCCATCTTGCCCCTTCACCTTCCCCAATTCGTGTCGTCCTGGGTCAGTCCTTATTTGGTCATGCACTTTCCCATGAATCCCAATGCTTTCACGGGCTTCTGCATGCCTTGTGGCTGTGCCTCCAGAATGTGGGCTGAAATGTCTGATTCCAATACACAACCTGGGTGCCAGAGATTCTGGAGTGCCATGAATGACTGGGACCACCGTGGTCCATGATTGGTCCACATATGGAGTGTGTGTTTGTGAGTAGATCTCCCATTGGGTCCTCTCTGTTTTGGCGCGAAGGGAACTTTGGATAAGAGGAGGCTGAAAACACTGGTCGATCTCCTGAGTTCTCACTGAACAAAGGATAGGATCCAAGTATCCTGCAACTACGAATCTGAGTCGAGGAACCGCTGGTGACCCGCTGGAAGGTTTGGCACCCTGAGCCTGCTGTCGTCCTGTGGGACCCCTCTGCAGCTGGTCATCCTAGATGGTCTGCAAAGACGCTTCGACCCATTGGAAAAGTGGGACCAACTATTCTCCGGCACGTTCATCAAACCGTGCAAGTAAGCTTTCTCGGAAGTGTCCCTGGGCCAACCAGTGGACTGACCAGCTTACCCAGTTGCTTTGCTCTGTCACCACTGCCGTTTCGAGGAGGCCCGTGAAACTTGGTAAAACGCTAGCTCTGTGTCCCCAGCACCCTCACACTGAATTTCGTACACTTGGCATTCTCAGGTCTGAAGTGAGACGAGTGCGCCAGGACCGGAGTAAGCACGGTTACCGTGTAACCCTGCCGCGGCAACGTCCCATGCAAGTTCACTGCATTTGTGACCCTCTTGCCCATGAAGTCTGATGCAGTTAAACTGGGTCAATTCATCCATTCGCAGCGGAGAAATCACTACTGTGTCGTTTGGGAATCATCGCTGTATCTCAGGAACTAAAAGGTGCCGAGACGTCCTTTTTGCCGCATTCGAACCTGCAAGCGAAGTGGACTGACCTGCCGAAGTTTGGGTCCGCTTGCATCGGGGACCAGTGAGTACTCAATACCCCAACTGGTGGCACCTAGCGCAAGAGCCCATTTTTACACACAAGTGGCCCCTCGGGGCCCCTCTCCTTTCCACAGCTATTGCGAAATATCAGCACCATCCTGCACTCTCGAACTGCCTCTGCCTTCAGGTGGAGGTCCTTCTTGAATGGTGGGAACTTGTTCTGCATCGCCTCATCCACCTTCCTGAGCTGCTAGAGACCCTTGAAGAGACCTTATTCTGCCCATTGGCACAAGCACGTGCATGTACTATTGAGCACAAGGCTCCTCTCTTCGTAGGGCTTGGACTGCCTCTTAGTTAGGTGTATTATTGATGTTGAACTGGGCCTAAAGATTACCTGCACTGCCTGTTTCCTTCCCCTCTAGGTTGTCGACATATTTCGTGCAGTCACCCCTTTAGACCCCAATGGTCTTGTATATATATTGTATTGAGCGTGATGTATTGGTTTACTGAGTGATACTGTGATTCTTTTGCTATGGTCTATGTTACAAAGGCCTTGTAATAAATGTGTCTATATGTTTGATACAACACCTGTCTGGAGTAATTTGTAAGTGTCCTTGCTCTGTGTGCTCATTGAGGTCCTTCAGCCACCCTCACCGATCCTGAGCCTTAGTCTTGATTACATGCCATAGCTACGCTGATTGTTCTGGCTTGTCCAGAGGTTACCCTGTTCCAAGAAACTAGGTTGGCCTTCTGAACCTCTGCCCCTCCAGGTCAGAGTTCAGAAATCCATATTAACACCTGTGTCTGTTCACAGAGGTTGGAAATGGTGGTAACCTTGTCGGGGTCTGGCATCATGCCTTCTGCAGAGAAGATAAGTCCAAAGAATTTTAACTTGGTCTTTCTGAACCTGACCTTTTCTATGTTCAATGTCAGACCTGCTCCTTGGACAGCTGCGCCAGTAGTGTAGCGTCGTGGTCATCTCGAGTTTTGCCGAAGACAAGAATGTTGTCACTATAGTTTAGGGCTCCTTGTACTGGCCTGATGACTTGTCTGTTAGCCTCTTGAAAAATTTCAGCCGCCGATGAAATGACAAAATTGAGGCGTTTGTAGCGAAATAGGCCATCATGGGTGGCAAATGTGGTGATGCCCCTCAATTCGGGGTGTAGTTCCATCTGGTGATAACCTTGATTAGGTCTAGTTTGGAGATTAGCACAGCCTTATTTAGCTGGACAATTATGTTCTCTATCCGAGGCCCCGGGTGCCGTTCTTTCTGGATGGCGGTGTTAGCCATTCTCATGTCAACACAGAGTCCCAAGCGTCCACCCTCTTTGGGCACAATCATTAAGGGTGAAACCCAAGGGGTCGGACCTGTTGCTGGTTCAATAATGCCATTGTTGAGAAGCTGGTTGATCTCATTCAAGACTGCTGCCTTTAGGTGGAAACCAACCCTCGTGGGATGTTGGGGGGACGGGTCGGACCTTGGTGTCAATGTGCAGTTTGATGGGGGTCCTTTCAATTTCCACAAACCTTTGCAGAGGAGCGTGATTTTCTCCAGGATAATTTCTTTCGTGATGTGGGTCATTGGCGAGTGTTCTTTTGCCATCCCACAGCTGTACTCTTTCATGTCGCCTGGAGGTGCAGCTGTTTGCATTACGTCCCCTTTGTGGAAATGTATGTCGATGAGTCCTAGACAGGACTCGGTGTGGAAGCACAACAGGCATCGCCCTTTTGTCAGACTCTGGATCACATGAATGGCTGTGGATAGCTCTTTGTGTATGAGTTGGCGGCTGAAATGTCTGACAGAGTGGAGGGGAAGATCTGCACCTCACTGGAAGATCTTTGACTTCGTTTGGCCAGTGTTGGTCTCTCAGGGATTTGTAGGAACTCTTGTTCTCCCATAATGTTGACAGTGGCATCAGAGTCGACTAGGAAGCAGAATTGTTTTCTGCCAATGTCAACTGCTATCCTGGGTGCCTCTCTCACCTCTCTGTCATCCAGGATGAGGTTCACGTATTCATCTTGAACGTATTGGTTGTGGTTGTCACCTCCATTTGGGGATAATCTTCCGGGTAGAACTCTTCCATGGCTCTTAATTAGCGCATTGGTCCTTGTTGATAGGGTCTCATTTGGTAGGATGGATTCTGAGGGGTACAACTGTATATTCTGTATTGCTGTTGGGGGGAGCAGCCGCAGAGTGGGAAAAAGTCTGCCTTCTCGGCAGACGGACTGAAAAGGGCCTTCCCTGACACAATCGCTGCATCTTTGAGAGAGAGCCAGGAATGTTTCTGAGTGAGGGAACGGCATCCTGTAGCGGTAGCACTGTCTTTGCAGTCTGGGGCCAGTCTGGTTTCCTCCTGCAGCTCCTCTGTCTCCAAGGTGTTGGCTGTTCAGGTGGATCGCTGCTATGAGCTTGTTCTTGTCCTGTTTGGTGCTGGCACCCCCCAACATCAACGCTGCCTGTGCGTCCACTCTTTGGAAAATTCTGGCCAGCTCACTGACCTCATCTATGGAAAGTATCTTTGTTCAGTAGATGTTTCTTTAGGGTTTAGGATAGGCACCCTTCTATCACCCTAAGCTGTATAGCTTCCTTTAGTGAAAAAGCGTGGAACTGACAGTGTGCGCCTTTGACTTTCAGGTAAGTGAGGAATTCATCGACCGTTTCTTCCTCCCGTTCGGTGGACTGATTGAACATGTAGCGCTTGTAGTCGTGATTAGGCTCAATCACGAGTTTCTTATTTAAGGCAGTTATCAGGGAGGTGAAGTCCGGCTTTTCTTCTGGGGGAATAATCTTGATGAGTGTCTTGACCTTGCTGCCAAAGATGTTGATAAACATGTTTTGTAGATTTGGCGAATTCTCCTCACCTGCTGCTTTTATAAATTTGTTTGTCATCTAGCCATTCGACCCCTCTCGGGCCTTTGTCTGCATGTGGGGTCATGGTGAATGGGGGCGGCATGCGCCACAGGGAGCCAGTGCAATACTCACAGTGCAGGGGTGATGTGTTCTCTGGGCGAGAGGGAAAGAAGCATTCTGGCTGCTGCATTTTGGATTAGTTGACGTTTCCTGTGCTTGTGTGCTGGGATGCCGAGATGGGGGGAGTTGGCGTAGTCTAGGTGCGAGATGATGATGGCCAGTATTGCAGAGACTCTTAGGGGATAGGAGAGGAAGGGAAAGATGTGTTTTAGGATGCGTAAATGGTCGGTTCTGGATGCAGAGTTGATGTGTTTGGAGAGAGATAGGTCTGCGTCAATGTTGCATCCAAGATGTTTAACGGAGGAGGCGGTAGGTGGGGCTACCCAGGCAATTGGCCATGGTAAAGGCTGGGGATCAGAGCAGTTTTTCCACATATTAGGATTTCTGATTTTCCCAGTTTAAGGATTAGGTGGTTGGGCGTCATCCATAGGTTGATATCTGAGAGGCAAGTGGTGAGGTCTGGAAGCGGAAAGGCTGGAGTCTTGAGGGTTTTGAAAATGATAAGGGTGTCATCTGCGTAGCTATAGCAGGTACAGTTGTGTGAGAAGAAGAGAACTGGCAGGTGGCTTAGTTAGAGGTTTAAGAGCAGGGTGTGAAAAGGAGGCTCATTGTGGAACCTCTTCTGTGACAGGGCGAGGTGTGGAGGAGAAAGGAGGGAGGAGAATGATTTGCAAACATTTAAAGATGAAAGAGGTGATCCAATTAAGGGTGATGTCTTTGATGCCTAAGGTGAGGAGCCTGTTTGTGAGTATTGAGCGGTCGATGGGTATCAAAGGCTGCTGATCGATCCTGGAGGATGAGAGCATCACACCCTTCTGAGTTGGTCGTCCCAGATAGAGACCAGTGAGGAATTCCGCTCTACAGGGGGATCTGTGATGAATCAGATATGATTGCTCCCAGAAACCTGGCCTGGCATTCTTCTCATGTGGCCAGGGAAAGGCAGACTCTTCCTGATCCTGACCCTGGGGGTGGTGTACTGCGGGAGGATCACAGGGGGTGGGGGGGAATCAGGCCAGGAAGACTGGGAAATC
This sequence comes from Ambystoma mexicanum, assembly GCF_040938575.1. NCBI lineage: Eukaryota > Metazoa > Chordata > Amphibia > Caudata > Ambystomatidae > Ambystoma > Ambystoma mexicanum. The sequence goes on from NC_090933.1 coordinate 73,281,851, forward strand.
CCCACAGGTAAACCTTCCCTGTGACCCCTCACTTTTAATGGCTGTTTGCCAAACAGCAGAAGTTAAAAGGACTATGTTGTTGGGGAATGCAACTCCCATAATCCCATAAGTACTGGGATGAGGAAAAGGATTGAGGAGGCATGCTGTAATCAGAGTCAGGCAATTAAGCCTAACATCCCACACCTGAAGGAACTGGAGTGCAACTCGTAGTAGCATAAGCAGGAAATAAATGACATATTGTTTGGCAAATGATGCAGAAGTGGGAGAACCAGAGGGATGCTTTAATTCTGACATAGTAGATTTCACCTCTGTCTTCTGAGAGCGTCCTGTTCCCCAAACTCTGGGTCACAGAGGCTCCGCAGCGGAAGGTGTGCAGGATGGCTGCCCTTCCTATGTGAGGCTGATTGCAAAGATTACTGTGTCCAAGGTTTGTCAGAGACCGAGGCGAGGTGCTGCAGGTAAGCCATGGTCTCAGGAGTGAGAGGGGCTCCTTTTTTGAGTGGCTGGACCGGAGACACCTTCAGCGAGGAAGAGTGTTGGTCCCCGTAAAGCCAGAAGCAGTAGAAATGGTATCTGAAATTGTGGAAGTTGAACAAACCTCAGACCAACGATTACAGAAGCCCGGGAGTCAAACCTGGCATTCTGTTTACGTGTGCAAGTACTGCCGGAATAGTATCTAGTCCTGTCTTAACTTGTCTATAAGAATTCAGCGAGCTGAAGTTTTTGTTAATCTTTTTCTTGACAATGGGATATTGAAAAGTAGCACTTGCTTGTGATTCATAATCCCTTTGCTTCACTCACGTGAATAGATAACACTACTAGAAGCCATTGTTGAACCCTTTGAAGTCGTAAAACCTTATGAAGAAGTGGTTGCATATGAAAAAGTTCACTTCCCAAGGAAGAATTAACTTGTACATCTTTATTTCACTTGTGTAAAGAGCACCCATTACCAAAAGCAACTGTGAAACACTTTGAAGTTAAAAAAAACTATATGAAGAAGTGGTTACGTGTGCTTAATATCACTTGCCAAAGGAAGAGTAAACTTTTAAATCTTGATTCACACAAACCTTTTAATTGCCTGGCAAATAATTAAGCAATTAAACTTTGTATCCACTATTGAAGAGAGAGGACGAGAGCAAGCATTGCCCAAGCCAAGATAATTTCCGCCATAAAATCTGCAAGCAGCTTTTCTTAAAGCCAGAGAACCACCTAAACTAAGACTGTAAGCCTACAGAAGGTTTGGTGTTGCCCAAGATGCAGGTGTGCCATAATATCCTGGGGCCAAGAGTGTGGCATCAAGGCTTCAGGGTAAATTGGGTTTGGCTGAAAAGTTGGCAGATGAATGAAGGTCAAGTTTGGGAAGGGAAACTTGCTACTCATAAATATTACTTGAAGTTGAGTTTGGAAAGAGAGGCAAAGAGGGTGCCCCTTTTGAAGGAGATATTCAGAGGAAGAGTGCCTTACCTGGTGGAGCATGTGGAAGTGTGTGAAGCTAAATCTTGTCTAAAATCATTTTCTTTTAATTGCATAATACTGAAGTTGTAGTGGTATTTGGACGAAGAGGAAGGGTTCTCATGGTAAAACCTCAGTAGAAGTGAAGTTGTAGAAGTGAAAGCAGAAGCACGGTGAACACATCCTGGCCATTACACCAATTGTGAATCCTAACCTTGTGCTTACTGGCATATTGACTTTTAACCAAGACCTGTGTTTCACTGACAGTTGTAGAAGTGGCTTTTCATTTGAACTGTGGAAAAACTCCTTGAATCATTGGAAGTATTGGCAAAGCACTGTGGTTGGGAATACCATCGGCGCTGTTATAAGAAGGTGGAAGGTTCCTATTTCTTCAAGGAGAAAAGAATTACTATTGTGCGAACTGTGTGAGAATTCAGCAGTCAATGGTATCGAAAGGCTGCTGATATATCCAGGAGGTTGAGAGCAGCACACCCTTCTGAGTTGGTCGTCCCAGAGGGACCTGTGATTAATCAGATATGATTCCTTCCAGAAACCTTGCATTGGGCCCTTATCATGTGGCCAGGGAAAGGCAGATACTTCCGGATCCTGACCCCGGGGTGGTGTACAGACGGAGGATCAAGGGGGTGAGGATCAGGCTACGAAGACTGGAACCCACCTAGTTAACTTTCCCCATGACCCCTCACTTTTAATGGCTGTCTGCCAAACAGTAGAAGGTAAAAGGACTATCTTTGTTGTTGGGCACTACAACTTCCTAATCCCATAAATACTAGGAAGAGGACTGAGGAGGCATGCTGTTGTCGTAATCTGGCAATTAAACCTAACAGCCCACACCTGAAGGATCCTGAGAAGGATAAAAAAAACCCTCAGGTGCAGGCAGTTAGAAGGAGCTGCAACTGTGACGGGAATGGACATTGAAATATCAAAAACTAATTGAAGACTATTCTGTCTACAAGGATTGACTTATTTTCTTTTTTTTATTTACCTTTTGGATCAGAATCCACTTTTAGTCCTGGGGAAGGGAGTTCACACAGGGTTTTAAAAGGTTATCAAGATACTGTGAAAACTGCTGATGTTATTTTGAATTGCCATATGTTTTTTGTTTGTATTTGATGTTTACTGTGAGGGCCCGACATCCTGTGTTAGAGTGTTTCCCTTTAGTTTTGGTTAGGCAGGGAAATCCTCAGCACAGTAGGGCTACAGAGGCATTTGATATTGTTTATACTTTGATAAAATGGCATATTTTGAACAAATCTCCAATGATTGTCCGCCTTGCATTGCAGACCCTCACATCTGGTGTCAGGGTGGGATCAGATTCAATTGATACAAATTGGGGAACCCTAACATTTGAAAAGCTTAGTAAAAGAGCCTCTATCGCCACTATAGCTACTGAACATTCTATTGGGTTTGACATTTATAGTAGAAGGGGAGAATTGATTCAACCATGGGAAAAAGCTTTGATCCCCACAGATTTGGTTCTCGTTGCCCCTAAGGTTACTTATGTCCACCTTGCCACAAAGTCTGGCCTAGCTTGGTGACATGACCTAGACATGTTGGCAGGGGCAATCGATCCAGACTATAGAGATGTTAAAGTACTAATGCAAAATAATGGATAGAAGGCATACCAAAATCAATGCTGGAGAAAGGATAGCAGATGACTTGTTGGAAGGTGCTATCTTTCCAAAGTTTAAAGAAGTTAAGAACTATGAACGAACTGGAAGGGGAACTCAAGGATTTGGAGAGGCTGATTTTGAACCGAAAGTACCAGTAGCTATAGATAAGGAAGACACAATTATTCCTGATTTAGCTATTGCCCAACATAATGATCCTTTGTTGGCAGAACCGTTTAAGCAGGTAACCAGGGAAGAAGAAGTTAGGAAGAAAGGAGGGCCATTTTATGTCTTCAAAAGAATGGGTTGCTATATAGAGGAGATGTGGATCCCTCTGGTAAACCCAACACTCAGATTGTGATACCCAGAAGTCATAAATATATTATAATGGAGATGGCTCAGGCACATTTGACTGGAAGACATTTGGGAATAACTAAGACCCAGGCTCAAATTGTGAATAGATTTTATTGGCCCAGTATTTATGCCGCTATCAAAAAGTGTATAAATACTTGCAAACCTTGCCAAAAAAACAATACAAAAATTCCCCCTTGCACACCTTTACAACCTTTACTTATTATTGATGATCACTTTTCCCGAATTGGGATGGAAATTGTAGGACCATTGGAAACATCAAAATTAGGTAATAAATACATCTTGGTTATTTTAGATTGTGCAGTGAGATATCCTGAAGCATTCCCTTTAAGGAATAATGCCTCCCAACAAATCTTGAAACATTTATTACAATTTCTTTCTCTAACTGGTTTTCCAAAAGAAATAGTAACTGACCAAGGTCCTTCTTTTATGAGTAAAATGATGGTTGAAGATGGTTCACAAGCTAAAAGAGCAAAGGGCAGCAGTAAGGAAAATAGGTCATTTAAATATGGTTAAAACTCAGGTACAGCAAACAGAGTGTCATGACAGGAAGGCCTTGAAGAGATCTTTTTCCATAAGACAAAAAGTCCTGTGCCGCCTTTGCTCATCAGAAAATAAGATGTTATCTAGATGTCATGGACCATATGAAGCACATGAACAAATGGGACCTTATAATTACAATATATCACAGCCTGATAGGAAGAAAAAACATATATATACCAGATCAATTTACTCAAAGAATGGAAAGAACCTATGGAAAAAGATACCTCTATTAGGTATCAGAAGAGAACCAGGAGAACCAACTAATTCCCCTGATCCATCCCAAAATGAAAAGCAGGATTTATTGGCCCTATTCCAACAGTTCCTTGATGTGTTCAAACCTGAACCCGGGAGAGTGAAAGGAGTATATCATTACATATGTACTCCTCCAGGACAGGTGGTACATCAAAAGCCTTTACTGCATGCCAGAATGTAGAAAACAAATTATTGAGGACGAAGTAGAAACTATGTTGAAGGATGAAGTACAAAAAAGAAGGTGGATGAGGCGCGCACTCCCGGTCCTGGTCAATTGAACCTGTTGCAAAAAATATAATAAGTAGCTGGGTCAAATCCCAAAATGGACAAATATTCACAGGGTTAGATCCCTTCTGCTGCAAATCAGGTACTCAGTAATAACAGGGTTAGATCCCTTGCTGCAAATCAGGTACTCAGTAATAACAGGGTTAAATCCCTCCGCTGCAGTTCTGTGGTCTGTAGTTGTTCTCCTCCTAGCGCTTTCTTATCTCAAATAATCATCAGGGAGGCTGTTGAGCAGGTGTGTCTAATTAGACTCAAAGGATTCTGATAGCTGTAGTGAAAACGTTTTTTTCTCTCTGTTCAGGTGACCAGCAACCGACACCCCTCCAAAGCACCAGGACCGGGAGTGCGCGCCTCATCCACCTTCTTTTTTGTACTGAATGCTATGGGAGTCCCGGGCTCCAGAGGCAGCGCCACGGGGTGACTGTGCCCCACTTTGGAGAATCATAAAGATGGTTCTCTCCCCTCCCCCAAATTTGGGAAGGACTTGTGCTTTGGAGGGGTGTCGGTTGCTGGTCACCTGAACAGAAAAAAAAGTTTACACTACAGCTACCAGAATCCTTTGAGTCTAATTAGACACACCTGCTCAACAGCCTCCCTGATGATTATTTGAGATAAGAAAGCGCTAGGAGGAGAACAACTACAGACCACAGAACTGCAGCTGAGGGAATTTAACCCTGTTATTACTGAGTACCTGATTTGCAGCAAGGGATCTAACCCTATTATTACTGAGTACCTGATTTGCAGCAGAAGGGATCTAACCCTGTGAATATTTGTCCATTTTGGGATTTGACCCAGCTACTTATATTTTTTGCAACAGGTTCAATTGACCAGGACCGGGAGTGCGCGCCTCATCCACCTTCTTTTTTGTACTGTATGTTGAAGGATGATATTGTTGAGCCATCACAAAGCCTCTGGTCCTCCTCGATTGTCCTAGTGGCTAAACCAAATAAGTGCTGGAGTTTTTATATAGACTTTAGAAAAGTGAATGATGTGTCTCAATTGAAAGTTATCCCCTGCCTAGGATAGATGATTTGATTGATAAACTTAGAGATGCCAAATACCTTTCTACTATTGATCTAACTAAGGGCTTTTGGCAGGTACCTGCTAATTTGGCTGACAAACCCCAAACTGCTTTTTCTACTCCTCTTGGGTTATTTCAGTTTGAAGTGCTGCCTTTTGCATTACATGGAGCTCCTGCTATTTTCCAACGATTGATGGATCACGTTTTAAGACCTCTTTCATCCTTTTGTGGGTGGGGCCTATGTAGATGACATCATTATATTCAGCAAAATCTGGCCTGAGCATGTGTTCTATCTATACCAGGTTTGGACTTCTTATCTATACCAGTTCATCCATTCCAAATCGACAGTAAAGAAAGATGAAATGGGGAGAAGGGAATTGTCCTGGTCATATAAAAATCAAGCTGGGTGTTCCCCTTATCCCCAATCTCAACCACATTTTTTACCCTTCATCCTGCAAGAACCCTCATTGGTCTTGTGTCACATCTCAACGTCCCTATGGTCCTTTCTGCACCCTAGAAAGAAGGTCCACTCTTTGCATCGATCCGTGAGACACCTTGCCAGCCTTTCCATGGCTGACTCTGAACTCGCCAATGTGAATTCAGCCAATCCCAAGATGGCCGCCACTTTCCTGACACTGACACTGGAGAGGGAGGAGCTTATCCAGAACCGACAAATACTGGAATAGAACTCTGGCTCTACGGGTTGCAACTTTGTTGCTGTCACACAATAGTTTTCCTCTGTTTTACCCGCGGCCGCTCTGCATTGGGGTTCTTCATTGCTACTCCTCTTCTCTTTGGATTAATTCTGTCAGTCCTTTGTTTTTTCTGTCTGGAGTTCTTCTGCTACCACTATCTGCCTTTGCCAGAATCACCTACTACAGCACTTCACCAGATAAAGAAGAGGTTTTTTGCCCCTTGGAAGGAGCTTTTTTCACCTCAGGGGACTGGCCTGCTGGCAGCCAGTTCACCCTGTAACACCTTAGGGAATACTGGCAGCCAGAGAGGACATCCCTATTTACATGATACCAAGCGCAAGACCGCCAGCAAAACACAGGTGAGCACAAAAGTCTAAAATATTGTCCCATCTCCCACGCCCCATTTCCAATATGTACTGTGACGAGAAAGAGAAGATCAGGAGCACTGAGGATTACCCATGGAAACAACATAGGGATACAAAGTGAGGCTTTCCATCTAACACCTTTGAATTGTGCCACTAAGAGTCAAGCAAGGTCAGGCACATTTCCCCAACAGTGCACACCTGACTCCAATTGATTCTCACCTGCAGTATACAAAGGGTGGTTCTGCCAGAATCAGAGAGCGATCTGGGGATATTGACTGGTCCAGAGGAGCCAAGAGGCAGGGAGCTGCAGGAACGGAAGCCTGGAAGATCCAGAGGGGAACAGAGTGCCGAGATGCTGGCCTGGAGTTGGTGAGGTGCTGCAGCGTGGCTAGGGAGCCGTGTCTCTAGGGAGCCGGAGAGAGGCAGCCTGTATCTTGCTGGCGGTGTTCAGTGAAATGCTTGTTTCCCTTGGGATGTTTGCCAGTCCCAATAGTGACTGAGGGGTAGGTGGTGACACCCTGACCTCGATCCAACCTCATTTGACCTGTTCGCAGACGCCGTGCCTATTTTGAACAAACCTCAAACAGTTGTCCTTCTCACATTGCTGACACCTCACTGGTCGGAGCCCCCATTGGACTAGGTTAAGGAGTCTATTGGCTTATGTGAAGAGGCCAAGTTGCTTATATGCAGCACAGTCAATTAGTTTAGCAATGAAGCGGGAGTTGGAGATTGAGTTGTAGCTTGAGTGGGACAGTGGGTCAAGGCTGGGTTTTTCTGAGTAGTGCTTTGACAGTGGAGGTTTTGGATGCCTCTGAGAAGGTGCCAGATGCAATAGATTTATTTATGATGCAGCAGGCTACGCTGCCAGCACAGGTGGAGGTAAGGATCTTTTTTAGTTGCAGAGGAGGGAAAGGATATCTAGGCGAGCCCGAGGGTCAGCTAAGTGCCAGTAGGTCGCAGAAATTGGCCTGGGAGAGAGGTGTGAATGAGGAGAGAATTGGTCGGGAGGGAGAAGAAAGGTTCGGGTTTGAGAGATGGGCGGAAGTGGAAGGCGGGGTCCAAGCTAATTTTGTGCTGATGGTACAATGTCTTTCAAGCGCAACGTTATGAAAGTGGTTGGAAAGTTCAAATTGAATTCCCCTAGGATTTTGTAGAGTTCCCTGCATGAATTGTTGGTGATGGAAATTCTATTTCCATTGTGTTTTTATTTTGCTTTTTTGATTTTGTACAGATATGTCCTGTTCAGTCTTGGGAGGGCGTTTTGTTTTGTGGGGGTAGGGTTGGTCCTGCAGGTTCGTTCTAATGCGATGCTTGACGGTTTTGAGAGCTTTAAAGGAAGTGGTGTACCACTTTTGGTGTGGGGTTGATAGTCGGGATGGGTGACAGGTTGATGTGGAGGGGTCACAACTTCAAAAGAAGGGCATTGGCCAGGTCAGGGTTGATGACCATTTTAGTCCAGAGAGGGAGAGTGGCCGTGGCAGTTGAGGGAATGTTTGTAGGAAGAGGTGAGGGGGGTGTTGTATTGAGAAAGGTATAGCATGGGGGTGAGTCCAGATGAGGGGGCGAGGTGGGGAGACTTGACATGCTGTGCAGAATAGTGCATCTACGGTATGTCCTGCAATGTGGGTTGGGAGGGAAATCAGTTTTGTTAGACCGAGAGCTTCCAGATTGTCGGTGAGGGAACGGGTCATGGGATTGGCAGGAATATCAAACCAGATGTTGAAGTCTCCTAACAGAGTTATCGTAGGGTGCTGGATCAGCGTGCTTTAGAGGGAGTCGCTGAGAGAGTCTGCAAAATTGTGGTCGTAGCCCGGTGGCCTGTATAGGAGAAAGAAGCTGTGGGAGACGGAAGGGCTGAGGAGGAACTTAGCAAGAATAGGTTCACATTTAGTGTCACAAAGTAGATTCTCTGTGGATATAACTGAAAGGTGTAGTTTGTGGAGGATGGCTAGACCCCCCCCTTTCCACTGGGCCTGTTATGTACGAGCATGGTGTAGCCAGGAGGGAAAGCCTTGTTGCGATGGGGTTCAAGTAATCGCTGAACCAGGTTTCAGTGAGGAATAGGAAGTCAGGGTTTTCAGTTGCTATGAGGTCAAAGTACTGGCATGACCTTAAGGCCTCACAGGTGGACTGGAATCCTGGCCAGCATATCCTTGTTATGCAGCTCACCAAGCCCAGAACTTTAGCAAGTACGTGGAAGGGACCCTTCAGGATAATCTCCAAGACGGGCAAGGTCAACTATCTGGTTGACATAGGTACCCCTGGGGTAATACTCAGGTCTTCCATGTTAACAAGCCAAACCTTACCACTGAAGAGGGGAAGTCTCATGTCTCTTGCTAGCTTCAGGGCAAGAGGAGGATGAGTCTGAGCCCCTTCCTGACCTGCTACATAGCAGACCTCAGGATGGCTCCGTTGAGGGAGTGAATCTCTCTCCAGATCTGACATCCGTGCAGCAGAGGGCCTGCAAGGCTTTGCTCCAGCAGTATGCCCCTCTGTTCTCACGGACAGCAGGCCTCACCCCATGGTGTAGGCATGATATAGAGTCTGGTGACAGTGTACCTGTCAAGAGCAGATGCTGCAGGATGTCAGGCACTGTAAAGAACCACAACCAGCCAGAGGTCGCCAAGATGTTGGACTTGGGTGTCATTGAACCCTCAACCAGTCCATGGGCCAGCCCTGTGGTCCTTGTTCCCAAGGCCAGTTCCCCGGCAGGTAGCAAAGATTGGAGGTTCTGTGTGGACTACAGAAGAGTCAATTCATTTACCAAGACTGATGCTCACCCATTGTCCAGGGTTGATGAACTTGTGGACAAAATAGGTGCTGATAAGTTTGTGAGCACCTTTGACCGCACATCAGGATATTGGCAAATCACTTTGAATGACCTGGCCCAGGAGAACATGGCTTTCTTCACTACTCATGTGCTCTAGCAGTTTAGGGTCATGCCATTTGGATTGAAGAATACTCCTGCCACCTTCTAAGGTTTGGTCAATCATGCTCCCAGTGGATTGGAGGCCTTCTGTGTGGCCTACCTGGATGACATTGCTGTCTACAGTTCCACTTGGGAAGAGCACTTGACTCACTTGGATCAGGTTTTGCAGGCCATGAAAAGGGCCAACCTCACTATCAAGGCCACCAAGTGCCAAATATAGCCCAGGGGAAAGTCACTAACCTTGGGCATGAGGCAGGAGGGGGTCAAATCCAACCTCTGCCTAGCAAGGTACAAGCCGAACAGGACTGAGAGATACCCACTACTCGGGTGAGAGCTTTTGCGGGCCTCAATGGGTACTACAGAAACCTCATGGCAGACTATGGCAGCATAGCTGCCCCTCAGACATCACCCAGGCAGTCTAGGAAGTGTCATTGAACTGAAGACTGTTAGAGGGCCTTTGATGATCTGAGGGAAAGTCTGTAAAGGGCATCTTTAACATGTGCCCCTTACTACAGTAGACTATTGTATGAACTGATGCCAGGGGCACAGGAATTGGAGCTGTCTTGTCCCAGTTGGACAAGAAAGGGAGAGAGCATCCCATTATCTTCATAAGTAGGCAACTGAAAGGCTGAGAACATAGGTGGGCCACTGTTGAAAAGGAATGCTTTAGCATGGTTTGGAGTCTTAGATGTTTCAGACCTTGATATGATATGGCATTTATATTGCGTCTGTACACAAGTTTTTCTAGGCACCACAAGACAAGGGAGGGAATACAGAGGGAAGGCAAGATAAACAATTCTATTAACCTGGTGTTATTAAAACGCCATTATTGGCCTTTTAATATTTATGGAACAAAGATTTGTTTTTTCTTCTTATCAGATGTTATCAGGTTTTATAGTACATGTGTACACTTGCTGCCTTTGACACACTATAGGTACCTTAATCCCCTAACCCTGTTATTTGTTTTGAGTATGATGCATAATAAAACATTGACATCATTATCATCAGTACGCTGTTGAATGACAAAAATCTACACTCACGTACAAAGTTAGAAACCTCTGCAAGCTCACACCTGACATCAATCCCTTACTCAGCAAAGCTCTAGATATTGCGACAATCACTAGTGATAACCGATGTCTCCTAGTGGATATCTACAAAAACTGTCTCACCTCCACAATTAATGCAGTAGCACCATTAACCAACAAAACGCAATGACAAACGGTCATGCTTTTAGTTTAATGAGGACCTGGTTGCGATTAGAAGAAAGAAACGTGCACTGGAACATACCTATAGGAAAAACCCTACGCCTGAATCAAAAAAAGTCTATCTCTTGTCAAATAAAAGTTATAAATCAGCCATAATCTCAACCAAAGCAAATACCTACAATACACGGATCAACAACGCTGCATCCGATGCTAAAGAACTTTTCTCCATCTTGAGAGAAATGGAAAATCCAATCCCAATCGTTAACCCTACCAAACCGAGCAAAGATTGGTGTACCACCATACAAAATGCTTTAGCTACCAAAATGAAGTTGTTACAATCTAAAATCACCACCAAAAAGGATGTACTAGCAAATAAACTCCTTAGTGACAAATATCCTCTCAACACTGCTGTTATTACCAGCCCTCCTTTTGCCTTCAGTCCAGTCTCCCAAGAATTAGTCTGTGACACCATCTCCAGATGGATACCATTAGAGATTCAGACAAACTATGTATCCTCCTATTATTAGAACTTTCTGCAGCGTTCGACCTTGTGGACCATGAAAAACTCTGCAACACGCTAGCTAAAGACTTTAACTATTCCATGGATTCTACCATGTGGATTAAATCCTTCCTAGCTGACCGAACCTCTAGAGCCTCTATAGGCAAGGAAGCTGCTGACCCCATCCCTGTCCCCATTGGAGTGCCCCAAGGCTCTTGCCTCTCTCCTACACTTTACAATGCATACACAAAGCTCCTCTTCGCAGCGTTAGACGATATGAGTGTCATCTACACCAACTTTGCGGATGACACTCAGATCCTCATCCCACTCTCAGGAAACTACACCCAAGATACCTTACTCGTCAACAGAATTGATGTGATCATCCAAAACTGGATGGCCCTAAATAGTCTTTGTCTCAACGATGAGAAGACCAAAATTCTCGTTGTGGGCTCACAGCCTAAAATCAGCGCCCTTCACTCTGACTATGGCTCGATCAACATCGATGGCACCATGATACCTGTCCTGAAACAAGTAAAAACTTTAGGAGTTTACTTGGATGCTAATCTGTCCATGAATAAACACATTAGTAGCCTCTCATCAACCACATCCTACACAGCGAAACTAATTGCATTAAGTAGACAATTTCTCACCCCTGCAAACTGCGTCACTCTGGCCAGAGCCCTAATACCGTCACGACTTGACTTTTGTAATGTATTACTATTAGGCACCTCTAAATCCAATCTAAAAAAATTACAACTCATACAAAATAAAGCTCTAAGAGCAGCCCTCGGCATAAGGAAATCAGAACACATCTCTAAGATTAGAAGAGATCACCACTGGCTACCAGTTGCAAACAGGGATCATCTTCAAAACCCTGTGCATATCCTATAAATGCAAACTGCGCTCAGCTCCCAAATACCATAACAAAGTACTGCAAAAAAAAACTTTCTTAAGAACACTTAGATCCTACAACCATCGACTACATGAGATTCCATGCTACAAGAATACCAAAGCGGGTTGCAGTAGTTTCAAATACTTAGCCCCCAAACATTGGAACTCCCTTCCCAACAGCATCAAAAAGGAGGGCTACTTTTCAGGCTTCAAAAAATCACTCAAAACATGGCTTTTCAAATAATATGGAGGCCAATAGCCCTGAGTTACTGTAAATATAACTGTACCTTTTCTCCTTATGTATTAACTTGTAACTATGTTTTACTTGCCATATTGCTAGAATGATTGCCTAGAACTAAGCAGTTAATCCCACTGTGTAACAACGTGAATATTCTGTATGTAATCATGAACAATTCTTCTGCAACCTCGCCGTGATACCTGAGGGTCTGGCCGTGTAACAAATGTAATAAATAAATAATAATAAATAAAATACCATATATAAATATACAAATTAGCCCCCATATGAGCACTTAAATTGGCTGCTGTGGATAGCCATTTTAGGAGGAATCTTAGCCACTCTGAAGAAACTGTTACAAAGTAACAAGAATAGATTGTTCTGCTGAGGCTACATTCTGTCTGAAAAAAATCACTGCAGTATATACTGGACAATATAAATGATAATTAATTATCTTACTAGTTGTTTATATCTCTTTCTTGTTCTTGGGGTGTGTGGGTGTGTGCTCAGGGCAAAGATACAATGTGGCACTGGGCCTCATTATGAATGTAGCGGAAAGGCAACAACAGCGCCGGTAGTGCTACCGGCGCCGTTGTTACCTCTCCGCCACATTACGAGTTCTGCTTGCCGGTGCCAGATCGGCACCCGCGAGCAGAACTTATGATTGCACCAGCGCCGGTGCAACCATGCTCCTGATCCCCATTCTGCACCCTCAAATGGCCAATTACCGGGTCCGCCAAGCTCGGCATGACCCGGTTCTTGCCCATTCACGGGTGCCGGAAATAATGCAACTCTGGCGGCAGCCGTGCCCTTAATAAGGGCAGAGTTGTAATGAGGCCCACTGTGTTCACTTTTAGACATTGGACCTCATTATGAGTTTGGCAGTACCCCAGCAGTAAATCTGCTGATATACCGCCAAATGGAATTATTGCCACCGCCACTCTGTCCCGCGGATTTGCCGCAGGATTCCAAGTGATGGTAGGGCGGTGTAAGTCCCCATTTTTGGAGTCCATAGGAGTCTATGGGTATTTTGGCAGAATTACTTCCAGCGGTAGGTAATTCTGTCACAGTAATTGCCTTGAATTTTTGGCAGTAGGGAGGATGTTTTACCTTCAACTTTTAGTTGGAGGTAATCCTACCTCCCTACCGCCAAACTCGTAGTTTGGCAGTGCTGTGATGCGTTACTAACACAGGGGTCACGGAATTGCAATCTACTCCTGCTACTTTGTAACAATTGCTTGAATGTGTCAAGGATTCATTCTAAAATGGCTGCCCACTGAAGTCAATTTCCACCAAAGTCTATTTCAGAGCACATTTAGGGGCTAATTAATATAATTTTTTTTGTTGGTCTAAGGACTATTTAAAACAAAAATGATGCGGTGTGATAACACCCTCACCCCTTAGTTCTTCTCACTCCTGCCAGACAATTGCAAACAAATGCATGAAGTTCATCACATTTTTCCCTCCTAGTTTTTTTTTTGCATCTACATACAGTTTGTGATGTTCCTTATTCAGATGTACATGATCAATATGTTGTTTGTCTGTGTTCTATTGTTTGAATCAAAATCCAAAACAAAGATTTTAACTTAAAAGATGCTGACAATGAACTGCGGCCCTAAATATTATACGCCAGCTGCCTTGTTTAACAGTGATGGTCGGACCTGTCTTCATTTACCCCTGTTTTCTTTTTCTTACAGGAGATGTGTTCAGACACTGAAGAAGCCTTAGCTACCACTACCACAGACCAAATGCCACCTGGTAAGCCATAGGCAATGTATTGTTTTTCATGACACTTAAACATTGGGCTTCATTACGAGGTCGGCGGCAACCCGCCGTTGCTACCGGGATGTCAGGCGGTGGGAACTGTAAGACCCCATTCCCATGGAGTGCCATAGGACTCGACAGGAATGGGAACACTGAAGCACCGGCACCATTGCTAATGGTGACGGTGCTTCCATGAAACCATATCTGCACCGGCCGGGGCTCCCAGCAATTCATACCTGCTGGGATCACAAGCCCCTGCAAGCATTCTCGTAGTGTGGAAGTCTGGAGAGGGTGCAGGTATGCTGCTACCGGCAACCTTATTTCCGGACCGTCGGACTTTTAAGGAGGCCCAATTCTGTTCGAAATAGCTGGTCTGTTATTATTTATTAGTACCCAGCGAGGGACGATGAGATTGTAACATGTGATCTCAATGGCCCTCGCCGGTGCGTTACGCAACAGTGAATCCCTCTCCCCCACAATGTTCCTTCCTTTCTGTCCCCGGCGGGGGCAGGCGGTCACAGCCACTCAGCCAATGAGGAGGCTCGGAATGGTGTAATCCCTGCTCCAAGCCACCACATGGCTGGAGGCTGCCATATTCCCCCGCCGGGGATCGAGGTAAGTGTTATTCCATCCCCCGCCCCCCTCCCAATCCAAAGAATCCCCTCACTGTCCTCCCAACTCCACTTACCTTCTTTTTTGTCCATTTTGGGAGTGGGCGCACTGGGAACACTTCTATCGTCAGCGCGTCCGCTCCCGATCCGCGACAGGCCGTCATGGAAAGGAAGAAGGGACTACATGTAGTCCCTTCCCTCCTTTCCATGGCAGACATTTTATTTTGGTTAAATGTTTCCCTACTTTTTGAATGGACACCATGGAAAGGGAGAAGAGACTACTTGTATTTTGTTTGTTGACTTTTTCACGTTAATTTTCAATAGCCGTCATGGAAAGGGAAAACAGACTTCGGTTTCCCTTCCCCGGCAGCCATTTTTTAAAAATGTTATTTATTTCTGTTTCCCGAAACGCCAGAGCATTTAAGAACAGAAAATAAATGCTTTTAGTGCCCAGGTCTTACGGGCCGGGGTACTAATAGCAATAGGCCCCTCGCAAGGGGGGGTCATTACCACTTCAGGTAATGCCCCGGGGCCTTTTTGTTAAGGCACTCGCAAATGGGCCCCAGAGGATTACCTGAAGTGGTAATGACCCCCCACACCTCCCTGTTCGGGAACTGTTGCTTAATTCAATGGCTATGTTTCAAAAGACCACATGCCTAATTAATGCACACGTGAAAGTTGAAGTAAAAACGAATTCTTGAATAAAAACGATAGCAAAATATAAAGGGTTAGAATATTTTTTTAAGAATTCAGTAACAGCGATTTTCTAATGGGAAGTGGGGGAAGAAGAAATTATGCAAAAATAGAGGGAACTGCCAGAAAAGCCCATGATCCCTTATCTGTACTTTCCGAGAGGAATGCAGGCTTCCCTGTCATAGAACCAAAGAACCTTACGTAAGGGTGTGGGCTACCCCAGTAGCTATTCAGTACACAGTAAAATACCTCCCCTAAATAAAGAATACTGAAAAAAGAGGTAAGAAACAACTTTTACGGAAAACAACTCAACTAAAAACAGAGAAAGCAAAAAACAGACTTTAATATTGAAGAAACACAAGAAAAACATCTGTCCATGAGTACTGTGACCTTTAAAGTAAGGTAGGAGGGTGGAGACTGGCCTGAGGAGTGCTTCCTCTTATCTTTCAAAGCATACCTTTACATAGATGGACATAGCTGCAAAGGAATGGGTGCTTACTTGAGATGGGGGTGGGCTTCAGGTGTTCACCTCAACGCCACTAAATCATTTTGAAATAAAACCAGATTTTTTAAACCAAATACATATATTTGGACAGAATTTACTTTTTTGGAAAAAAGGCGAGTAAAATGATACACGACGTTCTTTTCACTTTTGCTAGCGCATCTTCTCGCTTGTGCCAAAAAAAGCAACAGGCCAATTCTTAAAGGGCATCTGAACGAGCACATCTTAGATCGCAGATGCACTCCTTCAGGTGCCCTTTTTCCCCTCTTTGCACATTTGCGCAAATAAGGAGGCATTTTAGGGCATTTAAAGGCGCATCCCGAATTAACAAACGGAATGCGCTTTTAATTGCCTTGGAATTACAGTCATTCCTCTGTGCCTTTTAAAAGAGGCGCAGGGGGATGCGCAGATCCTGCAGGGTCGTTTCTGACCCTGCCATGATATTTATTGAAGTCCGATAGCCTTGGGTTAAAAGGCAGCGGTCAGACTGGCATTTCCATCCCTCCCAAATGGGGATGTTAATAATTTGTATTCGATCTAAAGGGCCTTTCTCTGTGAAATGCCCTCCCAACAACCACGTGGTTGCTGGCAACCTGTCATACGCTAGTGTGACACTGATGTACGCCAGGGGTCTTCCCAGTGCTTTTTTTGCACTACTTTCACCCCCTTCTGAAATGAGCAGGTCCTCTTTCAGAAGAAGGGGACTTGCACAATAATAGCCCAAATGAAACGAGGGCATTCTCATTTGCACTATTCTTTGGAGAAGCTGCCCTACTGCTGCTGTTTGATGACCTCACTCGTAAGGTACGTGTGTGGTGTGCTGTGCTACATGTGAAGTTTGGAGGTGTCATAGGGCTGGCAAATTGCTCTCGTCATGTGCGAGTGTAGCTTGTGTGTTACTTGCACAGCTAGAATGTGTCAGGGAGTTTGCTCTTCATAGTTTAAGCAAGATGTGTGATGAAGAGTTAAGCGCGAGTAGGGTTGGTGCTCTTTGTAGTGTACTGTTTGGTGGTGAGGGAGGTCTTTGGGTAGTTCTGTGGGGGACTGCATCTTCCATTGCCCAGCCCCTCGCCCCCACTTCCAGGTGTGTGTAGTGGAATTTGTTGTCTACTTGTGGGTGCTAGTGGATATATCCATGTGATATTGTGGTTCAAGGGTGGGGTGGTGTTTCTGGGTTGGGTGTCTACAGGTCTAAAAGGCACAGACAATCGTGGGAGTGCTGAGTAAGAACTTCTCCAAGGACTCGATCAGAACAGAACCCCCTGATCAGAAGACTCACTGCCACCACTGCAAACCCCTCCGACCGCAACCCGCGGCCCAGCACTGCGAAGACCCTGGGAAATCAGCCGACTGTGACAAGGCCAAACAGACCACAAACCCACGACTACATACTCAACCCGAGAAGATGGAGTAATGAGGCTCAAGCCTCGGTATCCAAATTCACCGCTGATGGATACAAAGCTATCAGTAAGAAGAAGAAGCTGGAGTGCCCTGGCTGTCTGAGGGGGTGACTTAACGTGTATATTGCATGCCCTCCCTTGAGATACTGTAATCATCATCATGCAATTAATCATCATGTCATCATTTATATAATGGTAATCCCCTGCTAGGGTGTGCACTCTGTAATAGTAGGCGGCAGGTGGAGACATTTCAGAACAGGGTTGTACATTCCGGAGCATTTAAAGATGAATGATGTTTGGTCCAGGAACAGGAAAGGAGTTCCAGGATGTAATAGCAGGATTGGCGAAGGATTGCCCTCCCGCCTGACTCTTTTGATATAAGGATTAGCAAGAAAGAATGTCCTGGAGGATCGGATCACACAATGTGGATTATATATTGACATTCTTTTCACCTACTAACGGGGAATTACCATAAGCCCTTTTGGGAGCCAATGTTAGGGCAGCAAAGGTAACCCTGTAAGCAAGTGGCAAGCAGTGGAGTCTCCGGAGAAGCCTTGTCTCATCTAAGAGTGTTAATCACAACTCTGGCCTGAATTCGGTGGATAAGCTTTGTCGGTGCCAAGATGAACAATGTGAGGGGGGGTATGGGGGGGTGATTGCATAATGATTTAGTCTTTACTAAAATAGAATCGCAATCCATCAGTGTGTTGAAAGTGCAAACTATAATTCTCTGCTATGGAAATTGGAATCACAGAGTGTCTATTGCAGGTCCCCATTTCTGGAACTCCTTACACCCCTTGATCTGTTCGAATTCTAACATCCTAAAATTACAAAAGCCTCTCACACCTTTCAGTTTCTATCCCTCGCATTTGAGTCATGCCATTGCATCTAGAAATGTACCAGCCATCATGTGTCTACTCTGTGTGCCATCCTTTTGCCACTCCCGGTTTGGGGGACGCGCCTTTTCCATTGCGGCGGCACAGCTTTGGAACAATCTCCCCATGACATTGAAAAATACTTCTCACCATCTGGCCTTTAGGAAGGCTCTTAAAACATATATTTTTTTAATTCTGTGAGGTCTGGCTTATACATTTTTAGGGCTTCTGTCCTCCCTCTCCAGCGGCATGATGCTTGCTAGTGACCGTGCGCTTTATAAGTTATCATAACATAACAGGTTTGCCTTGCCTTACTGACAATTTACTAATATTTCTGTGCCCGAGCCAAGTCAGAAAAGGGTGATGGGTCTTACCCAAAAATCAAAAAGAAATTATAAAAGAAATCTAAGCACGACAACTGTATTGGAAGGGGTTGAGGGCCACAGGTTATAGATTCATTTACGTTTCTGATTGATTTTCCGTTGTACGTTTGGAAATCCCAGACTCTTTTTTAAAACATCTTTTTATAGTGTCTTTTAAGCATCCCTTCATCCTCAATTGGGCCCTCTTGCTTGCCAGACAATAAAGGGAGAGAAGCTAAAATCTGCCTCCAGAGACTATTTCAGATATGTGTTGCCATTGTAGTTATGCAGAGCCTCTGAAGCAGAGTCCCTCATCGTTTGAACACCTTTTGACAGAAATATTCTTGGAAACTACGCAAAACAACTTTGAAAATAAACCTCATGAAAGCAGAAATATTAAAACTGCTCTTAAGACTTTCTCCACCAAGGATTTTGGTGTGTCATGCGTCAGAATCATTACAGTTGCTAAACAGGTCAAGAGGAGGCCTGGCAGCACAGGACCAGGTCACAAGCTGTAGCTGCATTACTTGTGGTTTGTAAAGCTCTAGAGTAAGAAAATAGTCCCCACCCTGACATATGGAGTGGCGGTCTGTGGCCACTCAGTTGTAAATAAGACTGCACAACTTGAAATTCTTTGTCTAAAAGATATGTTAAATTTGCCAATAAATTGCCCCGTATAGTGTTTATACTTGGAATTTCATCTCACCAATATAAGAGTCATTGTCCAAGAACGGCAATTGATGCTTGAGTGGAGGCTGTCTTCTGTGGCCACTAATACCCTCGTGGACATGCTTGGCAAAAGTAGTGACTCGGAATCCTGGGAAGCGAATGCTTTGACATTAATGCGCATCCCTCACAATGTGTGGTGTTACCTCAAAATACATCTCCCCAGCTCTGAACTGAGCCACTTTTAAACTGATTGCTAACATTGACACTGCACAAACGACAGTTCAATTAGCAACTAAGTGTGGAGCTTATTCGCCAATTGAACAAGTGCAACACACCCCCACTCATTATTTACCCGAATTTCCTGATAACAGGTCATTATTTCCAGTCTACCCGAGAATACAATGTAATCTAGTGGATCCATGTGAAGTGGTCAGAGCCGTTCCTAAAAAACAACTGTCTGAGTGGTTCTCTAGAATGGATCCACTAAACATCTTATTGTAGAGTGTGAGAGCCTCAATAATTTAAGTAGGAAGACTGCATTGTCATATAGTTATCCTGGTTCCCTAAAGATTCACAAGGAAACTACGGAATCATTTTGTTTTTGGGTGGCAATACCAATCAGATTTTGTACCGAACTAAGATGTGGAAATATATTGATCTTTCATGCACCTGAGTATTTTATACTGTTTATGCATCTTTTGGATACAGTTTTATTTGTTTTTGGATGTCGTCCATTTCCTTTTGTGTATAAAAAGCCGTAATTGGCTGTAGTATAGAAATAAAATAAATAAATAATGCTACGCTTGTGGTTTGTAGGGCCATGAGGCAGATGGCAAGTTGATTATTCTTGACACCACATTTTTTTAAGACGACCTGATTTGTTAACAGCACCTTTTAAAATTTGTTTGAAAAGTATTGTAAGGCCCGAGCTACTTTTTATCTCTGTTTGTCTTTGTTTGATTTATGTTTTCTGTTTAAAAACGAATAAATACATTTTAAAACATTACAAAACATTTTGTCATTTTGAAATAACTCAGCTGTTACCCTCGTGCATGAGATTTTGTAGATCCTTAATGATTGGAAGTAGACCCCAAAGTGCCTTTGCTCAAACATATGGATACAAATTTAGCATCATTGGGCGGCTCCCGTCCACCTCATGATAGGCATAATTTAGGCATGCGAGACACAAACTTCTTTAATGAGGAACTGAAAAGAAATATATGAAAAGACAAGTTCTCAAAGGCTAAGCAGTTGAAATAAATTATAACCGTGTTTCCCATCACACTGACATTTGGCATGGAGCAATGTCTGGAGTACAATTCTTCCTTCCTCTCAAAGTCCTTTTCTGTGATTGGCTTCTTTTTTGAGCCTGACATAAGATTGTAAAATATTTGTGGATTAGGGACATATTTTTGTGCAGTAACCATATCTTGATTTGGAGTATCTAAATGCTTTTGTCGCGGGAACAACAGTTTCTTCTCTGGGTTTAGATTGAAAAACTGCTCAGATGTGTATTTCACCAAGTAAGTGTTCAATTTAAGAAATATGCCGCGAGCAAGGGGTCATTACCACTTCATAGTTACAGGCCTGAGTGAAGCGAGGGCTTTAACGCAGGCCCCGGGGCATTACCTGAAGTTGTAATGCCCCCACGGCGAGGGGCTTATTGGTATTAGGATCCTTTCCCATTAGACTGGGTACTAAAAGCATTTTCTTTCTGTTCTGAAACTCTCTGGCGTTTCGGAAAACAGAGCAAAACATGTTTTTTAAATGCCCAACAGGGAAGGGAAAACGAAGTCGGTTTTCCTTTTCCATGGCAGCGATTGAAAAAAATAGAAAAAAGGAAACAATAAAAATGGCCGCCATGGAAACGGGAGAAGGAACTACACGTAGTCTCTTCTCTCTTTCTGTGGCAACCATTAAAAAAAGTTTTAAAAAAATGGCTGCCTTGGAAAGGAAGAAGGGACTATATGTAGTCCCTTCCTCATTTCCATGACAGCCTCTCGCAGATCGGGAGCGAACGTGCTGGGGACACAAGTGTCAGTTCCCAAAATGGACAAAAAAGAAGTTAAGGTGGGAGGGAGGGGAGGGAATTCTGTGGATGGGGGTGGGGGAGAGGAAGACTTACCTCATTCCCTGGTGAGGGGAGATGGCGGGCGCCAGCCCAGGGGAGGCTCAGGGCGGCGGTATTACCATCTGGTAATGCCCGCGTTCTGAGCCTCCCCATTGGCTGGGAGGCCGCCACACCCACCTCGACGGGTACTAATTGAAAGGAATACCCCATCACTGCTCTAACATTTGCTAAGTGATCTGCTCTATAATTCTTCACCTGGTACTTTGGAATGTCCTCTGGATGTCTTCCAATATATTTTCGCTCCATCATAAGTGACCAGATTATCAATAGTGTGGTTTAGTTTTCCATGTTTTAAAGTCTTCTTGCTAGGATTTAGCATCCCTTTGCATTCCAACCTGGTAGGTACTCAATAAATCTATCACTTGCATAATGTGAATTGGTTAAAAACACCAAATATTTTATTTCAAGCTCCACAGCTTTTTGGATAGCCTTGTATATGGCAACCATTTCTGCTGCCTAACTACTTCTGTGTCCTATTTTGTACCCTACAGAGAGGACCATGTAATTCGTAACCCATACATTGCCTATTCTCGCTACTAATACTTTGCCAGTTTCATTATTGCCATGGAAAACAGCAATCCATGTATAAGGTTGGCAACCCGTTATCTCTTTCCTCATGAAAAGCTATGGTGGGAGAATTACTAGATGTCCAAGATTGAATCAGCTGCACAGAACATTTAAACCCAAAGGTTTCCTACAGTTAGAGAACCGAGAAAGGCAAGAGGAGAGAGGCTGCAGAGTATGCGGAGCATGAAGCAAGACCGTTGACAGAGGCAGTTCGCAGGAGAAGGTTCGTGGGGACAGCATTGAACGGCTGCCTGCAACAGGTTGGCAGCATTCTAGAATGGAGAGGAGAAACTCCGGTAATGAGAAGGTGAATGACGTGCAGTGGGATCAGAAGAGGAGAGGCCCTGTTGAGCTACACAGGTTCTGGTGGTGAAGGAAGCAAACGCTGATGCAAGAACCAAAGGAAACCTCTGAGCAGACTGGGAAGTTAGCCCCGCTAAAGACGGTTTCTCTGTGAGCCAGACTGAGAGTGAAGGGAGCCCAGTGATGTGCAAAGACATTAAAAACCCTTTGAAGAATACTTTTGAATATCGACCGAATAGAATTATAAAGAGGCAACCACGGTACAATTCTCCTGAAATGAGATGTCAGTTGAGGTAAACCTGGAACCAGCATTGCTACAAATCCAAAGACATTGGGAGAGAGATAAGGATGCAAAGGTTTGGCAGCTCTCCTGTCACGAGAAATCAGTTTGGGGAGATCTGGAGCACGCAATGTCAAAATCCAAGAAAAACTGAAATGTTGACAGACAGAGCTTGAACAAACCCTCATATAGGAAATGGTTAGATGTGATTTTAACAAATCTTAAAACAACAAATTAATTTTTAACAATGAAACAGATCTAAAAAATAAATGAAGAATGTTTTTCTTTGTTTTTGTGGGGGAACCCACAACACCCCCTTTTTTAAAATTCATTCTTTTGCACCACCCCAAACACTACTATTCCGGTTCCCAACTACATATATATAGTTTTAAAAAATGTGTGTTTTTTTTTTAGATGTTTGGGTTTGTTTAAAATTCCATTTGTTCTGTATTCATTAAAATCACTGCATACCATAGGAAATGTCTTAATCGGGGAATTTGGGACAAGTAATCACTGAAGTCAACAAGTTGTGTTTTTGAAAAAAGTATGATACCTAAAGTGGAAAGAAGATTGTAGAAAGACATGATAAGAGTATCAGGTAACAATCCTTTTTGGAAAGTGATACATGGCAGGAGAGTGTACCAGGAGATCTATATCAGTCAAAAAGAGATATGCCTGGTAGGAGAGTAAACCAGGATATCAAGAGCTTTTTCAGTTAACAAAGTTGAGAAATTCCTGGCAGGGAGTATAACATGAAAGGAACAATTATATAAAAGAGGAACATTATCATTATGAACTGTGTTCTAGGAAAGAGAAATTTGGTTTTGCTATCTTGAGACAAGTGTTCTATAAAAGTGATAATTGGTGTTTGCCATTCTGACAACAGTATTCCATGGATGAGACATTTTGCTTTGACAAAGGAGACGCTTTGTGGAAAAGACATTTTTCATTCGTTTGACAGAACATTGTTGGAACAACATATTTCCCACAGGCTTTGGGGAAGAGAGCCAACTCCTGAATACAAGCATTGCCTTTATTGGAATTACTTATTTTGAACTTTCACATAATAATTTGTTGGGTTGGAATTAGAAACAATTACCTTGCACATTTTTGTATATGTTAGTGTGAGGGTCAGATACAAATTGGATACAAGGTAAAATTGCTTTAGTTTTATTTTCACAGGTAGGGACATTCTCCTTAGGATAGGGACAGATAGGCCTTTATTCCACCACTTTTGTTTAATAAACATGGCGAATGTTGAAAACCCTACAACTTTATGTATGTCTCTAATTTCTGAACCCTAACACCTCTCCCGTCTTGATAATTGCTCTGCTTTACAGAATTCCTTCCTCCCATCCAACCCCTTTACTCTTTGGGCCTCATTCCGAGGTTGGTGCTAGTCATGGCGCTATTAGCTGGTGCTTCTAATCTGATGCTGCATGATCTGTGCCATGCTTTTGGCAACACACTTTGTGCAATTATTGATTTGTTCTTTAGAAATGTAGCTTATGTGGAATGCTTTGGGGATGTTGTAAAGTTTACGTATGTGCGGTATGCATCGCCAGTAAATCCAGGGTTTCATGGTCTTTATGAAGCAGGCTTGATGGACTAGAAAAGGAGTTACAAGGCTTAGGTGGAGCCTGCATGGTGTCAATTAACTCAATATCATGCATGCCAACCCTCCCGATTCAGGCAGGAGACTCACGATAATTCCAGCCCCAATTGATTCCTATGGGAAACCTTCTGTCTCCTGATTTCGAGGACGAAATCTCCCTCTCGGGTGCCTCAGAATGTTGGCATGTATGCAATATGCTCGCAACGATACTGGTCACAATTGACGAGTTTCACGCGACAGGTAAGAGAAGCTAGTGTTAGATGGTACTGGGATGGAGAGCAGCATGGCAGAACATTGGCTCGGCAGGTATGCGCTATTAGCGCCATGACTAGCACCATTACCGGTACCATGTCCGCCCTTGTTCAATGGGGACTTACCGGTCTAGTCCGACCTTTGCGGGACCCGTAAGTCCCCATTGAAAATGTCAATCCCCATTCCCATTTGAGCCCCCATAGGGCTCAATGGGAATGGGGAGGGTGCTAATAATGGTACCGTAAATTAGGGGACCGTTATTAGCTGCGGGTCCCGTCCTTAATGCCTGCTAAAACGGAGCGTTAAGGAAGGACCCGCAAAGGGACCACGGAATAGGGTCGCAAAGGTATTACCGGCATCGGTGTCATTACCGGTGCCCGGTATCCTTTTGCGCCCGGGTCGTAATAACCCCCCTCTGTCTTCATCTCAGCAATTTGTCTTCTCTTCTCACGCCCTCCTCGCTCCTCTATTACTGCGTCTCTTCTTTCTATCTATTTTCTTCCCTATGACTCTCGTCTTTCATTTCATTTTCTTTGTATCATCTTTAAGTGTTAACATAGCTTTGCCCCTCCCTATCTTTCTTCCATTGTCTCCCTCTATTCACCCTGGCGTTCTCTAGGCTCTCAGCATCTTCATCCTCAGTCTTACCCTTGACCTCCTTGTGCTTCTTTGCGTTTTCGTTCCTTCTGTTTTAGCCCCCAAGCACTGGAATGCAAAGCCATCTGACATCCGCGCTTCCGCCTCTCTTAAGATCTTTCATTCCCATCTGAAGGCCTATTTTCTCTCTTCCTTGACTTCTTCTTAACTCTTCTCCAGCTGTTTGTCATTGGACTCATTACTTCATTATTTTCTGTACCAACGTTATTCTTTTTTTGTACAGCATTGAGCAAATCTAATGCCATTTTTGGATGTTTCACAAATCAAATATTGTAGATAATGTTAGGCCCTATTTTTACTTTGAGCATGCATTTTACTACAACTGATGCTCAGTTTCTGGTTGACCAAAACCAGACACCTGTTGGGTTTTTATAACAAAATGTATTTATTTGTGTAATTCCTCTCTTGTCCCAGGGGACATTCTGCATTGTCACTCTGGGTACTCACTGATTTGCACCTGTGTGCTGTTGAGCCCATCTGGTATCTGAAGCTCAGCAATGACTAAAGCTCATGTTCAATAGTCATGCCCTAATGCAGGCAAAATTAGATTGGGTTTATACATCTATATGCTGGGGGCACAGCACGGCCCAGAGCAAGATGGCTGCTTTTGCTTAAGGCTCATTAAGTCTGTTTGAATTTCAGTCCAAACCTTCATAAGCCTTCACCTGGTTATTGCCTGTACCTCTATTGGTGATTCCATAATGTGGTGCCACATCTAGGCATTCCAAAGCTTTCCAAAGCTTTAGATCATTGTGCTGGATTGGGGGGATTTGGATTACTTGATTCCCAGTCCACACTTTTCCATCAAGAGTGATGGTGCACTGTGGAGGTCTGCTACAGACAGGATCCTGAGGCTCTCCTTTCCATGCACCTGTGTGGCTCAGAGTCAGACTGTTTTGTTTGCTTGAAGCTCCGGTGGTGGGGTGGCCTCTTTGCCTCACTTTGCAATTGCTCCACCATCTCCCATCAAGCCACTGGATCCTTAAGATGTGAGGCAGCACTCACTTGGAGGCATTTGGAATAGTACTGGTATGACCCGAGGGTGTCTCTGCCTGCTGTGAAACCTGAAGTCATTGGACCAAAGCCATATTGTCCAGCCTGGACTGGGTCCCAAGGCCCACCTGGGGGTAGTGACCACATGCCCCAATCGAGGATCTGAAATATGTAGGTGTGAAGATTTCCAGAGCTCCATTGTTCCTTTGTCTCTCAAGGAGTCCTCAGGACCCATTTTGGGGGAGTTAAGCCTACTGTTTCTTTTTTCCTTTCTTGCCAGGTGTTGCTATATTTGCTTCTGATTTACAGGTTGTGAATGAGTGTGCGAGTTGAATGAATTTCCCCCATCTTGGTATGTGGGGTAGAAGGCCTGGGGCATCGGTTGGTCTCGCCACTGCCTGATATGCGTATTAGAGGGTGGAAAGAGTTGAAACCTGCAAGCTCACCACACTGCCAAGATGAGATGTTATATCTTCAGGGGTGTTGCAAAACGCTGCCTCAAAGACACTCAGAAACATTCCATCAGGGATTTCTAGGAAAACCCTGGTGCAAAACTCCCATGCACTCTTCTCTGCGAATGGTGGCGCTCTTATAACCAGAGGTTATCTGGAGCAAAATGTATTCCATGCAGCAAAATATTACGGCGGGCTGTGCTTTTAAGGCCATATCCGCTCATCATAAAAGGAAGCATGAAGTCTGTGCAACATGAGAAATGAAGAACAGAATGGAACAACTGCGAGAAGGAGACAGACAGTGAGATGCCATTGATTGCATTCCCATAGTCACGGAAAACCTCGAACGCCTGAACTCACACAGGAAGCCTTCCAAGATGCTGAAAAAGCTTCAAGAACTACATAAAGATGTGGAACAAACAGATGAGTGGAATTAACCTTGCTATCCAATTCAGAGAGACTCATTCAAACAGATTTTAAAATCCATTATGAAAAGTGCAAACCAGAGGTGAAAATGCCCAAAAAAAACAAAGCAGCCCCTGCCAGTCCCAAGGATGTTAACAGCTACTAAGACCTCTAAGGGTCTATAAAAGAAATGGGTTTAACCCAGAGAGGGGGGAAGAGGCAGACGTTTGTGTGTAAGCCGACATGGTTCTGGTCGGTCCCTGGATAAACAAGCAAACCACTACCTAGGAAGTGGTAGTGCATGTTTTGGCAGCTGTGCAGTAGTTTCTCTGGAGAAAGGTACACCAGAGACTCAACCTTCAGAAGGTGTGCTGAATGAAGGGGTAGAAGTAGAGAAGGTTTCCCGAGCTAAGTGCCAAACTAGAAAAAAGCCTGAAGGCGTAGGACTTCCTAATGATTTGCAAGAGGAGAGGTCCGCGGCAGTACGGTAACATTATACAGTGTGCCTGAAAAGCGCTCTGAATGAAGAGGTGAAATATCCATTGTTCCTAAATGAAAGGCTCGGAAACGAAACCCAAGGTCTGGGAGAGACCTAAAGCAAATGCTGAGAAAACCAAGATATGGGAGAGATCTTAAGTGAACGCAAAAAAACTCAAAGTGTAGATGAGACCTAACGCTGATGTGGTGAAGCCTAACGTCTGGAAGATAACCCAAGTCAAAACTGAGGAACTCAAGGTCTGGGAGGGTCCCAAAGTGAATGATGGGAAGGTAAAGGTCTGCGAGGGACCTAAGGTGAATGCTGAGAAACCCAAAGTCTGATAGAGACCAGAGACCTAAAGTTAATGTGGAGAAACCAAAGGCCTGTGTCAGAAAGCTATCAGGCTCAGTTACAGCCTGAGAAGAGAAACCTTGGAAGCCTGAGACCTCTGAGAGGTTTTGAGGGGTATCAAGAAAACAGTAAGACCCATCAAAGAGGCTTCCCAGGAGACGTTTTCTGTTTTTGATGTGCTAGACAAGGGTTGGACATTTGACAGTAGGATTTGTAAACTCTTCTGTTGTCTGTTTCTTGGAACAATTTGTATTATAGAATAAGGTAACTAATTGTATAAGGACCTGTTCAGATTAGTATTTGGAACTGTCTGTTGGCTACTTCTCTGGAAATAGTGTTGTAGATGAGGGCGTCTTTTGAAGGACAATGGTTCTAAAAATTAGATTAAGAGCTTTAAGAACGTTATCATTTAGACCCTCATCCTCTGAGGTGTCGGATACCCCAAGAAAGCCAAATTTGTGTTGTCTCAACCTGTCGTCTGACATGATACTGAATAAAGTCATTTTTGAAGCACACTTATCTGGGGTCATGTGTGCCATTAATCTGCCTCATCATATGCACTACATTCCACCTACTCCCATTTCCTTCTAATGTGTTCCAATGTTTTGCTTTCTTTGGGATGATGGTGTAACTGAGCTTTGGGTTTGACTGGGGCAGGTGAGAGTTAGGAGAAGCACAGGTGAGAGGTAAGGGTGGGGGCCTCTCACTGGACGATGTCTTGTATGGATTTACATGGTGTCAATCTCTTCTCCTAGATTGTATGGGCTTTGAATCTACCAATCAAATACAGGAAAGTAATGGCTTGTTTGGAAAGACATGGGATTAGCATACCCTTTCTTCAGTAAACCCACCTGGCCCCTAGACATCATAGTGCTTTTGATAAGACATGGAGTATCAAAGAGGCTTTTCATTGCTTTGACCACAAGCATAATGGTTAGTGACAATTATTCAAAAATGGCACCATTTTAAAGTAAATAGTGTGTGTCTGGAGGACTGGGGCAGAGCTTTGTTGACAGTGCAAGCTTTGAGCAGGTATGATGTTGCTTTGGGGGGTGTCTGTTTACCTAAAATGGCATTACAGAGGTTTAGGTTTGTGTTACTGGTGCATGGATAAACTTTACAAACACAACTATTATATGTGGAGGTGACCGTAATGCTACTCTGAGAGGGGATTTGGACAGGTCAGGATGTTTTACTAGAACCTTATCCAAATCCCCTAAAGTAGATCAGACAAATTAAAAAGCAGTTTTATATGGTATATTTATAGCATCCCTGGTGGGGGGGGGGGAAGTGGTGCACATCTATTCAGTTACCAAGAAGGCAACATTAAAAATTTAGCTTTTCTGTTTTAAAGATGTGAGTTCCACCAGGTACCCGATTGCGTCTTGTTTCCTCATACTCTGTCCAATCACTCGCTGGTGCTTCTAATCTGATGCTGCATGATCTGTGCCATGCTTTTGGCAACACACTTTGTGCAATTATTGATTTGTTCTTTAGAAATGTAGCTTATGTGGAATGCTTTGGGGATGAAGTAAAGTTTACGTATGTGCGGTATGCATCGCAAGTAAATCCAGGGTTTCATGGTCTTTATGAAGCAGGCTTGATGGACTAGAAAAGGAGTTACAAGGCTTAGGTGGAGCCTGCATGGTGTCAATCAACTCAATATCATGCATGCCAACCCTCCCGATTCAGGCAGGAGACTCACGATAATTCCAGCCCCAATTGATTCCTATGGGAAACCTTCTGTCTCCTGATTTCGAGGACGAAATCTCCCTCTCGGGTGCCTCAGAATGTTGGCATGTATGCAATATGCTCGCAAAGATACTGGTCACAATTGACGAGTTTCACGCGACAGGTAAGAGAAGCTAGTGTTAGATGGTACTGGGATGGAGAGCAGCATGGTAGAACATTGGCACGGCAGATATGCGGGCAGAGGGGAAACAGAGATATCTGTGAGTTTGCACTTTCCAACGGCTCCCTGTCCCCCGGGGTTGAGGATATCAACAAAACTCTTAAGTGTTGTTATGAAAAATTCAGCCTTGAAGATGTTAATGATCAAATATGCTTGCAGCGGATCAGACCATCTCGAAGTGTTGGTTGAAGGGTATGGGAAAGAAGTTCCTTAAAATGCAACACTCTTTGCAGAGACAATCCACACAGCCTTTTATGTCATGGCAGGGGGGCGATGCCCCTAAAATGGACCGGCTGTCAATAAACATAGTTTTTTAGAAATATTTTAAGTGTGATACAATTATAAAATCAACTTGTCACACATCTAAAAAGTAAAAACACAATCAAAACAAATCATATCAAATACTTTCATGACACATACTACATGATATCAATGCATACATATCAAACTTAACAAACAAACTCAACAGATGAGGACAAAGAAAAGATAAGGACCAAATCACAAGTCCTCCACTCTAAGCACTTTACTAGGTCTACTTATGGTCCCACCACCTTCAACAGCAGTGTTTGTTATGCCACTCGCCAGACTCTCACAATTGCGAGAACTAGGGAAACACTATCACCAGATACACAACTC
Source organism: Ambystoma mexicanum (assembly GCF_040938575.1). NCBI lineage: Eukaryota > Metazoa > Chordata > Amphibia > Caudata > Ambystomatidae > Ambystoma > Ambystoma mexicanum. The sequence goes on from NC_090933.1 coordinate 73,312,131, forward strand.
ATCCAAAATAGGTTAGAAAGGATCACATGTATGTTATCCACATGGTACACTGCATAAATGGCAAACAACGAAGGGCATGACGTCTTCACATGTCTAATTGTTTCAGCTTGGACAGGATCTGCACGCAATGTACAGGTGCATGTTTCTACTGGCATACCCACCTGGACCCCACAATTAGCCAACACATATAGTTCATTAAACCCGAGCAGCATAAAGGTCCTTCTCAAACCCAGGGAAGGGAATTGGTAGATGTACTGAGTACTGTTGAGTTTTTTTTTTATAGGGACAGTACATCCTTGTAAATGTGCTTAAAGATCTCAGCCTACCCATGTGATCGTGGTTTCTTACCCAATGCATCTCTTAAATTCCTTAAGCAATATTCCTTCACCATTCTGACTCCTAGGCCATTTACAAGTCCAATCAATTTCCTCACAGAATTGCTTGTTGACAGCTTTAACGTTAAACAGAGCAGCTCCAGGGACACACTTAAGGGCTTTTCTTAACATATTTAACGCTGTATACACTTTATAAGGATTTTCTTGATGAAGTTCTCCTTCAGCTAATGTCACATCATGAAGAGAGAATCAAGAAGGGCTCATTGCCTGATAAGACTAGCAAGGATTGACTAACTCATTTACTTAAGCGGGAGGACCTACACTTATCTCCTGCCCACCCCCTCGAAAAGATACCTTGTACCATTTTATCTCCTGATCAATTTGGATAACAAAATCCTAGCCAAGTCTATTGCTAATAGGCTCAACCCTCTCTTGCAGCTCTTTATCATATTGGATAAATGCAGTTTCATCCCGGGGAGTTCCAGCAATGATGAGGAGGCTGTTTGCTCTACTTCATTAAGTGGATTGATGGATACATCTGCTTGATGCCGAAAAGGCATTTGATGCCATCAAACGGCCTTCTCGCTTTTCTGTGCTGTCAAGGATAGGGCGGGATAGAAATGCACTTCTGTACAACAATAAAAGATCCAGAGTGCCCACCAACGGAAATGTATCAGAAGAGTTTGTGATGAGAAGGAGATCCTGACTAAGCTGTTCGCACCCCATCATGTTGTTTGCCTTTGTGATTGTGCCTTTGGCAGCAAGACTGAGAGTGGTGCATGGGGGTGGGGGATTATAGGTTGTGGCGGGCCAGAAGAAGGACGCAGACACAATGTTGACATTCCACAGATTATTTATTAAATAATAAGAATAATTCCTATCTACCCCTATTGCTGTGAGGGTATTCCCTGCATATATAAATAACTAAGGTGCTTGTGGTCTCCAGATAATAAATAGCCAACTGTCCCAACAAACTGTTACCTGACCCTAGCACTATTGTAACTGAAGTAAATTAAGTCAGGAGAATGACTCCCTGCTCTTGAATGTCTCTTCTTAAAGAGTTGACTTCTTCAATTCAAAGTTCTTTTAATAGGGTATGTTTAAATAGTTTCTTGTTACCTTCTCTACCAGATCTTGTAACTCCTTCAGTACGTGTTTGGGTTTACTCTCTTTTCCCTGGTCAATGTTCAGTTGATCTTATCTTATGCTCTGTCTTATCCTTTGATCAAGTTTGCTATTCCTTTGGCTTCCTTCGACATATACCTTCTTAGGTGGGACAGAGTTTCTTGATATTTAACATTCTTCCTCTCCTGAGGTAGCTTGGTTTCTCCCTTATAGGCTGTACTGGTCTTTACTTCATATTCATAGGATTCTCTTTCTGATATGTTTCACGCTGCCTTCTACCCTTATGGGAGATTTCCCCCTCTTCCCAGGGTATTTGTACCTGGTGCTTATTAGTCTGATAAATGTAATCGTAATTCTCTTTCTCACATTGTTACAGTTCCATTGTATCGCCTTTCTATTTCATATCTCATCAATTTCACTTGGATGAGTTTTTTCCGGATGTATATTGATCCCAAGCAGTTCTCCTGTCCTCCCTGGTACCTCTGAGGTGGTAGGGACACATCCCTGGGACAATCGCTCACTCTTGTTCTCCTACTTGGCTCTTATTCGCTCAATCTTGAAGTCTGACGCTGTCCCGCTCTGAGTTATCTCCTTCTTTACAATCAGGTTTAGCTGCGGGTTTGTTCAGTCTAGTGCTTTCGGCATCGTTGGACAGGCGCACTGCCCACAATGAAGGTGTCGTGGTCACACCACCACCGGGGCTTCGCTTCCCATCTCCTCGGATCTGCAGTGTGTGTAAACTCTGCGCCTCAAGCATTTAACTCTCGCATTCAGACCACTTCCGAAAGTCAATGGCTCCATGATTCTGCTTGGCTCTACCTCTCTCAGCTGTGACGCTGCCAGGGGGCTTGCCCTGCATACGCTACTTTATCTCTGCTTCACCTCACCGTGTCCCCCTCTTCCAGTTTACTCATCTCAGTTCAATGGAGGTTTCTCCTTAAGGAGACAGGTTATCTTTCTTGTTCGTGGTGACATATTATGGTTTTCTCTTCAGTCAAATCTCTGAATTTCATAATGCTCTTCGTATCTGATAGTCCCATACACATTGCATTAAGGGGGATGGCCTAGGGAGTTCCTCACAGGAATGGGAGTCCTGGTCCCCGAAGAGGGAGTCTCTCCCATTGAGGTCCCACTTGCCTCGATCACTTGGTAGGGTGTTGCAGAGAGGGCTCACCTTCCTAGCCTCACTGGTGCGATTCCCCTCAGGGAGAAGGAACGAATTCCCTTGATTCGTGACAAGATGTAGTCACGCCAATAACTGATTTCTTCTCTGCTAACTATATCACCCTCTTTGTTAGATACTGCTTGCATTACCTAGTGCCAATTATGATATATGTGGTAATACTGTTGGAGCATTCAGGGTTGAAAGTGTTTTCTGAGTAAATCTGAAATATTCCCAATCACTAAAGCAAAGGTGGAAGGAGTTGGGGTCCGTATGTTGCGTTGGAGTAAGGTGAAGCTATAATACCTGGAATTGGTAGTGTCTAGAAGTGCTGAGCAAATGATTTGCTCTTATTATGGCACTGCTGTTGACAAACTTGAAGCAGTAAATGAGAGATGGATTAAGGGCCTCATTACGACCCAGGCGGTAAGGGGTTAACGGCGCCGTAAAAGGTGGCGGCGCCGTTAACCCCTTACCGCCTAATTATGAGGTCCCGTTGCGGGTCCCTACCTTAACGGCTGGTTTTACCAGCCGTTAAGGAAAGAACCCGCAAAGGGACTTTCGAGGTAATTACGGTACTGCAATTTGTGGTACCGTAATTACTGCCTTCCCCATTGCCATTGAGCCCTATGGGGGCAAAAATGGGAATGGGGAAGAGCCAATGGTGAATGGTGAATGGGGAATTACCGCCCCGCCAACCTTGGAATGGGGCGGTTATTCCGCCATCCACCATGGCGCAATCAGTAAAATACCGGCGTCCACCATGGCGCTAACAGCGCCATGGTTAATGCCTGGGTCGTAATGAGGCTCTAAGTCACCCTGGTAATTACGGGAGGATGGGCCTCATTACGAGTCTGGCGGTAACCGCGGCAGTAAAACCACCTGGTTACCGCCGGACTCGTATTACCATTCCGCCTCCGTGATTCCTGGAATTACCGGGGCATTACAACCCCGGTTTTCTGGGAATCACGGAGGCGGAATGGTGTTAATCCCCATTCCCATTGAGTCCTGTGGGACTCAATGGGAATGGGGATCATGGAAACTGCCGGTGTTTCCTCCTCCGCCTGCAGGCGGGCGGTGTTAAACCTGCCAGGTCAAACCTGGCGGGAACATCACCTCCCGCCTGCAGGAGTTGTGATCGCCACCGTTGTTTCCATACCAGGCGATTTCTTTGATAAGAGTGCATAGTATGGGCTACAGGTGGTGTTTTAGTACCTTTGAGCAAAAACAATGTAGCCACACTAGGTGGTGATAAAGTTTCACAAGTAATCCAAACCTAATCGTGGTGCCGAAGTACCACCTAGTATGCTACACAGTTTTGGTCATGGTTGGCATGTTAGCACTGCCATTAGTTTTGGGTCACATGATGCTTTAACATCACCTAGTGTGGCTACATTTTTTCTGCTCTTAGGTGGCTCTTTAGCACCGTTAGTTCTGACTCCTAGGTCATGCTTTACCACCACCCACGATTGCTATATATCTGCAGATCATAGGTGCCATTTAATGAGGCACACATTTTAGCATAGACTAGTGTGTATAGTGAGGGATGTTATTGAGGAGGAAACAAACAAACAACATTGTTTGTTATTTTATTTTTTAGTGATATGTCGTTATCTGGTACCCCATGGGAAGACTAGGTAGACTATCTATCTAGTTCTGTTTCATATGTAGTACTGAAGCTATTTCATACAGTCTGGCTCAGAGGGGGCCACTTGAGCACCAACTAGGCTGCATAGGTTAGCAAATAGGTGACATTTAAGCACCATGATCAGTTTTAGCTCATAGCTGGTTCTTTAGAGAAAAGTAGAAGGAACCAAGAAGGTGGTTATAGAAAAATAAGATATGGCATAGAATAATCAGTGCACACTGGCAGGCACTAGGACAGGCAGGTGGGGAGCCGCTTCTATGACAAAGCTCCTGCAGCCATACAGTCCCCATTGCTGGTTTCTTCGCCCGGGAACTGGCGGAAGGGCTCCATAGGCAAAGCAGTGCCTTTTTGCGAAGCTAAAACAGTTGACAGTGTTTTAATCTTTCTTTGCTAGCAATAATCGTATGCTGTATCAGAACACCCAGAGTTTTGGAAGATATTGCACCATATGTTGGCTGGGTTTTTTTTTTTTTTATCAAACGTGAGTGTATTTTATATAATTTGTCTTGGTTTATGTAAAGCCAGTTTGCACTGTTGTTCAATTTATTAGGAATACACTGCAGAGAGTATGCACTGAACAGTTCACTGGATCTGGCAAAGTAATTCCTGTGTCGAGCACTAATGAACTATGGTTCCTTAGAGAGCACTTAACGTGCACTTTGTTAATTCATTTTTCATTCAGACCTGTGTATTCACAAACTAAAAGACCTTACTTAGACTACATGGCTGCATTTGTCTATGGCCGGCTAACATTTCTACATTATGTTTAGCCACAAAGGAATGTTATTACAAAAATGTAGAGGCCACATAGAGCCTTCTCATTTCTCATTGCAGATTACATACTTAGTGACTGATTTGTTAATCTATGTTATGTTCACACTACTAACGCACAGTTTGACACGCATGGCCTCATGGTGTGTGAGCAAGATGGCTGGAAGTAAATGATGGGTGCATAAGTAAGGGCAGTTGATTTTGGAAAGACAGGTTTTCAACTTCTTCCTTAATTTAAGGTGAGAAGATTGATGATGGAGATTTGCAAGGTCAGAGTTCTCAAATAACAGCGCTGATTGCAAGTGCAACATTAAAATTATAACTAGAAACGTAGTCATGGCAATCCACAGGAGACTTGCAGGGAGCATACAAGCGACATGGAAAGTAAGGAGGCATTCATGCTGTAGCTTAACTGATGCACCTAACTCAGGGTACATTATCCCAAGGACCAATCCTCCAGATGAACAGTGCCTTCAGAACATCTTGCATATCTCCTTCTTTTGAAAAGTATTTCTTCCCTTTTCCACCTTGTTTTCAGCAACACTGGTGTCTGCATTGCAGAAGTGCCATACTCACAACTCACCAGTAAACTAATTTGACCATTGTTATGCCTCTCTATGAAAACACTTTCATTAAAGACCTCTTATATTACGCCTCTAATTTACCAAAAAAGTGCAATCCTCACCTTGCAGAATTATTCTCATTGTTCCATTGTGTTTGAGACAACCTTACCAGATAGAAATGCCATAACCGTTGGGTCACATGTTCTATTGCTTTCCTCATTATCCCACCTTATTAACCAAGAACAGTTAATGATGGTATAATACCTTTTTTTAAAAAAAATATTCCCTAGATTGTGCCACCACACCCATGTCTGTAGAGCACGATGAGGATTGTCCTTCAGAGCCATCAGTGACACGCCGTTCTCTTAGGAAGAGGATTTCTTCTGCTTTTTCAGCAATTTTCTCCTGCAGAAGATCGAGGCGGATCTCGCCGAACATTGGATGAAACCAGCTTGTGTAGACAGGCAGACATTTGGAAAATATATTAATATTGATATTGAATCTCATGTAACATTACATACACTGCCTGTTCCTCCTGACTTTGAGCAATTGTTTTTACTTTGAATATATAGTACATTGACTGGAATACCCTTTCATTTGTAAAGTGTGCATATAATTATAAAATACAAATAAAAATTTTAAAATGTACAAATCTTGTTTTAGAAGGTACATTCATGCATTTAGTCATTTACATTTGCACAATAATTATTATACATGACCTGGTGATGAAACTGGTCAGAAGATTACCCCATCTTACAGCGCTGGGAGTCTTGATTCTATTGAAGACACAGAGGCAAGCATTATGCTTCAACTTCTTTCATCTACTCTTCAGTAGTTTCAACACTTAATAAACTGGAAATGAATAAACTTTCCTTCATTTCTTTTTTTTCTTCTCTAGAAAAAAACTACAAATCCCACTCTTATGATATATATTTGTAGTCCATCTCACATCCTGTCACAGTAGCCCTTGGCCACTTCCTGTCAATGTCTCCTCCTCTTCTTTGGATGCTCTGAACTGATCCACGTATGTATGAACTGAAACCAAGTCTTTCAAAGTCAACATTGTCCCTGACAATTTCTCAAGCCTGCAAATCCCAACTGGGAAACCAGCTCGCGCCTTCCCTACGGCTGCTCGTGACTTCCTCACACCATCTCCACTCACCTGTTCTTCTGGTCGTCTCCTGCGGAATCATCATCATTCATCATCATTTTCACTTTATTTTGATAAAAAGAAATTTACCATAAAAGCCAACATATACATAACAAAAAATACAGAATCAATTTACAAAATAATGTTGCATATAAACAAAAATACATAGTCCGCCTTATTTAGATTAAGAGCTAGCTAGCAGTGCATATTTGTAAAAATAACTATAGCCAATATCAATCCAGACCAAAGTGCATACTGTGCGTACAATGGATGTTTTTATCTACTATGAGTGAAACGTCCATATAAAAACAAGTAATTATAATTCTAGGCCGGGCAATCATTCTTCAGCCCGTCGGGTAATGTGGATGGTTAGATATGTCATACTACACAATTATTGTTCTTACAAAAGAAGATTGCTCTGTTTTGTTCCTCTGAACCAGGCCCAAATCAAAAAGCAACCCATTGTGAACCTTAGCACTCAAGCCAAACCTAAGGGCCCCTACCACAGCTGTGATCTGGAACTGACGAAAAAGATGCTTTAATGACATATTTCTAAGGTCCTTATACATACGGAATCAGAGGGACATAATTAGGGAGGGAGAGTGCACTGCCCTATTGCATCCATGGGAAAGAAACAACATTTTTGTTAAAATCAACATACAGTGCATGGCTGTGTGGGAAAGTAATGTTCGCCTTTGTGTCTTTAATAGAATCAAGACTGGCAGCGCTGTAAGCTGGGTTATTCTTCATTCTATGTCAAGAACTGAGGCAAGCATTATGCTTGTTCAAAGCTTCGCACTGCTACCCCCACTAGCGATGGAACTACTTTAAAATAAAAAGTTTTAAACTAGCTGTCACTAGACCAGTCTGCTGCTCGTAAGATGTCCACCAGTGGCCAGCCTGCTGTAAACGCTTTGGACGTCATTGGCGCATCTCACCAAATGGGCTCCAAACTGAGACAGATCAACACCTGCTTGCTGCATGACCTTGCGTACTCACCTGGCAATCATGGCTGTCGCCACTGCCTTGAAGGGTTTCCTGCATGTGATCAGCAGCTATGATACTCCTGCAGGCTGCAAAACCACTGTTGTGGTCACGTACTTTGGTCACATACTCCTTAATAAAAGCTGCTAGGCATAACTGTAGTTGCTCGGTCAGATAAGCATAAGAGATGGAAGAGGAATTGGTAGCACCCTCTGAACTGTAGGTCTTCCTATCAACTTCCTGCGCCTTAACGTCTGATACTCTCCTGCCTGACAGTAGGCACAGTAACATAGCTAGCTTCCCTGATAGCTGCATCATAGAGAGGTACTTATTTGCTGGCCAGCCTGCTAGAAATCATAAAACTACGTTGACGTCCCACAAGTATGCATACTTCGGAACTGAATCATGTTCCTTTCATTAGTCTTACTACTGCTCGGTTATCCCCTAACGGTGCACGGTCTACGGCTTTGTGTCCCACCGAGATTGCTGATCTATAGGTCCCCACCATCCTGAAGGCCTTGCCTTCTTCCAGGAGGGAGGCTAGAAAGATAAGAACTGCTATTACAGGGGCAGAAATGGGAGGAATTCATCTCCTCTCGCACCAGCGCTCCCATCTTCCCCATACCGTTTTGAAGCTCCTACACGTGGACAGAGTCCACAAGTCCGAGATGAGCTGGATAGCATGTCCTGAAATACCTGAAAATGCTCAGTGGCCCTCATTACGATACTGGCGCTAAACCATGGCGCTATTAGCACCATGGTTGGTGCCGGTATCGTAACGTGTCCGCCATGGTGAAATGGGGAAATACCGCCCCATTCCAAGGTTGGCGGGGCGGTATTTCCCCATTTCCCCATGGCCCTTCCCCATTTCCATTTTTGCCCCATAGGGCATAAAGGGAATGGCGAAGGCGCTAAGTACGGTACCGCAAATTGCGGTATCATACTTACCGCGAAGGTACCTTTGCGGGTCCCTACTTTAACGGCTGGTCTAGACCAGCTGTTGAGGTCGGGTCCCGCAAAGGGACCTCGTAATTAGGCGCTAATGGGTTAACGGCGCTGCAGCCTTTTACGGCGCCGTTAACCCATTAGCGCCAGGGTCGTAGTGAGGCCCAGTCTCTCCCAACACCCTGCTAGCCAACTGTCAGAGCACCTCCTTGACTCTGAGGATGAAACAACCCAGCTGTGTCTGTGAGCTGGTGTATCTCTGGTAGGAGCATCAGCGGGAAAACCAAGGAAAGTTCCATCAGAGCTAGAAACCATACTTGCGACTTCCACATGGGCGCGACAATCACTACTGTCGCTCTCTCCTGCAAACTTTCACTTGCACCCAGTTTAGCATCACGAAAGGCGGAAATTCATGCGTAGTGCACTCCACTGCTCCATTCTTGCAGAAACGTATTCATCCCTAGCGCTGCTGGACCCAGCCTCCAGCTGGAGAAATTGGTCATCCACAGAGTTCAGTCTGGATGCAAATAGGTCCATGTGAAACGGACCCCATAACTGATCTCGCTGAAAACTCCCCTGTCAAGCATCCACTCGTTGGCATCCGTCAGATATCGCCAGTTCCAGTTTGCAACCACATTAAGGGACCCCTGTGGGTACTTGGCCATTACTGACATTACGGCCTGCAGCAATAGTGCCAGAAATCATTCACCAGCTCTGCCAGGAGTTTGGACTTTGTTCCCCCCTAGGTGATTTATGTACTGAACCACTGATATTTTGTCCATCTTTAGGAGGATGTAGCAGTTTGCCATGTCTTTCGTAAATACTTTGATCGCGAAAGACCCAGCTAACAGTTCTAGACACGTAGATATAACTCTTCTGGAGCCAATTTTCCCCCTGCATCCAGGGGGCTGCATCTGTCGCCCCAACCTGCTCTGGTGGCATCCGACTCTACGACCAGGTCTGGGTCGTCCCCAAAGATGGCCTGACCGTTCCATGCCTCCATGTACTGTAGCCACCATCTCAGCTCTGTAGTCGAATCCTGGTCTAAAGAAATCGACTGATAATACCTCAGACCCTTATGGTCTTCAATCTCTGCAGGGTCCTGTAATGCAAAGGCCCTGTGAATATGGCTTGAATGGAGGATGCTAATAGCCCCACTATCCTTGCTAATGAGTGGAGGGAGACAACCTCCTTGTCGAGGCATGTCCCTAGCTCCTTTTTGCTACCCTGTATCTTTCTCGCTGGGAGTTCCAGCGTCGCTCTTCTCATTTCAATCATGAATCCCAAAAAGGTCTAGTATCCTTGTCAGGGAAATGTATGATTTCTCCTGATTGACTAAGAAACTGAGGGACGACAGGAGGTTTTTCATCCATCCTATCTGATACCTCAGTGTCTCCCTGTCGTCCGCTAGCAATACCATATCGTCAAGCTATATTATTATGCAGGTGCCCTTCTCCCTGATGGCCGCTGCTACTGGTCTCACCAGTTTTGTAAAAGCCCATGGCACCAAAGCGAGTCCGAAGGGCAGCGTTTTGAATTGCCAAAATCGCCCTTCCCAACTGAATGCTATGAAAGAGCGAAACTCTGCTGCGTCCTTCACATCTATTCTGGCTAGCCAGTTGTCTTGTATGAGGATATTTCTCAGCTGTGAAGGAGTGCTTGCTCTGCCTGTGTCATGAAAATCGTGCCTGCCCTGGTTTTCTGTACGGGTTACTGTATAAACGCTAGGTGAAAACCTTGGGCCGTCTGGAGCACCCATGCATTGCTGGACAGGGTGCACCAATTTTGCCAAAATAGCAATGTCCTCCCACCTACCGGGGGATATGCTGCTCCTAATGCTCTCACCTGTGATAGCTCCCTGTGTTCTTGTTCCTCTTCCTCTGCGTCCTATGATGCCCCTTCCCCTGGTCGGGAAGAAGGAGTCTTGCTGCCTCGATTCCCAGTAGTGGGTTCTGGCGCCCTGAGCTCTTCTGGCTGATGCGATGCGATCGACCGACCGACCTCGATAGCGGCCAGTCCCGGGAAAAACTCTGCTGGGTAAAATCTTCATAATAGACGCTTGTGCCTTCTCCAGTGAGGTATACGTGCCTACGAACCACCCCATCACTTTGTGAAACGCCTCTCGAACTGGAGCCCTTGCACTGCCTCACCCGCTTCATAGGTGGTGAGGTTGCTGAGCTTAGTATTTATCTTCAGGAGGATTCCTCTTTGCCACTGTGAAGAGATGGCACAGTTTGCATTCCCAAGAAAGCATGCTGCTCGCTGGGCCCAGTTAGCCAGCATTTCGACGTCTACCTCTTCCCCTGTATCCCTGACTCGTTCAGCAAAGTCCATGATCTTAGCCATGCCTCCGGTCAGGTCTAGTAGGTCTTGCCACCAGGCATCCAAATCCAGTTCACATGAAACTGGCAGCACAGGTTGTATGAGTTTCTCTCTTTCTGATTTAAATTTTTCGCAAAACATGAATAAATGTTGCAACAATTCTTTGTGTTTGTTGCATAGGCGCCATGTGTCGTCCGTTGTTAGGCCATATTTTCTTAGAATTTGTTTTGTTCTTAAGATGTTTGACCGAAAACAAAATATGGAATCTCTATGATTGGGGTTCGGGCTCTTGCTGAGGTAATTAGGTAGGGTTTTCGAGAAGTGAAGCAGATTAGTTGACAAGGTATGTACTTCTGAGTTTCTACGAATGTTCTCCGTGTGTTTCCAATCAGCTGCTCAGAGTGCTGTTTTTGCTTTTTTTTGGGTTAATGCGTAGAGTTTCAACATTTATACAGGGATTTTCCAAATTTTCCCCGACAAGTATTCCTCCAAGTGTTTAATGGCCAGAGAGTTGATGACTCCGTTTTTTATTTCAATATTTGATATTGAAGTGGGCAGTCTGTTAGTTCCACTTTTCTATATGTTGTTAAAGTTTTCCATATCATGTGAATGTGTATGGAATGAAGGCCCAGTTCATGTCTGATCACACCTATAGTGATGCAATTTGGTAGTCTTAAGCGTCGTTTCCAAAATCTGGCCTCCAGCCTGTCCCATGTTACCTAAGGTAACCGCAGGCAGGTTTATCCTGCATATGTGATTGTTGGAATTAGCGCTTGGGCTATAAATTGGTCCAATTTTAGTTCTAACTTTGTAATCCATGGCTTTTTGGTCCAGTCAGTGTTGATTATTACCCCCAGATGTTTTGTGCAGCTTGAAACGCTGATTGGGGAATCTGTAGACACCAATTAAAAGGTTTTAAAATTTTTGCGTGTGGTTTTTAAAAAAATCAAGATTTCTGATTTGTGCGTGTTGATTTACTGCTTGTTGCTTTCTACGTAGGCCTGTAGTGCATTGAGTTTTCTTTGAAGGCCTATTGCTGTCAAGGATTTCCATTTATTACTGGCGAGCAAGTTCTTTCTGGCTCTGGCTCATCTTTGACATCTAGGATGAAAAAGTTATATAAAATCAATGGCAAGGGACACCCTTGTTTCAGCCCTCTTGTGATGGTAATTGGTCGACTGAGGGTTCCTTTTCGATCGAGTCATATTTGAAGAGAGGTATTCGAGTGAAGGGATATAATGGCTGCTTAAAGATCTGGCAGGCAGTCCTTTTGCCTTTTTGTTCCAGAGGATTCTCCGGTCGATTCTGTCGAACGCGGCTGGCATGTCGATACAAGCCATAAATAGATTTTGATTGTCATTTACTATTTTTTATTTTAGCATATTTAGTAGTAAGAGATTCATGCTGCAATCAACGCGTTCCATAAATCCAGCCTGTCTCTGATCAAGATTTCCAGTTCTTATTAGCCATTCCTTTAATCTTTTCAACAAGATTCCTGCATACAATTTCCCTATGACATCGAGTAAGGATATTGGGCGGTAGTTTCCCGGGTTTGTACGGTTTCCCTTTTTAAAAATTGCTACGACAATGGGTCTTTTCCAAGAGTCAGGGATTTGCTTGTTGACGTTTATTCTTGTGAAATGTTTGTGGCATAAATCAGCCCATAATTCTGGGTTCTGTTTCAAGATCGAATTTGTCAGACTGTCGGGACCTGGTGCCCGGGAGGAATTTAAATGTTTGATTTGTCCAAGGATTTCATCTCTAGAAAAATGTATGCCCCATGCTTTTGTCTCTGAGGATTCAAATTCATGCTTTGGTTCAGAGTTCATATGCTCGTAGATGGTACCAAAGTGATCTAACCAGGCTGTTCATGGATCGATTTATCTGTTCATGTCCTCAGGAATACAATTCATTGTTTATTAAGGACTAAAAGGTATTTGTTCTTTGTCACAAGTTGCCTCAATCATTCGTTCTGAATCTTGTTGATACGGTTGGGCTCTAATTGCCTTCGCCCAATTATGGTACTTTGACTGGATTTTCTTTGACTCTTCATTAATCATTTTGGGGTCTTGATTTTTTGCTTTTCATAGATCTTTTGTTAGCTGTTTTTTCTTTTCCGCTATGACGTAGTGATGATGTATTTGTATTTGTCCTTTTGAGCTTATCGTGCTTGATGATTTGAAGGCACTTAAGCAAGAATTGGTTTCTAGACTGTAGTCTTAATCCATGAGTTTATCGTCGCCTCTAGTTGTGGAAATGTCTTGGTGGAGAGGCGGATTCTGTTGGTACTGTTATTTGTGGACACTTCGTGTGGCCAGTTATTTTCTATTTGGGGGATTTGATCTTCTTCACATGAAGATGTTACCCCACAAGTTAGAATCAGTTGCCTGTGATTACTCTTTGGTGTTGGCATAATTTCTAGAGATGGAATGTAGCGGCGTCTACAAAGAAATAGTCTAAAGTCCCACTTGAATTGTGAGAAGATTATGTGGCAGATCCTGACAAATTGCCGTCCACATTTCTGTTTACCATGTTTAAATCTCTTATGTTTGTTTCATTCGGCCACATTTTTGCTCGGGTTTCTTTCATTTGGTTTACATACATTTTTCCTTTGTTAGTTTTTACATTGAGACAATCTATATTTAAATCCCCACAGATGAAAATTCTTGGGTTTGCAAACTCCACTCTGAGATCATCTATATATGTCATGACCACGTTCAAGAAGCAGTCACCGTCTTTTGCTTTGCTGTTCCAGTAGAGATTGAACAAGATCTGTGTTGTTTTAGTTTTTACGGATCGTTGTTCCTCCTGTATTATGGCTATTATGGCTATCTGGATCAGCGGGCAGGGGGACACAATACGGGGGGGACACAATACGTATGATTTTCCCAGCCAGGTCATTTTTTGTTAACATCAGTAGGCCAGCCGACAGTCTTCCTAGTGAGCCCTTATATGCTTTGTTTAGGTGACTAACGTATCCATCCGAGGTGGGCGTGCTTTGTAGCCTGCATTCTTGTGTACAGATGACGTCTGACAACAAGAGATGTCGGTCATTTTTTTTTTTTAAAAGGTGTCAAAATCCTCGGGAATTCAAGGAAGCGATTTGAAAGAGTCTTTGTCTGGATAGGCAGCCAATCTATCATTTGGTCTCTTTTGAAAAGACCGTCGGCAGCCACTCCCAAGAGGACAGATAATCTATTTGGGTCGCAATTGATTGATACTTTGCTTTTATTACTTCTTCGTTGCCGTCATAATGTCCTCTTACAATGATGCGTAGGGCTTTTGGGCCTCTCAATATTGTTGGTGAGAATCTTATCGGTTTCAAATTGATGTCATCTTCATTTGTATCGATAGATAGCTGTTCAATCCTCTTCTTTTCTCTGAGTTGTTCTTTTCATTGACCTGTTTGAATGCATTCAGATGGTTTGAGGTCAAAGCCTAGTATCCTTAGATCTTCCGTAGCTGAAGTAATCAGATTTGTGATGGCTTTGGTTGTGAGATGCATGCAAATAAAGTCTGTCTGGGATTCGATGGGAAAAGCAACTATTTTGATGTCTTTGGTTTCGACCACCTGAAGTTGTGGAACAAAATGCAGCAATCTCATCAGATTGGCACAATTGTGGATCAATCCATCTTTAACTTTCAATATGCGTTCAAGTGACAATTTAAATAGGCCATCTGTTTGATTATCTGAATTATGATTTGGTAACCATTTAAGAGTCTTTTCCTATTCGGTTTGAACGTTTCTTGGTTGTTATGCTGATCAAAAACTTGACATTGTTTGGCTATTGCTTTCTGGTTCTTTGCAAATAAGTCTCTTTTGGTTGTAATGTTACAAATTGTACGTTGTTTCGTTCAGAAGATTTTGACTTTTTTGTTTGACCCACTGACAATTTTTCTTCATTTTTAAATGTTTCTCTTTCTTCTTCGAGAGAATCTTCATCTTCATATACAGATAGGTCTAGTCATAGGTCTTGTTCTCTTTCACTCGTGGATCTCGTGCCTTTCTCGTAGTCATACAAAGATTTAGTTCTTGGCTGCATTTTCAGTTTCCTGGGCCTTTGCCGTGTTTGCTATGGCTGCAAGCAAAGTTTCTATTGGTTTCAGGTTTCGGATGAAATTGCGAGCTTCGTTGTTGGAATTTGATTTGGCTGCCGGAGCATTTTTGTTTTTTTTAAGTTGCGGCTCGGGTATTTTTTCCTAGCACCCAGGTCTTTTCTGTTTATATAACCATTTTGTTTCGTAGCATCAAAGAGAGGAAGAACTTTTTGTCCTGGTCTATTGTGGAAGCTATGTTCTTCTCTGTTTGATTTTAGGTTTTCTTTTGTGCATTGTGATCTCTCCATGGCGAGTGGATGATCTGCACTACTTTCTCCCTTCGATGGTTGTATCGCCTCTCGTTTCAGTTGCACATTGCATGATACATTCAGTTCAGGTGCAGCCTGTACTTCAGTCTGTGGCTGTAGTACCAATTTTGTGTTTGTTGGTTTTTTAGCTTGTGAATTTGGTATCGCAACCTCCTTTGATCTTTCATTTATATTTACATACATTTCGTCCAATGTGTGAGGACCCTTAGTGATTGGTGAATTTGTTGTTTTGGTTATGCGCTCTGAGGTTACTAGATTCACTATGTCACTAAAACCTCTCAAATCAGTGTCTTAAAGATGATGTTTTCAGACTCCTTTTCTCTGGCTCGCCTTTCTTTTGTCACCTCTATGTATGACTCAATGTATGTTAGTTTAGATTGCATGAGCGCTAATAAAGTGGTCTCGTCCTTGTAGTTATCATGGAGTGTTTCACACAGTTTGAGAAAAGGGGCAAGTGTTATCGTTAATGTGGCTCCAATAGCTGATTTAAGGTTTGTTAGTAGTTCCATGATTACCTGTGTATCCTCAGTCTGTGTTTTGTGTTTAGCCTGCTATTTTGTCGAGTGACTTCGGTTTTTCATGGGTCTTTTATGTTTTTCTTTTTCTCGATCAGACGATCTTTCTTTTTCTGAACTTTCTAAGTCGTCACTATGGAAGAAGAATTTGTTTATAGGTTGTTTTGTTTGGGCCGAGTCAGAGTCAGTATTTTCAGGGAAAAGAGAGCTTGTTTACGTTGGTCCTCATATCCCTGTTCCATTTGTATTGGGGTTTGTGCCTGCCGGTTCAGAGGGACATCAGGTCTCACTTTTTTTTGTGGAGACTTTTGTATTGCAGATTTATTTGCTTCTACATCTGTAATTTCACACTTCATCTATGTGGCGCGGAGGTTTTGACTGTTTCATTTAACCTCGGTGCCAAGTTGCGATGCTCAGATTTTAGAGTATAATTTAAGTCGGAAGGTTCATAATGTGTTGGCACTTCCTTTGGCATAGCTTGAACGGGTCAATTTTGAACTCTGTTTCGAGATTCTTGTATGGGTGCCTCTACATGAGGTTCGAGAATTTTATCAGTAATTCCATTATTGTGACACTCAGCTGATGTGCTCTTCATGGTGGTTTTGAGCTCACAGTGACCTGACACCTGTAGGAGTTCAGTATCAGTTACCTCTCGCCATGTGTCATTTTCTGCTCATACCATTGTTGTGACTCTGTGATTTAACATAAGGTGATCCAGTCCCTGTATTTTTAATTGAGACAATTCAGGTCCTTTAAAACAGCATCTTTTGTTTTTATTTTCTCATATGTCAGGGATGGCAAGGTTTGTGTAATGGATTTTGAGTTTAGTTTTGAGACTGTGCTCGTGCTTAGTGTGTTTTCATTTGGAAGTTCTAGTGCAGGCACACATATCACAGTTTCAGTTTGTAGCCAAGGTTTCCTGACTTGAAGTGACTTCGCTTTTACTGGATATGTAAGGTCTTGGAGGGCGAGACAGTTTTCTTGGGCCTCTCATCTGTGTCATTATTTGAGAAGAAGCTCCAAGTACGCTGTAAACAGGAGACTGTGTACTGAAAGCCTGCCCCTTTTTGGTTACTGTTCCCGACTCCTGAGCCAATCCCCCCATGGGTGCGAGGATTTTGGGATTGTCCACCCCCTTCCCCTCTGCATTGTCCACAAGGCTTTCTGGGGCCTGGGTCCAACATACCTTCAGCTATCCCTCTGCAAATACCTCCCATCTCGTGCACTCCGCTCCTCTACCTCTAACTCTCTCAGGGTCAGTCGTTTCTCAAAGAAACAAGCTGGGGGTAGATCTCTGTCTTCGGCTGGGGCCTCCCTCTGGAACAGCCTCCCTGCCACTCTAAAACTTGAGGAGAACCATCTCCGGTTCCGGAAACACCTCAAAACCTTCCTCTTTGCTTCTGCCTTCTCCTCTCCCCTGTTGATTCTACTCTCCCTCGGCACCATGCACCTGGCCACCCTCTGTCCTCCGGGCCCAGGTACCTGCTCATCTTGCCACTTTCACGCACTGCCTCCGGACCACCCCCTGCACTGGGGTCTGCCACTTGCTGGCTGCACTCCCATTGTTTGTTGCCTTTTTATTTATTATTTTTGTTTTTTTCCTTCTCACTCCGCACTCTCCTTTTGTTCCCCCTTCCATGCACTTAACCCCCTTTCCCCTCTACCCTGCACTTGCACGTTCTCAATGTCACTGAGCCTAGTAAGATTATTGTTTTTGTTCTCCCCTGTTCCCCTTCCCTTGTCTTGTCGCGCTCTGAAACACTTGTGTATGAGCGCAATAGAAATAAAATATCAATATCAATATCAGAAGGTGGGTCAAAGACTCACCTCTATCTGTCGGTTCTGCATTAGTCTCGCTCCTTCTATCGAGCTCAATGCGGCACCCTCCCTCAGCACCTTGCTCTCCACGAGGACCAGCGGTCGTGAGGGCTCTGCCTTCCAGCGCCGCCAGCGCAGCCAGCAAAGACTCAGCGTCCTGTGCAAGTTCGACCGCACGCGACAGCCGCGGGAGGCACAGATCCTGCACAGAGAGATTCAACGAAGACACAGGTAAAGTTTGTTCATGTGAGTCCACCTCATGGAAGGTATGATGTTTTGTTCAAATATGTCTGTCAGCTACTGGATTAAATTTATCAGTTGACCCATCGATCATCATAATTTCCTTAGTGTTGTTTCTTGAGGTCAGGTGTAAGATGTTATTATTGCGGCATTGTTCAGCGTGGGACTGAGGATGTTGTTCTCTGATCACGTCGATGTTTAAGGTGGGCAAATTGATGCAGCTCTATGTTCTGAGTGCAGGGTTAGTTTGGGCTGGCTCCATTTTAGCCTCCACCAAACCCTCAGCTAACACTTAGCCAACACTCAGCCAACACTCTGCGGACGCTGCACACCCTAATTGGGATTATATGCAGTCCTCCCTTAGACTCCTCCTTCAGTAAAGTTGGTAAAAATACTCAGCAAGGTAGCAGCAGTAGAGTGGAGTATTGTGGCAACCAACACTTAGCCAACACTCAGCCAACCTTTCCTGCTATACTTCATAAAACAACCATCTAACCATGTAATACACGAAGAGGAGATAAAAAAATGTACCTATCTGCTGTAGAGCAGTAAATGAAGAGGAGGAGTCCAAGAACAGGAAGGGTGTCATAGCTTGACTGAGCAGGATAGGACTACAGAGACATTGGGATTTGTAGTTTGTAAAAAAAGAAAAATGATATGAGGATCCTTTTCAGTGTTTTCTTATGTTTTTTTGTTGAAACTGCTGAGGAGCAAATCAATAGAAGTTGAAGCATAATGCTCGCCTCCAGTCTTGACATAGCATGAATTGTGTCACAATAAGAGCAACAATGGAACCCAGTATTACAGGCCTACTTATCCCTTCCAGAAGATGTGAGCTTGCTTTCAGGTCATTGGAGGAATCATGTATGAAATGTATGTAGGTGGGACTGTAGACATGCAGCTTGATGCCTCTCTGGCTCCTTGTTAACAATTTGCACACTGCTCTCCCAGTTCATCAATCTCATTCACCTCTATCAGTCAGAAAAGGGGGAGGGCCTCATCCCCGACCTCCCAATCTATTACATGCCCGTGCCCCAGGGACATGGAGCCACCCGGGCTATGGCCCTTAGAACAGGTAAAGCAGTAGCCACAAAATTATCAAGAATGAAGAACACTGAGGGGTACGATTGGATGCATATAAAAGCCATTATAGCCCAATTAAGGCTTTGGTTCCATAAACGAATCAGTGTCTTAAATAATAAAAACAATGAACCTGGTTGGCATATAATGCTTAGGGGTTACGAAGTGGACGTGCGCAGTTGCCTCAGTGAGCGCAAACAGTTCTGATCTCAATGCTCATTACATGTCATGAAGATCCCCAATTTCAGACCAGTCTCAAATCCCAGCTAAATGATCCAAGCAATGACGTGTGAAACAGGGCATCGAGAAGCAAAGAGCTAAAAGATCAAAATAAAGATTTCACAGGGAAGAAGGATGACCCCAAGTTCAAGACGGAGGGTAGGACTAAAGGTAAATCCCAAAGAATAAGGATTGGCAGAAGACACGTATATTTTACATGAGAGCTGGTATATACCTCTAAGTACACCTTGAAAGAAGGAGTTTGAGTGTGGCCTTCTTTGGTCTGTGATTCCCAAAACATAAGGTTATCATTTGCCAAAGTCCTGCTAGCTTGAGCAGCAGTCTTCAAAGGTATACAGAAGAATTATCCTGCAGTTGATAATAGCCTTTCCCTCACGATTTGTCAGCACAGAGGCAAATAATGGTTGCTCTGTAACCTTCCCGAAAGAGTGTCTGCTATAGGGACAGATCCACCATTTAATAACCCCTCCCCTCCTGCGATCAAACTGCAGCCATTTTCTAAAAAAGACTGAACCCGTTGCTCTCTGAGTCTAGGCTCCATGAAGAGGACGTGGGCAGGCCTGATTTCAGGATAAAAGACAAGATGGACCATTGCCACGGCAAACATTTTACAATACGCTATGGAAAAAATAGAGGCCTGCAGCAAATAATCAGCAACAAACTATTCGTCCTTGTAAACTTGTAAAAATCTTTAACTTTGATTAAAAACAAGTAATTAAAAAAAAAAGACTTTCATATTTCCTAAAAACATCTCTGTTTATCTCACTGTGTATATCCTTGAATATAGATAGTGAAATAAATCCTGAGGTCTCTGCATCCTTCTTGGTCAACATTGTTGCACTGTGACAGCCCTTTCCCTAATCCTTTCAATCCCCCCACCCCCCTCAAATATGAACACTTATTCATACTGTCTTTTAGGGAAATGTAGGGATTATCTAAACAGTACTTGTGGGACAGGAGGATGGTCATGCCCAGGGCTAAGGTACTTGGGATAAATTCGGCCTGACGATCACTTAGGAGGTGTATGCAGTTGGAAGCAGAGGGCTACCCTAGGTCTCTCCCATAGAGCGAGGAAGAAAATTACGGGGAACCCAGAGGTCTAGGGAATCTTTTTCTTTCTCCTGTCTTCAGACACTGCAGCCCGAAAAGGGCCCGAAGGCCAGCCACAGCAACCTTTCTTCTTCTTACAGTTTTGGGGTAAGGATCTCCGTTTCAAAGGGCAGACAGAAGCATCGGCAGTGTCATGGATGTTCTCCCTCTCTTCACTCTAGTCGCCAGGCTTTGAAGCTAGATCTGGTCTTCCATAGTCGGAAGAGGGCTAAATTGTTCAGCTAGGGAAAGGACACAGCTACCACAGCTGGGTCACCACACAGCCTTCAAGTCTGGGTGCAGCCTAGGACGGGGCACAAGGTAGAACACACAGGAACAAGGTCTCAGGTTAAAGCCTATCTCAGAGCGCAACTGGATGCAGGCTCAGGCTCCCAAGAAAAGTCTTGAGAGCACATGGTGGTACAACAACAGACTCCTACAGAAGTGTGTCAAGCAAAGGCAAGGATACGTTTTTAAAGGTTTTGGGACTATACCTACAAAAGATGCATGGAGGAGTTCAGGAAAGATGTACCAAGTAACAAACACACAGCGAGGGTGCAATAACTGTACATTTTCAACACAAAGTAGGTAAATGTATGGTGAAGCAAGAAACCTGCGTCGAATGAATTAAACAATGGTATGCTGAATGCAGTTGTCGAAGTGGGCGGGAGCGATTGGGAGCGGTGCTCCTCTACTTGTATTTTTTAAGTTTTACTTCTTCTATACTTTTATTTTAAAAAGAAACCATTCCGGAATGGTTTAGTTTTAAAATAAAAGTGTAGGAAGAAATTGAACCTTGTAGTTCAGGAGCATTCCCTTAAACAGCAGGTGTGTTTGTTTGGGGGTTTGGATTGTGCGTGATAGGGGATGTGGCAGTGGGGTTTGTGGAGAGCGGGGCCAGACCTGCAGGGAACACAGTTCTACTACTTATTTTAGTACAATTCGAACACTGGCTGAATTTAGATTTTGTGCGAAGATAACTGAATAGATCTACAACACATGTTTTGGAGGGTGGTTACCTTAAGCAGGTGACCTAACACTTTAATGACCTAAAAAAAAAAATGGCACTTGTGCACACACCAGAAGTGAATTCCATATAGTATTCAATATATATGTCAAATAGACAATTAAGAAGTTTCTTTATTTTATTTAATTAACATTTTACAGAAAACAATGCATTTTTGGCGCAAAAATGCTTGCAAAACATTTTAACATTGATTTACAGAGCAGAAGACAAGTGCCCTTAACAATGGGGATGTGGATATTAGACCAGATGATGCAGGGGAAATAGAAACTTGAACAAGGGACAAGGACAGTAGAGCATGATATAGGAACAGGATAGTGGAGAAATTGCTATGTTTAGTATGCAAGGTTGAGGGATGTGTGCTGTGGGGTTGTCATAGAGAGGTAGGGGGATGGGAGGACAGGGAAATGTGGTATAGAATGCTATGCAAGTGGATCTTCATAAAGGAGAAGGGCTAGGAGGTTAAATTTAAATAGAGATAGAGTAGGAGAAGCACAGAGATGGAGAGGAAGAGAATTTAAGAGTAAGTGATTGAGGGGAGGAAAACAGTGGAAACGACAGAGAGTGCAAGGTACACATGAGGTGGCCAGGAGGTGAGGCAAGGATGATTGTAGGGAGCAAGAGGGAGATTAGGGAGAGAAATGGGCCAGTAGTAAGGGTGGGGAAAGTCTATGTATAGTTTTGAAGATGATGAGGAGTTCATACTTTGCCCTCTGTCTCAGAGATAACCAGCCTAACTGATGATGGGTTGGGGAGGTGGAGGTGAAGCAGGGAAGGTTGAAGTGTGTATGCACAGCAAAGTAGACGACTTTGTCGTGAGGTGAAAAAGCATAGTTGGGAAGGCCATAGAGTAGACTGGCACAATAGCAGATCTCGAGAGTACTAAAGAGGAGCTTAGCAGTCTTGAAGTAAAGACAATGGGGGTCATTACGACCCTGGAGGTAGCCATGCCGCTACTAGTGGCATGGCTACCCCCTTACCGGGTACCGGGTTTGGGTTCCCTGAATGGGGAAGTACCGGGCCATTCCAATCTTGGAGGGCCCGGTATTACCCCATTCAGGGAACCCAGTACTTCTCCATTCCCATTGAGCCCCTATAGGGGCCCCCTTCGGGCTCAATAGGAATGGGGAGCATGCTAACAACGGGCCCGTTACTAACCGGCCTGTTGTTAGCATGCTGGTTTGGTCGCGGGACCCGCTAAGGCCGCATGGTAAAACCAGGGGACCTTACTGGGTCCCGCAAACAAACCTCGTAATGAGGCGGTAGGGCTTGAACGAGGCCTGCAGCTCTACCGACCCCATTAAACCCCTACCGCCAGGGTCGTAATGACCCCCAATGTCTTATTTTTCTTATTTTGATGCGATTAGGTCTAGCCGCAGTGGCAGAATTGGAGATGAAGTTGTGAGATGGGTCGAAAATGACACCAAGGTTGCGAGCAAAAGCAGACTAGGGAAGGTAGTGGAAGAGAGGAAGAGAAGAGGGGCGAGGAAGAAATAGCCTGTTTGGATGGGAAGTAGAGAACTTCAGTCTTAGGGGAGTTGGACATTAGCAAGTGAGATACCATCCAGTATTTGATGGCAGAGAGATAGACATTTTTTACCGTAGCTCATCAGATAAGGATACAAAGGAGAAGTAGTTCTTAGTGTCATCAGGTTAGAGTCGATAGGAGAAGCAACAGGAGGAGATCAAGGTTCCAGGAGTAGAGGTATACAGAGTGAAGAGAAGTGGACCCAAGTTTGACCCTTGGGGTAAACCAGCAGTAAGGGGGTGAGTGGGGAGGCAAGGCTGTTCCAGGAAACCTGGAAGTGTCTTGGGGTGAGATATGAAGCAAACCAAGCAAGGCTCTTGTTCCTGATGCCTAGGATAGTGTTGAGAGAAGCTCAGAATGGTTGATGGTATCAAAAACAGCAGAGAGCATGCATGCCAATGTTCTGAAGCACCTGGAATGGTGATTTCATCAGAGAAATTGCGAGAAATTAATTTTCACATAAAAATGCATTGAGGTTATAATTATTTAAGTTGGGAGAAACAGAAAAATAACTATACTTTTAGTTGAAGAAATTGTGAGTTTCCCACCTATATCAGGAGGGCTGGCATGTGTGAAAGAGGTCGAGAAGAATAAGAAAAGATGAACGGTTAGCATGACGAGCGGAAGAGATGTATTTGCTGACATTGAGGAGAGCTGACTCAGTAGAATGCAGAGTTCGGAAGTCAAATTGAAGAGGATGCCAGATGTTGTGTGTGTCAAGAAACTCAGTGAGTTGGTAGAAAGCGACATGCCCTAGGTCTATGATGTTGGAATAGTGAGGTAGAAGAGTGATAGGATGAAAGTTGACAGGATAGTTAGGATCTAGGCCAGGTTTCTTAAGGATGACAGTAGCCGGCTTGTAGGATGATACAAAAGTGGTACTGTCAAGAGAGGAGTTGAAAAGGAAAGTAAACTATGGAGCAACACTGGGAGCTATGAGTTTCACTATGTGTGGGAATAGAGGGTTGATGGGGTCACATGAAGGGTTATCCCTGAGGAGAGGATCAAGAATCTTATAATGGTTAGTGGGGGCAAAGGAAGACATTGTCACAGGAGAGGAGGGTAAAGGTGGTGGAGAAAAGTGAGCAGGTGGGGGATAGAAGGTGCTTTTGCGAGGGTATTTTCAATGTACATTTTTTAAGCATAGTAGAGAGCTAGATCATTAGCAGAAAGAGTAGAGGAGGTGGAGGAGGGTTTAGGATGCGAGAGAATTGAGTGACTGATTTTTGGAGACACTTAGGTTGCGAGGATTGAGATGAAATGAGAGAGAGAGTTAGAAGTCACATTTGACAGAGTCGAGAGCAGAGGAGTAGTTTTGAAGAGCAGTCAGGTAGAGTTGGAGATCCTGGGAGTGTCTAGATCTTTGCCAAGTGCAATTGTTTTGTTTATTGGTTTATTAATGAAACCATTTACACATAAACCATTATTACAACATGTCACATTTGTAGATTTGTTCCTTACAGCAAAATAGTATATTTTGAACTTTTGCTTTATATATTCCACAGAATGCAGTTCAAACTTGGTTTACATGATACTCCCTCTATTCAAGGGACTCCCGATGAAATAGTACTTCTAACACAGTGCATTGCTATACCAAACTAGTCCTAAAACAACATTAAGGTCATTTGTCATAGTGATGCTAAGGGAGATTTGGTTCCCACTCGTAATCCATGGCCAGATCTTCTAATTACTGTTCAATTTAAAAGATTCTATAAAATGTGGTAACATGCACCAAGCATTTTTGTTGCAAATGCATGCAGACCAAAATCAAACATTCTAACGTTTCTGGCACTGTCTCCTCTTGGCAATGTCAACATGTAAACCCCTCCTCCATCTCTCAAGATCTGATGTTGCTAATCTCATGGGTGGGAAGCAAATTAAAACTAAACCTTAGGAAACGATACCTCCTCCTAGGGGATTTTCTGAAGTATAAAGGACCTTTTCCAGTTAGATGCAAAGTGTGGAAAAGTTTGTATTTGAAAATTGGCTCTCTAGTTTTGACGCAGTCTATTTGCTGCAACTTTTTTGGACACTTGAAGGGGTGCAAATGAGTCTCATTGCTCACATCTAGGCACTCAAGCATACTTTGCGTCTCATGAAACCAACAGTTTGCCGCCAATCATTTTTTATTGGTATTCAAAACCTGGAGTTTTGTATATGATTCAGTTGCGGGACTTAGCACTTTGCTATATAAGGTTAAATATTTCCTCTGCCTTTGAAATTCAAGGGTACTGAGTCCGAATTTGAATCACAGAATCGTAATCTGCACTCCTTTAGGCAGATTTAGAGCCGCTCTCCATATCGCACCCTCCAGTTTGCTCCATTGGGCTTTCAATGGTAAAGATTATGCCCCGTACATCAGGAAAGGAACGATTTTACCTCAGTAGAACTCAATAAGCAGCAATACAGAGAAATTACTGTACCTATTGTCTATATTTTCATTTGCGCTATAATAGGCAGACCTTTCATGTGAGCTTCATTGTGGACATTAACAGATGAAATTCGTTGTTCAAAATAAATACCCAGGTATTTCCATCTAGATACCTGTTCTAACTTTATATCATTCAGGTACTAAGCAAAGTGGAATGTTCTGGTCTTTCTGAGGTAAATAAAATAGATTTCTTTTTTTAGGCAACTTATTTTAGCTCCAGATCTCTCATTTAAGTCAGATCTCACTGGAGTTCTATCAGTGTCTGGTCCAGCTGAATTATATTGTCAACATAAGCCAAGTGCCTAATCTGCCATTGGCCCAGTTTAGGTGGATAAGTATCACGGGAGGCTAAAGCCAAACCCCATCCGCCATATAGAGGCTAAATAATGTGTGAGCTAGTATGCACCTTTGTCTTAACCTTCTGTACAACTGAATTGCTTCTAATAGCGTGCTCTTGCCGTCCAAACGGACTTGGATCATAGTGTTGGGATGTAGATGTCTCCGAATGTTAATCAATGAGGTAGGGAAACCCATATTATGCAACTTTTACCATAGCTCAGTGCAATTCACTTTGTTGAGTGCTTGCGACAAATCCATAAATGACACATAAGTGGGTTGACTCAATATCATGGATTGCTGCTGAATAAGAGATAAAATAAAGGTGTTTAAAGCTGTGTCTACCCCTGCCCAAAATCCTGACTGATTAACTCCCATACTTTATATTTCATCATCCAAGTTCTGAGATTCTTCAGGACAACTGCGGAGAAGATCAAGTAAGTCAATAGGTCTGTAATTGCCCAGAAAGGCCCTGTCACCCTTCTTAAAAATGGGGTTCAAAATCTCAGTTTTCCAGGACTAAGGAGTTATTCTGAGAAGCAGGATCCTCTGGAGGAAGTTAAAGCGAATTTCAGACCATAAAATGGAATTTACTCCATAAGGCCCTGTCGCTATTGAGTGTGTAGCTTTTTTATGATCTGAACTATTTCCTCTCTGTCAAATTCTAGATCCCCGGATCGGTCCTCCCACATCCTCTCTTGTTGTCCTTCATATGTTAGGTCAGAGTATACCGCTGAGAGATGTGCTATCCAGACATCTTCCCCTATAGAGTTTATTGAGGGGTGTACTTGTGAACCGTCCACATTATTGATTATGTCCCAAAAGTGTTTAGACTGTCCTCGTTGTTTTCAGTGGTGCAGATGGTAGGTGTAAGCCAAGGCCATGGAGGGGAAGGTTTAGAAGTGTATGTAGTAAGAGGGAAGTGAGAGGAAAAGTTAACATTAGGAGTGGCATTGCAGTTAGTGGAGGCTTTATGAGTGGATGGAACAATGTATTTTGCATTGGAGGAGAGAGTGGTGTAGGTTAGAGAGGTAGATGGGGAATCTGGAGTGAAACCTGCACTTGGTAATGGAAGTGGTGAGTGGAAAGAGCGGTGTGGGAGTAGGAGTGAATTTTGAGGAAAAGACGATGGAATGACCAGATGGAGAAATAGCAGTGGAGATAATGGAGGCAAAGAGTTGAGAAGAGATGACAATATGATCATGGGAGTTATCATTTGAATGGGTGGGCAGAAGCTGAACAGAAAACAGAGTGGTTAAGGAGAAGAGTGCTAAGGTAAGTGTATAAAGGAGTGGAGAGAGAGAGGAAGGGTTACATTAATTCAGCAGTGCGGTGATGATGGAGATGAAGGGAGTCAATCAGTTGGGAGAGGTGGTCAATGGATTTACCAGCGGGACCAAGTAGCCAATAGAGAGATACAATATGAATGCCATTGGGTGCAGTGATTGTCGTACAGTGTATTCGAAAGAGGCAAAAATAGCGGGGATAAGGGAGTAGGAGAGATAGTGTGGGGGTGGACCTCTGATCTCCTTACCCATAATAGGCCCACCTCTTAAGAAGCAAGTGCACGTTTGTCCGTAAAGCAAGCATATTGTACAAACAGCTGAGAGGGACTAGATGACTCTTTAGAGGTTGAACTAATCAGATTCTCCCCGAACCACAGAAAGGTTATACATTAGATACATTATCGCAACAATGAACACACTCCCAAATACTTCATTACAAACCCATCCCCCTAAACTTGATTGATTAACCTTTGTGAGGCAGAAGGGAGCGCCCTGCAGGCATCTGCTGCTGTAAACTCTAAACCAGCTGAAATATACTTATATAATAAATGAAAGAGAGAAAAATGAAAAAGGAATAATAAATTAGAAATATGACTAAGATGACTAAGAAATGTAGCATCTCTCCTGATGAACCACGTGCATAAGACGTGGGGAAACACGTGTTGAGAGAAAAAATATACTAGTATGCGAATCAATGTATGAAGGGAGAAAAAATATACTAGGATGCGAACTAATGTATGAAGAAGGAAAGTGCATGACATTAATGCAAAAAGAGGAAACAAATATGAATATGAATATGCAAACTAATGTATGAAGAAGGAAAGTGCATGATACTAATGCAAAAAATAAATACTATTTAAGAAATAATCTTAGTGTTGTGACGATACTGTTTCTTGCCAGAAAGTGTTTTCGTAAAAAAGATAATTTGAATAAAATATTGCAGCAGCCGCAATATACACTTAAGGGTACAGCATCTAGGTAAATGAATAACTAAACTTTGCACTTAGAAATCGCCAAATTAGGAAGAAAAGGCCGGCAAGGACTGCAATCAGTTACATAAAATGATTGATTAACCTTATACAAGGAAATCTAATCCCCCAATTTCCCACACTCTAATTGGATACATTCATGTAATCACCAAAACCCTTTTGACATATATTTGCATTAGCTCATATTTACAGCACACCCCTTTTTGGGATCTTTCCATAGTCAGTTGTGGCATTATCACATGGCTACATATTCACACATAACAATCCTAATTTATGACAGGTTCCCTCTGGTTGGGGACCTCTAACTCTGAAAGTCATAGACATGGCGTCACAAGGACATTTCAACAATATGAGGAGGAAGAGAAACAAACAGATTCCCTTTGAACCAATGATAGCCATCTTATCCGCCCAGACTTGCTAATGCCCCTGGTATCTCTCATTTCATGTTAATCTCTAATGACTATCATTTATGCACCCACGGCCTCTGGCCACATCCTGATCATTCCTGAGAACCTGGTGGAAACCCATAAACCATTTGCCAACTCTGCCCTTAAGCACCCCTTGCACTGGCTTTATTAGATGGCCGCAAGTCGCCCCTACCAGGTGGCCAGACTTCCCTGGTCACTCAATAACAAACTCCCATGTTCTCAGGAAGATGGCATCTCCTATTCACTATAGCAACAAGCTGTAAACCCGTGCCTGGATGCAGCTGACCTTTTGATGTTATCGCAGCTGCCCAAATGCAGTTAGTTGCCTTCCCCCATCTTTCGTCCTTCAGCAACCAACTTCCCTGGTTGCACAAACCCCAACTATGAGGGACCCACGGTATACAGATTTGTGTATTTCGCCATGTGCCCCAGGTTCCCCAACTGTCCCAAACAAATGTCCATGAAAACTCCCTGTGCATGTATGTTGAAGACTACTACGTCCCCTCACAGTGGCTTCTCCATCCGCGAATAGGCTTTCTCATGTGCACATATAATGTTCCTAGCTTCTCATCTTTAGACACTGTATTCCGCGCCATGAAGCTGTATTGTACTTGTACTGTATCTGCAGATTTATGTTGCTAGGTGTATGCGAATCTAAAATGTATCAACTATACACAAAATAACACTAATCGGAACACTCATCCCATTCTTATTAACTATACTGGATACATACTAAACCACAACATTGCGCTAACATCGCACATACCCCAGTCACCAATATGGTGCACACAATGAAAACCCTTCTTTCCCATTGAAACTGTTATAAACCACCCGAACAAAAGGAA
Organism: Ambystoma mexicanum; assembly: GCF_040938575.1. NCBI lineage: Eukaryota > Metazoa > Chordata > Amphibia > Caudata > Ambystomatidae > Ambystoma > Ambystoma mexicanum. Next base: position 73,341,352 of record NC_090933.1, read on the forward strand.
GTTTGGAAGATGCGAACAGTCTTACACCACCACCCCAATCAGTTGAGCATTGAGAGAGGGTGAAGGTGTAGGCAGGGTCAGGAAGGGATGCAAGGGTTGCAGAGTCTGAGGGAGAAATCCAGGTTTGTGTAAGAGTAATACGTTCATGAGAGGAAGAATGGGAAAGAAGGAAGTCAGGGGAAAAGGAAGTCTTGTTACAGACATTTTGTGCATTCCAAAGAGCAATATAAAGAGTGAGATGTAGAAGCAGAATGATGTTGAGTTTGGGAATTAGAGATGCTCTCTGGGTCGATGCGAGAAGAAGAAGTGTGATGGTAGTTAGGATTGGAGGTTTTGTGAATAGATGGTGAGTGAGTGAGTAGAGGGGTGGCATCGAGGAAAAGAGATGAATGGGATAGGAAGACAGGTGAAATGGTTTTGAGCACAGGAGAATGAAGAAAGAAGTAGAAGAGAAAGTAAGAGATTGTAAGGGCAGTGCATGGTGATGGCGGGCCTGAGCAAAGACGTAATTGGTACTCAAAAGCAAGTAGCAGGACACAGATAAGCAATAGCTCAAGGGCAAAGACACTGGAGGAAAGGTTGGAGGATGGCCCTTAGCTGTTTGCCCTTTGATGGGTTGCCCGGGGCTGAATCATCACAAGGCAAGGAATCAACTACAGGAAATGGTGCAGTGCATTTAATGGCAGGAGGGAGAGGCAGCACCACCAGCCTGTGGCTAAAGAGCAGGGCAGGCCCGTAGATGGAGTCCTGGCCCGGGCACCCTGTTGACCGCTTGATAGTGGTGCATGTAGCTGAGGGGAAAGGGTTGGATGGAGGGTGCCACGCTCAGATTAGCAGCAGGAGCCAGTGAGGGAGCCAGGCCACCTCTGCAGCCTTCGGCATATGCAATGAGATCCACTTGTGATGTTGGGATGAGCTCCATGTTGCTCTCAGCCCACTTGAAGCCACTTTAGGGGGTGTAAAACCCTTTCAAAGATGGTGGTTGTGGGGCCAGAGGTCACGTGAGTAGTCCATAGCTCTGTCCCGGGTGCTTCTTGTAGGCCCCCTTACCTCTGCAAACAGCCTCAGGCAGATGGAATGAGATCTTCGTGTGATGTTGGGATGAGCTCCATGTTGCTCTCGGCCCAGTTGAAGCACCTTTAGGAGTTGGAAAGACCTTTCAAAGATGGTGGTTAATTAATTCTTTTATTAAGACTGTTTGTGCCTGGGTTCAGGAAGGATGTACCAAGTACCAAACATGCAGTGAGAATGCAGTAACTATATTTGTTAACACGTATATGACGGGTCAGCTGGTGAAAAAGCAGTGAGATTGGATTAAAAATGATGTAAACGTGAACATGGCTAGAAGAGTTACACAATGTTTTATGATGAAGTGCATTAACTAATTATAACATCTACACATGCCAGTTACACTTCAAAGGCAGTATCAGGTCAAAGAAGGGAGCATCTGCCTCTTTCTCTTCTAGGTCCCAGGAAATCTGAAAAACAATGTAATGTGAAGTATAGGGGAACAGGAGGCAGGAAGAATTGTTTGCAATATGAGGGTTCTATCTGGGCTGACAAAAAAGCAAACACAGGGAAGAGGTTTGGGCAAAGGAGGCTTGGCTGCTCTGAAGGGTGTACGAGTTCTGAGCTGTGGAAAGTTCCAGCTCTGTCCATTCTAAGACATGCCTGTCCATATAGTTCAATTGAAATTTAAATCACACCATTTCTCATTATTCTTCCAATGTGAAAACACAGCTGTTACTGCCCCCACAAATCGTTACTTTATCACCTGCTCTTAGGGAAGGCCTTGCCTGACGGCAGTTTCAGACTAACAATACTGACAAGCTGTGGAGTGTGCAGCTTGCCAGGGTCTGAGGTCACACAGACCACTGCCCCTGTGTTGCAGACATACTGCTGTGTACCACCTGCGTTTCTCACAAGGCTACATCTAAGTCATATATTTGACCAACAACAGCTGTTGAAAGTGAAAATAAAGCAATGCAATAGCGATTCTTTAGAAACATTGTGAACATAGAAATAAATCTGGAGGTGGATAGGTCCCCAAAAAAGATTTAAAGCGAAAAGACTTACCTCGGCCCAGGAGCACTGATAATGCCAAACCTACTTGGCAGCCATCTTTACTATGTTTCTCAGTGCTAGTATAAAACAGAAGAAAAAAATGATACAAATCCTGCACAACGGTAATTTGCCTATATGAAGTGGCTGTCAAGTAGGTCTTTGTTTTTTTGGCTCCGTTTGTAAAAGTGAACATATGTCCTCATGATGCTTCTGTAAAAAGAAAAGGTGTTTGTTTTTGATGTAGCCTGTGCGTGTTTTAAACAACAGCATTTCCTCAGGGTCAGAAAGGAGAAACTAGAAAGAAGAGGGGCAACAAAATTAGAAACTAATATTTATCAGTGTCAGGGGTTGGATGTAAATTTAGTAGCAAGAACTATACCACCTCATTCGATATACATTACCAGATCAAAGTGAACTGAAAAGGAAAGAAGTGGAGAGTGAGTTGAAATAATATTTTATTAGTGTAACTAGTGGTGGCTGGGCTGGTGAATTCTTCACATGGAAGGGTGTAGGTGTTTTCGCCAAATAGGCGGGAGCGACCGAGCGTAGTGAGGTAGCCCAAACACAGCAAGGGGGGCTCACAGTGGTTCTGCCACCCGAGAATATGTTTGAAATGTTGGGTGAAAATCATGCTTTTTCAGTACAGCTCTTTGATGAATTGGATAAAAAAACATTTTGCAATGGGATTTGTAGGGTAACTCATGAAAAGGGCCAATGGATGCAAGTCATAAACTTTGCACAGGAGCAATTTCCAGCTCATTTTCATGATGCTTTTGCACACAATATATCAGAGTATAAAAACATGTTCATGTTGACTGTGCCTATACATGTCCATGGAGGCTGCACCAATATATGTCAATATTACCATATAAGAACATAATCATGTTGGCTTTAACAGGACCAAATGCCATGACACAGTAAGAAAACATGTCCAAACTGGACCCCCAATATGGGCAGTACGATGTAGTAAAACATATGATGCTGCCTCCCCCCTTGATAACCTGTGAAGAATGCAATGTCACAGTAAAGAATCGTGCCCGGACCTGACCCACCAATGAGGGTCGATACCACGTAGGAACCCTCATCATGCTGTTGTCACCATTGATGCGCAGTAAATATTGCCGTGCAATGGTGAACATGTGTCGTAACTTGGCCCACAAATGTGGACCGGTATTGAGTAAGAAGACTCATTATGCTGCCTTCACCCCTGATGTCCAGTAAAAAATGCCACAACAGAGTGAAGAAATAAGCCGAGACTGAACCCACCAAAGTGGGCCAGTACCACGTAAGAACTCTCATTATGCTGCCTTCACCTTTGATGTCCAGTAAAACATACCATGCAACATTAAAGCAACATGTCCAGCCTGAACACAACAATGTGGGCCCGCACAAGTAATACCTCTCATTATGCGGCCTTTCAGTAAAGAAAATGCAATGTTACAGTGAATATTTGTCTAAACTACACACCCCAACTTGGTGTGTCCACTTTAGACACATATTCACCTCACCAATAAAAGCAAGTTCTCCTGCCTTCCATCCCACCTTCCTCCTCCTCCTCCTAATCAGAACCCGGCTGCCCAGCTGGCACACACGCATCCGCATTCATCAATGATCATTCATACAGCATTCATTCTTCATTCACTGTGACATTCAAACACATGCATCAGCATTTAGACCGCATCAATTTTTCTTCATTCACTCATTCACCCTGTCACCCATACAGCATTCATATGCTCTCACATAAGTATGCGCACCCAAACAACATACACTCTCTCATTCAAACACGCACTTACAGATACAACCACTTGCATACACGCACACACGGATACCCTTTCTTTTATTTTCCTACTGCAGCCCCACTTCCGGATTCCGGTCCTCACAGTCTCAGCTCTGCCTTCTTTAATGAATGTTCTGTAATGAATGTTCTCCGGCTCCTGCACAGCATACAACATGAACCAGAAAGCTTCATGGCGCCTACTTATGCGCACTGGAGCTGGCGCGCTTTCATATTGCTGTTCCTCAGGTCTTGAACGTGTGAGAAGGTGAAAGAATGACCCCTCGCCCATTCAGGCCCTGCAGTACCCCCAGCTGCATCCCCAGAGGGTGATGCAAGGCTGTGGAACTAAAGCGCCCCAATTGGCAATGCCTACTGGGGTAATACGGAAACTATGTTTCCCTTTGACAGTTCAGTTAAAGCCAGCCAATGAGCGCTCCCACAACTGCTTAGTGCAGATTGGGGAAGTACTCAGTGTTTTCACTGAGCTGGCATGGGTGTGGGTGTGATGACCTGCCATCCATTATGGACAAGCTTCCCCTTGAGTGTAACACCCAAACAAAGATATTATATCAATGTGTTAAGAATAGAATCGAGAGGCCATTTACCTTAGTGGCTATGAGTGATGGCTCTGGGAAATTCTTGTTTTTGAATGCCTCTATGACAGTTGCAATGAATTATGAACCTTTTTAGAGTGCATTGTAAATAGAAAGCGAAAAGAGACTATGGCACAATATGTATCTATATATGCCCGAGGTTGTGGAAAGCAAACATTAACAGGGTAATTCATAGAATTTCGCAGAAAAATGTCGCAAGCGGCTGGCGCAGAGTGTCCGCGTGCGATTGACTGCGCCAGGCACGTGCGCTAAAACCGATTTCCGCGCACAGCGTATTCATGGATTTCAGGCTCCCAAACCAGCCGTGGCGCAGAGTATCGCAGCGACCCTGCAGCAGCGCCAGTAACGCCCCAAAGAACGCCCTCGCGCAAGGAAAAGCCATCAAAATCGCTAAATCATCGCAAAGGGCTGCGCTAACCCTGGACCAGTCTACAGGGCTGCCAAACAAGGAACGCAAAGCGGGTAACGTGCATATCAGGGGTACGCGTGAAGTCATACACGCGATTAGCCAGGGTACGTGTATTACAGGGGTACGCGGGAAGTTCTACACGCGGTTGGCCAGGGTACGTGTATTACAGGGGTGTGCGGGAAGTTCTACACGCGATTCGGCTGGGTACGTGTATTACAGGGGTGCGCGGTAATTCTCACATGCGATTTGGCCAGGTACGTGTATTACAGGGGTGCGCGGGAATTATCACACGCGATTCGGCTGGGTACGTGTATTACAGGGGTGTGCGGTAATTCTCACATGCGATTTGGCCAGGTACGTGTATTACAGGGGTGTACGGGAAGTTCTACACGCGATTCGGCTGGGTACGTGTATTACAGGGGTGCGCGGGAATTATCACACGCGATTTGGCTTGGTACGTGTATTACAGGGGTGCGTGGGAGGTTCTACACGCGATTGGCCAGGGTACGTGTATTACAGGGGTGTGCGGGAAGTTCTACACGCGATTCGGCTGGGTACGTGTATTACAGGGGTGCGCGGGAATTCTCACATGCGATTTGGCCAGGTACGTGTATTACAGGGGTGCGCGGGAATTATCACACGCGATTTGGCCAGGTACGTGTATTACAGGGGTGTGCGGGAATTATCACACGCAATTAGGCTGGGTGGGTCCTCACAGGTGTTCCCTGTACACCCTCCACGGCCCCTGCAGGCAGCCCACAAAACCCTGCACACCTGCTCATGTCCCCCTGCACCCCCACCCCCCGCATCCAGGGGCACCCTCCACCAGGCCCCCACCCATGTCCCCTATCACCCCCACCCCCCAGCCACCAGGGGCACCCATCACCAGGCCCCCACTCATGTCCCCTATCACCCCCACCCCCCCGCCACCAGGGGCATCCTCCACCAGGCCCCCACCCATGTCCCCTATCACCCCCACCCCCCAGCAGTGCAGGGGCACCCTCCACCAGGCCCCCACTCATGTCTCCCACCACCCCCACCCCCCAGCCACCAGGGGCACCCTCCACCAGGCCCCCACTCATGTCCCCTATCACCCCCACCCCCCCGCCACCAGGGGCATCCTCCACCAGGCCCCCACCCATGTCCCCTATCACCCCCACCCCCCAGCAGTGCAGGGGCACCCTCCACCAGGCCCCCATTCATGTCTCCCACCACCCCCACCCCCCCGCCACCAGGGGCACCCTCCACCAGGCCCCCACCCATGTCCCCTATCACCCCCACCCCCCAGCAGTGCAGGGGCACCCTCCACCAGGCCCCCACTCATGTCCCCTATCACCCCCACCCCCCCCGCCACCAGGGGCACCCTCCACCAGGCCCCCACCCATGTCCCCTATCACCCCCACCCCCCAGCAGTGCAGGGGCACCCTCCACCAGGCCCCCACCCATATCCCCTATCACACCCACCCCCCCGCCAACAGGGGCACCCTCCACCAGGCCCCCACCCATGTCCCCTATCACCCCCACCCCCCAGCAGTGCAGGGGCACCCTCCACCAGGCCCCACTCATGTCTCCCACCACCCCCACCCCCCAGCCACCAGGGGCACCCTCCACCAGGCCCCCACTCATGTCCCCTATCACCCCCACCCCCCCGCCACCAGGGGCACCCTCCACCAGGCCCCCACCCATGTCCCCTATCACCCCCACTCCCCAGCAGTGCAGGGGCACCCTCCACCAGGCACCCACCCATGTCTCCCAACACCCCCACCCCCCAGCATCCAGGGGCACCCTCCACCAGGCCCCCACCCATGTCCCCTATCACCCCCACCCCCCAGCCACCAGGGGCACCCTCCACCAGGCCCCCACTCATGTCCCCTATCACCCCCACCCCCCAGCCACCAGGGGCACCCTCCACCAGGCCCCCACCCATGTCCCCTATCACCCCCACCCCCCAGCAGTGCAGGGGCACCCTCCACCAGGCCCCCACTCATGTCTCCCACCACCCCCAGCCACCAGGGGCACCCTCCACCAGGCCCCCACTCATGTCCCCTATCACCCCCACCCCCCTGCCACCAGGGGCACCCTCCACCAGGCCCCCACCCATGTCCCCTATCACCCCCACCCCCCAGCAGTGCAGGGGCACCCTCCACCAGGCCCCCACTCATGTCTCCCACCACCCCCACCCCCCCCTGCCACCAGGGGCACCCTCCACCAGGCCCCCACCCATGTCCCCTATCACCCCCACCCCCCAGCAGTGCAGGGGCACCCTCCACCAGGCCCCCACTCATGTCCCCTATCACCCCCATCCCCCCGCCACCAGGGGCACCCTCCACCAGGCCCCCACCCATGTCCCCTATCACCCCCACCCCCCAGCAGTGCAGGGGCACCCTCCACCAGGCCCCCACCCATGTCCCCTATCACACCCACCCCCCCGCCACCAGGGGCACCCTCCACCAGGCCCCCACCCATGTCTCCCAACACCCCCACCCCCCAGCATCCAGGGGCACCCTCCACCAGGCCCCCACCCATGTCCCCTATCACCCCCACCCCCCAGCAGTGCAGGGGCACCCTCCACCAGGCCCCCACTCATGTCTCCCACCACCCCCACCCCCCAGCCACCAGGGGCACCCTCCACCAGGCCCCCACTCATGTCCCCTATCACCCCCACCCCCCCGCCACCAGGGGCACCCTCCACCAGGCCCCCACCCATGTCCCCTATCACCCCCACCCCCAGCAGTGCAGGGGCACCCTCCACCAGGCCCCCACCCATGTCTCCCAACACCCCCACCCCCCAGCATCCAGGGGCACCCTCCACCAGGCCCCCACCCATGTCCCCTATCACCCCCACCCCCCAGCCACCAGGGGCACCCTCCACCAGGCCCCCACTCATGTCCCCTATCACCCCCACCCCCCCGCCACCAGGGGCACCTTCCACCAGGCCCCCACCCATGTCCCCTATCACCCCCACCCCCCAGCCGTGCAGGGGCACCTTCCACCAGGCCCCCACTCATGTCCCCTATCACCCCCACCCCCCCGTCACCAGGGGCACCCTCCACCAGGCCCCCACCCATGTCCCCTATCACCCCCACCCCCCAGCAGTGCAGGGGCACCCTCCACCAGGCCCCCACCCATGTCTCCCAACACCCCAACCCCCCAGCATCCAGGGGCACCCTCCACCAGGCCCCCACCCATGTCCCCTATCACCCCCACCCCCCTGCCACCAGGGGCACCCTCCACCAGGCCCCCACTCATGTCCCCTATCACACCCACCCCCCAGCAGTGCAGGGGCACCCTCCACCAGGCCCCCACTCATGTCTCCCACCACCCCCACCCCCCCGCCACCAGGGGCACCCTCCACCAGGCCCCCACCCATGTCCCCTATCACCCCCACCCCCCAGGGGCACCCTCCACCAGGCCCCCACTCATGTCCCCTATCACCCCCACCCCCTGCAGCAGTGCAGGGGCAGCAGGCAGTCAGGCAGCAGCAGGTGGGAGCATGCTCGGGGCTCTGGGGGGCAGTAGTTCGGCCTTCCGGGCAGGAGCGTGGTATTCCGTGTGCGTAGGCGTGGCCAGCTTGGTACGGAGTGATTTGGCACGTGAAAATCCTGCACGTCAGCGTGAAAACCGAGGAAAGGCCCTCAGCGCGTAAGCGCGTCTGTGACGTGACCCGCACGGGTGTTTCCCACACAGCACGTGATGACAGAGCACACGTGGAAAGACTGCACGTCAGAGTGTAATCGCGTGTGATTGTTGGAAATGGCCCTACACGCAGAAGTGACAAAGCGTGTGATTGGTGGAAATGGCCCTACACGCAGAAGTGACAAAGCGTGTGATTGGTGGAAATGGCCCTACACGCAGAAGTGACAAAGCGTGTAATTGGTGGAAATGGCCCTACACGCAGAAGTGACAAAGCGTGTAATTGGTGGAAATGTCCCTACACGCAGAAGTGACAAAGCGTGTAATTGGTGGAAATGGCCCTAGCGCGTACACGCCGCGTAAGTGACGCTGGACGTGTGGCCCTGTATAAAAGGTATGTGTAGAACACGTTTTCCTTGTACGTGCTTTTCGTGGAGAGCGAGTGGGTGAATTCTGTACTTCTTGTCGTTTCACACGCGATTTACTTCACGGCGTTTCAAGTTCGTATTCCCTGTTACCTCTGACAGCTTTTTCTCTTTTTTCGCTTTTACTGGTTTACCTGGGCCTGTTCCCTCAAACAGTGTTCCCTTCTACTGTTGTGCTGTCTCCTCAGACAGCGTACAAATCTTCTTTTGGCGGGGGTGTTGCCAACCAAACGTGCTCCTTTTACACGCTCGTTTACCAGGCAGACGTTGAGTCACGCACGTATCTAACATCTGTGCTTGCCCCGTGTGTAGCCTACCCCTTCAGAGGTCATTCTAAGCTGCGTGTGACACGCATACGTTCATTCTTGTGTTACTGGGTGCCACAGCGTAGTGCAGGTTTTTCTTTCTGCACACGTGGTCTAGGAGGGGTTGCGTGCACGTCATCTCCCTTTTTTGGGGCTCCTGTGCGTAGCGTGACCCGTCATCTTTCCCCAGGGGTTACAATCAGCCTTGCAAGAGCACTAGGGTACAATTACCATCTGGTACCCAACCCCTTTGACCCCCAATTGCCCAGGACAATAGTTTCCAGCCACTCCCATACGCACATTTACATCAGTGCCATGGCTGGGAGGCGAGGATTCCGTAAGGGTGGCAAAGGTGGAAGAGCCACAAGTGGTGGCCGTGGTGGATCCGGTAGGGGACGTGGTCGTTACTTGCAGGGTGAGCCTGTCCCCCCATGTGTGGAGGACCAGTCAAGGGCACCCATAATCTCCCTCCCCCCCCTCCCGTTGAGGCTGATGTGGCTGACACCATCCATGCTCAGCCCTTGTTGGACCAGCCCATTGTGGCACCAGATCTGGCTGACTCCATGGCTGACTTCCAGGTCAGCAGGCCTATGACACGTGCGCTGGTGCACGTTGATGTCACCATGCCACGTGCATCTGGGCCAGCAAGGTCATCTGCTGCACCAAGGAGGCAGGGCGGAGAGGCTGCAGGGGCAGCTGCGGCTCCATCCACCCCAGCCCTCACACACCCAGCCAGGACAGTGTCGGTCCTAGTCCATGCTGCTGACATTCCCCCTGACACCATCACACTAGAGCCAATGCCTGCACCAACTCCCATGCTGAGTGTGCAATCCCACACTCCTGATACAGAGTCCACCAGGGCTCCTGCCCCTAGTGTCCAGAGCGGCGCAGGACACTCAGGATCACCACCACCTTCCAAGCGGAAGAGGAAGAGTGCTCGTCCGGCACAGGCTGATGCCCCAGACACGGCTACACAGTCCGGCCCATCCAGGAAGCCCAGCTTCACGGATGACGAACTGAATGCACTTGTCGAGTATGTGTCCGGACATGACAACGAGATGGTCATTGTTGCAGGATCCAAGACCACACCTGCACAACGCCAGGCACACTGGCAGGCCGTTGCGGACATCGTAAGTGCCCTTGGAATCGTGAGGCGCACAGCCAATGATTGCTATAAGCGCTGGAATGACCTAAAGCGCAGGGCAAAGAGTAAGCTGGCCTCAAGTCATGCCGCAACTCTAGTGACTGGAGGTGGGTCTCCAGTAGTAGACATGGAACTCACTCCACATGAGTCAGTCGCTGGGACCTACGTCACGGAGGAACAGATCCAAGGCGTGGGAGATCTGGCTGATTACGAGGCATTGTCCGGTGAGTGCACATGCATGTGTGTGTCATCCATGTGCATGGTGTGTGTGTGAGGGCTTCTGTTTGTGTGCCAGGTGAGAGTGTGTGCGCCTGAGTCGTATGGGTCAGCCATGTGCTTCATGCAATACTTCCTGCGCAGCTGCATTTGGCCATAGCAGTATCCCTTCTGCCAACAGTAGACATATAGCCCAACTGCACGCCAGTTGCCCTTGAAGTGTCACCTTGCCACAACATAGTTGCTTATTTTTCACTGTTCATTCAGTCAGTTTGTTTGCATTCCACCACTTTCACTAGGCATGTCGCTGTCCACTAGTCACATGTCTGACATGGCTATGGTAAAGTGGAGTGACTTTGTTACCTGGATATCATTTGTACACACATGTCCCTGTGCAATTGGACCATTTCAGACTGGCAGCTCCAGGTGAAAAATCTGACCTGTTAGAATTAGAAAAGCGATTACATGCGGGAACTGGACTGAATGAATAGGTGCTGCCCTCCTCTCCATCTTCACTCAATAGCAATGGTACATGCCATCTGTGTGATGGCATGTGTGTTTCACCTGGCAATCACAGGCCAATGTGTGATGCCACTGCCAAGCAGCATGCAGAAAATGTGTTCATCTTCCATCTTGGTGTCATCAGTGTGTGCCATTTGCCTGCACTTCATACGCAGTGAGGGTGCATGCATGGGAGGGTTTTAGTCATGTGGGACATGTGTCAATCAAGTACTGGTTCTCTTGCTTCTCAGCCCTCATTGTGTGCCATGGTGCTAATGCCTGTTTCCATTTCTTTGTTTTCATGTCTTTGCAGGGGAAGACGCACCTGATACTGCTGGGGTTGTGGAGATGGTGCAGACCCAGGAGGGGTCCGAGGGCCGACCAACCACCAGTGAGGGACGTGGTGTGGTGGTGGGGGAGAACCCACAAGTGCTGCAGGTCGTGCTCTCAAGGGGTGTCTCTGGCTGCACCTCCCCTGAGCGTTACTCAGGTGTTGATTCGGATGAGACCTACGTGCCGTCGCAGGTGAGTGTTCCAGGGAGGGATTTTGTTCTGTCTCACCCACCTGCACCAGGGTCAGAACCCTCCATGGGGATGTCAGTGTTGGCAGCTACGCCTTCGGTGGTTACGGATGCAGGGTCACACTCCGCGACATCTGATCCTGTTCCTGGGCCAGCAGATCAGAGGGGGAATGCAGTCCTGCAGCCTCAGGCAGTGCCGGCACAGCAAGGCGCAGTTCGCCTTGCCCCAGACAGGTGTGGTGCCCGCCGACGTGGTGGCCGTACGCCACCCGGCAATACCGCATGGGAGCAATCCATTTACGGTATGGCAACCCAACAGGCTGCATCATCCGAGATGATGGCTCAGGCCATGGATAGGGTTGCCACTTCCATTGTCCCCCCAGAAAGGCTGATGGAGCGACTAGAGCAGGCAACCGACTCCATCTGCCAGTCACACAGGGAGGACATTTTGGGGTCCAACAGGGACAGGCGGGCGGCACTGGCGACTCTGCAGGAGGCCATCTCCATTGAGTCCCAGGGCCACAGGGAAGCCCTGAGGCAGGAGCTCCTTCACCTCAGGACGACTCTTGTTGAGCTTGAGGCTTCAACACACCAAAGGACAGAACAGCAGCTGGAGCGTCTCACCCGTACGCTCTCAGCTGAGATGCAGGCAACGAGGGCGGAGGTCCGGGCATCCCGTGAGTTGTTGCATGGGGACCTCCGCACACTCATCCTCCAGAACCAGACCTACCACACCCGCATGCTTGCAGCCATGGAGGAGCAGACTAGGGCCTTGCGTGGGCTGCCTCCCATAGTGCAACCACCTCCGGATGCAGCTGCACAGGGTGATAATAGCGACAGCAGTGATACTCCCACAATAGGGTAGCCGTGTGGGCCATGAGCCCATGGAGGTGTTTTATCTTCCCAGGATCCACGCAGGTGGGTTCTGGTGTGCATCCTGTCCTCGGACCTCCTGGGTGGCCTCCCCAACCCCCCCGGGCCCATCAATGGCCATTTTTGATTGTTTCTTATTTTTATTTTTATTTCTTTTATTCCCAATTTTTTTGGGACGATTTGTTGGCTTCCGTGGTTCCTGTGGGCATACGCTGCATTGTGGCTGGGCACATGCAGGCTTGTAATGTATTTGGTTCAGATGCTTGGGTTTGAGTCACACACACCCCTCCTGCTTCCCGTTTCCATGGGCTTGCAAAGGGTGTGCCCAAGTGACAGTGAATTACACAGTGACGTTGGACTCCCATGAGCTGTGTGGGCAGTCTGTAGTCAATACTGTGTATACATTCCTAGTGCATATTGCTGTTGTGTTGTACACTGCATGTTGCATTGATGTGTAACTCTTCTTCTGTGTCTACCTCCCAATTTGCAGGTCCCTTCCTCATGTCTACACAAGGACCTCTAGTCTGGAGATGGGGTCCATGTTGGCAGCAGTGCACCTACAACTCTACATGGCGCCAACACTGCACAGTTGGTAGTGGTGGGAGTGCAGGCATTTCCAGGTGGTGAGACTACTAATATGTAACATTTGTGATGTCATGTTAATGGTAGTACGTGCTCAAGTATGTTGTTGGTCCGGCATTGCTGTGAGCATTTCAGGTGTTGCAGGTTTCTAATAGGGACACTGTACATAGTGAGACTAGTGTCATGTTGTGGGGATTACTTTGTTTACCTGCAATTAGCATGACATGGCACGGTGTGGCGGTGCTGGGGTTGGGTTGGCTGACATGGCACTGTCCTCTTGTTGCATTTTGCAAGTGGGTATTCATTTTAGCTGCTTGAATGTGTAACTTCACAAAACTGCATTGGTGGTGTCTGTGTGGGTAGGGATGCACACATTGTGACACTTCCAGGTGAACAATCTCAGGCTGATATGGTATTCACGGGTCATTCTCCAGACATTCAGGATCAGTGTCAGGTTGAGTCATCATTGATTGTCAGATGGAATGTGCCAGGGCAGTGTGCACTCCACAGGGGTGTGATTTCTATGTGAAGTAATTAGCCACTAGCTGTGTACGGGCTTCCTCCCCCCGTGCCCTTTCCCCTCCCATGCGCAGCGGCTGTGCATGTGGTTGGGGATGTGGGGCCACCACCATGTCCACGGCCAGGCCCCGGCGTGTTGCAACGTTGTGCAGGACACATGCTGCCACTATGATCCTGCACACTACTGGGGGAGCGTATAACAGCTGCCTGCCAGAACGGTCAAGGGAGCGAAAGCGTGACTTTAGCACTCCGAATGTGCGCTCCACTATGCCCCGGGTCGTAATGTGGGCTGTGTTATATCTTACCTCGGGTGGCGTGGTGGGGTTCCGAATTGGCGTCATCATGTGGGGGCTGAGAGGGTAGGCACTGTCCCCTGTGGAGGTGGTGATTGGTATCATTGGTGGGGTTGTGACCTTGCTCAGTATCCAACATGCATGCATGTGCAGTGGCATACATACTCACCAAGCAGCCATGTATCGCCATGCCGCCCAGCTTCTAGGTCCCGGCTTAGGGTGGACATTCTGTAAAGGAAGCTGTCGTGGGTGGAGCCGGGATAGTTGGCATATACTGAGGTGATGATTCCCTTGGCATTACATGCTACCTGCACGTTGATGGAATGCCAGTGCTTGCGGTTCCTATAGATGTGCTCAGATGCCCTGGGGGGACGTAGAGCCACATGGGTGCAGTCGATGGCACCTAGCACTTTGGGGAATCGTGCCACACCGTAAAAATCCAGGGCGGCAGCATGCCTTTCTGCAGGTGTTCTGGGCAGGTATATGTGCCTGCGGACTGATGGGCGTGCAGTGATGATGTTCAAGACCTGGTGTAGGCAGCGTGACTGGGTGGCCTGTGACACCCCACCCACTATGGCACTTGTCCGCTGAAATGATCCAGTGGCTAAGAAGTGCAGTACATTGAGGACCTTCTCCAGGGGGCTGAGTGCTTGGGAGCACAGGGTGGGTGATGTGAGGTCATCCTCCCACTCACTCACCAGGTCCAGTATAATGTGTGGTGGAAACCTGTACCTCCCATACACCTGGTCATCAGGCATCCCGAAAAGGCTGGTTCTGGGTGTGAATATTCTGGCCCTGACTATCCTCCTCCTCCTCCTCCTTTGGTAGCCCACTGCCACTGCTGCTAGGAACGGTATGTTCATCCTGGCGTCTGAGCTTGTTATTGTTAAAGTGCGCAAATTTATGCTTTGCGCGTGTTCTAGGCGAGCGTGTGACCCGCGCACCCCTGGAATCCAGTGTCATGATCTCTGCTTCCAAAAGGTCAGGGTTTTCCCAACTCCCTTGGAAGCAGATCCATAACCCAGGTTCCGAGTGCCAACCAGTCCCAATTGGGACCTTTTGGACCCAGTCCTGGCGCCAGTGGCACCAGGCTCATAAATATGCCCAGTCCCAGCGCTGGAAGCGCCGGGCTCATAATGCTTGGGTGGACTTACCTGCAGCAGACCATGCTGCTTACTTGCCTGCCAGTTGAGCCTCTGATCCTCTTCTGTTTGGAACTACTTTTCCTGTTGGGTGGGGCTGGAGCCACTCCCTAGATTTAGAACACTGGAACTCTTCTGGAAGGCAGGAACTCTTTTCTTACCAGGAACTCTTTTCTTACTTAGGCGTGGCTGTGGAAGGAGACACCTAAGCACTACAGGAGGCTATTTAAACCACACCCGGTGGATGAATCTTGCTTTGCGTTATTCTGCACCCTCTGCAGCAGGACGCTCATCGTGTCTTCTGCATCCAGTCCTGGGCCTAAGGAAAAAGGCTTACCATCCTGAATCCAGTCTTCAGCAACACCTATAAAGACAAGAAAGAACAGGTTAGCATTCCGGCATCTGAAAGGCAAAGGCTTACCTACTCTTCGTGCGCTCCGGAGGTCTTCACACTGCATTCCGGCATCTGAAAGGCAAAAGCTTACCAACTCTTCGCACGCTCCGGAGGCCTTCCGCGCTGCATCCGCATCTGAAAGACAAAACAAGGTGCGTTTAAAGACATTGGGGAACTTTAATACTCACGTGCCAGTACTCCTTTCCACATCTAATCCAGTGGGTATTCCGGCACCCTGCAGCCGCTCCGAACTCGTACCTGCAAAATAAAAAGACAGTTAGAGCGCATCGTGAAGCAGGCATCAAGCGCTTACTCACGTGCTTCCAGGCGCTTCTATTCATCACACGGGCTCCATCTTCAACTCACTTCAGCCCGTCATCCGCCATCGCCGGAACCCTGCAAAACAAGAGACATCATTACTAAAGACTTTAAAAAGACATTTGAATGACTCGAAACTTACCGTTCGTGAAGTAAACGACGGACAGCAGTCCTCTGAAGTCAAGAGGCCTGCGCTACCTATCCAGTGAAGAAACTGGCTACAGCACCCTGCCCCGAGGCAGATGGAGAGCTCGGCATTCACTTACCTAAGGTGAGAGCGTTAACCTTTGGGGGTCTACAGGAGAGCAGAAGAGGAAAGAGATAGGGACACCCCAATAACCCCAGTTCATTAACCCCATATTTTCTATCTGCAGACATCCTACTCTACACGTCAGGCATACAGTGCACAGAGGTCCAGCCCAAAGAGCCAACCGGGTGCTACACATCACCTTTGAAGCTACGGTAGTCGTCCAGTCAAGACCGGCGCCTCTGCGAGAATCAGGTGAGCGTTACATCCAGTTCCCAGTCCAATAGCGTGTGGAAATTCACACGCACCACGGGATACAGGTTTGCTGACGTACTTGCGTGTGTAAGTGCCCGCGCACCCATGAAATACACGTACATAGGCCAATCGCGTGTACGCGCACTTTTGTCCAATTACACGCGATGACACTCTGACGTGCAGTATTTCCACGTGTGCTCCATCATCACGTGCTGAGTGGGGAACACCCGTGCGGGTCACGTCACAGACGCGCTTACGCGCTGAGGGACTCTGGTCCAATAGAATCGCGTATGCGTGCTGACGCGCTTACGCGCTAAGGGCCTTTCCTCGGATTTCACGCTGACGTGCAGGATTTTCACGTGCCAAATCACTCCGTATCAAGCTGGCCACGCGAAAACACACGGAAGACCACGCTCCTGCCCAGAAGGCCGAGTTACTGCCCCCCAGTGCCCCGAGCAGCCTCCCACGTGCCATCTGCTGCTGCCTGCCTGCCTGCCTGCTGCCACCGTGCCCTGCCATTTGGTGCCTGCACATCAGCCATCTGCAGGGGTCCAGTTGCTGTGTCCACCCCTACTGGAACTGAAGACTCCCGACTGGGATTACATCGCTCCACAGCCCAGCCCCAGGACCCAGTTGCCCGCCCACACCTGCCTCTGGGGTTGCCATGTCGGGCACTTCCACATCTGGCACCAGTGGCAACCCCAGGCCAGAGGGGCAGAGGGGCACCAGCTTCACTGACACCGAAGTTGGTGTCCTGGTGGAGCATGTCCTGGGGCAGTATGATGCCCTCTTTGGATCGTCCCGCGCCAGCAAGGAAGGACGGGAGAGGATCTGGGCCGACTGTGTGGTTGCCATCAACGCGGAGGGGGTGGCAACCTGCAACGTCCTGAAGATCAAGAAGCGCTGGGAGGACTTGAGGTCCAGGACCCTTGTGAAGGCCCGGCGCCTCGTGGAGGGGGGCCGGGGCCAGATGAGTTCCATCCAGACGAGGGTCCTGGAACGCGTACGCCCAGCGCTCCACGCCCAGATCCTTGAGAGGGAGGTCCGTCTGGAGTTGAGCGGTAAGTGTCCAAGCATTTACTGTGTGAGACAGGGCATGTTGCGGTGTGCTGGTTCTATGATACTTGCCTGTATGTGTGCCATAGGCCATGTATGCATGTATGTGTGCAGGGACATCATGGTAATGCATGTGCGACCAGTGATGTGTGACCCACATGGTTGTTGCATGTGTTCAAATGCCGCATGGGGAGCCCTATGCAGATTTTGAACATGAGAGCATGCCAGTCTCTGTACCTGGACATGGGTGGGGGTGAGGGATGGGTGCTGATGCCAGGTACATATATGGTAGCCATGTCTGTGTGCCTGACCTGCGTGTCTGTGACTTGTGCATGCCATGGATGCATGACACATGTGTGTGACAATGCACAGATTCAGTGAAGCAGCCAAATTACCCTTGTATCCGCTGTGTTTGGTGTGTTTGGGGCCAGATGGATGTGACTGAGGTGAAGTGTGTGCATGTGATAGGCATGAGCCATGATGCATGTGAGTTACATATCATTGAATGTTTCAAGAGTCCATTGGACATGCATGGAAATGTCCATGGCATGCACCATGCCTGTTACTGTGTGTGTTTTGCCTGGACTGACCCATGTGTTGTGGAGGGACATGATGGAAGTGTACTTTGACAGTGGTGCTCATCTGCTATTGCTTCCTGTCTAGGGGACCATTGTACAGTGCCCTGATGCTTGTGTTCTTTGTCTCCCTCTACGCAGCGGCTAGTGAAGAAGAGGGCGGAGACGGCGCTGTGGAGCAAGGCGGCGGGGATGCCCCCACGGCTGCAGCGGAAGGGGTGGGTGAGCCCCCACAGGGGCCTGCTATGGTGGGAGACGGTGAGGAGCCATCCAGGTTGGTGGTTTGCACAGAGGAGGAGGAGGCCGCCACTGGGGCACACATGGGGCCTGGTGGGGGCATCCCTGCTGGTGCAAGTGGTGCAGTCCAGGGCCAGGGGCAAGAGGCAGCACAGGTCACCGTGGAGGGGCCTGTGCATGTCGCTGTCCCTGTGAGTGCACCACCATGCACCAGCAGGGATGCCCCGTCCCAGGCCCGTCCGCAGGTAGAGGGGATGTCCATGTCACCTGACTCCCCTCCACCTGCGGACGTGGGAACCCCTGGCCGTGTGGAGAAGGTCCTGATTGGGGTCGCGATGCGCACGGCTGTGATTCGTGATGCCGTGCGTGCTTCCCGGGAGGAGGACGCACGTCATCACGAAGTGCACCGTGCCGACGTGGCCCAATTGGGATCGGCCATGTTCGGGGGTTTCCTGCATGTGTTGTCCAATCTGGCGGCCCTCTCCTCCTCTGTGCAGGCTATACACCAGTCGTTCTCCTTGCCGTCTTCCGGCCCAGATGCCACCAGGGCCCCCTGTGGACCTACCCCGACCAATGCAGCCAGCTCGGTGGGGATCCCATCCCTGCCACAGTTGGGAGTTGGAGGTCCAGCAGGGGTGGACAACACAGCAACTGGACCCCAGCAGATGGAAGATGTGACAGCATCAGGCAGGGCACGTGCACGACGGCGTCGGTGGTTTCCATCAGCCTGGATGCCGTCGTGCTGGCAGAGGCAGTGGCGTCGGAGGCAGCAGCAGGCTCGACGTGGGAGGCATCATGACTCGGGGCCTTCAAGATCAGAGGGGCAGGCATCGGCCGGAGGGCAGGGCAACCCTGGGATGGTGGTGTCTTCCGTGTGGGAGCAGTTGGTCCAGCGGATAGGTGCGGAGCGGCAGCGGGCGGAAGAGGAGCGGCTTACCATGGTCAGGGCGGAGTTCTCCATGCGTCGGGCGTTGAGGCGGGCTGAGTGCCTCGAGGAAGCTCGCAGGGAGTTTGAGCTGGACATGGGGTTATCCCTGCGAGACCTCGGGGCCAGGACAGAGTCCCGCCTCCAGGACATCGACATGGAGTTCGATGATGCCCTGGCCAGCAACATCACCGAGTGAGCCGCAGGACTTGCCCGCTGCCTTTGTATATAGTTATTTAGTTAGTGTTAGGTTTCCTTTATTAATTTTTGTTTTTTTGGACCGCTCGGACAATGGCCACTTTTTTGTATATATTATTTTCATTAGGTAGTAGTAGGTTTCATTTATGGTGTTGGGCTCATGGACCCTGGAATTTTCGTGTATATAGTTTGCATTTTGAAGAAATATTTTTTTTATTAATTATTGTGTTCACCATGAGGAAATGGTTTTTCATTATTTTACTTCCACATGATTTTGCTTTGGACAACATTTGTTTTTGGATTACTTTGTTTTTTTTTATTTTTACATTTGTTCTCGGACATGGACCATTTATTTTGTTATCCCCATTGTTGTATGTTTGATTTTTTTAACTTATTTTTCATCTTTAATACATGTTTTTTTAACTTTCACTTGTGGTATTTTCTCATTGGTTTCATACATGTCATGATATGGGTTTTGACATTCACTTGCACCCATTGTGTATGTGTGTGTGACGGACATGTGTTCATTTACAGACTTGCCATTGGGGTTGTATCATGTAATTGCATTCACTATGTGGGTGGATGCAATCCTTGCCTGGGTGTTTGTGCTGGGTATGCTGGCCATTACTGCCATGATTGAGTATCGTCAGGACCTGGGGGCAGAGGGACATGTGTGGGTGCCTGGTGGAGGATGCCCCTGCACTGCTGGGGGGTGGGGGTGGTGGGAGACATGAGTGGGGGCCTGGTGGAGGCTGCCCCTGCACTGCTGGGGGGTGGGGGTGGTGGGAGACATGAGTGGGGGCCTGGTGGAGGGTGCCCCTGCACTGCTGGGGTGTGGGGGTGGTGGGAGACATGAGTGGGGGCCTGGTGGAGGGTGACCCTGGTGGCTGGGGGGTGGGGGTGGTGGGTGACATGAGTGGGGGCCTGGTGGAGGCTGCCCCTGCACTGCTGGGGGGTGGGGGTGGTGGGAGACATGAGTGGGGGCCTGGTGGAGGGTGCCCCTGCACTGCTGGGGGGTGGGGGTGGTGGGAGACATGAGTGGAGGCCTGGTGGAGGGTGACCCTGGTGGCTGGGGGGTGGGGGTGGTGGGTGACATGAGTGGGGGCCTGGTGGAGGGTGACCCTGGTGGCTGGGGGGTGGGGGTGGTGGGTGACATGAGTGAGGGCCTGGTGGAGGCTGCCCCTGCACTGCTGGGGTGTGGGGGTGGTGGGAGACATGAGTGGGGGCCTGGTGGAGGGTGCCCCTGCACTGCTGGGGTGTGGGGGTGGTGGGAGACATGAGTGGGGGCCTGGTGGAGGGTGACCCTGGTGGCTGGGGGGTGGGGGTGGTGGGTGACATGAGTGGGGGCCTGGTGGAGGCTGCCCCTGCACTGCTGGGGTGTGGGGGTGGTGGGAGACATGAGTGGGGGCCTGGTGGAGGCTGCCCCTGCACTGCTGGGGTGTGGGGGTGGTGGGAGACATGAGTGGGGGCCTGGTGGAGGGTGACCCTGGTGGCTGGGGGGTGGGGGTGGTGGGTGACATGAGTGGGGGCCTGGTGGAGGGTGACCCTGGTGGCTGGGGGGTGGGGGTGGTGGGTGACATGAGTGGGGGCCTGGTGGAGGCTGCCCCTGCACTGCTGGGGTGTGGGGGTGGTGGGAGACATGAGTGGGGGCCTGGTGGAGGCTGCCCCTGCACTGCTGGGGGTGGGGGTGGTGGGAGACATGGGTGGGGGCCTGGTGGAGGCTGACCCTGGTGGCTGGGGGGTGGGGGGTGGTGGGTGACATGAGTGGGGGCCTGGTGGAGGGTGACCCTGGTGGCTGGGGGGTGGGGGTGGTGGGTGACATGAGTGGGGGCCTGGTGGAGGGTGACCCTGGTGGCTGGGGGGTGGGGGTGGTGGGTGACATGAGTGGGGGCCTGGTGGAGGCTGCCCCTGCACTGCTGGGGTGTGGGGGTGGTGGGAGACATGAGTGGGGGCCTGGTGGAGGGTGCCCCTGCACTGCTGGGGTGTGGGGGTGGTGGGAGACATGGGTGGGGACCTGGTGGAGGGTGACCCTGGTGGCTGGGGGGTGGGGGTGGTGGGTGACATGAGTGGGGGCCTGGTGGAGGGTGACCCTGGTGGCTGGGGGGTGGGGGTGGTGGGAGACATGAGTTGGACATGGGTGGGGGCCTGCTGGCAGGTGCCCCACAGTGCTGGGGGGTGGGGGTGGTGGGGGACATGAGTGGGGGCCTGGTGGAGGCTGCCCCTGGTGGCTGGGGGGTGGGGGTGGTGGGTGACATGAGTGGGGGCCTGGTGGAGGGTGCCCCTGCACTGCTGGGGTGTGGGGGTGGTGGGAGACATGAGTGGGGGCCTGGTGGAGGGTGACCCTGGTGGCTGGGGTGTGGGGGTGGTGGGTGACATGAGTGGGGGCCTGGTGGAGGGTGACCCTGGTGGCTGGGGGGTGGGGGTGGTGGGAGACATGGGTGGGGGCCTGGTGGAGGGTGACCCTGGTGGCTGGGGGGTGGGGGTGGTGGGTGACATGAGTGGGGGCCTGGTGGAGGCTGCCCCTGCACTGCTGGGGGGTGGGGTGGTGGGAGACATGAGTGGGGGCCTGGTGGAGGGTGCCCCTGCACTGCTGGGGTGTGGGGGTGGTGGGAGACATGAGTGGGGGCCTGGTGGAGGGTGACCCTGGTGGCTGGAGGGGTGGGGGTGGTGGGTGACATGAGTGGGGGCCTGGTGGAGGGTGACCCTGGTGGCTGGGGGGTGGGGGTGGTGGGTGACATGAGTGGGGGCCTGGTGGAGGCTGCCCCTGCACTGCAGGAGTGTGGGGGTGGTGGGAGACATGAGTGGGGGCCTGGTGGAGGGTGCCCCTGCACTGCTGGGGTGTGGGGGTGGTGGGAGACATGAGTGGGGGCCTGGTGGAGGGTGACCCTGGTGGCTGGGGGGTGGGGGTGGTGGGTGACATGAGTGGGAGCCTGGTGGAGGGTGACCCTGGTGGCTGGGGGGTGGGGGTGGTGGGAGACATGGGTGGGGGCCTGGTGGAGGGTGACCCTGGTGGCTGGGGGGTGGGGGTGGTGGATGACATGAGTGGGGGCCTGGTGGAGGGTGACCCTGGTGGCTGGGGGGTGGGGGTGGTGGGAGACATGAGTTGGACATGGGTGGGGGCCTGCTGGCAGGTGCCCCACAGTGCTGGGGGGTGGGGGTGCAAGGGGACATGAGTTGGTGTTCATTAGTTCAAGGAGACATCTGCCTTTGCTGGGGGGCATGCCCATGTTGGGTGGGCTGCCTGCGGGACATGACCAGGGATGCAGGGTAGTCCCCTGTGGTGTGGGCTGCCTGCAGGGGCCGTGGAGGGTGTACAGGGTACACCTGGGAGGACCCACACTGTCAAATCACATGTGGGACTCCCCGGCACCCCTGAAATACACGTACCGTGCAGAAATCGCGTGTAAAACTTCCCGCGCACCCCTGAAATACACGCGCACAGGCTATTCGCGTGTGGAACTTCCCGCGCACCCCTGAAATACACGCGCCCAGGCTATTCGCGTGGAAAACTTCCCGCGCACCCCTGAAATACACGCGCACAGGCTATTCGCGTGTGGAACTTCCCGCGCACCCCTGAAATACACGCGCCCAGGCTATTCGCATGTGGAACTTCCCGCGCACCCCTGAAATACACGCGCCCAGGCTATTCGCGTGTGGAACTTCCCGCGCACCCCTGAAATACACGCGCCCAGGCTATTCGCGTGTGGAACTTCCCGCGCACCCCTGAAATACACGCGCCCAGGCTATTCGCGTGTGGAACTTCCCGCGCACACCTGAAATACACGCGCCCAGGCTATTCGCGTGTGGAACTTCCCGCGCACACCTGAAATACACGCGCCCAGGCTATTCGCGTGTGGAACTTCCCGCGCACCCCTGAAATGCACGCGCCCAGGCTATTCGCGTGTGGAACTTCTCACGCACCCCTGGAATACACGTAGCCCGCTCCCCCAGGCCCGATCGCGTGAGGAACTTCACGCGCACCCCTGAAATACACGCGCCCAGGCTATTCGCGTGTGGAACTTCCCGCGCACCCCTGAAATACACGCGCCCAGGCTATTCGCATGTGGAACTTCCCGCGCACCCCTGAAATACACGCGCCCAGGCTATTCGCGTGTGGAACTTCCTGTGCACCCCTCAAATACACGCGCCCAGACTATTCGCGTGTGGAACTTCCCACGCACCCCTCAAATACAGGCGCCCAGGCTATTCGCGTGTGGAACTTCTCACGCACCCCTGGAATACACGTAGCCCGCTCCCCCAGGCCCGATCGTGTGAGGAACTTCACGCGAACCCCTGTAATACACGTAGCCCGCTCCCCCAGGCCCGATCGCGTGTGAAACTTCACGCGCACCCCTGAAATACACGCGCCCAGGCTATTCGCGTGTGGAACTTCCCGCGCACCCCTGAAATACACGCGCCCAGGCTATTCGCGTGTGGAACTTCCCGCGCACCCCTCAAATACACGCGCCCAAACTATTCGCGTGTGGAACTTCCCACGCACCCCTCAAATACAGGCGCCCAGGCTATTCGCGTGTGGAACTTCACACGCACCCCTGGAATACACGTAGCCCGCTCCCCCAGGCCCGATCGCGTGAGGAACTTCACGCGAACCCCTGTAATACACGTAGCCCGCTCCCCCAGGCCCGATCGCGTGTGAAACTTCACGCGAACCCCTGAAATACACGTAGCACGCTCCCCCAGGCCCGATCGCGTGAGGAACTTCACGCGAACCCCTGTAATACACGTAGCCCGCTCCCCCAGGCCCGATCGCGTGTGAAACTTCACGCGAACCCCTGAAATACACGTAGCACGCTCCCCCAGGCCCGATCGCGTGAGAAACTTCACGCGAACCCCTGAAATACACGTAGCCCGCTCCCCCATGCCCGATCGCGTGAATGACTTCACGTGAACCCCTGTGATGCACGTACCCTGCTGAAATCGCGTGTGAGACTTCCCGCGCACCCCGGTATACACGCACACGTATTTTTGTCAGCGGGTGTCCGTGTTTGTGGGTACCCCTTTGCACGTCATTTTTCCTGGAGGGCCACAGTATGGGACATTCATCATGGCAGTATATAGGTGCTATTTGTTGGCGCACCTTTTGGCGCACATTTCTTACAGCCGCAGAGAGGCTACCGCCTGCTTTCTTGTGGCGGTCGTGTTTGTGCCTGTGCGCTGGTTTGAGCGTGCGCTTTTTTCCCCTATTCTATTCCATGAATACGTGTTGTAGGCGAGCGTGTGGGCGTTCCGCGCACTTGTGCCCTGTACTTCCCCCGTGACGCCCACGTTTTGGCAAGTTGTTCCCCATTCCGAGTGTTACGCCCGTGTTCCGCCTACTTTTGTTGCGTGCGCCGCGCTATGTGCGAATTTCGCTGTGGCCTGTGCGATTTTCGCTGTGACCTGGCGCACGCTGTTAGATGGCCTGTGCGCCAACGTGCGCCACGCACTTTTTTATCGCACATCCGCTGGTTTTCTCGCGCACGGCCTTCCATGAATCGACGTGCGCTGCTTTTCGTGCGATTTTCGCACTTGCACTGCGATTTTCGCTATACCACTGCGATTCGCACGTTTTTGCCCACTTGCGCCGCGCTAATTATTCCATGAATCGGCCTGTAAATGGGTTATGTCAGAGTGCTAGTGCGCCGCATGTCAGCACAGTAACTCTGTTTTTTACTAACATCTTAAGGAGCATCAAAGAGCAGAACAAATATCACAAACGTTTTTTGAAGTCACTACCTCTTTCAAATGCGCGGATATTGGAACAGCATGTTGTGCTTACTATTGACATATTTACATTTTCAGGTGCTCATTTTAGCATGATCGGAAATAAAAGGCAAACCATTCTCAAGCCACTAGCCTAAGTACGTGCGTATGTTTATCTTTTTTCTGAGAGCAATGCTCTAAGTACGGGTGTCTTGAGGTGCTAGCACTTGATAAAGGCATAAGGGATTTCTGTTTTATTATTGCTAAATTGCTACATGTATTGGGCACCGTCCCAACAGGTTTGTGCCAACATTTTCCCAATAACAATCATGTTTTGAATCGAAACATGCAATTTGATAATTCTTAAGTTTTTACCATGATGGATAAAATAATATAGTCTCTGATTTGTTTTTCTGATAGAAGAACAAACGTTTATCACGATGAAATGGATGTGCTCTTTCGATTTAGTGTTTAGGGTTTCCTTAATGGAAGAACCAAGAAACACTTGCACACGCTTTTGCTACCCTTTCCCTTTGTCCACAATGGGTTATCAGCTCATATCCATTCAAACCAATGTGTGGATTTAGAATCGCAGCTCCTCAAGCAGATGTTGGAACTAGAGGGGATCAGGACAACTAGAATAATGCTGTAGCAGCCACAAGGAGACCCTCATGTTTAGAGGCTCAACAGAACTCTCTTGGGCATGCTTGCAACCCTGGGATCAGAAGAGGTGACCTGATGCAGTCTAAAAGGTATCCAGTAATATGGTCGCTGAAATATGGCTGTTTTTACAAATATTTGTAGCAAAAACGATATGGTGTGACCCAGTAAACGTTTTTCCATTATACCACACAAAGGCAGCAGCGGTTGCCGGTGTGGGCCAATGCATTTCAGACAGCAAGGTCCTTCATCAGGGCCTGGAATGTATTTAGTGAATGAGGATCTTGGTTTAAAAATTCAAAAATTCTTATCTGTCGCCTCACCTCCTCTATAGACGTTAGGAAGTACAAAAAACGCTCAATCAGGTAGTGGCGCGATCGAACTCGCTCCAGACACACGCCACTGCAGAAACTGCCTATCTGTACGCGGCGCATGAACTAGACGCCACTACATCATTGAGCATTTTCTTGTACTTCCTAACATCTATAGAAGATGTGAGGCGACAGATAAGAATTTTTGAATTTTTAAACCAAGATCCTCATTCACTCAATACATTTCAGGCCCTGATGAAGGACCTTGCTGTCCGAAATGCATTGGCCTAAGTGAATACATCTGCTGATCAAATCTACATGTAACAAAATATGAAGAGTAAACTACCCACCTTTAGTGAATATGCCTAACTCAATTGAGCATTATTTAACTTGATTGCAATTAAGAAAGACATTTTTTGGCAATTGGGAGTGCAGCCCACACCGCTGGCTCATAGCCAAGGTCCATTTTTTGCTCATAGTGTGATACCTTACCATCAGAGAAGATATTTCATGGGGGATTGTATCTTTCTTCATAGAAGGTGTTAGTGGAGTTCTCCTAAGGTCCTACTGGCAGTAAGACTTTAGTACGCTCTCCCAGTGGTTTGTAGATCCCCAACGCTTTGTATCAGTCTGTACTAGCTCAAGACCTTGGTAGTGTGGCAGAGCAGTCAGACTTATCTTAAGAGGAGGATGTGAGCTGTATGTATGTATGTGAATCTTAGTTAGACAGGCACAGCAAAGAAGCACTTACACATATATTTATATAAAATATATATATTTATTATATTTACACCAGAATCACGTTAAATACTTCAGACGTTTACAGTAGAACACTTAGGAATACTAGATAATACACTTCAAACAGCAATTTCACTTTTGTGTTTGTTCGCGGTTACAATTTTAGCAACGTTAGAAAGGCAAAAGACAAGGTTATTACATTATCAGTAATTGCGCAGTCATGCGCTTTTCAACAGGTCATACGGTAATGCGTTTACTCTGCAAACACATATAGAAAAGTCACTTAAAGGGAGGAAAATAAGTGGTTAGTGCAACATGAGCTTAGTTCAAGGTTCTAGAGATGTTTCTTCGCCTGGCAAGTCTTTCATGTCCAACAGCACAACCCGAGCTAAAGGCAATTCGGAAAGGGCTTGAAGTCTTGGCAAACCGCGAATAATGAAGAGTTCCTGCAGATTTCTTCCTGTGTCTAAAGTTATTGAAGCAGCAAGTTAGCAACTAACAAAGGGGACCTAAAAACAGACTCGAGAAGGGGACAAAAGCAGCAGCTTGGTCAGTGGTAAGAGGGGGTTGCACTGGACACCTCTACGTACACTGCAAAGTTCTGGAGTGACTTCTTGGAATCAGGTAAGCAATACCTTTTACCCCCACAGTACCTTTAGTTTGAAGAAAGTGTTTGTGTTGGCTCCTCCACAATGTGGCAGCTCTGGGCTCGACTTCCGGATTTCTTTGGTGTTGAAAGGCAGGACAATGGACATTGTCTCTCAGCAGCAGTCATGAGACAGGACCTGTAGCACGACTTTCAACAACTTCTCAGTTCACTCTGCGGTTTTGGCACCTTTTCAGCAGCACCAGCTAAGGACAGGGATCACCTGGTCAATCTTCCTCGCTTCCTGCAGTCCCACACTCTGCTGAGACGGTCTGGGGCAGTTGGATTGGATCTCTTGAGTGACCTTACAGGCTCAGCACAGATTTTGATGGATTTCACCTTTCCACGATGATGTACTCGAAATGGGCAGCAGGTCTCCTGGTATTGGGGTTCCGCAGCTCTGGAAGCTTCTAGGACCTCAGGAGATGGCTTGTTTCAAAGTTCGTCTTGGGACTGGTTGTTGTCACCAGCCAAAGGGAAGGAGTCGTCCTCTTCGGAGCTCCTTGGTCGCATAGAAAACGGGGTCAGGACAGCAGTGGTCACTAAATGGTCTTGCCAAGGGTCTGCAGGCATCTCTGGTTGTCTTCTTTTTTGTTACTTTTGTTTCCAGTGGTCAGCTTGCTTTACACTCCAGAAGCCTCACACACTCCTCTGCAATCTCTCTCAGCATTTTACAGAAAAGGGACGTTTAGCTGTCTAATGAGGTCAGCCAGACCCCCTGTGGGAGCTGGTCCTATTCAGGCATTGTGGCAGACAAAGGACAGGGGGTGGAAGACTCCTCCCTCACTTCTTGCCTTACCAGACATTGTGGAGCCCAGGCGGGGATAACTCCTGGTTCCCGCCAAAGGCAAAACACACACACACCGACCTCCCCCTCCCGAGATTGTAGAAGAAGGGCTAACAAAGAACATCCATGCTAGTAATTGTGAAAAAAGAAGGGAGCCCTCAAGTCGGTACTTGGGTGCCCCTATTGTGCACTACCGAGGCTATGCATGTAGCCTGCAGTATACAAAATACACAAAAGTTGGAAGAACACCTCCACTGCCACCAGCCATAACTAGGAGATTGTCTATTTGACCAAAAAGTCACACAAGCAGAGAGAAGGGGGATAGTAAGTATCCCTTTGGCACTCCACTGAAGGTGGTGTGTGCCAATCTCTCAGCCTGCACAGTTTTGGGAGAGATACTAAGTATCTCTCTACCCTGAAGAACCATAGTTTACTTAAAGATATAGGAAAATAATTTTAAAGGTGGACCCTAGGGGTCCCCAGCAACACTGCCCATAAGGAGCTGTGTGCTGCAGCACTAAATCACAGATGCCTTTGAGAGGCTTGTATAGTAATTGACCTTTTCACAATTGACCTCAGGAGAATTGACCTCGGGAGAATTGACCTAATTTAGAAGGTCAATTGGGACATATATGTGGGGGAAACCCCCCGCGACCACCCACCCAATCCAAAATCCCCTGCAACCCCCCACCCAATCCCCTGTTATTATTTATAATCCAAACCCAACCCAATACATATATAAAATAACTAAATAATATAAAGGTCAATTGTGCAGAAGGTCAATTAGGACCACTATAATTAGGTCAATTGTGCATAAGGTCACTTGTGAAAGGTCAATTTGGGTAATACCTTTAAGAGCTATGGAGCAGACAGACTCTATTGTACAGGTAGATGTACAAAGAATAGAGTTCCAAAAGACAGAGCACATAAGAATGAATGAGTGGGAAAAGGTTCCACTTGTTCAGGATTAAAAGAAAAAGGTCCAGAAATCCAGCAAAAAGTGCTGGGGGTCTCACTAGAAGGGGGGATGAAGCATAATAATGATAAATCTCCCTAATGCTCATCCACCCCAGACTAGGGACAGGAGGATATAATCCACTCCTGGATGGCTCTCTTGATCAGATCGCTCATACTTTCTGGAGGGACCATCAGCATTATGTTGGTACCGGACCTGTGCTCAGTAGTGAAGTCAAAGCTTTGTAGTCTTATGGACCACCTGAGCAGTTTAGGGTTTTCTCCTTTCATCTGCATCCACCACTTTAAGGGTTGGTGGTCAGTTTGAATCTTCAAAGTAGTTCCATTGAGGTATGTTCTGAATGTCTTCAGGGCCCACACAATAGAAAAACATTCACGTTCAATGGTTGCCCACCTTGTCTCCCTATCTTTTAATTTTCTGCTACTAAAGCAGATATGGTGCTCCATGACTTTGCTATGAAATTTGCTCAAGATTGCTCCGATCCCTGTGTTGGAAGCATCAGTTTGGACTAGGAAGGCCCGAGTGTAATCTGGAGCTCTCAGCACTGGAGCTTTACAGAAGTCATCTTTCAGCTCCATGAAGGCTTTTTCACAGTCCCCATTCCACTTGACCTTTTTATGGTACTTGGGAGAGGAAATGGGATTCAGAGGAGAAGCTATGGTCCCATAGTTCTCAATGAAGTTCCTGTAATAACCAGTAAGTCATAAGAAGGCTCTTATTGAGTTTGAGTTTTTGCAGTGGCCCAGTCTTGTACAGCCTGTACTTTGCTGGGTAAGGGCTTGATCTAGCATCCTCCCACCTCATGACCAAGATAGACCACTTTATGCTGACCAACTTAGCATTTACTTGGTTTGATGGTCAGATTGGCCTGATTAAGGGCCTGCAACACATGTGCCAGGTGGTCAAGATGTTCTTCCCAGGTGAGGCTGAACACTGCTATCCAAGTATGCCATGCAGACGTTTTCTAACCCATTCAGAACATGGTTAACCATTCTCTGGAATGTGGCGGGTGCATTCTTTAAGCCGAAGGGCATGACCTTTACCTTGTACAATCCTCCTCGAGTTGGCAATGCTGTCTTCTCCTTGGACTGGTCAGTCATGGCAATCAGATCAAAGGTACTGAGGAATTTCGCTGAGCCCAGATTATCCACTAGTTCATCTGTCCTTGGCAATGGATGGGCATCAGTCTTAGTAACTGTAGTATTGTGTGGGCCCTGAAGACATTCAGAACATACCTCAATGGAACTACTTTGAAGATTCAAACTGACCACCAACCCTTAAAGTGGTGGATTTAATGCCGTATACTTCACACAGAATCTTAGTTCCTTAATTCCTGCCTTTGGCACTAACACAACTGGGCTAGCCCATGGACTTGTGGGTTGTTCAATCACTCAATGGTCAAGCAAATTATTGACCTCTTCTTTTATGTGATTCCTCACATTATCTGACATCTTGTAGCCCCTGCTTTTAACAAGTACACTCTCACCAGTGTCCATGTCATGCTGGCCCCAAGGGGTCAAGCCTGGTGTAAGTGAGAACAGACTGGCAAAGTGAGTCAGCAAAGCTCTGCACTCCTCCTGTAACTGCATTGTCAGATTAGTAGGGAGTCTTACCCCTTCTACTGACCCATCTGAAGGGTATCCCCTTAGAAGATCTAGGGCCATAGATTACAGCAATGTCAGGGCTGCCCTAGATTATTTGACCCACTTACCCTGACATAGAACCACTTGAGCAGATATTCGCCTCTTACCTTCACTGGAGATGCATCATTGTGGGGAGGCAGGTGCCCACCATGACTACCCTTTCTAAGGTAAGGGGATGTTAAACATGCAGCGGAAATCAGACGGCACAGAAAATTAAAACTGCCATAAGGCAATGGAAGGAACATAGTGGCAACCATCTTGTGTGTGTCAGCATAAGAACAGTCGATTTTCATCAACTGCCACTCTCAGAGGAAGAGAACACCTGATGCTACATTGGCGTATGGGCTGTTTTTTTTCTGGCGCTTCAGTCTGGCACAGACTCCCTGCGATCCTGATACTTGATTTGTGGTGTTACCAAGATGCTCATCACCCGCTGACCCAGAGCTAAGTGCATGGTTGTTTGGGCAAATAAATTATGAATGGAGACATAGGCCCACAGGGTTTCACTGTGATTTTTTTGTGGAAATAACAGTGACATACAATTACAAAGTGTAATAAATATTGCATGAACAAATATTGAAATGCCTTTTACAGTGCACATTGTAATAATACCTATTTTTGGTTGTGGGGGTGGACCTCCTTTACCTCTCCTACTCGTAAACTCTCCTTGTCTCTTTCTCCTTTATCCCAATTTTAACCTAAATCTGTTTGTTTTTTTTACACCTAAAACCCACCCCATTTATTACATTTTCTTTATTTCGATATTTTTTCAGCTTTTTGGTATTTTTTACCCACTCTGGTATTTCTTGCAATATTTTTTCATCTTTGTAAATTCATTCTTTATTATTTCCTGCCAAATTATCACTGGATACCGCCCACAGGCTGCTGGCTCTGTGAGTATTATTGAGCCTCAGAACGTATGGAACAAGCAACGCACATTTATGTTGATAGAACCAGATGAAAACAAAGCAGAAAGAGAAACAAGAGAGTAGTCAGGCTTTTGCGGAAAAGACTAGAACACTCACGTGAATGGATAAACTATATCCATACATATTGTGTTATGTAGCGGGTGATCTTCTAATGCACCTTATAGGGAGACAGGTGTAGGTGGGTGCACAATATACAGCTTAACCCTTCAATTATAACTTGACCCGTGTCTTACTTATCTCCAAACCCCGCTCTTCTGGGTTCGAGATCACACTGGTGTATATCACTAGGAAGATGGTAAGGGTAGGGAAGATCAAGAGGATAGGGCAGGCAGTTTCCCCAAAACCCCAAAGGAGAAAACACAAGGTTAGAGTAACTGGAGCACAAAAGGGGAGGCAGACAAAAGGAATGCTGGTGTACGGTTCTTTTTTAGTTGTTAAAAGTTTACCTATATACTTTTCTGTTACACCAGCAGGGTTTTGTGATTTTTTTACAAAAAGGGGCAGAGCACAAGACACTATATACAATTTAAGTTACTCTTAAGCAGCTGCGCTACTAATAAAACATACAAATATAAAAAGAGTCCTTATTTACTGTATTAAAAAACTATTTTAAAAGACCTTACTTGTAAGACAACCTGGCCAGGGTTGTCTCAGGTCCTTGCTGCTATCTTGCTCTTCCTTCTTCCTAAGCTCTTTGATTTGGACTCTTCTAGCAGTGAGCGGCAGGCAGCAGCAGCAACAGTGTGTGGGAGCCTCAAGGTCTTTATGGGGCTGGGCCGCGTATGTCAGATGCAGCCCAGCACTTCTCAACCTGGGCCACTTCTGCCAGGTGTGGCCCAGGATGTCCAGGTGGGCCACCTGA
Source organism: Ambystoma mexicanum (assembly GCF_040938575.1). Taxonomy (NCBI): domain Eukaryota; kingdom Metazoa; phylum Chordata; class Amphibia; order Caudata; family Ambystomatidae; genus Ambystoma; species Ambystoma mexicanum. The sequence continues at coordinate 73,373,830 of NC_090933.1, forward strand.
CGGGGCGGGGTGGCCTCTTTGCTTATATTCAGCCCAGAAGGGCTAAAACACATTGGGCGCTCCTCTGCTATGGGGAGCACCAATAATTAGATGTGCCCAGGTCCTGTGACAGTTTATGGGGCCACCTGCGGGGCAGCAGCAGTGATTCAGTGCCCAGGCAGCGGCAGCTTCAGGCGCTGGGTGGAGTGCCCTCAACCCTCTTGCAGGGCTTAACGGTTATGTCCTGGAGCTACGCTCACACTGGCAACAGTTTTTTTCCTTTCTTCCAGGGTAAAGGGACCCTAGCGTGCACACACACACGAGGGTACATCACTCTAGTAATTATTTTTATTTCCTGATTCCCGGCGCAGCTCTCACGCGGGGGATCTGATTATCTTTTTTTTCATGATCAGGATCCCCGGTGCGGCTTCACGCATCTGGTATCTTTGCTTTCATTCCCTCGACCGGGGTTTCATGTTATGATAAGTAATTCTTGTTAAACTGATGAGGGGGCTTGACTGTGTCGATATTTAATGATGAATGGCTAAACATGTAAGGAATATGAATGTATGAGACTATCAAAGCTGTAAAATTATTTAGGGCCCCACACATGCAAGTCGGGTGAAGAGAGAGGAGCACAACTTTACCCCATATTCCCATTCCTATTCCTTCACACTTCCCTAATCCTCATTCCAGTGCACCTAGCTTTGCTTACCTGTGAAACTAACATTGCCTAAACCCTCCCCTGTTGGGTTGGTTCTACTCTGGGAGAGATGGTTAGTGCATTCTACCCCTGTAAAGTGAGAATGGCATGACAAGCACAAAACCTGATTGGAGGGTGACATGGATCGGGACTTAAATAGCGCAAGTCATTAATAACCTGCGAGCATCACATGAATAGAATATCCTCAGGCACAGACAGGATTGTCAGGGATAGCCATGTTACTTTCCCTGTTATCTCTGTTCAAAGAAAGCTAGTCTGTAATGTGTAGCAGCTGTGCTGAATCACAGGAATTCGTCCTTCTCCCCACGGGGGACCACCACCTTGTGAGACTAGAGAGGTGAGCAAGCTCTGCCATACCCTCCCTAGCGGTAGAGGCAAGTGGAACCTTACCGGGACAGACTCCCCCTTTGGGGACAAGGACTCCCGTTCCTATGAGGAACTCCCTAGAGGACATTTCAACAAAACCTCTTCAAATCCATCCAGTGAAGAATTATCTGAGGAAAGTAAAAATATATGTCATTGTCAGCAGGAACCTGTGACTATTTCTTTAACTAAAGAATCACATTTTACTGGGACGAGGAGGATGACCAGAGAAGAGAAACAAATGAACAAGAGAGAGAAAGGAAATGGAACTGCGCCCAAGGCCACATAATATATGAGGGCGGGGAGACTGGAGACAGAGAGAGAAAGCCTATGAGTTATGAATCTGCTCTCTCAGGAATACAGAAAAGAGGCTGGACATGCCACAATCTGTTATTGCGAGGAGGCAAGAAGAAGTAGACATGCGGCATCTGGGAGGCATGAGAGAGAGAAACCAAAGCGGGAGCGTGGCATCCCAATAGCGAGAGAGAAAGAGAAGGAACGAGTGGTGGCGTGACCACAGCTAATTCGTGGTGGGTCTGTGGACCCGAGAACAATGCCGATACAACACCGCAAAGGAAAACGCGGAAAACCAACCGGTAAATACAATACAGAGGAACAAACTGATGAGACGGCACGAAGAAAAAGCAATTGAAGGAACTTGAGAGGTCAACCTGACGACACAGAGAGAAGAACCCAAAAGGATAACAAACCCGGTGACGTTATCCCTCATAACTATAGGTAGCAGGGACAACAGGAAACCCGGTAGAGAGACTAAGAACCATTATTGGGATGTTCATACTCGTTCCAATCAAGAAGAAGAGACTTGCAAATTACAATACAGAAGAGTGAATGAGAATCACTGTTGGAAAGTTCATACTGGCTTCAGTTCAGATGAAGGAAATCTAATTAAACGGAATAGACATAACAGACAAGAAAAGCCTGAAGATAAGGTTAAAGTGGAGAATATGTTGAAAGACAACTCTCAGGGAGAAGTAACAAGATACAGGGATGCTTTGAATGAACTGTACGAGTTGATAAAAACAGTCACCAGAGCCCACTTAAAGATAGTTTATTGCACTGAACTTTATCGGAAGTCAAATCCTCAGGAAAAGGAGACATTCCCCTATCTTTAGTTGTTAAGATAGTGGTAGGGTCAGAAAGAGTTATTTCGGACGGTGGACAGATTCTATTAAGACATTCAAAGACGACTGACGACCACCGTAGCTAGTTTTGCTAGGTAGGGAAGCCCCATAGTATAGGGAAAGCTAGACCTTTATCCTTTTCGTTGAATAAACATCTCAGTGAAATGGATTTTCGGAATCCGAGTACTTCTTCTGACCCGCCACACAGCATGGTGGGATTTTAATATAGTTCTTAGAGTACAGGATCCTGATACCAACAGTAGCTGTGCACTCTAGCATTACATGATATTTCAAAAACTAGGCCCCACTTATCTAAATACCATTCATGACAGAGGGACTTTTGGGTAAACTTGTGCGGAGTGGACCATGCTGATGTTCATCATAACTTCCCAAAGTGGGAGTGGGAGGTCAAACATAGGCCCTGTAATCGCTGGCCTCTAGATTGAGATTGAAAACAATTCCAGTATTGTTGAAAGTAAAGCATCAATTCTGAAAAGTCCTTCTAATATCCTGTTACCAATATAGAACCCATGCTCTTATGTGCAGCTATCATCCATAAAAATGATAACAGCTGTGCCTATAATTCCTGTTGCTGTTCCATTAATGGACTGTCGGCCATTTTGAGCCTATCAAATCACAGCAGCTGTGTCGGATCTGTTTCGTAGCAGTTTAGCAGCCTTCTGAGAACTGCTCACATTGCCAAACGTTGCTTGTATAGTGCCGTGAAGGGGTAATGGGGCAGCATTGATCACTATAGAAAACTAAGTAAACTAAACCCCACATACAGTACACCATTACTACTGTGAAGCATTGGCTCTTTTCCATGCAAAGTATACTAGCCCTGCTGAGAGTTTTTGTTCTGTCCAATTCGACGATTGCCAGGCCTATTGAGAAGTTGGATCATACTGTAAGCCAGATGTGCTGAGATTTTAACCAGCGATTTACAGGTTACATACATATCTCTGCTCAGGTACATTAACACCTTGAGCTATTTCAGTGGTGTTTGAATTCTAGGACCTTTCAAATAAGCATTCATTTCGGCAGCAGGTGCAATACCCAACTGAGCTATATTTCTCATTGTGCCAGTGCCCCTGAAAGAACTGAAGGACTACGGTGGTTGTACTTAATTTATGGCATACCTGACGTTTTACTTGTCATGCCTCATCTCTACCAACCTCTGGAAGGACTACCCTACTTAGAAGTAAATAGAAACGGGCAGCTTCTTCTGAAAATGTAGAAAGATTGGGTGGCGATGGCAGGCATTTGTCAGGCTCGGAACTGCGAGATGTCAATATGAGTGTCCCTGCAGGGGCCTGAAGTCTCCAACTCTAATGCAGCCTTTTCAAAAGACCCCAAGACTGTAGGGAATTCATAAATGCACACCCAGCACTTTTATTCACTGCTGAGAGCTCCAACAAGCACTGGTATTGTTTCATCAAGAATACTGTACAGCAGAGACTCAGAGAATTACAGGCATTGGGCCTGATCACGAGTTGGGCAGTAGCCTTTAAATGCAGCAGTAACTGTGTTACCCCTATATTTAAGGGTCCGCCCAATCTCGAGTCTATCGTGGTTACCCGCAGCTCAGAGATGGGGGTAAACGCGATGGAAAATTTCCCATTTCAGGCACAATTACCGCAGTGCTATTACTGCATGGTAATTGCGGCAAAAATTCCCCATTGGGTCCAGTGGACCCAATGGGAAATGGGGAGTAACAGTTAGCGCCCAACCTGTGATCTGGTGGTAATACCGCCAGATGGGTGGGTGCTAATGAAAATAAAGTTGGGTGGTATTCCCAACTCGTGATGAGGCCCACTGTCCCTAAAAAATGTGCCCCTCCTGCTCAGAAATTCTGGCACTGCAGCCTCATCATGAGTTGGGCGGTAGCCCTTAAATACGGCGGTAATGGTGTTACCGCTGCATTTAAGGGTTGGCCCTATCACAAGTCTGGCATATTTACCCCCAGCTGTGAGCTGGCTGTGAGCTGGGGGTAAGCATGCTGAAGAAATTCCAATTTTTGGTACATTTACCCCCAGCAGTATTACCACACAGTAATTGCGCCAAAAATGTTCCATTGGGTCCAGGTGGTGGAGGCCACTTACAGTTAGCGCCCAACCCATGATTTGGCAGTAATGTGGTGGAATCTAACGCTAATATAGTTGGGCGGTATTACAAGCCAGATACCGCCCAACTCATAGAATGACTTTTAAAAAATGATGGTTATGTGCCAGAAAAGTATTTGCTGATGAGTGATGGTAAGGTGTCATATAAAAATACATCTAGTTCTTCTAAGAAAGGATGGCCTTGAGGCTTTAAGGATATGCAGCAGAGTAACAACGCCGTTAGGCCGCATGGCCAGTGAGATCTTGGCCTCTCCACCCAGAGGGTACAGAGCCTTACCCTCTAAGACACAACTATTTTAAAATTTCAGATACATCGTGTAATAACGGAAGAATCTTCGTTATCAACGTTCAAAAGTTTCTCACATTAGAAAATGTCATAACATCGAGTTTTTAATGATTGTTACGACTGTTCGTGTTAATAAACTATTCACTTAGCCTTCTTTCAGCTTCTCTAAGGAAGAGAACCACTCAAGTTACCCTCGTTCTCAATGGCGCGACAATGAAGTCACATTCGGGGTGTCAGTGGAGAAACCGGAGCGTTCCTTTACACGTCCACATTCTATTTCTTCAGAAGTCAACAACGTCCAGCACAGGGTAGCAACCACGGGCTCGAGGTCTTCGGTGACGTCATCATAAGAACGGCAGTGTTTGAAAAATACAAGCACAGCTGCTTCTGGCTTTTTTTTAATGAGAGGTCGTGCTCAGCAGAAGTGCATCTTGTGAACTTCCGTGACTTCTGCTTGAGGTAGGTTTTTTTTTTAATAGATTCTCGTTACTTTATAAATCCGTACCCGAAATGTAATTTTAATGGATGCTTCAGCGCGCTCCTCTTGACTCCTACATTTTTACTGTTCACACGCCTCTCTCTCTCTCTCTCCCACTCTCCCAGATCGATATCTCTGGGAAGGCAGCAGCACACAGCGAGGAAAGAGCTGAGCGCTTCAGAGGGACCAATGGACAGGAGGCAGGAGGGAGCCGGCGCAGGGCGCCAGGTGTGGGCGGAACCACACACCTTTGAGGAGGAAGTCCAGAGGATGAGCGCCATCATGTGAGTAGAAATATAACTATACCAAACTTGTAGAGGCACAGTAGTATCTTTTTGGTAGAATTTAAGATTATGCAGATGGAATATAAAAGTGAACTATCATTTATAGTGCAGTTACTGAAAACAACAGGTAGAGCATTCTCATAAAAAAATAAATGCTTAGGGGAACTAAAAGGTACTTGGTATACAACATAATGTCATATTGTGACATATTTGATCCTGAAGCAAAGCACTTAAAGTTTCGTATCCTAAATTTGAAAACTATTATTTTCAGCGTCAGCCCTGTTTCACACAAAGACATTCGTTATGTTTGTCGAGGTGACAAAATGCCCTTCCCTTTTTAAACTGTAAAGTCTGGCTTTTTGGTTATGGAGCTGGTCAGCATTTTATGTCACTTTTGCCAGCCACGTTCTTACAAAAGTGTGCCTTTCTCAGGCATAGCCGACACCATTGTCGAGTCTGTTTAGGACCTCACCCAAACGTGGCTGTCAAACTGCAGTGTCGAAATGAGGCTAAAAACACCAATAAAAAGTGGCCTACAGTCTGTGGCGCCTCTAGAAATCAGTATTATCGGGGGAAACCAAGGGGCACACATAGAAGAATGGGTGTGGCGTGATGACAGATCAAATAAAGATTAACAGGCCCAGCTGGAAGACATACACATATATTTTATCAAGCTGGTTAGACTAAACTGACATAATGGAAGTTCAGAGTAGGTTTAAAAAAGTAAACGGTGTCCAACAAGCTATGATACACCCTAAAAAGTTACCTCATGTTCAACAGTTGCAATAAGACTTTGATAAAAAATATTCATAGGCATTTAGCGTTACACGTTTTTTACTGTGTGTTTTTCATTGAAATCAATGAATCATCATTTGTTCCTCTAACTTCAAACAGTTAATGAAAATTGCATGACATAAAAATTTTAAAGTCTGTAAATACACCCGCTCTTCCCTTCATGATGTGCCTTCAAAGTCCAACCTATCGCACCCTGAATGGCACCCTGCCCAACGTGCACATTACAACTCCAACATGACAGTTCAACTGTCTTCCTTAAAATGCCCACTCAGTGTTTTAAACAAATAATCCACAAGAATGTTCCAACCAATCCTGTTCCATTATTTCAAGTTGAACAATAATATCACATTTTTATCTAGTGATTATGGCAGATACATCTGTGCTGTGATAAGTGCTATTACCTAAATTAATGGTAATGTAATACAATGAAAACTGGTCTTGCATGGTGCATCTCTGACATTTGTGATGGCCTTGTGACATGTGGCTTTACCAAAACAAAGAGGGGTGATAATAAGGGCCAGGCAGGTAATAAACACGTGGCACTGATGAGTGTGTGTCACAAGTACCAGAGTCCTGAGTATTGGTATAGTTATATGTGGTTTGTGGCATTGACACTTGGGTATGTGCTCTATCCAGAAGGAAAAACCCATGGTCAATTAGATGGCAGGACTCGGGCACTGGAAGAGCCCCTGACAGAGCACAGCATGCGATAAAGCCAAATAGAAGACTGTGTGATGACCTCTGTGATGTTCCCAAGGTTCATGTAGTTGGGGTGGTGCTAACAGGCATACATCTTCTTTGTGTGTTATATTCCTTGTGTGTAGTTTAAAGGGGCAAGTACATTGAAAGGTTTAGGAAGGGGGAGGTGATGTGGGACTCCTGAGGAGTCCTACTAGAATTTTAGGGTTATTCCAAATTAGTAGAACTCAAGGCTGCATTGTTATCCATCTGGTTGTGGTGTTGCTCCTGTTTTTGGTTACATTTTATGATGACTGTGGGGAGGTGTCAGTGTCATGTCTGATGGGGAAAGGGGTTGGGTAAACTGAATGACGTTCTGATCTCCACAGTATTGTTGATTTACGTGTTGTACACATGCATATTGCACAGGTCAGTGAGGTTGACCTGAATGAGAGCAGTCTCTATTTTTCCCTGTTTGCAAGGTTGGTGTTCTGATCAGTCTTTACGTCCATGTTTATAATAGCGTTCATTTTGTTAAATCTAAGTGGTCCATCCTTTGGGAGTTGCATGACCATGCTGGTTCATCTGCATGGTTCTGATGAGCCTTACAACTGCAACCTGGCATGGAAATTCTGCCAAATCCGGCATTTGGGGATGTCATTCTAGTTTGTATGGTATGATCTCGTGAACAGCTGGGTTTCGAGAAATGTTCTGAAAACTGGGTAATTGTCATTGTGCATAGTCGCCAGGTTGGTTGATAGGAAAGGGAAGGCGGATCTTGAAGGTACTAAATGTATTAACTTATGAAGGAAGAAGGGCCAAGTCGACTCTGCCAAATTTCCAATGTGTGAATTTAGGTTGTTGTACACAAATGTCGTAGACGATCGCCTAATTTGTCTGAAATCATGCTGCCATACATCCTTTCCTTGGTTTTTAAATTATTATTATTATTATTATTATTATTATTATTATTATTATTATTATTATTATTATTATTATTATTATATTTATTGAGCATGGACCTAGCTTTGGAAGCAAAGGGAGTAGTTTCCAAGTCATAGGGCTGATACGTGGCAAGGAAGGCAGATCACAAGGGAACAATACAAGAGAGCAGATAGGTAACAACGGGGCAGTGAGAGGGTGGGTAACGTGTCAGCGTGAGCTCTACAAGAAATCAGGAGAGGAAACGGGGAGCAGATCTTCCACTCTCAGGTGAGGCTGGGAGTGGAGCGTGTGTGGACTGAAATGTCAGAGGCAGTCATTCCTTGTAGAGGAGTGTCGTGAAATCATTCCTGTTTGCAAAATAATCTTCCCACAATGCCCGATGCACTGCAATCCCTATACTGACTCCCAAAAACTGTGATGGGCCCAACTAACTCACTGCTGACCCTTCACAGTAATTTTAGCTTTTTAGTCCTGGAAATAACTTCACAGTCTGCAGGAATAGGTATGGGGCATAGGGACTTAACCACTGCTGCTTCATTACCCTGTGTGTAATATGCAGAAATAAATCTTGAGTTGTGCCATGAAGGGCTCTGATGTTCAAGTCTTTGTTTTCAGCACACTTTAATCAGTATTGTTGACCAGCAATTGTAGTTTGTTTCAGTCTACAAAGCCAGGTTTGTAAGTACCAGAACGCAATGAGATAATTAGAACTAGTTTAGCATCTCACACTGACATAATGTATTGTTATATTGAGAGACCACCCTTAAACTGGGGAGTCCCCCGCACCCCAAATCAAAGGGCCTTACAGCACTTTGCTTAAGTTTCTTTAGTGTTGGCCCTATTGATGACTCATATAGAGCCACATACACCCCCACTTCCCCCCTTTGACCACAGTGAGCCAAGAACCAGGCTGGGGTATAAGAAGAATATATATTTATTTACATTCTAAGCTCAATGAATAACAGGTGTATTTAATCACACATACCACCTTCTTTGTGGCACAAAACAAAACTTCAATTACAAAACACACTTTTTAGGATGTTACTTTTAAAATCACTTCTTCTGCATTTACTTTTCTTACCAACATGGAACACAGGCTAAATAAACTGGTCAAAACTCTTTCCCAAGAACCCCATTTATGTGGAATTTCATTAATAATAATATGGCCCAATACTAGATAACCTTCAGTGTTTGTTGCCGAGAGTTTTAGTGTTAAAACATAGGCACAATTTTGTTTTCTGAAAACGTGTTCACCTTCAAGGCTTGATACATGGAGTTCCCTGCAAATTCAAAATGCTAGCAGTTTGAAATTACAGATATGTCAAAATGCATGTGGCAAATATGACTTCACTGAAAGTTAGCTTAGAAATAAACACAGGTTTGATTTAAAAACAAGACATATGTCACACATTCAGTGTTGGATACATGAGGTCTCACTTTTGCAAAGTACTTCTTCCCCGAGCCCCAAAAACCCAAGCATCAATTACATGCAGCACCCTTCTGTTCAAAGGCCAGATCTAGCGAGTGGGGACAGTTTAGGAATTATGTTTTTCAGGCCCCCCCCTCACTGTTGGGGAAGTTGGGCAGTTGTGTATTTTCATTTGTGGGGCCAAGAGCACCCCTTTTTTAAATACAATGTTGAAAGAGTGGTGACAATTGGGAATTTTGTTTTAAGATAAGTATACCTTTTATTGAAAAGCAGGTTTTTGGGAACAGGTTTCAGTTGTGTATTTTGTTTTAGGGACCAGTATTCTGGTAGCAAGTATATCTTTTGTTTAAAAAAAACACGTTTTGGAAAGGGGCATCAATTGGGCATTTTGTTTTAGGAAAGGACACCCCTTTTCATTAAAGAAGTCAGAGGTGAACAGGAAAAATCAAGCCACCCGATTAGTTTAAATCACTATCTTGCATCTTCCCACTGGGAGCGAGGGTGAAAGTTTTGAATTCTTTCATGCTCCCCCCCTGTGTCAATCTATTTGGGAGTTCATTACATTAATATACAGTCAAATATGCTAAGGGTCTACACACTTTTACCCCCAACCACCAATGGAAGAGAACCCACTAATAAAATGGAATGGGTTAATTAATTAGATACACACGCTGACATGTTGGACTTTTGGAAATCTCTGTGCTTGGCACTCCTGGAGACTGAGCAGGGCTTTGCTCTTAGGGAAAAACAGGATTCTGGCCAGCACTTCAGTCAATGGGATTCCACAGCATCCTTCCTCTATGGCTCGAGGGAAGTATCACAGCCTCTGTTTTCTAGTCTCCTTAGCAATAGAAATCTCCAGCCCTGGGGGGCGTGGCTTGGCGGACATGCAGTAGGAGGCACGACTGAGAAGCTCCTTCGAGATCCTGAAGAAGATCCGATCAAACTGGTACCAAAACGTTGGTGATTTATCTGAAAGTGACAGAATAGACGTTGGAATATCTGCAGAACATTCGCTGAGTCTCCCGAAGGAAATCGGAGGTCGGATCGCAGAGAAAAGGCAAAAAGAAGAAGCTGCCCGCGTGAAACAAAATGGCAAGCGTGAGTAGCTGAACAGCCTTGTGAGTGAGGAAACCACAGGCACGAAGCTGCGGGCCGGAGATAAACAACATCCAGCTTGATCAGGGGTCTGCCGGAGTGGGGATCGACGATCGGCACAGGCATCCCAGCAACGAGCCCGGGCGCTCATAAAGACACTACAGCGGTGAGAGCGGAGAGAGCACGCTGGGGGCCCCAACCCTGACACAGCGTGGCAGCTCACAGACCGTATCGCCCTCACGCAAGTATCACAGCCACAAGGCGGGAAGAGGCCGCAGTAGGAAGGGGACCCGCATAGACCTGTAATCTGTGGCAGACAGCAGGCGCACACACGGCCGGGAGAGCGGACTCTAACTCGGCAGACAAGATGCCGGAACATCCGCACAACAAGCGAGGAGTTCCCCGGAACAATTTGGTGCTTAGAGCTCGGGAAGGAGGGGGAGCGGCCGGCCCGAAAACAGGCAACACCCGGAGGAGCGTAGGACCAGCCGGAGAAGCGGCTGAAGACCCAGGAAGGGAAACCGTGCGCACAGAGAGGGACACTCACTGATAGTGGGACACACGGCTACCCACAGCCTGGGAACTAGACCCGGGACATCCAGGAATCGACGGCCCGGGCACTGTCGGATCCGGACCAACCGAAGGCCGGACTGCACCAAAGCGAGCCCCGACGATACAATGCCAAGTTGAAAGACGGAGGAGAAGGCAAAGCAAACCAGCATAGACACGTTCACAACAGCTGGAAATAAACAACCTGCCCAGCCTACTACGGCAATGGCCTCCTCAGCTACTGAACAACAAGCAGGAAACAGTACGGAAGGACCAATCTTGGAAGCTATAGCCACTCTTCAAACATAGACGCAGCAATAGGGGCCCTCAAGGCATCCTTAGAGAACAAACTGGACACTGTCATGGTAGACGTGGGCCTTCTTCGGCAGGACGCCAGAAACTTGATAGAAAGAGTGACAATAACAGAACAGCAAGTGCAGCAAAACACCACGGATGTTGCGGCCACGCAAACACAAATGTCGGAGGCAGTACGGAAGATCAAGATTCTGGAACAGAGGGAGGAGGACGTGGAAGGAAGGGCACGAATGAATAATATTTGCATAATCGGGCTTCCGAGGGTGAAGAAGGCAGAGATCCTACAGAATATGTCGAAACTATGCTGCTCCAAGAGATTGGTGCCGGATCATTGTCCCAGTGCTTTGCGGTTGAGAGGGCACACAGGGCATTGACCAAAAGACCCCGGCCAGGTGCCCCCCCAAGAGCGATGATCACCAAGATCATGAACTTTAGGGATACTAACATTCTCAAGAGAAGGGGGAGAGATTATAAGGAACTCCTCGAAGATCACTATCTACCCTGACTATACGGTCATGGTCCAGAAACAAAGAGGGAGATTTGGTCCAACTAAAGAGCGTCTCAGGATGGCAGGATTGCGATACATGCTCTTATATCCTGCCAAACTTAAGGTACTACACCAAGGGAAATCATGGTTCTTCGACTCAACTGAAGAAGGCCACATATGGATGGACCAGCAGGGCCTCCCCCAGCTGGGACGGAGAAACTTGAACAATAATGAGAATCAGCCCCGGTGAAAAGGAGCACCGACCCCCAGGAATAAGACGTCACGGTGATTTGACCAGGCCAGATGTATAGCACGAAGGAGCGACTCGCTCTAACCCAGCTGGGATGGCACAGGAAAACCACCCCCCAATAAAGAAAGTTCTACAAGTTCGGATGCCAGTTTGGAGGCATCACGCTGCGGCGAGCCAGTCCCTCTTCCGGGGACAGAGCAAGAGAAGCGGCGAGGCCCGAGCAGGGGGAGGGTGGCTGGGCGTTAGTTTGAAAGTTATGGTTTGTGTGTTGGTTGGCTGCAGGCAGGGCCGGCTGGCCCACGGCATCAAGGGCGGAAGGAACAATGTATATGTACATGAAACAGCTCGAGTGAGCGGGTATCAGGTCAACAGGCCTCAACGTAACGAAGGAAATCACCCCAAGCGCAGAGGCAAAAAGGACATGGGGGGAAATAGGCACGCCCCGAGGACCGGACGGAAAGAGAAGAAACAGGGAAAGACACGAATGGAAGGCTATGGGACAACAGAGCCAGAGCAAACAATACAAATATGGGCCCTGACAAGATAACTATAGCAACCTGGAATGTGCGAGGACTCAATGCTTATGTCAAAAGACTCACGGTGTACGCCTGGCTGAATAGAATGAAAGTCAAGATAGCAATGCTACAAGAGACCCATCTGACAGCAGATAAACAGGCCAGGGTGAACAAGAAATGGGGAGGACAAGTATACAGCACGACATACTTGAACTATGCAAGGGGAGCAATATGGATTGCACCGGGAGTACCGTTCCAGCTAATAAATCAGGAAAGTGACCAGGAGGGGAGAATGGTGCTGGTGCATGGGATGCTTGAAAGCAGGAAACACACACCAACTGTTGCTAGTCGGTAACCCTCTGCTGCACTCCTAGTGGGAACTAGTCCCAAGTGAAAGTTATACCTTGTATATGCTTAAGGCTCCAAGTATGGAGTGTTAGATATACAGGGACGGGAATCAAATTAATTGTTACAGAATTATAATTGGTTTTGTCTAATATTCAAAAGACTAACAGTATATCTGGGGCTCTGTCAATCTGACAATCTACAGACAAGAAACCATCAAGCTGAGAGTGGACAGATATAAAGTAGACCCAGTAGGCAATATAACAGAACATAATCAATTTAATTGATAGCATACAACTCCATTGGAGTGTGTTAATACTAATCGCATTCAGGTACGTTTGTACCGGTCAATAGTTCAAAAAACAAAGGACAAAATTCAATTTGAGCTGGACAAAATTCTCAAACAAAACCTGTTTGTTCAAGGAAAGAACACACATATGTAGTATACATTTACAGGATACTAGTGGTAGGGTAATTTATATGCAGGGTAATCACCACCTTGGTGTTGCCCCGCTGCTGAGCAGTTACATTCACTCTGCTCAGGGTTCCTAAAGACACTCCTATTGGGTAATCAGTGCCTATGCGTTTCGGATTCGTGAAAATCCATCTTCAGGGCAGGACGTGTTTTAGTTTCATCAGAGTTCAGTTGCAATTCGTACAAAGTATAAGGATACACTAATTAGGTTTGAAGCGTATTTAGAGGACTCTATCATTTAACTCACATAAATGGGAGTACACTAACCTGCTCTTCTTGAGAAGCAGGATCGAATCATAATCACCTGTGTGGTTGAAATAACAGAAAATGCAGCTTGTAAAAGTTTGACCCTATGTGTGAGACCATATTGAACAAATGCTCAAACTGTAAAGGTAGTTACTCACCCAGTCACAAGACAGCAGTCTCTCGCCGGGTGCAAGGGTGGTGACAGGCTGTAAAACCAGGATTAGGTAGCTGGAGGCATGGAAGGGAATCTAGGTTACTATCAACTCGAGGCATGTAAATATGTTTTCTATGAGCGTAGTAATCGAAAAACACCATGGAAACCAAGGTGTTATAAATGTAAATTAACGTGAAATCTATATTCACCAAGACTTAAGGTCAACCACCTAAGAAAGTCAGTAGCTCTAGTGGAGGGCGTTAATCGTAATTACCGTACAACGTGCAATGAAGAAGTGGAGGCTATTCAGGCTAACTCCAGGCATGTAAGTATATGCTTTCTATGAGCATGGTAAATGAAAAACACTGCGGAATCCAAAGGTGTCATGTATGTGAAGTAGCGTGAAAACTTTATTCCCCAAGAATAAAGTGCACATTACACATTACAGTGCACCCCACCCTTAAAGTAACTGAAAAAGTCCGTAGCTCTAGTGGAGGGTGTTAACCGTGGTGTCCGTACAAAGTGCAGTGAAGAAATGGAGGCTGTTCACTGTGCTCATGCACCCATCGTGATTATCGTTCAATGAACATCAAGATCATGAATACTTACAACGAGCGGGTCGTCCACCATACGCCAAAGTGAAACAGCAGCAGCTCACGAGGGCGCGCTGCACGGCACTCCCCAGCTAAATGCGTTGCCATGGGAGCGGCGCGCAGACGCATCCCCACGCGGGGCGCCATCTTTGTGTGAGACAAAAAGTCCCAGGTACGATCTAACTTGAATCGAGCCTCAAACTTGGTATTGAGGTAACCTACAAACCTTAAACAGTGCTAAAAATAGTGGCACGGTAAGGCGGACAACGTAAGGGAAAGAATACCTTTGTGGTTTGTGTACACGGATTGCGCCGTGTCACGCGTGCGCGCTCTGTTTTCTGTTGCTAGGGACGCGTTACGCTCTCACTCCCTTGTAATCTGTATGGGTTCCAGCTCAGATTAGACTAGGGGATGCCTCGACAAATAATCGAGCGGGTATACTGAGGTAGGCACAACAATCGCATGCAGCAAATAAACTGCATAGTGATCAGACTCATTCCACTCGATCCTAAAAACTAAAGCTTACATAACAAAAGTGCAGGTATGGGGGCAAGTCTCCTTGAATGTTTGGGTTGCGGGGGGAGGGGCAAAGAGGCAGCGGGGAGCTGCCTGGTGCCCCTACCTCCCGCTATGTTTCTGCTGAATAATGAAAATCACAAGTCGGACAGCGACATGGCAAGCTGCCAGGAGCTATCCAGTGTGATTGTTATTCCTGTTTTAGATTGATAATCAGGTGGAATTATACTGAACTCTGCACTCTGGTGTCTTATATGGGTCGCTGACCTCCATTCGTATTACATTGAGGATTTTTCAGGCTCCCGGCTGAGGGGCCGTTCACAATCTAATGTTGAATCAAATCCATGATCAGATAACGATTAACTTGAGTAACAAGATAAACATTCCCAATGCTAATCCAGTACATACTCCGTATGTTCACAGCCACATATACATAGTACTCCGGTGTTAATTACAGGGTCAACAAAAATTGCATCCAGTGACAGCTGTGTTCTGCAAATCACACATATCTTATTAACCAGAGTGTGAAATCTGGATTGGAAGTAAAAACCGACCTTATAGTTGGCATAACACTGTTAAAACACTGCTAAAAACACTAATACAAGCACATGGACTAATCATGTGGAAATCAGAGAAAACACATTAAATCGAATTCACAGTTCATGCCCCTTTGGCTGAGGCAATCCAACAGATCAATCCAAAAGACTTCCCTCTGGAGTAGTCTCTTTTGTACATCACCCCCTCTTGGACCTACTTTCACTTGTTCAAGGATCATGCATTTTAGTTGAGCAATCGAATGTCTTGCTTCCTGAAATGCATTGCCCCTGGGGATCTAGGACTTTTAGTTCGGATGTTGGACTTATGTTCCGTCCAACGCAGTTTCGCCTTCCTTATAGTGATCCCCACATAATAGTAGCCACAGGGACACTTGAGAGCGTAGACTACATTGGTTGAATCACAGGTGCATGAATGTTTGAGTGAGATAGGTTTGCCAGGGTGGGGATGAGAGATTATATGGCCTGGTATGATGTTACTGCAATGCTGGCAGTTGTGGCATGGTTGGGTTCCCTTGTGTTTAGTAAGTGCCCCATGAGTTGTGGGCAAATCTGCTCTGACTAAACTGTTCCTTAAAGCATTACTATTTCTGTAGGCAAAAATATGAAGATTTTGAAAAAGTGGCTGTGTTTATGGGTCCATTTGCAACATGGGCCAGTTCCTTTGGATTATGTTCCTAATTTTCTGACTTTGTGCTGAGTATGTGGTAACATATACCATGGAGTCGTCTTTCTGGATGTTCCTAGATGTGAGTAAGGAGTCTCATTCAATAGTGGCCACTCTCTGCTCAATTCGAGATAGTGTATTGGAGTTATATCCTCGTTCTCGAAATTTATGATGTAAGGATGCTGACTGTTTCTGGTATTCCATGTTTTCCAAAATGTTCCTCCGATACCTGAGAACTGACTCAGCGGAACGCTATCAATCGTTGATAGCAGGGAAATATGTTTGATCAACACCTACGCCCCAAACCACGACACCACTGTTTTCTTCAGGAATTTAGCGCCCAAACTGGCTCAGTACAGGGGAGCCACATTCATCCGGGCCGGAGACTTTAACTGCACCTTGAACCTGCTTCTCGACAGGTCGGATGACAAGCACAGGAAGCCAGCACCCCCTGCCAGGGAGCTCCAAAAGACCCTCACACGACTGCAGTTGGTGGACGTCTGGAGGCAGGTACATGGAGACGGGAGAGGGTACACACATTACAGTGCACCCCACGGGGTATTTATACAAATAAATTACCTATTCACGGGCACTGACTCTCTGATAGAATTCACGGGAATCAACATTAAAGCATGTACACTTTCAGATCACGCCCGATACTAGCAACATGGGCACACACCTACAGGAAAACCCCAATACCAACATGGCGCCTCCGAGCAGAAGCACTTGGAGAGGGCGAATTTGAGGCATATCTGCAGGAGGTGATAGACTATTTTAACGAAATGAAGGGAGCGTGGAGAGTAATGGCACGTTCTGGGATGCTTTCAAAGTAGTGATAAGAGGGGCAGCAATTGGGAAAACGCAGGGTTGAAGGGTGCAATCATGGCTGAACTGGATGAAATAGAAAGGGAGGTTAAAACAGAGGAACGAAGGGCTGAAAGGGCGGGCCGGGAACCCAGGGAACTACTGGAGCTAAGAACGAGATGTATAGTACTCTGGGAGAAACTGGGGAAGCTGAATTATGGGAAATACTTAGAGATTGCACGCAGAAGGGGATAAACCCAGTAGGCAGTGTGGCTCACTGAACAGGAAAACAAGAGGGACCCCATAGCAGTATTAAATGATGATAAAGGAACAGAAGTTAGGAATCAGGAGGATATAAATAACCTATTTGCCGGCTTCTATGAGCGGCTTTATGCCCCTAATCCGTAAGTGGAGCCGGAAGACATCCCAGACGCCCTAGCAGAGGTTGCGTTACCGAAGCTAACAGCAGACCAGGCCCAACTATTGGATGCCCCGATTACCGTAGAGGAAATTGAAATGGTGATCTCTGAGCTCCCCCGGGGTAAAACCCCGGGACTGGATGGGCTCCCAGGGGAGTTCTATAAGACATATAAAAGTACCATTGCCCCAAAACTGCTAGAAACATATCAGGAGGCATACGAGGAAGCACAATTGCCAAATAGCATGTCAGAAATGATATTAGTCCCAATCCTTAAGCCAGGCAAATCCCCAGTAGAATGCACGTAAAATAGGCCAATCTCCCTCATCAATCAGGACACCAAAATACTTACAACGGTTCTAGCGAACCGTCTGAAATCGGTTATATCCACATTGATCCACTCAGACCAAACGGGCTACGTCCCAGGGCGAAACACGTCATGGACCCTCCGCAGATTACACTATGTTATAGAGCAGACGAATTAGAGACAAGGGGAATGTGCAGTAGTGTCACTAGACGCCGTTAAGGCCTTTGATTCTGTGAGCTGGAAGTGGTTGCTGAGCGTCCTCGCCCACTTTGGTTTGGGGAGGGATTTCTCAGATGGATTAGACTGCTGTACAGGGACCCTAGAGCGAGAGTAAAAATGGGAAGGCATATTTCAAAAGCTTGGAGGATATACAGAGGAACCAAACAAAGCTGCCCACGGTCACCGATGTTGTACATACTAGCTTTGGAGCCGTGGGCGGTCTTCCTCCGCGCAGAGTATGGGGACACAGAGATAGACATGGACGGGGTGGTCCATCCGATCTCGCTGTATGCGGATGACATCCTTCTTTTTGCCGAAAATCCGCGCGCCAACCTAGCCTGCCTACAGGAGGCGGCGGACGCATACGCCAGACTCTCAGGGATAGCCATCAATAGAGAGAAATCGGTCTTATTCCCCTTGGCTGACTTAAAACAGGTCCCCCGAGACAGACTCCCAGATATGGGGCTAGCATGGGCTCAGGGCTCCTTCTGATATCTGGGAATAGAGATACACCACAATACTGGAGAGTCACATGAATACAACACACAGGCAGCCCTAGATAGAATACAAAAGGCCATGGGTTTCTGGGAGACACTCCCATTGGGGATGATAGGGAGAGCGGCCATCCTGAAGATGGTAGTACTCCCACGGCTATTATACCATTTCATGAACATTCCCCATGCCATACCCAGAGCTTTCTTCATGAAGTTGAACACAATAACACAGAGGTTCCTATGGGGTGGGGGGAGGTGTAAAATTGCCATGACAACATTGCAGAGGGACCACGAGGAGGGGGGCATTAGAGTACCGGACTTCAAAAGATATTACCTGGCGGGGCAACTGCAATACGTAGTTAAATGGCTCGGAGAAGATGAATCAATAGACAAAATACTCTTCCAGCCAGCACTGAGATCCTTTTACCTACGGGAAATCCCATGGATAGACAAACCTCTGCTCAAGTGCTCAGGACCCTACCCAACATGCTTAGGTTAGCAACAGAGCTCTGGTCGAGGGTGTGGAGACTCCAGGGGACCAAAGACCCTTGTTTGACGCAGATTCCACTAGCAGGAATAATAGGCAAGGACACAAATATACTTGCAATGTATAGATCCCACTGGGAAGCCAAAGGAGTCGCGCAAATAGGAGATTTGAGGAAGGAAGAACAATGGGCGGAGTTCCGAGGTATGGTAGAAGAATATGACATACACAAAGGCCAATTCCTCCTATATAATAGAATGATGCTGTCAATCAAGAAGAGGTGGCCGGAGTGGCCAGAACAAGAGGACACAGGAGGAGAACTAGATGCATGGTACAATATATCGGAAGGTGGGCACACAACCTCCAGGCTATACGAACAATTGCTAAAATCCAAGAATTCACAAGTCCTACAAACAAGAGGGAGATGGGAGGACGAACTCGGAAGACCCCTCAGTGATCATGAATGGACCTGGGCGCTAAGATACCCTAAAAAAGGATCAAGGAATGCAAGGTTCAAGCAAGCACAATTATATACTACACATAGGTCGTACCTCACACCTAAGAGAATGAATAGGATGAAGCTGGGAGATCCCCGCACATGCCCCCGCTGCCCAGAAGAGGAAGTGGACATGATACACATGTTCTGGACCTGCCCAGTGATACAGGTCTTTTGGGATGGAATCAGAAGCAAAGTGGCAGGAAGTGGACTCCAAATACAAACAGGAAACCCTGAAATGTACCTGTTGGGCCTCTTCCCAAGAGGAAGCAAGAATAGGTCGCACCTCGCAAAAATGAAAGACTTGATATGCATACTAGCTAAACATCGGATAGCAATGGCATGGAAATCGAGAGAGGGCCCGAGGATAGACTCATGGTGGGCAGATTTTCAGAAATGGGCGATGACTGAAACGGCGGTGTGGATGAGGGCGGTACAGAAAGTTGAAGGGGAAACAGGACAGAAAATAACGGCATGGAACTCATTGATGCGCAGCTTATTCGAAAATAGGGAGGAGAGCGGAGAGGAAGAGCTGGGAGGGGAGGAGGAGCAGTAAAGGGAAAATACACGGCAGACCTCCAAGCATGGGTGGCCATGAACCAAGACACTTTCAAAACCACTACAGAGAAAGGGACAGCTTAAAGCGAAGAGATTCCTTGCTTACTCGAAGATGGAACAGGCGGAGGAATACCCGTGCTTGGGGCCGACAGCCAGCTTTGTTTTGTTTGTTTGTTTATGATGTGTTAGTTTGTTTTTTTGTAATGTTACCTAAAACCCAATAAAGAGTTTAAAAAAAAAAAGAAATCTCCAGCCCTCTTCCAATATTTCCACGCAGATGAAATTTCAGCAGATCTCCTTCGGTGATTTTTGGCAGCTGTCCTTTTCCATCATGCAAGACCTTTTTACTCTCTAAGCCTCTCCCATGGAAAATAAACATTAGCCAGTGCTAACATATAGTCCTGCAACCAGGATTAGATATTTACATTTCTCTCCTCCCTCCAAGTCCAGCCCCTCTCTAACGATTGGTTTAGAGACTAGAGCAGAAATATTGCAACTCCCCTTTGAGATTCACATTTTATGTCATGTCCAATTTTTGCCAAAAAGTACCTACATGGCAACATTTTGTAATTTACCAATAAATGCCATGATATATAGATATTAATATTCCTCTCTTCATGATGGATCAGTGAAGCTTACTTTCATTTCAGCACCTTATAGCACGGGCGCGCTATGATTATTTGCCCTTTTCACAAAAAGTATAATAGTTATGAACATGACATTTAATGACCAATCAGCTCACCAATTTACAAATTCCGTATATTTTCTGGGAAGCTATAAACAGAATTCAGGTGATAACATAATTTCAAAAAATCGCATGTGGATCAAATTTACATCAAAATAACCAGCTTTCTATTAGTATTTAAATGACATATGAATGAACTCAGTGGGACTTATCGTTGCTGAGAAAATCACTAGTTATGATAGCCCATTTAAACTAATGGGAAATCTTCAGTATGCAAATCTTAACTCTCATTTCTCCAATTAAAGTTTAACTTCTTTGCAAGCATGAGACCAGGGCCTCTTGAGCTGAATGTTAGTTTAAGGCTGGAGTAAAAGCTGTTAGCCTTTTATTATTTGAAGGTTGATGGGCTGAGGAGATATTTATCATGCATCCATGATAATTACATTATCATTGTGGTAATCTGAAGTTGACCACAATTTTGATCTCAAACCTTATATTTCTAAGCGTTTTCCCCATCCAGGGCTGGGTCTGTGTTGATCTGGCCCTGCCGTAAATAATTTAGGTGTATTTCTTCCCATCAACAAGAAACATGGTCTGTCTCAGGCTTAAATGAGATGTGCATGTGATCCATAGAAACACAGTAGTCTTTTCAATTGTTGCTGTTATTTTGCATGGGAAGCATATTACACATTTGAATATATTACATCTTGCCCCCACACATCCAGTCTTTTCCCTAATATCTTTATTTTAGCAGGGGGAAACGTTTTCATGTCTTGATTTAAAACTGCAAAACGCACATGCAAGCCATTTTATTTTCAGTGTTTGAAAACTCTGCTTTTCATTTAGAGGGGGGCCTTTGATTTTCTCTTGTAAATGTGAATTAAGGGCTGATTTTTCAGTTTGACCTTTCCCTTTGTAATGAAAGTTAGGCCTTGTGATTTCCAATACTTGGCCATTCACATAGCATGTCTATTATATCACAACTCTTCCTTGTGTTACTTGCAGGAACACAGTCTGCATAAACAGGCCCATTTTCAGGTGGACGTTTTTGAAGGCTGGCAAGTCATTTTTCCAGTGGGCCTTTCAGTTATATTTGTTTGGGCTGTGATTAAACCCCTCAATGTGCTAATTGGAGATGTCCTTTAATTGTCCCGCTGGTTTATACATGTGATAATTACCTGCTGTTGTTGATGAAGGCATGCAGCTTGATGTTATATGCATACAAACACGAGAAGCCATACCTTTAATTAGGAGACATCACTCATAGTTAACCACCTAATTGTATACACTCAGCAAAAGAAAGGGTGCTTTTAACTAACACAAACATCAATCCCGGCTCAGCCTCAAATAATATATAGGTATTGATGATGTTTAGCAGAATAATCACCCATAGGAGCCGAGTATAGGGAGCAAGAGAGCTACTGCCCCTTAGTACTTAGCAATGGGGCCTGAAACCTTGTTTTGCCCCCGTAGAAATGTTCAAAGTTTTCAGTTTCTGGCTGTACATTCCAAATGAGACTGTGCCCAGTGTCAGTGTAGCTGGCGATGAAACACTATTGGCTTTGAAGTCCTGTACATGAAAGGCACTGTTGGTAATGCAGTGATTTTGAGCACAATCAGAATCCATTTCTAATGTTGAATTCTTTGAAGGTGGAGTGACAAGTCTTAAAGTAGAAAGGTATCATGGTAGCTCAGCAGGTTGCATGACCATTTCTGAGATATTATATGTTTAAAGCTGGCTGTAAATCATATGGCTTCAATATCTTATAGCAAATAGGCGCTGTAAAATGCATTGTTCAACCAGAGGATGGGTTGGGCTGGAAGTTTGCTCATATTCAGGGTGGGATGGGGGAATTTCTGCCCACATAATGAAAATCAAAAGTTGTCCCTCTTGTACACACTTCTCAGTTTCCTAATAACTGCTTTCACCATAATTGAAGAATGCATTTTTGATTCAGCAGTTTGACAAGCAAATAACATCTTCAGAATGATACACCATGTGATGAAATTTAAAAGAAGGGGCACAAAAATCACAGGGTATTTGTGGGGGTAGTCCCACAAAACAATCTGCATACAGTTTAACAAAATAGTACAGTTTAAAGAAAACTGTTTGATTTAAATTTAAGAAGCATATCTCGCTTTGGACAACAGTAGTGTATCCAGCATGTAGAAAGCACTCTTTTACCATTGGTGGCCCCATCCCAATGATATTCATGGCTCATGTATTCCTGTGGTGTCTGCTTCAGGCTAGAATAAAGAACAGGCTCAGCAAACAAAGGGTCTAGAAACACAATGCTGGTAATTTAAGTCTCCTGAGAGTGTTCTTTCCAGGAAGGGAGGGATGGGGGTACAAATTAGAGGGGGCAAAGAGGTAATGGGGGGCAGCAATCACCCATCTTTGAAACCCCTGAGGGATGCCTAGCCCTACAGTGATGAATTGCTGTGAGATATGTTTAGCTACAAACTGTTTGCAGGGTACGTAAAGGCATTTTTGTTAGTCTCATTTGTGGTAAATGGTGCATTTTAAAGCACAGTGAGGGGGCAAGCAGCATTGGCCAAAACTAACAGCTGTACAATCCACTTACTCGTCACACTGTCCCATATTAGCGTTTTGGGTCAACCCTTTTGTCCATTGCCCTGTTGCCCTATACTTCAGTAGTTTAAGCTTCCAAGGGTTCTGCTATCGATACTCAGGAAATCAGTATTGAGGAAAGATGGTGTGCGCATCATCCAAAAGGTCCTGTAGTTGGGCCTATGATTTTTAACAGAAAAATACTGTCTCAAGAGGATAGAAATATTCCATTTTCATGGGTATTGGGTCAAACCCAGAGGTCAGAGGTAAGGGGTGACCTGCACAGAAACGAGACAACATGTCATATCTTGGAATCTATGTTCCCAACAAAGGATAACATCTGTTTGAACGGTTGGAAAATTGTATCGATTTTTCAAGATTTCACCAGGCTGAAGTTGTTGAATTCAGATGACATTGCATATGTGTATTTCTTCAATGAAAATAGAGGGGATATAGCAGCAATAACTCTTCCATCAAGACTTGTCAGGGAGCTCTCCTCAAGAGATAACTTGAGACTGCTTCATTTTGATTTTTATGCTACCAAACGTTTACTAATGATTTTGATAAGTCATTCCATTTGCTCATTTCATATACTGTAAGAAGTGACAATTGCAGAATTGTTTCTATGCTAGAGGGAGCCCAGAAGGTACAAACGTGTAAAGATGACTGGTTGTGGTTAGCTGGGAGACTTGTAGCTTACGGAGTGAGAGAAGGATGGAAGCAGCCAGGTTTTTAGCATTTGTTCTTGGAACACACATGGGTTTAACCATGTACTGGAAGAGGAAGCGATTGGTTTTGCTTTAAGTGAGAATGATGTAATTTGTCTGTAAGAAACATTTCTTTTAGGGGATGTGGTTATGGATGGCTATCATTTTTTCTACAAAAAGCTCTAAAAGGTTAGAGTGGTAGGCCTAAGGGGGGGCTTTTGACCTTGTTGCGCTCTTCTGAATTTTCAGAGGTTGCCATTTGGGACAATAGAGTGCTGGGAGTCCTGGCGATCCAAGCTAATATTGATCAAGGCACAAATGGTAACAATTGCTGTTGATAAATGTGTACTGTAATTACTTGGACACCTGTATAGAAAACATGATTGTTCGTTTAAGTGGATTTTATTATCCTGGTATTCAGGTGACATAATATTGGTGGGAGATTTTAAGCGCATCAAGGTCAAAAGCCCCCCCTTAGGCCTACCACTCTAACCTTTTAGAGCTTTTTGTAGAAAAAATGATAGCCATCCATAACCACATCCCCTAAAAGAAATGTATGTAATATGTGGAAGATGGGTTTTCTCCCTCTAAACTGTTCTCTCAGTATGGAAAAAAGCAATCTTTGCAGGGCTTGAAATGGGCACAATTCTTCAAAGAATAGAATTTGTCTTTATTATATAATGAAAATATAACATCAGGGAAGGGTTGGTATACATGGCAAAATGGAACCAATTAGTCATGTATTGATTATATTGTAACTTTGGAAGCCTTATTAGTGGGCTTGCATATTTTAAAATCAAAGACGGGTCCCCAAGTGACCATCACCGATGATGTGCACTATTTGAAAACGGTTCTCATGATAAAAGCAAACCTTTGTTGGTAAACACCATGGTAGCAAAGGTTAAAAACAGATTGATTTGGTTCCCGATTAAAATAACAGAATGTAATCGATACATTAGTGATACAGTGAATTTGATGAATGATGAGAACCCACTGGTTTATTGTAATCCAGGGCCGTTCCCGTTTTTCAGTAAAAAACACTTGCATTTTTTGGATCATTGTAAACAACAGCCAATGGTAAAAAAGCAAATGTTTTATAAAGACATTCAAGTGTTGAAAAGAATTCCGACGAAAAGCTTTAATATTGGCTAATAAAAACATTATAGTTAGAATGGAACAAGAAAAAAATTGTCAAAAAATCCAAAACAGAGCAACACAAATCGAATGAAATCTTTACGTTCTCTTCAATATCAGTTGGATGGCAAAAATATGATTGTTGCTGTAAGTAAGAGAGAAGACGTAAATTACTGGAAGCTAGTCAATAACTTGGATAACTCCCAGTCTTTGGCACAGGCCAATCCTATTGAGGAGAATATTTGGGTGAACCACTTTTTTAAGTTATATGGGGACCAGTCAAAAGGGGGAAGTCGTGGTCTGGATATATATAATGTCAAATGGAACCTAGAATTTTATTTTGAAGTGATTATAATTAAGAGTAATAAACCCAGGGCCCCAAGGCCCATCAAACTTTGCAATCTGGTCCTGGAAGATGATCCTAAATTGTAGGGAGGTAATTTGTTCGATCTATTTCAGGAAATTGTGAGGATGGAGCCAAACCCCACTGAGCTCGAAACAATCTAATGTGGTGACGATCTTCAAAAAGGGCAATAGTGTAGAGCCATTAAATTACTGTCCAATAGCTGTACTTGATGCGGACTCCAAAATCTTTGGCTCTATTGTTTTCAAGGAACTTAATATCTGGGCAGAGGTAAACAATATATTGAGTCCGAATCAAGAGGGCTTTTGGGCAGGGGTGGGCACAATTGCTGCTATGTTATTTATGATATGATATGTTATTCATAATGTGCTTAATACCTAGAGGTTTCTAAGCGTGGACCCGGGGATCGAACCTGTGTTGCTCCGTGTCATCTTGTTTCCAAGGCAAGCACGTTGCCCCTAAGCTATCCTCGCGAGACTCATCCTGTCATGTTCATGATCGATCTGTCACTTGCTTTTGACTGTGTAAATAGAGGATTTTGTATTGTCCAAATTAAGGGATTGCGGCCTGCCTAATGAATAGCTAAAAATCTTCATCCACCTCTACACTTACACAACAATGAGAGTGTGGTTAAACATGGACAGAGAATTTACGCGACATATACCTAATAGTCAGGGTTTACGCCAAGGGTGCATATTAGACCCTTTTTTTTAACATATACCTGGTGAAGTATCTTTTGTCCCCTCAACTATTAATGGGCTAAAAGTACCATGGACCTCTTACATGGATGATGTTGCTGTACTCGATCGAACACAGATCGGGCTGCAAAGGCTTTTAAGTGTGTTTGAGGTCTTTTGCAAAAAGAACGATTCGTCAATTAATACAAAAAGCCTAAAATCATTTCTTTTTCGAAAGGGCATAAGAAAAATCATGTGTGGTGGATTAACGATTGTAAAATCAAGGTAGTTACCGAATTCAGATATTTGGGATTTTATATTACTTCGCAGCCAAGCAAGTGCAGTCTTGTGAACCAACTGAAGGAAAAGGCGAAAAGTATGGCAATACTAATGAAACATTTTCATAATAAAGGAAAAGAGGTAAAGGCGTCCCTCTGCGAGAACGAACATGGCAAAATGACCTGTTCTATGGGAAGCTACCCACTCAAGAGTCTGCAGCCATATTTAAGCTCACTACCTTTCACAAAGGAGGAATATCCATTTGCATATCAGTTTTTGTCCCGCCCACTTGAGCAGCGAAATGCTAGGCAATCCTCCTTTGAACAAGAGTACCAACAGCAACCTCATACATGTGTTTCGCCCTGGTCGGGCCTCATCAGTGAGGTGAAGCTTTGCCTCTCTGAGCATGGTGAGCAAGGGGTCTGTTGTGTCGTTCTTGTATGTAATATGCTCTGTGTGGTGTGTTTGGATAAAGGAGGGAGATGTGTTGTGTTGTGCCTGTCTGATGATGTGCAGCTAGTGATGTCACATGGAATGTTGATGATTGAGTGGTGGAGTGTTGTGGTGTGAGAGTTCTAGGTGAAGGCAGTTACAGCTTGGCCTGCCTGGGGGATGGGAGCCGGTGTTTGTTTTAGCTGATGTCCTTGTAACTATCCAGTATGTCTTATGTGAGGAACTGTAACTGTAACTAAAGAAGCTGTAATAAACTTGCTTGAAGTAATCCTGATCAGTCTGGAGACAATGTCTTTACAGGGTCCACGTCTGGATAACCCTAGGTAACTTAGGGTGACCAACTCAAAGTTCCTTAAACATAGACAAGGAGGTACGGGCGGCCCTCTGCGAGAACAAACACAGACAAATGACCTATTCTATGGGAAGGTACCCACTCAAGGGTCTGCAGCCATATTTTAGCTCATTGTACTTTTCACAAAGGAGGAATATTCATTTGCATATCAGTCTTTGTCCCGCCCCCTTGAGCAGTCCACCATTGAAATGCTAGGCAATCCTCCTTTGAACAAGAGTACTGAGAGAAACCTAAATGTGTCTCCCTAGCTAGTCCTCGGGGACCTGTCATCCAGGTGGCCAGGACACAGCCAGGTTGGAAGCAATCGGATCCAATTCCTGGTGGTGGACCAGTGAGGGAGGATCATCTGGATGGGGGGGGGTCCTTGTGGAGTGGAAGTTGGACACTGACGGGTGAGATGAGATGCAATATCCCCCTTCTTTCAACACCTTTTCCCCCTCCTACCATGTATGTTATTCTGAAACACTGCCCCTTTTCCAACATGGACACTTTCGCACACAATAGACAGCGGACTAACACCTGAGCCATTTACCTAACATGTCCCAATGCAAGGGTCAGTTATGGTCAGGCAATTGACCAGAATCACACACACACCTGACGGCCCTTTTCCTTCCCCACAGTAATAAAATGTGGGGCACGAAAACACACTACGAGAAAGGCAGACCGCATGATGAGGCAGCTATCCTGACACGGTAGTTCAAGAGGAGGAGAAAGGCAGGGAATATAGAGAGGCTGACAAGGAGAGATCCAACCTTGCCCTTTCCGACCCAGACCCGCGAAACCTCCCCAGAGGGAATGGTAAGACTGCGCACAAATGCTCGTGTGTTGCAGCAGATGTCAATTGTACACGGAGCGTGCCTACTCCGATAAGCAGGACAGAGGGAGGCGCCTGCTACCATGGTACCGGATTTGACTCCAGATATTCTGAAAAGCCAAGCATTTCATTACAGCCGGTGAGTCGAGGGGAGAACTGATAAACCAAACCGAACTGTGTCGAACAAAAGCTGCAAAGTAGCAACTGAAGGGAAGTTCAAAGAACTGTTAGAATAAAGGGGAGACCAGCTGCAGAGGGATCAGGCACCACGTGGGTGCTTACTAAAGAGACTCTGATCAATCCTGTGTTTGTTGAAACTGCTCATACCAGAAGGCCTTGGAAAGATAGCAAAAGCACGGTCAAAGTGGTCATACAGGAGTCTTGCAAAATCCTCCGTACAGTTGAAAGTCTTTGACCGAAAGGTGATTGAGACAGGTACAATTGATAAAGTTAGCAACAGTGAACCTGGCTGAGGAATGCTGACAGAAAGGGGCGAAGCCTGAAGTCCCTATGAACACTGTGTTGACAGAAGTGAACCCGATCAAGGGATGTCCACAGTGAACTGTTAAGCAAAAGTTGGCAAGAGTGAATCCGACAGAAGGATGTTGACTGAAAGGGGTGAACCCTGAAGAATTGTTTAAAAAGACATTAAGATTTGTGAACCAAGGAAAAGCCATAGTGAACCCGAAAGCGGGAGGCTGAAATTAAGAAGGGTCTGTGTCTGGAAGAGGGGGACCCAGGGGTGAGCCATTATCACCCTAACTACCATATACAAGGAACTTTTTGGTTTGTTATTTTCCGACCCTCGAGGGCAAGAGACTTTTTGCAGGAGAGGAAACTTGGCCATCGAGGTTCTTGAAGGTTGAGAGCGGGACTGTCGTCTTGTGCTGGGGAAGCCCGAGAAGTGTGCTGTGCTCAGAGGTTTCACCTTATCCCGTGCTCAAAACGTGGGGAAGGGAGACCCTGACTACTGCATCCTGACACATTATTTGTGAACACTTCTTTCTTTCATATGAATCCTATCTTACACTCTTTTTGTAATTAGCGTAAGGGCTGGCAATAGGTTTTCTTAGTACAGGCCCTTTAAATTGACACAATGCCACTAGGATTGCCTTATTTACATTTAATGGTCAAAGCTTGCTCCCATCTTAGATTTAGGTTTAGATTAGGTGTTTATCTCACCCACCTTTGCAGTTTAATAAACACCCTTGAACTGAGATCACTTGTGTCTGTCTTTACTGTTGCCACCATGAGTTCCTTACATATCGTGTCAGAAGTGGGATGTGGCTCAATTGAAACAATTTGGGGAACCCTACAATTTCAAAAACGTGGTCAGAGAGCCTCTAACCCTTCCATTGCCACCAAGGAATCAATAGGGTTTGATATCTGTAGCAGTAGGGAAGCTATTATTCCCGCTGGGAAAAGAGGAATGATTCCTACAGACTTAGTTTTGATACCCCCTCCAGGGTGTTACATCCGATTAGCCCCAAAATCTGGCTTATCATGGAAGTGCAGGATAGATGTCTTAGCAAGCGGTATTGATCCCGACCTCCGGAGTGATGTGAAGGTTCTCTTACAGAATCATGGTGAAACCCCTTTTTGAGGAACGTCGGTGGGATCAGATTGCTCAGGGAATTTTGGAAAGACCTTTATTCCCTCAATTTAAAGAAAGTGAACCAGATAAAGCAGAAAGAGTTAACTTAGGCTTTGGGGAAGCTGATAAATCTCTTAACATCGAAGAAAGGAAGGGGGAAGAACCCACCATCTATCCTGACCTTGCGTTTGCCCAGCAAAATGATCCAGCCCCCGCTGAAGCTTTTGTACAAGAAATTCCAGAAGAAGGCGGCAGAGAGAAGGGGAGCGCCTTTTTCTTCTTAAAACAAGGGTTACTCTACAGAAGAGAAACCTCCACCGAAGGTTTGGAAAAAACCAATTGGTAATATTCAAGAGTCACTGAAAGGTTGAGTTAGAGATTATGCATTCCCATTTTACTGGGGGCATTTAGGCCAATTCAAGGAACAGGTGCACATTAGTGGGAAATGTTATTGTCCGGGTATCCCAGCCGATATAAAGACTTTCATCCAGACATGCGAAATATGTCAAAAGACCAGCACGCACATCCCATTACCTTTCCCGTTATGATCATAGAAGTCCCCTTTTCAAGAATTGGCATAGACATAATTGGACCGCTAGAGACATCTAAATTGGGCAATAAGTATGCCCTGGTGATCGTAGAATATGCAACGCAATATCCCGAGGCATTCCCAATGCAAAATAACACCCCCCAGCAAATCATTAAGCATCTTCTACTGTATTTCTCCAGGGTTGGCTTTCCCAAAGAAATACTAAAAGACCAGGGTTCGAATTTTATGGGTAAGCTTATAGCCGAAGTTAAAGAGCTATTCCAGATTAACACCTTGCTAACTTCTGTGTACCACCTCCAAACAGATGGCCTGGTAGAAAGATTCAATAAGACCCGAATAGTAATTCTACGGAAATTATTAGACATGGACAGGAAGGACTGGGATCGAATGATCCCAAGGGCATTATTTGCTGCGAGGAAAAACCCCCAGGCTTCCACAGGTTTCTCTCCATTTGAATTGCTCTAAAGAAGAGAAGCCAGAGATGTCTTGGGCATGCTCCAGGAAACTTGGGAAGAATGAGGAGAGGCCCCCATTCCAATCTCACTGTCACGCCTGTGCCACTGGCGCACACATTGGCAACCATCATGAATGATATGGTACTCGTTTATCTTCATAATGCTCTTTAAACAACCCCTATTCACATTGTGGTCCTTAATTTCCATTTGTACGACATTGGTACTTTCCTATTTAATTCAGCTAACTACATGTACCATAATGCACCTTGCTATAGCTATCAATTCCTGGCCAGTTTTTCTGCACCTTGTGCCATCCGTTACTGCAGCACTGCTTCCTTGTTTGCAGCCCCCTATTTCCTGGCTGCTGCTCCCTTGCTCTTTCCTTGTTTGCAATCCCTTGTTCTTGATCCCTGTCCTTCTCTTCCTTGAGTCCTCTGTCCTCCCCTTTATTTTACCCATTTCTATTGTACTGTTTTTTCCTTCATTCCCTTCTGCTAGATTTCTCTTAACTTCCTTTCCCCTGGTTATTTCTGTTCTTGTCTCTCTTGTGTCCTGTGTTGATCCTTTGTACAGAGCTTGACTGTTGGTTTCTGACAGGCAACCTCTGCCCCTTCCATTGTCGCGTTTTCAGTGTTACAGACACCCACAGCTGCTGTTCTCAGCCATGAGCAGACAGAGAGAGGGCCCCTGTAATAGTAATCTGTGCAGAAGGCTGGAGTTTCCAAAGGTCAGTGGAACACTCTTTTCCATTTCTGCATACACCCCAAGAGGGAATCCAGTTTGTTTGTATCTTTGTATTTCCTGCCCTTTTCTGTTCACAATTACAATTGCCTACTTTTCTTTCTTGTTGAGTTTCCTGCTGTGTGTGTACTTATCTGTCACCTTACATCAGCACAGCCACCCAAACCCTACCTGGGGGCCCTGTGCCACTCTTGACAGAGTGCCATCCTTGACAGAATGCAAAAGCTAAAAAAAGTCTTGTTCCGTAGACAGGAAAGGCACACACAGACCAAAGATGCTTTCCATTCGGGTTAAGAAACCTCTGCAAAAATCTAAAGTTTTCCTAAGGACAGCAAACAAAAACCCTAGTTTAAAAGACACTCGCCTTAGTAAACAAAGGTTTGCAAGCACAGTACTACACTCACTGGCTCTCTGACTCTTCTATGTATAACTACTTTGACATTTGCAACTATGATCCACAGTCCCTATCTGTTTAAGAACTACAGCAAGATAATGAATTCTTGCAGATTTTGTTAGCCCAAACAGTGGAAAACACTCCTGCGCCTTCTGGCATTTCTTCTGACACTGCATTCGACGTTCAGCCTGTACACAAATCTGGTATTCCTTTATCCCAGGCTGCCCTGTCTCAGGACCAATGTCTGAACACTGCTACAAGCAATGATATTGCACTCATTGTGACAGACCCTCAACCAGAGTACATTGTTGCCAAAGTGAAATGCTCAAGATCAGCTTAGCAAGCTACACAACCTCCCCAGACTGCTGATAACACTCATTTAACAGGACAAGACATTCAGTATCCTGAGGTTAAAGCCGCTACTCCTGGGTACAAAAGACCAATACTGACCATCGGTTTTCTTACTGCCTCCCTGGTAACTACTAACCACGATAACTCTAAGGTCAGTCTTCATATTGCTACACCTGAATTTTCTGCTACACCAGATTCTGAAGCTGTAGAACTGGCTAATTGAAAATACCAGTTACAAGGACAACTCTTACGCCTTAAAAGACAAACCGAAGACCTCTATGATGAATTTGTCTATTTGCATGGTAAGAATTTAGCAAAGGGACACAATTTACCAGAACATCTGACACTATGCCCAACACCCGACATTCTGTCTTTAGAGATTGGCATGATAAGGCCTGGAATGGTAATACAAAAAAGTATACAGACTTATACAGAGCAGATGGAAGACCTGAACTTGGCATATGCATACCTTCTAAAGTTTGACATAGCTCATTCACTTACTAGCTACAGTAACTCAGGGTATTGTTCAGATAGTGAAGAATTAACTCCTTCGGTGGGCCAAATCACTCACACTGCCTTTACACCACCAATCAAGTGTAATCATCTGACTGGAGATCCTGCTGAGTCAAAGGATTGGTCCCGTTCTTACACTTGATGGCGGTCCTTTACTCACACTTACAGCCTCTAAAGAGGCGACCAAGTCAGAGATGTACTCTGCTTCTATGGACTTTTGAGCACCAGACCATGAGTCAGATCTTGAACTATACCCAGTACCTGTCTGGAATCCAGCTTTGCCAACAGTCAATACCCCAGACCCATCTATCAACCTGAGCACACAAGACTTTGAAGGCCAGCCATCAGAAAGCCTACCCTTCCCTGATCCTCCATGCTACCTGTTACAGAATCTGCAAGCCCAATCTCTGCTGCTCCTCCTGCTAGTACTCCTGAATCTGCTACTGATTTAGCATCTCCAATCACTCTTAGTGCAGTAGAATCACCCCCTTCCTCTCTGCCTGCAAGGACAGTACCTGTTGCAACGCCAGTTAACAGCTCTCCTATTAAGGCTACAGCTCCGTTTGTTCCTGCTGGTGCCTCTGCAGTACCTAAACTACCAGACTTTACTCCATCAGTCTCAGTTGTGTCCCTGCCGCTGGTACTCCTGTGGCACCTATACTCCCATCTGCTACAGCACCTGACCTTCCGACTGCTATTCATGATCTCCCGGCTGCTGTGGCTTCTGAACTCCCTGCAACTCAGGGTGTCCCTGCAACATCTTATGCCATCCGTTACTGCAGCCCTGGTTCCTTGTTTGCAGCCCCCCTATTTCCTGGCTGCTGCTCCCTTGCTCTCTTCCTTGTTTGCAACCCCTTGTTCTTGATCCCTGTCCTTCTCTTCCTTGAGTCCTCTGTCCTCCCCTTTAGTTTACCTATTTCTATTGTACTGTTTTTTCCTTCATTCCCTTCTGCTAGATTTCTCTTAGACTTCCTTTCCCCTGGTTATTTCTGTTCTTGTCTATCTTGTGTCCTATGTTGATCCTTTGTACAGAGCTTGACTGTTGGTTCCCGGCAGGCAACCTCTGCCCCTTCCCTTGTCGCGTTTTCAGTGTTACAGACACCCACAGCTGTTGTTCCCAGCCATGAGCAGAGTGGGCCCCTGTAATAGTAATCTGTGCAGAAGGCTGGAATTTCCAAAGGTCCGTGGAACACTCTTTTCCATTTCTGCATACACCCCAAGAGGGAATCCAGTTTGTTTGTATCTTTGTATTTCCTGCCCTTTTCTGTTCACAACTACAGTTTCTTACTTTTCTTTCTTGTTGAATTTCCTGCTGTGTGTGTACTTATGTGTCACCTTACATCAGCACAACCACCCAAACTCTACCTGGGGGCCCTGTGCCACTCTTGACAGAGTGCCATCCTTGACACTCACATACCACCACTCGAATGCTAGAACTCATAAAAATGGTCAGAGGCTTAGTTTGTACTGATATGGGAAGGCCTAGAGCCAACAAAAATCTGCTTATGATTACAAAAAATAGATTTAACATAATTCTCCATAGGACAGAAAGTACTTTCTACTTTTACCCAATTCAGAAAACAAACTTGGCACAGATCTTATGAGATAATAGAACTAACGGGAACCTGTACGTATAAAATAGCCAACCAGACAGAAAATAGAAAGTCAACCTATACCACATACATCTTTTAAAAGAGTGGAAGGAGAATCCATCAGCCACCCATACCAAAGTACTAGCCTGACTGGTTCCGAAGATATAGATAACTTTGACTTAATTCCTTCAGAGTTATCAAACCAGGAAGAGTAAAAGATACCTACCACTAAATCAGCACACCTAAAGGAAAAGTGGTTAATCTAAAGCCATATCAACTACCGGAAGCCCGTAAACAGTGATCGAGGAAGATAACAAAATTTTGAAATCCAATATTATTGATCCTTCCTCAAATCCATGGTCCTCTCCTATCGTGTTGGCCACTAAACCTGACCCTTCCTGGAGATTCTGCATAGACCTCCGTCAAGTTAATACCATCTCGGACTTCGATGCCTATTCCATGCCATGCATCGATGACCTAATTGATAAACTTGGAACAGATACCTATCTATCCACCCTAGATTTAACAAAAGGGCACTGGCAAGTTCAACGCCCTTAGGATTATTTCAGTTTAAAGTGCTTACTTTTGGCCTGCACAGTGCACCAGCCACTTTCCAGCGCCTCATGGGTAGGGTCCTACAACCCTATTCTGATTTCTGTGGAGCTTACATTGACAATATTGTCATTTATAGCAAGTCTTCGGAGGAGCATCTCTTCCATCTTTATACCATCATGAAATTCCTCAGTAACGCTGGCCTAACTGCTAATACAGCTAAGTGCAGATTGGCCTGATCAGACATAAAATATCTTGGCTTCTTCGAAGGGAATGGGAACGTACAGCCCCAACATGAGAAGGTAAAAGTCGTCTTAGATACACCAACCCCTAAGACCAAAAGAGACCTTAGACCTTTCCTCGGGTTAATACCATATTACCATAGGATTATCCCCAACTTTTCGGACAAAACAGCCAGGTGTCAAGACGTGATCTTCCGAGTGGAGTTAATACATCCATCCCCAAGCACCAGTCAGAGAATTGAAAACCACTCCCTGACCAGTTATTAGGGCCACAGGTGGACTGGAACCGCAGCACTGGATCACCAGGCAGCTAGAAAGGAAGGAACAATATTGGGACACAATAATTTGTGCTACCACAATGTATGGAAACAGGTATAGTAACCTACCTAGTAAAGCGCCAAGAGCAGCTAGAATGGAGGAAAGGTAAAAAAAAACAAGTGGGAAAACATCCCTCAGGGAATAAGTGCGCAATAATGAAGTGTGTTCCAGTCAATGTTCCAGTAGTAAGTTCCAGGGAAAAAATCCAAAAGAAGCAGAACCCAAGTCCAAAGTACTTTAAGAGTACAGAAGCAAATCCAGGTCACCAAAGCACAAGGATAATCCAAAATAGAAAATGCCAGGGTCAGGAGAAAACCAGGAGAAAAATCACAAAGACAGCCACAAAATCCAGGGACAATCCAACAGGCAAGCCAGTAGACAGGAGCCAACGTCAAAACCACAGAAACAGGAAATCGGGAAGTAGAACCCAAAACGCCACTCACAAGGATAGCTGAGAAGCACAGAATGAAACGTGGTTAGGGCTTTTATGGGCTACTTCCTGGTTGTGTCTTATCACGTGACCTGGTGCTGATCATGTGAGCTGGAATGTGTTGTGATTGCTGTACGTCCTAGAGTCGCTATGGCAACTGCCAACAACGCTGCAATGAGTGCTGTGCAGGGACGGAACTGGGCAGGTCGCCGGAAATGTCACAGATCCGTGATGGCAGTACGGGAGAGCCCCGGCACCCCATTGACCTCCATAGACATGGAGTTGTGGAGGCAAGCTGCCCTGGAGTCGGCACGAAAACGTGGGCCGGAGAGAAGCCTGACTCCGGGGACTGCAAACGTGGTATGTGCATGACAGAGTGCCCCCATAAAGGCTCAGAACCCTGTGGGCGTGATGGAAATTCCTGATGGAATCAGGAAACTAGAACAGGGGTATGGACGTTAGCCGCAGGTTCACAGGTCCTCTCTTCAGGCCCAAAATCCCCCCAATCGATCAGATACTGCAGGCAACCGCTGCAACAGCGGGAGTCAAGAACAGCGCAGACTTCATACTCAACTGAAGAGCCTTGGACAAGAGGCAGAGGTGGCACTACTATGCGAGTAGAGGGAGGGAAAGGTTTCAGAAGGGAGGTATGAAAAACTGGGGGGGTATGACAAGAGATGGGAACTGCTAATCGAAAAGAGACTGGGTTGATGACCTTGGTGACTCGATATGGGCCCACAAAACTGAGAAGAAGCTTGCAGCAACCCGGAATACAGAGATGCTGTGTAGACAACCAGACCCTGTCACCTGTCTCGTATGTCGGGGCCGGGCGCCTTCACTTTTCTGCCAATCGACACATGGTAGCCTGAGCATCCTGAAGATTCGACAGTGTCTGCTCGTGGAAAGCCGTAAGATCCCTCAAACAGAAATCTATAGCAGGAGTGGAAATAGGTGGCAGATCTAATACAGGTAGAGTACAGGAATGCTGACCATTCAAAGAGAAGAACGGAGAGAAACCAGTAGAAGAATGAGGTGCGTTGTTATATGCAAACTCTGCTGTACACAGGAAGTTGAACTAGGATTGTTGATTTTGTAAACACAGACAACGCAGATATTCCAGTGTCTTGTTGACCAGTTCCGTTTGGCCATTGGTTTCACAGTGGTATGCTGAGAAAAAGCGTGTATCGTACCCAAGAATGCTGTGAGTGCCCTCCAAAAATGAGATGTAAATTGAGAACTCCTATCCGAAATGAGAACGGACGGGAGACCAAACAGACAGAAGACATGCCGAAAAAAGAGATCAGCCAGTACCGGAGCAGATGGGATTCCAGAACAAGGGACAAAGCAAGCCATTTTCATAAAGCAATATAGTGTCGAATTTCTGGACCATGGGTAAATCAGTGATGAAGTCCATTGAGACCTTGTGCCAGGGTTTATGGGGAATCGGCATAGGTTGGGGTTTACCTCTTCGGTTCTTGCCCTGTGCACAAATAGAACACCCATCAACATAGTCAATGACGTTCCGACACATAGATGGCCACCAACACCAATGCTGAAGGAGGGCTAGAGTTTTTCTTTTGCCAGGATGTCCATTGATCAGGGCATCATGTGACAATTCAAGACCCCGGAGTATAGTGTGATGTGTCGGCAGAAACAGACGGTCTTGGACGGAGGGTAGACCTTCAAAACACATGGCATTCCACTCTTGTAAGCTAGCTGGATGTTGTGAGATCCAATAATGGACCTCAGTGATCAGACTAGGTGGTGGTATACATAGGCAAACAAAATGTTTCTGCTCTAAGATGGTATCAAGGAAAATAGTCAGTGCACCCCCTCTGCAAGATGAGACAAGGCATCTGCCTTGCCATGGGCTGAACCTGGACGATGGTTAATGCAGAAGTCAAAAGCGGCGAAGAACAAATGCCAGCAAACATGCTGGCTGTTGAGACACTTCATGGAAGCCAAGTCCTGGATGTTACGGGCCACTTGGCTCTGAGTAAATGGTGTCTCCAGACCTGAAAAGCGCCTTTTACTGCCAGCAACTCCTTCTCAGTAACCGTGTAATGAACTTCAGATAGAGAAAACTTGCGAGAGTGGTAAGCCACTGGATGTAACAGGCCGGAGTTACGACATGTCTGGGACAAGACTGCACCTAGGGTAAAAAGACAAAGCGTCGGCCTACACCACAAATGGGAAGTCTACATTGGGGTGTTGCAATATTGGGGCGGTTGTAAATGCTGTTTTAAACGTGTCGAACACTTCTTGTTGATGCGTGGTCTAGACAAATAGCACTTTGACTCGTAAGTGTGGTCAAGGCAGAGAAAATAGCTCAGAAACCGGAGATGAAACGTTGATAGAAGTCAGCAAAACCCAGAAAAGATTGCAGGGATTTCACCATAGTCGAAATAGGCCAGTGTATTATAGTCTGAATATTGGCAGTATTCATGGAAAACCCCTTGGCCGTAATATGGAATCCGAGGAAGCCACATGAAACATACATTTGTCTGCCTTGGTGTAAAGGGAATTGTTCCTGAGGCCTGAGAGAACTTCCCTCAAATGTTGTACGTGGGCTTGGTAAAACAGGGAAAATATCAGTATGTCATCTAAGTAGACTATGACGTAAGAGTCTATCGTGTAATACATTGTTCATAAACTTCTAGAAGGTGGCGGGTGCATTGCACCGCCCGAATGGCATGACTGTGTATTCATAGATACCATGACGAGTGCAGAAGGCGGTCTTGCAATCATTGCCTTCGCTTACATGGACCCAATTGTAGGCCACCGGAGGTCTAGCTTGGTAAAAATGGTTGCCTGCCTTAGTTGTTCCAGTAACACTGAAATCAAGGGAATAGGATATCGATTCTTTATGGTGATCTGATTAATCCACCTGTAATAAACACACGGTGGAGATCCCCTTCCCGCTTGGGTAAAAAAAGATCGGACTGGCAGCAGGAGACTGCAAGGGTCTAATGTGTCCAAGACAAAGAGCAATGGCTATGTATTCATTCAATGCTTGATCTTCAGGGGGGGGTAGGGAGTATATACGCCCACATGATATCTCTGCATCTGGAACCAGATCTATCGGACAGTCATAAGGGCGGTAAGGGGGCAGGACTTCTGCACTGCCTTTGTCAAAGATATTGGAGAAGTCTTTGTATTCCTGGGGAATACTGGACGTGACCACACCCACTAAATGAGCAGCTACAACCAGAGCTTGACAAGGGGAATGAAAAGGCAACGCTGCTGAGAGGCAATGTTCCCTACAATAATGAGACACAAAGCCTATGGGACCCTGGGTCCAGTCAACTGACGGATTGTGTTCCTTTAACCAAGGTATACCCAATATGATAACAAGCTGGGGGGTGGTTGTAAGATCAAAAGATAACTTTTCTGAGTGCATGTCTTGGATCGTAAGGATGAGGGGGACAGTCTGTTGTCTTATAGGACCAGAAATCACGAGTGAACTGTGAACCGCCTGTATCGGTACAGGTCTTATTTTTTCTGCAAGGGCAGATTAAGGGACGTAGCCAGGTTGATGTCAATATAGTTGCCCGTAGCCCCGGAATCCAATACCAAGCGAACTTCGTGTTTGACAGAATAGGGCAACAAAAGACAGTATTGATCACCAAGTGGGCAGCAGGGCCAGAAAGTTGCATGGAAAAAGAGGGCTTTGAATCTGGGCTTGGGATGAGCCTTCTGAAACTCTGAGGGTCTCTTGAGTCTTTTGGGGCATTCTTTCACAAAATGCCCCAATTGGCCGCAAAAGAAACAGGCATTGGTCAAGTGACACTGTTCGCGCTCATTGGGAGTCAATGGACCATGAACCCCCTCTATCTGCATAGGTTGCCCAGGGGCTGCAGAAGATGGCGGATGTCCGGAGAACGAAAAACTAGGAGTCTTAAGGATTTTGGATTTTCGTTCTGCCCTTGGGGCATCTATCTTTAGCGCCAATTCTACTAAATCAGGGTACTGAATGGGCAAGGCAGAGACTAAAGCCAGAGCGTCTTTCATGGAGTCTCTCAGGCCCCTGTAAAAAAACAGAGCCTTCTTGTTCTCAGCCCATGAAGTTTCAGTGGCCAGTTGGGTGAATCTGGTAATATAATCCAACAGGCTGGCCTTGCCCTGAGCCAAATCAAGGAGTTCGAGATCCCGAACCTGGGCCTTGAAATGTGTGTCAAACACTCTGTTAATTTCTGCAACCAGTAAGTCAAAATCATAGAGGATGGGTCTATTACCTTCCAGAAGCGAGTTTGCCCAGGCTGCAGCCATATTGCTTAAGTGGGAGAGGTTAATGCAGCCTTGGTGGTAGAATGTGGAAATGCTTGAGGTCTGCACAAGAAGTGTAATTGACATTGGTTAAGGAAGGTGTAGAATTTACGTGGGTCGCCATAGAATTTCTCTTGTGGGGCCAAAGGAAACGGGGTAGGTACATAAACAGAACCTTGTGGGTAAGGTTTACCTGGCAGTAGCTGCTGAACAGCCGCATCACCAAATTCCCCATCAGGTGGAAGGTGATGATGTTCACTTTGTATAGCATCTAAGCGTTGGTGAATGGCTGCATTGGCGGCTGACATGTCAGCCCGCAGCACCGTAATGGACTAAGGCGGCTACCGGGTCACCGGCGGCTGTGTCCATGGTCCATGCGGAAGAGAGAGGAGGCTTCTCGGTCTATCAAGACGTGATCTTCGGAGTGGACTAAATACCTCCGTCCCCAAGCATTAATCACAGAAGCAAAAAACACTCCCTGACCAGTTATTAGGGACACAGGTGGACGGAACTGCAGCACCGGACCCCCAGGGATCTAGAAAGGAAGGCATAATATTAGGACACAATAATTTGCACTACCACAATGTATGGGCACAGGTATAGTAACCTACCTAGCAAAGCACCAAGAGGAGGTAGAATGGAGGAAAGGGAAAAAACCCAGATGTGGGAAACCCTCCCTCAGGGAATAAATGCGCAATAATGGCGAGTGTTCCGGTCAATGTTCCAGTAGTAAGTTCCATTGAAAAAATCTAAAAGAAGTACTTTCAGAGTCACACAGCAAATCGAGGTCGCCAAAGCACAAGGGAAATTCAAAAGCAATCCAAAATAGAAAAAGCCAGGGCCAGGAGAAAACTAGGAGAAAAATCACAAGGTCAGCCACAAAATCCAGGGACAATCCCAAAGGCAAGTCAGTAGAGATGAGCCATGGTCAAAACCACAGAAACAGGAAATCGGGAAGCAGAACCCAAAACACCACCCACAAGGATAGCTGAGAAGCACTGAATGCATGAAAGGTGGTTAGGACTTGTATGGAGGACTTCCTGGTTGTGTGTTATCATGTGACCGGGTGCTGGTCATGTGAGCGGGAATGTGTAATGCTCGCTGTGCGTCCCAGAGTCGCCATGGCAACTGCCAACAACGTTGTACCGAGCGCCATGCAGGGATGGAACTGGGCAGGTCGCCGGAAGTGCCACAGATCCATGATGGCAGTGCGGGAGAGCCGTGGCACCCCAGCGACCCCTGCAGACATGGAGGTGAGGAGGCAAAGCGGCCCCAGTGTCGGTGCAAAAACGGGGGGCCTGAGAGGTGCCCGACTCCGGGACCACAACCGCCGTATGCACATGAAACCAGGCTAGGATCGGCCACCAGGGGGCGCAGAGATGAGCTCCCTTCTTTGCGCTGCTCCATCACTGTGGGACTAAAAGAGTTCTGAGCCCTCCTATAAGCCCCCAGACGAACAGAAGACCCCCTCCAGTGCCTCAACACCAGTGCACAATCGGGTGAAGTTTCAAACCGGGATTCCACGGAACACCGAAGTTACGCC
Organism: Ambystoma mexicanum; assembly: GCF_040938575.1. Taxonomy (NCBI): domain Eukaryota; kingdom Metazoa; phylum Chordata; class Amphibia; order Caudata; family Ambystomatidae; genus Ambystoma; species Ambystoma mexicanum. The sequence continues at coordinate 73,415,178 of NC_090933.1, forward strand.
AGACAGCCGCTGACCCGGAGACGACAGCTTCTCAGAGCCGTCCCTCAGCTCCAGGGGGAAACAGCACAGAAACACGGCAGGCCGAGAAAGGCGGTGAGTGGCCACCCCTAACCCCCTCCTAATGAGGCCCATTGGAAGGCCGCTGGTCCTGGCACCAGGGACCCCACAGGCCATAAGACAATCACCCATCCTGAAATCCCGAAGAGATGGACAAGGTGGAGGAGACACCGGGGGAGCGGCCTACGAGATACACGTTATGCAACACCAGAGGGCGACAGAGGGGAAACCGCGACACTCCCCCCTGAACTCTTCCCCCTCCCTCACCTCCACCTCTTATTCACTTCCCCCCATCTCTGCCCACACTCGCAACCTAGGCATTTACTTTGACTCCTCCCTTTCCTTTTCCCACTACATTTCTCTTACCTCTCGCGCCTGTCGCTTCCACCTTTTCAACATTCGCAAAGTCTGCTCCTCTCTCACCTTCCATGACACTAAACTTTTAATCTCCTCCCTCATATTCTCTCGCCCCTTCTATTGCTCCTCTATACTCTTTGCACTCCCTGCATCTCATCTTGCCCCTCTCAAATCTCTCTACAACTCAGCCGTCCATACCCTATGTCTCCTTGCTCCTCACGACTCCATTTCCTCTTCGCTTTCTTACCCTGGTTGGCTTCCCTTTCACTCCCAACTTAAATTTCATTTCCTCTGTCTCGTCTTTAAATCTCTCCATGATCTCGCTCCCTGTTATCTCTCCTCTCTCCTCTCTTTCTACACCCCTTCCTGCTCTCTTCGTTCTGCGATCTCTTCCTTCTCACCGTCCGCATGTGCCTCCTCCTGTTTCTGCTCTTTTCAGCTCTTAGCCCCCCTGCACTGGAACTCCCTACCTCTCTCTATCCGCTCCATCCCCACCTTTTCCTCCTTACGTGCTTTCTTGAATTCTCTCCTCCTCCATTCCCCACCCTGATACCCTATACTCCCCTCTCATTCTTCTCTCCCTTCCCTCACTTCTTCCCCTACTCTCCTCTCCCTACCCACTCCTTTCCCCTTTACCCTCACCTTCCCCTCCTTACATCTTCACCCTAATACCCTTACTTCCCCTCCTCCTTTCCCTTCCTGACCCCTTCCTTCCCTCACTTACCCTCACAGGTTAATTGCTCTACTTACTGTTTTATTGGCTTGATTCATGTTTTGTAAATTGCTTCTACTGTTATAAATTTCTATGTATCTTGTTGTTATAATGTACAGCACTTTGGATTAAAGCACTTTATAAATACAATAAATACAAATACAACTAGGGTGAAGGATGCTCTTGGACCCCTCCATTTAGGGAATGGGGAGAACACACCAGCAATGAGGGTGCCCGCATAGACATCACTGGAGAACCCACAAGGCCACAGAATAGCCCACTGACCCAGGCATAACACAGGAACAGGTCATGGACAGGGCCCAGATACTTCCACAGACTTGAAACAACATACTGCAGCACCCTATTGATGGAAGAGGGGACGTGAGCCCATGGTGGGGAGAAGGATGGAGTTTTTTAGTGGACCACAGAAGGAAGTGGGTCGGCGGCAAAGGAAAGAAACACAAGCAGTGCCTGATACCGAAGCTGAGAGGAAACAAGATGGGGGCTACCCACCTCCATCCATACTCACGCACCGGACCCAGGAAAGCGACCCGTCACTCTCGCCTGATGCCTCTAACATTGGCGACCCGCCATTGATCACCCGAGCACGCTCTGAGGCCACAACAGGGGGGTGAAACAGTCCAAGGATACGGCTACATTAGCCATAGGCACAGGTCCCACACACGATCCTACACCACTAGGTCAGGCTGCCACAAACCACAAGCAGCCCCGGAGCCCAGGAAGGCCCGCACACTGAACACCCAGAGGGATTGGCTCCCACTACAAAGCTGGCCAGCCTGGATGAGCTGGAAGGTCGCCCTAAAGGAATTTTGCTACAGGAAGGCCCAGTGCAACCAGTAGACACGACCATCAGGGAGATGGTGCACCAGGCAGATGAGATTATGTCTACGAAAAAAGACATTGCAGCTTTGATGCAAGGAATTAGAGAAATGCATGCCGACATAGTGCATAGAGTGGAAAAGATCAACCCACGAGTGGACAAGATAGACCAGAGAGTGGACCAGATGGAGGACAGAATCCAAGGTTTGGAGTCCAATCAATCTTCAGTGGATATTCTGGAAGCACAGATTGACACCAGACTGTCAGCCCTAGAGATGAGGGATGAGCAGAAATCCCTCAAAATGAATGAAGGAGCTGAGGAACAGCCTCAGGTTTTCCGGCCTTCCAGAGATGGAGGGAGAGACGGAGAAAGACATTTTCTGAGCTGTCAAAGAGATAGTCTGATTACTGTTTGGTGATGGAGCAATGAATTAACCCACCACAGACAGAGCAGAGAGGGCCGGTGGTACAGCTGGGGGACTGCGCTCCATCCTTGTTCGCTTTTATTACTATGCAGAAACTGTAACGTTCTTCGAGGAAGTCCTCCTCCATCACATACAATAACGCAACAATCTCAATGTTACAGGACCTCTCCTCGCTCACCCTGGTCAGAAGGCAGATGTGCGCCCCACAGATACAATGGCTAAGAAAAAAGGGGTATACGTTACTGGTGGTGCTATCCTTTCTCATTGACCTTTGAATACATGGGCCAGCAAGCCAAGCTGATCTCCGAAGAAGATATTAAAGGAGCAATCTGGGAACACATGGAAAGACAGAGTGGGCAAAGCCAACCCTCCGGGGAGACCGCCAAAGGGAGAGCCGAGAGAGGGTCCTCGAGGGACAGTAGAAGGGTCCACGGTTCATGGAAATTTAAGAAATTGAACACCCCGCTACCACGCAGCAGCACTTGACTAGACCAGTGGTGATATACCTCAGGGGGAACCACAGAAAGGATGGAGGGAGAGGATATTGCCTTCCTATGTGGTGATCTGGGGGGCACCTTAGAACGGGTAGAGGTGTAGACAGGGGGAAGGATCCTTCTGCCATAGGGAGAGATGATCTGAATGAAGGCGATGAGGAGGTTGGTGACTTCCCAAAGCGACCGGGGGGGCTCAACAATGGAGCACTTTTGAGGATTGGCCAGGGGTGACCGGGTGCCGTAGTGGTTCAGTCGGGTGCCAGAAATCGGTGAGGGACCTGACTGGACCACAGGGGTGGGGGTGGGTGGAATCCAACGGGGAAGCTGGGGAAGATGGTTGGAGGAATTGGGGGAGAGGGGTGGTGGGTGGGTCTGGCCTCTAACTGGACATGGGGGGTGGGAGGAAGTGGGTGGAGGTTCCCAGGAAATGGAAGGTAGGGTTCAGTTCGGTGGCCCCGGGTGTTTGGGGGTTATAGTTCTTGTGGTTATATGTTTTTGGCAAAGTTCACATTCAGGCCTGCAAGCTGTAGTGGAAATATCATGGGTTGAGGAAGTCATAAAGTGCACATAAAAGGATCTTGTTCCCTAAGTCCTAAAGGCTTACGCATTGCCGGCCCTGGTGGCGTGCTCTCTAAATGCTAGAGGAGTCAACTCTCTGACGAAGAGATCACTCCTGGCCCGAGAATTCTACCGAGCTAAGCTTGACCGGCTCTTTCTCCAGGAAATGCATTGGGTGAGGGGAAAAGAACCAGCACCAGGCGGGGGTAGAATAGGGGAAGTTCACTGAGCCTTGATCGCATCAAAAAAGAGAGGGGTAGCCATTATTATGGCAAGCGGTCTGGGTTTCGAGGTGGAAGTGACACTGAGGGACCCAGAAGGTTGCTACTTGTTTGTTAAAGGAGATATCAAGAAGAACCCATTGACACTGGGAGTGATCTACTGCCCGAACTAAGGCCAGATAACCTTTTGGGAAAGTGTTAGGGACAAGCTGCAATTTTTTGTAGGGAGCCACCTTATGGTGGGGGGAGACTTTAACATGGTACTGGACCCCTCCAGAGACAGGAAAAGAATGGGCACACAGAGACCACCTCAGCTAGACGAAATTACCTCTCAGAACTTCCATAATATTAACACGGATTTGGGGTTGGTGGACTCTCTGACCCCCACGGCCTCAGGGGATCCCCCCTTCACATTCTACTCACAAGCTCATGAATCCTTTTCAAGGATTGACCACATCTTGGTAGACAGCTCCTTGTTTAGTCATGTTAGGGACTCCAGCGTAGACCCGGTGTCCTGGCCAGATCACAACTTAGTGCACATAACGGTGGGAGATGGCTGGGGCGTCCAAAGCCAGGGAGGTGAAAATGCAATGACTCTCTTCTGAAAGATAGGGAAATTGCCCACTCATTGCTCGCAGATATTACAGAATATTTCAAGCACAATGATAACAGGGAGTTGGTACCTCACACCTTGTGGGACGCATTCAACGTCACAATCTGCTGAGATTTTATCTGGATAGGATCCCAAAAGACAAGGGAGAGGAAAGAGACAGGAAGATCTCCTAAGGGGGAAAATTGCAGAGCTCCAACCAGAACGGGCCCCAGGAGGTTCCTTCTCCCTTGTCCAGATGAGATCACCGGAGACCCATCAAGCACAGTTATTGATATTTTATTTATATCGCGTTTTTATATCGCGTTCGTACACAAGTGTTTCAGAGCCTCCTTCTGAGCAAGACTGAGAAGAAACTGCTCTTTCTCAAACAAAAATACTACGACAAGGGCGACTAGGCAAATAAGATTCTATCCTGGAAATTGAGGGAATCCCAGAAAAGTAAGATGGTTAGGGCCATGAAAACCGGCACGGGACCACACACTATGACACCACTAGTATAGGGGCGGCTTTCAGACAATACTACGAACTTTCACATAAGTCTGAATTTGATGGCGACGAATCCCACATAGTTAAATTCTTGGCACAGCTACCCATTCCAGGCCTACCATGGGAAACTACTTTTGACTTAGATTATCCAATAACAGAGGAATAATTCATCCAGGCGATCAAATCTATGAAAGGTGGCATGACATCGGATGAAGAGGGTTCTCGGGTAAATTCTTCAATATATATCAGTCCACTCTGGCCTTGTACCTGACGAGAGTCTTCAACGCAGTTCTGGAGGAGGGGGACATTGCCCGAGTCAATGATGGGGGCCATCCTAGCTAGTGGTGATCCCGAAAGAGGCTAAGTACCCAACGCAGTGCTCGACCTACCGACCAATCTCCCTAATTAATACAGATTTTAAAATCCTGGCAAAGGTTCTAGGAAAGAGACGTGATGGAGTAATGCCATCTCTGGTCCACGGGGACCAGGTAGGCTCCATCAGAGGGTGTCTGGGCTGAGACAATATTAGGAAGACACTAAATCTAATGCACTATGCCCGGGAGGTCGACCACAATGCATGTCTCCTCTCTTTAGACTCAGTGAAAGCCTTTGACATGGCGAGTGGAAATATATGGCAATCCTCCTGGAAAAGATGGGGATAGGGAAAAACATCCACAAATGGGTTGGAGCACTATACAGGGCACTGCACGCCCAAGTCCAGGTTAATGGGGAATTATCAGCACCCTTCCAGCTAACCAGAGAGACATGTGGTGGCATTGCCCGCAAGTTCAATCATACTGGCGGGACCTACTGGGCTGGATGTCAGAGGATATAGATGAGGTCCTTCCCCTAGGCCCTCTCCAGATGCTGCTGGTGCTCCCCCCAAGAGATTCTGACATTTATAGATACCCGAGAATGTGGGAAGCAATGTTCAGGGCGGCCAGGGATCTCGTAGGCACAGAAATGGAAGCACGTGTCACTCCCTGATAGAAACGAGTGGCTACAGAAACTAAGAGACATGCATCTGATGGAAAAAAGTACGGCCATGGTGAACGATCAGATAGGCACATTCATGGCAGATTGAGGCCCTATAATAAGCAGATGGGGATGGGACGTGGGCTAGCGGGGCTTGTGCGGGTCATGGTCAACTGGGCTTGGCGTGAAGGGAGAGATGGGGGGGATAGTTGGTGAAAACCAGAGAAACCAGCGGAGGATAGAGCTTGAAATCAGGGGGCCTCCAGCACAAGGGACGATGGGCGTAATGTGGACGGTACACCACCGGAAGGGCACATTGTCAAAAGCCAAGTTCCATAGTGGCCCCTGTTCAGGACTTGAGACTCCATAGTAGAGTGGAGACACGGGGCGTAGAAGAGACACTGCACGGAACCACCTGGCGGGAAGGGGGAGGTTGAGGGAGTTGAATTCATAGACCCAATAATGGTTTGCTGTTATATGTACTATTGGTTCCTTAATAAAATTTAAAGTAAAAAAAAAAACAGCCAGGCTAGCAGATAAACTTAAGAATGCTGAACCACAGAAATGTCAGTGGAATGAGGAAGACGAGATATGCTAGAACATCTTGAAACAGACTTAATGCCACAACCCAATCCTGAAGGTAGTCTACTTCTCAAGATTGTGTTACAGGTGGAGGCCTCCCTTACAGGGTTAGCAGCCGTCCTGTCCCACATTTGCGACAGACTAGAGCATCCTATACTATATACCAGTCGCAAGTTGTTCCCATGTAAAAAGAAAACACTCTGTGGTAGAACTAGAGGCCTTAGCCATCAAATGGGCCATTATCCATATCAGGTGCTACCTCTTAGGATGAAGGTTCACACTGGTCACCAACCACTCACCCCTAGTTTGGATCAGCCAACGTAAAGACTCCAACCCTCATGTCAGGCAATGGTTTCTAGACCTACAACCCTATAGTTCACGGTGGAAGACCAAAAAGGAAAAGACCAGGGAAATGTAGATATTCTTAACTGGTTCCCCTGTGAAACAAATGTGGCTACATCACATTGAGGAAGGGTATGTGAGAAACCTGAAGGTATCTTCCTAGCTAGTCCCCAGGGATCTGTCATTCAGGTGGCCAGGACACGGCCATCACTATTGAATCCAGATCCTGGGGGTGGACCAGTGAGGGAGGATCACCTGGATGGGAGGTCCGAGGGGAGTGGAAGTGGGACACTGACTGGAGAGATGTGGTATCCCCCTTCTTTCAACACCTTTTCCCCGCCTACCACGTAGGATATTCCAAAACACTGCCCCCACCCCTTTTCTGACACGGTCAATTTCACACACCACAGACAACGTACTAACATGTTCCAATACAAGGGTCAGACATGGTCAGGCAATTTACCAGAATCACACACATACACACACACACACCTGACAGCCCTTTCCCTTCCCCACAGCGATGAAAGGCGGAACACGAAAGCACACTACTAGCAAGGCAGACCGCACAATAAGACACCTACCCAGACATGGCAGTTCAAGAGGAGAACGGCAGAGAACATTGAGAGGCTGACAAGGAGAGACGCAACCTTGCCCTTTCTGACCCAGACCCGGGAAACCTCTGCAAAGGGAATTGTAAGTCTGTAGACAATAGCTCAAGTGTGTTGCAGCAGATGTCAACGCTACGCAGTGTGCCTATGCTGATGTGCAGGACTGAGGGAGGCGCCTGCTACCGTGGTACCAGCCTTGACTCTAGATTTTCTGAAAAGCCAAGCGGTTCATCACAGCCAGTGAGACGAGGGGAGAACCGATAAACCAAACCGAACTGTGTTGAATGAAAGCCGCAAAGTAGCAACTGAATGGAAGTTCAAAGAACTGTTAGAATAAAGGGGAGACCACATGGTGCTTACTCAAGAGACTCTGGTCAATCCCGTGTTTGTTGAAACTGCTAATACCAGAAGGCCTTGGGATGGCTACAAAGGAATGGTCAAAGTGGTCATACAGGGGTCTTGCAAAATCCTCCGTAAAGTCGAAAGTCTTTGACTGACAGGTAATTGAGAAAGGTACAATTGATAAAGTTGGCAACAGTGAATCCAGCAGAGGGATGCTGACAGAAAGGGGCGAAGCCTGAAGTCCCTATGAACATTGTGTTTACAGAAGTGAACCCGACCGAGGGATGTCCACAGTGAGCTGTTTGGCAAAAGTTGGCAAGAGTGAACCCGGCAGAGGGGTGTCGACAGAAAGGGGCGAAGCCTGAAGAATTGTTTAAAAAGACATTAAGAATTCTGAACCAAGGAAAAGCCATAGTGAACCCGAAAGCGGGAGCCTGAAAATTGAGACGGGTCTGCATCCGGAAGAGGGGGACCCAGGGGAAGAAGGGGACCCAGGGGTGAGCCATTATCACCCTAACTACGGTATACAAGGAACTTTTTGGTTTATCTTTCGACCCTCGAAGGCAAGAGACTTTTTGATGGAAAGGAGACTTGGCCATCGAAGTTCTTGAAGGTTGAGAGCGGGACTGTCGTCTCGTGCTGGGGAAGCCTGAGAAGTGTGCTGTGCTCAGAGGTTCCACCTTATCCCGTACTCAAAACTTGGGGAAGGGAGACCCTGACTACTGCATCTCGACACATTATTCGTGAACACTTCTTTCTTTCTCATGAATCCTATCCCACACTATTTTTATAATTAGCGTAAGGACTGGCAATAGGTTTTCTTAGTATAGGCCCTTTTATTTGATACAACGCCACTAGGACTGCCTTATTTTCATTTGATGGTCGAAGCTTCCTCTGATCTTAGATTTAGGTTAGGTTTAGGCGTGTATCTCACACACTTTTGCAGTTTAATAAACACCCTTGAACTGTGATCACTTGTGTCTGTCTTTACTGTTGCCACCATGAGTTCCTTACATATTGTGTCAGAAGTGGTATGTGGCTCAATTGAAACTAATTGGGCAACCCTACCAACAGCAACCACAGACGCGTTTTTCAGCCTAGTCGGGCCTCATCAGTGATGTGGAACTGTGCCTTTCTGAGCACAGTGAGCAAGCAGTCCACGTCTGGATAACCCTAGGTAACTTAGGGTGACCAACCCAAAGTTCCTTAAACATAGAAAAAGAGGTACAGGCATGCTGTTGCGAGAAAGAACACAGTCAAATGACCTGTTCTATGGGAAGTTACCCACTCAAGAGCCATATTTGAGCTCACTGTACCTTTCACAAAGGATGAAATTCCATTTGCATATCAGTCTTTGTCCATCCCACTTCAGCAGCCCAACACCAAAATGCTAGACAATCCTCCTTTGACCAAGAGTACCAATAGCAACCCCATATACGGGTTTTGGCGTAGTCAGTCCTCATCGGTGAGGTGGAGCTGTGCCTCTCAGAGCACAGTGAGCAAGGGGTCCACATCTGCATAACCCTAGGTAACTTAGGGTGACCATCCCAAAGTTCCTTAAACATAGAAAAACGGGCGCACATCTGCAAGAACTAACAAAGTCAAATGACCTGTTCTATGGGAAGGTACCCACTCGAAAGTCTGCAGCCATATTTTAGCTCACTGTACCTTTCACAAAGGAGGAATATTCATTTGCATATCAGTCTTTGTCCCGCCTACTTGAGCAGTCGAGCACTGAAATGCTAGGCAATCCTCCTTTGAACAAGAGTACCAACATCCACCCCAGACACATGTTTCGGCCTAGTCGGGCCTTATCAGTAATGTGGAGCTGTGCCTCTCTGAGCACAATGAGCAAGGGGTCCACGTCTGGATAACCCCAGGTAACTTAGGGTGACCAACCCAAAGTTCCTTAAACATAGAAAAAGAGGTATGGGCGCCCCTCTGCGAGAACAAACATGAACAAATGACATGTTCTATGGGACGGTACCCACTCCAGAGTCTGCAGATGTATTTTAGCTCACTAGACCTTTCACAAAGGAGGAAGAGCCATTTGCTTATCAGTCTTTGTCCAGTCCACTTGAGCAGTCCAGCACCGAAATGCTAGACAATCCTCCTTTGAACAGGAGTACCAACAGCAACCCGGACACGTGTTTCGGCCTAGTCGAGCCTCATCAGTGCAGTGGGCTGTGCCTCTCTGAGCATAGTGAGCAAGGGATCCACGTCTGGATGACCCTAGGTAACTTAGGGTGACCAACCCAAAGTTCCTTAAAAATAGAAAAAGAGGTACAGGCGCCCCTCTGTGAGAACGAACACAGCCAAATCACCTGTTCTATGGGAAGGTACCCACTTGAGAGTCCGCAGCCATATTTTTAAAGCGTGGTTGAGACTCTCCCAGGGGCCATCCACCCAAGAACAGGTCAATGGGCTGTTTTTATGCCGGTAGAGGGACTCCCAGACCTTCTGTTGCATATTTGAGGTACTTGGGATCTCACCCTAAGTTACTAGGGTAATCCAGACATGGACCCCTTGCTCACTGTGCTCAGAGAGGCACAGCTACACCTCACTGATGAGGCCCGACTAGGCCGAAATATGTGTCTGGGGTTGCTCTTGGTACTCTGGTTCAGAGGAGATTTGCCTAGCATTTCGGTGCTGGACTGCCTTTGGGTGGGACATACGGAAATGTCTCCTCTGTGAAAAGCGCAGTGAGCTATAGCGTGGTTGAGACTCTCCCGGGGGCCATCAACCCAACAACAGGTGAATGGGCTGTGTTTGTGCCAGTTGAGGGACTCTGAGACCTTCTGTTGCATATTTTCATAATAAATATGGGAAATTCTCCTTTCTGCCTGGCCACAGGAAGTTTTACAAGGCAAAGGTAGTGCCGGCCCTGATCTATGGGTTAGGGATGTATCATTTGTTGAAGAGATTCAACTTCACTGTTCTGGAAGGCTTAGCTTGGAAAATAGCCTTTTCCTTACAAACTGCTGTCCCTATGGCCGTGGTGAGATTTGAGTTAGGTCTTGTGTCATTAAACGCCTGGATTTTATGGAAAAAAATCTTGCTCTGTAAAAAGTTGGAATCTCCTCCTGAGGGTTCTTTATATGTAGATTTGGGAGTAACTGATCGGGATTGTACAGAATGGCACATAACACATTATAAATCTATGCTCGACAGGTATGATTTAAATTACGAGAAAGTGATGTGAAATCCTTATGCATTTATAAAACACCTTTGGAGGGCAGATTGGGGCGTGACACGGGATAGTATATCAAAATACATGTGCATGGTATATAAGAAGGTAGATGTGTGTGCCTCATATTTATGCAAATGGTTTTACTTTGTTGCGTTTATATTAAATCTTTTATTAACAAAGGAAAATTCTTTTTCAGTGAAAAAAATACTTTTTTGAGGTTAACATTTGTAGAAATTGTAAAGGGGACGTGGAATCTCTTAAACATTTGGTAGTGAAATGTCCAAAGTTTCTATAAAAAAGAAAGGAATGTTTTACAAATTGCTGTTCAAAGTTTGGTATTTTATCAGAAGAAGATATGTGGTTATACATACAAACTATGTACTTGGAATTGGCGAAAACGTATATATCCGTTTTTATAAGGTTTAGAGCTGACTGCCCATAGAGGGACACAATTAATGAAATCATTTTCAGAGTTTTTAAATATGAATTATGTAAATTGATATTTTAGAGAATTGTTCTGATTATTTGTAGATTTAACGTGTGATTTAATGTATAAAGTGATGTATGTTTTTAGATTTTCTATGTATTTGCTTATGTAAGAATTGTGCAAGGTTTTAAACATTGAAACTAAGTGCATAATAATAATAATAACTGTCATTATACAAAAAGCAAACATGAGTGTCTTCTTATATGGGAATGCTGACATATATTGGTGCAGCCAGCATGGAAATGTATGGGCACAGAGTGTGAACATGTTTTGATACTGACATGTATTGTGGGCAAAGGCATGTTATGTTATGTGATGTTATTGGGCATTTGTATAGCACCTTTTACCATTGGTATGATTCCAAAGCGCTGTGGGTTGAATGCCCTCAGGAAAAGTGGTCCAGGTCATTGGAGAGAGTAGTGTAGTCAAAAGTGCTTGGGTGCACACTGTATGTGTGCAGCCAAGGCGGATTAAGTGGTGTGTAGCTGCATGTTAGTGCTAGGCAGGGTGCAGTGGTTGTGTGAGATCAGTAGAATGTTATGTTATGTTAGGTTACTTATAAAGAGCCAAAGCCCGAGGGCATCCAGGCGCCATGGAGTGAAAGATGGGGAGCTACCTTGTCATATTACATCAACAGAATGGTCTTTAGTTTTCTAAAGACCAGGTGGTTTTCCACATTACATAAGTGTTCAGGTAGGGCATTCCATGACAGTGCCGCCGGTACGTGAAAGGCACGCCCATATCCACGGACTCTCCTAACACGTTCTACTTCTAGGAGATGGGCCCCAGCAGATCGAAAGTTCCTTTTGGGCCGATAGAGTCTCATCATATTCTTAAGGTAGGCCGGGGCATCACCAAAAACACACTTATGGCAAGTGGTCAGCAGCTTAAACTGAATTCTAGCAGAGACTGGCAGCCAGTGGAGTGTCTTCCTGGCCGCGGATGTGGGTTCCATACGGCTCATCTGATAGACAATGCGCACAGCAGCGTTCTGGATCGTCTGTAGTCTTTGGATATCTGCCTTCCTAGCTCCCCCTAGGAGAGTGTTAAAATAATCTACTCTCGGGCGTATCACTGCTCTAACCAGCCTTTTACAGTTTTCTTCAGAGACCAAAGATGCCACTTGCTGCAGCACTTTGAGGTGGTAGTTGGTACCTTTCACAATCGCGTCTAAATGTGCAACACTGTCCAAGCTAGCTTCCAGATAATTGCCCAGGGTCTTTACCTTATGTACCACAGGGATCTGACTACCGTCAACCTGAAAGCTAGTATAGGGAAAGCTCAGCTTCTCTCTGGCTTGTTTAGGGCCATATAGCATAAGCTCGGTTTTAGTAGCGTTAGGGCATAGCCAATTTGTGGACATCCAGCTCTTAACGGTCTAGTAGACCCAGTCCAGCATCTGTTGATCTTTTTCGTGACCCCCGCATATCTCCTATACCAACTGGAAATCATCTGCATAATTGCAGAAAAAGAGACCCAGATTTTCAAGAGCCATACATAGTGGGATGATATAGATATTGAATAACAGGGAGGGGAGACATGTCCCCGGAGGGCCTCTACGTGTGGTTATTTCGGCATCTGATGCACTATCGCCCCAATGAACTCGGGAGCTATGTCCCTCAAGAAAATATTAAGCGTAGTTATTGCCTCCGCTGAGAGGCCCCCGACAGTAACCATGCGGTTCAGCAGGATCCCATGGTCTAGCAAGTCGAAGGCTACTGATAGGTCTAACAACATCAGCAGCCCCAACTTACTAGACTCCATTCCAGAGAGCATATATGTCTGCAGGTCCAGAAATGCGGTCTCATTGCCGTGGAAGCTACAGAAGCCTGATAGTCTTTTGTGTAGAATACCCATTTCTGAAACATGAGACTGGAGTTGTTGTGTAGCTATTTTGTCAATAAGTTTCAAGAAAAAGAGCGAGTTTGTGATTGGCCTAAGATTGGCTACGTCATTGGGATCTACACCGTCTTTTTTCAGTAAAGGTGTAACTGCTACGTCTTTGATAGAGGATGGGATACTACTGGTTGGAAAGGAGGAATTTACGAACCTGCAGAGGAACGGAGCAAAGATATCCTTATGTTCTAATATTGTCTTAGATGAAAAAAGTTTGTCCAGACAGCTTGTGGGGTTCATAGTCCTAAGGACATTGTGAATTTCTGTTGTGGTATGCTACTTAAACCGGAAACCATCCTGGGGTATCTGTTGAAATTGTTGTCCATCATCCGAGGATTGAGGGCCAGTTTTAGAATTGGCATTTCCTTCCTCATGTCCATCGTTACTGGAATTACCAGAAGTAACAGTGGAGAGTAATATAGTCCTTGTTAGTTCATCCAGGATCTTTTTTTGAGCAGTTTTTCATTTATCGGAAAGGGCTTTCTGCACTCTTTTACAGTCTTCATTTGTTGGTTTGATGATAGTGTTTGTACTTGCGGGTTTCTCCCAGGACCTGAGTAGTCTGAAAAGCTCCTTAGTTTGATTCCCAGCCTGAAGGATTTGTTTGTTATAAAAATTACGCTTGGAGCAAGGCCAATTGGACTTGGGTAACTGCATTCTGGCGGCAGTGGAGTTTGTGAATGGGATTATGTGTGCAGCTAGGCTGATTTCCGTGAGTTATAGCTGCGTTCTAAAGACTGTTGAGGTGATCATGGAGGTGTATAAGTATGGTGCAGCTAGGCCGAATTAATCGAGGGGTATATCTGCATTCTATAGTTTGTTGATGCTGAGGAAAGAGTTAGCATATTATTGTGTTTGAGTGTCTGTATGGATTCAAGGTGGACCCTGTTCCTGATGAGCTTCCAGTGCTTGTCAAGGGGATGATATCTCCCTTTGGGGTTCAGGGCTATTAGGCTAAGGTCCTCCCTGTGTCTTGCTGGGTCTGCAATTGCTTATTGGCATTGTCTGTTAGACGATGACAACCATAACTGGCCCAAATCATATAATTTCAATGTAGGTGCTAGAGAGCACCTTAGTCAGTAGTTCTGCTAACTTCATTCCCAGATAGGTATGATTATCAAAGATAGAAGTTCTAGAAGGTCCTCAGTTTATAGTTCTGCTCAAAGATTTCCAGATGAGTATGATTAGCAAGGATGAGCATCTCCTGGACTAATAGCGTAGTACATATTTGGAGGGGGCATTGATCAAGCTCAGGCATGGTGAACTAGGTATGCCATAGAGGACCGGGTTTCACACCAGGCCTTCACCGTTCGAAGCACCCAGGGCCCTACAAACTCTCCCCCGGCATACAAATGGAGGACTCAGCCAAGGGCAAGTTAGAACTGTCCTTTATTTTCCATAACAAACAGGGAGCATACAGGAAAAACAGAAATCTCCAGCAATCACAGCTTCTAAGCCTGTGTCTGTGCCTTTTGTTGAGGTCTGATGTCACAGGCAAGCGCTCTTCCCCAAAAACCAAAGAGCATGCACGATTGGGTGGTTGGAGTAGTATTACCTATAGCCAGCACATATAGAGGTTATCTGACTAGCACTTGGATGTCAGGTGGCCTGCCTGAACCTTCCCCAGAAATGATCTATTACATTGTTGCAGGATTGCCATTGGCCCCTTCTCTTTGCCATCCACCCCTGGATTTGTGTTCCCTGATTGGCTGGAGCTGATCTCCCAAGGCTTAGGACCCACTATGTTCTTAGTACTCCGTGCACCATTTCATGGTGATGAGAAATACTATGTGTACCCATCGTTGCCATCAGTATTACCACATTGCCTTACAGAGTGCCTGCCGGTTTGCAACATTGTAAAACAACACATTATCACTTTGTGTCTGCTTTGCTGGGAACTGCTCTTCTTCTCACCACATGTAAATGGCTCAGCTGCACCACATGGGTGAAGAATGCAAAATTGAGCTTTCGGGTCTGCAATTAGTGAGGATTTATTCTGCTTTTCTGCAGGTGACTCCTTGTCTCCGAGGTTCAGGTCCTGACGGGCAACACGCCTACACCACAGCACTGTCTTGTGATCTCAGATCATGTGGCTTGAAGGCAGGCAGTCTCCCAGGCAACAGCCCACACCAGAACCACTCAAGCTCCATAACATAAGGCCGGTAGATGCTAGGAATGGTGTGTCTTAACGCTCCTGTTTTTGTGGCATTCTATCTTGCTCTAATCCTCGTTTCCTGCCTTGCTTTGCCTCTGGGACAGTCCTCCCTCTTGTCCTGCTGCTTTTCTTCCTCCTCCTTCTTCTCCTGCCCTGTCCTTCCCCCTCTGCCTACCCAGTCTGCCATATCTCGCTGGGGTGACTTCCTGTGGATAGCAACATTCTAAGATCCATCACCTCCCGGTTCAGTGGTTTCCACTGCTCTCACACCTCGTCAGTCCCGGGAGGTGAGCCTGTGGTGTGGGTGAACTGGTCCCCTACCCTATCTGGGGTTACCAGCGCTCAGGAGGGAAGGGGACTGGGTCTTCTGCCTGCACTGACCACAACATGCTAGGCGTCCCACGAGCCAGTGCCTCCAAGAAGACAGACAAGCCATCTCGACCCTCGAACCAGCATTCGGGTAAGAAGAAACCCAGTGATCAGGCCCTTGACACTATCTTATCATCTTCACCATTTGTATTTATATCCACTATTACTTTCATACCTATTGTTTTCTCTGTCATCTTGTGGCATTGGGTGATGCAGACCTTTATCACACATAGTCCTTCTAGTACTAATATTAGTGCTCCTAGTAATACGTTCAGTCTGTCTTCCATTCATGTTGGCATCCATGAGAATATATATGACAGCCAGCTTTGATCTTTTCCTGTTCCTTTGGCTTCCTCCTCCATCTTGGTGTGCTTCCGTTAGTGTGCCATTTGATTCATCGTTTGCAAGCACAAATGTACAGCAAGAACTCCCAATCTTGGCGCAAACTCCTCCCTCCATTGCTGTCAGAAGGTAGAGAACATATCTGTTCCGGAGAGCCATCAACCTTACTGCTCGGAGCTCTTCTTTTATTGTGTTTAATCCATTTACAGTTTTTATTGTCTGTATCAGTTCCCATCTCGTAATCTGGAGCCATTTTGTGTTTGTGTATGTCTGTACAGCTGGAACTACTGATGCAAAGAACATCTCCATCCTACTGAACAATCGACGTTCAGGTGGTACATTGTCAAGTGATGCCTCTGATGCTGATGAGAAGTAGTTTTCTCTTTTCACTCTACTCACTTCTACTGATCTCTTCTTTCTTTTTGTATTGTCCATCTTAAGGAAGTCTTCTGTCTTGATATCCGTTTGTGGTACTTAGTGCTGGTGTATTGATGTGTACCAATGAACATACTCCTCCCCAGTTGTGTTACAGCTTCTCATATGCCTTGGATCCGCATGCCCAATAATGATCCATTAATACTGCCATCCCAACCTTCATTGCTGAATGCTTTACTGTGTACTTGCACTCTTTGTTTTCTCCAACCTTTACTGCACCATCATTCTGGAAACACAATGCTGGTTTCTTCACTGGTATTATGGGCATAGGTCCTGCTTCATTGTCCACCCAGGTCCGTAACTTTGTGTTTCCATCCCATTCCTCCAGGAATTTATCATTTACTCCTTCTACTGTGTTTACTGGAGCTTGTAAGAGCGTGTATGCTTTGCTACCTATTACGCCCTCCTTCCATTCTTCAGCTGTGTACACTTGGCCATACACAAGCATTTGTGGTTGTTCCCAACATCCTGGTTATCCTCCTATTTCCTTGGGTCCCTTCTTAGGACATGGTAATTCTTTTAGTTTTATTGTTTTTGTCTCTCCTTTCTGTGGGCTGTCAGTTATGTATTGGATAGCCTGGTATGGTTGCCAATAACTGTTCATCATGTCAATTGTCTTCATATAACTATCTTCGTAGGTGAATGTTGCCTTGAACATCCATCTCAATGTTGCTGTTCTCCCTTGGAATCTTCCTCGGGTTGGGAACATGGACAGGTACATAAGGCATTGTTCTCTTGCTGCTGGTATTTCAGTTGCTACAAACGTTCTGGAGGCACTCCTGGCATAGGGGATTAGTGAGCAGACATAGTAGCTCTCCCTAGTGGTTTGTTTACCTACTTTAGTCACATAATATGGAACCCATAGCGGCATACCTACGCCAAGAATACCTAGATGCTGGCATAACGATAGGCAGCTCTAAGCACCTGGTATCACTCTATGTGGACGACACCTTACTTCATCTTTGTGAACCATGACACAACCTCCCCATTATCCTAGATGTGCTTGATAGATTCACTGAGCTATCCAGGATCTCGCTCAACAGACAACACAAATCCTGCCTTTTCCCACTAGCTGGCCTTTGCGAGTCGAATCTCGCTGCCCTGCCCGATTTGGGACTGCCTTGGGAGACTGAATTGTTCAGATACCTAGAAATATGGGTCACGCACACACCCAAAGAAACGCACAACTGCAACACGCTTCGGGTACTGGGAGGTCTGGAGAAATCTATGTCCTTCTGGTCCAGACTGCCACTATCGGCCAAGGGCAGAATTGCCATTATTAGTGCTCCCAAGATTTCTCTATGGCTTTACAAATATCCACCACTACATAGGAGCAGCCTTTTTTCACTAACTGGACTTGATGATCAGAGCCTTCATATGGGGCGCGGGGCGCCACAGATTAGCCCTCCGCGTACCACAACTACCTTACAAAGATGATGGGTTACAGTTACCTAATCTCGAACTTTACTACCTCGCCGCCCAAATAAGCTTTGTCGCAAAGTGGCTGACAGAACCCCCAAACATCAGAATCAAGGCTGCTGTACCATCTAGTATCCCCAGCCAGACTCGGCGAAATCCTGTGGCTCCCAGTGGGCTGCACAAATACAATCCCAATGTTAGTAAGAGTGAACAGGCAAATTTGGCACAGGGCAATGAGGCTCCTTAAAATACACAGTCCATACTCACCAAATGTTCTAATAAACACAGATGTGTGCACAAACAAAGCAGAGATGGGAGCTGCCAGAATCTAGGAAGAATGGGGTGTTTATACCTGGGGGGAGATGTATGAGGATGGTCAGTTCAGAGATAATGATAATCTGTCAGAGCTATCGGGCCTACCCAAGGGCCAATGTTTGCAGTACATGAGAGTGAGGAGGGTAGCAAGATGCAAATGGGAGAGCTGACCTGAGGAACCAGAGGAGATGGAAATTCTGCCCTAATGTACTTACTGGGGGATGGCTGGAGGCTAGTTACCAGAGTACACAGTCTCCTAATAGAAGGAATTGGCTTCAGAAACCCCAAACTGAAACTAAAATGGGACGCAGACCTGGGTTCTGTTATCACTGACCTGGAGTGGGAACTAGCACTTAACTCCCCTAAACAGATATCCTGAAATGCCAGGTTCAAACTGCTCCAAATGAATATACTACACCGTACGTACATGACACCCAACAGGGTAGCTACATTTAACACAGAAGCTTCGTTCCGGTGCCCTCGATGTCACCAAGAGGAGGCAGACTTTACAGATGTTCTGAAACTGCATTAAAGTACAGGCCTTCTGGTCCCAAATTGAACAGGCTTGTAGGGTGGCGGGAGTTGTTAGATACTCCTTAGGATCCCACTGGAGTGCCTGCTGTGAACATACCCAATACAAAGTAAAGATAAACATACTGTCGGATTTATGAACTTGGCATGTATACTTGCAAAAAAGCAAATTGCTATGCAATGGAAATCGCCGAAAGCTGCCCAGTGCAAACACTGGCTACACGACTTTAAAATCTGGAGCGAGGCCGAGACGTGGGTCTGGGCAAAATCAGTATCAACACAGGATGATAGCCTTGCTGTCATCCTAAGGCCTGGAAAGCATTGGTGGAAGCTATGCTCCATTCACCAGACGACAAACCACCATGAAACAAACAATGTCACGATATACAATGAAATAACCAAGACTACTACTCCAAGGAACACTCAGCTAGGGTACCCCTCCTGTAAATTGCCTGATATTGCACCTCGACAAATCCCTCCTACCAGTGGATCACCCCATACCTGCTCAGTAAAGGAATCTGACTTTGTATGCAGTGTTTGTTGCTTGACTTTATCGTTCCATGGGTCTTCTGACTTACAATAAATACGTACAGAAATGTAATTGATCATCATGTGCCAGACCGTGCTTATGAAAATGCCAATAAACAAAAGCCCAAATGAATATCGAGGTGGGCTCGGCTAGCCAATCCAGGAATACACGGCTGGGCGACATGCCATTTAAAAAAACGATTACCACCGACTTTACTACAACCCCTGAACTAATGCACCACCGCACTCCTAACTAGTAGACTGTTTGAATTTGTATGTGATGTTTGTTTGTTGTTTAGTTAATTGCTCTATTGCCCTTCAGAAGTGGCCGAAACTTGATTGTATCACTACTTTTACTATTGTGATTTACTGTAACATATACTGTGTCTTTGAAAATGCCAATAAACAAAGTTTAAAATAAATTAGCCATGTGCTTGTACCACATGTTATTAGATACTTGAATACTATTGGTGAGATAGAGATCCACCCACATGTCTGTAATCACACTGCGTCTACCTCTCTTTATTGTACTTACAGTGCTTACCTGTCCACCTGACATGGTTGTTCCACCTACTGAAGTTGGGATTGTGTTAGTAGAGGTCACAGCAGTATTACTAGCAACATATGACATTCTCCAAAAGATGAGGGTGAAAATACTACATGAGATTAAGACACAAGATAGAATAATCATTCTTTTAATAATGCCCTCCATCACTTACACCTCCTTGATCCTTGTGTAGTTTGAAAATATCAGTTGCCCACCTGGAATGTACAAAACAAACGTTATTGTGTTAATATTTCTATTAATTCAAGCACCGGGAACTTGGTGTTGGGTCATTGCAAGGAAAAATAGGGTTTCCCACACAACTCTTATTCTCGGTCACGTAGTACTGATAGTACAGATGGGTTTCCTCTCTCTAGGTGTGGATACACCTGGGCCAAATAAGCTATGAAAACATGGAAAAAACCCATTAGGATTGTGCCTTCCTGCGCTGTCTGATCTCCTGACAAATTGGAGAAATTGGCCTTGGAAAGTTTCCAGATGAGGATCAAGGGGAAGCATGAAACAATGTAATACTAACTATTCAATAATTTTTTTTTTTTTTTATTTTTTTATTTTCATTTAGTTTATACAAACTTTTGAAAAACTTTATCTTTAGTGTAAGATCAACATTCCATCATAGTCCTTAACTATTTTTGTAGAAACCCCTTGTTGGACTTCTTCTCTTGACTTTTTCTGTCCCTAATTCGTCTACCTTGCATCCATAGATATTCTGTCTTTTTCCAGTATTTTCGGATAGGTTGGTCTCTTTAGGCAACCACCGGGTTCATTTTTAGGTGTTTCTGCAGGATCTCTAAGAATCGCATTACTGAGATCAACAGTGGCTTGCTTTCGGTCAAGTGTAGTTGTCTCCACCATTCTTCTTCAGATAGCGTCTGGTACTTTTCCCTCATCTTTCCCAAGCAACTGACACGCTGGTTGTTTAGTTCTGTACAGCTTATGATGAGGTGTTTTAAATTTTCATCTTTCTCTCCACAAAATCGACATAGGGTGTTTTCCCTTGATATCACATGCCTGATTCCCAGGATTTCTTTGGTCTCTAGGATGTTTAAACGAAACATCAAATAATACTTTCTTAGATGTTTGCACGGAGCTAGTGCCAGATATTTCTGAAGCGTATTTCGTTTCTTTGCTTCTTTTGGTTGATTTATCATCGTCTTTTGGCGATCTCTTCAATAATAACAGTCACACTTTCACAATGAATGCTGCCAGTGTGCAGAAAGAAAAATAATAAACAGACAGTGTTCCCTCACTCTGGATGTGTATGAAGTCCTTTCCCTATGTCTCTTTCTCTGGAACGTGTAATCATAGGGTGTCCTCTGCTGGGTTGTGATGCTTCTAGGCAATTGTTATCTTCCTCTATTTGTTAAATGTTAGTCCATTGGTGCTAGGAGAGGCCACCACTTTGTAGGGTTTGATGACTCCCAGGTGACTCCAGGTAGTCTTTCCTTCCAACTTTACTGCTCGCTCAGTCACTAACTCCATGGTGTGAGGTCCAGTAAATCGTGGCTTGTCCCCCTTTCTGGTAAAGTTCCTTAGCAGAACTGTGTCCCCCGGATACAACGGTGAATGCTTTAAAAGGTCCTCATTTGCTTCTGTGTCATTATTCTCTTCTCTCGCTTCAGTCCTCTTGCGTTGTCCCTGAAATTGATGAGAAATAAGAGACCCTAGCCGTCAAGGAAGTAGTGTATTTGTACATTTACTGACTCAATATATCAGATTTTTTTTCTGCATCTTTCAGTGCCCTAGTGGCAGGACCCAAGGAAAGTCGCATGCGCCGTCCTGTCCCCACCTCGTTTGGGTTCAAATAGTCGTTGGACTCTGGTTTGTTGCGCAACGCGAATAATGCTAATGGAGACAGTCCAGCCAACTCTTATTGGGAGTCTTTTTAATTTTGGCGATGCCTTCTTTGTGCAGGCCGTTGAGAGGCTCACAAAGTCTGTTTGCTTGCGGATGATAGGTACAAGAGAATTTGTATTGTATTCCTAACAAGGTTATGATGTGTTGGAACATCTCTGGCCAAGTGAGGGCCATTGTCAGAACACAGGACCTCACACACACCTCATCATGGGAATATTTCCTGAACCAGGAATTTCGCTGCTCTAAGGGCATCAGGATGGGCTTTGATCCATCGAGAAAATGGGCATACAACCACTATCATGTCGACGGGTTGACAAGTGGAGCTGTGCATATTGCTTCTTTCAGCTCTTCAAATGCCTCAGTCCTCTCTGTAGTCTATTGTTATGCACCCTCCCCTCCTTGTGCTTCCTTTGTGCACTCTATAAGGGCCTAGTGTAAGTGATGTAGTCAAATACCCATGCCCTGCAGTAGTCACATAGTCCTAGAAACTGCTGCATTTGTCTTATGGCTGTGGGTTTGGCTGTCTTGCGTATTGCTTCTGCTCTTTCTGGTGTGCCAGCGGGTATGCGTTTGGTGCCTGTCCTTGCCTGTCCTTGTTGTCGCGTCTGGTCCTGGGCATAGAACTCATTCTGTTCCCCTGAATATGCTGGCTTGTATTGCATTCTCCCATTCTGTGGCATTCCCCCTCTACTTCTACATACCATAGAGATAAGTCCTATCTGTCTGCACACCCAGCACTGGGGTGGTTATTTTATTTGCCTCTGATACCCTCCAGAGAACCCTTCTGGACCCTGCTGCATTGGTTGCCCATATCCTAGATACCCTCCCGAGAATCCCCCTTGGATTTGTTGCATTTGATGCCCATACTCACGTCCCCTTGGTGCCTCCCCCCTTCCTTGAAAACCCATGCTGTGCATTACCCTGCCCCATAAACCCTCCTCCGCGGGCGACTGTGCGTACTGTGTCTGTGGTACGTTCTGACCTCCTACGCTTGTTAATACTGCCCCTTCCATGGCATACTTAGACAGTTTGTTCTGCACTAAATTTGCCTCCTTCTGCTTTCTTTTCTCACTCTATTACCTCTATTTCCTCGCACTTTCTTGCATTAGCCAGCAATAATGCACTATTGTAAGTTTTGCACCTGTTCAGGTAACCTTTGGTATGATAGAATAATGCCACTGTTTTGTCCCAATGTTCCAATGTTCTCGCGTTTCAAGGCGCCATAACTCTTGATTAGCGTAAATATATTTTTGGGGGATCTTCTTCTTCCCCCATCCTACATGTCATGATCAGACTAATCTCTGACACGTCTGGGTACTGTGTCCGTAGAGTTTGCCATACGGCCATGTGGCAGTTAGCAAACAGCACACCATTGTGTTCTGGGTTGTCACTCCTGGGTACCCTGCCCTTTTCCATACGTCATTGGCAGCCTCTCTGAGGAATGCCACTAGTAAACCGTTTATGTCCACCACTTTTTTTCCTGCTGTCATTCTCTCCATTTCATATATCCATTTCCCTGCACCTGTGATCAACAAGGGTAGCCAACACCTCAAAGTTTCCTTGTCAATATGTTTCCAGGGTATGTGTTACGGTCCGCCATATCTTTTCCAATAAGGGGACCTGTGACAGCCCTGCCCCCCATCCAGGCTCCCAGTGTCTTTGGTGGATGCAAATTCCCTTGTCATTTCTCCCCTCCTTCGCGCTGGATGGTCTCTAAGCCTCTGCGCATATGGGGTTATGTCATCCATGCTGTGCAATGTAACCCTGGACTGTTAGTCTCTCGTCCTTGTCACCCCAAACTCCCCCTGTATCTTTGTCTGCTCCCCACGTGGAGCTCTGATCAGTGTGTTTCCCTGTCGATTGACAATCAAGTTGCCCTACTCCCTTGTCCTCACTTCCTACCACGTCATCTTCTGACTCTGTGTCTCACAAGTCACTGCCAAAATCATCATGCTAGCTCAGTCTCCTCAGTACCTTTGCTTCCTGTGGTTCCCCTTCTAGGTCGATAAAAGTTCTCACAGTCCCCCTCATGGAGGACACTGCGTTCTTGCTGCGCTCTTGCTCCGATTGCCTATCTCTTCCTTCATTGACATCAAAAGTGGTAGATCCCAACCTTAGTTTTATGTCGCTCACTGCGCGCTCCTCCTCCTCCTTTCATTTACGCTCTGTTCCAAGCTGCTCTATTTGCCACTTCCTCCTTTCACGCTTTACTAAAACTTGCTTTTCCTTCTCGTCTTCCTCCCTTCTCCTCTGTCTTCAAGCTCTCTCTTGCTCCGCATTTCTCGTTGCTCCCGCTCTTTCTCTTCTGCCTTTAGCTTCTCCCTTTGCACTTTCTCACACTCCTCCTGTTCCTCTTTTTCTTTTCTCTCCACCTCTTGCATTATCTCTGCCCACTCTCATGCTTCCCTGTTCACTTTACACCCAGCTACTGCCTTACTCGCCCCTCCTGTTCCTCCCGCTGCCTTCCCATCTAACTTCCGGAGTATTTATCCTCCTACCCATTCGTTCGATACTATATTCTCCAGCCCTTCCCTCGTGCTTGTCTGGGTCTCGCTGTGCTCCACTTATCCACCTCTTGCTTGTCCGGCCCGTTTTTGCCCCTCCTCCTCGGTATATGGTGGAGGTTCAAATGTTGGATTTGAGTACCCATCCGCTGCTTTTAACTCCTGTATACGGTACAGTCCCTGTGTTCCTGCTGGAGCCCCTTTGCTATCATGGGCAGGAGGAGGTGGGGGAGTGGGGGTCGAGGGCTTTTCGCCCGAGGTCTCCTGTTGGCGCAACATCCATTGATGCCTCGCCACATCGCCCCCGTCGTCCTGAAACATTTTCCAGAGCTCAAATATTGCCATATGATTGCTCAGCTTTTTCCCCTTATACACCTCTTGCATATGTGTGTGCGCAATGGTTGCTGAACATATTTTGAGAAGCTCCCGTCCTTTGGCCATGGCTTAGTTAATTTACCTTCTGTGCTTTTCGTCCATTCTATCTATATCTATCTATCTATCTATCTATCTATCTATCTATCTATCTATCTATCTATCTATCTATCTATCTATCTATCTATCTATCTATCTATCTATCTCATCTATCTATCTATTTCTTTTATAGTGCCATTTGCCCAAAGCCTTCAAGGCACTCACAATACATAAAAACGTGATGCAGAGAAACAAGGAAGCCAGAAAGGTTAATTTTACCTGTGCCCATATCAAAGAGATATGTTTTTAGAATTCTTTTTAAATGAGTAGTCGACACACATCCTTTGAGATTGGATGGTAACGAGTTCCAAAGACTCTGTGCCCAAGCATTGAAGCTTGAGCCACCAACCTTTTTTAGGAGAACTCAAGGTTGATAGAGTGAGATATCTTTATTGGAACGTAAAGTCCGCCTAAAAGGAACCCTCAAGACTTGTGACGAAAGATATGCAGGAGCTTCTCCTGCCAAGCATTTTAGCTGGTGCCTTGGAACAGAATTCTTTGAATGACCGAGAGCCAGTGCAATTTTCTCCGAGCCTCAACATTTGGGACTGATGACCAATTACACAAACAGCGCTTACTGCTCCATTTATGATCACTTAACAGACTTTTCATATTTGCTAGGGAGGTTCCAACAAGCAAACTGTTGCAATAATCCAGTTTTGTATTAATGATAGCTGCCGCAATCATGGCTCTATTGGACACTGATAAATAAGGACAAATCTGCCAGAGCATATGAACAAAATAAGAGCAGGAAGACTTAAGGTAAGAAACATGTTTCTTAAAAGATAGAGGAGAGTCAAAGAAACCCCCCCAGTGTTTGACAGAATCAGAGACCTTAATGGTATTGCCTGCGATAATGGAGCTATTTTAAGACCGCAAGTTGATTTAGCTATTGTGGGGTGGCCATGATGAGCAGCTCGGTTTTCTTATTGTTTAAAGCCAGGGAGTTCCTGGCCATCTAAGACTGTATTGCCTTGAACACTTCATTGACCCTGTCTGAATCTTTACTATAGGTACCAGATAATTCTGTTACAATCCGAGTATCGTCCGCCCCATTTGTGAACTTTACACCCATAGAGAATAGCAGATCTGATGTACACATTACACAGTAATGTTGACAGGTATGAGCCCTGAGGTACACCACACAGAAGGCAGGCCATTTGAGATTGCGCACTACCCTTGGTCATAGAAGCAGTTCTCGGGCCAAGAAATGATCTGATCCAGCAGGCAGCAGAGGTAGTACATCCTCCAAACTTAACCACTCTATTTGCCAGGAGAGCATGATCGACCAAATTGAAAGTGGCCGACAAGTTCAATAGGAATAGCAATGCATGATAACCCCTTTCAATTATTTCTGTTAAATTGGATTTGAGATTCAATAGTGCAGTCTCGGTCCGGTGATTTACACAAAACCCAAACTGTCCAGGAGCAAGGATATTGTTTTTTTTCACAAAAACTTGATTCCGTGCTATATTTACAAATCTTGTTCTTATATCACAGAAGGGCCTTACATAGGTGCTATAGGGGCGTGTCTCCCCCACCTTTACCACAATACATTGCATTTTAATACTTACTTGACCTGGTGTCGAGGTCTTCGACAACTTCGCAGTTATTTTGCAAAACATACCTTATGGACAATGTCACATTTTGAAATAACAATTGTTGTTGTACTATCTTGAGCCTTTATGGCTCTCAACCAACTTCTCAGGTGTGCTCCATGCACCACCCTTCTGCAACTATCTGCCTCCTCTGGCACACCCACCAATCTTGCACGTGCACCTGCTGTGCACCGCCACAGAACAGCTTACTATGTCAATTTTATTAAAGTGCCAAGATCGAGTTCTGCACCTCCTTGTGCTCTCCTAGACCTATGCACAGACCTCCCTGGTGACATCAACTCTTTACTAAGTAAGGGAATGATAGAAACCACTAACAGAACTCACAACAATATTGTCTCAGTACACAGATATCTTCAAAAACCCACTCCACATATACCCACGGCCATCATCCTGACTCCTAACAGGGAATACCAATATTTCACATGCTCAATCTGTACCTACAGCGTCGACTTGTGGATAAAACGCCTCTGTGAGACTTAACCAGAAGAACACCTTCCGCAATTAAAGCTAGCTCCATTTGCTAAGCCCTATACACGGGGATACCATCATCCATGACCTGAGCTAAAATGCCCAATCCACAGGAAATCCAATTTTTACATAACTTCTGTCATCCGTACCCTTAAGACAATAGTCTAGGCTAACCGCCTGAACCTTTTACCTCAAAGATAGAATGTTCCCTAACAATGAACAAATGACATCTACCTCTGCTCTTTTCTCTACTATACTGAACAATACTCAACAATACTTCAACAATACTACACCAATACTCAGCACCACCCCACACCCAACATTTCTTTAACACCCCTATCAATTACTGTGTGGCTGAGTCAATACCTAAGGTGATGAGGGACTTTTTGATTGATACCTGGTTGTACCTCGCAACCCTAGTTTAAGGTACTGTTATCCTTAATTTGAGTTGAAATTAAGCTTGTGTCGCATGGGTGTAAGCATCTACGCAGACCCTCTACTCCGTTGTTGAGTTCAGAAAAGGTTGGGTTTAAGCTTACACCTGCTTATGCGCCAGTTTTCATCAATGACAATTGTATATTGTTAATGATTCATCTTGAGAAAAAAGTCCAGTATTCCTGTATTTGTGAAAAGAGTTTTTTTTTATTTATTTTACTTATAGCCCTTAGTGGATGATACGTGTTTCGGCAGAGAGAGCCTTGCCTTTCTCAAATCCGGGCTAAATAAACGCACCACAAAAGAGAAAGAAAAAAGACCACATAAGAAACACAGAACATAATAGTTAGGTTCATAAATACAAAATAAATCAACGAAGATTTTTTAGAACATTTTTCAACAAAAAGACTTAACATTTATTAACTACATAAAGAGAAAAATTAACGTGGTTTTAAAAAAGTAAGAGGTGAAATAAGAGAAAATGGTGTTCTAATGGTCGAATGTTTAGAAAATATATAGTTTTGGCAGTACATATGTTCTATGTCGTTAACTGTGCAGAATAACGGGAAGTGAGGGTGTGGATAATGATACACAAGTAATATGTACAGTTAGGGTTTAGGGTTGATAGCTGTAGGCCATCAAGGGCATGTCATGTCAGGCTGGCTAATTGTCAGCAACTAACAGAAGCAACAAGGGATAACAGGCATATCTCAGTACTATGATCTAACCTGTACACAACCAATAATAACTTTAACATAGAAGACCATAGAACTCGTGGATCTGTGTTGGAGAGCTCAAGTGTGCAACTGGCTATCAAAACATCATTCTATACTTGTGCATCTTAAAGGAATGAGTGTCCACATATAACAAGTGTGTGAGGAGAAAGAATTCAATTCAACTCACAGGACACAATAAAGTAGTTTGCATTTTTATTCATATGTAAACAAAATATAAAAATCATTTATTCTGTTCTAAAATTCATCAGAAGTGCCACAAAATATATAACCAGATTCAATTGATGACTAAATGACCTGTCTGGTTAGGCACAACATAATTATCACATCCCAAAACAAAATACATCAGGCATACTACATTCATACACAATCAAACAATCTCACATCACAAATTTAATACATTCAAATTTTGACAGTTATATCAACAATATAAAAGAAGTGTCTAAAATATAGTCACAATTCCTTATCATTCGGAATAGCGAAATCTTTACAAATCGGCAACCACCAGATGTATAAATCAATGCTGCTGTTGCAATATAATCTGATCAACACTGGTGTAGAAAACAGCATTGTATTCCCCAACCCAAGCTAGCTGGGGATGTATTGGGAGTTGTTTCTCTTGATATAGGTTTAGTGAATTTATTGTACTTGTCTTGAAATTTGTAAACTTTGTCCTCTTTGTAATCTCAGTCATCTCTGTAAAATGTTCTTAGTTTCCGTAATTTAATATCATCTTGATATTCTTTAAGAATCTCATACATTTTCAGAAAGTGTTTCTCCTTGGTCACATCAAGTGCTTTTGCCTCAGTGATTTCTTTTTTGATGAGTTCAATTTGTTCTGTACTTCTTTTGTGTTCCCTTTCTGCATGTAAAATTAACTTCGAATGGATTGTGTCCTCCCACGTATTCCTCATCTTGTGATAATTAGTTATCTCCAACTACGCTGCTTCGGAAAAATAAATTCTCGGCAGAGGGCGCTGTGCTCAAGGTCGTGGCGTCGATTGTCCCTCGACAGACTCCGTACTCTGTCGACGTCACCAATGGTATAAATAGCTCGAGCCACGCCCGTTGCTTCAGTTCCGTTTTTCCGATCGCTTCGCTATCGAGAACGGCGCGCTTCTATTTTCTGTGAAGAAAATGTCATCTTCAACGCCTTCGACACCCAAGACTGGGTTCAAGAAGTTTGCAGATTGTGGGTCTAAGATGTCGATCACCGATCCCCACCGGATTTGTCTCTGGTGTATCGGTTCCAGTCACCAAACCGATGACTGCAGGTCCTGCCAATCAATGACCGAGAAAGCTCTTTGTGAGAGGAGAGGTAAACTGTCGGTGGGGAGGGAGGCCTCAAAAAAGGTTACGTCAAAAAGACACAAGAAAGCGACTGATTCTAAGGAATCAGATCACCATAGACATTCAAAGAGATCTCGATCTAGGAGTAGATCGAGACACTCTTCGTCATCATAAAAAAAAATGAAGAGGAGACATAAATCTCCCTCATCATCATCATCATCATCATCTTCTTCAGAGTCGACCGAAGAAATTCGTTGTCCGACTAAATCGGATTCTCCCAGTAAGTGGGAAGAATTCCACAAGAAGATGATGGAGGTTTTCTAGAACGCAGCCCCGACCCTCTCGAAAGACCCTCGAAAAAGCCATACCCCTAAAGTTGCTCCATTGGACGACGAAGGGAAGTCCAAGGCTACCATGGCAAAGACCGGTAGCGTCGAGGAATCCAAAAAAACTCGAGTCGACGTAAAACCGTCGAAGACTCTTCGAGAGTCGAGCACTTCTCCAGTGCCATGCAAGAAACACAAGTCGTCGAAGACTTCGACGACTTCGTCGATGCCCTCGGCGTCGATAATTTCGACTCCAAAGCCAAAAACATCCTCGACGCCATTATCGAAGTCATCTTTGAAGACTTCAAAGACCCCTTCGACAACTTTGAAGGATTTGCCAATTCCTTTGAAGCAGATGGAAGATGAAGAAAGGAGATTCACTCCTTTGCCCAGGTCAGACTTTTTCAAATCTATGTCAGCAATTTATGAAGAGTCTGCTTCAGAAGAAGACGAGGTTACTCCTTTGGGAGTTACTTACGGTACAAGACAAGTTCCTGAGGAATTTATTGACCAGGAATCTAGAATGAGAGACCTGAGTGATACTCTACATTCTGCCAGTGGAGTTGACACATCCCCAGATTAGAGTTCACCAAACCTGAGCCTGCAGAGCATGCAGATGCTGGGTACAGGGGTCTTATGACCAGGGTAGTTGAATATATGGGTTGGGGTAATACTTCGCCCATTTTTGAACAAGATGACATGACGGATATAATCATCAAGGGACCTCAGAAAGATCCCGTTCTCCCTTTCCACAGGGTCCTTCAAAGAACTGTGGAGAAAAACTGGGAAAACCAGAGACTATTGCTGCTTTCCAAGAAAGTATAGACCAGCTGGAACGGATCCTGAATATTTGAATAAACATCCGACTCCAAAGAGTTTAGTAATTCAGGCAGCATCTACTTCAAAACAAACTGCTTATCCAACTATCCCTCCAGATAGAGAGGATAAAAAAGTTGATGCCTGGGCACGTAAAGTTTTCACGTCAGGCAGTATGGCACTTAAGTCGGCAAATGTCACCTGTACCCTAGCCAGGTTTACCCATACCCTGTGGGACTGTATTTCGGCGGAAGCTGATCATATTCCAGAAGGCGAGGAAAGAGAAGGCTTCCGGAATATAGTCAAAGATGGGAAGGAGGCAATGGGGGAATGTCTCCAGTCTGGACTGGATACTGCTGATAGTATCAGCAGATCCATAGCTGCAAGCGTTGTGCTACACAGATTTGCGTGGTTGAGGAAGTCGGGGTTTGCACCAGACGTGCAAGCTAGACTCCTCAACATGCCCTTTGATGGCTCGAGGCTCTTTGGCAGAAAGGCTGATGAAAGCCTAGAAAAACTTCAGACCTCGAAAGTGGCAGCTAAATCACTTAGCACCTCTTTGCGCCAGCCTCTAAAACCCTATTCCGGCTCATCTTCCTGCAGGGGTCGTTCTTTTCGATACTACTCCTCTTTTGGTAGAGAAAGAGGACGGGCTTCTCAAAGGGGCAAAAAACTTCCCTCGTGGATCACGAGGAAGAGGTGCAAAATCAGCCTCAGAAGCGGCATCTGTACCCTCAGCCACTCCTGCAGCCGCCTCCAAATCCCTCTGAGACCTTGTTACACAAAACACCAGTGGGAGGCAGGATCTCTCAACACCTGAAGGAATGGCGAGGCATTACCTCAGATGCTTGGGCACTGGAAACAGTAGCCCAAGGTTACTGTCTCCCCTTTCTAAAAAGGCCTCAGAATCATCCACCGGGAGCCAACTCCGCCAAAATTCCGGATCTGCTCCTGTTGCAGGAAATTTTAACCCTGCTAGAGAAAGGTGCCATAGAACTGGTACCTGTAGCGGAGAGGAACAGGGTTTGGTACTCCCCATATTTTCTCATCCCAAAGAAGGATGGAGGACTGAGACCCATCTTGGACTTGAGAAACTTGAACAAGTTCCTCAGGAAGGATAAGTTCAAGATGGTGACTCTTTCTCAGATCCTTCAGGCTCTCCAACTCCAAGATTGGTTGGAATCATTGGACCTTCAGGATGCTTACTTTCATGTGCCAATCCATCCAAAGCACAGAAAGTACCTGAGGTTCGCGATTGGCAATTCTCATTATCAGTTTCGAGTTCTGCCATTCGGGTTGACCTCCGCCCCGAGGGTTTTCACCAAACTGTTGGCGGTTGTGGCAGCAAGTCTCAGGAGAGGAGGTATTCACATATATCCCTACCTGGACGACTGGTTGATCAGAGCAAGTTCTCCAGAACAAGCTCAGGAACATCTTTCGATCACCTGCCACTTCCTCCACAAATTGGGCTTCTCCCTCAATTTCAAGAAGTCCCACATGATACCATCCCAGAAGCTCCAGTTTATAGGAGCAGTCTTGGACACTTCCTCGGGAAAAGCCTCGCCTCCCGAAGTGAGAGCTCTCCACATCCAGCAGATGGTAACGAAGTTCCAGAATGCCCAACGTCTACCAGCCTTCGATTTTCTCAGGTTGCTCGGCCTCATGGCATCCTGCATTTTCCTAGTACCAGAGGCCAGGTTGAGAATGAGATCCCTTCAATGGGCACTCAGAACTCAGTGGCCCCAGTTCTCAGGGAATATGTCGGATCTTCTTCAAGTCCCGAGCGCAGTTGCTCAGGATCTATGGTGGGCTTGCAACGACAACATTCTCAAGGGAGAGTCTTTTTGGCAACCATGGCCGGAGATAACAGTAGTGACAGACGCCTCACTCACGGGGTGGGGAGCACACACCAACGATCTGACAATCAGCGGTCATTGGTCTCCATCGGAGTCCAAACTACACATCCACCTGTTGGAGCTGAGGGCAATCAGACTAGCTCTGAAGGCCTTTCTGCCCTCTGTACAGGGAAAGAATGTCCTGATAATGACGGACAACACGGTGGCCATGTACTACCTCAACAAAAGAGGAGGAGTAGGGTCACTACCACTGTGCAGAGAGGCAATGCAGCTATGGTTCTGGGCAATACAAGAAGGAATCTCTCTATCGGCAATTCACCTAGCCGGAGAGAAGAACACGGCGGCCGACGCTCTGAGCAGGCAGAGCATGGTCTCTCACAAGTGGGAGATAGCTCAGGAAGTCCTTCTGGAGATCTTCGCCCTTTGGGGAACCCCTCAAGTGGATCTGTTCGCCACCGCGATCAACCGGAAGTGTGATCAGTACTGCTCAAGGGAATTTCCTCAAAGAGGAGCTCTGGGAGACGCATTCGTAGTGGAGTGGAAATTTCCACTGCTGTACGCGTTTCCCCCAGTCCCCGTGATTCCTCAAGTAATCAGGAGGTTGAGAAAGTTCAGGAAAACCATGATCCTAATTGCCCCGGATTGAGCCAGGAGGACGTGGTACCCGGACCTTCTAGACATGTCCATCTGCCCTCCAATACGTCTTCCACAAAGAGAGGATCTTCTCTCGCAAGAGGAAGGTCGGGTTCTCCATCCAGAGGTCAAGACACTCAACCTTCACGCATGGTTTCTGAGAGGTTGAGATACAAGGATTGGGATCTTCCGGATGACGTAATGGAAATCTTGCTTTCGGCCAGAACACCAGCAACAAAATCTTTGTACCGATGTCGCTGGAACAGGTTTAGTAACTGGTGCAAAGGCAAGGGTGTGGACCCTTTTCAGTGTGGCACCCCAATGGTGCTTTCATTTCTGCTACATCTAGCTAATCTGGGGCTCCAGATAGGAACAATCAAAGGATACCTTGCTGCGCTGTCCATTTTCAAGCGTTCCTCGCAAGAGGTTTCATATTTCAAAATACCGTTAATAATTCAATTCTTAAAAGGGCTTACTAATGTATACCCTCCAGTACCTTTTCATGTACCAACTTGCGATTTAAATTTAGTACTAAAATTCTTGACTTACATACCTTTTGAGCCTCTGCATTCATGTCCATTGAGGCTTTTAACTCTAAAAACTGTCCTTCTTGTGGCCCTATCATCAGCCCACAGGGTTAGCGAACTTCAGGCTCTCTCATGCAAACCACCATATACTATTTTTTATAAGGATAAGTCCTTAAAGTTAAACCTTCGTTCTTGCCAAAAGTAGTCTCGGACTTCCATTTGTCACAAAAAATAGTACTAACAACTTTTTATCCTCCTCCTCATCTGGGCAAGGAAGAGGAGAGATAACACAGACTAGATTCCAAGAGGGCTCTTAGTTTTTACATCTCAAGGATGGCTAAATTGAGACAAGATGACCAACTATTCCTGGGTTATACTGGTCATAAATTAGGCTTATCTGTAACAAAACAGACCATTTCCTGCTGGATCATATTAGCCATAGTTGAATGTTACAGATTAGCGGGAAAAGAACCACCAGATGGGCTTCGTGCACATTCTACAAGGGGAATGGCTACTTCTGCGGCTCTAAAGAGGGGAGTCCCGGCAGCAGATATTTGTGCAGCTGCAACCTGGAAACAATGCATACTTTTGTTAAACATTATTGTTTGGATACTGCCTCCTCTAATGAGGGTTTATTTGCCAAGGCAGTTCTGCATTCTGTCCACGAAAACTGAAATTAGTACTCCCGCCTCCAAATTTGATACTGCTATGGGAGCCTATCACAAGATGAGGAATACGTGGGAGGACACAATCCATTCGAAGAACAAGTTACTTACCAACTGTAACGTTCTTTCGACTGGATGTTCCTCCCACGTATTCCTCATCGACCCTCCCATCCTACCCCACAGTACAGTTTTACGTTTTATTACACTTTCCTCTCACGAAGAATGTATCGGTCATGGGGCATGCCTGGGTGTTCTTTCTATATGTTTCATCGAAAAAACAGAACTGAAGCAACGGGCCCGGCTCGAGCTATTTATTCCATCGGTGACGTCGACAGAGTAGAGAGTCCGTTGAGGGACAATCGACGCCACGACCTCGAGCACAGCGCCCTCTGCTGAGAATTTTTTTTTCTGACGCAGCGAAGCTGGAGATAACGAATTATCACAAGATGAGGAATACGTGGGAGGAACATCCAGTCGAAAGAACGTTACAGTTGGTAAGTAACTTGTTCATCTGTAGCATTTGTTTAGAGCACAGGTTGAGGTTGGTTTCCCAGTTCTCTGCTAGGTCCTTGACTTCATCTTTATTGAAATCCAGAAAAATCGTGATGCGTAGCCCCCTCGGGATTTGGCCTTTAGTTAAGTAATTTTTAGGAGAAATGATGCCCGCATATTTATCAATTTCCTGGCGGGAGGCCCTTTCCAATTTAACAAATTTATATCTGAGGTCCTCTCGTTTGGGTGTACTTGAAGTAAATGCATGGGTGTTGCTTCCCCGTGGGGAGAATAGATTATTTGCTTCTTTTTCCCTGTTTTCCAGGTATTCAGCCATTTGTTATCAAGTGGGTCTGCGTGGTACTGGGTATCGGTAGGAAAACAAAAGGTGATGAGGGACCTTTTGATTGATAGCTGGTTGTACCACGGGACCCTAGTTTAAGGTACTGTTATCCTTAATTTGAGTTGAAATTAAGCTTGTGTGGCATGGGTGTAAGCATCTACGCAGACAGAGACCCTCTACTCCGTTGTTGAGTTTGGAAAAGGTTGGGTTTGAGCTTACACCTTCTTATGCGCCAGTTTTCATCAATGACAATTGTGTATAGTTAATGATTCATCTTGAGAAAAAAGTCCAGTATTCCTGTATTTGTGAAAAGAGTTTTTTGAATTTTTTGAATTTATAGCCCTTAGTGGATGACACGTGTTTCGGCAGAGAGAGCCCTGCCTTTCTCAAATCCGGCTATATAAACGTACCACAAAAGAAACAAAAGAGAAAGAAAAAAGCCCACATAAGAAACACAGAACATAATAGTTAGGTTCATAAATATAAAATAAATCAAAGAAAATTTTTGAGAACATTTTTCAACAAAAAGACTTCATTTTCCTCTTTATGCAGTTAATAAATGTTAACATGGTTTAAAAAAAGTAAGAGGTGAAAAAAGAGAAAACTGGTGTTATAATGGTCGAATGTTTACAAAATATATAGTTTGTCAGTACATATGTTCTTTGTCATAACCTGTGCAGAATAACGGGAAGTGAGGGTGAGGATAATGATACACAAGTAAAATGTACAGTTAGGGTTTAGGGTTGATGGCTGCAGGTCATCAAGGGCATCTCATGTCAGACTGGCCAATTGTCAGCAACAGCAAAAAACACCTCGAGTTTAGCACACTTTTCTTACCCTTCATTCAAATGCGTCTCAGGTACAAGGTTCATAGCATAATGCCGTTAGTAATTTCAGGGGTTCAATCCCACCTGCATGAAAAATAAACCACGGGACAAAATATATATGTAGCTTCATATAGCCATGGTGAGTCCATTAAATTGTTATTGCAACATTAAATGCTTTTAGGTGTGCCTAATATGTATGTGATTTAGCCTTGGATTGTAAAGAGATAGCCCTTTCAATTATATTGCGGCACAAATACTCCAATTTATTAATTTGGGAGTCCCATATTGTGAAAAGTTAGCGTATATTAAATTAACAATGCCCGACACAAACTTGGGTCAGGTGTAATCAGATTTGTATTTGAAGCAAAATTGCGCAATGATTACCAATCTACATAAGTTGTCTAATTTTAAAACTCAAACATCTCTCTAACACCTATTTCCGTGTTAGCACGCTTCACCGCATGCTTTCTACAGCAACAACGCATAAAGTCATCTCGCCCGCGTGGTTTGGGTGGGCTACCATGTCAGGGCTCACCTCAAAAATGTCCTTCTCCTGCTCCAAGCGTCACATGCTTTTGAGTCAATACTTACACTCAGTGATCCACTGATGCTCTTTGGCCACCAGTTCTCCCCAAAACTGCCATGCCACCCTTCTGGTCTGCGGGGCTCCTCACGGCCCGCAAGCAGGATATTTCCAAGATGGCTCCCCGCAGCCTCTGCATGGGGTGCACTTCTTGTGTGCTCCACGTGGTGCCTCACAGCCCTCCAGGCACTGCGACGGAAGAGGCGGCTCTATGCGGAATGGGCGTAGTGAACCATCCCTCTGCTACCACTTTTTATTAGGTATGCCAGAGAGGACCGGGGTACACACCATGCATGCACCGTTCAGAGCACCCAGGGCCCAACTAACCCTCCCCCACGATACAAACGGAGGACTCAGCCAAGGGCAAGTTAGAACTGTCCTTTATTTTCCATAACAGAAAGGGATCGTACAGGGAAAACAGAATTCTCCAGCAATCACAGCTCCTGAGCCCGTGTCCGGGCCTTTTGTTGAGGTTGACTTCACATGCCAGCGTTCTTCCCCAAAAACCTAAAAGTATTAATGATTGGGTGGTTGGAGTGGTATTACCTATAGCCAGCACATAAAGAGGTATCTGACTGGCCTTTGCATGTCAGGTGGCTTGCTTGAACCTTCGCCAGAAACTATCTATTAAATTGTTGCAGGATTACCATTGGCCCTTGCCCATTGCCATCCACCCCTGTATTTGTGTTCCCTGGTTGGCAGGAGCTGATCTCCCCAAGCCTGTGAGCCAGCTCTGTTCTCAGCGCTCCTGTACCTTCTCAAGGTGCTGAGAACGACTATGTGTCCCCATTGTTGCCATCAGTATTACCACTTTGCCTTAGTTAATGCCTGCCGGGTTGCATCATTGAAAACAACACATGTATCACTTCGTGTCTGCTTCACTGGGAACTGCTCTTCCTCCCGCAACAAGTAAATGGCTATTGTTCGGCTCAGCTGCACCACGTGATGAAGACTGCAAAATTGAGCTTTCTGGTCTGCAATTGGTGAGGATTTATTCTGAATTTTCTGCAGGCGGCTGCTTGTCTCTGAGGCTTAGGAATGTTCCTCTCATCTTTGACCTTGGCTGCAAGCCCTGGCCTGGTGCTTTGCACAGCCTAATTCTGCTTTGCTTCATCTCTCGTTCTGATGCCTGTGGCTTCATGTAATTGTACTGTAGTTATGCTATAATTTCTATATGTTTATACTGTGCTATTCTTCTTATAGGTTAGTAGTATCTTGGCTCTTCCAGGTCCCTTATATGATCCTGTAGTTCCATATGGTTAGTTGCAATAAGCATCTGCAAGCTTGCTCTACATCTCTTGCTTCCTTGCGTTTCTCCATTTGGCTAATGAGAGGAAATAATAAAGACTTTTGGCAGTATGTATATGTAACTGCCCTCTATCTACAGAACGGTGTAAGCATGTTCCTCGTGTGTCCACGTGTGTGTCTGTGTAACTTTGTGTATGGATGTGAGTTTGCTACATGGCTAACATTACTATGTCATGGTGTCTCTAATGGCATCAGCACAGTTAGATATTTGTTATTAGTCGATCAGGTCCAGTGAGGCACCTCCATCCATGATCAAGGAGGTACCTTTATCCAGGAAGACATTAGCTGGAGAAGGTTTGAATGGTTGTATGAGAGAATATCTGTTCGCATATGTGGATGTCACTGGCCCACCTGGGGGCTGGCCAAACAGTGACTGGCATTTGCATTTCTGGCTCTTCGGGCTGTCATGCTTACAGGGGTCAAGAGGGGCATTCCAGGGACACTCTATTCAATAGCGTTGGTACATAAGTGCTATTAGTGCTTGGATTACGAGTCTAATAGAGTTGATCCAGATAATTGGAGATAGATATCACTTGGCCTCATAGCGGTGTATACCTGGTGGAGGAAGGCAATGATTGAACTGTGTCATGGCGTAGGTGTCACAGCGATGCGCTGGTCGCTGTGGCACAGGTGGAGAAGGATGTCTCGCTTGCCATGACGTTCCTTTCTCAGTGCAGAGTGCCAGTGTAGTTTATTTCAAGATGGTGCCCATGCATGCCGGCTTTACTTTCCACCGCTGGACTGGCTCGCTGCGTTTCAACCCTCCGGATTGCTTTCTCCTCACAGGTGAGACGCTAGTGCTTTCTTGCTTCTTTCCTTTGTTTCACACTTGTTCTTTCCCTCCTGCCCTTGCCGCTACTGCTTTCCTGCTACCTTCTGCCCTGGTTTCTCTGTGTTCCCTCCAGGCTGCATCTGATATTCTCCCTTGCTGGCTTTCTATTGCTCATTACCTAAAGCCCTTTCCACTGATACAATGCTACAGCTTTTTCCCTGCCTTAGGGGCGCTGCCTTTCAGTTCTGCCTCTGTGTACTTCCTGCACAGATTAGATTACAGGATACACCGTGGCAGAGGAGGAGGGTCCTTTTCTCCACTCCCAAAAACATCGGGATAAACAGAAGGGAAGACCGCACCAACTGCAGAAAGTGAAGATCCCACAGAAACTGCATGTGAGACACGTGAGAGATTGAAACGCCAAAAGAAGACTGCAACCATGGCACAGATGCAGGAGCTTGTGAATGCGGTCCCAGCATTGTCAACTGAAGTCCAAAATCTAAAAGCTGAAAATGCCTCTTTACACCATACGATGGCTGCTAAAGACGCTTTGACGACGGAAGCCCCTTCAGGGGGGGTCTTACTTGTGGAAAGTTCGATGGATCCCAAAACTACTCAAGGAGTTCCTGGATGCATGTACATTGCATTTTCTCTTTAGAGAAACCTCTTTTGCCTCTGAAAAAGCAGAGATAGGGTTTATGATAGCCAATATGACAGGAAGTGCTCTATCCTGGGCTCCACCCTTGATCATCAACGCCAGGCCTCTTGTTGCTTCCTATGCTGCCTTTGTGCATGCCTTAAGGGATATGTTTGAAAGGCAAGAACTAACCTTCAATGCTTATGAATCCCTACTGAATATTAAGCAAGGGCCACAGGGCGTCTTGTCCTATATTTCCAGATTCAAGAAGCTAGCAGCTGAGGCCGGAGAGCCCGAATCAGCTCACTTTACCATATTCAGAACAAAAGGACGAAAGAAGAAAGCACAAGTGTGCTTCTTATCCTTCTCGACCAGTCACCACTCCTTCTCCCAAGGAGTCTACATCTACGGATGAGCCTATGAAGGTCGGTGCTGCCGGTGGTCCCTTAACCCCAGAGGATAGACAGAGGAGGAGAGACCTAGGGCTCTGTCTCTATTGTAGGTCTCAAGGGCATCTACTTTGGGAATGTCCAGAAGTCCCCACTAGCAGGTCGGGAAATGCAAGACCCTGATCTTAGAAGGGATGCTAGAACGGGGAGTACGAAGACACCTCAATGTCAGCCAAGAAGACACAGACTACCAACTGATGGTACTACGTGTTCAAGTAGAAGACAAAACCGAATACTCAGTCGAAACCTTGGCTCTCCTGGATTGTGGCACTGCCAGAAACTTTATGGACATCAATGGGCCTTGCAACATCAATTAAGTTTGAAAGATTGTGTCGTAAATCAGCCAATGGAAGAAGTTGACGGAAGACCAATAAGTTACGGGCCAATCACCAAGACAATACAAAGTCTCAAGATAAGAGTACAGGAACACCAAGATGAGTTGATATTTGTTCGTGGCTTCAGAGACATAACCCGGATATAGACTGTGAAAGGAACATCGTCCGGTTCTCCTCTGACGATTATACCCGGCAGTCTTATGGAGGAGCACCAACCATTATGCCCAAGGTGGCCCTGGCTGAAGGTCCTAATCCTAAGCGGCACACAGTGCAAGAGGTGTAATTGATTCCATTACGATATCATACCTACGCAAACGTGTTCAAGAATGAAATATCCAAGTAACTCCCCCCTCATCAGGAGGAAGATTGCACCATAGATCTCATTCCGGGTGCCGTGGTACCTTTTGGCCGAATGTTCTCTTTCTTGTTCTGAGAAGAGAGCCTTGTGACAATACCTGGATAAAAACCTCTACCACAGTCTCATACGAGAATCTAAGTCCTCAGCAGGGGCCTCTTTTTTTTCATCCCAAAGAAAGACACTAGTGAGCTTCGGCCATGCATAGATTACAGAAGCCTCAGCAAGATCACAGTCAAGGACGGATATCCCATGACTTTAATAAAGGCCATTATTGAAGCCATTCAAGGTTGCAACCATATTCTGGAAACTTAACCTGAGGGGTGCGTACCTACTTCTCCGGATAAAGGAGGGGGATCAATTGAAGACTTTTTTCCGGACCCCTTTCAGTCACTTTGAATATCAGGTGATGCCCTTCAGTCTGGTAAATGCACCCGCAGTATTTCAAAGGTTTATGGAGAGAGTGTTTGCAGAGGTTCTTTTCCATCACGTCATTGTATATTTGGATGACATCTTTGTTTTCTCCTCTGCTTCTGAAGAAAATCAACATCACCTTTCAGAAGTCCCCCAAAGGCTGTAACACAACCAACTCATGCTTAAGCCGGAGAAATGTCTCTTAGAAGCATCTTCGGTCCCATACTTGGGGTTTATTCTAACCAAGGAAGGGGTTCACATGGATCCACAAAAAGTTTTGTCGATCTCTAACTGGCTCGCCCCAAAAATCGGTAAAAGAAGTGCTGAGGTTCTTGGGAGTTAACAACTTCTAGCACTGTTTTATACAGCACTTTTCTAATGGTTCTACCAATCACTGCCCTGTTAAAAAAGGATACTCAGTTAATAAAGGACATTATTGAAGCCATTCAAGGTTGCAACCATATTCACGAAACTCAACCTGAGAGGTGCATACCTACTTCTCCGGATCAAGGAGGGGGATCAATTGAAGACTGTTTTCCAGACCCGCTTCAGTCACTTTGAATATTAGGTGATGCCCTTCGGGCTGGTGAATGCACCTGCATTATTTCAAAGGTTTATGGACAGAGTGTTCGCAGAGGTTCTTTTCCATCACGTCATTGTATATTTGGATGAAATCCTTGTTTTCTCCTCTGCTTCTGAAGACCATCAACATCACCTTTCAGAAGTCCCCCAAAGGCTGTAACTCAACCAATTTATGCTTAAGCCGGAGAAATGTCTCTTCGAAGCACCTTCGGTCCCATACTTGGGGTTTATTCTAACCAAGGAAGGGGTTCACATGGATCCACAAAAAGTTTTGTCGATCTCTAACTGGCTCGCCCCAAAATCTGTAAAAGAAATGCTGAGGTTCTTGGGAGTTACCAACTTCTATTTCCGTTTTATACAGCACTTTTCTAATAGTTCTACCAATCATTGCCCTGTTAAAAAAGGATACTCAGTTCATTTGGGGAAGGACAGCAGGGTAAGCTTTTCATACACTCCGAATGTGAAAAACAAGTAGCCCCAGATCATGAAGAACATCCTGTGGCCTTCTATTCCAGGACTCTAACAGCTAGTGAAAGAAACTACTCTGTGATAGAGAAGGAGCTACTTGCCATACGGGCCGCCTGTACAGAATGGAGACACCTATTGTTGGGAGTACCATTTGAGGTCTGCACAGATCACAGGAATCTTCGGGCACTCCAACAAATAGAGAATGCAACAACTGCAGACAAGCCAGATGGGCATATTTCTTTTTGCAATTTGATTTCTTCATCACTTACCTACCAAAGACTCTCAATATCATTGCAGATTCACTATCATGCAAGGATACAGATGAGACTGACCATCTGATTCCTGAAAGAATCCTGTTAAATAAAAGGATTGTTTACTTGATGAATATGTTTTTTGACCAACTCTGGCCTGCCTACAGAACCTTGTTCACCTCCTTAACCCTTAAGAATCAAGGACAAGTTGCCCAAAAGGAACAATTCTTCTTCTTCAAAGGAAAGATCGTCCCCTCCAGTTGTTTACAGAAGAAGGTCCTTTTGTTCACATATGACATTCCTTCTGCGGGACATCAAGGACTCGCTTTTACCCAGGATCTCCTTACCTGCACCTTTTGATGGCTTACCCTGAAGAAGGACATAAAGGATTACGTGTTGTCCTGTCCTACTTGCTCTAGAAGTAAATATAACACTCACAAACCTGCCGGAAAGCTCACACAGCCAATGGTTCCCCTGGGTCCATGGACACATCTATCTACTGACTTTGTAGTGGATTTACCTCCCTCAGAGGTCAACACTGCTATTATGTTCACAGTGTATTCTTTCAGTAAGATGGCTCACTTTTCTGCATTACCCCCAAACCCCCAAACACCAGTGATGGACTCAGCCTTTCTTAAAGATGATATCCATTTCATGCAATGCCACTTTGCATTACCTCTGATCGCGGTTCACACTATACCTCTGTGCAATCTGCTAACCACAGAACAAGTGTTTTCCTCTGGCTACCATCCGCAAATGAATAGCCAAATCGAGCACTTGAACCATACCATGGAGCAATACCTCAGATGTTACACCACCACTAACCAAGATAATTGATCAACTATGTTACCTCTTGCTGAGTTCGCTTACAACAATGCCCTTCACACAGCTACCAAAACAAATCCTTTTTTTTTGCCTAACAGGTATGCATCCCCGATCTCTTCCCTTGTCAGTAGCTCCAGTGACAAATATTCCATCCCTAAACCTTTTGCAGCAACAAATTGCCAATAATCATGCTCTAGCAAAGAGCTGTCTTCAGGAAAGCAAGGAGAGAAACAAGAGGTATGCCGATCAACATTGAGGTAACAACCCACTCTGGTCAAATGGAGATAAGGTCTGGCTCTCAACAAAATACCTATATCGATCCGACCCTCTAAACTCCCCCCCGAGATATCTGGGTCCCTTTTTCATAACAGCAAAAATCAACCCTGTGGCTTACCAGTTGCAGCTACCCAAATCATGGAAACGCATCCATCCTGTTTTCCACAAGTCTATGCTGAAGGAATATCGTACCAACCCTTTCAATGGGACCCTACCTCTCATTGCCAAAGGCACTTTGTCCAATATCGAATATGAGGAATATGAAGTAGCCTGTTTATGTGACTACCGATATTACAGAGGAGCTCTTCAATACCTGGTTCATTGGAAAGGTTTCTCCATCCAAGAGCGCACCTGGGAACCAGCTTCTCACATTCATGGACCCTTTATCCTCAGGCAATTTCATTTGCAACACTTGTTCTTTCCCTCCTGCCTTTGCTGCTTCAGCTTTCTTGCTGCCTTCTCGCCTGGTTCCTCAATGTTCCCTCCTGGCTACTACTGATATTCTCCCCTGCTGGCTTGCTATTGCTCATTACCTACTGCCCTTTCTACTGATACAATACTACAGCTGACAAGGGACACAACATGGTTTTTTATGTCGGATTGGCTTTTTGCCTGTCTTGTGGGTGCTGCCCTTTGTTTCCACCTCTTTGTAACTCCTGCACAGATTACAGGATACAATGTGGCGGAGGAGGAGGGTCTTCCTTTTCTCCACTCCCAAAAACATTGGGATAAAGAGCAGGGATGTCATTAATCCAAAATGTCAGGGGTAGCGGAAGTGACATCACACAACCTTTGACCTCTGATAACATCACAGGAAGTGATGTCATTTGACCCCACCCCAATGTCACATCACCGGAAGCGATGGAACATGACCTTTAACCCCTTGACAAAACAGGAAGTGGCATCACATAGCATTGTTTCTAAGTACACTACTAAAATATGGTTACGCAATCACTGTAAAGTGACATACATTTCATGCAAGAATGGATCACCATATAT
Organism: Ambystoma mexicanum; assembly: GCF_040938575.1. NCBI lineage: Eukaryota > Metazoa > Chordata > Amphibia > Caudata > Ambystomatidae > Ambystoma > Ambystoma mexicanum. The sequence goes on from NC_090933.1 coordinate 73,459,139, forward strand.
ATCATTAATATCAGCAAGTATAGGCCCATTTACCAAATTACTGTGAATGCAAGCAGACTTCGAAGGCCAAACGATAATCTGTTATGTGCTTCATATAGAACATATATACATGCAATATCACCCAACCTGTGTTGCTACTCATTTATCAACCTCAGCAGGATCGAAGGCTAAGTTGATCTTGCCGGTAGCTGAACCTGCAACCTGCAGATCGCACGCACACTGCAGCAGCGAGCACTCAACCCACTGAGCTCTCTTACCAGCTATAGCTATCAGAAAACGAGCCACTCCAGAAACAAAGAACCACATGCTGCTGGCCACAGCCCAGGAGCCTCAATGCTTTCAAAAAAACAAAATAAATGTTCAACTTTTTTTTTAGTGGTAGCAAGGGAGACCACAGGGGTCGCAGGTGCGACCCCTGTGGTCCCCTAAATGATGTCCCTAATAAACAGAAGGGGAAGACCACACCAACGGCAGAAAGAGAAGATGCCACAGAAACTTCAGGTGAGAGGCGTGAGAAGTGCTACTATGGTTTCCAGAGAGTAAGATTATCAAGGATGGGCATCTACTGGACTAATAGCATAGTGCATGTCTGGAGGGGGCAATGATCAAACTCATTCATGGCACTGGCACATAAGTGCTATTAGTGTTTGGGTTACGAGTATAGCACAGTCGATCAAGATAAGTGAAGATAGATGTCTCTTGGCCTCAGAGCGTAGTGTATACCTGGTGGAGGAAGGCAATGATTCAACTCCATCATGGTGTAGGTACATAAGTGCTACTATGATTTGGGTTTCAAGTCTAGGGCAATGGCTTCAGATAGTTGGAGGTACATATCTCCTGGCCTCAGAGCCTATTGAAGGGCCGTATTCAAGTGGTTACCAAGCCATTTCTTGGATGTGGTGGTAAGTTGAGTGGTCAGGCTGGTCCCTTATGTGTTTTTAGGGGAAGAGCCAGGTTTTGAGTGCCTTTTGGAAAGCCATGTGATCTTGACTGTGTCTAATGCATGGATGCAGTGAGTTCTACAAAGTTGGTGCCAGGGTTCAATAGGCAAACCTTCTGATCCTGGGCGAATTGGAGGTGGGGACCACTAGGAGGAGGGCTGTGCTTGGCCTTAGGGTGCGAGTTGGGTGGGAAGGCATAATCTTATCTTGTAGGTATTTGGGGCCTGCTTTGTGCACTGCTCGGTGAGTAATACACATGATTTTTAAGGTTGCCCTACAACCAATTGGGATCCAGTGTAGGGTGCGGAGAGCAGGTGAGAGGTGGTCCTTTCGTCCCAGTGCAAGAATCAGTCTGGCAACTGAGTTTGTTTAGTTGGTAGGCTGGTGCACTCAGTTAGACGGAGATCGCATAATCAAGCCTGGACATGACAATGGACATAATTACAGCCAGTTTATTGGGGTAGGTGAGGTAGGGGAAGATGTGCTTCATAAGCCTAAGGTGGAAATGGCAGGATTTGGATGCATTGTTGATTTGGTGAGACAGAGTTAGGTGCAAGTCCATTGTGCAGCTGATGTTTTTGACAGTGGTTGTGGTCGGGGGGAGAGGTGAGTGAGGGTGGCCAGGGAGTTAGTTGGGGTAACAGAACAGTTCTGCTGCATACCATAATCTCAGTTTTCACTGGATTCAGTAGGAAATGTTTAGTCATCATCCAACTGTCAATGTCAGTGAGACATGCTGCTAGGTCAGGTTGAGGTTCGGAGGTCGATTTAGGAATTGTCAAGATGATTTGTGTCTCATCCGCATAGTTATAGCAGGGAAGGATGTGTGAATGGATAATCCTGGGCAGAGGGGTCATGTAAAGCTTGAAGAGAAAGGGTGAGAGGCAGGCGCGTTGGGGTACTCCAGTGTTCACTGGGTGTGTGGTAGAGAGGAAAGGGGGAGAAAGTGATTTGCTGTCTATTAGCGAGGAATGAGGTGATACATGTGAGCACTGAATCTCGAATTCCTAACAGTTAAGGAGGATCATGTGGTTACTGGAGTCAAACGCTTACGAGAGGTCAAGAAGAACAAGTGCTGCGCATCCATGTGAGTCTGCTTTGACTTTGAGGTCATCCCAGATAGAGATTAGTGTGGTTTCTGTTATGTGGCACGTACAGAAACCTGATTGCTCAGGGTCTAGGAGATTGTTAGATTCCATAAAACCATTGAACTGTGAGTATGCAGTGCGGTCAGTGAGATTTGCCAAGAATCGAGTGTCGAAAATGGGCTTGTAGTTGATTGGCAGGGGATGGTAGAGGGATGGTTTTTTGAGAAGAGGTTTGACATGTGCAGTTTTGAAGTGTTCTGGGAAGTGACCGGAGGTGAGGGAGTCATTAAGAATGGACCTCGCCAGTTCTCCTGTACAAGTGGAGGTGAAGATTTCTTTGAAGAGAGAGGCAGGACAAGGGGCGATTGGGGAGCCAGAGGGTCAGCTGTCGAATAGTAGTTTGACAGACTCCTCGTTTGAGATTGTTTAAAAAAAAATTATTGAAGATTTGTATGGGTCCTATACAGCAAAAAGTGTTTCCAGCTACCACAAAGACAAAATGAAGGCGGGGGACACACAGAGGAGGAAGCAACAAAAACGGTTTTGTTAGGCCTTGTGACATTCAGATTGTGCAAGTGCAGTAACAAGAAGCGCAGGGGGAGGGGGCAGATCAGGGTGAAGGGATGGGAGAGGGGGAGGGAAGAGGGAGAAGTGTAGGATGGAGGCTACCACAGGGGCTGGGCAAGTGCTAGGGGAGAGCCCAGGAGGGAAAGTGCCCAAGGAGTCAGGTGGTAGGGATCAACTAGTGCGAGCACGGGGATTGACACGACTCAGTAGGCTAGTCAGGGAAAGGAGCCTGAAGACAAATGCTGGTAAAAAGAGTTGCGGGGGAACCTGGTCGAAGGAAGGCCTGGCCCAGTAAGACTCATAAAGGACACAGCAACCAGTCGCAGTGCCAGGTGGAGGCTAGCAATAGAGGGGTAGAGGGAAGGAGGAGGAAAAAAGGAAGGTCTTGAGAAGCTTCCAGACCTTAAGGAGATCCAGCTCAAGTTGGAGAGGGGCAGGGAGGCCGTTCCTGCTTGCAGAAATGCCTGATCTGCAGATAGCTGGAGCTAGAGGACCAAAGGACTCTAGCAGGGAGGTATTTAGGGAGAGAGAGTTGGATGTAGTGAGGTCCCAGGCTGCAGAAAGCCTTGTGGATGATGCAGAGGATCTTGCATTTGATCCTTGCAACCACTGGGAGCCAGTGAAGAGATTTTAGGGCTGGGCTGAAGAGATGCAGTGCCTGGGCTTGAGTCCAAGGATTAGTCTTGCAGTCCTATTCTGGATTAGTTGAAGAGGGCAGAGGGAGGAAATAGGAAGATTAAGGGAGAGGCTGTTGCAGTAATCCAGCCTGGTGTCATGATCTCTGCTTCCAAAAGGTCAGGGTTTTCCCAACTCCCTTGGAAGCAGATCCATAACCCAGGTTCCGAGTGCCAACCAGTCCCAATTGGGACCTTTTGGACCCAGTCCTGGCGCCAGTGGCATCAGGCTCATAAATATGCCCAGTCCCAGCGCTGGAAGCGCCGGGCTCATAATGCTTGGGTGGACTTACCTGCAGCAGACCATGCTGCTTACTTGCCTGCCAGTTGAGTCTCTGATCCTCTTCTGTTTGGAACTACTTTTCCTGTTGGGTGGGGCTGGAGCCACTCCCTAGATTCAGAACACTGGAACTCTTATGGAAAGCAGGAACTCTTTTCTTACCTAGGCGTGGCTGTGGAAGGAGACACCTAGGCACTACAGGAGGCTATTTAAACCACACCCGATGGATGAATCTTGCTTTGCGTTATTCTGCATCCTCAGCAGCAGAACGCTCATCGTGTCTTCTGCATCTGATCCTGGGCCTAAGGAGAAAGGCTTACCATTCTGAATCCAGTCTTCAGCAACACCTATAAAGACAAGAAAGAACAGGTTAGCATTACGGTCTTCAGTGACAGCTCTTCACTCACCTGGTCCATCGGCCGTCACCAACGCCTCGCGCTGCATTCCGGCATCTGAAAGACAAAGGCTTACCTACTCTTCGTGCGCTCCGGAGGTCTTCACACTGCATTCCGGCATCTGAAAGACAAAAGCTTACCAACTCTTCGCACGCTCCGGAGGCCTTCAGCGCTGCATCCCGCATCTGAAAGACAAAACAAGGTGCGTTTAAAGACATTGGGGAACTTTAATACTCACGTGCCATTACTCATTTCCACATCTAACCCAGTGGGTATTCCGGCACCCTGCAGCCGCCCCGAACTTGTACCTGCAAAATAAAAAGACAGTTAGAGCGCATCGTGAAGCAGGCAACAAGCGCTTACTTACATGCTTCCAGGCGCTTCTATTCATCACACGGGCTCCATCTTCAACTCACTTCAGCCCGCCATCCGCCATCGCCGGAACCCTGCAAAACAAGAGACATCATTACTAAAGACTTTAAAGACATTAGAATTACTCGAAACTTACCGTTCGTGCAGTAAACGGCGGACAGCAGTCCTCTGAAGTCAAGAGGCCTGCTCCCCTTATCCAGTGAAGAAACTGGTTACAGCACCCTGCCTCGAGGCAGATGGAGAGCACAGCGTTCACTTAAGGTGAGAGCGTTAACCTTTGGGGTTCTACAGGAGAAGAGAAAGGGAAGAAGAGAGAGACATTCAATAACCCAGTTCATTAATCCCACATTTTCTATCTGCAGACATCTTACCCTTCGAGCCAGACATACAGTGCACAGAGGTCCAGCCCAAAGAGCCAGCCATGTGTTACACATCACCTTTGAAGATACGGTATACGCCCAGTCAAGACCGGCGCCTCTACGGGAATCAGGTGAGCGTTACACCTGGAGAGAACCAGAGCTCTGGAGACATTGGGCCTCATTACGAGTCTGGAGGTAACCGAGGTGGTAAAACCGCCTGGTTACCGCCGGACTCGTATTACCATTCCGCCTCTGTGATTCCCGGAATAACCGGGGCATTACAATCCCGGTTTTCCGGGAATCATGGAGGCGGAATGGTGTTAATCCCCATTCCCATCGAGTCCTATAGGACTCGATGGGAATGGGGATCATGGAAACACCAGCAGGATCTCGTAATGCTGCTGGTCGTTCCTCGTCCGCCTGCAGGCGGGCGGTGTTAAACCCACGAGGTCAGACATGGCGGGAACATCACCTCCCGCCTGCAGGAGTTGTGATCGCCCGGCATGGAAACAACGGTGGCGGCGGGTTTACCGCCACCGTTGTTTCCATACCGGGCGATTTGTAATGAGGCCCATTGAGTTTATGGGGCAAGGTGATGAAAGGGAGAATGTCTCTAAGGAGGGGATTCTGAAATTGGGCATTCTTGGCAAGGTCAGCCATGTGAGGTGAGAAGGAGAGAGGGGCGTCAAAGATGACACCTAAGGTTTTTAGCCTCACACAAGGGTGAGGGGAGGGGGCCCAAGGAGGGTGGCCAGAGAGTGGGAGGGAAGGAGTCCAATGAGAAGGATCTCAGTCTTACTGGCGTTAAGGCAGAGATCGTTATCAGCACACCATGCTTGAATAGCAGTCAGACAGTCGGGATTGAGAGAGGAAGGAGAGGAGGAATAGGAGGGAAGCTTAAAGGAAAGCTGTGTGTCATCAGCATTGCACTGGAAATGAGGAGAGAAGGTAGAGATCCTGTGGGTAAGGGGACAAGGTAAATGTTGAAAAGCCATGGCGTGAGGATAGAACTCTGAGGGACGCCGCAAGTAGAAATGTGGTAGAGGAGAGAAAAGGGCCCAGGTGCACTTGGGAGGTCTGATTAGAAAGGAAAGAGTTCAACCAATCCAGTGCCCGGTACATGATACCCAGGGTTTCACAGAGCCGATTTATGAGGGTGAAATGATAGCAAGTCCTCACAGGTGTTCAGGAGAGAAGTTTCTGTTGCTCTGGCTGCTCGGAAGCCAGAATGGTGGTCGGGGAGGCTGCCAAAAGATTCAGTGTGATGGATTAGTTGGGAGATGACCAACTTCTCCAAGAGTTTGCCCAAGAAGGGGGTAGTGGAGATAGAGTGGTAGGGTTGAAAGAACAGAACAAAGGGTTGTCAGGGGCAGGAGAATTGATTACTGTAGAGCAGGTGTTGGGCGGGCAGACAGGTTGGTGAGTTTGGTGTTGAGGGTGGATTTCCTGTCTAGGGCTGTTTTATGGAAAGGTTCAGAGAGGGAGTTGAATACATTTGTGAGAAGGCAGTCGGGGCTGTGGTGCTGGAAGGACTCAGGAATTCTGTGAGGATCCTGTGGAGCTCTTTGCTGCTGCTACAGCAAATCAGGATCCTTTTACTATAATAGGCTTTTTTGGCCTTTCAGAACTCTGATTTGTAATTTCGGGGATGGTGGGAAAATACTGATCTGCGTTGCAAAGTTCTAGAGACTCTGCATTTGCACTCAAGGGAGAGGTTATGGGTTTTGAGAGTCTTCAGGTGGGGATGACCCATGTGGGGGTAGGCCCTTTGCGGGAAGGAGCAGTCATGGAAGGGGTTAGGGGAATGAGGGAGTCATTTAGCCAGGAGTTGAAGAGCTCTATAGGTAAGGGTCTATCTGTGGCCGGGAGTAAGGGGAGGGCATGGGGCATGTTGCAGCGCTTCAGCCAGGTCCGGTAGTACCTTGACCTTGTTCTGGCACTTGAACTGGGATGTAGGGTTAGAGAGGGCTTGGGGTGGTGGTGGTGTGAGGAGAGTGAGCTTAGAGCCCTTTGGATAACATGTATGCAATGGATGGAGATGCAGAATAACTCTGACACCAAATAATCGAACCAACTCAGGAAGATGGCAAATGTTGCAGTTTTATTAACAATGATCTAAAACTCGGAGTTACCACAGACATCAACGGACGTTCACTCGAGCTATTGGCGAATTCTTCATAAAGATACATTTATATACTAAATATGTGTCATAAGTGACGTCATACTACGTGGCAAAGGAGACAAACCTACGAGGGGATGTGATAGGCTGAAGGGAAAAATCGAAGTATACTTTCTATAAGGGGTCGGATTGTGATTGGATGTCTACTGTCAGGTGGACAACTTATGCCTACCTCTAAAACATGTAATCTTCAACACCATTAACTACATGGTATATCATTGGCACTCAAATTATAAGGCCCTTCATTATACAGGCCTCTACAATTAGTTGGCAAGCTAGTGCCATGGCTGCAACATTCGGTTCACTTAGCAGCAGGTAAGCTCAAACCCAGGTGCCAGGAGGTGGACTTGACTTTACCCCCCCCCCCCAATTAGCTCATCATCTCTCATCACCTACGCCATCTGCCATGAAGATTGTGTTTGAACTTGGCCTTGGAAAGTATTCTTGTCTATGGGAATATAAGGGAGTGTGATCATGCTCTATTGTTGTCCTAGGACTCCACGCTCAACTCTATTTCCATCCTTGACTCACTTGACAGGAGACCACAATTTGGTCTATTTTGCAGCATTTAAATGTTTTAAATGAATAAAACTTGGAACGCTTTGTGTTTGTTCTTTGCACCTTAACAAAGGATGATTCAGCTTCTAACGTTCCCCAATTTGGAGAATAAATAACCGGCTTGGCTGCTTTAGCATCCAGTTACTTCTGTTCTATCAGGGCAGTTCATTCTCTTCATCTCTTTAATGATCACCTCTTCCTGTCCTTCTGCAGGATACACAAGCATCTTGCTCTTCCATTCAGGTTCCTTTTCCATCTGTGTAATCTTGATATAATCATCCTGGTATGGAAATGACCATTTCGATCTCCATCTCAAAGTGGCCCAACTTCCCTGAAATTGTCCTCTGGTCATACATGCTGCAAGATGAACGAGACACCTGGCATTGTGTTCTGGAACTTCTCTGCAAATGAAAATTTGCACTGTATTCTTGGCATAGGGTATGAGAGCGCAGACGTAGCAACTCTCCTTAGACATTCTCTCTCCCACCTTTCTCATGTGCTGATACCACATGATGTTACCCAAATGTGCTGCATTGTCTAGATAGGTATTTATCCCCTCACCATCTTTCTCTGCATTTCTCTTATGTCTCACAAATGTAAAGGTTGTGTAATACTTATGAAGCAAATCAAAAACAGTTCTCGCAGTGGGGGGAACCATAGAAGCCTCTGCCTCATTGGAAGTAAACAAATCAAAAGCAGTTCCCGTACTAGGGCGAACCACAGTGGCCTCTGCCACAGCGCGAGTACTAGTATGATAGAGACTGTGACAAATAAGAAATATAAAAACAGAGTGTAATCGTGCAGGCATATAATTTGCATCAAAACATTGGCATCCATCTTTTACACCATCCTGGCACTTGTCGCACTTGTTCGTTTTCTAGAACTGTGCCAGCTTCTAAATTCTCATCTTTAATACAATCATCTAATTACTTTATACTTGTAACTTTAAAATGTGCTCAATAATTGCAATGAGGAGCCTCCTTATCACAGGGCCATTCTAAGGATCCTGTGAAAAAGTATGAATATCAATGTCTCTGAAATCTGGATACTGATCGTGTTTCCAATTTCTGATGAAGAACTGTCGTTTAGGCATAACTTTGATACGTCAATGTGTTTCTAAAGTTCATTTTTGGCCTACTAGAATTCTCTGCAAGTCCTTGCACTCCTACTAATGTATATATATGGAGTTTCCTCTGAATTCTCAGTCCAAACATAATCTGTCTCATTCGTTGGTTTTTGCCTTATCGTCCTTCTTTGTCATCGATCGAGTCTGCACATGCTGAAATTCTTCTTCTTGTCTTTCTTCTGAATTGGCAATGGTGGGAGGGAGGTTCTCATCTTTGTAGACTTTCATGTCGCCCAAGTGAAGCTAATCTCCTCTTCCTTGTACCTTTACAGCTGAAGTGGTTATATTTTCAACAAAAAGGGGCCATTAAGACGTGGCTCGTGCCACTTTCTAGTAAAACATTTTATCAAAATTAGGTTGGCAACATATAACTTGGGTGCCAATAGAAGTTCAGTTGGGTTGGTTGTTGAATTGTCTTCATCTTTATTCTAGGACCGACCCCCCTGGTGCTTGAGCTGACCTGAAATGAGAGAGCTGCTAGAGGTCATTCATGTTAAATAGTCATGCAATTCATCACCTAACGTTTTATACACTCTGGGCATCACTTTTACTGCTAGATGGAGGTGTAAGAGGCATTCTCATTCACCGCCCTGTCACTAGCTCGTGAGGAGTTAGGTGATGGTCTGAACCTAGATGATTTTGAAGGGCATATAAAGCTAAGGGTAGGCAATATAGCCATCCCTTCTTCAAAATCAATGTAATCTTGGCAGTCCGTTCCTTAAGGATACCGTTGATTCTCTCACATATCCCGTTCACTTGCAGGTGATAAGCAGAAGAAAACGTGTGTTTTATATCCAAGAGAAGCCATCTTTGCTCAAATAGCTCATTAAGAAAATGTGGCCCATTGTCGGATCTTAGCACTTCACACACACCCCTTCTTGGGAAATCTTTGTGCACTAAAAACGTCACTGTGCAAGTGGCATCAGGGTGTGCACACGGACCTGCCTCGATGCACCCAGAGAAGGGACATACCACCACTAACAGATACCTATATCCATTACATACTTGCAGCATATTGACATTGTCAATATGTAAATACTGAAATGGACCATTCGGTCAAGGTATTACCCCTCTAATTGTTCTCAGTGTACGCCCAGCAATAAACATTTGACACACAATGCAATTTACCATAAATATAGCAACGTGTTCCAATAAATTCGAATTAACCAGTTTTCAGCAATCATAGCAGCAAGACTCTCCCTAGTTACATGTGCGGGGTAATGCAGCTTCAGGCGTGACCTTTAATAATGCTACTGGCATCACCGGCTTTCCAGTGCTATCTTGTCACCCTAATGCTTCTGTGGGGGATACAGTACATCTCCTGCACTGCCATAATTCCTGCTCATCCTGTGGCGCACTCCCTTGAATCTCCATCATTTGTGTTATCGATAATTTATTAAACCCTTCTTGCACTAACATGGCTATAACTACTTTCTCTTTAATATTCTCAGTATCAAAACTCGAAATATCAGGGGAATATGCAACCCTTTTGCCTTCTGCATCTGCGGCTTCATTATCGCAAGAGATAAAATCTGTTCTATAGTGTGCACTGCGCACTTAACGACCGCTATGGCTACTGGAGGTTGTAGTGCCTTAATAAGCCTATCCAATAAAGATGTGTGCTGCACTGGAGCTCCATCCGCACGTAGGTAGCCCCTCCTTTTCCAACGTGCTAGCCCTGCGTGTACGGTTGACATCACGTAGGCGGAGTCACTGTACACTGTCACTTCCTGCCCTTCGTGTTTCTCGAGTGCGACAATAAACGCTACCAGTTCTGTGGCTTGCGCTGAAATGTGAGACAGTAGCCTTGCACCTGCTACAACTTAAAATTCTCCATTTAATATGTGTCTCACTACTGCTGCACCTGAATGCCTTTCCCCACTAGTCTGATATATTTTTGAAGAACCCTCAATAAAGAATATTTCCCCTCCTGATAAAGCATTTTCCTTCATACGGGGTGTATCATCATAAAATTTCTACATAATTAGCACAGTCATGCACATGATCGCCGCCTTCTACTGGCTCAGCTATAAACGTGGCAGGATTCACAATTTTACATCTAACAATCTTAATCATCGGATTCGAAATCATAACCTCATAAACTGAAGCCCTTTGGGATGTCAGTGTTCCCTTGGGTTTCTCTAAAATTGCAAATAGAGCATCATCCATGAAGAGAGTCATTGAGCCGCCCATAACAATACTTGTAGAGATCTCAATTGTGAACGCGGCAGCTGCCAATGACTGTTCGCAAGGAAAGTGTCCTCATAACTGGGTCTAAAATCCCACTATAATACGCCAAAGGTGTGTACTCCAATGTAGTTCCCTGTCTAAGCACAACAATACAATAACAAATACAATTCCTCAGCATAATTGGGAATTCCTAAAACAGGGGCTGTACAAATTGCTTTTATCAACTCCTCTAACCCTTCTTCCATTTCTTCAGTCCATTCTATTTTTACTTTTTACTTTATCCACTTCTGCCTTCTTTAAAGCCTGCACAAGGGTCTTGTGCATGAACTGTAATCAAACACTCAGGCTCTAACATAGTTACATAATTCCCAAAACGGCTGCATCTGTTTTACTGTATTCAGCTTTGAGGTTTTCATAATCGCCTCAGCTCTTTCAGGCGTGTCATGGTCATGAAGTCAGGGGCACAGGCATGCAGGAGTTGCATGCACAGGAGACCTGGGTGGACACTGTCCTGGTGCCTTTGGCACCAGGCTCATGAACAAAAGTAAACAAGAACATCCATTTAACACCAAAAAGCTTTTATTGTGGACATAGCACTTCAGATGCATTAACCTTGAACATTCCATCCATTAAGCAGGATGCATTAACCTTGAACATTCCATCCATTAAGCAGCCCCAAGTGTATTCTTGGGTGTGGCTGCTAATGGATTGCCTTTGCACATGCTCACTCTCTAGGAGTGGCAAGGTGTGGCTGGTAAGCCGGCCCTAATAGGCGTGCCCACAATCTCAGCTATATAAGCTGCCCCGATCCTCAAGACAGACGCTTTGCGTTATTCTGCACTTGCAAGCAGCGTAACGCTCATCGTCGCCTGAGGTCAGACTTACCTTTGAAGATCCTGCTTCCTGGACATCCTGCTTCCTGCCAGCATACTTACCAACTGGGGGAAGCTTTTCTTACCTGTACATCTCTTTGGCGAACCAAGTATTAATCTTTACATTTTCCGGAACGCTGAAATCTCCATCTTGGTAACCGCAGCACGACACGCTCCATTGTCGACAGCAGCGCCTGCAAGGAAAAACAGAAGACAAGGGGCCTCATTACAAGATGCCCGCTAAAAACGGAGTCATTACCGGCATGGAGGTATTAGCGCGTCCGTGCACCCTTGATGCCGCTAATAGCGGCTGATTACGAGTGCGCGAGCACGTTACGAATCCCTGTGCCGGTAATGGCTATACTGCCATGCAGCTAAAGGCCCTCCAACCCCCCGATAGCGCCATCACGGGACCCGCTGATACCGCCTCCGCCAAGGAGCAACCCCTTAATAACGACCCTAATACCGGGCTCAACATGCTAATACCGGGCTCGTAATACCAGACCTGGAAGTAACGTCATTGCGTTGGAATGGGAAATGCGCCGGCGGCCATCTTTAAAAACACAATCCATTTCAATCCTCTCAATCCAGTAGTGCTACAGGGGAGAGAGCAGGGCCATAGCATCCAGAATGTCAAAGGCTACCCACAAAACCACCCCCCTCCTGCGCAAGAAGCGTTTCTCTGATGAGGAGCTAAACATGCTGGCTAACACCCTTGCAGCCAATGCAGAAGAGGTTTTTTCTAATAACCTCAAAAGGGAGGTCCAGCTGAGGAAGAGGGAAATCTGGGAGGAGGTTGCACACAAGGTGTCAGCGGCCGGCACCATCCCTGCACAGTCAAAGACTGTAAAAAAAGATGGGACGACCTCCGTGTCAGGGTCCGGAACATCCTGTTCAGCAATCGCAGGGAGGCCATGGCCACAGGCGGGGGTGCCCACTCACCAGTGAAACTGATGCTCTGGGAAGAAACCTGCAGCACCACCATCCAAATGGAGTCAATAGAGGGCTTCGGCGAAATGGAGACCGGTGCCACGACATCGGGAGATGGAGGTGAGTGACCCTGCAAACCCCAGAAGGCCAAACCATGACGTACAACTGATGAGAAAGTGAGCCAAGCCAATGCATGGCCCATCATACACCCATATACAGATCCATGTCCAGATGGAGGCCCAAACCCTGCCACAATGAAATGCATGCTGTGTGCCAACCCCATTACCAACAGCCACCCAACACACAGGGACCATTTGCATGTCATACATCACAAAAACCTCAACACAATGGAATGCCACCTGGTAAGAATCAGTGCCGAATGGGGATGCAAGGCTCATGCCAGTATGCCCCCCCCTTGAAACTACCCTGTGTGACACACCTATAAGATTGCAATGGATGAGAAATTATATACTGTGCAGCACCAACTCATGCATCTTGCATGTAACACCATCACTGATGCCCTGCATCTCTTCTTCCCCCACAGGCACTGATGCAGAAGGTGAAAGTTAGGACCCTGCCCCAAGGCCATCTACATCCAGGGCCAGACCACAGGGCACTGGCCATTCCATGTCCGGGGCAGCACCGCAACCAACAGTGCAACCCAGGGCATGTGCACAGGCCAGGCACGTGAGGAAACCACAGCAGCGGATGAGACTGCGACTACTGAGCTTCCAACAACAGCTGAAGGGGAGGCTGATGGCACCCAGTCCGTTGCCACAATTTCAGTGGGTGAGGCAGCAGCTACAGCCCCACTCAGTGATGTGGATGTGGAAGCGGAAGAGTACGCGGACCTTGATGGAACAATCCATGTGGAATGTCCCCACACCCAATGCCCCCCATCCACCACCCAACACACCACTCGGGGCACACTGTCCAGCCCCATGCTGGATTCTGCAGTTCAACTGCACAGTCCAGATCTCACAACCACCCCAGAGGCCAGCCCTGCAATGGCCCACCCAGCTGCAGCACCCTCTACCTCCACAGGCCCCACTGACATGGAGGCACGCCTGTCAAGGGTAGAGGCCCGGCAGGTCTCGATGATCGAGCTGCTGCGCCAATATGTGGCTTACGGCGAGGAAACACGCTGAGAGATCTGTGAGACCAATGCTGGGACCATTGCAGCCATAAATTCTAGTGCAGTAATGATCCGTGACAGTTTGGGGGACGTCACGCAGGTCCTAACCGGCATGCTCCAACACATGCAGCACCAACAACCTGCACCGGCGGTGCAAATCCCATCTGCATCCACCCCATTGTCCACACCTGCAAGCTCCGCTCCCTCCAGCCCTGTGCGGATGACGAGGCGCAGTGCTAGGCAGACCGAAATGCTGCCCCCGGACACAAAAAAAACCCTGGAAATAGTGTGGGATGACAATGGGTGAGGGGGGAGGTGGTGTTGGTGGTGTAGAGAGGATTAAGGGGGTGTTTATTGGGGGGTATGGGGTGTTAATTGGGGGTATAGGGTGTTAATTGGGGGTATGGGGTGTTTATTGGGGGTATGGGGTGTTTATTGGGGGTATGGGGTGTTTATTGGGGGGTATGGGGTGTTCATTGGGGTATGGTGTGTTTGGGTGTTGTGGGGGAGGGGAGAGGGCGTGTGAGTGGTGGAGGGAGGGAGCACTATTTTGTGATTTTTCTTAATACACCCGTTGTGTTCAAACTCATTTAATGCCTGGATATTGTTATTTTCGTGTGTGTCCATTCAATTAATGACAGCGCACAGTGTCCTACTCCCCACACACCCTGTATCCATGTCCACTCTGTCCCAGTGCTCAGTGTAGCACTGACACATAACCATCAACGTCCCTGTGGTTCAGAAGTAATCGTCAATCAGTGATTGGCGTACAGCACGGCCATCTTGTGCATCACGTACAGGCATGGGTGCGGCTTCTCCTCCATCATCATCCTCACCCGGTGCATGCATGTCAATATTAGGTGGCAGTGTTACATTTCTCCGGATGCACATGTTGTGCAGCATGACACAGACCATGGTGATCTTTGCCACCTTCTCAGGGCCATATAGGAGTGCTCCACCAGACCGGCTTAGGCAGCGGAACAGTGCCTTCAACAGGCCAAAGGTCTGCTCAATCACGACACGGGTACGGGTATGAGCCTGATTGTACTCCTCTTTGTGACTGTTACGCGGGTTCCGCACAGGGGTAAGTAGCCATGGCTTCAAGGGATAGCCTTCATCACCTGCATGAGAGCACAAAGAGGTGTGTGTGAGTCATTCTGAGCTGACACCTTTAGGATTCAAGGCCATGGCCGCAGCCATTTGGTGTTGACATGCACATGTCCCTGTATGTATGCACACAGATTAGTTTGATGCATTGTGTACTGCAATATGGTCTGCTAGTGTGGATTGCGTTGTACAGAAGATGCAGGGTGTTCACTTGCATGCTGATGCAGATGTAATGTGGATGCGGAACAATGTCTTGTCGCCCATTATTGCAGTGCATGCTACTCTGTACTTAATAAAACTAGCGACATTGGCACACTTGTAATCATGTTTAGTCATGCATCGCTTGACATTCCCATGGTGGCCTGCTTGTGCGTCTTGCAGGTTGTCATTGATGTATGGCATTGGTCTTATGTATGGCATTGATGTGTCATGTTTGGGTTGGGATGTTCAGGTCAACAGTGTTTAGCTCTGAGTGCATTGTCCACTCACCGCCCATTCCCACCCAGGTGGAGTATGCATCCCCCCCATCTCACAGCCCCACTGCACTGCCATGGCCCAGTCAGGCAACTTACCAAGCAGCCAGGCACATTGTCCAGCATGTCACTCCATGTAGCGGGGTAGCGTGGAGTTACGCAGCACAATGGCATCATGTGTAAATCTGGGATATCGGGCGCAAAAATGTGTGATGATCTTCCTGGAGTCACATACCATCTGCACATTGATGGAGTGGTATTGCTTGCAATTGCGGTACATCACCTCATTGGCATGAGGGGCCACCAGTTCTACATGGGTGCAGTCGAGGGCACCGATGCAATTGGGCATCCCTGCCAGTGCATGGAAGCCTACTTTGGTGTCAGCAAGCTCCTGGCCAGATCGTGGTAGGTGAATGTGGATGCTTGCATGCTTCAGGAGGGCATCAAGCACTTGGGTCAGCATGCGGGACAAGAGTGGTTGCGATATGCCATGCAGCTGGCCCACTGTGTGCTGGTAGGTGCCTGTGGCCAGGAAGTGGAGCACAGACACCACCTTTAGTAGAGGGGGGATGGCAGTGCGGATTTTTATGAGGCTGAAAATGTCGTTGTGTATCATGTCCACTATGGTGGTGATGGTGTCCCGGTATAACCGGTACAGGGTGTGGATCTGCTCAGGGGTTAAATTGAATGGACTGGGTCTGATGCAATGGATTGGTGGCTGCCTAAGTAGTACCACTGGCTGAACTGGTGGAACTTGCTGGGCCTGTCTCACCCTCCTTCTCATCCTGCATCTCCTCTGTGCTGCCTGTTGTTGCAGCTGTAGTTTTTGTTGCTGTTGTTGTAGCAGTACCGGCATGTCCTTCAGCCCCATGATTGCAAGAGCTAGTGGGATCATTTTGGTGTAGGAAGGGGTGTGGTGTGTGGGTGTACTCCTTGTGTACCGGGACAGTTTTCATTGACTCCATCTGTGGTGATTGTGTGCACCTATGGCTGTTGCCTGCACTTCAGGTTGCTATTTGCGGGTGGTCCGCGATGCCTGTATTGCCTCCATTGTGCAGGCCCTAATTACCGCCATCGGGATGCCGGGAATTGCATGCCTGCGTAACTTGTGATGTCCTCCTGTTAGCGGCATCCCGGTATTGGCGCCATGAAGGGGCTCGTGTACACGTGCATGCCGGTAAGAAGGGGCACGGTATGGGCGGTGGCGGTATTGGCGGGTTATCGGCTCCTAATGGCCCGGACCCGTTAACGATGCCGGTAATGCCAGTCTGCCTTCCTTTTTTCATTACCTCCATACTCGTAATGAGGCCCAAGGTTAGACATTGAAAAAACAGTGAGTTTATTGTTAAGGGGAGTATGACAGCGGTGCATATTGATATTAACAAATTGATGCAAGATCTGTTGTTAGTCTGCCTGGATCCACTTAGAATAGGAAATTACAGGTTTCCAGCCCTCTTCTTTGTGGATGATTCTGCACTGCTGGCACCTCACTGATGGGCCTGAATAGAACGGTTGATAGCTTTATCAGCAAATGTGACCAAATTGAAGTTAAACTAAATATAGTTAAAACAAAAACCGCACTCTTCAGGCCCAAACACTTAAGACATCGTACTTTGAGTGTTTGTGTAGAGGGTTGCAAACTTGAGCAAATCCGCTTGTATGATTATTTGGGAGCCAGATTTACACACAGCAGATCTTGGTCAGCCCAACTTGACAATTCTTGTGTAACTCTTGAAAGCAACTGTGGAGTGATAGCACCATTTTACCACAGCACTTAGCCCTGCTCTTAAACTGTATCAATTACAGGCAAAAACACTGGCCATCTATGGAGCTGAAATTTGGGAGCGTATGTATTCTAGAATCCTTATTACAGTGGAAAACTGTTCTATTTCCTTTAAGTACACAAAATGTCCTGCTACACAACGAACGCAACATGCAGAGTATTGAAGACAATCTGGGATTGAGACTGGTGTTCCACTGGATTAGATTGTGGGCAACTGCAAGTTTGTATCCCTTTAGAGAATTTATTAAATAGGTATTGGCACTACAGGGGAGAGCCCTCCCATGGTTTGTCCATGTTAAAAGATGGTTGACTTTGCTTGATTTGGAAGATCTTTGGGTAAATCTGCATTTAATTGATAACCAAAGCAAGTTGAAAGTTAAACTAGAAGCGTCAACCTTGCTTTGAGTCAGGTTTGAAGGTGAGCGTCGAAGCAGGAGCTTAGGCTCACTATATATGTTGAGCAAAAGCGATCCCAGCTATGAGGATATCTAGATGACATTCACCCATAATATGCACAAGCCTTGTATATTACATTCAGGCTGAATACCCTACAAGTGGCACAGTTTACCTGTAAGTGGTCAAGAACGAATACCAATAATTGTGTGGTTTGTGATTTGTAAAGGATTCTAACCGGGCGTCACACACCGGACCAGGACCTTCGCCCTCAGCCTTAGATGTAGCGCAGGATTAGAATGCTATTTATTTTCATTTTCAACGAATTCAAATTGAGCCGATACCCGACCGGTCTCACACCACCTTTTAGAAATATCCCGGGTCACAATGGACCATGAACCAGGCCGGTGGGTGGTAACACAATATTTATTTATTTTAATTTAAAAGAAAATCACACCATTTTTATATGGGGAAGCAATCACCACTGGGGTGATAATTACAATGAAAACCACTGAAATACACTTGGGTAACCTTCTACAGGAACATGTCCAAAGCGCAAATTAATAGGAGCACTTTTTCAATTAGGATAGATAGCACCAGAGTTAAGATTTCCCCCTGCACTGTTCCCTCAACCCACAAATAATCACATTCTGAGTGGATAGAAAGAATCAGCAGGTAGTCAGGGATATTAGGCAGCAAACAGAATCAGAATCCGACCTTCCCTCACAAAATAAGAGGATTTTAAACCCTCTGCAATGGCCTAAAATGACACTCGGATTTTAACAAATAATTAATTATATGTGTAATTAAATAATAATGTACACATGTTTTATCACAGTCTCAGGGCTATCATATCACTAGCAAGTGTATGGTAAGGTATCACAAAAGGCACACAGTTCACAAAGCAGGTTGAAATTGAAAACACAGTGCAGTCAATCACATATGGCAAAGTTGCATTTTTTTTTGTTTGCCGTTTTAAATGACAAAAACGTTTTTTCAGAAAAACGGGTGAAATACTCTGAATTGGAATGCGGTTTTTGGGCTAGGGGATAGATGCACATCACGGGGACATTATAGAAGTGAAAGAAGGGCTATAGCTAAAGAACTGGATGAGCTTTGCAAGATAAAAGGAGGTTCAGTTTTGTTAAAATAAAGCCGTTAAAGAGAGGAAATCAGTTTGGAAAGAAAAAGGACAAGTTTTACTTAAACTAGATTATTCAGACTAAATTGTTAAGGAAAGACGCAGTACGGTCCTGGCTTAATTTGCAACTTAACCCTTTCACCCCACGTTCAGATCTATGTGGGAATTAATTTAAATTATTCCAAATATTGCTAAGGAGTTAGAAGGTGAGGTGAATGAAAGAATTGCGCTAACACTAGAAAAACAAGGACAGGGTGCACAGAGAATTAGTACAGTTTAGACAAGTTATCAGGGTATGGATAGGATTACTTAGAAAATAGGGCAAAGACAAAGGGGTCAAGGTGGGGTAGGCTGTGTTGCTATGGGATGGGGAAATACTCACAGTCCACGCTTGAGTTTGGGATTTTGGACAGCCAACTGGGTTCTGGGCTCAAAAGGTTCTGATCACCGGATAGTGGGCTCTCCTGGCAAAAGACAGCTGGGCAAATGTCTGGTCACGCCACAGCTACACCTCAGCTGGATAGAGTGGGTAAGCAGGGCAAGTATGCAGCACTGGAGAATCGCAAAGCGGGCTCAGCCATCTTTCCCCTTTCTTCCTGAAGTTAGTGGGATTTTGTTATGGGGTTTTAGTGCTGAAGAGTAGTTCTGCCTGAATAGGAAGGCCTGGGTCAACTATCCCTTTTCTGGCAGTGCGGTCTGGAATCTTGCAGAGTGAAGGTGGGATATCTGGATACGCAGGCGCTGCAAAATTCAGAAGAGAGTGTGTTCTGTCAGCCACCCTTATTTATAAGCCATGGTGACATCATAGGATTATATGGTGGGGCAGGCTCTAAACAACGAGATTGGTTAGGGGTAATTGCTACTGCCTTCCTATCAGCTGGTTGGACTTTTAGAGATATGACTTTAGCTTTATGATGTGGGTTTACTATGTCCAGAACCTCCCACAGTTGATTTTGCCACAACCCAGTTTTGACATAAATGGCACATGTTTACAGTTGTGGCATCTTAACCAATTAAATAGGCAGATTACGTATTTTACGCAGAGCATCACAGTCCAATTATCATGGTTGTAGGACTTTGTGTCGCCCATATAATATTTTTTCGCAATTTTCCGTGATAAATATTCAACCTAAAATTCTATAACTTTATACATGGGTATAGATTATCATAAGTCATGTAAGTATTGAATTTCACAGTGGCATCATGTACACTTTCCTTTTCCTCAAACTGTTCAATTCTCTGCCATTTCTATTGAATTTTACAGTGGCATCATGTACACTTTCCTCAAACTGTTCAATTCTCTGCCATTTCTGTTCCCAATGTGACAGTGAAGGCTACCACGTCTTAAATTAAAAACCACAAAATGACATTTAAACTGTTAACTTTTTACATTCCTGCGAAGTCCTGTTGCAGAGATAAAAGCCTTTGAAGTTTATTAATAAAATAGTCTTTTGAGGCAAATGGCCTGCCTTTGTCCTCCAAATATGGTCATGTACTTCCAGTCTGCTCTTGAATTGGCTTTGAAGCTCCTATTAGAAGTCACAGGGACGTGTGATTTCCTTTTTCACATGTCCGTGTCCCAGAATCCCTATTGTAAGATGCCTCTGCACAGACAAAAGTCTGATGAGCCTAGGATATTCAGTGCTTTTGGTCCATTCAAAGTTTTCCAAGGTAGCAATTGGCACTCATGTGTCCTAGAATCTATTGTGGCTCCTTCTGTTGCTAGCAACCCCCCCAAGCAGAAACCTGTTTGACTAGTTTCAGAAGGCAGCACATGTCTTTATTTCTTATTTTATTTTATTTTTGTTCTGAATCAAAATCAAGCCTGTTAAAATAAAACATCCCATATATGTTCCCCAGCAAAAAAAACCTTTACATTGTTTAGGTCAAAACAGGGCCTTATTTCAACATTACACTTTTAAAACAGGCCTTTTTCCTTGTTTGCAAAAGCACATTTTAACACATAGTAAAGTCTACTGGGCTGACCTTTTCAAAAGGCTTTCTCTCTGAATTTCCTACATTGTTTTGCAGCCCCAGTCAGTTTCACTTATACAACAATCTGTTTAAGCCACAGGTCCATTGAAATTGACATAGACCCAGAGAGCCAGAGTCTCTTTTGCAGCATTGATATTTTCTATTTTGTAACTCAAAAGTCAAGCGTTTTCCCATGCGACTGAAAATAAAGCTTCTTTTGATTTCTCAGATTTGGCTGAAACAGCCTGTCACACAGGGATAATGTTTTAATTTGCTGGAGCACTATTGGGATATGGGTGCGCATGGCAGGGCCTCATTGATAAAAGCAGTGTAAGGTTGAACAGATGGAAATAGCGTCAGGCGCCATCATTATAAAGGCCAAATATTTCCTTTTTCAAGGGGAATGTGGATCAAGCAGTGCTGATTCTGAATTTTCTTCTTGGTGCATGTAAGCAATACACTGGCAGGCTTTCTCAGTGTGCCCCCTTGTTCCATCCTCCCCAATAGGTGCTTGGTAAGATGGTGCAGCAATCATTTTGTGGCTGTAAAACGCTGTTTTGATGCATGGCAATGGTGCTCCAAGGAGCCAGCGCAGCCATTTTGCTGGTTCTGCTGAAGTGCAGCTTGGTGAGGTGAGGAAGTACTTCTGAGTGGGTAAATATATCCCACAAATCCCCCCTGACTCTTCTGAGATTCCTTGTTGAGGGAGAGTAGGGCAAAGTGGGATTCGTCAAGTGGAGTCCTTCCATCATGGAGCGGTACGCCACGCTCCTCCTGTTGTCTCTCATTGGAGTGGGGAGCGACACCCACAGCTTCCCCCTTGTTCTTTCTTTGTGGTGTGGAGCGACACCCCCAGATTCTTCTTTGATCTTTTCTTTCCAGGTCCCAGGGAGGTCCTCCTTGGTCTATGAAGGGCACAACCAGTACAAATCTATTGAATAAATAAGAACTGGTTACTACATTTTCTCACTGACTGCCTTCCAAGAAGGTTGACAGCAGTGGGACACATGCATTGTAATAATAACAGTACTTTGATGATAAAGACTAATGATCACTCACAACACATAGATAACTACTGATTTGACTACAATTTCTGATAATCCCTTTTGTCCTGACAATGAAGAAAAAACCTCCCTGTTAAATAATGATACCTATAAACCTACCTGTTCCCTTCTGGTTCTTCTTTTTCTTGTTCTTATGCTCCATATTTCGAATGGATTGTCTCCTCCCACGTATTCCTCATCTTGTGCTAAATCGTTATCTCCAGCTTGGCTGCTTCGGGAAAATATTTTCTCGGCAGAGGGCGCTGTGCTCGAGGTCGTGGCGTCGATTGTCCTTCGACGTACTCCGTACTCTGTCGACGTCACCGATGGTATAAGTAGCTCGAGCCGCGCCCGTTGCTTCAGTTCCGTTTTTCCGATCGCTTCGCTATCGAGAACGGCGCGCTTCTATTTTCTGTGAAGAAAACGTCATCATCTTCGACACCTTCGACACCAAGGACTGGGTTTAAGAAGTGTGCAGATTGTGGATCTAAGATGTCGATCACCGATCCCCACCGGATTTGTCTCTGGTGTCTCGGTTCCAGTCACCGAACCGACAGCTGTGGGTCCTGCCAATCGATGACCGAAAAAGCTCTTTGTGAGAGGAGAGGTAAACTGTCGGTGGGGAGGGAGGCCTCAAAAAAGGTTTTGTCAAAAAAACATAAAAAAGCAACTGATTCTAAGGGATCGGATCGCTGTAGGCACTCAAAGAGATCTCGATCTAGGAGTAGATCGAGACATTCTTCGTCGTCATCGAAAAAAATGAAGAGGAGACATAGATCTCCCTCATCATCTTCTTCAGAGTCGACCGAAGAAATTCGTTGTCCGACTAAATCGGATTCTCCCAGTAAGTGGGAAGAATTCCGCAAAAAGATGATGGAGGTTTTCGAGAATGCGGCCTCAACCCCCTCGAAAGAACCTAGAAAAAGCCATACCCCTAAAGTCGCTCCATTGCACGACAAAGGGAAGTCCAAGGCTACTATGGCCAAGACCAGTAGCGTCGAGGAATACAAAAAACCTTGAGTCGACGTCAAACCGTCGAAGAATCTTCGAGAGTCGAGCACCTCTCCAGTGCCGGCCAAGAAACACAAATCGTCGAAGACTTCGACAACTTTGTCGACGCCCTCGACGTCGATAATTTCGACACCAAAGCCAAATGCATCATCAACGCCGTTATCAAAGTCATCTTCGAAAACTTTGAAGACTTCGAAGACACCCTCGAAAACTTCGAGGGATTTGCCATTTCCTTCGAAGCAGATTAAAGAAGAAGAAAGGAGATTCACTCCTTTGCCCAGATCAGACTTTTTCAAATCTATGTCTGCAATCTATGAAGAGTCTGCTTCAGAAGAAGACAAAGTTACTCCTTTGGGAGTTACTTATGGTACAAGACAAGTTCCTGAAGAACTTATTGACCAGGAATCTAGAATGAGAGACCTGAGTGATACTCTACATGTGCCAGTGGAGTTGACACATCCCCAGAATTAGAGTTCGCCAAACCTGATCCTGCAGAGCATGCAGATGCTGGGTACAGGGGTCTTATAACCAGGGTAGTTGAATACATGGGTTGGGGTAATACTTCACCCATTTTTGAACAAGATGACATGACTGATATTATCGTCAAGGGACCTCAGAAGGATCCTGTTCTCCCTTTTCACAGGGTCCTTCAAAGGACTGTGGAGAAAAACTGGGAGAAACCAGAAACCATTGCTGTTGCAGATGGCACTTTTCCAAGAAAATATAGACCAGCTGGATCGGATCCTGAATATTTGAATAAACATCTGACTCTAGAGAGTTTAGTCATTCAAGTAGCATCCACTTCAAAACAAACTACTTATCCAACTATCCCTCCAGATAGAGAGGATAAAAAAATTGACGCCTGGGCACGTAAAATTTTCACGTCAGGCAGTATGGCACTTAAGTCGGCAAATGTCACCTGTACCCTAGCCAGGTTTACCCATACCCTGTGGGACTGTATTTCGGCAGCGGCTGATCATATTCTGGAAGGCGAGGAAAGGGAAGGCTTCCTGAATATAGTCAAAGACGGGAAGGAGGCAATGGGGGAATGCCTCCAGTCTGGACTGGATACTGCTGATACTATCAGCAGATCCATGGCTGCAAGCGTTGTGCTATGCAGATTTGCGTGGTTGAGGAAGTCGGGATTTGCACTAGATGTGCAAGCTAGACTCCTCAACATGCCCTTTGATGGCTCGAGGCTCTTTGGCAGAAAGGCTGATGAAAGCCTAGAGAAACTTCAGACCTCGAAAGCGGCAGCTAAATCACTTAGCGCCTCTTTGCCCCAGCCTCTAAAACCCTATTCCGGCTCCTCTTCCTGGAGGGGTCGTTCTTTTCGATACTACTCCTCTTTTGGTAGAGGAAGAGGACAGGCTTCTCAAAGGGGCAAAAGGAACTTCCCTCGTGGAGCACGGGGAAGAGGTGCAAAATCAGCCTCAGGAGTGGCATCTGTACCCTCAGCCACTCCTGCAGCCGCCTCCAAATCCCTCTGAGACCTTGTTACACAAAACACCAGTGGGAGGCAGGATCTCTCAACATCTGAAGGAATGGCGGGGCATTACCTCAGATGCTTGGCCACTGGAAACAGAAGCCCAAGGTTACTGTCTCCCCTTTCTAAAAAGGCCTCAGAATCATCCACCGGGAGCCAACTCCGTCAAAATTCCGGATCCGCTCCTGTTGCAGGAAATTTTAACCCTGCTAGAGAAAGGTGCCATAGAACTGGTACCTGTAGCGGGGAGGAACAGGGGTTGGTACTCCCCATATTTTCTCATCCCAAAAAAGGACGGAGGACTGAGACCCATCTTGGACTTGAGAAACTTGAACAAGTTCCTCAGGAAGGACAAGTTCAAGATGGTGACTCTTTCTAAGATTCTTCAGGCTCTCCAACTCCAAGATTGGTTGGTATCATTGGACCTTCAGGATGCTTACCTTCATGTGCCAATCCATCCACAGCACAGAAAGTACCTGAGGTTCGCGATTGGCAATTCTCATCAGTTTCGAGTTCTGCCATTCGGGTTGACCTCCGCCCCGAGGGTTTTCACCAAACTGTTGGCGGTTGTGGCAGCAATCTCAGGAAAGGAGGTATTCACATATATCCCTACCTGGACGACTGGTTGATCAGAGCAAGTTCTCCAGTACAAGCTCAGGAACATCTTTCGATCACCTGCCACTTCCTCCACAAACTGGGCTTCCCACATGATACCAGCCCAGAATCTCCAGTTTATTGGAGCAGTCTTGGACACTTCCTCGGGAAAAGCCTCGCCTCCCGAAGTGAGAGCTCTCCACATCCAGCAGATGGTAACAAAATTCCAGAATGCCCAACGTCTACCGGCCTTCAATTTTCTCAGGTTGCTCGGCCTCATGGCATCCTGCATTTTCCTAGTACCAGAGGCCAGGTTGAGAATGAGATCCCTTCAATGGGCACTCAGATCTCAGTGGTCCCAGTTCTCAGGGAATATGTCGGATCTTCTGCAAGTCCCAAGCGCAGTTGCTCAGGATCTTCTATGGTGGGCTTGCAACGACAACATTCTCAAGGGAGAATCTTTTTGGCAACCATGGCCGGAGATAACGGTAGTGACGGACGCCTCACTCACGGGGTTGGGAGCACACACCAACGATCTGACAATCAGCGGTCGTTGGTCTCCATCGGAGTCCAAACTGCACATCAACCTATTAGAGCTGAGGGCAATCAGACTAGCTCTGAAGGCCTTTCTGCCCTCTGTACAGGGAAAGAATGTTCTGATAATGACGGACAACACAGTGGCCATGTACTATCTCAACAAGAGAGGAGGTGTAGGGTCACTGCCACTGTGCAGAGAGGCAATGCAGCTCTGGTTCTGGGCAATACGAGAAGGAATCTCTCTGTCGGCAATTCACCTAGCCAGAGAGAAGAACATGGCGGCAGACGCTCTGAGCAGGCAGACCACGGTCTCTCACGAGTGGGAGCTGGCTCAGGAAGTCCTTCTGGAGATCTTCGCCCTTTGGGGAACCCCTCAAGTGGATCTGTTCGCCACAGCGATCAACCGGAAGTGCGATCAGTACTGCTCAAGGGAATTTCCTCAAAGAGGAGCTCTGGGAGATGCATTCGTAGTGGAGTGGAAGTTTCCACTGCTGTATGCGTTTTCCCCAGTCCCCGTGATTTCTCAAGTAATCAGGAGGTTGAGAAAGTTCAGGAAAACCATGATCCTAATTGCCCCGGATTGGGCCAGGAGGACGTGGTACCCGGACCTTCTAGACATGTCCATCTGCCCTCCAATACGTCTTCCGCAAAGAGAGGATCTTCTCTCGCAAGAGGAAGGTCGGGTTCTCCATCCAGAGGTCAAGACACTCAACCTTCACGCATGGTTTCTGAGAGGTTGAGATACAAGGATTGGGATCTTCCGGATGACGTAATGGAAATCTTGCTTTCGGCCAGAAGACCAGCAACAAAGTCTTTGTACCGATGTCGCTGGAATAGGTTTAGTAACTGGTGCAAAGACAAGGATGTGGACCCTTTTCAGTGTGGCACCCCAATGGTGCTTTCCTTTCTGCTACATCTAGCTAATCTGGGGCTCCAGATAGGAACAATAAAAGGATACCTTGCTGCGCTGTCCATTTTCAAGCGCTCCTCGGAAGAGGTTTCATATTTCAAAATACCGTTAATAATTCAATTCTTAAAGGGGCTCACTAATGTATACCCTCCAGTACCTTTTCATGTACCAGCCTGGGACTTAAATTAAGTATTAAAATTCTTGACTTGCATACCTGTTGAGCCTCTGCACTCATGTCCATTGAGGCTTTTGACTCTAAAAACTGTCCTACTTGTGACCCTATCATCAGCCCGCAGGGTTAGCGAACTTCAGGCTCTCTCATGCAAACCACCATATACTATTTTTTATAAAGATAAGGTAGTCCTTAAAGTTAAACCTTCATTTTTGCCAAAAGTAGTCTCGGGCTTCCATTTGTCACAAAAAATAGTACTTCCTATGTTTTATCCTCCTCCTCACCTGGGCAAAGAAGAGGAGAGATTACATAGATTAGATCCCAAGAGGGCTCTTAGTTTTTACATCTCTAGGATGGCTAAATTGAGACAAGATGACCAACTGTTTGTAGGTTACACTGGTCAAAAATTAGGCTCATCTGTAACAAAACAGACCATTTCCCGCTGGATCATATTGGCCATTGTTGAATGCTACAGACTATCAGGAAAAGAACCACCAGATGGGCTTTGTGCCCATTCTACAAGGGGAATGGCTACTTCTGCGGCTCTAAAGAGGGGAGTCCCGACAGCAGACATTTGTGCAGCTGCAACCTGGAAAACAATACATACCTTTGTTAAACATTATTGTTTGGACACTGCCTCCTCTAACGAGGGTTTATTTGCAAAGGCAGTTCTGCATTCTGTCCACGAAAACTGAAATGGTACTCCCACCTCCAAAAAATTGATACTGCTATGGGAGCCTATCACAAGATGAGGAATACGTGGGAGGACACAATCCATTCGAAGAACAAGTTACTTACCAACTGTAACGTTCTTTCGACTGGATGTTCCTCCCACGTCTTCCTCATCGACCCTCCCATCCTACCCCCACAGTACAGTTTACGTGTTCTTACACTTTCCTCTCACGAAGAATGTATCGGTCATGGGACACGCCTGGGTGTTCCTCCTATATATATTTCATCGAAAAAACAACTGAAGCAACGGGCGCGGCTCGAGCTACTTATACCATCGGTGACGTCGACAGAGTACGGAGTACATCGAGGGACAATCGACGCCACGACCTCGAGCACAGCGCCCTCTGGCGAGAATTTTTTTTTCCGAGGCAGCGAAGCTGGATATAACGATTTATCACAAGATGAGGAATATGTGGGCGGAACATTCAGTCGAAAGAACGTTACAGTTGGTAAGTAACTTGTTCTTCTCTATTTGATTTTCTCTTGGCTCCTCAATTTGCAGCAAAGTGTGCCCAGGGTGATGTCATGATGCCTACCCCTGGAGAACCAGGCCAGGCCCAGCACCCCCGGGAGCAGGCATCATGCCCCCGGGTAAAAGCCCAGCGGCCCCTTATAGGGGCTCTTTGGACTCTGTCCTTGCGCCTTTGGCGCCAAGCTGATGTTGGACATCAGTCCTGGCGCCATAGGCGCCAGGCTCATAAAGGAAAGTGTTTGGTGCACTTACCTGATGCAGACCATGCTGCATACTCACCTGATGCAGACCATGCTGCATGAAGACCCAAGCCAAATGAGGCTTAGGAGGGACTATTTTACTGAAGGGACTATTTTGTTACTTAGGTGGGGCTGTGGAAGAATACTTACCTAGGACTTCTTCCAAGGCTATTTAAGCCACGCCCGGACAGCCACAAGTGCTTCGCGTTGTTCTGCATCCCAGCAGCTGAACGCTCACTGTGTCTGCTCCTGCACCTGGACTCCAGCCACGCCCGCCTCGAACCTGGAACACCTGTAAGGAAAGAAGAGAAGAGAAAGGTGAAAACCAAGAACTTATTCAAACTTCTTACCTGCATCCGGAATCTTCACGCCAGCATTCTTGAAGAAAGACTTCCATTTAAAAGCATCGCGTTGCTCGCTGCAGCGCCGCGCTTCACTCACCTGTCCTCGAGACATCTCCCGGCTCCATCGCGGCTGTCAGCACCGGTCGCCACATCTCTGCACCTAGGGGAGAGAATAAGAGACAAAAGGTGAGCAGAGGGAACACAGGAGGAAAGCCGAATTTTCAGCCATAATACTTACCGGCTTTTCTTGGTGAACCATTCCACATTTCGGGTCGGCGCCGCTTCGTTGGCAGGTACCGCACCCCGGCCCCTATGGGGAAAGGACAAAAGACATTACTGGGGAATTATAAAGACATTTGGAGGGGTCGCCCTCATCACTAACTCACCTGATTTTACCATCAGCAATTTAACCCCTCAACGCATCGCCTTCGTTCTGCACCTGAAATAAAGGATCACAGGTTAGGAAGACAACATAAAAAGAGGCTCACACTTGAACTTTTGAATCTTCATACTTACGGTGTATCGCTCAGAAAAGTCAAGTGGATTTTGCCAGCGCCATTCTGAAAACCAGTGAAGTAACTGGACGAACGCGCGCCCCTGCACCAGAAACAGGATGGAGAGTTCATCCTTCCAAACCATAAGGTGAGCTTAAACCGGCGGTTTTGGAGGAAGTCAGAGAAGAACGAAGGGGGAAAGGGGGGAGCAAGCACACTATTCTGCAGACAGTTAATCCCCTTTCTCATCTGCAGAAGGATATTCCTACGGGCCAGACAAGCAAGATTTGGGGGTCCTGTTCAATCGGTGGTTCAAGTTCTGCGCATCACGCTTGAAGAGGCCACAGCAACCCAGACTAAACCAGCGCCTCCGTGGGAGCCAGGTGAGCGTTACAGGTGACAACTTTTTAACTGATTAATATGGACCCATTTCTCTTCTGCCAACTCTCCTTTGGGGATGCAGATTCTATAGGCGACAGATGAAATTTGATCTACAATTTCAAAAGGACCGCGCCAGCTTGGTAAAGATTTCTGCTCCTTGGTCTGGTTCCTTTGGAAATTGTACAAGTAGACCGTCTCCTACTTGGTATTGCTTTTTGGTGGTTTTTAAGTCATATTGTGGCTTCATCCCCTTTGCAGATGTTTCCAGATTCCGCTGAGCGTACGCACAAGCATGTTGAAGGTATTTTCTTAGATTCTGAACATACTCATCTGTTGTGGAGGCATTTATCAGTGTCTGCTCTTGTGTTCTGTAGAACAGATGCTGAGGTAGCACCATCCTTCGCCCAGTCATTAGCTCAAATGGAGACATCTTGGTCGCAAAAGAAGGTGTAGATCTGATGGCTATCATGACGAGCAGTAATCGGATGTCCCAACTTGGCCCAGAGTCTGCCACAAACTTTTTTAGAATGCTCACAATTGTTTTGTTGTACCTCAACTCGCCCACTAGAGGACTGCAGTATGTAATGTGGAGTTTTCTTTTTACCCCAAGTATCTCCCACATCTTTGTCATCACCTTGCTGGTGAAGTGACTCCTCAGTCTGACTCAAACCTTTGGGGTAGGCCAAAACGCGAGAGGATGTGGTTGATCATCAGGACCTCTGCTGTTTCTGCCTTGCAGTTCAGTTTGGGGCCGTGAGACATTCCACCGATTTGGTAAACAAGCATGTCACGGTTAACATGTACTTGTTCCCCCTAGAGGAGCGAATCACGGGCCCGATGAAATCTACTTGTAAATCTGACCAAGGCAGTGTCATCCCCCTCTTCTGGAGGGGAGCTCGGTGTGTGAGTGAAGTTGGTTGAAATTGTGCACACACAAGACACCCCATCAAATATTGGTTGAGGTCCTGCCCCATGTGTGGCCAGTATGCAATCTCCTGCAAGATTTTTAAAGTAGTGTGAAACCCCCGATGACCGGCTGTGGCCGCGTTATGGGCATGACTAAGCATCAGGCTTCGGAATGAGATAGGCACCCCCCACTGGTCACAGCCAGAGATGTACCTCCTGACCAACAAACCGTCTTGGATTCGGAACATTTTTGGACAAGTCATCAACACTCTGAGGTCCTCTTTCCCAATGTAATAGGTATCCGTCGGGGGAAAGTTCTCAGGGTCCTCAATGTGTTGATAAAATGTCCCAATAATTGGATCCCCTTTTTGTGCCGTAATAAATCAGCATCTGGGGTCTCCTTACTCCACTGTGCAGTTTAGAGTTCATTGTGAGCATTTGTCTGG
The DNA here is from genome assembly GCF_040938575.1 of Ambystoma mexicanum. Taxonomy (NCBI): domain Eukaryota; kingdom Metazoa; phylum Chordata; class Amphibia; order Caudata; family Ambystomatidae; genus Ambystoma; species Ambystoma mexicanum. Next base: position 73,489,443 of record NC_090933.1, read on the forward strand.
GACCTAGTGACAACAGCGACCTGAATTTCCCCCAACAGGGACTCGATCTTGAGGAGTCCCCCTGGATGGCTCCGGTTTTGGCCAGCTGATAAGCTAGGTCATTTCCAGTTTTGTCTGGCCCCTCTATTCTGGAATGACCCTTGATCTTCTTCTAATAGATGGTCATCCCACTAGAGGTGACCAGATCATTAATATTTTGGATTAGCTTGCCATGTTTGAGAGGTTTGTTATTAGCACACAGCTCCAATTAACCAGGTGCTCCACGAACCCGTTCCGGACATAATCTGAATCAGTGATTATGACCAGTTTGTGGAGTTGGTGTTGGACGGCAGTGAGGATGGCCTGATGAACTGCCATCAACTCTGCCAACTGACTACTGAGAGGACTGATTTTGTACCCAGCGGAGGGTTCCGGGGCATCATTTGCCCAGGCATTCCTAACGCCGGCCACCAGTTCCCTTTCCCCGTTGTTGTCAACATGGTAGGAATCCCCCATCCACATAAGCTGTGGGCATTCCCTCGCATTTCAGGTATGCCTCCATGTTGTCCAGGATTTTAAGACTTTCGTCCTCGAGACAGTTTTCTCTGGCCAATCATGCAAGTCTGCCGGGCCTAGAGACCCAAGCTACTCCTCACTGATGACGCCCAACAAGGCTGAAACATGTCTGGGGATGCTTGTGGTTTCGTGCAGAAGGGATGTGACCTAGCAGTTCGGGCTGGACTGCCCCTTTTGGGGTAGGACCAAGCCTGATTTGCATATGGTTTTCCCCTTCTGTAATGGCTTGGCAGGCTGAAAAACGATGGTCTGGAGGGTTACCCAGAGCTTTGCCCGTGGTTATGATTAATTCAAAACCTTCCAGCCATCAACTTTCTGTTTTGCTACAATCATGCAAGTCAGCCAGACCCTGCCTGAGGGGACTCTTCTTGTTTTGGCCATATCTGACCTCCAAAGGAAAGCCTTGCATTGACAGAATACAGGAAGTAATTCTGGAATTACTCACATTTCCGGCCTGGATTCTGTCACTTTGGAGGAATTTCCGAGGCTGGTGTGGAGTCTCCACTATGATGTTTTTCAATGCCCACAAAGTTGCCAGTAGTGCCTTCTCACAATCGTTGAATTTTTCCTCCACAGAGGATAAAGTCTTGCTTGCATAGGAGATGACTTTATTGACCTTGTCGTACTTTTGATATAATACTGCTATTAAGCAGGTATTTGAGAACCCTGTCTTCAAGAAGAACTCCTTGTTTTTGACAGGGTAAGCTAGACAAGGCACTTGTGAGGCTTCTTTTGAGTTGCTTTACTGTCTCGGCACTCCCATTTGACCCCCCCTTCAACAGATGGATATGGGGTCTTGTGACTTCTGCGTAATCCTCAATGAATTTTCTACTGTAATTAGTCCGTCCAAGGAGGCTTCTTAGCTCACACAGAGTTGTGGGGTCTTTTAGTTTTAGGAGTGCTTCCACTTTTCTTTTCTAGGGGACAGAGACCCTCAGGAGTTATCTCATACCCCAAGAATTTGACACGGGTCCTGCACCACTATGCCTTTTGTAAGGACAGTTTTGTTCCGGCAACCCTCAACTGGGTCAGAACATAACGGATTTCTGCTATATTTTCCTGCACAGTTGAGCTTTTTATCAGGACATCATCCATATAGGCCAGGTTACCCCTTTCACCCAAGTTGGGCATGGCCTTATGCAGGAAGATGTTGAATTTGTTGCCGGAGTTTATGTATCCGAAGGGAGTCCCAGACCACATGTACTGCTGCCCCCGACGGTAAAGGCCAGCTTGTATTGGTCCTCCCTACTGACAAGCACGGTCCAGTACCCATTTGTTAGGTCAATGGCAGTGTATACCCTTAACCCCTGGATCTGGGTCAGTCCTTGGTCAATGTATGGGAGAGGCCATCGGGACATGTGGACCCGTTTATTTAGCTCCCTAAGGTCTGCACAGAGTCTCCATTGGCCATTTGGTTTTAAGATCCCCAGAACCAGATTATTAAAGGTGCTGCGGACTGGATGAATGATCCAACGGGACTCAAGGTTTTTGATGATTTCCGTCAGGGACTCCATGGATGGGAGAGGAAAGCGATATTGATTCACAAACGCAGGAGTCATTCCAGGGTACATGTGAATTGTTGTAGTATGGATTTCGGTGCAACCACAGTTGTATGAGTCCACCACAAAGAGATCTTGAAAATCTAAGAACACCTGTTTCAACTTTTGTTTTTGCTCCCGAGTCTCACAGGCATCAGCTGTTGATCCGTTCTTCAACCATTTGCCTGAAGCCTGGAATGACTTCAGGTTTTGCTATCTCAGCTGCTTCCTCCAACTGGGTGGAGGGGGTCTCTGGTTAGAGTATTGAGCTGGACAGAGGGTTTTAGCTAGGAGAGGCAGTCATTGTTGACCTGGAATATCACCCCATCCTGCCTGATGTCATAGGTCACCTATTCCTCACCATAAGGGCAGGAAGAGTACACCAGGAAATTCCCCCCTTGCCGGGTGAAGATCCTGTCTGTTGGTAAGTCATTGTCACAGTCATTGTCAAAACAGTCATTGGGGATTGGTCCTATCAGTTCATTCCCTAAAGCCATGGAAAAATGTTGGTCATCAACCGTCATTCCAATGATGGTTCCTGCGCCCAGAGTGATACTCCTGAGGTCGCTGTTATCCACCACTATTGGAATGGTGTTGCGTTCTACATTGACTAGTGGGGTTGGGTTTAACCCAAACCACTGCTGTTGGAGAAGGGCATTGAGGTGTACATATGCGTCAGGACTTTGCAGTTTCTGTCCTATTTTCATTTTTAATTCAAGTGGGAATTGTCGGGTCCATCCTCGGATGGTGACTTCCTCTCCAATTTGAACTTCAACTGCATACGGCAGAAATTGGGCTGACCGAAATGCTTTTTCTGAATCATCAAAGTCCATTAGATTGCCCCCTAGTCGGGACCAGGCTTTGTAATTAATCAGGTCAAAATGAATGGCAAACCGATTGAGAATGTCACTGCCTAAATAGAATGCAGCAGGGACATCTCGTAAGTCCCAACAATTAAGTTCTATTCTTTTATTACCTATAGACATTTTGAGCATACACTTATTGATCAATTTAAATGTGGTAATGGCTGGATCTTTTGGGAGCTGTCTGAACGTGGCTTCGCTGATGAAGCTCTTTACGTTGTTCACTCACACTCGGACGCGAACAGACTCCTTCCCCTCATTTAACTGAACAGGGATGAACAAGTGTTCTCTAATTTTCTGAATATCAGCTAAACTTTGAGCTGGTTTCTCATCACTTTTGACTATAGGATAGGGATTTTCAGATTGTGAATCAGTATAAACTTTCAAAGCGTTTCCTTCTAGTGTGGAATGCCACTTAAAACAGGAAGGTTGATTTTCAGGAATGGAGAGGAGTTCCCCTCACCAGTTTGTTGTCCTACAGCAATTACTGTCACGTCAGGTATTTGATTCTTCTGGAAATGAAACTCAGTATGATCAGATTTTTGTTCAACCATGTGGCATGTGCCATTTAAACTAACATGGTTGACACTCCATTTTAATTTTATTGGCCTGTTAGTGTGAGTCCAGAGGACCTTGTTCACACAGTCTATTAGGGGGTACAACCTGTGCAGGATGTCATTCCCCAGTAGACAGGGTGTTCCCTCTGGAGTCACGACTATGACCAGGTGGTTTACTTTGCGTCATCCATTTTTTATTTCCAAATCCACAGTCCCCTCGACAGGAATTTCCTTTCCGTCAAAGTTCTGCAGTTGCCCAGGAAGAGGGGTGCGAGCGATCCGTTATCTCTCTACCCTTCCTGAATTTATCTGAATAAAAGCCCCTTTTGACGGAATAGTGGCTTGGGATCCAGTGTCCAGCAGTGCTGAAATTGTACATTGCCCTTGCACTTGGAGGGGGGCATAAAATCTCCCCTCTTTCTCCTCAAGTGGGCAAAGGTCATGTGCATTTTGGGCAAGCTGGGTGGTCAATTTCTTTATTTTGGACTCTGACACAGTGGCATTTTGGACAATTTTCTGTGTCTGGGGATCTGTAATACAAATTTGACAGCCTGAAATAGCTGGGGATTTGGGAATCCCCTGTTTCCCTAATTCTGTGCTGCCCCCTTTTACCTAGAGGCAGTCACTAGGACCAGTTTGTGGGGGAGGATCCCTCCTTTACTATTTTACTCTCAAAATGTCAATTCTGGTGTTCAGAGATGGGTGACTCTGAATCAGTCCCCACACCCACCCAGTCTTCATTCTGAACTCTCGGGACCTATTTTTCTTTGTGAGGAATTCCCCGTCCCTGAAGGAGAAGATTTCTTTCCCAGAATCCTCTAAGGATCCTTCCCCTTCAAACTGGAGGACACTCACTTCCTCCACAAAATGGGCCTTTTTACTGTCTTTATTTCTCCTACCCATCCTCTGTTCCCTGGGTCGCAGATTTTCGGGGGCAAGAGATTTTTTTTTCCGGTTCCTGGGTGTCCAGAGGTTTTTCACAGGTGAGGAAGGAAGCTTCCTCTCGGGCCTTACACCACCCTTCCTCCCGTGCCTCTTCCTCTGGAACCGGCGAATTGTCTGGGTTCTCTCCCCATCATTGTTATGGGGTGCCAGACCCTTGGTTTGTGGGGTTCTGAGCCCCCATGTTCATCTGAGGGTTTTGTTGAGCCCTCAACATGCGACACAGATCTTGGGTGAGGTTCTGGACCTGGCGCTCCAGTTGCGACACCCGTTCCGGCTGGTACAGGGGTCTTTGTTCGTATCTAGGGGTTTCACTGGAAGGGTAACTATCCTTTCTCCCGGAGTACCCTGGGTACTGGGGATTTTGGTAACCCTCTCCTGGATTGGGTTGTCTGGGTTCCTGAAACCGGGGAAAGAAAGGAGGGTCGTCCTGCAGGTTGGGGTTTTGTGGATACCGGGGAAAGAAACTTTTAACCCAGGATTTGGGGGATTACTGCCCTCCTGACGGAAGTTAGGAGGGAAGTTTCCTGGCGGAGTGCTTACCTGATTGGATCCCCCCTTGGGCTGGGGGAGTCCATAGATACCCCATTTTAGGTTGGTTGCCCTTGTATCTGGGACTTATATAATCGGGAGAATTAGGGGTCCCATTAGTGGGATTACCTCCCTGATTGCCCCCTGTTTGTGATTGGGCTGAATGCCTTCTTGGCCTCTGGTTTTGCTGGTTTGGGATTGGCGCATTTTTTAGGCTGGCCCATTTCTATGTCCAAAATGGGGGCAACCTTCACCTCTGCTGCAGCAGGGGTGTTGGCTGGCTTGAAGTTTTTAACCAGATTTTTATTTTCTGCCGGTTTTTGGGCTTCATATATCCGGGTAGCCTGCTCTATTACCCAGTCCAGAGATCTTTTATCATGGAAATCCCTCACAAGCTGGGTCACAATGTATTTGGGAGCCCATGAAAGTAGGTAGTGATAAATTCTGTGCTATCCGTGCGCACCCTCCTGGTAGTTTGGGCCAAGGCACGTTTTTTATTCCTGCACACTCTTATGGGGCCTGGTCTTCTCCACATTGTTGATTGTAGGCTGCTTTGCAAACCTCTTGGGGGTTTCTATGGGTGGAAAAGTGCTTCAAGATGGACACTTTGTAGGTGGACCATCTTGAATGTTTTTTGATCTTCCAATCTAGCAAACAAGCTGGAGTACTCCAGAGAGAATATCAATTTGGCATAATCTATACAGTTCTAGCAATCTTTTATGTGAAATGTGTCCATCATTTGGTCATAGAATTCCAAATGCTCCCAGACAGAATATATTGCGTTTTTATTGTACAGTGTCATGAAATTCCTGATGGCCTTGATCTGCCTAATGGGGTCTTTTACCAGAACTCTTTTTGGTTTATGTGCCTTCTTTCGCCGCATCACCTAAATCCATTCGCCCTCTGACTCAGAGGCGCTGCTATTTGTGGTCCCCTCATGATCATCTAGGTGCTCCCTGATTCTGTGAGCTTGGGAAGGGCTTGCAGAATGGTGGGGGCTAGTTTCTTCTCCCCTGTGGCGCACAGGAGAATAGTCTTCTGACTCCTCCCTGCTTCCAGGGTTGGCAGGGTATTCCCCCTCTGCCCTGATTGGGTGGAGGTCTTCAGGATACTCTTTTGGGGCCCTCTTTTCCTGTTGTTCTTGTGCAAATTGAACAAACGGGTCCTTTTGGGGGTAGTGCAGATCGACTTCCCTGACTTTCTGCTCATAGGAGGTTTCCGGGTCAGAGGCATCAGCCATTATATTTTTGTATCTATTCAGGGATGCCCTTCTATCAATTTCTGGGGGACGCTGACTTGTCAGCTCCACCATGCTAGGCCTATTTAATTCTGATGGCCTCATGGTTTCTGGATCATGTGAACTGGTAGCCATGAAGTCAGCATTGCGCAAAGTATTAAATGGGTTGGAGTCCCTCAGTACCGAGGTCATCATACTATGATCAGGGGTTGCCCTGTCCCTCTCTACCTACTCGGGGTCCCTCCAGTTTGTATTAGATCTAGGATACCCTTTCTCCAACCTCGCTAGTTTTTCCTTCTCTGCCCCTACCTCTTGATAATAAGCAAAGATCTGAGCCTTTTGCTGGGCTATCAGGGCTTTACTGGCCTCTATGACCTGCTCTTGAGCTGCCACTTGCTTGTGGAGCCCATCTTTCTCCTCACAGAGGGCCTCTTTATCCCTTTGTGCTGCCTGTATAGTTTGGGAACACTGCGTCAATTGTTGTTGCAGGAGGCTCACCACCTGAGTTTGTGCATTTTTAGTTTGGGTGTTCTCTTCCAGAGCACCTTCTACCCGTCTGATGTGCTCCAGTAACTTTCAATATTCTGTTTTGAGTTCATTTAGTTTCCGGAGGCCCAACTCACTTTCCTGTAACTCTGTTTTTACATTGCTTACTTCCTGACATAGGGCATCTTTCTCCTGATTTAGAGTGCCCCTCTGTTCACCCAGGTCATCCTTTGTTGCTTGATGGTATTTAATTTCTGGTGCTCTAGATCAAATTCTGCTTGGGAGTGGAGTTCTTTAATAATGAGTTTATTATTCTCCTCTTCTAACCTTTTGACCTGATCTTGCAGCATGTTTATTTGTCCTGAGCAGGCCCTGTTATATGTTAATTGTTGAGTCAGCTTCTGTTGACTCTACAATTTTTCTGACATTCTATTTTTAATACATCTAATTGGGCCTCTTGGTCTATATAATTCTGCTGTTGGATAACCAAGTCCTCTTTTAATTTTTTAATGTAATTTCCAGATTCTACCTCCGAATGTTGGGTCTTTTGTAATTTTTGTTCTGCTAATTTTAGCTCAGTCTGAATTTGAGCTAAAAATTCGGATTGATTTTGCGCAAGCGTTCTATTTTCCTCATGCTTTTCCCGCATCACTCCCATATGGAGATACATGTAGGCTGTGATTCTGACCATTTTAATTTGCTCCTCTTTAATTTTAAGGGTCATGTATAACTTGCTCAAAGCTTGATGTAATATGCCACCGTCCTGCCACATATCCATGTTCATGGCGGTGCCCTGTTGCATCATTTCTTCTATCCAGACTTTTTCATCTTGTTCTGGCCATTCCCCCTGACAAATAATTTGTGCATAAGGTGCTCCCTAGCCATATAGATCTCTACTGTGGCCATTTTGGAAAGTGTTCTTTCTTTATTAATTGATTTATGTAAAGGTGACATGTATTCTGTTGCTGTTTGTCTATTTTTGGGGTTGATTTAGCTTTAATGTTATACACAGGCCTGGTACTTAGAATATTTGTTTTGGGGAGGTGCTTCTAAAGTGTAACCCAAACATTTAATTGCAAATAACTTTGACTTGCAGGGCAGATTTGGCTGATATTTTGCAAATGAAAAGTATTTCACTGCACCATCCCACTCCCCACCCCCACCCCAGACTGGAAATCTTGCGAAAGATTTGTTAAAAAATGAAAAAGTTATAAAGAAAGCAAAAAATGCAGTTTTCGGCTTACTCACATTCATTTCCCCTTAGAGAAAAAGTCCACATTTCTGCGCACCGCACAGCAAAAACTGCTGGACGGAATTGGACCAGGTACGAAACAACTTGGGCACGAAGGGTTGACTCGATTTCCATGAGTGGTATTGGGTTATTCCATCTAGTAGTTCTTAAAATATTTTACAGAGAAGGGATTGCCCCCTTCTCCCAAACTTATATCTGTATCTCCCATTGTGCTTTGCAGCAGAGAGGCTTTTCAGAAATGAAAAGGCCACCATTTTTTTTGTTCGATGCGAGAGATATTCATGAATATTTTAAAAATATTTGCAGTTATCCAAAAACAAAGAGTGGAAAAAATGCCTTTTGGAGGAGGACAAAGGATGTAATGGCATCAGGCTAGAGGTAGGGCGGGACGAAGAGGAAACCATGTGAAATTGGGGAGTTGGCTGGTGACCAGGTTCAGAGCTCGAACGTTTTCGCTCATTCGGGGTGTTTTTGAAAATGGTATCAGGGATGAAAGTGCTCCACACAAACAATAACCACGAATAATTTTGAAATGGAGAGAGTTAAAAATATAGATTAATACAAAAAAGTGGAATTTTACAACTACAGTGAGGTTTGGGGTAACCTATTTGGGCAACATGTCAAGGGGTACAATATGGCACTGGCCAGTGAGCATGAATACCGTGCTCACTGGCCAAGGCTGAAGGCCCTGACTAGTGGGCCTGAAAGACATTTACAGTGGCCACCAAATGCATCCAAAAGTAACATTTTTGGGGAACATGTGAAGTGGACACAGCCGAAGGCCATGGCTAATGGCCCGTAGAAAAAGTATGGTATAAAAAAAAATTGAAATGCACTGAAAAAAACTTAGTTAAGGTGCAGTTAAATTGCACCAATTCAAAACAAAAATAAACTTGAAATGCAGCGCATGTGGGAAGTCATGACCAGCTTAACTCAGCGCGTTCCTATTGTAAAACTCATGAGCATATATTTATTTTAAGAGAAGGACTTCACAATGACATACATTATAGGGGGCATATCATTATGAGGACATCAACGGGAGCATACTGAGTAAATCTGGTCATGACTACCCACATCCGCTGAATTTCAATGGTTTTGCTGCATAAAATTTGCACATTTTAACTGCACCTCAACTAAGGTTTTTTCAGTGAATATATATATATATATATATATATATATATATATATATATATATATATATATATATATATATATATATATATATATATATATATATACTCCTGGTCTTGGATTGTGGTTATGTTTATATGTAGGTGGCTTTCAAAGGACAGGACTGCACATTAGCTTTACTCTGGAATGCAAACTTTCATTTAAATCTCCCAAATCTTTCTTTTCTAGGGATTTCGAAACAGAAGACTCTGTCTTGGTATGTAGAAATCTGTTTTATTTAACTGTATGCCGTCTGCTGAATTCAACTCCATACTGGGTAGCTATGATGTTTCCACTCTGTCCTGGCACCTAGGACTTTTCTCATTGCCCCAGACATGGTCATGTGCTATGAACAATGTTTCTTACATGCTCAAATGACGAAAACCTATCTTGCTAAACTGCAAAAATGAATGTGTGCTCTGGTAGGTGATGTTGGAGTGATGACATACTTTAACATCCCATCTTGGTGTAGGCCTCTAGACCAGATCATGATAAATCATTCCTATTCTTCTTAATAATGGAATGGGGATTTGCTGATCCTCTGAAGTGTTTTTGGTTTTGGGTGTCATTAATATTGCAAAATGTCCCCTCATATTCTAATTAACATTTATCACAAATGTATTCCATGAAAGTTACTGATAGTTTTTGGAAATATTCGTAGCACATTTTTTGATTGCTAACTGCGAACCGACGTAGGAGCATTTTGGTGGATAGTTACAGATTTGACAACAAAAGTGGAATTTATTTCCACTTATTGCAAGTAGCCTTCGATTGGTTAAAAAGAGGTTATTCAAAACTTCTATCAAACAAGTCCCAGATTTATAAAACTTCAAAAGGCTAAATAAGCTAAAATGTTGTTTAGAAAAACAATGTGAAAGTTATCAATTAATAAGTTGTGATTTCTTGTACAAAAAAATGAAACATTATTATTATCTAGCTTGTACCAATCAAGCCCTGCCTCTGCTGTACTTATAAAGGCTCCATTTTAAAAAGGTTAAAACAGGTATGGTGAAGAAATAAAACTTGAGATTGATTAGTACAAAGTTTAAAAGGATGTACTTTATGATTTAAAGCCAACTTTTGAAAACATTTTAAAAGTCTCTGTAATTTTTGAAAAAGTTGAGAATGGTTGGTTGAATGTTTAAAGGCTATTCGCACCCACGGAAGGACGCTGAGCCAATCAGGTGGGTGGAACTGCTGGCGAGAACACACTGAGTACCGCCCGCTGTGTCCAGCCACGCAAGGCCCTTTCCCGGGTGGCGCCATCTTGATTATGGAGAGGCAATAGGGAGGCTCTCTCTATTTGCCTCCCCAGGTCCCCACCCTCACCCCACCTCCCAAAACAAAAAAACGTACCCTTCCCCACCCCCCTCATTCCCTATTTACCTGCTGGAACAGAGTTTTCTGCTTCAGTCCCGGCACTCCTCCCTCCTGTGGCCACTGGCATAGAAATAGAACAGGGACTAAGCCCCTTTTCCTATGGGGGCAGCTATCTTGATTTTATTTTTTTGACGTGAGATTGTGCTCGCGCAATGCGCGTACAGCCCATCCCCTGTAAAAAAAAAAAAATGAAACCATTCGTACCTCAGATGAAACCCATAAACCTGGGCTACATAATTCACCAGGAAAAGGGTCTCCAAATAATTTGGTGTGGCCTGAACTTTAAACTTGTACTTAGACAGGGAAAGACGTTTTTGCAGGTCAGACAATGGGGCTCATTATGGATTCCCCGGTTGGGAAAAAATGCTGGTAAAATTGATAGTAATTCTGGCACCGGGTTTTATACCAGACTGGGGAAACACAAGTTTGCTGGTGGGGGCCATGGTTCTACCTCCAGACGTGACCTGCCGGTAGATCAGGGCCCCACCAGCGTCCTATAGGACTCCATGGAATGGGGAGTTACTGGCATTCCCGCCACCTGTAATATCCTGGTAATACCGGGATATCAGTGAGCGGGAATGCTAATTCTGTTTTGGTGGCATCCCGCCAGAATTACCGGTAGAATATCACCAAACTCGGAATGAGCGTTAATCTCTTTATTGACTACGGTTGTGTTTCGCATATACTCAAGGCAGCCAAGGCCACCATGGGCAGACAGATTGTGTTGTGTATCTCAAAAACATACGCTTTGCATGGCCTTCCTGTTCCTGGAAGTCTGCATGCACATTCCGAAAGATGTAAAATAACATCTGTAGCTTTCTAAAGGCATGTGACAATCACAGAGATCTGTGGGCAACCACATGAGTTAGGCTCTGGTGCTTTTTCAGCACTTTTCCCTGGATATTTCTTCCTGGCAAGATGCTTCTTTTGACCAGGTGAAAATGTGTTATCTTTTTGCTAGAAGCCAGGAGCCCTAAGCTGTCACATCCTCCCCAATAAAAATATTTCAAATGTGTTGTGTCCTCCTACATACATTCCTCATTTTATATGTCCCTTCCAGTGGCAGTGGCTTCAGAATTTATTTTGTGCTCGATGGCGCTATGCGTTGTCATCAGCGTCGACTCAAGGGCCTCCGTCCCCCCTCGAGGCTGACATCAGACAGTATATTAGTACGCACTGCGCCTGTTACTTCAGTTCAGTTTCTCCGCTAAAGCTTCACTTCGAATAAGGTGCAGTGTTTCTATCGAAACCACTACAATTGTTCGAAAATCTCTACCCCAAAGACCGGGTTTAAAAAATGCATTGACTGTGGGTTGAAAATGTCAATTACTGACCTTCATTGGCAGGCGCTGACCACAAGATGGCTGACTGCGGGGCCTGTCAGTCCATGAAGGGAAAGGCACTCAAAGAATGAAAGGGGAAACTCACTGCGGGTAGGGCCCCTTAGAAATCCGCTTCAACAACGCCTTCAAAAAGATGATCATCAGACCAAGCGAGGGCTCGGTTGCTGCTGAGAAACTGTTGCAAAAACGTTCTTGAAGCGGTTACCACATTCCTCTTAGTCATTGAGAAAGAGATCAAAGAACGGCTTCATAGGTCTCTGTCTTCATCCTCTGACTCCTCTCCTGAACGCAGGGTAGCCTGCCCAGGTAAGTCAGCTTTGAAAGCTGAATGGGAGGTTTTCAAGCTTCAAAGTTAAAGATCTTTGAAAAGGTGTCCATGGCCCCTTCGAAAGGAAAAGCCCTGATGTGCCTACCAAGTCCGATAAATAGTCTAAAACATGCGTGCCCGCGAGTCTGTTTGAAAAGCCGTCGACCCCAGAGAGCCCTCGAGGCCTCGTGTCGAGGCGAGGCCTGTTCCTCAACCCCCGAAGACTCCTTTAAGTCGTGGGTCGAGCCCATCGAGGCCAGTGACGTCAGTGTCAAAGGCATCAAAACCCTCTACGCCCTCGAAGGAAATTGAGAAATCTTTCAAGCCTTTGCCTAAAAAGGACTTCTTCAAGTCCCTCTTTATTTTTGAGGAAGCTGCACCCTCAGACCAAGATACTCCACCCTTTGGTATTGAATATGGAACACCTTATGTTCCAGAGGCATTAGTGTCTGAGGAGTCAAGGATTCAAAATGTACTTGAGAACCCTCATAGTGCCATTGGCCTGGAGACTTCCCCATAAATTGATTTTTGGCACCTCTGACGCATCTGAGAATGCAGTAGCTTCATACAGACAACTAATGAATAGAGTATCTGAATACCTGGGTTAGGGGAGACCAGCTGCAACCTATGAAAAGGATGACCTGATGGACATTCTAGACAAGGGTCCACAAAAAGACCCTGTTTTGCCATTTCATACTGCACTACAAAAAAGGGCCATGACTAACTGGGAGTCTCCTGACACTAGTCCTGCCATCAGTAAAACTCTGACCAAAAAATACAAGCCTTCATACCTCTAAAGGCACCCTATGTTGGAAAGGCTTGTGGTGTAGGCATCTACATCCACATCAAGACAGGCGGCTTACCCTACCATGCCTCCAGATAGGGACGACAAGCGTTTTGAGGCACTAGCTAAAAAGTGTTTACAGCCAGCAGTATGGCTCTTAAGTCCATCAATGCCACTTACGCTCTGGCCAAATTTACCCACACCTTGGGGGACTATATTTCAATGGCAGCTAAGCATATCCCTGAAGGAGAGGAGAGGACATTCTTCATGAATATCGCGAAAGATGAAAAGGCTGCAATGTGCAAATCCCACGGATCAGGTTTGGACTCTGCCAATAGTGTTAGCAGAGCCATGGTGCCAAGCACAGTAATGCGCAGGCTTGAGTGGTTGAGAATGTCTGGCTTTGCACCAGATGTGCAGTCCAGACTACTTAACATGTGCTTTGATGGCACACAATTGTTTGGCAGCAAGGCTGATGAAAGCCTTGAGAAATTAGAAACCTCAAAAGCAGTGGCCAAATCGTTCACTGTCGCTATAAGACAGCCTCAACCTTCTCACCACACTGCACAGGCTTGGAGGGGTAGGTCCGTTTGCTACTATTCCTCATTTGGAAGAGCGAGAGGACAGGCCATTCAAAGAGGCCACAGAAAATACCCTTGTGGTGGAGCAGGAAGAGGTGCGAAGTCTGCCCAAGCAACAGCTGCTCTACCCTCAGCCGCTGCTTAAGCTGCCTCAAAACCACTCTGAGGCCTTAGACCACAGTACTGCGGTGGGAGGCAGGCTCAGTCAGCATCTGGAAGAATGGCAGGGCATTACTTCTGATGCTGGGGCCTTGCAAACAGTAGCCTCCCCTTTTAAGAAGGTCTGCGGATCATCCACCTGGGAGCCACGCCCGCAACATTCCACATTCGTTCCAGTCTGCTAGAGAAAGGTGCTATAGAACCGGGTACCTGTGACGGAGATGAACAGGCTGTGGTACTCCCCTTACTTTTTGATCCCCATAAAGGATGGAGGATTGAGACCCATTTCAGACTTGAGATACTTGAACAAGTTCCTCAGGAAGGACAAGTTCAAATGGGTTACCCTTTCGCAGATCCTTCAGGCCCTCCAGCTCCAAGATTGGATGGTATCATTGGACCTTCAGGATGCTTACTTCCATGTGTCTATTCATCACAAGCAGAGGAAGTACCTAAGGTTCGCCGTTGGCGGTTCTCATTATCAGTTTTGAGTTCTGCCATTTGGGCTATCCTCCACCCCAAGGGTTTTCACAGAGTTGATGGTGGTGGTGGCAGTGAGCCTTAGAAGACGAGAGATTCATGTTTACCTCTACCTGGACGATTGGCTGATCAGGGACCGTTCTCCCAAACAGGTCCTGAACATCTCAAGCATCACCTGGCTCTCTCTCCACAGATTGGGCCTCTAACTCACTTTCAAGACTTCCCAAATGATACCTTCCCAAAAGCTTAAATTCCTCTGAGGGTGTGTGCGTCCTCAGGGAAAGACTCGCCACCCGAGATGAGAGCTCAGCACATTCAGCAGACTGTCACCAGATTTCAAAATGCCCAGCATCTTCCGGCCTTTGATTTACTAAGGTTGCTCTCCTTCATTTTTCTGCTGCCAGAGGCTTGTCTGAGAATGAGATCTCTCCAGTGGGCCCTCAGGTCCCAGTGCTCTGAGTTTTCAGGAAAGATGTCGGATCTACTTCAGGTTTCTGAGCAGGGTCACACAGGATCTCCTGTGGTGGGCCTGTGAGGAAAACATTCTGAAGGGGGAACCTCTTTGGCAGCCATGGCTGTAGATAACAGTAGTTACAGATGCCTCAATCATGGGGTAAGGAGCCTACGCCAAAATCTGACGGTCAGCAGTCGTTGATCTCCATCAGAGTCCAAACTACACACCAACCTTTTGGAGCTGAGCGTAATCAGACTAGCTTTGACGACCTTTCTGACTGCTGTACGGGGAAAGAATGTCCTGATAATGACAGACAACACAGTGGCCATGCACTACCTCAACAAGAGAGGAGGTGTAGGGTAACTACCTCTGTGCAGAGAAGCAATGTAGCTCTGGTTCAGGGCACTTCCAGAAGGAATCTCCCTATTGTCATTTCACTTAGCCGGAGAGGAGAACATGGCGGTGGACACTCTGAGCAGGCAGAGTACAGTCTCACATGAGTGGGAACTAGTTCAAGAAGCCCTTCAAGAGATCTTCACACTTTGGGGAACCCCTCAGGTAGATCTGTTTGCTTCCAGTGTCAACAGGAAGTGCAAGCTGTTCTGCACCAGGGAATTTCCTCCAAGAGGAGCTCTAAAGGACTCGTTCATAGTGGACTGGGAGTTTCCACTCCTGTTCGTCTTTCCTCCCATCCCTATCATTCCTCATGTGATTAGGAGGTTGAGAAAGTTCAGGAAATCCATGATCCTTATTGCTCCGGATTGTGCCAGGAGGACGTGGTAGCCAGATCCTATGGAAATGACCATCTTCCCTCCAGTCCATCTTCCGCAAAGAGAGAACCTTCTATGACAAGAGGGGGCACAGAGGTTCTCCATCCAGAGGTCAAGACTCTCTACCTTCACGCATGATTTCTGAGAGGTTGAGATATAAGAATTGGGGCCTGACGGAAGACGTGATGGAAGTTTTGCTTTCAGTCAGAAGCCCAGCAGCAAAGTCTCTGTATCATTGCCATTGGAACAAGTTCTGCCGCTGGTCCAGAGATAAGAATGAGGATCCTTTTCTATGCGACACACCTATTGTGTTATCATTCGTACTGCATCTGGCCAATTTGGGACTCCAGGTTGGCACTGTAAAGGGATATTTGGTGGCGCTATCTATTTTTAAGTGCACGTCAGAGCAAACATCTTACTTTAAAATGCCAATTGTAATCTAATTCTTAAAAGGACTCAGAAATGTGTTCCCTCCACTGCCTTTTTTAGCTCCTGTTCGGGATTTAAATCTGGTGTTAAAATTCCTCATGAATGCTCCATTTGAGCTGCTTAATTTTTGCTCATTAAGGTTGCTGACATAGAAAACTATCTTTTTAACGGCCATAACATCTGCACACAGGATGAGAGAGTTGCAGGCCTTGTTGTGTAAGCCACCGTTTACAACCTTTTATAAGGAAAATGTTGTACTAAGACCCTGACCTACTTTTCTGCCAAAGGTTTCGGAATTTTTTCTATCGCAGAAAATTGTATTGCCAACTTTTTACCCTCCACCTGATCCTGGTAAGGAGGAAGAAAGGCTTCCCAGACTTGACTCCAAAAGAGCTTTAAGCTTTTATATTTCTCGTTTGGCAAAACTGAGACAAGATGATCAGTTTTTTATTGGATACACCGGGCACTAAGGCGAAGGCCACTCCAGATCTGGTGGCGGGATGTCTTAGAGACAATATGCTAACACTGATGGATAAAGAAGAAATCTCCCTCGACCATTGCTGTGCACTAGTCTCGGCTATGGTAACCACGGCAGATACTCTGGCTCTGATGAAACTGGGGGTCTGCTGAGCTAAGAACATCAGCTCCTTGGTTTACCACAAACCTTAGACTACTGAACAAAGCATCTGGGAGGGCTGAACGCAAATGGCGTATCAGTTCAGAACTAGACTTGAAAGCTAACTATAAAACAGCAAAATGCAATAAAAAGTGCTAAGTCTCACTATTACGCGGTGCACCTTACGTCTGCTGCCTGTTCATCACATGAGCTTTGTAAGATTGTTAAAGAGCTGACAATACCAAAACCTCTGCTGATTGATCCCTCTCAAGTAGTTTGCAACCAAATCAGTATCTTCTTTCAGGAAATAATAGATATTATCAGGAATGCCATTGGCGCAGTACAACTGAGTGTCCCTGATACTACCTTGGTATCATCAGACCACCTGGAGGTAGCATCTTCCGCATTCTCTTTTAACCCACTGACTAATGAGATTGTGGCGGATGCCATTGCCGAATTGAAATCAGCGTTTCCTTTGGATCCCATTCTTTTATGTCTGATTCAAACTCTTACGTCAAACTTTATCTCTTTTTTCACTGCCTCTCTTAACTACTTGTTGACCCATGGGGTGATCCCGGCGCCTTTAAAACATGCGATTGTGTCCCTCCTGTTGAAAAATCCCCAACTTAATGCTGCCCTCCCTGACAGTTATCATCCCATTTCACTGTTTCCCGTCCTGATGAAACTTAGGGAGATCATTGTAACCACCTAATTCTCCAGTTTCCTAGAAACGTAAAGCCATCTTCACCCCTACCAGGCTGGTTTTCACCCATGCATGAGTACTGAGTCAGTCATGATCTCAGTGCTTGATGATTTGGCACTCATGCAAGATCGTGGGGAGGTCAGAGTACTTATCCTCTTTACCTCTCTGTGGCCTTTGACACAATTGACCATGTGACCTTGCTCCAGCGCCCAAAACAAACTGGGATGACAGGCATATCTTTAGCCTGGTTTGAGTCCTTCCTTGCAGAGTGCCAGCACACTGTGCCTTTGTTTCCTTTTTCTTTTACCCCTTTCTCATTGTCATGTGAAGTTCCCCAGGGCTCCCCCTGTCCCCTTTTTTTGTTTGATTTATACTTGCGCTTTCTTGCTGACTTGGTCTCATCTCATGGCGTACGTTTTTACACATATGCCGACGACACTCAGCTGATCTTCCGCCTGGTTGCCCAGGCCATGCACCCCCCCCTCGAAACTGAGGGACTGCTCTGCGGATATTGGGGTCTGGATGGCGAGAAATTGGCTGAAGCTAAATGGGGAAAAAACCGAGGTCCTGGTAGTTGGCTCCAGTGACCCTTCAGCCTATTGGAATTCGGACGTTTGGCCAGATACTTTTGACACGTGTCCTGCCCGTAGTAGCTGTGTGAAAAGCCTAGGGGTAAAATATTCTTTCCTCAGGATCATGAGCTGCTCAAATTTCCTCAGTTTGCAGGGCAGGGTTCCTGATGCTGAAAACACTGAGGAAGGTGTTGCCCATTTTGCCTCCTGCCCAACGCTCCTTGGTGGTCACTGCTTCCGTAATGGGCTCTCTGGATTATTGTAATGGCATCTATCTGGACCAGTCAGAATTCCTGATCTAGAGACTCCAGACTCTTCAAAATGGAGTGGCATGTCTGCCTTTGAGGGTCCCTAAACTCTCCATTCCAACCAACTGCTAGCCAGGCTTCACTGGCTTCTGGATAGAAGCCAGATTAAGTTTAAGATCCTGTATATTGTGCACCGCTCAGTCCAAAAGACAGGTCTGGCTAGCTGATCAATTGCACTTTTGTAAAGCTCTAAAAACTTTTCTTTTTAGGTCCTCCTTTTTGCTGCCCCTTCCGTTCTCTCTTTTTCCCCTCTTCCAGTGCCCAGATGCCTCCGGGCCAGGTTCCTCCTTGCGCTTAATACATTTAAATACATACATACATGCATACTAACTGGGTCTTGCCGTTACAAAGCAAACTTTATCCTGTTCGATAATTGTATGCATTACCAAGTGTTATAAACTAGCTGGTAAGGATGTCCCTGTCAACTTGAGGGCTCCTTCCACCAGGGGCATGGCCACTTCATCTGCCTTGCAAAGGGGGATTACCGGTAAAGGACATCTGTGCGGCAGCCAGTTGGTCATCTGTACACCCTTTACAAAACATTATTGTCTAGACTCTGCATCGGGACAGGAGGAGGTATTTGGAAAAGCTGTGCTTTACAGCATTAATGACAAACCTTGAAAAATCTTTCACCCTCCTCCAATATCATACTGCTTTGGGAGGCGATCGTAAGATGAGAAATACATGGGAGGACACAATCCATTCGAATTAACAAATTACTTACCCCAGGTAATGTTCTTACGACTGGATGTTCCTCCCACGTATTCCTCATTGCCACTCCCACCCTACCCCTCAGTAGAATTTCCTTGCATTGAACCTTTCCTTTCCTTTCCTGAGTGCCTGGTCTCCTTTTGACCTTGTGAATGCCGGGCATTCTGTAAACTAAGGGCGAAAAAAACTAGGAACTGAAGTGTCAGTCGCGGTGGGTGCTATATATACACTGTCTATGATGTCAGGCTCGAGACGGGAACGAAGGCCCTCAAGGGACATCGAGTCGATGACGACGCACAGCGCCCTCTATGGTAAAATACGCTGACTCTGGAAGGGAGATATTATAAGATGAGTAATGGATGGAGGAACATCCAGTCGAAGAACATTACCGGGGTAAGTAATTTGTTCTTCTGTGTAACGCCCTGATACCAAGTTTGGAAGGGCAGAGAACAGTATCAAGAGGCATGATTGGAGCATGGTGTATACATTGAATGACAACATTGTGCAGCATCTTGAGAGTAGTTTTCAGTGTTGGCCTGTGGTAGGTGAGAGAGGAACTACTAAGGACCAAGAGTAGATGAATCACCATGGAGGTATTTATTTTTCATTTTTTGTCTAGCAGGATAACTCTTTTTTTAAATTCCTTTTACTGATCACAGCACATACAAACAAGTCAATGCTTCACAATATATCCATCTGAGAGGGATCATCGTTTGCAGCACAAACAGAACTAAATAATTACAGATATGCTATTTGAAATTAACTTGAGCCCAATCCCCTCTCGTAGCAGCAAGCAACTCCCAGGGGATAGATATTATGCCATCGATACAGGGGAGTAAGAAGACTGTGGCGGTGACAAGCCGTGTCCTAAACCAGCTAGATATAGAGAATGGGGAATTCAGATACCACAAGGGCCCTGGTCACCAGATACTAGAATGAAATTTAGTCACTTCACACCTCACCACACTTTTAAGCCATGCTAGTAGACTGTGACCTCGATAATTTTAAATTCATGGTTGTCGTTGTCAGGGCATACTCCAGTCCCTTCTTCTGTGTTGCTCTTGAGCTAAGAATATTGGGGGATGAGATAGTTACTTCCCTCATAAGTGCCTGCTCGTTAAGGCCAGAGGTTGAGGGTTGCTGTGTGTCAATGATTAACTGGACTGAAGCAGGCTTAGGGATTTTCTGGGTTTGTGCCAAAGTTTTAAGATGGCTCCTCAAGGATCTGCCAACCAGAGCTGGCTCATCTAATTCAGGCGCCCTTAGGTCTTCATCAAGCAGCTCTCTTCTCAAGTAGTGGATGCAAGACTTTTTCCATAAATGGTACTCGGAAAGCGCGAGACACCCACAGACTTTAAGTGTTGAAACAGTTATCGGCTCAAAGGCTCTAAATGGCAGGAATAAGCACATTTGAGGCCTCACAGCCTGTGACCAGGCTAACTCTCCTGACTGGGCCCCATGATGGTAAGAGAATGTACATTCTTTAGAAACCAAGTGAGTACAGTTAAGGCGTCCTACTGTAATCTCACCTTAACAGATGGTGTCAGTGGCTGTTGTAGTTGGCACGGCAGAACGGGGAGGTCAGTGAGTCAGTCCGTCAGCTCGGACTGCTCAGACTGTCCCTCTGTCGCCTCTCCATGCCGCTCCACGGGTCTTGAAGATTATGAAGTTGTAGCGTTGCTTCCACATAGTGAACACTGAAAAGAGACTGGAAACACAGAGGGACCTGCTCAGACTGTCTCTCTGTCGCCTCTCCATGCCGCTGCACAGGTCTTGAGGATTATGAAGTTGTAGCGCCGCCTCCACACAGTGTACACCAGAAACAGAGTGGAAACACAGAGGGACCTTCTCAGACTGGCTCTGTGTCGCAGCTCTGCGGTTCTTAGGGATTATGAAGTTGTAGTGCCAACTCCACACAGTGAACACCAAAAACAGACTGGAAACAGAGGGACCTGCTCAGACTGCCTCTCTGTCGCCTCTCCGCTCACATGGATGTCATCACTCTTACCCCTGTCACAACATGGGTGTACCTCACAGTCTCTATTGGAAGTGACAGTGTCGACGGTAAATGTGGCACTGCCCGCCGAAGATCAAATGTTCCCTTTCCATCGCTGCAAAATATGGGATTCCAGAACACACTTGGAGCCTCTTGCACCAACAGCTACACAAGTTTGTATTTTTGTATTTTTTCCAATTCTTTTCATTTTAATTGATTGCTTTCAATTGTTTGTGGAAAATGAGTAAAAAACCATCAGGGTTTCAGGCCTATGATGAGTGTCATTGGACAATGTCTATCACAGACACCCATAACTGCTGCATCTGGTGCCTTGGCAGACGCCACTACAGTATGGAGTTCCAGGTCTGCTGGGCAAGGACTGCCAAGGCCAGGCAGTCCTTGGAGCCGCTGATGTCTCAGGAGAGGATTAAACAGCACACATTATCTTCAGAGGGCCGCAGAGGTTCCTTGAAACCAGAACGGCCATGCCGCGGGCACTCATGAGGGAGGGATTCTGGCCAAAGTCCACTCCCCCACCAGTTCCAAGAGGAAACATGAGAAGACATCCCGTTCAAAGAGTGACTCTTGCTTCTTTAAGCACAGACACTCGTACAAGCCAGAGAAGTAGCTGAGAAAATACGACCCCACCTTGGACCACAGTGATTTCAACTGCAGTGCCCACACTTGCACCAGTAACCCCAGGACTGGCCCTGTAGGTTCTGGAAATGCTGGGGACATGAAATCCTTCAGCCATGAGATGATGGCTATCTCCTCCTATGCAACAATAACTGGCATTAACCACTTCTTCCCTCATGATGTCTGTTACCAAACTTGGACCCGTGACACTACGCAGCAGACCCAACAGCACCAACAATGCCTAAGGTGCCGGGCATCCCTGAAAAGACAAGGAAGTCAGCCACAATTCTAATAGAACTGTTCAGAAGGGACTCCTCCACCGACTCAGTGGAGTCGAGACTGTCACTGCTCATTGGCTCTGGCACAGCGCCACACAATGCCCACCAGGCACCATTAACAACACCATCAAGGGAATTGCATAAGGCACTGGAGATTACCTGGGGGCCTCTTTATTTTGATGTGGAAGAGGTGGACCCTGAAGTACAGAGGAGAGTGGATACACTCCTGGATAGGGGAGTATATGATATTGAAGGTCGACAAGTCCGTTTTGAGATAATGAATATGAGTTCCTTAAGGACCTACAAGATGCCAGAGGCCTGTACATGTCAACAGAGACAATCCTGAATGATAGGGTGCCTTAGGGCCCCAATGCTGAATTTGTATCTTACATGGCCATCATAAGAAGAGCGGTGTGCAAAATATGGGCTCAAGAGAGAATCATCTTTTCCTGCCTTTTGAGGAATGCTTCAAGGCCCCAATTATGGACATTTGGGAAAAGCTATTGTCTGTCATTACATCGAAAAAGAACGTTCTGTGAACTTGCAGGTCTGTGATGGAAGGACCTATCTTAAATGTATGATTACCTGGCAGCGGACTCTGTGATTGTGCATGCTGCAAACTCTAGGGGCCATTTCTACACAATCTTTAGACAGGAGTCTAAGAGAATTGGTGCCTTGGCCCAGAAGGTTTTTAGCTCAGGCTTGTTAGACCTTTCGCTCGGTCAGTGCTGTCACCACCTTGGGCAGGTACCAGTTTACTCTGTAGCAGGTGCTGGATAAAGCGATAAACCAGTTGTCAGTGTTGAGTAGAGGTGCCATGAGGGAGGTTGTAGATGAGATCTTTCACGCCTCCAGGCACATCATTCAGGCGGGACTGGATAAAGGAGACTCCTTTGGTCAGAGGAATGGCAACCTCAGTGAGATTGTCAGGGTTTTCACCTGATGTGCAGGCAAAGATTATGGCCATGCTCTTACAGGGGGACAACTTATTTGAGGACAAGGTGGATCATACTGAACCCGGAGACCTGTGGTGCTTTAAGACGAGGCAGCAATACTTAGAGATGGATGGGGATGCAGATCTTACTCATGCATCAATAATCAGACCGACTCAGGAAGTTGGCAAAACTCAATCCTGTTTTAGATAGTTGTTAATAAAACAGTGAGTTACAACGATCATGAACGGACGTTCGCACAATTTCTCTCAATGCATCATATGAAAAACAGCATCTTATACTAAAAATGTGTCACCACTGACGTCATCCTACGTGGCAAACTAAGAAAACCTATTAGGGAATGTGATAAGGCTTAAAGGTAACATCCATGTATACGTTCCATATGGACGGGGGTAGTGATTGGGTCTCTAAGATCAGGTGGACAACTAAACCCATCCCAAGTGCAAGTCATCTTCTATGTCATACTAATACACAACACCCCATCGGCTTATTAAACTATAGGGCTCTGTACTACGTGGCCCTCTACAATTGGTTTGCACGCTAGTACCCTTCTGGAATATTCCACTTGCTAGCAGCACACAAGCTGGTCACCCCAGGTGCATGTGGGTTGGTGTGAGCGTGCCTTCCCACCCAATTAGCCCTCATCCATCATCACTCTTGCGGTCTGCCATTCAATTAAGGCTTTGAACTTGGCCTTGTAGAGGCTCACTGTGCCTGAGAATAAAAAGAAGTGTGGCATGGTCTTATCTTCTGGTTTCGGTGTAGCTCGACCCACAGTCTATTTCCATCTCGATCATGTGACTGTAGACCACGGTTTGAGCTCTTTTCGTTGCATAAAATACTATTAAATGATGAACTCTCAGCACCTTCCATTTCACCTCAATCAGGAGTCTGCTTCTTTCTCATGTTCATGTAGCTTCTTGAACAGATGAACAGGCTCACGGTGGCCCCGAATCTTCACATTGGGCCAGCAATCTTTTCTTGAATTCTCCTTCGCCATTAGCTTTTACTCAACTGCACCACACTTCATCCTTTCTTGAATTCTCCTTCGCCATTAGCTTTTACTCAACTGCACCACACTTCAAGCCCTATCTATTCACAGGGTTTAAGCTAGCTGAAGTGCATTGTGGAACATCCTGATTCTATACATTCCTATGTATATACATTTGCGCATCGCCTGCAGTCTATTTACTGCATAGCCAGCCTCATGATTACTTCGTCTACTTGCGTTTCAGCGTCTGTACATTTGTAAACTGACTTGCATTATCTTTAGTGCTTCTTCTCACAAGCAATCTTCCTTTTCGATCCCGAAATGTTGCTTACTTCAATACTTCATCCTCTGATTATCCATAATGTCTATATTCTTTCTTCATTTGTATCTTATTTGGGTACGTCAGCTCTTCTTCGTATGATGTCACCAATCTTCTTTCTTTTTCATTTTCACACTTCTTCTGGGACTTCTTTCAGAAGGCCATTATTTCTTCGTGCATGCATATAAGGTTTTCTTAATGGATACCTTGCCTCAAGAATTCCTTGAGGTATTGGCACGCCCACTGGTACTGCGCATGTCGCAATTTCCGGTTCCCAACATATAGGCAACATGGGGATGGGACTTCTGGTAGAGGTACTTATGATATGATATGAAAGGTTATTTATAACGCGCTTAATACCTGGAGGTTTCTAAGCGCGGACCCGGGGATCGAACATGTGTTGCTCCATTTCCTCTTGCTTCCAAGGCGAGCACGTTGCCTCTGAGCTATCCTCCCGAGACTGGCTCCCGGACTTGGCTCCTCCTCTACAATACCTTGGAGAAGTTCAAGTAATTTAGACTGACTTCTAGGTTACTGGGCCTTTTTGCTACCCCTAAACGGCTTTTCACAGTCTAGCAGTACAAGAGCACATGGGCCAGCCCTTAGAAGCACCATTTTGGCAGGAGCTCTATGTTGAGCACCTAGGTACAGAGGAGGCCATTCAAGGTTAGGGCCAGAGGAAGTGAGAACCCAAGCATTTGATAGCTTAGGGGGCAGCAGCCCCTGGTAAGCTACTTTAATGTATCCTCAACACATGCAATGCCAGTGGGGGCAGGCTGTGGGACATCTTCCAGCAATAGAGGGCTGTGACCATGGATCAATGGGTCCTGCAGATTGTGGAAAATTATTACAGCCTTCATTTCTTGAGTTTTCCTTGAGTCTACGCCCCGCAGTGCAGAAAGCAGGAGCTTTATCACAAGGAGTCCCTGTAGGCAATAGAGCAGATATTAGAAAAAGAGCTATAGAAGCGGTACCCAAAGGAGATTACCATACCAGGCTCTACTCAAGATATTTTTCGATCCCAAAAAGAGAACCAGGGAAGTTGTGACCCATTGTAGACCGATGAGACCTCATCAAATACATCAAGCAAGACAAATTCAAAATAGTATCACAGGTTCGGATGCTGGGCATCCTGTGTCAAGGTGACTGGATGACCTTGAACCTCCAGGAAAAATCCTTTCATATGCCCATTCCACCAGCCCAAAGGAGGTTCGTTCTCATTGTAGTGGCCGGTCGACACTGGCAGTTCCAGGTGCTGCAATTTGGCTGACATTTGAGCACAGAGCGGTTTAATTGTCCAATCACCAGTGAATCCAGTTTGTGCTTTACAGACCAATGGGCTGCTTTACAGTTGAGGTTTTCCATTGAACACCAAGAGGTCAAACCAAACCCATACATTATGGCTACAGTTCATAGGGGCGGTTCTGGACACGATGTTGATGAGGGCCTTTACACCTCTCGTAATGCTTCAAGCCAGTCAGTTGACCAGGACAACTTCAGGACTGGGGCCAGCGCATTACTATTTCTAAGTCTCCTGGGTCGGATGGCCTCATGTATCCTGCTCATAGATCAAGCAAATATTTGCATGAGGAAGCTGCAGTGGAAACTCATGTTTGGTAGGAACCAGCTGGCCGGGTTCCTTGAGGACAATCCACTGGTGGGCATCGAGTTGGTGCAGGACTTAAGCTAGTGGTACAAGGAGGAAAATGTCATAGTGAGAGACCCAATTGCACTCCCAGTTTTTAAGGCACAGATTATCACAGATGCTTTGGTTCAGGGTTGAGGAGCTCACCTCGATGAGCTGGAGGTATGACTAAATGGTCAGAGAGGGAGACTCGACTTCACATCACCTCATGGAGCTGAGGGTCATGCACCAGGCTTTCCAACTGCAGCTCCTGGTGAAGGGACTGCTGATCTAACAACACTACCACTGTGCACTATGTAAACAAGTGCAGCGAGGTGGGCTACCTCAAGTTGTGCAGAAAGGCACAGGCCCATTAGCTGTGGATGATAACCACAATCATCTGTGTGCAGGCCTTCCTTCTGGCCAGAAAGGGAAAGGGCTGCTGCTCTCAGCAGCACGCCGTCAGTATTGTATGGGTTGAGTAGATGCTAGACCAGACGGTGGTGGATCAGATTTGGTTATCGCTTTACCATTCCATCTGTCCTTTTTTGCCAGCTCGTTGGGGAACTGTTGGATTGTTATTTGTGGGCAGAAGTGATTTTCTGTCCCTGTTTTAATCCAGTTAGGGGAGTGTTGCGTAGTACCTGAAGGGTGGATTTACTAGTGATCTTAATGGCAGCTACCTACAATAATGTTCAGCTGAGTTTGTTCTTTCACTGTGGAAAATACTCAATCTTCATGCAAGGGGCACAGCTAACAGAAGATTGGAGGTAAGTGTGTTCATCATTTTAATATTGCAAGACTAAATCATGTTTGTTCTGCTATGAAATAGTTAATGATCAGATCTGTGTCTGAGAGTTCTATAGGGGTCTCGCCTTCGGCGACGACAATCCTACATTTGCCAGTCAGATCCTTTGCTGTGCTGTGGATCTTCGCTCGTGATGCTACCTGTCTGTGGAGCTCTCAACAGTGATTTTATGCAATGCATCCAACCTGCTGATCTTAAATGTCAAATCAAGAAACACATTTTGAGATTGTTTTTAACCCAAACTCTTCCCAACTTTAATTCAGTTTTCTGTGCACAATCCTAAAAATCTATGTGTAGGTTGTAAATAAATTCAAACTGTCTTAATTTGTTAATACAGTGAACTGCATGTTGCTTGAAGGTGGTGGTGCATGCAGTGTATTGTGGGCGAGGTGTGCCAAAGACATTCATAAATACCCCGACCTGCAGAGAAGCATTTATAGTCGCCCTCAGGAAAGTTGATCCATTTATGATGTGTCAATGTTTGTTTTTTTTTTACCATGAAATTAGATCATTTACTACCAAATTTGAGGAAGTTCCCGAATCGGCATTGGAGGTCACATTTTCTAAGATTACGTAGGAACCTATGCGTTACTTGTGACTTAATAAGAATCAGGAATAAGGGACTGCTGTCTGATGGTTTTTGTGATCTATGTACCAAGAATGTTGAACAACATGTGAAACATCTTTTATTATCATGTACAGGCACTAGCCAAATTAGAATGGATTATTTCTTCTCTGTTTTGTGCTCAAAATTGACTGGTTAGCGTCTGAGAATTTCTGGTCCCGGTTAATTCAAGGGAAAGAGACATTTTTTTCTTTGGAAGTTCTGGGAACTTTGGAAAAAATTGAACATCTTATAATGCTTTGAGAGTGGTATAGATTGCCTTCTTTTATAAAAAATGTGTATGGGTGAACATATTATTGGGAAGAAATGTAAACATGTATATTGTGTTCTTTTTATTCAAGCTGAAATGTCCCTTTTTTTCTTATTTTATATTTGCTCAATTTTATCTAAGCTGAAACTTTCTTTTTTTATTTTATATTCTCTTGTTTTTTCTTCTTTCTTCCCTTTCCCTTTTTTTTCTTTGCTCTTTATTTTTCTTTCTTTTGGAACTTTGTATAAATATGTAAGAATTTTGCATTTTGTGAAAAGTCATATATTGACTAAATCGCAAAAAAAAAGGTAGATAACCTTGTTCTTTTTCCTTTGTCTGCTTGGCTCAACTCACCGCAGTATTTTAGGAATTCTTACTCCCAGATACTCTCCCCTCTTTCAGACAAGTCCAAAAGCTGCCCCTGCACCAGGCCGGTCGCCAAAACTGCTCTTTTTATCGCAAAACTGTAGTTGTAGAATTTTAGAAATACTCAGTATGCACACATGACCGGTTCTATCTCCCCTAAAGATAGATGGATAGATATTGATATTTGATATTGATAGAATCAGGATATTAGGGCCCTGGGTACATTCCATTCACTCAGTTATTAATCCTGCATTTTGGGAGAGACTAATGACAACAGCAAATCAGAGTTTAATACTGACAATAACAACAATTTTAGTGATAATACTTGTGAAACTGGAAATGGTGCCCGGCAGGGGGATCTTGATGGGCTGGGTTGTTGGGATGAGTAAAGATGACAAGTATTAGAATGTGGTAGATTATGCATGTATCTTTGAAGATTGACAATCTGATGCACGCAGATGAACGTTGAGTTGGGGAATCTGCTAACACTGAAATGGAAATGTGGTTTTATTTGTTCTTTTTTCAAATTTTTGTTTTGTTAGTAGGGAGCTGTATTTTAGGAATTGAACATCTTGTCTAACTTTGGATATTGTATTTTACGTTGATCAGTGATACATAGTTTCATTGTAAACTAGAAAACACTGAATAAAAAAAAAAAATAGAAAGATATAGGGTCTAGGCAGTTTAACGGACACGTCCTGTTTTTCAACCTAGTAGTTCGCTGCTCTCAGTATTCACCTACTTATAGGTATTTTTGGGTCTGATAGTCAAATATTATTTGACCTTTTTTCTTTCTGCCTTGCACACGTAATCTTTTTTATTAAAAGTTAATGTGCCATGTGAGCTGTGTCTGTGGCTCAATGTACTAATGTATCAATTGAAAGGGTCCTTGTTTGTCCTATTGTTTAAAATTCACCCCCACTTCCGTCCGAGGTCAATAACATGACTATCCTTCAGTTGGGTGACGTAATACATGTATTATCTTGTCTAGAAATCCAAGATACCCCTGTTGCAATTAAATGAATTTGTGCTCTACAAACATATCTCTTAAGTTACTGGACGTTTTTGGACGTTTATCAGGCGTTTATCAGCTCCATACGATCCTTCTTGGCTTTCAGCCTACCCTGAGCCAGCATCAGAGGCTAGGGCACATCCAGTGCAGACTTGTGCGTCTAGCACATGCAGGCTAATGAAAGGGGACCAGCTCCAGAGGCGAAGAGGTGAAGATGCATCTCAACTGGTGCAAGCTGGGCATAGATAAGTAAAAACCTTTACCATGATTGGTGCATGTGCCATTGGCTTCCATGTGTACCTACCAGAAAGATACTAGCACAGTTTGAGCTTTCTCTGGGCCATTCATGTAGCTTGTATTCTGGATCCTTTAGTTACACAAGTACCACTTAATGCTGCCAATTTGCATAGATACCATTTCCGTCCAAAGATGTCAGTACAGTGCCGGTGAAGGGCATTACGCTCTCAACCCAGCTTAATGTAGACCAGGTCTGGCATGGGGCTCATCATGTTGAGGCCGAATCCCCAGAAAAGCTGAGGATGGTACATTAGGTCCATCATTTATATGTCTAGCATCTCTGCTTCCATGAACCTACTGTTTAGCACTGGTGGCCCTGGAGGTTTACAGAATTCACTGTCGGCTGCTTCTCGATGGATACTTCTTCTTTTAATGATTCTAGATCTTTCAGAAGGGAAAGATCGTCAACATGTATCTATGCATCATTAGAAAAATGCTTCTTTAAAATCATTGGCGCTGCAGTCTATGTCATCTAAAATAAGAGAAGGCACCATAAGGAAAATCGAAGACCTGGAGATTCAGAACAAACCCCTTCCAAGTGCACATAGTGAGTTCCTTCTCTGGTGCCAGATATGGCACTGGATATATCTCATTTGGGTTTGGGTTCTGTTCTTTTTCTTCATGACACTCCTACAGACTTAGGTGTTAATATTGCAGGCACTGGTGTGGCACCTTCAGTTGATGTTCCTTTAACACCAACGTTCACTCCTATTTCTGACATTTCTCCTACTCAGCAAACTGGCCAAAATGTATTTTTCACAAGTCTTCAATGTCTAGTGCCTTTTATTTTTGATATCCAGTAGCTGCCTTTTTGCTACCTCCATCAGGGGGCACTCAGGTCGCAATTTCTCAGTGGATTCTTCTTGCTCCCCCTGTCTTTCCATTGTTCCTCTGATAGGGGCAGGGAAGGAGGTTGATCCTTACAGCATCAGAGTAAGATTGGTTGCTTGACTCTGTCTTTTGCTCATTCATTGCATTTCCTTGCTAACAAGCTTATGGTTAGCATTTTACCTACTCCTGCCCAGCCTGACTTTGAGGCAGCACCTATGTCCGAGGGGTTCTCCTATGGTATAACCTGTAGCTGCGTCTCCTGTGGTTGAGCCAAATAATCGCCCTAGGAGGGGCAGACCATTTGGATACTACTTCCCTACTTCCTCACAGTTGTATGAGCCATGTGTGCCTTCAAACATATTGTCCAGGAGTGTAATCGGTAAAGCAACAGAGGCTTTGGGGTTACCATCACTGGAAAAGTAATTTTAGGGTTGCTTGCCAAAATTCAACCCAGGGATTCATCCCCTTTTTTCCAATAAAAACTTTTCGGAGTGGCATTTTCAAAGAAATAAGTGATATTGAGACAGAATCCAACTATTCATTTTTTGGCAGTCTTCCAGAAAGTAACCATATAGTTTTCAGTGAAAAGTAAATGTGTCCCTGGAGATTTGTTTCCCCAAATACAGGGACTTGTTAGGGCACCGTCTGATTCCTAGTTTCTCTCCAAACCTGCAAGTGGTAGGCACAGCAGAAACAACTGTGACTTAACCCAATATATTTTTAGTCCAGTCAAGTCTCTAAACTCATTTACCTCATCAACTATCAGAGCATTACTTACCTTACGTTTACAGATGTACAGCAGGAGGTCATCTGCGTAAAATGATGTTAATGCCCACCGATTATAGAAAACAAGCCCCATATAAGTATGGACCTCATGCAGGATGCCAACTAAGGGTTCACTACCTATGGTAAATATGAATGTGGATAGGGGACAGGCCTCATTAGTGCCCTCATCCTTTTCAGAACCATCGACACGCAAGACATTTACAGCATGTCAGATGCCTTTTGGCCTCCAACAACATAGCCTACATCCAGGATACTCGGGTATAGTCATTACTGTGAAAACCTGCCCGAGTTTGGTCTGGGTGGCCCATCCAGTTATGAATCTGGATTGGTCCAGCACAGGAACCTGAGCCAGGAGTACGGTAGCAGTGTACCATCAAGGATATTTGTGAATATGGTATTATCTAAGGTTACCTGTGACAAGGAGCAGTACAAATCCTTTATGTCCCACTTAGCCAGCTTAAGGAATTACACCAGTAAGCACTAGTTGTGCAGAATAGCTGCATAGTGGACCAGGGTTCAGAACGTTTCCTCCATGCAAGTAAACATCATTTGATTCCCCCTGTTAAAGATCCTCCCCTTAGGTGGGATTTGAATTTGGTTCTGGATTTGGATATGAGGAAGTCTATAAAGCCAAATGGCTCTTGCAACTGTGACTCCTTCCCCTGGTAGTCTACTTTTTTGGTTGCGGTCCCTTCTGCCAGGGGAGTAAGGGAGTGGCAGGCTCTATCCTAAATGAACCTTATACATTTCTTCATGCTCATAAAGTGGTGTTAAGGATGGTTCCCTATTCATCCCTATCAGAATTATATTTGAGGTAGCAAATCTTTGTGCACGTGTTTTAACATAGGAAACACATTTCTGCAGCAGAGGCAGCTCTGCATAACCTGGATGTGGCTGGGACTTTGAAGTTCTATTGAGACAGAACAAGCCCCTTACATAGGTATCCAATTTTTGTTTCACCTGTGGCCATAATGTGGACAAAGGGAATGTTGGCTGGTGGATGGAGTTGTGTGTGTCCAAGGCCTGCACTTTGCATTATTCTCCTATTCCTGAGATACCTAATACACATTTCACTTGATCTATAAGGATACATCTATAGATTGCTGGATGTCTTGAGGATTTAGGCCAGGCACTTCTGCGTACCTTGTTTGCTTGACATTTGTTGTCGTACTCTGTCACTTCATCCCCTGTATTTGTAGTCTGTTTAATCTGTCCCAAGGGATCGGGAAGAAGGGGGAGCCTCTGGATGTAAGAATAATAACATATTAGGTAGATAGTAACATGCGCCCTCTTTAGTATGTAGCTTTCCCTTCATGATCCCAACTACTGTCCACTTGTGCATGTGGCAGTGTCACCACGTAACTGTTTGTTGTAAAAACATAGGAACTGGCGGAGGGCCTCTCTGGATAAATACCTAGAAGACAGGGAACCCCAAAGGACCTGAAAAGGTGTGCAAATAAAGAGGGGGTTCGTACTCTATAGCTGCAGTTCATAATATAAGAGTTTTCTGGACAGTCACAGTTCCCAACAATCTGTGAAGGAGGGGGAGCTACAGACTAAGTGCACCTGAATGACCATGAAGGTAATATATCCTGAAGGCTCTAATGTGCATACATCCAAACCTACCCCATGACCCTCAAACCCAGTGTACCCATGCTAATGCATATCCCTTGATTGCTGCCTTCCTATCCTCCCTGGCATGTGCAATGTTTGACCAAACTCATATTGACCTTTCACCAAAAGGATTTGCGGAAGTTGTGCAATACATCAAATTTGACACTGAATCCTCTGAAGGACATGTTATTTGTATTTGCAAATATGTAATTAGAGTATCTTGCAGGCTGCCTACCAAAAGACACCCCACTCCAATGAGACCAATGGGTGCCAAACATTTTTATTTCAAAAGTATCCATAACAGGCTTCAGAGCACTTAGTGAACAAGATTTGAGGGAGAGGGTATCTTGTTTGAACAGGATGTGAGGGAGAAGGAGTCTTATTTGAACAGTGTGTGAGGGAGAGGGAGTCTTATTTGAACAGGATGTGAGGGAGAGGGAGTCTTGTTTGAACAGTGTGTGAGGGAGAGGGAGTCTTATTTGAACAGGATGTGAGGGAGAGGGAGTCTTGTTTGGACAGGATGTGATGGAGAGTAAATCCTGTTTGGACAGGATGTGATGGAGAGGGAGTCTTGTTTGAAGCAAGGGCATCCGTCTTCTGTTTAAGCTCTTGTTGTGATAAGGTTGACAAACCTTGGCCCCTCTGTTGAGATAGTCTGACCACGTTTGGTTTCCATTTGGAACTGACCTTCTGACAGTTTACCAGGGCCCAGTTCAATCAGTGCTTTGAAGGGATGGCACCTAATGAAGGTTCCTTCCAGAGAAAGAAGGGCCGGCCATCCATGGCTTTATCATGTAGAAAGACGTGAATTTCATGGACACTCTTTTCAGGTGATTGTTGGCTTCCCCTTGAGGAACAGTCTGACTCAGTCCATTGGGAATAGTCATCAGTAAGAACGTTTTAAGTTAAACCTTTAAAGGCATAAAGGTTTCGCATCTTTCATAGTAAGAACTATGGTTGTGAGAAATGAAATCCATGGGGCATTTTTGGAAGTTTACACAATGGAAGGTATGTGGTCTGGGGTATTTTCAGACATCAGGTTCTGGTTGTAGCTTTTGCAGTGGTTTCTGTCTTTTGGTGGTTTGTACATTCCAGGAGATTTTATGAGGCAAAGCCTTGAATGGGTGCAGTGAAATAAGATATTAATCTGTAAGCTAGTGTCAGACTGCAAAGAGAAAGCCTGCACTAAAAAATAACAGTGGCAATCGCCCGCCCCAATTCGGGTTACAAATCTGTGTGGTAAATTCATGGCTGTTGATTTAATTGAACTGCACAAACATCTCTAAAAATGTAAACCCCACTTATTTGATTGTGCTTTGTCTGGGCCATAAGTACCACTACTAGGAGATTGTAACATACTCAAACACTTTCTGTAACTGTTTCCTACTAAACCACATAAGGGGTCATGTTCAATAGAGTTGTAATGTTAATGAAAGGAGTAAAATCCTTGTGTAAGGCTTTTAATCCTTCCATTAACATCACAGCTTATTTTCAAGCATTTGTATGACGGAGAGGAGGGGCGGAATGCAACTTGCATTTCCGCCGTCTCCTCCTTCTTCACCATACAAATGCTGCAGCATTAACGGCAGCATGGAATTTCCTGCCAGCGCAAATGCTAGAGATCCCCATGGGGTCCGCCAGGTTTGTGCACCAGCATAAAGCGGGCATAGCTCATATGGAGAAAATGAGCTACATAGTTAGGAGCTAGTGTGAGAAACCCTACCCACTTATCACTAAAACCTGATCTCCGCGGAAATCTTGGGTGGAAAACGTTGTTGGACCAAAATTATAATAACACTAAGTGAGCTAAGGCAAGAGTTCTTTTAGCATGTGAAACGGAAGAGGCAGGGATTGCAAGCCATAGCATAAGCTAAACGAATAAAATGACCAGCAAAGATGGCAGCCATAGAAATGGTGTAACTGCCAGAGTCTCCTGAACCTTCTGATTGGCCAAGATGCTCTGCCCGGGTGCTTATACACCCAGGCTATAAAATTCTCTTTTCTGAATGGTCACGAGTTATAGTAAGGTACTATCTTAGTATACAACTTGCACATTAAAGTAGACCCTGATGAATTTTCAGCCTCTCTGAAACACTCAACAAGAGGGGGCCAAAAAGTAACAAAACAATTGTAATGATAAATCACTATTTGTGCAATGGACTCAAATTTCAAGGGCAAGAGTTGCATTCTTCTCAAAAAACAACCAACCACTTTTACCTGACCTTTGTATTTAAAAGAAAAAAAAAAAGAAAAATGACATAGAGCATTTCGGCCAAAAAAAGATGCTGTTTACCATTGCACAACCCTCGTCTCCATTTGGGCATGCATGGGGGTTCTGGATTTGTTTGTTTTTCATTGTATCCATGAGGAATCACTTGATCGTCTCTAAATAGGGCATCATAATTACTGGATGTGAAGTAACTTGTGGCTTATTATTTTAATTTTCAGCCACGCACGAGCCACCCTGACAGCCATCTGGGCGAGCTGCAGGAATGGGTCCCATGCTCCGGGGAGGAGATGTGGGGGGAGGGAAGCATGACAGGCGGCAGGGAGCAGGAAGGAGAGCAGGGGCCCAGGGTCATTTCTTCCACCATTTACCAGGTGACGGACCTTGGGATGTATGTTGTTCACGAAACAGCAGATAGTTACACTGTCAGCTTCTCACAGGACCATGCAGTGACCGCTGTACAATACACTGAAACCAGCGTCAGGGCATTTCTAATCACGCAGGATATTGTAGTCATAGGACGGCTGACAGAGATGGGGACGCTTCTTCCAGAGTGGGTCTGGGAGAGGCAGGGGGGAGGGGACAGCAACAGGAACAGTGGAGAGCAGTGGGGTGGGGAGAGAGCAGGGGAATGGTGGTCTGAAGGTCAGGATGGGGTTTGGGAGATGCAGGTAAGAGAGGAGCAGGGTGGGTGGGAAGTAGTTAGACTGGGGGTGGAGATAGCTGGTGGGGAGATGGCAGAGGGAGCGGGGAGGTTGGCGATAGGTTGGGAAGAGCAGGGAGTGGGCCAGGTCATAGTGGGGATAGTTAGCGAAGAGAGGGGAGAGGGAGTGGGTCGGAGAGCAATAGG
Organism: Ambystoma mexicanum; assembly: GCF_040938575.1. Taxonomy (NCBI): domain Eukaryota; kingdom Metazoa; phylum Chordata; class Amphibia; order Caudata; family Ambystomatidae; genus Ambystoma; species Ambystoma mexicanum. The sequence goes on from NC_090933.1 coordinate 73,524,631, forward strand.
TCAGGAGGAGGAGCATGGGGCCCAGGTCCCAGAGGAGTCAGGTAATGAGGAGCGGGAGGCAGATGCATGGCAGGTGAGTATTGGTGATGCAGAGAGAGAAGTGTGTCAACACGCAGGACTACCAACAGAAGTAAATCATGTTTTTAACATACACAATGGACTTGAAGTGCATGCTCAGAATACAGTGAGCGTTTATGGCATCAATGCTGATATATATGTTTTTGATAGAGTAAATGTCAAATGATGAACAGACTCAAAGGAGGAGTCTTTCTCCAGACAGGGAGGGGAGGATGCAGGAAGACCGGCTGTAGTGGTCTTCTCTGGGTAAGAGTGTCTACAGAGATATCCTCCCCCTTCACCGTACTTCAGTGAAATTGGAGGCTATCATTTGGCCCTCACCCCATGTGAAGTTGCAAATAAACACCTGCACTCCTTTAGAAAAGCAGTATAGGCAATAGAGAAGGGGATCTCCTGTTATTTAACAATAGATGCGTTCCATCAGATGGTGCCACTGTTGTGTTCATTTACACTAATTGCCCAAAGGTGCAACTCTGGCTGGGAACAGTCTCTGCCAAGCAATTAATATCTAAAGATGACCATCCAACATGTTCTGGTTCTTTGCCATTATTGTAATTGTTTATTTATTTATAGAGCACACAGGGCCCGTGGGCATCTGGGCGCTTTACATGTTACATAGTTCCATAGGTCAAAGACATAAAATACAGATACATGCAGATAACTTTTGTAGTTACATGGGTTACAGGGTTCACTAGGGCATACAGATACATTTTGTGGTTACGGGTTACATAGTTCCGTAGCCATCGACATGAAATGCAGATATATACAGGTACATTTTGTGTCAACAGTGTACATATTTACATTAGAGAGTTTACTTTAATTACCGTTTCTTACTTAGATATAGTCTACAGTAGTGAATTCAGGGATACTCGGACATGAGGTCACAGGTCTCAGGAGTGCAGCCACCTTTTGACGATAGCCTTAAAGCAGTGGAAGGGAGATATGGCCCTTAGTGAGTCAGGGATGGTGTTCCATAATTGCGGAGCCAACACTGGAAAGCTGGCACCTCCAGTTTTTTTGAGTTTGAAACTGGGTATTCTTAGGCTGTTGGATTGTGCTTTTCTGATAGGTCGTTCTAAGGTGTGTTTGGTGAATCTATCGGTGAGGTATAGTTGAGCCTTGTTGGAAAGACAATTGTGAGTAATGTTCAGTGTTTTGAACTTGATTCTGTCATTTATGGAGAGCCAGTTATTGGAGCGTCTTCCGTGGGAGATATGCTGTGTTTTGTAGATGCCTAAGGCCGCTCTTAAGGCTTTCTTTTGGATATTTTGGAGTTTATTGGTTTTGCGTTTACTAGTGCCTAGATATAGGGCATTGCAGTAATCTACCTTAGAAAGGATTAGGGCCCTTGCACTCGTAATACAGCTTTCTGTTGACAGGAAAGGTTTACATGCGTGAATCAGTTTACACGTATAGCTAGTAGCAGAGGCTGTGGCATTGATTTGTTTATTGAGATTGAGTGCAGAGTCCAAGTAGAAACCTAGGTTCTTGACTTCCTTGGAGGCTTTGATTTTGATTCCATCAATGAAGACGGAGTTGTATTGGGGAGAGAGTTTAGACAACCTGTTGGGGGACCCCATGGTTGAAGGTTCTGTCTTTTCATCATTGATGCATAACCCGTGGGTGGCCATCCATGTTTGTATAATTAAGTAGATTTTGTTAATCATACTTACATTTTTGTCATAGCCTCCTTGGATGGGGTTGAGAATCTGGGTGTCATCAGTATAGTTGGTGTATGAGACACCCAGATTGTCGACTGTGTCGAAGAGGGGCTTTGTGAATATATTATACAGGGTTGGGGAGACACAGGAGCCCTGTGGAACCCTGCATGTAATAGATACGGGGTCTGCTGCGAAGGAAGGTGAGAACACTCTTATGGATCGGTTATACAGAAATGAGCTTATCCACGTGGTGGCTTCCTTGGAAAAATGGGCAGCTGTTTTAAGGTGGTTACACAAGACCATTGTGGTCGACCAGGTTGAATGTGGCAGATAAGTCCAAAAGGGATTATGTATTATCCCTTATGTATTTAAAGGGACATCGTCGCCCCTCGCTTTTCACAGGCTGAGGAGGTTGATTTATAAGCACATACTTTTAAATTCTCTCTGCTGAATGGTCATGAGTTACACCCAGAAAGTAAGGTACTACCTTAGTATACAACTTGCACATTAAAATAGACTCTGATGAATTTTCAGCCTCTCTGAAACACTCAACCAGATGGGGACAAAAAGTGACAAAAAATTTTAATGATAAATTACTTTGTGTGCAGTGGACCCAAATTTCAAGGGCAAGAGTTGCATTCTTCTCAAAAAACAACCAACTCATTTTACGTGGCACTTGTGCTTGAAAAAAAAACAAAAGAAAAACTACCGAGAGCATTCCGGCCAAAATAGATGCTGCTTACCTTTGCACACCACTCGCCTCCATTTGGGCATGTATGGTGGTTCTGGAATTGTATGCTTTGATTGTTTACATGAGGAATCACTTGATTGTCTCTAAATAGGGCATCGGAATTACTGGATGTGAAGTAACTTGTGGTTTGTTATTTTACTTTTCAGCCAAGCACGAGCCACCCTGACAGCCATCTGGGCGGGCTGCAGGAATGGGTCCCATGCTCCGGGGAGGAGATGTGGGGGGAGGGAAGCATGACAGGCGGCAGGGAGCAGGAGGGAGAGCAGGGGCCCAGGGTCATTTCTTCCACCATTTACCAGGTGACGGACCTTGGGATGTATGTTGTTCACGAAACAGCAGATAGTTACACTGTCAGCTTCTCACAGGAACATGCAGTGACCGCTGTACAATACACTGAAACCAGCGTCAGGGCATTTCTAATCACGCAGGATATTGTAGTCATAGGACGGCTGACAGAGATGGGGACGCTTCTTCCAGAGTGGGTCTGGGAGAGGCAGGGGGGAGGGGACAGGAACAGTGGAGAGCAGTGGAGTGGGGAGAGAGCAGGGGATTGGTGGTCTGAAGGTCAGGATGGGGTTTGGGAGATGCAGGACAGAGAGGAGCAGGGTGGGAGGGAAGTAGTTAGACTGGGGGTGGAGATAGGTGGTGGGGAGAGGGCAGAGGGAGCGGGGAGGTTGGCGATAGGTTGGGAAGAGCAGGGAGTGGGCCAGGTCATAGTGGGGATAGTTAGCGAAGAGAGGGGAGAGGGAATGGGTCGGATAGAGATAGGTCAGGAGGAGGAGCATGGGGCCCAGGTCCCGGAGGGGACAGGTAATGAGGAGCAGCCAGCAGATGCAGGCCATGTGAGTATTGGTGATGCAGAGAGAGAGGAGGTTCTTCACCACACAGGACTACCAACAGAGGTCAAAAGTGTTTTTTAACATACACAATGGACTTGAAGTGCATGCTCAGAATGCAGTGATGGGTGTCTATGGCATCAATGATAATAGATGTTTTTTTGTTAGAGCAATTGCCAAATGATGAAGAGGCACCTTTCTGCATACAGGCAGGGGAGGATGTGGGAAGAGCAGTGGTAGTCGCAATTATCTTCTCTGGGGAAGAGCGGCTAGAGAGAGATCCTCCCCCTTCGCTGTACTTCCATGAAATTGGAGGCTATCGTTTAGCCATCACCCATTTGAAGTTCCAAACAAACACTTGCACTCCTTTAGAAAAGCAATACATCCAAAAGAGAAGGGGATGTCTTGTAATTTAACAATAGATCCATTCCATCAGATGATGCCACTGATGTGTTAATTTACACACATTGCCTAAAGGTGCAAATTTGACTGGGAACAGTCTCTTCCTAGCAATTAATATCTATAGATTAGCATCCTACATTTTTCCTGGTATTCTGGGTCTTTACCATTATGTATGTAGAGAGGGATGATATCATCCCTCGTTTTCCACAGACTAAGGAAGTTGATTTTTAAGCACAGATTGTTAAATTCTCTGGCAAATCAGCACACAAAGGTGACTTATTTCCCATTCTTGAGCACCCGGAACTAACTCTATATGAGCAACTTTCAAGATTAGTCTGAGTTATGCATACATGCATTGCTTTTGCCAAAGGGTTGATAGTTGGATGAAAAGGCAGTAGGCAATTACATAGGTCAAGTGAATGAGAATGGACCACTTTCAGCCATTTAACCTTTCACTGTGTCCAACAGGGCAAGAGTCGCATACAAATTTACATTTCCCTGCTTTCATAAAGTAGTATCCAAAATTCATCTCAATCAGACTGTTAAACGTGACACTGTTCCTCTCTAATCCTTTACCTAAAGTTAAAAAAGTGTTAGATGTAAAGCTGGCCTTTGTGTACCCTCTTCACAAGAAGTTGCTAACCAGATAATCCAGATCGCTGCTGATCCCCTATAGCTGGGATATTAAGGAACTGGTTGCTCCCAAACCAATCATTTCTAAATATGTGGTGTTTTCAATGAAGATATGTTACTAATGCCAGATGACATCTTCTGATTTTACTGTAGCACACATTTCACTTCAGGGGAGACATCAACAATGGAACATCTTCAGAATTCCCTTTCCGCAGACATCCATACGACTACAAACTAGAGATTTGTTGGCTTTTCCTGTATGCATACTTAAATGGAAAGGGAAAAGCACCCCACAATCCCACTCCTTGATATCAACCCCTCCCAGCAAGATGCTTTGGGGTTTATATAGTATCAATTGCCAGAGATGAATCCCTTACTGTGGAAACAGAGAAATCGATATGAGGCCGGGAAGCCCAAAAGGAAACACACCAACACAGGTTACAAAGGACATACAAAGCACCTTATTCAAAGGTACAACGATTACCAAAAGTCAATTGACATACGGATAGCTATTCGGCCCTCAGAGTAACAGAACGAACCATCAACGGTAGTTTGCCGTGTTAGTGTGAGAGACCGTACATTGGGATACTCAGGTTTTTATACTTTTTTATCCAACTCTGGCCAACCCCCTCGCGGGTTAACCATTCTCAGAACCAGGCCTAGAGTTCGTTGCCAGGTCGATCCCATAATGTATGCATTTGATCAGTTCCGCTATTACAGTTGTTCATTTACACATAGGTCAGGGATAGGACAAGGTCTCAGTTCACGACCCCAACAAGTGGCCTGCAGGCATATTACTTATTCATGTGTGCGGAGGTCACAACGGCCAGAACCCCACTTGAAATGTCATTCGGCCTCCATTTTGTTGTTCAGGGTGACTTCCACACTACAAGAGAACCTAAAATGGCGGCTAAATCAAAGATGGCGATTTACACACTACATTAAGGTCAAGACCTTGCCGCGGAATCTATGTACACGATGTTTTTAGACAACTTGGCGTAGGCCAACATACATTCAAACAATGCGATAGGAGGTATAATATTATTTCGATTTCCATAGACCCTCCTTTTGGCCTATGCCAAGTGCTAAACATCATCCCTAATACTTTCGAAAATGGCTCCATGTATTATCATCCATAGATTCCGCATCATTGTCTGTAATGTCTATAGCCATAAGGTCGTTCATAAGAGCCTCTTGTAACATGAACTCTTTAGATGCTGTATCTGGGGTATATTTTTTATGCCCTATTGCGCTCACTGCTTGAGCACAACACCCCCCTATCATTCCACATATACTTGGGAGGCATTGAAAACAACAACAAAGGAATAACAGAATCCCTAAAATAACCAGAATAACGGAAATCACTTTCCAACCCCAAGATCGCAAAGAATCCCAAAACCAAGTACTAAGGTTCCAGTCTCCTACAGGGATATGGACTTCAGAACTGAGAGTATGCAAGTTCTGAATCGCTTTAAAAATTGTTGGTGAGGAGTCTGGTACGAAAACACAACAAGCGGACCCCACTAATTTGCATACTCCACCTCGTTCTGCCAAGGTGGCATCTAATGCCATCCGATTTTGAAGTGCTATCAATCTTATTGCCTTTTGCTCTAAGGTCATATTGTAGAGTATGTCCGTGGTCCGGTTGATCGTTCTCTCCAGTACCCTAGCTAATCCCCTAATGTTCTCCGAGTTTGCTATTTGTCCCCAAAAGGGCACTACTGATTTCGCTATGTCGCCCAACACTTGCCCAGGGGTATCTCCGTTGTCGTCTCGCCGCGGGCGAGCCTTAGAAATCTCTAATGTACTTGCTACAAATACCCCGGGTAACAATATTCCTAAATAACAAGTTCCCTGCCAATCCTTGAGCAACCAGGGAAATGCTAAACTACCACAAACAAAATAAACAGGCCCCCCTACATACAGAGGCCTGTTTTCCCCAGTTAAATTTACAATATTTTTACAAGCTTCAAAATCTCCCATTGGCCTAGTGCCATTTCTCTGTACACAGAAGGGAACTGAGTCAGGACTATGATTTACAGAATAAGAAGGAGGTACAGCGTCCTTATTGCCTATCGGAGCCATTTTAAAGGAAATCAGAGTTTGAAAAGGAAGAGATAGTTTGTCAGACGGCCTAATAGAAGCGACGTTAGGTTTACTTCTATTTGCGAAAAGCTAGCATCCCAGGGGAGTCAATTCACGTTTCTCAAAATCATTTAAATTAGTTCCATCAAAGTTCCCTGAGATGCTATCATTCCATCGGCCAAAGAATAGTGCTCTAAGAGAGGCATAGCAAGAAGTTGTTAAAGGTAGAGAATGTATATACCATCCCAGTCCCTTGTTCCCATGTTGCGGTAAATGAGTACAAATCCAACAATTACTTTAAAAATGGCATGAGTAGCATTCATTACTATCATCAGAGTGTTATTATGATACTTCTGTCTATGTTGGGAGTCTCTAGGGGACAGAGTGTGAAGGTGTACAGAGGGAGTCAAAACAGTTGGTGCGATCTTGGTCGGCAATAAAGGTTTCAAAGGATAGATTTCTTCGAAATACCAAAGTCCTACAGCAGCAGTAGTAACGATAATCATTATCAAAACACAACAGTACGTTCTCGGGGCCCAGGCACATTGTTCATTGTTCGATTTGGTCACCCCCCTTATCTAAAAGTCCAGTGCGGGGAGCAGCGGTGAAGGTGGCAGGCATCGTAGTTCCTCGATCGACGGCCCCAATGTTCGTTGCTGGCGACACTACGGTCGCGTGATTTCTTAGTCCTTCCCAACCCTAGCCAGCAGAATCCCTTTTTGTTCAACAAAACTTTCTCGTAACAAGACAATTTTCCAATCACTTCCTTTTCCAGATACACGACACTCGTGCCGTAGTTCTATTTCCGTGGTCGAAGGTTGTACCTGATGGTACCCAAAATTGTGTGGTCGGAAGCAAAGTATCGTCACTTCCTGAGGGAAGCGACGTGTCGGTGGCGACGGAAGTCGCAGAGCTCGAAACAGTGTTTTCCGGAAGTGATTTTTCAAAAGAGTGTGGAGACGAAATGGGCTGTTCCCCAAGCTCCTCAGGCTCAGAGAACTTCTCCGACGCACTCACAGCGCTGTTTGCTCCTCCAGGATCAGAAACTGTAGCATCAGCGAGTGGTTCTGCTTCTTCTGTAGTGTGTGGCGTCGGGTGAGGAAGTTTCTTGACGTGCGTCGCATGAATCCAGTTCTTCTTTCCAGCCACCCGCACTGCTGTCCTGGTGACCAATAATACCTGATGGGGTCCCCGCCAGCGAGGCGCGAGACAGGAAGACCTCTCGTAGGCCTTCACGAGGACCCAACTTCCAGGCTGTATATCGTGTCCTGGGCCCGTGAACCGTACAGGTAAAGCAGCATGCACCTGGTGGTAGATGAAATACAGGTTTTTAGTTAACTGGTTACAGTAGTCTACAAGCAATACATTTTCCACCTCCCTCAGGGCTTTAGGTTTTGGGAGACCCCAAATGTTAGCAGGTCTCCCCATTACTACTTCAAATGGAGAAAGCCCAGTTCTAGTCTGAGGTGTGGTACGCATAGCTAATGACACAATAGGCAAAGCATCTGGCCATTTTAGTTTGGTATCAGCACATGTTTTTGCAAGTTTATTCTTTAAAATACCGTTGTGTCTTTCTACCAACCCAGCACTTTGAGGATGCCTACCTGAATGAAATCGTTTCACAATACATAGGGCTGCACATATTTGCAAAATTACTGCTGCGATAAAGTGAGGACCATTGTCCGACCAGATTATCCTCGGGAGCCCAAATCGAGGAAAGAATTCTTTTACCATAATCTTTGCAGTGGTCATGGCGGTAGCATCTTTGACGGGGAAAGCCTCGACCCATTTACTGAAGGCACAAATAATTACAAGAACATATTTTAGATTATTACATCGCTCCATTTCAATAAAATCAAAATGTATAACCTCAAAGGGGACAGAAGGGGGCCCAAAACTTCCCCTTGGAGTCACTGTCCCCTTACCCACATTGTGCTGTAGGCAGATCATACAGTTTTGGACATGCCTCTTTGCAGTGTCCAGAATCTTGTCATTCACCCAGACCTGTTCTAACATTCTCGTGATCTGCTGGGCACACACATGCGTAGGACCGTGTGCCATCGTAACCATTGCCAATACATAAGAATCAGGAAGCAACCATTTCCCTTCGGATGTATCCACCCAACACCCTTCGTCATCCAGTTTCCCCATCCCTCCAGCCCACTTTTTAGATTCTTCCATTGTGGCATCAGTTTGAATATCTCGCACAGACCCAATACCTTCATCCATTATGCAAGCATCTCTCATTTCCCTCAAGGCATACATGTCCGTGCTAAGGTCTGTGGCCGTTTGTCTGGCTATCAAATCCGCAAAAGCGTTCCCTTTGCCTACATCATCTATGACCTTGCGATGTGCTGCACATTTCATGATCGCTAACTGTTTAGGCAGTGAGAGTGCCGAAAGTAATTGCACTATCAAGGGGCCATGCTGAATCTTGGTCCCATGTGAGGTCAGGAACCCTCTTTCCGACCAAAGCTTTCTGAAGTTGTGAGCCACCCCAAATGCGTGCTGGCTATCAATATATATATTTACTCTTCGCCCTCGGGAAAGTTCACAAGCTCGGGTAAACGCTATAATCTCTGCGGCCTGCGCGGAGTTATGCGAAATTCTTAGTTTCGACAACTTTACTCAATGTAGTAACTGCATAGGCAGCTGTAGATGTACCATTCAAAAGTTTGAAACAGGAGCCATCGCAAAACAGCTCCCCTTCTGCATTATTCAAAGGAGTATCTGTGAGATCTATCCTGCCCTTCGTGTCTTGTTCGGTGGTATACAGGCAGTCATGTAATTCTTCGTCACCGCAAACAGTGTTTTGCGGGAAAGGTAAGAGTTCAGCCGGATTGAGAACGCAACACCTCTTAATTTGAATATGAGGGGCAAACAGAATTAGTTCATACCTTGTTAACCGTGCTGAGGTGAGGTGTTGCATTTGGGTTTTGTTCAATAAAATATCAACAGAGTGAGGTACCATCAAAATCAAATCATGGCCTAGGACCATTCCCTCACTCTGTTTTACAGACGCGGCAGCAGCAGCGACAGCGCGCAAACATCTTGGCAAAGCGCATGCGACAGGATCAAGGGCGGAGGAGTAGTAGCCGCACGGCCTATTCTTCCCTCCGTGTTCCTGTGTTAACACAGCCAAAGCACATCCATCACATTCATGCACAAACAACACAAAGGCCTTGTCATAATTTGGTTTACCCAGAACCGGTGCCGAACATAGCGCGGTTTTGAGAAGCTCAAATGATCGTTGATGTTCCGATTCCCATGGCAGTGGCAGAGAAATGCCCTTCTTCATCAAAGCCAACATCGGTTTTACCACTAGTGCGAAATTCGGGATCCACAACCTACAGTAGGAAGCCATACCTATCAGGGCTCTGACTTCCTTCTGTGTATTTGGAACAGACATGCCAGAAATGTGTTTTATTCTTTCAGGTGTCAATCTTCTCCCCTCCTTTGACAGGAGGTAGCCTAGATAGGCAACCTCCTGACAACAATATTGACATTTTTTAAGCGAAGCTTTGTGACCATTTTTAGCTAGGTGAACAAGCAACAATATAGTGCCTTCTTTACAGGCATTCTCAGAATCTGCAGCCAAAAGCAAATCGTCAACATATTGAAGCAGCGTGCAAGTAGGTGGCAATTCAAGGGTGTCGAGCTGCTCTTTCAAAGCTCTACTATAAATGCTAGGACTTTCAGTATACCCTTGAGGTGCCCTTGTAAATGTAAATGAGCGTCCCCCCAAGGTGAACGCAAACAGATATCTGCTTTCTTTATGTATCGGGATACTAAAGAAGGCGTTTTTCAGATCCACAACGCTGAAGTGCGTAGCCGTAGCAGGGATCATTGTTAATATCGTCGTCACATCAGGCACAATTGGAAATTGTGGGGCGACCACTCGGTTAATAGCACGAAGATCAATTATAAACCGGTATGGAATTGCATTGTCGCCTTTCTTATATACGGGTAAGATCGGACTGTTACACAAACTACCAGTAATCTCCTCGATCACCCCACGATGTACAAAATCAGAGACAATGCATTTCAAAGCACGTTCACCTTCGACTGATATTTTATACTGCGGAATGCGTGGCAGTTTCACCCCATGTTTCAGGACTATTTTAACGGGCTCAATCTGTAACACTCCGACATCATTGTCGTCCACCGCCCACAAACATTCCGGGACAATGCTAAACTCGGGAGGTAAAGGTCGAATCAAGAACTGAGAATTAGGAAGTTGCTGTGGCGAAACCGTTAGCCGTACTCCATCCGAAGAACAATGAATTACTGCATTCAATTTCTTTAACAAATTCAACCCCAGCAAATTTTCTCCACAGTTCGAAGTGAGAAGAAAGGGACAATGGTCTGTAAAGGGACCCAAAGAAACGGATACCGGCACAGAAACCGGACAGACAGTTGGTACACCAGAAAACCCTACGGAAACATTTGTTTGCCCTGACAGTGGGATGTTTGGAACCCGAGAATGATCAATGGAGCACTTCTGTGCTCCAGTGTCAATCAAAAACTGGTGTTTCCTATTCCCCACTAATAATTCAACATAGGGGCCTTTTTGATTAACGGGAATAGGCAAAGGTTCCAAACCCTGCTTCGGGCAATCCTAATAAAACGGAGCCTCGTCAGAAGGAAGCTCTTCAGAAAGGTAGGCAGCAGAAGGGTGATCAAATATGTTTCTCAAGTCCATACTCGAGGTCTGATTTTCCCGTGAAAAAGGTTGCTGAGAATCTTGTAAAAGCTGACCTCTGTCAGGGCCCCCTGCTCCAGGGCGGCCCCTAGGTCGTCTACCCATACCCCCAAACGCACTTTGACCTCTGGCGAAGGACAGGGCACTGTGCTCGCCAATGACCTTCCTGGCGGCAATAAGCACATTGATTAATATTCACAGTACTCAGAGGAGCATTTCCTTTTGGAACGTACTGACCTCTAGTCTGTGTCGTACCTCCTCTGGGGTTTCTAACAATTTGCTGCAATAATACTTTGGTTTTCAAATCTCCCTTTCTCTTTTCAATTTTCTCTTTTTCATTATTAACACGGTTCTCATAATACTGAGCCATGTGCAAAACCTCAGATTGAGATTTTGCCTGCCAAGCGCTCTCTGAGGACATAATTTGTGACTGGATGTCAGGTAACAATCCACGTACAAATTTGTCCACGAACAACCTTTTTCCCGACTCTGTACCTAAATCCTGTCCACTGAAGTCAGAAAATACCTGCTCGAATCTATTAAACAATTCGGTGGCACCTTCAGTTTTCCCTTGGACACAGGCCGTAAGCTTGTCCCAAATAATCCTCTTCTCTGGAATTATAGTTTTTAGTTTAGCGACAATCCTATCAGGTAAAGTAAGTATTACCTGTGGCGGTTTCTCACCAGCTGGTCTTTCTCCATCAATTCTAATCATATTTGCCCACGTATCTCCCAACCCCGGCACATCATCTATTGTCCGAACTTGTTTCCATACATCTACGGGTAGGAGTACAGGGAATAACAAGTCAATGTCACTCAAGGTGAACACAGAGGACTGTAAAACGGACTCTATTTCTTTGTAAAACCCCGTCGGGTTTTTCCTAATATCGGGAACTGATTGCCTAATTGTGTTCACTTCCTGTCGTGAAAACGGGACGTGAACAAATTGCGATACATAATGTGCAGGGATATCCACAGCGGGGGCACCAGTCCCAGCGTTGGCGGGGATCTCAACTTTTGGGACAAAGGTCGGAGGAACCTCTCTCATAGGCAACTGAGATATAGGTACCTCCGGCCGCTTACTAAGCAATAGAGCCAGGTCGAGCGCTAAGGCAGCTGTAGAAGTGTCGGGCGAAAAAGCCCTTTTACAAATCCCCAATCATTCTATGGGGCAACTAACCCTCTTCCTTACACATTCCTCTTGCAGGTGCTGTACCATCACCTGAATTACCTTTCTTTGCATTTCTACTGTATACTGACTATACGTGTCATACACTTTGTCTGGCGGTATCGATGCATCCGAGATCCATCGAACCGCATCTTTGGTACAAATTCGTACTTCCTCAGGTGCCGCTCTTCGGCACGGGAGGAACCGTTTCTGTACATATATTCTATCGTCCTCATCATCCTCATCTCGTGATTTTTCAAAGTCTTTCCTATACTCAAACAATCTTTCAACATGTCCAAAAACTTTCTGCTCTGTGTCCCTCGAAAGTGCCAAAGCATTCAGATCTCTCACCCCTTGTGGAAGATCTGAATTTTGTAATCTACCCCACATCACACACAAATGAGTCCCCAAACCTTCGATAAAAACATTTTTCTCGGGAAAACTATTCAAATTAGATAATGTAGAAAAAACATTAGCTTGATCACCTTTCTCCATGCAATGCTTAGCCCATGCAAACAATTCCTGTTTCCTATCTGCAGAAACAGTACTACGAGTCACGATCTTTGACCCTGCACCTGAATCGACTTCAGTCAATACGGGCCACTCGGGAACAGAGGTATAGGTGAATTTAACAAAGGTGCAACTATCGGTGCAGGGGGAAGGGGCGGTGCGATAGGCGGAGGAACAACAACCAAAGGACTAGGAACAATAGGCTGTACAGGGGAACAGGAGTAACAGGCGCGACAACAGGAATAGGCAGAGCGCCCAAAATAGGAGCATACACGGAGGTGGCGCTGAGGCATCGGGCCTGTGTTCATTTAATAACTTCTCAATAAACTCCTCAGAAACATGGAAATCTTTAGAGGGGTACATTTTTTGGACTCCGAGTGAAAAGGCTCTATCCATATTTTTAACTAATTCTGACCGCTTTTCTTTATCATATAATAATGCTTTTTCAGCGTTTGTTTTATGACGACGTGCATGTTTATCCCTACTTTTAAGCTGCTGCGATGCTTCTTTCTTCCAATTTTGTAACACATCAAAGGCTGCTGGTCTAGCCTTTTTCTTTAACAAGATCGATTCTAAGTATTCGATACGGGGGATCTCAAAACTACCGTTGATTGGCCACTGAAATTCGGAGGCATGTCTGGTCTGTCTGTGCCAAATATCATTAAATACGATACTTCCAATGCCATACTTACAGTACATAGTACACGCCGGCGACCCCTCCTGTGGTGCCGGGCGGCTAAATTCCAAAGATTGTCGATCGCTGCGGAACAGAGTCCTAAAACAGCTAGACAATTTCCCAGGAATTTCACAAATAATTGGTGTTACCTGGTTCAATAATTGTGTCTGCAGATACAATACGCCAAATTCAAATTGTCAGGGTTAAATTAAGAGCCGGGTCACGACTGCACCTGACCAAACCTAAGGAGGACCGTACGGTTTACCAAGAACTTAGCTAACGAATTTTACCTTGTGTTTGGTGGTTTCGGCAAATCTGCCCGCCTCAAAATTGGACCCTCGTCAAGATGCCGTGTCAGACCACACGACTATCGTCCAAGGATCGGATCGTGCAGCGCTGCCGAGGTATCGCGTCTCGATCGGTCGGGCCCACAGAATCACACCGTCCGATCCCGGTTCGATAGTCTGCGTCAACCTTCAATGATCCGGCATCAATCTTGAGGGTCCCTATTCGGGCGCCAACTGTGGAAACAGAGAAATCGATATGAGGCCGGGAAGCCCCAAAGGAAACACACCAACACAGGTTACAAGGACATACAAAGCGCTTTATACAACAATCACCAAAAGTCAATTGACATACGGATAGCTATTCGGCCCTCAGAGTAACAGAATGAACCATCAATGGTAGTTCGCCGTGTTAGTGTGAGAGACGGTACATTGGGATACTCGGGTTTTTATACTTTTTTATCCAACTCTGGCCAACCCCCTCGCGGGTTAACCATTCTCAGAACCAGGCCTAGAGTTCGTTGCCAGGTCGATCCCATAATGTATGCATTTGATCAGTTCTGCTGATACAGTTGTTCATTTACACATAGGTCAGGGATAGGACAAGGTCTCAGTTCGCGACCCCAACAAGTGGCCTGCAGGCATATTACTTATTCATGTGTGCGGAGGTCACAACGGCCAGAACCCCACTCGAAATGTCATTCGGCCTCCATTTTGTTGTTCAGGGTGACTTCCACACTACAAGAGAACCTAAAATGGCGGCTAAATCCAAGATGGCGATTTACACAATACATTAAGGTCAAGACCTTGCCGCGGAATCTATGTACACGAGGTTTTTAGACAACTTGGCGTAGGCCAACATACATTCAAACAATGCGATAGGAGGTATAATATTATTTCGATTTCCACATTACCTGGTGGTGATGAGAGTTTCCTAGCAGAGGTGTGCTTCCCTACATAGGCATATTGCAGAGCTAGATGTTGAGCAGGGCTACTATGAAAAAGACTGAAACAAGTCCCTTGGCGTCAAGCATCCGGGAAGTCTTCAGTATCAGCAGTACTATAAAGTTGTTCATACTTATCTATCGTTCTGAAAACAAACTGCATTTCAGTAAATACTTTCTGCTCCCCGAGACATCTTTGAATTTACCCTCCATATTTCCTGCACTATGGATCCCCGTTCGCTCGGTCGGCATGCCCCCATACTGTCCCAAACACCATCTCTTTATTTTTAACCTGTCTCGCCTCTCCTTGAATGCATGCTTGTTTGATCCTTTCCCCGCCGCACCCTACCTCTACATCTCTTTATGTTTTCATCTTCCTCTGCAGACTACACTCTGGATTCTCCCGGTTGGGGCACAATATGCCAACTTCTGGACAAGCCTCCGTGTCCGGAGACCACTACAGGGGTGATTTGTTGCAGTACAAAAGCTTTGTACATACCATAACAATTACATATGCAGCTCCCTTTTTTTTTAGCTCATCTGACTCTTGCCCCTCTTGCTCTACACCTTGGACTAACAAGGATGTTTGCTTCCTGTGAAATTTCCACAATGCACTTGTTTCTTGTAGATGTCATTAACCTCCATTTTATTTTACTTTACAGCAACCAGCATCCACCACTAGTGAAGCAGGTAAAGAGTGTGGCCTACAGATGTATTTTAAATGAGTGTTTAGGTATAAGCATGCAGAGGGAGGTGCATGAGAAGCGCTTTTAGGCTCATCATCTTATATCATTGAATCAATTGAAGTGCAGGCATGAATATATTAGAAGGAAACTCTTGAGAAAACAATTACTCCCTAGGGTAGTAAAAGGAACCTCTACCTTCAAGAAGGGATTAAAGAGACAAAATATAATAGCATAAGGTATAGAAAAAGTAGTCAGCAGCGACCAAATATTATCACAAAATACAACTTTTATTAATAATTATTAAAAAACATCATAAAAACATAGATGTTAAAACCTTGTTAAAATAAAGTGCAAGTGACACAATAACTCACAATCAAATTGTAACAATTCATCTCTAGTCATTCAGTAGACTAGGTACAAGACTCCTATTGACACATTAATATAGTATATACAGGAGGAAAAAATATCGGTCAATGATGACCCAAATACATAGACCAGTAGATCTAATCCCTGGTAGTATGCCTCGACACGTTTCAGTTCATGTGATTTCTTGAGAACTTTCTTCAGGATGAAGTATTTTGATCCGTCACTTTTTTTTAAGTATTCACTGCAGCACTTCATAATTCTAAAGTGCTTAACCCAAAAGGAGGTGCTAGCCTTTGGGGTTGAAGTAGTATAAGGGAAAGCTGGACAATGTTCCGTCTTCAAGCACAAAATGCACCCATTGCAGATTCAAATTCTCAAGGGGAAGCAAGTGGCGCCAGAAAATATAGATCTAGTCTTGGCGGGCAATGCAATCAGGGAGTAATCCTTTTCACTCCTCTCCATACAGTTTAGAGAGAATCAGAATGGGGGATAGAATCCACTCCGCTCGCGTTAGTTAAATACGTGTCTAGCGTGTCCCGCGGTCTGCAAGGAGTGTGCTCACTCCAAGCACAAAATGCACCCATTGCAGATTCAAATTCTCAAGGTGAAGCAAGTGGCGCCAGAAAATATAGATCTAGTCTTGGCGGGCAATGCAATCTTGGCGTAATCCTTTTCACTCCTCTCCATACAGTTTAGAGAGAATCAGAATGGGGGATAGAATCCACTGCGCTCGCGTTAGTTAAATATGTGTCTAGCACGTCCCGCGGTCTGCAAGGAGTGTGCAGACCGCGGGACGTGCTAGACACGTATTTAACTAACGCGAGCGCAGTGGATTCTATCCCCCCATTCTGATTTTCTCTAAACTGTATGGAGAGGAGTGAAAAGGATTACGCCCTAATTGCATTGCCCGCCAAGACTAGATCTATATTTTCTGGCGCCACTTGCTTCGCCTTGAGAATTTGAATCTGCAATGGGTGCATGTTGTGCTTTAAGATGGAAAATTGTCCAGCTTTCCCCTATACTACTTCGACCCCAAAGGCTACCACCTCCTTTTGGGTTAAGCACTTTAGAATTATGAAGTGCTGCAGTGAATTCTAAAAGGAAAGTGACGGATCAAAATACTTCCTCCTGAAGAAAGTTCTCAAGAAATCACATGAACTGAAACATGTCGAGGCATACTACCAGGGTTTAGATCTACTGGTTTATGTATTTGGGTCGTCATTGACCGATATTTTTTCCTCCTGTATATACTACATTAATGTGTCAATAGGAGTCTTGTACCTAGTCTACTGAATGACTAGAGATAAATTGTTACAATTTGATTATGAGTATTGTGTCACTTGTACTTTATTTTTACTAGGTTTTAACATCTGTATGTTTTTTATGATGTTTTTTAATAATTATTAATAAAAGCTGTATTTTGTGATAATATTTGGTCGCTGCTGAGTACTTTTTCTCTACCTTGTGCTATTGTATTTTGTGCAGGCATGAATACCACGGCAGACCACTGAGTCCAGTAAGTGGCCCTCATTCCAAGTTTGCCGGTATTTTGGCGATACATCCACCGGAATATCGGCAAAATAAATTGCATTTACCGGCACTTGGTCTGCTGGAATAAGCAGCAGATTACTAGTGCTGGTAAAGGCAGTTAATCCCCATCCCATGCAGTTCCATAGGACTCCATGGGGGGAGTTTGCCACTATTACCGGCCGTGCTGGTTATGAAGGCAGTTTTTGGCTGGTAGGGGTCAGGTTTCCCTCCAGCTTTTAGCTGGAGGTAAATCCTTAACACCTACCGGCAAAGTTTTAGTTGGCCGGTCCAATAAAAGTGCTGGTAAACATTATTACCGGCACGTTTACCATGCACCGGCCAAATTGGAATGGCATTTTTGGCCTTGCTCCAAGTGTACTCTTTTTGCTAGTTCAGCATTTCAACCTATGCCTTACAGTGTAGGTCCCATTAACCTGCATATACTCTTAACATCCCTTGACATTTTATGCACCCCATTAACATTATAAACTGGCACAAGATTAAAACCCATGGCACAAATTCCCTACTTTGTTACTGTAAGTGGATAGCGGGCCTCAGTCAAGTCGCTGGACATCTCACAGATAGACTGTTGCCACTTTATGATTCTCAGTTCATGGTGTCAATATTCTGTCTTTATGTGTCAATGTTTGTGTGAAGATCAGTTCCTTTGGGATTTCTGTGGCTGGGAATGTTTTCCTACTTTGAGATCGAAGTCGTAGCCTGTGAACAGACTGAACCCATGAGAATATTATTCTACCTGTGGAAGCACGCATTTCTGGTTATTAGCACCACAATGACGAATACACTCTTACCCCACTCACCGCTAGATATATGATAGAAACAATATGTCCCATGCCCCACATGGTAGCTCCAGGGGGGTGGGTAGATGGTTCTCTTGTTTCTTACTCCTTACTCGATTGCCTTCCTTTTTTTGTCCCTAACCTATTTCAGGATTACGCTTGGCTCTTTTTCATTTATTCAACTCTGTCTGTGTTATTCTTTTCCTCGTAATCGATCAGTCCACATTGGCAAAATTCTCATCTGATACTCACGGCTTTTCTCTCCTTCTCTACCAAACTTACTAATTCTATTGCACTTCATTATTGTTCTGCAGGTGATGGGATGGAGTCAGTCGATCAAGAGGCCCAGTAAGTCGCTTTGGTTTATGCATGTGTGCATGTAAATATGTCTGCTAGGTTTAATATAGCACATATATAGCACTGGAGTTAGCTCGGGGATATGGTACTTGGGTGTGATAATATGGATAGAAGTTGCAAGATAGAATATTGAGAGCAGACTTGGAAGGATCTGGAAAGAGGGTCCATAGGGGGCTACAGGCATGGGATACAGGTCAGGAAGGCAAAGGCAGACCCAAACTTGATTTAATGGCTGGTATATCCCCAGTAGTGCTTCTCTTAAATCTATATTCCTATGAGTTCCACACAGTCTGAAATCCATAACTACACCGTGGAGTCTCTGGGTCTGGGTCCGTGATCCCCCTTGCCTCCCTCTGCTGTAGGATTACCAGAGGCGCCACGTCGTTTCGCAACTCCTCCCACATTCTTCTCCCTTTTTACTATCACAATGTTTACTAGATTTAGAAAGCAAATCTGAAATTCACTGTATGGGTGGTTATGATATGATTCTGCATTTATAACGCGCCTGCACACAAGTGTTTCTAGGCACCACAAGGCAAAGGTAGGGGAAGAGAGAGGGAAGACAGGAAAAAGGATCCTACTAGGCCTTGTGTCATTCGGACCATGCAAGTGCGACATCAAAAGTGCCAGGGAAAAGGGAGAGGGGGGTGTGCAGGGGAGAAGGTAGGGGAAAGAGCAGTCAGGGCACCTTGGCTCTGAGTCAATGCAGCCAGGGCAGCACGGCCCTGGGTAAGTGAATGGCATTACAGTAATAGCCCCTAAGTGTGCGGTAGGCCTGGAGGCAGTGCAGAAAGGCTGGTGATAGTGGGGCTGGTACCCTGTGTGACTCTGAGTACCCGGCAACCAATCAGGGCAGGCAGACAGGAAGGTTAGCAAGGAAGAATGAGAGAGATGGCAGAGGAGAAAAGAAAGGTCTTGAGCAGCTTCCAGAACTTGAGGTGGTCCAGCTCAAGTTTGAGAGGAGCAGGGAGGCTGTTCCAGAGGGAGGCACCTGAAGAGGAAAAAGATCTACCCCCCACTCTCAGCTTGGAGCAGCGTCTGACCCTCAGAGAGTTTGAGGTAGCTGTGCAAAGGGCTCTAGAAGGAAGGTATTTAGGCAGAGAGAGTTGGATATAGTGTGGGCTCCAGAAAACCTTGTGGACGATACAAAGGGTCTTAAACTTGATCCGTGCAGCCACCGAGAGCCAGTGCAGTGATTTCAGGGCTGGAGAGATGCGGTCCCATGGCTCGAGGACCAAAGATAAGTCTTGCAGTCCTGTTCTGGATTGGTTGAAGGCACGAAGAGTAGAGTTAGGAAGATTGAGAAAGAGGCTTTTGCAATAGTCCAGGCTGGAGAGAACCAGGGCCCTGGAGACAGTGAGCTTCTGGGGAAAGGTGAGAAAAGGTAGAATACCTCTGAGGTGGTGCTGCTGGAAGTGGGCCTTCTTATCAAGGTCCGTGATGTCGGGAGAGAAGGAGAGAGTGGAGTCAAAGATGACCACAAGATCTTTAGCCTCCGTGGAGGGCGAGAGTTTAGGGCCCAAGGAGGGTGGCCAGAGTGTGAGAGGGAAAGCGGGAGAAGGGGTCCCAATGAGAAGAATCTCAGTCTTACTGGCATTGAGGCAGAGATCATTGGATGTGCACCATTCCTGAATCTCAGACGGTGGAAATCAGGTGGGCCAAACGGGCCAAGTAGACATTGAAGAGCCAGGGTGAGAGAATAGAGCCCTGCGGGACACCATAAGTGGAGAGGGAGGTGGTGGAGAGAAAGGACCCAAGTTGGACCTGAGAGGTCAGCCAAGCCAGAGCCTGATCCTTGATGCCCTGGTTCTCACATCGATTATTCAGGATGGGTGTGATTGACAAAGGCAGAGGAAAGGTCAAGGAGGATGAGGACAGCAGGAGAGCTGGAGTCAAGGTTAGAGAGCAAATCTCACGGGCGTTCAGAAGAGCAAGTTTCCATGCCTTTGGCTCCTCTGAAGCCAGAATGATGATCATGGAGACAACCAACAGATTGAGTGTGGAGGGTTAGCGCGGAGATGGCCAGTTTTTCCAAGAGCTTTTCCATGAGTTTTCCCAGAAAAGGAGTGATGGAGATCAGGCTATAGTTTACCGAACAGGAAGGATCGGCAGAAGGCTTTTTTAGAATAGACTGTGCTTGAGGAGAGAGGGAAAAGTTCCAGTGGTGAAAGAGTGATTACAGAAATCGGCCAAGGCTGGAGCGAGGGAAGCAATGTGGTCATTGATAGTTCTGGAAGAGCAGGGAAGCGCCTGTTTGGAAGACACTTTCGTAGATCGGACTTGTCTAGAAACATCCTTAGGTGTTATTGGAGAGAGAGAGAGAATGTATTAGAGGAGGGGGAGAGGCCGCTAAAGGGGGCCCGAGAGATGTGGAGGGAGGGAGAGAGAGAGGGAGAGGAAAGTGAACACAGGATGTCCTGGGTTTTATTAGTGAAATGAGAAGCCAGAGCGAGCAGAGGGCCCGGGAGGGAACAGGGGAGGTGGAGACTGCAGTTGTTATGAACCCCCGTCTGCATCCCTTCTGGACTTCGTGGTCCCTGACACATAGGGGATTGAACTCAGTAATCCATCCAACATGGCTGTATGATGCAGAACGCAGTTTACCAGTATTTGCGTTACACGCTCTACGTTCTACAAACAAACACGCACCCGCGGCTCTGCGCGTCTCAACGCTACTGCTCGCCGTAGCTGGACGTGTGCTGCCGGAGTTCGCTCGGGGCTGTTTTCCTGAACTCTATTCCCGGTTTCTTGTTTTCCTCCTCCTTTTCCTTTCATCCCACAATTTACCCAAAACTTTACTGGATTTTCGCCCACGCTCAAGCCACGGATTCCGTGCTTCCGCGCGCGGACATTGTTCCTTCCTGGACAATCTGAACGAAGCATGCTGGAATCCGAAGACCCGCGCGCAGGCTTATATAAATCCTGGACCGTGCGGAAGAAGTCACAAAAGAAGGTCGCAAGCAAACAGGAAAGACAGGTGAGAAGAGGAGAGACTTGTGACAGATTGAGACACCTAAATATTGATACAGATACAGGGATGGAAGTCGCGGTTCAAGACCTCATGCGAGGCATGCAGGAACTCACCATAGAAGTTCAAAACCTTAAGGCTACGAGCGCTGCCTTAAAGCAGCTTGTATTGTCTCGTGATTCTGCTACCAAGGAAAGTGTTTTATTGGGAGGAGTGGTGGACAAATATGATGGCTCTCCAAAGACCCTTTGTGCCTTCCTTGACTCTTGCTTGGTGCATTTCACCTTCAAGCCCTACTACTTTTCCACCCCTAGAGCAAAAGTGGGGTTTATTATATCACACCTCACTGGCAACGCATTAACCTGGGCAACTCCCTTAGTCAATTCGGGCGACGCCCTCCTGGATTATTACAATGGATTCGTGGAAGCCCTAAGGGCCATGTTTGATCATCCTGAGCAGGTTTACAGCGCTCAGGAACGTCTACTTGATTTTCGACAAGGATCCCAGGATATGCTTACCTATGTCACCCGTTTCAAACAATTCATGAAGGAAGCCGATTCGTCCCAAGAAGCTAGCTTCACTCTCTTTCGCAGAGGCTTGAACGAAGAAATAAAGGACCAGCTAGCCAGGGTAGCTCGACCTAATTCCTTCCAGGCCCTCTTGGATCTTTCCTTGCAAATAGATTTTCGAATCCAGGAAAGAAAGGCAGAGAAAAAGAAATCAAAATCATCATTCCAAAAAGCTGTCCTAGACCATCCTTCTAGCCCAGAACCCGCAGTTTCTCCGACCTGAGATCCAGAACCCAGGCAACTGGGGGCATTCCGTGGACCCATTACCCCACAAGGATGCGCCGTATTCACACTGGACTCTGCATGTATTGCGCATCCGATAAACATCTTGTCAGAGAGTGCCCTATTGCTCCTCCATGGCGTTCGGGAAATGCCAGCTCCCGATCCTAGATGGGGCACAGTTTCGGGAGAATGATGTCTGCGCCACATCAATTCCTTCCTTGAACTCTCCTGGACCAAACAAGCTTGTGATTCTTCAGGCCTTTCTATCGCCTTCCAGGAAAGAATCTTACCCCATTCTGGCATTAGTGGATTGCGGAGTCATGGGTATATTCATAGATCATGATTGGGTCACTACTCACAACATTCCACATGAAACTCGAGAGACGATGCAACCAGTAGAGACAATTGATGGAAGACCCCTATCTTCAGGACCCATAACCCTTCAAACCAAAAAGATTCTACTCTCTATAAATCACCATCGAGAGAGGATCAAATCTGACATCATAAGATCTGCCCACTATCCGATGGTTCTAGGCATGCCCTGGTTACAGAAGCATAACCCTTACATCAATTGGGCAGCAGGCTCCTTGTTTCTTGGTTCTGAACACTGTATGTCCCACTGCTTATTCCTAGATTCCGTACCAAAGTCCTCTGAAAACTTGCAAGAAATCCAACAGAGTCCAGTCACTGTCTCTAACATCATCCACATTCCCAGGGCCTATCAGGCTTACACAGATGTATTTTCGACTGCCATAGTTCAAGCTCTTCCTCCTCACAGACCTGGGGATTGTGCCATCAATGCTGAGCCTTCAGCAGTGATCCCTTTCGGAAGAATGTTTATTTTTATCAGAACCACGAAAATGGCACCATACGACCATCCAAGTCCCCGGCAGGCGCTTCGTTATTTTTCGTTCCCAAGAAAGATACCCAGGAGCTTAGAACATGTCTAGATTACCGGGGCCTTAACCAGTGTACTCTCAAGGACCGCTACCCATTGCCTCTCATTTTGGATATCTTGGAAGCAGTAAGAGGTGCAGTAGTATTCACAAAATTAGATCTCAGGGGTGCCTACCATCTAATTCGTATAAAGGAAGGTGACGAATGGAAAACGCCCTTTAGAACACCTTTTGGCCATTTTGAATACGTGGTTATGCCCTTCCGACTTGCTAATGCCCAAGCGGTCTTCCAACGTTTTATGGACCGAGTGTTTTCTGACATGCTGTTCCCCTTCATCATTGTATATCTGGACGACATACTGATTTACTCCAAGGACCATCTGAAACATGAAGAACACGTAAAGGCAGTTTTACAACGTCTGCGTGAACATAAGCTCCTGGACAACCCGAGAAGTGTCTTTTCCATGTATCAACTGTTCACTATCTCGGATTCGTTGTTAGCCCTAAGGGGATTGGAATGGAACCCCCAAAGGTAGATTCCATTCTATCCTGGCCCGTTCCAACTACTGTAAAACAAATTCAATCCTTCCTGGGGCTTGCTAACTTCTATCGGAAATTTATACCAACCTTTTTGAAGATTGTATATCCTATTGTTACATTGCTAAAGAAGGATACCCCCTTTCAGTGGACCTCAGCCCAAGATACGGCTTTCCAAAGCTTGAAGTCGGAGTTTACACAAGCTCCCATTTTAGCTCAACCCGACATTAATCGCCTTTTTCTTGTGGAAACTGATGCCTCCAACTACGCCATCGGGGCAGCCCTAAAACAGGAACTTGATGATAAATTAGAACACCCCATCGCCTATCTTTCTCGCACCTTGACTCCCAGTGAAACTCATTATTCTGTCCTGGAAAAGGAACTGCTAGCCATCCGCCAGGCTTTCACTGATTGGCGTCATGTCCTGGGAGCCAAACACCCGGTACAGGTCCGCACAGACCACCGAAATCTTCAAGTCCTGCAATCCCTAGAATGTAGAAACAGTCTTCAAGCCTGTTGGGCCTTCTTTTTTGCTCAATATCAGTTTCAAATCCATCATGTCCCTGGAACACACAACATAATAGCCGATGCCATATCCACACGTCCTGATTATGAAACCCTTGAAGATCGGACTTTTCCTAAAATGTTTCCCCACACAATATTTGTTGCCCAAGCAATCACACTCCTGGAGGATATTCGAATTCAAACTCAGTCCTCTGAAACCTGGAAGGAGTTTAAGAGAAACAATCGATGGAAACTTGAGACAAGGGATGGATATCTGTTCAAGGACAATCGCTTGGTCATCCCCACTCCTGGACTGCAGCAAAAGATAACAAGCCTATGGCATGATACTTTTCATTCAGGACACCGTGGCATCACCAACACCCTCCGTTCAATACAAAGACAATTTTGGTGGCCGAGGATGAAAGAGGATGTCCGGATTCATACCCAGGCATGTGCAGTCTGCAATCAGAACAAACATGATAATAAGAAACCAGCAGGTATACTGCTTTAACCAGCAATGGCAACAAGACCCTGGGAATTCATCGCCACAGATTTTATCGTGGAACTACCATCTTCCAGGGGATACACAACTATCATGGTTACCATTGATTTGTTCACTCATATGGCTCATTTTACACCTTTATACAAACTGCCATCCTCATCTGAACTCGTCGGAATCTTCCTGGAACACATATTCCGGCTTCATGGGCTACCCTCCAAGATCATTTCTGACCGAGGACCCCAATACATATCGCAGTTCTGGAAACAATTATGTCGTATACTGGGAATCCATCGTGCCTTGTCCTCAGGTTATCACCCACAGACCAATGGAGCCACTGAACATGTAAACCAAACTCTGGAACAATTTCTTTGTTGCTTCGCCACCAAGGTCCAGGATGATTGGGCACTCTTAATACCTGTGGCCGAATTCGCCCACAACAATTCGGATCATTCAGCTATCAACACCAGTCCCTTCTTCTGTAGTCAAGGATTTCATAGTCAGTTCTACCTTTCCTTCTCCCACACCCTACCGCAGTTCCTACGGTTGATTCCTGGATTGAAACCCTTATTAATGTACACAAAGAAGTAATGAACACTTAGAAAAGGCCCGAAAAGACGTTAAACATCATGCCGACTCCAAAAGACGACCTGGGCCTTCTTGGTCAGTAGGCAATAAAGTCTAGTTATCCTCGAAACTCCTTCCTCGACATCTGCGACCAAATAAACTGGCTCCCAGGTATTACGGCCCCTTTTCTATGAAAGAAATCATCACAGTGGCCTTTCGACTTCGGCTACCAGAATCATGGAAAAGGATCCATCCTGTCTTCCACACCTCTCTATTGCAACCATATGTTCAACCCTCTCGAACTGCTCCAAGATCAACCCCAGTGATTAGCAATGACCAACTTGAATATGAAGTTTCCAGAATCTGTGACTCTAGATACCGACGTGGTCAACTACAATATTTGGTCGAATGGAAAGTGTACCCTCCCAGTGAGCGCACCTGGGAACCCGTGTCAAACATGAATGCTCCTAGGCTGATTCAAAGATACCATCTTATACATCCGGGCAAACCCGGAGGAGCTGGCCTTCAGAGGAGGCATACTGTCACGAACCGCCGTCTGCGTCCCTTCGGGACTTCGTGGTCCCTGACACATAGGGGATTGAACTCAGTAATCCTTCCAACATGGCCGCTTGATGCAGAGCACTGCTTACCAGTATTTGCGTTACAGGCTCTACGTTCTACAAAACAGACATGCCCCCACCGCTCTGCGCGTCTCAACGCTACTGCTCGCCGTAGCTGGATGTGTGCTGCCAGAGTTCGCTCGGGGCTGTTTTCCTGAACTCTATTCCCGGTTCCTTGTTTTCCTCCTGCTTTTCCTTTCATCCCACAACTTACCCAAAACTTTCCTGGATTTTCGCCTGCACTCGAGCCACGGGTTCCTTCCTGGACAATCTGAACGAAGCACGCTGGAATCCGAAGACCCGTGCGCAGGCTTATACAAATCCCAGACCGTGCGGAAGAAGCCACAAAAGAAGGTCGCAAGCAAACAGGAAAGACAGGTGAGAAGGGGAGAGACTTGTGACAGCAGTAGGATTGGCCAGCTCCTTGCAGAATTGAAATAGTTCAGCCATGTTGTTAGAGGCTGCAATGACGCAGACTTGAATATGGACCCTCTTCTTGGAGAGTGGTTCTCTACAAGATCCCACACTTCTGAGTTAAATAACTTTCTTCACATTTCAATACATTTTAGTTGGATAGTGTCAGGAGATCCAACCAAGAACTAAGCACTAAGAGCATTGGGGCAGGAGAATCCTCTGCATAAGTAAATACTTACCCAGCTGCTGTGCTGTAATGGTGAGTCGCACCATAAGGGGTGAGATGAGCAGGCTTAACACAGAAGAAAGAAGAAGGCCATTAAAGGGGCAGGTAAGGGGAGGAGCACCAATAGGAAGATTACAATGTGACATGGTGGCACCTATTCACATGATGGGAAATGAATCGCTCTTGCATAAAGGGGTGTCAATATTAACTGCTGGATTACAAAATATGAGGACAAGGGTCCAGTTAAAATGGGCTTGCACATGATGCAGGCAGTCTAAAACTGCAGAAAAATCTGGGACACGTTTTGTAAATTTCTGCAAGAAAAATGTGAACTTCACTTGAAAAAACTGCAAAATGTACAGAAAAACATCACATATATACAATATTAATTCTATATTTATTAGAAAAAAAGATGAAACTCGCTAAATACATTGCGCATCCCTGGTGCCTGTTAAAAAAAGGTGTAGGCAATGAGCTTGAGTCCTGCATCCCATTTGTTAATTCTGCATTCCATTAGTGAATGCACTTTCAAATGAATGAATTAACTAATCTTTTATGACATGCTTAATACCGGAGACCAGTCTCTGAGGGTGGGACTGGGATTCGAACCTGTGTTGCTCTACGCTACCTTGCTTCGAAGACAAACGCTGCCCCTGAGCTATCCTCTTGGCCCAAGATGAACAGTGATGCCCCCTGATTTACCTCTTGATTGCGAAATTGGGCCAAGGGAGTGAAAAAGGGTGTCTCAGTGCAAGCATCTGTGATAAGCACATTCATATGCCCCTTTGGAAATGCGGTGGAACTTTTTCTGGTGTAAACGAAGGGGGTGTGCGGCGAAACACTTTGCAGAATTGTGCCCATACTGAGCATGTCCATCTGTAGATGGGGGTGGGGGTACAATTCTCATCACGCCACAAATGGACAGGCACAATAAGTGTCCTTCCATAGACACAGCACTACAGGGTAATGTGAAACTACAAGGGTGCAGTTTTTCTCACGAGAGTATGAAACTGACATGACAATTGTCTGGAAACAGTAAAACCAGAGTAGAATGCTTTTCACCATGCGATTATGAAGCGGGGAAGGTAGTTTTCTGAGGCATTGATAAGGCAAATGTTTAATCCAGTCCGTGTGAAACTAGGTTGTATACTTCTTACTATGGAGGTATATCACTTCCCCAGCGTGCCCACCCGCAATGTCATCTGAATGTGATTTTAATTTTGGTTACACTTTGTTTTGCTCAAGCGCCAAATTAAACCAAACAAATGAGAATTGACTCCATTTTGTGATAAAAAATTATATATTTTTTCCGAGAAAATGCCCTTTATGATTACACATGTTTTGACTGTCTTCACCGTCTTTATCAAATCAGGGCTGTATTAGATGATTAAACATATGATTACCCCCATTGGGAAAAAAACACATATGTGAATATTTGTGTTAACAATTGGCGGAGATGAACATAATTATACATTGAGCAAAATGTGTTGGGTAGACACGAAGGGAGGGGGATAAGGGAGGAGTGGTTGGGGTGAGAAAAAATAAACAAAATGCAAAGAAAGAGAGAGAATACAATACATTGATTAGTTGCATTGATCAATCATCTTGGTATCAATCTTTTACTTTCTGTATCTTATTCAGTAGATCCATAGCTTGATTGTAATATCTACCTTACCCATTTTTTCGTCTTGATAAATGAAAAATGAGCCTTTCAGCATGCGAAATAGTCATGGGTTCAATCCCAGCCTGTCGGAAAAACTTGGTATGAGTATTTTAACTCTACAGATTCTAAGATTAATTTTGCCACTGGTTGCATGCTCTACCTACATCTAATTTGAGATGATGATAAAGGTTATGATAAACATATGTACTTTAACAATTTTAAACACATTTTTTGCAGTATTGGAGTTAAATTTCTAGTTCAGTCAGTATTCTAATGCCAAAAAAAAAATATGTTTTCTCTTAATTCACTCTAGCGTCCACAGTAGTGACCCACGGTTTGTTTTGAAAATTCTTTTGCCGCGATCGCAAGTTTATTTCCTCTTTTCTCTCTAAATGAGCCCGTAGCGAGAGGTTTGGCAGGGTAATTGCGCATAGGTACATTGATTTGGAACAACAATACCTACTCTCTAATTGTTTCATGATGCGCGTGATAGTTTGTTAATTTTAAAACACGTGTGCTGTGTTGTACGCACGGATCGCTATCTGATTCGTGCATCCATTTACCCTTGTTAGGGCTTACCTGGATTGGTCTAGCTTCCTGACATCTGTGTTATTTGGTCCGCGTTCGCTGGTGGACTGAAAGTAATACCTCATATGTTGTTATTGTGGTCCCCTAGCAACCACCGTAGTACTTCTTTCATGTTTATTTCGGCCGCCATCTTATGAATGTCATCTAACTATTCTCGAATTGCCCAACCAACTTATGTCCCTTTTTGATTTTTAGCTGGTCTCATACTCGAATAGTGTATCTTGTCTTGCTTGTGCACGTTATTAATCTTGTGGAGTTTTACAATGCGAGATTGTCTGCAACCCTTGTGGTATTTCATTTATTGAATATATCGTGACTCATTTCTGTAATTTTCAACATCATTTTTAACAGTTCTTTCTTATTTTTAATTAATCATTTATTTTGTTGCTTGGATCTGCTTTCTTTCATTGTTTTTATTTCCGAGACCCACCGAACCGCATAAATAAAACACAAGTGTGAGGACATATGTAATCCTAATTACGTTCTTTTTTGGGGAAGGTGCTCAATATACTTATATTAATAACTGCATGAATATATACGTTATAATGTTGATACTCAACCTTAGATCAAGTTCTGAACCAATATTCAATACTCATTAGACAAAATGTATAGAAATGAAGACATCTCATTGTCTGAATATAAACCTTTCTCCACTGTCCGGAATTTACAAATTAATTTAGCTTCTTCTTGTCTCAATTTAAGTTCTTGATTTCCTCCCCTGGATCCAAGTGTCACTTTTCTTAGGCCCAGGAACGTAAGGGTTTTCTTGTCACTCAGGCAGTGATTTTTCTGCCAGTGATTTGCTAGTGGTAGGGTGACATCCTGGCTTTCAATACTTGACATGTGTTCTCTAATTCTTACTCTAAGCTCCCTGATGGTGCTTCCTATGTATACTAGTTCACACTGATATATGATGGCTTAAATGACATATTTAGATTTACAATTTATACAAACAGTAATCTTATGTTTGATTCCAAACTTATCCTCAAAAACTACTGTGGTGTCCATTGCATGTTTGCACATGGAACATGAACTGCATTTCCTGAAGCCCACAGGTAATTGCGGTAGTCATGTGAGAGTGTTCGTAGGTTTTTCCTCTGGAAGAAAGGAAGGGCTCAAGATGTTCTTCAGTGTTGTTGCTCGTCTGAAAATAACTGATGGGCTATCTTCAATTAGATCTTTAATATGTGGATCTAGTTTCAACAGGTGCCAGTTTCTCTTTAGAATCTTTTTTAAAATTGAGTTGTTTGCACAATAGTTTGTTATGAAGCGTATTTGTTCTGGTTTGTCATCTGTATATGCCCTTAGCAAGTACAAGTGTTAAGACTCAAGCCTGAATTCATTTCTCCATCTGGTCTAGCCAATAAAAAAGAAATATTGCCAAATAATCTACCCGAGGCCCTTCACTGCTCTGCTACAGTTTGTGTTTTAGTATTGTTACCAGTGGAGAAGCTTGCAGGGTTCCTGCTTTGCATGGCTTCAAATATAGAAGATGTTCGTTTCCAGCACTGCATCTCTAAAACATAGTAACTTAAAGAATAGTTGAAACCAAAGTAAGAACATTTCCTGACAATGCCCTGTCCAGACATTATCAGAGCTGCTGGATGTGGCATTTGTTGGATCTTTGCTGCATGGGGCACTGTGTGTGTCCTGTCCAGAAGTTATCTGAGCTGCGGTATGTGGCATTTGCTGCATCCTTGCTTTATGGGGCACACTGTGTGCCCTGTCCAGAAGTTATAAGAGTTGCGGGAGGTGGCATTGGCTGTATACTTGCTGCATGGGAACTGTGTGCGCCTGAGAGTCCAGGAGAAACCAAAGGGGGTGGTCTTCTGTGTGACATGGGCATTTTTCCTAAGGAGCCTGTTCGCCAAGAAAGGACTCCTCCTTCTTTAGATAAAAAGCAAATGGACGGTGTCCATAAAGGAAGGCCTTTGCACAAGAAGCTTCAATGGAACCAAAATGCAAGTTTGACTGAATGTCTTTCATTTTGCAGGCCCCCCATCACACAGACCAGAAGGAAGAAATGGTGGAAAAGGTATGTGTACATTAAACAGCGTGTTTATGGAACAATGTCAGAGAAACTGCTGCTAAAAACTGAAAGGTATCACAATTCCCTGCCGAGTAGGGAAGAGTACCAGGTACAAAGCGCAGTTTATGGTTTTTTCCAAAGGAGGAAAACCCTCAGTAACCAACCATGAAAGTTTTAAGCCTTTTTCAGGCTAAATCATATTACGTTTTTTCAAACTTTCAGGATGACATAGGTTCCTTCTTCAGGACATTCTCATAGAACTGAGGCAGCCCCTTTAAAAGGCCAAATGCAATTGATGATGAAGTGATGCTCATGCAGCAGAGAGCATAGGTTTGCCTCGAGACAAGGAATGTGTCAATGCAGAGAAATATCCAGAACAAGCTCCCATAGGGAAGCCTAAAAGGCTAGGAAGGGCAATGAGTTACCCACTAGAGCAGGGGTCGGCAACCTTTTGTTTGCCAGTTGTTTTAGATTACAGCTCTCATTAGTCAGCAAAATATTCTGGAATGTGGAATCAGTTCAGCAGTTAAGACATGGGCCTAAAATTCTTTCAATCCAAAACCTGTAAATTGACTTGTTCTAATAGCGGGAATAGCTTGTTTCAGGATTCCAGGTAATGTGGCTGTTGTTGACCAAGAAATAGTATTGGCCTTTAAATCTAGTGCTGGTGCCGGTGTAGTACTGATAGGTCCTCATTACAAGGACGGTGGTGCGGGAAAAAAAATAGTAATGCACTGGTTATCTCTGTTACCACTGTATTAGCGCTGCATTACCGAACCGCCGTACTACAACTTTGGTGGTCATGAAGAGGAAAAAGCTTCTGCAAAATGCTGGAACTAATTTGGTTGCATTACTGCAAAGAATCAGCAAAATCGATGGAATTACCATCAGCTGTCATTCTGCCAAAATCCCCATGGAGTCTTATGGACTTGCTAAATGGGGACTAACACCGCCATACCACCACTTGTAATCTGGCACTAATTCCATCATACCAAGTGGTGGTAACAGTAACTCCATTTGTTGGTATTCTGGCAGATTTACCACCTCAATACCGATAAACTTGTAAGGAGGCCCATAGCCTTTATTAACTTAGCTGGACAGAGGTGAACCCATGGGTCAACGTTCTATTATCAGTGGCTGTGTATGCTTTCGACTACACTCTTTAATTAGAAGATGTAATAGCGTTGCTTGTGAACAAAGTGTATTTAGAATATGTATCTTAGTCAAGTGTTGACAAAACTAAAGAGTCACATAGACAATGAAATACTCCAATACCTTTAGTTCTTTGGAGCTCCTGAAGAACATGAGTTATTTTGATAGATTGTTAGCAGACAAAGTTGTAATTAAATATTAAGATTAGTAGTAGAAGTTGAAACAATGATGTAAAAAGAGGGTTTATCATGCAGATGCCCCGATCTTTGGTATGGTATCGATATTTGATTGGGATTAATAAGATTCCTCTCAAAAACGTCAATATTGTTTGAAACCATGCATTTCTTTTCTACTTTCTAGGATGCTGGCATGTTGCCGCTGCTGCATGCCTTGCAAAAAAAGGCAGTAATTGGATTCTGCAGGTTTGTGTCTTCTTTGATTTCCACGCTAGCATTTTTTGTCATCACTTACCATGCTCAAGTTGGAATACTGCACGCTACCATACCCCATTCCTTGCAATTTGACTCCGCCAGGGAATGAGCCAAGGAAAGTTTAGGGATTGCATCATAGCTTTGGTTCATAAGGTAGATTTCTACAATGAACACAGAGCTGGGAGATTCCCCCCAACACCCAAGAACCTGAACTTACCATGAAGTTCTCCTCCCATGATGTTAAACATTTTATTTTTGAGCCCATTTTCTCTGCCAAATATCACCTCACCCTCATGTCCAGCCCACTTCTGATGGAGCCCGCCCCTCTCGGACCGCTCCCTCATTCATTAACACAGTCTTAACTTTCCATTCCAAGCATCCACCTCACCCATTACAAGTAGGGAATTCTCACCCAGCAACATCCACCACTATATAAAGGATGATCACCAATCTACCATCACCTTCTCTCCTCTTACAGGAAAGCCTCATTGTGAGTTCCTCCATGCCACTCATTGCTCAAAATACCCAGACAAAATCCAAAAGAAAGGAGGCAGCACCCACAAGCAATTATTTAATCAATGTAAGTCTCTTTTATCCAGCAATGAGGCATAAAGTAAAATACCTAAGCATCATATTCACCAGTAGCATACCAAGCCCAAAGCCCTGGCCTACCACCCAATTTCACTACATAAATCCTGCATAAGAATCCACTGCTGCAGATGCAGAGAATATTGCAGCCTAGAATAATTAGAGATGGAGGAAATTCCTCTACTGACCCTACTCACTGCATTCCTGCACGCACATTTCCCAAAGGCACACGCACCACACATATCGTCTCTCTCAATCATAACCCTTACAAACTCTTTGACACATTTTTGTTTAATCTGTTCCCTACGATCATGCTGACCACACCCTTTTCTCTCTGTTTAGGTGGCATTGCAAAATTACACATCTCTGAAAAAAACAGAACACTCTTCTTGACTTAACTCCTACTTCCATCGCGGCCCTTTCATGAACCCAAGCTCGCCACACACATGTTGCTGATTCTCAAACCTCTTCCTACATTACTATACAAACTCACCAAATAATGTGAATTGGCTAATACCCGTGCCAAGTCAATGATTTCTTTGATGTACACCGTGACAAAATCTAAACTTCAGTAAAGTTAAACATTGAAGACATGAGGGGTGACAGACTCCTGACTGCCCTGGGCACAGTTTTATTTATTTTATTTATTTATTTGGATTTGTATAGCGCACATCTGCCCAGGGGAATCGCAGCACTGGTCAGGTTGTCTCTCTTAGTACATGTAATTTCAGGATGCATAATTTACAACAATTAGGTGGTTTGAACGGGTTATATACAATAGTTACAAGAGTAATTGATACATACTGTTGTCACAAAAACCAATATGGACGTTGTGTTGTTATAAACAGGTGTCACATACAATCACTAGTGAGAGAGAGTTAGTTGAAGAGGGTGGTTTTTAACAGTTTGCGGAAAGCTTGGTATGATTTTTCGTTCCTGGGTGCCGTAGGAAGGGCGTTCCAGTTTTTTGGAGCTAGGTGCTGGAAGCTGGAACCCCCATTTGGTGTCCCCTATAAAACTGTGCACCTTATTTATTTTTATAAGGCCCCATTGATTTACAGATTTCGAGACCAAAAGACTCTAGTAGCAAGCACTATATTAAAAAAGTCATTATTAGTCCATTGTTTTTTTACTTACTCCTAGAATCTCATTATAGGCTGCTTTGCTGCTGTATACCTGAGACGCTACTTAGCCAAGACTATTATAATGTAATATTCTTCCTCTACCATTCCCACGACTCTCCCTTTACTCCTAAATGCTCTTGAAACTTAGACATCCAACGTAAGACGCAAGATGATAACGTTAACCTTCATAGCTTGTGTTGCAACTCACTATAAGCCGGTCAAGTGGCACAGCGAGTAGAGCGCTCGCTTTGACATCCGTGCAGAGCCTGCTAACGCAGGTTCGAATCCCGGCGGGGCCAAACTCAGCCTTTCATCCTTCCGAGGTCGATAAATGAGCACCACACACCGTGGGTAATAATAAGCAGCGCTCAGATACCTGAGGGTTTGTAGCGCTATATAAATGCTAAATTATTATTATTATTATTATTATAAGCTTAAAATGTGCAGGATGATCTCCCTATCTCATTCAACGCCACACTCATCAGTATTCCTTTCCTTAGTCGACTTACCTACTGTTTCTAAAGCTATTCGTGACAATTCCTTAACTTTGATACCCACGCCTTGTTTAAACTATCATGCTGCACCCCACACCTCCATTTCACCACCAAACATGCTGCTGGTCTTCCAGTCCATCCACACCTTCCCACCTCCTGCCTTAAACAATCAGTCTGCCTCATGGGATTTTCATCAATATTCATAAATATTGATTAGCTCTTCCTAGGACTGGCAACAAGAAATACCATTCAACATTTCCGGCTTTCTTTTAATTTTGAA
The DNA here is from genome assembly GCF_040938575.1 of Ambystoma mexicanum. Lineage (NCBI taxonomy): Eukaryota > Metazoa > Chordata > Amphibia > Caudata > Ambystomatidae > Ambystoma > Ambystoma mexicanum. Next base: position 73,559,471 of record NC_090933.1, read on the forward strand.
TGTGTAACTGCCATAAAAACACATATGTTGAGTTTTTACTGATAGAGCATTGCATGTACCGTAGGGTGAAAACAATTATATGCAGTTTCTCATTAAAGCATTTCTATTCTAAAAGGTAAACAAAAAAAACAAACCCAAAAATGCTAATCCAATCTGGACGTCTTGCATTCTTTTTCCAAGAAGATCCCCATCAGAGCCAATAGCACACATATTCCACATCTAAATTCCCTTTTTTTTCAACAGCTGGGAGATATTATTCTCTTTTAGGATTTCCTTATTGGCCCCCATTCACGATTTTAGACAATTGAATGATTTAGAGCTAAACAGGGCCTCATTGCGAGTTGGACGGTGCAGGATGAATGTGGCAGTATTACCATACACGCTGCATTCCTACACCGCCCAACTATGAGTTTGGTGGAAAGTCAGAGGATTCACCTGCAGCCATGAGCTGCTGGCAGTAAATCCACTGATCTTCTGCCCATTTTTGGCAAAATTACTGCAGTGGAATTTCCACCCTGGTAATTCTGCCGAAAAAGGCCCATTGAGCCCTGTGGACTCTGAATAAAATGAGGAGTTACACCACCACTGAAACTTGTTATCCAGCGGTAAATTCACTGGACTAAGTGGCAGTATTGGAAATACAGTTTGGTGGTATCTGGGCAGATTTACTGCCCAGATACCACCAACTTCATAATGACACATTTGTCTTTAAAAAAGTGTTTCTTACTTTTCTATGGCTATTAAGGTCCATGCTGCATGCCATTTTGTATCCTAGTTGTATCAGAAAACTTAGTTCTGTTCTCTCATGTTTCCTCCTCTTACAGCGGCTGGAGCAATTATGATCACCTGAAGACAGGCCTCCAACGCGCCCGACTGCAATTTTCATCTTTGATTACAGAATTGTCTTGTTTTATTTGACAACTATGCTGTTTAAAACAGTATAGCATTTATATTTTGGATTCATTTCGAATGATAGTTTATTAGCAAATGTTGGGGTTTTTCACATGTTTGTGATTGTTTTGCTTGTTTTAAGTTTTATTTTCTTTAGTGCTTTATTGTAGGATATGTATTTGTTTATCTGGATGATGGCCTCCTAATAAGAGATCATTTCAAAACTCATTGAGCATCATATGACTATCTGGAGTGCTTACACATTCCCTTCCAAGACTATCAGTTATAATCATACAAAGATGGACACCGGGCCTCATTACGAGTACGCCGGTCCGGATTTAACGGGTCTGTTTACCGGGCCGCCAAATTCCGACCTGCGATCCTGGAAACACCATCACCGCGGAGCCCCTGAAATTGCGTCAGCGGAAACAGAGCGTCGACACACTGACATATCCCCAGTTACCGGCAATACGTAACACTGTGCACATTAGTAGCACGGACATGGAATCACCGCCAAAATACCAGCGGAAATACTATGAACATCGTGGCAGTACCGCCGCCACCGCGGAGATGGCGTTAAACAGTGGCAGGTGAGCTGAATCAGGCTAAAGGTGCACAAAATGAGCCCAGCTGCACCCTGCAGGCAACTGGGAGCCTACAATAGGGCCACACCCAGGCCAATTCCAAACATGACCATGCAGGCAGCCGCTGTAGCAGCATTTGGGCTATTGAACCTACAAGCAGCAGCGCACATTGTGGCAGCAGTGGAGCAGAGGAGGAGGAGGAGGTGGAGGAGGCGAAGGCGGCAGATAGTGAACCCGGCACCCATACCAAACCCAAATGTGCAGCCGGCACGACCCCGCAGGCAGCCTGCAATAACCTGCATCAGGGCCTCACCCTGGAACCTGACCCCAGGGCAGATCCACACATTATACCAGCTTGACCGTCCAATAATCATGTCCATCGTCACCATGATTGAGGATGACATCAGCAGCCACATCGGCATCCGGATGGCAATCCCGCCCCTGCTGAAGGTGGTCTTGGTGCTGCATTTCCTTGGAACTGGAACATGTCAGCACACTGTTGGTGAGCTGCACAGGCTGCACAACCCTGCTTCTCAAAAATACGGGTAAAATAGTGCTTGTGTGTGCTATGCTGCACAATCTGTGCATGCGCAGGAACGTTCCTCTGCCCCCAGACCAGACACATAGGAGGATGATGAAGTGGATGAGGATGAAGATGACGATGGGGTTGGGGTGGCTGCACTCCCTGGCAAGGGTGCACAGGATGGACAACATGCACGGGATGCACTCATTCGCATTTAATTCTGAGCGACTCTACATGCACAGCATGGCATAAATTCATGTAGCACGACTATAAATGGATTAAATGGAAATATCAAGGATGTCCACTGATCACTTCATGTTCAACAGTGATTTATTCTAAACTATGCAGGGATGTAGGTGAATTGGAAGGGAAAGCTGTACAACCATGCCCACCCACCTCCCCATCATACCCACCCCCAACAAGGCCCCAACCCAATAACCCCATTATGAACCTTCCCCACCTCCCCAACAAACCCACCCCCATACACCCAAACAATCCAGAATGTCTTTGCAACAGTCTTATGTGCCTCCCACTATTCACACCCGCGCTTGTGTGCAAAAGCTTCCTTTCTGGTGGGTCCAGCCAGCTGGCTTGAGCGCCTCCGTCGGCTGCTTGCTATGGAACTTGAGGGGGTGGTGGTGGTGGACGGCACTGGTGGCGTGACAGGAGGCACCCCGCCAAAATAGGCTTTCCGGGCCACCAACATCGACTCAGCTATCGAGGACATAATACTGTTCCTCTCCCTCACATGACGTGACAGGGTGACATTTGTGGTTACAAAACGGCCGATTGACCACAACAGCCGGCCTACAGAGGTGGCATTGCTTTCACGCTGCAGCCTCGCCTCCTCCCACTGCACCCTCGCCTCCTCCCGCTGCATCTTCACCTCCTCCAACTGCCTTTCCACCAGCTATGCAAGGCTGGCCTGTTGGTCCTCGATGCGCTGCAGGCGCGCACTCAGTTCTGCCATTGAGGGTGTTGGTAAACTCAAGGGGCTGTGTAGTCCTGGGGGGCTGAAGTCCAGGGGGAGGAGTGGTGAGAGGTCACCCAAGTCCTCATGGTCCTGTCCTGCATCTTTGGACAGCAGAACTGGGGCACTGTTCCCACTGGCCTCCTCCGCAGTGCATGCAGGACGCGCACTGCCTTCTGTGTCCAAGGTGGTGACAGATGTTGCCTGTGTGGCTACAGTCTGAACATGGTTGGCCGCAGGGATTGGGGCATCCGAGTCCAATGTTGATGCTGCTGGTGGCTGTGTCCCTGAGGTGCTGGCATCAGCATCCTGAGCAGGACGGTGGTGTCGGCCACGTGCAGGAGGACATGGTGTGGGATGTTGTGCTGCATCGCTGTCAGATGACGTGCCTGTGGGGAAATAGAGGGCATGCTGGTAGTTGTGTGGTGAGATGAGAATTGGTACGTCACATGCATCACCCTGCACGATCACTGCCCACTTGCATGTACACACATTTGACGGGTGATGCACTCAGGTGTGTGTGTCTCAGCTTGTACTCAGTCACGCGCTGTATGCGCTGTATGCATGTTCCAAGGGGGCATGTCTTATGTGTGTGTTGCTTGTTGTCTGGGTCATTGGTGGATGCATTGGGTCACCCCTGCCCTGGCTGGGGGGAGGGGTCATTGGTGGATGCATTGGGTCACTCCTGCCCTGGCTGGGGGGAGGAGGGATTCACACTCATAGCTTTGTACTCTGTGCACTTACCGGCAACACCAGTTGGGCTTACTCCAGTCTCTGAATGGCTGACGCCCTGTATCCCCTCGAGGTGCAGGACACTGCTGCACATTTCCTCCCACGACTGGAGCTTTAGTGGCGATGCTGGGCCTCCTCCTGTGCCACTGCTGTGCTGGAGGTGTGCATCAATGAGGTTCCGCACTCGCAGCCGTAGGTCATCCCACCTTTTATGGCAGTCTTTGACATGCGCATGGTCACCCCTAAGGCAGTGCACTTATGTGCAGCATCTGACCAGACCTCCTTACGGCGCTGCTGGATGCTGCACCTCTGGTCGGTGCTGAAGAGCACTGCTGCATTTTGAACAGTGTGCTCAAAGAGCACCGTGAGCTCAGGCTTACTGAACTTTTGCTTGCGCTGTCTTGTGGCTGGGATAGGGGATGCCATGGTGGTGGGTTTTTCCAGCTCCAGCACGTGATGTGCCCTGTGGTCACTGAGAATGCCAGTGGATTGTGGTTTAAGTAATGGCCGCCTCTCTTTCCGGTTTTCGCGATCGCAGTGTTTCCAGGTCCGGTAATTCCATGTACGTGACAGCGGGGGCGGTCACGGGTATTCCACTGCTGTTTTTCGAGGTATATCCATGTCTGTGGGTGTTTCCGTGCCGGCGGTGACACCGTTTCCGCATTGGTCTGGTGTGCGCAAACGACAGGCCGTAATTGGCTGTAGATTCTGCATGCTTGCGGTCGCGGAAATGGTGTCACCGTTGTCACGTAATCGACCGATTCCGGACCGGCAAACTCGTAATGAGGCCCACCGTCGTCGTCATCATCACCATCAGAAGCTTTATTTTGAGTCCATGCCAATAACATTATATTAAAAACGACAGAATTAGCAATGTTAACGCAATAATATCAGTAATTCCATCAATTAACACAATCTAAAATATAGGTAAATAAATAATTTCCCACATAAAATAACCAAAAAACAATTGTTAAAAATATTCATTGCCTCATAAAACTACAATCCATCAATTGTAACTAGTATTTGATATTGGTTAAAAATTAAATGTGTTTCCACATTTCTTCAAAGGAACAAGCATTAAAAGCTATATGTTAACACTATACAACTATGTGGATATAAAATGCATTCAAATGCTTGTTCCACAAGACCCACATGTGTGCTTTAGATATGTGGCAACCTGCAAAAATGATATGCTTCTGGTCAGTTGAGTTACAGAGCATTGATATCTCCATTTGGGTTCTTACTTGACTGGTCCTTACCACAGGCTTAAGTCAACCACTCCTAATACTTGAAAATCTCAGGCTTAAGAAAAGGAAGTCTCAGATGTCTTCCCTCCAAACTAAACAATATAGACAAGTGTCAGAAAAATCCCTGTTCCAATTACAGGTATTATTCACTATACGCAAATAAAACTTTATTTTAAAACATTTAATGAAAAACAGTTCAATTCCAGATAACGTTCAAGACAAAAACATGATTTAATTTCCATTTACACTGGGGCTAAAGTGCTCCCCCTATATGTGGCCAACGCATCTTGTCATGCCCACTATATGTATTGGTTTGAATTCTCCATGCCATGTTGTCAGGTGGTCTGTTTGATACGGTTTAATCATAGCTATAATCAAGCCATCCTGGGATTAACTATGCCAATCTTTTCACCAGCCAACTTGATGTTGAGTATTAACTGATCCGTGCAAATGATATGCCATAGCCTGGCTTTCCTTTGTGTTTCATACATTCATTCATTTGTTTATTTCAGATTTGCAAAAACAATCGATAGAACCGCAGGACCAAAAATCAACAGCAATCCAATCCCGGGATCAAATAAAACCCAATAAAATATAAGATCACAGAGCAATTATCCTAAAATAACAATAATTAGCTCATATCACAAGCAAATAAATGTGCATACATTGTGCCAGACCAATTGCTGGTACCTGTCCTAACATGTAGGACATGTAGTTTAACTTGAGTGAGTAATGAGCTATGATAAAGATTAGTTACCAAGTACATGTATGTAGCCATCTCTGCAGTTGGCGAGAGAGGGAGATATGGTCTTACAGATGACTTCAAAAGATGGAGATCCTCCCTCTTACTACCCCAAAGCATCAAGAACTTACTTTTTAGCACTTTCACAGGCACTGGGTGGATTTGTAAACCCGCCTTCCAAGGCCACAATTCTGAGATAATTTTTAATGTATAACAACCATCCAATTTTGTGGTAATTTCTCAGTGAGAGTAGATGTTTTATCAGAAATGTGGTTAAGCTATCACCTTGACCCTGCCAGAAGGAGAAACAGAAAAAGATGGCCTTAAGCAGCAAGGTAACTGAAATATGGTGAAGCTCAGTTTCAAGATGTGTAATGTAATAGGCCGTAGTCAGAGGCACTCCCAAAAGACAGGCAAGAAAAGAATTCTCAGATTAGGGCCCATCCAAATTGCGGTACCCCATAGTTCATCACCATAAACTCCTGTAACCGCACACCTTCCTCTAAATATAGTAAGCATGTGGCTTACAGAGAATTTGGCAAGTTCTTGATGAATCTAAAGATGATGCCTGTAACTTGTTTCATTTTTCTCATTCTAATAAGTGCATTTCCCTTCCAAGTTAGCCGGCTGTTGAAAGTTATTTCCAGATACTGAAAGCACTGACATAAGTTCTTTGGCAAATTCAAACGATCAATGGATCGTGAAGTTGTTTATCTGTAAAAACCCATAGCATATACTGATGGTTTACCTTCAGTCCCATGGATGAAAAATGTACGTAACGCTCAGTGAGAGTTTGGAGAGAGTTGGGGTTTTCTGTCTAAGGGAGCAGGATCATCTGTGCAATTTAGGATCAGGCAATCTCCTGCCTTCGCACTTTGGTACATCAGTACCAAGGCTCTCTAAGAAGGGAGGTAAGTGATTAATATAAAGATTAAAAGGGAGAGGAAAGGGTATGTGTCCCTGCCTAACCTCCTTTCCACTTTATGCTGCTACCCTGTTACCCCCCATAACACACCCAACATGGACTGTAGAGTCGGTGTTTAAGGTGTCTAGAACTCTCAGAAGTGTTCTCAGGACTCCAGTCTACATGATCGAAGGCCAGATTAAGATCATAAATGCTATGTAGACAGGGATCCCATGAGGAATACATATTTGGAAAGGAGCAGGTAGAGGTTAACGTATTGTTTAATGATGCCCATCCCAAGCCTCAGTATCGAAAAGAACATTGTTCCCCAAGACCCATTCCTCAAGAATTTTCAGCAGGACAACCAGATAGCATCTTTGATGTGTGATTGGGCGGTAGAATGATGGTAATGATTTTGTGCCTTTCTTGTAGATAGGTACAACAGAACCAATTTTCCAGCTTGCAGGAACAAAATGTGTGGCCAGAAATTCATTAAAGACCTGCATAAGGAAAGGGGCCCATAGCTCAATACAAGAGTGTTTATCATTAGCCCTTTCTTTCAACATATCTCATCGGATTTGTTAAGATTTTTCTAAAGCCCAACTGAGGTCTTTGATATCAAGAAACAGTTGTCAGCAAGATTAAAATCGTCAAATCGGGAACATGGTGCCCTGTCTCTCTTTTTCCCCCTAGCCCAATACCATCTTTTGAAAAGCATGCAACCGCAGCATCCTGTACCTATACACCTTATCAGCATGGAGGTGGATGGGCCATAATAAACATGTATAATATTCATAGTTTTTTCAGCCCATTCACTGCCTCCGTATTGAGCATGTGACTGCCTCTCAGGATTGGTAGGTTCAATCTCACGTGACCAGAAAGAAAGCTTTCCAGCAGGAAGCCTCTTCTTGATGAAGGATCACAAAGCCCAGTGGTTCTATCGGTTTTCCTCTGACAAGCGCCCCAAGACCATCCGGTGGCCAGCTCCCTCCATCAGCAAGTCAGAGTGAAGAACAGGTGACTGCAGTGCCGCTGGGCCTATACACCATCATAAGATGGCATTGACCGGGCCAGAAGGCCCATTGACATATCTGCAGCCATGCCAAACCACTCCCTGCATCCCTTGTCCAGCTGCGGGCAATGGTGGGCATCAGTGTACATGCCTGGGATCAACACTAGTTATGTTCCCAACATAAATCCAACAGTAGAGGGAACCAAAACTGATTGAGGTGAGCAGAAAGTTAACTAAAGCAAGCATGCATCAAGGTGCCTGGCTTTCCCAGTAAACCTAGGGATTGGTAAACTACTCAAGGGCAACCATCAGAACTCTTCGATGGACAGGTGAGGAAACTTCTGGTTAACATTCTCACTCTAAGTTCTAGTCCTCCAATATCCAGTGAACCTTAGCTGAATATTCCTGCATCTGGTCCACATCTTGGCAGAACCACTACCAATCCAACCACTCCTCTGGGAGGACACCAGCACAACAGTGGCATTGCAACATTATTACTTGTAAACACTGGTCCCTCTCATCCACTGCTTGTTCTGTAGATTGAGTTGAGGCTTTCATAGTAAAGATCCAGCTGTGCCTCGATGCTTGCAGGATAGTAATGTTCTGCTTTTCGGCCCCATCTCCATCGCTTGGTCTGGTTAAACAACTGGAAGCTATGATTGCACCTCATGAATGCACCCATGACTGCTTCTTGGGGATGTTAATAGCCACTTTGTAATAGCTTTGGTACATTTTAAGTGAGCCTCTCCAGATCTATTTAAAATCTTCAGTCTTTCTCACTACATTCTTGGCCGCACGCATACTCAAAACATTATCTGGGCATGATTGCTCGCTTCCTGCTCTATTTGATTTGGCCAGACCCCTATCTATTTTTTTTGTCCCTGCACTCCATCCAGGGTTTTCTGGGTCACATCTTTTTGACCATCTAAAAACATATCTACAGCCTCTCCTGCCCATTTTATTGGACTATACATTCAACTCCAGAAGCAGTATAGAATTAGCAACTATCTACAATAACACTGTTAAGCGTGCTTATCGATTTCTGGCACCTGGAAAAAAACTGCTAAAACCAAAAAATGTACCCCTTGTGGTTCTCAGACACTTCAAAAACTAAAGGCCAGCTTTCAAACCCTTATCTATAAGATAATAAACCAAATGCAAGTTAGTATTGTGCTTTATCACAAACCCATCGTTTAGGTAAAAAAAACAAAAAATTCCTTAACATATTTAGAGGACATGACAATGAGGGAGCGACTCTGAGGTAGTTAAAGATCTTACTTCCCCCTCCACTCTTGCTTGAACCATATCTCCGTTAACAGGAATTAGAGATGAAGATCAATAAAATAAGGCTGAGCATATATTGAGAATAAACCTACAATTTACCAGAGTTAAGAGCATGTACCTCAGTTCTGCTGCCAGTTTCGGGCATCATGGGCAATATTGAAAGGTATCAGGATACAGACGATTATGTCAATATGGGGTATAGAAATACTGAAAGAAAACTAATGGTGTGATATAAAATCCCCCCAAAAACATATTTTAACACACATAAATCAAACTTCTCATATGGCTGTATCTTTATCTGAAGCAGGTAAAATCCCTGCTCAGTACGTTACTTCCACGCATAAACCCAAACATGTATTTGCCTGCATTCATAATTGGAGATTATGCCACAATCAGGGATGTGTGTGCCAAAAATCATATCTAATATGATTCGGGGAGTGAGAAACCACATGTTTACTCAGAAAATCTCCGAATTGTAAATAGTGAAAAAATCAAATAATTAATAATCTGTTATCTCCTCACCAAGTGTTAAAAGGAGCCACTGCCATGACTCTAGCCGTCCCATCAGAAAATAAGTCCAGAAGACCGTCATTAAATCACAACAGACTATACTGATGTTATTAAGAAATATTAAAGACCCTGCATATTTGTTCCCAGTCCTGACCATATAATTGTAAACTCTCAGACACACCCTTTTAACATTTCTGGGGTTCCTACTGCCTATAACAGATTCCCCTCATCTCCCAAACTTCACCCACACTTCTTTTAACAATTTTCGGTCCAAGGTCTTTCTCAACAGAACCTTATGACACCACTGTGTATATGTCTCATTCCTAGTATGGATAAATGGTCCTTTATCCATGTTGTGAGAAAGAATGGCATGTTACCTTGGTTCGCTAGATTGTCTAAAAGAGAAGCAGTTAGGTATATTTTCCCAAACAAATAGGTCATTACACCAAATAAAATAAAAAAATAAACAAATGGATTTAAATGTAAACTGTTAAATTTATAAAATGTTGCCTTTTAATAAAGTTTGTTTAAAATTCTAATTACCTGTCTCTGTGTTTTTCTGTTGTTATCAAAGGTCAATTGTCCTAAGATGAGCCACTGAATCCTATGAACATCATTTGGAGTGCACCAGCTACGCACCAGGTAACACCAGGTATACGCTTGTAGCGTTGCCGCTGGGCTGAAGGACACTAATGAAACAGTGTATGCACTGCATACCTCATTAATACCCTGTAAGACATTAACTGTAAGTATGTTTTGGAGTCTATCGGATCCCTGGATTTCTTTTACCAGTTAGGCGCCATCAGGAAAATTGACTCTTGCTCAGAATTAAAGACATTTTCAATTACTAAAAAGAGAAGGTACAGAAGAAGCTCTATTGGTAATCCAAGGGTTCTGGTAATCAAATATGTGGGATAAAAAAAGGCCTGTTTACCCTGGTGACAGAGAGCTGGAAAAAATAGAGCAAAGAGGCTGGATAACAAAGCTTCCTGACTTTGTGCCCTGTGTACCGGCACTCTGCCATCTGGGACCTTGGCAATTTGGCTTCTTAATATTATCATTCACATTACTTTGAACCAAAACAGTACTATTACCGGCAATGGAAGTTGCCGGTTAATAAAGAGTTGCGGTTATCAGAAGCCAGAAAACAAAGGCTTTGACTCTTAAACACAGTTCTTTATGATTCCATACTTGGGCATTTATGCTATCTAATGCAAAAACTGGAAAATTCTCTCTTGACTGGGTTTTAACGAGCCTAGAACCAAGCTTGATTAATATCTTCCTTTGTTACCTTCTATTTCAAAAATGAGCACTAGAAAATGGACTGTCAGCTTCTGTGATTATGTCAGAGTCTGAAGCTTGGCCATTTGTCTTTTCTGCATATCGGGGCTTCTTATTTCCCCTGTGGCCTATTCCTCATTTATCTCGTTATAAAGGATGGTGAGTTTGGGAGCATCAATTGCTAGCATTTGGTTCTCATTGAACCTACATCATCTGCTTGGGATTGAATCAAACAGCCAGTCCATGATCTCCCTTCATGGAAAGGGGTGAATGTTCCCCAGGAATCACTTACAGCAGATGGAGTAAAGAGGTGCAGTGAACCTAGTCCTAAAAACCTGAGACCACCTTTAACAGTCTTGTGTTGAATGCAATGGCACACAGGTTGAACGGTAAACAAAATGATGCCATTTTAGAATGGATTTTCTAGACGTTGAACAGGCTAGAAAATATACTCTGCATGTTTCCCTGCTTCATGCTGTAAAGATGCCAGTATCTCCGCCCATATCCAATGTTGAATCAGGCAGTGAGGCTTGAATACTCATGGATTTCCACCTGCTTTTTACACCTGTAAAAACAGGCAGATTCCATAGTGATTTATTGTAATGCTGCATGCCAGGCAGGTACATGGCAGATGTCAGTACTGTTCATTTGTGGCTGGGGTGGTACAAAGCATGGGAATCAGAGCACTGCCTGGATTTCCATGGCTTGATACACCTCCTGCCAGGAAATGACCAAAGTCTGCTGGAGATTTGCTCTGCTGTATTCAAAGGTAAAGGTAGCCTGTGGGTTTGGAGAAGAGGCAAACAAGTTCCTTCTGTACCACAAAGAAGACAGCTTTTCCATTTGAAGTCCTTCTTCAGGTCAAACCATCAGCCTTTAAAATGTACACAAGTAACAACCCTTCAATGTAGTCCTCAAAACATCTGGAGAGCCTCAGGTTGCAGAATTAGGATCAACCCACCCCTGTGGAATCCCTTGCCTGGTTTTATAAGGTTCTGGTCAGACCTTTTTTGCAAAGTTTTTCTGTCTATTGAACTGGTTCAATCTGAGATTTATTGAAACTATGATAGCTGGCAAAACCTTAAAAGGCAAAGGCCCTTATTCAGGGTATGCCTTCCTCCAGCACATTACTCTCAGTGAGCCTAAGGTTTGGTGAACTTGTCCAAAACAATTGAACTGCCTGCAAGCTCAGCATTCCTTGAAGAAGCGTTAGGTCTTGGTTTTCCATCTCTGCTTCAATACAGGATTCCATGTAATGGTTGCATCGGGCTGTGTTGATCCTCAAACTAGCTAAAATAAAAAGCTATTGAGAACATTTTTCGAGAAAAAAAAACTAGAAAAATATGTCCAGGGCAAAATATTGTTTTCTATTAAACTGTTAAAATAGTGGCTATTTTGCGTTTCGCGTTTTGGAGTATAACATCTTTTTATTAGCAAAACATTGCTGTTTACATCACATTTCTCCACCAATAAAAATAGTTCTGCAGTAAGAGTGTAGCCCCGGGATTCATATGCAGTTCACTCATCAATGCGCCCTGATTCCCAATGGTATCATTATGAAGATGTAAAAAAAAAACCCCGAAGCATGTATAAGTGAAAGACAGAAATGCTTGCATACTTTGGACCTCATTACGAGTTTGGCAGTATTACCTTTGGTTTCGAAATACCGTTATCGCATGTGTTAAACATACTGTAGTAGGAAAAGTCCTCATGATTCAGAGCCCTTCCGTTATTCCCCAATTTGGAGTCCCCCTTAGACTCTGTGCGGAAATGCAGTATTTCTGAGTTTAGGGATAGTGCATACGTGAAAGGTTTTGTGCGAAACCATCATGAAACCAGGTGGTCTTTGTGACCTTCACTTGTGAAACTCTAAATTTGCAGGTGCGGTAAAAGGGAGGTAATTCAATTTTGACCACTTTTTACCACACTGCCAACCTCTTAATGAGGTCCTTTGTCTGCTTGCTATGCACTGAATACAAGTCTGGGAAGAGTGGTGCTGCATTGATTCAGCTAGGGCTGTCACAGGCTATGTAAAAGGTGACAGAACGTTCTACACCTGGATATCCCATTGGATTTGGAGTAAAATGTGACATGCTTCTGCCTGCCTGGAAAAGGGGGCACAATGTGCTGCAGCCTGGGGCTCGCCCGCTTGGCTGTCCCTGACTTTGTACTACAGGTGCTGCTGTGGGAAGAGCTCCTCTCTTGAATCATACCTGCATCAGGCCTTTGCCACAAGGCCCTTCCAACTAATGTCAAGCTCCCTTTTGTGGAGGCTGTCTAGCACGAAAAGCAAAGGAGGAATCTACTATTGATCCAGCCTGTGAGGAGAGATCGGTGACTAGATCCTAAGAGGAGTCAAACTACTGCTGGTCTGCTTCCTGTCAAGATAAATGGGCCACCGATGGGGGTAAGCCACGTAGAAGGGAGAGTCTCACATCATGGTGCTGCATTGAACAGCATCTCGACTGCTGCGCGATTCTTAAGGCAGAGACCCCCAAGCATTGCATCCCCTGATAAAAGGGCCCAGAGTGGATGCACTCGGGGCAACGGTTCAGATGAGGAAATCAGGTGTGACCTATGCAGAATTACTTTTATATTGCACACTTTTTAGGGGCTTTGGTTTCTTCGCTGCGGTATCAGTGAGTATGTTTGACTTTGCCACATTTCAGTGTGATTAATTCACTTACCACTTTGCCACCCTATCCCGAGTACTGAACATTTCATTGCGGGACTTGTGGTGCATGCACAAGCCAAGAATTATGCCCACTTTCAGGAGGATGGTTGAGGGGCTTTGTCTGGGCCTTTCGCCATCCTATGAAAGTGGCACTGGTTACAATTTACTATGGGAAGGTAAACCAATGATACTTAAAACATGTTTGTTTCAACAAAGTGTGCTTACTCTTTGTTAAGTCAGGCAAGGGCTACGGACAAACACCAATGGGTATTGGGGGTAGCTCTCAATATAATGAGGAAGTTCTTGATGGAATATTGTCAGGGATGAGACAACACAACATGGGATATTCCTGTTGTACCCTACACCTTCAGTAGGGATTTCTTGAAATCACATAAAGTTCATAACCTAATAGTAAAGAGTCCTTGTTACCTACAGGAACACCCTACTCTATAAAGCAATGCCACAAATAGGTAGCCAGCAAAAAGATCCAAACCTATTCATAACAAGCTCTTAGCCTCTCGGCCAACCTTATGCTAAAACAGAAATTTTCCACGTCTTGGCCAACAAAAGAATTCACACAATCTTATAATCTAGCTCTAGACTGACCCACAACATAAGTAAAGCTTTCCTGGGAGTGTAAAAGGCTGCTCCAGGTGTTAACCACAGCCTTCCAACTTCTTGCTTTCATCATGCACTTCTATACCTCTCCCAAGCCTCTGGGCTCTCAGACTTAACTCTTAGGCTTCGCCTTGGTCTCCTGCCATTTCACCACCACTTCTCACTGAAATGTTGGGTCTCTTCCCAAATCTCTAGCAATTCATGATATCAGGTAGGTCTCTCCCATGCCTCATTATTCTTGCAATGTTTAGGTGTCTCATAGACCACTGGTTTTCCAGCATTCATTATAGAGATCTCTCATCAACCACTTGCAGTTGTCTCACCCTTGTTTTCAGAGTCTGGGAGCAATTCATGATTCCAGCAAAGTGGCCATCTTGTACTAAGTGAGGGGTGGGGTTAGGGGGAGCTGTTTCAGTATTGAGTAGCAAGCAACATATCCCTTTTCTCCCAGTGTGCTGCTGTCCTTGCTGGGTTCACTCAGCCTCATTATAATGACTCAGCAGTGCTTGTATTTGTGCTGATCCTTTTAAGTGGCTGGGGTCTTTAGGGTATATTGTCCATTTAGATTTTGCATCCAACATGGTTCCCCCAAAGGACTCTTAAACTTATAAGCAAATCCTCGGCAATGATTCATTGCAGTTCTAGTCTCACCCAGCAGTTCTGCAGTTTTTCAGATGTGGTGCAAAGAAGGTGCTATCTTTGAGATCTGTTCGCTTTCTTTTCCTGGCAGCCCACGTTCTCCACGGCTTGGGGAACAGACTGCTGAAAAGTCTCTACCCAAACCAGCAGTTTTCAGTCTCGTTGTCTTTCTCCCACCTTCTGCAGGTAAGGTTGGAGAATTATATCATAACAATCTGCGAACTCTACAGGTCCATGAAAGGATGTGGAATACTTATTGTTCTGCTTTAGCCCAGAAATCGTTTTTGCAAGGACTGAAAGGGTTTGGAAGGCACATTCCCAGTTGGTAGTTGGGATACTGAATGTCCCTGGTGAGGTACTACTGTATCTTGGATCATGCTGGACCCTGCCCCATCCACTGACTCAGACACACATCCATTAGCGGCCACACCATCCCAGTGCCCTGTGGTTCGACCTCCTCCCATAATAAGATGGGGAGTTTCAGCAACTTGCCACACTCCCCTTCCCTTTCTTTGTGACTCTCCTTTTACATTTTCCACGGAAATACGGAAAGTGGATTCAGTGCGGCTTGACAGAGTTCGCCACAGTTCTCCCACACCACTGGGTGCTTTCCTCTAACCTCTCATTTCCCGGCTCCCTGAAGATGTTGCTGATGGCAGCGGTGCCATGAAGTTCTGCAATAGCGACACAGGGCTAGAATCCAGCAGACTCAAGCAGGAGGGTCTCCATGGTGGATAAGGTGGATGAGGAGGCACAAACCAGCTCAGTCAGTGGCAGCAGAGAGTAATAAACCACATAGTTGATTTCAGCCCTATACCTATACCTTTATCTTTGTTGCGGAGCTGGGGCTTTGAGCAGGGCTGTTCCAATTGTTTGGCAGTGAAGGTATTGTCTTCCCGCATTCTACTCACTATGTTTTTCACCCCCAGCACTGCAGAGAGTTAAGCGGGCCATGAGCAGGACTGTATCAGTTCTGGAATCCTCTGCTCACACAAGCTCCCTGGGGTGTATGCTCTTGCTCTTTGGGCATTGTTGTTGTGTTGAGGCTACGCAGCACTTCGGTCCAGTCGTTCCTTCAGCCCCTTGATTTTTTATCAGAAGCTTGCGGGACTGATGGCTGGCTGTGAGAGAGAAGATTGTGCAGCTGGCATGTGCAGGCTCAGGCCTTCAGATGTTTAGAGTCGTTGGATGGCTGTAGCTTGCTGTGGTTTGCTTCAGTGCTGGTGGTTGTATTCACTACAGGGTCCTGGATTATTATTTAGTTCTTAAATTGGATTGCCCCTCATTTGATTTGTATTGTTCACTGGTGCTGTGGCTACCTGCAATGTAATAGCCATTTCAAATCATTGCAGAAGTGTGACAAAAGAGTGCTCGGTTGTGGTCTGTTGGAGGCCGAAAGAAGACCATTGAGGCTCATTCTGCAATTGGTTTCTTCCAGGGTTTACTTCCACAGCACTGGTGAGACCAAATTAACTTTTTGCATGCAATAATTATTCAACCTGGAATCTTCCGCAGGGTCGAAATATAATTTAAGGATCAATGCTCCCTCCACTAGTGCCATGGAAGTAATTGTGATTCCAGCCACTATGCCTTGGGATTCACTGGAGGTTGGACACACTTTACTTGATCCTGGCCAGTATGTAATGGAGACTATAAGCAACACATCTCCTAAAATTGCTGACAAAGTGCCACCGAATTGTGGCCTGACACGCATGTGCAGGATTACTGAATTTTATCAAGTCATCCCCAGGAGAAGCCTAAATCAATATGTATGGTGACACCAGACTCTGCAGTTTGAGATGAATAGTTTTTAATGAACTATCACTATCTTTATGACCCTTCTGGATCATCACTTCATAACCAGGCAAGCAGGCTAATAAATATACAGACTAACTATGCAAGTCCTACCCTACATAACCCAGCCTCAGAAACTAATAATGGCGATGCACCAAAAATGGCTGTAAATTATGTTCCAGACCCAAATCGCATGGAACACCATACCTTAGATTCACTCATAGGCTCAGATTCTTCAATCTCGGCCTTGCATCCTGTACTTCAATCAATGGTTAGGCTGTATAACAATATCACAGATATGGTCCAGCCGAATTCCTTTCAATTAGCCTTAATAATGAATAAATCAAATAATGGAAACCATCTGCCTTGAAGGAGCTACGGCATGGTTCTTTTGCTACCAATCTTTATATTGAGGCAATTGATCTTCACAGAACAGTTGACGACTTGCATAGATTGCCTATGTCCTGCCAAAGGCGTATTGATATGCAAGACAGACTGAGTGCATCTCCAGACCTATTCCATTCTCCTGAAAGGTTCCCCGACACCTCTAAACTCTTTATGGCCAAGGTAGGGGGGTCCCAGTGAAGATGGGGAAAAGGCTCTCCAATCTTTTTGAAATTGCATTAAGAGACTGAAGGCTCAAATGTATAGCTGACAAATGCTCTACCCATTAAACAGAAGTAACTCAACTAGATTCTGGGATCTTACAAACAAGTCAATCAAAAGTCAACAACAGTCCCACATTAATATTATACCAGAATCATTACGGGTTGTGCACTATAGCGAAACCTTTGCTAAGATTGATAAACCTATTGTCACCCAACCCTCAGGTTGTACAGAGGTTCTCTGTATTCATCAGATTCATTAAAAACAATTAAAAATATTAGTCCATCTAAATCTCCTGGAACAGACAATCTGGTCCCAATCACATTAAAACATGATCCAGAACTGTGGTCCACCATATTATATAGAATGTTTATGGAAATAGTTGGAAATCAGAAAATACCACCCTCAAGGAACTTTTCGATTAGCATTCTGATTTACACAAAGGGAGAAAGAATGGAGCAGGCCAATTACTGACCCATTGCAATTCTGGATGCTCCCAACAAGGTTTTTGCTGCATTACTGCTAAAGGAGTTGGATCGGTCAGAATCAAATTTGAATTTACCAAATTTCAGGTGGGGGTTTCTGAAAAGATTAGGAACCTCCCTAAATGGGTGTATTCTTGCACATTTGCATGCATTAACCAAGAGGCCAACAGCTACACCAATGTACAGTGAGTCCTGTGAGAGAAGTTGTGGGCAAAACTCAGAACCTGTGGTATCCTGGAATCTTTGGTGAAGCTAATCGCACTTTTTCATGTGGAAACTAAAATTAGGATTAGATTAGCGCAGATGTTTTTTTATCTCATCCTCTTGATACTTTCATTGGTCTTGGGCAGGGATGCATCCTTGCTTAATTACTCTTTAATTTGTACCTTTGTATCTTTCGGATATCAATCATTTATGGGAACTATAAACTAATTTCTGGTTAAATTGGGTTCTTTGAAATTGCACTGTCTTGCTTTTGCAGATGACCTTCTTTTAATTTAATTCCAATGGCCTGTGTTACCAAACTACCCAATAGACAACAATCTTCTAGTCAATGGAGCAAGTCAAAGGTCTTAATCTTTTTTTTTAAAAGAGCACACAAAACGATGACGTGGACTGTGAGTGACAAATTGGAGAGAGTATCTTCTTTTAAATACATTGTTTTATTATACAACAAGATTCTTTGAAAAAAGCAATCCAGATGTATTTAAGAGCGAGGATCCTCCCAGCTCTGAAGTTTTATTCAACAAAAATTGTTCTGGTGCTAACATATGGCGAAAGAGGGGTCCATTTTGACATGGGATCCTTTTTAACGTTATGGTAATAATGATGTAGAAAAAGGTCCTGTGTTTGGCATCATCTATTCCGAATTGCTTCTAGTGCCATTAGATGGGACTTAAATCTCTTCAAACTCTAGGTAGCTGGAAGAAGTTGTCTTTATAGGCTAATATATATGATCCCCCTTCGTCTAGCTTATTTGAGGATCTTAATTGAAAACACAGTAGACTTTCTGAATAACTTAATTTGTCCTCTTGATTCACTCATGTCTAAGATGGACAAAGATGTCCACCAATTGGTTGCACACCCCAAAGTTAAGAAGAAACTCTTTGAGAGAAATTGGTGCTTAACTACCGAAAAAGTAAATTCTTATTCTAATAATTCAGAATACTTTAAATGTATCAGAAAAATGCAAATTTTACCAAAATATATCCAGTTGTTCCCATGTAACCAAATGAGAAGTTGGTAAATTAGATTTAAACTGAATCAACCACCAACACTTGACTGTTTGGGGCCTAGATTGGGAATCATTAAAGAGAAAACAATTTGCAGGTGATGTGTTGTTGAAAGCAAACTTCAGTCATTAAAACATCTCACCATATATTGCAACAAGACTACCATACAGAGATTAAGGCACTTTAGCCAATTTGTATCTTCCTGTTTTTCTGCCACGAGTGTGACTTTGTGGTCTAGAATGATGATGAGAGACAATGTATCACTGACACTAGCACTTTGTAGATTTCTAATAAACCTCTTTACATGTTATATGTTTCTTGTATGTTGCTATATGCTGTAGTAACTCTAATTTTATTTTTAAATAGCCACACTGATAGATGTTATTAATCATTTAGCGAAGTTGAGAGTCCTTTTGTATGATGTCTGATCTTATTGAGTTTGAGAGTTGGGATTTCGATTGGCACAACAATTTCAGGCTAAATGGAGTTATAGCTGGGACTTGGCTTTTATTTTCTGTATCATGTATGTGGGATAATTATAAATTGCTTGAATTACGAACTGTATACATTTTACATGCATTCATACATATTTAATCATGTTTTAACTATCCTGAAGATTAACTATCACATTTTTCTCTCGTCTAAACTTGTGTGCACTTTGATATGCTCTACTTTTATATGGATTCATATTGATAATGTCTTTCTTTTATGTGTTTATACATTTTTGTGATTTGTGTAAGGTTTACTTTCAAAACCAAAAACACAATACAAACATTATTCCACTGGAATCCGCTCCAATAGTCCATATTGCCCTGGTCATGTCATCCATGTTGTTGTACTTTAAAGATATATGGTTGTAATGCAGAAACCAGCACACTATTCTGACTTTGGTGTCTTTATGTTGCAATAGCCACAACAGTGGAGCATGATCTGTAATCAAGGTGAATTGTTGCCCTTCTAGGTAGTATTTGAGAGTGTCAATGACCCACGTAATAAACAATGTTTTGTGTTGAATGGCAGCATCATTCTTCACTTTGATAAATACTTCTGAGTGGTGAACAAAATCAGATGTTCCTTGTTGCATACATTTGGGACAAGATAGCTCCTAAACCCACATTAGAGGAATTCATTTGGAGTAGGAAGGGTTTGGACAAGTTTGACATTCATAAAAAAGGGGCAGATTACAGAGACACTTAAAAGTGGTCTAAAGCATCCCAATCTCCCTTCCCCATGCAGGTTTTGTGGGTTGGTGGATTTTCAGTTTCTCCACCACTCAGCGGAGCCAACATGGTTGAAAATGTGGGAATAAACCATTGGTAATAATACCCTGGCAAACTTAGGAAGCAGTGGGTTCAGACATTTCTTTGAGGTGGGAATAAGGGTATTCACGGAAGCTTCTAGATTATTTTCTTGGTGATGAATCTGCACATAGGTCACAACAATTCTTTTATGTTAAACTTTGTTTTTATTGGCATTTATTCAAGACAAAACAATCAAGGCACATATAAATGGAATAAGGAGCCATTATGCCAGCATAAGCCCACCCTGTCCACCCTCCCCCTAAAACAAACCCCATCCTAGGTACTAAGCTGCCCCAAATTTGTGACGGACATTTGAGAAATATGCAATAAATTCGCTCTAAACCTGGACCGACCTCTCCCAACCATGCACATTCTAAATTTGCCAGGTTCCCCCGACACACCCCTCCAACCCTGCCAAACAGATAATTCAACATTTAGAGCTCCACTGTGTGTTGCAGGACAGGACTCTGCTATTGGCTGTCTCTGGTACACAGTCTTTGATAAAGGCAACTTCAGTTTGTCGGCCCCCCTAACCTTAAAAGTCACCAATGTTTCTGTGCCCCCACCTACAACCAACTGATATTTCAGTCATTATGTTCCCTTACCATATAGAAGCGAGAACCAATCCTGTGTGAATGCCTACAGGTTATCATTCAGCATGGCCGTCAATCTATCCATAGCCATCATAGAGTGTACTTTCTGTTTCAAGACAGGAGGTTTTCATTCTTCCAGCCTTGGGCGATGGCCAGCCAGCCCGCTCTTAGCATCGCCTGCCACATTCTAGGAGGTCTACGCTCATTCCCATCTTTTGCAGGAATCCCCAGGAGCATCTGCAAGAGATCTAGCTCTATCTGAATCCCAGTAACATATTTCGTCCAGCTCAGCAGTTCCTTCTAAAACGCCTTAACCTTAGGGCTGTGCCACCAGATGTGTGAAAGAGAGCCCACCTCCCCACATCCCCTGGGACATAGAGGAGAGGCTCCCGGGAACATTCTAGATAGCTTCAAGGGGTCCCTATGCCATCTCATTAACATGCAGTTAGGCTCCGTTGGGCAGGTAAACAGATTGCTGTCGAACGTAACCTTGTAGATTTTAGCCCAGTCCTCCTCTGATATTTCCCCCCCACAAGTGTTATCCAGTATCGCTGGAATGTTTGTTTCCCTGCCAGCGACGATGAATTCAAAGCCTTATATAGTTTAGATAGTATGCCCTTTCTAGTGTCAGCGGAGTCCAGGGGTTTTTTTCGAAATAATTAGGTCCCTTGCCAGTGAGATTTCCCATTTCCGGTCGGTCAATATGCCTTTCACCCAGATATATTCGAAGACCGATATTGTGTCTTTTCCCAAAACCTCCCTATTCGAATCCAAGTCGAGGAACGTCCCATTTTCAAACAATTGGCTGACCCTCTCCAGGCCCATATTTGACCAACTCTGTGCGTGCCGCAATCCCGGTGTTCCAAAATGAAATGGGGGTCCCCATACCGAGGATAGTGCTGAGGGCTATAATGAAAGCCCAGCCGGTTGAACCCCCTTTTGTTCCAGAGTGACCAGAGGACACCCAGCGTAGGGTGAGAGCGCAATCATTTCTAGAACCGCATTCAGTGGAGACCAGAGACAATGCCTAACCTTGAACAGGTTGGTGCCCCGAATGTCTAGGTATGCCCAGTAGGTTTAAGTATCATACCTCATGTAGTGTCATGGTATATGTAATTGGGTTGCTTGGCAACAACAATTTTATTATGTTTCACAGCATTCTGGACTTAGTGGTACTTGAAGGGGTTTGTTGTGAGCCATAAGGCTTAAGAGCCTGGGAAATAACATACAGGTGGTGTATATGTTTAGCCCATGTTTTGTGTATTCTGATAATTTCCACGTACACACCAGAGAACTGATAGCTAGGGTTTTA
Organism: Ambystoma mexicanum; assembly: GCF_040938575.1. Lineage (NCBI taxonomy): Eukaryota > Metazoa > Chordata > Amphibia > Caudata > Ambystomatidae > Ambystoma > Ambystoma mexicanum. The sequence goes on from NC_090933.1 coordinate 73,581,405, forward strand.
AGATGATATTCATAAATCTCTGGAACTTTGCAGGGCACCATGCTTGATGGCTGTGCTTCTGCAGCCTCCAATATATGTAGACACCGTTTCACGCTGTCCGCACTATTGTTGACATATAACCTCTGAGGTAGGACGGTGGTGATGTCACCGCGTGCTGCACATGGGTGACGTCACACTGCCTTCACCTAATTATGAATTTCAGGTAAAATGTTCCTGCTGCAATCCCATGGCCTCCGCAGTTGTCCGGACTCCTGATTCTCTTCAGTGAGCCATCAAGCGACAGGTAACCAGCCACTTTGAAGTACCACTGTGACATCAACAGCAGGTTTACATGTGCCATTATAGATAGGTGTATTCACCAGACATCTTGTGATGCCCCTTTGTTTTCTCTTTTTTTCTTTTTCCTTTCCTTACCCATTCTCTATCAATATTCGGTGCTTTTCTCCAACCCATACCTGGTTGCAAGAGGAACTCAGGTAATAATTTCTGGTGATATTGGTGCTTGATATAACATAAATGTGGCGTTTTGATTGGGTCTTGTGTGATTTAACGTAAGCATATGCTGTCCTTTTGTTTTTTTTTCCTTTTCACTTAGCTGTTTATGTGAATATGCATAAGGTAAACTATAAGCATTTTTCACATGTATAAGACATGTTACGGGTGCATTCATCTGATATTAACAAACCTTTTTCCTTTATTTTTGTTTTTCTTTTAATTTGTGCTTGTCACTGTCTTCCCACATACTCATGCAATATTTGGTTTACATGGATTTATATATGTTTGGTGAACTGTTTTTGTCCTGATGACGGACTGTGTTCCAAAATGCATTGGCTTCTGCAATGCATACTGCCTGCCCTTTCATGATGGAATGAACAAGCACTGAGTTCAAACATTGTACTAATACAATATCATTGAAGATAGCAATTGTTTTTCAGAACTGTTATATAGAAACACATGAATGTGTAATTATATATTATTGTGTGAGCATATGGTTGGTACAGAGGGGACTCCGAACCTTTATTCTTGTTAAAAATGTCTTGCCATTTTCCTCCTCTCTATCTATGTCATTCCACCTTCAGTTCATCACATGGTCAAACAGGTAGCATTAGGTACATGTAATGCTCCAGCAAACAGAACCAGGAATCGCAACAATTAAAAATGTTTCCCCATTCATAAAATGGTTTAAATAAACTTACACACACACGCGTGAAAAATACATATATGCATATTTTTTAAGATAAGCAAAGCATGCAAACCATAAACTACCAAAAGAATACATATAGAAATACACGCCTAATAGATACATGCATAAAAATATACAAACAAGCCTGCAAATTTTAAACTACAATAATTTAAACTACAAATAAAATGACATATGTGCAGGCACACCTATCATACAATATGCATAATTACATACACAAACATTCTGGGCATGTATACTGTAATACCTCTGCACTTATACTTATATTCATATGACTGCAGTAACACTGCAACACTACAAATATTCACACATTCGTAATGACTAGAATAATGCAGAAAACAATACAAATACACACGCATAGGTAATGCTAAATACACTTAAATTGCAAATGTACAAGAATATTTTCTTTATAAACTTTCACAACGTTATATTTAAAAGTACACATAATACAAACACAACACTTTTGCTTATCAACTTACAAGGTGTTTCATTTTGAAAAAACTGCAACATTAACTTTGTTGCCAAAAAAACACTTCTTGGTTTACAAACAGCACTTGCAAATAATTACCAACAGTGCATGCAGTGCAACCAATTAACATACAGAAACACTCAGCCGAACTTACGTTACAACAAATGCACATGCTGTTTGTGCTTTAGATCACGCCCAAACATGCAAATTATTCAATCACGCCTATTAACAATATTAAACCCTTCAATTGAAGACAGTGACCAGTGCAGATGCAAAGTAACCTTTACAAACGTATATACATTTTTAAAAATAATGTTAAACTTGTAATTTTTACATTTTATACTTCAAAATAAATAATGTGTTACAATTTTATTGCAGCAAATTTAAAAATATCAACAAGAACCAATCCTTCAACGTATCCAGGTTAGTACATTTTTAAAAACTAAAATCTTCTTTTAACAGTGAATGCAACTATTCTTTAAATGTACATATTGTAAATAATAAATCCTAACATTTTAGTTACTCATTTTATAATGTAATGAAACAATAAATGTAAACTATAAATATAACCTTAAACAGTGGCATACATTTCATTGTTTTGGCAATGCAATACACTTTATATGCTGCATAGCGTCAACAAGTGTGTACTCAACATTCAGTTATGTTTGTAGTGCTAGATAAAAATTAATACAAATGCAACCACCAACATACTGTTCATAGCCATAGCACTTCATGTAAAATGTCAATAAGAATGTAGGCACTAGACTGCTATAAAACGTACTAGATAGAAAAAGTATGTATGCAAAATTCAGTTATGCTTGTAATGCTAGATAAAAAGTAATACAAATGTAGCCACTAGTGTACTGTCAATAGCACTATGTACAAAAACTCAATATGAATGTAGGCACTAGCATACCATAAATAGTACTTCAACGAAAATGTTAATACAAATGTAAGCAGTAGCACCTAAAGACCTTACAATTGTTACGTACAGGTGTTTTTATAGTAAAATGTACAACATTTTATATTTAACAAGTGTCCTAACAATTATAATTTACAAGTGTGTACAATAAATAGTAACATTAGCATGATTATAATGCTACATAAAAAATATGAAAGCAGGCATTAGTATACTATTTTTATCACTGTATAAAAATGTGCATATGAATGTAGGGAGAAGCATCAAATGCCCTTACAATTACAACATACAGGTTTATACAGTAAACAGTACACCATTTTGTATTGAACAATTGTCCTTCCAATTATAATGTACACGTGTTTACACTAAACAGGAGAAATAGCATAATGCATAATGTGCAGCTTATAAAGTACATGGTTCATATCAGTGTATATTTGTATACTTAATATACATATAGGCGTCTACATTAAATAGTACCACATCTGATATTTAACAACTGTTCTTACAATTAGAATGTACAAGTGTGTATGCGAAACTCCACAAGTAGCATAATACACAATACACAACTTGTAAAATATACACTTTATATCAAAAATGTATGCATCTCTATATAATGTTACTAAAAACAATATACTTTAAATAATTACACCTGTACCCTTAATGTCTTGTTTGTAGCACTGCGTACATATGATACACTTTACATCTTTAACAGGTCTATGAGCCAAACAGTACTGATAACATCATAAGCGTTGATAAATAATGTCACACTTGTATAATGTGCACATTACTTCAAACTTGTAAAAATGCATGAAATCTCTAGTAACAGGTTCAACACATGTGTATGTTATACAGTTCATATGACATCGTCGGCGTACATAAAAAATGTACACTTGTATGTGTACTTTCTGTTAATCTCTTATTTTCGTAAAATTACTAGTAATAGCTTCAACAATTGTTTATGTTAAACAATACATTTAACATTATCAGCATACATAAAAAAGTACAGTTGTATGTTTAGTTCCTTTCATCTATTGTTAAGTTCATACAATGTGTAGTGATTGTGATGCTGGAAATGCTTTGGAGGGACAGGGCCGCCTCGTCATTGATCTACTACTTCCAAGTGTGTAATGTTTGGCATGTTTTCTGCCACAGGAGTCCAGTCTGTACCTCTGGCAGTGCAGCTGTTCATCTTTGTTTTTTGGTGAACAATACCCGTGGGCTACCTTGTGGCACCCATTGGTAGGGGTAGACCTTGGTACCCTTAGTGTATGTTTTTGGGCACCCAAAGAAAAGGGTATGTGCTGGTGGCAGCTACATGCTGATTTTGCAGTGGCTCTGGGTCTCTCCCTCGTTGGGACACCCAGGCCTTGCCATAGAAATCAATGGATTTCTGAACAAAAGCAAGAAGCCACTGAACTCCTCATGGTTTTCTGCCTTCCCCTCCTCTTTCTCAAAGTCCCAAGAAGCCCTGGCTCTGGCCCTTGTCCCTGATTGGATGTTGGGTGGAAGGACCGTATACAGCTCTGGGGCTGCCGCCTGCTAGACTAGTAGGAGCCTTCCCAGAGACTGCATCTTTTGGGTACACCCTAGGCGTGGGTCCTCACTGAATGGAGAAAGGAGTCAAACCACATTCTGTGTTGTGGGTGTTTGGCTTTGGTTGTGTGTCACATTGCCTGTGGTCTGTCCGAGTCAGCCCTGTCTGAAACTGGAGTGAATGGAGTGAAAGGTTGGGTTTTGTCCCTAATACACATCTACTGTTTTTGGTGTCTGTTTTGCGGTGAATGGTCTGTGAGCCTGATTGGGCGCTGCATGTTGAATGTACTAGAGTGTGATTGGCTACCTGAGCTTAGCTCAGCCTGAGTGAATGGGGATTTGTGTATAACACAACACCCCTCACTTACCCCTGTGTCAGAAGCTCAGAGTTTTCCTGGAGGCGTATCCTGTATCCAGTTGGAGGAAGAAGTTCTGCTGCTGCAATGCTTCCCATATCCAAAGGCTGCTGTGCTGAGCTGATTCAAGGACTGATTAAGAGAGGACCTAGACATGTGACCTCTTCCCATAGCTACGAGGGGACATCATGCAACTGCTGTTCTTTACGTGAAGCATCCTGAAAGTTAGTCCTGGGTACCTGCCATCCTGTAGAAGTATCTTCATGGCCCCTGAAGAAGAGTCACCAGACATGTTGAGCACAAGAAGTCCACCAGCATCGCCCAGGGTTCGGAAGCTCTTTGTGACCATTAGAAAGTAAGAATGCAGATTATCACTCAGAAGCGGGGGTACCGGACATTGTGCTGCTCGATGCCCAGGGCTTGCCAAGTTCCAACCAACAGAAGAAATCTTCAAGTGGCACTGCAGAACTGACGTCTGTCCACTTTTCCAAGGATGAGCAGGTCCAGTGGCGCTGCCTGCAGAGAAGTGTCCACTGGTGGGTTTCCCACCACTCCACATTGAAGAATGAGCCCTGAGGGTCCAAACGTGTTGAAGGGTTGCAGAGCAGTCTGGTGCTCATGTACAATTTTCCAGAAGCTGTCCTGTCATCCATGCTGCGGCTACAGCACCAAAGAATCAACTGGTGATAAACCGCGAACTGACGAAACCAACACCTACTTCTGACATTGCCCCTGCCATCAACGAAGATCATCAATGAAGACCAAATGACTCATCCTCACCTCCCAAGCCTTGTCGAGGTCCACAGTGATTTTCATCTTGTGGGAAATCCGTATCCTGCATAGCAACCCAACCAAGAAGACCACCGTGACAGACCTTCACTGCTGCCTTTCCGACACTGCTTGGTTCCCTTCTCCTGCTCAACAGCAATGACCCAGTGACGACTTCCTCGAGAGGGGGGTCCATCCTCAATGGGCATCGTCGAGTAAATCTGAGAGACTCCACCACTTCGCCTTCCAAGGCACCTAAGGTACTGTGAAAAGGAAGAAGGGCTTCCTCCCTCAGGATCCATCCAGGGGTATCAGATTCGTCTTGGGCCCAACTCCCCTGTTTCTTCCCAGCACTTTGGGGTGGTGGGACCTGTAAAGAGAAAACCAAATAATTACTGAACATTTAAGGACTGGGCTTTAATATAAAAGCAAAGTATAACTTACCTTTTATTGCATGTTTCCCAGATGGGGGGTATCTTCACACAGAATAGCATTTTACCTGAAAAGTATTCTGCCAGTGTTATAAAGTAATTGCCTACATTTCTACAACTGTGGTTTTGAAGTTAAACAGTGCATGGTAATGTTGGTGCATTTTATTACAACTACCAATTGGTGCATTATTGCTGAAGCTAAGAATAACTGTGGTAGCACATAGTATACATGTTGCGTTGACTGCTGAAGTAGAGTTTCCTGAATACAAAGTGAGGTTATTTATATGTATATATTCTTCTAAACCTAATTTTATCAAATAAAAGAACTGTGTTAGCACATGACATAGTGTGTGGACATTCCACTGGGGGGGGGCTTGAGGATTCACTGTACATAAGATCCAGCCTGCATCACCTCACTTGAGTATCAGCCTTGTTTGATCGTCCATTGCTACCATTTCAGAGCCTTGGCTGGGGTGCCTCTGTGCCGCTACACCATCCATATAGTGGGTAGTAACACAGACACCCCCCTCCAGTCTTTACAGTGACAGCTTCAACAAGTGTGTATGTTAAACAGGACATATAACATCATCAGCGTACATACAAAATATTACATTTGTATGACTACTTTCCTTTCATATTTTGTTAAAATCATAACATTTGTAGTAACAGCTTCAACATGTGGGTATGTCACACAATACGTAGCACATCATCTGAAAAAGTACTTGCATTATGCATAGTGTAAAGCTTCTAAAACTGTAGGATTAAACTACTATGTGTCGTACTTGAAACAAAATCTTGTAATATGTCACTTATTAATTTTAACATTTTACATATTGCTTATTTTATGTACCAACGTCACTATTGTTACATTATCATTAACATACACATATTTTACTATTATAAAAACTTCTTTTGTATAGGTGAAACATCAATGTTAAGAGAAGATAACAAAACAAGAAAAAAAAACACAAACATCATAAATCCAAGCATGAAAAGAAAGCAGTAAAAGAAAAAAGAAAACAAAGAAAAACACAACAAAATTCCTCTTAATAGAACACAACCAAATGAACAAAAAAGCACACATATTACTAGCCAACAGGATGTTGAAAAAAACAATCCCACTGATGATGTCACATGTATTACAACTATTGATAATGTCACAGCACAAGAAGTTGAAGAAATATGTTTAAAAGAACAACTTATAACAGAAAGAACAACATTTATTGCACCGGTTGAAGTCTTACTATTGGTAGTAACAGGTCCTTTAAAACATTTAAACAGACCATTTTAAAATAGTAATACTCCCAATGTTACCACTGAGGCTACATGTACCAAGCCTCATGAATTACATTCACTATGAGAAACACCTAAAGTCAACAAATAAAAAGTAATTAAAAGCACTCAGTCTAAATATGAATGTGTTTCTACAGTACAAACGCCTGCTATGCAATATATATACAATCTACATTGCGTATTGCTAGTTCTAGGACTGCTTTAATAATTGAAAGTGCTGTTACACCACAAAAACAAAACATACACCTGCTAATAATAAACATACAACTATTCCAAAAGTTCAAAGTCCACAAATCCCACAAAATAACACAACTACAATCCCTGTTACTACTACTAGTATTACTACTACTAGTACTAGTTCAACAATGCAAAATCATTCCTAAAAACGACATCATAGCACCTCAACTACTTCTATTTAAAAAACGAAAACTTCTTATATACCTAAACATAATCAATTTGTGACAATGCCAGCCCCTTTAACATCAGCATAAAAACAACCCAAATGTATACTCCCAAGTAGTAGTATTTTAAAAACTAAAACTAGTGTAACCCAAAAAAAAAGATAGTTTACCTATTACTACTACTTCTTTAACATATAAATCAGAAGGTTCAACAATTGAAGAAATACCCCAAAAATATGGCCCAGTACTGACATTAGTAAAAGCATTTAAAGTGCTCTTAATAGCAAAAGCAAAAAGCAACATCAAAAAAATATAACTACACCTGGAACAATTCTATTAGGCAAATTAAGATCTTGGATCAGGGACTACTTTGATATTTCTGAGCCAGGTGACGTGTGAAATGTAACAGAAGTAATTTGCACTATCTGCAAATCAAAATTAAAAAGTGTTAACCCTCCAAAATATAATTTAGGAAATTCACCAATGTTAGCACATATGTGAAAAATAACATGAGCAAATATACTTTAGAAATGTTTGTAAAATTGAAACTAATGAACAAACTTCTATTAAAAAACAGTTCCACTGTAGTTAATAAAACTAAAAAACGAAATACTAAAATAAAACAGATAGAAACTGTAACTGTAGAAAAATAAAATTAGCTTGTACCTTCTAAAGTTCATAAAACATATTGTTGATTCTGTGTCATTTCCAAATGTACCAAGTATGGATCCAGAGTAAGCTTATTCTTTTTAACAAATGCTGCTACTCGTCTGTAGAAATTCAAGTTTTGACAAGTAAGACATGCTTTTAAAAAGTTAATATCAAGACATGTCATATTTTATCATATAATATACATATTAAAATTATTGTTTGCAATTTGAAATTTATATTTTAGTGCTTATTTATAAATAGGGGACATTAATATTTAATAATCAATGTATTACAATAAAATATAACATTAAAAATAATAACTATAAATTCCACCACAAAAATATAACAAACAAATAAATGTTATACCAATTTAAAATATCAATCCAATAATATCTAAAATAGATAAAAAACATAATATAATTTGAAATTTTGATTCATGCTGTACTACACATACTAACACTAAAAATAATGTTTACAAATTATGAAAATTTAAAAGTAACAACATCAATGAAACAAAATAAAAGTTTACAAAATATATGTTTTAATATTAACATCTGTCTACTTTTACATACTTCCTCAATTTCTGTTGATTTTCTTAATGGCACCCAGAAAGCATTGAACAAGTACACAAAAGTATTCATATTATACCTTGGATAACCTTTAATTGATATTTTTCAAAAAGCTGTTATAAATAAATAAAATGTAATTGGCAATTTTTTAAATGTCAAATTTGGTATTTTCAAGTGTACTCTTTTCAAAGGTTCTTATGAAAATTGTAGCTAATAGATGGCTTTAAGGGGTGAGGTGGAGGTTGTCAGAAAATTGTATTTATATTTCCACAAATATGAATAATTTCATTTTTACACAACTACTTAAACGAACACAATAACAACAAATATTCATATATTTTAATTAAATATATTAGAACACACTATTTTTTAAAATAAAACACTAATTTAAAACATTTTACATGCAAGTTGACAACATATATTATTTGAATATTAACAAGTCTACTTTTAATACTTCCTCAATTTCTGTCAATTTACGTAATGATCATGAAGAAATTGAACAAGTACAAAAAAACTATTAACATTATTACTTGGGGAACCTTTCATTTGTATTTTTCAAAGTGATATTACACATAAAAAACATGTAATTAGAATGTTTTAAATGTAACATTTAGAATTTTCAAGTGGACTCTTTTTCAAAGGATCTTATTAAAATTGGAGGTAAGGGACATCTTTATGAGGTGATGTGAAGGCATCACACAAATATAAATCATTTCAATTTTACACTCGTACATCAAAAAACACAATTAAAACAAAGATTCATACTTTTTTAAATTAAGCACATTATAACACATACTAATTTTAATGGTACTTAATACAATTGGAGGTAAGGGACGGCTTTAAGGGGTGATGTGGAGGCCGTCACAAAAAAGATATTTACATTTCCACAACAATATATATCAAAGAACACAATTAGAACAAACATTCATATATTTTAAATAAATACATTACAACAAATACGCATTTTCAAAATACAATAGTACTTTAAAACATTTTACATACAAGTTGACCAGATGTATTATTTTAATATTAATAACATGTAAGTCTACTTTTGCATACTACCTAAATTTCTTTCAATTTTCATCATGTACTCAGAAGAAATTGAACAAGTACATAAAAGTATTCATAGTATAATGTGGAGAACCTTTAATTGGTATTTTTCAAAAAACTATTATACATAAATAAAATTAAATTGGAATTTTTAACATTTGAAGCTTGGTTTTTCTGATTGGACTATTATTTAAAGGCACTTATTAAAATTGGATGTAAGGGACGGCTTTAGGGGTGATGTGGAGGCTGTCACAAAAAAGATATTTACATTTTCACAACTATATATATATATATATATATATGTGTGTATATATATATATATATAAAAATGTAATTTTACACAACTCTATCAAAAAAAAAATTAAAACAAGCATTCATATATTTTAAATAAATACATTATAACACATACTAATTTTCAAAATAAAATAGTACTTTCAAATATTTCACATACAAGTTGACAACATATATTATTTTAATATTAATAACATATAAATCCACTTTTGTATACTTCCTCTATTTCTGGCAATGTTTGTAATGTTACTCAAAAATAACTGAACAAGTACACAAAGTGCTCATATTATACCTTGGAGAACCTTTAATTTGAATTTTCCAAAAAGCTGTAATACATAAATAAAATGTAATTGGAATGTTTAAAATGTCAAATTTTGTATTTTCAAATGAACTCTTTTTCAAAGGTTCTCATTAAAATTGGAGGAAAGGGACGGCTTTAAGTGGTGATGTGGAGGCCGTCACAACTTTATATATATATTAAATTTAATTTTACACAACACTATCAAAAAACATAATTACAACAGTCCTATATTTAAAATGAATACCTTTTAACACATACTAATTTTCAAAATATAATAGTCGTTTAAAATATTTCACATACAAGTTGACAACATATATTATTTTATTATTAATAACACTTCTATTTAAAATATAATACTCAGCAGATATATTAAATCAAAACAGTACATACAAATAAAAAATCACTATATGCATAAACATTTAAATGTAAGAACTTGAAATGAACAAATTACATTTTACAGTTACAAATATATAATTCAATAACAACAACCACAGAATAAAACACAATATACAGCACACATAAATATTAAACATACACTAATCAAAAAACAAGTACAATATAATAAACTACATTAAGTCATATTTATTTCAACAAATGACATCAATATGTATACAACTTATACAATGTTCACATTTAGTATGATTAAAATTATAATACCCATACTTTGCATAACAAATACAAACACCCAATTTCTACAAAAAAAAGACTAAATAATGCAAAATGTAAATAGTAACAAAGGCAGCCTAAATATAATATACATTAAAACATAAATGAAAACAAATTATTTCACATTTTTATCAAACACAAACAGACATTTATAAAACAAATGACATCTCCTTCTCTGTAAACATTTTTACAACCCATGCCAAATATGAAAAAACAATAACAAGTTGAGTTAAGGTTACCATGATACAATTTACAAATGTATGTATATGGTCCAAATTTAACAACAGTGTTTTTTTCAATGTAAGTTACATGAAAAGCCATTTCGATGTACATGCAGTGTAAGTTAAGTCAAGAGTGGGAAATGTAGCAAGCCAGACAAAGCAAACCCGTGGCACTTGCACTTTGAACAAATATCAACATAAGTCACAGCTGATTCACTAGGAAAAAGGATGTATGCCACAAAATAGCTGATACGACCATCAGCAGAACACACAACACCGCAAGTGAAGGTGGAAAAAAAAGCAATCAGCCAAACATGACAAAGGTTGTCACTACGAACACAAAAACATGTTTCCCATACACCCACACACTTTTGCCATCAAGCCACACTTTTTCCATCCAGCTCTGCATCACTGCACAAATCCACAAACTATCCTGCACCATGCACAACATTTACACAATCAACTTCATAGATCAAGTTACGACACTCGACACACACTTCCCAAGACCCATTTACTTAGTAAATACCCTCAAATGTACACTTTCTGGGCATCACACTCGCTGATACACTACACTTCCCAGACACACCCATCAAAACCGGAACACTCACATGGACACACCCCAGAAATAAGGGACAACCCCACCAACACAGTCACACACCCACCAACAGACAACAAATCACAGGACACACCTGCAGAAACGCCCGTGACACGTTGCCCAGAGAGGCAGAAATGTGGCGGAAAGCATGCCACTGGCACGTGCACCTTACATGTTGAACATTCTGACTCTGAGATTACACCATGGAATAGCAGAATATCTGGTGAAACATCAGGGTAATTCAAAAGTAAAAGTTGAGAGTCTTACATTCCATAATCGTTATGGCAATAATGTTGTATCACAATCAGAACGATTCTTTGGAGAAAAACTGTATATAGTAAAAGCTTACATTGCACACAGTTGTTAGGATGAATTCAGGAAGGGGAACCAACAGTAGAGTGTAACTATCTACCCCTGCTAGAAGAACACCCTGTCCCTACAACAGGGTGCCTATCCCTAGGCAGCGTGTGGTGCAGCGCCTATCTAATAGGGACAGTGTGGGAGAAAAGCTGTCCCTCCACTAACCAAATGTATGGGTGCCCCAACCTGCATTGATACTTGGTTAGAAGGAATGAATAACTGTATCTAAAAATGAACAACCAAAATGTAAAAAACGCACAACTCCTATGTTTCCTGGTGGGACAGAGCTGGGTATTAGATCACTGTCAATCACAGCTCAAATAGCTTGCATGCGTGTTTAAATGAATGTGAGATTTTTTGTCCGTGTTTTATTGACCCATAGGTTGTTTAATCAATTGTCATGTGGAGTGGTGAGTTTTGTGAACATTTAAAAAGGGGGGCATCAAGTATGGTATTATGATGCCTACCTAGTATAGAGTACTATAAAAAGTTCACAATTTGTGAGTTAAAAGGTAACTGATATATTTTGTCTGGGATACCACTCCTTGTTAGTGGGGATATCTGAAAGTGGTCATGGGATCACCCATGGCCAGTGAGGTCGACCGGTTTCGATGGGATAGAGCGATTCTAACCATCTTCTTCAGGACCGTCTCATCAATTTAGCTGTAAATCTATCTTCCTTCCATGCCCGGGTGTAGGGGAACAGGGTGGAATGTCATTCTCTGATAAGAGTATGGGAAACACAGAACTGTCGGCTATGATACATACCCCAGCAAGAATGAAGACCATGGGAAACCAGGGCTTGAAGCAAGACGGACCGCCAAAAGAAAGCAGTAACTTAGACACTGTGTGTCAATCAAACCCTGAAAGGCCCCAAAGAGCAGGGGTGGAGGAGGAACAGAAGAGTTTGATGGAGGAGTCAAGTGACTGAACAAACAGAAAGCTTACCCCCCTACAAACTGAAGAACTATCCAGGTGGCAAAATAGCTCATCTAGCAGTAGCAGCTCTACTCCACCCATAAGGAATACACAGGAGGGCCCCTACCATGAGTGCGGGATTACCCACATTCAGCATACAGTGATGGCAGCTCTGACTATATCACTAGCCCCCTTCACTAAACTATATGAATCCATCAATACTTCAATACAAGATCAGGCCACTTTAATAGAAATGGCACATACTAATATGACAGGAATGGACTGTTTTGTGAAGGTCGACGAGAGGCTGAACAAAGAAGCTGTAGCCTCAACTAAATGGCAAAATTGACTATGTGATATGGCAAGAAGAGAATCAACTGACAAAACCATATTAATTGATGCCATAGGGGAAGATTGTAAATGGATGTGGAACCAATGGAAAAGGGAGCAAGGAAGAAGAGAGGAGGACCTGTCAAGGAAGGGCCCGGAAGGGAGACATAGCGTGATAAAAGCCCCCCAGAATAAGACTTTGGAGATAAATCATTTTAGAGAAGACCTTAATCAAAGACTACCTGGAGATACAGCAAGGACTATGGCCCGACGAGAGAGAAATGCAAGAAAAGTGCTCATACAGAAAATGAAATAGGGCCTGGCCAAAGCCTGATTCAGAAAGGTGAGGAGAACCACAAACACTGGGGAAAGACGTAAATGCTTTCTTGATATTCCATCAAACAAAAGCACCGGCAAGACCAGGTGGGAAAATCCCAAATATAAAAACAGGAAGAAAAAGAAAATCGAATGAATGTAGGGCATTTCTAAGGAACTTAAGAACCCCACCAAGGTTGGACATAATACAATACCCGAAACACCTGAGAAGAGAAATGCTGATGCCACTGGGGAAATTACCTCCAAAGTCCATGGACGTGACAAACAGCTTGATGAGTCCTGCTGCTGAATTTGAAGGGATTGATTCTGCCTCTGAGACCTGCCTCAGTGACCTAATAGAAACAATGGAAAGGGAAGAAGAGGATGAGGAGTGGAATAATTTAAGCTGTGCAGAGTGGGCCGAAATTGAAAAAGAAGTGAAACGAATAGCAACAGACTCGTGCCTGGAGCAGACTATGGCTCCCAATGATAAGGATATACCAAGTCTGCCAACACTAAAATACCCAGCTTTTAAAACATTGAAAGAAAAAAGAAAGGCCTTAGAAAGAGTGCAGAAGGACGAGCCTCACCATACGGATGCAGGAGAAACAAAAGCGAAGACTATTTTGGTGGGTAACCTAAATATAAATAGAGGGAGCAGTAAAAAGAAAGACAAGAACTCCAAATTGGAAAATAAAAACAACTAAGTGCACCTGGAGAGAATAATAGCAGGATCAAATGCCCCGATTTTACATCGTGGGAATGTAATGAAGCCACTCCAACACATTCCAACAATGAGATATGTATTAACAGATGGCATACAAGTAGTAGACTTTGTGAACGAGAACAGAATGGACTGGGTTATACTCCATCTCAAATCCCATCTAATTAAAGAAGCGTTACTGGTGTCCAGTGAAAACTCTTGCCTCTGGGCTACAAATTAAGTGCCCATAAGCAAAACGATGATCTAACGCCCTTAAGGCGTGATCTAAATGAGTTTGAGAAGCGCAATGAGCAATGGAACATTGATAGATCAAGTAGGATGAAGGCAGTAGCTAGAAGAGATGAGCAGGAGAAGACAGACCGACTGAGAAGGAAGAAGGCAGTAGCTGGAAGTGAAAGTGATGATGACCCGCCGGACAAGCCATCAAAGAGAAATTGACTGAGCGAGGAGCATAAGACACAGAAAATGCAGACCAACAATGCCAGCAAAAACCGATAAGCCAATACAATTTACTATGGACAATTCAACCGGAAAAAAGGAAACCGTGAAATCTACGAAAAGTCTGCGACAAGAAATGGAGAAATCAAAAAATTGGGATTAGCTAGTTGGGGAATTAGGAAACCCCAAGCAACAATAGACTCATATGAGGGAGAACGATATAGACCTCCACATCGGCTCATGGAACACAAGGGGCTTTAGATCCTTGTTTTCAGAAAATTCCGGAAACCTGGCACAATTTGACATCCTCTGCTTCCAAGAGACCTCGATGAGAACAAACCCATCATGTGAAGGCTTTGAGACACATTTGAATTCAGTGGGAAAAGGAAGGATGGGAAGACCTTACTTAGGCTTCCTGATGATGATTAGGATGGACAGAGGGTTGAAGGTAGAGAGGATACTGAACCCAAATCTTTTTGTCCAGATAGTTAAAATAGTTAAAATGAGCAGAGGGATGGAGGAATGGAAAATCCAAATACTGCTGATAAATACATACTGGAGTGTAAATATGTACCAGGATAAAGTCTTTATAAAATCAATAATGAGCCAGGTGGATGAGGCCATGACTGAAAGCAATAATCATCATATCATCATATGTGGAGATTTGAATATCTGACTGCTGTATAAAGATGGTAAACCGCGAATAGAGGCACTCCTAGAGAAAGGAGACCGAATGTGGGTGAAAGAGACAGAGTTTCAGGATTTGTCAATGCTAAATGGTCAGACAAACGGCGATAGACCAGGTGTCTGTACATGGGGAAGAGGAGTATATCGAACTTGTCTAGAGTACTGCTTCGCCGCTGAATATATTACTACTCTAATAGAGAAATTTGAAATAATGAAACAGAACTCAGGTGATCATGACCTCCTAGCTATCTTGGTAAGAATGCCTAACCATATGAAGGAGAGGGAACAAACATCACCAGTAGAAGTAAACTGGGGTAAAACTAGGCTCAGAATCAAACTATCAGAAATCCCAAGAATTGTCTTGTATTACGAACAGTTCACTAAGGAGAATCCATCCAAGGTCGAATATGCCTGGATATTGAAAGAGTTTGAAGAGAGAAGAGATAAAGGAGCTAATATAACCATGATACTAAAACATGCATATGATCATGATTTTGTGACAGCAAGAAAAGAATTCAAGTCTGGATAAAGTGGGAGAAAGGGACTGGTATGAAAGAAAGGATAAGGAAATGAAAATAGACATACCGAAATCGAATTTCGGTGTCACGGCCTCGGAGGGCGCAAGTGGATGCGGAAAAAATGCTGACAGTAATCTGTACCAATAATTACAAGAAATCTCTGAGAGCTCATTAATAACGGATAATGGAGACCAGCACAAATGATGGGTCAGGTGGCAGAAGAAAGATGGGTAGAGCATTATACAATGCTATTTACCAAGAGAGGCGAGCCAAGCACAATAAGTGAAGTGACGCGAGAGAAGAGATGGTCCTTTGAATTTGATGCCCATGAGGCAAGATGGATGATTGGTAAGCTCAGCTCATCAAGGGCAGTGCGCCCTAATGGCCTTTCAAATCATGTGCTAAAGAGGAATGTGAACGCATGGGGCGATCTAGTGGTAAATTTGTACAGTCAAATCATGCAGATTAAAACAGTGCCAACATCGTGGCGCAAGGCTATAGTGGTACCTATCTTCAAGAAGGGTGACCGAGGCGACCCGAGGAACTACCGCCCGATCGCCCTTCTGGACTCGGTGGGGAAACATTTTGTGTCGGTTTTACTAAGAGAACTTAATGCACAGGCTATAAAAGTGGGTCAGCTAGACCCCAGACAGACAGGCTTTCTAAGGGAGGGTCAGGACCTCGTTGAACCTGATTATACTGCACCTGCTCAAACTGAGGGCCCTGGAAGCAAAGAGCAGAATCTACCTGACCTTCATCGATCTGTAGCAAGCGTTTGATGGGGTAAATTGTGGGTGTTTGTGGGCCAAACTTAGGGAATGGAAATGCCCTGCGGACCAGTTGGAGGCAATAAAATCCTTGTACACGGATACATCAATCCAAGTGAGACTATCAATAGAAGGGATCCTGTCAAGGAAAATAAAGACCTACTGTGGATTAAAACAAGGATGTACTCTGGTGACCCTGTTGTTCAGCCTGTATGTGTCGGATCTGAATGAATCTCAAAAAACATTTGAGCCTTTCCACCTAAGATAAACTCTGTAGAGAGTTTATTAGATACTGTACGCGGACGACTTGGTCTTCATTGACCAAACACCCATTGGTCTGCAGAAGCAGTTAGATGCCTCCAACAGCTATCTAAAAGAAAATGGAATAAAGATCAACGTAAGGAAATCCAAATCCTGACAATGACATCAGCGTTAAGAAAACAGAAGGAAACCTTCACTTGGAGGGTAGAAAATCAGAAAGTGGAAACAGACAATACTATGGTATATTTAGGAATAGTGATAAACAAAAATATGGATGAAAAAGGCCAATACCACATGTTAAGAGATAAATGAGGAAAATTAATAAACCAGGGGAAAGCTCTCCACAGAAGATAAGGAAGCTTTTTAACCCTCCCACTCCTTACAATCTCTAACATCAATCGTATTGTGGAAAACAATATCTCTGTTTGGAAAATGTATAGTCGTGAGCAGCCCTATTCCGTTGGCCATCTTAAATTCTACAGAGGATGAACAGGACAAGAGTCTGGCACGCTGGGAGATGAAATGTAAGACATACCTTTAAAGCTGCGAAATTCAACCAGACCTACTCATATCGAATCCAAACAAGGTTAAAAAAAGCTGCAAAGCATGGACTGGATAGAAACGCTGGAAGCAAGGAGTAAGGATAAATTGAGACCCACTCTAAATTTGGAGCAGAAAGGGGTAAATCAACCACCATGCTACCTCCAAAAATGTCCATCGCACACTACAGAGATCTTTTGATGAGATGCCAGCTGAACATCCTGGCGACCGGGGATGTACGAATTGCCAAGAAACAAACATTGAAATTGAATTTGTATTGTAGATACTGTGGAGATACAAGCGAGGTGGAAACACTCTATCACCAAATGACGTTGTGTAAGGCCCTCACGGAGGTAAGAATGAGATTCCTGGGGCCCCATGTAAAACAAACACTTTCAGTGACGGCAGAAGAATGGTGGGAAAGGGTCTTGATGGGGGACAAAGTTGGTCTGGTCCTGGCTGCTATGAAGTTTGTCGAACATCTATTGAAAGAAAAGGACTAACTAACTAATTAATTAACTGGGAATTAAATAATGTACGAATTTAGGAAAGAAGAGGAAGATTTTCTTTTATCTGACGAGTGCCTGAGAACATGAGAAATTGGCTTTCCTTTTAAATGTGATTAAAATTGGAAGATTGTTAAAGGTTTAAACTATAAATAACCAATAAACAAAAAAAGAAAACAAAATGTCACTGGATGCAGATGCCCACAGAACCCCCGTCCCATTCCACATACAGGTCATCATCCCTCATGGGAGACAAAACACCACAGGCACATGCATCACCGACTCCACAAAGTCATACATGACTCAGTCACATGGATACACATCCCACACCACCCCTGTCTGGGCCCCACTACCACCACCATTCAAGTCATACCACACACAACCCACACCTGACATGCTCAATAACCTACCGATGTCAAGCCACACGGAAACGGGGTACACAACAAACAGATGCAATGCACCTACCACCACAAGTAGAGCCATGCAATGAGTAATGGTGTTGCCACCATACCAACACGCAGAAACACCCAACACATTCCCAGGTTGCTTCACATGCCCCACTCAATGCCAATGGCAGCACCAATAAGTCAACTGGGGTGAATCATACATCAACGACAACAGTGCATTGATGGTCCACTAGTAAGAAGCATAAGCGCAAGATGCATTCCAATATATAGCAACATGTCTCAACAGTCTTGTCACTCATTTGCACACATTGTTAGTATATTACAGACGGACATGTCTCCTTTTCATTTCTCTTTCCAGCATGAATACAGAGGAAGGGACCACTGCGAAATGCTCCAACAGCAGTGAAAAGGGAGAACACCACCTAACTGTCCAAGCATACCCTCTGGAGAGGCCCAGGAAGAGGAGGACTCACCTCACATCTCCGCCACACAGGAGGACTGCCATGCAAATTTGCCATCTGTACACTGGTGCAAGCACCTCCAAATCAGGATGCAAGGCCAGAGGTGCAGGCCGAGGACAGCAATTCTCTCGCGCAGGTGGATGAATATGATTACTCACTAATGAAGAATCCACGCAGTCCCAAAAGGGTGCCTCACCTGTGGAGTGGCTGGGCACCGGAGCCCAAGCCACTGCTGCCGGCCCCCATCCTCAGGATTCAAAACCACCAGTGCAGCCTGCAGGACCATCAAGGGGGGGGGGGGCAGCCAGAGTGGATTGGTGTTTTCCTGGAGTGGCAGTGGCTGATGGTCCAGACAGTGGCCGAGGTAGGGTGCCACATACAAGGCAAACTCGCTTCAGTGTCCAGCATGCTTGATGCCATCAACAACACTGGAAAGGACATGCACAAAGATTTATTCAAGCAGGGCACCACCATCAAGACTGCAACTGAGGCACAACTGGAGTGTGAACCAGAATTTCGGTGCAGGTAGCGAAGCACAGCGTGGAGAGGAGGAGACCCAAGATGGTGGACAGGGCCGTGTGGGCAACAGGCAGCCTGCCTTGTGTGTCGCAGCCTGTGCGCTGGCCAACCACTAGCTATAGTGCCACTCAGCCTGTAGGAAACCCAACTATTGGGAAGAGGACAGCTTGTCTTGGTTCCATGTGTTAATATCCCCGCAAAAATATTGCGATACAAAAAGCTCACCATATTTTTGCGGTGATATTGACAGATGGACCCTGCGGGGGACAACCCTGCAACCACCGCATTATTTTAAAATGTGCAGGGGACACCCTCGCAAACCCCCACTCCCACAAATTATTCCCCCAAAAATATCAAAAAGAGACAAACAGCCATATGTACGGCGATATTTTTGGTGGGGATATTTTGTAGGAATACCCTTGTCTTGGTCTCCAAGGCAGAGCCACAGGCCAAACGGCAACATGGGAGGTCATAAGCGGCCCGACTCCCACCTCTGACTCATTTCTCTCCTCCTACACACCCTCTCCCCCACCCCATCAACACACCACATACCACCAAGTCCTGAAACCCACACATCCCAGAGCATGGCACCATCACACACACCCCCATGCACGTCCCCAACTGCCACTTGTATAGCACCACACACACTTTCACAAATTACCATTTTGTACTGCACTGAATAAAATGACTTGTAATCACTACTACTTGTTAGTCGTGATTTGCAATATACAAAGGCATGCATTGCCTGTGAGTGGAGGTAATTTGTAACTCTGGGATGGCGTGGCCTAGGGCGAGACACATTGTGAACATGTCAAAAAAGTTGCCAGATCCACACATTTACATTTCTCAATAAACATCACTACACACATTGACCTGCAACACCACAATGGGCCATGAGTGTACTTGTCGTTAATTGAATTTTGCCATGCATCCATTCAGCTTATCCTTGCACCAATCTAGTGGCATTCAATTCTGTGCACTATTCCAGTCTCCTCCCTGTAATGTAATATACAATATTTATAGAGCGGGGACTAAGGCCCAAAGGCATCTAGGCGCTGTGAGAAACCTGACAGTGTACTCCCACCTACTCCTCCGGGATCTTCCATTCAGGTGGCCAGGGAAGGGCCATCGCTTTTGGTTCCCGGCCCGGGGGTGGACAAGTGCGGGAGGATCACCTGAGTGGAGGGTCACAGGGGATTGGGAGGAGGATACTCAAGGGTGAGACATGGTATTCTCCCTTTCCTAATTATACACCAACTCACTCTCCCTCGGCCTTAATGGGGTATTTTCAATCACACTCTATCTCCCCATCCCCATTTCCAATAAGTACTGGTACGAGGAAGAGGCGATCTGGAGCAATGAAGATTACCCATAGAAACAACATAGGAATACAAAATGAAGCTTACCATCAAACACCTTTGAATTGTCTTACTAATAGAAACAGGCAAAGTCAGGCACTTTTTTTCCACCTGTGCACACCTGACTCAACTCTCACCGGCAGTATAAAAAGGGTGGCTCTGCCAAAATCAGAGAGCGAACTGGGAATGCTGACTGGACCAGAGGAGCTGCAGGAAGAGAAGCCTGGAGGATCCAGAGCAGAGCAGTGTGCCGAGACGCTGGGCCGGTGTTTGTGAGGGGCTGCACTGTGGCTATGAAGCTGTGTCTCCAGGGAGCCGGAGCTCATTCGCTTGGGGCGTGTGCAGGTCCCAAGGGTGCCTGAGGGGCAGGTGGCGAGACCCTGATCTCGACCCAATGCATCCAGGAAAGACTGCCCGCCAGTGGTACGCTACCTGGTCAGTTTTGAACAAGTGAAAGAGAGAAACTCAGAAGAGTGCGGTTGGCTTGAGCGGAAAGGGAGAAAGACAAGATTTTGAAGTGTTATACAGTGGAAAACAAGAGTGAATGAATAGAAGGAACAAAGAAAGTGTAAAGAAGTGTGTAAGAGGCACAGTAAGGAAACAGACAGGTTCAAGTGGGCAGAATAAAAAGAAGGAAGTGTGCAAGGGGCACAATAAAAAGAAGGAAGTGTGCAAGGGGCACAACACAGAGAAAGTAAAGCAAAAGAAGGTGCAAGAGTACACTACAAAGTGAAAAAAAAAACACAGAGATAAAAGGGGTGCCAGAAGTATCTGAAGATAAAAAGTTAAAAGGGAAACAAGTACAAGAAATAAAGAAGGGGGCAAAGGATCAAAGTGATTGCACTAAATAGCCTGGCATTCTGTCATGATGCCTACCTCCAAGGAGCCAGGCCCAGCCCAGCAACCCCAGAGGCAGACATCATTTTCCCCAAGGACGTCTCAGCAGGCCCAAGTTGGGGCCTTTTGGACGCAGTCCTGGCGCCTTTGGCGCCAGGCTCATTCTGGACCCCAGTCCTGGCGCCTTAGGCGCCAGGCTCATAAAGCAAGACATGTGTGTAAGTGTTTTAATGTGCACTTACCTGAAGCAGGCCGTGCTGCTACATCCAGGCCCTCTTGAGGACTGAATGGGACTACTTTATCTTTTGGACTACTTTATCACTCGGGTGTGGTCTGAGGAAGAATACATATCTGAGTGGAAGGATACATACCTGGAACTACTTTACAGGCTATTTAAACCACACCCGAAGAGCAGCACATGCTTCGCGTTGTTCTGCATCTAGCAGCTGGACGCTCACTGTGTTTGCTCCTGCATTCGGACTTCTGCCACGCCTGCCAGCATCCTGATCACCTACAAAGGAAGAGAAAGAGAGAATAGGAGCAGGAAAAGACTTTACCTGCAAGATCCGCATTCCGGAGTCAGCTCGCCGACGATCCTGCAAAGGAAGACACTTAATTTAAAAGCACATCGCATCGACCGCCGCAGCGCCGCATTCCACTCACCTTCACAGGGCGCCTCCATGTTCAGCAGCGATCACCCGGATTCGCAGCCACGCTTCCACGCCTAGGGAGAAAAAGACAAGAGCAAAGGTGAGAGAGAGAAGGGAATGAGGAAACCTAAACCTCCATGTTAAGACTTACCTGTTGGGTCATTCCCTTTTCATTTCGGGTCCGCGCCGCATCCAGGCGTTTCCGGACCCCGGCCCCTATGGGGAAAAAGACATTAGCGTCAATGAGCGAATGAAAAGACATTACCCAAAAACGCTCATCAAGACTTACCTGATTTCTACAAGGATTTCACCTCGCATCTCGGGTCGGTGCCTTTTCCCCGGCATTCCGTACCCCGGCCCCTATGGGGAAAAAGACATTGACATTAGCATATTGATGCAAGGACAAAAGGGGAACCTTTCAAGGAACTTACCTGGAAGCCAAGCAAGTTTGGTTCTCATAAAACCAAGAATCCAGTGAAGTAACTGGATACCAACGCGCCCCTGCATCAGAAGCAGGAAGGAGAGCTCACCCTTCAAGACCCTAAGGTGAGACGCCATGGGAAGCACAGAAGGGTTTCGAGGAGGGTGAGAGGGGAAAGGGGGAGGCTGGTAGCATTCCCCGCAGACAGTTCATCCCTTATTCTCGCCTACAGAAGGATACTTTTGCAAGCCGGACAAGCAGGAGTTGGGAGTCCGGTCCAGTCCATCTTCTGAGCCCCGCGCAACACCTTAGAAGAGGTCACAGCAGCACGATCCTGGCCAGCGCCTCCGTGGGAGTCAGGTGAGCGTAACACATTCTCGAACGTCCCTGATTCTACCCCATGAAAGGATTGTGTGTGAAAGGAACTGTAGATCAGAGAAAGGTATATCCTGACAAGCTGAACTTGTGTTTGAAACATAGACGCATAAGCTTTGGGAAGGGAATCCTGAGAAGCCTAAGAAAAATTGTGTTATATATTGTTATGTGTTGCTCTTCGTAAAGAGGGGCGTAGGCTTGGGGAAGGGAACCCTGAGAGGCCCACTAAAGACATTGTTGAACTTTGTGAAGAGAGGCCTAGACTTCAGGAAGGGAACCCTGAGAAGCCTAACAGGAACTGTGTCTTTTTGTTTGGAACTGCAAAGATCAAAGCTTGGGGAATGGAACCCCAAGAGACCCAGAGTCATTGTAAACTCCATTGGCTTACTGAAAGAGCCCTACTTGAAACGTTCCAAGGGCAAACCTTTTGAGTTGAACTATTTTGAACTGGCAGAATTACACCTATTGGTAAGACTACCTGAAACCAGCTGTGGTTTACGTTTCCTTTTTTTTGTTGAACCACTATTTTTTCTGTAACAAGACATCCTATCACATTTTGTCAGAGAGTGAGGGCAAGCATACGTTTAGGCACCGACGGATTTTGGTTCTGGACTTTCAGACATCGACAGCCCTAAGAAACATCAGTTGAGGGAACAATCCTTTAAAGTTAGGGCCAGTAAGGTATTACACCAACCCCAAAACTTTATCAAATAAAGGTGTTGAAACTGTCACCTTTGAGTCGGTCTCTCTCTTGATACATGCCAGTTTCACTGCGCTAAGGAAGGACAATCGGGTGTGTTGCAACGCCATAGAAAACAGCTAGAAGAGATGCATTTTTAGCACTTTTTGAAACTGGTGGTAGCCTCCAATCTCACGCACAGAGAGAGGTAAAGCATTCCACAGGGTAGGGGAAAGAACAGAAAAAGTTTTGCCCCCTACCTGGGTTCTCTGGGAACGTGGAATTATCAATAACATTTGCAACGCTGAGCGAAGACACCTTGTAGGTTGATAAGGCTCCAGTTTAGTTTGCAGATTGACTGCCCAAGTATAAAAAAGCCTGGTGAGAAATGCATAGAATCCTAAACCCAACTCGAGCTTTAACAGGCAGCCAATGAATCTGCCATAGCATAGCTTTATAAGTGCAAACCCAAGTAGAGTAGAGGTTGCACATTTGTACACTTGAATATGATTTTGGATCACTGCATAGCACAGAGCACTTAACTTGAGGGTTAGTTTACATCGGCTGTTTGCATTCACCCATTAAGTTACACCATTTGATGGGTCTAGTGTTTGTATTAACTATTATCTCCAGCTGATAGTATTATGTTAGCATTAGACACTTTAATCTCTATATGTGCATTGTTGATGCTTTGAAGCCTTAGAAACATTATGGGCCTCATTATAAGTGTGCCAGTCTGGAAACAACGGTGCAGGTAAGCTTACCGGCACCGTTGTTTTCGGACCGGCACACTACAACTCTGTAGGCGGGTGCCGTCCTTCCCGGGAGGGTCAGACCTGACGGGCGGGACGGCACCCGCCGGCAGGATTTTCACTGGAGCACCGGCACTATTAGCAGCAGTGCCGGTGCTTCCATGTCCCCATTCCCATAGAGTCTTATTGGACTCTATTGGTCCTATTGGACTCTATGGGAATGGGGACTAACGAAATTTCCGGTGCCGGACTTCCTGGCCACGGAACTTGGAATAGCCTGGTGGCACCGGGAAGGCAGATGTCAATAATTGTTTACCGGTCCAGTGGCAACCCGCCGGTAGCACCGGCAGGGTTACTGCCGGACCCGTAATGATGCCCAATTTTTGAAAACTTTTTACACCACTTTTACAGCATGTTAAACAATTTGCACAGTATGTAGCACTTTATACACAATATTACAAAGGATTGTGCGAGCCCCTCTACTGAGAACGAACATGGGCTAAATACCCTGTTCTATGGAATTTCTGCCACTCAGGAGGCTCACGGCACCCTTCAGAGAGGAGAAATATCAATTTCCATATCAGTCTTTGTCCCACCCACAAGGGCAGTCCAGCACCGAAATGCTAAGCAAATCTCCTCTGAACAAGGGTACCATCAGCAAGCCCAGACATGTGTTTCAGCCTTGTTGAACCTCCTCAGTGCGGTGAAACTGAACCTCTCTAAGGCACAGTGAGCAAGGGGTCCACGTCTGGATTACCCTGGATTAAATTAGTGTGAAACCCCAAGTTTTACATAATTACAAAGTAGTGTGGGAGCCCCTCTATTGAGAACGAACAGGAGTAAAATACCCTGTTCTATGGAATATCTTCCAGACAGGAGGGTCTACATGATTGAATATGGCGAAAGTTAAATACGAGAATAACTTATGCGCGTAATAGAGGGCATGCAAAGTACCTTTGAAGTCTCGAAGTGCACCCGGAGTGCAGGAAAGACAACTTGTAAAACTGTCAGTGCATGGTATCCCAATTTAAGACTCGAGCCACATATTCAAACGACGTAGATGTAAGGATAAACTCCACTACAAAGTAGTAGTCATTAGGTTACAAATGTTGCAGAAGTGAATAATTATAGATCTTCTGCATCAGATTACATACGGCAAAAAGAAACCTGTTTGCAGTTGCTAATGATACCAACTTTCCAGATAGATTACAAATACTAGCTCCTTAGCGAAGCGTTGGAGAAGTGTGGAAGTGTGGAAGTGTTACGCTGTTGCGGGACACTCTGCTGAGAGGATGAAATTTTAAATACTTCTTCTCTTTCTACTATTCTAGGTGGGTGTGCATTACAAGTACTAGCTTCTTGGCGAAGCGTTGGCGAAGTGTGGAAGTGTTGCGCTGTTGCGGGACACTCTGCTGAGAGGACGAAATTTTAAATACTTCTTCTCTTTCTACTATTCTGCATTACTATTCTGGGTGTGCATTACAAGTACTAGCTTCTTAGCGAAGCGTTGGCGAAGTGTGGAAGTGTTACGGTGTTGCGGGACACTCTGCTGAGAGGACGAAATTTTAAATACTTCGTCTCTTTCTACTTTTCTAGGTGGGTGTGCATTACAAGTACTAGCTTCTTAGCGAAGCGTTGGCGAAGTGTGGAAGTGTTGCGGGACACTCTGCTGAGAGGATGAAATTTTAAATACTTCTTCTCTTTCTACTATTCTAGGTGGGTGTGTATTACAAGTACTAGCTCCTTAGCGAAGCGTTGGCGAAGTGTGGAAGTGTTACGGTTTTGCGGGACACTGCTGAGAGGACGACATTTTAAATACTTCTTCTCTTTCTACTATTCTAGGTGGGTGTGCATTACAAGTACTAGCTCCTTAGCGAAGCGTTGGCGAAGTGTGGAAGTGTTACGGTGTTGCAGGACACTCTACTGAGAGGACGACATTTTAAATACTTCTTCCCTTTCTACTATTCTAGGTGGGCGTGCATTACAAGTACTAGCTTCTTAGCGAAGCGTTGGCGAAGTGTGGAAGTGTTACGCTGTTGCGGGACACTCTGCTGAGAGGACGACATTTTAAATACTTCTTCCCTTTCTACTATGTGTAGTATCTACGATCTTACTGAAGCTGCCTGATCTGTGTAGGACATGCCTGATCTCTTTATGGTGAGTAGTTTCAGAATACCTGGAACTCAGGTTTGACAGAGTTCTAGAAGGTAGTACTGTGATTGAATGATAACTGCCCAGCCCCCTCTGCTACCAGCTGTCTCCCTCCTCCTTTCCTACATTGTATTATACTTATAATCCCTTATGTAACCTTCAATAAATATACTTACCTGTATAACTGCCTCCTGCACTTCATAATATATACCGCGGCTACCTCAAGTGGCGACGAGGATGGAATACTCGAATTGATGCGGCATCGAGGTGTACGGAGCTGCTCCGCTCATGCCCGAGCGTAGAAGCGGCCCCGTCTCATCGCTCCTGAAGGTAACGCTCGGCGGCTCCGGTGCGGCACATGAAGAATATATTGGTCAGACCTACGCATCACTGAGTCTCTACAGTATTTATCTTGTTTTGTTCCGGTTATATTGACATTGGACTCCGCGCATGCGCTGTATGCGCTGAAACAGGAAAACTCTCTTAAAGGCGCAGCACGCCGTGTTCAGTATTTATCTTGTTTTGTTCCGGTTATATTGACATTGGACTCCGCGCATGTGCTGTATGCGCTGAAACAGGAAAACTCTCTTAAAGGCGCAGCACACCGTGTTTTCCCAACGTAACTCTGCAGTTCTCAAGCACTTGGACAGTGTTGAACAGTGCAATTTCAGGGAACATTGACAATAATTAATAAACTATTGTCACACACTTCTGTTGATTTACAGGGATAACTCATCTATCCAATGTTAGAATGTGCATTGGAAACAACTCTCAATTGAAAATAAATACTCGTCTACTGGCGAGGATTGCGTAGGAAGTGCCCACGTGTCTCTGACATCAACGCACTCTGCACATAATACTCAAGCATAATCTATATTTGTGCGGTTTTTGCACTCCAAGGAGCCCTACCCAGTTCATATATATATTTTTAATCTTGTGGTTTTCATAACAAAAACTGTCATGGCATTTAGCAGTGTGCCTCCACCTGCTTTCTTCATGCCCAGCACTGATGAACCTGCTTTACCGTGGAAGAGGTGGATAAAATCTTTTGAACATTATGCAGGGGTGATTTGTGGTCCCAATTGCAGTGCTGAAAAAGGAAGTCATTACTTTTGCACTGTTTAGGTCCTGTTGGCCAAGAAAAATATGAAACACTTCCAGAATTACCAGGAGAAGAGAGTGTAGACTTAAATGAATACCAGCTGGCTGTAAAGAAAATTGATAAGCATTTTGAAAAGAAGGTGAGCATAATTCTAGAACGTTATAAGTTTGGCAAACGCACGCAGGAGGAGGGAGAGAGTGTGGAAAAGTTTGTCACTGCATTAAGGAAATTAGCAAAGTCATGCAATTTCAATGAGCAGCTGGATGAGAGACTCAGAGACCAATTTATGTTAGAGTGTCGCAGTAGTAAGGTGAGGGAAAGATTGTGGTCAGAAAGTGATCCTTCCCTTGACACTGTTCTTCGAGTAGCAAAAGAAGTAGAGCACACTGAGGAGTGTGTTAAAGAATTGGAGAATAAGATGAAACAAGTAAAAATGGGAAGCAGTAACAGTAAGATGCATAACACACATGATGAGGAGTCGATCTCAATGATCAATAATGACACCAATAAGAGGAGATCTGTCCCCAAACAATATAATTCACTGAGAGTGGACAAAAGATCAACCAAATATGGTCAGAAGGGTTCATCATATGAAGTTTCTAAGAAAAACAGTCCAGAGAATAAATTAAGGAAAGTGGAAAAAAAAGTCAAGGAAAATGTTACAGATGTGGCAATGTGAATCATTGGGCTGATGACCCAGATTGTCCAGCAATAAAGATCATTTGTAACAAGTGCAAAGGAAAAGGTCACTTTTCTAAATGTTGCAGATCTCGTGACAGTGCCATGAATTGGATAGGGGACAATTCTGATAGTGATCGCAGTGAAATGGAAATTCAAGATGAGTGTGTATGTACTATAACTGATGATGATGATGAAGTAGTATTGGAAAGTCCCAGGGCAATGGTGTCGATTGATGGCAATGAAGTATGTATGATGATTGATACAGGTGCAAAATATACGCTTCTGCCGAGGCAATTGTGGGACAGGAATAAACATGAATATTTACATGAGACGGATATCAATCCAAGAGCATATGGAGGTGTGAGAATCAATGTCATTGGTTGGCATTGGGGAAAGTTAAAATTCAAGAACAGAGTTGCAAATGGCAAAATATATATCACAAGTGAAGGGAAAACTGCTCTACTCAGCTGGACTCACCAGAGTAAATTACGAGTGAAAGTGGATTCAACCAGTGTGGAATCAGTCTTATCTATAAGTAGTGGAAGTGCTGGATCGGTTAATGTTGGTGATATTATACGTAAAGCTGGGTTGCTAAAAGTTTTCCGAGATAATATAGGGTGTCTTCAAGGTTATACTCATCAAATATTGCTTAAGCCAGATAAAAAACCTGTAGCTCAAAGATTGAGAAGCATTCCTTTAGCTGTACGAGAAGAAGTCAGCAAGGAAATAAAGAAGATGGAAGAAGATGGAATCATAGAAAGTATTGATGCCAGTGAGTGGGTTTCCCCACTTGTTGTGATAAAAAAAAAGTCAGGAAAACTTAGGATTTGTGTTGATTTACGTGAGTTGAACAAATGTGTCATACCGGATCGCCATCCTTTGCCAAATATACAAGAAATTGTTTCTACCATTGGACCCTCTAAAATATTTTCGACGTTAGACTTATCATCTGCTTATCATCAGATTAAATTGCATAGAGATTCAAGGAAACTGACTGCGTTCATAACTCCTGATGGTTTGTATCAATTTAAAAGAATGCCTTTCGGATTAGTGTCAGCAGCATCGGTCTTCCAGAAAGTTAAGCATGGTATGTTCAAGAATATTGATGGAGTGGTTTGTTTTCAAGATGATATATTAATTTATGCTTCCACTCAAGAATCACACGACAAGAGATTGTTACACGTATGTAAAAAATTGTGTGATGCTGGCATGACTTTGAGCAAAGACAAATGTAAGATAAATTGCATGGAAATTGACTATTTGGGACATAAAATTACAGCAGAAGGAATTTTTCCAAAACCACATTTAGTCAACACTATTGTGAGAATGCCGAGCCCAAGTAACAAAGATGAGATTCGTACATTTATTGGCATGGCTGAATATTACTCAAAATTTATCAAGGATTTTGCCATACACACTGTTCCATTACGAGAGGCACTCAAGAGAAAATTGTTTGAGTGGAATGTGGAATGTGAAAATGAATTCAACTTTATAAAGAATGCAATAAATTCTGCTCCTGCATTGAAGAATTTTTGCACCAACGACAAGATTATCGTCACTACAGATGCTAGCAACATAGGATTGGGAGCTGTATTGTCCCAAGAGAAAAATGGTCAGGAAGTAGTGATTGCTTTTGCATCGAGATTGCTTAAGGGGGCAGAGATTTCATATGCCACTATAGAAAAGGAGGCCCTAGCTATTAAGTGGGCAGCTGACAAATTTAGAAGCTTCATATGGGGAAATCAAGTTGAGTTTCGAACTGATCATAAGCCTTTAACTCAAGTGTTCATGTCAAAAGGTCTTAATAAAGTATCCAACAGAATGAGAAGATGGGTCATGATGCTGCAAGAGTTCAACTATACTGTTACATATGTTCCAGGAACAAAGAATGTGTCTGCCGATTGTTTATCTCGATTAACCAACATTTCTGAGGTCGTCGATGAGGATGAAGACATGGAAGTGGTATTTTGTGTGGAAACTTCTTCCATATCCAAAGATGTTTGGGATCAGGCCGAATTGAATGACAATAACATCAAGAAATTGAAAGAATTGATTCAAAGCCATGATTCAATGAAGAAATCAAAATTTGAGGAGGCCGACTTACGTGCTTTCTGGACGGTTGCAGACGAACTGCATGTTCAAGGCAATTTTGTAATGAGAGGGGATAAAGTCATTCCTCCGACGGATCTGCGGATGAAGATTATAGAATTGGGTCATGAGGGTCATCAAGGAGTGATAAAGACTAAACAAAGAATTAGAAATGACTATTGGTGGCCTGGTTGTGATCTGCAGGTTGAGCGATATATTAGGGAATGTATTCTTTGTTGTGATGATGAAAAAAAATGTGTGGGTTCCAGGCAACCAGTGGTTATTACTGATATTCCCAATAGTGTATGGAAGGATATAAGCATGGATATTTTAGGTCCCATATGTTGTAAAGGGGTACAAAAGTATTGCTTGGTAGTCATAGATCTTCTCACCAGGTGGGCAGAGATTTTAATTACTTCTAGTGTTACGGGTAAAACTGTGGTGGAATTTCTATCAAATATATGTGAGAGGGAAGGATATCCGGGAAGTATTCTTTCCGATAACGGTACTCAATTTATGTCTAAGGAAGTGGCGGACTTTTGTAAAAAGTTTGCCATAGAGCACAAGGCTAGCTCAATTTATCATCCACAAACCAACGGGACAGTGGAACGTTTTAATAAAATCCTGAAAGAGACCATTAGAATGGCGTGGGCTAATGGGTTGGATTGGGAGGATGCCCTTAGGGAGAAAGTAATTGCCCATCGCTTCACCCCGCACACCAGTACAGGTGTTTCTCCCTTTGAGCATAGCAGAGGGCGAAAGGCTAACACCAAATTAGCTCCCATTTGGCATATTAAAGGGGGTAAAGAAATAGAAGAAAATCTGGTCAATACAAGGAAAAAAATCAGGGAAACACAAAAGAGAAACAAGGTTAATTATGATAAGAAGGTACGCAGCAGCAAGTATGATATGTGTAATGCTGTTGGTAAGTTTGTTAAAGTGTTACTTCCTCCTGCTCTAAGGAATGGACCGTGCAAATGGTCCAATCCTATCAGGGTTATAGAGGCGTTTCGTAATGCTGTCAGGACGGAGGACAAAAGGATATGGAATGTAGAAAGAATTTGGATGTGTGACAATAATGATTGTAACAGGAAAGAAATGAAAGATGTAGGCCAGGATACAGTCAGAAATGTTAAGATATCTAGAAATTCAAGCAGTAGTGCTGAAAGTAAGGTTAGTAGTACTGTTGAGAAGAGATATAATGGCAATTCTGAGCAGTTCAAACTTTCCTTGCCAAGCACCTCCAGACATGGAGCACGTATGTCCAGATCTGGCAGATCATATCGGCTACCGAAGAAGATGGAGGACTATGTGGAATTCAAGTGAACCAGCTGGAATAAGTGCTACAGCAGTTTTGTACATAGTTTGTGAACTTGGTAAAAGGAATATAGTTTTTTTGGACAACATAAAGGGAGGGAGATGTGTAGTATCTACTATCTTACTGAAGCTGCCTGATCTGTGTAGGACATGCCTGATCTCTTTATGGTGAGTAGTTTCAGAATACCTGGAACTCAGGTTTGACAGAGTTCTAGAAGGTAGTACTGTAATTGAATGATAACAGCCCAGCCCCCTCTGCTACCAGCTGTCTCCCTCCTCCTTTCCTACATTGTATTATACTTATAATCCCTTATGTAACCTTCAATAAATATACTTACCTGTATAACTGCCTCCTGCACTTCATAATATATACCGCGGCTACTTCACTATTCTAGGTGGGTGTGCATTATAAGTACTAGCTTCTTAGCGAAGCGTTGGCGAAGTGTGGAAGTGTTACGCTGTTGCGGGACACTCTGCTGAGAGGACGAAATTTTAAATACTTCTTCTCTTTCTACTATTCTACGTGGGTGTGCATTACAAGTACTAGCTTCTTAGCGAAGCGTTGAAGTGTTACGGTGTTGCGGGACACTCTGCTGAGAGGATGACATTTTAAATACTTCTTCTCGTTCTACTATTCTAGGTGGGTGTGCATTACAAGTACTAGCTTCTTAGCGAAGCGTTGGCGAAGTGTGGAAGTGTTACGGTGTTGCGGGACACTCTGCTGAGAGGATGACATTTTAAATACTTCTTCTCTTTCTCCTATTCTAGGTGGGTGTGCATTACAAGTACTAGCTTCTTAGCGAAGTGTGGAAGTGTTACGGTGTTGCAGGACACTCTGCTGAGCGGACAACATTTTAAATACTTCTTCTCTTTCTACTATTCTAGGTGGGTGTGCATTACAAGTACTAGCTTCTTAGCGAAGCGTTGGCAAAGTGTGGAAGTGTTACGGTGTTGCGGGACACTCTGCTGAGAGGACGAAATTTTAAATACTTCTTCTCTTTCTACTATTCTAGGTGGGTGTGCATTACAAGTACTAGCTTCTTAGTGAAGCGTTGGCGAAGTGTGGAAGTGTTAAGGTGTTGCGGTGGAGCGGCGGGGCTGCGCAGCAGTAAGATTTGAAGGATCTGGTGCCCTGTGTCAATATTCGCTTTAATTGTTTTGTTTGGATTACGGAAACAACTTGAAGGGGCAAGACAATCGTGGACTGCTTTTATCACTAGAGGCTGTACCGTTTCAAAAAGAGCCTACGCGTCCATAGGATTAACTCGGCCCATAAGTGATCCGGATCCCGTCTAAACATTCCAAATCTATAGTGGTAAAGTATATGGTCAGCTGATCAGTGGGACAGAGAAGCTGCCAGTGACGCTCATTTTTGCTTACCGGGAGGTGTGCCACTTATTGAGTGAGCGCCTGAGAAGTTAAACAAATGTACACTTTGAAAACTGGTATGCCCGCAGAAGAAATGACGACAAAACAACTAGCGTCGGCACGAGGAAATAGGACTAATGGCAACACACGTGGAATTCGCACTAAATCAGCAAGTGCGGACATTAGAGCCTTATGGTCACCAGCCAGTAGAAAAGCTCCTCCTAGTGTGATAATCACCAATAAGGGAATGCAAGATGACAACTCTTATGAATGCATTCGACCAGGTATGTCTGCATACGTTGCGAAAGCAGAGTTATTGGAACTGTCCTCGCAATGTCCGACCGGAGGAAACAATCAGATGCAAGATAATATACAAGAGAAGGGACAAATTACTATTGCTACTGACAACGAATTGAACACACATGAAATTAGTGTGCAAATCCATGGAAATGGAAACGGGATCATGCCGACCCTCTATTCCCAAATAGGGTTAAAGGGAGGTTGTAGCTCACGCAATAATAATCAGACCAATAGGAGAACGTGCTCCAAGTTAGATAAAAGTATTGATGATAGTATTTGTATGAGAATTTAGAAAAGGAGTACGAGGGAGACGTGCATACCGGAGACTCAGATGAACCAGAGGAGGGAAGGGAAAATGTGATTGCAAATCAAAATGGAAATCAAAATGAACTAAATTTATATGCCTCTCCCATACTGGGAAACAGAGCCACCAATCCGTTAATGAATTCGTCGGAATAAACAGATGAATCCTATGTTAGAACGACACCGAGACCATCCTTTGGCTTTAAGAACCCATACGTTCCAACATATGACATCACTTTAGCTGCAATGAATACTGGTTTGCTCAGCCTGACAAAAAGGTATGAACACAAGGAGCAAAAGATGGAAAATAACTCAAAGTCTTTAACTGAGTTGACAAATAATATAGAAACCGTACTTAGTGAATTAAATCAAGTAAATTTGGCTATGCTACCCAAAGCATTTCAGTGCTGGACTGCCCTTGTGGGTGGGAGAAAGACTGATATGCAAATGGGTTTCTCCTCTGAGAAGGGTACAGTGAGCTAAAGCGTGGTTGTAGACACACCTGAGTGGAAGAGGTTCAATAGAACAGGGTATTTCACCCATATTGGTTCTCGATAGAGGGGCTCCCATGCTCATTTCCAACTTTGTAAAACCTGTGGTTTCACCCTAAGTTACCCAGAATAACCCAGACATGGACCCCTTTGGTCACTGTGCTTATAAAGGCAAAGCTTCACCTCACTGATGAGGCCCGACTAGGCCGAAACACGTGTCTGGGGTTGCTAATGGTACTCTTGTTCAGAGGAGAATCGCCTCGTATTTCAGTGCTGGACTGCCCTTGTGGGTGGGACAAAGACCGATATGCAAATGGATTTTTCTCCTTTGAGAAGGGTAC
The DNA here is from genome assembly GCF_040938575.1 of Ambystoma mexicanum. Taxonomy (NCBI): domain Eukaryota; kingdom Metazoa; phylum Chordata; class Amphibia; order Caudata; family Ambystomatidae; genus Ambystoma; species Ambystoma mexicanum. The sequence continues at coordinate 73,616,085 of NC_090933.1, forward strand.
AGTGAGCAAAAACGTGGTTGTAGACCCTCCTGAGTGGAAGAAATTCAATAGAACAGGGTATTTGACCCATGTTCGTTCCTGGTAGAAGGGCACCCACATTCCTTTGTAACTTTGTAAAACTTGGGGCTTCACCCTAAATTAGCCAGGGTAAACCACACATAGACCCCCTGCTCACTTTGCTTATAGAGGCAGAGCTTCACTTCACTGATGAGGCCCAACTAGGCCGAAACACGTGTCTGGGGTTTCTAAAGGAACTCTTGTTCAGAGGAGAATTGCTTCTGCTTTTGAGTGCTGGACTGCCCTTGTGGATGGGACAAAGACTGATATACAAATGCATATTTCTCCTCTGAGAAGGGTACACTGAGCTAAACCGTGGTTGTAGACCCTCCTGGGTGGAAGGAATTCCATAGATCCAGGTATTTGACCCATGTTCGTTCTCGGTAGAGGTGCTCCCACACTCCTTTGTAACTCTGTAAAACCTGGGGTTTCACCCTAAGTTACCCACGTTAATCCAGATGTGGACCACTTGCTCACTGTGCTTAGAGAGTCACACTTTCATCTCACTGATGAGGCCCAACTAGGCCAAAACACGTGTCTGAGGTTGCTAAAGGTACTCTTGTTCAGAGGAGAATTCCATAATAATTCAGTGCCGGACTGCCCTTGTGGGTGGAACAAAGACTGATATTTCTCCTCTGAGAAGGGTACAGTGCGCTAAAACATGGCGATAAACCCTCCTAAGTGGAAGAAATTCCATAGAACTGGGTATGTGACCCATGTTCGTTCTCGGTAGAGGGGCTCCCACACCCCTTTGTAACTTTATTCAAAATATACTGCAATCAACTCTCTTTGCAGTTTCAAATATAGACGATGGGTCTTTAGATCCATATTCATATTAATACATACAGGATTACAGAATTTAATTGTAATTATTTTCTATGTATGGTTGCTGCAATGTTATTACCTAACAGTGCAGAATGCCTAATGTACAAGAACCGAGGTCCATGTCTTATTCTCATTTAGCATTGAACATCATGTGGAGTAATATTTTACTGCAGTGCGAATCTAATATGCAAAGTATATGTCTATCTTTATTAGACATCAATGATAGAGCACTTTGCTTGTTTTTTCCCAATATGCGTGTGCTTGGAAACCAATCTTACAATGAAGTGCAAAAAATGATAATGTGCATTCGGGTATGGCATGGTTACACTATGTCAAGATCGGAGGCTTATATCATGCTTTCTCTTAAACTTTACTTCTCAAGCAGTTTTCAGAATACCAATAATAACATTAACAAAGCCAACAAACTACAAGACCCAGTATAGTTAGAGTCTTTGGTAGTCCAAGATATTATTGGTCCATGAAAAACATGTGATAAACTTGACCAATCCACATCCATATAGTCCCATAAACACTGCTAATCCTTTGAAAACTCCTCTTTCTTTGCTGCTCGAGCAACAAGTTAAGTATATGCTTCCTTATTCATACAGTGTTTGGTGGTGTTTAGACTATTTTATTTGACAGTGTACTCAAACGCATGTCGAGGTAGCTCGTGTGCAGCATACACCGGACTGAGGCGGAGCATATCTGCGAAGGATTTACTATTGTTTGTTGCGGTTGCAACAGGGCTAGAGGCTCCGACAACTACAACAGCACAGGCCAGCAAGTAGGGGGCAATGCAGTCATGGAAGGTGACCAAAGCACAGTGCTTTAAGTGGGGTAAGAAACTGAGGGGGAGGGGCCTCATTTGGGGCATGGCCTAAACATGATGGGCGTGGCCCAATTGGTGGGCGGGGCCTAAATGTGACATGGTAAAACTGGTCGGGCCTACATTACTAAGTACATATTGTGTAGCAGACTGCTTGCTACATGGCTTAAAGTATAACGAATCAAAGCTCAAGGTGATTATTTATTGGACCCTTAACTGGGCCGTTGACAAAAGGATAGGTGTTGAAGTACATTAACAGGTGCATTCAAATTTGTAAACAATTAATTGACAATTTCCCAACTGGTCGGGCCTACGTTACTAAGTACATATTGTGTAGCAGACTGCTTGCTACATGGCTTAAAGTATAACAAATCAAAGCTCAAGGTGATTATTTATTGGACCCTTAACTGGGTCGTTGACAAAAGGATAGGTGTTGAAGTACATTAACAGGTGCATTCAAATGTGTAAACAATTAATTGACAATTTCCCAGAACCCCACATAATAATCTTCAAGGGAGTCCTTCTTTGCATGAGCTTGCTCGCAGTGTGTTTCCTCAGCTGTCCGTCTCCTTTTTGCCAGACAGATTTTCACAAAGGACAATGGCTTAAATGCTTTTACTGGAGGGTCATTAAGTTTCAGCCATAAACATAAGGAAATAGTGGCCACATGGAGGGATGCTCGGCTTGGCGAAGAAATTAAATTCATGGCGCTGAAGCCCCTTTCACAATCTGCATTACTTGCGGGCAACGTTTCCAAGCAAGCAACCAAAGCCCTAAATGCTTCAGGGCACCTTTTGCCACCAAAGTCCTTAAAATCCCTGAAGGCATGGATGGTGTCTCTGATTGGGAGTTGAAATTTCATACACAGTCTCTGAATCTCATTTTCACCATAAAGTACAATGTCTTCATCATTCGGTAAATTCTTTGCATCCAAGACACTGAAACTAGCTACAAGTTCTTTATCCAAGTCGGGAGCACACCTTTTGGCAAGGTTAACTGAAAGGCTTTGATAAAATTGCCTTTCATTCAGAGACACAGAGTTTGCCCTTCCCTGGGAAATATGAACGCCCTTGAAGTGTCCACAATCAACTGCACTCTGAGCAGTAGAAGCAAACTCGCCCGGAGATTCTTTCATCGCAAAGAATCTCTGGACTTGCCCCACCAAGAGTCTGTGTGCATCCACAATTGTGATATCCCGGCTCTGAAGAGCCAGAGACAAGTCTTTCAGTTCTTGAAGAACATCGCACATAAACCCTTAATCTTTCACAAAAGAGTTGGAGGTAAGCTTCTTAAGCAGACCGTCATATTTGCTTCTGTCCCTTGTGGGTCTTGAGAGATCCTTAGCAGCTTCTCTGAAATGCTTACACAAAGCAGGGAAGCAGTTCCAAACAGCTTGAACCGTCCTATAACTTGATGCAACCCATTGTGTGTCCAGCATCTTCCCTATCTTCTGCAGCTGCAAAACCAGATCACTGGCAGCCATTTGTAGCTGTCATGTGTTTGTTGGTGACATGCTGTATGTGGCATATAAAGAGTCCATGAACATTTTAAAGTGATTGGCCCCACCAACCTCATCAATAGTGTCTCCAACGGCCAGTTCAAGGCGGTAAGCTAGACAATGCCACGATAACACAAGATTTGGGAATTTTGCTCACATTAATGTTATCACCCCCCTTTGCTACCAAACATTACAGCTGCACCATCCGAACAAATAGCAATCCAGATATCATGCAACAGGGTCTTTGTGATGCCAACATTTTCAAAATACCCCAGCAGAGCTTCTTTTATGGCCAAGGCATTTGTCTCTTGGAGCTCCACTAGACGAAAGAAAATGGTGACTGGTTTACAATGAGCCCCAAAAAAGACCCCGCAGATAAATAATAAAAGTTGATTTGTTGCTGACAGTGGTGCTCTCGTCCACAAACACAGAAATCTTTGGCTTGTGTTCTCTGATATAACACACTAACTTCTTTTGCATTTCTGATGCAATATGTCTCACTATCTCTGTTGCAGTAACATTACTGCGCAAGACACAACCCATTTCAACACCATTCACCTCCTGGAGGTCCACCAAATCAGGGCGATCTGTGAATGGCCGATTCTTTTTGGTCAGGTAGAAAACAGTGTGAAACACTCTGCATGTGCTTTCTAAATGTTTGCCACTGCTTTGCCGCATGGCTTCTGTCAAGTGGTTCTTTTTTCGTGCTGTTGGAATGTCTTGTGATGCCTTATGAGCACCACTTGACTTGTGCTCCATAATCTTCTTTCGGAGCTGCTTCTGCCTAGCATGCTTGCCAAAACCTGAAGGACCCACCTTTCCATCGGCCCATTCCATGCTTATTGCTTATGCGCTAACCTTGCCCACAGGAGTGCATGGATAAGCCACCTGTTGCTTTCACGTCCCTACACACAGAGCATCCAATGTGACCTGAAGCCAGAAAAATCCATTCATATTCCCCCTTAAAATAGCACCATTGCTGCTCGCTCCAGCAATCGGGGGTTAGAAGAGGCTCTTCTGGCACAGGCTGCAGTGTAGCGGGAGATGCACTGGAGCTACTGGCCCCCTTAGCGCAAAAATCCTGGCATATTTCTGCTGCCTCACTTCTCAAATTGACTGGGCTAGCTTCCTCATCCCCACTCAGAATGGTGGCAGGCTCCTCCACCTTAGATCTTTTCACTGATGGCAAGTAGTCAAACAGCGAAGTCTGCACAGACTTGCACTTGGGAAGTACCGCAGACATCGTTAATGGCTGCAGAAAATCTTGGGTGTATCACTAGCGGATTTGTTTCTAACCTGTGCACGGCCAAAACTCTCGGCTTTCTATCTGTAAAAAAAAGAAAATGTGGTTTACTGCACTGAACCTAGCTTATATATAAATTACTATATCTTATTGCAGTGACAAAGGCAGTATTCTAATTTGGGTGATAAATAAACCTAACAACCACTAAGATGGCTTCAAAGCCTTCCTGTAGCATAAGATGTGATATCCGACACCTTGCCATTTCTAACCTGAGATCCATCCTGTAACATGAGATGTGATATCTCAATTCTTCGAATTGCAAACCTGAGACCCTTCCTATAACATGAGATGTGATATCCAACTCCTTCTAATACCAAACTTGAGACCCTTCCTATAACATGAGATGTGATATCCAACTCCTAATACCAAACCTGAGACCCTTCCCATAGCCTGAGATGGGAAATCTCACTCCTTCCCATTCCAAACATGAGACCCTTCCCATAGCATGCAATGTGATATCCTACTCCAATAGTTCTGCTGTTTGTTCCCTCGCAATGCAAAGGAGCAAACAGCCGAACGCTTGGAACTGGAAAGAATACATGAAAGAAAATGCATGCGAGGGAACAGAATGTTCCCTCGTATGCATTTTCTTTAGTTTCTTTTCCGTTTTCCCCAATACAAATGTTTCTGTTTCTTTACCCATCCAAACTAACAGCAGAAAGTTTGGATGGGGAAAAGAAATGAGAAAACATTTGGAATGGGGAAAACGGAAAAGAAACTGAAGAAATTGCATGCAAGGGTCCCAGGCACCAACATCACCCATCCAATAGGACAGCCGCAGTCCTCTCCCAAACAAACTCAGACCGCAACAAAGGGTTGAACCCACACAAAGGAAGTACACCAAGTTAAACAACGAATTATTAAATAATGAAGTACCAAACCCAAATGACGTTTCCCATGTATCCCACTTCTAAACATTGCATTAAATATCTCCCCAAATTCTGTCCATGTAGGTTGTCATCCAGTAAACCCCAAAACCTTAACCATCCCAGCCAAAAAATCTGACCATCCCAATCCATGTCCCCACTAACTGTAGTCTGCATGTCAACCATCCCAATGCCTTCAACCCCCGCCACCATCACCCCACCCATAACCACACCAGCACCATAAGTTTTTTGTTGCCATACGTTGGCACAAGAGCAAAGTTCCGTGTGGGTGCTGGGCCCAAACAATGCCAACCCCGGTCACATGAATTCACACAGAGGCAAAAAAACCCACGGGTGGGAACCTTGCACGATCGCCCGTCATCACTCAGTCTAGCGCAATGAAGGCGGCGGGGGGTGGGGGGATGAGAAATGTAAGGAAAGGGAGGGTGGGTGAAAATATGGATGAACAAGACACTCTGAGACGAGAGACTAGACAGGATGGGACGGTAGGAGAGAGTGCACAAAGGAAGGGGAAAGAAGAGGCGTCAGAAAGAGAAAGACCGTGGAGGCAGGGGATGCATGAAGGGTAGAGTGGAGAGGAGGAAAGACCAGGACGTGGGTAGGACACTAAATGATGGGGAGACGGCCGAGTACAGTGGCACAGAGACGCCTATCAAAGAAAGGAAAGGAACTTAAGGTAATACAGACGTGCAGAGAGACAAAGATACATGGAGAGGGGCCAAATATATGAGAAATCAACTTATCCCATAAATAAACAGACTCGTCCAAACATCATCTAAATAAAAACATTACCAAACATGGCATACAGACACATGAATTGCATCATTTAATGTATTTGTATTAGCAAAGTGTCTCTGTTAACCGTCCTTTTTCCATCAAGTTTAGATGCACAAATAAACAACATGTTTTAACTGGCTTCATATTCCAAGATTTTGGCCCAAAGAAGTGGCCACGGTGCTCTCGAGCATCTCTTTGGTGGAGGAAGGTGTGGACTGACACAGGAACTGTCCCTTTTTGGGTTCACCAAACCAGCAAAGTCCCCCTTTGAAAGAAACCCTTACATTTCCAATCCCGGTCTCACAAAGCGCTGCCAGCTAATCTTAAATATTATAGTCCAGCACCAGCAGCCTTCATTCTCATGGAGTCGAGTCACATACTGATGGCTGTACGAGTGTACCTTAGTGCTGGTTAGTGACGTGATGTACAAAACTGCTTGTTTTACACTTTCTCATGCCAATTGCTGTGGCAAAAGGAAGGAAGCTCTATGAGGTGGTGGCCTGACAACATAGACCACCAGACACCAGCCAAGGCAGTTTCTTGGGACTGGCAAATAAGGTGGCAGCCTGGGTGAAGTATCTTAGAGGGTGCTGGATTAGCTCTCCTACCCAGCCCTCTGAGATTGATGTACCAGCTCTGTTCCCGCTTTTTCCCCCCACTTTGCATTCAGATACAATAAAGAAATAGGGCAGTTGATACATATTTTTCTCCTCAACAGAGCATTAAAAATTAAGTGATCAGTGGTAGATCACAAAAGAGACAGCAGAGGATAGGTAATTGGGAGGGACAGGGCAGTCCCTAAATAAGTGCAAATATTGGGTCATTATAGCTGTTGGAGGATAGTTCAGGGGAGAAACGCGCTCACCTTGTATGCAAAATGACAGGGAGCAACACAGGTTTGATCCCGGGTCCGCGCTTAGAAACCTCTGGGTATTAAGCACGTTATAAATAACCAATTACAATTACATTGAAAGAATGCATTGTAAGCCCCATGCTGTGGAAAACAATGCCTACATACAGGCAACCTTATCATTAATTTTCCTTGACTGCCATTTGAGTCTCCATAAAAAAGCTGCAAAACCCAGAGCAGATTTGTTAAGAATTCCATTAACTTGCACACTGGTGATAGTAGACTCATAGTATGGGACAAATAAAGCTTAAATTATACCCCAGACCCCCACATCACTTATGATTTATAGCAATTTACAGAGGGGTATGGGGAGGGGAAAAAAAGAGAAAAAGACCGAGATAACGAGAGCAGGAGTGAGGGGGAAGAGGTGGAACGAGAGAGAACGAGAGTGAGGGAGAGGAGAAAGAGGGACAGAGGAAGGACATTGGAGAAGATGAACAAGGAAGGGGAAACTTACCTCGTGATTTTCTCCTTCTCTCGTCAGATGGTGGGGGTCGTCCCTGGTCGTTGCAGGATCCAGTGTGCTAAAGGCAAGCAGCCAGCAGGTAAGGAAACAGATCGTCCCAAACCTATGGCGCACTTCAACTCCTCGCGCCTCAGTGATGTGACTTCCTCTGGCAACCCCTCATGAGGGGTTGCCAGAGGAAGTCACATCACCATTTCCAACGATGTGATGCCCTCGGCAGCAGGCAGCTCAGCTGTGACTGGCAGAAGGGTCAGCCAGTCACAGCGTCGCTCAAGCTATGAGTGGCTGGCAAGTCTGTCAGTCTCCTGCTTTGCCTTGCCTGACTCTGTGCGGCACCGGCGCCTGCGGCCTGACCTCTTCATGGGCGGCCGACCGCCAACCGGCGGGCTCATCTCCCGTTGCGTCTGTGGTGGGAGATGCACCTGCCGTGGCTTGGTGGCATCAGTCTCACTTTTTGGAGACTGCCGGGGCCCCGGCAGGCCCCGGCCCACGTAAAGCCCTGCCAAAGTGTGGCGGGACCGTGATTAGTTCTGGTGGGGGTCGTCCCTGGTCGTTGCAGGATCCAGTGTGCTAAAGGCAAGCAGCCAGCAGGTAAGGAAACAGATCGTCCCAAACCTATGGCGCACTTTAACTCCTCGCGCCTCAGTGATGTGACTTCCTCTGGCAACCCCTCATGAGGGGTTGCCAGAGGAAGTCACATCACCATTTCCAACGATGTGATGCCCTCGGCAGCAGGCAGCTCAGCTGTGACTGGCAGAAGGGTCAGCCAGTCACAGCGTCGCTCAAGCTATGACTGGCTGGCAAGTCTGTCAGTCTCCTGCTTTGCCTTGCCTGACTCTGTGCGGCACCGGCGCCTGCGGCCTGACCTCTTCATGGGCGGCCGACCGCCAACCGGCGGGCTCATCTCCCGTTGCGTCTGTGGTGGGAGATGCACCTGCCGTGGCTTGGTGGCATCAGTCTCACTTTTTGGAGACTGCCGGGGCCCCGGCAGGCCCCGGCCCATGTAAAGCCCTGCCAAAGTGTGGCGGGACCGTGATTAGTTCTGGCACTTCGTATCTGACTTCCATGACTGTATAGGTGTGCGCACAGAGGAGGGACGAGCGGTGCACTCCAATTCATTTCTACAATCAGACACGAACGAACGGTCTTACGCGACCAGTGAGAGAGAGACATTCTTGCTTATCAGTGGATTGTGCACGGAGTACACACAGTGCCCCTGCTTGTTGTGAGAGCCTTGGCAGCTCCTCTGAAGTGACGGGCACAGTCCCCCGTAAAAACTGGTGCTGAATGATCAGCTGCTGGACTCACTGCATATATATATATGTATATATATATATTGATTTCTGATAGGAAACGGGCCCAAGACTTCAGTATTGACAATATATATATAATTACACAACAACCTCCCTGTAATTAACCATGAGCTCCTCCAGTGATGAAGGGAAGCTAGCATTAACCAGAAGAGAGTTCACCCCCGCATGGGGCAAGTGCTACAGAAGGCTTTAGGAGTCACCCTGGGACATGGTTCCCAGCAGATAACACTAATGGAGGATTGGCTAAAGTTCACCCAGGGTTTGGAAGAATGCCACAGAAAAAGAAAAGTGGCAATAGAAAGACAGTGAGATCCAGGGTAATATCAAGCAGGTGGCGAGACAGGTCATCCAGTAGCTCGGACGAGCAAGGGGATGACGACTGGCAAGATGTATGCATGGAGGATGAAGTAGTGTCAATATCATCCTCATGTGAAGAGCATAGGAAAGCTCCAAAGAAAAGAAAGGTTGCTGAGGAAGATGAAGAAGAGAGTGATGATTTTGACCAAGAGGCATTAATCCATCCTTCATCATCAGAATGGGAGCCACCTACGAAAATAGCGGCATACCTTAAGAAGCACCTTAGGGCGCTAATGGCGAAGGAGGTCAGAAACAGGCTAAGGGCGGAATGCACAAGGCCGCATCTGCCTGAGGGGATTGCTGATACCCCAGAAATATACAACAAATTGGTTACATTCATGGGAAAATATGTGAAAGATGAAAGGAAAGGCCTGGACAGGTCTTGGCAATCTTGCCAGGACAAGGTGCTGGACATTGTAGGCCCGCTCACGAAGATACTTCAGATGGTACAGAAGGCCTTGGAGAGAAAAATGAGACAATAGACCCAGTGGTATTAACTGCATGCGTGCAAAGAGCTGTATGCATGTTGGGAAATTACAACAGCGCAATCACTACAGAAAGAAGGAGATCTCGGTTGGGGAAAGTAGATCCTAAGTATAGCGAGCTGGCAACCTCAGAAACAGCAGCAGTTGCGAAAGGAGAACTCTTCGGTGACTCCTTTATAAAGGAGGTGACGAAATTTGCTAACTCGTATGCTGCCCTGCACAAGGCACAGGCCTCCCTAAAAACGGTGTTCAGCAGGCAGATTTTCAGGAGGGCTGGCAGAGGCAGGGTCCGCTCGACCAGCTGTTACCTGTATGCCTGTTCCTACACTGACAGAGGCCAATGGAGAGAATAAGAAGACTGGAAGCCAAACACTTTCTTTCCCTACCAGGGGAGAGCAAGGGGTAGAGGCTGGCGACAGGCGGACCGCCAACAAAATAATACAGGGGATAGGGAGCGAGCACAAGTGCATATTAAACGTAGGTCTTCCCACAGTAGGCGGGAGATTAGCATAGAATGTAGATTGTTGGTACACCATATCCACAGAGACCTGGGTCTCGGACACGGTTCAGGGTTTTCACATAGATTTATTCACAATGCCAGGACATACAAGGTTCCCAAATCATTTATGCCTCAGCGTAGAGGATAAACAGTTGCTAGAATCAGAACTCAGAGGCTTAGAGCGCAAAGCTGCCATTGTTCAGGTGACAGACTCATCAGTAGGGTTCACAAGCAATGTATTCCTGGTCAAAGGAAAACAAGCTGAGACCAATCATCAACTTGAGAGAGTTGAAGAAATTTGTGACATACAGACATTTCAAGATTAAGGGGATAAACCTACTAAGAGACATATTACAACAGGGAGATTGGTTGGCCAGAATAGACCTCAAGGATGCATACCTGACGGTTCCCATTGCGGCAGAACATTGAAGATATCTGAGGTTTTTCTGGGGGGACACAACATGGGAATTTTCGTGCCTACCTTTGGCTTGGCGTCGGTACCATGGTGTTTTACCAAGCTGATGAAAACCGTAGTGACACATCTGAGGGAACCGGGCATCCTACTTATAATATACCTGGATTCCTTTGCATAATGTACCAGAACAGGGAATTGCTCAAAGTTCAGGTGACATTACCACACTAGAATTGCTCCAACAACTGTGATTTCTAATAAACTGGGAGAAGTCCAGTGTACAACCAGAATAGTCCATAGAATTCCTTGGGTTTGTGGTTGAGACAATCCGAGGATCACTCAGTTTACCAATAACCAAAGTAAATGACATCAACAAGCAGATCAGACACATGCTGACGAGGAGAGAGATGTTGCAACAGGAAATTGCCAGACTGGTGGGATGGTTGGCGTCATCAATTCAAGCCATCTTCCTGGGCCTTTACACTACAGAGCCTTGCAAAGGCTAAAGATCCAACACCTCAAGAGGGGTTTATCTTATGAGCAAAATGTCCCAATCTCTCAAGAGGCGAGAGAGGAGTTGGAATGGTGGCTCCAACACATGCATGCATGCATGGAACGGGAGAGCTATATTTGGCTCATCCCCACACCTAATTATAGAATTTGATGCCAGCAGATGGGGCTGGGGAGCCCGATGCAGTGACCTGTCGACAGGGGCAGGTGGTGAGATCAGAAAATGTCATTACACATCAATTTCCTAGAGTTACTGGCAGGGTCCTTTGCAGTCAGATGCTGGACCCAGGAGAGGGCACAGTGTTGTGAGCTTCTCAAGATGGACAATGTGTCCGCACTCTGTTATATAAACAGATTGGGCGGCATGATGTCCAGGATGTTAGCAGGGATGGCAAAGGAGTTCTGTCCCCTCTGCCTACAGAGACGAGTTTTAATGACAGCTGAATACATGCTTGGCCCCAGGAACGAGGTAGCTGACTGGAACTCCAGATTTCTCTGTGATGAAGCTGGACAAGAAGGTATTTCAGGAGCTGATGGCTCGATGGGGACCATGTCAGATCAACCTGTTACATCAAGGTTGAACAACCAACTAACCCTGTTTTTCAGCTGGAGACCGGACCCAGAGCTGGAAGCAACAGATTCCTTCCTCCAGTCATGGGGGCTGGGCGTGGAATACGCATTCCCTTCTTTTGCGATGATCGCAAGAACATTTGCTCAGGTGAGGAGGCAGAAGGCCTCTCTGATTCTGATCACTCCAGATTGGAAGGGCCAGTTTGGTTCCCCAGTCTCCCACAGTTAACATACAACTACCAAATTGCACTTCCCAAACACGAGCGAGTGAAGTTGAGCATATCATCAATGAATCTTGGACACCAGGAACCCATAGAGCATATAAATCTGCTTGGGCGAACTGGTGTAGTTGGTGTATGGAGAGGGGCGTACATCCTGATGAAACAGATGTAGTACACTGTAAATAATGGAGGGGAGTTTCTGTACTTCTGCCCACTACATGGTAGGGCAATGGCACAGAGAAACCCCAGCAAGGCTCTCAATTTGGTAAATGTGGCAAGAAGCCAGGCTTAAGCTTTCAGGAGGTGATGCATGCAGGTTCATAAGTACAGTGTTTTCCCAAAGACCCTACAAAGGAATGTCCACACTTTCTACATGCAATACTTATTCAGAGAATGTTAGATATATACTCTGTAGGTACCACACACTACGTAAATTCAGGAAGAACTCCACTAACTGCAGACAGTTTTAAATGGCAATTGAATTCTTAAATAAGGTGTAACCAGCATAAAATAGGAAAGAAAGGCAGGTTACTTATGAACAGTGGCAGGATGCTTTCTTTAGACTAGACAAGTAATTCTGAGTGAGGATCCCTCCACCAGGGCAACCTGAATAGAAAAAGTTAGGGAGTAACTTATGTTGTCTTTTGCAGCCCTGACCAATGTTGTTCAATAACTTTGTGCTTTCTTTTAAAAGGTTCTACCACCCCAAAGTACCTGAGATGCCACAGGAGAATAGGATCCAATGTGAATCGAGGGCCCCTGTACGACACCTGAGGCTAGAAGATTCTTTTCCTCGTCACAGTACCTTTGGTGCCTTGGCAGGCGAAGTGGAAGGGTTTCTCAGCTTTACTCAACAGTTCCCTCCAAGGATGGACCCCCTTGGAAGAAGGAGCCACTGGGATGCTAAGACCAAGAATAAAAAAGAACCAACATCTTTCGGAATGGCAGCAGTTTGGCTCTTCGTGGTGCTCTCCTTAGGTCGATTATTTATCCACTGACTGTAGAAATACTGTGAAGAAGAAACTTGCTGTGGTCTCCTTAAAGGCTTGGCGGATGTAAATAAGACCCCTCGGACCCTTCGATGACTTCTGGCGGTGACGGGTGCACAGGTCTCTTTTGGTGTCGGGTTTCGAAATATTGTGGTTTTCTGACTTTCGATATCTTTGGTGCTGCAGTGACAGCACAGACCTTTGGATGGCTTCCGGCAACCTGTACTCAACCACTGGAGTGGGCCTTGGAACCTCACTGGGTTTGGACCCTTGGGGTGACTTCGATAGCTTCTGGTGGCAGGAAACCCACCAGTGGACCTTCCACGGCACCCAACGACTCTGGGCTCTTTCCAGTGGGAAAAAGTGGATGGTGGTGACTGCAAGGATGTCCTTTCAAATGTTCTCAGGCAGTTTGGAACTTTCACAGCTCCGGGTGTCCAGAAGACTATGCCAGGGTACCCCTTTTTCTGGGCAGTAGAAAGTAACAGCTTCCAGTGGTCACAAAATGCATCTCCGGACGCTGGGCAAAACCAATGGACTTCTCTGGCTCGAGATGTCTGGCACTCCTCTTCTGGACTTCCAAGACCCCTTCTCCAGACAGCAGACACACAGGACTGGCTTCCAGGATACTTCGATGACAAGTAGTAGCTTTGCATGATGGTCCCTCATAGCTTGGGGAGAGGTTTCCTTTGAAGGTTCTCTTTGGATCAGTCCTTGGAAGACACAACAGCTTTGGGATTGTTGAAGAAATGCAGCAGCAGACTATCTTCCAGCTGGGCTTCAAGGAGAAGCTTCTTCTTGCTAAGCTTCGACTTCCGCTACTGAACAAATTGATAAATGAGAGGTCCCCAGATGTGCACATCTGTCCCTCATTCACTCTGCCTGAGCCAGGCTCAGTCAGCCAATCACGCAGTAGAGCATTCATGCAGGCAGGCAGCCAATCAGGCTCACACGCATTCAGTCCATTCCCTCCGCCCAGACACCCATAACAAAAGATGTGGATTGGGGCAAGTACCTAGACTTTCATCACAGTACACTGCATTCATGTCAGTTTCAGGCAGGGCTGTATCATTCATTGTGTCACACACACAGAAACCAAACACCCACAAAAGAGAATGTGAGTTCACTTCAGACTCCATTCACACATGTCCCACCCCTAGGGTGTACCCACAACACACAGAACCTGGGAAGGTTCCAGTCAGTCTGACAGGAGGCAGTCCCAGAGCCATATATGGTATTTCCACCCAACAGCCAGTCAGGGGGAAAGGGAACAACAGAGACATATGGTGTTTCCACCCAACAGCCATTCAGGAGGAAGGGACAGAGTCAGGGCTTCCCACGACTTTGGAAAACAAGGTAAAAAGGCAATTGAAACCTAGAGGCCCTAGGGGCCACCTTGCCTTCTGTCAGGAATCCATAGATTCCGATGGCATGGCCTGGCTGTCCCAAAAATGGACGACAATCAGAGTCAATGCAAAGTCAGCATGTAGCTACCACCAGCACATACACTACTCTGCATAAGAGTTAGAAGGGGGTACCCCCACCCATGGGGGCCTTAAGGGTATCTCATGTGTGATGTTCACCAAAAGATAAGAATGAGGATCTGCACTGCCAGAGGTCCAGGCAGGACCTCAGTGGCAGAAAACATAGCGAAAACACACACAGAGAAGCGGTAGGACAAGGACAGGAGGCCCTGTCCCTACATAAGGCATTTCCAGCATCACATACACATAGTCAATTTTTTAGCTCCAATGATAGTGCAGGGGAAAGTGTATAGGACCATTAATACAGCTTGCTCTGCGATCTCGGCGGGCCAACCTAAGATTGACGGTGTGGCGATAGGGGAACATCCTCTGATATGCAGACTGTTGAAAGGGGTAAAAATGACAAAATAAAACAGAGAAGTGGGACGTGAACACAGCATTGAAACTGTTGTTAGCGTGGGCTGATAATTCAGAATTGGGATACATTTGGGAAATTCTTATTGTCAGTAAAAATAAAAAACTAGCCTAATCATGTCAGTAAACAAAAACAAGTGGTCTAGATGTGTGATGTCATCAGTGATGTCATCAATGACATTTGTGATCTCATCTTTCATGTCCTGCGTGTTAGCCTTAGCAGTGCATAGTGGTGCATGAGTTATGGTTGCGTTTAACAAGGTTTTTTGATTGAATTTCAAAGATTTTTATTAGTGGAACTTAACCATAACGTCCCTTTAACAACGTTTTTACAGTGATTTTCATAGGTTTTTATTAGTGCAACTTAACTATGATGTCCCTTTAACACAGTTGTTTTTTCAGTAAATTTCTTAGGTTTTTTTTTAATGCAACCTAACCATAACGTCCCTTTAATGTTTTTTCAGTGAATTTCATGGTTTTTACAGATGGAGGGTGGGGCGGGCAGATGGTGGCGAGGAGAGCCGGCCATCAGGCAACTTGGAACAGAGGCTTGTACCAGCGGTTCAACCCCGCGTTCCTAGCCACCTGACTGGCTGGCTCCCCTGCTCATGGTGCTAATGGACAATTGTATACTAGAAACAAATACAAAAAGACAGAAAAAATTATTTTCTGTCCCAAATACTTTTCTCTAGCATAAAATAATAAGAACCATAATCAATGGACCAAAATAACTATCCACGGTCTCCACAGTCCCCTTTCCAGGCCATGGATCATTAAAAGACCCGGATGGCATGGGCACACCATCGCAAAGGGCAACCCTTCTACCCTTTTTAATTTTATATGTGTAGCACTCCCTCAATGCCCGCTTTCAAACAGTCACACATTCCTCCAGCAATCACTTCCAAAAACTGTACATATAACCCTATGACCATATTTAGCTTCCACACACCAAGTGCCACTTAGCAATCTTATACACTTCTTTTGCAGATGCATTTCCCTAGTTATACAAAATAATATACGCAGTGCTCCTACAAATGCACATATGCATTCTGCAGTGAGAGAAGTACATAAATAGATAGAGCAGTACCGATGGGCAAGTGCACATGAAAACCCAGGAGGCAAATGCCAAAGAATGCCAGGTGGTGCACCACTGGCTAACTACTGGACGAGAGGAGTCCCAAGGTTGGGATGCATCTTAACTGTATCATCAAGATTTTTCTGTCAATTAAATAGGTTTTTATAAGTGAAAAGGTTTCATGGTGTTACATCACTGTATATAATTCCTCTTTTCATATATATGACAGTACTATAAACCTCCTTTAAGAAATATCTTTTTTGCAACACATACTTATGTCTGTTGTTACAGCAGCGCATGCTGCAGATGGAAATCATTGTTCAATTGCCTATGTCATAAGGCTCCACCATGACCCCAGCCAAACCAAACCACCCCTTTTAATCACTGCATCTACCCTGCATCCTAGCTCAGTGTCTACTATACCCTAATAATGTAACCAATGGCCAGTGCTCATGGCTTGCAGCTATATCCAGTCTCCAAATCCATGGGGCATAGGCTTCGGCCATGCTGCATTCCCCAATAAGCAACTCAGAGTACACATTTGCGTTTGCCAGGGGCCAGGCCCACTACCCAGACACCAAATGTATATTACTAGTTTTTCTACTTACACTTTTGAAAAATAAAAAACAACACATATTTCCAAAACATGCTTTCAGGTGCTTGCTAATGCTCGTTGTGCAAGTTTGTTGTAATCTAGTCCACCACTTCAGGCTGTAACCGTAAGCAGAATATTTTTTCCCATTCAAACCTACAGCTTCGGCCATGATGTTGTGGTCCCCAATAAGCAAATTACAGTACACACTTTCTCCTTGCTGACAGCCAGGTGCATTGCCCAAACACCAATGTTATATCACTATTTTGTGTACCTAAATTATGACACTTTAAAAAAATAAAACAGACTAATTCGCAGAACCACGCATTCAGATTCTTACCAATGCTCCTTACACGAGTTTGCTGCAAATCCGCCCATGTTTTATTTTTTTATATCCATTCAGACTTTGCACAAACATTCAAGGTTGGGTCTATAATCTTTCTGAAAACTTTTATCCACAATAGTTGGCAACAAAGTTATAAGTGATCTAAAAATGTTGAGACCCCTCTCTAATTATGCTCCCTCTTCACAAAATCCCACCAAATTTTGCAAACATACTCATATCTAGGTCTACAATCTTTTTTGCAAACTTTTGTGCATATGCGTCAAATGGCACCACATTTATAAGCCTTTAAAATATATTGGGACCCCTCCTCTAATTTTGTTCCCTCTTGACAAAACAGAACCACTCAGAGTTAGGTCTAGAATGGAATTCCAAAATTTCATGCAGTTTCATTGAGTGGCACCAATGTTATAAATCATCCAAAAACTGCTTTTCACCAACCCTGTAATCCAGAAATAAGCATAGATGGCCCCGAAATTCTCAGATGTTCGAGAACATCACAGGACTACCCCGGACATCTGGACTGTTCACGGACATCAGAGTTGAAAAACCACATGTTTTTTGGCTTTTCAAGGCCATATCCCATCCTCATCACCCCTTACCTCCCCAGAGATTGTTTCATTAGTTTGACAAGTGCAATGTTGTTTTTTTTTAACATGTTTTCATGGTCGCGGACACCAGCGGATGTCCGCGAAGACAACATGGCGGGCGTTTCCAAAAATCTGACGTACCTCATGCTTTTCACCATCCAATCAGTGGGTATGTCCAATGTCCACAGACATCACGTCTTCCTCTGGACCAATCGGAGGCTCGTCCGCGGACCGAACAGGGAAGTGAGTCCGCAGAACAAACCCAGATATCACAAATTCTTTTTTACCTACTTTATGGACGTTTTACACCAAATTCACAAAAGCACGGTTTCTGGACCAAGCCGCCGCTCCTGCCACAAATTTGATGAAAATCCGTCCAGCGGTTTGGGCTGTAGGCATGAGCAAAATCTTTTTTCCATTGGGTCTATGGGAAAAAGAACCGATTTTGGGTCCCCCCTATAACTTTGCCCCCCTGTACGAAACCTCTCCAAACTTTGCAGAATTGATCTGACGGGGCATATACTTTTCTTGCAATGTATCGTGAGGATTCATCCGGGGGGCATAGTTATAAGCTGCCCAAAAAGTGCTATTGGGTTCAGCAACTTAACTATAACTACAGGGCCGCTAACGTAGCCCCTGTAAAATGTATATGTATATATACTTATTTAGATATTACAGGGCCTGCGGTAGCGGCCCTGTAGTTATTGTTAAGTTGCTGAACCCATAGGAAGAGCACTTTTTGGGCAGCTTATAACTTTGCTCTCCCTGAACAAATCCTTACCAGACTTTGCAAAAATGGTATATGGCCCTGTCTGAATTGTTCTGGCAAGTTTGGTGAGGTTTCATCAATGGGGGCAAAGTTATAGGGGGGAACCCCCAAACACCTTTTTTCCATAGACGCAATGGAAAATATTATTTGCTCACGCCTACAGGCCAAACACCTGGATGGAGTTTCATCAAATTTGCAGCAGTAGCTTTTGTAAATTTGGTGTAAATCCATCCAGTAGTTTTTTTTTTATCAGGCCAAAAGTAGGTAAAAAAGAATAAGTGATATCTGGGTTCGATTCACAGACTCACTTCACTGTTCGGTCCGTGGAGAGACATCCGATTGGCCTAGAGGGCGACATGATGTCTCCGGACATCGAACACGCCACTCATAGGATGGTGAAAAGCGTGAAGTGCGTCAGATTTTTGGAAACACCTGCCACGTTGGATTCGCAGACAGCCTCCGCTGTCCGCGGACATCGCAGTAAAAACATATTAGAAAAAACAACATTGCACCTGTCAAACTTATCAAACAATCTCTGGGGAGGTGAGGGGTGATGAGGATGGGATGGGATATGGCCATAAGAAGCCAAAAACCGGGTGTTTTTCATCCCCAAAGTCTGCGAACAGTCCGGATGTTCAGTGGCAGTCCTGTGATGTTCACGAACACTTCAGATGTTCGTGGACATCTATGCCTATTTCTGCATTACAGGTTGGTGAAAAGCAGAGGGCTCATAACATTGGCGCCACTCAATGAGACTGCATTACATTTTGAAATGTTATGCTAGACCTGATTATGAATGGTTTTGGGAAGTGTGGATCTGTTTTGTTAAGAGGGAACAAAATTAGAGGGGTGGGTCCCAAAATATTATAAAGGCTTATAAAAGTGGTGCCATTTGGCCAATCTACACAGAAGTTTGCAAAAAGATTTTAGATCTAGATATACATGTCTCTGCAAGGTTTGGTGGGATTTTGTAAAGAGGGGGCAGCATTAGAGGGGGGTTCCAAAATATTGTAAAGGCTTATAAATGTGGTGCCATTTGACGAATCTACACAAAAGTTTGCAAAAAGATTTTAGATCTAGATATAAATGTTTTTGTATGGTTTGGTGGGATTTCGTCAAGTGTGGGCACCACATTTTTAGATGGCTTTTAACTTTGTTGCTGTTTGACGAATGTGGACAAAAGTTTTCAGAAAGATTATAGACGCAACCTTGAATGTTTGTGTAAAGTCTGAATGGATTTTGTCAAGTTGGGGGCTAAGTTATATGACTACTGTATGTACATACATTTTGACACTTTTGAAAA
The DNA here is from genome assembly GCF_040938575.1 of Ambystoma mexicanum. Taxonomy (NCBI): domain Eukaryota; kingdom Metazoa; phylum Chordata; class Amphibia; order Caudata; family Ambystomatidae; genus Ambystoma; species Ambystoma mexicanum. Next base: position 73,635,560 of record NC_090933.1, read on the forward strand.
AATAAAACATGGGCAGATTTTCAAGCAAACCCCTGTAAGGAGCATTGGCAAGGACCATAAAGCATGGTTTTGAAAATGTGCCCATGGTAGGTGATATACCTTTGGTGACTGAAGTAAGGTCTGTGGCCATGGGCTGTGGCCGATTGTCTGGGTCAGACAATTCGGCTACTGGCCCTGACCACGAGGGACGGCAAATGGGGTTAAAGTGGCCATGTCCTTCTGGGACCGGCTATGTGGTAATCTTATTCAAAATTGGAAAAGATTTGAAAGGGAACAAAATGTGCTTGTGGTAATATGGTCATAGGGTTCTCTCTTTGCCTTCTGCAGGCAGTCATGGAAAGGAAAGAGGGGCCCTGTACGGAGCCCCACCTTCCCTTTCCTTGGTGGCCATCTTGGAAAAGGATTTTCCTTCCTACAGCGGGATGCCGCAGGCTTCCCGCTGTAGGAAGTAAAATCCTTTTTTTTTTTTAGCACCCTGGGTTCCCGTTTTGGGAACCCAGGGTGCTAATGGCCTTCATTCCCCATTGCAGGGCTGGAACGGGGGGATAATGGTCCAGAGCCCTCGTTATCCACCCTTGCTTTGCTTGGCTGATAACTTGGGCTGCCGGGCCGTTATCCACCAATCAGTCCCTGGAACGGGGATGAATGCCACAATATTCCCGTTAGCATAACACAAAATGCTGATGGAAATGTTGGAAAATCTTATTGAGCCTATGTACTTTAATGAGAAATGTAAAGTAGATGAGGTCTATAAGGTTTTTTGTAGTTCTATATTTTTACTGTGAAAGGTGGTTCCTAAAGGAACCTTTCTTTTGTTGTTTTTTGATGTATTTTCTTTTTTTTTGCAGAACAAATTATAACGAAAGGTGGGGAGGGAAATGAGGGAAGAGGCACCAAGCACTAATATGCAGGGGCAGGTCGACAGGGGAAGATGTTGCGCGTGTGTTACTTCTAAGGTGGGGGCAGTGTTTCTCATGCTCCTTGATTACAGATTGAAAAACACTTTGAAATTGCTTCCCCCTGCAGAGTGGTGTGTTGCAATATATAGAGAGGACTGCTCTCTTCCAAAGATATGGATCAACAGCCTCTTCTATTTCTTGCAAGATAGCGTGTGGGATTTTGTGTCCCACAGAAGTAGTCTGTGTTTGCAGTATTGTTTCAGGAAGATGAGGTGGAGGAAGACATCCTATTTCTTGCTAAGAAAGGAACAACCTTTCTGAGATCACTGCGGTGGTTGGATTTGGTGTGGCGGCACATGAAGGTGGTCCCATAGGAATAGTGTCCAGGTAGTCCGCGACTGAGTACAACGTTGCACTCGGTGCATTTCACTTGGTAGCTTTAGCCTTTGGTACATTCCCAACTGTGGTAAAGAACTGCCACACCTCTGATTCTCTCCGGGTGCTAGAGTTTGGCACTTCCTCTACCTCATCTTCTTGGTCCTCTTCATTATCTTTGGAAGTACTGCGCTTATCTTGTTGTGTAGGTCCTCCAGATAGTGATGGTGGGTCTTTGGGAGGAAGAATGGCAATACCTGATACAATTTTTAAGATAAATAGCAGTTTTTCTAAAATTCTTCCAAGTATGTACGGTGTACGAAATTGTTAATGGATAATGAGTAAGAGTAGGTGTAGGAGCTGTGCAAGGGTACATTTTGAGGTTAAAAGTTCCTAGATCAGTAGAAAATGCAGTTCCGAACTGTCCTCGAAGCACGGACCCGATCGTGAAGTGCAAACGCATTTGCGGACTCATCATCATGCCGTGCGCGAGCACATTGTCACATGGCACTGTGGAATCAGAAAATACAATATTAAGGCTTTTACACCATGCAAAGAGAAATACACCAACACGGGCTTGTAAAGATTCCCAGAATCTTTATTGCAATACTGTACAGTTTACAAAACAAAGTACACAAATAACTATTTGGCCGTCAATACATCACAGAGACCACCAGCAGAGTTCAATGTGAGCAGTGAACAGGAATTGCTAGCTGGGCATCAGCGTATTTATACAGTTTCTTCATAATGATGTCCAGCCTCCTACAAGTTAATCATGTACTGGGCTAGGGTCGCGCCAGGTTAGTTCCTAATTTACATATCTCGTGCATGCGGTTTACCTTTTCATACATTTGCTAACAAACACCATTATTCTCTGGGTTTAACTTTACACTCTTTACACATTTGTTTTAATACAGGTCAAACAGATGTTTCGCATGTCGTGTTTAAACAGTGTTATTGTTCTTATATACTTGTAAGTTAACATCGCCGATTCAAGTAATCCCCTGATCCCGAGGTCAACAAAGGACAAGGTGTACATAACCCTAACATGTAGCCTGCAGGCAGGTTGGACATTAACTCTCCTACAGAGGTTGAAGAGGTTAAAGCAAGAACAAGAGAACACAGGTCGGCTTTTTTAGGCCACAGGGTGACTTTGCACGATAAACTAAAATGGCGGCTTTAACCTAAAATGGAGGCTTGATTCACTTAAGGTTGCAACCTTCCAATACGGATTTCCTCGCAAAGCGACTAAGAATAGGCCAACATATACAATGAGGACGAAACAATATTATATCATTTTTAACAAACCCTCCTTTTGGCCTATGCCAAGCGCCAAAATACCTTCAATCACTTTGCGACTAACTCCATATTTCAACATCTATACACCCTGAATCATTGTCAGACATTTCTATTGCCATTAGATCAGACACTAGAGTTTCTTTCAACACATACTCCTTGGAAACCTTATCTGGGGCGTATATTTTATGCCCTAATACACTTGTTGCTTGCGCGCAACACCCCCCTAATACTGAACATATATCAGGGAGACACTGTATACAACAACAAAGGAACAGAAAACTACCCAAGATAATCAGCAGGGCCGAAAACAACTTCCATCCCCACGACCGTAGGAGGTCCCAAAACCATGCACTAAGTTCCCAATTTCCCTCAGGAACATGTACTTCCGAACTAAGAACATGTAGATTTTGGATCGCCCTAAAGATCGTTGGAGAGGAGTCTGGTACGTAAACGCAGCAAGCGGACCCCACTAATTTACATACTCATCCACGCTCTGCCAGAATGACATCTAATGCCATCCGGTTCTGAAGAGCTACTAATCGTATCGCTTTCTGTTCTAGCGTCATATTATAGAGTATGTCAGTGGTCCGGTTGATGGTTCTCTCCAATACTCTCGCTAGTCCCCTGATATCCTCTGAATTCGTAATTTGCCCAAAGAATGGCACAAAGGATTTCATGATGTCTCCTAGAGTTTGCGCTGGAGTATCCCCTTTCACATCTCGTCGTGGACGAGTCTTCGAAATTTCTGCAGTACTGGCAATAAATACCCCAGGTAATAGAATCCCTAAATAGCAGGTTCCTTGCCAATCCCTGGGCAACCATTGAAATGTCACATTACCGCAAACGAAATAGACAGGTTCACCTACGTACAGAGGTCTGTTCTCACTAGTCAAATTTGCAACATTGGCGCATTTTCTAAAATTACCCATTGACCGTGTTCCATTCCTCTGTATGCAGAAGGATACTGAATCGGGGCTATGGTTAACAGAATAAGATGGAGGCGTGGCATCCTTATTGCCTATAGGAGCCATTTTGAAAGAGATCAAAGACTGAAAAGGACGAGACAATCTATCAGAGGGCCAAACAGAAGCAACGTTTGGCTTACTCCTATTTGCAAAAAGCGAGCATCCCAGGGGCATCAAAACACATTTTTCAAAACTATTCAAATTTGTACAATCAAAGTTCCCTGAGATGCTATCATTCCATCGGCCAAAGAATAGTGCTCTAAGAGAAGCATAACAAGCAGTTGTCAAAAGTAAAGGATGAATATACCAACCTAGCCCCTTATCCCCATGTTGCGGTAGATGTGAGCAGATCCAGCAGTTGGTCCTATTCAAAATTGCATGAGTGGCATTCATTATTAACAAAAGAGTATTATTCTGATAGTTCTGTCTATGCGAAGAATCTCTGGGCGACAAGGTATGCAATTGCACGGAAGGAGTCTATTTTCTTGGAAGTAAATTATATTTCACAATTTCCGGTGCCGAAGGATCGGATAACAATATGTCGTCACTTCCCACAGGAGGTGGCCAGTGAACGGAAATGGGATTAGAAAATGATTGATCCGGAAGTACCACTGTTGGAGAGTGCGGAGACAAGATGGCCATTTTGTCTGGCCTTACGAATTCTGGAACGGTCTCCGATATTCTCTTGTCGGTTGTTGCTGTTTCAGGCACGTTGGTTACAGCATTGGAAAGGGATTCTGTGTTTTCTGTATCGTATGGCACGGGCTGCGGGATCTGTTTCGTGTGTGTCTCGCGTGGAACCAGTTCTTTAGCCCTGCTACCCGCACAGCAGTCTAGGTGACTAGCAGGACCTGGTAGGGACCCCCCCCCACCAAGGTGCAAGGCAAGACGACCTCTCAAAAACTTTTGTGAGGATCCAGTCCCCCGGTCGTAGATTGTGACCAGGACCCTCGTACCGTACAGGTAATGCCTCTCGCACCTGGTGATAAATTGAAAATAGATTTTTAGTCAACTGGTTACAGTAATCTGAAAGAAGCACATTCTCTATATCCCGCAACAAGCGACTTTTTGGCATACCCCAAATATTAGCAGGCCTCCCCATTACCACCTCAAAGCAAGAGAGCACAGTCTTAGTTTGAGGGGTTGTTCTCATCGACAGCAACACGATCGGTAAGGCGTCCGGCCATTTTAACTTGGTGCCAGCACATGTCTTAGCGAGCTTGTTCTTTATAATGCTGTTATGCCTTTCCACTAATCCGGCACTTTGGGCATGTCTGGCTGAATGGAACCGTTTATCAATCTGTAATCCTTCACATATTTGTAGGATTACAGCAGTGATAAAGTGTGGCCCATTATCCGACCAGATGACTCTCAGCAGCCCGAACCTAGGAAAAAACTCTTTCAACAGAGTTTTTGCCGTGGTTATGGCCGTTGCATCTCTAACAGGGAAGGCCTCAACCCACTTACTAAATGCACAAATGACAACCAAAACATATTTAAGATTGTTGCAACGTTCCATTTCAATAAAATCAAAGTGGATAACCTCAAATGGAACAGAAGGTGGAGCGAAACTTCCTCTGCGAGTCGAGGTACCTTTTCCTACATTGTGCTGCAAGCAGACCATGCACCCTTGGACAAAGCGCTCCGCAATTTTGAAAATGTTATCATTGGCCCATACACTGTGTAACATTTTAGTCAATTTACACGCGCAGACATGGGTCAGACCATGAGCCATAATGACCATCATTGTAATATAGGTGTCAGGGAGTAACCATTTTCCTTCAACATTGTCCACCCAACACCCATCATCATCCAATCTTCCTGCACCCTCGACCCATTTCTTAGTCTCCTCTATAGTAGCATCTGCTTGAATGTTTTTTTCAGAATCGATACTTTCACCAAAAGTGCAAACATTTACAGTTTCTCTTACAGCATACATTTCTGAACTAAAATCAGTGGCAGTTTGCTTAGCTATCTGATCAGCGAAAGCATTCCCTTTTCCTATATCATCTGTAACCTTTTGATGTGCTGTACATTTTATAATAGCTAAATGAACAGGGAGTGCGAGAGCTGAAAGTAATTGCACCACTAAAGTGCCATGCTGTATTTTTGTGCCATGTGAGGTCAAGAAACCTCGTTCTTTCCAAAGTCTACCGAAGTTGTGAACTACCCCAAAGGCATACTGACTGTCGGTATATATATTTACTGTAAGCCCTTCAGAAAGTTCACAAGCCCGAGTTAATGCTATAATTTCTGCGGCCTGCGCGGAATTATGCATAATTCGTTTGGTTTCTACAATCGTACTTAAAGTAGTGACGGCATAAGCAGCCGTGGATGTACCATTCGGAAGTTTAAAACAAGAGCCATCACAAAATAGCTCTCCTTGTGGGCTATTCAAAGGCGTGTCTTTCAAATCGATTCTACCTTTAGTCTCTTGTTCTGTCTATAAAGGCAATCGTGTGACGTTTCGTTACCATCAACAGTATCTTGCGGGACAGGTAAAAGTTCAGCCGGATTTAATACACAACACCTCTGAATTTGAATGTGGGGAGCAAACAAGATCAATTTGTATCTTGTCAATCGTGCGGAAGTAAGGTGTTGCATTTGAGTTCTATTCAATAAAATATCTACAGAGTGAGGTACCATTAGGGTTAACGCATGACTCAGGACCATTCCCTCGCTCTGTTTTACAGACACAGCAGCAGCAGCAACAGCTCTCAAACATCTCAGCAAAGCACATGCAACAGGATCAAGGGCGGATGAGAACTAGCCGCACGGCCTATTCTTCCCTCCATGTTCCTGCGTTAACGCATCCAAAGCACATTCATCACGTTCATGTACATACAACACAAAGGCCTTTTCATAATTTGGAGTTCCTAAAACCGGCGCCGAACACAGTGCGGTTTTGAGCAAATCAAATGCTATCTGGTGTTCCAAAGTCCATTGCAATGGCAAAGAAATGCCCTTTTTTGTCAAAGCCAGCATTGGTTTAATCGTTAATGAAAAGTTAGAGATACACAATCTACAGTAAGAAGCCATACCTATCAGGGCTCTAACTTCCATCTGCGTATTTGGGACAGACATGCCAGAAATAGTTTTTATTCGTTCAGGTGTCAACCGTCTTCCCTCCTTTGACAGGAGATAGCCTAAATAGGCGACCTCCTAACAACAATATTGGAATTTTTTGAGTGAAGCTTTGTGACCATGTTTTGCTAGATGACAAAGCAACCACATGGTGCCTTCTTTAAGGCACTCTCAGAATCAGCAGCCAAGAGGAGATCATCGACATACTGTAGTAACGTGCAAGTAGTAGGCAACTCGAGGGTATCGAGCTGCTCTTTTAATGCCCTACTATAAATACTTGGACTCTCAGTGTACCGTTGTGGTGCACGAGGGAATGTGAACCAGCGTCCACCTAGGGTAAACGTGAACAAATACCTACTATCCTTGTGTATGGGAATACTGAAACACGCGTTTTTGAGGTCAACAACGCTAAAGTGAGTGGCAGAAGCCGGAATCATAGTTAGTATCGTTGTAACATCAGGTACAATGGGAAATTGAGAAGCCACAATTTTGTTAATAGCACGTAAATCAATTATAAAACGAAAGGGAATCGCATTATCACCTTTTTTGTATAGTGGCAAAATCCGGCTGTTACACAAACTACCTGTAATTTCCTCAATTACTTCACGATGTACAAAATCAGAGACTATACATTTCAAAGCCTGCTCGCCTTCGACTGAGATCTTATATTGTGGAATGCGAGGCAATTTTACTCCATGTTTCAGAATAATTTTAACAGGTTCAATTTGAAGAATGCCCACATCATTATCATCAATTGCCCATAAGCATTCCGGAATATTACTGAATTCTGGCGGTAAAGGTCGAGTCAAAAACTGAGAGGCGAGTGATTGCTGAGGTGAAATTGTTAATCGAACTCCGTCCGGGGAGCAATGTATTACTGCATTCAATTCCTTCAACATATTCAACCCCAGCAAATTCTCCCCACAGTTTGTGGTAAGTAGAAATGGACACTGCTCCGTGAAGGGACCCAGTGTTATCGGCACCGGCAAAGAGACCGGACAAACTACAGGTGTGCCTGAAAACCCTACGGAAACGTTGGACTGCCCTGAGAGGGGAATATTTGAAACCTGTGAATAGTCAATGGAACATTTCTGTTCTCCCGTATCTACTAAAAATAGATGCTTCCTATTTCCCACCGCCATCTCAATGTAGGGATCTTTCTGAAGAATGGGAATAGGCGTCTGTTCCAAATCCTGCTTCGGGCAATCCTAACGAAACAGAATGTCGTCAAAAGGAAGCTCTTCAGAGAGGTATGCGGCAGAAGGGTGATCAAAAATGTTTCTATTATCACATTCAAAAACTTGCTTATCCTGTGAAGGAGGTTGCTGTGATTCTGGTGCAAACTGACTTCTGCCAGGGCCCCCTGCACCTGGGCGACCTCTGGATCATCTACCCATGTTCCCAAATTACCTTTGCTGCAAGGTCGGACATTGTGCGCACCAGTAACCTTCCTGTCGACAAGGCACACTTGTTAATGGTTACCGGAGCCAGGGGCGTACTTCCCTGTGGAACGTACTGACCTCTAAATTGATTACCCCCTCTAGGGTTTCTAACATTCTGCTGTAATAGGACTTTTGTTTTCAGGTCACCCTTTTTTTCTCAAGTTTTTCCTTTTCATTATTCACACGATTTTCATACTACTGAGCCATGTGCAGTACTTCTGATTGAGACTTTGCCTGCCAAGCGCTTTCAGAAGACATAATCTGTAACTGGATGTCAGGCACCAATCCACGTACAAATTTGTCGACAAACGGCCTTTTCCCTGACTCTGTGCCTAAGCTTTGTCCACTGAAATCTGAAAATACCTGTTCAAACCGATTGAAGAACTCAGTAGCACCCTCAGACTTTCCTTGGACCCAGGCCGTAAGCTTGTCCCAAATGATTCTTTTTTCAGGAACTATAGTTTTTAATTTTACAATAATCCTGTCAGGCAAAGTTAATATCACTTGAGGCGGTCGCTCGCCAGTTGGTCTTTCTCTGTCGAGCCTAACCATGTTATCCCATGTATCTCCTAACCCAGGTACATCATCTACAGTCCTAATCTGTTTCGACAAATCAACTGGCAGGAGCACGGGAAATAATAAATCAATATCACTTAAGGTGAATACCGATGATTGTAAGACCGACTCTATTTCTTTATAGAACCCCATCGGATTCTTTCTTATATCAGGAATAGATTGCTTTATGGTGTTCACTTCCTGTCTTGAGAACGGGATGTGAACAAACTGCGATACGTAATGTGCAGGAATGTCCCCCGCGAGTATTCCTCGTACAGCATCGGCCGCAATCTCAACTTTTGGGACAAATGTCGGAGGGCCTCTCTCATAGGCTAAGGCGTTCAAATCCTGTAACCCTTGTGGGAGATCTACATCATTTAATCTATTCCACATTATACTCAAATGAATCCCTAATCCTTCAATAAAAACATTTTTCTCAGGAATACTTTTTAAATTTTCGAGTGTGGAAAAAACATCAGCTTGTTCACCCTTCTCCATAAAATGTTTAGCCCAAGCAATCAATTCATTCTTTTTATCTGGGGACATAGTATTACGAGTCACAACCCTTGATCCCGCACCCTGGTCTACTACAAGCGATGCGGAATCACTTGGAAGAGGAAGAGTAGGCACATTCTGAATATCAACAGGTGGAGGCAAGGGGGCAGGCAAAGGAGCAACGGCTGGAAGAACAACAGGAAGAACATCGGGGAGGACCGGAGGAACTATAGGAGGCGGAATAACAACAGGAAGCGGCAAAGCACCAGGGGGAGGGACGTACGGGGGTGGCGCAGAGGCATCAGGCCTTCGTTCATGCAAAAGTTTATTAATCAATTCATCTGACGTATGAAAATCTTTTGAAGGGTACATTTTTTGAATGCCTAATTGAAACGCTCTGTCCGTGTTCCTAACTGACTCCAATTGTTTATTTTGATCATATAACCGTGCCTTTTCGACACTCGTAATATGTCGATGCATATGTTTCTCTCTACTCTTTTGTTGCTGCAAAGCTTCTGTTTTCCAACTGTGCAATGCGTCAAATGCTGCAGGTCTAGCCTTTTTCTTTACCAATACAGACTCTAGATATTCTATACGAGGGATTTCAAAGCTACCATTGGTTGGCCACCGAAGATCAGAGTTATGTCTGGTCTGTCTGTGCCAAATGTCATTAAATGCTATACTACCAAAGCCTTTCTTACAGTACATAGTACATGCCGGCGACCTCTCCTGTGGTGCGGGACGGCTATCTTCCAAAGATTGTCTGTCGCTGCAGAATAATGCCCTGATGCAGGCAGACAATTTCCCAGGCATATCAGAGTTCTGGTGTTACCTGGTCAAATAATTGTGCTCGCGAGTACAATGCGCCAAATTCAAAATGTCAGGGTTAAATTAAGAATCGGGTCACGATTCACCTGACCAAAGGACTGGAAGGCCGATCGGGTTACTAAGGACAATTCTAAGGACCCACGTGTCTGGTGATTTCGGCAAATTTACCCACCTCGATATATGGACCCTCGTCAAGACGTCGTCTCGGGCTACGGCTCACCGTTCAGGGATCGGATCATGCTGTTCTGTCGAGGAATTCACTTCTCATCCAGAAGGGCCGTTTCTGTTGGCACCGTCCGATCCCGGTCCGATAGCAGAGCCAACCTTCAACGAGACGAAGTCGATCTTGAGGGTCCCTATTCGGGCGCCATCTGTGGAATCAGAAAATACAATTTTAAGGCTTTTATACCATGCAAAAACAAATACACCAACACGGGCTTGTAAAGATTCCCAGAATCTTTATTGCAATACTGTACAGTTTACAAAACAAAGTACACAAATAGCTATTTGTCTGTCGATACATCACAGAGACCACCAGCAGGGTTCAATGTGAGCAGTGAACAGGAATTGCTAGCTGGACATCAGCGTATTTATACAGCTTCTTCATAACGATGTACAGCCTCCTGCAAGTTAATCATGTACTGGGCTAGGGTTGCGCCAGGTTCGTTCCTAATTTACATATCTCGTGCATGCGGTTTACCTTTTAATACATTTGCTAACAAACACTATTATTCTCTGGGTTTAACTTTACACTCTTTACACATTTGTTTTAATACAGGTCAAACAGATGTTTCGCATGTCGTGTTTAAACAGCGTTATTGTTCTTATATACTTGTAAGTTAACATCGCCGATTCAAGTAATCCCCTGATCCCGAGGTCAACAAAGGACAAGGTCTACATGACCCTAACATGTAGCCTGCAGGCAGGTTGGACATTAACTCTCCTACAGAGGTTGAAGAGGTTAACGCAAGAACAAGAGAACACAGGTCGGCCATTTTAGGCCACAGGGTGACTTTGCACGATAAACTAAAATGGCGGCTTTAACCTAAAATGGAGGCTTGATTCACTTATTCGACCTTGCAATACGGATTTCCTCGCAAAGCGACTGAGCATAGGCCAACATATACATTGAGGATGAAACAATATTATATCAGTTTTAACAGCACTCTCCGGAAGGTCAGCGATGTAATCACACATTTGCAGACCTTGACAGACACAAAAACAGTGAAAAAAGTTGCAAGTGAATAGAAGTGTTTAAAATGATGCTAGAAGTTGGGAAATGGCAGAGGTTTAAGGTGAAACTTTGTAAATTGGAAAAAATTGTTGCTTTATTGGAGTATGTATGATATTAGTAAGTTGTAGGAAAATAGCATGGGCTGGTAAAAACCCATGACATCCACTGAAAATACTTTGTTAAAGGGACAATATGGTTAAGTTGCATTAATAAAAACCTATACAATTCACTGAAAAAACATTGTTAAAAGGACGTTATGGTTAAGTTGCACTAATAACAACCTATGAAATTAAATGAAAAAAACTTTGTTAAAGGGACATTATGGTTAAGTTGCATTAATAAAAACCTATGAAATTCAATAAAAAAATGTTGTTAAAGGGATGTTAGAGTTACAAGTAAAACCAAAAAACCTCAGAAATTAGGTTCCTTTATTAACAACAACAGTCCAATACAATGTTGTTTAGATTAGTACATTCTTTAATAGATTAAGTAATCCATGATAGGTCATGATAGCACATTTTGAAGTGGCAGTTGATGGGTGGATGTTTAATATGTTGGCAGTACATGTATACTTTCCAACATTGCAATATGTAGGTGCTTATGAAGGCTTGGCTTTTTTCTTTGCATTCTGGGAGTTGTAGTTGCACTTTTTTCATAAGTTTCATAACTTGGACTACAAGTACCAGAATGCATATAAGAAATAGGACTGGATAGGCACCTATAGATTAGAATGGGTCATGTTAGCAAGTATGCATGTGCTGTCAAGATATTAAACTTCCACACACTAAGTGGCACTTAAAATGTGGTACACATGTTTTGCATCTGCGTTTTCTTCGTTTTACAAAGAAGTTACACCCACTGCTACTGTAAATGTATAGATGCATTTCTTATCTTTAGTCAAAATGTTTCTAAAAAGAAATACTTTTGAAAGCCCAGCATTTTCCATTTTTCATAATTGACACTTTTCAATCTTGCATTCCAGGCCCGGTTATTTTTTTGTTTGCATTCTAATGGGAGAAGTGGTATGACAAGTCACGGAATGCAAAGAAAGAAACCAATACTTGATATAAGCAGCTATAGTCGGGATGGGTCATGTGGCACGTATGCATGTACTGCAAACATATTAAACTGGCACACACCAAGTGCGACTTAAAAACGGTCTGCAAATCTTTTTTATTTACTTTTCCTTTCTTTTATATAAAAAAGTTACACACAGTGCTGTTATGAATGCACATATGTATGTTTTCAAATTCATGAAAATGCTGCTAAAAAGACATTTTTTTAAATGCACAGCTTTGTAAGTAACTGCCACTCGATGGTGCTGAATGCTGCAATACATGGCATTTGCCAGAGTGGTTAAAAAAAGAGAATATGCTTATTGAGAAGCTTATTAGAAGGTAAGTGGGAGGAACTCTCTATATATACACATGGTCGGACTGGGACAAGAACTAGGCGCGGACACCCAAGAAAAAGTGGCCCACCCGTACCCTCAAAAATAAAAAGTGGCCCACCCCTCGCCTCACAACCCTTGACCTCTGATGACATCACTGTCATTTGACACCACCCGAAAGTGACATCCCGGGAAGCGATGAAACACAACCTTTCACCCCTTGACAAAACAGGAAGTGGCATCAAATAGCATTGTTCCTAAGTACACTACGAAAAATATGGTTATGATTTCACTAATGTGATATACCTTTCATACAAGAATGGATCACCATGTGTATCATTAATATCTGCATGTATAGATCCATATTGTTAAATTACTGTGAATGCAAGCAGACGTCCAAGGCCAAATGATAATATGTTATTGTATAGCACTTACACTTAAGCTCTTTTTTATAGAACAAACATGCACACAATATCACCCAACCTGTGTTGGTTCTCATTTATCGACCTCAGAAGGATGAAAGGCTGAGATGGTCTTGCTGGGGTTCGAACCTGCAACCTGCAGATCACACACACATCGCAGCAGCAAGTGTTCAACCCACTGAGCTATCATATCTGCTATTGTAAAATGAGCAATTATTCTGTAGTGGATACCATTAAATTGGTAACTGAGATTTAACAGCAGACCAGTTAAGTTAATATGCAGGTCTGGTGCAAAGTTGGCCGCATGCTGCAGCAGCATGTGAACGATGCATGCATCATAATTTATGATGCACACATCATGCATGCAAATCAATCATTAAAGCAAGGTAACATGTGTTACCGTGCTTTGATGAATGATGCCGTTGTGGGTTTTTTTTTTTTTTAAACTGGCCCAGGTGTGGGCAGAAACCGATCCCCAGGGACTATATATGATTTTGGCCCAGCCACGGGCCGAGTGGCAGATGGGCCAATCTGACACTGTATATACATTTGTAAAATAGTTGAAAAAAATGCTTTAAAAAATGTAAGCATACCTGTACTATGCCTTGTTAGATGCAGATGTTGTCGAATCTGCAAATACCAATCTTGTAGAGTTTTACAGTAGTTTTTGAAGCAGGTGGCTGTGAGCAACAGGAGACATGTAACCTGAGAGTTCAAGAGTACATCTGAAGTGTTGAACTGAGATGGCAGGGTTACATGTAGCATTTCTGGATGTGATTGATGGATGGATGTGTGACTGTTTGAAAGCAGCCAATGAGGGAATGTTAGAAACATGAAAATAGAAAGGGTAAAAGGGGTCACCACGGTAGTCTGCGGACACCGCACGTGCTATCCAGGTCTTTTAAGGATGCTTGGAATGGAAATGGGACTACAGAGACCACGGACAGTGGTGGTGTCCGCCGACATCAGGAGATAAACCAATCAGGTTTCCTGGGTGGGATGTACAGGAAGAGAGGGTAACGGGAGTGTTGTTTGGTGAGTGCACTGAAGATGGCTACGACTATGTGTTTGAGGAAGCAGAGTGTATGGATTCTGGGTGACTCTTGGATCCATTGGCTGAAGGTATCTTCTGAACACTGTGGATTTTCATAGAAAATTGGATTTGAAGAATTTCAAGTTTCATGGTATGGAGTTCGAAGAATGAAGTGGGCGGAATGCCTCCCGTTTTGTGAGAATATGGTTCACTTGATTGAAGTGTCCGGACATCATTGTAGTTCACTGTAGAGGCAACAGTTTGGGCTATGTTATCGGAATATCATTACAGTTTGCAATTAAGGATATATTTGGAAAGTAGATGGAACTTTGAAAATTCTTTTTTCTTGGAAAGCTCAGAGACAAATGTGGATGTGTTCAAATTTATTTTGTCCACAAATTGAGAAAGCAAAGCACGATGTGAACAAAGTTGTATGTGCCTTTTTGTGGGATGTTGGCATTGCATCTTTTCATAATGAAAATATTAAATTTGATATTGTCAACATGCTTCAAAGAGATGAAGTACATCTAACTGATTCGGGCAATCAGATTTTTTCGAGAATGTAAAAAATGCACTGAAGCCGTTTTTATGAGCACATAAAATATGCATTCAAGTATTCTTTAGAAGTTGAATTAAACAAAAAGAAAAAAAGAGAAAAAAATTAGAAGCACTTTTTGTCCACGTTACATATTGTAATGACATCTTTTCACAATGAAAAGATCAATTTTGATATTGTGAATATTTTTGGAGGAGGTGGAGTGCATTTGACTGATGTTGGAAATCAGATTTTTCTTTTGAATCTGCAAAATGCATTGAAACAGTTTTTGTGAACACGTGAAATACGCAGTGGAGTATATTTTAATAGTTGTAGTAAATAAAAAGCAAACAGAAAAAAAATTAGGAGCAGTTTTTGTGAAAGTTTGAAAAAATAATTAAGTTCAGTAGAACAATGGTTAGCTCAGTATATAAAAACTCCCAAACAATTCAAAAAAGGTTCTTTCAAGAGTCACTATTTTTGAGCGAAAAACAAGTTAATTGATTTGAATACCCCCCCACAACCCCACAGGAATTTTCCAGGTGTCCGTGGACTATTATACTGTCTGCAGACTATGCAGGCTGCTAAAGGTGCTTTGATGGGTTTTTTTTTTCTTCTATTTGTTTTTTTTTACTTTGTTTTTATTAACATTTCGCGTATAAGGCAGGATGCACGAGCAAGCCCTGCCAGCAATACATCAAACAATCATAAATGTCCAAAATGTTTACTTTTTACTCCCATCCCGCCTCCCCCCTCCCGCCCCACTCCCCCAACTTTTCAACATACCAAGTTTTGAGGTAATGCGGTTTATAGAAGCTGCGGAGAGAACATTCGAATTATCATTTTGTTAACAATCATACAAATTGACATAGTGGGGTCGGACTGGTTCTCAACAGGTTGGGAGCCGAACTAGGTCCCTGGAGATGGTGGTGGGAGGTGTGAAATGGAAGCGTTATAGATTGTACTTTACAAACGCATAGAGATGCAGTCGTCGTTGAGAAGGACTGCGGTCCGTTCCTGTATAAAGTCTGACATGGTATCATTCGTTATTGCAGTGAGTTTTTCATAGATGAAAATCGACCTAAGTTTGCCAAGCCATTCCTCCTTAGATGGGGCTAGTGCACCTTTCCACTTTTGGGCGAGTTCCAGCCTCCCCGCTCTCAACATGGCCACAATAACTCTCGGAAATGCATCCTGTTCTGTTTCCGGCATAGGAGTACCCAGGAGGATTTCTAATGGAAGTAGGGACAGGCAGTACCCCTTTATATCCTTAATCCAGCTAAGTAGATCCGACCAGTACATCTGGATAACCGAACATCCCCACCACATGTGAAACCAAGTGCCTCGTTGTTGACATACCCTAGGGCAAAAAGGGGATACCTCTTTAAACATCTTGGACAGGGTGGCCGGGGGGCGATGCTAAGAGTGGAGTATCTTAAAGCTGTGTTCCATGGCAGTGGTGTATAGCGACCCTGTGAATATGGATTTAAAATTGCCCTCCATGTGTGGTCGTCCAGTGTCATGCCTAACCTTTCTTCCCATATTTGCTTGAAGGGTTGTCTACCCTCCTGGTTCGCCGTTATCAATGTATTATAAAACATAGATAGGGAGCCCTTCCGGGATGCACTCTTGGCTAGGACATTTTCAAAGGGTGTGAGGGGGCGTTGAAAATTATCGATCCACCGAGGATGGGTCAGAATTCCCTTCAAGCGTAGGTATTCAAATATTGAGGGGGGGTTGTCTCCCAGTGCCTTGATTAGTTGGTCATATTCTATGAAGCCCTCCTCACGATAGAGTTGAAAAACCCTCTCCAGGCCCATATCTGACCATGATTGGGTATCTTGAAAGCCCCTAGTGCCTAGGTTGATAGGGGGGCCCCAAAGCGAGGTTAGAGGGGATGGCCAGGAGGACAGCTGTTTATTATCTTTATTCGGTTTCCAGGCTGCCCAAAGGGGAGCTAAGGTGGGGTGTGTTTTGAGGTGGGAGGGGAGAGCTTTTGGGGGCCCATAATAGGTCCCTGACTTTTTTCGGGTGAGCATGGACGTCTTCAATGTAGGTCCAATACGTCCCTAGGTCGTCTCTCATGTGCTCCAACATCACCCGGAGCTGGGCTGCTTAATAGTATAGCCTAAAGTCCGGGAGACCGAATCCACCATTAGACTTTGGAAGATTCAAGGTAGAAAATTTGACTCTTGTTCTTTTACCGTTCCAAACGAACTGGTGGACTCGGGACTGCAGTACCTCAAAGAAGGCCTCAGGCATCACCACAGGAAGGGCTGCAAAGAGGTAAAGAAGGCGGGGCAGGATGTTCATTTTTACCGTAACCATATGCCCAAACCAAAAGAGGGTAAGGGGTGCCCAGCATTTGAGGTCGCCACTAATCTTAGCCAAAATCCCGGGAAAGTTGCATTGATAGGGTTGTGACAGATCCCTGGAAATGGTAGTGCCCAGGTACCTGGTGGATACCCGCTCAATTTTCACTCCCAATATTTCGGAGTTACCCTCGATGTCATGGTCCCCGGGACCCATGGGCATAATGCTAGATTTAGACATATTTACCTTAAGCCCTGAAAAGGTGCCATAATAGTTTATAAGCCCAAATAATCGGGGCAATGAGTCCTGGAGGTTGGTCAAGTAGCCCAGGATATCATCTGCGAACAGGGAGAGTTTAAAGTCACAGTCGCCACACCGTATCCCAGTGATTTCTTGGTCAGCTCTGATCGCTATAGCCAAGGGCTCCATTGCCAAGGCACACAGAATAGGAGACAGGGGACATCCCTGACGGGTGCCCCTGGAAAGGGCCAGAGGTTCCGAGGTGCCGCCGTTGACCAACACTCTCGCTGAGGGGCCGTTATATAATGCTGAGACCCACCCACAGAAGTTATCCCCCAGACCCATTTTTCATAGGACTTTACCCATATAAGGCCACTTGACGCGGTCAAAGGCCTTTTCTGAATCCAATGAGAGAAGGTAGCCCTCCACCCCCTGCCTTGAAGCCTCATGCATGAGATCCAGGGTCTTTCGTATGTTGTCTGATATCTGGCGTCCCGGAATGAAGCCCACCTGATCACCATGCACTAGGGAAGGGAGGAGTTTTGCCAGTCTATTTGCTAAGAGTTTGGCCAAGATTTTAACGTCGGTATTGAGAAGGGAAATAGGGCGGTATGATTGGCACTGGGAGGGGTCCTTCCCCTCTTTGGGGAGTACTACAATCAGAGCGGACATCATCGTGGTTGGGAGGGAGCCCTGTTCCAATGCTGCATTGAACATCTTGGCCATAAACGGGGCTAGCGTAGACCGATAGGTCTTATAAAACTTAACTGTATACCCATCATCCCCCGGGGCTGTACCGCTCTTCAAAGAGGATATGGTGTCTATTATTTCTTGTGGGGATATGGGAAGTTCTAGTCAATCCGCCTTATCGGGAAGCAGGCCTGGAATCGGGAGCGAGTCTAGGAAGCTATCGATCTCAGATCCGTCCCCATCGTATTCCGAGCAATACAGACGTTCATAGTATCGCCTGAAATGTTCAGCTATCTTGCTGTCTCTCACGGTCGATTCCCATTCCGGGGTGCGAATGGAGTTCACCCTCCTACTATTTCTGAGCTCGCGAAGCTTCCAAGCCAATATCTTGTCCACCTTTTCCCACTTTTCCATGTATTTCTGTTTCAGGAAAGACAATTTCCTTTCCGTCTGTCCCACCAAGAGGTCTGCCAACTTAGAGCGCAGCCTTTGTAGTTCCTCCCACTTTCCGGGGAACATCTGCGTTTTCAATTTCCCGCCCGGTTGATTAGTATCTATCTTTTCCCTCAAAAGTTTCTCCTCATGGCCCCTCTCCCTCTTTTTTCTCGATCCTATCTGAATAAGGATGCCCCTAGTGGTTGCCTTGAACGCCTCCCAAACTCCCATGACGCCAACCTCCCCATTGTCATTGATAGTAAAGTAATCTTTGATGGCTACTAAAAGGGATTGGCGTGCAGGAGGAGGTCGTTGCACCTCCACTGGGACCCGGGAGCAGGGACAGGGGGAATACCCATTCTTATCTTGACCATGTTGTGGTCCGTCCAAGGGACGATCTCCACTCCCGATTCCGTGACCTCTCCCCGGAGCAAGGAGTCGACCAGAATGTAATCAATACGGGAGAATGCAACATGTGGCTTTGAATAAAAAGTGAAGTCTGGATCCCGGCCCTGCTTAGTAACATGCGTATCACTCAGGCCCAATTCCCCATTAACTTCTTGAAAAGCTTCTGCCAGTTTTTTGTGGAGTCGCAGGTTGGGACAGGGATTAGCAGACCTCCTATCTCTCTCGGGACAGAGAACCATGTTGAAATCCCCACCCACCAGTAGAGTGCCCTTGGAAAATGCCATAATTTTCTCTTTCATCCCCTCCCAAAAGGTATCTTGCGCTTCGTTCGGGGCATATATGCAAACCAGGGTAAACAAGCAGCCCCGCACCTCCCCCTTAACCATAATATATCTTCCTTCCGGATCGGACTTCTGAGCTTTGAACGTGAAATGGGCCCCGGGAGAAACCAATAGAGCAACTCTGCGTTTTTTCACCTGGGAAGACGCTACAAACACCTGGTCAATGGTTGTAGCCCTGAGCTTTGGTTCCTTACCCCGGACCCAGTGAATTTCTCTTATGAATAGGAAATGAAGCCAGAGCCTCGTAAACTCTCTCACCACCAGTGACCTTTTTGAAGGAGAGTTAAGCCCTCGTACATTTAACGACCCCACTGTCAAAAATTGAAGAGGATCATCCATTAAAGCGTAGGTAGAAGCTCATGGCTCCCTCCGTAAGGCACCTAATGTCATCACTCCTGCAATGCTTCCGCACCCTGCTAATGCCCTGAGACAATTCTACAGTTGCAAGGTAGTCCAGAACACTTGGCGTGACCCAACAAAATCCCCAGTGAACTAACCCCAACATTTCACTCCCCCTTCCCCCTGAACGCCTGGTTGATTAGCCGCATCATCTTGTCGCTAAGCCAGGCCACCAGTGTCTCCCCTCTCCGGGCTCAATATCTCTTCAATAACAACAACTCGAGCCCCCCATCCCCTTGTCCCAAACATTACGTAAACACTTGCGTCGCTCCCCCACTCACAAAATCAAATACAGGCTTGATCATAGAGCGCTCAGAGGCTCTTCAAGTATTAGGTTGCTCTGGGGATGCTGGTGCCACTCTTCTGAACTTCCTTTGGCCCCGGACTTTGCGCCTTTCCTTCGGAGCCTTGGTCCCCCTGGGGCCTTTGGGGCTCGCTCGCGTTCTTGTTCGCCCAGTTCCATATTCGGATTATCCAAGAGTTCCCCCGACACCCTATGAATATCGTCCTCCGTGACCAGCGCATACTTGTAGCCCTCAAGCTCGATGGAAAGTGAGAATGGGTATCCCCACCTGTAGCGGACCCCCTTAGTCTGAAGCATTTTCGTCAATGGGGAGCAGAGCCGGCGTCTTGCCAGGGTGAAGGCCGATAGATCCCGATACACTGAGATCTGGGCCCCCTCCCAATCCACTGGGCCTTTCTTACGAGCTAGTTCAAGAATTTTGCTTTTCTCTGCAAAGTAGTGAAATCGTATGAGAATTGACCTGGGGCCTCTGTTTAGCTCCCCTGCTCTATGGGCCCTATCAATGGTTGGTTCATTCGTATTGGCCCCTTCGAAGAGCGATCCCACCACCTCGTTGACAGCTTTTATAATGTCTGTTTGTGTTTGGCCATTGCGCTCCGGGAAGCCTAAAAAACGCAGATTAGAGCGACGTTCCCTATTCTCCAAATCATCAAGTTTTAGGGAACGTTTCTCTTCCCTTCTCTCAAGCTTCGCCAGGCGCATATCTAATTGAGTCACATAATCGTCATTTGACGCCGTGTTGTTTTCTAGCACTTGAACCCTGTCGTCTATTTTGTCCACCTTTTTGCTAGTGTGTTAATTCCTGATGCGTTGGGGCTGCCATCTCGGGGAGGATCGGGGGGGCATTTAGACAATAGTCCTGGGGCAGACCTTTCCTGCCCTGATGTCGGTCTGAGCACTGCTCCCGTAGTGCGTCTCCCAATCCACTATTCAGTCCAGGGAGGTCCCAATGTGGGAGGGGTGGGAGGATTGGTATAGACACCCCTGGTTGACGGGGGGGTGCCTGCTCACTCGATTTGCCGGTGGGGGGCCACTGCTCTTGGGGGGGCCCCCGAATGAGGGCCGGCCCCGGGGGTGGAGTGGGGGCCGATAAACCAATGAGGGCGGTCCGGAACTTCGCTGCTTTCTCCCTCGCTGGCTCCCAGACTCTGCAGCCCGCTCAAACCTGCGGGAGGGACGCGAGCCGCCAAGCTACGAATGCGGTCCCAGATCGGATGGGGTTGCTTTGAGTCCCCGCCCGAGCTCGGCGAGACGCGGTAACAACTGCAATTATGTTCGGCAGGTTGGGAGGGAGCAGCTCACCCACGCCGTCCGGCGGGACTTCAGGCCTCTCGCGAGCCGCGGCTCTCCGTAGATTTGTATGGAGCCACGGCGCTGGGAGAGGCGGGGCTCTCTCTCTCCCTCCTATCTTCATAGGCTCCAAACAAGGCGATGGCTCCAGGTCGGATGACCGGAGTTGGGGTGCTCAGGTGCCCCACGTTGTTTGGAAGCCGGGGTGGGGGTCAGCGTTTCACTCCTGGGGTGTCTGAGGGGGCTCAGGTCCCATTAACAGCGCCCTTTGGAGGAGACGTGTGGAGATGCGTCAACGCATCTCTGCGCCCCCTGGTGGATCCCCTTCTATTTTTTAACTGTAAAAGGTGGTTCCAAAATGAACCTTTTTGGGGGTATTTCTGGCTTTTATATTTTCTTTGCATTTCTTTTCTAGGAGATGCAAGGATGTAACATGTGGGAGGGAAGGGAGGTTAGTTTGTTTGTTTGTTTGTTTGTTTATTGAATTTCTAATGCGCACCAGACCAAGAAGTAGCAGGGCGCAGCAAAAAGAATATGCAAAGCTTATAAGTTACATAATGAGAATCACAGTGACATATTAGTAAATACAGAAGACATAAAGGTAGGTACATTCGCAAAGTAGATACAATGGTTACAATCATAGTTTTAGATAGAGGAAAGGCAAAATATCATATTTACAAAGGCAGACATGTAGAGTGATCAGTTACAGATGGTTATGCAATAGTCACGTAGGCAGTAATGCCTTTTGGTTAGGAAAGGCAATGTAACTCTTTCTGAATTGAAGGTAGGGTTGGTCAGCTCCGAACTCGTGAGGTAGGGAGTTCCAGAGTTTAGTAGCCTTCACCGGGAAGCTATTGCCACCAATCTTAGTGGATTTGAATCTGGGTACCACGAGAAAATTGGCATTGATGGTTCTAGTGGGCCTGGTGGAGGATCTTCTCGACAATTTGTCAATTAGGTAGATAGGGGCAGCATTGTGTAATGCTTTATGAGTTAAGGAGGCCATTTTTAGTTGTATCTTGTCTTGTGTGGAGAGCCATTTGTGTTGGTGTCTAATGGAGGTCATATGTACTCTTTTGTTGATGCCTAATGCTGCTCTGAGAGCATTATTTTGTAAGATTTGGAGTTTATGGATGTTAGTTTTGTTAGTACCGCAGTAGAGGGCGTTACAATAATCTAGTCTTGATAAGATTAGTGCTCTGGCCAGAATAATGTAGTTGTCATTTGACAAGAAAGGCTTGCCCGCTCTGATCAGCTTGCATGTGTATGCTTTAGTTGAGGCCATGGATTTCACTTGTCTATTGAAGGACATAGTTGCATCCAGATAGAATCCCAGGGTTTTTACTTCCTTAGAGACTTTGATATTATTGCCATCAATGATGAATGAGGTATATGCAGGACCTAGTTTGATGATATTGGAAGGGGTACCCAAAAATATTAACTCTGTTTTATCATCATTCAGGCAGAGGCCGTGAGTGGCCACCCATGCCTAAATGATGAGATTCTATTCACCAGCGCCATGTCCTTGTCATGATCCCCAGAAAGCGGGAGGAGAATCTGTGTATCATCAGCATAGTTAGTGTAGGTGATACTCAGAAGGTTCAGATTGTCAAACAGAGACTTGGTGAATATGTTGTAGAGGGTAGGCGACACGAAGGAGCCCTGAGGCACCCTGCAGGTGATCGGGGACGGGTCAGCCTCAGCAGACAGGGAGGACACTCTTATTGTTCTGTCGCCAAGGAATGATTCTATCCACCTAACCGCTTCAGCGGAGAAGTGGGCTGCTGAGTCCAGATGCCTGCAGAGGACCTTGTGGTCCACCAGGTCGAATGCAGCTGAGAGGTCTAGTAATAGGATAAGGGCAGTCTTCCCGCTGTCTCTTAGCTCATCGATTTGGGTTTTTAGGTCTATCAGCGCCGTTTCCATCCCGTGTAACGGTCGGAAGCCTGATTGTCTAACCCCTAGGAGATTATGGAGCTCGAGGTATTTTTGTATCTGCACGTAGGCAGCTTTGTTCAGGATTTTTAGGAGAAATGGTACCGTTGTGATAGGACGGTAGTTAGTAGCGATGAGAGGGTCTAGAGTTTGCTTTTTCAGAAGTGGGAGTACCCAGGATTGTTTAAGGTTGGCTGGGACAATTCCAGTAGAGAATGAGCTATTGATAAGTTTAGAAATGAATGGGGAGAGGTCTCTGGCCGCATCTTTTATAATGTGTGCTGGGCAGACATCACCATTGCAGTTTGAGGGTTTAAGTGATAGAATGATTCTTTCTACCTCTAGAACAGATATTTCAGTGATGCGGAAGCTGTTATTTTGTGCCGGTGTTGTGTCATTAGGTGGCAAGAAGTTAGTCTGCTGTGCTAGTTTCAGATCATCTTTTTTGGTTTTTATTTTATTTTGTAAGGTTTTTATTTTGTTAGTTAGGGCTTGTTGAATCTCAGAACACCAGGTTTTATTTTTGATACATACATCAGGTGTTGGGATGGGTGACTCCAATTCTTTTAATATGGAAAATAGTTTCATAATTGAGTTGGCGTTGGCTATACGTTCATTGTAAGAATTTCCTTTTGCCAGATATATTTCATTTTTGTATTGTGTTGAGATTGAGGATAGCTTGTTTTTGTTCTCGCTAGATGGGCAGAGTCTCCAGGTGTTTTCACACTTTCTTTTCAGTGTGCGTAAGTCCTTTAGTTTAGGCATAAACCACTTGTTGAGGTGTGCTTTATTTTTGCTCGGTCTCTGTTTAAGTGGGGCAATTTTGTCTAAGGTGGTCAACATGATATTATTGTATTCTTGTACTAGGGTACTAGGGTCACGGTTGTCTGGCAAGGCGTATAATGTTTGTCATGATCTCTGCTTCCAAAAGATCAGGACTTGCCCGACTCCCTTGGAAGCAGACCCATAACCCCGGTTCCGAGTGCCAGCCAGTCCCAATTGGGACCTTTTGGACCCTGTCCTGGCGCCAGTGGCACAAGGCTCATAAAGATGCCCAGTCCCAGCGCTGGAAGCGCCGGGCTCATAATGCTTGGGTGGACTTACCTGCAGCAGACCATGCTGCTTACTTACTTGCCAGTTGAACCCCTGATCCTCTTCTGTTTGGGACTACTTTTCCTGTTGGGTGGGGCAGGAGCCACTCCCTAGGTTCAGAATACTGGAACTCTTCTGGAAAGCAGGAACTCTTTTCTTACCTAGGCGTGGCTGTGGAAGGAGACACCTAAGCACTACAGGAGGCTATTTAAACCACACCCGATGGATGAATCTTGCTTTGCGTTATTCTGCATTCTCTGCAGCAGAACGCTCATCGTGTCTTCTGCTTCTGATCCTGGGCCTAAGGGAACAAAGGCTTACCATCCTGGAATCCAGTCTTCAGCAGCACCTGTAAAGACAAAGAAAGAACAGGTTAGCACTACGGTCTTAAGTGGCAGCGCATCTCTTACCTGGTCCATCGGCTGTCACCAACGCCTCGCGCTGCATTCCGGCATCTGAAAGACAAAGGCTTACCTACTCTTCGCATGCTCCGGAGGTCTTCGCACTGCATTCCGGCATCTGAAAGACAAAAGCTTACCAGCTCTTCGCACGCTCCGGAGGCCTTCGGCGCTGCATCACGCTTCTGAAAGACAAAAGAAGGTGCGTTTAAAGACATTGGGCAACTTTATTACTCACGTGCCATTACTCCTTCCCACGAGGAATCCAGTGGGTATTCCAGCACCCTTCAGCTTCTCTAAAGCTCCGAACTTGTACCTGCAAGATAAAAGGGACAGTTAGTGCGCATCGTGAAGCAGGCTACAAGCGCTTACTTACGTGCTTCCAGGCGCTTCTATTCCTCACGCGGGTTCGATCCTCAACTCTCATCAGCCCGCCATCCGCCATCGCCGGAACCCTGCAAAACAAGAGATATCATTACAAAAGACTTTTAAGACATTTGAAGTGCCCAGAACTTACCGTTCGTGCAGTTAACGACGGACAGCAGTCCTCTGAGGTCAAGAGGCCTGCACCCTTATCCAGTGAAGAAACTGGTTACGGCACCCTGCCCCGAGGCAGATGGAGAGCTCGGCGTTCACTTACCTAAGGTGAGGGCGTTAACCTTTGGGGTTCTACAGGAGAAGAGAAAGGGAAGAGGAGAGAGGCACCCAATAACCCCAGTTCATTAATCCCATATTTTCTATCTGCAGACATCTTACTCTTCGAGTCAGACATACAGTGCACAGAGGTCCAGCCCAAAGAGCCAACCGTGTATTACACATCACCTTTGAAGATACGGCATTCACCCAGTCAAGACCGGCGCCTCTGCGGGAATCAGGTGAGCGTTACAGAATGCAAAGCCTACCGCAAAACTCCCACCCAGGCGCTATGGAAACCTCGGATACCGACCAGCTAGCCCAGTTACTTGGGGAACTAAGAGCAGAAGTGCATGCAGCCCGTCAGGAAACGAATGCTCTAAGAAGAGAACTGATTATTTCCAAGGAGCGAACAGATGATCTCGCTAGACAATTGCTACAGTCACAAGCCGGACAAACTCCGTTACCCGCATCAGGGGCAAATCTTCCTTCAACATCCTCTACGAACCCAGTGCAGATCAACCTACCTGGGAATGTGCCTCTGGCTCCGCCCGAACGATTTTCTGGTGACCCAAAGAGGTTTGCAGTATTTATTAATCAGTGCCGGTTGCACTTCTTATGCCGGCCAGCAGCCTTTCCAACTGATCAAGCTAAGGTAGCTTTCGTGCTTTCGTACCTTAGTGGCAATGCGGCAGACTGGTCGATCCCTCTAGTTAATCAAGATGATCCGGTTCTCCATGATTTTCAAGCTTTTCAGCTCAGTATGGAAAAACTGTTTGCAAGACATTCACAGGGGCAGGCCTTGGACAATGTGCTCCTTTCATTGCGACAGGGTAATCAAGACCTTTTGGCTTATATTGCGTCTTTCAACAGACTGATAGTGGAAACTCGATGGCCTGAGGACAAAAGGATTACGCTGTTTTATAGAGGTCTACGTGGAGAGCTCAAAGATGTGTTAGCCCAAGTAGTGAATCCCCCGCAAGACTGTTCGGACTATATTGACTTAGTCGTTCAAATTGACCACAGACTGCAGAACAGGAAGGCCGATCGTTCCAAGTTTGATGCTCGAGTATTTTCCAAACCACCAACTCCTACCAAAGGAGTAGACTCTGGGGAACCCCTGCAAATAGGGGGCCTGAAAGGACCACTAACACAAAAGGAGCGGGAAAGGAGAAAACAGCTGCAATTATGCCTCTATTGCGGAAACTCGGGGCACTTTCTTCGAGACTGTCCGGTGAAACCAGCCAAGAAGGCAGTAGGAGCTGCAGTTACCAGGGTCACAAACTCTGAGCAGGGAAACGACCTCGCCCGACAAGAATAGAGGTCCTCTTGCCGAGCGTTAAAACCAGTTCCGTTACCTCGCATTTCGTGATACCTATGGTCCTCATTAGCCCTGAACATCCGGATCGATTACATGCGATTGAAGCTTACGTCGACAGCGGTGCCATTGGCAATTATGTGGATCATGAAATGGTTTTGAGGATGAATCTGACTCTTTGTCCAAAGGCTGTAAAGGACGTCATTACTACGGTGGATGGTACGGAGATAGCCTCCGGACCAGTAACGCATACCACCCAAGAAGTGACGCTAGTAAGTCGAGATGGACACCATGAGAAGATCGTGTTCGATGTGATCAAGGCCCCTCAGTTCCAGATTATTCTAGGAATTCCTTGGTTAGAGAAGCACAATCCTCAGATCGATTGGCGAGCAAGAACGGTTCAGTTTCCAGAATGTGTCTCTACTTGTCACCCTCGACCTGGTGTTGCACTGGCAGCAATTTCCTCGGAGGCTCCCCAGTTACCTCCTGAATACCTAGAATTCCAAGATGTTTTCCGGAAGGATCAGGCTAACTCTCTACCTCCTCATAGGTCTTATGACTGCCAGATAGACCTGATACCTGGATCTACTCCTCCTTGTAGTAGAATTTATGCCCTCACGGAGCCTGAGAATCTTCACCTCCGACAATACCTGGATCAATACCTAGCAAATGGGTTTATTCGTCCTTCCAAGTCCCCTGCTTCCTCAGCTTTGTTCTTCGTTCCAAAAAAAGAAGGGGACCTTAGAACTTGTATAGATTATCACGCCCTGAACCAGATCACTGTTAAGAATAGATATCCATTACCTTTGATCCCTGAACTCCTGGACCAAGTCAGAAAAGCATGCATATGTACAAAGCTGGATCTTAGAGGAGCCTACCACTTGGTACGAGTAAAAGAGGGCGATGAATGGAAGACGGCCTTCCGCACCAAGTATGGGCTATTTGAATATCAGGTCATGCCCTTCGGACTTTGCAATGCCCCGGCCGCCTTTCAATATTTTATGAACGATGTCCTCAGAGAGCTCATAGATGTGTGTGTTGTTGTTTACATTGACGACATCCTTGTTTATTCTTCATCGGAAACTGAACATCGGAAACACGTGAAAATGGTCCTCGAGAGATTGCGTCAACACAAACTTTTCGCTAAGTTGGAAAAATGTGTTTTCAACGTGACTGAAGTTGAATTCTTGGGATTCATATTATCACCTAGCGGAGTGCGTATGGATTCAAAGAAGGTTGATGCAATTCTCAAATGGCCATCGCCATCCTCCGTAAAAGGTATTCAAAGCATGTTAGGCTTCGTTAACTTTTACCGCAGGTTTATCCCCGAATTCTCTCGAATAGTCCAGCCCATCACCGCCTTGTTAAAGAAAAACAAACGTTTTGAATGGTCTACCGAGGCGGAACAAGCTTTCCAGAATTTGAAGACTAGATTTATCTCTGCACCGATCTTAAAACATCCTCGCCCAGAACTCCCCTACATCGTTGAAACTGATGCTTCGAGCCTTGCCATGGGGGCAGTTCTATCACAAAAGGACCCAGTAACCAATCAGTTGCATCCCGTGGCATTTTGGTCCCGCAAATTCTCGCCTCCTGAAATCAATTACACTATTACTGATAAGGAACTTCTAGCTATCAAGTCCGCCTTTAAGGCTTGGCGGCATTATCTTCTGGGGGCCCGACACACCGTTACTGTGATTACAGATCACCAAAACCTGCAATATTTGAAAACCGCAAAAGCCCAATCCTCTAGGCAACTTCGTTGGGCACTATTCTTTGCCGAGTTTGACTTCATAATTACCTATCGACCTGGTACAAAAAACGGTAAAGCTGATGCCCTTTCTCGGATGGGAGTGGAAGAACATTTGATCAATCCTAAACCTGTACCTATCATTCCCGAACAAAGAATTCTAGGTGTAATCGCCACACAATCCATAGAGGAAGTTAAGGATAAAGCCAGGCTACTGGTAACTCCAGCAGACATACAGAATTGGCATCTGCAGGGAAAGGACTTTACGGTGAAGGACAACCTATTATATTTCCAAGAACGGTTATACCTGCCCAGCACAGATTTACAGAAAAAGGTAATCTCTTGTTATCACGATTCTTTAATGGAAGGACATCCCGGTATGACCAAGACCTCGGAAAAGATCAAGCGCTACTTCTGGTGGCCGTCTTGGAAAAAAGATATCAGAGACTTTATAATGTCCTGTGGAGTATGCGCCCAAAACAAGAGTCAAAAGGAAAAACCAGCCGGCCTCTTACGCCCTATTGACATCCCGCCTCGCCCTTGGCATACACTTTCTATGGACTTCATCACCGATCTACCTCCATGCTCCGGATACAATACGATCCTAGTAATCGTGGACCTATTCTCCAAGATGGCGCATTTCATTCCACTCAAAGGCTTACCAACAGCAGCAACTCTGGCCCGAGAATTTCTCGAAAACATCGTCCGACTGCACGGTTTTCCTTCAGTTCTAATTTCGGATCGAGGTAGTCAATTTATTTCTCATTTTTGGCGAAGTTGCTGTCGGTCGGCTCAAATTGATGTGAGACTTTCGACCAGCCACCACCCTCAAACCGACGGACAAACCGAGAGGACCAATCAAACTCTGGAACAGTATTTGCGCTGCATGCTACAACAAACTGAAAAAACTTGGAAAGATATCCTTTGGATAGCCGAATATGCCTACAATAACTCTGTCCACTCGGGAACTGGGAAGACCCCGTTTTTTCTTTTATACGGTAGTCACCCTCGAACCTCGGAGTTGGATCCACTCCAAGATCTTGGAACACCAGCAGTAGACCACCTGCATTCTACAATCACCCAAGCCTTTAAGGAAGCCGTTTCTCACCTTCAAAGGGCTAAAGAACAATACCAGAAAGGAGCAGACCAACATCGGAAGGAAGCCCCCAATATCAAGTAGGAGATCAAGTCTGGTTATCCACCAAATATCTACCTCTAAAAGGACCACGCATATTCAACCCAAGATACCTTGGTCCCTATTCCATCACTACCATAGTAAATCCAGTAGCGCTCAAGTTGGACTTGCCCCCTCACATGAAGATACATCCGGTCTTCCATGTCTCTCTATTAAAACCCGTGCAACCTCAAACCCGACTAACTACATCTTCAAAACCTATTCTAGTTGATGGAGAACTCGAGTTTGAAGTCAAAAACATCCTGGATTCCAAGATCTCCAAATCTAAACTATTTTACCTGATTGACTGGAAAGGCTACAGTCCCCAAGAAAGATCCTGGGAACCTGCAGAATATGTCCACGCACCTCGTCTAATCAAAAGATTTCATCGAACATTTCCTAACAAGCCCAAACCCCCGGAGAAGCCCGGTTTGGGAGGGGCCTTGAGGGGGGGTGCTGTCATGATCTCTGCTTCCAAAAGATCAGGACTTGCCCGACTCCCTTGGAAGCAGACCCATAACCCCGGTTCCGAGTGCCAGCCAGTCCCAATTGGGACCTTTTGGACCCTGTCCTGGCGCCAGTGGCACCAGGCTCATAAAGATGCCCAGTCCCAGCGCTGGAAGCGCCGGGCTCATAATGCTTGGGTGCACTTACCTGCAGCAGACCATGCTGCTTACTTACCTGCCAGTTGAACCCCTGATCCTCTTCTGTTTGGGACTACTTTTCCTGTTGGGTGGGGCAGGAGCCACTCCCTAGGTTCAGAACACTGGAACTCTTCTGGAAAGCAGGAACTCTTTTCTTCCCTAGGCGTGGCTGTGGAAGGAGACACCTAAGCACTACAGGAGGCTATTTAAACCACACCCGATGGATGAATCTTGCTTTGCGTTATTCTGCATTCTCTGCAGCAGAACGCTCATCGTGTCTTCTGCTTCTGATCCTGGGCCTAAGGGAACAAAGGCTTACCATCCTGGAATCCAGTCTTCAGCAGCACCTGTAAAGACAAAGAAAGAACAGGTTAGCACTACGGTCTTCAGTGGCAGCGCATCTCTTACCTGGTCCATCGGCTGTCACCAACGCCTTGCGCTGCATTCCGGCATCTGAAAGACAAAGGCTTACCTACTCTTCGCATGCTCCGGAGGTCTTCGCACTGCATTCCGGCATCTGAAAGACAAAAGCTTACCAGCTCTTCGCACGCTCCGGAGGCCTTCGGCGCTGCATCCCGCATCTGAAAAACAAAAGAAGGTGCGTTTAAAGACATTGGGCAACTTTATTACTCACGTGCCATTACTCCTTCCCACGCCGAATCCAGTGGGTATTCCAGCACCCTTCAGCTTCTCTAAAGCTCCGAACTTGTACCTGCAAGATAAAAGGGACAGTTAGTGCGCATCGTGAAGCAGGCTACAAGCGCTTACTTACGTGCTTCCAGGCGCTTCTATTCCTCACGCGGGTTCGATCCTCAACTCTCATCAGCCCGCTATCCGAAAGGGAAGAGGAGAGAGGCACCCAATAACCCCAGTTCATTAATCCCATATTTTCTATCTGCAGACATCTTACTCTTCGAGTCAGACATACAGTGCACAGAGGTCCAGCCCAAAGAGCCAACCGTGTATTACACATCACCTTTGAAGATACGGCATTCACCCAGTCAAGACCGGCGCCTCTGCGGGAATCAGGTGAGCGTTAAAATGTTGGAAGAATATTAGGTAGCACGTTGTCTACAGTGATAGTTTTTTTGTTTCTGGTCAGATAAGGTGGCACTGTTTGTGAGCCCAGTGGTTGAGGTCTAGTGGTCGATAGTGTGAGAGACACAAGGGAGTGATCTGTCCAAGGTTGGGGGGCGATGGAAGTAATCGTCGCTGTGCAGTTATAATCGGCTACCCAGTCTAAGGTTCTACCCTAGATGTGGGTGGGCTTGTTTACTTTTTGATATAGTCCCAAGGTTTCCAGGGCGTTGGCAATTTCCTGGGCATGTTGATCTGCTGGGTCATTGAGACCTAAATTAAAGTCACCTAGCAACACAAGTTGGGAGGTAGGCTTGAGGTTATTTGCGAGAATATTGTTTAAATCCTCCTCAAATGAGCCTAAGGGACCAGGAGGTCTATAGATTACATGCATGGTAAGTGATTTGGAGTTCTTTAATGGTACTTTGGCTGAGAGGATTTCACAGGAGTGAATAGTTTGATGCGGGTTTAGTCTGATAGAGAGGTTTTCTTTAGATATAATGGCAATTCCTCCGCCACAGGCATCCTCCCTATGTCATCTAGAGATGGTACATCCTTCTGGGATGGCAAGCGTGAGCGCTGGTCCGGCGGCGTTATGCAGCAAGGACTCAGTGATGGCTAGGAAATCCAGGTCATTTCAGTGATTAGGTCAGATATATCAATGGCATGTGCTATGAGGGATCTTACATTGAGTAGAGCTCCTTTAATATAGTGAACCTCTGGGGCTTTAGTCGTAATTGTAATGTGGGTCTTCAGGGTCAGGTGTGTCGTTGAAGCTATACCTAACGGCGTGGCTATATTGCATAGTGCAGATGGGGGGGAAATCTATTGGTGGAGTTAGGAAATCCACTATTGAGAAGGTTTGTTTTCTTGTTCATAGGTGGAAGGATCCAGTTAGGAGTTCATATAGTTTAGGAAGTCTGGCACGCAATTTGAGGTTTCTCATAGCCGTAGTGCAAGGGGCTGAGGTATAATGTCCAGGGGGCGTGCACATAACCATGTAGGTATTAGTGGCCATGATTCGAGTGTTATATGGGGCTGCACTGTCATGGTCTAGCAATATTGAAAAGGCGGGCTCTAGATAGGTACCAGATAGAATGCCAGGGTTATCAATAATCAAGAGGCTGACTCAAATAAGCTGCATACATTAGCATAGGATAAGTAAATAAAAGCGGTGCAATCACAATGGGATAAATGCGGTGCAATCACAGTGGGCTAAATGCGGTGCAATCACAGTGGGATAAATGCGGTGCAATCACAGTGGGCTAAATGCGGTGTAATCACAGTGGGCTAAATGCGTTGCAATCACAATGGGCTAAATGCGATGCAATCACAAATAGGCTAAATGCGATGCAATCACAAAGTGCTAAATACGGTGCAATCACAATGGGCTAAATGCGGTGCAATCACACTAGGCTAAATACAGAGCAATCACAATGGGCTAAATACAGAGCAATCACAATGGGCTAAATGCGGTGCAATCACAAAGTGCTAAATGCGGTGCAATCCCAATGGGCTTAGTACAGAGCAATCACAAATGGGCTAAATGTGGTGCAATCACAGTGGGTCAAGTTCAGAGAGATCACAGTGGGGCCCCGCGTTGTGGATAGGTGTAATGTGGTCATCTATCAGAAGGGTTGGCTACCCAGATGTGGCTATAGGACAGTGGGCCTTTTTGACAAGTGTTGCCAATCGACAGAGTAAAGATCCTTGCTAGGTCACATATAATGCAAGATTGAGGCAGCATAGTCGCAATGGCAAGGGTTGGTGGATGCTGCAGCAATTGCCAGTACGTTTATAGTCAGCAATTATAGTATTATGTTGTACAGTAGGGTTAGGGAATGAGGCCACACTTTATTTCATGTTTGCAGCAGGAGTGCACCGAGAGACATTTGCACGTAAGCAGGAGGGCAATTTGAAAGCAGATAATTTGTGCACAATAGGACAAAAGCCAGTATACAGGGTCAAGCAGTGGAAGGCAGGAGCATTTAACTGCAAGTGAAGCTCTGTGCGGCTCGTTTATACAGCAAAGTGCAAATGGGTATGTTATATGTCAAAATAGATGAAATGCATTGCAGTATTACGCGTGCAAATGGGTATGTTATATGTCAAAATAGATGAAATGCATTGCAGTATTACGCTGTGTGTGGCAAGACATAGGGCATGTCATGAGGGGAAATATTGCATCAAGGCTCAGATACACATGGCACGATCGTACTGGAAAGTCAGAAGAGCCAGGTTTGAGGAGCAAGGTCTTACCAGGTGTCCATGAGCATTGTAGCTGCAGGATGAGGAACGTCGTTAGTGGCAGTGAAGGGTATTTGGCCCAGATCCCATACAGCTCCAGACAGGATCACGGCAGGAAGCTGCCTTGTTGTGTGGCCTTAGTGGGTGGGCCGGCGTTCACCTGCCGGATTGGGGATTGGTTGAAATGGTGCCAGGTAAGGGAGGGAAGTGAGGAAGGGGGCACCAACCACAGATACGGAGGGGGAGGTGGTCAGGGGAAGATGTTGGGCGTGCCTTAAATCTAAGGTAGGGGGCGGTGTTTCTCATGCTCCTTGACCGAAGCCTCAAAAGCACTTAAAAACTGCTCCCCCCTGCAGAGCGGTGTGTCGCAGTACATACAGAAGACTGTGAGACTCAAAAGGTAAGTATCGACAACGTCATGTATGGCCTGCAAAGCAGCCAGTGAGATACTCTGCCCCACTGGAGTACCCTGTGTGGTGGTAGGAGTAGTTTAGGAAGGTAGCCTACTTCTCCCGGATAAAGGAACAGCCTTTCTCAGAGCACTGGGTGGTTGGATCGAGTGTGGCGGCACATGGGGGTGGTCCCAAAAGAGTACTGCCCAGGTTTTCATGTGACTGAGCATGTCTTCATACTCAGTGCATTTAAACTGTGCAGCCCAAGCTTTTGGTACACCCCCAATGGTGGGAAAAGTAAACGCCACACCCATGACTCTGGGTGCTGGAGGTAGGAACTTCCTCTACCTCATCTCCCTGGTCCTCTTTATCCTCCTTCACATCATCATGCTTATTCCCCTGTCCAGGACCTCCAGGGCCTTCAGGTGGTGATGGTGGTCGCACCTAGAAAGGAGGGATGGACATAACAGATGCCATTGGTGCAAATAAAGCTGGTCTGCAAAGCAGGTGTCACTCCTGATATTCTCTCCTGGATAGTCAGATTGAGAATGACTAAAAGTAATGGGTGGGCCCCTTCAGAGGAACTGTCCGCAGACTGTGCGACTGTCCATGGACTAGAGTCAAAAATAGGCCTTGTAAGGTTGTAAAATGTTGACAGATCAACTAAGAATAGGTCTAGGAGCTCTGGAAGGGTAAACCTTCACCTTCAAACACTAGATTGGCTGAAAATGCATTTTCAAGCTGACCGCTTTGCACGGACACCGTCCGCGGACACGCCATGATGCCACACGGGCGTGGTCACATGATAAAGACCGGAAACATCTGTCGACCCTGTTGGGTGGGATGCTCCAGGCTTATGCACGAGGATGTCCGCAATCGGGTGCTCTCTCCGTGGACCAATTAAAAGTGCATAATGCGAGACGAGACATGTCCACGAACCTCATCCATCCTGTAAATGGACCCCAAACAGTAGTTTAGTCCGCAGACTATTAATTGGCATTTAAAAAAAGAAATGTATGGCAGAATAATATACAAGATATTTATAATATAATAAAAACAAATTCTTTATTTAAGGGATGGGTATCGGGATGGGAAACATAAATGGAGGATTTGGAATTTCTACAAAATCCTCATTGAGGAGGGAGGGAGAGAAGTTTCATCAAACCGTCTTTGATTTATATTTTGTGAATTTGATAGGGGTGATTGCTGGGGGTAAAGGGACAGGTACAAGTAGGCCAATGATAATCAACATTTCTGATAACATGTTTTTTTAAAATAATTTATAAAAGTTCCAATTTTGAAGGCAAGATCATGATTTCATTGTGTACAGTTGGGGATTGGGATTGTTTTACTGATTGTTGGGATTCTCCATAATTAATCTGTGCTGTAGTTTCTTCATGTAAACTATGTACTATAAGAAAAGAAGAAATTATTATTTCAATGAGCTATGAATAAATTACATTATTTGTTTATATTCAAAGATGTATGTTTTACCATTAGAGATTTCATCATCACTCATTTCTTCTTTGGGAAAGCTTTCTTCTAGCCAATGAAGTGTGTTTGACATTTCTGTGGAAATAGAAAATGGTGATATTTGCTTAGGAGAAATGTGTATATAATGAATGGTAATAATAGAGAAATAAATACAATGTACTTACTATTTATTAAGAGGTTGCTGTTGTATCTCAATCTGTATGAAGAGTTGTACTAAACTGATAATATGAGGTGTACAGTTATGGTTTGTGCTTGGTGGATGGATGTGTGACTGTTTGAAAGCAGGCATTGAGGGAGTGTTAAAAAGGGTAGAAGGGCTGTCCTGTAAATGTAAGGTAGGTGGCAGTGTTTCCCATGCTCCTTCAGTGCAGCCTCGAAAGCACTTTGAAACTGCTCCCTCCTGCAGAGTTGTGTGTTGCAGTATATACAGATACTGTTGTCTTGGAAAGATATGGATCAACAGCCTCTTTGTGGCTTGTGAGGCAGCTGGTGGGATCTTCTTCCACACAAGAGTAGCCTGTGTGGTGGTAGGAGCGGTTGAGGAAGATGAGGTACAGGAAGACAACCTACTGCTCCCTGAGAAAGGAACAGCCTTTCTCAGAGCGCCCAGATGGTTTGAGCGGGTGTGGCAGCACATGGAGGTGGTACCAAAAGAGTACTGCCCATGTTGTCCGCGACTAAGTATGATTCCACACTCAATGCATTCAACATGGGCAGCCTAAGCCTTTGTTACCCCTTGTACGGTCTTAAAGAACCGCCACACCCATGATTCAATGTGGGTGCTAGAGGTAGGCATTTCCTCTATCTCATCTTCCACGTCCTTTTGATCCTCCTCTGCATCATTGCGCCTGTTCGCCCTATCCAGGCCTTCCAGTTGGTGGTGGTGACCATTTTTTAAGTTAAATAGTAGGCGTGCAAATACTCTTCTAAGCAGGTGCTCTCTCCTAGACTGCAGGTAGAGAATGACTAAGAATGGGTCTAGGAGCTTTGGAAGGCTAAACTTTCAACTTGAGACTTCCTAGATTGGTCAAAAATGCACTTTCAAAATGTCCATGAAGCATGGAACAGTTCACGGACACGTCGCCACGTTGCACGGGCGCAGTCATGTGACGCTGTCCGGGGGTGTCTGCGATATCGTCAGATATTTGCGAACGGCAGTGGAAAAAAACGGTATAAAAAGTTGTACAAAGTTAATAAAAGTGTTACGAATGTTGCAAGGAGGTCGGGAATGGCACCATTTTTCTTGAATTTCCTATATCGGCCGAAAATATGCATTTATTTATTCCATTGTGCATTTGTAAGGCACTTAATCATCAAGTAAATTGTGTTTCAAAGCACCCACAGGGCAGCAGGGAGGGAACATGGGAATGATATGCAAATATAACAATTAAAAATAGAGGCAGACCTACTAGGCCGTGTGAGCATTCAGAACATACAAGTGCAGAGAGAGGGAAGAGATGAGGGAGTGGGGGTAAGTGCTAGGAGTACCACAGGGGAAGTGCTAGGGAGCATGCAGCTCTAAGTGACTTGGTGAGAGTGGTCAAATGCCAATAAATAAGAAGGTGCGCGCAGGCCTGTGTTTCTCTAGTGGGCGGGACAAAAACTGATATGCAAATAGAAATTGCTCCTTTGTGAAAGGTAGAGTGAGCTAAAATGTGGCGGCGGACTCTCAAGTGGGCACTTTCCCATAGAACAGGTCATTAGGCCGCATTCATGCTTGCAGAGGGGCGCCTGTACCTCTTTTTCTATGTTTAAGGAACTTAGGGTAGGTGAGCCTAAATTACCTAGGGTTAGCCAGACGTGGACCCCTTGCTCACTGTGCTCAGAGCGGCACAACTCCACCTCATCTGATGAAGCCCGACTAGGCCGAAACACAAGTCTGGAGTTGCTGTAGGTACTCTTGTTCGAAGTAGGAATACTTAGCATTTCGGTACTGAACTGTTCAAGTGGGCGGGACAAAGACTGATACGCATATGGGTATTCCACCTTTGTGAGCGCTACAGTGAGCTAAAATGTGGCTACGGAGTCTCCAGTGGGCACCTTCCCAAATAACAGATAATTTGGCCGTGTTTGTTCTCGCAGAGGGGCGCTCGTACTTCTTTTTCTATGTTTAAAGAATTTAGGGTTGGTCACTTTAAGTTAGCTAGTGTAATCCAGACGTGGACCCCTTGCTCACTGTGCTCAAGAGGCGTCGCTCCACCTCACTGATGAGGTCGAATAGGCCAAAACACGTGTCTGGGGTTGCTGTTGGTACTCTTGTTCAAAGGAGGATTGCCTAGCATTTCGGTGTTGGACTTCTCAAGTGGGTGGGACAAAGTCAGATATGCAAATGGATATTCCTCTTTTGTGAAAGGTACAGTGAGTTAAAATGTGTCTGCGCACTCTCGAGTTGGCACCTTCCCATAGAATAGGTCATTAGGCCGTGTTTTTTCTCGCAGAGGGGCGCCTGTACCTCTTTTTCTATGTTAAAGGAACTTAGGGTTGGTCACCCTAAATGTCCTAGGGTAATCCAGACGTGTCCCCTTGCTCACTTTGCTCAGAGAGGCACAGCTCCACCTCACTGATGAGGCCCGACTAGGCTGAAACACATGTCTGGGTTTGCTGTTGGTACTCTTGTTCAAAGGAGGTCCTAGCATTTTGGTGCAGGACTGCTCAAGTGGGCAGGACAAAGAATGATATGCAAATGGATATTCCTCCTTTGTGAAAGGAACAGTGAGCTAAAATGTGGCTGCGGACTCTCGAGTGGCCACCTTCCCATAGAACAGGTCATTAGGCCGTGTTCTTTCTCGCAGAGGGGCGCCTGTACCTCTTTTTCTATGTTTAAGGAACTTGGGGTTGGTCACCCTAAGTTACCTAGGGTTATCCAGACATGGACCCATTGCTCACTGTGCTCAGAGAGGCACAGCTCCACCTCACTGATGAGGCCCAACTAGGCTGAAACACGTGTCTGGGATTGCTGTTGTACTCTTGTTCAAAGGAGGATTACTTAGCATTTTGGTGCTGGACTGCTCATGTGGCGCGTCACAAAGACTGATATGCAAATGGATATTCTTCTTTTGTGAAAGGTACAGTGAGCTAAAATGTGACTGCTGTCTCTCGAGTGGGCACCTTCCCATGGAACAGGTCTTATTAGGCCACATTCGTTCTTGCAGAGAGGCGCCTGTACCTCTTTTTCTGTGGTGGCACAGGCCAGTGGGTGCTAAGGCAAGAGCTGGGAGAAGGCGGAGGGTGAAGACAGTTGGGTGTGGGAGGCCAGGACCTAGGTGGACACATAGGGGCTCTGGTCACCAATCTCAGCAACTATGGGGTTTAGTAGAGGAGGGAGGGAGGGAAGGAGGAGGTGAAAGGGAAGGTCATGAGGAGCTTTCAGAATTTGAGAAGATCTGGCTCAAGACGAAGAGGAAGGGGGAGCCTGTTCCAAAATGCAGTTTCTATATGTTCTATATGTTTCTATATGTCTGAGAAACACAGAGTCTGATCGAGGACACGTCATCATGCCACACAAGTACGGTCAAGTTATAATGCCTGCGATGGCGTGAAGACGTCTGCAAACCACATTGGCGGGAGATGCCAAGTGCATGCGCAGGTTTGTCCGCGATCAAAGGTACTCTCTGTGGACTTAAAGGTGTGTCACCCAGCACCGGACCCCCGCAGACACAGCGTGACATCCGCAAATGTCACCCATTGCGCGACTGGACCCCGAACATTCCAATGTTCCATGGACTACCAATTGGGGGGGTTGTGCAAAATAAAACCATGGCAGAATAATATACATGATATTTATAGTATAAAAAAGAAATGTATTTATGAAAGCGATGGGGTGTCCGAATGGGAAACATAAATGGGAGAATGTGGAATTTCTATAAAGTCATAATTGGGGGAGGGAGGAAGAGAAGTTCCATCAAACCAACTTTAATTTATGTTTTGTGAATTTGCTTGGGGTGATTGTTGGGGGAAGGTGGAAAGGTACAAGTAGGACAGTGATAATAAACATTTCTAATAACATGATTTTGAAAATAACATAGACGTTTTTTAAACTTTACTGGTAAAAACCTATAAAATTCTGTGAAAAAACTTTGCAAAAGGATGTTATGGTAAGGCTGCACTAATAAAAGCCTATGAAATTCAGTGAAAAAATATTATAGTTACAAGTAAAATCGAAAAGAACAAGAAATTCACCATTTATG
This sequence comes from Ambystoma mexicanum, assembly GCF_040938575.1. NCBI lineage: Eukaryota > Metazoa > Chordata > Amphibia > Caudata > Ambystomatidae > Ambystoma > Ambystoma mexicanum. The sequence goes on from NC_090933.1 coordinate 73,674,877, forward strand.
GTAAGCAAAGCAACCATAACTCACGCCACCACTGTGCGCTGCTAAGACTAACATCCAGGACATCAAAGATGACATCACAAATGGCATTGATGACATTACTGATGACATCACATATAAAATTAATTCTGATGGAAAGTCTCTACAAAGGGTTGTGTTTACAAAGTTGGTAGCAACATATGAGGAATGATCGGGAGTGGCTATATTGGAGTGTTGTTAATAAAACAAGCTAATAATAGATACACATAGGCATTGGGTGCAGCATGCGCCACAGAAGTACAGTCTGCTAATCTTGGTCAGTAATATAATCAATGCAAGGCTATCAGAATCTTAACTAATGTTAAACTTGGAATTAATAGCTAATAATACAAGATTTAGGGCCTAAATCACAGAAGCGTTTTATAATACCAAAACCCCATTGGAAAATCCTCTGTGATTTAGGCCCTTACTGCACACTTGTGTTAGTACATACAATACATACGAAGAGCCACAATGCATACGAATCTGTGCCACATACAGTGAAATTCCCGTAAGGAGGAAAGAAGGAGTATCACCAGAAAATGACAATAAGCTTAGTGTTTATTATCATGTATACAAATGAATTGTGTGTTTAAGGCATGCTCATTTCCCCATGTATGTACACCATGAGTTGAGGCCATACGCTAAAGAAAGTACCTTAAATACATAAAACAAGGTTAACATGTAGATATAAAGCACCTTTTAAATTTTAAAATTCTTAGTGTCAGTTAAGACTGGGTATTAGTCTTAGCAGTGCACAGTGGTGGCGAAAGTTATGGTTGCTTTGCTTACCATAACTGGTGAATTGGTGGGATTTTTCAGTTTTACTTGAAGCCATAATTGCCCTTTAACAACGTTTTTTCACTGAATTTCATAGGTTTTTATTAGTGCAACTTAAGCACAACATCCCTTTAACAAATCTTTTTCACTGAATATTTATTCAGTGAAAAGAAGTTTGTTAAAGGGACGTTATGGTTAAGATGCACAAATAAAAACCTATCAAATTCAGAGAAAAAACTTTGCTAAAGGGACATTATGGTTACAAGTAAAATCAAAAAGCCCATTTGTGAAGTCATCTTTGATGTCCTGGGTGTTAGTCTTAACAGTGCATGGTAGTGGTGTGAGTTTTGGTTGCATAGCTTACCATAAATGGTGAATTTCTTGGGTTTTTCAATTTTACTTGAAACCGTGACCCTTTAACAAAGGTTTTTCTCTGAATTTGATAGGTTTGTATTAGTGCACGTTAACCATAATGTCCCTTCAACAAAGTGTTTTCACTCAGTTTCCTAGGTGTTTATTAGTGCAACTTAACCATAATGCCCCTCTAACAAAGGGGGTGATTCATAGATTTCAGCACAGAGGCAGCGCAGAGAGGGAGCGTGCGCCAGCCGTGTGCGCTAAATAGCATTTTGGCGCACCGCATATTCATGGAATTTCAAAGCCATTTTGAGCGTTGGCGCAGAGAACATCCCGCAGCGCCAGTTACGCCCCCAAGAACGCCCCTTGTGCAAGGAAAAGGCATGGAAATCCCCAATGCAGCGCAAAGGGCCGCACTAACCCTACACCAGTTTACAGGGCCGGTACACTGTAATCGCGTGAAAATACTACACATATCCCGCTCACGGCAGCCAAAAGCATGAAAATGTACGGGTGCACCCCTCGGAATACGCGTACCCCGCTCGCTCCAGGTAAATTGCGCAGATAAAGCACCCCCCTGTGCTGTTGGCTGCCTGTGGGGCATGGCCAGGGGGGATGGGCTGCCTGTGGGGTAAGGGGAGGGTGAGTGGGCTGCCTGTGGGGCATGGCCATGGTGGATGGGGTGCCTGCATGTATTTTGGGGGTGCGCGGGAATTATCACACGCGATAGGCCTTGTGCGAGCGGGGTACGTGTATTTCTGGGGTGTGCGGGAAGTTTTACATGCAATAGGGCTTGGGCAAGCGGGGTACATGTATTTCAGGGGTGCACGGGAAGTTTTACATACGAAAAGGCTTGGGCGAGCGGGGTACGTGTATTTCTGGGGTGCGTGGGAAGTTTTACACGTGATAGGGCTTGGGCGAGCGTTGTACTTGTGTTTCAGGGGTGCGCAGGAAGTATCACATGCGATAGGCCTTGTGCGAGCTGGGTACGTGTATTTCGGGGATGTGCGGGAAGTATCACATGCGATAGGCCTTGTGCGAGAGGGGTACATGTATTTTGGGGGTGCGTGGGGAGTTTCAAATGCGTTTTCGATAGCGCGAGAGGGGTACGTGTATTCTGAGGGGTGCGCAGGGAGTTTCACACGCGATTTGGTAGTGTGGTCCATCCCTGGTGTGTCCCTACCCCCTCCCCATGCCCCGGAGGCAGCCCATCTCTCCTGGACATGCCCCACAGGCAGGCCGCATGGCACCATGGACCTGGGAGACTTCACACATGTCCCCCACTCACCCACCATTGACAGGCACCTGCCAGCAGGGCCGGACTCATGTCCCCCCTCCCACTCACCCACCCAGCAGTGACAGGCACCTGCCAGCAGGCCCTGAATCATGTCCCCCTGCACCTCCACCCACCCAGCAGTGACAGGAACCTGCCAGCAGGCCCTGACTCATGTCCCCCCACCCACCCACTCACCCAGCAGTGACAGGCACCTGGCAGCAGGCCCAACTCATGTCCCCCCCCCCCAACAAGTCATCCTGATCCACAATCATGGCCCTTATGGCCACCCAAATCCCACCCCACGCCACCCGAGTCCAAACACCCAACCAAGTATTACATCTACCCAACATTGAAATCCCGATTACATGATACATCCCAAATGGCAAGTATGCACATCAATACATGTCCGTCACACACACACAATGGCTGCAAGTGAATGAGAAAACCCACATCGTGACATGCATGAAACCAATGATAGAATACCACACATTGAAGTATGAAACAAAATTGTATTAAACACAAAAGCAGGGGAATTAAATGAAATCACACAATAATGGAAATAATAAACAAAATGCTGCATGTCCAAAATAATAGAAAAAAAATGTATGAAAGCAGAATCCAAATAAATCCGAATGAAAATGGGTCCAAAGTGCCTGTCTCTCAAAACAAATCCAAAGGTAAAAAATAAGACAAATCCATTGATCTATGGTAAAATCTAAAAATAATGAAGTGAAATCCAGTCTTAAGCTATATACAAAGTACAAATCTAGGGTCCATGAGCCCAACTATTCAAAACTATTCAAAGGAAACCTACAAAAAACCCTACCTAATAAACAACTTTATACAAAAAGGTGGGGCATAGTCCAAGCACCCCAAATGAAAGAAAAACAGAAAGGAAACCTAACACTAATTAACTATATAAAATGGCGACGGGTAAGTCCTAAGGCTCACTTGTTGATTTCCCAGGCCAGGGCATCATCGAATTCCCGTTCTACATCCTGGAGGCGGGCCTGCTCCATGGCCCCAAGGTTTCGCAAGGATAAAGCCATGTCCACCTCCAACTCCCTGCGAATTGCCTCCAGGCACTCAGCCCGCCTCAACGCCCTGCGCATGGAGTTCTCCGCCCTGACCATAGTGAGCCGTGCCTCTTCCGCCCGCCTTTGCTCCACATCTATTTGCTGGCCCAACCGCTGCCACATGGAAGACACTCCCAATCCATAGTCCTCCTGCCCTCCGGCCGATGCCTGCCCCTCTGATGTTGATGGCCCCGAGCCATCATCGCTCCCACCTTGAGCCTGCTGCTGCCGTGCATGTGCCCTGCCTCTTGATGCCTGCACGTCCTCCTCCTGCTGGGGTCCAGTTGTTGGGGTGGCCACCCCTGCTGGACCTCCTACTCCTGACTGTGGCAGGGATGTGTCCTCCACCAGCCTGTCCGCTGGGTCAGAGGCAGCTCCACAGAGTGCCCATGTGATGCTTGGGCCGGAAGATGGCAAGGACGACGACTGGCGCATAGGGGGTTCAGTTGAGGAGGGGGTCAGTACAAGGTCCAGCACACGGAGGAATCCAGCACTGGTGACCCGTCCTAGTAGGTTGACGCAGTCAAAGAGGCATCCCAGATAACGTGCAGAGTCTTCACGAAAACCCTGCAGGTCATCTCGGATGCCCCATTGACGCAACACCATCCCAGCCATGACAGGCTCAACACGGTCCCGGATTGCCACGTCTGCAGGGAGAGGAAGGCCAGCTGTTGTGCGCGCATCCCCTCCCTGAATACGGGCCTGGACGAAGGCATCCCTGCTGGTGCAGGATGATGCAGTCACAGGATCGGGGACAGGATTACGCACAGGCACCTCTGCGATGGCCTGTGCTGCCTCCTGTCCCTGCCCTTGCACTGCACCACTAGCACCAGTGCAATCCCCCCCTCGAGACCCAATGTGTGTCCTTTCCACGGCCTCCTCCAGCTGGCGGTGCGTCTCCGGCTGGCGGTGCGATCTCTGCCGCTTTGCTCCACAGCACCGTCTCCGCCCTCTTTATCAGTTGACGCTGCAGACAGGGAGAGATAGAACACAGGCATCAGGGCACTGTAGAATGGTCTGATACACACATGACAGTTGCACATGAGTGGCAGTGTCAAACTTCACGCATGGCATCACACTCCCCAACACACATATCATTTCGAATCACACATGCACAAATCAAGAGGAATGTTGCAGCAGGCAGCATCCATGTGTGACACCACAACCATGCCACAGTACATACACAGAAATTGAAACATGTGTGCACCCACACATGCATTCGGCCAGCATGCATTTGAACACATACACCATTGATGTGTCTCACACATGACAGGACTCGCATGCGGCAGGCTCATGTCCCTGTACATACACATCCATACATGGGCCTACAAAGACATATGTCCAATGTCCAACCTGCACACTCCTGGCACACCTCAACATGCACAGCGTCCAATCAGTACGCATGTACACTTACGGCTCGACTCCGTATGGGTCTGCCTCTCAAGGACCTGGAGGTGGAGCGCTGGGCTTATACATTCCAGGACCCTCATCTGGTTGTTGGTAAGGTGGACCCGGCACCCCTCAGCATCCGCTGCCTTCAAGAGGCACCGGGCCTTGTTGAGGGTCCTGGACCTGAAGTCCTCCCAGCGCTTCTGGACGTGTTGAATGTCGCGGGCTACCACGCCCTCCACGTTGATGGCAGCCACAATGTCCATCCAGATTCTCTTCCGTCCTTCATTGTCGGCGCGTGAACTTCCAAAGAGGGCATCATACTGCCCCAGGACTTGCTCCACCACGATACCAACTTCATTGGCACTGAAGCTGGTAGCCCTTTGCCTCTCTGGCTGGGGGGTTGCCAGTGGTGCCAGATGGTGTTGTGTCTGACATGGCAACCCCAGAGGCAGGTGTGGGTGGGCAACTAGGTCCTGGGGCTGGGCTGTGGAGCGATGGAATACCAGTTGGGATTCTTCTGTTCCAGCAGGGGTGGTCACAGCAACTGGACCCCTGCAGATAGCTGACGTGCAGGCACCAAATAGTAGGGCACGTGGCCAGCAGGCAGGCTGGCAGCAGCAGATGGCAGGTGGGAGCGTGCTCAAGGGTCTGGGGGGCAAGAAAATGGCCCTCTGGGCAGGAGCGTGGTCTTCTGTGTGTTGTTGCGTGGCCAGCTTGATATGGAGTGATTTGGCACATGAAAAAACTGCACGTCAGCATGTAATTCGAGGAAAGGCCCTTAGCGCATAAGTGCATCTGTGACGTGACGCGCAAGGGCGTTTCCCTCAACACGGGTGCATGTTGATTGTACACGTGCAAAAACTGCACGTCCGGGTGTCACTGCGTGTAATTGGAGGAAAGGCCCTTAGCGCGTACACGTGTAAGTGACGTTGCACGTGTGGGCTGGGTTAAAAGGTACGCGTAGGACGCCATTTTCTTGTACCTGATTTTTGTGGAGAGTGAGCGGGTGATTCTTGTACTTCTTGTCGGTTCAGACGCGATTACTTCACAATGGTTCCAGTTCGTACTCCTTGTATACTCAGACAGCGTTCAATTCTTCGGGGGTGTTGCCAACGCGCACATGCGCGTCTTTTTCACATACTTTTTGCAGGCAGACGGTGAGTCGCAAATGTATTTTTCAACTGTGGTTGCCCCCGTGTGTCACGTACCCATTCAGAAGTCATTGTAGCCTGCATCTACCATTGTAGCCTGCTTACGCTTATTTTTGTGTTTCTGGGTGCCACTGCGTAGTGCGGGTTCTTTATTCCATGCACATGCCTACCAGGGGTTGCGTGCACATTAGATTTTGTTTTCGGGGTGCCTGAGCATTGCGTGACCCGTCATCTTCCCCCAGGGGTCACAGACAGCCTTGCTAGAGCACTAGGGTACGTATTCCATCTTGTACCCTACCCTTTTCACCCCAATTGCCCAGGACAATTGTTTACTGCACCTCCCATTCGCAAAACATCATCAGTGCCATGGCTGGGAGGCGACCAAGCAGTAAGGGAGGCAAAGGTGTGCGACCTCAAAGAGGTGGGCGCGGTAGGGGACGTGGCCAGGATGTGCAGGGTGGCCCAAGCGGCCAGTGTGTGGAGGACCAATCAGGTACACCTATGCCCCCCCCACCCACCAATGGGTCAAGGAGATGTAGCTGACACCATCCCAGCTCAGGCCTGGTTAACCCGGCCCATATTGTCAACCGAACCGGCACAGGATGACTCCCAGGCTGACTTCCGTGTCACCAAGTCAAAGCCACGTGTGGCAGTGAAAGTTGCTGTCACCAGGCCACGTGGATCTGGGGCAGCAATGTCATCTGCTGCCCCAAGTAGCCAGGGTGAGGAGGCTACAGGGGCAGCTGCAGCTCAATCCACCCCAGCTCTGAGTCTCCCAGCCGGGACAGTGTTGGTCCAAGTCCATTACAACGAGGTTGGTCCTGCCAACATCACTCAGCAGCCAATGCCTGCAGTGAGACCTTTGGTCATCGTGCGTTTGGCTACTTCCAGTGCCCAGTCCACCTGCGCTTCAGCCCCTACTAACCAGAGCGGCGTAAGCCACTCCGGGTCTGCACCACCTTCCAAGAGGAAGAAGGGTGCTCTTGCAGTACAGGCTGGGACTCCAGACACGGCTACCCACTCTGGCACGTCAAGGAAGCGTAGTTTCAATGATGCAGAACTAGACGCAGTTGTGGGCTACGTGTCGGCCCATGGCCGCAAAATGCTGGTGACTGCAGGGTGCAAGACTACGACTGCTCAACGTAGGGCCCACTGGCAGTGCATCGCGGACCAGATTAGTTCCCTTGGATTTGTGAGGCGCACAGCTGATGATTGCTCTAAGCAGTGGAATGACCTCAAACGCAGAGCAAAGAACAAGCTGGCTTCCAATTATGCCTCTACTCTGATGACTGGCAGTGGGTCTCCACCAGAGGAGGATGAACTAACAGAACATGAGGCAATCGCTGGAGAGTTCATCGCAGAGGATCAGATCCAAGGCGTGGGAGACCTACCAGATCTTGAGGCAATGTCTGGTGAGTGGCCATGCATGTGTGTGCAAACCATGTGTATGTTGCTTGGGTGATGTGTTGTGCTTGAGTGCCAGATGAGGCTGTGTAGTCATGACTGCTATGGGTCACCCATGTGGTGCCTCCAAACCATACCTCAGCCTTGGGTTAGTGTTTTCAAGTATCCCATCTGACCGCAGTAGACAATTAGCATCACATTACTGCACTTGCCCTTCAACTGTCATCTTGCCACAGCATTGTTCATACTGTTTTCCTGCTCATTCTGCCTGATTGATTAATTCCTTAGCATTTTTACTACACAGTTTTGTGCCGTACTGTCCCAAATGTAACATACTTCAGTCATAGATTACACCCCACAATGGCCCACATTTGTTTCCTTATTATGGGAATGATTTCACCAATCAGGCTGATTGAGTAATGTGCACCTACACATGGCCTGCATACAATCACTTCGGGGACAAGTTTGAATGTTGAAGATGACAATTGTGTTCTGTCATGTCAAAGTGACTAACCATTGATGTATCCATGTGCCTGCCATCGCTGCATCAGTCAGTGAACAATGGCTTTGTTGCAGCGTGTGGCACATGCATGTTTTGTCACACTATTTTTCATTTTCGATTTCATTATGTCCATCTCACATGGATGGGTGACAGTACTGATTTGCTACCATCTGGGTGTCCTTGTCAAATCTTCCATGGCTATGGAACGTGCCATCTGTGTGCTGGCATGTGTCATGTATGTGGATTGTCCATGCCACTCACAGGCTAATGTGTGATGCCAGTGCTATCCAGCATGCAGCACATGTGTTGCTTTTCCATCTTGGAGTCCTCAGTGTCTGCTTTTTGCCTCCCCTTCCAACTCATTGCCAGTGCATGCATGCCAGAGTTATTGCCATGTCTGACAAGTGTCTTTTATGTACTGGATGTCTGCCTCGTCATGCCTATGTGTGTGGGCTATGGTGCTCATGCCTGTTTTAATTACTTTTGTTTTATGTTTTTGCAGGTGATGAGGCACTTGATGCTGTTGAGGAGCAGAAGATGGCACAGAGGCAGCAGTACTCACAGCCACAACCAGGCACCAGTGGAGGATGTAGGGTGGTGGTGGGTGAAAACCCATTACTCATGCAGACCATACTGTCCACGGGTGTCTCTAGGTACACCTCTGGAGACCTCTATGAATCAGGTGCTGAATCAGACATTGAGACATATGTCCCATCGCAGGTGAATGTTTCTGGCAGGGATGCTGTTCTGTCTAACCTACCTGCACTAGGGGTAGACCCCTCTATGGGGCATTCAGTGTTGGAAAGTTCACCTGTGGTGGTTACGGATGCAGGGTCACACTCCAAAATATTTGATCCTGTTCCTGGGCCAGCAGATCAAAGGAGGAATGCAGTCCTGCAGCCTCAGGCAGTGCCAGCACAGCAAGGTGCACATCACCTTGCCCCAAACAGGTGTGGTGCCCGCCAACGCGGTGGCCGTGCGCCACCAGGCAATACTGTATGGAAGAACTCCATGTACACTATAGCAGCACAACAGGGGGCATCATGTGAGATGATGGCTCAGGCCGTGGATAGGGTGGCCACTTCCATTCTCCCCCCTGAAAGGCAGGTACAGCTCCAGCACCAGGCAACAGAGTCCATTTGCCACTCACACAGGGAGGACATGTTGGCGTCCAACAGGGACCGACGGGCTGGACTGGAGACTCTACGCACAGCCATATCTGCTGAGTCACAGGCTCATAGGGATGCCATGAGGTTAGAACACAGGTCCCTCGGAGATACTCTGGGTGAACTTGAGGTGTGCCGGAGTACAAGGTCAGAACAGCAGCTGGAGCAGCTGACACGCACACTCTCAGCTGAGCTCCAGGCAACCCATCAGGAGATCTGGGCATCACGCGAGGCCATGCAGGCAGAAATGCGTGCTACCCTTGAGGTGCTGCATGGGGATCTCCATACCATCATCCTGCAGAACCAAACCTTCCACTCCCGCATGCTTGCTGCCATGGAGGAGCATGCCAGGGCTTTGCGTGGTCTGCCTCCCATATCATGCCCACCTTCTGATGTAGCACCAGAGGGTGATGACAGCGACTGCAGTTCTCCCACTGTAGCGTAGCCGTGCAGACCATGAGCCCATGGAGGTTTTTTTTTTTCTCAACATCCACGCATGTGGGTGTTGGGGTGCACCCTGTACCTCGTCCCTCCTGGGTGGCCCCCCCAACCCCTGGTCCACACATGGCCATTTCCATTTTTCTTTTGTTTATTTTTTAAATGTTACAGTGTGTTGCTTTGTGTGGCTCCCGTAGGCATCCACTGTGTATTCCAGCTGGGCACATGCAGGCTTGTCCTGTCTTTTGGTTAGAAACTTGGGTTCCTGACACACACACCCCTCCTGCTTCCCCTTTGAATGGGCTCGCAAAGGGTGTGACCAAGTGACAGTAACTTACACAGTGACATTGGGCTCCCATAAGTTGTGTGGGCAGTCTGTAGTCCAAACTGTGTATACATCCAAAGTGGGTATTGTTGTTCAATTCTCCACTGCATGGTGAATTTATATATGGTTCTAAATCTGTGACTTTTTCCTTACATACATGTACCTTCTTCATGTCTTAACAAGCCGGTCTCCTTTGCAGATGCAGTTCATGTTGTATGCAGTACACTGACACATTTGCCTACCAGCAACACTCTGCAGTTGGAAGGGGTTGATGTGCTGCCTTAGTCAGGTTGTGACACTTGCACTACTTTAATTTTTTACTGTCATATATTACCACTGTTTGATCCTGTACTGATGTTTTGTCTTGCTGGTAAGTATTTGCTCATGTGTGTTGTTTTTTATTCATTACTGAGAGGAAATTGTCTGTGGCCTGTTTCCATTTGGGACAGTGCACTTTGTGACACTTGTGTCATGTGTAGTGCATTCATTTGTTGCTTTCACATTGCATGCCATGCCATGGTGTGTTGGGTAGCTGAGATGAGGAGGGGTTGGGTGACATGCCACTATTTTGATGTGGTATTTTGCAAGGGGGTAGTCCTTCATGCTGCATGAATGTGTGCCTTTGTCAGACTTCGGCTCCACCTCCCCCTTCTCCTCACCTGAATCTTCTGATATTGAGTCCTTTACCGTAGTCCGGATCCGGGGTGGTTCCTTTTTCTTGTTAGAGATAAGATCCTTAGTTGATCTAACCTTCTTATCGTGCAAGTAAGGTCTGGCCCCTCCGGAGGCCACCGTGGCAGAAGTGGATACCTGCCGTGGGGGGCTCCCAGTGGGCCAGCCTCGGTGCCCAAGGGAAAAAGCCGGAACGGCAGAAAAAACCCTTGAACGAAGATCTGCAGGCAAGGTGAGGAGTGGTTCCAGGCCAGGTATAAGGCAGGTTCTCCCAGGCGGAGATAAAGAAGGTTCAGTTATGATGGATTGAAAGGTGAGAGCTTTCTCCAAAGTCAGGACACTTCAGAATGCCGGGAGTGTCAGATGCTTCGGACACCGAAGCAGATAGAGGCCGCAAGCAGTATAATGTACAGGAAGGCAGAGCGAAGAGCTGAGTGCAAAGGGATTTGCAAGTGGAGAAAGAGTAAACTGAAGGTAAGCAAGAAGCGGAACGCGAAAGGGATCGAGAGCGGAGAAAAAGGATTCAGAAAGGCAGAGCGAGGAGCTGAGTGCGAAGGGATTCGCAAGTGGAGAAAAGTAAACAGAAGGTAAGCCAGAAGCGGAACGCGAAAGGGATCGCGAGCGGAGAAAAAGGATTTCAGAAAGGCAGAGCGAGGAGCTGAAGGCGAAGGGATTCGCAAGTGGAGAAAAGTAAACAGAAGGTAGCCGGAAGCGGAACGCGAAAGGGATCGCGAGCGGAGAAAAAGGATTTCAGAAAGGCAGAGCGAGGAGCTGAAGGCGAAGGGATTCGCAAGTGGAGAAAAGTAAACAGAAGGTAGCCGGAAGCGGAACGCGAAAGGGATCGCGAGCGGAGAAAAAGGATTTCAGAAAGGCAGAGCGAGGAGCTGAAGGCAAAGGGATTCGCAAGTGGAGAAAAGTAAACAGAAGGTAGCCGGAAGCGGAACGCGAAAGGGATCGCGAGCGAGAAAGGCTGAACACAGATAGTCGGTTACGAGAAACCACATAGAACTAAAACACAGAGCGGACAGAAAGGGTAGAGGGACACAGGAGAAATTAACAAGCTCACGCCGAAAACGAGAGCTAGGAGGAATACTCAGAAAAAAGTACGAGCTACTCTGAGCGCTGGTAGAAGTGTAAGCAATACACAGATACAACGGGCCGAGCTGGAGGCGGGGCCTAAATTTATAGTGAAGGCAGCCATGTTGGGTGAGGACTAGAGCGTCCATCGATCCCACAGCTTCCACCCTCGATTCCTGACAGCCTTTTACTGACACAGCATTGGGTGTCTTTAAGTAGCTGGGGTGCCACAATGTAGCACTTCCAGGTGAACAATCTCAGGCTGGTATGGTTGTGACAGTTAACTGTCCCTTTTGTCATCATCATTGATTGTCAGCTGGTATGTGCCAGGCCTGTGTGCACTCCGCAGGGGTGGGATTTTAGGTGAAGTAATTTGCCACAAGCTGGGTATGGGCTGCCTCCCCACGTGCCCTTTCCCCTCCCATGCGCAGTGGCCGTGCATGTGGTTGGGGATGTGGGGGCACCACCATGTCCACCGGCACGCCCCGCCGGGTTGCAACATTGTGCAGGACACATGCTGCCACTATGATCCTGCACACTAGTGGGGGCGCATATAGCAGCTGCCCACCAGAGTGGTCAAGGGAGCGAAAGCGTGACTTGAGCACTCCGAATGTGTGCTCCACTATGCCCCGGGTTGCAATATGGGCTGTGTTGTATCTTACCTCGGGTGGTGTGGTGGAGTTCCGAATTGGCGTCATCATGTAGGTGCTCAGAGGGTAGGCACTATCCCCTAGGGAGGTGATAATGGTTGTCATTAGTGGGGTTTTCACATTTCTCAGTGTCTGACATGCATGCATGTGCAGAGGCATTTATACTCACCAATTAGCCATGTGTCGCCATGTGTTGCCATGCCGCCCAGCTTCCAGGTCCCGGTTTAGGGGTGACATTCTGAATATGAAACTATCATGGTTGGACCCTGGATAGTTGGCATATACTGAGGTGATGATTCCCTTGGCATCACATACAACCTGCACGTTGATGGAATGCCAGTGCTTGCGGTTTCGATAGATGTGCTCAGTGGCCCTGGGAGGACGTAGAGCCACATGGGTGCAATCAATGGCACCTAGCACTTTGGGGAAGTGTGCCACCCCGCAAAAGTCCTGGACGACAGCCTGCCTTTCTGCAGGTGTTCTGGGCAGTATATGTGCCTGCGGACTGAGGGGCGTGCAGTCATGATGGCCAACACCTGGTGTAGGCAGCGTGACTGCGTGGACTGTGAGACACCCCCAACTATGGCACTTGTCCGCTGACATGACCCACTAGCCAAGAAGTGCAGTACATTGAGCACCTTTTTTTTATTATTATTTTTATTTTTGTTTTTAGTGCTTACGCACCTTTACAAAAAGAGAAAGAAAAACTTGTTTTTTTCTTACAATCGTTACATAATTGTCATGATGCCTACCCCCGGAGCACCAGGCCAGGCCCAGCACCCCCGGAAGCAGGCATTATGCCCTCGGGTAAAAGCCCAGCGGCCTCTTATAGGGGCTCTTTGGACTCAGTCCTGGCGCCTTTGGCGCCAGGCTCATGTTGGACATCAGTCCTGGCGCCATAGGCGCCAGGCTCATAAAGGGAGGTGTTTTGTGCACTTACCTGATGCAGACCATGCTGCATGCTTCAGACCTCCCTGAGACCTGAAAGGGACTATTTTTTCATAGGGACTATTTTTTCACTCGGGCGTGGCCAGGGAAGGATACATACCTAGTTGGGGAAGGATACATACCTGGGACTTCTTTGGAGGCTATTTAAGCCACGCCCAGACAGCAGCTCATGCTTCGCGTTGTTCTGCTTCCTGCAGCTTAACGCTCACCGTATCTGCTCCTGCTCCTGGACTCCAGCCACGCTCGCCTCGAACCTGGAAGACCTGCAAGGAAGGAAGAGAAGAGAAAGGTGAAAACCAAGGACTATTTCAAACTTCTTACCTGCATCCGCAATCTTCTCGCCAGCATCCCTGAAGAAAGACTTCCATTTAAAAGCATTGCGTTGCTCGCTGCAGCGCCACGCTTCACTCACCTGTCCTCGAGACATCTCCCGGCTCCATCGCGGCTGTCAGCATCGGACGCCACATCTCTGCACCTAGGGAAGAGAGGAAGAAACAAAAGGTGAGCAGAAGGAACACAGAAGGAAAGCCTGATTAACAGCCATAATACTTACCGGCTTTTCTTCCACATTTCGGGTCGGCGCCGCCCCGTTGGCAGGTACCGTACCCCGGCCCCTATGGGGAAAGGACAAGAGACATTTCTGGGGAATGATAAGGACATTTAGAGGGATCGCCCTCATCACTACTCACCTCGGCAGTTTAACCTCTCGACGCATCGCCTTCATTCTGCACCTGAAATAAAGGACAGATCACAGGTTAGAAAGACAACATAAAGGGGGCCTCACTTGAACTTTGAACTTTCATACTTACGGCGCATAGCTCAGGAAAGTCAAGTGGATTTTGCCAGCGCCATTCTGAAAACCAGTGAAGTAACTGGACGAACACGCGCCCCTGCACCAGAAGCAGGATGGAGAGTTCATCCTTCCAAACCATAAGGTGAGCTTAAACCGGGGTTTGGAGGAAGTTAGAGAGGAACGAAGGGGGAAGGGGGAAAGGGGGGAGCTAGCACACTATTCTGCAGACTGTTAATCCCCTTTCTCATCTGCAGAAGGATATTCCTACGGGCCAGGCAAGCACGATTTGGAGGTCCTGTCCAATCGGTGTTCCGGGTCCTGCGCATCACGCTAGAAGAGGCCACAGCAATCCAGACTAGACCAGCGCCCCCGTGGGAACCAGGTGAGCGTTACAATAATATCACATCAAAATGCTATCACAAATGTGAAAAATAAGGAAAGACCTTTTTCTTACATTCATTAGTTACATGATATCAACATCCACGTATAATCACATACATAAAAGGAAGACACAGCTTGTTTAAAGTTGGTTTAAAAATAGAAAAACGAAGAAGAAAAAACTTAATCGCTTGCCTATAAATAAAATATGTAGACATACAGCATAAGTAAAAATCGACATAACATTTTTAATAGAATTGCAAAAATATATTTTTTGTTTCCGCAACATGATCTTCATATAATATTATCTTTCTTTTTTTAACTAGTGACAAGTAAATTTAGCTTTTTTCCAAGGGGCTCAGTGCTTGGGAGCACAGGGTGGGTGATGTGAGGTCATCCTCCCACTCCCTGACCAGTTCTAGGATTATTTGTGGTGGAAACCTGTACCTCCCATACACCTGGTCATCAGGCATCCCAAAAAGGCTGGTCCTGGGTAAAAAAATGTGGGGCCTGGCTATCCTCCTCCTCCTGCGGTGTCCCACGACCACTGCTGCGAGGAACGGTATATTCATCATAGCGTATGAGCTTGTTTGTTGTTTGCGCACACTTTTATGCTGCGCGGGGCCGCTAATGCCTGCTTCCTGCTGGCGTACGTGTTTCCGGATTAGCGCGTCTTTTTTGGTGCATGGCTCATCCCTGTTTGATTCCATGAATACGTGTTGTTAGCGCGCTTGTGGGCGTTGCAAGCATTTACCTCCTGTACTTCCCCCGTAACACCCACATTTTCACGCGTTGTTTCCCTTTCCGCATGTTACGCCCCGTGTTCCACCTACTTTTCTTGTGTGTGCTACACGATGTGCGCTTTCCCTGTGCGCATTGCACACGCCGTTTAGTGACGTGTGCACCCATGTTTGCCACCCACAGATTTGGCGCACATCCCAGGTTTTACAAGCGCAATGCATTCCTTGAATCGATGAATGGCTGCGTGCGTGGCTTTAGCACGCGTGCGCTGCGATTTTCACGCTTGCGCTCCCTTTTTCGGCGCACATTTATTCCATGAATTACCCTGAACGTTTTTTCACTGAATTTCATAGGTTTTTATTAGTGAAATGTTTCATGATGTTACATCACTGTATGTTAGTTATTAATAGTCCTCTTTTAACAGCTATGAAAGAATTATAAACTTCCTTTGACAAACATATTTCTTGAAGGGCATACTGATGTGTGTCGTTATCAGCAGTGCATGCTGGGGATGCAAGTCATTGTTGAATTGCCCAGGGCATAAGGCTCGACCATGGCCCAAACCCCACCAAACCACTCCCGTTATCCACTGCACCTACCCTGCATCGTAGTTCACTTTCCACTATACCCTCATAATGTGACCAATGGCCAGTGCCCATGACTTGCAGCCATGGCCAGTTTCTACAATCTATGGTGCATGCGCTTCAGCCATGCTGTATGCCCCAACAAGCAAATCAGAGTAGACATGTGACCTTGCAGAGGGCCAGGCCCACTACCCGGGCACCAAAGTTATATCCCAATTTAATGTACTTATATATTGACACTTTGGAAAAAATAAAACACAGGACCGATTTGCAAACCATGCTTTCAGGTCCTTGCTGATGCTCCTCGCGTAAGTTGCTGCAATCTCGTCTAGCACTTCGGGCTTTAGCCGCAAGCAGAATTTATTTTCCCATTCAAATCTAGGGCTTCCACCATGCCACACGCCCCAACAAGCAAATCAGAGTAGACATTTATCCTTGCCGAGAGCCAGGCTCACTGCCCAGGCACCAAAGTTATATCAAAATTATTTGTATTTACACTTTGACACTTTGGAAAAAATAAAATGCAGGACCTAATTGCAAAACCATGCTTTCAGGTCCTTGCTGATGCTCCTCACACAAGTTTGCTGCAATCCTGTCCAGCACTTCGGGCTGTAGCTGCAAGCAGAATTTATTTTCCCATTCAAACCTATTGCGATTTCAAAAAATGTTGCCAAATAGCCGGCCCCTGGTGGCATGCCCACTTCAACCCCATTGCGGGTCCCTGGTGGCCATGGCCAGTGGCCTGATTGTCCAGGTCATGGGTTTCGGCCTTGACCCGACAATCTGGCCACTGCCCATGGCAGCAAGCTATACCTCCAGTCACCAAAGGTATATCACTATTTTTGTACCTACATTATAATACTTTTAAAAATAATAAAGCACGGACACATTTGAGAAACCATGCTTTCGGGTCCTTGCCGATGCTCCTCGCACAAGTTTGCTGCAAATCCGTCCATGTTTTATTTTTTTTAAAGTGTCAACATATAGGTACAAATAATAGTGATAGAACTAAGCCTCCACTTGACGAAATCCATTCAGACTTTGCACAAATATTCAAGGCTGGTTTTATAATCTTTTTGCAAACTTCCGTGCAGTTTCATCAAATGGCATAAAAGTTATAAGCCATCTAGAAATGTTGAGCCCGCCCCAATTTTGCCCTATCTTGACAGAATCCCACCAAAGTTTGCAAACAAATGCTCAGCTGAGTCAAAAATCTGTTTGCAACCTTGTACGCAGATTTGTCAAATGGCACCAAATGTATAAGCCGTTCAAACATTTTCAGACCCCCCTTTAATTTTGACCCCACTTGGCGAAACGGCACCAAACCTTTTAAAACATTTCGATGTAGGGTCTAAAATGGTATTGCAAAATGTCATGCAGTTTCATTGTATAGCACCAAAGTTATAAGCCATCCAAAAATTGCTCTTGACTGACCCTATAATGCAGAAATGTGCATGGATGTCCCCGAGCATCTGAAATGTTGCAACAATATAATTTCCCTCCACACATCCTCATGGACACTTTGCAGGAGTGGGAGGATGACTTGCAGCCCACCACTGCATGTTCACATGCCATCAGGGCATATGTGAAGCTCTTGGCTGCCTTGCATTGGTTTGCCACTGGATTCTTCCAGAGGATCAGTGGCATCAAAGCAGGCATAGCTCAGGCCACCCAATCACACATCCTGCACCAGGCATTATTAGCATGCATAACATCACACAGCTGATTACATGTCCACATGCCCCAAACCCAGGAGGAACGCAGAGAGGTGACACGCCACTTCTAAGCGGAGCAGCAATTCCTCCCGGTTGATGGGTGCAATAGACGGCACTCATGTTGCTCTTTGCCCCCTCAGGCTGCTGTGTATGTGTACCGAACCAGCACCGCTGGCACTGCATCAACGCCCAACTGGTATGTGATGCCAGTGGTCTGTTCTCAGATGTGACAGCCACATGATCAGGTGTCCTAGGTTGTGTGCACAGTTGCAAGCTGGACACTGTGGGAACTTGTGGCTGCTAGGTAAGTACAGAAGCGATCACCACATACTTGCATCCACACGCAGACATACATAGACACATGGGTGAATGCCCATCACAGCACATTCACACCATCACAGGATGCAGAGAAAGACAACATGCTCACATCACGGACTTGACATGAAGGAACACTCAATGAAGATTAAGCCCTATCATGTCCTTCATTACCCAGGTGATTCCAGTTACCCAGTGCGCACCTACAGCCGACATCTTACAAGCACCCTGCCATTACGATACAGCAAAGGTGCAATATGGCGCACAGGGTCACAGGCAAAATTGAGTACAGATTCAGATGCTTTGACCACACGGGGAGAGGGGTTCCTGTATAGGCCATACACTTGTGTGTGACATCATACAACCTTGTTGCTTGATACACATTGCAGTGCGCAGAGGCATACATGCTAAAATCGCATACCTGACCTATGACCCTAACCACATGTCAGGCCACCGACCCTGGAGGAGCATAGTGCGAATGTAGTGCAAGTGAGGGAGGAGCTGATTAACAGCTTCTTGACATGAGCATGTATGTATCTGAAAAGGTACAGTGAGCGTTGACAAGTGGCTGTCAATGATGAAAGCATGACACATGTTGAGTAACGCTTGTACAGAGTATATTGTCTGAGACGCCCCTGAACCCAGGTATGTGGACATACCAATACATAACTAACACACACGTTCCCTGCCACCACACCTCAACTCACACAACATCTATCTGCACGACTCTTCAATGACCACATTCACACACAGGCGTGCTGCCAGGAAATGCGTGCACAATGGGCAAACCCAAACAAGGAAGACATGTGAAGGTTGGGAGAACAAAAGCAGCATCATTGCGCACAACAACCATGCATGTGCGCCCGATCACAACTCGCTGCAACACAGTGTCCCAATGGTCATCCACACCAGTGAACATACGGAGCACACCACATGTCAAACTTAATAAATCGCCTGTAGAATGCACACACAGCAAGTACCGTTGCTGCAGGACACATGGTGCCCTAATGACAAGGCAGTGGAAAACAGAGTGCAATCCCTCCCCAGCGGCGCGACAGTGGGGGAATGAAACTCAACACTGCCTGATTAACCTGGCAGAAGATTGGCGGAGAATACACCTTCCCCAATGGACCATCCACCACCCATCCATCTGTTTTCAGCAAGGAAGCACTATCCCGCACTCCCAACATTCTGTCACACTGGAGGGAAGTAGACTGTGGCAAATCAGAGAGAGCAAAAGAGGACGTCACACCACGATATTTTTGTATATATTTGCATTTTTAAAGCGCTTACCCAGCCCTGGGGCATCGAGGCGCTGTTACATCAATATCTCTTTGTTGCATATTTATAATGCGCTTAATACCCAGAGGTTTCTAAGTGCGGACCCGGGCATCGAACCTGTGTTGCTTCGTGTCGTCTTGTTTCCAAGGGGAGCACCTTGCCGCTGAGCTTTCCTCCCCGGACTATGGCATATCGAAGTGCACGCATCATGCTTTTAGTTATCATTGCACCCACATGCACTGTTTCTGGCTGTGTCCTATGATGCCTGGCAATGGGCATGCAGGTGGGTCACCTCCTGCCAAGAAGCACCATCATTGGTGGGGGGCTTCTGGCCCGTTGGCTCTATGGTCACTGCGCCACTGCAGGTAACATGTCTGCCACCGTTGCTGTCTTTGCTGCATTCCACTGTAGGATCCCCTGCATCTCTGACGTGCACACTCTGCTTTTCCACACCAATCCTGAGCCCCCATACTCTGCTTTTCCACACCATGCTGAGCTCAGTACATGTGTTGGGCATGTTCTTGAAAGTTGCCATCAATGCACCCTCCCCACCAACATAGCACCAACTAACACACACACATGAGTCAATGCACTGACAACGTTAGTACTGGAAAGGAAGGAATGACCGTAACATGTGAGGGCGGAGTTGGGACTGGTGGCTTAGGACATGGAAGTGCTTAAAAAACCAGACACAAGAATTGAAGAAAAAAAAACAGACACAAAATGTGGAAAGCAGATCAAATAGTGCAGCCCATGTAAGAATCATATGAACAAGACAAGTATCTACAAAGTTAGTCAGAGGGCAAAATGAGACACATACAAACATAAGGAATTAAAACAGTGCACATTTGGCAAAGGAACAGATGCGGGATGGACGCATTAGGGAACAACAAAGCATATCCACAACACGTTCTCTGACTCCTTGATATCACTGTCCGCCACCAGGTACACCTCTATTTCCTCTTCCTTCACATCGCCAAGTAGTGGCCACTGCCTTGATGCTCAAGGAGATGGTGAATGAGGTACCCACTGTGTTGGACATGAACGCTACCCCCTGGGCATTCCTTGCAGAATGGGGGGTGAAAGTAAGAGCTAGTGCGGGGTGGACATGTGATGCGCCGGGCCAGTTGGTGGCACGCTGAAATGTTGTTGGATGCCTAAGTCACCTCTGTAATTTGCCTCTCATCCCTGCAATGTCCTCTCAGATGCCCCCACCTTCTCCCTCAACCCCCCCCCAGCCTTTGTCTGTCTCTCAGCTCCTTCCTCACCTCCCTTGCCACCTCCTGCAAGCCAACCCTGATGACCTTATGGTTCACCTGCAGGAACCCCAGCAACTGTTGGTAGAAATCCTGACTGGCACCTTCTGATGGTGGGACCTGTGTCATGGTGACATCAGGCTGGTCCCCTCAAGGTGTCGCTGCAGCAGTTGCATGGTTATCTCCATAGGTGGTCGACCTGTGGCCGATACAGATGGTCCAGGTGGTGGAGTGTTCCGTAGAGTCCCCTCTCCTGCAGGTGCACTGAACCCAAAGTGGGTCCCGTGCAGGGCAGGAGGAGGGGAACACTCCCAGTGCACTGGTGCTGGCTCAATGTCCAGAAGAGAGGCAGGACATACAGGAGAACATGGGTGCGAGACAGTCCAGGAAGAGGAGCTGGCCTCCAGCGGGCGGCTTGGGTTACAGGCCTGGGTCAGAGGGACACAGAGATGATGAGAGGGGAGGGAGATGGGGCAGAATGAGGCACAGGAGGCATGGCTACAGCAGTCCCTTGGGGGCTACGTGGCCCTGCAGACTGTGCCTGCTCATGCTCCACCTGCCCCGGCATCTGCGGCACCTCCATCTCCATCATCCTCCCCCACCGGCACATCCTGTGGGTGGGTGGGTCGCAGCTCTGGCACTCTTTCCCGGGTTACCCGGTGTGATCCTTGGCCACAGGGTTACTGGCAATGGAGGCTGCAAGAGAGGAGAAAGGGACACAGCAAGAGACACACGTCACTGGGATGTGGCTGACGCATGCCATCTACACATGTAACAGACTCAGAGCACATTTGCAATGTTTGATCCCAGGCCAACACTATCTGGCATTACAGGTGCAGTAATCATGCACCCCCCCCTCCCTTTCCCCTTGCACTTCTCGTTCTCGCACTTGCACGATCTGAATGACACAAGGCCTAGTAAGTTCGTTTGTCTTGTCCTCCCTCTGTCTTCTCTCCCTTGTCTTGTTGCGCCTAGAAACACTTTTATACAGGTGCGTTATAAATGACATATCATGACAGGACCCACAACACCCATCTGTCTGTAAGGGATGACCGAAGGGCAATTCCCGTCATTCGTCGGCACACATGTCGCTGCCACACCTCAGACATACGCCCCCATTTATTGTGCAGGTGTTTGCCAGTGCTCAGATGAACCATATGCCACTTCTATGCCACTCTGCAAGCAGATGGCAACGCTCTATTGACTCGAGATGTGTGTGTGTGTCAACGTAGCTGTAGGAGTGGCGTGTCCTGGAACCTAGTGTGCCAGGACTATTGCCCTGGTTAGCCTACGACTCCGCACCCCATACTGGCAAATGCACATGCCTGACATCATGTGACAGGAACCTTCGAAAAACCATACACACCCTGGGCATTGATGTAGTTAAGGAGACACAGAGCCATTGAGTGTATTGGGCCGGATAGGCAGGGGTGTTGCTAGGTCTGGAAAAGATCCGGGGCTAAGCTAATGTCGGGACTGGCGGGGCTCGGGGCTAGCTAGCCTTTTGGTTGTAGCCCCTGAGCTTCTATCCAGGGCTACAACCAAAAGACCCGGGGCTATAGTCCCCTCAGCCCCCCCCCAGGAACGCCTCTGGAGATAGGCATTGGCCACATTTCGGGGCATGGCTTGCCATACGATATAGGCGAGTATCATGGAAAAGCTGCCATATTCCGCACTACGCCACAAGTGTGCACTGACAGGGGACTGTGCCAATCACATTGCACTTATCACTGGCACGCTGCATCTCCGTGGACAGCAATCCAGATGTGTACATGCACTGCGAGCCACCCAAGAAGGAACTGTAGGCCAAGACATGTCCGCACTTGACCACGCTGCCAAGATGTACCACCGTTCATGTTACCCGCAGAGGCGTTGCTAGGGAGGGACTGTGGGGGCTGTAGCCCCGGGTGCTTTCGTTGCAGCCCCAGATAGAAGCTCAGCGGCTACAACCAAAAGGCTAGCTAGCCCCGAGTGCACACAGTCCCAACATTAGCACAGCCCCGGATCTTTTCCAGACCTAGAAACACCCCAGGTTACCTGTACTCCCTGGTCACATGCAGGCCATGTGTCACTGTATCAATGCAACCTGTGGCAGTGAAGTGAACGCTGCTCGCTGTTCTTCCAAGACATAGGCACGCACATTGCACACTTACGCCACGCCTGTTAACCAGCAGAAACCCCACCCCCATGATGGGCTCACTGTTTTACCATGCCATGTCCATTAGCGCTCATGCCATCCTGGCAGATACGCTGTAACACACTTACCAGGGATCTGCTGGGGCCTTCCGGTGTCCACGACCGTGTGGTAGTCCTGCGGGCTGATCCCGCGGAGTACCCCGAGTTACAGGGGAGTGATGCAAGGTCTCAGCATGGGCCACAGCATGGATCTTCTGGCCCCTCCTCAAGGAACTTCCGTGCCTTCTTGCCAGAGACCCGCCTGAGGGCACCCCAGCGCTTCTTCACCTCCTTGTCGTTGCGCTGGTAGACCCCACGTGTGCTGATGTGCCACGCTATCCTGGCCCAGGACTTGGCTTGTGCTGCCACCACAGTTTGCATCGAGCTGCAACTGGTTAGGTGCCCATGCTTGCAGAGCCCCTCTTCTCTCAGAAACACCACTTCCTGTTGGATGAAGTTGGGGTTCATCAACCCCACAGGTGGAGAGGAGTCATCATCCCGGCAGGTGGAGAGTTGCCTTGAGGTGTGGCGGGAGTGGGGGCGACTGCATGAAGGCATGGACGGTGGTGAGGAAGGACCACCCTCTCTTCTGTGTGGCTCCTCAGTTCCCACATGACTGGAGCTTCCTCTCCATCCCCTCTTCCTCGTCTGGAGTCGGGGCATGTCGTGTCGTGTGCAGGAGGGCCCTCAGTGACCTCGGCAGGTGCAGCGGGGACATTGCACTCAGCAGGGTGCACTGGTGCTGGTGGGCTTGATGGTGTTTGGGCCGCCCGTGGTGCACCCTCCTACCAGAGGTGTCCTCTCTGCTGGCATGTTCCCTCTTGGTCCTCATGCACAAACCATAGAGTCCTACTAGTGGGTCTGAGGGGACCCTGCCTCCACAACGTGCCCTGCTCCCTTCCATGACAGCAGCCTACCGATGAGCACATGGACTGACATTGACCAGGTTTATACGGTCACAAAGGTTTCTGGTCGCTATGCAAGCATACACCGGGAATGGCACCATCACAAGGGGGAAGTAATGCAATGCCATTGTGGAGATCCCATTTCATCCAGGGTTAGATCCCATCATCCGCACATGCCCCGGATGTGCTGCATTCACACTGCACGGAGTGCAGACCTGCCCTGTCTGCTGCCTTAAACCTGGCACTTGCAAATTGCTGGCTGCACTACCACTGTTTGGTTGCCTTTATTATTTATTTATTTTTATTTATCTGTTTCTCCTCTGCTTCGCACTTTCCACTTCTCCCCCCTTCCATGCACTTTTCCCCTCCTCCATGCACTTGCGCGTTCTCAATGTCACTGGGCCTAGTAAGATCGCTGTTTTGTTCTCCCCTGTTCCCCTCCCCTCCCTTGCCTTGTCGCGCTCTGAAACACTTGCGTACGAGCGCGATAGAAATAAAATATCAATATCAATACATCAGAGTGCTGTATACATTGACCTTAGATTCACCCACTCATGGACACTGACAGAGACACACTCTTACCTGCACATGGACAAGGGCACACAAACTAGTGAAGATTTAAATGAATGCATTCTGATGCACACTTGCGGAACAGAACACTGCAATGTGCTTGCTGTCATGTGTACATGTAGGGGACAGCTGGACCCTAACATTCAGAAATGCAAGACAGGCAACACACATGACCCCACGTAGTAAACGCTGCACGTGACATATAGCGGTGGCCCACTTGTTTCCACCTGCATCTGCCATGGGAACAGGTGGGTCATCCTACCGAGGGACTACTGTCATGGGACATATTTGTGCAACAGACATCCTGCACTGGAGTCGGCGGCTGCCCTCATTTGCATTGCATCCACTGAGATTCTTGACCAGAATTAGTTCAGGGGCCTGCTAACTTTGCCACTCCAGATGTGTTGGTATAGGATGCCCATCAGCCCAGTATGCACGGCCAGAGGACATGAAGGGTCAGACAGACACATGCCTCCTTTGCGTTCATAATAGACCATTCGTTTAGTTTTGGCTTTAGAGGCCTAACAGAACTAGCCAGACTTTTGTCACCTGAAAGGGTAGGCAGATCAAGACTGGTGCTATGCAGTCTGTGTAGACATGACGTGTCATGCTGCTAGCATAGCTAGCAAAAGCACATTGCCTGATGTAATAGAGGCTGCAGCGCTGTGAGATGGATTGCCACGCTTAAAAAGAATATCAAACGTCAGAAATCTGTGAGTCAAATCTTCCATATTTAATGTACTCAGTTCATTCACTAAATGGAGGAGAGATGACAAAGGGGATTGACAGGGGGTCAGAGAGAAGACCCTCGACGTTCTCAGACTTCATTGAAGCCCCACTGAGGCATTGGGGGTCATTATGACCCTGGCAGTAGCAGTACCGGCTGCCCCTGTAGCCATGAATTTTCCAGCGCCGGGAGTGGGCAATAACCGGGGCATTACAGCCCGGCAGACCTGGTAATTGCCCATTACCGGACATCGAAAAATATTACTCCCCATTCCCATTTGAGTCCCATTGGACTCAATTGGAGTGGGGAGGTTGGATGCACGGCACCATTCATGAATGATGCCGGTGCACCCGTTAAGATCTGCCAGCGGGTGCCGTTCCACCCGCCAGGTCAGTCCTGGTGGTCTGAAAGCCACCCGCTCGCAGACCTCCTAGTTTTCCGGTCCGGTAACAACGGTGCCGGTAGCTTACCGGCACCGTTGTTACCGGACCGGCAAACTTGTCTCTCTATTATGCTGACCTGACGTGCGATTAGTGCAGCGAAGGTGCAAAGACTCAATGATAAAAAGAAATCAATACTGAAGTGCTCTTAAAAATGACATACATTAAAACTCACATTATGAAGTTCATTCTAAAATGTACAGCTTATAGCAAAATCAGGTGCCACTACTCAACTGAGTGTCAGTGTGCCATACACACATTATAATAGGCTAAACAAAAGAAAGAGACACCGCCAGCTGTCCTATATCAGCACGGGTGGACTGGCCTATAGGCAATTCTGGAGATTTCCCGGTAGGCCTCTGCACTCTGGGCCTCTTTTGTGTGGTATTTCCAAATGTTCCCATAGGAAAATGGTTGGCTTGCTGGAAATGCTGGAAATGTTTAATATGGGGCCACTTTGAACATTATTTCCAGGGCTTCTTTTGGTTCCCAGTCCACCCCTGTATATCAGTGACTCTTCTGTCAGATTTTCATTTGCATTATAAACATCTCAGTTTTTAACGAGAGCTTCTCTTTGTTTACTCCCAGCTCATTCTTATTTTAAATGCACAAACCCAGATATACCAAATGGTGACCTTGTTCTATCTGTTTCTTGTTAATGTCCCATTTTAAGTGGTTAGGTCTGGTCGCTCTTTTAAAGACTATTATCCTTGATTTAGTTGCCTTTACCTTCAAGTTGTTTTTCACTGCAAAGTGTCTCAGAATATCAAGACTTGGTTGCAGACAAATAGGGGTCGAATTCAACAAAATTATGTCACCTGCATAAGCCATCCAGCCTACCAATGAGCCTTGCAGGAAACAAGTTTGCTTTGTTCAACTCTTCTTGGATTTATTTTTTTAAATATTTTTATTTGAGTATTTATAAAGCGCCTCTACAGCAAAGGGTGTTTCAAGGCACCACAAGACAAACAGAAACGGGGGTCGGGGGCAGGGGAGAAAACAGCAATAACAGTCCTATTAGGCCTTGTGCCATTCGGATCTTGCAAGTGCAGTAACACGTGCAGGTGGGAGGGGAGTGGGGAGCAGGGAGGAAATGCTGGTCAGCGAGGAAGGGATAATGCTAGGGTGGGAGGGAAGTGTGGGGCAGAGTGGTGGCATACAAGGGCGGGGGGGCTAGGAAAGTGCTAATGGGAGGCCAGTTGGACAAGTGCCAGGGGATGCGGGGAGTGAGGACCACATGCTAAGTGCGAGGACGGGGTGACCAGACTCGGTAGGGATGCACACCTCATTAGGCAAGTCAAGGGAAGGGGGCCCGGAAGGGCAAGTGCCGTTTAGGGGGGTGGGGGCGTGCTCGGGTAGACTGGGCGAGGAGTGCCTGGTGCCCTGTAGGACCCAGAATGGACCAGGCAGCCAGTCGAAGCGGCAAAGGGGGGCATTAGCAACGGAGGGGGAGAGGGAAGGAAGAATAGAAAAGGAGGGTCTTGAGAAGCTTCCGGAACTCAAGGAGTTCTGGCTCAAGCCTGAGAGAGGCAGGGAGGCCATTTCAGAGGGACGCTCCTGCCAAAGAGAGCAATCTACCCCCCACTCTCTGCTTGGAATAGCATCTGCTCTCCAGAGAGTTGGAGATAGAAGACTGAAGGACTCTAGCAGGGAGGTATTTAGGGTGATTGAAATGGATGTAGTTGGGTCACAGGTCCCAGAAAGCATTGTGGATGATGCAGAGGGTCTTGAACTTTATCCTCACAGCCACCGGGAGCCAGTGGAGAGATGTGAGGGCTGGAGAGATGCAGTTCCTGGGCTTGATGCCAAGGATAAGTCTTGCAGTCCTATTTTGGAATAGTTGAAGGGGGCAAAGGGAGGATAAAGGCAGATTGAGGAAGAGGCTGTTGCAGTAGTCCAGCCTAGAGAGGACCAGAGCTCTGGAGACACTGAGTTTCTGGGGGAAGGTGAGGAAAGGGAGAATGAGGAGGTGCAGCTGAAAGTGGGCCTTCTTGTCAATGTCCGCGATGTGAGGAGAGAAGGAGAGAGAGGAGTCGAAGATGACGCCAAGATTTTTAGCCTCTCAAGAGAGTGAGGGGCGGGGACCCAAGGAGGGTGGCCAGAGAGTAGGAGGGAAGGAGGGAGCAGGGTTCCCAATGAGAAGGATCTTAGGGCCTCATTCCGAGATTGGTGGTAGTCATGGCGCTATTTGCGCCATGACTGCCACCAATAACGGGACCGAGTCTGGTGTGGTGCAATGGGGATGTACCGGTCTAGTCCAACCCTGGCGGGACCGGTAAGTCCCCATTGCACCAACCATTCCCCATTCCCATTGAGCCCCTATAGGGCTGAATGGGAATGGGGAAGGTGATATTTACGGGCCTGTTAATGGCAGGCCAGTAATTGGTGGCCTGTTCCCCTAACGGGACCCTTAAGGGGCGTGTGGTCCGACCACGCGTCCCTAGCTGTTCCTGTTAGGGGACCTCGGAATCGGGCAGTAGGGGATTACCGGCACTGGTATCCTTACTGGTGCCCGGTATCCCCTACCGCCCAACTTGGAATGAGGCCCTTAGTCTTACTGGCATTAAGGCAGAGATTGTTAGCAGTGCACCATGCCTGAATAGCAGTCAGATAGTCCGGAATTACAGAGGATGAAGAGGAGGCAGTGGAGTGAAGCTTGAATGAGAGCTGTGTGTCGTCGGCATAACAATGGAAGTGAGGAGATCAGGTGGAGATCAAGTGGGCCACAGGGGCAAGGTAGATGTTGAAGAGCCATGGTGAGAGAATAGAGCCCTGAGGGACGCCACAGGTAGGGAGTGTGGTGGAGGAGAGGATAGGGCCCAGTTGAACCTGCCAAGGTCAGTCAGATAGGAAGGAGGTTGGCCAGCCCAGTGCCAGGTCCATGATGCAAAGGGTATCACGGAGCCGATTATAAGGGTGGCATGATTGACCATATCAAAGGCAGAGGAAAAATCAAGAAGGTTGAGAATGGAAGGAGAGTTGGAAATGAGGTTTGAGAGCATGGACTCGCCCATGGACCCGCCCTAGGGCTGCTAGTTCACTCAGCCATGTAACTGTACTACCAAGACTCCCTTACCTTCCTCTCCTTGGGTTTAGATCCCTCCTTCTTTTACACTTTCTCTTCCCTTCTTGAACCTTCACTCCCCCCTGCCTGTTTTAAACTGAAAAGTCAAATTTGGGTGTGTTTTAGAAAGTCAAATTTGGGTGTGTTTTAGAAAGTCAAATTTGGGTGTGTTGGGTGTGTTTTAGAAAGACAAATTTGGGTTTGTTTTAGAAAGACAAATTTGGGTGTGTGGGGTGTGTTCTAGAAAGTCCAATTTGGGTTTGTTTTAGAAAGTCACATTTGGGTGTGTTGGGCGTGTTTTAGAAAGTCAAATTTGGGTGTGTTGGGTGTGTTTTAGAAAGTCACATTTGGGTGTGTTTTAGAAAGTCAAATTTGGGTGTGTTGGGTGTGTTTTAGAAAGTCAAATTTGGGCGGGTTTTTCATTGTACTTGGCCCTCAATTGTAACCTACTAGCCCAGTGACTATACCATACTGCTGCATTTTCTTATTTCTCCCACTGCCCCCTCTCTCTACCTGCCCATGGCACGATCTGTTTTTCCTATCTACTCAAACTGCTTTACTATCAACTATCCTTCCCTTCTCACTATGTCTGGTAAAAAGAAACTTAAAAAGGATATCTTGGCCTCCAACCCAGGTCTCCCCATTACTGATACCTATTCCAGCGCTTCTACCAGACAAACCCTCACTGACATCCTCTTTGTCGTTCCTTCGCCAGATCTCTGGACCCCCCATATGATCTCTGTGCTCTGTCCTGTCTCTTCCTCTCCCATTAATGGTGGCACCCGCTGAGAAGTTCGTATGGATTCCTTTCACTCCTCCAGTGTCATCATTAATGTCTACCTAAATGGCACTGTCATGGTGCAAGGTTCTCAGGCCAATCTCCTTCTCCTTGATAGGCGATTCCCTCGCCTCATCAACTTCCTCTCATCTCCAGCTATACCCTAGTCCCCTCCCTTGGCTACCTTGCCCTTTTCTCCTTCCTCATCTTCCCCATCTCATGCTCCCTCCACTCCTCCGCAGGGTGTACCTCTGATTTGTACCCCTCTCCGGAAGGTCTTTAAGGCTGGCAACCTTCTTCATCTTGCCACCCTCAACTCCTGCTCTGCTGTCAAACATTCCTCTCACATCAGCCACCTCCTAGAAGAACATGACCTTGATGTCCTTGGTCTTACCGAGACATGGTTCACGGCCAGCTCTGTCACAAGCTTTGACACTCTCCTCCCTGACGGCTACAAGATCCTCTCTGCCCCTAGATCCACCCTGCCCGGTGGTGGTATAGCCTTGATCTTCCCTGAGTGGATTCCTGCCTCTATTATCCTGTCATCTTTCCCGGATAATTACAGAATCAAATCATCGCAAACAATCACAATTCATTAGTATAAGGGCCTCCGGAAATAGCCAAAACCCAAGCTAAAATAAAGAAAAATTACTGGGGGCCAACTTGGCGAAAGGACATTGTCCAGTTAATCGCAACCTGTGGCACCTGTGCACAACACAAGTCCCAAAAACAAAGTCCTGCAGGTCTGCTACGTCCTTTAGAAGTACCCCCAGCACCTTGGCATATGCTATCAATGGATTTTATTACAGACCTTCCCTCCTGTAATGGATACAATACCATCTTAGTCATCGTAGATCTGTTTTCCAAAATGGCACACTTTATTCCCCTGAAAGGTCTCTCAACTGCTTCTACTCTGGCTACCGTGTTTTTGGAACAGATCGTCCGGCTACATGGGTTCCCATCAATATTGATATCAGACCGAGGAACTCAGTTTGTCTCTGCATTCTGGAAAAGGTGTTGTAAAATTGCAAAAATCGACCTCCGGTTATCTACAATCCATCACCCCCAAACTGACGGTGAGACCGAATGGACTAACCAGACTCTCGAGCAATACATAAGGTGTATGCTGCAACAAACCGAGGATACCTGTGTCTTGATATTGGGCAAAATCTTCCTCGGGGCCAGCCCTTTGAGAGCAAAAATACCCAATTCAGCCCAAAATACAGGTTCTATTGTGCTGAGCAGTGATCTCATGCTAGTGACAAATGACACCCTCAAAGCTTTAGCATATTTATTCTAAGCAGTGAATTTCATATACATTTGGTATTCAAGTTACAGAATATTACAAAGCATAACACTTAGAGCAATGCAAAATATAGTGAAACATGGAACTTAGATAAACATAGAGAAACATAGAGAAATATAGAGAAACATAGAGAAACACAGTCTTACGTCCCTTTAATCAGCACTGGGGAGACCTTGGGCCCTCATAAGCTAGCTGTAAACAAGCCCCGCTCAGAGGACAATGCTGAAGGACACCGTGAGAGCCAATTCCGGGCACCTGACTGTACACGAATCAAGTCCACAGGCGATCTCCCCCTGATCCATGTGTGCATGGATATTTTATAACCTCTTGCTGTCAGTCACCATGACGCACAGTTCCAGAACTTTCCCTGTGCAACTGGCTCATGGAAAAAACCCAGCTCTCTCTGAGATGCTCCCTGCTCGCTCCTACCCCCTCCCTTGTTCCCATCTGCGCTGGCTGAGGAATGTCTTATCAGTACCTTCCCAGAGAAAAGGAAGATTAGCTTGGAGCCAGGGCTAACGTTAGTGAGGCTGAATATTCTAAGGGAAGCAGGGATGTATTAACCCCATCTGCAAGCTCTAAAAGGCATGCACTCATAGCTTAGTGTTTATAGCGCTTAAGACTGGCTATCTAAGCGCTATATAGGTGCCATGATGTTCCAAACACTCCAAAAACCTATTAGCTACATGGCTAGGGGCCCTCCCTGCCTGTCTATCAACAATGTGACCTATTTCATACTAGGCCTGCATATTCCTTGTAGCTCACTACTGCATAATGGAAGTGCTACAACAGACTACTGTCAGCATTTTTAGCACATACTTTGAATACACTATTGGCTTTCAGCGGCTAATGCTGTCATCTAAAGCCCTGATTGGCAAGGTTGCAATTTCGTGTATCACTACATTCCACCCCTATTCAACGTTTGTGCGACAAATGCTGACTAATACCTATCAACATAGTATTTAGTGCAGTGATAAAGACCTAGGGGCTTTGCAAGAGGTTTAAGCAAGCTATCTTCTAGCGGTTAGTTAGCGTGGCATGCAAGGTAAAACACTACCTAAACAAAAATGTACACAAAGTGAACAGTGACATATACCCTTGCCAGAACCTGGCCTACACAAAAATACCTACGCCAAGTGAACATGGACATTTACTCTAGCCAAAACCTGGCCTACACAAAAATACCTAAATCAATTTTGTATTGTCAGTTAAAAAGCAGCATGCAGTTAAAATGTCAAGGCAATCCAGTGTAGTCTAATCTACAATGCACTATTGCATTTATGTATGGTTACCAATTCTAAAACCTGGCAGCCTTTCACCCTAAGGGCCTACCCTCCCCCTGATCCCAGGGCATTCAAGCGTGACTATGGGCTGTGTGACTAGACACTTCCCCCAGGTAGGTGGAACCCAACCAGAAACCATCTAATTTCGTGAACAAGGTGAACCCATGGGCACCAGGTTGTCTAAATAAAAACAATTCTACTAATTTACATCAAAGCATGGCATGTGTTATTCATGCAATCAAAAGCAAGCAATTCAATCCATATGTATGCTGGTAACTGTAGCTCTGCGTGCCAGTGTGTGGAGGATGGTCGCCCCCACCCAGTAAAAAGCCAACACCTGCTGATTTAACAATGTTTGCCATACAATGCATTGTGTGTATTTAGCAGTCTTGTTGACCTGCCCTATGGCAGACAAAAATGTCTTCATGTCTAAAATTCTGTTATCTTCAATTGGCTGTCAATACTTGTAGCAGTGCTGGGCATATCAATGGGCCCCACTAGGCCAGAAGTTCTATAGCAGAGCTGGCATCAGAACCCATAGTGGCTAGCTTATAGTGCACAGTTTCTATGTCACAAGCATATAAAGCTCCTGTTACTCCCCGCTGCTCCTGCAATTAATGAATCTAGCTCCCTAGCTACGCGCACTCTAGTGATGGGCCATAGAAATGGACTCCATTTGTAGCAGCTTGGTAGTATTAAGGAAACATTGCATCATAAATCTATGTCTAAGTGTAGCACTGTAATAATGAAGGTGTGCATTACCAGTCTACAATTTACATGTTGTCTTACCACTGGAAAATCTAACAGGTTCACAGTGTCTACCTTCTGTGACTTGGAGAATACCCTTCTTCAAGTGGGATATCTACCATATACAATATTAACTTTAGCCACAAACACCATACTACTATCCGGCAGTGGCTGTTTCATCACACCATGGAAAAAATTCATTTAGTCAAGTTATAGTTCATTAAATCTTGGCGAGAACACTCGCTGCAGTTCTTGGTCAGAAAAACATCACATTAGACAAATTAAACAAATGGTATCCATTCAGTGACAAAAGATGCCTGACAATGTGCCAGGCCAGTACTCTAGCAATTCCATGTGGATACTCATTTGCAGCGCTTTTCCAAAGAATTATTCCAAATGTTTACAATCAAAAGGTGACTCTTTGCATTAGTGTGCTGGAGACAGCTGTCCCCACAAAAACATGAAACTGGTTGGTTTAACAAAAACCGTGTCACACTCTGTGTCATAAAAATCAAACATCAAGTCAGTCATGGTTTCATTTACCTGCCTTAAGCTGGCTGTAAAAGTATCCAGTGTTTCAAAGATTACCATTTCAAATTATAGCTCATACACTTGGCAGCATTACTTCAATTAAGAATCTTAACCTACGCACAGGTGACTTTGATGTGCGCACTCATCTTATCTCAAAATTAATTACACTCCTGCTTGCATAATTCTGCTGCCCCAACAGTTCATAAATCATTCTCCTGCCTACGTGCAATGTAGAATATTTTTTTTTTCAAAAAACAAAACATCTCTGGTTAAAGCCATTCAGTTGGAAGAGTAAAACCATTTGGTTTTTTCAGATTCATCTCAACAGTGCATTTAAAAACCATTTTTCAATGTGTTAGCATTCAATTGCTGTGTCACACAGCTGTATGTGGTGCCTGATGTTACAGTCCACAATTCATTGTCCATAGTCCTTTAAACAAGAAAGGGCAAAACATGTCATTTAAATGTGTAGCATCAAATACTTGATAATTAGCCAAGTCTGCATCGTGCCAGTTCAGCAAAAGTTATTACTCTGTTGGACACTATTCGCAGGTTACAGCATTGAGTGCGGTGCAGGGCACGTTAAAGTTGAAATAGCATGTCGCAGTGGCTCGCTTTCTCTGAGAATGCGTCTGACCCTTCTTTGATCAGTGTCACCCACAAACTGCACATTATCTTCCTATATTATGAAATGTCTTGTCGTGCTTTGCCTAGGCAAAATACAAACAGAAATGTTAGGATGTCATCAAAACTTCAATATCAGCGTTATCCACCCCTTCCCATAATACCACCCCCATCTTCAAAAAGTCTCATCAGGTAACTACACACTTTGTCATTGCTACTGCAATTATTTATCACCTTTCTGCATGTTTCTGGGGGCTTATTTACACTCAACCATACGGGGTGTAACTGCCTAATCACAAACTCATTTGTGCAATGCAATCATAGCTGGTCAATGGTACCTCAGACTGATCTGTGCTTTTACAAAGCCATATAGTAAGTACCCAGGTCGCACAATGCTTTTCTTTTTCACCAAAGCGATCACCAATGCCAGGCGCCAACTTGCTTCCAGTGTCCCATGATCTTGGTTTAGGTTGCCCTGCTGGCATCACTCCATTTTTTCAAAGGGCGTTTGCTGTTTTTGAACCACTCCTTTGAGTGCGATAGTCTGAGTCAGTTTCTTTTGTTGCTTCAACAAATCATTCATTCTTGCACTAAGCCGTGTGGCTTCTGGATCATGGCTAATGTGCAGTGTTCATGTTGTACTTCAAAGCCCCGCTCTGCATGTTGTCTCTTGCAAAACGGCTAAGCACTTTTGTCAGTTTTGCTTCCATCTGGAAGGCCATAATGTCTTTGTCAGTTACTCCATCCCTGGCAATGTAGCTTGCAGTTTGCCAGATGTGTATTTTCTCTTCTCAAAGCGCCTAGAGGTTTCTTCTCCAGTGCACAGCGCTTTACTTCAGTTCACATCACATGGAGCATTGGAATGCAGCTTGCACAGCAATAGCGTTTTACTTCACTTCACATCACATCACATGGGAATGCGGTTTGCACAGTAATGTCTGTTGGAATGGGCAGCTGTCTTTTCTTGGCCCATTCACAGATGCATAGGTAAATGTTCAGATGTGATGTGTCCGTCTGCCATCCTGCATGAAGCCTTTGCTCCGTACCACAGTTTACTGGGCAAATTCTTTACTTTTTGAACAGCTCTCTGTTTTTGCTCCCCCTTCCTCAGGAATGCAGGCATGTTTATCTTTCGTGTGCACCTGGCAGCGCCATTAGCACGCAGCTTATCTCTTTTGCCTATAACTCTTATACTGTGGCGGCTTCACTCGTTTCAGACAATTCATCCAGATTAACTCTTTCTTGTACTGTTTCTGCTTTTGTTTGCCTTCACGCACCTCGCCCAAGACAGCTTCAAGGCACAAGCTCTGCACACACAGCAAGACTCTTGTTTTCAAAAGCGGCACTTTTCTTGTCATTTTTCTACTCCATGTAATTTTGCAAAATGTCAAAGCGTCTTTTTTTTCTTGTAATGTGCGATCTTTCAAGAGAACTCACAACCCATTAAATCTTTGTGCTATCTTATCACACACAGATGTTTCATTCTGTTGTACCATTGCCAAACTATAACCACTCAGTTCAGTGCATTTAAAAAATAAAAATGCCATATTTAGTGCAGCTCCCTGCACGTTTTTTTTTTCTGCAAGAACAACCCACACTCTATTGCTTGTGGGCTGTTTAATGTGTCAACAACATTTTTCCCCATGTATCACAGTCAACAGGTCACTATTTTCAAAGCATACATCACTTTTATAAGGCAACAGCACAAATCCATGGCATAGCATGGGATCAAAAAATACTCCAGGGGCAATTTAGAAAAATATAAATTGTTTTTCCCCCCAACCATTGCAAACTGATTCTGCAATTTCAAATCAGTACACAAAAATCGAAAATCCAAATAACATTCACTCACTTTCCTTTTAAGTGAGTCTCTCACCCAATATAAGCATGGCACAGCCTAAAATGCAATATAACCATTTTAGTGTGTTTCCTTTAAACAGAATTTGCCACCATTAGCACATGGAATTTTACAGTTGCCAAAAGAAAGAAAAAACTCTTTAGGCTCTCAGCACAGATGTTACTCATTCTCCTAAGCATGGCTCATTCCCCTTCCTCATTATTCAGGAATGCCAACCCTTCAAAAGCATATATCAAAAAAAAACGAACCTTCGCCTCCGAACATTACAGCCCCCACTCGCTAGCACACTGGGGCTGAGTCAATGGTTAAATCACTATTCACAATTTGCATGTCAAATCCCTGCAATTATTTTTTTTTTCCTGCCCTCATGACAGAATAGAGATGAGAACTCCGTCTCATTATGCATTCCAAATTACAACTTTAAACTTGGGAAACCACATGATAAAATTCTTTTTCTAATTGAGCATACATCTTTCTTAACCATTCATCGGAGTGCTTTAAACAAAGCCATTTCCCGCTCGTTTATTGCCTTGTACTCCCTGGCACCAATCCCATGAAGGGAGTCTTAACCACACAAGCTATCGGCCACGGCAAGCCGACACAACATTGCTGCCTTTTGAAGTCTCAGAGCTGCAGTGAGACCATCAAGGAAATGCGACAGCCTGCTCCCCACTCTACACTGTGTTCTCTCACACCATTTGTCATGTCAGCATGGCACTGCTCTTCACAATCCCACAAAGCTGCCACCAAATGTCTTGATATTGGGCAAAATCTTCCTCGGGGCCAGCCCTTTGAGAGCAAAAATACCCAATTCAGCCCAAAATACAGGTTCTATTGTGCTGAGCAGTGATCTCATGCTAGTGACAAATGACACCCTCAAAGCTTTAGCATATTTATTCTAAGCAGTGAATTTCATATACATTTGGTATTCAAGTTACAGAATATTACAAAGCATAACACTTAGAGCAATGCAAAATATAGTGAAACATGGAACTTAGATAAACATAGATAAACATAGAGAAACATAGAGAAACATAGAGAAACACAGTCTTACGTCCCTTTAATCAGCACTGGGGAGACCTTGGGCCCTCATAAGCTAGCTGTAAACAAGCCCCGCTCAGAGGACAATGCTGAAGGACACCGTGAGAGCCAATTCCGGGCACCTGACTGTACACGAATCAAGTCCACAGGCGATCTCCCCCTGATCCATGTGTGCATGGATATTTTATAACCTCTTGCTGTCAGTCACCATGACGCACAGTTCCAGAACTTTCCCTGTGCAACTGGCTCATGGAAAAAACCCAGCTCTCTCTGAGATGCTCCCTGCTCGCTCCTACCCCCTCCCTTGTTCCCATCTGCGCTGGCTGAGGAATGTCTTATCAGTACCTTCCCAGAGAAAAGGAAGATTAGCTTGGAGCCAGGGCTAACGTTAGTGAGGCTGAATATTCTAAGGGAAGCAGGGATGTATTAACCCCATCTGCAAGCTCTAAAAGGCATGCACTCATAGCTTAGTGTTTATAGCGCTTAAGACTGGCTATCTAAGCGCTATATAGGTGCCATGATGTTCCAAACACTCCAAAAACCTATTAGCTACATGGCTAGGGGCCCTCCCTGCCTGTCTATCAACAATGTGACCTATTTCATACTAGGCCTGCATATTCCTTGTAGCTCACTACTGCATAATGGAAGTGCTACAACAGACTACTGTCAGCATTTTTAGCACATACTTTGAATACACTATTGGCTTTCAGCGGCTAATGCTGTCATCTAAAGCCCTGATTGGCAAGGTTGCAATTTCGTGTATCACTACAACCTGGAAGGACATATTTAGGTTATCAGAATATGCATATAACAACTCCATTCACACCAGTATGGGACAAAGCCCATTCTACATAGTGTATGGTCGACATCCACGGACATCCATTTTTGACCCACTCGAATCATTAGAAATGCCTGCTGTAACAACATTACACAAAACCATCACCCATGTTTTTAAGGAAGCAGCAGAGCATCTTGCCAGAGCCAAAGAGAACCAGAAGCAGTTTTTCGGATCGACACCGAAGGGAAGCTCCCAACTACCAAGTATGTGAAACCTGATAGTATGGAGAAGCCTGATTTGTTATCATTATGGAATCATTACCCATTATTACAGAATCATTACCCATCATTACCCATTTAGGGATCCAGTTATCCATCATTGCATCCTGTTTAGTTATCCATCATACATTCTGATTAGTACTGATTAGTAGTGCCATTTGTATTTGCTTATAGAATGAGGCCTCTTATATTTGAAGTGCCATGTAGAGACACGTTATACATGTAGAGATATGTTGTTATGTTTTAGGTATGCATGTAGAGAGACAAGCATTGAGCATGCACTTAGAATATGCATTGAGCTTTAAGTATAGTGCTTGGTGTGAATGAATGTGTTAGGCACTACATTCGGATTGAGAAAGAATGAGGGCTATGGCATTATGAATCCTTCCTGAATGGAAACACAGAGAAGCGCCGCGGAGTGAAGGAAGTTGTTATGAGTTAGTGTGAAGAAAGGAATATAAACAGTTTCTTGGCAGGAAGGTCGTAACTTTGCCCGAGAAACAAATGAGACGGCCTGGCTTATCAGCATCTTGGAGGCCTTGTGTTCGCAGACAGCAGAGACAGAGAAGGTGGGGGCCAGGAAGCAGTGATTGCTTTTGCGTGGAGAGGAGAGATGGTCTGCTCTCTGAAGAGAGAGGGATTTCAATGGAGTGAATGGAGAAATATGAGAGATGGTAGGATGGTACCGCAGACAGAAGGAGATTATGGTATAGATATGTAGAAAATGTCACATAGACCAGAACACGGAGTGATTGAAAAGTATAAAACATGCAAAACAGACATTTAGGCACTACTCATATTTAGAATTGCTGACAGACAGAGAGGTATTTTAGCTTCGAGAGACGAGTGTAACCATGGATATGAATACGGCATTGAACAGTATAATGAGAGGTGAGGTTTTGGGAGTTTCTAGTTGTTGGAGATTTGGTAGTTGCTGCTCTCTGCTGGTCTGCTCTATGGGATGTTGTTGGAGATGCAGTTCTAGGATCGAGGGAGCTGACTCTGAGATTGAGAGAGAGGCGTTTGGTGTGGCATTGATGCAGCCTTGGCAGACCAGCTTGGGAGAGATTGATGAGCTTGGCAGAGGCTTTGAGTGACCAGACTTGGCAAAGGGAGCTGGAGAGGGGAGAGATGGGACACAATCGAGATGAGACCAAGGGAAGCTTGCACTTGCAAATGGGAAGTATGGTTTATGGCCTAAACTGATTGATAAGGGCAGACACTCGCACAGAGCTTTGGGTTTGGAGAAGGGGAAATCAGACAGGGATTGTCTTAGAGAGAGAGAGCGAGGAATGGTGTGGATTGGAGAGGAATGCTGAATGCTGACAATTGCCATATGTATATTGCATTAGACATGATAGATCCAGCTAATCACAGGCTTTCATTAGAAGCATGTAAGGCTTACAGCCATTACACTGCATGGTAGATTTGCACCAAAAGTATAAAAGGTACAAATTCGAGATTTTCATTATAGTAGTGTTTGCATCATGCTTTGCTATGGGCCTCATTCCGAGATTGAAGGCAGTCATGGCGCTATTTGCGCCATGACTGCCTCCAATGACGGGACTGAGTCCGGTGTGTTGCAATGGGAACTTGCCGGTCTAGTCCGACCCTGGCAGGACCGGTAAGTCCCCATTGCACCAACCATTCCCCATTCCCATTTGAGCCCCCATAGGGCTCAATAGGAATGGGGAAGGTGCTATTTACGGGCCTGCTAATAGCAGGCCTGTAATTAGCGGGCTGGTCCCCTAACAGGACCCGTAAGGGACGTGTGGTCCGACCACACCTCCCTTGTGGTTCTCGTTAGGGGACCTCGGAATTGGGCGGTAAGGGATTACCGGCACCGGTTTCCTTAACGGTGCCCGGTATCCCCTACCGCCCGACTCATAATGA
This sequence comes from Ambystoma mexicanum, assembly GCF_040938575.1. Lineage (NCBI taxonomy): Eukaryota > Metazoa > Chordata > Amphibia > Caudata > Ambystomatidae > Ambystoma > Ambystoma mexicanum. The sequence goes on from NC_090933.1 coordinate 73,714,167, forward strand.
CCCCCTATGTATGAATAAAAGTGTTTCTATTGTTGAATCGATTCATGTGTTTTCTTTGTGTCTTATGTTAATGTGTCCATAGGAGTAAGATAGGCGTAATCTAGGACTAACACAGTGCACAAAGGCCCTGAGATACAACAGCAGGGGGTGGCATAGTGATCCACACCCCCCAGGAGATTGTCTAAGACTGATGCATGGTCACCCACTAGGGGTAGGCCAAAGGCAGATTTTGTCTCACTGTCTCACAAGTCGGAGACAAGGTTTGGTTAGCATCCAAAAACATTCCCCTGAAAGGACCACAGGCGTTCCGTCCCAGATATCTGGGACCCTACACTATCAAGGCTGTGATCAACCCTGCGGCCATGAAATTAGAATTACCGGCCCACATGCGGATCCACCCGGTGTTTCATGTCTCCCTCCTAAAACCATTGAGACCAAGTACGCGGATCGATACTCCACCAGATCCCGAAATAATTGAAGGAGAATCAGAATACGAAGTTAAAAGGATCCTAGACTCTAAGATGGTCCGGTCCAAGTTATACTACCTCATAGACTGGAAAGGTTATGGACCCCGAGGTTGGACCTGGGAACCCAGTGAGCATGTCCACGCGCCAAGATTAATCAGGCAGTTCCATCGCAATAACCCCACTTAACAAGGGACGGGGGGAAACCACCCATGAAAGGGGCCTTGAGGGTGAGTGCTGTCATGGCCACAGGCCCCAGAACACAAAAACCACACCATCTAGTGATGGGGCAATGGGTCAATTGACTCACTTATGTACCTATTGGATACATAAAAACAGGGGCCCTGGCTGGACTCAGTCCTGGTGCCTTTGGCGCCAGGCTCATACAGAGATGTGAGCAGTAGCACATTATTTCAGTGCAGGAGTGATTTTACTTTATTTCAGTGCAGGAGTGCTTTTATTTTACAAGAACTTTCCAGGAGCTGAAAGCCTTTATTCCAGAGAAAATCTCATGTGCTGACTCGTCGGGTGTGGCTCCCTAGGCCTGGTCTTCATGTGCTGACTCATTGGGTGTGGGAGGATGTGGCAGGCTGGTTGAAAGTGGTGGGTGTGGCTTCAGAAGCTCAGCTATATAATCTGCCCCATCCTTATGGCACGTGCTTTGCGTTACTGTGCACTCGCGTGCAACGTGATGCTCACCGCCGCTTGGACCAGTTTACTTACCTTTGAAACCAGCGTTCTCCTGCATACTCACCTCCAGGAAACCGGTGCTTCATCGCTTCATCTGCAGACTCATCTCCTGACATCCAGTGATCTTGATCCCGATGCTGCAGCACCGCACTCCGCATCTACGAACTCGGACCCTGTGAAGAAGAAGAAAGACAAGGTTAGAACATCTGTCCTAGGGCCGTGCCGCATTTCAACCCTGCGCACCCCCTAGTTAACAACTTACCAGCTACTGTACCGCTGCAGCTTCATTTTTCATTCCCTCCGGCTGCCGCCTTGAGCTCCGCAGCTTCTGCGGGCCGGCAACATCACCTGCAAGGGAAGAAAGCAAAAGAGCAAACATCAAAAGTGGAACGGACAGCAATACAAGACAACAAATTTCACAATACAACAAAAACAGATGAGGAAAGACAAAGGCAAACAGGAACATTTACCTGAAGTATAGTGGCTCAGTCTCAGCAGGACTGGACTACCACATGCAAGGGACCAGTGAAGGAACTCGCTCCAGATCATACAAGCGCCCCTGCCAGAAGCAGCAGGACAGAGTGCTGGCCAAAACTAATCAACAGGTGAGCTTTCCAGAGACAGTGCATCCCACGGGTACCACGGTTTGGGGGAAGGGGTCTGGAAGGGAATCAGGCGCACAAGCTGGCATACTCACGCGCCCTTAGTCCAGAACAGCATCACCTATTACCACCAGTCACCACATAAGCACAGAGGGCGAAGTCAGACACGAGTGACCTCACCCTCGGGAGGGCTGCAACCATGCCCCAACGCCTCTGCAGAGACCACGTGAGCCTTTCAACAGCCCCCCCTTAGGCACTCCATGGTGACACACACTGCCCCAGCTCTACGCCGCCCAGAGCGGAACACCACCACGCCAGGGTCCAGTCTCACCCGCTCCTGGGCACTCGAGGAGGTCCCACCTGTAGCGGGAATTTCAGACTGTGTTGGAGGAGCGCAGCTTCGAGCAGAGGACTATCCGGAGCATCAGCACCCACAAGATGATCCCTCCATCGGTCGCCCAGACACACTCAACCAGTTCTGCTGACTATAGGGGGGTGTCGACTTCAGCGGAGGGTTGGTCCAGACTGCGGGCTCTCCCTTTGGGGGAGCCCCCCTGCTGGAGGAAGCCGGAAGTCTAAACACTGCGCACAACACCCTGAGAAGCCTTCACCATGTCCAAGAACAAAGCCAAGGACACTCAATCCCTCCAAAGACCCCTGAGGAGACTGCAGGAAAACGCACTGACCAAGATATGGGCCAAGGACACAGAGGAAATCCAGGGAACATGCCCCAATGAGTGGCCTACAGGGAACCCCCCAGCAGACCGCGAGGCTCCAGAACAACCCGTCACTCAAGCGGCACCGAAGCTCCTGCTGGCCGTTATAGTGGAAAAGATTCCCACAGCTGGTCAAAAGCAAATGGGCGCCCTCGGGGAGGACTTGGCGGAAGGCCTCCAGGAGATCAAGAGGGACATCAGCAAGATAGAGGAAAGGGTGGACACAAATGAGAGGGCAATTCAGGACTTAGCCGAGGAACCAAAGGTAGACGGACTCCCTCCTGGACACATTGGCGACAGCCACACATAACCTGGAGCTCCAGGTGGAAGACTTAGAAAACAGGTCTAGGCGCTTGCACATTCGTATTAAGGCCCTTCCGGAGGATACCCAAGACCAAGACCTCCACCAAACCATGAAGGGCAATTTTGCGGACCTTCTGGAAGCGCCAGGGATGGAGGACATAGTTTTCGATAGGATGCACAGAGTGGGCCCCAAACGAGCAGAGCCAGGCGCTAGACCCAGAGATGTCCTAGTGGCAATGTACAGCTACACAGTGAAGGAGCGAATCCTCTCAGCAGCACGGAAGGCTGGCCGACTCACGTATGATGGGACGTAGATAGCATTACATCAGGACCTGGCGCAAGCAACTTTAAACAAAAGACGAAGAATGGGACGGGTACTCTCCCATTAAGAGACCAAGGTATTCGCTATAGATGGCTACTTCCCTTCGGTCTGGCCTTTGAATTGCGAGGGAAAGCTCAGAAGGTTACTACATGCGAACAGGGTCTTGCCTTGTTGGGGGTGGAAGAGGACACTCCGCCTCGATCTACTCCGCATTCATCCCAGCGGGCCGGCCGTAGAGAGTGGGAATGGTCCACGGCCCGGTCAAAGAAGTCAAGGAAAAACGACACCCAATCACTCCTGAAAGGTCTGTCACCAAGGAAGGGACAGGAATCTCAGAAATGAATAGAACATCACTGGGTGCGAGGTTCCGCACAGGGATCGGCTGATGGGGTAGGAAAAGGTCATATCTGTTACGCTCACCTGGATCCCACAGGGGTGTCGATCAGACCCGGACAGCTGCGGTCTCCTTCAACGTGATGCATAGTGCAGAGATGACTGTCTGGACTGGCCCGCCTAGTCTTGTCTGCTGGACCCGAAGAAGTATTTTCCTGCAAGTGGATTAACCACCTGTGGGTTTTAGTGATGGCCTCCCAACTGTTCTCGCTCTTCCCCACTAATCACCTCCGATATCCCCTTAGTAACCTCACCTTATGTTCATAAAAGATGAGCTCTCCATCCTGCGTGTCTTGCAGGGGTGCATAGATACCAGTTATTTCACTGGTTTGAAGGCGTTGGGAGAGTCCCGGTAAGTATTGACTCTGAAGTCGCTGGCGGGATTGGTAAGTATCAAGTTCAAAGAGTTCAATGTGCCCGATGTTCACTCTTGTCCCCTTTCTTCCTCAAGTTGCAACTGAGTTCATGAGAAGAAGGTCTCGTAGCTGCTGCTGGCGTTCAGGTAAGAGTCTGTGTTACCCAACGCTGTCCGGTAACTATTGCATGTGTTAACGTGTTGTTTTTCTCCCTCTTTACAGATGCGGCATATGAAAATTTGGAGAGTTATGGAATAATACCGCCGGTGGTAAATCGGGTAAGTCTATGGTGGTAAGAGGTTGTATTTGTTGATTCCCTTGGCTCACCTTGTTTTTTCTTGTGTCCCCTTGGTGCCGGATTACAGCGAAGAAATGATGGAGACAGTGCCGGATTGAAAGATGCTGTGAGAACTGGTGAGTATGGCGCCGTGCTGGAGCTGGCGAAGTGACGCGTGCAGGACTGATGTACTTTCCATGTCTGGAAATGAAATGGTTCCGGAATTAGGTGAGGAATTTGAAATAAGTTTGTTTTCTAACCTTGTCCTTTTCTTCTTCTTTATTCTAGGAGCTCCGGATTCGAGGCGGGCGTGGCAGAAGACTGGATGCTGGCTGCAGGCACGCGGGCCTGGCAGAAGACTGGATGCTGGCTGCAGGCACGGTGAGCGTCACGCTGCTGGATGCAGAATAACGCAAAGCATGTGCTGCTGTTCGGGTATGGTTTAAATAGCCTCCAAAGTAGTTCCAGGTAAGAAGTTCCCTAGAACCACGCCCGAGTAAAAAATAGTCCCTGTAACAAAATAGTCCCATCCAGGCCTCATGTAGGCTTGGACTCTTTTGCAGCATGGTCTACATCAGGTAAGTAAAGTCGATAATCCTGGCACCGATTGGCGTCAGGACTGATTTCTATGATGAGCCTGGTGCCTAAGACGCCAGGACTGAACCCAGACAGCCCCTAGCCGGGGCTGCTGAGGTTTAAACAAATGTCTGGATGCCTGCTCCCGGAGCTGAGGGCCTTGGTCCTGATGCCCGGGGGTAGGCATCATGACAGCACTCCCCCCCCAAGGCCCCTCCTAAAGTTGTTCTTCCCCCTGGCCCCGGTTTGTCTGGGAAGTTCCGATGGAATCTTTTCACCAACCGAGGTGCATGAACGTGGTCGCTAGGCTCCCATTATCTATCTTGTGGTCCGTAGCCCTTCCAATCGATCAAATAAAAAAGTTTTGATTTAATCATCTTGGAGTGCAGGATATTTTTTACCTCGAATTCAGGTTCTCCATCTATCAAGATGGGGTCAGGCGGTTTGGTTAATCTTGTCCCTGGTTGAACTGGTTTTAGAAGTGAAACATGAAAGACATATTAGAGGGTAATTCCAATTTGACGGCCACCGGGTTGATAATGGCCCTAATGGTGTAAGGTCCCAAATATCTAGGATTAAAAGTCTGAGTTCCCTTCAGAGGTATATGTTTTGTAGCCAGCCAAACTTGATCCCCAATCTGGTATTGTGGAGTTTCACTTCTATGTTGATCAGCATTTTTCTTGTATTTCTTTTTTGCTTGTTTCAAATGTTCTGTGGCTTCCTTAAAGGCTTGTGTAATAGTAGAGTGCAAATGACTAACTGCTGGCATTTCTAAGTGCTGAGGTGAATCGAGTTCTGAGGTTCGAGGGTGATGTCCATATATGGTATAAAAAGGGCTTTGTCCGGTTCCTGAATGTACAGAGTTATTGTATGCGTACTCGGAAATCCATAAAATATCTTTCCAATTGCTTTCGGACTGGTGTAGCATGCAGCGTAGGTACTGTTCAAGGGTCTGGTTGGTCCTTTCCGTCTGACCATCGGTCTGGGGATGGTGACTTGTTGATAGCCTCACGTCGATTTGTGCTAGTTGACAACATTTCTTCCAAAAATGCGAGATAAAGTGACTACCTCGGTCAGAAACCAATACGGAAGGGAATCTGTGTAATCGAAAAATGTTTTCGAGGAACTCCTTGGCCAGAATCGAAGCAGAAGGTAACCCCGTTAAAGGAATAAAGTGGGCCATCTTTGAAAAAAGATCCACAATAACTAGGATGGTGCTAAATGCATTACATGGAGGTAGATCTGTAATAAAGTCTAAAGACAAGGTGTGCCATGGTGTAGGTGGAATATCCAAAGGTTGTAAAAGGCCAGCAGGTTTTTTCTTCTGGCTTTTGTTTTGGGCGCAAATGCCACAAGACATCACAAATGACTTTACATCTTTTCGCCAAGTGGGCCACCAGAACTGTCTCTTAATTTTCACTTCAGTTTTTGCGATACCTGGGTGCCCTTCCGTCAGGGTGTCATGGTAATTGGAGATGACTAGTTCTTGTATTTCCTTGTGTGGTAGAAATAGTCGTCCTTAATAGTAAGGTAGGTCATTGACGACTGAGTAGTCCGGGCCTTTCTTTACCCAGTCCTGCAGGGTTGCTGGATCGAAGAGTTGTTGGATTTTTGAATGAATATCTTCTAGTGTCTGTAGAGTAGTTATGCCAAGAATTCTTTGCTCGGGAATTATTGGCACCGGTTCCGGGTTTGCATATGCTTCTCCCATCCCTATTCGGGATAACGCATCTGCTTTGCCATTTTTGCAGCCTGGTCTATAAGTGATCACAAAATTGAATTCGGCAAAGAACAATGCCCATCGAAGTTGTCACGATGATTGGGCTCTGGCTGTTTTTAAATACTGCAGGTTCCGGTGATCGGTGATTACGGTAATAGTATGCCTGGCACCAAGAAAATAGTGCCGCCAAGCCTTAAAGGCAGATTTGATGGCTAATAGCTCTTTATCGGTAACCGCATAGTTTAACTCAGGTGCTGAGAACTTTCTGGACCAAAACGCTACTTGGTGAAGTTGACCGGTTTCAGGATCCTTCTGGGACAGGACAGCTCCCATGGCTAAACTGGATGAATCAGTTTCTACTATGTATGGAAGCTCAGGGCGTGGATGCTTTAAGACAGGTGCTGATGTGAATTTTGCTTTCAGCTCTTGGAAGGCCTTTTCAGCCTCTTCGGTCCACAAGAAGTGTTTGTTTTTTCGCAAAAGTGCTGTGATGGGGTGTACAACATGGGAGAAGTTCGAAATGAATCTGCGGTAGAAATTAGCAATTCCGAGCATGCTTTGTACCCCTTTGACTGAACTGGGTGATGGCCACATGAGAATTGCATCCACCTTTCGAGAGTCCCTTCAGACACCTTTTGGAGTCAGGATAAATCCAAGAAATTCAACTTCCGTAGCATGAAAAACACATTTTTCCAGTTTTGCATATAACTTGTGCTGGCGTAGTTTCTCAAGGACTGCACGCACGTGCTTAACATGGTCTGATTCTGAGGAGGAGTACACTAGAATATCATCTATGTATACGACGACACAGACGTCAATGGGTTCACGAAGGACATCGTTCATAAAATACTGGAAGGCTGCTGGTGCATTGCACAACCCAAAGGGCATCACCTGATATTCGAATAATCCGTACTTGGTGGGAAAGGCAGTCTTCCATTCGCCGCCTTTCTTGACACGTACCAGATGATATGCCCCTCGGAGATCTAACTTAGTGTAGATACAAGCATCCTTTACTTAGTCTAGTAATTCGGGGATCAGAGGCAATGGGTATCGGTTTTTTACCGTAATCTGATTTAATGCGTGGTAATCTATGCACGTTCTAAGGTCACCTTCCTTTTTTGGCACGAAGAATAAAGCTGAGGATGCAGGAGACTTGGATGGACGAATAAAGCCATTAGCAAGGTATTGGTCCAAGTATTGCCGTAGGTGACGATTTTCAGGTTCTGTGAGGGCGTAGATTCTACTGCATGGGGGTTGTGCACCGGGTAGGAGGTCGATTTGACAATCGTGTGATCTGTGAGGAGGTAATGTATTGGCCTGTTCTTTTTGAAAAACATCCTGAAATTCTTGGTATTCCTGAGGTAACTGCACGATTGGGTTAACAACTGTAGCCAGGCCTTTGTTCAAAGTTTTCTCCGGGTAACAGGTGTGTGCACAATCCGGGAAGGTTATTCTCTTCTCTTGCCAATCTAAACAAGGATTATGTGTTTCTAACCATGGCATCCCCAGTATTATCTGGAACTGTGGGGCTTTGATTATATCAAACACAATAGTCTCTCGATGCCCATCTTGACTCCACAGTGTCATCTCTGAAGTGGAATGAGTTACAGGCCCCAAGGCAATCTCAGTTCCATCAACTGTGGTGATGACATCCGAAGTGGTCTTTTTGCAAAGAGGTAGATTCATCCTTGACACCAATTCGTAGTCCATATAGTTTCCTACGGCCCCGCTATCTATGTATGCCCTTACTGCATGCATAGGTGATGACTGCCTGGGATCAAGTAGGACCATTGGGATGATCAGATGTTAGGTCTGAGTGTCCTTCTTTAAGCTTGGCAAGCGGACCTCTACGCTTGTCGGGCGTGGTTGTTTCCCGAATCAGGCTCTATGTGGCTTTTATCAGCAACTCCTACCACCTTCTTGGGTGGTTTTGTAGGGCAATCCCGTAGAAAATGTCCTGAGGTTCCACAGTACAGACACAACTGCATCTGTCGTCTTATTTCTCTTTCCTTTTGAGTTAAGGGTCCTTTAACCCCCCGATCTGCATAGGTTCAGATGCATCTGTTCCTTTGGGGGCAACGTTGGGTTTAACCAATACCCGGTTCTCAAACTTAGCTCGATCAGTCTTTCGGTTCTGAAGTCGGTGGTCCAGCTGGACCACTAAGTCTATAAATTCTGTGCAATCCTGAGGTGGGTTCACAACTTGAGCCAAGACATCTTTGAGTTCTCCCCGAAGTCCACGATGAAACAATGTAATTTGTTTTTCCTCCGGCCACCCGGTTTCCACCACCAACCTATTGAAGGTTGCAATATAGGTTAGCAGATCCTGGTTACCTTGTCGTAAGGATAAAAGTTTGTTGTCCAGGGCTTGACCCTGTGAGTGTCTGGCGAATAGTTTTTCCATGCTCCTTTGAAAACCCTGAAAATCCCGGAGAAGAGGATCATCCTGGTTGACTAATGGAATGGTCCAATCCGCTGCGCTGCCACTAAGATATGACAATACAAAGGCTACTTTGGCTTGGTCATTTGGAAAGGCTCCCGGTCTGCATAAAAAGTGCAAGCGGCATTGGTTCATGAACACGGCGAACCTTTTGGGGTCCCCAGCAAAGCGTTCGGGTGGAGCTAACGGAATATTTCCTGGTAAAACCACTTGCATAGGATTGCTTGATGAAACGGGGGTTGGGTTTGCCCCATATACAGGTAGGGGCGTTTGCCCAGCTTGGTTTTGTAGTAGTTGCCTAGCCAGATCATCCGTGCGCTCCTTTGAGACAATCAGTTCTCTCCTGAGGGCATTAGTCTCTTGGCGAGCGGCATGTACTTCCGCCCTAAATTCCCCCAATAATTGGGCCAGTTGGTCAGTTTCCGAGGTTTCCATAACACCCAGGTGGGTAATTGTAGAGAGGCTTCGCATTCTGTTACGCTCACCTGGACCCCACAGGGGTGTCGATCGGACCCGGACAGCTGCGGTCTCCTTCAACGTGATGCGAAGTGCAGAGATGACTGTCTGGACTGGCCCGCCTAGTCTTGTCTGCTGGACCCGAAGAAGTATTTTCCTGCAAGTGGAGACAGGGATTAACCACCTGTGGGTTTTAGTGATGGCCTCCCAACTGTTCTCGCTCTTCCCCACTAATCACCTCCGATATCCCCTTAGTGACCTCACCTTATGTTCGTAAAAGATGAGCTCTCCACCCTGCGTGTCTTGCAGGGGCGCGTAGATACCAGTTACTTCACTGGTTTGAAGGCGTTGGGAGAGTTCCGGTAAGTATTGACTCTGAAGTCCCTGGCGGGATTGGTAAGTATCAAGTTCAAAGAGTTCAATGTGCCCGATGTTCACTCTTGTCCCCTTTCTTCCTTAAATTGCAACTGAGTTCGTGAGAATAAGGTCTCGTAGCTGCTGCTGGCGTTCAGGTAAGAGTCTGTGTTACCCAACGCTGTCCGGTAACTATTGCATGCGTTAACGTGTTGTTTTTCTCCCTCTTTACAGATGCGGCATATGAAAATGTGGAGAGTTATGGAATAATACCGCCGGTGGTAAATCAGGTAAGTCTATGGTGGTAAGAGGTTGTATTTGTTGATTCCCTTGGCTCACCTTGTTTTTTCTTGTGTACCCTAGGTGCCGGATTACGGCGAAGAAATGATGGAGAATGTGCCGGATCGAAAGATGCTGTGAGAACTGGTGAGTATGGCGCCGTGCTGGAGCTGGCGAAGTGACGCGTGCAGGACTGATGTACTTTCCAGGTCCGGAGATGAAATGGTTCGGAATTAGGTGAGGAATTTGAAATAAGTTTGTTTTCTAACCTTGTCCTTTTCTTGTTCTTTATTCTAGGAGCTCCGGGTTCGAGGCGGGCGTGGCAGAAGACTGGATACTGGCTGCAATGCATGCGGGCGTGGCAGAAGACTGGATGCTGGCTGCAGGCACGGTGAGCGTCACGCTGCTGGATGCTGAATGACGCGATGCATGTGCTGCTGTTTGGGTGTGGTTTAAATAGCCTCCAAAGTAGTTCCAGGTAAGAAGTTCCCTAGAGCCACGCCCAAGTAAAAAATAGTCCCTGTAACAAAATAGTCCCATCCAGGCCTCATGTAGACTTGGACTCTTTTGCAGCATGGTCTGCATCAGGTAAGTAAAGTCTATGAGCCTGGGGCCTATGGCGCCAGGACTGATTTCTATGATGAGCCTGGTGCCTCAGGCGCCAGGACTGAACCCAGACAGCCCCTAGCCGGGGCTGCTGAGGTTTAAACAAATGTCTGGATGCCTGCTCCCGGAGCTGAGGGCCTTGGTCCTGATGCCCAGGGGTAGGCATCATGACAAATATCTTTCAGCAACGCCTACATGGGTCTTGGGAGGAGTATGGGGACTCAGTTCATGGAATGGGATTGGGATGTCCAGCGTTGGAACATTTGGAGGGCATTCGATGGGACGACTTTCGAGGTTCTGTTTGGAGGCCGGCTGAGGCCAGTCATCCCACACTGCCAGAGGGAAGGGGGGTGGGAAAGGGACATGGGGGGTTCGAGAGAGCCAGTGTACCAGAAGCAAAGGAAAGGATCCTACAGCGCAACCCAAAAGGGGGAGCCCATGGGAGGAGAGCTGGACGCTAAACTGGGTGTCTCGGGATCTATATTATTTCCATTTGAATCACTATAGCTAGCCAACGAGTAATGGGGATCTTCTCCCTCAATGTAAACGGCCTAAACTCGCTGATTAAACACAAGAGAGTAGAGCACTTTATCAGGCGCGAACAGCCAGACATCATCACACTCCAAGAAACCCATATTCGATCTTCTGATAGGTGAAGGGTCAAACTTTGGGGCTACTCCAGGTCAATACAAGTGACTCAATCTAAAAAGAAAGCAGGGGTCCTACTGGCCCTTAGAGACGGGCTGGAGCTACATATCACTGGGAAGGTGACAGATGACCAAGGAAGGTTTTTAGCGGTATCTCTGGAGGGCAATGAAAACCCTCTCACAGTGGCGATGATATATGTCCCAAATACAGCACAAGATCTCTTTCACCAAAGAGCGTTGGGAAAGCTTGAGAAGTTTGCCAAGTTCCCCATCATTCTTACTGGAGATTTCAATATCACGAGGCACCCTGCAAAAGATAGAACTGCGGGAGGGGTTGGCCCACAGGGGAGACCAACACACGACCTGAAGGAGAAAATCAGCAACCTCACCCTAGTCGATGCGTGGCGAGAGATACGGGGGACGCAGGGGGTATACCTTTTACTCACATGCTCACCAGTCCCATTCAAGAATAAACTACATTTGGCTCTCAGCCAACCTTCTGGGGAGGGCTCTAGATATCTCCATGGGCTCCACAACACTGTCTGACCATGCCCCCTTGACTATGTCTCTGAAAGCGAAGGGCAGACCCCCGGGGCTGTGGAAATGGCTCTACCCGGTTTCCTTCTTTAAAGATCAAGTATTGGCCCGAAAGATTGAGGAGGAAATATAACGGCTCTTCACGGAGAACTCCATAGGGGACATGACACTCCAGGTTAGGTGGGATGCCTTTAAGGCTGCCCTGAGAGGGGCAATGATAGCGATTAAAGCGAGAAGGGACAGGGAACTGAGAATAGAGGAGGCTAGATGAACTAGATGAAGCACTTAGGGGAATAACTGCTAAAATGGGAATAAATCAGACCCAGGCTACCAAAAGGGAGTATAGGGCAATTCGGGGCCAGCTGGACCTGATCCAGACTCGAGCTGCTAAACAGAGTTTATTATATCTCAGACAGACGTTTTATATTAAAGCTAATAAGGCAGACCGGTTGTTCTTGAGAATGCTCAGAAAGGAGCAGAAAGAGAAGACAATATTAAAAATTAAGGTGGGGGGAGGGAGCACCAGCACCAAAAACGAGGACATTTCAAGGGAATTCACCCGATTCTACTCTGCCCTGTACACATCTGATTCCCCGGCGCAGTCTTCCCAACTAAATTACTTGGATAGGGTTAAGTTACTCCGCATAACGCAAGAAGAGATGGAAACACTGGAAAGGGATATCACAGAAGATGAGGTTAGGGACTTAATTAGAACTCTGCCTAATGTTAAATCGCCGGGCCCAGACGGCTATGTGGCGGAATTCTATAAACTGCATAAGGAAACACTTACCCCTATCCTAACAATGCTCTTTAACAAAATAGGGTGGGAATGGCACAATTACAAGATCTATGGAGGAGGTGAAAGTTGTACTCATTTACAAAAAGGGCAAGGACCCAACTGAGTGCACATCCTACTGCCCCATAGCTTTAATCAATGTAGACTCTTAAATACACGCCAAGATCCTAGCAAAAAGATTAGACCATCTTGTCCCTAAGTCCACCCAGACCAATCGGGATTCGTTAGAGGCAGGCGGGCCAGCGACAATGTCAGGAGGCTGGCCCACTTCATAGAGAAGGCTCACAAGAGAGGAATCCCCGCTCTCCTTATGGCAATTGACGGCCAGGATTAGAGCCAATTATAGAAATCCAACCCTCAGATTAGCGGTGAATGGGCAACTGTTGGACCCGGTGTATGTCGAGAGGGGCACTAAGCAGGGGTGCCCACTCTCCCCGATACTGTACGCCCTCCACTTGGAACCTTTCATCGAAGCGGTGCAATCCAACCAGCTCATAACCGGACTCCCTTTCCAGGGGAATCGCATAAAATTGAAGCTTTCGCTGATGATATGATACTCTCCCTGACCCTCCTGAGTAAGGCCATACCTGCAGTAGAAGCCGAACTAGCCCACTTCGGTAGTGTGGCGGGCCTGAAAATAAACGCCTCCAAAACACAGATTCTCAACCTCACAGTCCCGACACCAGCAGTCCACTCCTTGAAGGCCACTCCCCCTATAGATTAGATGGGTGGACCACTCTATCACCTATTTGGGAATAAAACTGTCTACAAGGGTAGAACAACTGTATCATGCAAACTATCTGCCGCTACTGGAGAAATTAAAGAGCAAGATGATAGACTGGGACCCCGAGCGGTTTCTTGGCTAGGACATATTAATACCCTAAAAATGACTGTACTCCCAAAGCTCTTGTACTACTTCACTGCCCTGCCGGTGCACATTCCCCCAGCCTTTTTCAGGTCCCTGAACAAAATTACTAGCAGGTTTGTGTGGGCCAATAACCCCCCAAGGATAGCGGCCACGTTGACGATAGCCCCCACGGAGCGGGGTGGCATGGGGCTACCTGACTTCAGGGGGTACTATAGGGCGGCTCAGCTGAAGGTGCTCCGGGATTGGCAAAGAGACGATTGGGGGAAAGTATGGAGGTCCATGGATAGGGCGGTGTTGGGGGAAGATCTCGAAGGGGTCCTGTGGAAGCCGAAACAGGACAGGCTGATTTGGATGTACAGTAGGGTAATCCTAGCCCTGGTGGCCCGTACCTGGGACGAGGCGGTGCAGCAGGCCCACCTAACGACGCACCCATTGCCCTACACCCCCCTATTCACTAACCTGCAGTTCACCGCTGGACACAACACTACTGCATTTCAAGCTTGGCACCAGGGGGGATGCAGGATGATACAGGACATGTTCGGGGGGAGGTCAGGTAAAGCAGTTTGAACAGTGTAAAACAGGCTTCACGCTGGGTGAAAGGGAAAGGTTTTGTTACTGCCAACTTAGGCATTGGCTCAGCCATCCCATCTCAAAGCAAGATGCAACCCACCAACTAACCCCCTTTGAAAGGTATCTTAGCAGGGAATCGGGGGACAAGCACTTGATCACAGCGCTATACAGGCATATGAAGGCAGGAGAGGATCCTCCACTACGTTCCTACATGAAGAATTGGGAATTAGCTACCGGGTCCGCAATTGAGAAAAATGACTGGAGTTGGCTATGGAAGCAGATACCAAAGCTAACAAGATCCCTTCAGATAAGGGAGATGTGGCTGAAGCTGCTAACCAAGTGGCACTTGACCCCCTCCAAACTTCACATAATGCACCCCAGGACCTCCCCCCTTTGCTGGAGAGAATGCAGTGGGTACTTGGGAGCACATATGGTGGGAGTGTCCAAAAATTGAGAATTATTGAGCGGGGATCTGGGATGCACTCAACCAAGTTCTGGGCCTTAATCACGGGGGTAACAAGGGCCTTGCGATACTGGGCCTGGGTGGACTAAGGCGGGCCGTAAGCTCTACGCAATAATGATGATGGCTGCTGCAATGGTTCTAGCTTGTAGATGGAAAGCAAAGGACCCTCCACAGGACCATGAATGGGTGGCAAAGATGTGAAACTTGTTGGCACTTGAGTGGCTTACGTACTCAATTCAGGGAGAGCATCTAAGATTCAGGTTGGACTGGGCATCCCTATTGTTATATCTGGTGGATGGTGTAAGGCAGCGATGGTGCCCTCGAAGCATGAGGCTCTTGGGCATAATAGACGCCCCCGGTGAAGCAGACACATGAAGGGGCATAACAACTGTGTTCAGTCCACCCTCTAGAGGCCCACTAGGGGGGAGGATGGTGGGATTTGATCTTTTGATCTTCTGGCGAAGCGCTGCAACATTGGACAGCTCTCGAACAATGGGTTGGGGAGGGGGGAGTAAAAGGAGGGAGTTGGGGTATTTTGTTCCATGTTTTGTTCTGATTATGGAAAGGGCAATAAAAATCAAATTGAAAAACAATGTTCGAAAACAAAATTCTAAACAAAAAATACTAAAAAGGTTCTTTTCAGAGCCACCACTTTCCCATGCAAAAGAGTTAAGTGTTTTTATGCCACCACACACACATTTTTCTGATGTCTGTGGACTACCGCGCTGTCTGCAGACTCCACAGGCTACCTAGGGGCCTGTAATTTTTTTGGGTACTTCTATTTTTCAACTGTGAAAGGTGGCTCCTAAAGGGACCATTTTCTTTGTGTTTTTTTGTTTTCTATATTTTTTGTGGCCTTTTTTCACAGGAGAGACACGGGAGGGGAGGGAAGGGGCGAAAGGGGCACCAACCAGAGGGATGAAGGGCCAGGTGGAGCGAGGAAGATGTTGGGTGGGCCTTAATCAGGTAGGGGACAGTGTTTCTCATGCTCCTTGACCGCTGCTCCAAAAGCACTCTGAAACTGCTCCCCCTACAGAGCACTGTGTCACAGTACATGCACAGCACTGTCACCCTCGAAAGGTAAGGGTCGACTGTGTTATGTATGGCCTGTGAGGTTTCCGCTGGGATCCTCTGCCCTACATGAGTGTCCCTTGTGGTGAAAAGAGTGGATGATGAGGTAGTGGGCATCAGCCTACTCATCCCTTCGAAAGGTACAACCTTTCGCACTGCTCCCTTGTGATTGGAGCTGAGGTGGCGCCGCATGTAGGTGGTCCCGTAGGAGTACAGACCTGGCTTTACGCAACTGAGTACAACCTTGCACTCAGTGCATCGAACCTTGTCTGGCCGAGCCTTTGGTACACCCCCAACGGTGGTAAAAAGCTGCTACACCCTTGATTCACGACGGGAGCTGGAGAGAGACACTTCCAGTACCTCATCTTCATCTTCCTCTTGATCCACTTCTGTATCACCACACCTGTTCCCCTCTCTAGGCCCTCCAGATGGTGGTGGCGGTGGTGGGGGAGGAGATGCAGTAGCCATAGCAGATGCCATTGTGGTCTCCAACAAGCACAGAAAAACCAGTAGGTTCTTTCTCCTGGACAGCCAGATTAAGAATGAGGAGCAGTAATGGGTGAGTCCCTTTAGAGAGGCTGTCTGCGGACTGTGCGACTTCCACGGACTATCAAGCCACAAACGGTGCTTAAAAAGTTATAAAAAGTTGCCAGATCAACTGAGACACGGTCTAGGAGAGCTACAAGGGTAAAGTTTCAGCTTGAAATACCCCAGATTGGCCAATAATGCTGTTTTAAACTGTCCGGGGGTACGGACACTGACATTTTTTGCTGATAAGTTCATCAGTTCATACTGTGCATTTGGAGCTAGGGGCTGTCTGTGCTCTTCTTCAGGTTCCTTCAAATGTAATTCAGATCTGGTTTCCTCATTCCCACTATGTACTGTTAAAAAGAAAACCATGTTATAGTGATATTTGAACAAATGACATCACTTTTTCTGCTTTAAAAAATGCATTCTGTGCAGTTGCGTGTGCCGCAATGTGTGGCCATGGCCACCACCGGGCCTGCCAGTTTAGCATCATACTTGGGACAGAGATCATTTGAAAGCATATTGCGCATAGTGTGTTAGCAGCAGAGTCCTGTCCACTCAGCCAATTCTCATGCCTGCAGTTGTACTGGCGTAGGCCCTGCATAGTACATAGTCTCCTCTCTAGCCTTATCTTTGTGTATCACTCTGCAATTACTGCCAACCCGCATCTGCCCTATTGTTTTTTTTATGGCAATTCCCCTCCACGCCCTTTCCCATCTGTCTGATTAAGCAGAAAAGCTAGTTCTATTCCTTTCTCCCAGCAAGTCATCTCAAGCCCTATTGTTCTATGTTAGAGCCACACTTCTACTGTTTCATGCCCAATTGCCCATCACTCGTGCACTATTTTATATATCCCCGGCCGAGATATGAAAATGATCCTGTCCCCCTCTGTTCTACCAGACCATACAGATTCATGTCCTTGCATCTATCTTCATGAAAATTCTTGTACAGGCTTTGCGCCCATGCCCACTTTTCTTCTCCAAAGCAGTTCCCTTCCCTTTACCATATACCCATTACCCACACAAACAATGGCCTGTATACACCTGGCGAAGGGACATAACGCTGGCCAACCCCTTGGACGAGCCTCTGGGGCTGTGAAGGTATTCCAGTTGTGTGCAGTTTCCTAAAGTCTTGCCTTCTTCATATTGTCACTGGGCAGTTGAAGGTCTTGGGTAGGCATTGCAAATGCTGCTCAGGCCACAGGTATCCGTGATGGTAATTAGTATTAGTCCCAAAAGACACATTTGTGATTTGTCCGACTTCCATGATGTGCCAGTGCCACAGCATGCAAGAATGTGTTCCTTAATGCTGACAGAGCGGGGTCACCGGATGGGTGCAGTCAGTAATGTAGTCTGTGTCCGGTCCGTGCATGCAGTGACTGCTAATTGGCTAAATGAAAAGTTGGCTGTGGCACTCTTTCTGTTGCCCGT
This sequence comes from Ambystoma mexicanum, assembly GCF_040938575.1. Lineage (NCBI taxonomy): Eukaryota > Metazoa > Chordata > Amphibia > Caudata > Ambystomatidae > Ambystoma > Ambystoma mexicanum. The sequence goes on from NC_090933.1 coordinate 73,731,631, forward strand.
GTTGCAGAGGGAGCCCTGCCTGCCTTGCTGGCAGTCGATCACCACACCGTCATGGTGGCAGCGGGCCAATAAAATCGAACCCCACTTTCTGGTTTGTCTCCATGGTGTTTCTACATGGTTACTGGGGCTTGCTTGCTTGCCTTGTCCTCTCGGCACAACATTCATGTATGGCAATTTCGGTACTCCAAATCCCTCGGTCAGTCCGTCAGTCAGTGTACACAGACCGGCTTTTGTGTGACACGCAGGACAGCATGGAGGGAAGGGAGGGAACAGGCAGATGGATCTGTGAGGTCTGAGGTGTCCAGTTTGCCGTCGTGGGAGGTGATGCATTTTTGTAGGGTCTTCGATGTTGTTCATGATAGTCTATTCACCTTTTAGCACAGTGTGTGATAGCATGAATGTATCAGTGGTACTTCAATGTTGTGATGTTTTATCTCTGTGCTTGAGTATTTTGTTGTGCAGGTCTTGGGTAGTAGTAGTTATGGGCTGCCTCTTGCCCGGGATTATGCAATGTGTCTCTGACTCCTTTGTCTACTATGTGACCTTGACTACTGTACAAATGTATGCACATGCATTACTAGATCCTATGGTTGGTGTGGAAAAGTATTTGCAATTCATTCCTTTTGTGAAAGACCGTTGGAGTAGTACCCAAGGGGGAGGTCTTTTTGATGAGATGTGATGCAAATTGTGCAGTTTAAAGAATATTTATTCAGTAATACTGGTCAAAACTACTAGCCGCGTGGTGAAGAAACTTATCAAACTGGCCCACAATTAAATGCCCCCACTTTCATCCCAAATACTGGCCCACACTGGCAGCCTTGTACTGCGATCCAGTCCATGTACCTGGAAGGTCTTGAAGGAAGTAAGCATTTTTCTGGTCTTCAAATGTTAACTAAGTGAACAGGGCTGAAGTCCTAAAAAAACCATTAGTATATGCATAGGCCCTCAGAGTACATGGGGGCAGAGCCTCAGGGGGTAGGTGCAACTGCCTCTGTGCCATGCTCAGCCAAATCCCTGTGGTTGTGGCGGGGTTGTTTTCTCCTCTCCTGATGGGTCTCGGCTTTCTTGGTGATGTGTTATTAGCCACTGCTGCTTGGAAGGAGCCTCATTAATGGACCACTGCCCTTTCTTTTGAGGTGTGGCAGGCCACATCTGCTTTGCAAGTTGCAGCAGTAGCAGGGGTCGATGAGCTTCTCTCTCTTCTTATAGCCAGGGTCAATAAACATGCAAGCCTTAAAATCCAGCATGAAGCAGGCAGCAGCGCCAACCACATGTGCTGGTTTACTAGCTGCACTGCGAGCAATGTGCTTTCAAAAATGAAGTGACTGGAGTCTGTTTAAAGTGTCCTGCCTGAATCAGCTTACCTGTCCTACGATAGGCACGGCATAGCATGGTTTAGGGAATCAGTGTGTGTGTGGGCCCACCGCGTAGCCAACCAACATTGCCTGGACCCTGTTGTTTTCCTTAGTTATCATGTACATTGATATGTACAAATGCATTAGCATGACACATGAAAACTTTGTCTGTGACATGTTCCATTTCCCCACCCTATGGGCAATGGCTCACTAATGAATTTAACTTTCTGTTTAGCTCAGCAATTTATTAGCGAGAGACAGTCTTGTTGTTGCAGTTCAACTTGAATCATTGGCAAGTTAGCTGTGTAAACTTAATCAACACATGCACTAATCTGTGTTGCGTTCCTTCTATTTTTGTAGGAGTAGGGAATAGACTACAGCACTGCTCCATGAATCCAGAGTCACCAGCTAAACACAAAAATGTCTGGTGCCACAAGACGAAAACAGGCCACAAACCGATAATTGCCGAAGTAGCAAAATCCACTCAAGAAATGTTGTCTGCTTTCAAGATCCAACCCAAAGGTTCCACTGACAAGCAGGAGCAAAGGTATGTTACTGCCCATCCACATAATGTCAATGTTTTTAACCACTGAATGATGTTATTGTACTTACAAGATTCCTTCAATCCTTGCTTTCAGAACTCAGCAGGAAAAACCCCTTCATTCTGCCACTCATGCTTCTGGTGATGAACATCTGTCTACTTCTTCTCGTCCTACCCTGATACATTCCACAAATGATCCCCCACCATCCACTGACATTCCTCAGCATCCACAATGCTCTACTGAATCTGCAGAGGGTCCTGGTCACGTAACAGACACGGTTACCCAGCCTCAAGTTATGTTTGGTCACACAACTGCTGATTGCACTAAAACTCTGGAAGATACCAATGTTGGCACACACATAGTACAAGACATGGATGCTTAGGAAATTGGGGAATGTAGTGGGAATGTAATAACGTAGGTCACACTTGACATGCATCAAGATTAACGACAGGTCTGTGGTTCTGTTTCTTTTTCTTATGTATAGCTTAAAGATGCTTGCCCTCCAACCATTCTATCTAATCCCTTGTGTGGTGTCTGGCCCAAGACAGCGCTGGTGAGCTGCTTATCTGGGTTAGGGGATAGATAAGAAGAGGCTTGCCCTAAATCCTTCAGGCAAAGAACTGATTTATCAGATTTCTGTCACATAAAAACAAAGCTATAGGTGAATCTTACAACTTTAAACCAAAACGTGTGCTCAGAGCCTTGCAGGTGAAATACTTTCCTTTCCCTGGGTTGGCGTGTAAAAAATTAATTAAAATGGAAAAACCTTTTGAAGTTTACGAACCATACTTCAAAATTCCACATATGCAATTGTACTAAGTGGTAATTCCAAAGTATTTTTCTCTATAGCAAGTGGTATTAATCTACTCGTTAATCCTTCTGTCCTTGAAAATAGTCCATTATTTACAGGAGGTCTAAAAGGCCTACCATTTCAGTGGTTTGGTTATTATACCACTTTCGTAAGGGCCTCAGCACCCTTATGGGTGCTGACATGAAAAAAGAGGCTAGATACATTCTCAGCACTTATCCTAAACATTTTACGAACTCATAATTCTGACACATTGCAAGAGCCTGCTACATTTTATGCAGGTGATGTCTCTGTGCCCGACACTGTGGAAGAGTATTCTTCTTTTTGTCCACTGATTGGGGAAATATTCTCTGACAACAAGTAGTTAATAATACACAATGTGCTGTCTTTCTTTATAGCCAATGATATACAGGGTGTTGTTATGATGTTGCTGATTACATAGCGATTCTTATTGTGCATGGAAAAGCTAGATAACATGGAATGTTTATTACCTCAAGTTCTAGTGAGTTCACAGAAGCTGTGTTTGCTTACATTGCTGTCAGTGGTCAAAGTTTGTCAGTTGAACTTGCCTCTGTTTATGTAAGGAGCCTCTGCTGTTGTTGGGGGTCTTTCCCTGTTTAACTTAATAAATACATTCTATGAAGACTTACCTGTGCCCATTAATGTCTTCATAACAATGGCGACGAGGATGGGATGTTGACAGAAGACCCCCAGCAAGGATCCCGGAAACACTGCCGCTCCGCTATTCCCCAAGCGTAGTAGCGGCAGTCCAGAGAGAAGTTTCACCCTGCGCTGGCCGCTCCGCTACCGCCCAGCGTTGAGTGGCCACCAAAGTCCGGCAGCCTGTACACCAAGTAAGTGTTTGCGCCGTTTTATAAAAGTCCCAGGCTCTGCTGTCGCTCACACCCCGGCCCGCTGTGGTGCTGCAACGTTCGCGATGGGCCCATTACTGTCATCGTTTGTGCCGATGACGGTGTAACAAGGATCCGCAGCGTTTCCACAGACATTTCCCTAAGCTCGGACGCAGAGTTCCTGGAGGGGAGGAGAAAAGCACAGTGGAAGACGGGTTACCATAAAACCCTAAGCAGGGGCGCACCAGAAATCCTAGAAGAGAAAAGTACTGCACAGCTGCTGGTTGAAGCGCATTAAGAATCCTAAGAAAGCTTAGCCATGGATTCTTAAATGTACGTGGGGCACTGCAAAGAAATCTAGAGACAAGATAAATGAAATAGTGTCATTTATCCCACCATGTGCCAGTCCATTTTGGATTGTCAAGGAATACAGTATCAATCAGCAGTCATACAGAGAACAGGACTGTAGAAAGCATACTGGTTAAGAAGTGAAATCCAGCACACAAAAAGGAGAAGCTGTGCTAGCTCAACGAGGTGGGAAAGCGAGCAGCGGGTCCTCGGTGTGGCCAAGTGAGAAGGATATTCAGCCCGAAGAGGAAGCATGGCGGGTTTTCCAGGGATAGCTGGACCACCATATTCATGCCGATACCAGGAGCTGCAAAGATTCCATGGGCTCAATGGCGCAAGGGATTTGCTCATTATATTAAGGCTGCCAGCGGGACATCGTACTCTAGCGAAAGGAAGTTGGCATTGCTGTTTCACTTTTTAGGATATGAAGGGCAAAGAATATATGAGATTCTTCCCCAACCATCGGGAGATGGCAGTGATGGTGATGCTGGAAATGAATTTGATATGGCTCTGTTAAAGCTGGACAAGCATTTCAACCCCAAGACCAGCACGATATTGGAACGATATAATTTCCGTATGCGGATGCAAGCTCAGGGTGAGTCAGTTGAAGAATATGTGACGGCCCTGCAACATTTAGCATTGACTTGCAAGTTTCAAAAAACATTTGACAAACATATTCGTGACCAGTTTATGACTCACTGTAAATCTAATAAGATACGTGAAGAATTGTGGCTGAGAGATGACCCCAACCTAGATGAAGTATTAGACCTTGCAAAACGCGTGGAACATTCATTAGCATGTGTCACGAAGTTGTCAAAGAATGAAACAAATGATCCTAAGGAAGTCAAGAATGAAGTATTAAGTGTGGCAGATAACAAAAGCAAAAGAAGGGGGAAAACCAAGCAGTTGAATAGAATCGTCGGGGAAGAGAAGAGAAACCAAGAACCAGTGCAGAGAACAGAAAGAAGAGAGGACAGACTGTGTTTTCGATGTGCGAGCAGCACGCATTTTGCTTCGTCCATCGTGTGTCCAGGTCGTAAAGCGACATGTGTAAAGTGCAAAAGAAAAGGTCATTTTGCGAACTGCTGCAAAAACTACCAATTTGGACAGTCCAGTCAAAGGGAGGTTCTTTACGTCAATGAAGGAGAGGATGGAAGATCATCAGAAGAGGAAGTGATACTTCCAATGCAGAATGTCATTGTTAATACCATTAATGTTGTGATGGATGGTGAAAATGGAGACGACTGTGAGCGACCGTATGCGATAGTGAATGTGAATGGTCATGAAGTTTCCATGATGGCTGATTCTGGCTCAAAGATTACTTTGGTATCCAGAAGTGTGTTTGAGAAGGAGATGTGTGGGGCGGTAACTCGATTAACAGAGCCGGATATCAATCCCGGAGGGTACAATCAGGACAGGATTGAATTACTGGGGTATGTGTGGAGTGAATTTGAGTTCAAAGGAAGGAGGTGTAAAGGTAAAGTATATGTTACTAAGAAAGGACAATCATTGCTGGGGTGGAGAGAACAGAAGAGTCTAGCCATCCGATTATATCCAAATCATCCCGAGCAAGTGTTCCAAGTGTCGTTGCCGTCCATTGAGTCAAGCAAGTATGTGACAGAGCATGATGGGGTGTTTGAGAAAAGTTTGGGGAAGGTGAAAGGATTTCAACACCAGATTGTTCTAAAAAGGGGTAGTTTGCCAGTTGTTGCGAAACTTAGGCTTGTACCTTTCTCTTTAAGAGAAGGTATGAAAAATTAACTTAAGAAATTACTACCAATGGGTGTGAGTGAAAGAGCAGGTGTCGAGTGGGTGTCACCGGTTGTGGTAGTAAAAAAAAGTTCTGGTGATCTGAGGTTGTGCATAGACATGCGCAAGCTCAACAAGTGCGTGATGGTTGACAGGCATTCTTTGCCAAACATCGGTGAGATGTTAACTATGGTGGGCCGGGGGAAGATATTTTCAAAGCTTGATATGGCGCCTGCATATCACCAGGTCGAGCTGACGGAAGAATGTAGAAAGGGTACGGCTTTCATAACTCATGAGGGCGTGTTTCAATTCAGAAGAATGCCGTTCGGTTTGGCGTCAGCTTCATTGGTATTTCAAAAGATTATGGATCGGATACTTGGATTTGTAAAGGGAGTGTTTTGCTTCCAAGACAATGGGCCTCATTACGACCCTGGCGGTAAGGGGTTAGCGCCAGCGTTAGCTGCGCCGACCCCTTACCGCCAATTACGAGTTCCCTTTCCGCCATGGCGGTTTTTACACCTGCTTTTAGCGGGTGTAAAAAACCATGGCGGTAAGGGAACTTGGTGTTAATTACGCCACCGTAATTTACGGTGGCGTAATTAACGCCTTCCCCACTCCCATTATGCCCTATGGGGCAAAAATGGGAATGGGGAAGGGTAAATGGGGATTGGGGATTTACCGCCCCGCCAAGGTCGGAATGGGGCGGTAAATCCCCTTACCGCCATGGCGTTAACGTAGTTAGCACCATGGCGGTAAAGTCACGGCCCTGGCGTTAACTTACCGCCAGGGTCGTAATGAGGCCCAATGTGCTAATATGTGGTGAGACGTTGGATGAGCATGACAGGAGTTTAAATGCTGTGTTGAAAATCTTTGAAGAGAGAGGCATTACTTTAAGGGAAGAGAAGTGTAAATTTGCAGTGTCCAAGGTGGATTACCTGGGCCACGAGGGGTCATCTGAGGGGGTGAAACCCAAGGAAAGCATTAATAACTCCATAAAGGAAATTGAGAAGCCTACGACCAAAAGTGAACTTTGTTCATTTTTAGGTATGACAGAGTTTTATCAAAAATTTGTAGAGAACTATGCAACTAAAGTTCTGGAGATGCGTAAAATATTCAGGAAAGGTGCAGATTTTATATGGATTTGTGAATGTGATGTAGAGTTTTCGAGAATCAAGGAGGAAATAGATTTGGCTAAAGCTTTTGGATGTTTTGATATGAGAAAATTGACTATCATTACGGTGGATGCTAGTGAGGGCGGCCTGTGAGCTGTTATGGCACAGAAACAAGATGATGGATCGGAAGTTATAATAGCACATGCATCACGTGGTCTGAAAGGTGCAGAAGTACGTTATTCAGTTCTTGAAAAGGAAGCCCTCGCATGTTATTGGGCTGTAGAAAGATTTAAACATTTTGTGGGGTGTGGAATTTGTGATCTGGATGGATCACAAACCTTTGAAAGTCATTTTTGAGACGAAAGGTCTGGACAAGATTTCGCGCAGAGTGGCTGGATGGGTCACTAGGATGCAAGCCCACAAATTTGTTATGGAAGTGATCCCTGGGAAAGAGAACACCCTGGCGGACAGTTTGTCAAGGGTAAAGGTTCATTCTCAGGACAGGATTGAAGATGATAACATGGAGATGGTGTTTGTGAGCACAGAAGGCATTGTATCCAAGCAAGAGTGGTTGGATGAGATAAGGAAGGATGAGGTATTGAGTAAGGTGATCTCGTATGTTGTCTCCACAGTTTGGCCGAATAAATCGGCATTATTAGAGGAAGAAAACCCTTTTTGGGAGGTGAAAGATGAACTGTCAGTTGCTGATGAGATATTAATCAGATGGGAGAGGGCAGTGGCTCCAGTGGGCGTTCGAGGAAAGATTATTGACCTGGCACACAGTGGACATATTGGTATTTCAAAGACAAAAGGAGTATTGAGAACAGATTACTGGTGGCCAGGATTTGATAAGGAAGTTGAGGTCTGTTTGAGTGAGTGCCAATTTTGCATGAGAAGCGGGAAGGGAGTAGAAGCTAAGAAGCAACCTTTAATTGATGTTGGTGTTCAGTCCAGGGTTTGGAGTGATGTAGCCATGGACATACTGGGACTTGTCGATTTGGGATATGGTCGGGGAAGATTTGTTGTTGTGGTAGTTGATCTATTTTCCAGGTGGGCGGATTTTAGAATTGTGAGAGAAATATCGGGAGAAAGTATGGTTAAAGTATTGCAAGAGATTTTTGCGAGTGAGGGTCTCCCAGGAAGTGTTCTTACAGACAATGGCACGCAATTTACCAGTGGATGTTTTCCCAAGTATTTAGAAAAATGTGGTGTGAGCCATAAGAGGGCAGCTCTTTATCATCCTGAAACAAATGGAGTCGGTGAGAGACTGAATAGATGCGTGATGGAGAGCATTCGCATGGGGGAAGAGTGTGGATTTGATAAATTGGCGACTATTCAAAATAGGATGTGGGCGTTACGCATGGCACCTCATGCTACCACCGGTTTGTGTCCGTTTGAACTCATGAGAGGTCGGAAACCTTATTCCATGGCGTGTCCGCCTTGGTTAGGCAGAAGCAGGGAATCTGATGTGGTCATTGATGAGGTGAGAAGGTCTCTCAAGAAGAAGAAGAGTGAATGGGTCACGCGTGAAAATAAAAGGAGAGGAAGGAAGGAATTGCGTGTGGAGTGTGGTGACTGGGTGAGGATTAAGAAAGAAGTGGTGAGAAAGAAGGGTGACTTGTTATATTCTGACCCAGTTAGGGTCGTTGCTGTGTTGAAGGGTGCAGTGCGTGCCACTGTGAAAAGAGGTTGTATATGAAATGCATGATTTGTGAAGGAGTTTTGTGAAAAAAAGGGAGATGTGTTATGATGTTGCTGATGACATAGCGATTCTTATTGTGCATGGAAAAGCTAGATGACATGGAATGTTTATTACCCCAAGTTCTAGTGAGGTCACAGAAGCTGTGTTTGCTTACATTGCTGTCAGTGTTCTAAGTTGGTCAGTTGAACTTGCCTCTGTTTATGTAAGGAGCCTCTGCTGTTGTTGGGGGTCTTTCCCTGTTTAACTTAATAAATACATTCTATGAAGACTTACCTGTGCCCATTAATGTCTTCATAACAGGTGTTTACCCAAATCTTTCTAATTTGTACAGAATATTTCTCACTTTGCCTGTAAGTAGTGCCGCCGCAAAACAAGGTTTTTGCAGGCTGAAGTTGATCAAAAGTTACTTATGGTCTACAGTGGGGGAATGGGTATTGAAAGAGAACTGGCTGACTCTGTGGACTTTGTTTAAGTAATTCAGACATTTGCTTCAACGAAACCACGCAGAAAGGTTTTGTAGCGCAGATGTTACGTAGGTTTAGCTGCGGCAGAGGGCTTCTTGGTCCTAATCTGTCACAGCAAAACATCCTCAAGGACATTAGTCATCCGTAGCCTACCGCTGCATGGGACACAATCACATTCTCACCTTGCATTTGAAGGAACAGTTTCATCCTCATTACATGTATATGTTTATGTGTATTTATTGAGTCATTGTTATGCAACATTTGATATTAGGGATATTTATTTTCAGCTCAGATGTTTGGCCACATGTTGGCTTGTTGGTACTAAGAAATGTTTACAAAAAGATATTGCACTGATGCACTCAGGGAATAATGACAATTATATTGAAAGCTGTATACAATTGTGCTTACGTTGTTTTCTAATGTTTAGCTTTGTTTCAGGAGGATCCATATGTCTATTATAGGGACAAAAGGTTATTTTTAGTCCCACTCCCAATCTGGTATGATATTGGTATTCATATTATCAGGGTATTTTATTTTAAACTGAAATGTCTGGACAAATGATGGCATGTTTGTGCCAGGCAGACAACCTCATGTCAGAGAATCTAGGAAAATTATTAAAATGTGTTTCCATTGCAGTCTGTGGTTTTGTATTCTTTGGCCTGGTTACTACCAGCATGGTGCGTTATATTGCTTTCTTGCAAATGTTTATTGAATTGTACTTTTCTGCCTTGCTGATGGATGGATCTGTTTCAGAGCTCTAGATTTCATGATCAAATTGAAATTAAATTTTAATTGGACGTTCCCACCATAACAAATGTGTGGTGTGTAACTGATAATAGATGTGGCTCGTAGAAGTTTAAGGTAAAAACAAGTGCCAGTTTTTCCTTAAATATGATGTGTCAACAGTTCATAGTTATACCCGTAAAGTTAAGGAAATAGTATGACCCACAGCCCGAACCCGACCACTCTCTGACCCGACCGGCATGACGTGCTGGGCGTGGCGATTCCCTGCTGAGCAGCACTTCACCCCACCACCATCACCCCTGGGACTCTTCCGGTGCAGATGGAGCCGCTGAGGAGGGATAGGAAGATGGCTGCTACATCTGGAGATGTTCCTGATTGATTTGTAAAGATCAAGGGGGGGCCTGATCCTCAGGAGATCCTAACGGGTTGCACAATTCAATGATAGCTTGTAGGTCCTCTGCAGACTGAAGGCAGAAAGACAATAGAGCTGAGGTAGCAGGAGGTGTTGGTGGGATCTCGTTGGTGGCGTGGGGGTGGGAGCATTATTTGTCAAGGTGAATTTGGATGTAGAGGATCTTTTGGTTGAAATGCACAGCAATCTGGTCACAGAGCTCTTGAGTAGAGGTAGAGGTTGTGTTGCAGGCGGTCGGGTTTTTGAATTCTCTAATGATCCTTTACATTTCCCTTTTGCTTAAATATTAATGGAAACGTACTATAATTCTATTTTTCATATCGTCGTTGTTGACATTTGTAGCTTAATACAATAAAGGGACGCTATGTACACTACAGCTGCACTAGAACGGAAAGCAACGCTTCCCTGGAGACCTTACATTGCAGTCTTATTAGACCTGCAGTATGGACTGCCACACCTAGAAAGATATGACACATTTGCAGACAGTCACTCCTGCGTTAGGGGAGGAGGAGCCTTTCCCAGACCATTATTCTAAACAACGCTGACATTCATCTGTTCTCTGAAAGAAAAGGGAAACAATGCAGCGCTTCCCAGGTTGTAAAGAAATATTTAGAACCGCCCGATAAACGTCTGCAGTAGTGATTTGCTAACAAATTAAGACGCATAACAATTGCTTAAATGCATGTGAGGAAGTTTATCGCGGGAATGAAAAATACGACATTCCTTTAAAGTCATCATTGGCTATATCGTTTTTAGCAGGCTGCATTCTCCTATTATCACCGCTAGGTGGGAGTATAGCCCCACTGCTGCTTACTCGATCATCCTGACTCGCCCAAGCCTTATTTAAAGGATACAAGGTTCATTACATTTCAAAGGTAATTGAAATTCTATACAAATCAAAGGCCAAGTGTATTTCCAGTCAAAGCCAGTAAACAGAAGGTGCTGATCGGAAGACTTGTTTTATGAGTCCCACACCGAAGGCGCAGTCTAGGAGAGAGAACTTAAATGTTATGTATCTGGCACTGAAAGGTCAGTAATAAAAGATGACGGCACAACAGAAGGGACTTCGCTTCTCCAAGACTGTTCTGTATGCAGCGAGGGTGCCTTTATCTGCTGCAGTTCGGGAGACCTCTGACAAGTGTGCATGTGACATTGCAATCTACGGCTCTATCCTTTATCAATAATGTATGTTGTATGTAATATCGTCCTCCATTTGTGTACAATTAATCCGTATGTGGATGGATCTGGGCTTCACACACTACATAGAGGTACGTTTGGGAAAGGTTACATTGGAACCCATTTCCCTAAATGACAATAATGCTGAGCTCAGAATATAACATTTGCATTTGGAAACCTATATTTTTTACATAAAGAGGTCAGGTTGATGGATGATCAAGGAAACGGTGGGCGCGGGGAATGTTGTCAGGGAAAGTCACAGCATCTCGTGTCATTGCCGAGTATGTTTCTATAGTATAGCTCAAATGTTACTCAACAGGAACGCTGGTGGAGTTTTTCCTTCTGACAGCCAATCCCTGATCCTGTGTTAACTGTTCCTTTAAAAGTGTAGTTCGGTCCAGAGGCTTGACTGCAGGTCCCCCCTTTTCATGTAATCCATTATTTTGTTACAGAGCTTCCTTGAAGGAGGACAAGGCACCGAGAGCATTGGAGATCTTTGCAGTGGGTCAACACAAGTGCAGAGCTGCCAACGTTTCTAGGCTTGTGGCGTGACCCTTGACACAAATGACGTCTTGGGAAATTACCTCATGGAGACTGGCATCACAAGAAGTGACATCACAGGCATCACAGGCCAGTGCTTGTGTGTTGCGCAATGTCTACTCCTTCTGTCAAAACGAACACATTGTGGATCGAAGGTTTAAATTAAGCTTTATAGGGACCAACTGCGCGTTAGGTGGTCTTAAGAAGACACGGCTGAAGGCTAGAGCATAGCAAGTCGTTTAACGAGGTCTATGGGTCGCCAAAGCCCGGTGAACCCCCAGGGCAGGATCTATGAGTACCCCTATATTTTCCGAGAGACAGTTTTTAAAAATGTCTGTGGCACACTGGGTATCTGCTTGTGTTTTGCCCTCACATCCATTCATTTCAAGCAGGTTCGTATCTTTCGCTGGGAGGCCAGCTGTTTGTACAGGCGCCGGAGTTATTGCGTCATGATATGATATGATATGATATGGCATTTGTAACGCGCCTATACACAAGCGTTTCAAGGCGCGACGAGGCAGGGAGGGGGAAACGGGGGAAGACAGACAACGATCCTACTAGGCCAGGTGTCATTCAGATCGCGCAAGTGCAGAAGGGGGAAGGGAGAAAGCGCAAGGGGAGGGGAGGGGGCAAGTGCAGTACAAGGTAAGTATATATAATAAAATGAATAGGGCCAGCTTGTGGCAAGTGCAAGGTAAGTGCAGACAAGTGCTGGGAACGGGGGCTGTAGGGATACAGAGACAGTCCCGCAGTGCAGGGGTTGCCAGCGAGGCAGTGCAAGTGCAGAGTGGCTGGGCCCAGGACCGAGGTCGGCGAGAGTGGCCCAGTTGCAGATTCGGTGCAGATTCAGCGAAGAATTAGCAGGGGAGAGGGAGAGAGAAAGCAGAAGCAAAGAGGAGGGTTTTGAGGTGCTTCCGGAACCGTAGATGGTTCTTCTCAAGTTTCAGGGAGGCAGGAAGGCTGTTCCAGAGGGAGGCCCCTCCCGCGGAGAGAGATCTACCCCCAGCTCGTTGCTTCGAGAAGCGGCTGACCCTGAGGGAGTTGGAGACGGATGAGCGAAGGGCTCGGGAAGGAAGATATTTAGGAAGAGAGAGTTGAAGGTATTTAGGCCCCAGGCCCCAGAAGGCCTTGTGGACAATGCAGAGGGTTTTGAACTTTATCCTCGCAGCCACTGGGAGCCAGTGTAGAGACTTCAGTCCTGGAGAGATACGGTCCCTGGGCTTAAGGCCAAGGACAAGTCTCGCAGTTCTGTTCTGGATGAGTTGCAGAGGGCGGAGAGTGGAGGCAGGCAGATTAAGATAGAGGCTGTTACAGTAGTCCAGCTTTGAGAGAACCAGGGCTCGTGAGACAGTGAGCTTCTGGGGAAAGGAGAGGAAGGGAAGAATACCTCTGAGGAGGTGCAGCTGGTAGTGTGACTTCTTAGAGACGTCAGATATATGAGGAGAGAAGGAGAGTGTGGAGTCGAAGATAACCCCGAGGTTATCATCACTATCTCTGTCATGACTTTTCTTTTCAATGCTTTGGAGCCACTCCTACAAGTTGCAGTCCTGCAGCAGAGCAATGGAGAGGTAAGAGCAAGGCGGGCCTGGCGCCTCAGGTCTGGAGCAAACGCTAACATGTGTGAGTGAGGTGTTTTGTGTACTGCAAGCTTAACAGAATCCCTTCTCGGTGACCCGAATCTTGACAGGCAAAGAAAAGAAGACCCTTTCAGGTAGAGTAATCGGACCCGGATCACATACTTTGATAACGTGGGGAAGCCTTTCTCTGAGTACAGGTTTTCTGGTGAGACGGTTTGCATTTTTTCTAGACTTCAGACTGCTCTCCCATTGCATCTTTAGTTTTGCACCAACATGCAATGTTGTGCAGAAAGCAGTCTGGAAAGAGTTAAATTAGTGTTCTGTGCACAGGTGGCAACTTCTAGGTTTTTCATCTTGAGAGTTGAGGCTCAGCCCCAAATCACACTCTTTGAATGAGCCAGAAGTTACATCACAGGAGAGGACTATCTGCCCCCAAACAAGCAGGATTATGGGTGATGGTTGTGTGTGTGTTGAGGAAGGACATTCGCCGAGGTTTCTAGTTCATCCATTTTTAGACTAGACGACATGCTCTCTGATCCTTAATTGGCCCAGCCTTGGATATCCTAATTGTCTGAAAGAAGTTAAATTAAAATGAGTTGAAAGTATTGTATATGTACAATAATATTGGCCGTCCGTGAAAAAACCCTGCGGTTAATTTGAACTCTCAAGCATTGTGCTTTTTTCGTAATTCTTTGTTTCCCCAGTTGATTGTGAACTCTGAATTGGAGATACTTAAATTGGACACTCAATCGGTACCGGAACCAACGCCCAATGATGCACCAGTTGCTGTTGCCCTGACTTCTAACGCCCCTACACGTAGTGTGGGGGAAGCCAGTCAGGTTCCTGGTAGGATGCAGGGGGGTGGTGGTTTATCCTGGAAATCCACAGCCCACGGTCTAGTTTGGGGTTGATAATGTACGTGACTGCAGGGCCCCTTTGGTGGGCCAGTTCTGCCCGGACACTGGCAACAACCCGGGCGGACCGACAAGATGGGAGTACAAATGGGCAGAGGGAGGTGGTATAGGCCCTGTCTATGGTGAGCTTAAAGAACATTCCGAGATCTTTCGGATTGAAACATATACCAACCCAATTAGCAGTAAACAAGGGCACGGCTATATTGTTCGAAAGCATCATTCCAGAAAACATGGCAATCAATCTAAATCGCTCTAATGTCTTACGATTGCTCGCAGAGGTTACTAACTTAAAGGGAATCTCAACCTCTGACATCAAAAGAGTTCACTTTCCTGAGATACAGCGCATAGACCGCTCAGTGGTTTACTTCAACTTCAGGTTGATTTCCGAGCTGGTGAAGCACGAAAGAGAAGCGATTTGAATTTTCCGGTTCGCTGTGAATGAAATAGTGGCTGATACTACAGCCGATTCTGGTCAGATGACTATAGGTATAAATGAGCAATTATAAAGGGAACATCAGCGTTTTAAAAACTAAAATTAAGGCCTAGGAAAATTCAAATGATTGGTCTTGGTTGCTCAACCACATCCAGCATTAACCACCAATAGGTTTCCCCAATAAGGCAGACATTATGGATACCTTTTCTATATTATCATGGAATTCCCGTGGCCATGGGGGCATTCTATATAACCCAGAAGCTGGGCAGTCATTCAGGACACAAGGTGTTGTTTGTTTGCAAGAAACCTGGCTGTTGTCCCCCACCCCCACCCCTTGTTACGGAAGTGTGTGTGAGCTGCCTTCAGCCTGCTAAAAGAGGTGATTGTGGCAGACCTTATGGTGGCCATTTGACCATGGTTCGATCTGAAGAGGGGATTAGGGGGGATGGATATAGTTAATGACTTTTGCAATGTTCTGCAAACTCATGTGGAGTTGGTCGAAGGGCCATCCATTCATATATTAATCCTTAATGCTTATTGGCACGAGAAGGTATTGAATTTATCCTGCTTCCTCCAACATTTATCCTCTGTAATAAATGAGTGGTGTACATTGAATCGGGTGGGGCAGTGGGGAAATAATAGTGCCGGGGACCTGAAATTTAAATTGTATGATCCCAGAGGGTGGCAGGGAAATATCAGGGGCACCCAGAACTGACATCAACATTCAGAATTGAGTCAAATGGATGAAAAGTCTGGGTGAAATTGGCTTGTACCGCCTTAACTGGGAAGTGCTGGGAGACATCCGACATGGTCAAACGGCTCCTCATGGTCAACCATTGATTACATGTTTGTGACAGATAGGTTATATGAGAAATGTAATCTGCCCACAAGCTCCCAATTCCCTTTGACCAATCATTACAGGTTGGTGGCAACTTTTTCTAGGATGCATTCCCGCTTTGGAGTGGCAAACCTGAACCTGATTAATTTAACCATCAATCCCTCTGGCATCCGTATATCCTGGAATGAGGTCTTAGCTAAAAAAGTGAGTGAATCCTCAATAGGGGATTTCTTAGAGTGCTCAACACTAGAAATTAATTTTTGGGCGTTGTGCCCGGCAAACTTTGAGGAGTTTGTGGGAAACCTGATCCGAGCATTGTTGAGTTTCAGGGAAGAGCAGGGGGCGGGGGGAATTAAAGACACATTTTAAGCACGTATGATGAGGTCCTTCCTGCTAAAAATAATCACTCAGAAAAGAACTGAGATTATTGAGACTCTGCCCGGACTTCACTCCATAGGCTGTAACATGCAGCGTAAGCATTTACGTCAAACCTATCGAAATTGGGTGAAATCCACTAGGGCCAGGAGATTCCAGGAAGACTCGGAGGCACTCCTGCGATTCCTGAGAAATAAGAACGCCGGGGCATTCTGGCAACTTATGAGTTCCATCAATTCTTGTCAGGTAGAAAAGCAGATGGATGCTGTGTCTGAGAAAGACTGGTATCTCCATTTTGCCACCCTGTATGCCACTTCCAAGGGAGCCATAACTTGCCTTTCCCCCATTACGGGGGAAAAGTTGAGCCTTACAGCATTCGAAACAAACACTGTTCTGGGAGTGATAAAAACAATCTGTCCATCTAGAGCCCACGGCCCTAACAGACTCTCCAACTATCTAATGGCCCTATTCTTTGGGCAGAAGTATTAAGTGTTCTATTTAAAGAGGTGGTTTCTCGAGAGCTGTTTCCATCTTCCTGCTCAAAGGCCCTTATTGTACCAATATTTAAGAGGAGAGTAAGAACTAACCCCTGAATTCTAGACCTATTGCTCTTCTGGATGTTGACAGCAAGATATTTGCGTCCATCTTGCTGTCACATTTAGAGGAGAGGGCCGTGTCCGCTGGCAGACTGACAAAGTGGCAGACTGGATTTCTGAGAGGTCTGGGAACCTCACTGAATGGTTCAATGATTAGTATGATCCCACAATTAGCTTGGGATGTCAAATATGGGATAGTATACGCGGCATCGATAGACCTAAGTGCAGCATTTGACACTGTAGATCGCCTACTTTTGTGGATTAAGTTAAAGACATGGAGGACCTCTGGGGGGCTATTAAGACTCCTGGTGGGTTTGCATGAGAAGACTGAAATTGAAGTACGACTGAACGGTATGGGTGGTCTTTTCCGTACCATTCCGACGGGTAGGGGCGTTAGGCAGGGCTGCACATTAGCAGCCTGCTTCTTCAACCTCTACCTGTCTGATGTGGGTGAACATCTAACCCCTGCAACGCTGATTAGCCCTGCTATAGGCCAGCTAAGACCCTGTGGGCTTTCATACGTGGATGATTTTCTCCTTTTTGATGGTACCCCAGTATGGATGTAGCACTTATTGACAGAATTTGAAGTGTATTTGAGGAAACATTTGCTTCAGATCAATACCTCGAAAACAAAATGTCCGTGCTGCCAAAAAAGTAAAACAAAAATCTATCCTAAATGGTACATTGGGAAAAAGTGCATCACAAATGTTAAGTCTTTGGTGCACCTGGGGTTCCTTATTCAGGCAACTCCTAGTCCATCAGGGCTCTTGGACTGGGTTAAAGATCGAACTACGTTACTCACTAACCAACTTCTGAGAGTCGATGGGCGCTATGGGAAATATTCACTTAAAACAGCACTCAAATATTACGAGGGCAAACTAGTGGCAAACATTCTATATGGCATGGACATTTCCTTGTTAACTGTTCTTGACTATTTGCCACGTCTGGAAGCCTTGGTTTGGCGACAAGTGCTGCGAGGGCCTAATGCGATCCCTATAGATGCAATTAGGTATGATTTGGGCATTACGTCTCTGCAGACACGGGCTCATTGAAAATGCATCCTACTGATAAGGAAAATCTTATGCCCAGTGGGCGGCTCGCTGCTCGTGGATCTGAATACCATCCTAAAGGAGAAACAGAGTTCGTGGTTGAATAGTTTATTTGAACACGTTGGTAACATTCTAAAAATCATTAACATTTCTCTTGGAGAATTGTGTGATAATCCTGAAAGGGTGAAAAACGTCTCTACCAGTGAGATTGGATGTCAATAGTTGAAAACATTCATTACCTTTTCTCTATAGACCCTCTTAGATTCGACCATAAAATATTAGGATGCTTAGCCCCATTTCTAGCCCTATATCTAGAAAAATGGGTTTGTTGAGCCTTCCTAGGATTTCTATGGAAACTTATTCCGACTAAGCAGATCCTGGTGCGAAGGGGACTGCTGGGTCCAACATCAGGGGGCTGTCGCTACTCTGGAAATGCATCCATTCTTGAAACTATGAATCATATATTCGTTGCATTTCCAGCTGTATCTGAAAGGAGGGGAACATTTCTACAAAATTTTCTGAGAGAGGCAGATACAGGTATCTTATGAAAAACACTTGGGATATCTGTTTATCCGGCCACTCCACCTCAACGATAATAGTGGTTGTTTATTTCATAAAAGCCCTAAGAATAGAAGAGGAGGTTAGCAATCAATTATGAGGGAACCTGTGCTTGCTGTTAACTACCTTTTCTTGGTATGGTTTTATGTATAAGTAGTCATTTTTCCTCTTAGATTCTTTTGGGAAGATGACGTAATTCATTTTATTATTGCTCGATTTTTGTGTTGTGGCTATTTGAATAGTCTCTTTTTGCCCTTGGATTTTTATTCTTATTTTTATTCTTATTCTTATTTGTGTCTTTTTCTTTTTTCTGTAAAATGGATGATTAATTGTCGTAAAATTATATAAGATATTCCTTTTTCTATTTTGTTAAATGTTAACTTGTTTAACCAATAAACGATACAAAAAAAGTTACAAAATATGCAAAATCAAAGCACTCTTTTATCCTGGATACGGTTTGAGAAGCTTTGTAAGTTCTGGATTTTGAGAGAACTTTTCATATTTTGTACAGTACTTGTATGTTTATTTTTCCACTATTAAATCAGTATTAAAAGTACCATAATGCAATATGATGGAAGCCCAGACGCATGGCCAATCCGATACATCTTTAATGTCTCTCCTCGTTATACACATGTGTGATAGCATCACATGCTCTTAGTCATTGTTAATCATATTGTAAATATTATTTGCATTTCTGCAGAAACCAAAACATATAGTTAGGGAAATCAACTGGTTGTGTGCATTTTAAGAAAATGTTTTTAGCTGAGGTTTGCAAAAGTGTTTGGAATTCTGAATTAGGAAATAAAAGCACATGATCGTGCAGAGATTATGGGCTTAATTCATAGAAGAGTTTTATAATGGTGAAATCCCATTGCAAATCGCTCTGCGAGTCGGGTCCCATATCTTTTACTATGCACTTGTGGGCCTGCACTTTAGCAAACACCAGCATGCTTCAGAATGTGGAATTTCACTTTGAGGTTAAAATGGCCATCAACCCAATCTTGCTGTTATCGACCAGGGCTTTGTTTACTGCAGTCTGAAATAAATCACTGACCAGAAAATGAATCACTTGGATGCTGGTGGTACAGCCTAGTCATGTAATGTATTGAACCAATATAAATATTCTTTGTTGTGCCTATTTAGCACTTCATGCATGGGTCCTCCTTCTAAGTGCAGGTGTCATTATTATCCCATATTATGTACTTGATTTATCGTTCTCAGAAGGATGTAAGTCTGAGTGAGCCCCGCCCCACGATTCAAGCTCGTAAAGTGCTTGCTGCTTTCAAGACACCTGCACTTTACTCATGAACCATCAACCCAGACAGAGTCTTACCCTCTCCCTAAATTATTTAGGGGGTGAAAACCTCCACCACATGAAGTCAGACACATTGTACGAGTGAATCTATTTAATCCACTGCAATTCAAAGTAAGGGATGTGTTTAGACAGAGCAGGTGGTCATCGTGGCGCGGTAGTGGCGGTGTAGTTATGGTTAAGTTGCTAATCCCATAGCAAGAGAAGTTTTTGGGTGTCTTATAACTTCCCTCCCCCTGGACGAATCTTCACCAAAATTTGCAAATAAAGTATATGGCCCACTCTGAATTTATATGCAAAGTTTAGTGAGGTTCGGTCTAGGGGGGGCAAAGTTATAGGGGGGGTCCCAAAATTTATTTTTTCCATGGGGTGAATGGGGAAAAAACTTTGCTCACGCCTACAGCTCAAACCGCTGGACGGATTTTCACCAAATTTGCAGCAGAGGCTTGGTCCCGAAACCGTACTTTTGTAAGTTTGGTGGAAATCCGTCCAATAGTTATTAAAAAAACGACCAACAAGTGGGTCTCAGAAAATTTGTGATATCTATGTCCACTCCGCAGACATATTTCCCTGTTCGCTCACCGCCATCTTGGATTCACGGACATCAGCCGGTGTCCGCAGACATCGCGGCAAAAACATATTAAAAAACACAACATTGCACTTGTCAAACTGATCAAATAATCTCTGAGGACGTGAGGGGTGATGAGGATGGGATGGAATATAGCTGCAAGAAGCAAAGAAAACAGTCCTGTGAAAGTTCGCGGACACCTGTGCATTACTGGTTTGGTGAAAAGAAGTTCTTGGACGGCTTATAACTTTGGCGCTAGTTAATGGAACTGCATGCAATTATGAGTTTGCAGAGTTTGGTGAGATTCTGTCAAGAGGGGGCAAAATTAGAGGGGGGTCCCAAAATAATGTAAAGGCTTATAAATGAGGTGCCATTTGACGAATATACACTTAATTTGGCAAACTGATAATACATATAGGTATAAATGTGTTTGCAAAGTTTGGTGGCATTTTGTCAAGAGGGGGCAAAATAAGAGGGGGGTCCCAAAATAATGTAAAGGTTTATAAATGAGGTGCCATTTGACAAATCTACACTTAATTTGGCAAACTGATAATAGATCTAGATATACATGTTTTTGCAAAGGTTGGTGGGATTTTGTTAAGAGGGGGCAAAATTAGAGTGGGGGTGCCAAAATATTGTAAAGGCTTATAAATGCGGTGCCATTTGAAAAATCTACACAAAGGTTTGAAAAAAGATTATAGATCTAGATATAGATGTTTTCATAAAGTCTGAATGGATTTTGTCAAATGGGGGCTAGGTTATATGACGATTGTATGTGCATCATTTGACACCTTTGAAAAAATAAAACATGGGTGGTTTTCCAGCAAACTTGTGTAAGGAGCATTGGCAAGGACCTACAAGCATGGTTTTGCAAATGTGCCCGTGTTTTATTTTTTGACAAGTGTCATAATGTAGTTACAAAAAATAGTGATATACCTTTGGTGACTGAGGTGTAGCCTGTCGCCATGTACAGGGGCCAGATTGTCCGGGTCATGGAATAAGGTTCTCCGGACAATCAGGCTACTGGCCATGACCACAAGGGACAATACATGGGGTTAAAGTGGCCATGTCCACCTGATACTGGCTTTGTGGTAAAGTTATTCGAAATTGGGATAGGTTTGAAAGGGAAGAAAAATGTGCTTGTGATAATATGGTCACAGGATTCTCTTTTTGCCTTCTGCAGGCTGCCATGGAAAGTGAAGAGCGGCTCTGTATGGAACTCCGCCTTCCCTTTCCATGGTGGCCATCTTGGAAAACGATTTTCCTTCCTACATCGTGACACCACAGGCGTCCAGGTGTAGGAAGAAACATCTTTTTTTTAGCACCCAGGTTCCCACTTTGGGAACCTAGGGTGCTAATGGCCTCATCACCCGTTACAGGGGCTAGAATGGGGGGGATAATGGTCCAGAGACCTTGTTATCCACCCTCGCTTCGCTTCGCTTGGGCTGATAACTTGCTCTGCCCTGGAACGGGGGATAAACGCCACAATATCGCCATTAGCATAACACAAAATGCAAATGGAAATGTTGGAAAATCTTACTGAGTCTATGTACTTTACTGAGTAATATAAAGTAGATGGAGTCTATACATTTTTTTAGTTCTATTTTTTAACTGTGAAAGGTGGTTCCTAAAAGAACATTTCTTTTATTGTTTTTGGATGCATTTTATTTTGGCAGGAGAGCTTAGAACGAAAGGTGGGGAGTGAAATGAGGGAAGAGGCACCAAACACTAAAATGGAGGGGCAGGTGGACAGGGGAAAATGTTGCACGTGTGTTATTTCTAAGGTAGGGGGCAGTGTTTCTCATGCTCCTTGATTACAGCAGTGGTGGTGTCTCTTGGGGAGGAGGGATGGCATTATCTGATTCCATTTTAAGATAAATAGCAGTTTTGCTAAAAGTATGTGTTGTGTACTAGATTGTTAATGGATGAGTAGCAATAGGTGTTGGAGCTGTGCAAGAGAAATTTTGATATTGAAAGTTCCTAGATCAGTAGAAAATGCAGTTCGAACTGTCCGCGAAGCACAGATCTTATCGTGAAGTGCGGACGGGTTCTCGGACACGTCATCATGCCGCGCGCCACAATATGGTCATGTGGCACTCTCCGGAAGGTCTGCAATGAAGTCAGATGTTCGTATACATTATGGTTAAGTTGCACTAATAAAAACCTATGAAATTCAATGAAAAAACGTTGTTAAAGGGACGTTATGGTTTCAAGTAAAACCGAAAAAACCCTGAAATTTGCCAGTTATAGTAAGCTAAGCAACCATAACTCGCGCCACTACCGTGCACTGCTAAGACTAACACCCAGGACATCAAAGATGACATCACAAATGCCATTGATGACATCACTGATGACATCACATGTCTGGCTCACTCTTTTTTCCTTTACTGATATATCTAGGCCAGTAACAGTCAGGAACTAAAAATTCAAAAAGTACTTTATTTTTAGACTTATACTTCAAATATGTTCTTACAGTAATTCACTCAGGGTCCACTCACAGCATATGAAACATATACAAAGGGGAAAACACAGACTTGGAAGACAGCAATGCTTTCTATGTATGAAGATGATTAGTACGGTTATCAACACTGTCTTATAGTTCTGTTGTTTTATTATTACTGTACCTTCCCTGGATATGCTCATATTTGTACACATTGCACTTGCACTACTTTCCTTAGGGCCGAGTCACAATATGTGATAGTTATACATAGGGAAGTAGTAGCTTTGAAGCAGAGCAATCATTTCTGCGCATGAAGATAATCAGTTAGGTTACTTCACTTTCCCTGTATATGCTCATATTTGTATGTGCTGTTGTCTGTTTGTGTTTTGTGTGCAGTAATGCAATAATGTAGTAAGTGGGTTTGATTAGGTACATACTAAATGTTTCACAGTATGCAAAACTCTAATAAGAAAGCATTTATAATTTTAGTATTTAACATGGCAAGATTATTAATATTGCATCTCCATCATGTATGCTGCACACAATGATATTTGTGATGTCATCTTTGATGGCATGGGTATTATTGCACAGTGGTGGCGCGAGTTATGGTTGCTTAGCTTACCATAACTGGCGAATTTCAGGGGTTTTTCAGTTTTACTTGTAACCTTAACATCCCTTTAGCAAAGTTTTTTCCTTGAATTTCATAGGTTTTTGGTAGCGCAACTTAACCACAACGTCCCTTTAACAAAGTCTTTTCATTGAATATATAGTGAAAAAACTTTATTAAAGGGACATTATGGTTCCAAGTAAAACTGAAAAACCCCTGAAATTCACCAGTTATGGTAAGCTAAGCAACCATAACTCGCGCCAACCAATGTGCACTGCTAAGAATAATACCTATGCCATCAAAGATGACATCACACATATCATTGATGACATCACTGATGACATCACATGTGCAGTAACTTTTTATAGGAAGTCCCTACCAGGGGTTGTGAATGTAATGTTGGCAAAAAAGTGTAAGGGGTGAGCGGAAGATGTGTAATGAACTACATACTTCATTACGCAATGTACTGCTCCAAAGAACATTCCATTGCAGTGTTCTTTCTAGTACAGGAACCTACTCATACAGAAACGTATGTATTGGCTGCAGAATACAGCATAGACTTGCAATATTTGTAATTTTCCAATGCTAGATAGTAAAACGGTAAATGCTACTGTATCAGACTTTTCCGTACTGTGAAACGTGTACTAAGTAGCTAATAATGCATCACTTACTACATACTTGTACTACTGCATACAAAACATAAAGAGACCACAATGCACACAAATATAGGGCTTATATAGGGAGACTAAAGTAAGTAAACAAGAGGCAGTATCATTAGGAACTGTGTATAACTGAAATGATTATTTTCACAAACAAAAATGATTGTTGTGTTTTAGGCCTGCTTCTTCCCCTATGTATGTGCATCATAAGATGCGATTGAACTCTAAGGAAAGTAGTGTAAGAGCATGTGAGAATGGTAACATCTACAAATGTAATACCTTTTGTATTTTAAGTTTCTGACTGTCAGTGAATAAACCCACCTGGCCTAGATATGTCAGTGAACAAAAAAGAAGGGGCTAGACATGTGATGTCATCAGTGGATGTCATTAATTATATTTGAGATGTCATCTTTGATGTCATGAGTGTTATTATTAGCAGTGCACGGTGGCGGCGCGAGTTATAGTTGCTTAGCTGGCGAATTTCAGTTTTTTTTTTGTTTTACTTGTAACCATAATGTCCCTTTAACAAAGTTTTTTCACTGAATTTCTTAGGTTTTTAGTAGCGCAACTTAACCATAGCATCCCTTTGACAACGTTTCTTCACTGAATTTCATAGGTTTTTAGTAGCGCAAATTAACCATAATGTCCCTTTGACAATGTTTTTTCACTGAATTTCTTAGGTTATTAGTAGCGCAACTTAACCATAACGTCCCTTTAACGTTTTTTCACTGAATTTCTTAGGTTTTTATAAGCGCAACTTAACCATAACGTCCCTTTAACAAAGTATTTTCACTAATTTCATAGGTTTTTAGTAGCGCAACTTAGCCATAACGTCCCTTTAACATGGTTTTTTCACTGAATTTCATGGGTTTTTAGTAGCGCAACTTAACCATAACATCCCTTAAACAAATATTTTTCACTGCATATAGTTAAAGATGTCATGAATTTCATAGGTTTTTACTAGAATACCCTTAGTTTATATAAATATACCATACAACATACTGAACCCCCTGTCCCATGCTAGTGGCTGAAATGTCCGCAGACCATGCAAATGTCCGCGGACAGGCTCGGTCAACATCAACACTGTCCAAAAGCTCAGGGGGTATCTTACATTGTTGTATCATACAACAAACACACTGAACATGTTCGAAGAGCAGCATATCAATAAATAACCTTAAAAATAAATAAGAAGTTCAAACTGTATATTTAAGACACGTACAGTCCAATTTCATAGGATATGAAACACAATGGAACATACCAAAAAAAAAATAACATATGCCTCCAGCAGAATGACCTCACTGACACTTTATACAGAAACTGCACAACAAATATCAACAGCACATCTACAAAGCACTAACAGGAAAACTGAAAAACAAACTGGTAGGTACACTATATTAATTCCTATTGTTATAAACTTACTATAGTAGGATACACTAAAATATAATGTAACATTTTTTACACAGAAATGGCTAGCACTCTGGAGTGGCTTGAAGAAAATGTTCCCCAGGATGAAATGAGTGAAAACAGTGAAACTAACAGTAGACACTGCAGTTTTCAAAGTAAGCCAATTAATACACATTATTTTATATGTACCTAGCACATTTTTCATTTAACAGAACATACAGAAAATAAGAATAATACTGACACAGATACTGTGGAAAATCACATACAGCGTTTAGAACAAAAAATGCATCAATTAATGACCAATTTCATTATTTTGAAGAACTTTGTAGTAAACCATATCATGGAAAAAATTAAATATCACTGTCCCACATGCACCTGTACCCCTTCTCCATGTCCCAGTCAACCATCCCCAAAAACTTCAACCCCTTCCTCCCCTACCATCCAACATGTAGAAAACCCTAATTCCCCTGTATATGTCTCAATTTCTGCTTCCCCCGCTCTTTCATAATTTCTATATTTTTGTACAATAATAACATTTTATGTATACTGTTACTATATTTCTCTGTGTTTTTTTTAAAGGATGTTAAGGTGTCCACGGACAGTGCAGCTCTCCGGGATGTCTGCAATTAACCAAAACGGGGGTGTCCTAAGGACACTATGCCTGTTTGTACTGCCTGTGAAAAAAATCGAGGTGTCCGTAAAACACATAATCTGTCCGCCTGTCTGTAATTAATCAAAATGGGTTGTCCTAAGAACACCCCGCTGTTCGTATTGTCTGCAATCAAAGTGGAAGTGTCCATAGAACACGTAATCCATCTGCATGTCCACAAAGTTGTGACGCACCTTTAATTAGTTTGGGGACCCAAACCCTGTCTGGCGGACACTTATGTGCATGTGCATCCCACCCTCAGGTCCTACAAACATCGTGCCTGTCTATAACTGTCTGCCGCATGTGTGTTGCACTTTTAATTAGTCCGGGGACCCAAACAATGTCTGTAGAACACACGTGCACAGGCGCACAACTCGCCCCGCGCAGTCGGTGTCCTATGGACAGACGTCCCATTCGCAAACTTCTCTGCGACGTCATCATGTAACTGCACCCATGCTAAGCGCGGGTCCTTGTCCACGCACACAGTCAGGGCCCCTGGACACCAGAAAAGTGCTTTTCTGATCAATCCAAGGTATTGTACTGTGAAACTTCACCCTTGCACATGTCTTAGACCATGTCCCTAGCGTTCCGGATATTCTTTGGAACTTTTTCAGCCCTTTTTGGTGTTTAAAGTGTTCGCCGACGGCACCCCAGAGCTGCTTCTCATTCTGTGTTTGGAGTTCCAGAACAGATACTCCTCCACATTGCTGGATTTGATATTCTGCAAATTGCTGACTTTGAAGTGCCTCCTGACACCATTTAAGATGGCAACCATGGCTGCTGCTCCTCCTGCTGGTGCTAGTTCTGCCTCTGCACCAACCCCACCTCCTCCACCACCACCACCTCCCCAATGGTCCAGAGAGGGGAACAGGCGTGAAGATGCAGAGAGTGATGAAGAGGATGATGAGGTTGAGGTAGTGCAAGTCCCTACTACCTGCAGCCCCGTGGATCTTGGGTGTGGAGGCTGTTTAGCACCATTGGAGGGGTACCCAAAGCTCGTGCACACAAGGTGCACTGCACTGAGTGCCAGATGGAGCTCAGTCATGGCAAATCGGGTTTGTACAGTTACGGGACTACCTCCATGCGGCGACACCTAACATCATTCCACACAGGGGCAATTCTGAGGGTGGGCCCCTACGATAAAAGTAGTAGATTGAGTTCCTCTACAGCAAGCTCTGTTTCTGTTCCTGTCTCCACAAGAAACACTCCTGTGGGGCAGCGGATCCCTGAACCAGCCTTACAGGCGTATCCACGCTGCAGAAGACCCTTACCTTTCGAGTGTCACTGTATTGTGTATGTACTGCGATGCAGTACTCTGCAGGGGGAACAGTTTTGGAGTGCTTTCGAGGCTTTGGTCCAGGAGCATGAGAAAAAGTGCCCCCTACCCAAGTGAGGCTTACCCAAAATCTTCCTCTCTCCACCTGCCCTTTCTTATCCCCGTGGATGGTGCCCCTTCCTTCCCCTCCCTTCCCCTCCTTTCCTTGTGTATCTTGTTAAAAAAAAATACAAATAAACAAAAAACCCAAAAAATAAAAAGGCTCTTTTCAGAGCCGCCTTTCACAGTTTAAAAATAGAAGTGCCAATGAAATGCTGCAGGGCCCTGTGTATTTTTAAAAGTCTGCGGACAGTCTGCGGACAAATTAACATTTTTGGGGTACTGCGCTATCAAAACCATTGCACTCTTCTCTGGGAGGAAGTGGTGGCTCTGAAAAGAGCCTTTTTGTGGGTTTTTTTGTGTTTCCAAAACTTCAAGTGGTCAACACCTACTGGAAAAAGGATTACTAAAATTCCAAAAAGGGTTGCAATGCATTTTGTATATTTCGCAGAAAAATCCAATTCCCAGCATGAGTAAGATGGACTCCATCTCTGCGAAAAATGTGTGTGTTACAAAACATAATATTTTCATTGTGAAAAGAGGACATCCCAACATCTCTTAAAAAAGCTCAAACAGCCTTGTTGACATTGTGCCTCGCTTTCTCCATTTGTGGACCAAATGAAGAAGAACGCAGCCACATTTGTCTGTTTGGAAACATGTCCATGACTTTCCCAAGTCCTTCTTTCATTGCAAATTGCAATGAGATTCCAGAGAAATGTCCTAAACTGTTCCCTCCACAATGAATAATAATGTCTGGATGACAGTGTGTCATCAAAGTGGCAGAAAGAGGAACCCAATCTAACCACTTCATTCCGCGCACTCCATGCCAGTGCACAATCACATGAGGGAATCCAAGATCTGCGCCACTCCACAGTGATCTGCATGCACCTCCAACCAATTTATCCACGAGTCACCGAAGATCCAGACAATCTGCCTTCTGAAAGACACAGCCATAGCTATCTGCTCTCCTCTCAGGAAACAGACTTTCTGCCAAAGTCTCTCCTTACACATCACACCCAGTAAATCTTATTGACCAATTGTGGCTTGCACAGTCTCATTTGCATGCCTCTCAGCCTCAAAATCCCTATATGTAACACGTGCAATCCGTGGACAGCTGCGGTGTCCACAGACAGATCGTGAAATTTGAGAGTGGGGAATGAAAATTGAAATAGTGTAACCCACTTCCCCTTTGAGGGTGGTTCTGAAAAGAGCCTTTTTTTGTTTTTATTAAAGTGCTCATAAAAAAACATGTTTCATTTTCTTATTGTTTTTACTTATTTTCTTTGTGATGTCTTCACATCATTCTCTTTAAAGAACTCCTTATATTTTGAAATGACATAGCATTTCCCAATATGGATAAAGAAATGCCATCTGCTTCAAAATAGTCACTGTTAACAAAATCAATATTGTAATTGTTACAAGACAACATTCCACTTCTAAACAGAAAGCAGACATCACTCTGTTCACCAAACACCTTGCACCATTTTGCCGGGGACAGAAAACATTAGAATTCTCCTATAGTACTCTAGGCAATATTTCAGAAGTAATCACCTTGGCATTTGGAACAACCTCCATCACTGCCTGAACCAAGTTTTCAAGAGCGCTCAACAAACTAGGAGCACTGATGTATCCCAAATGGACAGCACCCCAATGCAGTACCACTACATCTGAACTTTTCCACATACAGAAACTCTTACAAGCTCCAACCACTGCCTGCATATTGCACCAGGCACAGTTGACCAGAAAACCTCTGCTCCTTCAAAACCAAAACTGGCAGTCTTATGTTTAAACATAGCATACCACTCCAAACCATTTACAGATCTCCAACAACCAACACCCTCACTTTCTTTACCTCTGTAATCTTCAATACACACCCAGCCTCTCTTCCTGCAAAGAACAACTTCAACACCTGTTTGGCTAATCCCTACAGTCCCCTTTCCATGCTGGATTTGCTGAGAAACCCGGATGTGGGATGCCCTGTCCGCGAACAGCCGCGCTGTCCGCGGACCCAGCAACACAGGGGCAGCCCTTTTTCCCTTTCCAGATCACTGTCTGTACCACTCTCTCATTGGGTACACATACAAAATCACCCAAACATCCACCAATCACATCCAAGAACTCTACATCTAACTCTGTCATCACAATTCAGCACTTTAGATGAACTGTTCATCACTCTGGGTACGAGCGTCCTGTGATTGCAAAGCACCGGCAGCTAAAAGTACTGTAAAACTCTTCAAGATTTCTCCTTCCAGATTTAACTACATCTGCATACATCAATACAAACTACAGGTATGAATATTTTGTTTACAGCAAACTTGAACTCTTTTATAAATGCATCTGAACAGGGTACCTCCCATTCACCCTGCATAATCTGCAAAGAAAGCATACTGTAATTTCTCCCATCTCCTATAATCAAGTTCACTTACAAATTTGTCTACTTTCCAAAGTTTAATAAGTTACCCACATTACTCATTGCAATGTCCAACCTATAATTCTCTTATTTACTTCTGTCATTTTTACAACCACTTACCCCTTAACACACTATTATAAATTCCTAGAATGCACGCAAAACAGGAGACCAGCTTTTATATTACAAAAGCATTGCAAGTACAGAAAATTCATTTATTTAAACAGAATGCCTGACACTTGCTTTACTTGCAAAAGGAAACAAATACAGGTGTACGTTCAGAACAGTGCTAATAGGAATGTGCATAACAAAGTCAAAGAACTGAAAGGTTTCCAGCACTCATGTAGGAAACATCTATGCAGAAAAAACATTAATAGAATTACACACACAAAAACATTCACCCTTTCAATCTGTATATTTTTGCAAGCTTTCTTTCTCACCCTACTACAACTTCCACTAATCTATTACCACACTAAACAGTGCAACAGCAACACATACTTTCAAAGGTGCACCTCAAAGTACACACCTATAAATACTCCACTAACCCCCTTAGGAATGAAAATGATGCTCCAAAATCCCCATTCATATACAGAACTATGAAATTTAACACATACCTTAACTCTTCCTAGAAATAATTCCTTTTGCAAATGTAACTAATCTATTCCTCAAGGGAAATTACTGTGACATTAACACAGATATGTACTAACTTCCTTCTTTCACAATTGCAGGGAAGACCACACTCCTGAAAAACAGTAGCCTCTGAAGTACAATACAGAACCCAGAAGAAACCTACTCTTCACATCCAACAAAGTAAGTGCAATGCTGTAATAATGTTCTAACTGTTACTCAAACACTGTAAAACTCTAGTATTGTGGAACAAACAATTGTATCAACCATACAACATTAAATTCAGTATTACTAATTGCACCTCAACAGGTGCACACTTTGTATTGTTACCTCAACACCAGTATAGTAACACACAAATACGAGAATAGCCTTCCCAACCTGAAATAACAGCCCATTCAACAATCACACACCTCTACATGCATGCCTACATTCATACTCAGACACTCATGCACAATGCGCACATACATTGCACAACATCCCAACCCAGACTTTGTTTTTCTCCAACAGACACCAAAGAATGCCTACCAAAAAACAACTCCATAGAAAGCAATGCAAACATAGAGCAAATCAAAATAAAAGTGTACAAAATAGGCATCCACCTTTAGCAGAATTTATTCAAAAAATTCAAACGAAACAGCTAACAGTCACTAGCCAAAACTAAAGAAGCTTGCAGTAAAGAAACTTTGACTCTTCTTTCAAAATGTAAAACTAAACAGACAGTTGTTAAGACTGCAGCTACCACTAGTGCTAACACTGTACCTATAAATCTTGATGTAGCCACAAGCAAGCCTACCAAAAGAAATATTTTACAAAAAATGTTCTGCCACAGAGTCCTTCAGAACATTATAAAAACAGGAGAGAATTCATGCTGAACCCTTAAAACCTACTGCGGAAAACTAATCCTGGAAGCTCTCATAGACAGTGCAATCGTTCGCAAAAAGATAATTATTTAGATTAGTTTTAAACAGAATAAAACCACTAACAAAACTAACTACTAAACTACAAGGACTTCTCAACAAACGGAATATCAACAAAGATAGCTTTGCAAACATCTGTGCAGGTGAGTGGAGTCACATCACCAGCACAGAACCATATTTCAATGAAGAAGCATACAAACAAATGCAAACACACCCAATTGCCATAAATAGCAGTCGACGAGGGTATGAAAAGATAAATAATACCATCATGGAACAAGAAATGCTGCTCACACAAATATCTCCAGCAAACTTAGCATCAACTCTCCATTCCACTGAACCAATACGTCCAGTCTACAAATGGCCATGCACATCAATGTGTAACATAGGCAAAAAAGCTTTCACATCTTGACGCCAGTTCCTCAATCAGTATGTCAAAGGCAAAGACAAAATGAAAATAAAACTATTACAAACTATGGACTCCTGTCCAGCGCGCAAAAACACAGGACGACAAGGACCTTCATTAGCCTGCGTTTCTCGACCTATTTGCAAATGCACCTTCCACCATATCAAAATGATAGCAACACACCATTCAACTGTAAGAAATCTCATTCATAAACTGTACTATGCCAAAAGTCCTGCTTTAGCACGGGCGAAGATAAATAACATTCTTCTACATGGTACAGCCAAAGAACTACTCGAAGAAATAGAGCACATCCAGTGAAAGCCACTTACAAAATCCAATATCTTTAGAACAGACTAGCAATAACTTTAAAGATGGCAACCTTCTACTAGACACATACAAAAAAGAAATACTAAAGTTTAAAATCACATCTGCGAAAGTACCAAACCATGTGTGTGTGTTGCTGCAGGACTTTTTAAAATAAAAATAGCATAAAAACTGTAGACATAATATACAAAATAGAAGACAATGAAGATTCCAAGTGGTTCCAATTGGCTCTCTATTTTATAGCAGAAAACAAATATGAAATGACTAACCCCTCAAAACTTTGCAGATACTGCACTGCAATACTTGACAACAACCAAATACCTTCACGTGCTATCACAAATAACTTGGAATTATTCCCACTACCAGAACCACTGCAACAACTTAACTTGCATGAGAGCATTATAATTCAAACAGTGTACCCATTTCAAGCAATAATACGCCTTCAACCAAAAACAGCAAAAGGACCTCCCTCTGAATTATTAAAAGGCATTTGTGGCAAAGTAGTTTATTTTCCATCAGATCTTAAAGAAAATGTACACACTCTGGGAGTGCAACGGCCAATAGAACAATCTTTGATTATCCTAGTAAATGGCGTACCTACAAAAGACAAAAAACTTTGGCAGCAACTAGAGGACTTACATAAAGTTAGAAAAGCCCTGCAATATCTAAAAGACAACAATGAATACTACAAAGAAATAGACATTGAAGAAAACCTGAGGGAAGCCACCGAAATAATTCAAGACTCATCAGAAACTGGCCAATTTCAACTTCTAGATCCTATGACAGAATCTAATATTTTAGACCGTTATACAATTCACCCATTGCACTCTAACGACACCATAGATGATGCACTGGAAACTTACCAAATGCGGCAAGCCAAAGGATCTCCAATCAGCATATGGGAAAAAAGTGTAGAAGCACGAGCCTTCCAACTACTCTTTCCGACTGGAAAAGGAGGAAGGTACGATAAAAGACCCACACAAATAACAGCATCGGAATAGCGCTCTTTACAAATGTATTCTGAAGACCCCAGATTCAGACAAAACGTAGAATACATATTCCACCTTCTCTTTGAAAGTGAACTAGCAACTCTATGCTATGGAGTTGCACACACATTGACATCAGGTACCAATTTTCTAAATATGTCTACAAGGCAATTATTACAAAAAGTGCAAGACAAAGATGAAGTTTTACAGTCGAGCATTACAAACCTTTTAGCAACCATGCGTGGTACAAAAGAATACTGGTTCCGACGACACGCAGAAGTACAATGTATGATAAGAAACCTTGGCCTACCCACATGGTTTGTGACATTAAGTCATGCAGAATATGCATGTGAAGATTTGCACAATTTCCTATGCATAGCAAACAAAAACAGAACAAATGTAGATTTAAAAACACCAGGAGAACTCTGCTTTCTAGATCCTATAAATGTATTGAGATATTTCCATCATCGCTTTATTGCCATGCTACACTTCATTTGTAATAAAACATTGTCTCCCCTGGGAGAAGTGCAACACTTCTTTTGGAGAAAAGAATACCAAACCAGAGGAGCACCACATATCCACATGCTTTTGTGGATTAAAGATGCTCCTAAATTTTGTCACGA
Organism: Ambystoma mexicanum; assembly: GCF_040938575.1. NCBI lineage: Eukaryota > Metazoa > Chordata > Amphibia > Caudata > Ambystomatidae > Ambystoma > Ambystoma mexicanum. The sequence goes on from NC_090933.1 coordinate 73,765,075, forward strand.
CAGTGATGCCACTGTTTTGCAGTTCATTCAGAAATATGTCACTTGTGGAATCTCTTCACAAATTACACATAGTGACCTACATGCACAAATTTTACAATTTCAAAGACACAAGTGTGGGAAGTATTGTCAGCGCAAATATTAAAACAAAGGGAAATACTACACCAAATGTCGCTTTGGTTTCCCTAGACCAGTTTCAACCACAGGTCAAGTGAACAAATTCATGACTTCAGTTAGACATAGTGTCAAAGGTAAATCACCTAAGAACACATACTGCATAAAAAGAACAGAAGGATCAAAGTACATCAATGATTACAATGCAAGTATTGCCCTCCTATGGAATGCAAATATAAATGTGCAATACATTGCAGACAATTCCACTGCAGTTGCAATATATGTCACAGCCTACTTAACCAAAGTAGAAAAAACAGAGCTCAAAGACCTCTGGAATGACATATCATTTGACAAAACACTGTCACAGAAATTGTACAGCTTAGGCATAAAAATGCTCTCCCGTAGAGAATGTGGCTTCTACGAAGCTGCAGACCATTTAACTGGTACTGCCTTTTATGGAAAATCTGAAAACATAGTATGGCTAAGCCTTGGTCCTGCTAAATCCAGAAAAAGTGTTCTCAATTCATATGAAGACATAGAAACAATAGCCAAAAATGATCCCAACAGTCAAGACATTTTTTAAAACAATTTACTAGACGCATACTACCCAAACAGGAGTACCACTTTGGAAACCATGTGTCTATATCATGTAGCCCAAAACTTCACATACAAAAATAATACTATACCAGATGAGAAGAAAGGTAGATACAAAGTCAAAAATTGTGAAGGCAGCCTAGTGAAACTCACCAAACGAAGCTTAATTAATCATATGAAATTGTCATTAAAAACTCCTCAACATAAAGAACTGTATTACATGTCTCTACTACAACTCTTTAAACTATGAAGAAAAAAAGATTTATTAGATACCCCTGTCTCTTATGAAGATGCTTTCAAAGCAAATGCAAGCACTATAACAGACATAAACCTTTCACAATACAAAACAATGTTATACAATGAACAGCAACAAGAAGAAGAACTCCAAGCACAACTAAATATATACACTCCTGACAGCAGTCAATCTTCTCTAACAGGAAGCCAAGAACCACTTGGACAACCACTCAAAGCAAATGGGGTTGAATTAGACATGACTCAAGTAGAAAACACCATGTACCAGTATGAAGAGTCTACAGAAGACTTTGCTATACTCCAATCACAATTCAACAATGAACAGCGTAGCATTTTCCTAGAAATAACAAAACAAATTGAACATGGTATGCAGCACTAAACTAAAACTTGTACCTGCCAAGGCTACAAGTACCTGCCAAGGCTACAAACCTATACTGCTATAAGTGAGTGGTCAAGCTGGTTCAGGGAAAACATTCTTAATAAAAATCATCAGCATGTTCCTCCAACAATTGACAAACAACAAACTGTCAGCTGTTGTAACTGCCCCCACAGGTTTCGCTGCCTACAACATAGGTGGTGTCACTTTACACTGATTACTGCTCCTTCCAGTACAACACCAAAACAAATTAGACTACTGCAAACGTTTTCCAGAAGCTGCAATGGAACTGCGCAGAGTTTTGAAACAAATGAAAATGCTGTTAATAGATGAGGTGAGCATGGTCTCCAACCTAATGTTGGCTTTGATTCACCTCCGATTACAAGAGGTCCTCAAAACAGACTATGAAGAGCTCTTTGGAGGAAAACACATTATTGTTTTCGGAGATCTTCTTCAATTAACACCAGTTAAAGGTGAACCTATTTTTAAAACCTTAGGGCACAAACTATGCCGTGAAACTCTTGGCAGCATAGGAAATGTCAATCTTTGGCAACATTTCCAATACAAAGAATTAACTGAAAACATGCGTCAGTCTGCAGACCTCACCTATGCCAACTTTTTGAAAAATATTTGTATTGGTGTTCTATCTAAAGAAGCACAGAGTATCTTGAATACCAGGCACATCCATGACCTATACAGCCATAACTCATGTGCTACTGATATCATGGAAAAATTAGCACACAAAAATGTAAACTGTATGTCCTTGATGCCAACTCTTGCAAGCTGTGCACAATTCAATGAAACAATGTTGAAAAAAGAAATGCAACCAATAGTTTGCTCCACAGACAAACTGGACGTGCGCGGTATGACACTACCCATGTGTGAACAAGCCACATCATGACTAAATACCTTAGAAAACTCTATCTCTAACCCAGCTGGTTTAGAGAAAATATAAAAATTATCTTTTAACTGTAGAGTAATGCTCAAGCGTAGCCTTGACGTGGAGCAAGGACTAATTAATGGAGCACTTGGCACTGTTGTTGGCTTTCAAACATACCCACGTGACAACAACATTCAGTTTGTCAATATTTACTTTGACAAACTATCAGAGGTTAAAAGGATAGGATGCTCAACAACCCAATTCCTTCTTTTCAAAGACATATATGTACACAAAGAACAATTTTCTCTATCTCTAGCATACGCAGTCACCATTCATAAATCACAAGGTCTTACCCTAGATCAAGCATTGATAGATTTTGGCAGCACAGTGTTTAAAGAAGGCATGAGCTATGTAGCACTATCACGCCTACGTACATTTGAAGGACTATTTCTAGTCCATGTTGATGCAAGTAAACGCTGATATTCCTTGCATTCTAGAATACAATAGACTGTGTGCATTCTACGCACCCCATCTCAAAACCTATCCTGTTCCTCAAAAAGCAAAAGATTGTAAAAGAAAACTAGTTCAGACTCAAATTATACAGGATCTAACAACCATATCTCGAAAGAAATTAAAAGAAGCTAATACTTCATCAATGACCACAACCAAAGAAGGATCTACTGCCCAGACAAAACCAATGACATCTTCAAAGAAAAAACACACAGTTCCAATAAATGTCTTAGACAAAGAACTGTCTGCTCCATTCACATTTTCAAATACAACTGGTGTAAATTGCTATGCAAATGTAGCAATCAATATTCTATTCCAATTGCCACCATTTATTCAACACATTTACTTAAACAGGAGAGACCAATTATGTTTGCAAATGTTAGTACTTCACAGAAATGCAACCAACAATCCTGACACACAACACTTAGTGTTTCTGGAATAAGGCAGGAATTGGACTACTGTGCTGGAATGGTCAGATTAACTATAAACACACAAGAAGATCCACAAGAATTTCTAATGTACTTACTACAAGTACTGGAAAACAAAAACATACCTATGAATGAAATCTTACAGATTTCATACATATGGAAACATACATGCACTCTCTGCAACCATGTGACACAAGAACACATCCCTAATGAATGCTTTGTGTATGTATTCATAACTAACTGTGAACCCATTCCATTTCAGCAACTTGTACAAAATGCAAACCATGGCAGATTATGTAGTACTTGCAATTCTGATAATCGTTCCACTTTACAAATACAATCACATAGTGAATACGTAATAGTAATGCTTTTACGTTACAATGCAGATGGTACCAAAAACAACTGCAAGCTGATTGGATTCACACATGGACAAGTATCACTTGATAAGAAAACCTTCACAACAGTAGGCATAATCTACCACGCAGGAGCCACAACCAATGCAGGTACTACACTGCATACACAAAAAAGAAATGTGGATGGTTCGAATGTAATGATACTTCCATTAATCTAAAAAAAAGATCACCAGCAAATCTTGTAAATGCTTATTTAATGTTCTTAAGACCAACATGTATTCACTAACCAGAGTATAAACATCTACAAAATATCCTCAACAACCTTTAAATCCACAAACTAATAGAATAGGACAACAGCTGTCTAACAGTGAAAAACTATAAACAGTTAGAATACACCAACCAGTATCTAACTACAACCAGACAACTGCAATATATATATTTGTAAGGAAACCCTACAACACTTATTATGTATAAAAATACTCTCAACAACTTCAAAACTATCATATAATATGCCAACAGGGATCTAACTGCCTCAAAATTCTGCAACAACCAAACAGATAAAAGAATACTGCTAAAATGCAACAAGAAATAAAAAGTTAGAATACGCCAACTGGTATCTAACTGCAACAATAGTACCACTACTTCCAAACCAAAAACCATACACCTATTCAATTCCTCCTACTGAAATCAACCACTGAAAAATATTGTACCATAATATAGAACATTTTTTTTAATCCTCATGGATTTTTTATTCCATAGACCAAATGATTTTACAAACAACCACAGGGATTGGGCAAATTGCTTCAAAAGCACTAACTATGAGGGTCGACAAAGTACAGAAATGTCTGCTATGCAATGCAATATCTCATTACAAACTACCTTAACTAACATTTGATCGTTTCTTTTATCACAGAAAAAGAAAAAAACAATGCCTGCTCCAATTTCCCATACCATGAAAAAACTACGTACAACGTCAACAAAGCAAACAGTAAGTATACAATGGTTGGAGTCACAAACACTGCAACATAACACACACATAAAAGCAAACACCTAACCACTCACTACAACCCAAAATGCTTGCTTGCATGGGTGTATTATGCTGCGATGGTTGTGACCAGTGCCTACAGTCTTGGGTGCATTACATGACAAAACAATACATACAGCCTCAACACAGCAAACAGTAAGTATATAATGATTGGAATCACAACCACTGCAACATAACACACCCATGCAAGCAAACACCAGACCACTAACCACAACCCAAAATGCCTAGAGTCTTATATACCAACATTCTAAACACAGTCCAACAAACCAACTACCACGCACCATGTCCACTGTCCTATAAATACTATTACACTACGGGCAACCAATACATAAACCTTTGAAAACATTCCCCCTATGCAGCCCACATACCACAGACAAAATATTTGCTTGCACGGGTGTGTTATGCTGCAGTGGTTGTGCCAGGGCCTAGAGCCTTCGGCCATGCTCCCAAGACTCTAGGCCCTGGCCATAACCACAGCAGCATAACACATCCATGCAAGCAAACACCTACCAACTGATCACAACCCAAAAACATAACACAACCACCTCAACCCCTATCCACTTCACTTGACATACTAATACAGTACTTGCAGCCAATGCACAAACTCTTCAATGCATGCCCTCTCCACCCAATACTCAACTAACTACCCAAAACCAATACATCAGGGCATAATAAAATACCCAGTAGTGCAGTCAATGGTTTGCCAGTATGAATCTTTTAAAACTTATCAGAACTGGGATCTCGAGCTTTGGAGCCTATGTACCCCTCTTACCCTCCACCCCAATTCATTGAAGTAAAATCTGCAGAGTGAGAGAGAAAGAGAGAGACAGAGAGAGAGAAGGAGAGAGAGAGAGAGAGAGAGAGAGAGAGAGAGAGACTGACTAGATGTATGGCACCTCCCTGTTTGGCCAATAAGTAACAACTCACAACAACAAAGATTCAAACCAAAATCTAGGGGGAGGGGGAATGTCAGCACAGAGAAACGATGCATAGGAAAAGGCAACACAAGAAAGAGCCAGTGGGCAGTGGGAGCATGAACAAGACCTAGAACTGAGAAATGTACTCACACGAGACCGGTTCAAATGCCAGCAAGATCCTCTCTGCACCCCTGCTGCTTTTCACACTGCTCACCCAGCCCCCAGCAGACCGCTTCTTGGGCCCATCTCTGCACCCCTGGTCCTTCTCACACTGCTCACCCAGCCCCCACCAGACTACTTCTTGGGCCCTTCTCAGCATATCCGCGAACAGGCGCGGTGACCGCAGACACTGCGATTGCATCACAGCCTTTTCCCACCTAAACAAATAAGCATTTGACCCATCACTCACTCCCCCACCCTCTCCAGCCATTCTTCCACACCAACAGACTCCCCAAAATTGGATTCCAGATCTGTTCCACGCCACGCTGTCTGCGGATGCAAGATGGCGGTGCATCAACAAAATGTGACGCACCTCATGCTTCACTCCAACCAATCAGCGAACACGCTGCCTGTCCGCAAACATGACGCACACCCACCAACCAATCGGTGTCCTGTCCGCAGAGCGAACAGGGAAGTGTGTCCGCGGACAGGACATAGATATCACACATTTTTTAGCATCTACTTTTTTGTTGTTTTTAAAAAAATCTACTGGATGGATTTTCACCAGATTTACAAAATCATGCTTTCGAGCAAGACGCCACTCCTGCCGCAAATTTGGTGAAAATCCGTCGAGCGGTTTTGGCTGTAGGCGCAAGCAAAGTTTTTCTCCATTCAGTCTATGGAAAAAAGAAATTTTGGGACACCCCTATAACTTTGCCCCCCCCTTGACCAAACCTCACCAAACTTTGCAAAATAAATCAGAGCCGGTCATATACTTTGTCTGGAAAGTATGGTGAGGATTCCTCCAGAGGGAGAAAAGTTATACGCCACCCAAAAAGTGCTCTTCCTATAAGATGAGCAACTTAACCATAACTACTGGGCCGCTACCGCAGGCCCAGTAATATTCAGTGACAAACGTTGTTAAAGGGACTTTATATTTCAGTTGCTCTAAGAAAAAACTATCAAATTCAGTACAAAACCGTTTTTAAAGGGACATTATACTTACTTTGTACTAATAACTTTTTAAAAATTTATTTTGGTTAGTTGATAAATCAACCTTTCAAAATTCTATTTCATTATTAACATTACATTATATATTTCATTGCATGTGCCTCACATTCAATAAATAAAACTAGATCATTTCACATGCATTACATAACAAATAATACAATATCATCATATAACATATTAATTTAAAACATAATCAGCACTTATTTCAAATTTTTGTATAACGAGTTAGAAAAACCTCACTTAGCTCTTACATTTATGCACTAATATAAACCAAAGAAATTCCACAATAGTCACTCACTGTAATCAAAAGGCACAACCAATATCTTTGTGTCATGTATTATGCTTTCTCCTACTGAGTAATCAAAATCAAACATACTCATTATTTCCATTTCCAATTGATGCAAAAACATAATCTAGAAAGTGCACTATTGCCACTCGTACAGCCTGCTTGGTGCTTGCAAAAATAATTTGCCATATTTGTGCGCTTTCAACTGGGCGATATATGGCAAATAGCCCTTTAAAATGTATATTTCGCTGAACAACCAATGATGGACAATCTATAGTCAGGTGCTTTAGGGTTTCTTTCTCTTTACTGTTGTTTTTGCAAAAACAACAGCTTTGTGCTGTGGTAATTTGTTTACATCTGGCTATCACCTCATTGGTAGGCCAGAGATTAAACCTGAACCGCATGTATTGAGATCGAATATAAGGAGATGGACGTGCTAGCAGATAACTTGCTGGTTCTCGATACCGTTTAGAGCCAAACAGTAATTCATCAAAATCTTTATATGTGCAACACTTTGCTTGATTATTGTACCAATCTTGTTGGAAAATTTTGACTTTGGCTCGCTCAGGATTATACAAGATCTTTTCAAGAGTGACTGATGCCTCTGATAAGGATTTAAATATATACCGACGCCATTGATATGGAAATGCATCATTAGAACTTAATAAATGGCGAGCCATTATACTTAAGATATTATCAGCTGAGAGACCCTGCAGGCATTTTCTCAACAAAGAGCACATATACCACAAAACTTGCAATCGTAAGGATAATAGGCGCATTTCAAAACGTATTATCGAAATAGATACACAATTTGGTAGGTGCAGGACTTTTTTCCAAAATCGAGACTCTAGGCTAGTCCAATCAGCATGATCATTTGGAGAACGAGTTTCCTTACCATATAGTAGTACTGGTACTACTTTCTGCTGGTAGAAGTTAATAATGTGCTTATTTGAGATTTTACCATACTTATAGGCTAATATTTTTGCCTGAGATGTTAATGTACTCAATTTATTATTTAGACCCAAAACATATGTATCCTGTGCATCGTTTGAGGAAAGCCAGCCCAAGGTACTTATAGTGTGGGACAACCTGCAATAAAGTATTTTGCAAGGACCATTTATACCTCAATTGTTTGGGTTTGCGTTGATTACTGCAGACCACAATTTGTGTTTTTTCCGTGTTGATCGTCAGGTGATTGGCATTAGCATAGCTTTCCAATTTAGATAGTAGATTTTGAAGACCAATCAGTGTTTGGGACAATAAAACCAAATCGTCCGCATACAAGAGCCAAATGATTTTCTGACAGTCTAGTTTTGGAGTATCTCCTTCAGTTTCCATTAGGGTTTCTCCCATGTCCAAAATGAATAAATTAAACAATTTTGACGCTAAAATACAGCCCTGTTTGAGGCCTCTCATGGTGGAAAAAGTTGAGGATAGTTGCCCCTGATTAGAAAGCCTGATTTGCATGGTGGTATCAGTGTGCAGATGCATAATCAAGGCCAACAAAGAAGGAGGACATTTATAGCGTTGTAGTTTTTGATAAAAGAGCAGCCGATCGATGGAATCAAACGCAACCTTGAAATCTATAAATGCTAGATACAAAGGCAGCTTTCGTTGAACATACTGTGCCTTAAGCATATGAAGTGTGGTGATATTAGAAGCGGTGCCCAGGGCAGTGACAAAACCAGCTTGAAATGGTTCTCTCATCCTACTCTTTTAGTACTTTCAATATTAATCTACAGAATATTTTACCCATAGCATCCAGCAGGGGAGGTGCTAGGTCTGGAAAAGACCCGGGGATAAGCTGATGTCGGAACTGTTGGGACCGGGGGCTAGCTAGTCTTTTGGCTGTAGCTCCTGAGATTCTATCCGGGGCTACAACCAAAAGATCAGGGGCTATAGCCCCCTTAGCCCCCCCCCCTAGCAACGCCCCTGGCATCCAGTAATGCTATAGGCCTATAACTGGCAAACTTCGATCCCCTTTTTTATATATTGGGACGATTATTGAGTGCTTCCAGGATGTTGGCAACTTTCGTGCTCGATTAATAGCTGTGAAAATATCAAATAAGATGGAGGCCCAAAGCTCTGGGTGTTGTTTAAACATGAGATTAGACAACCCATCAGGACCTGGAGCACGAGATCTGCTTATTTTAGAAATATGGAAACAAATGTCTTCTTACTGAAAGTTCAAATGAAAAACACTATTTGTTGCAACCGACTCCAAACTAGGACTACCCTAAACTAGCGAACATAATTGCCGGAAATGAAAAATCCAGGCAGATTCAGATACTACATTAGCCTGTACAAATGTTTGAGAGCCATGAGTAGCGTAATTCAAAATAGCCCATATTTTGGCTGTTTTTTTAGTTTCTAGCACTTGTAGCATTTGGGCACCAACAGCTTGATACAAAGCAGCTTTATTGCTTCGTAACCAATTTTTATAATTAGTGCGTAATCGAATCAACATAACAGTCCTCAATTCCGCTGGATAATTAAGAATTTGCCGTTTCTGCAGTCTATATTGGGACTTTCTGATCTTGACTGCATGATAATATACATGAAGCTTTGGTTTAGAGCCATGATTTACATCAGTATGAAATTGAAACATTTGCATCATGTCGCTGTAAACTATGGTAGGTGAACTTCCTACTGCACAATCTTTGATTAGTTCATAGGACAGGCACAATCCAAACGCTCTAACTGAGGATTCCAACCATCGTAGCCTATTTTGTTGGTTATTCACCACAACATTACCCATCGCACTGTTCTTAACTTTGCCCAGAATTCCATATTCCCATCTCATCACAAGCATGTCATGATCACTTTCATCAGACTCTGCGACACTGAAATCAACAACACTTGAAATTAAGGCCTGATTAACATATATATAATATAGGGTGGCTATAGATTTACCTATCCGCCACGTAGGATGGGGCGGAAAATCGGACGAAAAGGTCCCATTTAATACCTGAAGATTTCTTGACTCAACAAAACTTCTCCACATTAAGTACCTCTCTCTGTTGGACATATCCTCATCATTCATGCATTGCAAATTTAAATCACCAGCCAATATGACACCACCAACAGAGGCATCCAGAACTACCAAATTCATCAAGTTATCCAACTCATTCGTATTCGAAATCCCCACTGGATTCCACTAGAGATTAAACACTGCCATGGAAGAGGATTGAGTAGATAACCTCACCAGTTGGATATAAGTGTTTGGGGTCGCTCAAGGTTCCAATTTTAGGCCTGATCTTGCTTTAACAGCAGTTAGGAGACCAGATGATGATCTTCCTCGGGTGGCCTTTATCGCCGGATTTAGATGCACTTCATAGTCATCCCATATTGGGGGGACTAGCATCCATTTCTCTTGCAATAATACCACAGAAAGTTTGCCTATCAAATTTGTATCATTATTTAACAAATGGCGAAATCCCCTGATATTCCAACTTTCAAGGGAAATTTTTAGAGTTTCTGAATTGGGAACTAGTTATCTACCGTGATTAACACATTTAGTACATGTAGCAGAGCTGACAGTTTGTAAATTGTTGTTCATAGAGCCTTCACTAGGTGCATAAGAGCGTTTATGTTTCCCCACCGGAGTATTTCGTGATTGTGTAACATTCTCTGTAAATACCTCAAAGCCCAGTCTGAACAGTTGATTTTTTGCAGCCCAGGTAGTATTCTGAATGACCCGAGAGTGAACCCAAAGCTTTACAGAATTTAAGTTAGGTTTATTAATTAATTTCACCAGTTTAATGTCAGATGATGCTATATCCTCTAACATAGGAACGTCAGAGAATATGGCCAAAACCGCCCGTCGACTTAGATCACACTGTATGCTTGGTAAAGATCTACACGCCATAATCAGAGAATGCAATGCTGGTCAGGTTTCTCTTTAAATAAGCGGGCGGGTTTCAAATGTATTAAAATTATTATTTGTCTGTTTAGTCTGGGCAGGTAGCATAGGGGACTGGCCCTTGACTATTGCATTGTCAATAAGTTTGAGGAGTTGAGGCGTAAGATCAGTTAAAACCGTAGAGCTTACTTGCCTTGATTTGTTTGTCATTATGCCCCTCCATAGAAGGAGGAATATCAAAGTGCACTTTTTTTGGGAGCAGCTGGGCCTCTGAAATGATGGCCCCATTATTACTAGCAACTTCCAAAGTTTTAAAAGGAGCAGATGAGTTTGATATCAGGATTTTTTTACCTTCTTCTACCTCAGGTAATACCATCCTAGATGGTATCGACAGTTGGACCGAGGATTGACAAGAATTAGTTTGACACGGTCCTAAAATGGCTGTAGGGAAGAGGCCAGCCATGTACGCATCAACTGCTTTATGTATCTCCTTGCGATGGTCCCCCAGAGTCTGATCAGGTTCTATTCTCCTCACATGTTGTGGGGAAGCAATTATTGGCCCAGGGAACGATTTCAGGGTGTGCTTATTCTTGTCACTTTCATCTGCCATTCGAATAAGATCATCCAAAGGGGCTTATGAAAGATCTTTCACATTCGTGGCAAAAACAGAATTAATGCTTTTTGCCTGATTTAGGTGTAAATACTTCTTTGCCACAGCACTCGAAGCTAGTAGTGAATTTTTTGTAGGTAGCTTAATGCATTTAAAGAATTGCTTAGATCCGTAGAAGAGTTAGAGTTCTTTACAAATTCTTGATTCTTAGTTACTTTTTCTGTATACCCTTCTTCATTTTATCTATGCCATCAATGGCATTCTGTTTCGAGTTTCCCAGGGCAAAGATAGTATAGGCTCCTTTTCTCATATCCAATATTAATGATTGGTCTTCCAAGCAATCTGGCGCCTTGTTTATCTCCTCCCTTATAACTTTTTCAAAGTACGGGAGGGAGGCAGGTTTACAGCTTTGTATGCTTAGGCTGTCCTGTCCACTACCAACCTCCTGATCTAGGTTCTCCAGGACAGAACAGTTTTGTGTTATAAGTGTTTGTGTTGCAGTCATAATATACTTTACTTGCCTCTCTACATGTTTTTGAAAAACACAAAAATCTGAGTTTTTATTTTGTTCCATGTCCTTGGTTACATCCTCTTTCCAAATAACATGTTTTCCATTTGCGTTGTGAGGACTATTAATTTGCCATCTAAAGTGCTAAAAAGGTGAGCTAGAGATTGTAGTGCCACATTCATAGCATGTAGTGTGATATCTAATAAATTTTGTGAATTTGTCTTTTTTACACCTGTTCCTGGAGTGATGTCTACACTCTTTGGTCTCCTCGGTGTAGGAGCAATATATGAGCCTGACAGATTGGAGTACGGATGGCTAATCTCCGCAAATAGAACTGGCAAACCAGATACATTTTCCGCCAAAGTATGTGTCGAAAATCAAGAGCTGTTGAGGTCCAAATTGATGACCGCTAAGTCACCCGGGGGTACCACCACCGGGGGACAGGGTGCTACATTGATCTGGGCCATGGGAGCAGCCCCCAAAATCATGCTGTCTGATACAGAGATGTTTGTCACAGAGTCTGGCTTCTTTACATTGTCTACTGTTGACACACCCTCTTTATACTCTGACATAGGCGGTCTAACAATCTTAGGAACATCCTTACCATGAAAGTTCTTACCAATACCTTCAATAACTTCTTCCACATTGTCCTGCTGCACATTTGCCCCAACGTTCAAGTCCTTTCTTGTGGGGCATACGCTAGAGTCAGCAGAGGTTAGTGTTGGACCAGGTGTCATGCCATGCACAAAGTTAGTCTCAATTATATATTGCCTGTCCTTACAAAAAATGTGAATGTCTGCATTTCCTTCCAGCTTTTCTGGTTTCTTGAGGACTTTTATGACCTTGGGAAGCGGCCGCCCAGTAGGCGTAGAGCAAAGATGGAAGGCAGCATGTTTACGTGATTTCGGAACTGGGACACCTGTTGCAAGATCGTATGAGCTGGTTTCAAAAGGGGGAGGCATAACCGTTCTTAAAGAAAAAGCCATTTCAAAGTACGTACACCGTTACAACTATCTCCGTACATCACTGCTAAGTGTCTCACACCGAGGTGCCGGTAAAAGTAAACCGCGTTGCAGTGATGCCACGACAAAGCAGCGAAGGGGCAAAGCGGTACTTCACTGGCCCTTCACCGGTACTTCGCTCGGTGCGCGCGTGCCTGTGTTTGCGCATGCCTGTTTTTAAAGGCACATACCCAAAAAGGGCCAGAGCTTAGATAACAACAAAGGCTCCAAAGCCCCTGAGTGATAACTAAAAAAGAAATTAAAAATACAGGTTTTAGAGACAGAATTCCACACTCTATGAAAGTTTGTAGAAGCAAATAGTCAATGTTCCAAATACCGTTGATTCACACGTTGTTACAGTGATACAAGTCCACAGGATAAAACAAGTAGCGAGCAGCAATCTGGCACAAGCTGTACTTCACCGGTACTTCACTCGGTGCGCACGCTTAGTCCTTGCAGTGCACAGTGGAAGCGCGAGCTATGGTTGCTTAGCTTACCATAACTGGTGAATTTCTGGGGTTTTTCGGTTCTACTTGTAACCATAATGTAGATAGGTTGTTATTAGTGCAAAGTATAATGTCCCTTTAAAAAAGGTTTTAGTACCATTCAGCAAAGACAAGGAACATATACAAAGAGCACCAAACACGTGCATTGTAAGGGAAAATAGTGTAGGTCTGCAAAGTTGGTACTAGGGAAACAAACAAAGCAAATGCATAGCGTATACACCATAATGGAATGTACCAAAAAGGGAAATAACATCTACATGGCACAATATTACAGCACTGCGGCTGTACATGGAAACGAAGAAACAAATGGCAGAGTAAGGACTGCAAAGTGTAACACAGCAGAACATCACTACAACGCAGTAAGTACACAGAAGTTTCTTCTATAATTACACAGCTTGTGCAGTGTACAATAGTGGAAAACCATGAGGTTTTATTTTGTACACAGCAATACCAAGCAGTTTGGAATGGCTGGAAGAGAATTTCCCTTATTACGGAGTGAGTAACAATAATAACCCCATTGGTACACAGCAGTCTGAAAAGTAAGACAGTTAATATGTATTGCTTCATATATACCTAACAAAAATGTTCATCTTTAAGAGGACATAGTGGAAATGAAATGAATGCACCGCAAGCAGCACCTCTTCCAACAACATATGGCCACCCAAAAAGAAGGAAACTCTGTAAGTAACAGTCTACACAGAATGTACACAAAAATGGAACAATTGCTAAACAATTTAGCCTCCTTAAAAGATTTTGTACAAGGACATAATATGAGAAAAATGAAATACCACTGCCCCACCTGCACATGTACCCCTTCCCCATTTCCCAGCCCACCATCCCCAACAACATCCCTGTGAGCACAGACGTTACAATGAGACCTCAATGCTTGTCTCCCCTCATGACGACCTTGTACAAATCCCCAATTCCCCTGTGTATGGATCCATTTCAGGTACCATTTCCCTTTCCTAATAGTGTCTATGTATGTCAGAAATTAAAGGTGTAGATGTAAAGTGTTGCTGTGTGTGAGTGGCTTTTCCTTTTATTTTACAATTCCATTATAAGGCTGTAGCACAGAGTACTGTCCGGGATGGCTCCAGTAAAGCAGAATGGAGGTTTTCTATGGACACCGCACCTGCCCAGCGTACGCACAATCACAATGCAGGTATCCGTAGCATGCCATTGCAGATACCATGTCCGCATCTTGTGATGCACCTTTAATTAGTTGTGGGAGCGCACATCTGTCCGTCCCACAGCTATGTGCATATGTATGTCATCCTCTGTGTCCTGGTAACACCAGCCCTGTGCAGCATAGTAGGAAAAAGTTGTGACGTACTTTCAGTACTTCGAAGCATCCACTCACGTCCTACCGACAGCTGTGCACATGAACATTTCACTGGCTGTAGCCTACAAACAACCGCTTGTGTGAAAATGGTCCCCGGACACGTGTCACACTTTTAATAAGTCCGGGGAGGCCAAGCCTGTTCGTAGGACACCTATGCACATGCGCACAAAGTATTGTGCCCAATACAGGTGCTGAAACAGCCGTCCAAGTGGAGAACATTCCCGACATCAGTATGGGACCGCATCCACGCTGTGCGTAGACCCTTCTTTGCCATACACACTGGGAGCCCCAGCATTGGAAAAGTAGTGTTTTCTGCAATATAAGGAGTGTTATTGTGAAAGTACACCCTTACAAACTTCCCACACTGTGCATGTAACTATTTTTTGAATGATTTAGGCTTGCTTTCTGTCTCCAAGTACTGCACAGCAGCCCTACAAAAAGCCACACCCCAGAGGTGCGTCACATTCAGTTTGTGTCCGGAGCAGAGTAGGAGGCCATGTTGCTTTGTGCTGAAATAGCTTTCTCATTTCTACTGTGCTATATTACCTTTGCAACTAATGGCAATGATTACTGCTGCTACTGCCTCTAAATCACAAGCACCCACACCATGACTCTCACCACCACCACCTCCTTCCAAAGGGCTTGCACAAGGGAACAGGCGTGGTGTTGTACATATAGATCAAGAGGAGAACGAGAATGAAGTAGAGCAAATCCCCAATACCTGAAGGCAACGTGAGTGCTGTGTGTGCAAACTGTTTAGCACCGTGGGAGATGTGGCGAAATGTCATGCTAACCAAGTAAGATGCACTCACTCAGTTGCGGAAAACCTGGTGGGTACAGTTACAGCACCACCTCAATGCAACGAGATCTCAAAGCGAACCAGAAGGCAGCAGTTCAGACAGTAGTGCCCTTCAAACAAGGCAGTAGGTTACATTCTTCTACAGCATCCTCCTCATCTGCTTCAGCCACCACCAGGGACACTCCTGTGGGGCAACGCATCCCTAAATCAGCCTTGCAGACTATATGCACCACAGCAGAATATTGCCTTTCAAAGGTCATTGGATTGTGCACGTACTATGACGTGCTGCCCTGCAGGGGAGAGCAACTTCGAAGTGTGTTCGAGGGGTTGGTCTGGGAGCATGCAAATGAGTGTCCCCTAACTAACCGAGGGCCACCCAATATCGTCCTCTCTGTGCACGTGCCTTATCTTATCCCTGTGGTTGGTGCCCCTTCCCTACCCTCACTTCCCTTCCTTTCCTTCTGTGTCATGTGTTACAATACCAAGAAAGATACAAAAAAAACAAAAAAGAAAAAAGTTAAAAAAAGCTCTTTACAGAGCCACCTTTCAAAGTTAACAAATAGAATTTCCAATGAAACGTTGCAGGCTGACATGCAGCTCTACAGATTACACAATGAATAATGGGAGTGGTAGCTCAGTCAAAGGAGAAAGTCCTGGCTCTAAAAAGAGGCTTTTTATGGTGTTTGAGTGTGTTTCGAAGGGTTGAAATGAGAAACACCTACTAGAAAAATACTTGCTTTACTTGCAAAAAGGGCAACAATGCATTTGTCATATTTCGCAGACAAAGCTGATTGCCAGCAACAGTCAGATGAACTGCATCTGTGGGAAAAATGGTCCTGCTATTAAACACAATGTTGGCATTGTGGAAGTACGACATGGCAACATCTCGCAAAAAGGCACAAACAGCCTTCTTGACATTGAACTTCACTTTCTCCATTTACGCACCAAAGCAAGAAGATGGCAGCCACATCTGCCTGCGCAATACGAGAAAAAAATAAATCAGGAGTTCGGAAACATACCCATGAGCTAGCCAAGTACCTCTGTCATCGCAAATTGCACAGAAATTCCGTTAACATGTACTAAACTATTTCCTCCACAATGAAGAATAAGAATGGCTGGATGATTAAGCATCATCAAAGTGGCAGAAAGAGGAACCAAAATCAGCCACTTCATTGCACGTACTCCATACCAGTGAACATGCACATGATAGAATCCAAAATGTGCAGCGACTGAACACTGTTTTGCATGCACTTCCAACAAATGTATCTAAGAGTCCCCGAAAACCCATACACTCAGCTTCCTGAAGCACACAACCATAACCATACGCTCCTGCATTCCTCTCTACAAACAGACCTTCTGCCACAGTCTCTCAATGTTGCCAACTCCTCCTCAGTAAGGAAAGTAGCTATTGGCTGTCCTAAAAGTAGCTAGAATTAGCTAAATAATGTCATCCCTTAATTTGCATAATTGGCCATGTGCATAATGGGTAATTACTGAGTGCACGGTTGTTATAGCCTCTGATTCAATTTTTCACCCAGCTAGCTGCCTAAGTATAAGTGGGGCGTGGTCTGATAACCTACAGATGACAGTACATAACATTATGCATAAGTGCAGTACAGCATGCATGTTGATATGTCATAGCCAGAAGTGAATACCTATTAGCAATAGTAATAACTATATTTTGCTTCTTTATGATTTGCAGGAAAAAGGTAAAAATGTGTAAAATTCCTCTGCAGGGCCCTCTTCTGCTTCCAAACCAGAAACTATTTCAGTCCTAAATAGCTTCACAGGTTTCAGCGCTGTAGGAACCTCAAAGCGCCCGAAAGTTCACAGTTCCAGTACTGATACAATGCACTGCTCTACCAAAGCACCTCACTTACCTGCTTCAAATGTGCAGGAACCCCTACTAAATCAGCATCACGGTTGGACTGGGGCACAAAATTGTCTCGGGCACCAATGAAAAAGTGGGCCACAGTTGCAAATGGCTCTTCCTTCTTTTTGTGGCAGCCTTTTTTAAATAGTATGCAACTGTGGATTTTTGATGAAATATGATGCAAATTGTGCACTTTACAGAGTATTTATTCAGAAACAATGGTCAACTACTAGCCGCACGGCTAGGAAGAAAAGTAGCGCCTTTTTTCCATTGGATTGTGAAGCAATAGAAAAAAGTGTACGTTTCCAAACCAATGGAAGAAAGTAAGTAAATTTTGCGCTAGCCACTTTTACAGTAAAAAGTCACTGTGGTGGCTCTAAAAAGACCCTTTTTTTGGTGCTTCTAAACAAACACCTTTTTTCGGTTTTTATAGGGGTTTGTGTTTTCTTCTCCTCTTCACATTCTTACAATAACCTCTTCAACGCATCCTGTAGTTGGTGAAACAAAATACAATTTCCAATGGCAGACAAAAAATGCCATTTGCATCAAAAAGGTTCACACTTCGAGAATTAATGATGTCATTCTTACAGAAGAACATCCCAGCAGCGCACAGAAATCACACATGCTTCTGT
The DNA here is from genome assembly GCF_040938575.1 of Ambystoma mexicanum. Lineage (NCBI taxonomy): Eukaryota > Metazoa > Chordata > Amphibia > Caudata > Ambystomatidae > Ambystoma > Ambystoma mexicanum. The sequence goes on from NC_090933.1 coordinate 73,783,130, forward strand.
TTATAAGACACCTTCCAACCTCTGACTGGGGGCAAAGTATATTGGGATAGTCCCATACTCTTCCTGGTGATATAGAAGAAAAAAACACCTTGGCAGTGGGAAAAAGGCACATCACTGTTTTCGTCAACCTCTTTAGTTGATGAAACAAACGTGAACAAGCCATGTAACCCAAATGCTGGCTGCCATAGTGCACCACGACAACATCAACAGTTGTGATAGTGGCCACTTCTCAGCAAAGTGCTAGCACAATGCCGAAACTGCACTCATCGGCAGTGCACCACAAAGCCTCCACTCCTTCCAAATTGAAATTGCCATCAAAGTCTCTTTCCAGGGCATACTTGTGTAGATCTAGCACAAAGGCATCACCCACGATCAACACTGTGAGTCTCTCCATGTCTGCCACCCTCACTACACAGAGTAATGAAACAAAGAATTACCGCCCCTTCCTGTAAAGCACACCCTCAGCACCTGATTGGATAATCCCCACCATCCCATTCCCATGGCCAGCATGCTGAGAAGGTCAGGATGTGACACGTGCGCTTCCCCAAGTACTGCAAGGGCCGCGCCCCAGTAAAGCAGTAGCAGTCCTTCTTCCCTTTTCACTATCTTTTTTCCAGCACTCCCTCATTGGGTACTGTTAAATAGTCACACACGCATCCACCAATCACATCCAAGACCTCTGCATGTAACACTAGCAGTTCAGTACAACACTCCATATGTACCGTTAAACATTCAGAGTGTCAGTCTCATGTCATCCCAGTAAAAACCTTCTGTGAAACTATCCAATATTTCTGCATCCAGATTCATCCACATGGCACCCATCACCACAATGTACAGGTATAAATATTGTTTCTACAGTATTTTTACAACTATGTTATAAGTGCCTCTGAATAGGTTATCTGCCACTGAACCTCCATAACGTTCTCAAAAAGCATACTGCCATTTCTCCCATCACCTACAATCAAGTGCCACTTCATTGGTTTGTGCTTTAAAAGTTTCATGTACCCATATCAGGCATTGCAATATCCAAACAGGAACTCGCTTATTTCCTTCCGACGACGGTACACATTTTTTTCTGCACTAACGCATCTCCTACAAAATGTGTAAAATTATCGCACAAAAACAGCACTGAATGTGTCCCACCAACCTAAACCAAGTAGATACAATGCATGCATAAAAACAGGGTGTCTGACTCTTACATTGCACACTTCACAGATTGTAACATTAGTTAGAAAGGCAAAAAAATGTATGTGCATTGACAACAGTACCAAGCGTAAATGTGGATACATAAATCCAAGAAGTGTAATAATTCCTGTACTCATGAAGGAAGTATATATATATATATATGTGTGCAGAAAAGTTAATGGCATTTTGCACACAAACACATTGTCCTTTGCAAGCTGTATACCTTTCCCAACCTTTTTCTCACCCTTCCACACTAGGACTAATCCATTTGAAAAGTAAATAGTCCTACTCCAATGCACACACTTGCTAAACAGCACGTCATACGGTACACTTACAAATCAACCAAGTAGCCCCTTACCAACAATGCTACCGCTCCCAAATCCTCAATCATACACAAAGCCGTCCAATTAAATACACACACTAAGTGTTCCTGGCAACACATCCCCCTACCCTGTCATGTACTGCATTCTTCAAATGCAGTCACTATGCCATTAACAAACAAATTGTCTTACAGTCTTCTTTAACAGTTGCAGTAACCACCTCTGTCCTAAAAGCCAGTGGCGTGTCAACTTCAAAATGCAAGCCAGAGGAAGCCTACTGTCGACAGCCAACAAAGCAAGTGCAATGGTATCATGGAGGTGTACCTCTTACTAAAACATTGCAGTGTTCTTGTATATTAAGGTACACAATAGCATCAACCCACTGGTATTTGCTTCATGCTTGCTAAGTGCACCTCAGCAGTTTCTCACTTTGTGTTATGTCGCCGGGATTATAGTAACTCCCAACTAGCAATATAATGTTCCCACCGTACACTAACACACCTTTACACAATCACACATCTCTATCTGTATTCATACCCTCATATTCATCTATTCAGGCACAGATGCACACATATGCATCACAAAATCTGCAGACCTACAGGCTTCTTTTTTCCTCCAGCAGCTGCTATAGAATGCCTAGCAAAAAGGAACTCAGTAGAAAACAATGCAAAAATAGCCCAGCTGTACCTAAAAGCATAGAAAGTAGCCATGCACCCAGAGCAGTTTTTGTACATAAAGTTGAAAGAGAACAGCTAATACAGGCACAAAGGAAAACGAAAGCAGCTACCAATAAGGAGAGCGTAATGCCTCTATCAAAATGTAGAAATGAAAATAAAGGTACTGAAAGGTACTGAAAAGAGTGCAACTGTCACTACTGGTAATAGAGTATGTGCAAATGCTAATGACACCACAAGGAAGCATTCCAAAAAGGTATTTTTACAAAAAATGTTCCACCAGAGAGTCCTTCAAACCCTTATAAGTAGAGAGGAGAAATCACGCTCAACCCTTAAACCTTACCACACAAAACTAATCCTGGAAACTGTTGTAGACAGTGCAATGCTCTTAAAACGAAAAATCGTTCAATTAATTGTAATGAGAATAAAGGCACTAACACAATTACTCTGTAAACTACCACCACTAGTTAGAGGCAAACGCATTATCAGCATAGATACCTTCACAACATCAAAACAGGTCAGTGGAGGCACACCACCAGAACAGAGGCATACTTCAATGAGAAATCATACAAACAAGAGCAAAGAAAGTAAATTGCCATACATAGCACTATATCAGGGTATGAAAAGGTAAACAATAGGATAATGGAAGAAGAAACACTACTTTCAGAAATATCCCCAGCAAAGTTAGATGCCACTGTCTATGGTACAGAACCAATGTGGTGGAGCTTCAAATCGCCCTGCATTTCAATGTGTAACAGTCGCCAAAACTCTATGAAGTCGTTGCAGCAGTTCCTCAAGCACCATGTAAAAGTAAGCAACAACAGAAAAAGTAAAATACTGCAAACTGTGAACTCCTGTCCAGTGCGCAAATACACAGGAGAATAAGGACATTCGTTAGCCTCCATTTCTGGACCTGCTAGCAAAAGCACCTTCCACCATCAACTAATGTTAGCAGCGCAGCTTTGTACTGTATCACATCTCATTTACAAAGTGTACTAAGCAAATAGTACTCACACACAAAACTGCCTGGTCCATTCAAATTTTCCTACACAAGTACTGCAAATTAGTATGCACATGTAGCAAGCAATGGTGTATTGCAAATGGCACTAATTGTTTTAAACATTTATTGAAACAGCTCACATCAGTTGTGTTTACAAATAATAGGGCTGCACAGAAATGCTGCACACAATCCTAGAAACAGTCACAGGGGCTCAGAAATAAAGCTGGGATTCGACTATTGTGCTGGAATGGAAAATGCATGTTAAATAGACAAGTAAATCCACAGGAAGTGGTAATGTACTTACTGCAGGTATTCGAAATCAGAAACATACCCATAAATGAAATCTTTCCGATTTCCTACATGTGGAAACATGTCATTCAGGAAGAAGTCCCTAACAAACGCATTCTCTCTGTATGTATACCTAACTGTGATTCCATTCCATTTCAACAGGTGGTACAAAATGCAAACCCTAGCATATTATGTAGACCTTCCAATTCCGATAACCGTTCAACCTTACATATACAATCGCATAGGCAATACATAATATGAATGCTTTCAACGTACAATGATGATGGGAAAAAAAGTAACTGCACCCTTACTACCTTCACACATGGACAGGTGTCATTTGGAAACAAAAGGTTCACACCAATAGCCGTAATGTACCACACAGGCGACACAACCAGTTCAGGTCACTCTGCTTCGTACATTAGAAAGTACGTACAATCTTTGAAGAAGTTGTAAAGGAATTTGTTTCCTTTCATGAGTAGAGGCCCAAAAATGTCCTTCCCCAAAGGCATTACAGTGCGTAAAATGGCCCTAAACCCACGTATGCGCAGCCATTGCACACAGAGTCTGCCAACATACACCGTTCATTTGTAACTCACTGTACATATAAATAGTAGATAGGGGCCGTAAATGTACATGTATATATTGTGTCAGCTGTACATTCACTGCACCATGTATAAGGTATCATCATGTCTACATGTACGTAAAAGGAAGTTCTATGTTACTGGAGTGCTTAGCATTGGAAATGCACGGTGAAATGTTAACACGTTGCTGCCTGATTTTGTTTTGTAGTCGCATGGTGACAGAAATGGAAACCTGTCATACCTCTTTATCAACACGGGAATAAGTCATTGCAAAATAGGCTTCAGTGGTACGCATAAATTGCGCCAAATGTAGTGATTTCATACAATTGAAAAACAAAATCCATTCACCAGTATCACAGTGTTGGCATGCATGGCTGTATAACGCTGCAGTGGGTGTGGGCAAGACCTACCATCTTCTCTGCATGGGCTACGGGCTACGGCCTTTGGCCATGCACCCAAGAGCCTAGTCCTTGGCCACACCCACCGCAACATTATGCAGCCATGCATCTGAACATGTGGCCAAGTACCAGAACCCACAAATGTAATACAGCCACCATCACTCCTATTCAACCCCCGCACCATACTACAGCCATGCATGCAAACATGTAAGTAGTTCGTAAAATCCACAAACATAACAAAGCCTCTGGCACCTCTACCCACTTCCACTCACATAGTATTTTTGTACTGCCAACCAAACCACAAACTCTTCAGAACATTGCCTCTGCTCCCAGCACTCTATGAAGTACACAGAGCCAACACAACACAACACAGTACAGTGCAGTACTCTGTAATCTGTGCAACGGCCAAAACCCAACCACATAAAACATGCACTGGAAACCTATGCACTTCTATACACACAGTATTCCAACACGTCACCCAGTGGACACACTGCAGAACTGTTGACTCCATCATGTGCAGCCATGGATCCAAAACTGTAGGATGGAAAGACAACCACCACACCCATTCAACCAACAATATGTACAATGCTGACACACCGCACATGCAAGGCAACAACGTGAAACCTACTTGCAACTAGTGGAGAAGGGAGTTGCACGCAACTGGAGTATTTCGCATCTGACATGCATCCAATTGCAAAGCCGATTACTGCCCAGCCCAGATAATCAAGGATGCCGCTAGAGACCTTGCCCCCTTCGTCACTAAACTCATCAATGCCTCCTTTTCATCTAGCACCGTCCCAAGTAGCTTAAAAGAGTCCTGGGTTCTCCCCCTGCTTAAAAAACAAACCTTAGACCCCTCCATCCCCACCAACTATAGGCCCATCACTACTGTCCCTTTCCTCCTCAAGATAATTGACAGAGTGGCCTATCTCCAAATCCAAAAATACCTAGAGACCAACCAACTCCTCGGCACTCGTCAATCGGGCTTCAGACCGCAACACGGCACTGAGACCGCCCTTATAGATCTCAAAGCCCAAATTGACGAGCTCAACGATAAAGGAAACACAGCTATGCTACTCCTCCTTGATCTGTCGGCGGCTTTTGACCTAGTGGACCACGCAGTACTCTGCAAACACCTAGCATCAGCCACCCACTTCTCAAGTGAAGCCATAGCCTGGATCCAATCCTTTCTCGACAACAGAAGCATGCGAGTCTTCTCCACCTTAGACTCTGCAGACCCTATCCAGACAACATGTGGAGTCCCACAGGGCTGTTGTGTCTCGCCAACGATGTATAATATCTTTACTAAACCTCTATTCGACAAATTGGACAGACTAGGTGTCACCTACACAAATTATGCAGACGACACCCAGATCCTCATCCCCCTTTCGGGCAATTTCACTACGGATACAGCTTTAGTAAACAAAATTTACACCGTCATTCAGGCATGGATGGCAACCCATGGCCTCTGCCTGAATGATGAAATAACAGAGATCCTCATTCTAGGCTCACCCAACAACCTAAAAAAACTTGATTCCAACTACAGCTCCTTCAATATCGATGGCAATATAATCCCTATCGCCAAAGAGGTGAAAACCCTCGGTTTCTATTTGGACTCCACTTTGTCCCTAAGGAAACAAGTGAACTCCCTGGCCTCATCCACAGCCTATACCGGTAAACTTATTAAAGCATGCAGACCCTTCCTCTCACCAGCTAGCTGCATTATCCTAGCCAATGCACTAATCCTCTCAAAACTGGATTACTGCAATGCACTTTATGCAAGCACAAATAAATACATCATCAATAAACTTCAAACCCTACAAAACAACGCGCTCAGAACGGCCCTGAACCTCCCAGCTAGAGAGCACATCTCGAATGTGCAGAGAAAATACAACTGGCTAAAAATTAGCGATGGGATCACCTTCAAAATTGTCACTAACATTCAAATATCTGAACAATGCAGCCCCCCCATACCTTAGGGATAGAATAATAAGAAAAACCACTGCACGACCAACCAGAACAGCCAACTCTTTCTGCCTCCAAACCCCTAGATTCTGACTAAAAAAAACAGGAGGTAATAGCTTCCCTGTGCAAGAAGCCCAGTACTGGAACGCCCTACCAGTTGAACTAAGAAGGGACCAGCCCTACAACAGCTTCAGGCACCATACCCGCACCTGGCTTCGACGCAATGACCTCTGAAACCGGTGACCCTGAGCATTGTGACCTGATGACACACCTACCCCTCCACTCTTACATGTAAAATGTACATAATGTATTTACTGTATATAATTTGTTATCTTTCCACCCTTACATGTAAAGAATGTACATAATGTAATTACTGTATACAATTTATGTTACCAACAACCTGTAATATGCAACCTGTAACCAAGTACTAAGCATTCTTGTTATTCTGTGCGCCCAGCTACCCAAGGGTTTTCGGGCACCCTATAAATAAACAAACAAACAAACAAAGAAACAATGACAATGTAACATGTTGCCACCTGATTTTGTTTTTGTAGCCGCATGGTGGCAGAAAATGGAAACCTGCCATACCTCTCTCTCAACAGGGGAAGAGCTCATTGTAAAATAGGCTTCAGTGGAACGCATGAATTGCACCAAATGTAGAGTTTCTATGCAAATGAAAAAGAAAATCCATATAGCAGTATCAGTGTTGGCATGCATGGCTGCATAACATTGCAGTGGGTGTGGCCTAGGCCTTGGCCACACCCACCACAACGTTATGAAGCCATGCATGTGAACATGTGGCCAGGTACAGAACCAATTAACTTAATACAACCACCAGCACTCCTACGGCCTAGAGCCTTTGGCCATGCACCCAAGGATCCTTAGGTAACAGTTTTTCTTGCCCTTTTGGGTTATTTGTGCTCCTCATTAACTGATCCCTTATGAGCAAATTGGAAAGAGATCCAAACTCACAAAAGTGACTCAAAGTCCTGAGGGTGGCGATATAGTTTTTTACTGGCTCTTGCTTGTTAAGTCTTCAACCACAACCTGACACATGGTGAGTTTTTTAAGTATTTATTGCACATAAAATAAGAGGCTCTCCTGCTCCAACAGCTCCACTAACATTTACTCAAATAACATCAGAGCCCTTCTTAAGCCATGCACAGAACCTAGAACATTAACAGGTTCCGCTAGTGACGGGATAGACAATCCATTACAAACCCAGCACAAGTGTGCTGAACCCCCTGGACTGAATGTAAACACACCATTTTATGCATGGTTGTAAATACACCCACAGCAGTTACATCAATATTAAAATGTAAACGCCTAACACATCTCCCTCCTTATATATACATTCAAGATTTAAAATTAAAATTAAGAAATGATCGGAATGTAATGGACTAGCACCCCTCCCTCCTCCTACACATGTAAGGAATCACATGGGAGCGTACAATCTCATAACCTCACTACTCAACCACTACTCCCACTTACTGAGGGTTTCACTGCAATCACACTTTTATTGTGGGTCCTTCAATCTACAGCATCACCCATTGCTCTACACACTCTCAGCAGATCTGCAAACATACTCTCCCCTTTACTCACACTGCAAGGTCTTTGTACCCAAGCTCTATCCCCTCCTTCCACTCTGGTGAGTTGGACCTTTTTCTCATTATCATATATTGGTTTCATATACTCACATTTAGAAATGACTCTTCCTCTAAGCACCTCCTCTTCCCAATCCACAAACTTCATCCTAACTAACCATGGAGGACAGACTAACGTGGTTGCCTTCCTCCCCCTCAGAATTTCAAAGGGTACCAACCTTGTGGTCGCATGTGGAGCTAATCTATATCCATATACCACTTTGTTGATATTTTCTTCCCATCTCCTACCTTCCAGAATCGTTTTGTGAATAAATCAACAACTCCATTGGTGGCTGGATGGAACAATGAAGAAATGTGTTGTTGTACTCTATCCCCTGCAAGAATCATTGCATAACTTTGGTGGTGAATTGTACTCCTCTGTCAGATGCCAACATTCCCCAGATGCCAAAAATGAGTCAACTCCAATAATCTCTTCCTTACACCTGCAGGGGGGACAATGCGACCTGAACATAGGACCTGACCATCCTCCACACTCAATTAATCTTCAACTCTATGAAATGCCCCCAATCCAGACTCACTTTTCCAATCTGACCATTCATTACTGACCATATCTTTCAGCCCCTACACAATTCAGCATCTTCCCTATTGGCTTCCTCCAGTCATCCCAAGAAGTGGTGTCCTCGCACACCATAAACACCTCTTGTGAAGATTCTCCTTCTTCATCTGGCACTGGAGCAGCACCTGTTCCATTTCGGGATAAATAATCAGCAATTACATTCTCTTTGCCAGGCCCAAACTCATCTGAGAAGTCATGCCCGTAACCCAATTTGCAATTCGGCGTGATATTCCATCAAGTCCCATTGATGTAAAGACTGACACCAAAGGATTATGGTCACATAGAATAGTAAACCTCCTGCCCCACAGAAATGCTATAAAGTTTCTTATAGCCCACAAAACACATAAAGCCCCCTTTTCTAGAACAGATATCTGGGCTCAGCACCTGTGAGGGCCCTGTATGCAAACGCAGCAATTCTTTCCACTCCATTGTCTCTTTGTAAAAGTACAGATCCTATCCTGTCCCACTTGCATCTGTCATGGCATAAGTCATTTTCTTAGTACAAAAACATGACAAAAGTGGTGCCCTTGAGATAGCATTCTAAATAGCAACAAAGTCCTGTTCACACACTGCTGTCCATTTAAACTTGATATCCTTTTTGCTCTGCACCCAAACATTGTTGCAACCATCAGAAAAATTCCTTATGAACTTGGAGTAATATTCAACTACCCCTAAACATGATAATAGCCCTGATTTTCCTTTGGAGGTTCAATTCCAACAATGTAAGCCCCCAGACTTTCCTTGGGGTGAGACACCCTCTCCAGTTGGTTTTTGCCCTATGAAATCAATTTCTGGCACTCTGAAACAATGTTTACTCGTCTGTACTATGAGACCTGCTCCAGGCAATGCTCCTAACACTACATTCAATTTGTCATCATGCCCCTCCACAGTTGTCCCCATCACCAATATGTCATCCTGAGAAAAGATCACACCCTCTTCTCCAACAAGTATTGCTTTCATGACATATTGAAAGAACACTGCTGCCGAAATAAGGCCAAATGGCATTCATTTAAATTCATATCTCCCTCCGTGAGTGATAGATGCTGTGGAGTCTTTTGAGTCAGAATGCAACATTACCTGGTGGTAAGCGGATCTATGTGATCACTGCGACCACATGTAATTGCGACTGCCGAAAATGCTGATTTCTTTTTTTTTTTATTAAACCACCTTTACACCACATAGATATGTGGGAGGAGACCCACCGCACTCCCCCCATATTTCTATAATATCCCATTCCCCCCACATATATATGTGGTGAAAGGGGGTGTTTAAAAAAAAGAAAAGTCGGGCATTTCAGCCGTCGCAATTGTGAGGGCGACATTTTGGGCCATTTCCGTGATATAGCGAAAGCAAGGTCCAAAGTGGTGAATACTCTAGCCCCTGTTGTGAGACTTATCAATCCCCTATATTAGGTAAGGGGAACCTGTAAAAAACAACACTCCGATTAAGGGCTCTTAAGTCAACACACAAATGAACGAGCAATGCCACTGGCCTTCTGAACAACTACTACTCAGCAGCACCATTCAGATGCTTGTACAGCCCTATTATGTCTTCTAACTTAATCTCTTTAGATACTTCATCCTGCAGGGCAAGAGGAATGCACCTAGGTTTGGCCACTGCTGGAAAGGCATCTTTCTTGAGTCTAATTTTGTGTTTATATCCCTTTAAACACCTTAAACTTTCTCTGAAAACTTCAGCATATGAGTCCTCTGGGTGAGAAGAGGTTGATGCTGCCACAGCAGCTATATTCTCCGTAACCTTGGAATCAATCACAATATTCATGTCACTCTGCTGGTACCAACCCAACAAACAACCTCCTTTCTCTGAGGACATAAACCTTTGCCTTTGTTTGTCTCCGTCAACATTCTAAAGTGGCTATAAAACACCCTACCATAGCAATGTGATCAGCACTATAAGCGCTTGCGTTTATGTTAGGAGGAGACAAACTTGCTAACTTGTGCTGGCAGGTTTCGCTGTTTATAATGGTTTAGTCAGATCTGTAATTAATAAGCAACACCATTTACCAGAACAATAGCATCTGGCTTCTTGTCCAAACCCTTAGCTGGCCCAACCTCACTCATAGACCAGCTCACAGCATACGCTTCCACATCTGTACATGTATCTTCCACATTATCATATTCAACCACCTCTGTAATTTCAGAGTAGTTCAGTCCCGGATACCTTGCGCTATTGATTTAAAAAAGATGGATATCCATTCGCCTCAGCAGGAGTGCCACTGCACATTGCGATGGAAACAAACTCACTAGCCTAACCAGGGCTGGAAAATCCAGCCCAGGGACTCACAGAGGGCTTGACATAACAATTGCTGACCATTAACAATACATGTCTTCACTACACTAATAAAAGCACATTGGGTTCTCAATAAACTATTGTAGTGGGTATCCCTTTTTTCAAATCAATAGCGCAAGGTATCCGGGACTGCACTACTCTCACTCTATCCAAACAGTAGGTGTGGGCAGCACCTCTACCCACCTGTGACCACGCTGCTTAATACCAAACTCAGAGAATAACAGAGCAAAGCGCAAGGATAGTTTCAACCTAGGGCTGTGGACCTCTATAATTTGTTTCATGTCCGTCTCGGGTGAAATAATCTGAAGCCGGTGCAAATCTTGTTTACTCGTGCCCATGAGCAGACTGCCACAGTAATCCATTTTAGCACCAATTATCGCTCAGTCGAAAGGTTCTGCACTTGCCTGTGTGATGAGGGGCCTAAGGTGGTAGAGCAGTTTCACATAATACAGTGAGGCAGATGCTACGCTGGTTACGTGTGGGCTCATGGTCAGCGTCTGATCAAGAATTACACCCCAGATCTTGAGTTTGGTGACTGGGGTAATTTGTTCAACCGCTAGCCTAAAAGAGCCAAAGTTGTTGTCCAATTTGTTAATGGCAACAGACCTGCCCACAATCATGAGTTCCGTTTTACTTTTGTTCAGCGCCAAGTTGTTGTTAAGCATCCACTTCTCTATAAGGTCAAAGACTCTATTTAGCTCTACTTCGTCCTGTGTGTGGCAACCTGAGAGTGGAACAACACATTGTGTGTCGTCAGCGTAATTTGAGAATAGGGTTATACTGGGGGTAAACGACCCGGCGCCACAGTTAAACACCCTTGCTCCGCTGTAGACGTTAACTGGGGCTGCCGGGCTGTTTACCCCGCTCTAGCCGTTAACTGGGGCTGCCGGGCTGTTTACCCCACTCTAGCCGTTAACTGGGGCTGCCGGGCCGTTTACCCCGGTAAGAACACTTAATTACAAACCCAGCACGAGTGTGTTGAACCATCTGGACTGAATGTAAACACACCTTGTTTTGCATAGCTGTAAATACACCCACCGCAGTTACAACCATAATAAAATGTGAACACCTAATGTAAACACCTTACAATGTTGCTCCTGTGTCCTTGGGAAAAATGTGTGTCTCCCAAGGGTTGTATTCTTCTTTGGCTCAAACTGGAACTGTGGACAGCACAACACCCCCCTTTCAAGGCAGATACTTATAGACATTAGGAGTCTTGGATCAAGCTGCCACCAACACAGCTGAAATGTCTGCTTTTGGGGCTCAAGGAGAAATTAGGGGAATAATAAAACATTATATCACAGTTTTGTGCAAGGTGATTCAATCAAAGCAGTGCAATTACCTTTGCTTGCAATGGAAATACAAGCCGTTATATACAGGTACGCCTGAAAACTGCACTGCGGGCTGCTAACAGCCCCCCATCCTTCTTTCTTCCCTCAGATGCAAAGAAAACATCAAAAGCACACAATAAGCTGCTGTCATTTATTTTCTGGCAGAATTCCCAGACAGGAAACTCCTATCATTTTCTCTGCTGATATAACTATTATACCTTGCAGTAAGGGTTCAGATGTCAAGTTATTTCGAGCATCCCCGCTACTCATTTCGAGGGATCCTGGAAACGTATGTTTCCATTAAAGTAGACGCATTTGTGATGTTATCGAATGTGACACAATCTCTCGCACTTGGTTTTATATACATTTAACACACAGCCTTCCCTTTCCAGAGGCACAGAATGCGACGCGACAACGTGTCAATTGTGCTAATTGAAAAGCAGGTAGCAATTTCAATGTATGCATAATTAGATTATCTAAGCATATTCCCAATTAGCCTTCTAATTATTTTAGTTTAGGCCTCAGCAACTTTAGTCCCTCTGTTTTAGCTGGTCTGTCACTGATAAATGATGGAAGGAGGCAAGTGTCTGTTATCAGGATATGAGTGACTCAAGGACAAATTACAAAATATACTCTTGTTTTTGAGGCCTAATGAAATCAAGCAGTTCTACATTTATTTGTCCGAACCGATGCTGATTTACAGTGACATCTTTGTTTGGCAAGTGTTTGCTTTTCGAACCAGTCCATGTTTAGGTTGCATACCGGAAGTGCCGAAAACTTTGCAACGGTGCAATTGCTTTTATAAACACCATTACACCAGAAAATATAAATAGGTCACTGAAACCGCCAATCCACAAACTGCTTGGCTCTGCCAGTAAAGATTAGGCGTCATATAAAAGCTAAAAACATAAATGGTACATTTATTGGTAGCAGATGAATTCTCTGATGAAGTGCGGACAGGTGAACCAGAAGTTCACTAGGGAGATCATTGTAAAGAACGTGTAAATTGCGTGCAGGAAACGACCAGCATTAGCACTTACATGCTGTTAGGCCCTTTCATAATGATAATAATGATGGTTTATTTATATAGCGCCTTAATCCAAAGCGCTTCAAAGAGCACATATTTACATATGTATTTATTTAATATGCATGCAACAATAAAAGTTTTACATTTATAGGCACATACCATCATTAGCATTTCATCTTAAAACTACACATAAAATCCGCACTCATTAAACAGTATAAAAAACATCTTTAGATAAATCTTTTCAAATCTCTAAAATCATCACAAAAGATTTCATCATATAAAAAATTAAATTTAAATCATTTCCACCAATTAGTTTTCTCCATATGTCACTCGTTGCAATTATCCATGGAGTTCTCATAAGCCATAAGAAATGTATGATGGAGTTTGTCAAGACTATTGCACTTACATGCTATGTGATATGCTGTTTCTAGAGTATTACCTCTGCAGGGTCGACAAAACCTCAGTTCTTTCTGAATGGCCACTTTGGGTCCTAATATTTCCATGACATTACAAATGTTAAATTTGAACATTAAATACCATCGGATAATGGAGCAATCTAGTTATGCCAGTTGGTATTTGGGTTTACATTCTCTCACTTCTAAGTGATCTAAGAATACCCTACTGTTGGATTTAGTTGCCAAATTAACTAGTCGTTGCTCACGATCAACCTCATATATCAGACTTTTCACTTTACGTTTAGTCTGAGCAATTGAGTATAACAGCCAGCAGGAAGTTTCGTTATTAATCCATTTAAGGTATCCCTGTCTCCATCTATGTATTTACATACAATATTACTCAACCGAAATTGGTACTCATGCAAATGTAAACATTTTTTAAGGTGGGGTGTAATTGTGAACAGTAAAACAATGCAAAATCGCCTTTACTCTTCACCTTTACAGACCGTTTTGCAAAGTAACATACGCCGCCTGCAAATTTTGCCTTTCAGGCAGAGTTTTTTAATGGAAGCCGCCCAGCTCATTATGCAAAAGTTACGTGAATTCCATAGGAATTAATTGATTTTACAACTGCTTGAAAATCTCATGCAGACGAAAACCTGATGCTCATCCAAGATGGAGGAGGAGGAGGAAATCAAAGCAGAAATGCAAACTCATCCTTGTGCCCCTTCTACGCCTTGGAAGGGCACAAAGATGAGCTGGAACACAAAATGGGAGCATAACAGCAGTACTCCTTGCTTCTACACTTTCATTGTGCACTCTGCTAGGTGCAAAATGGCCCTCGCTAAAAGTCAAGCCAGATACCTACACATTGGTTCACCTCGCTGCCCCTACTGTAGCGTTGCTGATGTGGAACAGGTGTACCATTGGCCCCTAATGTGGTTACATCACGTGAAACTCAAGATAAAGGAGGAACCCAGTGTGCACTCGTTAAGCAAATATCTGAGTGCTGCCTCTATCTAGTCCCGGGTGGGGGTTAATTATGAAAAAAGGAGGAGATAGAGGCATGTCTGAATAGTTAGGAAAAACTGAAAGGGAGACTGTTTTCAGTGGTTAAAAACCAATTTAATCATTACAAATTTCAACATTGATCATCATACAGTAAGGTGTGCATGATGACTAATGTTGAAATTTGTAAAGATTGAATTGGTTTTAAACTACTGAAAGCAGTCTCACTTTCAGTTTTTCCTAACTATTCAGACATGCCTCTATCTCCTCTTCTTTTTTCATACATCACATGAACAGTTCAATCTTCTTCTTAGTTTGTGCCGCCCCGGAGTGATGGTGGGCAACCAAAATTATTTAAGTATTGTTCAGCATGGTGGTTGGGCTGCCATTTTGTTTTCGTGTACACCCAGGGCGGGAGAGAGGGCACTCTGGCGACTCCGTCTTTCTCCCCCAGGCACCACTTTTCTTGCTCCCTCATTGCTATTGGGGCGAATTTAGGGTACGCCCCTTTAGATAGTACATTGCATTGTGTTCTCCCTGCAGTGGATTCTTTGGCCGTTCTTCTTTCATGCCTTCATATAGTTTAGTGCTCTACTTTTAATTCAAAGGTAATTGTGGTTCCTGATTCGTGAATTCCTTCACTTCCAAGAATCTGTCTTACAAGGATGAGACTAGAACCTTTTTGCGCAGCAAAAAATATGTATTTTGAAAAGCAAAGCTACAGCTCATTTGTGGGGCGCAGCACCGTTCTCTGCTAGGATTTGCCACTCCAGTCCTCTTTTACATGCCATTTGCACTAGTCGGTTGTTTTTCTTTTTCCAGCTGGCACATGTATTTTCTAATTCTTAATCACCACTCTCAGGGTCAATTTGTACTGAGTGGATCAGAAAAAATGAACACGTAAAAGAGCCTTTTTTTTTGCTCCTTTCCAAGGCGTAGGAGGTCAGCAAAGCAGTTTGCATCTATGCTTTGCTTTCCTCCTCCGTCTCAGGTCCACATTTGATGCCACGCCTGCCTGAGATTTTCACACAGACATAAATCAAAGGTTTCTATTGAATGCACCTTGCGTTTTCTCCTGGGGTATATCAGGTGGATTCCATGGGAATCCATTGTAAAACGCCGCCTCAAAGCATAATTTGCAAACTGAGTTTTATTTCTCACAAAGTGGGGAGTAAAAAGTGAAGAGAAAAGGCCGATTTCACCATCATTTACTCTTCCTGATTACACTCCCCGTTTTGAGTGCTGAAAATTGCATGCGGGGGGGGGGTGGAATATCAATAAATGAGGGCAAGAAGCCCTGGTGGTCCCCTGCATTCAACTAGAATATAATGTAAAATGACCCTCTCTGTGGCACTGCAACTCTTGTGTCTATCCGATCTATGCCAAATAAATGTGATTCGCAAGATGGCGGAGAGGGCTATGGAGGTGTGCTTAGTTGACATTTTAGAAGCCCTTAAAACAGAATCATCAGAACCACTGGAGATTTTCCACGCAGCTTTAGTGCATAGCAATGATTCACAAAGAGAGTCTGAAACTTTGTTGCCATTGATTGCAGAGAGAAATGCTTGCTTACGCTGGATTCTGATGTTCTTGCTTCTCTCTGCATCAGAATCTTCAAATATGATATGATTTAACATGAAGAGTCATTGTAACGCGCCTGTACACAAGTGTTTCTAGGCGCGACAAGACACTGTAGGAAGACAAAAGGAGGACAAGACAGACGATCTTACTAGGCCTTGTGTCATTCAGATCGTGGAAGGGCAGGGGGGAGAGGTAGAGGAGAAGTGCCAGGGTGAGAGAAAGGGGGAAGTGTGATCAGGGCAGAATTGCTCTGAGTTAAGTGCAGCCGAGGGAGCAGGTTCTGTGTAGTGCAACGAGGTGGGGGACTGTAGGGTTACAGATACAACCCCTAAGTGCACAGATGACCAGAGGCAGTGCAGGGGCTTACAGGTCGTGGAGGAGCCTAGTGCCCATTGGTTCTGAGGGTAGACAGGTGACCAGTCAGTGAAGCAGACAGGTGGGTCAGCAAGGGAGAGAAAGAGAGAAAGCAGAAGCTAAAAGGAAGGGCTTGACCTGCTTCCGGAACCTGAGGTGGTCTTGTTCGTGTTTAAGAGTGTCAGGGAGGGCATTCCAGAGGGAGGCCCCTGCAGAGGAGAGACATCTGCCTCCCACTCTCTGCCTAGAGAAGCGTCTGGCCATCAGAGAGTTGGAGGTAGATGAGGGAAGGGCTCGAGATGGAAGATGTCTTGGAACAGAGAGTTGGAAGTAGTGCGGTAGATAGGAATCCTTTCTCAAGAAGGGCTGATAGGACTCTTCTGCCATACACAAGATGGACATCTAACATGCAGTGGAACTCGCCGCACTTTCAATATGCAAAGCTGGGGTGCGCGTTACAGATGCACCCTCACTCACCACAGCCAACTTTGGGACCGAAGGGCCCTAACACATACCAGCATGCATCACTAAATGTATGTGACTAATGCTCTCCACTGCCATGAGGAGTTATTTCATGGATCTGAGAAACAAGGTTACACATACACTCTTGGGCAGTCCCGCCAGTGCTGGTAATGTCCCTCCACTGGTTCACTCTACAGGCCTCTGGCTGATCCTCTGCCTTGAGGATCTGTCAGACCGGTTTCACCATGGCATAAATGCTGATGTGACAAATAATAGACATAGAATCAAGCCGCCAAATCTTTGTTAGCTTTGTCTAAAAAAGCTCCTATGTCCTTTCTTCTGGTCAAAAGCAAAGGTCTTAAAGATCTCCCTTATATTCTGTATGTAGTCTTCCAGGAAAGGAAGCACAGACAGCACGATGAAGCTGTCCCTGACAATATGGGCTGTAAGGAAGGCATGGTATCAAACTGTGAAGACAGACACAACAGATTACAGTTCAAGGGTGTTAATTGAACTTCAAATGGGTTGCTTGAATGCCCATCTAAACCTAAATCTAAGGATGGTAGCAAGCTACGACCATCAAAGAATAATAATGCAGTCGTAGTGGAGTCTATCAAAATAAAAGGGTGTATACTAATAAACCTACTGCCAATCCTTACTTCTAAATACAAATGGTGTGGGATAACGATGTAAGCAACAGAAAGGTGTTCCAGAAAGAATATTTCAGGACGGTTAAGATTGAGGAGTTGTCTCCCCTTCCCCATGTTTGCAGCACAGGTCAAGGTGGCACGTGCGAGCTTCGCACACACTCTGCCTTTTTGGCCATGAGGTAACAGTTCAACACATAGGCATCAGGGCCTTCCGCAAAAGTCTCTCTCCCAATTAAAGTCTCTTATTGCAGAGGGCCTGATGTAACGAACAAACCACAAACATTCCTTTCCTTTGTCAGAGTTTTCACATTCACAAATTCACAACTGGTCTCCCTCCTTTGGGCTCAGACCACGGGCCCCCTCGTTCAGGCCTAGACCCCTTTTCCACAATGTTCACAATTGGTCTGCCTCGTTTGGGCATGCCTCAGGGTTCCCCTTGTTCAGTCTCAGATCCCTTAATATCAGAATCGAAGACTTTCAAATGTGCGATGGGTTTGCTTAAACCATTGCAGGACCACTTTGATTCACTTCACACAATTGCTCTCATCAATCTTCTACTTTTGTTTCTCTTGGCAGGATACCTTACATAGTTTCGATTGAGCACATTCACGGTAAAAAACCACTCTGTGAACGTTATTGTATCTTTCCTTCTCAAGTTTAAACATTCATCAGCAGTTCAGATTTACTCACATCTTTCATCACATGCATTTAACAATGTTCTTTCCAGTGCTCATTATACAATGTTGCAGCTTGCAACCTTGACTTCAACACAGACTGGTCTTGCATCAGTCTCCCCCACTCACCAGCTGTGTTGATCTATTTGTCGCTTCTTTGTTCTTGGAGGCAAGGACGATACCACAGCATATGCTGCTCCTCCCCGCCTTGCTAAGTTACATTGGAGGGCCTTTGGTATCTCTGACACACAATGCAGGTTTCTTCAGTCTGGTTTCCAGACCTTATGCTTTTTGCCTTGAAGGGTCCTGGGAAGTAACAGTGTTTTGCCAAAACGGTCAAGGGTGCTTCCCTTCTTACGAACCCTCCTTGGTTTGCCATATTTCTCCCCTCGTTCAGTTGCCGACTCAAAACTGCTGTACCTTAAAGGCATGGTCTAGTAAAAATGTTTATTGTCCCTACGGGTCGGCATGTTTTTTTAAGCCTAAGTTGCTCGATTTTAGAAAACTTTCCTATGGACCTTACCCGAGTTTTCGTCCATTAAACGCACGCGAAAACAGACACCAGGGCGCCGCCATTTTGTGATAATCCTATCACTTGCCGCATCGCCCTGGCTGACCTGCTTCTGCGGCACTAAATCAATTGCCCCGCCCCTGACATTATTCAAACATTCATATTCCCCGCCTCTCTCCGTGACGTTACTGTGCTGCGTAGGCAAACGCGCCCAGTCGTCTTCTACGCAACTCCACACAGAACCCGGAAACCAACACAGACCATCTCACAACACAGCGCGCCACAATTTGGAATATGAAACTGTACTTTAAAATCAAACAGCAACACGGTACATTTGGTAAAGTACATTTATTTGACATTAAATGTTTAGATAATATTCAGCAATTGCCATATGAACTCCGAAAGCCATTTATTTTCTTTTATCTGTATCCGCCATGTTACACAGGGTGTTGCTTTTCGTTAAAAGAAGCACTTTGGAAGCACGGTGAACTGCAAGGCTGTTCCATCAACTAGGCACTAGTCCATCGTAAAGGTTGATATGTTGCTTCTAGCCACTAGTACAGCGTAAGGGCATGTGGGCCCTTGGCGATCGTCCCATAAAATTGTCAGTGTGCTCCAGTTGTTCACACGAAGATGCAGGTGTCTACCGTAAAAGCCATCTGCTGGTGTCTCAAACCGATGGCAGTAGCAGAAGGGGAGCAAATACCTGTTATGAAAACAAAAAAATTATAATTAGACTCGCCAGCCGATCTTCATTAATATTACTCATTTTATTTATTACAGCAGATCAGAAACTATTTGCTTGCAAGGATAGTTCAATGGAGTATGTTCGGCTCTAAAATCAATGTGAAAAGTAATGAAATAAATCGAGGCCAACACACAATGATAAACGACAGTTAGTCTACATGCGTGAGGAATGATATGATATATGATATGGCATTTGTAACGCGCCTATACTCAAGTGTTTCAAGGCGCGACGAGGCAGGTGGGGAACAAGGGCAGACAGACAACGATACTACTAGGCCAGGTGTCTTTCTGATCGCGCATGGGGAAGGGGGGTAAAAGTGCTGTACATGGTTAGTTGAATGCAAATTAAATAATAGGGCCAGCTGGTGGCAAGTGCAAGGCAAATGCCGGGAGAAGGGGCTGAAGGATACAGAGACAGTCCCGTAGTGCAGGTAGGCAGTGCAGGGAAAAGTGGCTGGGCCAAGGACCGAGATCGGTGAGACCAGTGGACCTGCATGCCCATGTGCCCACTACGAACACGTTTTCCTTGCTTTTCCTAGCTCTTCATTCATTTATTCATGCATCCATTCATTAAATCTTCATTCCGGTATAAAAGCGTGTAAAGATTTACTTACATTATATTTGAAATTTCCATTGTGTCTCTTCGTAATGCAGTCTGTAAAACGGACCGTGCTCTTGACAATGATTTTTCGTATACTGAACTAAAATGAAACTCGGTCTAGTTTCTGAATTTTCTGCCTTATCGTCTCTTACATTATTGCGCACCCCCTTAAAATGTAGTTCTTTCGGCATGGTCCCTGTCTCAAGGTCAAAAAACAATAGACCCTTATACTTCCAGTGCGACTTGTGGGCCTCATCTGGGCGCGAGCTGAACATCAAAGCCGCTGTCCTTCGCATTCTTTATTTGCAACATCACGTAGTATAGGCATCTGTGAGAACTTGAAGTTTAGAATCCGTCTATGTAGTGCACCTCAATGTGCAAATGCGAACTGGCTTCTCTCCCAAATGCCACGGCCCGCTTGACGCGTTCTAAGTGCCCCAATTTTGTCCCCGTTGTCTGCGAGCTTTGCAGCCCAAATTGAGACATTTAATTTTTGGCGGATGGTCAGGGAAAGTATAAAGTACCACAGGAGTTGAGTTAAAAGTGAGATTTATTGTTTGTTTTATTATTTGCAATACGCAAGCCTCCCCTCCGTTAACAGTGCGCAGCATTTACATTTACATGAGATGAGACATGAGAAAAATATATACATACACATATATGAGGTGAATAGAGAGAATTCAAAGATGACACCCAGCTTGTTCGCCACCCATGATGGTGAAGGTAGGGGTTAGGGTTACAGGTACACTGTATAATAAGATTTATTTACAAAAAGACAATCGTATTGCACTTATTTAAACCGGGACTTGTACTTCACAACCAGCTGTGCTTCGGGTGGGCATGGCACAGTCGCAATGTTCGGTGGCAATGGATCACTGCTCTGCACAGAAACGTCCAAAATTCCATATCTGTGCTTCTCTAACACAACAACAATAAGGCCTTTCACAAAGTCGAACTGCATTTCATCATAGACTGGTTTGATCACCCATTGCTTACTTCGTTTTGAAAACACCTTAGTGTAGCGAGGCATCCTTACTTTACCCCTAGTCCTAGATTGTTCACGTCCGACATTGCTGTTATGGGCCAAGACCGCTAGTAGAGTGCGATGTTTCATGCCCCGAAAGCTAAAATGCAAGCGCTTTGGCCTGTACTTTAGGCACATATTGTGGAACACCTCCAAATCTCCTGTGTGACATAATTCTGTCAGTTCTCTCAAATCTCTTGATAGAGTTTTGTCGAAAACAATCTTCTCAATGGCTTTGTGTGTCGGTGAAGATGGAATCAACCACTTCTTCTTCCGTGCCTCCTCTGGGGACAAAGGGCCATGTTCACATTGGTGGAAATGTTGATTTGCTGTCCAGCGGTGAACGTTGGTACAGTGGTGCATCAGTGACCGCCATTTTTCAAGTAGTATTTCCACTGACCCTTCACAAGTTTTTGAGCTCCACCAAAGATGGTTGGTGATAGAATGGGACCACTGCAAAATACTTTCAAAACCTTTTTTTTTCCCTGCAGCCGAGATTTTCTTATTGATTGAGTTAGCAAGATGCCATACGTCAAATTGATGTTTAATATGTGGAAACTGCTCTCTCATTGTCTTGGCAATTGAAACGTGTCTGTCTGTGGCTATGAGGTCGATGTGCATTCCCCTTGATTGTAGATATTCCACTGATTTTATAAATCCTAGTTTCTCCATAGCCACTGACGATGTACATTGTGTTACCTGCACGACCACCGAACTCACAATGTTCTTACTATCCATGTCCTGAAAGTGGTAGGTGCAGTACTTGGCAGAAAATCCAGGGCTGTCGCACTGTCCATCGCCGGCTAGCCTGAATCGTTTGCCTTTGAATGTACTTCCTAGAGACAATTGTTCAATTTTCCAAGCATCACTAATGGCTGGAAACAGATAATCACGTTGGTATATGTAGTACAGCGCTTTAGAAATGAAATGGAGTCCCACAAACTGAAAGAAAGCCTCTAACTTTCTAAAACTGGAGCCACTAAAAAGTGATGCAGCTGCACACAGTAGATTACCTGCTGGCAGTTTCCCAAGCATCGGTTGTGCAGACCATGAGAACCTATGATTTAATCTACAGGCGGCATTTATTTTGAGGTTACTGCCTTTTATTTGACGAGTCACATTAATCAATGGCTTCCCACATACTTTCTCTCTAATGGAATGCACACATTTCAGCATACTTATAATTTCCATCAAACAACTGTCGAATACAATGTATTTGCTCTCTTTCATTAGACTGTCATCCTGCGTCAACGTTGTTTTCGGCCTGTGACGTTGTGGAGATTTCAACACATTGGAAAGTAATATCGCTGATATCAAGTTCTGATGCCTCTATGGATGCTGCGGCTGGTTCATTCTCTGTCATTTCGACATCTATTACTTCAACATTGATGGGAGAACACAACAATGTTGACAGGTTTTTTGGTGGCAAATTTTTGGCGGGTGTAGATTGTGTGAATTGATCTGCAACTACTTCAGAGCTATCTTCAATACATTCAATAACATCTTCTTGTGGTGGTGCGGTCGCACTGTAGCTATGTCCAATGCAACTTTGCTGTAGTCTCCAAACACAGTTAATTCATGTTCTGGCCATTGGACATGAGCATCTCGAGCCTGAACATGCCTCGCCTCAATTAATAGTTCCTCCATAGTGTACATGGTCTGGCAAGCAACATCTCTCATTCGCTTCACTGTCTGTGTATGTATAGTTCTGACACCCACGGGTAACTGGAGGAGAGATTGGAAAAGGGATGTTCAGTTTAAACACAAGATAAAGTGTAGTCCAATTGACTGGAAAAAAACATAAAATAGTCCCCAGCACAAGCATTTTTTTAAAGTTATGAACTGTTTGTAACTAACCTTTTTTTGTTTTTTTTTTCTTTGCAACTTTTTTGACTCGACCGTCAACATCTGCATGCTGTAGCTCCGATTCGTTTCCGCATGTCCTCCCTTCCTCTTGCACTGCAACGACTATATTTTCTGTATCCGCACAGACAGCAAGGAATGAGGCTCCATCGTCTCCCTGAAACATAGTACTTTCATTACTATGTATCAAAATATTGTTAGCATAAAACACAGGTGAGGACGAACACACGGGTACATCTCAATAGCCAAACACGATTTAAACATTGTGTGCAACAATCAAACGAAGTATTCGACCAGTGATGATCTATTTAGATGGAGCTGTCAGTACCCATACCTCTGGCTCTGCATGGACTGCCATGAATGGTTGTATTGGAGAGGAGGCATCCGCATCTCCCTGAAACACAGTACTTGCATTAGTATGCTTTTCAATATTGGAAACATAACACACACTTGGGGTCGACGGCACAGGTACATATAAAGAGATAACCACAAATGATGCATTGTCTAAAACAATCAAGGAAAATTTAAGTATGCAGATTTCATCGACTTATTTCTCCGATTCCTTTACATCTGCATCATCTAAATGAGATGTTGTGATTGTAGTGGAAGCTCTGTCGTCTCCCTGAAACACAGTACTTGGATTAGTATGGTTTTCAATATTGGAAACATAACACACACTTGGGGTCGAACGCACAGGTACATATAAAGAGATAACCACAAATGATGCAATGTTCAAAAGAATCAAGGAAAATCTAAATATGGTCACATTTCATCGACTTATTTCTCTGATTTATTTACATCTGCATCATCTAAATTGGATTATGGGATTGCAGTGGAAGCTTCGACGTCTCCCTGAAACACAGCATTTGCGTTAATAGGGAAGAAAGTATAGCAAATGGAATCACGTTAGATGATCACGCATGATGGAGCTGTCAGTATCCATACCTCGTGCTGCTGAAGAATATCTATGGATGTTGCAAATGTAGTGCGCACTTCCGAAAGCTGTTGCGCCGATTCGTATATGCATGGTCCCGCTTCCACTTCCCCTGGAATTACTTGAATGTCAGGCTCTGCATCAAGTGCAGGGGTTGACGCTCCATCAACTGCCTGAAACATAGTATTTGCATTAGTGAGGATTACAATAGTGAAAACATAACACACACCTGGGGTCGACAGCACAGGTACATATCAACGGCTAACCACGAATGAAACATTGTGTAGAACAATCAAACGACAAGAATTCCAGCTCTGATGATGACGCTCGATGGAGCTGTCAGTATCCATACCTCCTGCTGGTGAAGAACATCTAGAAATGTTGTAGATGTGGCGGACGCTTCAGCATCTCCCTGAAAGACAGTACTTGCATTAGTATGGATAACACTAATTATAACTGAAAACAAACACCAGTGGACGATAACTAAGGTGTATATCAATTGGAAAGCACTAACCAAACATTCGGTAAAATAATTACACGATAAAATAAAACTATTACTTGACATGCATAAAACAAGTCTGTAGCGGATTAGCCTAGTAAGATTACCTGATACGCGCTAGAAGTGGTTGATAACTGCGACCACGTCAAGGATGTAGAATGTTCTTGCTTCAGATTCAAGGGATAGTCAAGAAGTTGTAAAGGTAAATTATTGATTGATAATGAAATGCCAATATTAAAAATAGCCATGTAAGGCGACAGAATACTTGAAAAATGCTCAATACAGCACAGTTCCCTGTTCCCATATATATACATTGCGTTTGTGGGTTATGAAATCGAAAAAGAATATATTGATAAATGTCATTATTCAAAAAACTATACACTCATATCAATATCGAAATTATTACAAGGGATAGAACACCTACAATATCAATTAATCCGTTCGGCTACCTACACACTACCACAAGGCCTAAAGCTAAATCCGGACACTTGACGCACCGGTGGCGGAATGTGGACGAATAGAGTGGGAATAGCGTTTTCGAGCAATTTCCGTGTCGTTCGCCGTTTATTCTTCTTTGTTACCCAAGATGTTGTGTACATGTCCAAGGAAAAGTGCCGGCTGCAGATGCGGTATCGATCACCCCTCTTGTCCTGTAAGACTTGTTGGACTCTACTTTCCTGCTCATCCAGTGGATATCCGCAATGTCTGACCCATTCTCTTATTCGATCAACAGTTTTCGGGAATACATGCATTGTAGTGCCTTCAGATTTCGAAGGGCAACCGCTAATCGAACAGGCAGGCATTGTTGATAAATCTGAAAAGAAAATATCGACATTATTATACAATCTTCAAGAATAAAGATTTGATACAAAAGTAAATGAATCATACAATGATCAATGCAAGCTTTGTTTTGGTCTCAGGAACTTTACCAGTTCATTATGTGCGGCTTAGTATTTGCATAAGTTGCAGAAATGCATAAATGATGTGACTAAAATCTGAACATGTGACTCGTCCCTTGGATGTTCTGTCTTGCACGAGAAGGAAACATGCTTACATTATAGACTGGACCCCCGAAGGATGCAATTCGATGACAATAGACACAGATGAAAATAAATAGATCTATTGATAGCATAGCAATGGAAACTCAAGTCAATAGCAATGAGACCAATGAACATAGTACTATTGTGTACTCTACTCGCAAATAGATAGAAATTTAAAAATCTGCGAAATATGACTAGGATACATGGCCTTACCTTGACCAACAAACAGTTGGATTCAGCAAGCAGAGCAGTATGTTGCAGGAGAATAGGTGGGTGGCCACAGGTAGCACACTGATGGGTTTGCTCTAAGCCGTCACAGAAGTTCACGGATAGCACGACGACGAGCAGATTAGCGTAGATCTCAGTGGTTGCCAGGTAACACGTTCAGAAGTTGACTTGCAAAGCACAAAGATGTTCTCATGAGACATATCAAGTGGTTTATAAAGTATTAGAAACAGGGGTGTGTTTGTGAATGAATGACTTATGTATGTCGTGGTTTTAGGGGGGCGGCCTGCTTGAAGGGTAGGCCTGGCTGGAGACACGGGGTCTGAGGAGGCCATGTGAGCAATGGCCCCTGGGCGTGGGATACCTTTTGAAGTGTACATGCTGTTTGGCACCTTGGCCGTTTGCGCCCCTGACAGCCCCACATGCCAGCGCTCATCCCCGGGTGTGAACCGCCTTTGATAGAGGGGGGTGGGATGGATGGGCCTGGGGCGTGCAGATAAGGCACAAGAAGACTGCTGAATGGAGACACACTTATGTGTATTGCAGTGGGGCGGCCTGCTTCAAGGGGAGGCCTGGCTGGAGACACGGGGTCTGAGGAGGCCATGTGAGCAATGGCCCCTTGGTGTGGGATACCTTTTGAAGTGTGCATGCAGTTTGGCACCTTGGCCTTTCGCGCCCCTGACAGCCCCCCATGCCAGCGCTCATCCCCGGGTGTGAACCGCCTTTGATAGAGGGGGGTGGGATGGGTGGGCCTGGGGCGTGCAGATAAGGCACAAGAAGACTGCTGAATGGAGACACACTTATGTGGATTGCAGGGGGGTGGCCTGCTTCAAGGGGAGGCCTGGCTGGAGACACAGGGTCTGAGGAGGCCATGTGACCGATGGCCCCTTGGCGTGGGACACCTTTTGAAGTGTACATGCAGTTTGGCACCTCGGCCTTTCGCGCCCCTGACAGCCCCCCATGCCAGCGCTCATCCACTGGCGCGAACCGCCTTTGATAGTATATCGTTGCTTATCAATAACAAATGCCACATACCGGAGATTCTTGTGAGCACAGACCCACACTTCAACCGGTGTATTATAGTGGTCAAGACCCTAAGGCCTGTATAATCCAATGGTAATTGTTAGTATAGATATACGTGTGACTTTTATAGAGACATAACCTACTGAAAGACTTTGAACAAGTGTTATTTAGTGCATGCATTATCGAGAATATGTTATGTTAGCTTAGATAGATAGTGACCACCCTGCTTCACAGTGACCAGACCTTCACCCATTCGGAGCACAGGTGTCTGAAGTCCATCCTTGAATGGAGACACACTTGATTCATTTAAAAAATTGAAACAACCGTTGTTAAAATATATGTGGTGTTTTATTTTGTATCTTATTTTCATGACACAAAAATACAAGACTTTAAAGATTATACAGGTCAGGTTGCAGCACAGCGAGAAAAAATCCCCTGTACTGACCGCTGTCACTCGGGAACGTTTCTCTAATGGCACGAACGGCACAGGCGGGTATCACTCTTCGAACGCGGTGTCCAAGCCTCCCGTGGAGCCACCATGTAAAGGAACGATAGGCCACCAGCCTGTACCACCTGTGAAAAGGAATGAAACAAACTGTTTTTAAATGACCAAGATAAGTTTAATAAACGTTTGTTGTCAATGACAATTCTTGTAACTAATGGCATTCTGCACGGACAAATGCTATATAGACAATGCACACTATTGAACGACTTACATGCGTTACAATGATATGTAGATGTAATTTTGGATATAGTAGAAGAACATGAAATAGGAGTGGCATGACAAGCAGAGTATACTTACTCGTTACGCGGATTACGAGGACGAACAGTTGCGCGAAGTTCGTGCATAAGCACCATCATTATTCTCAACACGGCCCGTGTGAGGCAGGCTGCCCTGAAGTCTGGCAGCTCGGTGATGCATTGCGGTCGTGGCTCGCCTTCCGAAATGTAGGCCAGGCATCCCGAGTTTTCTTGGCAGCAGCAGTTCTCCTCCTCGGTTGGCATTAGCTCGCACCGATTGCATGTGCACCAGGTGGAGACGCCGTCCATGCGACTAGGCCCAGGCTCTTCATCTGTTGATTCGTCCTGCCAACTGCCGTCCGAATCCCCATCGTTTTTGCATGCTTCCCTTCCAGTAGTTCCTCCTCGGTATACTCGGGCTCGTACATGTAGGGCATTATTGTAGCCATTGTGTGGTAAACAAAGTAAAATAATTTATCAAGATGGTACAGGTGTTCACACGGGCTACAATCGGCGAAGGTAGCTGACCAGAGCACAGAAACGAGTCACAGAATACTCAAAGTAACACAGAGAGAGGAATGGAATCGAAAATCTGCTGCTGTGTGTTGTGAAATGGTCTGTTTATACTTATTGAGGAAAGAGGCGTCCTGCCATTTCCATGGCGACAAGTCATTAGCTTAAGCGCAGCGAATGTTGACACAAGACGTGCTTTGGCGTTGGGAAATGGGCGGTACGAGTCTGCTGATGACAGGCTCAGGGGCGGGGGATATGATTTAGTGCCGCAAAAGCAGGTCAGCCAGGGCGATGGGGGAAATGATAGGATTATCACAAAATGGCAGCTCCCCGGTGCTTGTTTTCGCGTGCCTTTAATGGACGAAATGTCGGGTAAGGTCCATGGGAAAGTTTTCTAAAATCGAGCCACTTAGGCTTAAAAAAACATGGCCGACCCGTAGGGACAATAACAATTTTTACTAGACCATGTCTTTAATGTGATTTGCCTTGCTCAGAGTGTGCTCTCGTGCTCTGCCTTTTATCCGTGTGGGGAAGTTTAATGGTAGTCAGGTGTGAAGTTTCCATATATCCTACCTGGTAGGATGGGATAAAGATTTGACATGGTAGAGAGGGATACTGTGTCTCGTCATCGGGTGTTCCACTCCCACTCCCCAAAGACTCCTCATCCTTCCACACTGGCCAACGCCCAGGGTCTGGATCCAAAGGCGATTGCCTTGCCCTGGCCACCTGAGAGAGAGATCCAAGGGGACTAGCGGGTGAGACACCTTCAGGTTTCTCACAGGGCGAAAACAAGAAAGAACAGTCCTATGGGACTTTTTGGGCCAGGCAGCCACCCGTGATCCTAAGTACAAACATTCAGGATCACATGACTCCAGGAGTGGGCCAGATAATGAAACATTGAGAGACCTGGCTTTACATCTTAAATTACCTCTAGATTCAAATTGTGGTTGGCAAGGATTTTCTTCTTGCTCTTTCTCTCTATGGTTCTTCATGTTCTCCCCTTTATCACGTTAGCATGTCAATCTTTGAGTGGAAGTGTAGAAATTGCTGAAATTCAAGCAATGGATGAAGTCCCATCCTGCCATAGGTGCTTGTGTTTCTTCGCCTGATTCGCCATAGTACAGGAGAAGAACAGGGCTGGCTGGCAAACATACCAGACTAGACTTGTACCATACAAACATCCACATTTTCTTCGTTTTTTTTTTTCTGTGGGAGAGAGGCAGTTTCATTTCAATGTTCTTTCTTTTGGCCTCAACAGTTCACCATGATTAATCAACACAGGTGCAACTTGTTATAAGGATATGTCTCACTCTATATTCATACAAGCAACATCATTGTTTAATGGTCATGATTGTGGGTGGACAAATAACTGTTTAAAAAAGAAATGTATATGGTTTGGTTCATGGAAATCCCTAATTGATTGCACGTTTGAATACACCATGTGCTGGTTCACTTCAATTGGGTTTACTGGTTTGATTAAAGAACATTTATACAAGCATTATGCTGTGAGCAAGTCTTACTTTGAACAGTGTAAAGTCCATCAGCCTGCCATTAGTGCCACTGTTAAACTTCATTATACTGCCCCACCACTGCTTTCCAAGCTGACGGCATAAATAGCCTCCCCCTCAGTGTACAGGGAATGCAGGTGCATCCTTACATTATGACCGACTAGACCACCTGTCTTTTGGAAGTGCAGTCGTCTCTCAGGACACTGCTGAATTCTTTTTTTTGGTCTGGCCCTTTCGATCAACTTTAAGAAGTCCTGCATGATACTGAGATGCAGGTTGCCTCTCATAGGTATGTCTCAAAGACAAGCATGGCATACATCTTTCAGACCTCGCAAAGATCCAGGGAAATGTCCTTGTCATCCTAAGCATATCTGGCTAAACAGATGTCCGTGGCTTTGTGGTTCCGGTGTTTGTTGGGTGTCACGGCATTTTATGTACTAGTGTTTCTTTTAGCCATACTCAAGATGCGCCAGGTTCAGCTTTACCTCACTAGCGTTTGGAATCAAGCTACCAATTCTCAAACAACACATGTTTGTATTCCAGATCCTATCAAGACAAACATGTGATGGTGGTCTCAGGATGAAAATCTTATTCTTTAAGGAAACAGAGATCTGACTTACAGCACAGTGAGAGACTGCCTTTTCTTGATAAAACTGTGGATGAACATTAAGGACCTGATTTACAAAAAAATTTGAACACAGGGAAAGTCCCATTGAAAACATTTTTGAAATCCTGCCCTAACTCTCTTAAGAGTGTCTGGGGACCCATTCTGTTGGTGACAGTACCTTTTACATTAGCATTAATCCAAATAGGACAGAGGAGCTGGCAGTGATTGTTATCATCGACCCCTGGAGTGCCATCACGGTTGGACTGCCCTATGGGACCTCTGAGATTTCCCGGTAGGCCTCTGCAGCCTGTGCCTCTTGTGTGGTAGCCTATTTTATTTCCTCATTTTCTCATAGGAAAAGGGTTGGGCTTGCTGAACATGTGTGATATGAGGCCACTTTGAACATTATTTCCAGGGCCTCTTTTGGTTCCCCGTCCACCCCCGAGTGCCATATTTTAATCAGACAGTGTTGACCCATGCCCCATTGCACTTCCCACTGGGCCTCATTGTGGATTCCAGAGCAACATTGTTTTCCACAACAGCAAACAATGCCTAGCTTGGAGAAAGCATGCCGTTGCGTGACATGCACTGGTGCATTTTTATGAAAATTGGACGCAGGAGATCACCAAAGTTAGCACATGCGGGCAGGGCCAGTGCAAGGATTTTTATTGCCTTAAGCAAAGTATCAGATAATGTCCCCTATCCTGACACCGTCCCGAGTACTAGCCATGCAGTTAGTAGGAAGTTCGCCTATGCCTGCCCACAGTCTTGACCCCATTGGATCCCTCACCCCTGTAGAATGCAAGTGAGTAGGCCCCCAATTAAGATCTGGGAGGAAAGTGAAATGTAGGAAATTTACAAGCGAGATGCGAAGTATGTGCAGTCACCATCGCAATCAAGAGGTGGATGAGGAGATAATGGTACGAGCTGGTGTAACAATGGGAATTGTGGATAGAGGGGTGGGTGGAAGAAGGAAGAGAGAATAAATAAATAAATGCGAACTGTGGGGAGATGTGGGAGGGTTGTTATGCATGGAGAGTGTAGTACTTAGTTGTGTTGGTGGAACGCGTTGGTTATGGAATGTATGGAATGCTCTGGGTTGGATTTATGGTGCTGTTTCATTGCAGGGGTTCTGTAAGGACAGTTGGAGTGAGCTGAGCTGGAGTGTAGATGGCCAGTGTTTCTTCCGGTACTAAACTTGGGCCTATGTGTACAACTGGGCACAATAAAACTTGCCAATAACCTACCAGGTGTCCTGCATGCCAATTGAAGAAGAACCGCTCTTCCATTATTTCAGAGAGTCTCTAGATCACGGTTCTGCAACCTTTGACTCTCCAGATGTTTTTGGCTACAGCTCCCATCAGAACTAACCAGCAATTTCAATGGTGGGGATTCAAGGAAGATGTAGTCCAAAATATCTGGAGAGCCACAGCTGGCAAACCCCTGCTCGATATATACTCCAGGTGTAAAAGGAGGAGTTGAAGGTATGGTTTAGGGCAACAATAAGGAAAGAGTGGAGAGGGGGCTAGGGACATGAGAGTAGAGAAAATATTATCAGAGGGAGCGAGAGAAACAAGTAGAAAGTAAAGAAATGTGAAGTGTTGCGAGGGCCAAAGGAAGAGAAAGGATGCATGGCAGAAAAGAAGAGAGCAACAAAATGAAGGCAAGGAGAAAAAGAGCCCTAAGCGCAGAATCCTTTGTACAAACATCATTTCATAAAAGGGATCAGGTTTCAAACGTTGTCAGTATGAGGGAATGATATATATACTGAAGGGTAAATCCCCTACTCTGTGGAGGACTGGGGAAAGAATTCAACAAGAATCAACAAATAATGTCCCCACAGGGTATAAAATAATGGTGATGCGGTATACCCATTACCGATGCTCACCTCGTTTTCTCTAACCTCGAAAAACAGACAATTTTTGCACAAGACTATTGCAAACAAGAATTACCACGGTCTGGATATATTGTTCCTTGATTCCAGATGGTATCCTAGCAAGTCTGGTGCAAAACAATTTCAAAGAAAAGATCACTCTAGACTGGATATGCTACTCCTAATTCCAGACGGTGTCCTAGTTTTCTCTATGTACGTTTAGCCTCTTATTGGAATATGATCATGTCATTGATGTTATCAAAAGAACATTGCTTTAATTTTTACACTTGACTAAATGCAAAATCTTAACCATAAATGAAACAATATTTCTTGTTATTTTAATAGAAAACATAAGACAATCATTTGTACATGAGCCTCAATACCATTTTACAAAAGTTTTTCTTAAGACGGGCTCAATTTTAAATACATAACCTATTTCAGTCAAATTAACAGCATCTGAATAAATCATGCACCATAAAAAACAATAATGATTGAGAACAAATGAAACAAAGAAAATAAAAGTTAGACAATTCAAAAAAAAACAAACCAATGAAAAAAAGACTTTCCATTTAAACAAATACTCTGAGTATCACAGGACATAAATTCTACTCCTATGACAGAAATATATTATAAGATTACTCA
The DNA here is from genome assembly GCF_040938575.1 of Ambystoma mexicanum. Lineage (NCBI taxonomy): Eukaryota > Metazoa > Chordata > Amphibia > Caudata > Ambystomatidae > Ambystoma > Ambystoma mexicanum. The sequence continues at coordinate 73,815,904 of NC_090933.1, forward strand.
GTTTTCACCCTATTTTAGTTATGGAAGTCTACAAGTGTACATTCCAAGGGTACCCAGGAAAAGAAAAAAAAGCAATTATTGTTCCTTGTAGGGTTTGAGAATATAGGGCTAGTGTCAACTTGGTGTATACGTTCACACTTGCCAACCGCTTCTTACAGTGCTGCTCAGGTCATGAGGATGAGGGAATGATAGCTGTGCTCTGTTGCACCTCTTATTTGTGTACATTTAACAATACCCTATAGACATTCACTATGTTTTGTGAAGGTGCCTACTAGATGGCCATCAAAAATGCATTAATTCACTGGATGTCAGAAATGTACATTCTAGGTATATACAAAACATACATCCCAAATGCACAGAATTGTGAGCCTCCCGAACATGTGAATATAAGTAAACCTCAAAGTATTAACTGCTGTCCTAAACAATACACATCCAAATTGATGTCTTAGAGGTTAAGGCCACTCCTAACTGAGAGAAAAAGAACAATTCAAATGTATTAATTGTATGTATTTATAAAAATCACAGGGAAAGAAATGCATTTTTGGCACACAGATTTTACCATTGATAACAGATCGGACGACATGGGTCATTTACAATGAGGTGACAGAATGTGACTGGAAGATCGGATATTACAGGGGAAGGTGAAAACATAAACCAGGGACGAGGACAGGACAGAATGACATAAGAACAGGATAGTGGTGGAACTTGTAAGGAAGTCCCTTTTGTATCCATATAAATTAATCGGAAAGAGCCAAAAAATGTGATACACGATATATGAGAAAAACAAAAATGTATTATAACTGCTAGGGCAGGGAAACATCTAAAGGACATTCAAATAAATTAGTGAAAATGGCTGGTTATATAACAATTACAGAAAGGAAAAGACAACAAATGTTTCAAACTTCTAGAATGTTCATTGGCTGGTGTGAACTACGATATTGGAACTTCCATACATTTTCTAACTTCATTGGCCTATTCTAATTACATGATAAAGGTGACGTGCTTGCTGGTTAGCTCATGATGTGCAGCAAGATCATATCCATTCTTATGCGCTTCCATTGGGCAGTACCTTTTGAAACAAGTATCAGTCAGAATTGATTTACTATTGGTTGCTCCAGCGGAGTAGATGTGGAGTAAACGAATACAGAAATCTTGACCAATCATTGTGTGAGATGTGACAGTGTGACACATAAAATATAATTTTTAACTCTCTTCCTATTTACCTCAACGGTGGGCACCATCGTACTGCTCTCATCATTGTGAACTGCTTACCATCAGTTCATTTAGGAACTCCATTGTTGGAAAAGTTACTTGCATGTCCTTCTTGTTTTCATAATTTGATCTGTCCCGTCTCTGACCTTATGTGCTGTGGCTTAGCTTTTGCAGACTTCATTTTTTTCGCAATGGCGCAAATGTGTATGCATATACATATATATGTGTTCGTGCTATGTACATTGTCATAACATTATCTTTATTTACTATTACATTCATGCAGTGCTGATTATTGGATGCCAGTTAGTTCTATCATATGGGCAATGGTGCTCTGCATGACTTCTTCTCTAACATGAAGCACTCTGTAATTGCAATTTACCCTGCAGGGGGCAGTGTGGTGCTATGATTATTCTATCTCTACAACCATGTTTCTTCATGTTTTGCTGGTCAACTCCTGCAAACTTGTGACCTAGTTATGTTTGGTTGTTCTTCCTAGGGACATACATTGTTATAACTATCAGGAAGACGGCTGTGGGAACTCAGCAGACCTTATTATGTGTATTGAGAATCAGTGTCCTTAAACCCCAGGTCTGGTATCGCCTCTGTTGCTCTTTCATAATTGATTGCCGCAAACTAAAACCTGGAAAAGCATTGCCCCCCTTGCTTTAAACAATTATTGCGCAGGTTTCATCCTTTGACTGTGTGAATTGCTGCAACTTGGAATGCATGTGCCTTTCTGTGAGGGCCTGGCTGATGTTCTCGGCTGTGGGGTGATGGGGAGTTTTCATGCTTCAGAAAAAGCTAACTAAATCTTGTGGCCTACAGGTGTTGTGTATTCAGTTAATGCAGAATGACTGCAATCATTTATTTGTCATTACAAACACTTCTATATTTCTCTGACACCTGTTAAATACTGCTGGATCTGGTTAAGGATATATGATTATGTTCATCTACAAGGTATGGGTTATGGCCTAATTAAAGCATGGCTACTTGTGCCTCATTTATCCTATGCAGGAAACCCTTCATTGCATGGGACTGCTCACTTCTTTGCTACGTGCCTTTTCATAGTGACTTCCACAACTTGTATGTTTGTGCACGTTTAGGACATGGAATATATTTTTTCATATGTTCATACTCCCCTACTTCCCCGCTTTCATTCCCTGAGGGATGAATCATTCTCTAAACTCACTCTCATAGTCTTCTTCATCTAGTGGCCACTCATAGGCACACCTGGGTATTCCTATTTTACCTATATCTCTCAGGTCTCCTCCATATATGACATAATCCCATGGGGTGCATTGATTGCAAATAGCTGCTTGGCCATTCTAAATTGGTGTCAATGTAACATTCAAGGTAATTAGTTAGGCCAGAGGGTCGTGACCAAAGGGCATTGTCTGGGCAACAGTGTCTGCTCATTGGGCACCTGTTTGCTTTTCCTACGTGTGCTTGCTTATCTTTTTGAGAGCTTTTATCTTTCCAATAATGAGCCGCACTACCTGTCATAACTGCAAGGACATTTCTTTTAGTGGCATGAGACACACAATAGGTAACAATTAAATGATTTGTGCATCAAAGTAATATCAGGAGGATGAGGATAGGAAAGAAAATGCGACAGAAATTCAAATGCCAATGAGGCATCCATGATGTAAACATTGTCAGCCAGTCATCGTCCTTAGCGATTCCTCCTTCCTTTTCCATGCCAGCTGTCAATTTGGTCATCTGCTTGATAGTGAGAGTCAAAGTCCCATTGTCTGCGTCATTGGGAGGCATGTAGGTGCAGCCGAAGCTCCCAATTTTGCTGCAGACCCCACCCTCCATTGCTGTAATTAGGTTGAGCACCATGCAATTCGGCAGTGCTACAAGCCTAAGTGCACAGAGTTCCTCGTGTACTGCATTCAGTCCATGCTCAGATGCATTTGAGAGTTCCATCAGGTTCCGGCGGATGAGCTGGAGCCATTTAGAATTGGCAGCCACTTGTATTCCAGGCACCATCATTGAGGTAAAGAACACCTCAGTCTTTGTAAAAAGGCGATATTGAGCTGGCATATTTTCCAATGCTTCATCAGCTTCCTTTGAAAAATATCCTGATCACTTCTTTCTTTGCACCCTATGTGAGTCCAAGTGTCCTACATTCATTGAGGGCTGTTCAGGAGACTAATATTCTCTCCTGGGCAATTGTACATGCATTTTGGGAATGACCATGACAGGTGCATGCAAGGTGACAAGGGAGCAGAGGCCACCCCACGATGGTGACAAATAGTTATAGACCTTGGTTACACACTGCCAGAGGATATCCATTATTGTGGCTGTGCCTTCATTCAGTGCTGGCATCTGGTACATCCGGTTGCCGTTGTTATTGCTGCCAATGGGCATGCTTCCTTTAGCTATGAAACAAAATGCAGATCGAGTGAGTTTCTGTACTTTTACAGGTTTTCTTGTTGATGAAAACTTGTCGTGTAAAGACCAGAGGGGTGTGTCTGTACTTCTGCTCTCTATATGGTAGAGGAGAGGCACAGAGGACCGCAGCCAACATTCTCTATTGTGGTAGCAGTGGACGAGCAATCAAGGCCTAGCTTCTCATGAGGTGATGCAGGCTGGTTGTTAAGTACAGTGTAGTCCCCCAGCACCCACAAAGGAATGTCCGCACACTGTATAAGTTAAAACACAGTCTTTATATAATTAATATTCAAGGTTATGTACAATATCATGATAACTCACTTTGTACTCGGTTATCTATAATGGCAAATATACAGTTCTACGTGGTACCACAATTACTATTGGATCTCTTTAAAGTGCATCAACTGTACGGTTATATGTCATACAAATCAGTTTGTAAAGGAAACCAACAATAGATATAGGAGGAAAGCAAGATGATGAGAGCAATAGGCAGAATACTGGCTTCTACCGTTAGACACAGTTCGGTGTGGAGATCCCCCCACCTGGGCAACCTGTAGAATAAAGATATATCTCAAGCCCAGTCCATATATTGTTCACAAGAATCTTTCCAATAGTTCAGCAACCCCAAAATACCTGGTGTTGTAGAGTTCATTGTTGGGAAATCGACAGCCCTTCTTGAGTGCACTCCCTTTAAGGCAGGAACCACAGGTCGTCGAAGGCCCGGCGATGAACACAGTGAACTATGGCGCTGAGGTGGCAGCTTCGTTCCTAGCGGTGCTTGTCAACAGGGAAGCATAAACGTCCTGCAAGGAAGAGGCGTGCGGGGCACCTCGATGACGATAGTTCTGGACCGCAAAGAGTTTGAAGAACTGTGGCCCAACAAGGGTGTTGAGTCGTCGGCATCTCTGTGGTCTTTGGGTGGCAGATGCTCCTCGGTGCGTCGACGGCCTGACCTTCTCTGGCAGTATAAGGCGGGCCACGTGGTGGACGAGCGCGTCCGTGAATCAAAAGTTCTTAGGCAACGGGAGCACAGCGGCTCCAGTCGGTGATGGCGGTCATCGACGGTGATGGACAACATTGTCCAGGCGCTTCTCCATGTGATTCCGCGGTGGTCCCTGTCTCCGGTCGGCAGCCTGTCATAGGTCTGTCTACCAGGGAGCTTTGGCAAAGATCAGCTATGCACGATGGTCCCTCGTAGCTTGGGAAGAGAGCGCCTTACCAGGTCCTCTCTGGGTCAGTCCCTGGAGACACAGCAGCTTTCAGATCAATGAAGTAGAGCAGCAGCAAGACTTCTCTTCCAGCAGAGGGCTTCAATGTTAAGCTTCAGTTTCAACTCCAGTTTCTCTTCAGCTTCTGAACAATTTCCAGTGGTGAGAGGTTCCCAGATATACTATTCTGTCTCTCATCCACACTGCTGGGTCACACTCAGCAGCCAATCATACAGAAGGGCATTCATGCAGTCAGTCAGCCAATCAGGCATACAGTGCATTCAGGCCATACTCCTCCCTCTCAGACACTCACAACAAGGAATGTGTATTGGGACAAGTACCCAGCCATTCAACACTACACACTACACACTGCATTCATACCAGTTTCGGGCAGGGTTGTCTCAGTCATTGTGTCATACACCAGAAACCAGACATCCACAACAAGAAGTGCATATTGGTCACACACTCCATTCACCCAGGTCCCACCCACAGGGTGTACCCACAACATACAGTCATTGGGAAGGCTCCAGCCAGTCTGGCCAGGACTTCACAACAACACCATATATGGAACTTCCACCCAACAGCCATTCAAGGGGAAGGGACAGAGTCAAGGCTTCCCAGGACTTTGGGAAAACAAGGTAACAGGCAATAGAAAGCAAGAGGCCACAGGGGCCATCTTGCTTCCTATCAGGAATCAATTGATTCCAATGGCAGGGCCTGGATATACTAAAATGGAGGATACTCAGAGCACCTGTCAAATTCAGCATGGAGCTGCCACCAGCCCATACCCTGCTCTGCATACACTAGGGGCACAGGGTTGCACCCCCACCCATGGGTGCCATAAGGGTATCCCATGGGTCTGTACACCAAACCAAAAACAGGAAGAGCTGCACTGCCAGGAGTCCCATATGGACTCCTGGGCAGTAAACAATACAGAACACAGATGAAAAAGGACTACCGGACAAGGACAGGGAGGCCCTGTCCCTCCAATGCATTTCCACCATCACAGTCAACCAATTCACATTTAATGCCCACACATGTCTACAATGTTAATCTGTTTGTTTTACTTCTTCTTCAGTGAATCCCATTAGACCATCAGCGTTGAATACTGATTGCGACTGTACCCACTTCTTGCTCTGAAATGTTGGACTTTCTATAACCATCAGTGGGTTTTCTGGACACTCTGTGCCCTCTTGCTTTCCCATTTTTTACATTCATCTCTTGATCTCATTTCCATTTTTATGTGAACTGTGCATCCCTGAAATTGGCCATGAACCTGGCCGGTCACTAAATATGCCAATCACTGTGCCTCTAAAGTCGAAACTTACTGTGATAGGAACAGTCTGGGTGTGCCAACAACATGTGCGATAAGCCCACATATTTAGCCTGGTTCATCTACCTGGGCCCTACTGAATTCTCTCATGAGATGGCACCACATGTTGGTACCTTCTGAATGATGTTCATCTAACATGCTACTGGCTTCTTTACTCATTTGCTTTCAATGTCCAATCATGAGAATATTTCTAAGTGTGAAAACATTTTCTACCGTTTTATCATTATGTTTAGTACCTCTAAGTACTAATTTTAGCAGCTCGTTATGAGGATGGAAAGAAGAAAAGAGAAAAATAAACAACATATCGCTATCAACACATTTTTCACATTTCTGCAAATATTTTCATGAGCTTTCAGGATATCGATTTTTGCACTTGTTCTGCTATTCCCGAAGGGGTTCACTTTCATCTTGCACTTGCTTTTATAGTTCACTGATTATAGTCAACTTTTGTTGGTTGTTCCTGTATTGGAGGCAGTTCTGCTTCAAAGTTGAGGTGCTGTGCTTGTGTCCTTTCGCAGATCTGTTATGTGTACCCAGGCACAGTGGTCTGTGAGCTTTGCGGATGTTGGGGTCGAATGCTCCACCTTGTAAGGACCTGTGAACGTGGGGTCACTCCATTTACGCAGGTGCTGCCTTGTGTAGACCTTGTCACCAATTTGTAGCTGAAGAGGTACCTCTGTTGTGGTGCCTTGTTGATCTGTCGGGGCCCATTTGTTTGCTTTAATGTTTATCTGTGAAGAAATTAACTTTGCTCAGGTTGACATATTCTTAAGATAGACATTCAATTCCTGTTTTAAGAAAATCGGCACTGCAATGTGCATCTGACACTGTTCTAGAGGGCACAGCTGGGGTATACATCCTCCTTCCTGTTACCCCCTTGTGTGGTGTGAGGTGAGGATCATTGCTAGGCTGATATAGTAAACTGAATAGGGCAAGAAGCATGCAAGGTAGCCAGCTCCTCTTAAGGTTGTCATTAGGTTTAGTTTTGAGATGCAATTCAGACACTCTCCCATCCCGTTTGCCTGTGGGTGGTAGACAGTTTAAAGTTTATGCCTGATTCCTAACAGTTGAGTGACCTCTCCCAGAAATTCATTCACAAAGTGGAGACCATTAAATCTCACATACACCCCAGCTAAGAAACACCTCCCTCACTAAGAATCTAGTCATGGATGTATCATCTGCATTCATACAAAAACCTGCCTCTATCCAATGGGAGTATGGGCACACTACCACTAGTGCATACCTGTATGTGTTGCAGTGGTTTACCATGTCTATGTGTTTTATATAAGGTTCTTTGAGTGGCTCTGTGGGGGGGTGCAATGTTCCCTCCAATGTCTTGAGTATATGTCCAGGATGAAATCTGTGACATGTAGTGCAGTTGGCCAACAACGTATCGACTTGTTTAGCCAGATTTGACACAAACTAGTCCTCACTTATGGCAGCAGCAATGTGCTGCCTAGGTGCGTGCATAGGGAAATGCAGCTGCTCTAGTGCAATGTTTAATAGCTCTATGGGCATCACTACTTTATCTGTGCTGTTTTGTCTACATACAATGTTGGTTGTGGATAAGGAGCATCCTCTTTTTACCCATAAAGATTTTTCTACTGCTGGGGCTCTTTCCTGAAATTCAATTATATGTTCCTTTGCTAATGCACTGTATACTTCTGGTAGCCATCTGTGTTGGGCTGTGGGAACAGGCATTTTTCTTTCTTCTAGTAAGAGCATATAAGCTGCCTATTTTGCAGCTGCATCTGCTGCGGCATTTCCACATGACACTAACTCTGTTCCTTTGGAGTGTACTGCACACTTTACTATGGCTGCATGTAGAGGACCCATCAATGCTTCGATTGCTCTTGCTAATAAAATTGCATTCTGGACTGGGGACCCATCTGCCCGTCTGTATCCTCTCAACCTCCATCTTGATAAATCTGAGTATACTGTAGATATCATGTATGCTAATCAGTGTATATAGGGACATCTTTGTATACTGATATTTCTAGAGCTTCAATGAGTGCTATGAGTTCTGCTGCTTGTTCTGAGCAGTGTGAAGTTAATCTCTGCTGCATCACTATCTGAAATTCCTCTACTAGGTTTTTTACATATTTCACTACTGCTGCCCCTGTGTGGCGCTGGCTACTCTCCTGGTCTATATGTGATGACCCATCTACATAGAGCACTTCTTCTGTGTCAAGGGGGCCTTCACTTATCCTACTGGATTCATCTGATTCTCCTTTGTCTATTGCACAATCATGGACTTTGTCTTGTGGCTCAACTGGCTTGGCAACGTAAGTTGCTGGGTTAACTGTGTGGCGTCTCACTATGGTGACAGCTGGGTTTGTTAAAATTACCTCATACCCACTTGCTCTGTGTGCGGTGAGTGTGGACTTGTTTCTCTCTAGAATGGAAAAAACTGCGTGCTCAACGTACAAAGTGAGTTGACAACCTATAACTATCATGGCGGACTTCTGTACTGCAATAGCTGCTCCAGCCAATGCTTGCTTACGTGGAAGGTTTCCTTGCATCACTGGGTCTAAGAGACCACTATAGAATGCCAATGGCTTGGGTTTCTGTGATGGTCGCTGTGTGAGTACTGCTGTCATAACTTGGCAATTTGAATGTGAGAATTCTGTAATCTGGGTTTGCTAATACAGGTGCACTGCTGATTGCCATTCTGAGAACCTCAAACCATTCTGCCATTTCTGCTGTCCATACAATTGTACCCTTAATCTGTTGGGCTTCCTTTAGTGCCTGTAATAAGGGTCTGACATGTGTTGAGTAATCAAATACCCAAGTACGACAATAATTACACAAACACAGGAATTGCTAATATCTCTGATTGTGTTGAGCTGTGGTGTATTTCGCATGGCTGTGTTTCTGTCTGTGCTTATCTTCCTCCTGTTGCAGATATGATCTGACCCAAGTATACCACTTCTTTCTGGCAGTATTGTAGTTTGTCACTGTCCACCTCATCCCCTTTGTCTGCTGGTATTGTTAGGAGCTGTACTGTGTCTTTTCCGCACAGTTATTCAATGAAGATGAATACTAGTAAGTCAACTATGTATTGTAGAGTCGTACTGTCCATGTTGATGTTCCCTAAGTACATCTGAAGAACACTGTTAATTGTCACAATCCCCCTCGGACAAACAAGTGTGTTGGAATCTCTTTCTGCAATACAAAAAGGGCGTTGAGTATTGTGAGCCTGGATGCAATGGTATTTACAAATGGCGTTACAAATGCCTTATCACATCATTGTGAATAATGTGTTTATAAGGTCTACCACAGAAAAGTAGACTGCATTGGCGGATATGTTGCACAATATTGATGCTGGGTTTGGCACTAACGGATATTCTGCTACTATTATGTCATTTAGAGGGCAGAGATACTGAATGAATCTCCATGATGCCCCCTTTGCTTTCTTCAGTTGGTATATAGCTGTGTTGCAAGGTGAGTCTGAAGGCACTATGATGCCTTGGTCAAGCAATGCTTTGATTTTCTCATAAATTCCTTCATCTGCTTCTTTGGACTGTGGGAATTGTTTTACTCTAAGGAGTATGACACCTAGTTTGAGCTTGATTTTAACTGCCCCTATACTGGTCATTCGACCTACATCATGTGGGTTGCTCATCCACAGTCGTCTAGGCACTTGTGTTAAGCCCTTGTGTAACTGTGTATGTGTTGTTGCAGCTATCAGTATTGTCTGGGGGACTTTCCTGTGTTGCATTACCAAATGACAAGGTATGCTGATTTCAAAGACTACTCCCCATCTGTGTTCAAGTTTTCAAATAGCTGTTCATCTGAAATTTCTCTCAATGGCATTGTGGGGTCTATGCATAGCACACTTCTCCACTCCATCCCTTGCTCATCTGTGCCTGTTACAATGACTATCTTTCCTCATGATCACTGAATCAATGGTCCTGGAGATGCCTCATGTGGCATTGCTGGTCTAAATAAGAATTCTGCTGGCAGGCAAAATATCACATTCTTCATTCCAATCAGAATGGTAACTTCATATGTGACTAGTGCCTCATGCAATGTAATACTCAAATTGTGTTGGTACTGCAAAGTGCTTGTTTTACTGTGGCTATGCTGTTGTAATGCATGCCTGGTGTTAAGCACACAATTCCCTTAGCAGTGCATTCAATTGTCAGGTTCAGCTTCTTAAGGCGATCCCTCCCTAATACATTCACTGGTGTATCAGGACTGTACAATAATGGTGCAACAATCTCCTGAGTCCCTATCGTGAGGGGTAGATCTTCTGTGAAAGGAACCATTTCAATTGCCCCAGAAAAAACCTTGAGTATCCATGCTGTTGTCTATTAAAGTACTTTTCTTATTGCCTCCTGAATTCCAGCCTGCACTGCGCTCCGTGCTGTAATTTAAATGCTTGTAGCCCTATTAACTCCAGGAGGCGTACCTTTTTTTATATTGCTGGTGGGAGAAGGGATCCACATGCCTCGTGGTGGTGAGAGGAGGCTGGCGCTGGCTTCCTCACCACCTGAAGAAAATCCCCTTTGACAGAGAGTCTGCATGCAAAGATGGCAGAGAATCTTGACAGAGAGTCTGCATGCATAGATGGCTGCCTTGCGGGAAACTATCACTGTGCAGTCGGAGACTTCATGAATGAGGTCACATGATGACACTGTGGCTACTTGTGAGGAACAACATGAGGGCCTTATTGCTATTGGGACCCTCCTACATGCATCCCTGTCACGCTTGGGTGACACGGCTGAAGACCAGACATTTGCACTGCATGTTATGGATGCACCATTATGGGATACACCCCACCGCCCTCTTCCAGGGCAGACACCTACATTTTATTTGTTTGGGAAATGTTTTCCTCCGTCCAAGATGGACATTTATATTTTTTGTTGCCTCCATGCAGGGTGAACTCTTTTTATCTTTTTTCATGACTCCAGATGAGATGGGCTCTGTTACATTTATTTTCCTTGTCTAGGTTAGACTTCAGTGTTGTATTTATGACCCCCATCTAGGATTCACTACTTTTTTTATTTTTGTTCATTTGCTCCACGTCAAGGGACATTGCCCTCTTGACGCCATATGGAGTTGGAGGACTGCACATATGACAATGTGCAGTGGAGTGAACCGCCATGGTTTGATGGACTGCTGCAGCCTCCTACATACAGGTGCACATCACATCCTACCATATTCCTCAATTGATCAGTCTGTATGACTGACTTCTTCAGCTGGTCCAAAACAATGTCCAATGTTGTTTCAGGTATCTTGCCTCATCCTGTGGCCGCACTCTCAGAGGGGTCCACCCAGCACCTTTTATCCACCCTAGTCCCCATTTCCTCTGCTGGACACGTGCCTGCCATGCGACAATGCAGAGGCACAGTGTTAGGTGAAGGTGGCGAAGGATGTGTGGACTGCCAATCATGGTGCTGGCAGGTGGCATTTGCACCCAAATAATGGCATGCAGTGGCATATGTAGTTTTTGCATGGATGTTGTGATTTGGTGATGTTTGAGTGATGGTCACTGTCGCTAAAGTCATGAATTGTCCTACATGTCTGTGACTGTGCATGTCTCCTTGATCATTCATGCTTGCGCTTTGGGTTACGGGTTGCACATCCACAAAGTACTGCAGACTGAGTAGGCAGTGCTGCACTTATTCTCCGTGACATATCAGCAGCCTTTGACACTGTCGGCCATAGCATCCTCACAGACGGACTGCAGTCTCTAGGCATCAGGGACTCTGCATGAATATGGTTCACCTCTTACCTCGCTGACAATTCACAGATCACCCTCCTAACACTCTTCACCCTGGCCTGCCTCGAATGGGGTCGCACAGGGGGCCTATCTATGATGATAGGTTATTTATAACACGCGTAATACCCAGAGGTTTCTAAGTGCGGACCTGGGGATCGAACCTGTGTCGCTCCGTGCCGTCTTGCTTTCAAGGCAAGCACGTTGACGCTGAGCTATCCTCCCGAGTACCTATCCCCCCCTACTCTTCCACATCTACCTGAGACCCCGCCCTGCCCTTATCTGATCACATGACCTGGGCAGCTACATCTACGCAGATGACACCCATAGCATCCTCAATATCACGAAGACCCAGGCTTCTCCATATCCTGACCTTGCCTCATGATCAGCGATGTTGGCCACTGCATAATGGCTGTTCACCTAAATCCTGGTAAACTGGTAAACTTTGACCCTGATCTGCAGTGAAATGGCACTCTTCACCCCCAAACTACCCCCTGGTCATCCTCCCTAGGCAACCCATCCACAGCATTCAGCAAGAACCTGGGATACACCATGGATTCTGACGAAACACTCAATCACCACATCAATGCTGTGCGTAAATCATGTCATCTACACCTCTGCATCCTTAGGTGGTTCTTCCACTGCCTATCATGTGCTCACTGAGTCATGGCACTGTTGGCAATCATCCTCTCCCCGCCTAGAATACGCCAATTCACTTTATCTGTGTGCACCTGATCAATCACCTCAGTGAGCTCAAACATAACTCCACGGCTAGGCCCCTCTTTACCCATGGCCACTGTGTACACATCAATCATGTCTTCCAGCTCCTTCAGTGGCTATCCATCAGCCAACACACCATCTGCAAGGCCCTGTGCATCAACCACTGTGCCCTCCATGAGACAGGCCCTGACTTCCTGCAACAATGACTCAGAAGATACCTACACGACAGAAACCTTAGATCAGCCTCTGCACTTCCTCATGAGACCCTTACCTTAAATTATAGTACAACAGGAGGGTCCCCATTCTCTGTTCAAGCTCCCACACTCTGGTACTCCCTCCCAGCCAGCATCTGGCACATAGAGGACCAATATTACTTCATTAAGGCACTCAAGACCTGGCTCTTCCCTTCCCCAAGCCACACAAGGTCCATGCCCCACGCAATGTCAGAGCATGGCTTGTCCTGCTGAGGGCACCATGCCAGCCATGGCACTGTTGCAGTCAGTATAATGCAAGTGGTGCTTTTCAGAGAGTTCTGCTTTTTTTCTGGCTCAGTCAAAGGGTGTACCACTGCTGACTTGCACATGGGCAGCAAGGCACTCTGCAGGACCAATGTGACGCACTTGGACCATCTAGGATCTGACTGCTTGCCACATTTGAAACCAAGAACAGCCTTTATCTGTGTCACACATATATGCCACTTGTTGTGTAATGTTTTTTTCTGTATGTGATTGTCATCTTCGATGTATTGCATGACTTTTCGTTTCCCAAATCTCTTCTCTGCTTACTCTGAATGTGACTGCACTGTATGTGACTGTGTATTTTGGGTGCATGTCTAAGCAACTTACTCCCCTCCACATAACTTTTGTTGTCCCTGCATGTTGGACTCTGAATGAGGGGCGAGTGACAGCTGTGGAGGGAGTGGATGTCCCAATGTTTCTGAACGATTGTGTCAATCAGGAGGCACAGGGCTGGGTGGCAGAAACTGGAGTGTGATTTCCACAGCCTTGTATATGTGGGGAGCGATGGCCTGGATCACTTGCTGGGTTGCCTGCTATGGTGTGCTGGAACCTCACTGGTGGCCAGTTCAGAGTGGATGGGGTTGGGTGTTGTTTTCCCCAGTGTGGGCCCTCTCTGCCATGCTGTTCATCCTTTGCCACAGAGCACATATGTGCAGTGATTCCGAGTGACCGTTCTGTGTGGCGCCAACCCACCTGTCACCACACTGGTGGTGGTGCATGACATTACCCCTCCCACTTTCAGTTGTGCCTGAGCCCAGTCCCTCCCCTCCCCTTCCACCACCACCCCCAGTGCAGGCTGGCATGCCGGTGCTCATGTGGTTGACCTGTCCACCCCCAAAGTGTTGTGGGTTGCATGCTCTGTTGCTTCGGTCCTACTGATGTTCCTGTTGGCATGAAGATCACCCCGAGGAGGGTGCACGACTCCACCATTGCTATCTTCCAGCAGGTCCATCAGGAGCAGCTACTGTGAGGATCCAGCCAGTGGCATGTGCTTGTCTGAAAGAGTGGGCCAGACATGTGTTTGTAAACATGACCAGTACAGTGACAGTGAAAATGGCTCATTGAGTTAGTGATGTACCCTTTGATGGCTGCCTCTGTTACTTTTATTTTTGTGGTGGATGTACAACAAATACATGCCAGCAAACGCTGCCTTCCTGGGATGCGTGCATTAATCAGACCTAGACCCGTATGTCTGCTTTGATGACTGTAGCTACACTTGGTCAGTTTGCAGCTCCCTGTGACCGCAAACATACATTGTGATGTCTGGACTGTCAACTTCCTGTGCGTATTATGGTACTCATGGGTAAGGGTCAATCATGTTTCAAATCCAGTGAGTGAGCCTGACAAACAGCCACCACATCCAAGGAAGGCAGCAGGCATCCTAACTGGCCACCCCCAATTTGGGGAGGTAGTGACTTTCACAGGAATAATTGGAGGGTAAGTCTGGTGGCAACAGCCATGGTTCTGACCACTAAGATAAGAGTTATTGTAGATAATGCTAAAGCAGGCCGCTTACCTCGTTGGAGCATCTGTGAAGTGACTCTATACAGGACACCTCACCTTAAATCTTTGACTCCAATGAGTGGGGCAGCTTGCTTTAGTGTTATCTAAAATATCTAACTCTTATCTCAAAAGGACGCTCCAATCTACTTATTTGATAATCTATAGATAAAAACCCACCTGGGTAAGGCAGAGATATGTCCATTTGCCTTGAAAAAGACTTTTAAGTCGAAACACATGTTGGCTGTTTCTGCTAACCTAATACCAGACAATAAATTTGAATACTAATCAGTTGAACACTTTGAGATACTTTATATCTGGGCTATTATCGCAAACTGTATTGGCCAAGCGCGGTGCACAAGTGGTTTTTCACTTTAGACTTCTATCCTTACTCCTCCTGCTGCACCATGGTGTGTACCAGAAACTCCCATCTGCAGGGAGGTGGGATGTGGAATGAGCATTGAGTACTGTTCTCCCTTTCCGGTAAGCCTAGCATACCAGATGGGCTTGGGCCAGCCAGTGGCACAGTGGCAGGATCCAACTCATGGGAGTCAGGGAAGAAAGGGTGGGCCTTGGTTGTGGATGGCAGCTTCAGCCTCAGACCCCGGACGGTGGCATTAAGGCCGCATAACCTCATGACTGCACAGTCACGTGGTAGTTGGTGACTGTCCCAGGCCATCTGGTGCTTCGACTGAGGCCAAACTTGCCATATGGCCACAGCGGTCAGAACAGATAGCCTGAGTCACACCTGGCACATCTGTCTCCTGCATTTGTCTGCAGCTAGTCTCCATGATAGTAGGTGTGAAATGTCTCCCCATGGGACAGATCTGTCTCATGGGAACTGGAGAGGCTCCTCCATGCACAAACTGGATCCCCACAGCAGGTGGGGACCAACAGGCCTGGCCACAGAGGGAAAGGCAAAGCAAGCCCAGCAGCTCTAGGCCCATGTGGGAGACACAGTCCAGTAGCTGTCCCAGGGAAGTGCTACTGGTGCTGGGTCAGGTTGTCACGGGCACCAGTAGGGCTTGCACAATCTCCTCATTCACTCACAAAGACATGTAGTGTGGAGAATCAAAGTAACAGAATTGGGTGAAGAAGTCCCACATGAGACAGGGTGACTCGACAGCTATGGTCTACCCAGTACTGTCTGGGGCTCTGTCCTCAACATCTTGAAGCTTGACCCTCCCCGAGAAGTCTGGGGATCCATGGAGCTTATCTGGGATCATTTGTCTTACTGCACTGTACTTCAAAATGGCACCCGTCACTGCCACTCCTGGTTCAGGGGTCCAAAACCAGCTCCCTTTCAATCGGGTGAGGGCAATGGTGGCCATGACTCCACCCTTCCGAACAGCGCTTGTCCATCTTTTGGGACCGACTTGCCCATGTTCAACTGCTGTTTACATGGAACCCATCTCCTCTTCAGCCTTCAAAGTTCTCTTTTAAAATTTTGCTACCACCACCAAGATCTGCAACTGTGGTGGCTCAACCCAGGCCTTTATCTCAGGCATCCGTGCACACCACAGCAGCCCTCCTACTCATCAGGACTTCACCTGCGTGGCTCTCAGCACCGACAATGGCCTAGTATGGGCCCAACACTCCAGCTCCATCCAGAGCCAGTAGATTAAGCAGGTGAGTTGTTGCTCACTCCTTAGCAGATTCCGTCTTCCATGGCCACTGTCCTGCTGTGTGTATCAACCACCACCTTGTTTTGGGGTCTTTTGAGCATTGGCATGGGTAGCCTAAATCCAACATGTGGGCCACTGGGCACTTGCATTTGATGCTTGGCTCCACTCCAGTGAGTTGGGCTTCTTGAGCATTTTAAGTTTGAGAATAGTTTGAGATACTATCACCTCCAAGACCTCTGATCATTTGCTTTACTAGGTGAAAGTGGGGTTCGGTGCATCCAAAGTGCTCGTAAGTGTGGCTGTTTGGCTGGAAGGAATACGCCGAAATCCTGCCCTCTTGCCCTGTGCCTTTGCCGTCGGCAAGCTGAAGCTTGCGATTCGCCGCAACAGTGCAGCATCCTGGATTGCCCTGAAGAACATCCTCACCAAGTAATTATTGACTTTTTTCCTGGTGAACTCTCTGAATCATTAAGTACTGAGCTCTGAGCTGTGTTCTGAGCTCGCGGGTTTCCCGCGTTAGCTGCTAAGGTGCTTTGGGCCTACTTCACTGCATAAAGTCTTACCTCCCTCTTTGTTTTCAGCTCCTCCCACGTCGCTGCCCACTCTTGCCATCACCAGCCCCAACGACATATTAGCACCGGTGCACGCGCATCTTGCGCGCGCATCCGAAGTGCTCATAAGTGTGGCTGTTTGGCTGGAAGGAATACACGGCGAAATGCCTGCCCTCTTGTCCTGTGCCTTCGCCGTCGGCAAGCTGAAGTTTGCAGTTTGCCGCAACAGTGCAGCGTCCTGGATTGCCCTGAAGAACGTCCTCGCCAAGTAATTATTGACTTTTTTCCTGGTGAACTCACTGAATCATTAAGTACTGGGCTCTGAGCTGTGCTCTGAGCTCTGAGCTCGCGGGTTTCCCGCGTTAGCAGCTAGGGTGCTTTGGTCCTACTTCACTCCATAAAGTAATACCCCCCTCTTTGTTCTCAGCTCCTCCCACGTCGCCGCCCACTCTTGCCATCACCAGCCCCGATGCCATATTAGCACCAGTACACGCGCATCTCGCGCGCGCATACAAAGTGCTCGTAAGTGTGGCTGTTTAGCTGGAAGGAATACACGCCGATATCCTACCCTCTTGCCCTGTGCCTTTGCCGTTGGCAAGCTGAAGCTTGCGATTCGCCGCAACAGTGCAGCATCCTGGATTGCCCTGAAGAATGTCCTTGCCAAGTAATTATTGACTTTTTTCCTGGTGAACTCTCTGAATCATTAAGTACTGGGCTCTGAGCTGTGCTCTGAGCTCACGGGTTTCCCGCGTTAGCTGCTAAGGTGCTTTGGTCCTACTTTACTGCATAAAGTAATACCTCCATCTTTGTTTTCAGCTCCTCCCACGTCACCGCCCACTCTTGCCATCACCAGCCCCAACGCCATATTAGCACCGGTGCACGCGCATCTCGCGCATGCATCCGAAGTGCTCGTAAGTGTGGCTGTTTGGCTGGGCGGGTGAGGCGCAGGCTCTCTAGTCTTGCCCTGGAAATCGCTTTTGAAGCTCTGTCTGCTCTGTTTGCTCTGTTTGCTCGGCCTGTGAGTAATTTATAGTGTGAGGGGGAAATTTATTTACGTACCAAAGTATGGTCAAAAATTTGAGGAGTGGGAAAAGGTGTTTGTCCCCCTCTAGCATGTTTCCATGATTCCAGGCATGGAGGTGCCTTTAATCACTTCCAGTCTGAGACTGAGGATGTAGACATAAACAGGACCATAACAGGCAACCTAAAGAATAACAACATAGATGTTGAGGATGGTCTCCTTTATCCGTCTAACCCAATCTGTAATATACCTATCACTGACAACTCTCTTCTGGGTGCGGTAGGCGATGTTTCTATCCTCCCGCCCTCTGATACATCACTAGTGGCTCCGGTTGTGCTTGCGGAATTACATAGCAGAACACACCTTTCAAATGGCTCCTCAACCCCAGCATCTAGTTCCCGAGGGTATAGGGATCAGGTTTATTTCCATGCGGCAATTGCAGCAAACCGGACCAGTTAAAAGAAAAAGGAAAGAATGACATGAGCTGGGCAGCAAAACAGATAAAACAAAAAGCTAGCTCCCCCGCACACGAGCTAGTGGGTAATCCTTCTGATATAACATATCCACACTCTCCTGTTTTAGGAGCTGACCCACTCCAAACTAAAGGGACATTCGAACATCCTCGTTTGCCTAATTCATCATTACCACTCTATCCCCATGAGGATACATTAGTGGATGTTAACCAACAAGAGCTACACAATTTTCCAGTACTAACAAGGATACTGAATTTGCTTGACAAAGGGCACAAATTCACCCATGGTGCTATTGGTGCTCTAAGTTCTGTAACTTCGGAAATGTCATCTAGATTATGCAGAATTGAAGGATTCTTGATGGCACAAGAGAAATGTCACACATTTTGGGCAGACCAAGTACTTATCGGGAAACTTAACACACAGAATCAATAGTTGGCCCCTGTAGGTATGAAAAAGGCACAAGCGACACAAACGGCTCCCCCTTGTGTACCAGAGAGCCCTGCATTAAATACAGGTGTATATTCTTTGCCCCAAAAAGGCCCAACAATTGAAGTACAGAGTATAAACCAGATCCTCCCCCATGCATAAATTGCCAAACTCCAGCATGAGAGAATTTTAGTACTTGAAAAAATTCTGTTGCCCACCACTCTAGTGCCCGCCGAAGTATTGTGTGGTGAACAGGCTGGGAGCCAGGACTCAAAGTCGCTCTTATCTAATGCCATGCCGGACCGCCCCTCTGCTCTCACCGATTTGATTGACCTGAATGTGGGATCTCACCATGGCGCTCATCCCGCCAATGAAGATATGGCGGAAAACTGTGAGTCAAAACATTCCACTTTTTTCATGTCACGCAAAGCCAAAAAACTCCATGCTAGAGCAATGAAAAGACAGGCACAGACAGGTGCACAAAATGTGGGCACAAAATTGGGTGTCTCTACAACAAATAACAAAAAAATAAAAAATGAAAAAATGCACCTCAACATGAGAAAGTGCTTGATTTGAACATGATTGACAAAAATAATGCTTTAAGATCCAAGGACGAAACGATCATTGATCTTACACAACTATATATAGAAAGCCAGGCACATTTGGGAGTCAACATAGGGAAGTCTCACTACCGTTGTCACCTAATACGTTGACAAACATGAAAGCACAGGAGGGGGTGGACGTGGCTCCGGATCCAGTGAAGGAGACCGGAGCCCTAACCACTCCCTACTTAATCCAAACACAGCTCCAATGATTCTTCGAGAAAATGGACAAGAAAATAACATCTTTGACGCACCCCACCCCAAGCATCGTAGTCAATACTGAGGGAAATGCCAACAATCCTAATGTCTCCAATGGTGGTGGTGCTAACTTGATGGACCCAGTCAGTTATAATAAATGAAATCAAGAACTAATGGCGGTAAAATAAATGGGCTCCCCCAGGTGCTTTTGGGTCTAAATACAAAGACGGTTCCATCTTGCCCTCTCCCTTTAAAAAGTGAGCATGCCCCTATCGATAGTTCTGACTATGAGGCGCATGGCGTAGATTTACCGATAACTCACAAGGAAGTGCCACCTGAGATGAAATTGGTAATGGGGTGTATGGCCGATTCAACAAAAATCGATAAACCCAATTTAAACCGTGCATCACTGATGAAAGACTTTCACCAGATTCCAGCTTTACGTAATCTGGTGTCTGAAGACATTGACTGGATCAGACTCCCTCATGTACCCAATTTTCTGATGATTTGTAAATATCAAACCACAATGATTGCCTCACTAATCTGGAATCACCAGAAAGATTTTGAGATGTTAGATTATAACTTGGCTGCTTGCAATTCCATGGAAGAGGCCACCAGATTTGTTGAATAGCAGACCCCAGTGCTGTCAAATGATTCGAATGCTGACTCAAGAGACTTGCAGATTGCAAGTATAAACGAAAAACTAAGAGCTCAGTCGGAGTCAGTAGCACAAATTGTAACAAGTATTTCATGGCTTGAACCTTTAATGAAATCTCTAATTAGTGAATTACCTGTCAAGGAATACTTATAAAACAATGTATTGGTGGTAAATTCATGGAACTGCTGTGGATTCAAAAATCTGGGTCTATGGTTTAAGAAGCTGCACCATGATAAGCAGCCTGCGATAATTTTGGTACAAGAAACCATGTCAACACAGAATATTCACTTAGAAGGGTATCGCTCCTTTTGTTCACACGCTGTGAGAAGCATATTTGTGCGTCCTTCTGGGGGTCTTGCTATTTTTGTAAAGAACATATATTGTGTTAAAGTACGGCAAGTGTCCCCTCTTCACCCAAAATGCTTGCGATTGAAGTGGCGCATTGTACTCTTGTGAGCGCTCACATTTTACTCATTTCCTTATACTGGAATCCTTCTGCGATTCACATGGATACTATAATTGACTAACTAAACCACTTGTTGATGAATGCTGTTGTAGAAACTCCAAATGTGCAAATCATCCAGGTGGTGACTTTAACTCTTCTTTAATGTCAAGTAATCCTGGTTCCAATATATCGAATTATCTATATGCTATGTCCTCGTATGAAAGAGGTCAATTATGGGCCAATTTCTTTGAACAATGGGATATGCACATAGTACCATTTGTTGGCAAAGATCCATTGTTCACTTGGTCCCGTGGCTCTAAAGCCTCGACAGTTGATTACATTGTGCTGTCTGGGAGTTTAGCCAATATGACATCTTTGTGTACCATCGCAAATTCCCACCTGAGTGATCATTCCATATTGGAGTGTCATATTGAGATCATTTTTCCTGTGCATAAATCTATAACTGCTTTGACTTTATTGGAAATGGACAGGCATGCCTTATCTATTAGGTGGAATCCAGGTTTATGTAGACGACTGAACTTTTTAGTTAGCTGAGATATGGTTAAAATTAAGTCAACTCCGATGTCAATAAGTGAATGCAAGACATGTGACCTGGGGAACGAAATTAGGATACGTAGGCACATTGGAGTGCTTGCAGCCCAAAAAATCGCTGAGAAACATACTGACTTTCCTGGAACATGCAATGCTGCAATTGCGAGTTGAAAAAAGCAGAAAAACATTACAATTCACAACATGTTAAAGTCCTCTAATGATAGAAGTGCAAATGTAATAGAAAAAAAGGCAATATTGACAAAGTATAAAAAGGATATAAAAATTCTAAAGTTTGGTAATTATATCAAAATCAACCAAAAAATGATCGCCGACTTAATTTATAAAAACACCCGGGAAGTCTGGATGACATTAAGACATCCCTTAATGAAAGCACCCCCATCGCTGTGTTCTGCTGTGAGTGGGGAGGTCTGGGTTGAAGTCTATCGCAACAAATATGCACTCCCACAGAAATTCATGTTAAATCAAACCCAAGTTACAATGCTAGA
The DNA here is from genome assembly GCF_040938575.1 of Ambystoma mexicanum. Lineage (NCBI taxonomy): Eukaryota > Metazoa > Chordata > Amphibia > Caudata > Ambystomatidae > Ambystoma > Ambystoma mexicanum. The sequence continues at coordinate 73,837,574 of NC_090933.1, forward strand.
TCTTCCATTATGTTGTTCTTGGGGAGTGGAGGACATTCAAGTAATAATAAAGAACTTCAAAGCCTTGAAGGCTGCTGGGCCAGATGGCATTCCACCCTGCATCATAAAAGACGATCCAAAGCTATGGGTAGCCTGTCTGTTGCGTAGATTTGAGTGCGTGTTTCAAACAAAAATGTTACCACCCTCTTGGTTATCGGCAATTGTGATTACCTTACACAAAAAAGGCACACTTAGTGATCCGGTTAATTTTAGATGTGTCTGCGAAAATGTTTGCTGGTTTAACATTAAGAGAATTAAATGAATTTATTGTAGCACAGCACATCCTTTCACGGTTCCAAACAGGATTCCGGGAAGGAATGGGCACACAACTTAACGCTACTATTTTAGCACACCTATTAAAGGTTTTGCGGCAGAAGGAGCATAGTCCAATTTATATGGCCCTCTTAGATCTCTCTGGCGCTTTCGACAGCGTTATAAGAGAAATTCTATGGCGAAGAATGTAAGCTCTCCATATACCAGCACATTTTATAGCCATGATAGCCATTCTGTATACCAATACAAACTATAGGGTAAGAATAGACAAAACTGGGCTATTAACAGCCCTCATTGCCACGAATATAGGAGTCAAACAAGGATGCAACTTAGCGGCCATTCTATTTAATTTGTATTTGACTGAGATTGACAAGTTATGGCCTAATTGCAATTCTTTTCCGGTCAAATTAGGAGTCTTACGCATTAACCGGTTAGCGTTTGCAGATGATTTGATCCTATTTGACCGGACCCCTTTTGGACTCCAAAACAAACTAGCACTCCTTGTCGTATTTTGTGATAAACATAATTTGAATTTAAATCCAACAAAATCAAATATTTTCGTGTTCACGAATCAAAGAAAGTTCATCCCTTATCAATGGAACCTTAAAGGGTGCCCATTCCTTGTGCATTGGGTTTGCTATATCTAAGATACAATTTGACCAACACAGACTCATTAGCAAAATGGCAGGCAGAAATTTCTATCAAATCTACTCCATTGATCGCCCAAATGAAGCTGATACATTTGAAGGTATGCACATTTTCCTTAATCCCACTTATTGAATTATACTCCCTCAAGGTGGAAGCAATTATTCTTTATGGCTTAGATTTATGCACCTTGGAGATTGGGGCAGTTTTGAATATAATCCATCATGCATCTACCATCATCATTGCCGAACTCCGTCATCATTCATGAACTAGGGCTTTCATCACTCGCTTCAAAATGTTTATGGCGCAAATTGGCCAGTTATGCAAAAATGATAAATCCTATTCCCAACCCTTTATACAAAGACCTGGCCATCATGTTAAAGAATGGCTGCCAAAAATCCCTCCTCTCTGCCAGACAATTGTGTAAACAGAGTCTTAGAATGATAGCAATGGAGACAGATGATTTGATTAAATGGCCCCAAATTGTGAAACTTAAATTATTCCAACATGATTGGGCTAACACGGCAAACAAGATTGGGCCCTATTCAGCATACATGGAACATGAAAAGTTTCATCATAAACAGAAACTCCATCTGCCATACATCAGGCAGGTTCCATGCCAGAAGGTGCGCACAAAATATATGCGCTTCAAATTTAATCTTCTGGCAACCTCAGCCCGCATGAAACATTGGCAAAAAACAGGTTTGTGAGATCACTCTAGCAAAAATGATCGTACTCTGTGCACACTTTTAGGCATAAATCATGCAAAACAAATTTTCATAATGCAATTACATACAAAACGTATTCTTTCTTTAATCAAAAAATAATAAATAAAGGATATCTAAATACACATTATCGATATCTCTGTTCAATTTGGTTAATTTTTCAAAATAACCATCATTTCAACAATTTCTATTCATGTAATCTTGTATTCGCAAATTACATTCAGGTTTTTAACATACAAAGAATATGGATGTTTTCACAGCTTGTTTTGAACCAAGATAACTTGTTGTGTCCCTTTAACAGTTCCTTTCCTATTATTAAATAGGGATCTTGTGGTCAAATGTTCTTCTAAGTGGTGAGAAAGACTGTTTGTTGTTTAGTCTCCTTTTCTTTAATGCACAACGCGTTTCGGGCTCTCTGTGGCCTTCATCAGGTGCGACCAAATTCTATACTTCAATGTGTTGTATCTGCAAATTAAACATATATTTCTATTTAGATCTTGTGTCATTATTATTCGTATTGTTTTTAACTTAACAGATTCCTTTTTCAGTTAAAAGACCATTGTACCTGAAATACTGTGGATCTCTCCAATCTTCCAATCTCTAATACTTGTCAACTTGGCTTCACTGTTATTGCCTCATTAGTTCTTATTTGCTCTGTGCGTGGTTTGCCCAATCTGTAACATACAAATTAACATCCATTTTTCTTGTGGACTTATGAATATAAGGGGGTGGGTTTTGTGCTGGGAACAGTCGCTACAACATAGCGCTGTGTCCCAGTCACAAAACCCTTGTTCAATGTCTTGATTGGCTTGTATGTTGTTGTGCATCATATTGCCTCACCTGTGTCAATAGACTGCTGCGGGCAATGGGCCCATGGCACGACGTGTGTGCGGCCGCGTTATTTCCAACTCTGCTCCACCGCGAGCCACTCGATTTCCTCTCTTTCTTCGTGTGATGTTCTCGCCTCGTCTTCTCCAAGTCCTCTCCCTCCAGTTCGCTCCACAGTGTGTGAACCACGTTACAGTTGCTGCGCTGTTACCTTGTTTTTGTTTAATGGGACTCTGTGCTTCTAGTCCTTTCTTGCTTGCTAATAGGCAAACCAGTGGATAGTCCACCCGGACGCCGTGGGCGCCATCTTGTAATGGCTTTCATGGTTAATAATTAAACCATGCCGCTCTGTTGTTCAGTTAAAGTTGGCTGCAGTGTTTTTGGGATTTCTTAATCGAGCAATGTTTTGAGCGTGTAAAGAGATGTATATGGTCTTCATATTTCAATGCCAAGCAGGTGATTCCTCATTATTGTCAGAATGCACCAAAGTATCAACTGAAAAGGATACAATATTCAAAAGGATACAGGAGGTAGGGTCTTCCGGATCCCTGTTCACCCGACTTGATAGTCGTGAAGTCAACAAAGACCTTCCAAATGATACAACCCTCTGGCTGATAAAACAGGCAGAGCGATGGATCACTGGAAAGGGCGTGGGTAAGGTATAGTAATCCAGCCTAGGACAAATTAAAGTATCATGAATAACTGCTCCAACCTGAGTATGATGAGTTAGATAATGACAGGAATGATCACACTGACCTGTATCTCTGGGTAGAACAATCCAGAAGTCTCTTGATGGATTTGAAATGAAGAACAAAACGACAGGGAAGGGAAAATTAGTAAGGGAGACTTATCCCGGACGGAACGAGGCTCACGCTAGATACGGGTTGAATTCACCACAGGATAGCGTCCAAAGTTCAGTTCAAAGTCACTTCCAATAATCCTTGAAAGGCTTCCTTCCCACTTAGGGATCAATCATTCTGTTAATTCCACAGATGCAGGAGTTAGAAGAAAATAGCGTTTGAAGACAACGTGCGCGTGTCGGTTTACACGCGGGCAGGGTTCGCGCAGCCTTGGCCAGCCGCACTTGAAGACGAAGAGCGCGTGTGGATTTTACACGCGGGCAGGATTCACGCAGCCTGGGCCGGCCGCACTTGAAGACGAAGAGCGCGTGTGGATGTTACACGCGGGCAGGATTTACGCAGCCTTGGCCAGCCGCGTATGAAGACAAAGAGCGCGTGTGGATTTTACACGCGGGCAGGATTCACGCAGCCTGGGCCGGCCGCACTTGAAGACGAAGAGCGCGTGTGGATTTTACACGCGGGCAGGATTCACGCAGCCTTGGCCAGCCGCGTATGAAGACAAAGAGCGCGTGTGGATTTTACACGCGGGCAGGATTCACGCAGCCTTGGCCAGCCGCGTATGAAGACAAAGAGCGCGTGTGGATTTTACACGCGGGCAGGATTCACGCAGCCTTGGCCAGCCGCGTATGAAGACAAAGAGCGCGTGTGGATTTTACACGCGGGCAGGATTCACGCAGCCTTGGCCAGCCGCGTGTGAAGACAAGGAGCGCGTGTGGATTATCACGCGAAGGGATAGCTCCAGGAATCAGCGTGTGGCGGAACACACGCTATCGAAGGCCCAAAAGTAGCTGTAGGAATATACCAGGATGTAGATCAGAGGTTCAGCTACACGACGCCAATAGAGACGATCAGAAGCAGCGAGTGAAGTTTCTACGCTGCTTAAATACGTGATACCGTAGTTCACGTGACGAAGCAAAAGTCACGTGGAGTTAGCGACGTGAAAAGTGTAAACGTCGTTTTCCCGGTAACGTATCGAATAGCCTCCATTTGGAGTAGAACGGTCTAGCTGTTCTACGAGCGTAGCGTCCAGCATGCATGACAATTATGTACTGTAAATAGCCAACTTGGTCTCCACGGGGCTCGCCATGTCCTTTTAACCATATGACTTGGACATTTTTTTAAATTATTGTTTATTTACCGTGTTGAGCCCTGTTTTAGATCTTACTGTGAAAATGCCAGGGGGCATGCCTTTTTCAGTCTATGGTTTCTCTGCATTTCTACAAAAAGCAACTCAGATCCCAATCCGCATTCATACCATTGGGCTGCATTGAATTCAATTTGTCGATCCAGTATGTTTCTCTTTGCAGGAGAGTTTTATTTAGATTTCCTCCTCTTCTTGGTGTTTTTATCTGTTCCAGAATGATGAATCTTATCTGTGAAATATTGTGTCTTTCTTTTTTGAAATGTTGAGTGACTGGAGATTTAATGGCTCCTGTCCTGATGTTTGATTTATGTTCAGACCATCTTATTTTCGCCTTCCTCATCCCCACGTAATATAAACCACATGGGCATCTTATGCCATATATAACATTTTTCGAATCGCAGGTTGTAGAATGATAGAGAGTTATTTTGTAACCTTTATGTGGATGAGTGATGGTATTGCCCGTGATTAAGTTGTTACAATTGTTACAATTATGGCAAAGTATTGTTCCTTTGTGGGTATCCTGAGTGTGTCTTTCTGCTGAAAAATCTGCTTTAATGAGGTGTTCTTTCATTGATTTGCTCTTGGAATATGCAAAGAGTGGAGGTTCTGGAAAGAGTCTTTTCATCATTGGATCTAAGGTAAGTGTTGACCAATTTATTTTAATGATTTTTTTGATTTTTGGGCTCTGTTGGGAGAAGGTAGTAACATATACTAATTTCTCCTGTTCCTCCTTTTCTTTGGATAGCAACGCTTCTTCTCTGCTGATTCTGCTTGCTTTTTCGGCACCTGTTGTGATGGTAGACGGCTGGTAACCTCTTTTCTCAAATTTGCTTTTCAGTTCTTCTGTTTTTCTGGTGTATTCCTCTTCTTCTGAAATTATCCGTCTGTATCTAAGGAATTGACTGAAAGGTATGCTTTCTATAGTTCTGCGTGGGTGAAAACTGTTCGCGTGTAATATACTGTTGCTGTCTGTTAGTTTTGTGAATATTGTAGTTTCCAATCGACCTCCTTTCTTGTATATTTGCACATCCAGAAATTCAATGGCTTCTCTACTTGTTTTTGTAGTTAGGTTGATCCTGGGTGCCATGCAATTCAGATGCTGGAAAAAAGTCAATAATTCATCATTCAAACCATTCAAAATTCCAAATATGTTGTCTATAAAGCGGAACATACATTTCAATTTGTTCGTCCATCTCTCTTCATTAAATATATGAGTTTCCTCCAGATAAGCCATGTATGTGTTGGCATAGCTGGGGGCCATTGCGGCCCCCATGGATGTTCCGGATGTTTATATGTAGTACTTTTCCTCAAACATGAAGAAATTATTTTGTAGCACAATTTTCAATAGTTTTAAAATGAACAACTTGTCAGCTTTACAATTGGTATCTGGTTTCAACAATAGCCACTCCATGGCAAAAAAACTCAGAGACAATAGAGGACTGTTTTTGTAAAGTCTCAACAACATTGAAACACCTTGTGCTACACTGTGCCTTCTTTGCAAACGATAGGATAAAACACACGGGAATGTATGTGAATCTTGCTGTTGATTATGAACTAGAATTTTTATGGATACATGTATGTGGGGCTATAGGCAATCTTTGTATGTGGGGCTATAGGCAATCTTTGATTATCGCATTGTACCACCTTTTGTTAATCATAGACTTGAATTTGGAGAAAAATTATGTTCTTGAATGTTCTGATTAGAGGAATGGAGCCAAGTAGTTGATAATGCAGATTGCCAAAGCGCATAGCGCAGGAAGTCTTGATTCTATTAAAGACACGGAGGCGAGCATTATGCTTTAACTCCTTTAATACTGCCAAACACAGCATTTCAAAACTTCTCAAATTTAAACAAATCTTTTTTTTTTCACTTTACAAAACATGAAACTTAAACTCGAGTAATACTGTATACACGTGTAATCACCCTACAAATCCCAAGAGGCTCTAGGGGTCTAGTATTCCTAGCCTCACTCTCATCCTCCAATGGGTGAGTCCCTGCAGGTATAATACAGTACAAACTCCGGGTCCCTTCCTCTTCTTTTTTGTGGAACTGTTAACTTCTCTACTTTAGAGTCACTCTTGAACTGATTGAAACTCCTCTGATGGATATGTCTGACTTTTCCTCAATCCCTGGAGTTCTTCTGATCTTCCCCTTAATCAAAGAGAAACTATACTATTAGGGTGGGAATTCGCTAAACAGCGCAGCATTGAATATATAAATACAGATACACATAATCAGAAATCTTTCTTTACAATTTGTTATCTTTTACAGCGAATTTCATCTTCTTGGGTGGGATAATGCTCGCCTCCGTGTCTTTAATAGAATCAAGACTTCCTGCGCTATGCGCTTTGGCAATCTTCATTCTATGACAAGACCGCCGGAGGCGAGCATTATGCTTGTTAAGCTTTGTACAATTGTCCTTGTCATATTTGCTACTGGCTTAAAATAGAAGGTCCTGAAAACTGAGTCACTGGACCAATCCGCTGCCTTCAGGATCTCCTGCAGCAGAAAACTGGCTGCAAAAGCTCCAGAAGCCATAGATCCTCTTGTTGAATGAGCCCCCAACGCAGAAATATTTATGACTGCCAGTTCCATGATCTCTTTCACCTATCTCGCTATGGTAAATGAAGTGACTGCTTTAAATGTTCTCCTGCGCGCTATGAGCAATTGTGTTACACTATAAGGTCAAACACTTGCTGTCGCTGCTTCGTAACATTTAATACATTTTGCTACACATAGATTATCATTATCCTGGAAATATGGGTAAGAAATTACTTTGGAATTTATCCTGGTACGCTGCACAATGTTGAAAGCTATGCCTTCTGGATAGAAGATCTTTCTGTCGATCTCTAGCGCTTTCATGTCCGAAACTCTTCGACATGAAACTAAACAGAGTAAAGTTGCTAGTTTACCTGAAAGCTGTCTCCCTGATAATAGGTCATTCCTAGGCCATTGCTCGAAAAGTCTAAATATCTTGTTTACGTCCCAGAGAACTGAATATCTAGGAAGAGGGGGTTTCGTGACTTTGATCCCTTTGAGTAGTCGGGAGACTGCCGGGTGCAACTCCTTCTACAAGCTTGTGTCCGGCTGAAATAGCCGACCTATACACTCCCACTGTTCTGAAAGCCTTCCTGCTCGTGGTTAGGGATGCCAGGAAATTTTATGCATATTCTATAGGAGCTGAAATGGAAGAAACACCCCTTTCTCTGCACCATATCTCCCAGGCTTGCCAAGCGGAATTATAGCTCCTGACTGTAGATGGGGCCCATGACACTTTAATGAGTTCTGTAGCTTCCTCTGAAAGGCCTGGCAAACACCATCTGCGCCTGAAATTCTGCAAGCTATCAGGTTCAGAGTGTTGTTCTGAATCAACGGGTGAGGATTGCCTCTCGGGTCTACTAGCAAGTCTGGTCTGCTCGCAATCCTCTGAGGAAAATCCATAGAGAGTTCCATCAGAACTGGAAACCAGGCTTGAGATCTCCACTCTGGTGTCACTAGTACTAATTCTGCTTTCTCCCTGCGGACCTTTGCTAGTGCCCTCGCCATCATCGCGAAGGGGGGAAAGGCGTAACTGTGGAGGAACGCATCTGTCCCTGCTGCACCCGGGTCTAGCCTCCAACTGAAGTACTTTGTCAGTTGGGCGTTTAGTCTTGAAGCGAATAGGTCCGTATCGAATGGGCCCAACTTCTGCCGGAACTTCTTGAATACGGATGCATGAAGCATCCAGTCGCTTGAGTCTGTCAGATACCTGGAGTTCCAATCCGCTAGTGAATTGCTCGCTCCCGGAAGATATTCTGCTTTTACAGCTATCTCCCCTGACAAACAATCGTGCCAGAAATCCTTAGCTAGTTCCGCTAACATCTTGGATCGAGTGCCTCCCAGTTTGTTGATGTATTTCACTACCGAAATGTTATCCATCCTCAACAGAATGCAACATTTCGCATGATCCTTGGTGAAAGACTGCACTGCAAAAGATCCCGCTAATAGCTCTAGACAGTTTATGTGCAACTCCAACTCCTCCTGTGACCATTTTCCCCCTGTTTCTATGAGCCCGCATCTCGCTCTTCAGCCTGTTCTGCTGGCGTCTGATTCTATGACGATCTCTGGTGAGTCTCCGAATATGGCGTGCCCGTTCCAGGCTTCCATATTGCTGAGCCACCATTTGATCTCCGATCTGCTCTCCTGATCTAGAGGAACCAGGTGATGGTACCTCCATCCCTCTTGTAGGTATTTTATCTTGAGCCTCTGAAGAGCTCGATAATGTTGAGGCCCCGGAAATATCGCCTGAATTGATGCTGCTAACAGGCGAACTATCCTGGCTAGATTCCGAAGCGATATAACCGTTTTCTTCAGAGCCGAATTCAGATCTCTTTTTATCGCTCTGATTTTGCTCATGGGAAGTTCTAACATGGCATTCTCTGTGTCTATTATAAAGCCTAGAAATTCTATTCTTTTGCAAGGTATTAGTGCTGATTTTTCTGTGTTGAGAAGAAATCCTAGACTTAGTATCAGTAACACTGCTCGCTGGATCTGTTGTCGCAACCCGTCCTTGTCTTCTGCCATAAGCAGAATATCGTCTAGGTATATTATCATTCTGAAACCCTCGTCTCGTAATGCTGCTGCTAGCGGTCTCATTAGCTTGGTAAACATCCACAGAGCCGATGCTAGGCCGAAAGGTAGGGTCCTGAATTGCCATCTCTGTCCTTTCCAATTGAATTGCAGGTAATGACGGAACTGTTGGGCAATAGGTACTGTCAGATAGAGGTCTGTCAGGTCTAATCGGGCTAACCAGTCCCCTTTCCTAAGAAGGTCTGCTAGTAGATGGATTCCTTCCATCTTGAAGTGTCTGTATATTAAAAGCTGTTCAATTCTTTTAAGTTTATCACAGGTCGCACCTTTCCTTTCCTGCGGACTAAAAACATATTTCTCAAGAAGCTTAATGAGTGTGGATGCGCTCTTTCTATCGCCTGCTTGTCTGCTAGTGCTTGAATCTCCTTGTCTAATAGCCCCTTCTCTTCTTCTGAGTAGTGAATGCTTGGGGGCGAGCCTGTCTGTGAGGGCGATCCCAGAAATTCCAACTGGCAACCTTGGGCTGTCTGAAGTACCCATGCGTCTGATGAAAGCTCGCACCAATTGTCTATGAATAGCGAGGTCCTGCCCCCCAGTGGCGGATACAATGCACTGCGCTCTCTCTCCTGCATTGGCATTCTGGTGCCTGAAGTATCCTCTGCCTCTTCTCCCCCTGAAGCGCCTTCCTCGGTTGGGGAAAAATGTATCTTGTTGACGCGACTCCCAATATTGAGCCCTTGGTCCCTGTGGCCTTCTATTTGTATTGAAGCGGCCGGTCGAGCGGCCCCTGAATCGACCGCCCCCTGCAAAAATTCAACCTGGAAAGACTTTCTTGATTGATGCCTGCACCTTCTCCAGAGCTGTATATGTTCCCACAAATCTGCTCATTTCCTTTACGAAGGTGTCCCCGAAGACTAGCCCCTGGGCACCCTCTCCTGCCTCAAACGAGGCTAGATCGCCTAGTTTTGCGTCTATCTTGAGGAGCATAGATTTCCTTTTTTCTGTTGAAATTGCTGAGTTAGCATTGCCTAGTAAACACATGGCGCATTGCGCCCATCCTGCTAGGATGACTGCATCTATGTGTTCCCCCGTATCTTTAGCTCTTTCAGCAAGGTCCATTATCTTTGCTATGGGACCTGTCAAGTCCAGTACTTTATCTTGGCAAGATCGCCAAGCTCGGTCCATGCCTTTCCTTAAGTATTTGCTTGCTTTAGAAATGAATGAAAGTATCTTTGGGTCCAGGTCCGGAGTCTCAGATACTTTTCCACTGAGCTCCGGTCTTGGGCACTCCGATCTTAGGCGAAACCTAACCTCTTTCTTAAGGGTTTCCTGATTCTCTGAGCCATGTACGTGGCAACTCTTGGGGATGGGGTCCACTCCGTGGATCGTGGATGAGTGATCGCTTCTGGCTCAAACATGTCAGACATGTCGCCTCTGGGGTACCCTCCACCAAGCTGGCTTTCTCCATACCTGTTATCTTGTCCGGTACGTTATCAGTATTTACACTCTCATCATCCTCCTCCTCTTGGTCGAACTCCTCAGATGATGAGATTAATTCCCCCATATTATTCGCCCCTGGGGTCAGGTGTGGGAGGCTGGGCATGGCTGATTTGGACAGGAACGCTTCCTTCAATCTGAGGAAGGCATCAGCTGACTCCTGGCGCTTCTTTCTTATCCCCTTTATTGAGCCCGGGGGGGAGCAGAAGAGTGCTTCCTCTTCTGGCCACTTTACACCCCCTATTTGTCTTGTCAACAATGTTGGTGGAGGTCCCCTCACCTGGATCGTCAAGCAAGCCAGCTTTTGTGCCCAAAAGGTTCTCGAGAACTTGCAGTCTCTCTTGAATAGGTTGAACCCCCTGTGCCACTGCTTTAATCTGGGAGTCCCCTAATACCTTCTTAAAGCTAAGAGATAGATCCATCTCTTCTTCCTGGAGCTCTGTATCTTGCTCCTCATATTCCTCCCAGTACTCTTCCCCTCTGTCTGAAGCCATTTCTCTTATAGACAGGTGAATTGTCCTTCTAAACAGAAGAATACACGCTTTACGGCTATCCTGCCCAGGCAAAGAGGGGGAAACATCCTTCAGTATCCACCCTGCACGTAATGGGAATTTAATTTTTTTCGTTTGTGCTCTTAATATGTTAACCTCCTGTCCTTTACTGCAGAAACCGCTTCAAAACGAAGCTTCTGCGATGAATAGAGGTGCTCGAAAAAGGTCCACGACTTCTTTCGTTCGAGACCGTTAGGAGGAATCACTAACTGCACACTGCGCATGCGCGCGCATGCTCACAGCGAAGGTTCGCCTGCTCCACAGCCGCGTTCCGGCGTCACTGATAGGAAACTGAATGAAAATGAGACCCGATACCTGTGAAATGAACCCGAATGCTAGTGATAACGCTAGCAGGTTCTATCTATTGATGTAAAGAGAATACGGTACCATCCTTACGGAAGAAATAATAATAATAAAGGTACCCGCGTGCACGTTATACAGCCTACATGCTTATTCTATGTAACGCGGCTGGCTGTTACTCTATTTAAAGGAATGGTTCGGTCAACATTTTTTATCGGCCCTACGGGTCGGCCATGTGTTTTTAAGCCTAAATCGCTCGATTTTAGAAAAATTTCCTATGGACCTTTCCCGAGTTTTCGTCCATTAAACACACGCGAAAACAGGCAGTAGGGCGCCGCCATTTTGTGATAATCCTATCACTTGCCGCATCGCCCTGGCTGACCTGCTTTTGCAGCACTAAATCAAATCCCCCGCCCCTGAGCCTGACATTATCAAAACATTCATATTCCCCGCCTCTCTCCGTGACGTTACTGTGCTGCGTAGGCAAACGCGCCCAGTCGTCTTCTACGCGACTTCACACAGAACCCGGAAACCAACACAGATCAAATCACAACACAGCGCGCCACAATTCGGAATATGAAACTCTACTTTCAAATCAAACAGCAACACGGTACATTTGGTAAAGTACATTTATTTAACATTAAATGTTTATAGAATAAACTGGCTTGGTGCGTTCTGAGGCCCCCAATTTTGTCCTCGTTGTCCGCGAGCTTTGCAGCCCTAGAGAACCATAACTATGGAGACATGGACTTTTTGGGGGAAGGTCAGGGAAAGTATAACGTACCCGAGGAGTTGAGTTGAAAGTGAGATTTATTGTTTGTTTGTTTTATTATTTGCAATATGCAAGCCTCCCCTCGGTTAACAGTGCGCAGCATTTACATGAGATTGCGAAACTTAGTTACAGCAACACAAATATATTCATACACATATTGACAAGGTCAGCGATATGAGATGAATAGAGAGAGAAGTCAAACATGACACCCAGGTTGTTCGCCACCCAGGATGGTGAAAGGAGGGGTTAGGGTTAGCATACTTTGTATGTACACTGTACAATAACATTTATTTACAAAAAGACAATCATATTACAATTATTTAAACCGGGATTTGTACTTCACAACCAGCTCTGCTTTGGGTGGACATGGCACAGTGGCAATGTTTGGTGGCAATGCATCAGTGTTCTGCACAGAAACGTTCAAAATTCCATATCTGTGCTTCTCGAGTACAGCAACAATAAGGCTTTTTACAAAGTCGAACTCCATTTCCTCATAGACTGGTTTGATCACCCATTGCTTACTTCTTTTAGAAAACACCTTAGTGTAGCGAGGCAGCCTTACATTACCCATAGTCCTAGATTGTTCACGGCAGAGAATCCTGTTATGGGCCAAGACCGCAAGTAGAGTCCTATGTTTCATGCCCTGTATGCTGAAATGCAAGCGCTTTGGCCTGTACTTTAGGCACATATTGTGGAACACCTCCAAACCTCCTGTGTGACAGAATTCTGTCAGTCCCCTCAAATCTCTTGATAGAGTTTTATTGAAAACAATCTTCTCAATGGCTTTGTGTGTCAGTGAAGATGGAATCAACCACTTCTTCTTCCGTGCCTCCTCTGGGGACAAAAGGCCATGTTCACATTGGTGGAAATGTTGATTTGCTGTCCAGCGGTGAACGTTGGTACAGTGGTGCATCAGTGACCGCCATTTTTCAAGTAGCATTTCCACTGACCCTTCACAAGTTTTGGAGCTCCACCAAAGATGGTTGCTGATAGACTGGGGCCACTGTGAAATACTTTCCAAACCTTTTTTTCCCTGCAGCCGAGATGTTCTTATTGATTGATTTAGCAAGATGCCATACATCAAATTGATGTTTAATATGTGGGAACTGCTCTCTCATTGTCTTGGCAATTGAAACGTGTCTGTCTGTGGCTATGAGGTCGATGTGCATTCCCCTCGATTGTAAATATTCCACTGATTTTATAAATCCTAGTTTCTCCATGGCCACTGAGGATATACATTGTGTTACCTGCATGACCACCAAACTCACAATGTTCTTACTATCCATGTCCTGAAAGTGGTAGGTGCAGTACTTGGCAGAAAATCCAGGGCTGTCGCACTGTCCATCGCCGGTTAGCCTGAATCTTTTCCCTTCAAATGTACTTGCTAGAGACAATTGTTCAATTTTCCAAGCATCATTAATGGCCGGAAACAGATAATCATGTTGGTATTTGTAGTACTGCGTTTTAGAAATGAAATGAAGTCGCACAAACTGAAAGAAAGACTCTAACTTTCTAAAACTGGAGCCACTAAAAAGTGATGCAGCGGCACACAGTAGATTGCCTGCTGGCAGTTTCCCCAGCATCGGTTGTGCAGACCATGAGAACGTATGATTTAATCTACAGGCGGCATGTATTTTGATGAGTCACATGAATCAATGGCTTCCCACATACTTTCCCTCTGACGCAATGCCCACATTTCAGCATACTTATAATATCCATCAAACAACTGTCGAATACTATGTTTTTGCCCTCTTTCATTAGACTGTCATCCGGCATCACACTTGTTTCGGACTGCATCGTTGCAGACATATCAGCAGAATTGAAAGAAATATCGCCGATATCAGGTTCTGATGTGTCAGTGAATGCTGCTGCTGGTTCATTCTCTGTCATTCCAACATCTGTTACTTCAACATTGATGGGAGAACACAACATTGTCGACAGCTTTTTGGGTGGCATTTTTTTGGCGGGTGTAGATTGTGTGAATTGATCTGCGACTACTTCAGAGCTATCTTCAATACATTGAGTATCATCTTCTTGTGGTGTTGCAGTCGCACTGTAGCAATGGTCCATTACAACTTTACTGGATTCTCCGGACACATTCAATTCATGTTCTGGCCATTGGACATGAGCATCTCTAGTCTCAACACGCAGCGTCTGAATTAATAGTTCCTCCATAGTGTAAATGGTCTGGCAAGCAACATCTCTTGTTCCCTTCACTGTCTGTGTATGTATAGTTCGTACACCCACGGGTAACTAGAGGACAGATTGGAAAAGGGATGTTCAGTTTAAACACAAGATAAAGTATAGTACAATTGACTGGAAAAAAACAAAATAGTCCCCAGCACAAAAACATTTCTAAAGTTATGAACGGATTGTAACTAACCTTATTTTTGTTTCTTTTCTTTGCAACTTTCTTGACTCGACCTTCAACATCTGCATGCTGTAGCTCCGATTTGTTTCTGCATCTCTTCCCTTCCTCTTGCGCTGCAACGACTATATTTTCTGTACCCGCATAGACAGCACAGAATGAGGCTCCATCGACTCCCAGAAACATAGTACTTTCATTACTATGTATCACAATATTGATAACACAAAACACACGTGAGGACGAACACACGGGTACATCTCAATAGCTCAACACGAATTAAACATTGTGTAGAACAATCAAATGACAAGTATTCGAGCTCTGATGACCTAGTTCCATGGAACTGTCAGTATCCATACCTCTGGCTCTGCATGGACTGCCATGAATGATTGTATTGGAGAGGAGGCATCAGCAACTCCCTGAAACACAGTACAATATTGTAAACATAACACACACTTGGGGTCGATGGCACAGGTACATATAAAGAGATACCCACAAATGATGCATTGTCTAAAAGAATCAAGGAATATTTAAATATGATCAGATTTAATCAACTTATTTCTCTGATTTCTTTACATCTGCATCATCTAAATGGGATCTTTTGATTGTAGTGGAAGCTCCATCGTCTCCCTGAAACACAGTACTTGTGTGAATAGGGAAGAAAGTATAGCAAATGGAATCACGTTATAGGATCATGCTCGATGGAGCTGTCAGTATCCATACCTCGTGCTGCTGAAGAATATCTATGGATGTTGTAAATGTGGTGCGCGCTTCCGAAAGCTGTTGCGACGATTCGTATCCGCATGGTCCCGCTTCCACTTCCCCTGGAATTACTTGAATGTCAGGCTCCGCATCAAGTGCGTGGATTGACGCTTCAACAACTGCCTGAAACATAGTATTTGCATTAGTAAGGATTACAATATTGAAAACACACACTTCGCGTCGACCGCACAGGTACATATCAATGGCTAACCACGAATGAAACAAGGTGTAGAACAATCAAACGACAAATGTGCCAGTCCTGATGATCACGGTCGATGGAGCGGTCAATATCCATACCTCGTGCTGCTGAAGAACATCTAGGGCTGTTGTCAATGTGGTGGACGCTTCAGCATCTCCCTGAAAGACAGTACTTGCATTAGTATGGCTAACACTAATTATAACTGAAAACAAACACCAGGGGACGACAACTAAGGTGTATATCAATTGGAAAGCACTAACCAAACAATTGGTCAAATAAGCACACGATACATTAAAACTATTACTTGAGTCAGCCAAGTATTATTACCTGATACGTGCTAGAAGTGGTTGATAACTGCGGGCACGTCACAGATGTAGAATATTCTTGCTTCAGATTCAGTGAATAGTCAAGCAGTTGTAAAGGTAAATTATTGTTTGATAATGAAATGCAAATATTAAAAATTTGCCATGTAAACCGACAGAATACTTGAGAATAATGCTATTGAAAATGCGCAATATAGCACAGTTCCCTGTGCCCATAAATAGATTTCTTTTGGGGGTTATAAAATCAAAAAATAATTTATTGATAAATGTCATTATTGAAAAAGCTATACACTCATATCAATATCGAAAGTATTACAAGGGACACAACACCTAAAATATCAATTAATCCATTCGGCTACCTACACACTACCGCAAGGCCTAAAGCTAAATCTGGACACTTGACTCACCAGTGGCGGAATGTGGACGAATAGAGTTAGAATAGCGTTTGCGAGCAATTTTCGTGTCGTTCACCGTTTATTCTTCTTTGTTACCCAAGATGTGGCATACATGTTCGAGGAAAAGTGCCGGCTGCAGATGCGGTATCGATCACCCCTCTTGTCCTCAAAGACCTGCTGGACTCTACTTTCAAGCTCTTCCGGTGGATATCCGCAATGTCTTCCCCATTCTCTTAGTCGATCAACAGTTTCAGGTAATACATGCATTGTAGTGCCTTCAGATTTAGCATGGGTCTTCGAAGGGCAACCGCTAATCGAACATGCAGGCATTGTTGAAAATTCTGAAAAGTAAATATCTAGATTATTATAAAACCTTGATGAATAAAAATGTCATAAAAAAGTAAATGAACCATACCATGTTCAATGCAAGGTTTGTTTTGGTCGCCGGAACTATACCAGTTCATCATGTGCGGCTTAGTATTTGCATAAGTTACAGAAATCTTTTTAATGATGTGACTAAACTCTGAACATGTGACTCGTCCCTTGGATGTTCTGTCTTGCACGAGAAGGAAACATGCTTACATTATAGACTGGACCCCCGAAGGATGCAATTCGATGACAATTGACACAGATGAAAATAAATAGATCTATTGATAGCATAACAATTGAAACTCAAGTCAATAGCAATGAGACCAATGACCATAGCACTATTGGGTACTGTAATCGCAAATAGATAGAAATGTAAAAATGACCGAAATATGACTAAGATACATGGCCTTACCTTGACCAGCAAACAGTTGGATTCAGCAGGCCGAGCAGTATGTTGCAGGAGAACAGGTAGATGGCCACAGGTAGCACACTGACGATTTTCCTCAAAGCGGTCACAGATAGCATGACGACGAGCAGATTAGCATAGATCTCAGTGCTGCTCAGGTAGAAGGTTCAGGAGTTGACTTGCAGAGCCGTTCTCATGAGACATATCAAGTGGTTTATAAAGTATTAGAAACAGGGGTGTGTTTGTGAATGAATGACGTGTGTATGTCGTGGTATTATGTGGTTTGCAGGGGGGTGGCCTGCCTCAGGGGAGGCCTGCCTGGAGACACGGGGTCTGAGGAGGCCATGTGAGCGATGGCCCCTGGGCGTGGGATACCTTTTGAAGTGTACATGCTGTTTGGCACCTTGGCCGTTTGCGCCCGTGACAGCCCCCCATGCCAGCGCTCATCCCCGGGTGCGAACCACCTTTGATAGAGGGGGGTGGGATGGATGGGCCTGGGGCGTGCAGATAAGGCACAGGAAGACTGCTGAATGGAGACACACTTATGTGGATTGCAGGGGGGCGGCCTGCCTCAGGGGAGGCCTGCCTGGAGACACGGGGTCTGAGGAGGCCATGTGAGCGATGGCCCCTGGGCGTGGGATACCTTTTGAAGTGTACATGCTGTTTGGCACCTTGGCCGTTTGCGCCTGTGACAGCCCCCAATGCCAGCGCTCATCCCCGGGTGCGAACCGCCTTTGATAGAGGTGGGTGGGATGGATGGGCCTGGGGCATGCAGATAAGGCACAGGAAGACTGCTGAATGGAGACACACTTATGTGGATTGCAGGGGGGCGGCCAGCCTCAGGGGAGGCCTGCCTGGAGACACGGGGTCTGAGGAGGCCATGTGAGTGATGGCCCCTGGGCATGGGATACATTTTGAAGTGTACATGCTGTTTGGCACCTTGGCCATTTGCGCCCGTGACAGCCCCCCTTGCCAGCGCTCATCCCTGGGTGTGAACCGCCTTTGATAGAGGGGGGTGGGATGGATGGGCCGGTGGGCATGCAGGCAAGTGTGTGGGAGCGAGGGGCCATCAGGCCCCTCTCATCCTTTACTTCTCAGTAGAAACTCGGACCAAGTGCCTCCTGTAGTGGGTTCGCCCCTTGCCCTTATGTGATGTTAACTTTGGTTGACATTCGCGTAGATGGGACCACTGAACAGGACACGGGGCATCCATTTTTGTACCCACTTTCCACTCCATCTTGGTGACCAGGCCTCACTGCGCAGAGCACATGGCCCCCACCCTCGTTCCCACTCTGAGTGGAAAACTCCAGAGGTATTTGGAACAGCTAATACATGTAACACATCACTCTTCCTCTGAGATCACTGTCCTGCATGTGGAACAGCCTGAACTAAGCACATAGCTCGTTCATCTCCACAAACGTGCCCTTGCCCACGCACCCTCGCCAGTGCAAACGTACTACCATTCTGACCCTGTGTCCCTGCAAGGTATTCTCTTCCTGTGCCAGACCACTGACCACGCCATGATGCCCACCTAGCAGATCCCCAACTAACATTAGACCCCTACTGCAGTATATCGTTGCCTATCAATGACACATGCCACATACCGGAGATTCTTGTGAGCACAGACCCACACTTCAAACAGTGTATTATAGTGGTCAAGACCCTTAGCCTAAGGCCTGTATAATCCAATGTTAATTGATAGTATAGATATATGTGTGACTTTTATAGAGACATTACCGACTGAAAGACTTTGAACAAGTGTTATTTAGTGCATGCATTATTGAGAATATATTATGTTAGCTTAGATAGTGACCACCCTGCTTCACAGCGACCTGACCTTCACCCATTCGGAGCACAGATGTCTGACGTCCATCCTTGAATGGAGACACACTTGATTCATTTAAAAAATCGAAACAACCGTTGTTAAAATATATGTGGTGTTTTATTTTGTATCTTATTTTGATGACACAAAAATACAAGACTTTACACATTGTACAGGTCAGGTTGCACCACAGCGAGAGAAAATCCCCTGTACTGACTGCTGTCACTTGGGAAAGTTTCTCTTATGGCACGAACGGCACAGGCAGGTATTACTCTTCGAATGCGGTGTCCAAGCCTCCCGTGAAGCCACCATGTAAAGGAATGATGGACCACCAGCCTGTACCACCTGTGAAAAGGAATGAAACAAACTGTTTTGAAATGACCAAGATAAGTTTAATAAACGTTTGTTATCAATGACAATTCTTGTAACTAATGACATTCTGCTCGAACAAATGCTATCTAGACAATGCACACTATTGAACGACTTTCATGCGTTACAATGATATGTATATGTAATTTTGGATATAGTAGAAGACCGTAAAATAGGAGTGGCATGACAAGCAGAGTATACTTACTCATTACTTGGATTACGAGGACGAACAGTTGCGCGAAGTTTGTGCATAAGCACCATCATTATCCTCAACACGGACTGTGTGAGGCAGGCTGCCCTGAAGTCTGGCAGCTCGGTGATGCATTGCGGTCGTGGCTCGCCTTCCGAAATGTAGGCCAGGCATCCCGAGTTTTCACAGCAGCAGCAGTTCTCGTCCTCGGTTGGCATTAGCTCGCACCGATTGCATGTGCACCAGGCGGAAACACTGTCCATGCGACTAGGTCCAGGCTCTTCAGCTGTTGAATCGTCCTCCCAACTGCCGTCCCAAGACCCATCGTTTTCGCGTGTTTCGGGCACGTACATGTAGGGCATTATTGTAGCCATTGTGTGTTAAACAAACTAAAATAATTTATAGCGGTGGTACTGGTATCTGTTCACACGGGCTACAAGCAATGAAGGTAGCTGACCAGAGCACAGAAACGAGTCACAGAATACTCAAAGTAACACAGAGAGAGGAATGGAATCGAAAATCTGCTGCTGTGTGTTGTGAAACGGTCTGTTTATACTTATTGAGGAAAGAGGCATCCTGCCATTTCCATGGCGACACATCATTAGCTGAAGCGCAGCGAATGTTGACACGAGACATGCTTTGGCGTTGTGAAATGGGCGGTACGCGTCTGCTGATGACAGGCTCAGGGGCGGGGGATATGATTTAGTGACGCAAAATTAGGTCAGCCGGCGATGCGGCAAGTGATAGGGTTATCTCAAAATGGCGGTGCCTTAATGCCTGTTTTCGCGTGTGTTTAATGGACGGAAACTCAGGTAAGTTCCATAGGAACTTTTTCTAAAATCGAGCGACTTAGGCTTAAAAACACATGGCCGACCCTTAGGGTCAATACAATTTTTTGACCAAACCATTCCTTTAATGCCATGTTTCTCATAAACCACTGAAAACGTTTTAAAAATATAACGCTATTAAACTCATAAATCACAAGAAAAACACTTTTACTAATGCAATTGTGAATGAGAGGTACTTAGCTGAGTGGCAGCAAAAAAGAAGAGGAAGGGACTCGGAGTTTGGACTGTATTATACCTGCAGGGACTCACCCATTGGAGGATGAGAGTGAGGCTAGGACTACTAGACCCCTAGAGCCTCTTGGGATTTGTAGGGTGATTACACAACGTGTATACAGTATTACTCGAGTTTAATTTTCATATTTTGTAAAGTTAAAAAAAAAAAGATTTGTTTCAATTTGAGAAGTTTTGAAATGCTATGTTTGGCAGTATTGTTCTTGCTTCTTTTTTTTACAGATGAATTGCGATTTAAAATTGTGATTTTAAGAATCTTTGTTAAATTTTGTAATGTAAATGTTGTAAAGATGTTTTCATCAAAAAACAACATTAAAAAAATAAATAAATAAAGAAAAAAGAAAAGAAAAGAAAGTGGTCTTTACAAGCACCAGTTCTTCTGAAGGCAATTTCAGAGGGAACCAGCTACTGGGTGGTGCGATTAGTCTTTTTCCCTATATCCAGGTCGAACGACTGATTTGCACATCAGGAATGCTACGGACCTCCACCTGTGTCTCCTCTGGCTTTACCCTGGCCAGACATTGTGCAACATCTTTCGGGTCCTATCACACATGCTCATGCTCCACTTCTCTGAGGACTAGAGGGGTTGGTGGTGCACCCTCCACAACACCACAACGGGATCCCACCTCAGCTGGTGTGTGCCAGCCCTCACCTTCATTGAGCCAAGGTTTTGGTACAGGCCTCTGACTCACACACGTGTTTGACTCCTTGGTCTGTGTTTGAAGAAAGAATGGGTGGGTAATCGACATTGCCGCAGACCCCTGGCACCCTTCGTGTCCCTCCCCACCCAGCAGCACAATGCGGTCATGGTGCACTGAGGACAGTCCACCCCAGTCGGCAGTCGCACTTGGATCAGGGGTTGCCTTCCCCCATCATTGAACCGGTGACCCCCTCGAGAGGGGCCGGGATAGTTGGTGGAGGAGGGCACATCAGCGGCAAATCTCCCTCAGTGCTGCAGACATGGCCAAACTGCTGCCATAGAGCTGTGACACTCTCCACCAGATCGGAGAGCCACCTGCCCCCGAGGGCATTCACAGCCAACCCTAAGCCAGTCACAGTGCGCCACCATGGAGGGAATGCAACTTGCAAGGGCTGTGTGGTCCTGTGCGGCAGTCCAATGAGGGGATCCGCCAAAATGATCACTGTGTTCAATCCTCCGAGTGAACTGCATGTACATACTCATTTACCTCTTGACGGTTTCATGCCCTCTTGCACTCTGTGTTCAGAGTTATTTTCAACTTTCACTTATGTTACTTGTTGGCTATCAGTCTAGTATCCGTATTTGACTTTACATGGAGTTTACCACCCAATTTGGCCTGTATTCCCAAGCAAGCCAACTCCAAGATTACCCAATCCCACCATGCCGGGGTGCACTACAAGCCTCACCCTGCCACTGGTCATGGATTCTATGCTGGGTTCTTCTATCTTCACTTGCCAATTGTGAGGGAATCCTGGTTAGTCTCTTACTCCATTTAGAATTATGCTTCAATTCATTGGGTCGCCACGTGTGATCTGAGGTCATGGTCGGGGAGCCAAAGCTCAGGCAGCCAGCTTCAGGGCCAGGGCAGCTTGAAGGGGTTTGGCCCAGCCCAACGCATCTGACACAGCTGTGCGTGCGCTGTGCCGTTCTGCACCAAAGAACGCCTATAAAGGGGTTGGCCATTGGACGCAGTCGCAAGACCTGCACTCCAGGCCTGTTCCATGTAGGCAAACGTGGGGCACCACAGACAGCCACACGTGGCATGGCCAACTGCCCTGGGGTAGGGGAAAGTGCATCTGTTTTTTAAGCTGCCGCCGCCGCCACCACCACCACCAGAGCACACTGTGCACCTGGCACTCCCAACCGCACAGTGTTGCGAAATAGGGAGGCCAGGATGCTCCAGCAACAAGCCTCTGTCCCAGGTCCAGGGATTCTGTAATGGTGTTGATGGGGGTCTGATCTTAGGGGGACAAAGGGAACAGGGAACCTGCAACAGCCCCAACCGTGCACCCAGGGAGTGTCCCACAGAGCAATTGAAATTCAAGCGATCCTCAGCCACAGGGGGAATCCAGGGCCACGAGGTGCATTCGTAGTGTTGATCAATCTGTCCTTCAATTCACACTGATTCTTGCAGTTAGCTGGTTTCTTCATTGACGCACAAGCTGAGTGATCCACAACCAGGAGCGACGGGAAACCTTTTGGAGTGCAGGAGGGGTTGGGAAGAGACAGCCCTACCTGTCCCACCCACACATTCAGTGAAACAGCATGGCACCCGGTCTAGCTTCCCCACTTGGGAGTCAGCCAAGACCATTGTGGTTTTAAAAGGTACAGGTTCCAGGCACTCAGCCCAGGAAACCCGCCCACCATCTTCTTCAGCAGCGCAACTGGGGCTTCCCATGGTGACACGGGCAGGCAGCTCCATTGCCGGCCCACCAGACCAATCTGATCATCCTTCCACAACCATATCATCCCACTCCCCTTCTGGGGAGTAGGAGATGAGGCCCAGAGACAGGCAGGGTAAGGATTGTGTGGGACCGCTAGGGCCTTCAAACCCCAGCACAGCCACACAGGACCAAGCTCCAGGTACCTGCTCACAAGGGTATGTCTCCCGCTGTACCAGCAAGCATGGCCATCACTCACCCACAGCGGTGGCCATCCAGAACCTCAACACCCACCCGTGGAGTGGTCCTGGCTGTGACATGGCTCAGAGGTTGGCCAGCGTGGCAAGCTCACGTCCACCTGGTGGGGCATCCTTTGAGAACAGCCAGGTTTGCCTCTGCTCCTGGATGCACCCACTTGGGACTTTCTGACTTTGGTGCCCCCACCAACATCCTTCCGCTAGTAGGTCAGAGAGAGGAATGCACCCGGCCAGCACAGCATCTCTGGGGCCAGCTCAGCAAGGAGGGGGGTCCATTCAGGGATCCCTCGACAGTGCATGGTTGGGGTCCTCCCAGCAGGTTAACCCAACCCTGCCAGACGTTCCTGTCCATCTGCTGGGTCGCGGACCACTCCGGTGGAAGGGATCCCACTCTCTGGCACCTGGACCCCTATATGCCCCAGCCAAAGACCAATCCACTGACCAGACCATGTCACAAGGGGCACTCTGTGGTGTGGGTATGCATGTCTGCGACGAAAAAGCTGCTCCACCATTGATGATCCTTCCTCAGGTTCATGTACAGAAACCTTGTTGTGACTTTTACTTCCTCTGCATAATCAAATTTAATGCTCTTGTCTGCACTGCACCAGGATCATAACCCCAGTAGGACCAAGCCAGAGACCTCAGGGAACCATCCAATCAGTTATAGTGACAGGCAGTGTGTACAAAGGTCAGGGACTTAATCAACACAAGCTTATGACCTGCCCTTACTGGGAATTCCTAGTTCATTTCATATTGTTGCAAACCGCAATCCATATCACAAACGGGGTTCAGCGGGTTACCCGCACCTGTAGGCAAAGGGTGGACACACACTGATCCATTCAGTGTGCTGCATGTGCAGACCCAGACATCTGACAGCATCACAGACGTGTAGTTCAGTCTTGTGTGGCTGAATGCCACTTGTCCCACTAAGAGGAGAAACACCACTGTGGGTCACATCAGTAGTTGCCATGGGGGAGTCTTGTTCATTATTGGAATTAACCAGACAAATGGCTCAACCAACTATGAACAGACATGCACCACCACCCACATAATCGGGACAGAGCAACCAATCTATCAAGCCTTTCTGTTTACAGCCCAGGTGGGGTATCTCCTAGCAGTGCCCTTCCATCTATTCCTTTCGGTTTCAGCTTTGCAATCATACTCTCCTCAGTACCCAAAGAATTTGGTTTCCTTGAGGCTGCTTGACCAGTCATTGCGCTTGCAGATGAGAGCCACAAACATTAAGAAGCCCTCCCTGAGTGGACATACCATTGACACGGTCCCAAGGCAGGTGGAAAGCCAGTGCTTGAAACAACAGCTGGGTCCAGTCAAGCAGTCCAACCCTAGATGGACAAAGTACATCAAATCAGTCCCATGGAGTGCAGGGAGGCACACGGGCATGCCCCCCTGTCATCCACATGCAAGTCAACTGAGATTCTTCTGTCAGCCAGGCACCCTGCTGGCCAGAACAAAGTTGGCCTCTTGGAAAAGCAACATAGGCTTGTCCCCTTCCCGTGTGGCCCTCTTCCATTTCCAACAGAGCGCAGACAGCAGCTACAAAAGCTGTGGCGCCGATACCCGCCACTGCAGCAGCAATCAGGTCAGTGGGAATTGGTGGGTGTGTAGAAAATTAGTGTTGGGTAGGTGGCGGGGAGATGGCAGACGGGGAAACCGGCTGTTAGAAAAGATTTCTTAATTGTAGGTAATTTTCCTTCCATGTGGCAACCCCTAAACTTTTTGCTGTTGTTTTTCACCATGATCTAGACTTTGCCAGAGAAGTGCAGCCTTCTGCCGCACTCCTCTGGGCTTTCGCTCCATTCTTACGGGGAAGCTGACATGCCCTTAAGACAGTCAGTACCGGGAAACGTTGTTTTCCGTAGTTCTTTTATCAGGTTGCAGCTTTCGAGCAACATGACACAAGAGGGCACTGTAAGCTAAGTTACTGTTCTCTTGGGTCTCTAGTCACTCTACAGGCCCTAGACACTCTCTTTGGATTTTTAACGAACGGTGCAAGTGAATAAGGGACGGGATTGGTGGCAGCGATCGTTTCTTTGTGTTTTGAGCTCCTTTTGGCTGTTTAAGCACGTTTCTCGCGCTTAGCCAAAAATGGTGGCCTGGCTTCCAAAATGGCCAGACCACGAGGCTCTTTGTCCTGCCCACTGACCGTCTTGCCCCCTTAACCTTCCCCAGGTCGAGCCGACCCGGGGCCTTCCTTATTTGGGCATGTACTTTCCCGCGAAACACAGATGCTTTCGCAGGCTTCTACAGGCCTTGTGTGTGCCTTCAGGATGTGGGCTGGGATGTCTGGTCCCAATACACATCCTGGGTGCCAGAGAGTCTAGTGTGTCTTGAATGCCTTGGACCACTGTGGTCCGTGATAGATCCACGTATGGTGTGAGTGTTTTGTGAGCAGATCTCCCATTGGGTCCTCTCCGTTTTGTAACTCTGGGTAAGAGGAGGCTGGAAACACCACTACCAGGTCGATCTCCTGAGTTCTCACGAACGACGGATACAGGAGCCAAGTATCCTGCAACTACGAGGCTGAACCGAGGAATCGCTGGTGACCCGCTGAAGGACTGCTCCTCTGCACTGCTGTCGCTGTGTGAAACCATTCTGCCTCTGATCGAACGAGAAGGCCTGTACTGGTACTTTGACCCTTTGGAATAGTGGGAACAACTATTCTCGGCATCTTCATCATCTCCTGCACGTAAGCCTTCGGAAGCGTCTCTGGGCCATCCAGTGGACTGACCAGCCTACACCGGAGTCTTGCTCTGTTACCGCCGTCAGGTTGTGTTGTATTCCGAGTCCTTAGCACTCTCACACGATTCACACACTTGGCATTCCCAGGTCTGAAGTGAGAAGTGTGCCTTGGGCTGAAATACACACGGCCGCTCCGTTGCCCTGCTGTGGTAACAATCTGTGCGGGTTCCCTGCGTTTGGGACATCCTCAACTCTAACTTCTGCTGCCGCGGAATCTACACGATGCCGAGACGTCCCCTGCTCGCATCTGAACCTGCCAGCACTGAAACTGACGCGGAGAAGCCTGGGTCTGCCTGCATCGGGGACCGGTGAGTAGCAATGCTAGGAACTGGACGCCCTCCTGCAGTAGCCCGTAGCTTTTCCTCGCTGTGTTAAACAGCACACCTTTTTCACACTCGCGCTCTGCTTCTGCCCGCAAGTGGAGGTCGCGCTTGAGTAGTGGAGATCTGTTCGCCCTCCTTTGTTCAACACTCTGAACTGCCTGACTTCCTTGAAGAGACTCCCCTTGGCCCATCGGCACCAGCGTGTGCAGGTACTTTTGAGCACAAGGCTCCACTCTTCGTAGGGCTCGGACTTCCTTCTAGTTAGGTGACGTCTGAAGGCGAACTGGGTCTAAACGATTACTTGCACTGCCTGTTTTCCTCCCCATCTAGGTGGTCTGCATATTTCGTGCTTCTAACTCTTTAGACCCTTCGGTAATTGTATATATATTGTATTTGATTGTGATGTGTTGGTTTACTTGAGTTTTATCGTGATTCTTTACTATGGTCAATATTACAAAGGCCTTATAATAAACGTGTCTATATTTTTAATATAACACCTGCTTGGAGTAATTTGTAAGCGTCCCTGCTTTGTGTGCTCATTGCGGGCTTTCAGTCACCCTCACCCCTCTTGAGACCTAGTCTTGACCGCCGCGATCGCTACCTTGATTGGTCTGGCTTGTCCAGAGGTTACCCTGTTCCAAGAAACCAGGCTGGCCTACTGAACCTCTGCCCCTCCAGGACAGAGTTCAGAAATCCATCTTAACACTGGCCATCAGGCAGCTTGGAACGAGGGCTGAGGTTAGCAGTTTCAGCTCGCGTTCCGTTCATCCTGATTGTCTGGCTCCCCCACCCAGGGTGCTAATGTAAAATAAAAGACGCAGTGATGGTAGGTAACAAAAGTGTACATTTGTTGATCAGTGCCTGTTATATTTGCCCCCAATAAATACACAGACACACAGGTATTGTATAATGACTCCTCTTTATTTCATTGTTGTGTACTCTCCAAGCTCAAATCTGCAGTTCCTGTGTGCTCCTGTCCTCTTCCCCAACTCTGTCGTTGGCCGCATCATAAAATGGGTAAGGCACAAACATGATGTGACCTTGCTGTGAGCTTTGCTCTGCTGCCCTCACACTCACTCATTCACCCACCACCATATTCTCATTGATTCGCCCATAACCAAAACCAATTATCAACCCTTTGCTTAATTATTCAATATTTCATTTATCCATGTTGCACATCTGTATATCTTTTCTTCCTCACACTATGGCATGCCCTCGACATTCGTTCATTCATTCTTCTTTCAAATTCTTCACACATACCTTCATAATCATTAATCGCACGTCCTCCTCACTCACATTCTTTCATCAATCGTCAAATTCGTATTCGTTCAACCACCACTCATGCAGCCCTTCTCCCTTCTATGCACTTCCCGTAGACGTATCCCCCACATTTGCCTAAGTTTGTCTGTGTGCATCCGTGTGTTCAACATACAGCAGACATGCCTATTGGTTTTGTCTGTGCTTATTTTTATCATTGACGTTACAGCAATGACTTGACTTGATATTCGTTTATAATATGTGCCTTACTTGGACTCCTGCTTTATATTCCTTTCAATGTAAATTGAGTCTGATTACATAGTATCCCTTTGACCTTCGCGGCATTAATTGCCCACCAGACACCGGGAACGTTTATCTCAGATTTGATTTTACTGTAAGGACATTATTGAAGTCCTGCCTGGTGGGATAATTTATTTCGAACTAATTGATAGGCCTGAAATAAAAAAAAGTTACACCTTAACCTCAATAATGAAGGTATTCATTTTAATTGTCACTCTCCTTTTGACAAGCGAACAGAAAATGCCAAGCAAATGTTACAGCATATTTTAGAGCCTGGATACTTAACATTTTCAAACGATTTTGAAACGTTTATGTTCATGATCTCGTCCACCTTTATGAAGAAAAAAAAATCTGTCATAGACATGAGATTATTTCAAAGTTCCTGGCTCTAACATACACAACTTTGGGTTATGTATTATCTATTGGCCTTTGCAGCAACTTTCTTGTCTCTAATTGCCATTCGGTTTTTAGAATATTAACTTTATGTTAACATGTATTAGGAGCAGGAGCAGTGATTAAACATAACACCATGGGTTTTCTTGAGCTCAAAATGGGGGTTCCTAGCTTCAGAATAAACCTCGCCTACTTCTGGTGAATTCATTACTTTGCAGATGGTGAACAAGATGCAATAGTCATGCAATGGAAATAGAAGACAGACTCTGCAGGACCTTTGGATCACTGCTTGGAATGTCAGCATGTGCATAGAGGCGCATCTATATTAAGCAATAAAGCATGTGAAGTGGCCTCTACTGTATTTAATAGTGCAATATGTTATGCAGTAAAATGTCACGAAACAATATCAAACATAATCATAGCTCTCAACCATTTGTGTTGCAAAAGCGGGTGAAATCACCCGATTTTGTTTTTGGCGGGTGAGACGCCCATTGGAATGAATAGGGCGTGCAGGGGGCTTGGCGGGTGAGTCAGCCCTTTACAAGGCGGGTGACACCCGCCAAAAGCATGTGAGTTGAGAGCTATGCATAATTGAACATATATGTAGCCCAAGGTGTCAATGGCATTTACCTTAACCATTCTCAAAGCTTGCAGAAACAAACTACCTGAACCTTATGCCACCTCAACACTTGGAAGGGAAAAGCCAGCGCCACAGTACTCCTCAAAATGTCTTGTGGCATAGACTGCAAACGGTGGTTTCTCTAGGGTGGTGCCAGGAGCAGCAACTGCATACATGCCAACCCTCCCGATTTAGGTTGCCAGGCTCACGATTATTGTCTCACGATTTAACTGACTAAATCTCCCTCCCAGCTGCATGGAAATGTTGTTGGCATGTATGCATCTGCTTCCCCTACATAATGTTGTGCCCCCCAAAACCCAGGAGGCAGGTGTGGGCTCAGGTTGCTGCACTTGCTGCCTCTCTATGGTGAAAGACAGCATAGATCAGAAGAGGAATGCTCTTCCGGGCTGACGCCTTGGGATCAACGCAATACCAGGTATTGGGCTCTTGCTGTGGCTGTTGGGGGCAGGATGCCAGGTATGGGCCTTACAGTCTTGGTGATAGGGGGTAGGATGTCAGGTATATGGTGTGTGCTCTGGGTGGTGAGGGGCAGGATGCCAGGTATTGGGCTCCTGCCCTCGGTGGTAGGGGGCAGGATGCTAGGTTTAGGGCTGCTGCTCTGGCTATTGGGGGACAGGATGCCAGGCATGGGGCTTGCATTCTTGGTGGTAGGGGGTAGGTTGCCAGGTATTGGTCTCCTGCTCTGGGTGGTCATGGGCAGGAGGCTAGGTATGGGGCTTGCAGTCGTGGTGGTAGGGGGTAGGATGCCAGGTATTGGTCTCCTGCTCTGGGTGGTTATGGGCAGGAGGCTAGGTATGGGGCTTGCAGTCTTGATGGTAGGGGGTAGGATTCCAGGTATAGAGTGCGTGCTCTGTTTGGTGGAGGGCAGGATTCCAGGCATGCAGCTTGTGCTCTGGGTGGAGGGGGTGCAGGATGCCAGGGATGGGGCTTCTGCTCTGGTTGTTGGGGGACAGGGTGCCAGGTATGGGCATTGCAGTCTTGGTGGTAGGGGGTAAGATACCAGGTATAGGGTGTGTGCTCTGGGTGGTTGGGGGCCGAAGGCCAGGAATTGCGCTCCTGCTCTGGGTGGTCAGGGGCAGGAGGCT
Organism: Ambystoma mexicanum; assembly: GCF_040938575.1. Lineage (NCBI taxonomy): Eukaryota > Metazoa > Chordata > Amphibia > Caudata > Ambystomatidae > Ambystoma > Ambystoma mexicanum. The sequence continues at coordinate 73,867,433 of NC_090933.1, forward strand.
AGATATGTGGCTTGCAGTCTCGGTCGTAGGGAGTAGGATGCCAAGTATAGGGCTTGTGCTCTGGGTGGTGGGGGTCAGGATTCCAGGCATGGGGCTTGTGCTCTAGGTGGAGGTGGGCAGCTTACCTTGTATGGTGTGTCTGCTCTGGCTGTTGGGGGACAAGATTCCATGGATGGGGCTTGCAGTCTTGGTGTTAGGAGTAGGATCCCAAGTTTAGAGCTTGTGGTCTGGGTGGTGGGGGCTGGATGCCGTGCATGGGGTTTATGCTCTGGTCAGAGATACAATGCTCCTACCTTGGCTGTTGGGGGACAGGATGCCAGGTATGAGGCTTGCAGTCTTCGTGTTAGGGGGTAGGATGCCAGGTATAGGACTTGTGCTCTTGTTGGTGAGGGCAGGATGGCAGGTATTGGGTTCCTGCTCTGGGAGGTAGGGGGACAGGATGCCAGGTATGGAGATTGCATCCTTGGTGGTAGGGGGTAGGATGAAAGGTGTAGGACGTGCTCTGGATGGAGCGGGGCAGGATGACAGGTATGGGACTCCTGCTTGGGGCGGCAGGGGGTGGCGGTAGGATGCCAGGCATGGGTCTCCTACTCTGGGTGGAGGTGGGCAGGCTGCCAGATATAGGGCTTGTGCTCTGGGTGGTGACAGGGAGAATGCCAGGTATTGGTCTCCTTCGCTGGCTGTTGGGGGCCAGAATGCCATGTATGGGACTCCTGCTGTGCTGTTGGGGGCCAGGATGCCAGGTATGGGGATCCTGTTCCAGGTGGTGGGGTCCAAGTTGCCAGGTATGGGGCTTGTGCTCTGGGTGGAGGGGGCATGATGCCAAGTATGGGGCTCCTGCTCCAGCTGTTAGGGGATAGGATGCCAGGTATGGGGCTTGTGCTCTGAGCAAAGCGGGGGGGCAGAATGGCAGTTATGGGGCTCGTGCTGTTGGTGAAGAGGGCAGGATGCCATTCATGGGGCTTGTGCTCTGGGTGGTGAGAGTAGGATTCCAGATATTGGGCTCCTGCTCTGAGTGGTAGGGGAGAGGATGCCAGGTATAGGGCTTGCAGTCTTGGTGGTAGGGGGTAGGATGTCAGGTATAGGGCTTGTGCTTTGGGTGGTGAGGGTCAGGATGCAATTTATGGGACCCCCGGCTGTGTCTGTTGGGGGCCAAGATGCCAGGTTATGGGGCTTGCAGTCTTGGTGGTAGAGGGTAGGATTGTAGTATAGGACTTCTGCTCTGGGTGGTGACTACCAGGATGCCAGGTATTGGGCTCCTGCTCTGAGTAGTAGGGGGCAGGATGCTAGGTATGGGCCTTGCAGTCTTGGTGGTGGGGGGCAGTATGCCAGGCATGGTACTCCTGCTCTGCCTGTTTGGGGATGGGATGCCAGGAATGTGTCTTGTGGTCTTAGTGATAGGGTTAGGGTGCCAGAGTTAGAGCTTGTTCTATGGGTGGTGGGGGGCAGGATGCCATGTATTGTCACGACTTGATTGAGGGCTCACCTGTTTCGGCTTTGTAAACTTCTTTCTTGATGGGTCTGGCTGCCCGCGTTTCTTGCAGGTGCGGGTTTCGTGGAGGTAAGGACGGGCTTCTTCGGACGCCACACTGTCAATGGAACTCATTACGACCCAGGCGGAGGACCATGGTGCTATTAGCACCATGGTCCATGCCGGTGTCCGCCATGGCGGAATGGGGAATTACCACCCCATTCCATGGTTGGCGGGGCGGTAATTCCCCATGCCGCCATGGCCCTTCCCCATTCCCATTTTTGCCCCATAGGGCTCAATGGGAATGGGGAAGGCGCTAAGTACGGCACCGTACTTAGCACCAAGGTTCCTTTGCGGGTCCCTACTTTAATGGCTGGTAAAACCAACCGTTAAGGTCGGGTCCCGCAAAGGGACCTCGTAATTAGGTGCTAATAGGTTAACGGCGCCGCAGCATTTTACGGTGCCGTTAACCCATTAGCGCCTGGGTCGTAATGAGGCCCAATGTCTGGAAGGTTCAGGAATTCCTGGGTGGATGTAAGCGGTCCGAGGGCAACCGCAAGAGCAGTTCTGGAAGGAGGGCCGGGGAAGTGGTGATTCGCAGCCGCAATCGATGTCCGGTATGTTCCAGGAGTCCTGGGTGGAGGTAAGCGGTCCGGGGGAGACCGCAAGAGCAGTCCTGAATGGAGGACCACGGAAGTAGTAAGCAGCAGCCGCAGTCGATGTAGGATATGCTCCGGAATCCTGGGTGGAGGTAAGCGGTCCGAGAGAAACCACAAGAGCAGTACCGAATGGAGGACCGCGGAAGTAGTGGGTAGCAGCTGCAGTCAATGTTCGATATGCTCCGGGAGTCCTGGGTGGAGGTAAACGGTCCGAGGGCAAACTGCAATAGTAGTCCTGGAAGGAGGGCCGTGAAGACAGACAGACTCGGCCACGGAGAGCAAGGAAGGCACAATCCTAGGAGCGAGCACAAGGAACAACACTCGAGTAAGGAATTGTGAGCTCATTGACACGCACCGATCCGCAGGGGCACGGCGCTTATCTAGGCTGGCTAGTAACTACACCGTTGATCAAGGAGCGGCGCCCGCCATGTTGGGAGGGTGTTGGGTGTGTTCTGGTATGCTGTTGAATGGACCAAGAGGTCCAAAGGGGGCGGTAGCGAGGATTCATGACATGTATGGGACTTGCAGTATTGGTCGTAGGAGGTAGGATGCCATGTATAGGGTTTGTGCTCTGGGTGGTGGGGGCACGATGCCAGGCATGTGGTATGTGGCTTGAGGTCTTGATGATAGGGGTAGGATGCCAGGTTTAGAGCTTGTTCTCTTGGTGGTGGGGGGCAGGATTCCATGTATGGGGCTCCTGCTCTGGCTGTTGGGAGGCAGGATGCCAGTTACTGGCTTGCAGTCTTGGTGGTAGGGGGTAGGGTGCCAGGCATAGGGCTTGTGCTCTGGATGGTGAGGGGCAGGGTGCCACGTATTGGCCTCCAGCTCTGGATGGTAGGGAGCAGGATGCCAGGTATGGGGCTTCTGCTCTGGCTGTTTTGGGGTTGGGATGCCAAGAATGTGGCTTGCATTCCTGGTGGTAGGGGGTAGGATGCCAGGTATATGCCTTGTTCTCTGGATGGAGGAGGGCAGTACATCAAGTATGAGTCTTGTGCTCTGGATGTAGGTGGAAGGATGGCAGGTATGGGGATTGTGCTCTGGGGTGTGGAGGGCAGAATTCCAGATATGGGGCTTGTAGTCTTGCCAGTAGGGGGCTAAATGCCAGGTATTGTGTTTGTGCTCTGGGTGGTGGGGATGGTTCCATGTGGTAATGTCCCCGCAAAAATGTCACCATACAAGAATGGCGCTGTTTTTTTGTGGCGACATTATCATATGGAACCTGCGGGGAACATCCCTGCAACCCCTAATTTTTTTTTAAATGGAGCGGGGGTCAACCGCGCAAACCCGCTCCCATTTACACCATATAATATGCCCATAGATAATGTAGCCTATGCCGTTTCCCCATGTATGGTGACATTATTTTTTGGGATAATATTACCTGATACCATGGGGAAAAGGTTGCTGGGCATGGGGCTTGCAATCTTGGTGGTGGAGGGGAAGGTTGGCAGGTATGGGGCTCTCAATCTTGGTGGTGGGTTGGGCAGGATGGCACATATAGGGCTTGTACAGTGGGTGGTGGAAGACAAGGTGCCAGGAATGGGGCTTGCATTCTGGTTGGTGGCGGCGTGGGATCATTTAAGTTTGGAGTTATGGGGCTACACCTTACATATGGTGACTCTATCAACCATCAACTGGCATTAATGGGGCATTTGAAGCTCTACTTACATCACAGCATGTCATGCTGGGGCAGGGTTGAGCAAGAATGGCATGGCACTGTTGAACTGGCATTATTTTGACTGTGATTAAGTAGAGTTGTTTTTAACTGGCAAATCTATGCTTAACGGGCAGGCTGGCACATTGCTCTCAAGACTGCAGTTTTTAAGAGAACCATGGTGTATTTAAACAGTACCACAGTAGGTTGGCAGATTTATTAGCAACTCCCTGTAATAGCCGGAGGGGTCACCCTGAAATGACAGCACATTGCAGCATGTGAGCAACACTAAGGTGTACATCAAAGTAACCTGCCATTTTAGTGGTAACACCTTGCAACTAATGCTGTAATATTCTGGCACTTTCAATCCTGTGCATTGCATGATATCCTGGCAAAATATTAAAACTGGTGTCATTTATGGTGACCTATGATGCATAGTTCTCACTCATGAACGTGGCAAGGGCGTGAGAAAACACCCAATACGTTTTTGGTAGTTGAGGGGCCATTGAAGTGTATGGGCGTGAATGGGGCTTGACGGATGATTCAGCGGATTCCAAGGCGAGTGACACCTGGCAAGAGCATGTGAAATAAGACGTATGCATGATGCATAATTGCATCGTGCTTACAGTTAACGTGCTGAAATTAGCAGTATTAGAATATTAAATGTTGCTACAAAAGTGCTATCCAACTTTCCCCGTTGTTCTGTACAAATGTACCATTTCTACATCCTGCGATTTACTTTGGGCTACTTCACCCATGTGAATCTGCGGAAAACATCACATACTCCATTTTTAGGTGGCCTCCCAACATTTGCTGGTGGCCTCTTCTGTGCACCCCGGCCCCTGCCCTAAATTTGATTCCTCGAGATGCCACTGGCTCCAAAACGGGAATGAGCAAGGAAGACATCCAGGAAGATACAGGAACCAAACCGGAACCACCAGGGCAAATACCTAGCCAGAAGCCATGTGTCAAGGAGTAAGCTGAAAGAGTGAATGGGAGTGGAAAGCAGAAACAAGGGAGCAATATGTGTAGGGGGTGAAAAACACAAATAGAGAATGACAAATGGGCATCGCTACGAGTTTGGCATAACTTTGGCAGTAAATCCACCAAATTACTGCCAAACTCAATTAGCGTTACTGACACGTGTGCCGTGGAGTTACCCATTTTTGGAGTCCTGTGTCCACAGTAGTCCATGGGGATTTTTGGCAGATTTACAACCGGTGGAATTATCGCACATTAAACCTGCGATTAGTGAAGGTAAAGTGATGGATTTACCTCCAGCAACAAACTGGTTTCCCTTGCTACCCCTAAAAAAACCCAAAAAACATGTTTTCTTAAAAAAAACAGAAGCTCCTGGTCTGGGGCCAGTGCCAAGTGGCTCTTTGGTTCTGTAGTGGCAGACTTTCTTGTTGAGGCCTCTCATAAAACAGGGGGTTCCACGAGTGTATCACTTTGAGCAGTGACCCAAAAAAAGAAATAATAGGAATAAAATATAATTTGTCTTTCTGGAATTCTATACAATAATTGTTAGACTCATTAAAGGTTTATTTCGGGCACACTTCAGGGGGTGAGTAACTGATTTAGTCTGTTCTTAAACATCTAAAATTCACAATGCAGACAAAAACTTCCAAAAAGCATTTAGAATACAATAAGCGTCCATTTCGGACTATGTATTTTGCTTTTGTAAGTTGCAGTTATAGCATGTTTTTTTCTGCCATTGTCTCTGTTATGATCATCACAAGACATTCCATCCTGGTGTCCTCGGGCACTTGACAAAATCCTTGTGCCTAAAACCTTGTGTACAGTGTAGAATTGTTTGACCATAGCACATAAAGTGGCCCTTGATTTCATTATGCCACTCTTAATGCTTTGTTGTAATTTGTCTATCTTTCCTATCTCAGTGGCATGCTGTTCAGGATGTTTGTTTGCATGCATGAGGTAACGAGTGCCCAAAGTACGGGATGCCGTGTGAGAGCGCTGCTTTCCCTGCGCTACTCTAAATTCTTAAATACACAGTTATGAACCCTCCCAATGGTATGTATTTTTCCAACCTCTGAAGCGTGAGAAGTAGATCCACGCAGGCTTGAGATGTAGCCAACTTTGCACCAGAGCTGCAGATTAACTTGTCTGCTGTTAAAACTCAGTTACCAGTTTAATGGTATCCACTACAAAGTGTAATTTGCTTTCTGACTTTGAGAACATACAGACATGTAATTGCTCATTTTACTATAGCCGATAGGTAAGATAGCTGAGTGGGTTGAGCGTTCGCTGCTGCGATGTGTGCGTGATCTGCAGAACGCAGGGTCGAATCCCGGCAGGGACAACTCAGCCTTTCATCCTTCTGCGGTTGATAAATGATTACCAACACAGGTTGGGTGATATTGTATGTATATTTTTTCTATATAAAGCGCTTAAGCATAAGTGCTATATAATACCAAATCATTATCATTTGGCCTTGGAAGTCTGCTTCCATTCACAGTAATATGGGCCTATACACACTAACGATACATATGGTGATCCATTCTTGTATGAAATGTATATCACATTGCAGTGATAGTGTAACCATATTTTTTCGTAGTGTACTCCGGAAAACAATGTTATGTGATGGCACTTCCTGTTTGGTCAATCAGTGAAAGGTCGTGTTCCACTGCTTCGTTTGAAGTCACTTTCGGGTGGGGCCAAATGACATCACTTGCTGTAATGTCATCAGAACTCAAGGGTCGTGTGATGTCACTTCCGCTACCCCTGGCATTTCGGTGAAATGACAATCCTTGGGTGAATCCTTCTCTTTTCCTCTGAGAATCAACAGATTTACCATGCAGTCATACCGGCAGCAGTAAATCCCACCAAAAATTATAATTTGGCGGTGCAGGATAGGTGAAGACAGCAGAATTACTGTCACTTTTTTCCTGCGCCGCAAACCTTGTAATGAGGTCCAATATGTCTTTAGGCCTAACACCCGAGGTGACCATAAGGGAGACGACACCAAAAGGGTTTTTATTAAGTAAATTATAGGAACAGATGTTCAGTACAGCTATGCAAGACCAACAGTAAGTGGGTAACCAACAGACAGAACAGGTTGGGCTGATTGGGGAGTGGGCCAACAGAAATATATCCACCTTCTATTCCCCACGTCTCCCCAAGAAGTAGGGGCTCTGTCCCGAAGTTCCGTAAAGTTTAAACGCGGTGCTCCAGGATCCAAGTTTAATGAAAAGTTCCAAAGTACAGGTGCTCCTTGCGTCAAACTCCAAGAAACGTCTTAGAACGAAACAATCGTTGTTCAATGGTGGTTTCAGGAGTCTCTATACCTCAGGTATCCTTGTGCGCTCGCCACACCGTGGGTCACAGACGATACATCCGGGCGGCCATCGGTCCTGTGGTCTAGGGGTTTGGAATCCGGCCTGTCCTGGATGGACCTGGATTCCAGCTGGTTCTGGCATGACTGGATGGAGGCAGATTGAGAAGGCCCTACTCTTGGCTGCCCCTTCAGAAGCCCCGTTGGTTCTTGGTTCTCGCACCCTTTCTCTTGAGCACCTTCCTCGCTATTTGCTGTATTCCTCTGTCCCTCTGTCCCTCTGTCCTTCTGTCCTTCGTGGCCCTTCTGGATACCTCCTTCAGCACGCTCTATTTCATATTCTGCTTTGAAAACGTTATTTCGGCATTACCAGCATAAAAGGTATACAGCATCAATCACAACAATATACCAACAGCCAAAGACGTAACAGGCAATGAAATGGGCAGGTAAAATAATACAAACATTAAAAATCACATTAAGGAAAAACGGATGAAAAAATCTATTTTTTGGCACCGCCAGGCCCTACTTCTTCCTCTAGCCACTCAATCTCTTTGGCCCTCTGAGCCCCACCAGTCTCCACGTCTTGCACTCTCGGTTGGCTCCTCTGAGATCAACCCTCCTTCCGTCTCCACTCTATCATTTCTTCACTCCTTCACGTACCCCTCCCCTCCTCCGACACGTCATCATTTCTTTGCCCACCACCCTCTTCCTCCTTGGCATTACTGAGCTCCTCCAAGCACAACTCTCCTTGTCTCTCCACTACGGCACTGCTCGCCTTTGTGCACCACTCTCCTCCTCTACCCATTCTTGCACTTCTTTGCTCCTTGAAGCACTATCCTCCTCTTGTCTCTACTCTGACCCTTTTTGACCACCTTCGTCCTTTCTCCACTCTGGCACTTCTACACTCCGTTGAGCACCACTCTCTTTCTCGCTCTACTCGCTTGCTGCCGCCCTCAACTTAAATGCCTCCACCAACACCCTCTAGACTATCCACTTAGCTCAGCAGACCTTACTTGACAATAGGCTCACCACCACCTTAAACTCCTTACCTCTTCCTTAAACTCTGCAATTTCCTCGTTAAACTATGCCATTTTCGCCATAACCTCTTCCCCTTAAATTCTGGAACCCCATCCTTAACCTCTTCAATCTGCTCATTGAACTTGTAACCCAATCTGTACACCCTACAACCTCCTTCTTACCCTCCTGTGCCTCCTTTTGACACCCTCCACCTCCTTCTTAGACTCTGCCAGCTCTTTCAACAAATCTCCCACCTCAACCATCTCCAATAAGCTCTCCTCCTCGAGCTGCTCATCCTTCTTCCACCTTACCCTGTTCCTACACTCTCCTCCTCAGGCCCTGTACACCTTCTTCCCAGAGCTCTGCAACTCACTCAATCTCGTCCCTCCTCGTGCTCCTGGCACCATCGTCCTTCCTCCAAGCTCCCACTCACTCAAACTCGTCCTTCCTCCAAGCTCCCACTCACTCAAACTCGTCCCTCCTCGTGCTCCTGCCACCATCGTCCTTCCTCCAAGCTCCCACTCACTCAAACTCGTCCCTCCTCGTGCTCCTGCCACCATCGTCCTTCCTCCAAGCTCCCACTCTGACTGACTGAGTCTGGGTTTAGACAGGGCCTTATCCCCACCGTTAAGCATTTCTTTGGTAAAAGGGGACTCAAGTGTACAGATTTGCTATGCAGAACCTTGGATTTGTAGTTCTATTGGCCTGGGCGGGTCTCCAGTGTCTGCTGGACCACAGCCGCAGGGGGTATGTCTGTCACCTTAGAGTTTCCAACTTCCAGTTCAGGTGTTTAGTTTATATGTTGCTTGGAAGGGCCCAGGGCTACCACATGTTTACCACTTTCTGGATTTAGGAGCGGTTCCTGCACGCAGTGAGTAAAGGCAAGCGCGAGGGAATCCAAGGGCGCTGGTGTGGCTGACTCTGCAGGACCAGTGCTCCTCGGTTTCCTTAAAGGGTCCCCCTTATTTGTCCTATTGATTCTACAGGGATGTGTATCATGGCTGAAGGTATGTTTAGTCTGCCCCTTAAAGGGGCCATGCAATATTTATATATGGGGGAGGCCCATACCCCCAGGTACTATAAATAGAGTAGTTGCTAAATGTGATGCCTTGTGTAGGGAACCTGGGGCCAGGGAGGGTAGGGATTGTGAACTGTGCTTTACCTCCAGGGAGACTATGGGCGTTGTAGTGCCTATGTGACTGGCTCATGCTACACTGCAGGTTTGCGGCGTGGATATCCAGGAAATTTCATGAATGGGTTTGCCATCTTGAATTGTAGAGGGTAGGGATTGTGAACTGTGCTTTACCTCCAGGGAGACTATGGGCGTTGTAGTGCCTATGTGACTGGCTCATGCTACACTGCAGGTTTGCGGCGTGGATATCCAGGAAATTTCATGAATGGGTTTGCCATCTTGAAGCGTAGAGGGTAGGGATTGTGAACTGTGCTTTACCTCCAGGGAGACTATGGGCGTTGTAGTGCCTATGTGACTGGCTCATGCTACACTGCAGGTTTGCGGCGTGGATATCCAGGAAATTTCATGAATGGGTTTGCCATCTTGAAGCGTAGAGGGTAGGGATTGTGAACTGTGCTTTACCTCCAGGGAGACTATGGGCGTTGTAGTGCCTATGTGACTGGCTCATGCTACACTGCAGGTTTGCGGCGTGGATATCCAGGAAATTTCATGAATGGGTTTGCCATCTTGAAGCGTAGAGGGTAGGGATTGTGAACTGTGCTTTACCTCCAGGGAGACTATGGGCGTTGTAGTGCCTATGTGACTGGCTCATGCTACACTGCAGGTTTGCGGCGTGGATATCCAGGAAATTTCATGAATGGGTTTGCCATCTTGAAGCGTAGAGGTTTCCCATGCCCCTAGGGGCGCCTCGCAGTCTATCCTGTGTACCAAGCAGAGGCGTTGTTACATATATCAATTTATGAGCCCTTAAATAGTGTAACCTGACCTGGAAACCCATTTCTTGCCACAGAAGGAGATCCAACAGCTTGTACGGCTGTAATCTGCAGGTCAACAATGGAGGATGTCCTTTCTGGAGGTTCTCGTGGAGGTTCCTGTCTGTCAGTCTGCAGCTTGTGATTAGCAAAACAGCTCAAGAATTGTTTCAGTCATGGTGGTAGCCAGCAAAGCAGCGCAGGGGACACCCAGGAGGCGATGGTGGAGCAGGCCTAGCAACAGGCTCAGCCGGTGGGGCAGTACCAAGGCACCATGAAGGCAGCCCAGCTGACAAAGGCCAGTGGGAGATAACGGATCAGTTATGGGGTGCCTTACCACAACATAAACCACATTACAAATGTTCTCTTAGAGCTTGACAATATTATTCTGGAAACTAAGTTGACACAAAGGTGAAATTTCGAACCTTAATGAAATGCTATCAACGTTTTCAGGTCGCTCCATAAATGCACACCTCAGCACAAAAAATAACATGTAGGGGCTTATTAAATGTTTGGTGGTAGCTTGACGCTAAATCTACCAGCATACCACCGGACAGTAATACCGTTACTGGCACCTGATTTGCCAGTCTCACCGTCAGATTACAGGTGCCAGCAACAGTAAACTAATCCTCATACCATTGAGTCCGTAGGACTCCATATGGGGATTGCCAGTGTTACCAGCACTGTTAATACCACTGCCGGTAATACCAGCTGTTTTTTGCCGGTGGGGTGCCTGACTTACCGCCAGCTCTTGGCTGGAGGTAAATCAGGCCACCCCACCAGCAAACTTGTAGTTTGGCAGCACGGGAAAATGGCAGTAACAGAATTACCGGCACTTATTTCCTGCACCGCCAAACTTGGAATATGCCCCTTTATCTACAGAAGGGTCTAGAAGGTTCCTTCGGGAATGTGAAATGTGTGCCACTTAGTAGGGGATCATTTGTACGTTCATGGCAGTTTTGGTGGGGGCACAGGTGGGACTGGTCTTGTGTCATCAGACTACACCAATAGATGAATACATCCTTATGTTGTCACTCTACAGGGTGTGGCGTGTTGGATTGAAAACATCCTCAAAATGGACTCCAACACAGTTTATAAAATCTTATGCAAGCTTCAGAATCTCTGAAATGTATGGACATATTTTAGTTTCTGATTTCAAAGATATTTTCAGACCTAACAAAAGTGGTCTAGGCAACATTCATTCTGAAATCAATGAAGTTTCAAAAACGTCCATATTCGTAATTGGAAACTAGAGTTGTATTTTCAATTGGTTGATCCACAGGAAGTATAACCTAACAATATGCCATTTGAGCAAGTGCTTCTTTATTTTAACATGTGAAATATATTTCTATACTAGTACTGAACTGTTGAAATGACTAACCTTGAGATATCATATTTATAAAGCATCATTCAGTACGTCACTATATGTAATCAACATCCTTGTTAAAATCATCTTCAGATTCTGCTAACTTTAGTACAGTGTGAAAAACATGATCACATAGTTCATTGTTTCCTCCACCCTAGCACACCTGTGCAAGTTAGGTTGCTTGCTAAAAATGCACATGGTGGAGTGCATCCATTCTTCTCACGCGAACATCTTAGCAACTGCAGAATGCAATCTTGAGGACATGGCATTTCATGGAGAACAGGAGCTATTTCCCTGCCCTCTCTGCTCCGTCCATTTCCAGAGGCAGATGGAATTGTTGGACGTGATTGGTTATTTTGGTCCCAGATCATGACTTGGCAGTTGACTCTTTTCATGGCAGACATCAAAGCAATTACCCAGTTTGTCTGTTTCTTAGAAAACAAAGTCCAGAGACTACTACAAGTGTAGTTCAAACGTCCCGTTTATCCAGGACCTGTTCAGCAATGCTTTCTTGTGATCCAAGTGAATTGAGTGCCATTTAGGGACTGCAGTAAATACTTTCCAGTATGAAATGCATCTTTCCCAGACAAAGTACATATGTAATCAGATCCAGACAAGGTGTGAAATGCGGGAATGCAGAAGCCTTCAAGGAACCTAGTGATAGGCGTTCTTGCCCATTTGTTTACAGGCCCACTTGATCTCAATTTTTAAACACATTTCCTTGCAAGTATATAGGGGATGGGGGGGTTGGGTTTAGGTTCTTAATGATGGCGGGAGGATGTGGGGGAGTTGCAGGGGGGTCTCCCCCTGCATTTTACTTGCAAGGGCATGAGTTAAAAAAAAATGGGCCTCTGCACATTTCCACGGGCAAACATCACATCATAGAACCGTGATAGGAATATCTCTGCAATTGAAATAATGTGTCTTGAAGTGGGCCTGAAGTACGACACGGGAGCGGGCTTGGTGGGTACCTTCATAATGTATGCAAATGCAAATATTCCGCGCTTTGTAGCTTCATTTCCGGTGCCATCACCGGCTCGTAGGATTATCTTTGCATTTGCCTCTCCCTGCCCAATAAGACAGTGTAAAGACTAATGTGAGCAGCCACTTCGCTAAGCCACTTTTTTGGTCATTTGGACTGGAGCATTTTTTGATCTAGGAAAACAGTTAATTAATCTTTGGTGTTAATGTTTGAAAGTAGCGTAGAGGTTTCCCATGCCCCTAGGGGCGCCTCGCAGTCTATCCTGTGTACCAAGCAGAGGCGTTGTTACATATATCAATTTATGAGCCCTTAAATAGTGTAACCTGACCTGGAAACCCATTTCTTGCCACAGAAGGAGATCCAACAGCTTGTACGGCTGTAATCTGCAGGTCAGCAATGGAGGATGTCCTTTCTGGAGGTTCTCGTGGAGGTTCCTGTCTGTCAGTCTGCAGCTTGTGATTAGCAAAACAGCTCAAGAATTGTTTCAGTCATGGTGGTAGCCAGCAAAGCAGCGCAGGGGACACCCAGGAGGCGATGGTGGAGCAGGCCTAGCAACAGGCTCAGCCGGTGGGGCAGTACCAAGGCACCATGAAGGCAGCCCAGCTGACAAAGGCCAGTGGGAGATAACGGATCAGTTATGGGGTGCCTTACCACAACATAAACCACATTACAAATGTTCTCTTAGAGCTTGACAATATTATTCTGGAAACTAAGTTGACACAAAGGTGAAATTTCGAACCTTAATGAAATGCTATCAACGTTTTCAGGTCGCTCCATAAATGCACACCTCAGCACAAAAAATAACATGTAGGGGCTTATTAAATGTTTGGTGGTAGCTTGACGCTAAATCTACCAGCATACCACCGGACAGTAATACCGTTACTGGCACCTGATTTGCCAGTATCACCGTCAGATTACAGGTGCCAGCAACAGTAAACTAATCCTCATACCATTGAGTCCGTAGGACTCCATATGGGGATTGCCAGTGTTACCAGCACTGTTAATACCACTGCCGGTAATACCAGCTGTTTTTTGCCGGTGGGGTGCCTGACTTACCGCCAGCTCTTGGCTGGAGGTAAATCAGGCCACCCCACCAGCAAACTTGTAGTTTGGCAGCACGGGAAAATGGCAGTAACAGAATTACCGGCACTTATTTCCTGCACCGCCAAACTTGGAATATGCCCCTTTATCTACAGAAGGGTCTAGAAGGTTCCTTCGGGAATGTGAAATGTGTGCCACTTAGTAGGGGATCATTTGTACGTTCATGGCAGTTTTGGTGGGGGCACAGGTGGGACTGGTCTTGTGTCATCAGACTACACCAATAGATGAATACATCCTTATGTTGTCACTCTACAGGGTGTGGCGTGTTGGATTGAAAACATCCTCAAAATGGACTCCAACACAGTTTATAAAATCTTATGCAAGCTTCAGAATCTCTGAAATGTATGGACATATTTTAGTTTCTGATTTCAAAGATATTTTCAGACCTAACAAAAGTGGTCTAGGCAACATTCATTCTGAAATCAATGAAGTTTCAAAAACGTCCATATTCGTAATTGGAAACTAGAGTTGTATTTTCAATTGGTTGATCCACAGGAAGTATAACCTAACAATATGCCATTTGAGCAAGTGCTTCTTTATTTTAACATGTGAAATATATTTCTATACTAGTACTGAACTGTTGAAATGACTAACCTTGAGATATCATATTTATAAAGCATCATTCAGTACGTCACTATATGTAATCAACATCCTTGTTAAAATCATCTTCAGATTCTGCTAACTTTAGTACAGTGTGAAAAACATGATCACATAGTTCATTGTTTCCTCCACCCTAGCACACCTGTGCAAGTTAGGTTGCTTGCTAAAAATGCACATGGTGGAGTGCATCCATTCTTCTCACGCGAACATCTTAGCAACTGCAGAATGCAATCTTGAGGACATGGCATTTCATGGAGAACAGGAGCTATTTCCCTGCCCTCTCTGCTCCGTCCATTTCCAGAGGCAGATGGAATTGTTGGACGTGATTGGTTATTTTGGTCCCAGATCATGACTTGGCAGTTGACTCTTTTCATGGCAGACATCAAAGCAATTACCCAGTTTGTCTGTTTCTTAGAAAACAAAGTCCAGAGACTACTACAAGTGTAGTTCAAACGTCCCGTTTATCCAGGACCTGTTCAGCAATGCTTTCTTGTGATCCAAGTGAATTGAGTGCCATTTAGGGACTGCAGTAAATACTTTCCAGTATGAAATGCATCTTTCCCAGACAAAGTACATATGTAATCAGATCCAGACAAGGTGTGAAATGCGGGAATGCAGAAGCCTTCAAGGAACCTAGTGATAGGCGTTCTTGCCCATTTGTTTACAGGCCCACTTGATCTCAATTTTTAAACACATTTCCTTGCAAGTATATAGGGGATGGGGGGGTTGGGTTTAGGTTCTTAATGATGGCGGGAGGATGTGGGGGAGTTGCAGGGGGGTCTCCCCCTGCATTTTACTTGCAAGGGCATGAGTTAAAAAAAAATGGGCCTCTGCACATTTCCACGGGCAAACATCACATCATAGAACCGTGATAGGAATATCTCTGCAATTGAAATAATGTGTCTTGAAGTGGGCCTGAAGTACGACACGGGAGCGGGCTTGGTGGGTACCTTCATAATGTATGCAAATGCAAATATTCCGCGCTTTGTAGCTTCATTTCCGGTGCCATCACCGGCTCGTAGGATTATCTTTGCATTTGCCTCTCCCTGCCCAATAAGACAGTGTAAAGACTAATGTGAGCAGCCACTTCGCTAAGCCACTTTTTTGGTCATTTGGACTGGAGCATTTTTTGATCTAGGAAAACAGTTAATTAATCTTTGGTGTTAATGTTTGAAAGTAGCTAACGCATGGTTTTGTTATTTATCTATCGTTGTGCTGCCCGTGATTTTGTCGTGGGTTGGTGTGATTCCCCGGAGCATCTTTTGTATTCTAATATCTTGATGCGCCTTGAAGCACTTTGAAGCACTTCACTTGTGTATAAGCGCTTTACAAATAAACAATTACAACTGATTGAGTCTTCTTCATATGAGCCAAACACTAAGTCTATTTCATTATTTTCCCAGTACTTCCTTTTAATTGTTTTGGTGAATGCTTCAGCCAGACCTTTGGATGTCTGAAGGTATGTGGACTTATCCAAAGCATGTACAGTGACGCTCCTTTCATGTAGAGTATTGGTTATTGCGGCTGTTAAAGTTGTTTGTTTGCAGTTTGTGCTTCTGCTTTGCAGTGAATTTGAATTTTGAATCATTTGCAACGCACATCTGACAGAAAAAACTGCATCTGAGCGCAGGTAGTAGTAATATGAACTCAAGTACACAGAGGTCAAAAAAGGACTAGGATCTCGATATCAACCATGATGAAACCAATTATTTAAACAGATGTGTTTTCAAGGCCTTCCGGAACTGAGGGAGCAGTGCAGCACTCTTAATCTCCCAAGGTAGGGGAACACCACAGTCTAGGGCCATAAACCGAAAAGCGCCTGTCACCCCTGAAGACACGTCTGAAGGACGGGATCACCAGTAAGAGTTCATCTGAGGCTCGCAGAGAACATTTGCATATAGCGAGTCAGTTTGTCTGCCAGATATCTAGGTGCTAGATTATGCAGGCACTTAAAGACCAGGCAGAGTATCTTACAGTTGAGGATTTCCCGCATAGGAAGCCACTGAAGTGTTCTACGCAGGGGCAAAATCGAAGCAGATTCAGAGGCTTTGAAGATAAGCCGTACCGCCACTTCTGAGCCCTCTGGAGCCGAAGCAGTTTTCTATAAGGGAAACCTACTAGGATGCTGTGGTGGCGGGATCAAGCTCAAGCAGCGCCATCTTAAGCACTTTTGGGGCCCTGGGCACGGACATCTTTGGGGCCCCCCTCCACCAAACCAAAGGAATTAAGTGATCAAGAATATCTGACCCCCCACCCGCCGCAATCACAACCCATAGGTTGATATGCTGCTTCACAGCATTAAAAAATAAGGATGTTTGGATCGGCCACCAGGGGGCGCACGGATGGGTTTACTTTCCGTGTAGGCTCCACGCAAGGGTCCCAAAAAGTGGATTGAGCCCCCACCATGAGACCCCCCCCCGGCTACAATATCGATGGAAATTATCATCGGAGGTGTTCAGGACACACTGGGAGAAAACCCAGACTGAAACTGAGCTTTTTTCGTGGAGAACCCCCTCTGCATGATTGGGCCGCGAAGGCAGAGCAGACCTGCGAGTTCCCGCCACGCCCTCCAGCGATCGCAGAGCCGTGATACGCGCGGAACCAGGGAGAATTCAGCGACGCACACCGCTGCTAGGGCCCACCGACAAGTACAAGCACACAGGTACGCACACCCTCACCTCCGAGAGCCGGGGGCCCTCTCGGGCACCGGGTGTGCCCGTGGGGGGACTGCTGTGGAGCAGGACCAGTTTACGCGGTCTCCGCTGTCGTTTCATATACGAGCGCGTACCCCGGTCAATTTAGAAAGAGACGACCGGCTCCATCCGCTCAAATTGTCCCAGCGGCTCTTCACGTGTGGACTCTCCTCCTGCATCACGAACAGGGAAGGCAGCGGGCCCTCTCCCGAGTCGCAACCTGGCTGGAGGTCTGCACAGAGCACCTGGACCCCGGAGAGATTGAGCAAGCCACTTGGGTCCTATTAAGGTCGCTAGAAGATCTTAACCAGGCTACAACGGTCTGAGTGTTGGGCCCCTGTCTGTCAGGGCATGTGCCCTCCTCGGAACCCACGCATACTCCTAAGCTTACCAGACCCAGGAACAGTACCCCGCACCTCGCCTGGTGTGAGCTGCGCAGGCCTCAAACTGATATCTCTCTTCCTTGGGAACCATCCCAGAGCCTTTTGATGTCCTACACCACAGGAAGCTCCCCAGTTGGATAAAGCAGGAACAGGAAGAACCGAAGGGCACTTATTCACATAAGAGAGGCTATCTGTTATCGGAGCTTTTAACAACATCCCCCGTCACGCTTCGCCACCGGAGGACAAAGCCTGTATACACAGGCATATACTTCTCAATAGACCATTCTGGCGGGGCTATCTATGTATAGCTGAGACCCACCCACCTCACCACTGAGGTCCCGCCACCCATGGACCTTAAGGGCAAATTGGCGAAATATAGGTTTACACCAACCCACGAATCCCTGAGGCCACCCGCCGAGTCCAAGATGTCGACTGCAGGATCTGACGCTGCTGCCACCAAGGCGGATGTTGCTGACCTGCTTACCGAGATGAGAAGCATGAGAGCAGATATAGGCAGCAAAATTGTCAAAATCACACAAAGAATGGACAAAATGGATGACAGCCTGGAACAAGCCGTGCACAACCAAACCTCCCTGAACATGTTGGAGGTCCAAATGGACCACCGCATTGCAGACATAGAACACAAGGAAGAGGAAATACGCCTAAAGGTTGATGATCTCGAAAACACGGAGCGCCGTAACAACATACGTGTGTTCAGCGTTCCCGAAAAGGAAGGCGAAACCGACCTTGACCTAAAACAAACCCTGCACACCATTCTGAAGTTCCTCTTCAGGGATGAATCAGTGGATGAACCCAAAATTGACCGCATCCATAGGGCTGGAGGCAGACCACGAGGCCCGAAATCAGTACTGGCTCGTTTTCACAATTATGCGGACAGAGCTAGGATCCTAGAAAAGGCCAGACACGCTCCACAACTTTCACTGGGCGAAGCGAACATTTCAATCTACCAAGACTTATCATCGCTCACGTTGGCAATGAGGAAGAAATGCTCCCCAATTACAAGGATGCTGAAGGACAAAGGTATCAGGTACCGGTGGGGTTATCCGTTCTCACTCACCTTTGAGTGGGAGGCCTCGACAATAAAACTTGTTTCGGGAAAGGAGTATAGCGGACCTGTTGGGTCCCCAGGGAGAAGGATCCTCCCTTGCTGAATCGAAAGGAGGGGAGGGTGAGTGGCGCACTAAGGGCCCGCGGCGCAGGAGGATTCAGGGATCCAGAAAATTCCGGAGAATGAACAATTCACAGGACATGGAGCATTAACCCAGATTCCAGACTGTCATGTTAAGCAGCACATGGCAAAGGAACAATGGGGTGAGTGGTATGGCTGAAGCTGAGTGCTCGGGCGCCGCCCGGGAGAAAGTGGAGGGTTTTCGGTATGACGGATGGGGAACTCACGCTCAGCATGCGCCAACGGTGCACCCGACCCCAGGGTCAGACTTTAGATCTAATTGTTTAATTTCTGTTACACAAACGACAAACTGGGGCCTGCATGTTTAGGGTGCCTTGGTTGGAAATGTGGGGTAAAATAGACACTGGAATGATGCCTAAGAAGGGGGTCAGAATTAATACTTGTAAGTTGCTTTTGCAGGGTTAAGAATAAACGGTTGGGGGCTCACTGTTAAATATGTTTACATTAGGATAGGACCGCTTGTTTCGTGGTTTCCATTGGTGGTCCGAGACTGACTTGGTGATGTCAACCTGGACGGGTCAGATGCTGAATGTTGGGGGGGAGGGTAGGGAGGGGAGGGAGGAGAGGGTGGGCTGGGAAGAAGGCATATAATCCATCAGAAGATAGACCTGGGAGGCGGAAGAACACAAAATGTGACCATGAAGGGTCAAAGTGCGAACTGGAGGGGTCATCCCTTGGCCTCTTCAGGACTCGCAGAGACCTGATTCACAAGAAATGAACCATATATTGCATTATCAAACACGACACGGACCATGATGCAGACGACATGGTCGCTTAAATACTCACACAACGCTCAAGATGGCACCTATACTCTCTAACGACACACTACGCATATGCACACTTAATGTGAAGGGATTGAACTCCCCCCACGAAACGATCCATGGTGGCCAGAGAATTCAAGAGGTCAAATGTAGATATTCTTTTTCTGCAGGAGACACAATACCAAAGGGGGGAGGAGAGGGTGATTCCATCACATGAGGTAGGCCCTTCCTACTGGAGCTCTGGTATCTCAAAAAAGGCGGGAGTGGGGATTCTAATTCGCAGAGGCTTCTGGATGACGACTCTTGAGACTTGGTCAGACAAGGAAGGAACGGCTCTAGTGGTTGTGGGAAACATTCGAGGCACAATTGTCACCCTTGCCACGCTCTATGCACCTAACCAAGGGCAGAATAGGTTCCTCCACAAAATCACTGACAAGGTTTTTAGCATGGCCAAGGGACACATAGCTCTAGGTGGAGATTTTAATACATGGATGGACAGCTCTGTGGATAGACAGACTAGATCCTATGCACACGACCCACCCACCTCCCGAGATGAAGCTGAAATCAAAATAACCCTTTACCTATATGGCCTCACTGACAGTTGGCGCCATTTGCACCCGCGGATAGAGGCTTCACTTTTCACTCTCTCCCTCATGACACGCTCACACGTATTGACTACATTTTCCTCTCTGATGGCCTCCTGCGAATACTTCGCGCCGCAAATATACACCCCGCGGCATGGTCGGATCACGACATGGTTACGGTGGATATATGCTGGAACGACCTGGCCCCCTAGAATACTAAATGGAGATGTAATGACTCCTTATGGGCTGACTCGGTTTTCAAAGAAACTCTTGAAACTGAGATCGGGCAGTTTTTTGCTACTAATGAAACAGGAGAGATTGGGAAGACGTCCATATGGGAAGCAGCCAAGGCCACTTGGTGGGGGGTGCTCATTAGGGAAGGGGCCCGAAAAAAAAGAGAACTTGCCCTGATAGAAAAGAATATTAGGGAGAAGCTCTCTACAGCCCAAACGTTGGCACAGTCCTCCCCATGTGAGAGACCCAAGTATCTTGCCGAAGCTAAACAGCTCACAGAGTAGCTGAAAATAATTATCGTGGGCAAAACAGCTCAAACCCTACAATACCTCAAACAAAAATATGATGAAAAGGGCGACAAGGCAGACGCCCTTCTGGCGGCTCGTCTCCGAACACAGAAGGCAGAAAGATGGGTTGATCTCATCGAGAGGACTGACGGCACCCTCACAGACACAATAGTAACATCCCCCGAAGGCATACAAGAAGCATTTGCCTTCTTTTATGAAGACTTATATACATGTGACTTTCCCTCCTCCCGAGAGTATTGACACATACCCCAAAGAAGTGCAGATCCTCACGCTCACATCCATGGAGGCCGAATCCTTATATACACCAGTCACAGAAGAGGAAGTCACGGAAGCCATAAAACGCCTAAAGACGGGAAAGGCCCCTGGAGATGATGGTTTCACGCCTGGTTTTTATAAGACATCCTCCGCATTCATCGCCCCCTTCCTTGCATCCTTGTTCAATCACATCTTTGACACAGGCCAAGCCCCCCCGTCCTTCTCTCAAGCCCTGCTCGCTGTCATTCCAAAGGAAGGTAGAGACCCCAAATATTGTAGCTCCTATCGCCCCGTCTCTCTTCTCAACATTGATGCTAAAGTATATGCTAGAGTCATTGCAGCCCGGCTTGAAATGCATTTACCTCGACTAATACACTCCGATCAAGTTGGCTTCGTTATTGGGAGACAGGGCGCGGATACCATGAGGAAAACACTTCATCTATTTCATGAGGCAGGCACAGGGAATGGGAGGCGATCCGTCCCTTCTGTCATTGGATGCCGAGAAGGCCTTTGATAGGGTGTCATGGGACTTCCTAGAAAGGGTTTTGGTCTGGAACAGGCTTGGGCCGAAGCTCCGCCGCGCCATCAAAGCACTGTACACATCCCCCACAACGTCAGTGGCAGTGAACGGAGGCTATTCACGTTGGTTCCCCTTGGAAAGGGGAACAAGGCAAGGCTGCCCACTGTCAGCAATACTATTTGTGCTGTCCCTTGAGCCGCTGGCTCAGAGGTTAAGGAATGATGGTAAAGTTAAGGGAATAATAGGGCCTCATTACACGGATGGCGGTAAGGATTTACCGGTACCGGTAAAATACCGGTACCAGTAAATCCTTACCGCCTTACTACGAGGTCCCTTTACGGGTTGGGGGATTTAACGCCTGCTTTTTGCAGGCGTTAAAAACCAACCCGGAAAGGGACCCAGGGAGCTAATTACGGTACCGCAATTTGCGGTACCGTAATTAGCGCCTTCCCCATTCCCATTGAGCCCTATGGGGCAAAAATGGGAATGGGGAAGGGCAATGGTGGAAGGGGGAATTACCGCCCCGCCAACCTTGGAATGGGGCGGTAATTCCCCTTTCCACCAAGGCGGTGCCAGTATTTTACCGGCATGAACCATCTGTGTAATGAGGCCCATAGTGGGTGATCGTGAGTATAAACTAGGCCTCTACGATTGACGACATCTTACTACATCTAACTGATCCTCTAAATTCTGTCCCAGCTGCGATCGATATAATCGAAGAATATGGCAAACTGGCCGGCCTGAAAATCAACACTGGAAAGTCTATCCTCCTCCCAATTGATAAAAGTAGAGACTCCGAGGCGGAACGCTTTGCCCCTCTAGGAGTAAAGGTCAGCCTCTCCACACTCCGATACCTAAGCATCAATGTTACTCGTGACTTGGATTCCCTATACGAGGCTAACTTCCCCCCTCTATCACTTGTCCTTCAAAACGATATCCAAAGGTGGTCCAGACTCACCATCTCCTGGCTGGGACATTTAAATGCAATAAAAATGGTGATTCTTCCAAATGCTCCCCATCAAAATGCCCCAAGAATACTTTATGGATACTAGAAAGTCCCTTTTAACCTTCCTGTGGCAAAATCAAAAGCCTAGAGTCCCCAGATCTTTGCTCCAGTTTCGAAACGACAATGCAGGGGTAGGCCTCCCGGACATAGAAACATATTATAGGGCAGCCCAGCTGCGTGTCCTTGTTCCGCATGTCAGGCAGCAGTCAGAACCACAATGGAAAGCCTTGGACAATTACCATCTCCGCCCTTTCATTTTGGGTGAATGGCTATGGATCCCGGGTCCCCAGCTATGTAATAGTGTCAAAAATCACCCCATTATTGGAACAATATGGGCAATATGGAAGCCAGGCAAGAGAATGGTGGGAGTTACGACATGGCCCTCCCCGTTGGGACACCTCTGGTCACCAGGGATCCGGGATGCAATCCCAGACCCAGGGAGCTTTGAGACCTTGTATGACGCGGGATTGGAGAGAGCTGGTCAACTCTGGAGAAATGGCACCTTCATCACTATTCATGAGCTTCAGGAGGCACTCGGCATAGGCCCGCCATCGGTCTTCCTCTACCCGAGACTCAAGGGGGTGATGACCAGGGCGATATGGAAAGATCAGCTACAAAGGGACCTCACCCCGTTCGAGAGAATTCTTGACACCTGTACGAACTCTAGAGGTTTAATAAGTGCAATGTACTCGGCGTTGATTGCGGTCGATATTACACCATTCCTCACACTCAAGAACAGTTGGGAATCAGATATGGGCAGGCAGATCTCACAAAACTTATGGCTACAAATTTGTAGACGAACGGCGAAATCATCTATATCTTGCCAATAGAAATTGCATGCCGTCAAGTTGATGTATAGATGGCAGTATGATCCGATCCGGCTGGCTAAAATGTATCAAGGGGTAAGCCCACACTGCTGGAGGGGCTGTGGTAAGCAAGCAGACTATTGGCATATGTGGAGGGATGTGAGGTGGTCCAAGCTTACTGGTCAGAGGTTCTCAGCTGGATCAAGGAATTAGATGATGATGTATGGGAGAAACAACCACTGCTGATTCTGTTCGGCCTGGTTGAAACGGACGACACAACCTTGAAAGCACCCAAAATGATACAAGGCCTTCTTATGGCCGCAAGAGCCTGTCTCACCATGGCATGGAAGAGAGCTACGCTCCCTAGCAAAACTGAGTGGTTGGGTGTTGCACTGAACATATATAGAATGGACAATCTGACTGCGGCCCTACATGGCGATCGCACCACAGTTGAGAATGCAGGGTCTGAATTTCGTGCCAAATATGTCACATAAACAGAATGTGTGCAAAGCGTTACTACACTCAGAGACAATCTACGCGACGGTTCACGTTGTCTGCTATATCGAGTTCACAGGTCATTTTGTGTTCATATGTCCTATGTTACATTTATGAAAATGGTGCTAATGTAACATCTGGTTTCTTCTAGCCCGTCAGACAGCGATACGGGAATAGGGGGGAGGGGGGCGGGGTGTAGGCAATTGGTTTGGACGTTGGAAATGTATGTGATCTGCAAAGACTTTATATGTTCTATACAAGGTTGCTCTTTTTGTGATATTTTTTATCTGTCTTGTTGGTGGAAATTGCTTGTAAATGATTGCCAAACTTCTACCTTTTGAAAACTAATAAAACGGAATTTTGAAAAAAAAAATAAGGATGTTTACTCCCTTTAAGTCCCCTTATCCTCGTCATTCTTGCTCTAATCAGAATGATAAACATGTACCATTTGAAGGTCAACATTATCGGTCTACGAAGAGGTTACTTCTGTTCTAGCATAGATTAGATTGAGGTGACTTTATATCAATAAAATCCAGGAAGGTATGCAGCCTGTAGTGTTAATGCACGACTGTATGTAAAAGGTACATGTAACCCAGAATAGACGGAGAACTCACATTTGCTGCCTCACAGAACGCAAACGTGCTCAAGCATGGATGGACCAGGCCAATTGGTAGGAAGGCGAAAGCTACACATACCATAGCATGGTTAGTGGATGCAGATAAGAAGATACCAAGAGATGTCTGGACCTAGACAGACTTAGATTAGAAGTAGGACATGGTTTTCAAATAGTGTTGCCATTAGAGATTAAAGGAATAAAGTGCCTGCGGTGTGAAATATATCAATGCTCACTATTATAGTGCAAGCAACACTATAGCCACTGAAACCTTGAGTGAGGCTTTTATGAAGATCATGCCCCGAGAAGGAAATCTCTCTGATGGGCTGACAATTTTTAAAGGTTTAGGGACTGGACATTTCGAGAGGCTAGGCAGTACAAGATTAAATTAGACGCCCAGCATTACACACACTAGTTAAGGGGTGAATGTGGGATTTTGCAATTTCTGCATTTGAATACTTTCATTACCAATTCTTACCATGAACTAAAATAATCTTATTTTATAAAACTGACTTGGAAAGTACACCAATCACATTACCATACATGACCATTTTTAAAAACAAAATATTACAGAAGGGGTAACACAGAATGATTCTAGCTTCATTCTCTCCCTGATCAAGAGAAGTATATAAGTACCAATATACCAATCAGTGTGATTTAACAGATTTAATCTGGGTTTGTCTTTTGTATTTTAAAGCTTTACATAGTTCCAAAACACTGGCTTGTGAAATTGTCACTCAAACGTGCAGAAAACCTTTGACTGACTTTTACAAAAATGCAAATCGCTTTTTTGTGTCAAACGAGCAGACTTTAAAATATGCTTGCCTGAGTCCTGCACCACCTGGTCCGCTCCCTTCTGTCTACCACCCCTTCCACTCAAATAGCCTACATAAGAAGAAAGATCAAAAAATGGGCAAAACGATGCCACCAGCATGCGAGGAGGAAAACTTCACAGAATACAGTACAGTAACCTACGAGATATTAGATGATCTGACCAGGATCACTGTATTGTCTGCTGGCAAAGCCAGGATAAACGCATGAAGGATTTGGTTCCAAATTTGGATACTTATTCATCTCTGGGATTAACAGTTTATGCTCAATGTTGGAGGTGATTGCCTAGGTTTTACAACACCCCATCTGAAAAAAACAATTTCTAGACCTTCACCATAAGGATGGCATGTTCGTTTGTATAGCAAGCCCTATCTGGTGCAGGTACATTGCTGATAATAGCACCTGTTGTGCTGCAAGACCAAGTACACGCACAGGAAGGTTTATAAACTTCAGAAATAGGAAAGGCTCAGCCTGCCTTACAGGAATGTGCTATTCTAATCTTGCATAAGAACACGTATCTCTGCGATGAGTGCTTAACGCACTAAGCTAACTTCTGAACCATTGTGGCACTCAAATTACATATATGCATTTCAAATTTGGCTATTGCACATGATCAACATAATTCCCACAGGAAAGAAAGAATGCTACAGGAGTTGTGCCGCAAGGAACACACAAACTATATATACCACAGTGAACACAGAAAGCATTGCGTGATGAATTGCTCGAGGCAGAATGTACTTGCTAAAACAGACAGGCAATAGGTTTAGAGCCTCAGCACCATGCCATAAAATATCCTGATGTGTGCTATTTAAGTATGGTGAACAAAGGAATCTAACTTCTTTAGATCAGGCAGCCTTATGGGGCCACCTCCAAAGTGGGGGGCCCTGGGCAAGTGCTCCTTTTGCCCTCGCTTAAAAACGTCTCTGAGCTCAATATTTCTTTTAGTTCGCTATTTTGCTGGAAAACATGTATAGTTCCAACATTATTAAACACTAATTCTGGTTCAGGAGAGAATTCATAGACCTCTAATGTCTCATGTAAATCGACTGGACGCTGTGATCTGCTTACAACAAGTATTTGGGGAAATAGTGATCTGACTGCTCTTCAATCTGTAACAGTATTAGCCACATTTGTTTTTATTTTCTTCTTGGTGGTTGAACACAGAAATAGTTTGATCTTCTTGATAGGATCCCATACATTCATGGGGCTGGTTTCAGAGATGAGACTAAGTTTTGAACTCATACAAAGAGCATTGAGCAGAAAAACATATTTTGTAGTAATCTCACTAAAAACTGTCCTGATTGCAAAGGTCCATCAGATAAAAATGGATTTCCAATCCACTTCAATAAGCAATTTGTTAATTGCTTCATCGATGTCCTGCCTCTTTAGTGTCGAAATGGTGTTTGTGTGATGCTACTTGCTCTGGTATCCCTACCATACTTAATGCCTGTTTAAAATATGGTCAAGTTCTGGTGCTGTTACAAATGTCATGCAAGTGCCATAGGGTGTTGTGGTATGCCTCGTAAACCTCCAGTAAACTTCAAAGCTCTTTGTGATGTTGCAGGGCTTCACCAGCTCCAACACCCGAGTACCTGAAAGCAGGTCTAGTTGCATACGCTTTGGGGCGAACCACAAGATCGAGCAACGGGGAGTACCCGTTGGCTCCACAGTGAAAAAGAGCAAGAGGCTTGGGTAAGGGTTTTGCTGTGCAAGCTGCTAAGAGGTGGAATGAACTCCCTAAACAACTGCGGTTGGATGAAAACCCATTGAGCTTTAGACAGAAATGGAAAACCCTCCTCTTTGAATGATGTGCCTTTTCTCCCCTTTTCTGTTGTGGCTTCCTTGCCCTCTCTGCTCTGTCCTGTTCTTTCTGTTCCTGCGCCCTGATGGCCGCAGGCTCTGGCTCGTTTTAAGTGTAGAAATAAACACTATTCATAGAATGTAACAATAGTAACCTCAAAAACCTTGTGTCTGTGTTTGTAACATGCTACATGTGTGGGGCAGTTTTGCTGGTTACACTAGTGTGTGTTTGTTTCGCTAAGCTATGGCATGTTTTGCTATGTCGCTGCTCTATGCTCTGTCCTGATTTTGAAATGCTGTGCTCTCTTAGGTCGGGGATGCTACACTGTGTTAATCATGCCATGCCATGTCACGTTTTTAAGCTGCAGGAACCTGTGCAATATTTTTCTGTTAGGAACTATGGGAGTCATTGCACGTTTGCAGGTAATACTGGTGGGGATACCGGCAAATGGAAGTAGTATTCCCAATGCCTGATATCCCGGTATTTCCAGAATATTAGATGTGGCAGGAATGCCAGTAACTCCTCATTCCATGCAGTCCAATGGGACTCCATGGGCGGGATTACGTGAATTACCTGCCGGTAATTCCAGCAGTTCTTTGCTGGTGGGGGCCTGATTTACCTCCAGCTCTTGGCTGCAGGTAAATCGGGTAACCCCCACCAGCAAACCTGTAGTTTGGCGGGGTGCTAAAAGTGCCGGTAATTGATTTACCAGTATTTCTACTGTCTCTTTTACCGCTCTGCCAAACCTGTAATCAACCCCGAGGTGTTTTGTTCCCAAAAATAAATGCATTCTAATGTTAGTCTATGCTTTTGAATCACCCCTTCCTTCTGCTTTTAGGTGGGGGCTCCTCCTCTGCCCCCATACCGCTACTTGCCATACACCTTTCGGCTTCCCCTTCCTCCATCATTGTATCTAAACCTAACCGTGCTCCTACATGGTGTTTTTTTACTTTTTGTAATTCTTCCTTTCTAGTTGCGAACTTTTAGGCACAATTTGAAGACTTCTTTTTAAGAGTGTTGTGCGTGTTGTGCATTTGTATTTGTACGCATGCATTCGCCCCTTTCTTTTATTTCTCTCGACACAGTGCTGGTCTCGGTTATCCTAGCTGGTTAGGTCATGTGTATCTCAGATCATATTATGTGGTATTTCATTACATGCTTTGCATGAAGCAGCCACAATGTGGCAGCACCCAAAATAAAATGAAGGAGCAGCACTCGCGTTATGGAAAGGACACTATGACACCCAAAGTTGACCTGGAACTCTAATCTGGTGAGCAGGTTCTACACCACAGTTTTGACCTACAGTAAGCATGCTGCGCTCTCGCGGGACAAGGTTAATTCAGAAGGATACACAAGGATGAACTATGCAGATTAACTCATAGAGGAGGCAAGCCTCAGAATAAGAGGAGTCCATCTCCTACGTCCATTTAGCCGTGCCCATGTATTTCCTAGCAGACCTCAAGAACTTCCAAGAAGCCAAGTCCAGGGCCTTGCTCGCAGAATAGCCACGGTCCAAAACTCACCCTCATTTAAAAATGCATGTATATTTGGATCCAGATTGCCTGTCGATAGAATCTGGAAATGTATGGATGCTCCTGAGAGCCTAACGGGGTACTGGGGCATGGTTTCAACATGCCCAGACTCACAATGGTAACCGGGAATTGTGGAAGGCCTTGAAGCCTGAGCCAAACACAATGATCAGTGTCCTTAAACATTTTGAGGGAAAGGACAAGAGGACAAGAATTGGTGCGCTGAGACTGCTGTGCTGGTGATTTGATGCACCATGAAAACTTTGTAACAAAAAGGGGAAAAACGTAAAAGCTGATTTTTTTTTCACTTTTGAGGGAGTTGTGACCATGGCAAATTCTCATTTCTGCTACACAACTCTCCCAAATGTTCCTTATTAAAATGGTTTTCATGTGTGCACGCTGTGCAGATCAATATTTGTTTTGCCTGTGAGTCCGTTTTGAAACACATGGGGCCTCATTACGATTTTGGCGGTAGCCATGCCGCTATTGGCGGCATGGCTGCCGCCAAAATCGGATCCGGGTTCCCAGAATGAGGAATTACCGGGCCATTCCGAGTTCGGAGGGCCCGGTAATTCCTCTCTCTGGGAACCCGGACCCGGGCCTTCCCCATTCCCATTTCAGCCCCCATAGGGCTGAATGGGAATGGGAGAGGGAGCAAACAACGGGCCGATTACGAGCGGCCCGTTGTTTGCTCCCTCTTCCCCTCGTGGGACCCGCTCTGCACGTCTGGTTAAACCAGACGTGCAGACCGGGTCCCGCGAGAGGACCTCGTAATCAGGCGGTATGGGGTTGACGGCGCCGGCACCTTTACCGGCACTGTTAACCCCTTACCACCTGACTTGTAATGAAGTCCATTCACTTTTCTCACACCCCTTCTCTCCACTTTGGCTGTTTGGCCTGCTGAGGGGGTCCTTGCTGCTGGTCCTGGGTCCCATCGGTGCTCATATTGCTTCCCTCCCTGCTCCTTATGCCCGTGAGGTGGCCTTGTTGTGGCATAAAACACTGCACAAGCAGCAAAGCGTATCATAGCCTTACGGTAACAGTCAAAGCGCAATAACCTAACAGAAGGGTACCAGACTATCACTGAATACTGAAAGAAAGACCCCAGGCCCATCTCGACCTACCTACCCTCTTTGCTGAAGATCCACCTCCACCTTTCACACAGTCTAATGAGGTCATCTTGCACTAGTAGCTCAAGCTATGCTTTCTCATTGTAGATGGGTGGGATCCAGTGTTTTTACAGAGTAATATTCACAATTCTTTTTGGTGCACATTCTTTTACCAAATGTTTACTAAATCTCAAACTTTCCGCCCCAATCATAGTTGGGCAGAGCCGTAATGCGGCGGTAATAGCGTCACCGCCAAATTCTTACTGCTCCGCCCAACTTTTGATGAGGCTATTGGACTGTTTTTAATGCCTCATTGCAAGAAGTGCAGAGAAAATGTTCTGCCAATGATTCCAGCTACCCCAGCAGACCGCTAAATTCAGTTGACTTTCTTAACTTATCTGAAAAATGTTATGAAACACATTTATGGAACAAATTCAAAATGTGTTGACATTAGATTTGAGTCTCTACCGTCCTGGGCAACAACCTATGTCCTAAACTTGTCTTTGTCATATAGCACAGTGAACTGCAAATATGTATTAGATTATTTTGTACTATTCAGCGTGTTATTCCTGGAACGGTACTCCTGTCTGATACAGTGATAAGACCATACAACGAATCCTCACAGGCAAACATATCTGATGTGCCGATAAAGTGCACAACACACACTTGCTGCACTGCATGCCTGCTACGTGTAAGTGTTCTTCAAGACGGTTTCATTGCAACTCGGGATCCGGCGCTAATAGCGCCGGACCAAGTTGCGGTAATGCTATTTGCTTTGGGTGGTAGCTCTGCGGATTTACCGCTGAAATACCGCCAGGTCGTGGTGAGGCCCCAAGTCTAAAAGCACTCAGGATAAGAACATGCTTTCCTTGGTCATTTTTGGGAGTCTGTAACCATTGAATCATCATCCGTTTTGCAGATTCGTTACTCTGAATATTCAAGTAGTAGAATTTGCAAGAATTCCGGCTTTGACAACAAACCACGGCAGGTGCTAAAACGTGTACTCTTTGGCTCGAGGAGCTTTGGGCCATTGTAGGATATGAATTCTGAAATGTGTTAGGGTAGTTTCTTGAGGAAACGGATTCGGCATTCTTGCATCATATACTCCTATGGACTGCCATTCTTCTTAGTCATGACATTCTTGAGAACAAGTCATCACAGTTGCGTGCAGGGTTCCCTTCATTAGGTGTGTCCTCAGGGAAGTGCACATGATCTGCAGCACAGTACACGCATCTTCCTTTCACAAGGTTCTGGGGTACATGCACTAATCCATGACCTTCCATGCCGTGTAGAACAGCATCAGATAAAGCTGTCTCAAGCTGGGGGACTTCATTATAGCCGATTGAAAAATCCAGGCTATGCATAAACTGCGCCAAGGAATGGGCTGAGAGCTTTGGAATGCATTGTTTGTGCCATCATGACCTGAAGTGGAAGTACACATGTGCGTCTTAACTCTACTAAAATTATCGACCATAAGAGGCTTGCCTTTCTCTTAGGCACTCATACATAAGAGTTTGTGACTAATCACCAGATGCCTGGTCCAAATATTAATTATTCCACCGCAAGCTATCAAGCCTTCCTCTTCCACCCGTACACCACTTGAAAAAGGATACCACGTATGGTGGTATAGGTTTTGTAACTTTGTCCTGCGTGATGGAACCTGTGTTTTCCACTTGCCCTCTGCCAGGATGGTTTTCCGTAGCAATTGAGCAGCCTAGTGTACAGCCTTCATATCTGAATTCATGTTGGATCTTGCTTCTGCATGTGAAAGGACACCATTGTTAAATGATTTCAAAGCAATACGCTGTGATTGGCTCTTAGAGCCAGGATTGCTGAACACTAAGCCTGTGTCAATAAATACATTTTCAGTAAGTGGCTCCAGAGATTATCCCGATACCATATCCTCCTCTAACACCTTTTTGAGTAACAGATTTCCTTGAAGTGTAACTCAGCATCTGCCATTGTGAAACGTACCTTTTCGAAAAGGGCCCGTGATAAACAGTCAATTGGTTCCACCAGACGGGCATATCCGGGGGCTTTCTGTCGTGCTTCATGTGGTCTTTCTGCACTTCACAGTGTGTACATTTTTTGCATAGAATTCTTAGTGCCATACTAGGTCAGATGCATGAACATCTTGTGGCTTGGTGCAGCCACTCAACTTTGTTTTCAATTGACTATTTTCACTCAGCAGAACAGCTTCATACATTTTCTGACCAAACAGTATGCAATGGATGCCTCCTATTGTCAGGTCTCTTACAAAAGAAGCAGGACTATTTGTTTTAATTGCTGGCCGGTCCTTTGGGAAATTGAACAGGGAAGCTCCTTCCTGCTCCCCGAGCTCTCGCCGGCATCTCTATGTTGTACAGTTGTTTTTTTTGTAATTGACCTCTACCTCCCAAAAGTACCTATGTGTGTGCACTTTTGGTATCAGGACAGATGCCACCATGCATTACATTGTTTATTTCTTCAGCAGTTGTGTTTTCAAGGTGTTCCGCCAGGTGTTTATAATAACTACCTTCACACCCATTTTGACTTCTTACATCATCAAGAAGTTTTTCAGTAGACTTGAAGATTTGAACTAAAGTCTCCTTTTGTTGGTGTTGATATGATAAAGACAAATGAAAGGCTATACCACTTAAGCGTGTTGGGATGCACATTTCATGTCCCAACGTAGCGAAGAGGTTCATGTTGTGCACATCATATTATAACAATGGTGTGGCTAGGTTAGACGCAATGTTGCAATTTAATATGTGTTCAGTATAGGTAAATGGATTGGAATATATTTTTCTATAAGTGTTACTTTGTATTTACTTAGGATACATTTTAGATTTGCATCACATAGCAACATAATAGAGGTTTTGGGGACATAATGTAATTGTGCAATGTACAGAAGGTAGCGCTTGGAGTGGGAAGCGAGGAGCTTTATGCATGCACGAAAGAGACGTCTGCAAGGGAAAAGCCACTGTGAGGGGTGCAGTAGTCCTGAACAATGTACATATGGGATTCGATATTGGTTTAGATGGGAGACATGTTTTGGGATATTAGGGGAAAATGGGGTTTGTTCAGAGTACATGGAAATATCACAGATCACTGTTCACACACTGCTGAGTTTCGTGTAGGCCGTGAAAGGTTTGGTTTGCAGAGGTGAACTTTGCATAGCCTGAAGGGTTGAATGGCGAGGTGAAGGAAGGAGGCATGAAGCAAACCACATTTGGGCAGCTGGCAATAGCATCAAATGGTCACTTGAGGGGAAGATTAAATGAAGTCCCATTGGGTTGTGGGTTTACGACCAGATGGATTTGTGGATATGGGGAACAAATCTTCCTGTGTGCACGGACTCCTGTTTTTAAGTCCGGCCAAATGATGAGCCAAATTGGGGTTATTTTATAAAACACATGGAAGCATGATGTGTGCTGGAGGCTGTATGATCTGAGATGGTAGTCACAAATAACCTAATGTGTGTGGAATGCAGAAGGAGTAAACATTGGACACCAGCACACATGGGACGATAAGATGTTTATTGCTTGATAAAAAACATGATGGTTGTTTGTTTCTCTCCCTCCTCTTGTTTGATGTGTTCTTGTAAAAACCTTGCACATCAAGTATAGGGTTAAAGGTTTCCTACCAAATGGGACAAGTCATAAATTGAATTATTTTCAGATAATAAGGGGATTATGTTTAGAATGTCGTAACTGATTATGGAAAGAAACCATGTCGGAAAGGGGATTGTGTTTTGTCAATGTGTCCAATGGGGCTTGAGAATGTGCAGGGATACGATTTCCTTGTACAGGGTTAGTCAATGGAATTTTGAGGGATGATTTTGTAACATAATATGTGCGATTATGTAAATTGTTCAAAAATGTATAAAAGCTGCAACTTTGTTGAGCACTGAGAGGGACTGTTAATTTTCAGCTTCACAAGGCTGGCCAACCACGTCTGTCCGACAGCATGAAATAAACGTGCTTTTCTGACAAGGTGCATTTACTTGCCGTTGGGGCCGGTTTTTTGCATTGGATTTTGGAGTCACATTCCTATATTTGCTGACCCTGACATGATCTCTGGGCCCTCCGAGCTAGCAGGTTTCCTTACTGCACCCTCAGCTATGGCGCCTATTTGCAGTAATCAGTTTGCGTGCACAACAAGAATGGCCTGGGGTATCGTGCTGATTAAAGACCTGCCTGTTCGCTGAAGCAAGGTGCTGTGGCCCAGCTGTGCAGGTCATTTGAAGGGGCGAGAGCTTCGGAGGTCATTTGAGTGCAGTTTGTGAGAAAACCAGGGGGGTAGGATAGATGGAAAAAGTTATTTTTACATTTCTGGGATTGTGCAAGAGATATATGGATTCAGAGAGGTTTTTGAGTTTTGTTTGGAGTCAGGAGGTGAATTGAAACCATGGTATGGTGAATTGTTATATGTTGTAAGTCCTTTTTCAATTTTTTACTTTGTTTATTATTTTTGGTAGTCAAAGTAGTGAAAGGAGATCTTCCTGTACTCAGGGAAGGGCAGTGCTTTAGTAAAAAAGCGCTGTACTAGTGATATATTAATGAGGATCCATGGTAATTGTGTTTTATTGATATTATGTCTTATAAGTAAAAGTGTTTTTGTGGATTCGTTTTGAGTAAGGCGATTGTGGTATGAGTGAGAATGAGGTGAGTAATTAATGAGAAGTTTAAAAGAATTTGGGGGAGAAGAATTTACTTTTGTTCTGTAAGTTTAATAGGTTTTGGAGGACCGCATGATTGCTCTTTTGTTAAAATATTGTTTTTTTTGTCAGATAAAGGTTGATTTGGAGTATGGAGACTCCACTGGATCATATTTGCTAAATGGTCAAGGAAGAGATTCTGAAGTACCACAAACACTGGGTACAAGGACTAAGGGTCGGATGTTCAGACCTTGGCCCAAAGGGGGGATGTATGATAAAAGGGTGTTGGAAAATATGTATACCTTTTTATCAACAAGGTACAAGGTAAAGAAATTAGAGAAAAGGCAGAACATTTTAGAGCTGTGGAGGATGTTCAAGGAGGCAGGGAAGGCCCCTGGAGATAAGGTTGGGGAAATAGGACAGATGCAAGGAGGCTTTGAGACCCCTACCGCCCTGCACCTTATGGGTGTTTTCCTTTATCGCCCGCTGCAGGATATACTGATCCCCAGCATGAGCCTCCATCATCTCAATCCTCCACCCCAACTGTTGTGAAGAGGAACTTCCAGTGGTATGCAGATGACGCACAGCTTTCCTTTAAGCTTCCCTCCTCTTCCTCTCTCATTCCTGACTGGCTGTCTGCTTTTCAGGCATGGTGCACTGCTAACAATCTCTGCCTTAATAAGACCGAGATCCTTCTCATTCGGACCCATGCACCCCCCTTCCCTCCCACACACTGGCTGCCCCTCCATGGGCCCATTCCGCTCTTCCTCCTGTGAGGCAGAAAAGCATGGTGTGATCTTCAACTCCTCTCTCTCCTTCTCTCCTCACATCACAAACCTTGCCAAGAAGACCCACTTTCAGCTGCACCGACACAGAGGCATTCTCACGTTCCTCACCTTTCTCCAAAAACTCAATATCTCCAGAACTCTGGTCCTCTCCAGGCTTGACTACTACAACAGCCTCTTCCTCAATCTGCCTATCTTCTCCCTTCGCCCCCTTCAACTATTCCAGAATAGGACTGCAAGACTTGTCCTTGGCCTCAAACCCAGGGACCACATCTCTCCAGCCCTAAAATGTCTCCACTGGCTCTCAGTTGTTGCGAGGATCAAATTGAAGACCCTCTGCAACATCCACAAGGCTTTCTGGGGCCTGGCACCCCACTACATCCAACACTCTCTCCCTAAATACCTTCATGCTAGAACCTTTTGGTCTTCTAGCTCCAACTCTCTGCATGTCAGACTGTTTCTGGGGGGTAGACTTCTCCTCCACAGGTGCCTCTCTCTCTAGAATGGCCTCCCTGCCCCTCTGAGACTTGTGCCGGATCTCCTTAAGTTTCAGAAACTTCTCAAGACCTTCCTTTTCTCTTCCTCTTTCCCTCTCTCCCTCCCCTGCTAATGTCCCATCTGCCACTTGACTGACTGCCTGGTTCCTTCAGATTCTTACAGGGCACCAGGCCCTCCTCATCCAGTCTACCCCTGCACTTAGTCTCCCTTGGCCCCTTGTCTCCCCTCAACCTGCACTTGACCTTCCAGGCCCCCTCCACCTGCACTAGCATGGCTGGGCCTGCACCCCTTGAGCCCTTCCAGCCTCTCACCTCTCACCTCACACTTAGCACATGGTGCTTCCTTCCCCTGCTCTCTCTGCATTGCCATGGCTCTGTCCACCTTGCCTGCTCTGGCTCTCGTTCATCCCACGGGCCCTTCCGACGTGACCTGCACTTTCCCCTCCCCGCTTTCCTGCATTTCTTGTTACTGCTTTTGCATGATCCAAATGTCACAAGGCCTAGAAGGACTGTGTTGTTCTGGGCATTCCCTGTACCTCCCCCCTTATCTTATTGCACCATGAAACACATTGGGCCTCATTATAAGTTTGCCGGTCCGTTGTTACTGGACCAGCAAACTACGAGTTCTGCTCGTGGGTGCCTTCCTGCCCACCAGGACTGGCATGGCAGGCATACCGGCATCGGCGAGCAGAGCATGTCGGATGCACCGGCGCCATTCTGAATGGTGCATCCGACCTCCCCATTCCATTGAGGCCTACGGGGCTAAATGGAATGGGGTGCAATTTTTTCCGGTGTCCACGAATGGGCAATTACCAGGTCCGGCGGGGCCATAATGACCTGGTAATTGCCCATTTGCGAGTACCGGAATAATTTGCAAGTTTGGCGGCAGCCTGCCGGTTTTACCGGCAAGGCTACCGCCAAACTTGTAATGAGGCCTATATTGTATAGGCGCATTATAAATACCCAAAAAATAAATAATTTTAAAAAGCAACACCCCCAATGGCTAGGCTAGCAGAACAGTTAAGAATAGAAGCAGAAGATAGACTAATGCCTCCAATGGCCATGACAGAGGAACGGTTAAGAATGGAGGTAGAAAATCAAGCACTGCAGCAGGCGAAGGAAGAATTAGCACAAGTAAAGCAGCGAAGAAGAGAGGAGCAGGAAGAAGATAACAAGCAAGTAGCAGAGACAAGGTTGGATCAGTGGAAGTTGGGACAGTTTCGTTTTAAAATAGATATTGTGGCCATCAAAGATTCATTAGGGAAATCACACCATGGGGTCTTTGGACAAGCTGTGGTGGTAGTGTAGCAGTAAAGAAGTGTAAGGGGGAAAACGGGAAAGATCCCAACAAGGGCAAAAGGGAGGCAGTTCCCGTTACTTCAGAGGGGGTTGGGGAGAGCACATTATGTTCCATGGTCAAATCTGGACTGCAATAATCTAATAAAATCACACCCCTCGCTCACTGCAGGCGCAGGAAAGGGGATTTACACATTAGAAAGACAAACAGCAGCTGTTATGTTGGCCATCGGAAATCGGAAAAATGTGTTAGGTGCTCTAATTGGGGAACAAACAGATGCAGTTTGGGGAAATGCGAGGTATACAGTGGTACAGGTAGACACAATAATCATGATGGGTCGCCTTTTAATAATTGCAGGCCAAACGTTTGGGCAGCTTTGAGAGTCATGTATCCCGATAACGCTGGATATTAATTACATTCTGGCTAAAACAATAAAGCCGGATGATGATTCCTCTGTATACATTCACCAGATTTAGGAGATCTGTAGAGCGCAGACAGGGGAGGCATGCGATAAAAATGTGGCCATATTTTATCATGTGCTAAAGAAGTGACTCTACAAGGAGGTACAACATGATTTGGATAAAGTCATGGGGATAGAAGTGAAAGGTTGGCCAGAAATTCAAACACTTATAGTGCATCATTGTAAAAGGAGGCAGGAGAAAGAAAAGGAGGAAGAAGAGCAGGCGCAGAGAGCCAAAGCGAATCAGGTTCTAAAGAAACCGGCTAATATAAGTTTAGAAAGGGCAATAATCAAAAGCCCCACCTAAGGAGAACAGGGAAAATGTAAATCAAGTGTTGAACCAGGATGAATGGATGAGTATACTCTCAATCAGAGAGAAATTAGAGGTTTTCAGAGGGGCATAGGAGGCTTCCCGAGAGGGGGAGAAGGTGCATTTGGTGGATTTGGGGGAATGAGGCCTAGGTTTGTTGGGCAGACGGGAGTACAGTTTGGAGGACCATATGGAGTCCAGTGTTGGTCCTGCAGGAGGATGGGACATTTGTCACAAGATTGCATAATTAGGCCATCATATTCTTATTGCCCACATGTCAATCCCAATAAAACAGCAAGTAGGTTTGCGGTCTATCCCCTGCAACAGATGCAACCTCCGACCATGCCATATGTTCTAGGTTCTGTACAGCCACAGCAAGCACAGGTAGGATATAACCTGGAGTCTGAGGCTACACAGACCTGTGCATCAATCCAACACTATTGCTGAGGGGGTGACTGATGAACACTTGTTTGAGGATGCTGAGGACCCAGGAGGGTTTTGGAGACTGATGTTCCTTGCCAGATAGCGATATAGCATAGGGAGCTACCTGCAACTATGGGCCTCATTACGACCCTGGTGGAATGGGTTTAATGGCGCCGGAAAAGGTGCCGGCACCGTTAAACCCATTCCGCCTCATTACGAGGTTCCTTCGCGAGACCAGCTTTGGATGTTTGGTCAGACCAGACGTCCTTTGCGGGTCCTGCTAGGGGGCCAGCATGCTACCAACGGCCCATTACTACAGGGCCCATTGTTAGCATCATCCCCATTCCCATTGAGCCCTATGGGGGCTCGAATGGCAATGGGGATTGTCCGGGTTCGCTGAATGGGGAAAACCAGGCCCTGCTAGGTCGGAATGGCCCGGTAATTCCCCATTCAGGGAACCTAGACCCGGACCCGAGTTTGCAGGGCATGGCTACCTCCAAACGTGTAATGAGGCCCAATGTCTATTGTCAGAACTACATCGCTATATTGAAAGGAAGATTTGTAGATGGTTCCTAGTCACTTGTGGACTAGCAATCCTCACGATGTGGGGTTGCTGAAAAGCATGGGAGCAGAACGGAAAAAGTTGAAACCGGTGCGATATTGCCATGTGTAAGACAGTACCCTAACTCTAGGGAGGCAGATGAGGGGATCTATCAGACCATTATGGCCATGGACGTAATTTTAGGGGGGGACAGGGGTGTTTGTCCCCCCAACTTTCATTGCACACCATTTTGTCCCCATTCATTTGGCTGGGGCACCTTTTCTTTAGATGTCATGTCCCCCCAACATTTTCAGCAAAGTTACTCCACTGATTATGGCATTGTGGAAGCAAGGTATGATCCAGCCTTTCGTGTCTCCATGCAACACAGCTATCTATCCTGTGAAAAAGGCAAAAGGGTCCAGTTGGAGGATGTTGCAGGATTTGCATCCTTTGAATAATATCACTGAGGCTGAGTTCCTAGTGGTTCAGAATCCTGCTACCATTCTCTGTAACATCCCTACTGGTTCTACGCACTTCACTGTAATTTAGCTTAAGAATGCATTTTTCTCTGTTCCATTGCACCCCGATTCTTTGTGCCTTATTGCATTTACATATCTTGGCCAAAGATTTCAATGCAAAAGATTACCACAGGGTTATTGTGAATCCCAGCGTATTTTTAATTGGGTGGTTCAGATGGTTTTGGAGAATTTGCATGTGCCTAGTGCAGTGATTCAGTATGTGGATGTTTTGCTAGTCTATAGCACTTCAGATGAGCAGTGTAGAGGAGTTTCAATAATGCTTCTCACCCTGCTCACAGAGAAGGGGTACTGAAGAGGGAAAACCCAGAACTGCCTTCCCTCCAGAAAAACCATCTCACTGGACAAAGTACCAACAACACCATGGCCGCAGGTCGCATGAGCTTACACCAATCCCCACTTCTCCCTCCATGGATCACCACCACGATAGGTACCCCAAAAGCTACCCATACAAGCCAGCAGCCAGACAAACTCTCCCTATTGTGGATGAAGAGACCCAAGACAGAGCTGGAAACAACTGCATGGATAGACTGGACTAAAAGCACCATGAAGCAATGCCTCAATTGTTGTTATAGATATCACGATGACATAGCTGCGTTAGACAGGAAGCACACATGCAATCCGCATATTCGGGATACCCACACACCATTCTACACGAAGAACACACACCTACAGCCCTCTGAGTTAGAGGGCGGTGACATATTCATACCATCTACACGTTTATTATTTTGCCACTTAGGATCGCTACAGCAATGCAGAAAACGCAAGAAGCAAGAAGAATTTGTGTGCCTGCTTGCAGATGTTTACATGAAACTAACACTATGGAAGAACAGGAGCACACGTGGGACCTGGCCAACAATGACATGCACTAACCTATGGACACTATGGAGAACACTTGCTAGAGGGCCCTCCAGGCCTTAGGGAAATATAGTAGGCCATGATCGTCTGAAGGAGATATCAAACTGCAAGATGCTGGGCAAGCAGAATAGCCACGGCAAAAGCAACGGCAGCCAAGGCCACGATGTTGCGAGTGACATTCCAGACACAAGAACCAAAGTAACACCGGCTGCTGCAAAGAATATTCTGTGCAAAATGCAAGCTAATTCGAAGTAATTGGGGCTGAAGAGATGGTCTCCTACCACGTGACACGGCCAAACTGGTATCGGGCCAAGGCTCAGAGGCTGGGAACAGCGGCTTCTTTGCAACAGTTCTTGCTACTCTACTGCTACAGTGTACGATAGGAATGGAATGCTTTGATGGCATTAGTCTATTACACATTATTGTATAATCACAGACACATAGTCGCACCTCGCTGACACATAGTGTACATGTAACGAGAACAGGTGCCTCGCTGACTGGGAGCAGAGTTTGTCCCAGGCCTGGGGGCCCGCAGCCTGACCAATCAGGACACTAGGGTTTGAGGGCAGATGGCAGGGGCTATTAACCAATCACAGGGCTTACCTAATGTAACAGTTCTGAAGTAACAACTTTCAGGGATGATCCAAGCCTACCACCTGACCCAGTAGCATCCACTAATATTTACCTCTCTAAAGGTTCCTATACTGGAACTACTACTCAGGAGCCAATCCTGCACCCTGTTAGATTTAGGGGAAGGAGCCTGCTGAGTGACGGAGGTTGCGACGCCACAAGTGTACAAAACAGGCCTGCAAGCCAGAATGCAGCAGGATGTGCCTGTATCGCTCCGTGCATATGACCCCTGTGTGGTTTTAGTATAATAAACCACAGTAACTCTTGCTCATTGTATGGACCTTGACTTCTTTGGGACCAGGGAAGAAGTTAGGGCCTGCCGTGAGCTGGGACTCTGCGGACCCTTGACACAGCCTTGCCTGCCCTAGAAATTACCCTAACAAGTTGGAGGCCCCAGCGAGATCGTATGTGACGTCAGCCCAGCCAGGTGCTGCCTCCTCAGCTGTCAGACCTCAGAGGACTGCAGGACCCTTGCGGGAATTTCGAGAAAACCGTGCTGCACAACTGGAGATTGGTCGTCGGGAGCCGACTTCAAAAATTAACCCGCCTGCGATTGGCGAGGAGTCTGCGTAGTCCAGAGGGGGCAAGATGAGCTGAAAGAGGGGGGTCAGCGGCTGAGCGGCACCAGCAGATGTGTAACAAAAGTAAGTGTGGTCCACACAATCAGCAACTCAACTTTGTGTGGTTGGGGGGATGTGTAAATAGAATAAGAGGAGTGCAATTTGTGATGATTTTTCCTTTTTGGCGTTTAAGTGTCGGGTAGCCTGCGTATGGTGGTAGGGATCGGAGCGGAGGTAGAAGTCCCTTTTCTGTGTCTATTGAGTGTTCAGGCTGCGAGGCAACAGGTACTTGTGTTAAGTAGGATTGGTCACTCAATAGACTTGGATAGTGAATGAATATGTAGATGTGTTGGATTCCTATAAATCGGATGTTTCAGTTCGGTGAATAGATGATGTATTCCCATAAGAGTTAGCTACAGCTATCTTAAAGTGCGGAAGGTGAATTAGCTGGTTAAATTTCCCGGTGAGAAGCGTATCACATGTCAGGTGACGCGACGGGTGTAGTTTAATCACATAGAGTTGATACCGAACTGATGAGCATACTCCACTCCTGGGAGGTGGGAAGCCAGCTGTGGGGCATTGTGGGTTTGGCATGGGGTTGAAATAATGCATTGTTGTTTTGTGCACGCACAAAGTGTTTCTTTCATGCAAACTTTAGCTTGGTGACGTCACCCATAGGCCATTGCATAGGACAATGTGTTGTGAGCGGTGGAGGATTAGCAGGACCGCACTGGAATTGCTAGACAGTTGGACGAGCGGCAGTGCGCGGATGGTTCCTGTACGTGATTGAGACGGTGTGCCGGAAAACAGCAGCTGTGGTAAAGGCGGGGCAGTACAAGAGTATGCTGCATAAGTTGCAGGACCGCAGAGGCCCGTAGACAACGAAAGCAAACTGCATTGTATAATACACACAGTATTTTATCCTTGTGTTGACAGCGGAGAATCGGAATCCTCAACTAGAGGTCATCTAAAATACAAACCTACCATGTTTTACCATGGAAGGGTGGGGGGAACAACGTATAGTGGATCAGGAACAATGATAACCCCCATCCAACTTATGGGCAAAACCTTGCCCCCCTACAAAGACAGGATAGTCAAATACAGTGTACAATGGTCCAAAGGTACTGAAGGGAAAATAGCGAGACCATGGCTGCCTAATGGCAGCTTCTCCAAAGAAGTGTTGCAATCATTACTGACCCACTTACAGAGCACATATAAGGGAAAGAAGTTAGCTAACCGTATGGAGATCTTCGAACTATGGCGCATGTTCCAGGAGGACAGGCCATGGATGATGAGCTTGCATGGGGTGAAGGAAGAGGGAGCGGACTCATGTGTTCCACCTCCAGCACCATCCAGCATTACCTCCGAAGACATAGAGGAGGAGCAGCAGGGCCAATACCCATTTCGGGAACTAAAGGAGGTGAGGGAGCCATGAGAATTAAAAGCAGCTGAAGGATACTCAAATCTCACGTACAAACCCCCCCCATATGCTCCAAAGGGTTATGCCCCAAGCATCCAACAACACAGGAGGGGGGAGGAGGCAGACAGCCCAGGCCTCGATGAGGAAGGGCAGCTGTGTGCAGCAAACAAATTCACGGGGATAGGTCCGGATGAATGTATAGCTGCACAAGTTCTGTTGAAGTTGCAAGGGGTCACAACAGGGGAGGCAGAAGGTGCAACAAGGGCAATCGAAGAATTGGAGCTGGGACAGGGGTGCAGAGAGAAGGCAATGCATGTGGTAAGTGGGTAGCATTAGCGGGAGGAGGAGGTAACGAAGTTGGAAGAGGAGGTGAGGGAACAAAAGAAAGAAATAGCTAGGGAACTGGAACTAGATGAGCAGGAATGGAAGGAACTTTTGGCGTTCTTGGAAAGGGAGTTGAAAGAGAAACGAAGGGAGCTAAGCAGGTTGAGGAGATGGAGAAAGAGAGGGAGGAAATGGAGAGAAGGGGAGGGGAAGAAATAGAGAAGGAAATGGCGTTATGGAGAATGAAAATATTATTGCAACAGACACGCAAGTATGAAGAAGGAACATTAAAGGAGCTAAGGTTGGTCAGGATGGCACGAGAACGTATTCAAAGGGACGAGGACGAGCGAGCACTTAAAAGGGTGAGCAAAGCCAAAAGGGAGGAGCTAGATAGGAAAAAATGTAATGAACAACAACGGGAAGGGCCACACAATAGAAACTCCCTTGGCGAACGTACAGTGGGCAGCACTAGCACGGCCAAGGTGCATACGCCAGGGGACGGTGTAACACAGTTAGGGGTATGAGAGGAGGAGAATGCATGTGGCTTCACAGACATCGATCTTGCGACAGTAACTGTGCGTTATCCGCTCCCACCCAAATTGACATTCTCTAATGGGTTCGGTAGTGATGCGGAAGAGGATGTGGAAGGGGACAGTAAAATGAGTGACGAAGAAAAGGAGGGACAGAGTAAACTCTACATAACCCGAACAGGTACAGGGATGTCATGAGAGTGTAGAACACAAGAGGAGAGGGAAGGGGGAAAGGACAATGGCAACATGACCCAAGACGCAACAAATGGGGTAGCAACGCAAAGACCTTACACCAACAGGCTCCGGGACCTCCCAGGGCATAGGAGGGATGGGGCAGCAATAATACAAAACAGAGGGCACTCGTACCCGCGGGGTGGGCACACAGGAGCATGGGACATGCTGCACCAGTCACATAGTATAGAAGTAACAGACATAGGAGCAGAAGTGGAGGATGAGAAGGGACCTATCCAGATACAACTGTACAGACGCACACCTGAAGAAAGGGCTGCGTACTCGCAGATGCCCCAATTGAAAAGGGGAGGGACAAGACCGCAGTATGTGTCATGGAAGCAGACCAACAAGGAAAATATTAAAAACAGGTTGCCATCATTGAGTGGGGGAGCGGGTAAGTGGATTTGCGAGATG
The DNA here is from genome assembly GCF_040938575.1 of Ambystoma mexicanum. Lineage (NCBI taxonomy): Eukaryota > Metazoa > Chordata > Amphibia > Caudata > Ambystomatidae > Ambystoma > Ambystoma mexicanum. The sequence goes on from NC_090933.1 coordinate 73,911,112, forward strand.
GAGAAATTGGCGGCGGGACACAGGCTAGCAGTGGGTGATGTCAAGAGGCTGCTCATCTCCATACTGGGTGACGCAGATGATGACATTTGGAAACGGGCAGGTTTCCCAGGGGTTACCACTGAAAACACAGCACACGATCGATCACCATTTGACAATTGTAGACACGCAGTTTGGCAGGCATTTTGAGTACAATACCCCAACACGTCGGACATAGGAGCAATTACGTCACACAAAATGCGTGACGACAAAGATCCTGTTAGTTACATCCAAGAGATTCAAGAGCTTTGGTGCCTCGAAACTAGAGATCCTTGGGATAAAACCATAGTTATCTTTTATCACATCTTGCTGCAAGGGTTACCAGAGCCAGTACAGAGACATTTGAAAAAATTGGTAGGGATGGAAGCCAAGGCGTGGTCAGAGATACAACTCACAATAGTACACCATTGTAGGTTATGGCAAGAAAAGATGAAGCAAAAAAAGGCAGAAGACAGGAAGGCGGATGAAGCAAAATTGATCCAGAAGAAATTGTCCAAATATGCATTAGAAGGCGCACAGATAACAGGACCAGCCACATAGACACAGGTGGCAGTATCACAACCTCAGCATCAGCTCCAATAACAGCAACAATAGACCACCATGCAGCAATATGCCCCACCCATGGGAGGAGGGTACATGGGAATGAGCGGGTACGAAAATAACTACAGAGGAAGAGGAGGCGTCCATCGGGGGTGTGCGTTGGACCACTTTCACACCAACCAATGGGTGGTACAGGGGTTACCCACAGCACATGCAACAAGGACAGGGTGAGGGAGGAGGAGGATTTCCATGGCAAGCACGTGATCCACCCCAGTGCTGGACGTGCGGGCAGCTAGGTCATATATCCTGCACATGCAGAAGCAGAGGGATACAACAGGGGTGGGGTGAACAAGGGCAACAGGGCTACCAGAGTGGGCAGACAGGCTACCATACCCAAAACACTCAGACAGGGCAACAACAATACATGCCACAGCAAACCATGCAATCAATACCTACACAGCAAATGTCAGTGCCCCACCAAACAACACAGCAACTGGTAGCACAAGCACCGCAACAGGTACCACCAGCACAACAGCTGACACAGCTACAGGACCACTCGGCACAACCCAGGTGCACGACAGCAATGGTACCGGCGACGAGGATGGGAGGGGTCTCCATAGTGGGCCATAAACCCTACATAGGGAATGGACAGTCATTGTATCCCCAATAGGACAGCCCACAGACAAACTTGTGTCCCATCCTGTTGGTCACACCTAATCCTGCGGAGGAACCTTGCATAAGGGTGGCGATAGTTGACGAAAACGTTTTCCTTTCTTGTTGATACTGGGGCGACTAGGTCATGCATGCAGGAGGGGAATTACACATTGTCAGGCGATGCCATGAACACTCAAGGATTTTCTGGGGTTGGAGAAAGGGTTCCTTTTACTGATAACATCTCCTTATCTATAGGAGATCATGACTTATTTTCCAATACGGAACAGACATGCACTGGCATGGCTGCCCGAAATTGCAGGAAAGGTGTGGAGGAGACCAGGTGAGTACCTCTTCAGCCCGGAGACACCAGGAGATGAGAAAGAGGGAACGTTTATATCTATTGACATCGAGGGAATTGTGGCAAGGGAAGATTGGGTCACCCGTGCACGCCCTAGATGATGAGTGGAAGGCATGGAGGGTGATAATTGCACTATCAGAGGGATGCCGACTAATGCAGGTGTCTGATGAGGAACTCTTCTCACAGGAAAAAGGAGAGAGTGAGAGGATGTTGGGAATGAGTGTATATTTCTGGTTGCGCGTGACATACAGAGATGTGGCCCAAAAAATGACACTGGCATTAGAAGCACCCCTCCCAGCACCACCACCCTTCTTTGAGGAACATTTGGCGAAAGTACCCAATACGCTATGGACGACCAGCCCATATTACGTACGGTATATAAAGAACATAGGGGGAGTGCAAATAAAGCTGAAACAAGGAGCTATTCTGGCAAGGGTTAGACAATACCCTCTGACCAAAGAAGCAGATGAAGGCATTTATGAAACCATCACTTCTCTCATAGACAGAGGCATCCTAGCACCATCAGAGTCTCCATACAATACTGCTGTGTACTCTGTCCGCAGGGTGAATGGGGGGTCATGGTGTTTCATTCAAGATTTGAGCCCCCCACATTGTAGAGGCAGAGTACCCCACAGCAGCTAACCCTGCCACAATCCTCTGTTGCATCCCGGCTGAAACAACATGTTTCAACGTTATTGACCTCAAAAATGCGTTCTTCTCAATACCACTACACCCAGATTCACAAGATTTGACAAGCTTCATGTACCGCAATCAGAAATGGAAACACACAAGACTACCCCAAGGTTACTGCGAATCACCCTCCATTTTCAACAGAGTACTACAGATAGACTTGGGCAATGTACAAACAGACAGCACAGTTTTACAATACGTAGATGACATCCTCATTTGCAGCTCCACTGAGAAACAATGCGGGAAAGACTCAGTACACCTGTTTACAGTATTGGCAGAAAAGGGGTACAAAGTTGGCAATGCCAAGTTACAGTACTGCCAGAAGGAGGTACTGTACATTGGTCAGATGATCTCACACAATAGCAAACACATAGCGACAAAAAGAGAACAAGCAACACTTGACACACCTCAACCAAAAACGATACGGGAGCTACAACAGTTCCTCGGCTTATGCAACTATTGCAGAGCATGGGTCTTTGATACAGCACTTACACATGTCCCCTTCTTACTGCACTTAAAGAAGCACAGAGGGAAAGAAAACAGCTGAGGTGGACCAGGGAAATGACAGAGGCATTCCATGAGCTAAAAGAAGCAATATCCACAGCCCCGGTTCTAGGGACACCAGATTACAAAAAGGATTTGTTTATATTCTCGCACTCTGATGGAGTGGTCATGAAAGCAGTACTGACACAAAAGACTAGCATGGGCCACAAGCCAATTGCCTACTACAGTGGCCAATTAGATCCGGTAATGAAAGGACACTTCCCCTACGAACAACACTTGGCGCCTGCCGCTTTTGCAGTAGAAAAAACATCATCAATAACTATGGGGTGTTCCACCACACCCTTTGTGGAACATGCCCTCTTTTCGATCCTGCACAAGCCAAAAAGTACGCTAACAACACAAAGAACAACAGGGTATGAGATCATATTATCCCGGCCTGAACTGAAGATAGTAAGATACAAAAATGTGAACCCAAGTGGCTCCAGATAATGCGTTAGGAACTGATGATGACAATAAACTCAACAGTTCAACACAATTAAAGAAGAACTTTGAGCAATACGACAGGTGTTGCTACAGAACAGATACATCCTGGATCTCCTCACCACCATGGAAGGAGGAGTTTGTTCCAAAATAGGAAGTTCCTGCTGCATGTTCATACTGGCAAACGATGAGGATGATGGAACAATGCCCGAAGCAGTATCATAATTGTCACAGATGCACGCTAAAATGGAAGAAGAATCTAAGGGCACGAAGAAGGGTGGCATCTGGTTCTCATACATTTTGTCCTGGATGCTGTCCTGGCTATCGGAAGGTCTGAAGGTGTTGACAGGAGGTTTAATCCTTGGAGCGGCATTATTGTGAGGAATAAAGGTATGCATGGCCAAATGCAAGACGACAGCAGAAGAGTGGTAGGGATGAAGCTGCTTATGGCCACGGATGGCGATGAGCACATGGATGAAATAATAAGAGAACGAGAAAGGCTAAGACAGCAGATAATGGAATTGGACATTTACCCGCCTACAATGAAATTAGAAAATCCACGTAATCCAAAGAACTGGGTCTATTGCAAGCACAGAAGTGGTTGTGTCTACATGTACTGGTCATTTGGAGATCATGTCAACTACTACGGACACTTGGCTGGAATTACCAAGGTTTGGCACTTGATGGACGACAGGAGGACTAATAATGGTGGTGTGGTCGACAAGTCAACCAGGGGGGGACTGAAGAGGGAAAATCTGGAACTGCCTTCGCTCCCGAAAAACCACCTCACTGGGCAAAGTACCAACAACACCATGGCCGCCGATGGCATGAGCATACACCAATCCCCACTGCTCCCTCCATGGATGATCACCACCACGAAAGGTACCCTAACAGTCAGCATACAACCCAGCAGCCAGACAAACTCTGCCTAGAGTGGATGAAGAGACCCAAGACAGAGCTGGAAACAACTGCATGGATAGACTGAACTAAAAGCACCATGAAGCAATGCCTCAAGTCGTTAGAGACATCACGATGGCATAGCTGCGTTAGACAGGAAGCACATGTGCAATCTGCACATTTGGGACACCCACACACCATTCTACATGAAGAACACACGCGTACAGCCCTATGAGTTGGAGGACAGTGACATATGCATACTGTCTACATGTTTATTATTTTGCCACTTAGGCTTGCTACAGCAATGCAGAAAACGCAAGAAGCAAGAAGAATTTGTGTGCCTGCTTGCAGATGTTTACATGCAACTAACAATATGGAAGAACAGAAGCACCCGTGGGACCTGGTCAACCACGACATACACTAACCTATGGACACTATGGAGAACACTTGCTAGAGGCCCATGCAGGCCTTAGGGAACTATAGTAGGCCATGATCGTCTCAAGGAGATCTCAAACCACAAGGCGCTGTGCAAGCAGAATAGCCACGGCAAGAGCAACGGCAGCCAAGGCCACGATGTTGCGAGCACCATTTCAGACACAAGAACCAACGTGACACCGGCTCCGCAAAGAATATTCCTTGCAAAATACAAGCTAATTCGAAGTAATTGGGGCCAAAGAGATGGTCTCCTACCACGTGACTCGGCCCAAACTGCTATCTGAGAGGCTGGGAACAAGCAGCGTCGCGCGGCTAGACAGCAGCTTCTTTGCAACAGTACTTGCTACGCTCCTGCTACTGTATATGATGGGAATGGAACGCTCTCACGGCATTAGTCTATTGCACACTATTGTACAATCACAGACACATAGGGCCTCATTACGAGTTCTCCGGTCCGGAATGCAGTGATTCCGTGATGACGGTGATACAGTTTCTGCATCCGCAAGGTTGCGGAAAGAGTGGCCGATTACGGCCTGTCGGTCGCACGCACCACACGGATGCGGAAACGGTGTCACCGTCACCACGTAAACACCCACGGAAATGGACATACCGGCCCCACAAGCAGTGTAAAAACCGTGTCCACTGCCGTCCTCACGGGCACGGAAGCGGAAATACCACGACCGCGAAAACTGGAAAGAGGCGGCCATTATGTAAACCACAATCCACTGCCATCCAGAGCCAGCACAGGCTAATTCTCCACACTGAGGAGCTAAAAAGTACCACCAGCATGGCAGCCAGGATCCCTGCACAGAGACAGAGCTCACTATATCAGTAGACCACACAGTGCAGCATGCCGAAATGCTGTTCAGCGCTGACCAACGCCGTGCAACACAGCAGCGCAGAAAGGATGTGTGGGTCGAAGCTGCACGCAAGTGCACAGCTGTGGGCGTCACAACAAGGAGCATGAAGGACTGCCACAAGAGGTGGGACGACCTCAGACTGAGGGTGCGAAACCTGATCAACACACGGGCAGCGCAGCAGTGGCACAGGTGGAGGGCCTGCTTCACCACTGAGGTTGCAGACATGGGAGGAGCGCTGCAGCAGTGTCCTCCACCTTGAGGCAATCCATGGAATTGGCGGCGCTGAGGCAGGAGTGAGCCCACCTGCAGATGCTGGTAAGGTCACACATTTCAATGCCATATGAGTACTTGTTGAGGCCAGGAGTGCCCCCAAAGGACCCATCAACAGCCCCCCCCCCAGTCAGTGCAGGAGTGTCCCAAAGGACCCATTAACAACCCCCCCAGTCAGTGCAGGAGTGCCCCAAAGGACCCATCAACAACCCCCCCAGTCAGTGCAGGGGCGCCCCAAAGGACCCATTAACAACCCTCCCCCCACAGTCCGTGCAGGAGTGCCCCAAAGGACACATCAACAACCCCCCCAGTCAGTGCAGGAGTGCCCCAAAGGACCCATTAACAACCCCCCAGTCAGTGCAGGAGTGCCCCAAAGGACCCATTCATGACCCAGACGATAAGAAACACCCTTACAATACATGGCCATCAACAGTCATGTGCGTGTAAATGCAAATGGTCACTGATCAACCTGTCTGATGCATGTGATGCACCCATCAGGTACCACCACACAACTAATAGCATGCCCTCTGTGTCCCCATAGCCATTTCAAGTGACAGTGACAATGCCCAACAGGCAAGGCAATGTGCACCTGCATGTGGGCGACCCAGCACCCCTGCCCAGGAGGAAGACGCAAGCGGCTCAGCAACTCTGCCACCAGCTGCATCTGGTACGGATGTCCCAGCCAACACCACCCTCTCCACACTGCCTGCTGCCACAAAGGTGCCACTCCCACCCATCATGCCCACAGAACCCACCCCTGAAAACATCTGCACTGCGGAGGAGGCTGCAGGCAGTGACAACAATGCCCCAGCACTGCAGTCTGATGCAGGGCCACAGGGGGAGGTGCCCAACCTGGATGACCTGTCATCCATCCAAGACCTCCATTTCAGCCCACCATCACTACATAGTCCAATGAGGTTGCCAACCCCCTCCATGGCTGAGCTGAATGCCCGCATGCAGTGGATGAAGGACCAGCAGGCCACCCTTACCCAGCTAGTAGAAAGGCAACTGGAGGAGTCCAGGCTACAGAGGGAGAGTTATAGTGCATCTGTGCGTCAGCTCTCCAGGTCAATTGGACGCTTTGCCACCACCATAGTGACCCTGGCACGCCATGTCCGGGAGGGCAACAACAACACGTCCAGCATTGCGGAGCCCATGTTGCTTGCCCAGCAGGCACATCTGGGACGTTTGCCAACTATGCCAGCAACAGTGCCATCCACAAGCACCACCCCATCCAGCTGCACCTGTGCCAGCCCATGGAGGCACTCAAGTCACCTAGGCAAGGATGCCCATGCGCAGAAGGGCACACGCAAATTATGCCATGTGTGTTTGACAGTGCAAGATACATACATGGACAAGAAGGGTGTAAGGGGGTGGGTACGTTTGGGTGGTGGGGAGGTCCATTAGGGGGTTAGTAAATTGGGGCCTGGTTGGGGGTGGGTAAGTTTGGGTGGTGGGTGGGCACGGGTGTACAGCTTCCCTTCCCAATGCACCTTCTTCACTGTTGTTATGTTATAAATATATTATCATTGAGAAAATCATTCATGAGTGGACATCCATCATTTCATTTGCAGTCCATCAATTTATTAACTGCAATCGTCATATCCATGCAATGCTGTCAATGTGCAGTCTCTCAAAAGTAAATATGAATTAGTGTATCCTGTGCTCATTGTCCATCTTGTGCACCCCCAGGAGGAGGTGGAGCCAACCCATCCCCATCCCCATCCGCATCTTCATTACCATCATCCTCTGCGTCTGGAGGCAGCGGAATGTTCCAGCGCAAGCAAAGATTGTGCAGCATGGCACAAATAAGCGTTAGTTTACCCGTCTTCACTGGGCTGTAGAGCAGTGATCTGCCAGATCTGCTCAAGTGGCGTAACCGGGCCTTCAGTAGTCCAAATGTCATCTCAATCATGCCACGTGTGCGGATGTGTTCCCTGTTGTACGCCTCCTCATGCCTGTTCCTTGCCCTACGTACAGGCATCATCAGCCATGGCATGAGTGCATATCCAGCATCACCTACATGGGATGTAGATGTGGGGGACATGTCAGTTTTTGTTGTATCATGTCTTCATCAGATACAGTGCAATCTTGTGTCATTGATCATTCATCCATATGTGCCAAGCAGTGGTTGGACCGGTGGGTGATTACCATTCCTGGGTCATTGTTGTCAACGTTGGCATCTGGACATTGACCAACAAATTGATGTGCATGTGTAGTTCCCCTGCGGGCAATAGTGTTTGGTAAGTATGGCATTGTGCAGTGATGTACACACATGGCGGAGTCAATCAATTGCATCAATGATGTTGTCGATGCAGGATGTCTCATGTGCAGGCATCATGTGCATTTGGGGGGCAGTGGTGCATAGTGTGGGCGGATGTATTGAGTGGTTCCATTTGTATGGGCCAGTGGTAGTATCGGTTGTGTGTCTCATGTGGCAGGGTGTGCACGGGCACACTGGCAACCTGTCATGTGTAGCTTTGTGATATGTGGGTTGTGCTGACTGTTCACTAAATGGGCGGGGGGGTGATGCATGTGCAGTCGTAGCAGCCCACTCACATAGGTCATTGCCCTGGACACACACCCCCCTTCCACAGGGCCTGTGCATTGGCAGTTGTACTCACCCAATAGCCATGTGCTTTGTCCAGCGTAGCATTCCATGTACCGTGGCAATGTCGAATTCTGCAAAACCATTGAGTCATGTGTTGAGCACGGGAAACGTGCGCAGCAATGTGTTATCACTTGTCCGGCATCACATACCATCTGTAGATTCAGTGAGTGGTACAGTTTCCAATTCGGTACACCATATCGCTAGCACGTGGTACTGTCAGCTCTATGTGGGTGCAGTCTGCTGCACCTATGCAATTTGGCATGCCTGCAATGGCATGAAAGGCCAACTTGGTGGCAATGACCTGGGCAAGGGTACGGGGTAGGGCGATGTGTTCCAACACATGGTGCAACAGGGCATCCAGTACCTGTACCAATATTTTGGAGAAACAGGGTTGTGATAGCCCGTGCAGCTCACCAACTGTGTGCTGATAAGTTCTGCTGCCAAGAAAATGCAGTACCGACACCACCTTCAGGCGGGGGGGGGGTGGCGTGGTGATGTCAAAGTGGCTGCTGATGTCGTCCTCTATCATGGTGGTGATGTACATGATTGTTGGATGGTCCAGCCGGTATAATGTGTGGATCTGTCCTGGGGTCAGGTTCCAGGGTGAGGCCCTGGTGCGTGGTATTGCAGGCTGCCTGCGGGGTAGTGCCGGCTGAAAAATAGGGTTTGGCATGGGTACTGGGTTTGCTAAGTGCTGCCTGTGCCTCCTCCGCCTCCTCTGCACCATTACTGCCTCATGTGCAGTGCTGCCTGTTGGTTCAATAGCCCCAGTCCCAATGCTACTAGAGCTGCTGCCTGCATAGTTCTGTTTGGAGTTGGCCTGGGTGTGGCCCTTTCGTAGGCTCCCAGTGGCCTGCTGGGTCCAGCTGGGCTCATTTAGTGCACCTGTTGCCTGATTCAGCTCACCAGGCACTGTTTAACATCATGTTTGCGGTGGTGGCGATACCGCCACCGTGTTCACGGTTTTTGCGCTATTTTAGTGGCGGTGTTTCCATGTCCATGGTACTCGTAATGCTCGCAGGGTTTCGTATTGCTGGTAACAGGGGCGTTTCCGTGCAGGCGAACTTTACGGGTGCCTTGACTCCGCGGTGGCGGTTTATAGTGGTGGTATTTCCAGGTTCATAGGTCATAATTTGGCACTTGCGGAAACGGTGCCGGTATGGTTATACCGGCAGCGTTAAGTCCGGACCGGAGAACTCGTAATGAGGCCCATAGTCACACCTCGCTGACACATAGTATACATGTAACGGGAACAGGTGCTCGCGGGCTGGGAACAGAGTTTGTTGCAGTCTTGGGGGCCCGCAGCTTGACCAATCAGGACACTGGGGTTTGGGGGCAGATGGCGGAGGCTATTAACTAATCACAAGTCTTACCTAATGTAACAGTTCCGAAGTAACAACTTTCATGGATGATCCAACCCTACCACCTGACCCAGTAGCATCCACTAATAGTGTTCTCTATAAGGTACCTATACTGGAACTACTACTCAGCAGCCAATCCTGAACCCTGTTAGGTTTAGGGGAGGAGCCTGCTGAGTGACAGAGGTTGTGACATCACAAGTGTACAAACCCCCTGTGCCTAGATCGCTCTGCGCATATGACCCCAGTGTATTTGTAGTATAATAAACCACAGTAACTCTTGCTCATTGTGTGGACCGCCGCTTCTGTATCCCAGTAGTGTCAATGGTGTTTGTGGGGAAGCAAGGGGAGCTGACTTACAATAACCTATGAAGGTTGGAGAAGGCTTGGGTTGGTCGTCAACAGGGAAAGGGGGATACCACGTTTCATGTCTTCTACTAAAAAGGTCTTTTTTTTGGTTAAGTTTATCTCAACCTTTCACAATTTCGATTTAACATAAAAATATAATTTGTTCATCACATAAATGACAGTGTACTACTTTTAATAAAGTGTTTTCTTACTTTCATAACAATATATTCAACACAAAATAATCACATTTCCTAATTTTAAAATTTACCACATCATACTCTTAAAAATCCATTTCTATTCTTGATAGACATAAGTACAAATCTTATACAGTGCTATTGTTAAAATTCTCAGTACATTAGCTTTCTTATGTTCCCACTTTCAGTCATGATTCCCCTCAAGGTTGTATTGGAGGCAGCTCGCCTCCATTTGGATTTGCAATGTCTAAGTTTATTGCTGTTTCCAGCAGTTGTATTGTCGCTATGTGAACTTAGTTGATGAGAAAATACTACACCAAACCTCCATTGAGGACAGTATACGATATGAGCCTAATGATGACTTGAAATATAGATTGTGTTGCGGTGATAATGCAGTACATTGTACAATTATAGGTTGCGTTGTTTCTCTCACATTTTTATTCTTACAAAAGCAGCAATAGTTCACATTTTTGTTGATTAAGCCTCGCCTGGCCAGTATATCATTAGTTGGCCATAGATTTAAATGAAACTTCAGCATTTTATTCCTGATGTATGATGAAGGGCTTTTAATCAGTCTTGTGTGCAAATACAATTGTGTTGAAACAATTTAACCTTGGCTCTTACTGGATTTGAAACTAAAAGATCAATAGGAATAGAGGCTTCTGCTAGTGCTTCCAATATGAAGTTTCTCCATTTTGTTGGAAAATCGTTTGCAGACGTAAGTAGATAATGTGCCAGAACACTCATAATATTATCAGTGCCATGTCTCACTAAACATTTCCTAAGCAGAGAGCACAGTTTCCATGTTACCTGTGCATGCAAGGATAGCATGCCCAATTCATAGCGTAGCAGGGCATTTGCTGTACATTTAGGTAGGTTTGACACTTGCTTCCCAGAACGAGCTTCTAGTTTGTCCCAGAATTGTTCTTTCTTAGGGACCTTTGAGTCAGCCCCATAGATGATAATGGGGACTACTTTTTGCTGAAAAAAAGCCTTCTGCTGACCCCTCCATTCCAGAAAACTATTGCCCGATCTCTATCACCCCTTTCCTGGGCAAACTCCTGGAGAAGATGGCCATCTCCCAGCTAATCCTCCACACTGAATCTGTTGGTTGTCTCCATGACCATCAGTCTGGCATCAGAGCAACCAGAGGCATGGGAACTGCTCTCCTGAACACCCATGAAGACCTGCTCTCTAACCTTGACTCCAGCTGTCCCTCTGTCCTCATTCTCCTTGAACTTCCCTATGCGTTTGACACATGCGATAATGATTAATCGTCTCTGTGAGACCCTGGGCATCACGAATCAGACCCTGGTGTGGCTGACCTCCTTACTCTTGGACCCACCCTCCCAGGTTCAGCTTGGGTCCTTTATCTCAACCAGCACTCTCTCCACATGTGGTGTTCCCCAGGGCTCTATCCTCTCACCCTGGCGGTTCAATGTCTATCTGGCCCCTTTGATCTCTACCTGTTCCTGTAACTTTCAGCGTTACGCAGATGACACGCAGCTGCCTTTCAAGCTACCCTTGGCCTCCTCATCACTCATCCCTGTGTATCCACTATTCAAGCATGGTGCGCCTCAAATGATCCCTACATTAATGCCAGTAAGACAAAAATCCTTCTCAATGGGACCCCTGCTCCCACTTTTCCTCCCTCACTCACTCTGGTCGCCCTCCTTGGGCCGCTTCCCTTACCCTCTTGTGAGGCAAAAAACTTGGTGTCATCTTCGACTCCACTCTCTCCTTCTTTCCCCACATCAAGGACCTTGCCATGAAGGCCCATTTCCAGCTGCACCTCCTCAGAGGTATTCTCCCTTTTCTCACCATCCGTCAGAAGGTCACTGTCTCCAGAGCTCTGGTTCTCCCTAAGCTGGACTATTGCAACAGCCTCTTTCTCTTATGGTTGCAGTTTGTACATTTTCCCAATGGCATGAGGCTGAACACTGCACACCCTGATGAAAAATCAGCAGCTAAATTCCTACTGCTTGAGGTATTTACATGGTTGGGAATATGTGAGGTCCTGAATTCTGATAATGGGCCCACTTTTTCAATAAGCTTTTTGCAGAAATTACTTCTCTATTGGGCATGTGTTTCGTGTATCGCCCAAATGCCAATGGGATTGTGGAGCGCATTAATAGCCTATTAAAGAACGGTCTGGCTACATTGTGTTTAGATTTGAAGAAAAATTGGGTGCATTGCATTCCACTGGCTCAGTTTTACCTCAGAAACAAGCCGGAAAAGGAGCCCCAATTGACTTCCCATGAGACAATCAGAGGAAGAATACATACATTACTTTCGATGCACGCACAGCATCAGATGCTGAGAAGTCCTGAAAAATTCAAGGAGAGGGGTTTAGGGCCTACCTTAAGGACTTCATTCATGCTGTCAGACTTATATCTTCACAGTTTGGTTCTTCTCATCAACAACAGTCTACAGCTGAGGGCATCAGTCAAGAGGCTGAAAGTCTACAATGGCCGCAACTATTCCCTGGGGGACTTGGTGTACATTCAGTGCTTCATCCAAAGTTGGGGCGATCAATGCTTCCATGGCCCTGACAAGGTTATCTATGCAACTCTCAGCACTGTGAAGGTGGAGAGCAACAAATGCTGGGTACACCTGTCCGATGTCCAGAAGGATACCAGCACTCCCCCACCCACGCAAGAACAAATCACCAAGAGAGATCAGCCGATAAATACATAAGTTAAGTATGCCATCAAAGTCATAGCTTGTTCCAATTAGGGCTTCAGTGAGAACAGCACACAGTGACTCTTTTGGGAATATCGAAGAGCTAGTGGGAAAACAAGTCCTAGAATTAATATATGTTGTTTCTCTCTTTTTTCTTCTCTCTTTGTTTAGGTGCGATGAGTCATATAAATGTAAATGTTGATAATGTGTTTAGTGTTGTAGTGTTTTTTGAAATGTTAATACCCAGACCCAAATGCTCCCCATTGTGGTGCCCGCTCTAGTCATAAAGGGGAAGGCTGGACTGCACTGATGCGCTCCTGGCGCTCTCACCAAACCGGACTGTTGCTATTGTGAGGCGCTATTTCAGAGAACCAGTATTTCCCAACATTTTCTCCCAATATGGCTGCCGTATCCACGTAGAGTTTTCATACCCAACATGGCCACTGAGGAGACTCACAGCCAGCCAGTCAAGGATATGCTCCAATGTACACTGTGGGTCTGGCTATATGAACCATGCACGTGCCGTGCTGTTCCTCTCTGCTTCGCGTTAACCTGTACTTGCAGCTTAACGCTTCCCAACCTGCTCTCTGGCATTGCAGATTCCATTTTCGGGTCCGGGTCCCTCCAGATGCAGCAGACAGCATCTGCAAAAAAAGACAAAGACAACATCAGTAAGTGAACTCTGCGGTCACAGCAATTCACTTTGGCAACATAGATATTCTCTGAGTACTTATCGCGCCATATCCGCAGTGGCCAGGGTTTCCACTCCAGCATCCGGAGCATGCCCTGGAACACCAGAAAAGAGCATTAAGGAGCACACAGGTTAAAACAACAGGTGGATGCAAACCGGAGTAGAGACACGATCACGGAAAAGCAGAAAGAAACTAAGCAAAAGCAAGAGACTGAAAACAGGAACAAACAAAGGCAAAGCAAGACACCAAAAGCAGAAAGACACTAAGGGAATAAAGCAAAAGACGCACGCACAGGAGTCTCCACATCTGGCAAGCAACAGCCGGTCTGAGCGAGCAGCATGCTAGTGAAGCAACTAGCAATGGATGTGTCCACGAACCAGACTTCCACATGCAGCATCCAACATGGGAGTCCAGCCTTCCCTGGGGTGGTATACTAGTGAAAGAGCCAGGGAAAAGAAGGGAAACACAAATGACACTTATGTTTTGGTCCTAGGTACAAACATTTTCCAGCAAGACACTAGTCCTTTCCTGGGGTTGCAGCACTCAACATTCACATTCCTACCACCCTAAACCAGGTGGTGGTTTGTAATCACACTACACAGGTTTTGGGCGGTGAGTAGTGCAGAGCACTCATCGGAGGATCCAGGCGCTCCTGTAGAGTACCAGGGTAAGCGTTACAGATCCTTCCAGTTCCAAACAAAAAGACAGTTCCTGTTAGGCCTCTCAGGGTCCTTTCCCCAAGGTTCTGGCCTCACTTCACAATGTTCAACAATGTCTCTGGTGGGTCTCTCAGGGATTCCCTTACCCAAGCTTAGGCCTCTCTTTCTTTTCACATAAAAGTTCACCCTGTCAAGATCCACCGTTTTAACACACAGTTCTTTCCATGGGGTAGTATCAGAGACTTTTGTTTAAATGCTGGGTTGTGGCTCCTCCCCCTTTGGACCACTCCGACTCCTGACCCCTCTCTCTGTACTCTGTTCCTTCCTTTTGGGCACCTTTGCCTCTTGTGCTCTGTTCCACTCAGGCTTTGTTTCTCTTTCACCTTTTTTCACCTTTCTTTCCTTCTCTGGTGCCCACCTGCACCCTTCTCTCTTCTTTGCTGTGCCTCTTGCACACTCCTCTTGACTTTATCATGCCCCTGGCACATTCTGCTCTTTGGTCATACACCCTTGCACCTTCCGTTCTTTGTATCGTGCCTCTTGCACTTTCCCTTTTCAACCTGTGGGTCTTTCCTACCCTCTTTTCCTGCTTTCATGTCACTCGCACCCTTTTCTTTACTTTCTCTCACTTTGTAATTCACTTTTTCAATCTTTCAGGTCGCTCGAACACTCGCTTTGCTTTCTTTAATCATTTTTTAATCATTCACTTATTTTCAATCTGTCGGTTCGCTGGCACCCCTTTCCTGCTTCTAGTTGCTTGCACGTTCACTTTACTGCTTTTGCTTCGCACCCCTTGCACACTCTGGTTTTTCCCTGCTTTCTTTGTCTGACTGCTTTACTTTATGCTTTCAAGCCGCTGCTCCAGCCATCCTCACGTGCCTGTGTTCCTCTCATTCACCTAGCGAGACACGCCCAGACAGGGCGGCGCTGGCGAGCAGCTTCCCGGGATACAGGGCGTGAGGTCAGGGTCTCACCACCTTCCCCTCCTAGCTCCCCTGAGACGAAACATGTCTCAGGGGAATGAGCACTGGCCTGGACATGGCCAATAAGAAGCACCTCACCTTCCTCCAGCTCCTTTGCCAGAGACACGGTTCCTTCGACATGCTGCAATCCCTCTGGTACACCGGACCAGCGTCTTAGCATCCCATTGTCCTCCGATCCTCCCAGCTTGCTTTTACTTCTTGGCAGAATCACACCTTTTATACCTGAAGTCATTGTCAAGTGGAGTCAGGTGTAAATGGTTTGGGTTGATTGCCTGACAATGCCATACTATTAGTGGGACAGTCTACTAGTGTTACTTGGTAGGCCTCACTTTGTTTTCCCATGTCGTTTCTATGGGTAATTCTCTTTGCTCCCGATTGCCTCTTCTTTGTCCCAGTACTTATTGAAAATGGGGAGGGGGAGATGGGGTGTGATTGGAAAATCACCATTAAAGCAGAGGGAGAGTGGGTTGGTGTATAATTGGGAAAGCGGGACTACCATGTCTCGCCCTTGGGTATTCTCCTCCCTTGTCTTGGGTGGATACCTCAGGGTCTGCCCTTAGAAACCTTTGGGTATTAAGCGCGTTATAAATAACCCATCATATCATATCATAAATCCCTGTGACCCTCCACTCAGGTGATCCTCCCTCGCTTGTCCACCCCCAAGGTCGGGAAAACCGATGGCCATTCCCTGGCCACCTGAATAGAAGATCCTGGGGATCTTGTTGGGAGAATACTGCCAGGTTTCTCACAACAGACAGTCCAGTCATCGATCATATCTGTTGATAAAGATGAGTGTGCAAAGAAAGAGAAGGAGGAGCACGAAAATGTACGATGCAACTCAAGAGTTCAACTGAAAATCGAAGGTTCTGTTATTTGACATAATTGATGGAAGCAGGGGGTAATAAATTGCAGAGCAGGAGGAATTAGGGGGCTCACTGAAGAAGCAGTGGCACAGATTAAGGCTGATTGCATTGAGACATGGAATCTGTATGTGAAATGTCTTACATGGGTCAAGGAGCCAGAGAAACCTGTTAATATTCAGTTACTTACACGTTTTTCTCTGTGTTTTAAGGATGATTGCACTGTGGCGGTCAGCATGAACATGAACTGTAGTTGAGTCCTTCGTATCACTGATCTTGCTGGAGGTTTCTGCACTGTTTGATCGTTACTGGTCTTGCAGGCCTTTTGCATATCTCCAACTTCCTCCAGCTTGGAAAGGAGTGTGCAATATCATCATACTGCACTCCCCAATCATGGTAGTGCCTGAATCCCATTTGACAGTCTCACGTGCATTGCCTCGAGCCACATATGTGCCTTTTTTGTCTCCTGTGCCCCTTACATCCTTTTTTTCATCTAATTTGAATGGACTTAAGACTTTGAATGAACATGAGAGAATTGAACTTTAATAAGCAATTATCTGTCATCAACTTCTTCAGAGGCATTAAAGAGCATTCCAGATATGTTTCGTCTCTTCAGCAGGGCCGAAATGGTCTTCGCCTCCCCCCTGACTCCTTGTTTCCAGGCTATCAACCAATGCAAAAAGGCTGCAGGTCACCAGGTATTAGAGGCTCCTTTTTATGAACCACTCAGAATTTGAAGTAATTTCTTCAAAGGAAGAAATTAGAGCCTGTGTCTTATTACATTTCAGAACCGCTACACCCTTCACCTTTTGACAGCTATGGAAGGTGGAGTGTGTCCGAAAATACAGAGTATGTGTTGCACGTACATGCACCCCAATGATTTGGATAATGGGACCCTGTCGTAAAAAATTGGAGAACTACACAAACTCGAGTGTCCATGGGGAAGGAGGCTGGGATTGAAGATGATACTTGGATAGACTCATCATTCTCCTGTGTAACCTCCTAGATTAGCATAACTGTGAAGATACTGATGCCTATTCTTGACTTTTTGCTTATAATTTTCTTTTCCTGTCAGGTGCTCTTGAGATGCTGTTCTGCCAAGATGCCTAGAACAGCTGCGATGATGTCAGTTACTCTGTCTGTGGGTAGGGCCACTTGCATCTCAAATCACATGAGTCAGGGATGAATCTATGATTAATTGAGCCACCAGGTACTGTTTTTTGGCCTAACTATGTGGAGCATTGGATAGATCACAGAAGGAATGGTGGGTGGTTGTTTTTGTATTATACGCTGGAGGAGTATGCCTGAAATGGGAAGAGCATGCAAGCTGTTTATAGGGTTTGCATTCCTCGAGAAGATTTCTCCCAAAAAAATAGTGAACATTACATTTATTAGTGAATGTATTAACTAAAGGGAAATGTTGGGGTGCACGTTTTATATCCCAACGTAGGGAAGAGGTTCATGTTGCGCACTTCATATTAGAACAATGGTGTGGCTAGGTTAGACGCGATATTATGCAATTTTGCAATTTAACTTGTTTAGTGTAAGTAAATGGATTGGGATGATGTTACTATAAGGGATACTTTGTGTTTAGTTTGGATACATTTTAGATTTGCATCATGTAGCAACATATTAGAAGTCATGGGGGCACAATGTAATTGTGCAATGTACAACGGGTAGTGCTTAGAGTGGGAAGAAAGGAGCTTTATGGATACGAGAAAGAGATGTCTGTGAGGGGAAAGCCACTGTGAGCAGTGCAGTTGTCATGAACAATGTACATGTGGGTTTCGATAATGGTTAAGATGGGAGACATGTTCTGGGATATTAGGGGAATATGGTGTTTGTTGCAAGTACATGGAAATATCACAGATCACCTTTCCCCCATAGCTGGGTTTCATGTATTAGCAGCAAGTTTGTTTTGCGGAGGTGACCCTTGCATGGCCTGAAGGGTTGAATGATCAGGTCAAGGAAGGAGGAATGAAGCAAACCACATTTGGGCAGCTGGTGATAGCATCAAATGGTTACTTGAGGTGTTGATTAAATTAATTGCCATTGGGTCATGGGTTTTACGACTAGATGAGTTTGTGGATATGGGGAACAAATCTTCCTGTGAGCATGGAGTTTTGTTGTTAAGTCCAGCCAAATGTTGAGTTGAATTGGGGTTAGTTAACAAAGCACATGGAAGGGATGTTGGAACCCAGAGTTTGCTGGTCTTTTTTGGGTTAAATTTGGGCTCTTAGAAAGATAAGCAGGATGTGTGCTGAAGGCTATATGATCTAAAATGGTAGTCATACATAAGGTAATGTGAAGGAATGTAGAAGGGGTAATCATGGGACACCAGCACATCTGGGACAATAAGATGTTGATTGCTTGATCAAAAACAGGGTTGTTTATTCCTCTCACTTCTGTTGTTTGAAGTGTTCTTGTAAAAGCCTTACACATCACATACTAGGTTAAAGGTTTCTTACCAAATGGGACAAGTCATAAATTGAATTGGTTTCAGATAATAAGGAGATTATGTTTAGAATGTCATGACAGATTATGGAAAGAAAGCATGTGGGGAATGGGATTGTGTTTTGTCAATGTTTCCAATGGGGCTTGAGAACGTAGGGGGAGTAGATTTCCTTGCACAGGGTTAGCCAATGAGATTTTGAGGGATGACTTTTTAGCGGCATATGTGTGATTATGTAAATTGTTCAAATGTGTATAAAATCTGCAACTTGGTTGAGCACTGAAACGAACTGTTCGTTTTCAGATCCACAAGGCTTACTCACTCCTTCCGGCCGACAGCATGCAATAAACTTGCATTTCTGATAAAGTGCATTTACTCTCCATTGGAGCAGTGTTTTCGTATTGGATTTTTGAGTCACATTCGTACAAGTGCTTGCATTTGGACGATGATGGTTGATCTAACTTCATTACACCTTCCATAACTTCAGTCAAATGGTTGTACCTCCAACAGATAAAAATGAATCACTGCATAAAATGAAGAATTAAATATACAATACTAGTGCTGTAATTGCATATCTGCACTATAAATATAGCAATTTCTTCGACACCATTTACCTCACTGTAAACATTGTTAGGACCATACATGCACGTATCTTTCAAATGAGACCTTAGAATAAGAATACATCCATAAACAATTGAGATATTGAAAATTGGATGTACTTCATTGGTGACCATCTTAATAACATCATCATTACCACGCACCGTACAACACAGAGTGACACCATGGAAATTATTCATTATAGCTAGTTTCTGATGACACAAAATCAGTGCCACCTTTTCCGCACTAAACATATTGTTCTTGCACATGCTCCTGTACTAACTGCTGCAGGTGGGTATTCAAATGTTGGCCTTCCCTCATTTGCATCAGATAAGGCCAAATACAAACAGTGAATTACCTGTTTCCATGCATACATAACAGATGCATGCACACTGGCAAAGAGGTCACAGAAGTGGACAAGCAGTATTTGCCCGTCTTAGAAGTTGGTGGATATTTATCACAACACCCAGGACTTTCTTTGGGAAAGGGAATGAAGGGACCTACACATTCCTGGGGCACCCCATGGAGGTCCAATTGCAGACCACATTATACATGTGGTGCAGACCATCTCACCTTCTCTCAAAGAGATGCTTACGGTTGTGGCTTCTGGTGAAAGTCTGCCAGAGTAGCAAGGATCACTCCGACACAATTTTCAGAGCGCACACAAACTTTGGGAGTAGGGGAGGTTCAGGTAGATGTGCAATGAATGTTGAAGATTTGTGCAAACTGCTTCCAAGCAACAGGTGATTCCATTGTTCTGTGACAGTTTTGCTGAGTGGAAACAAGACATCCACAGACTGCTGTCTTTCTTTGGTAACACTGGCCAAAGAACTAGTCTGCACTATCAACTAACCAAATCGGTTTCTCGTACATAGAAAAAAAGCTGTACCCAGCCATTGATAACATGGACCCAAGTAGGCGAGGACTCACAGTGAGAAACAACCAGCAACACACAAAATGTCAATCAAAATAGTATCTGCAATGAAGCAAATGAGGAGGAAACGCAGCTGTGTCGCCGACATCTCAAACCAGTTCAAAAAGCATAAAACAAAAGAAATTCCGGGGCTGTCTGGAACATCTCTGTTATGCCTGTGATGAAATGGCTTCTGCTCTGCAGGAGACAGGGATGAGTAATGGCTGAACCACCTGCTCAGCCCCACACTACTACTAAACCTGCAGCAACCCCAATCATAAAGAAAAACAGAACAGCCCAACAGATATGTCCCCTTAGCTTTTTGTAGTAATATGAGCCGATGGCAGACTATACTCTAAGAAGGGGTGCAGGGTGGTAACAGTAGAAACCCTAACAGAAGTAGTACAAAAGCTTTCAAAACAAAATGTCCAATCAACGTTCTGTAAAAATGTAGATGATTAATTAAACAATAAAAATACAAATAACTAACCAGAAAACACAAGCAAAACTCACCTCTGTAATAAACATAGAAAATACAGAATTGGTATATAATACCACTCTGAGAACATGAGCGGGGTACTGTCCAAAGGATATGTCTTTTTTTTTAAAGGATTGAAAAAGGCACTTATAAACCACTATGGTCCAAAAAGTGGAACAGTGTGACAGGGCCACTTGAAAGTACGTATTCTTGGTATTAGGTGCTCTGAAAGTGTAGAACTGGGCTTCTATAGCCTTTCTTTGCAGTTGAAGTGGGTTCAAGATGTGTGGGGTGACGTTGATCAAGAGGAAAGTTGGGTCGACTCAGCTTTGTGACGGGGCTCTGAGCTAATTGAGTCTGGGTTCAAGACAATATCATCTGAAAGGTGCAACAAGTTCAGATCGGTGGTCGAGTTTATGGTACTGCTTGGTAGAGTCAGTGCATGACACCGTGGTTTCCAGCAGTTTGAGTCAGCGTTTCAGCTGGGTCAAGGCCAGGAACTGTTGGTTCAATGCAGTGCTTGAAGATGTGAGGTGAGTCAAAGTCTTCTGCATCAGTGAGCCTGGGTTTGAATCAAGGCAGAGATGAACGCTAATGGTGTGAAGCAGTGTCGAGCTGGCTCAAAGTTGTAAAGTGCCAAAAGCAGCACTGCAGGTGATGTATCAGTTCAAACGTCATTGAATGCGGTTCAAATGTGTATCAAAGCTGTGCAAACAGTACTCCCCAGCTGCTCTTGGGTTTCTGGAAGTCCCAATCCAGGGGCTCCAAGGAAAAGGTGAATCCTTGTGGCTCTGCTCTCCCTGTCCATGGAGTTTGGCTGGCACATACAGAAGTTCCTTCACCTCCAGTGAGGAGCCTGGTTCCAGTGCAGCTGGCAGAGTAGTAGGTCTTTATCAACGGCTACTCGCCTGCACTGTTCTGAGGGCTGGGGGCTAGGGGACAGAGATCTCCTCTGCCTCAGGTGCCTTCTACCTCGACCTTACTGTTGGAGAACTTTGTAATTGACCACACTCGAGGTCCAGGGAATTCCTCTTGCCTGCTTGAAAGTTCACAAATGAATGAAGGAAGGAGTGGGAGACCTCCTCCTTAGAAAGGCACATTTATGACAAAAGCAAGCTTGCTGTACGGAGTCCAATCCGTGTTGCTGTAGCAAGTGACCCTTGTCTTATCACATTGCAGGAAACGGAGATGGTACTAAGGGAGTGAGTCCCGACAGAAAATCAAGAAGGTGGAACCTCTTTTTCAGGTCCACCTTTCCCTCTCTGCATACTCAACTTGGCCCCTTGCCCATGTCTGCTGACTTCAAAGGCCCTCGGTAGCCATCTGTAATGCAGCACCCTTGTATGAGACTGGCATTTTTTATGTAAGTGCTCCTTCCAAATAGGGTTCTCAGTTAATCTCCTGGTGAGAGCTCCTGTGCCCTTAGGGAGTTGTTACCTTTCCTCCTGTGGAATCAAGGGAAGGCAGCATCCTGCCTATTGGTATATTGGAGACAGCCAGGCCATGGATATAGATCACTATCCTAGACTAACAGGGTTGACACTTGTACGATATCAAATTGGAGTGCCTTTAATAATTGTGTGTTCTTATCTGTCACCATACCATAGCCAGGTATGGCTTATTCTTACCCTGTCACCACACATATATAATATATTTTAGATCAGAGGTGCAGAAGTTAAATACAGCCTTCGTCTGCTGGGACGTGGTGTCCCAGCAGCAATCAAGAAGGCACACGTAACCCTCTGAACCTGCCAAGTGCCACTGAAGGGCAGGTGCTGCGGATGTCAGGAGAATGCTGTTGCAGGGCACAAGCATGCACTATGCTTTTGGCATGGAGCTGGAGAGGGGACCGAGAGGTCTGATCAGCAGATGACACTTTCAATGATGGATTTCTCACATCATTTTATTTATTCAAAATCACAAAATCTCAGGTAATCTCCTTCTCATGGGTGGCTATCCTTCACACAGTTACCACCTTATATAGCAAAATTATTACATTTTAGTTCAGAGATGCAGAAGTTAAAATGCTACATCTGGCTGCAATGAGATTCGGTTACAGTGGCTGTCGAGGGTGCGCATTTCACCTTTGGCCCAGCCCTTCTCCACTGGAGAGCAGGGGCTGCAGATGTCAGGAGATTGGTCCAGCAAACTTACATGGAAGAACTGTGCATTTGACATGAAGCATTATGAAAGGGGGTCTGATTAGCATACTCCCATTTCTCTGAAACAAACACCCGCATCTGCAGATATGCACTCCAGTGTTCCGGCTTGTGAAAAGGTTTTATGGTAGTAGTAGCAAATATGAGATTCTCAGGTCATCCTCAGCATTCCTCCAGTGGACATTTCTTTAATTAGGCCCCAAGTGCTTATTATGAGTGGGCAAAGTGGCAGACAATGTATGATGCGATCAGGGCAGCACCATATCAACACATGTATTTATTGGATATTATAAGGTACTTGTACAACAAGACAGTGTTTCAAAGTGCCACATGGCAATCGGGAGGGAACAAGGGAGCAAAACAACAATGAAAATGAAAATACATAAAAAATAGAAATGAACATCAGTCCTACTAGGCCTTGTGACATTCAGATCGTGCAAGTGCAGTGAAAAGGAAAAGGTGGGCTTGTGGTAAGAGCAATAAGGGTCTCCTCAGGGAAGGAAGTGCCAGTGGTGCCCGTTGGTAATGCAACAGGTAAGTGCATGGGCAGAGACGTCCCAGGTGAAGAGGAAGGTCTAACACCCAACATGTAAGTGCAGGGTGGAGGCAAACGACCCGACAGGTGGGTGTGGCCGCAGAGGGCAGTGCGACGGGAGGGTGCTGGTGGCGATTGGGCAGAGGCCAGGACCCTATTGGGCAGAGGCCAGGACCCTATTGGGCTCTTGAGGGACCATGCCTCCAATCTCAGCAACAGAGGGGATGGTTAGCATGGGAGGGGAGAGAGAAGGAGGAGAGGAGGAGAAGAGAAAGGTCTTGAGTTGTTTGCATAACTTAGGTTGTCCGGTTCAAGACGGAGAAAGAGATGGAGTCTGTTCCATAGGAGGGAGCCATCTGAGGAGAGAGATCTGCCCACAGGCCTCAGCTTGGAGAAACGTTTGATCAGCAGAGAGTTGGAGCAAGAAGATCGAAGGTATCTGGAAGAAGAGTATTTAGTAAGAGAGAGCTACAGATAGCATGGTCCCAGGCCCCGATAGCCTTGTGGATGATGCACCAAGTCTGGAATTTGATCCTTGCGACAACCGTGGGCCAGTGGAGAGATTTTAGAGCTGGAGAGATAGGGTCCCATGACTTGAGGTCAAGGATAAGTCTCACAGCTCTTTTCTGGGCTGGTTGAAGAAGACTGAGTGAAGAAACAGGCAGGTTGAGAAAGAGGCTGTTACAGTAATTCAGCCTGGAGAGCACCAGAGCTCTAGAGATGTTGAGCTTCGGGGGAAGATGAGGAAAGGGAGAATGCCTCTAAGGAGGTAAAGTTGAAAGCGGTCCTTCTTGGCAAGGACCAAGATGTGAGGAGTAAAGGAGAGAGAGAGGAGTCAAAGATAACTCCAAGGTTTCTGGATTAAGTGGAAGGAGAGGAGAGCCCATAGAGGGCAGCCAGAGTGCGGGAGGGAAACGGGCAACAGGTGTCCCAATAGGAAGGGTCTTGGTCTTGCTGGCATTAAGACAGACATCATTGGAGGTGCACCAAGACTGAATAGCAGATAGGCAAGAAGGAGAAGTGGAAGAGTGGAGCATGAAGAAGAGGAGATGTGTGTCATCTGCGTTACACCGGAAATGAGGAGAGAAGGCAGATATCAGGTGAGCAAGAGGTGCAAGGTAGATATTGAAAAGCCAAGGCGAGAGGATAGAGCCCTGGGGAACACCACATGTAGAAAGTGTGGTGGTGGAGCAGAAGGAGCCCAGGAGCACCTGGGAAGGGCAGTCAGTGAGGAAGGAAAAGTGCAGTGGGAAGGTAAAGGAAATTTTGTCTAAGATTTACACCTTATTTTTGCGCTAACTCAGGGAAAGATTTACAATGCTACTGAGGGAAACCTTTGCACGTAAATGCAAACAGAGGTGGTGCCCTTTGTGCCCTCTGTATCTTAAATAAAAATGAACCCCAAAATGATTGGTCAATTTTCAGAGCTACATCCTCTCCCCATGTATTCATTGAACGCAATTACATAATCACCTGCGATAACCTCCTTACTCTCTACAAGAAATAAAGTGCTACTCTGCTCCCCTCCTGGTACAATTCCTGTCATCTCTCTTACAAATTATCATACTAAACATCATTCAATATTTTACAATAATTGCAATACTATTTAACTTTCCTCCAAGGACGCATTTAAAAATAAGAACTATTATCTCGGACATACTTTTAAAAAGATTTAATTCACATCAAGGGAAATTAGCAAACAATACCATTGTATTTATTAACAACATCAAATACAGCAATTGCTCCAGCAAGAGAACACAAAAAAACAAACCACGCAAGCATCATCCGAAAACACAATGAGGAACACTCACAACAAAAAAAACAGATGAATGAGAACGTTCTGGAAATGCTTCCAAAGTAGGAATTTTCCAAATGACAGAACTGAACAAACCAAGCCACAAACTTTAGTGAGATTGCCTGTTGACCCTTCGCTGAACACAATCAAACGTCACCACTGGATCCACATTACAAAAAGAAAGAACACAATTGAAATGTCAGGTGAGTGCCCCGCCAATTGCCACTTTCTAGGTCTAACGCCCGAAGACCATGACAGTGTTCTGTGCATTACAGAGAGCTTGTACAAAGTACCATCCTCACCCCTTCCTAGATGTCCTCCTCCCTCCTCTCGACAGTGTTGTCTGTCTGTGATGTAATTGGACCCCCACGCAGGGCACATTTCTACTTTTGCTGCTGCTTTCATATGTGCTAGTGTGTGCTCCCTCACACATCTGATAACCACACCCCACTAACCCAACTTTCCACTCTCTGCATACCCAACCCGCCCAAAATTCACACAACCACTTCTCACCCAGCAATCCGCACACACTTTACCACAATGCATCAACAATATACAAACAACACATAAACAGCACCTACAGCACACAAGGTCTCGCACGCTCCGATACCCGCACCAAAGCTCAGCGCACGGTGTATACCGAACTGAAGCCGCTAACAGCACACCACTTCTCCCACTCTCCTATTCCCCCTTCACCCGACTAACCCTACCCGCCCTCCTTGTTTCTAGATCCACCACAGCACCTGGGAACAAATTCCGTTGGTGATGGTGCGCTATATAAGTACCTTTAAAATAACATAACATTTGCTGGGCAAGGTGGGTATGCACATAATGTCCGTGTAATGCCATGTAGCAGTGTGTACATCTGTTTTATATGCGTCACTTCTGGAGTTTGTTGCTTTTCCAATCTACTGTACTATTTGCCGGCGCTTTCTGCTGAACTGCTGTGCAGCGTGCTATGACCTCCATTTTGTGTACCATGAACGTCTGCGGGCTAATTTGTTTTCCTCATCAATGCCTCCAGCAATTAGCGATTGCAGGAGGCCTTTACAATGGATTCCGATGGATTGTACCTGCTTTGACCAGGTGTAAAAGTCAGGCAGATTACAGAGCCACTGTTTTAAAGCCAGCCTGAAAATGCTCTGCTGGAATTAAACCGCACATTTTTTTAAGCAAAAGCAGGAAATCACTTCACTTCAAAACAAAACTTCCCCAGAGCGTTGAAGAAGGTGTTAAGACAGCTGCAGTACCTGTAGTCCTATTTTAACATCTTATTTAACGATCCATGGGACTTAATCCATTGTATATGTTAAACAAAGATGCTTGACCAAACATATGTTAAAACACACCTAGCTATGTGTGAGCTAGCAACTAGTTTAATGGGTACGCAGTGATAATGTCGCCATGAAATCGGCCGCCAGGTGGCGACATTTCGCTAAGAATGTACCCTCCAGACAATCAAACACTTTTTTACAAACATTCTAGGATTGGAGGTAATAATATATAATTATACCCCTCCTAGAATATTTGGGGAAAGAATTTCAGGAGTCAGGAAAAAAAAGTCACCTACCTGACGATTTTTCATGGCAAGATTATCACTTGGAATCCTTTACTGGACAGTCGTCAAGTGAGCCAATACTCACTTGACTTCTAGGGCTCTGGAGTGATGTCACATGCATTGGGACCATGCAGTGGCGTGGTTGGATGGTGAAGGAAGGAGATCTTCGCACTCCAGTCACGGACATCCCACCATGAAGCAACAGTGGCCAATTGGGAACCGCAGAGCGGGAGCCGAAGCACACTTCCTGAAACAGACGCTTTCTTACAGGTTAAATTGCCAAATTAATCCAAGACTAGGCTTAATGGGCACATCCGCCAACCCACAAAAGTACAAGACAAGAAATGTGTGCCATCCTAAAAAGCACTGCAGCTCTGTGTGGGGCAGATGCAACCAGACCACGAAGCAGTCAGAAAAGGTATCCATGTATCTATGTCTTTTGTTTTTACAGTGTGCCACAAGCGGTGCTGGGCAAACATTGCACACAAAAAAAAAACATAAGTGGATTGTAAAATTCACAACAAATCTGCATTCCACTTTTTTTAGGGGTCTAATTTCCTGGATTTTTTTTCTTAGTAAAAACAGGAATCCCGCCTCTAAATTTCCCAAATCTATGCAATTACAAAATAATCATGCAGGCACACGAAGCAGGCCTGAATATTTCGGCCTATGCCACGCTCGGTTTGGCACGGGGAGTTGTAAGAGGATTCAATTCAACACTACAGCTAAGTCAATGCCTAGTCTGGGATACTGAATGGAAACCCTTATTGATATATCTTTATGTCCAGTTCATGCGTTCTGGATGACTACCCCTATATAACACCCCTCTCTTGGAATCCCCCTGACCCCACTGAGCCGAGAAGTAGTTCTGTTTTGCAAGTTAAAAGGTTTATTTGATAATTTAAACCATAGATATATAGATCACACTTTATAATAAATTAATAATTGAATATCACACTTAATCTAATATGATAAATATTAACAACGGAGAATCTGGCACTAACACGCTTCTCTATAATCAATAAGGAGTTGACATGAAATGGATAAGGTAGCACACAGGTGAATAGGAACAAAAGAAGAAGGTGGTACAGAATGCTTTATGTAAGCTCAGGTGGATGCAATATTCAATGAATGAAATGCAGTATAGAAATACTCAATATGATTTCAACAAAACAATGTAATCACTTTTATCTGGCAATCCCCTCCCCCCCTTGATACAATGCAAGGAAATGGAAGGAAGCACACAGTTCTCAGAAATGCAATCAACTGTAATTCAGTTCACCCCAGCAAGCTTACACTACAGAAAACAGATAGGAGTTTTGAAAACACAGGCAAAATGCTTTGATATGTGCTAGCAATGGATGAGAAATATGCTGGAAATGCTTTTAATTCCCTTTCAGAGGTTCAGGGTGAGTGGTATCTAGTTAATATTAGTCCAGGCTCACACTAGCAATGATGCAGGGATAGTTAGCAGGTTAAACGAATTTCTGGCAAATGGAAGGCAAGCAGCAGCAGCTTTTTACACGTGAAGAAATTTGCAAATCGCGGCAAAATTCGCGAATGCGTGTTCCGCGATTGCGGTAAAACTATAAGGGGTGGGAATGCGGTTCTAGGTTCATAGGAAAGCCACGATTCTAAGCTTTCAGATAAAAGTTACTGCAAGTCTCTAGCCCAAACGGTCGCGGAGATATGAGCGATTAAATAAAGGTCGTTTTTCAGATTTGAAATTTTAAAGTTCAAAAAGACAAGTGCAGCTTTACAAATGACAGGTGACAGTTAGGAGGCAGTTCTACTTAGATTAAAATAGCTTGAATTATATTATTTTAACTAAGAGATTGGATCTGCACAGTTTTCTAGGTACTCACACTATATTCTTGAGTGAAATGGGCCTCATCACGGATCTGGTCAGGGTTTTAGACTCGCCTCTGGTCTCTGCACTTCACAGTGATCTGGGTCAGCTCTCTCTGGTTCTGCTAACAGGTCAGCTCTACTCTGCTTCTGGTCTGGCCTGATGGATTTGAAGTCTCTATGTTGCTCTCTGAAGGTTGATGGAGGTAAGTATGGATTTTCCCGGCAGAGCTTCCAGAGGCAGATGGAATTGAAGGTCTCTATCTGTCCTGACTCTCTGCTTTTTTAGAGTGGGGGTGTATGCATCACTGACCCTACCTCTCTCTCAGCTTCTAATTGGTCAAACTTCCATTTCTCATTTGATTGGCGAAGGAGCTGTGAGTTAGAGTGATGTCATCCATTTATGATCTCTTGAAACAACTCCCCTATCATCTGTGCACCCAAATCTATATATGATCAAAATCCATATTTCACAGTTACACAGTTGTTTGAAATTACACATACATGGTGTGGCTGAATTTAGCCATGTCTCTGTCCAAATCTGCTCTTTCTAGGAGCTTGCATTCAAAAATGGCAACTTCTAGAACTTTTTCATGTGCTGAACAACATTGGATCTTCATTAAATTTTATACAACTGTTCCTCACATATCTACCCACATACCAATGCATTTTCGTTTGTCTAGCTGAAACAGGGAGTCTGTAATATTAATAAACAATGGGGTTTTGCCCCAGAACATCACACAAATCGGAGTTTGGGCTTGAATTAAAGGTACATTTTTTAAATTAAAGCTCTCAAAGTTATACATTTCTGTCATTTGATTACAAAGAGTTATCAGTGTTTTTGTAAAATATATATTTTACTTTCAATTCAGTCCTCAGAGTGTTGAAGTCCGCCTCCAAGACTTGGGTGGGTCAGTCACAGATCTCTGCTGGCTGGCAGATCTTTGTTGACAGCAAACATCCAGAATTAACATATTCCTTTCAGAGGAAAGGGTCCTTTGTGTGGTGTCTGGCAAGCTCACATCAGGAGGCCAGGGGGCCACTTTGCATTTAATTAACAGAACCCTGTTATTTCCTGGCTTCTTGTGTTGAGTTCTGAAGTGCCAAGAGTTCTCAGGACAGGCAACCCCTTTGAACCTTTGATGAAATAAGACCCCTTTCTTTGCACTCATGCAGTTTGCAAGACAGCTCTCCTGTCAGAGTTTAGACCGCTAGCGCCACCATCAGGATTTTGTGGTTACTGCATCCATCCTTGGAATTTTTTTTTTTTAGATTGATTCCTTTCAGCAAGTGATATTATATGGAGTAGATTGTCCATGTTCAGGACATGGCATTGGTGTGTTTCTGCAGTAAAGTAATTCTGTGCCCATGATTTTGCCATATTTGATATTCAAGAAAAATGAATTCCCAACAGTATGGGTTTGCTTTTGGCAATCAGCATTGCATCTCTGAACTCACAATATAGGCAAAATGGGATTTTCCTGTGCATTTTCTGGGGAGCTCTGGCCATTATGATGTTTTCAATGCCAGTACTGCACAGTTTTGAGGTAGGGCCCGGATGCATGGGTAAATACATCCCACAAGCCCCCCTTCTTGCGGTGGCCATCTGATCCTTCACTAATGGGACCCGCAAGATCTGGGATGTAGTTCTCCTCTTCTTCCGATAAATGGCACAGTTCAGCATCTTTTCCTCCATCCGGTCGGATCGATCGGTTCTCCTCGCCGGTCCTGATGGGAGTATTGGGCGGTCCACTGGGCCCATTGGATCTTCGTTCCCGGTCTCCGGATCGTCCTTCTTGGTCATTCTTCATGGTTTCATCTCTCCTAGGATGATAAAGCAAAAGCGGCAATATCTACTCATAGACGATTTTTTTTTCCACCACTGTTGAGATAGTGGGGCAGCATATGCATTTTATCATAACGAAACATTACATTCTTATTTTAATAAAAACAGTATGACTAAGAGACAGTTTCATACAAATCACAGTATGTTAGAGACTAGATGTGGTATGTTTTATGATTGGAACTGAATTAGTCTGATACAGTACCCGCTAGGATTCCAGAGGATTCCTCAAGTTGTTGCAGAGTGTGCCTGGGATGGCAACATTTCAACTGGTTTATGTGGACCCACTTGTCTTCCCCCTCTGCCGAACCGCCTTTGGGGATGCGGATCTTGTAGGCCACAGGGGAGATCTTATCGACGATCTCAAAGGGTCCCTTCCATGTAGGCAAAAATTTGCGCTGCTTGGCCTGGTTCCTTTGGAAGTTGTATAGATAGACCCGGTCTCCCACCTGATATTCCTTCCTGGAAGTTTTCAGGTCATAATGGGTCTTCATGCTATCAGCTGATCTTTCTAGATTCCGCTGAGCATAAGCAAAAGCATGTTGGAGGTGTTTCCTTAAATTCTCTACATACTCATGAGTAGTGGAGGCATTTATCAGTGTCTGCTCTTGGGTCCTGTAGAGCAAATGCTGAGGAAGCACCATCTTGCGCCCAGTCATCAACTCAAATGGTGACATTTTGGTTGCAGATGAAGGGGTAGATCTGATGGCCATTAGGACCAGAGGTAATCGGATATCCCAACTTGGCCCAGAATCTGCCACAAACTTCTTTAATATGCTCACAATTGTCCGGTTATATCTCTCTACTGCCCCAGAAGAAGCTGGCCGATAAGCAATATGCAACTTCCTTTTGACCCCCAGTATCTCCCACATCTTTGTCATTACTTCACTGGTGAAGTGGCTACCTCTGTCTGACTCAATCCTTTGAGGTAGACCAAAACGGGAAAAGATGTGGTTAATCATCAAGGCAGCTGCAGTTTCTGCCTTGCAATTTGGGGCTGGGAGACATTCCACCCACTTGGTAAACAAGCATGTCACAGTCAACATGTACTTATTCCCCCTAGCCGAGCGAATCACAGGGCCTACAAAGTCGATTTGTAAATCTGACCATGGCAGTGTCATCCCCCTCTTTTGGAGAGGCGCACGGTGCGTGAGGGATGATGGCTGAAATTGTGCACACACAAGACACCCCTTCAAGTATTGGTCGAGGTCCTGCCCCATGTGTGGCCAGTATGCAACCTCTCTTAAGATTTCCAATGTTGTGTGAAACCCCCTATGACCGGCGGTGGCCGCATCATGGGCGTGACTTAACATCAGGCTTCGGAATGAGGTAGGAACCACCCACTGATCGTGGCCAGCTTTGGATTTCCTTACCAACAAACCCTCTTGGATCCGGAACATTTTTGGACATTTCATCAACACTCTTAGGTCCTCTTTCCCAATGTAATCGGTATCCGTCAGGGGAAAGTTCTCAGGGTCCTCAAGGTGCTGGTAAAATTTACCAATTATTGGATCCCCCTTCTGAGCAGTAATCAAATCAGCATCAGGGGTCTCCTTACTCCATTGTGCAATTGAAAGGTCGTTGTGAGCATTTGTCTGGGACCTAGTGATAGCAGTGACCTGGATTTCCCCCAACAGGGACTCAATCTCAATTAGATCCCCTTGGATGGCCCCGGTTTTGGCCAGCTGATCAGCTAAGTCATTTCCAGTTTTGTCTGGTCCCTCTACTTTGGAATGACCCTTGATCTTTTTCCAGTAGATGGTCATCCCATTCGATGTGACCAGATCATCAATGTTTTGGATCAACTTCCCATGTTTCAAGGGTTTGTTGTTAGCACATAACATGCCTCTGGTTTTCCAATTAACCAGGTGCTCCACGAACCCGTTCCGTACATAATACGAATCTGTGATTATGACCAGTTCGCGGAGTTGATGCTGGACAGCAGTGAGGATGGCCTGATGCACAGCCATCAATTCTGCCACCTGACTACTTCGGGGACCAATTTTGTATCCAGCGGAGGGTTCTGGGGACTCATTCACCCATGCATTCCCTACGCCAGCCACCAGTTCTTTCTCCCCGTTGTTGTCAACATGGTAAGAGCATCCATCCACATAGACAGTGGGCATTCCCTCACACTTGTCCTCTTCAAAGACTTTGTGTGGGGAATTAAGGTATGCCTCCGTGTTGTCCTTGATTTTTAGACTTTCGTCCTCGAGACAGTTTTCTCTGGCACAATCATGCAAGTCAGCCAGACCTTGCGCGAGTGGACTCTTCTTGTTTTGGCCATATCTGACCTCCACAGGAAAGCCTTGCATTGACAGAATCCAGGAAGTAATTCGGGAATTACTCACATTTCCGGCCCGGATTCTGTCACTTTGGAGATATTGCAGAGGCTGGTGTGGAGTCTCCACTATGATGTGCTCCCCCTGGATAAACGGGCGGTAATTCTTCAATGCCCACACCGTCGCCAGGAGTGCCTTCTCACAATCGTTGAATTTTTCCTCCACAGAGGATAAAGTTTTGCTCGCATAGGAGATTACTTTATTGACCTTGTCATGCTTTTGGTATAATACTGCCGTCAGGCACGTATTAGAGAACCCTGTCTCCAGGAAGAACTCTTTGTTTCTGACAGGGTAAGCTAGGCAAGGCGCTTGTGAGAGGCTTCTTTTGAGTTGTTTTACCGCCTCGGCTTGTTCTGGACCCCATTCCCACTTGACCCCCCCCTTCAGGAGATGAATCAGGGGTCTGGTGATCTCTGCGTAGCCCTCAATGAACTTTCTGCTGTAATTAGTCAGTCCAAGGAGGCTCCTTAGTTCCCGCAGAGTTGTGGGGTCTTTCAGTTTCTGAAGTGCTTCCACTTTCTTTTCCTGGGGACAGAGACCCTGAGGAGTAATCTCATGCCCCAAGAAATTAACACGGGTTCTACACCACTGTGCTTTCTGAAAGGAAAGTTTTGCTCCGGCAGCCCTCAACTGTGTCAGAACATAACGGATCTCCGCTATATGTTCCTCCACAGATGAACTTTTGATGAGGACAACATCTACATAAGCCAGGTTACCCCTTGCACCCAAGTCAGGCATGGCCTTGTGTAGAAAAATGTTGAATTCATTGCCGGAGTTGAGGTATCCGAAGGGAGTCCGGGTCCAGGTGTACTGCTGGCCCCCAAAGGTAAAAGCCAGCTTGTATTGGTCCTCCCTACTGACAGGCACAGTCCAGTATCCATTGGTCAGGTCTATTGCAGTGAATACCTGTGACCCCTGGATCTGGGCCAGCCCTTGGTCAATGTAGGGCAGAGGCCATCGGGAAGTATGGACCCGTTTGTTGAGCTCCCTGAGGTCGGCACAGAGTCTCCACTGGCCGTTTGGCTTCAATATTCCCAGCACCGGATTATTGAAGGTGCTGTGGACTGGACGGATTATTCCCCGGGACTCAAGGTTCTTAATTATTTCAGTAAGGGACTCCATTGATGCGAGAGGCAAGCGATATTGCTTCACAAACACAGGAGTCATGCCAGGGTCCGTGGGGATTGTTGTGGTGTGGATGTCGGTGCGACCACAGTCATATGAGTCTACCGCAAAGAGATCTTGGAAATCCAAGAAAACTTGTTTCAACTTTTGCTTTTGTTCCAGAGTCACACAGGCATCAGCTAGGTTGACTCTCTCTTCCACCATCTGCCTGAAGCCTGGAAAGACTTCTGGTTTGGCTATTTCAGCGGCCTCCTCCAGCTGGGTGGAGAAGTCCCTGGTCAGAGTGCTGATTTGGACTGGAGGCTTCAGGTGGGAAAGGCAGCCCTCATGGACCTGGAAAATCACCTCATCCCTCCTGAAGTCACAAGTCACATCTTCCTTACCATAGGGGCAGGAAGTGTACACCAGGAAGTTCCCCCCATGCCGGGTAAAAATCCTGTCTGGTGTTGTATTGTCATCACTGTCACTGTCAAAACAGTCCTTGGGGATTGGTCCTAACAGTTCATTTACTAAGTCGATGGAAAAATGTCAGTCATCAACCGCCATTCCAATAATGGTGCCTGCGGCTAGAGTAATACTCTTTAAGTCGCTGTTATCCACCTCTATTAGAATGGTGTCATGTTCTATGTTGACTAATGGAGTTGGGTTTACCCCCCAACCCTTGCTGTTGGAAAGAAGCATTTAGATGTATGTAAGCATCAGGGTTTTTCAACTCTTGTCCCCTTTTAACTTTCACTTCCAGGGAGAATTGTCGGGTCCTTTCTGGGATGGTGACTTCCTCTTTAACCTGAATTTCAACTGCATAAGGTAGCAATTGAGCTGACCTAAATGCTTTTTCTGGATCATCAAAGCCCATGGGATTATCCGCTAATCGGGACCAAGCTTTGAAGTTTATTAGGTCCAAACTAATGGCAAAGCGATTGAGAATGTCACTGCCTAAGTAAAAGGCGGCAGTGACGTCTCGCACGACCCAACAATTATGGACTATGCTCTTGTTGCCAATGGAGATTTTGAGCATACACCTGCTTGGCAGGAGATGTTTTGAATTGGGTGCTTCCAGGTCCATTTCCCATTTGTCTATCAGTTTGAAGGTGGGAATGGCTGGATCTTTTGGAAGTTGGCGAAACATGGCTTCGCTGATGAAGCTCTTACCGTTGTTCACACACACTCGAGCGAGAACAGAGTCCTTCCCATCATTTAACTGAACAGGGATGAACAACTGCTCTCCAATTTGCTGAATATCAGCCAGGCTTTGAGCTGATTTCACATCTTTCTGGACTATAGGAGTGGGAGTTTCAGATTGTGGATTGGTATAGAATTTCAAAGTGTTTCCTTCCAGCGTGGAATACCACTTTAGACTGGAAGGAAGGTTGATTTTCAGAAATAGAGAGGACCCCCCATCACCAGTCTGTTGTCCTACTGCTATGACTGTCACGTCTGGAATTTGGTTGTTCTGGAAGTGAAATTCTACTTGGTCAGATTTTTGTTCAACCATGTGGCAGGTGCCGTTTAAACTAACATGGTTGACACTCTGTTTTAATTTTATCGGTCGGCTAGTCTGGGTCCAGAGGACCTTGTTTACGCAATCTATTAGGGGTGACAACCTTCTCAGGAGGTCATTCCCTAGTAAACAAGGGGTGCCCTCTGGGGTCACAACTATGACCGGGTGTTTCAACTTATGTCGCCCAATTTTAATGTCCAAATCTGCCGTCCCCTCGAAGGGAATTTCCTTCCCGTCAAAGTTCTGTAGTTGTCCAGGAAGAGAGGTGAGAGGAATTTGGTAATTCTCTCCCCTTCCTGCATTCAGTTCGTCAAAGGCCCTTCTGGACAGAAGGGTAGCTTGAGATCCCGTGTCCACCAGTGCCGAGATTGTACCCTGCCCCTGTACTTGTACCGGGGCATAATATCTTCCCTCATTCTCCTCAAGGGGGCACAGATAATGCACATTTCTGGACAACTGGTGGGCTAACTTTCTGGTTTTGGACATCGATAGCGAAGAGATTTGGGCAGAATTCTGTGGAGAGTCTTGGGAATCTGAAAGAAAAAGTTGGCAACTGGAGATCAGAGCCATTGTGGGTTCCCCTGGTTCCGGTTCTGGGCTGCCCCCCCCTTTTTGGAGGCAGTCCCCAGGATGGGTTTGAACCAGGGGATTTTCTTGCTGTTGGTTCTGGGATGAGATGGTGGGCGGCGGTAGCTCAGTCTCCACATCTCCCCAGTCTGGATTTGCATCCCTAGGGACCCATTTTTCTTTGGGGGGAGTTCCCCCCTCTCTGAAGGAGAAGATCCTTTTCCCAGGATCCTCTGAGGATCCCTCTCCCTCAAATTGGAAGATCTGTACCTCCTCCTCAAACTGAGTCTGTTTGGGTCTTTTGTTTCTCCTACCCCCCCTCTGCTCCTTAGGAGGCAGACTTTCAGGGGCAAGAGATTTCGTTTCTGGTTCCTGGGTTTCCAGGGGCTGTTTACAAGTGAGGAAGGAAGCTTCCTCCAAGGCTTTACACCCCCCTTCCCTTTGTGCCTCCTCCCTGGGAACCGGTGAGTTATCGGGGTGCTGCCCCCGTCATTGTTCTGGAGCACCAGGTCCAGAGTTGGGTGCGTTCTGCGCCGGCACGCCCATCTGAGGGTTCTGCTGAGCCCTCAGTATGTGACCCAGATCCCGCGCCATGTTTTGAACCTGGCGCTCTAACTGGGAAACCCGCTCAGGCTGATACGGGGCCCTGTTTTCTCCCCTGGGCTGATCCCGGGAAGGGTAGCTGTCCCTTCTTTGGTAGTACCCCTGGTTGGGAAGATTTGGGTACCCCTCCACCCTTGGCCTCCCCTCTCCCGGATTCAGTGGTCTGGGCTCAGGGAATTGGGGAAAGAAGGATGGATGGTTTTGGGGCTGAAAGTCGGGAGGATATCTGGGGAAAAGTTCTGCCCAGGGTTTGGTAAATTTCTGCCCTCCTGTGGGAAGTTTGGAGGGAAGTTCCCTGGGTTAGGTGCTTGGCCGGATCCCCCCCCTTGGGCTGGAGGAGTCCACACTTAACCCAGGATGGGTCGATTTCCCTTGTAACGGGGACTTACATAATCAGGAGAGCGAGGGACCCCATTTGTGGGGCTGCCTCCCTGGCTCCCTGTCTGTGACTGGCCCGAGGACCTTCTGGGCCTAGCATTATTAGGTGCAGGTAGGTTTTTAGGCCCCCCCATCTCCAAATCCAAAACGGGGGTGACCTTTACCTCTGCCACCTTGGCAGCAGCAGGGGTGCTGTTGGCTTTGGGGTTTTTCTGGGCATTACTTTTGCTATCTACCGGTTTCTGCACCTCATAGATCCGGGTAGCCTGTTCAATGACCCAGTCTAAAGATCTTTTCTCGTGAAAATCCCTCACGAGCTGGGTCATGATATATTTGGGCAAGGCATGGAAAAACGTATTAATAAATTCCCTGCTATCCGTGCGCACCCTTCTTGTGGTCTGTGCAAAAGCACGCTTTAACTCCTGCACAAATTCTTGTGGGGCCTGATCCTCCCCACATTGCAAATTGTAGGCTGCCTTGCGAGCCTCTTGAGGATTTCTGTGAACAGAAAAATGTTTCAAGATGGCCGCCTTATAGGTGGACCATCTTAAATGATTTTGGTCCTCCAGCCCCGCAAAGAAACTGGAGTATTCCGGGGAGAAGGTCCACTTTACATATTGAATACAGCTTTGGCTGTCCTTCAAATGGAAAGTCTCCATCATTTGTTCAAACAACTCTAAGTGCTCCCAAACAGAATACTTAGCGTTCTTATGGTAAGGCGTGATGACGCTCCTGATCGCCTTAATCTGCTTTAAGGGGTCCTTAAGCAAGGCCCTTTTTGCCTTATTGGCCTTTTTGGTTCGGGTAACCCTTGTCCATTCATCCTCGGACTCAGAGGCACTGCTCCCAGAGGTTCCCGTCTGTTCTTCCAGGTTTTCCCGGATTCTGCGAGCCTGGGAATGGCTGGCAGAATGTGGGGACCTGGTCTCCTGTGTCCTGCGCAGTTCAGAGGAGTCTTCAGATTCCTCCTTGCTGCCAGGATTTGATGGGTACCCCCTCCACTGACCTAACTGGGCAGAGGTTTTCAGGATGCCCTTAATGGGCCTACTCTCCTGGGGTTCCCCATCGAACTGTACTGTACTTGGGTGCCCATACCCGGATGCCCACCCCTCCATTCCTGAGTGGTACTGGCCTATGAGCCCCATACTCTTAGCTGGATAGTA
Organism: Ambystoma mexicanum; assembly: GCF_040938575.1. NCBI lineage: Eukaryota > Metazoa > Chordata > Amphibia > Caudata > Ambystomatidae > Ambystoma > Ambystoma mexicanum. The sequence goes on from NC_090933.1 coordinate 73,949,080, forward strand.
ATCTGCTATCCCTGCAGCCCTGTGCTCATGTGCGCCAGGGGACATGGGGGTGGTAGAGTCCAGGGACTGGGGGAGATGAAGGCCCCTGGTGTTAGGGCTCCTGCGGTTATGGTCAGGAGTCTCTCTTTCCCAGCGGACCTCATCTCTATCCGCCCCTGCTCCCTGTTGCAATGCAAGAGCCTGCATTTGTGCTTTCAGTTCCTCTGTTAAGGCCTTACTCGACTATCAGTTTCTCCTGCATCGCTACCTGTTGCTGGAGCCTCTCATTGTGCTGGCAGAGAGCCTCATTTTCCCTCTGTGCTTCCTGGTTGGTCCTGGAGAACTGGGCCAGTCTTTGCTGCAGGAGGGTTACCTCCTGAGCTGTGTCCCTATTGGCCTGCTCCTTTCTTGCTAGAGCATCCTCCACCCTCCTGGTGTGCTCTAACAAGTTCTGGTGTTCTTTTTGGAGGTCACCCAGTCCCTGGTGGGCCAGGTGATTTTCTTCCATTTTCCTTTTTAAATGGCAGACTTCCTGGCCTAAGGCGTCTCTTTCCTGACTAAGAGCCTGCATTTGTGCCGCCAGGTCGTCCCTCTGCCTTTGAAAGGCACCAGCTTTCTGGCGTTCTTCATCAAACTCTGCCTGGGTATCCAGGTCTTTCAAGATCAGCTTGTTGCTCTCTACCTTCACTCTATCTAGATGACTTTGCAGGGTGGCTACCTGCTCCGTGCATGCCCTGTTAAAGTCTAATTGTTGCTCCAGCTTTTTCTGGCTCTGCAGTAAGGAGTCCAAACTGTCTTGGTGCTCCTTCTGCAGGGCCAGAAATCTAGTATCCTGTTCTACCTTTTCCTGTTGCAGCACATCCATATCCTTCTTTATTTTAATGATGTGCTGCCTACTATCATCTTCTGACTCCTGGCTCCTCTGCAGCCTCTGCTCAGAAGAGACCAGGTCAGATTGGGCCTTCTCTAACACCATCTGTTGCCTATTTGCCAGATTTTGGCTTTCAGCACATCTATCCTGCATGTCTCCCATATATAGGTACAGGTATGCTGCTATCCTGGCAATCTTATTGTGTTCCTCTTTGGCTTTAGGAGCCATATATAGTTCACTCAGGGCCACATGTAATGGACCCTGATCTCTCCATATGTCTGACCCTGTTTCAGTGACCTGCCGCGTGATGGCCTGCAACCAGGCATCCTGGCCCTGTTCGGTCCATTCACCTCTCACAAATAGCTTATGCAAGAGGTGCTCTCTGGCTATTTTCATGTCTACTAAGGTCGTCATTCTAGAGATTGGTCTCTGTCCTGACTTACAGAAGTTAGTATTTTATTTTTGCAGAACAGAACTTTTCTTGGAGTGTCCCTTTTCAGGAATGCTTCACAGCGTAATGCAGCGTGGTGATCCGACCGGATGTATGTATCCCGTCTGTTAGCACACTGTATTAAGCTGCACAAGTGGTATTCTAACCCAAACGTCCGGCTCGAGCCCCCAATTTGTAAGAGGATTCAATTCAACACTACAGCTAAGTCAATGCCTAGTCTGGGATACTGAATGGAAACCCTTATTGATATATCTTTATGTCCAGTTCATGCGTTCTGGATGACTACCCCTATATAACACCCCTCTCTTGGAATCCCCCTGACCCCACTGAGCCGAGAAGTAGTTCTGTTTTGCAAGTTAAAAGGTTTATTTGATAATTTAAACCATAGATATATAGATCACACTTTATAATAAATTAATAATTGAATATCACACTTAATCTAATATGATAAATATTAACAACGGAGAATCTGGCACTAACACGCTTCTCTATAATCAATAAGGAGTTGACATGAAATGGATAAGGTAGCACACAGGTGAATAGGAACAAAAGAAGAAGGTGGTACAGAATGCTTTATGTAAGCTCAGGTGGATGCAATATTCAATGAATGAAATGCAGTATAGAAATACTCAATATGATTTCAACAAAACAATGTAATCACTTTTATCTGGCAATCCCCTCCCCCCCTTGATACAATGCAAGGAAATGGAAGGAAGCACACAGTTCTCAGAAATGCAATCAACTGTAATTCAGTTCACCCCAGCAAGCTTACACTACAGAAAACAGATAGGAGTTTTGAAAACACAGGCAAAATGCTTTGATATGTGCTAGCAATGGATGAGAAATATGCTGGAAATGCTTTTAATTCCCTTTCAGAGGTTCAGGGTGAGTGGTATCTAGTTAATATTAGTCCAGGCTCACACTAGCAATGATGCAGGGATAGTTAGCAGGTTAAACGAATTTCTGGCAAATGGAAGGCAAGCAGCAGCAGCTTTTTACACGTGAAGAAATTTGCAAATCGCGGCAAAATTCGCGAATGCGTGTTCCGCGATTGCGGTAAAACTATAAGGGAATGCGGTTCTAGGTTCATAGGAAAGCCACGATTCTAAGCTTTCAGATAAAAGTTACTGCAAGTCTCTAGCCCAAACGGTCGCGGAGATATGAGCGATTAAATAAAGGTCGTTTTTCAGATTTGAAATTTTAAAGTTCAAAAAGACAAGTGCAGCTTTACAAATGACAGGTGACAGTTAGGAGGCAGTTCTACTTAGATTAAAATAGCTTGAATTATATTATTTTAACTAAGAGATTGGATCTGCACAGTTTTCTAGGTACTCACACTATATTCTTGAGTGAAATGGGCCTCATCACGGATCTGGTCAGGGTTTTAGACTCGCCTCTGGTCTCTGCACTTCACAGTGATCTGGGTCAGCTCTCTCTGGTTCTGCTAACAGGTCAGCTCTACTCTGCTTCTGGTCTGGCCTGATGGATTTGAAGTCTCTATGTTGCTCTCTGAAGGTTGATGGAGGTAAGTATGGATTTTCCCGGCAGAGCTTCCAGAGGCAGATGGAATTGAAGGTCTCTATCTGTCCTGACTCTCTGCTTTTATGTGTTTTTAGAGTGGGGGTGTATGCATCACTGACCCTACCTCTCTCTCAGCTTCTAATTGGTCAAACTTCCATTTCTCTTTTGATTGGCGAAGGAGCTGTGAGTTAGAGTGATGTCATCCATTTATGATCTCTTGAAACAACTCCCCCATCATCTGTGCACCCAAATCTATATATGATCAAAATCCATATTTCACAGTTACACAGTTGTTTGAAATTACACATACATGGTGTGGCTGAATTTAGCCATGTCTCTGTCCAAATCTGCTCTTTCTAGGAGCTTGCATTCAAAAATGGCAACTTCTAGAACTTTTTCATGTGCTGAACAACATTGGATCTTCATTAAATTTTATACAACTGTTCCTCACATATCTACCCACATACCAATGCATTTTCGTTTGTCTAGCTGAAACAGGGAGTCTGTAATATTAATAAACAATGGGGTTTTGCCCCAGAACATCACACAAATTGGAGTTTGGGCTTGAATTAAAGGTACATTTTTTAAATTAAAGCTCTCAAAGTTATACATTTCTGTCATTTGATTACAGAGAGTTATCAGTGTTTTTGTAAAATATATATTTTACTTTCAATTCAGTCCTCAGAGTGTTGAAGTCCGCCTCCAAGACTTGGGTGGGTCAGTCACAGATCTCTGCTGGCTGGCAGATCTTTGTTGACAGCAAACATCCAGAATTAACATATTCCTTTCAGAGGAAAGGGTCCTTTGTGTGGTGTCTGGCAAGCTCACATCAGGAGGCCAGGGGGCCACTTTGCATTTAATTAACAGAACCCTGTTATTTCTTGGCTTCTTGTGTTGAGTTCTGAAGTGCCAAGAGTTCTCAGGACAGGCAACCCCTTTGAACCTTTGATGAAATAAGACCCCTTTCTTTGCACTCATGCAGTTTGCAAGACAGCTCTCCTGTCAGAGTTTAGACCGCTAGCTCCACCATCAGGATTTTGTGGTTACTGCATCCATCCTTGGAATTTTTTTTTTTTTAGATTGATTCCTTTCAGCAAGTGATATTATATGGAGTAGATTATCCATGTTCAGGACATGGCATTGGTGTGTTTCTGCAGTAAAGTAATTCTGTGCCCATGATTTTGCCATATTTGACATTCAAGAAAAATGAATTCCCAACAGTATGGGTTTGCTTTTGGCAATCAGCATTGCATCTCTGAACTCACAATATAGGCAAAATGGGATTTTCCTGTGCATTTTCTGGGGAGCTCTGGCCATTATGATGTTTTCAATGCCAGTACTGCACAGTTTTGAGGTAGGGCCCGGATGCATGGGTAAATACATCCCACAGAGTCCCACTGTTTCCACCAAGAAAAAGTCAAAGGGGAAAAAAGGCCCATTTTGCCAGTTTTGCCTCCTCAGTAGTAATTGATTGATTGATTGATATTTTATTTCTATCGCGCTCGTACACAAGTGTTTCAGAGCGCGACAAGGCAAGGGAGGGGAACAGGGGAGAACAAAACAGCGATCTTACTAGGCCCAGTGACATTGAGAACGCGCAAGTGCATGGGAGAGGGGGGAGGGGAAAAGTGCATGTAAGGGGGGGGAGAGGTGGAAAGTGCGAAGCAGAGGAGAAACAGATAACTAACAATAAATACATAATAAAGGCAACAAACAGTGGTAGCGCATCCAGCAATTTGCAAGTGCTAGGTTTAAGGCAGCAGACAGGGTAGGTCTGATAAGTGCAGGAAGAAAAAGGGGGGGCTGTATGGGTACAGATACAGACCCAACTGCAAGGGGTGGCCCGGAGGCAGTGCGGGAGGGTGACAGGATGAGCAGGTACCCTGGCCCAAAAGACAGAGGATGGCCAGGTGCACAATGCCAAGAGAGAACAGATCAGCAGGGGCAGGGGGAGCAAAGGCAGAAGAAAAGAGGAAGGTCTTGAGGTGCTTCCGGAACCGGAGATGGTTCTCCTCAAGTTTTAGAGAGGCAGGGAGGCTGTTCCAGATAGAGGCCCCAGCCGAAGACAGAGATCTACCCCCACTTAGCCAGAACTGGCCTCAGACTTTCAGAGCTAGATGATCAAACAGTAAGAGGACCCAGGTCCAAAAGGAGAAGGAAGTTAATTACAGAAGAGCCCGGTCTTTGGTTCCTTTCTGACCTTGAATTGATTGCATTCATGACAAAGTATGGCGGGGAGCAGTACCTAATGTGCATGGGATTTTTCCAGGGCTGAGCCCTGAGATTTATTTCGCAGCACTGGCACTACTTGATCTGAGGCACAGTTTGATGATGATGTGGCATACCTGCCTACATTTGAAAATCAAAATTCCTGAGATGTATGCCCCGCCCACAGCCACACAAGACTGGCCATTTGCACACGGCTCCGCCCACACGCCCCGCCCACCTGTCAAAAAGGTAAACTCGGTTGTTGTAGCCTTCAGTTTGCTTACTATAGCACTGAAAATCATTCATTCAATGCTATAGTAAGCAAATTGAAGGCAGCATGTCATTGGATTGAAAGCACTATTATTACGGTGGCGCCGTCTTCATTTTGCTTACTATAGCATTGAATGAATGAGTTTCAGTGCTATGGTAAGCAAAGTGAACGTGGCGCCGCCGTAATAATAATGCTTTCAATCCAATGATATGGATTGCAAGTACTATTATTAGGGCTGTCGGGGGTCGCATTGAGTGAATGCTGGCTGCCAGCAGCGGCCTCATCCAGTGGTGCAGGCAGTGGGCACGAACATTTCGCGCCGTTTCTGGGTCCCGCCCACTTCTCCACCCGATTGGCTACCGGCGGAAGCCAATCAGGTGGAGAATATGACTGGACCCAGAAAGAATGTCAAAATTCCTGAGATTAAAGGGACTTTTCCGGAGACCCTGAGAAATGCTTAAAATTCTGGATTCTCCGGAAAAATTCCAGAGGTTAGGCAGTTATGTGATGTGGTATTTTGGCAACTGTATTGTTTGAACTGTCAATTATTTGTAATCACAAAACGGCAAGAAGAGTGAGCATTAGCCACGCTGGCTCTGCATGCTGGGCTGGCTCATTATTATTCATGAACCTTATTCATGAACCTGATGAGCCACGCTAGTGCTGCATCTGGGCCTGGCTCGTTATTATTCATGAACCTGTTGATGGGCCGGCTCATTATTATTCATGAACCTGATGAGCCACATTGGCGCTGCATCCTGGGCCGGCTCATTATTATTCATGAACCTGATGAGCTACACCAGCGCTGCATCCTGGGCTGGCTCGTTTTTATTCATGAACCTGATGAGCCACACTGGCGCTGCATCCTGGGCCGGCTCATTATTTTTCATGAACCTGATGAGCCACACTGGCACTGCATCCAGGTTCGGCTCATTATTATTATTCATGAACCTGATGAGCCAGGCTGGCGCTGCATCCTGGGCCGGCTCGTTATTATTCATGAACCTGATGAGCCAGGCTGGCGCTGCATCCGGGGCCGGCACAGTTATTATTCATGAACCTGGTGAGCCACGCTGGCGCTGCATCCGAGCCCGGCACAGTTATTATTCATGAACCTGGTGAGCCACGCTGGCGCTGGTGTGCTAATTATCCGTTTTCATGAATAACAACTAAGAAGTGACAGCACTGGGGGCTTTTGCGCGCCGTGCCAGCATATTGCTCCAGTCACTGCAAGCCATTGGCACTGCTCCACTGCTTCAGCAGGGTGGGCAACTCAGGAGTATGTGCAATAAGCACTCTTTCAGCCGCAGCTCACATGTTCCGCCAACTGGCAAACCCGTGCCAGTGATATGGTTGGCACATCGCATGTACTGCTCATGAATTGCTGTGCCCTTGTGTCTGGCCACTCAGGGGGGTAGGCATGCAGATTCTTGTTAAGCTGGGCACTGCCCCTTTCTCTTCTGGTATGCAGCCAGCATGAGGAGCTCGGATATGCAGGTGCATAGCAGGCGGCAGACTTCCTGGCTCTTAAAGCATATCCACATGTGACTGCGATTACTCCTTTGAGACAGAGGGGCACCCGGCAACAGAGAGGGCACCAACAGGACAATCATTTGCCAAGCAGAGATAATAAGGACATGGCCAGAGAAAGGGCCACTGCCAAAGAGTAGTGCCTGTGCTTTGCAGCCACCTATAGACGATCCGCCTGCCGTGCTTAAGAGGCAGGTTCAATGATGATTTTGTCTGCTTTTATCCATCACTTGACTACAAGGCGGCCCCTTCGCTCTGTTTTCTGTGAACAGACGTTCAACATGCCACCCCGACACCCCCCACACCCTCCCTATAGAACAAAGGAAAATCATGACGTGGCAGTCTTAAAAGAAGCATTTAAACATTTAGGGCCTGATTCATGGAAGTGTTTTTATAATGGCGCAATCCCAAAGGGAAAAGGTTCCATGAATCAGGCCCTCAGTGTCTTACTTCTTGCCACTATGATATGTTGACTGGTATTTGTAAATGCATCAGCCATTGGTCATGCACCCATCACCCCCCATGAGCTAGTGGGAGTTGCAGCTGCAACCAGGGTCGGACTGGGACATAACATTGTCTCGGGCACCAATGAAAGTGGCCCAGAGTTGCGAATGTCACTTCATTCCTTTTCAAAAAGACTGTTTGAATAGTACAGGTGAGTGGGGGGATGGGGGGGGGGGAGATGCTAATTGTGAAATTTAAAGAATATTTATTAAGCGACAATGGTGGCCAAAATGACTGGCTGCATAGTGAAGTAACTCATCAAATTGGCCAAAAAAGTAGCCCACATTGACCAAAAAAAGACTGGCCCACATCAGCATTTTGTGTTGTTGGTTCAGGCCATGTGCCCATTGCCCTATGGGCCAGTCCGAGCCTGGCTGCAACCGCAAATAAGTTGACAAGATGAAGAACAGCAGTGGATATGTGGCTGCCGCCTCGAGAATATTCCAGGCTCAGCACTCGTTTTCGCACAAATGAAGCCCTGGTTAGTAGAAAAAGGGTGACTGTGCACATCATCCCAGCTGGCAATCACTGTTACTACACTTGTAAAACAGATGTGATTTTGAGCCCAGGCTGTTACCCCAAAGAGTATTCACTCACCGCTCCGCTGGATGCATTAGTAGGATGTATGGGTTGGTATCTCATTAACTATGTTGCAGTTCAGCTGATCACACAGGGGAGGTGTGATAAAGGCTGACAACCTGTCGGTCCATTGATGGCAGTTCCAGGGAGAGGCAAATGGGGAGCTGAGAGCGCAAGAGGGGCATTGTAAACCTATCAGCACAAGGAGCTTAAAGGTAAACCTTCAAGCAAAACCAATATTAAAATACATTCTTGGTGGTGCGACAGGGTCAGTGACTTAACCCTAGAGGTTGGTGAGGGCGAGGGACCCCTCCCAACCTGGGCTACATGGCCAACCAGGCTGTATGCCAGAGCCGATCCTACCCCAGAGGCGAGGTGCAAGAGCTGGGAGGCCCCAGTCCTTCTACCCCCCCTACTTGTGCCTGACATACCCATGACCTTGGTACCACTGTCTGTCTCACCACGCCCTGCAGCCTCGTGTCTAGCATTTCCTACAGGACTGCCAGCTGTAAAATGCAGTGAATCTCCAGTGCAAAGCTTTGCCAGCAGAAGCGGTGACGCCAGTGACGCCGAACGCAAGCCTGGCTCCTTTGGCCTCCTCCCAATGACCAGGAAGTGCACAAACTTCGCTGGACAGCAGGAAGGCGACGTCAGTTGCTGGCAACAGTGTGTCACGGCGACCCAACAAATGATATGTGAGGAAAATGAATAGGGGCAAGAGGGATTTTTTAAAGAATGGGCAACTATGACCCGGTCCCAGAGAAGAGAGGGAGAGACGAGAGATCAGGAGGACAACAGACAGAGGAGAAGGGGAGAGAAGGAGGGTAGGTGAAAGAGTTGGTGAGAGTGAGAAAGAATAGAGAGAGAGGAGCGAAAGAGCAAAAAAAAGAGCGCGCAAGGAAGAAAGAGAGAGAAGGCACAACATACCATCATTGTTTTGGGGAACATGAGAGTAGGTTTCCATTAGTCATTCCTGGAGTTAGCAATTTAGAGAAGGCTGCTAAATTCAGGGACTCATTCTTAAAGGAATGATTCGCCCAAAAATTATTATTGGCCAAAAAGATGGGCAATAAAAAAAAAAAATATTCACACTTTTTTTTAAGTTCCTATGTAAAGTTTTGAGCAAATGAAGCTGTCGAACTCTCAAAATTCCCTAATAGTTCAGAATTTTTCGAGGCCATCTGTGACAGAAGCCATAAAACTTCCAAAATGTGCAGAGAAACACCAGATTTGAATAATGCTAAAATGTGAGCCAGCATACAGTGACAACAAGAACCAGTCAATGGGCTAGTCGGATAGCGGTTTACATGGATACATGCTCTGATTGGGGGAGGGATGCTGTATGCATGGATACATGCTCTGATTGGGGGAGGGATGCTGTATGCATGGATACATGCTCTGATTGGGGGAGGGATGCTGTATGCATGGATACATGCTCTGATTGGGGGAGGGATAGCGGTATGCATGGATACATGCTTTGATTGGGGGAGGGATGCTGTACTGAAACCCAATCAGCCTATGTAAGGTTGTGTCTTGACCGACTTAGGCTGTCACATGACTGCGTCTTTTTACTGATGTCGCTGCTGAGGCGAAATATGCAAATATCTGCCATCACCTATAGAGGGCGAAGTCCATGGTAGCGGAGTACCACTACTTTAATCTTTTTATTGTGTGTAGTTCCACTACTTTTTACAACCACTTTCGCCATTCCAGAACTGGTCTTCTGAAGTTAAAGCATACCTCTCAATTTCAACACTCTATGGCGATTCCACGCAAACTGAAATCTGTAACGCTGCACATTCACAAAGCCGGGATGACATCTCAGCCTGTATGGGCTTCATCTTAATCATCAGGAGATGGAGGAGGTTGTGCTGTCACTAAGACATTATTTCCCCCCTGAAACCCCATCTCTCCCTGATTTTTGCAAAAGCTTTCAAGTTGTAGACTCGACCCGGGTTAAATACTTAGAGGATACAGTTCATGGGGTGCAGGCCATTTCCAGGGGTTTTTAACTCCAGGTGGCGACACAGGATTTGCCTGTTCATCCCCTGAACAAGTCTGCAGTTCCGGTAGGAGTCTTAGTGACTAGTCACTGGCAGTACTGTAATGCACCCCTTTGGGAGACTTCTGGACCACAGACTATTCACCCCTAGGACTGTATCCGACCAGAGGAGATGAAAGACCTTCAGTCGTGGGATGCAGGCTGTGTAATACATTACCATATTCTAGTCTTGGCAGAAGACATGGGTCTAGTGGCAGGCCACTGTTGAAGCAGCTGCTGTTCAGGAAGGTGTTAGGTATGAGTTCCAGCACAGCGACGATCAGCGAGCAGAGGAGATTGCTTTCACAACGGCCATATATAAATGTTCCATCTGCCTGACTGACAGGAAATGATGTGAAACGATAACGAGGATGTTCTTTTGCTTGCCCCACCCACTTGGCTGTCACTCTGCCTCATCTAACTTGCTCTTTCCCGCCCCCCGCCCGAGTCACACTTCCACTGATGTTTAGCACACTTCAAGCACTGATCTTCTTGCACGCCTCATTCAACATGCCGATCTGTAAGCCGTCTCTAAAGTAGGCATCATAGTTCCTTTTAGAATACCCCTGTCACAAACTACCACTTGGCGTGACGTAAGCGTTATGGACCTGTGCGATGATCTGACAATTCTGCCGTTCACTACCATGGGGGTGAGGGGGATACTGGGCCTCGCGTTCCAAGACTGGCTGGTGTACCTCTACATACACTCCGTTGTATCTAAGTTTACAACTGCATAGCCTAGGGTCAGGGAACCAACACTATGCGGGGCAGAATGTCGGCGTGACATATCCGAGTTTCCCAGACTCAGGACCTTTAATGACTTCTGCACAACACAGAATCTCAAAAGAAATGTGGCATTGGCAGAGATTTGGGCTGAAGACTTTGACACGCCACACTACGGCAAGGACGTGAAGCAAGTAAAATGCGCCCTACGGTCTAAAGCACAGGGAAATGCAATACAAGATTATACATAGAGTATACTACACCCCCGCTGAATTGCATACTATGGCTCTGTCTACTTCTCCCCATCGCTGGAGACAATGCGGTGGGCTGCGCTGGCCACATTTTTTGGACTTGCGCAGTTACGCAACCGTTTTGGAGTCTTGTATTGTGTCGCCTATCCAAAATCAGAAACTGTGATGTCCGCATGACACCTACGACTGTTATCCTTGGCCTTAATAGTGAAGAATGGCACGAGGACTCATGAACGCGTCACTTCATACATGTTTCGCTATTTTTTTGCAAGAAAGGCCATTTGGATGGGATGGTAATCGGCGGCTGCAGCCGATAAACAGAAATGGCTGGGCAAATTAGCTAAGAATTGTGATGCAGAATGAGCCAATATTAAAATGTATTAAAAAGACGGGGTCTGTGCCTGGCCCGGGGTGTTGCTAAGTCTGTAAAAGATCCGGGGCTATGCTAATTTTGGGACTGTCGGGACTGGGGGCTAGCTGCCCTTTTTATTTGTAACCCCTGAGCTTTGGCTACAACCAAAAGACCCGGGGCTATAGCCCCCTCAGAACCCTCCCCCCCCCAGCAACGCCTCTGCCTGGCGCTGACAAATTCGGTGACTTAATGGAAGCCGTTCTCTAGACACTATGAGGCTCCTGCACCTCTGCATATATACCGGTGGGTAACACGGAGCGTGGGAAAACGCAATAAACTGTATCTTTATAGCAAGGGGTTACAGCCGCTGGTAAATAAAGGGGGGGGGTATATGTGATATAATGACGGCCACTTGTTATGATGCTAACTTTGTCATTGACATGTGGACAATTGGAGGGGCAAAAGATGGTGTTGACCATTGCATGGCCAAAATATGTGTTCACATGTATGAGATGCCACAATGTACGCCATTGTACACTTATGATTTGCATTAGTTTATGTTCAAACATCTTAATAAAAAAGATTTCATTAAAAAGAAAAAAGAATACCCGTCACTAGATAACTTAATAGACCGTCCTATAAGATATTAAATATCTATTTTAACTTTGTGTTTTAATTTTTGTTAGTAGTAAATAAGTATCCGTGGTTCCTTGCCCCTTGTAGACTGCACTCCTCGTTCTATTTTCTGATGTAACTCTCATGGTAACTGTATGACAACGAAACTGTAACCACCTAAGTATCATTGTTAAGTTACACGCTCTCTGTAACCATGAGTTAAGTAATCTTCCTGTAACTAAGACACTTTCATGCAACAGCGCCTCGATGCCCTGGGGCTGCTAGTGCGCTTTACAAATCCAAATAAATAAATAGTTGAATTTATCATAAACCATAGTGCAAAGGGATTCGTTACAGCGAGAAGATTGATTGGGATACCTTAGAAAATGTAGGTGAACACATTCCTTCCCATCTGCATAAAGTCTTTCTTCCTGTGCAGTTTAAAAAAAATAATCTGCATAAGAATCACGGCAATAATCTTTTTATCATGGAGCGATAGATTTCTACCATGGGAGCGAAGAGTGTTAATGCACACATTATTTTTAAAAAAGATAACAGGATATGTTTTGGCTTTGAACCTAAATGAACCATAGATGGAGCGGCGACTACAATCCACATGTCTAAGCGATGGATATTCTTATACACAAAAAGCAGTAAAAAGCTTCAAATCCTTTCATAACAATGAAATATAACAATGAGAACTAGTATCTGCGGCTCAAATCTTTATTCTCCATGGGCTTGTACTTTAAAGGGTTGGTTTTGTTATTTTGATATTCAAGAAAAGATCAACCTTCTGAAAAGGTTTTTATAATGCAATGCCAACCTTCTCATTAACCAGCACATGAATTCCTAGAAAAAGGAGAATAATAATTGTGCGCAGGCATATTGCAAACTATAAATCCACAGTCTTTCCTTAGTCCAACTGGAGAAGCTGTAGCTCTCTTGCCATAGCTTTTGTAATTGACAAAGAAAAGAAGGCGTCCAGTTTTCCTGAGTTTTCTTGGTGTTTGCTGAGGCAAGCAAACATCCTGGGTCAGGTATGGCACATACGTCGGGCACCATAGCCTAGGGCCAGGGGTGGACGGGCAACCAGAAGTGGCCCTCGGAAATGCTTCTCAAATAAGCCCATATTACACTGTGCGAGCAAATATAGCGACTAGGCCCAACTCCTCCAAGTGAGGGCTGGGGAGGTTCTCCCCACAAGGTCTGTAAAAACAAAATCTCAAAAAGTACATTTTAAAGTAAATTTGTCCCAATATAGGGATTAAAAAGAAGTTAAAAACTGAAGCATTACACCCGATTATTAAGAGTTAGGCATCACACAGGGACGCTTTATAACACATGCTTTACTTCAAAGGCTTGTGGGCAGTGAAGATAGATGGAAGGAACGATGTGGGGTGACTGTGAGAGAGGGTAGGAGGAGCAGAACAGCAGGCAGCGTCCATCTTAGTTTGCTGAGGGAGCACGTGTACTGCTCCAAAGTGCTAAAAGGAAGAGAGTGCGGCAGTTGGTGTGGGCGGCTTAGTGTATTAAAGATTATTAGGCCATGGATAATAGTACCTCCACTCCCAGCGGCTGGTCATCTCCTCCCGCCCACCATTGTGGGATGCACCTTATGCCACCATACCCGCCTATACAAATTGGGAGGGATCGTTCAGTGCCATACAACTCCCATTTTTGAGAAACAAACAAAACTGCATATATTCCAGCTGCTGTGGGGTACATAGTGTTTGCTTTAATTTTTCCAAATCATTATCGTGTGCACTCTGCATCAAAGTAAGAAAAAAACAACATGAAAGAGGCCCACAATGAAACTTCCAGAGTTCCAAGTAGGCCAGTTCGCCACTGCTTATGGTGTGCCACCATGTCATTGGTGGGTGTGTGATGCAAAAAGGCGCCCATGCGCTCACAGTGTCCAATTTCGGGTCCCGCGTTACTGTGATTGCATGATGTGAAAACACAGCAGTGCCTGACTCAAAGATGGCTGCTGCATGAGATAGGAGCTGCCATGAAAACTCTTGTCATCCACCACTTTCTGTAGAACCCACATCTAGAGCCATAGCCGCAGCGTCCCACCGTAGCCAAATTGACACCGTTTAGTGGGGCACTGGTAGTGAAGTGTCAGAAATGTTTGTCAGTGCTGAGGCCTGAAGAAGCTAAACAGCAGCCTGGCCGTCTGCATGGACTTGGACATGGATAGGAACGCTACGTTGTTGCTTTTAGAACTTACTTATGTTTTTAATAATAGTTCTAACTTTTTATATTGTTAAGCGTGCTCAAATTGGAATTGAAGTTTTACTATTAACTTTCTCATATTACTGTCCTCTTTGTGTTTATGGGGGGAAATCCTCCTACATTTCATTTACCACCTGCCCAGAGCTGACGCTTTCCCACCTGTATCATCTGCCGGCGCCTAGAGCTCAAAAGGCTTGTGTCACGCAAAACATGTTGTGCCTGTTTGGGCTGTTCGACGGTCGGAGCAGGAGCCTGCGTGGCCCCACGCAACTGGTTCTGCTTCTGACAGTCACTCTCAGGTTGATCTTCTTTCTCAGTTCTCCTCATTATATTATTGCCAGCCTCCCCTACCCCCGAGCGTGTGCTGTCATTTATGATCAAGAATCTTGTGTTATTATTGTAGAGATATGGTTTTAGGGCAAAATAAAATGGAAAAAGGTTTGATATACATCAGTATCCAAAATAAGATTAGACACTCTGATACTCACAACTTGCTTCACCTATTACTAAAAGGGAATTTAACCCTTCTGCCATCCCCCTTTCTCTCTGACCTACAGTTCTCACTCTCCTCATTTACACCAACGCCTCTTCCACCAACACTGCCTTCTCCAGCTTCCAATTCCTACTATATGACTCATTCACCTCTCACTTCCCACTGCTTACTTTCACCCCTAAGTTTCAGCATCCTCAACCATGATTCACCCCATTCAAACGTTCTCTCCGCACAGACATGCTGAGGCACTGGGAAAAAGTTAAGGCGTACACACACGCATGAGGACCTGAAACTCTACCTCTCTGCCTGAACTCTCTCAAGTCCACTCTTGATAGAGCAAAAAGGGGAATTCTACCCAATCCTCATTGACTCTCACTCCAACCATCCTCGCTGGCTACAGGGCACCCTAAATTCACTCCTCATACCTACCAATTTTATGGCTATCAACTCCACTCTCACAGCTAATGACCTAACTAAATACTATTTACCCAATCTCCATCACTCCCTTCCTGGGCAAGCTCCTGGAGAAACTGGCCATCTCCCAGCTTAATCTCCACACTGAATCTGTTGGTTGTCTTCATGACCACCAGTCTGGCTTCAGAGCTGCCAGAAGCACGGAAACTGCTCTCCTGAACATCCGTGAAGACCTGCTCTCCCACCTCGACTCCAACACCCCGTGCATCCTCATCTTGCTGGATCTCTCTTCTGCCTTTGACACGGTCAACCATGCCATCCTGCTCAACCGTCTCCGTCATAACCTGGGTATCACTGGTCAAGCTCTGGCGTGGCTAACTTCTTTCCTCTCCGACTGACCCTCCCAAGTCCAACTTGGGTCCTTCCTCTCCAATATCTTTGTCTCTTCCTGCAGTGTCCCCCAGGGGTCTAACCTCTCTCTCTGGCTGTTCAACCAATACCTGGCACTCCTTGCCCACCACATCGCCGCTCTCTGCCCCAACTTCCAGTGCTATGCGGATGATGCCCAGCTCATTTTCAGGCTACCCTCAGCCTCCTCCTCTCCTTCCCTCATCTCTGACTGTCTGTCTGCCATCCAGGAGTGGTGTGCTGCCAATGACCTCTGCCTTAATACCAGTAAGACTGAGGTTATACTCATCGGCACACCCGCTCCCTACTTCCCTGCAGCTCTCTGGCCGGCCTCCCTTGGCCCCTTTCCTGCTCCCACCTGCAAGGCTAAAAACCTCAGAGTTATCTATGACTCCACACTCTCCTTCTCTCCTCACATCTCTGACGTCTCTAAGAAGTGACACTACCAGCTGTACCTCCTCAGAGGTATTTTTCTTTTCCTCTCCTTCCCCCAGAAGCTCACTGTCTCCAGAATCCTGGTTCTCTCTAAACTGGACTATTGTAACAGCCTCTATCTAAATCTGCCTGCCTCTACTCTGCGCCCTCTGCAACTTATCCAGAACAGGACTGCGAGACTTGTCCTTGGCCTCAAGCCCAGGGATGGTATTTCTCCAGGACTGAAATCTCTGCACTGGCTCCCAGTGGCTGCGACGATTAAGTTCAAAACACTCTGCATTGTCCACAAGGCCTTCTGGGGGCTGGGGCCGCAATACTTGCAACTCTCTCTTCCTAAATATCTTCATTCTCGAGCTCTTCGCTCATCTGCATCCAACTCCCTCAGGGTCAGCCGTTTCTCCAAGCAACGAGTTGGTGGAAGTTCTCTCTCTTCGGCAGGGGCCTCCCTCTGGAACAGCCTCCCTGAAACTTGAGGAGAACCATCTCCGGTTCTGGAAGCACCTCAAAACCTTCCTCTTTGCCTCTGTTTTCTCCCCATTCTCCCCTGCTGAACTCCTGGCAAAAACTGCACTGGTTACCTGGCCACCCTTTCTGATTCTCGGGCCCCCCCAGTTGCCCTCCTGCACTCCCTCCCTGCACCAGGTGACTGTTTTCTGTATCCCTACAGTCCCCCTACCAGCACTTATATCTGCACTTACCTTGCACTTGCCCTCAGTGGCCATTTTTATTTATCTTATTTATTCAATTATCCCATGTACTGCGCTTTCCCCTCCCCCGCATTTGCGCAATCTGATTGACACCTGGCCTAGTAGGATCATTGTTCTGTCCTCCCGTTTGTTTCCCCCCCCTTGCCTTGTCGCGCCTTGAAACACTTGTGTATAGGCGTGTTATAAATGCCATATCATATGCTGAAATAAATTACAAAATTAAAGCCTCTCTCCTGACCTTTCTCACAATCTCTTTTCCTACATTTTACACTCTGCTAAAGCGAACATCATCCTCTGCCTCCTTCTGCCACTTCACACTAATACTGAAGTAATATCTCTACTGAGGAAGGCTAGCCCATTTTGTGCACCACCAGTGTCTCTTTCTCCTCATCTAGTCCAGCCTATTGCCCCTTTAGTGGCTTCTCACCTCACTGAACACTTCAACCTGTCATTTGACTCTGCCCGCTTTCCCTCTGTTTTCAAAACAGCCACGGTAATCCTTCTCTAAGAAAGCAAGAGGCTGAACCGAACCTACCGGAGAACATTTGCCATGTGTCTTGCCTCCCACACTACTCTAAAGTGCTCAAAAGGGTTGTGTTCAACCGTCTTACTAATTTCATAGACATCCACAACCTTCAAGACCCCCCCCCCCCCAACACAAGCAGGTATCTGCTCATGTCACTCCACATAAACTGCTCTCATGCATGTGTCCTCTGCCAAGCAATCCAACCTATACTCTATCCTAATTCAACATTTCCAACCATCTCTCTGCCATTAAATATTGAATGGCTTTGCACTCTCTGATGTTAAAGACTAGCAAAACAGAGATGCTCTTCTTCTCTGCCAAAAGCTCTCTCTCATCTCTTCCTCTGTCTATCCAGGTCAGACATGTCGCTCTCCCTACTCCTCTTCAACTAGAACTTTTGGCAATATCTATGACCCTTCTCACACCTTCTCTACTTTCATCTCCAAAACTGAAACAGCAGCTCAACCCAAGCTCCTAAATATTAGGAAAATCAGCCACCTCCTTCCTTTCAAAACCGCTAATGCATCTCTTAACTACTCTAGTCTTCTCTAACCTGGACATCGCTACCAGGACTCTTTGAACTCCCTCACTTCACACCTCGTTCCATCAACAGCCTGGATGGCTGAGATGCAAAACAGGACTAGATTTAAATTTCTTTGCCTGGTTCACAAATCTATCCACAGTAAGGCACCACTGTATCCCCCTCTATCCAACTCCATACGTTTTCTTGTGATCTCTCTTGTTATATTCAGGTCGGATTTACTCCTGTAGGCGCGGCTGCTTGTAGGACATAATGTATATATTGATCCGATATCGCGGGTGGTTACATGGAGCTCTTGCGTGGATGCTGAGACAAAAAATCATCTGGATTGTCCTCCTTTCCTGTGCGGTAAATGATGCAGGAGCTGTAGTCTTGGAGTCTTAGGCCCCACCTCACAATTCTGGGGGGCAAATTCACTTGGGGGGTGGCCGTATAAGAACAGCAGTGCCTGATGGTCCGTTACTATGGTAAATGGTTTTCCATAAAGAAATAAGTTTAATTGGTTGCACACACAAACCACCGCTAGTCCTTTTCCCGCTTGTGAGTTGGCCTGTTCTGTTCTGTTCTCGAGAGCCTCCTGGTCATGTATGAGACAACTGGACGCTTACCACCCTCTGTGTCAATTTTTGTGAGTATGGCATCCAGACCTACAGGGCTGGCGTCCACCACCAACTCAGTTTCTCTCGCCGTGTTGAAATAAGCCATGTTTTTGGGATCAGCTATCTGTTGTCGAATGATTTAAAATGTTTGTTGGAATCTTTCCGACCACTCAAACATTGCATGTTGCTTTGTAAGAGCTCTCAGCGGCTCACTCACTGATGCAAAGTCTTTTATGTATCGGGTGCAATAGCTGGCAAGTCCTAAAAAGGACAGTAGGTCTGACACATTGGTGGGTGGGTCTGCCTCGGTGAGAGCAGCTACTTTCACAGGGTCTGCTGTCATACCTTGAGCCGAGAATATGTGACCAAGAAATCAGAGTGTGCTGCCTCAACTCACACTCTTCTCTGGAGTGTGAGGTGCGCTTCTTCCAGGGCCATGCATACTCTCATCAAGGTGTTTTGTTTTTGATCTTTCCCAAACACCGGAATGTCGTCGCTATAATTTAAGCAGTTGAGAATTTGTTCGATGATGTTGAGTCTTTCAGCCGGAAGATTTCAGCAGGTGAAGAAACTCCAAAACTGAGCCACTTGTAATGGTAGAGCCCCAGATGAGTAACAAATGTCGTTATGTACCTGGAAACCTCAAGTAGTTCTAGTTGGTGATAGCCTTTGTTTAGGTCTAGTTTTGAAAATAGAGTGGCGCTGTTCAGCAGGTGGACCATGTTCGTTATCCGCAGGCTTTGATGAGTTGGGTGGCCGAATGTCCACGCATAGCCTGATGTCTTGCGAGTCTCTTTTGGGGATGGGAACAATTAGGGATACCCATGAAGTGGGTCCCCTCACTGGTTCGATAATGTCTGCGGCCAACAGTTTGTGCAGCTCTTCCTCCACTTGCCTTTGAATGTTCACTGGGATGCCCCGGTAGTGTTGGGCTACGGGAGGTATCAGAGTGTCTATGTGTAGTCTGATCTGGCGATTCTTGAGCTCGATCCAGACCTTTGAATAAGGTGGGGAAGAGTTATTGTATTTTGGCAAATGGGTCGATGTACTTGTGGGTCATGAGTCGGTAAAGTACGTGTATGAGACCCATGTCTATTGCAGCCTTTTTTTGATAACAAATATTTTGTATTTTATGCAATGAAACAACAACATATCAAACCTCAATTATAAGACTTCGCATACAGGTGACAGAGTAGCACGGTTAAGTATTTCAGGTATAAACAATCGCAGAGATATCAGTAGTGTAGATACATTGGACGGTAAGATAGCTGGCAGTTTGTGCATCCTGGTATTGTTCAAGACTTCTAGAAGGATAGTATGAGCGGGTACAGGTCTTACATGCTTTCACAATGATACAATTTGACGACATTATAGCAGGGTTACATAGTCTTTTCCCATTTTCCCCAGATCTTATCTGCTTTGCTCGGACAGCCTCTGGCCTGGTAGACACGGCGTTCCATTAGGATGACTGATTCCACGTCCGTTATCCAGTGACCATATTTTGGGGTGTTTTCTGAGCCCCACAATTGTGCGATGTTCCTCTTAGCAATTCCCGTGGCTGTTGATACTAGTAGTTTTTCAAATCGAGCCAATTCTATCGTGTCAGCGATGCCCAATAGAAGGAGTTTGGGTTCCATTGGGATCGGGCGACATATGGCCCTGGAGAGTCTTGCGCTGCATTTGTGCCAGAATCGCTGTATGCGTGCGCATTGCCAGAGGATATGATATAAGGAACCTTCTTCTTGTTTGCATCGTAGGCAGTTGGGATCTGATGTTCTGCCCCAATTGAACAGAGCTATTCGAGGATAATATATCCTGTGGAGTATCTTGAGTTGCACTAATCTAATGCGTGCTGAGATTGCACATTCTCTAGGGTACATCAGGATTTCAATCCAGTCTTCAGGTAATATAGGGCCAACATCGTTTTCCCACTTTGCCTTCAGGTTCAGCAGTTCCTTTGTGGCAAATGAAGAAATGACATTGTACATGGTAGACGTAACTTTATTACTCACACTGTCAATGACTATATTTCTTTCTATTGGCGTGCATTCTGGCATGTCCACAAGTTGGGTCCTGTGCGAAGCTAGTGCGTGCTGTAATTGCCCATAGTGATATTGTTCAGTCTCTGGGAGGCCATATGTGGTAGTGAGCTCAGGGAACTGTATTAGTTGGTCATTCACGATTATCTGTTGGATTGTCTGTATTTCAGCTGCAGCCCAATTTGGCCATTTTGGGAGATCGACAAGGTTTGGGAGCCTAGCATTGTTCCATATGGGTTGGACTGGGGTAATCTTGGTGTCCCGACCTAAATGTTTATGCGCTTCTTTCCATACCAAGGCTGTATGTACTGCTATCGTGCATTCGGGCGGGCGAGTTACTTTAGAGTAGAGGCTTTCAAGTGGGGACATACCGTGTCTCGCCGCTAGCTCTGCTCTTATGTGTGGGATGGTCGGGTCACCGTGTAGTATGTCATTAACTGTCGCCATCTGAGTTGCCCAGTAATAGATCTGAATATTCGGGAGTCCGATTCCCCCCTCCCATATCGAGCGCTGGAGAGTTGAGAGGGCGATTCTCGGGTGTTTCCCACCCCAGAGGAGTATACGTGTTGTGGTATCTATTCTGTGGAATTCCGCAGTGGGGACATGTAGGGGGGCGTTCTGGAGAATGTATAAGAGGCGTGGTAGAGTCAACATCTTGAAGAGTGCTGCCCTTCCTAGCAGTGTCAGTGGTAGCGCCTGCCAGTGGACTACGTCTTGTTCATATCTTCTGATAACTGGGTGTAAGTTTTGTTTTATATAGCTATCCAGCCCGTTGGTTATTAAAATACCCAAGTATCGGAATTGATTGGTTTCAACCTTATATGGGGAGCCGGATGTCGGTATACAGTCTACCCCTTTAACTGGGAACAGCACGGATTTAGACCAATTTACTTTGAGTCCGCTGAAGGTTCCATAATCTTTTAGGAGTTGTGTGACCACAGAGCAGGAGGTCGCTGGGTCACCCAAGTATATTAGGAGATCATCTGCATAGAGGGATACTCTATCTTCCCAGTTTAGACCCCATCTGAAGCCCGTCCACGTATTGGAGTCTCGCAGGAGGGCTGCTAATGGTTCTATTATTAGTGCAAATAGCATTGCCGAGAGTGGGCAGCCTTGTCTGGTTCCTTTGCCCAATCGGATGATGCGTGACGGCCACCCATTTACTCTAACTTCGGCCAGTGGGTTATTGTACAGGAGTTGTACCCAACATATGAACGGTTCCCCGAATTGCATCTTGCGCATTATGGCCCATAGTGCCTCCCAGTGAACAGAATCGAATGCTTTTTCGAAGTCTATGGCCAACAGGGCCAGGGATTGTTGTAGGGCCGGTGCTCTCTCTAATGCGAGATGCAGTCTACGAATGTTCATTCTGGTCGACCTCTGGGGCATGAAGCCACATTGGTCCGGATGGATTAAAGATGTAATGACTACTTGTAATCTATTGGCTAATATTTTAGCTAGTATTTTAGCTTCACAATTAATGAGGGATATGGGCCGATAGGAGATGCATTCTTCAGGAGGCTTATCCTTTTTGGGAATTACTATGATGCTGGCCTTGCGGAGATCTGTTGGGAGCTCGCCATGTGTTAGGGAGTATTCAAACACGTTGAGGAGGTGAGCGGGTATATCGAGGTGGTTTAGCTTTTTCCAGACGTCTACCGGAAATCCGTTTGGGCCAGGGGTCTTGCCTGCTTGTAGTTGCCCGATGGCGGTTGAAATTTCAGTAGTGGTGATTTTGGAGTCTAAAGTGGAGATTTGCTTTGTGTTGAGTGTTGGGAGGGCAATAGTGGTTAGTATATTAGTATCTATGGCAATGGTGGGGGGGTTTGTATAGGTCTTCATAGAACTCGGCAAAGCGTTCAGCAATCTCTACATCAGTGTAAACTAGGTTTTCGTCTAACGTTCTAATATGGTTCACCTTCTGTTGTCCTTCGTCTCGCTTTTCGAGCCACGCAAGCATTTTGCCTGCCTTGTCACCTGTCTCATATACACGTGCCTTCATTGCAGCGTGTGCTTTCCTGGCACAGTCCAGAGACAGATTGTGCAGTTTTTTCCGTGCCGACAATAGGGCCCTATTCATCTCTGGGGTGTCACTGGCTATATGTTCCATCTCTTTGGATAGGACCTCACTCTCCGCCTCGATGAGTTTTTCACTGTGCTTCTTTTTTTTATGGGATGTCCATGATATAATTTCTCCGCGAAGCACCGGTTTATACGCCTCCCACAATGTAATGGGATTATCTACCGATTCTGCATTAAGTTCGAAATAATCGGAGGTGGTTGTTTCCATCATCTCCTGGAATTCTGGGGGTCCTAGGTAGTAGGAGTTCAACCGCCATGAGGGTGGCGGTCGTGGTCTTGCTGATTCCAGTTCAAGCAGGAGCGGGGAATGGTCAGAGATTCCACGTGGGAGGAAGGATGCACTGCTTAGTTTGTGGATAGATTGTTGTGGGAGGAAGAAGTAATCTATCCTTGACATCGAGGCATGGGCTCCCGAATGGAAGGAGTACTGTCGCGTTTGAGCGTGAAGGGTTCTCCACGCATCACATAGGCCCATTGCTGACACGAAAGAAGCCAGTCTCGTCGTGGTGGCCGGGTTCCTGGTTCGCAGGTGTGTGCGGTCCAGGGTATAATCCATGACCTCGTTGAAGTCACCCCCTATCACCATTGTGTCTGCCAGTCCCGTTGCCACGATAGGGGTAATTTCGTTTAGCAGGTCATTAAGGAGAGCTGGCGGTGAGTATACCACCATGAGTGCCAGTGTTTGGTTCCATAGCGTTGCTTGGATGTGCACATATCGGCCTCTTGTGTCTTGCAATATGTTTGTAATTGCCAAAGGAAGCTTCTTGTGAATTAGTATGAGGACCCCTCTCGCACCCATAGAGAAGCCAGCATGTACCGCAGTGCGGTAGTTTGATCTTTGGAAGAATTTGCATATGTTACCGGCTAGGTGCGTTTCGGTCAACATGGCTATATCTAGGGAATATCTATTTAGATGCTGGAGGACCAGGCGTCTTTTGATACTATTACCTAATCCGTTCACATTCCATACCAGGAGTTTGAGTTTTCTTTGGCTTGGAGTGTTCTCAGCTGTCATTATTGTTCTGGGATTTGTTTACACAGGTGGAACTCCTCGGTCGCATCCCCGTCATATCCATTCCGTCTAATCTACATATCGTACTCCTCCTGCCCCTGTATGCTGAACATTGAATACATATAATAAATCCAACTCCCCCCTCCCCATACTCCACCCACAACTGAAGCATCTGTCGACCCATTGTTTAACTTTTGAACAACCTAACTGTAGACTACATCAAACTGCCCTGTGACAGTCCGAGTCCAGAGCGCAAGTGTGCCAGGTGCTGACACTGAGAACAACACTGGGCAGGGCAGTGGGGCTCCGCTATGGGCGCTCCGAGTTTACTTTATGCCCGGTGGGGGGGGGGGGGGCGCCGCGTGGGTGGCCGCCAGCCGGGGTTGCCGTCGTCAGCACCCTTGCAGTGTGCGATGTAGCATCTTGCGGTATATTTGTGGCGAAGTGGACGTCCAGGATCTCGGCGATGTTTGCTAATCCGCCATCTGTTGTGGGATTCGTATCTGCTGTTGTTGTTGCGGTGCATGTTCAGGTGGTCGCTCAGGACGAGGCCTATTCCGTTCTCCTCTCCGTCTCTCGTCGGCACTCCAGTCGCCATCTATATGCTCCTCAGCCCATCTCCATGCCTCCCTCGGATCCGTGAAGTGTACTGTTGTATTTTTGTGAAAAATCTTAAGTTGGGCGGGGAATACGAGCCCATATTTAACTCTCATTGCTTGGAGGCGTTTTTTGAGGGGGTCAAAGGATTGGCGCGCTTTCTGAACTTCCCTGGTGAAATCTGGAAAAAAGGCAATTCTTGATCCGTTGTACGTGATAGTTCCCTTAGACCTCGCCAGCTGCAGCACTGCATCTCTGTCTCTATAGTTTAGGAACCTTGCTATAATTGTACGAGGCGGTGCTCCTGGTGTGATCTTGCCGGCGGGAATACGATGGGCACGCTCAATGGAAAAGAACTTGGAGAAAGACTGTACGTCATATATGTCCGCGAGCCAGCCCTCCAGGAAAAGCTCCATACAGTCTCCCTCTGTCTTTTCTGGAAGGCCGAGAATACGCACATTGTTGCGCCTCGATCTGCCCTCAGTGTCATCTGCTCTTGCTTCCAGGAGTTTTATTCTTGCCATCATGCCAGCCATCTGACGGTTGACTCCGCGGAGGTTGTCTTCAGTTTCGGAGATCCGCATCTCTGCCTCCCCGGTGCGTGACGTTAGCTTCTGGAGGTCGTGTCTTAGCAAGGATACTTCTGCACCTATGCTGTCCATCTTTTTCTCCATGGAAGTTCTAGAGCCGGCAATAGCACTCATAATGTCTCTGAGGGAGATATTCTCTTCCATGCTATCCGGGTCTTGTTGTAGTGGTCTCTCTGGGGAGCGAGGCATTGGTGTAGTTGCATATTGTTCAATCCTGCTTTGCGTGGTGGTCTTTCTGGGCTTATCTTTCCCCATTGCCGGTATTTTGGTGAAGTGGCTGTGCAGGTCCAAGATCCGCCTGGAAGGGGGGGCTCGCTGTAGGACAAGGGGGCAAGTATTGCCGAAAGGGAGGGAGATTCCGGTATGGTCGGTCCAGTTTTTCGACTCTATGCAGTAGGGACGTTTACAGTTCCTGAGTGCATGTCAAGGACAATCTCACAGTGGTGAATGGGAGTCCTATGAGTGTGCACAGGGAGGACAGTTGTGCTTAGTTTCCCATAGTTGCATTTATCGTTGTGGGAAAAACAGTGCTGTCCAAGCTGAGGAGGCACAGGGGTAGCCGTCTCTTAGAGCCTCGCAGCAATGGCGTGGTTATTTATTGAAGGCCTTCTGGTGTAAAGGCAAAATCTCTTGGAATTTTTCGTCGCTGCTTGCTGGCAGTACGCGCTAGATTTTTGGGGCTGGGAGCGTGGTCTTTGTTCGTGTATGTCTGGGCAATGTCACACAGGATGATCGGGAGTTGGCGTAGGAGCTGTTAGAGTGCTCCCCGCGGCTCTGTGCACCCGGGTTGTTTCGTTTCTTCGCTTCCGTGCAGAGCTCTCCACGTGTCTCTTGGCGATGGGATTCCTGCGGCCTATGTGAGGAGGGGCGATGGTTCACTGCCACCCGCCAGGATCAGCTCTCGTTCCCTCCCCTCTCCTTACCAGCATATGATTGTCCGCGGCGCGGCCGCCGGGGAGGACGTGCGGGTGCTCTACGAGGAGCGGAGCACCCGCATCCACAGCATAGGAGCCGGATTCCACCTTGCGTTGGCCCCCTCCGAGGAGGTGGGGGGGGCCTCTCCGGCGCTTACCCACGCGATCGGGTGACAGCCTCAGGTTCTTTCCGACGCGATAGATTCCCGGCTGTGCGTTCCGCACGTCCGCCGGCAGTCTTCTGGGTCCGTTGCTGGCGGGAGGTTCTCCCTTCGCAGTTGTGCACGCGGAAGCGTCCGATACTAGTCGGTGTAATCCGGCAGCTGGGGAGGCGGCTCGAAGCAGCCGATTCTTTTTCCCGGAGCCGGTGGGTGGGTGATTGCGCGTCGGCCGTTCTCTCCTGGGCCCGCTGCAGCTCCAGGCCTCGCGGTCTCCACCTCTCGATTCCTCAGGCAGCCATCTTGGTTTCCCACCACTGTTTGCCGTCCGTGATCTCCGCGGTTTATATCTCGCACAGCACGCACCGATTCCGATCCAGGATGTTCCGGATCGAAGCAGCAGAGTTTCAGACGTCTCTACAATAGTTGTGGGACTCCGCAGAAGTATTTTAAGAGCAGGATGAATGAAGGATTGGGCTGGCGGCCGGGAGCGGCGAGGGATCACGTCCTCATCGTATGCCCGCTGGCCATGCCCCCCGTCTATTGCAGCCTTGAAGCTTGGTATGCATCCGCTGTTTGTCGCGGTTTCCAGCACATGTATGGGTATCTTTTTCTTGAGTTTTGTATTTCCAGTTTGCCATGAAGTACCCTTTACATGGCAACAGAGTTTTCAACGCATAGCAATAAATGTTCACTTCTGAGGGTCGGAGTCGAGGAGCCTGTGGAAGGTTGTTGTGCACTTCCTCGCTTATAGCATTTTACCGTGACTCACGTGTCGACTAAGAATTCAGCTGCCTTGTTGTTCACCTGGAGGAGTAGAATTGGACTTTGTTCAGTCACTGTGGGGTTCCCTAGTGCATATAGGTAGCCCTTTCATTTGGATTTGTCGCAACTGGGCTCTCTCTTTCCCAAGTATTTGTCCGATGACGCACTGGACCTACTGTCCGTCTGTGACTGTTCTACCAAGTAACGGGTGTACGTTCTGGATCACCCTTTGGGTTTTGAGCTTGTTTTCTTGCTTGAGCACCATTTTGCTGACATTCTTTCAGGTGTACGTCCCTCTTCCCCTCTATCGTTGTGTCTCCTATGCAGTGGCTCGTAGTATTGGCTTGCAGTCCTTGGGGGACTTTGTGCCGACTTGTCTCTGCTTTGCGTTGGCCTGACACCACTCCCTTGACCATGTGCTTGACTGTGGTACATGCGGCATACAGCCTTGAAATGTTTGTCCCCCCTGCAGGCTGAGCATTGCTGGCCAATGGCAGGACAGGTGCCTTTGTCGGGAAATTTGTAACCCCACCGGTAGCAGAATGGCTCCCCATTTTCTTTGTGTGGCGACATAGGGCCCGATTCTCAACTGGGTGGTAATTGCCGAAAATGTTGTTAAAAGGGTTAATGATATTTTCGGTAATTACACCCTGTTCTAAAGGTGGTGCAATATTCCAAAGTCGGAATCATTGCGCCACTTTTGGAATAAGGGTGCCGGTTGCTAGGAAGGGCTAGAAACCGACCTAGCAACCGGCACTCTCGTTAATCATGCCTTTGCATGGTTATTCTTGTGGCACTCCTCCAATATTGCAAGCGCTCGAAATTGGCGCTGAAGTACGGCACACAATTGGTGCCGTACGGAGGAGTGTCGCAAGAAGCAGTTTGTTTGGTGTGTGAGGTGGGTGAGAAATTGCCAACCATACTTGGCAACATGTTAGCCCGAAAAGATGCATCATTTTGTTGGCATCACTGGAGCAATCTAGCCCATATTTAAATGTTTAAAATGTAAGTAAATTCACAAAAATGCACAGAGCCGGTAGGCAACGTTTGGCACTGCTCTCGAGTAGCAGCATGGCCATTACATATTCATTCCTGCAGTGCAAGTTGAATAAATGCCAGCAATGCTGGCTGGAACGTGTGTTCCAGCCAGCACGTCCTTTTGTTTTGATTCTCGGCAGCAGTTTTGTTAAACAACGATTTTTTCGTTATTTAGTGAAACTGCTGCCGAGATCTTCATCCGCCTGTTTCGAAAGGAAACAGGCAGATATTAACGAAAGCACCGTCGTGCTTTGCGATGACACTCAGGCCCACTTCAGAATAGCAGTGGTGCATGGGCGTTACGAAATGGCGCAGTGAATCGTGCTATTTAGCACGTTCACTGCGCCATGTTGATAATCGGGCCCATAGTGTCCATTTTGTGGACAAACGCTGATTTTTCTTGGGAAATTTTGATGTCATTTAAGCCTTCCACCTTGACTGGTAATGCCGTGTCTGATCTTGCCAGGCGAAGGATCTCTTCCAGTGATCATGGTTTCTGGAGCAGCCGTTTTCTGAAGTCTGCACATTCACATCCCACAATGACCTGGGACCGCAGTGCCTCATCATTTGAGTAATTGTTAAAGTCACAGTGTTTGAGATAGAATGGCAGGCGCATCACGTACGTGTCCATGGATTTGCCCTTGATTTGCTTCATTGAAGGAACATGTGGCGTTCATAATCCATGTTGGTGTGGGGCGTAAAATAATCTGTGAGTGCCGTTTTAAGGTTGGAGTAGATGTCCGTGGACCCACTGGGCAGTTTGTCCACTATGTCTCTCACATTTGGGCCAATGGAGAGGGTGAGCCGGCTGTGTTTTTTTTCCTCCCCCAGTGGTCCTAAGGCTTTTATGTAGACTTTGAAGTCCCTCACTCATCGCTTCCACCTTGGGCCTAGGCTGCTGGTCTCAGAGAGATCAAAGTGCATTGGCAGTTGGGTAACCAAGCTGTCCTGTAGTGGGACAGCAAATTTGCAAGTGGCGTGACGGATACCGTGAGATTCTCATCCTCTCCTGACATGTTTGGGCTACCTGTTGCTCCTCACCTTGAACGTGGTACGTGGCTTTTGGGAAATGGCCACACAATGATTCTTGCTGGCTTGGCAGTGTGTTTTTTTGCAAAGTGGTTGATTGTGTCCTTCCCCCGGTCCGTGTCACCTGGTGGAAGCGCCACTGTGATGATGGGGATGGACTGGGGGGGCGGAGGGGAGGCTCAGGTTGTACGCTCACCCAGCCATCTCGCAGAGTAGGCCGCAACTTCTCCGTAGTGGGCCCTCACGTAGTTCCTTCCCGGCCGACGCCAGTATTTTGTATTGTTTCTCCAACGGGATAGGAGCGAGTTGCTCTGTCCCTCGAGCAGCGACACAGCACTGTGTGCACCTGCCCACCTGATCCCCAACTCAGGATCGTGATAACGCTTGAGGCTGCCTGCGCCATGTCACCAGTTTAATGTCCCTTAATGGGACGACAGCATGAGCTAGCCAACGAGGACCTCCACACAGCTCCCTAAGCCAGCGCGGGTGTAAATGAGGAGCGGAAACCAGGAACGTGTTGAACAGTGACTTTATTGTAGCATACCGTTACTCCAACTGAACAACCCCCTTCTCCCCCCCCCCTTGCGCCTGCCACCCTTTCCCTGTCACTTCCCTTTTTTCCTCTATCACATGACTCGGCCAAGGCGAACTACACTACAACTTCAATCATAGCGTAATACCTAGCGCTCATACCCCAATACTTGGCAGAAACGTTTGTTTGTTTGTTTATTTATTTCTAATGCGCTCCAGACCCATGGGTAGAAGGGCGCAACAGGTAGGATAATGCGAAACTTACAAAGTTACAAATTATACAAAATGCAGTCAAATTATACAGATTATACAAGATACAGTAATAATATACTATTTATAGAAGACTGGCGTCGTAAAAGTCAGTGGATTACATGGAAGAAAAGGTGCGGGTAGCATATCATAATTCAGCAGGGGAAAAGGGGACCAATTTCGTGTCTGGGAATAACGTGGGCCGGAGACTAGTGGTCGTTGGAGATAAAATGTTGGATGGCGTTCCTTCTAAATAGAGGGTAAGGTTGATCTGCTCTTAAGTTGTTTGGTAGTAGAATCCAAGTTTTAGCAGCCTTCACCGGGAAGCTATTGCCACCAATCGTGCAGGGGGGGTGCGGGGGCAAGAAAAAGTAATCACACATGTTCTCAGCATAGAGAATAGCAGCAACACCATTCATCCATGAGTCAATTTGCGACATGGTACAGAAAGATCAGGGGTATATGTCATGAGGGGCTAAAAACCTGCCTGGTCAAGATGCAACAAATTAGTAATATAGGGCAACAGCCTACTGGCAAGCGGTCTTACAGCGACCTCTGCATCAACATTCAGGACATAGGCCTCACTCCACTGGGATATTATTAGGCTTTAAGAAGAGTAGCAACTGTTACCTGCAAGGTCAGTAGCAATCAATTACTAGTCAGTGATTCCCACCAAAGCCTGATCAAGTGAAGAGCTAGTATTTTCTTACATTCCTTATAGAATTCAGGGACCGAATCACCAGAACTGGGGGCATTACCTAGGGCAAGTCATCTCTGGCAACCGTGAGTACCTCAGCTGCTATCCTCCACTTTCTTCATCACTCTCCTCTCTGAATCTTGACAAATGTACGTCCGGGGCACCAGTGGTCCAGGGATGAATACTGGGTTGTAAACCATCAATCAGCCCCACACCTCTAGTACACCAGAAGGGATCTGAACAGATTGCAAACACATGCAAATATAAACCGTGTCTAATTTTGGTAACGTGGAAAGAACGGCAGGCTTATCTCCAAAAGGTCGTGGATCGTTGGTTAGTTACAACACAGTGAAAAAAACAATTACCCAATGATAAAAGGAACTGTTTAGTCAAAGTTGTACCAAAAATGACTCTGTGGTTCACAACTAAATAGGCACTTCTCCCTTGAAGCTGCAGCAAGACCCGACTTTCTGGATCCTGCAATCCACATCCTTGTTCCTTATGAATGGGGGCCCTCTGTGGGGTGAACTACTGAAAGCACGCAGTCCCAGACATGACTGCTCACTGTCAATTGATACGGAGGGTGGGAGCTGTTGCATATGAAATGTTGTTGGGGTTTCCAGACTCCTTTGTTAACCTCTGCAGCCAGGCCTCATGTGCACCTGTTTGAAGTACACTCTACTAGTATGTTAATTCGCTGCCACCAGCTGCAGCGGCCAAAAAAAGAGCAGAGTGGATCCATGGACCCTTTGTTAATCAGGCTGGTCTTGGCAGGGGGGAGATTTAGTCCTCTCTCTTCTGGAGATGCATCGTGTACACCTGGCTGTCATATCCCATCCAAATAGGTCAGGGAGTATGCCTGTAATCGGTGTCCACACAGACCACAGAGGTCTATGCATTTGCCGTGTTGTGAGCATAGGAAAATGTGGTGGCCGGGTTCCTGGTTCGCAGGTGTGTGCGGTCCAGGGTATAATCCATGACCTCGTTGAAGTCACCCCCTATCACCATTGTGTCTGCCAGTCCCGTTGCCACGATAGGGGTAATTTCGTTTAGCAGGTCATTAAGGAGAGCTGGCGGTGAGTATACCACCATGAGTGCCAGTGTTTGGTTCCATAGCGTTGCTTGGATGTGCACATATCGGCCTCTTGTGTCTTGCAATATGTTTGTAATTGCCAAAGGAAGCTTCTTGTGAATTAGTATGAGGACCCCTCTCGCACCCATAGAGAAGCCAGCATGTACCGCAGTGCGGTAGTTTGATCTTTGGAAGAATTTGCATATGTTACCGGCTAGGTGCGTTTCGGTCAACATGGCTATATCTAGGGAATATCTATTTAGATGCTGGAGGACCAGGCGTCTTTTGATACTATTACCTAATCCGTTCACATTCCATACCAGGAGTTTGAGTTTTCTTTGGCTTGGAGTGTTCTCAGCTGTCATTATTGTTCTGGGATTTGTTTACACAGGTGGAACTCCTCGGTCGCATCCCCGTCATATCCATTCCGTCTAATCTACATATCGTACTCCTCCTGCCCCTGTATGCTGAACATTGAATACATATAATAAATCCAACTCCCCCCTCCCCATACTCCACCCACAACTGAAGCATCTGTCGACCCATTGTTTAACTTTTGAACAACCTAACTGTAGACTACATCAAACTGCCCTGTGACAGTCCGAGTCCAGAGCGCAAGTGTGCCAGGTGCTGACACTGAGAACAACACTGGGCAGGGCAGTGGGGCTCCGCTATGGGCGCTCCGAGTTTACTTTATGCCCGGTGGGGGGGGGGGGGCGCCGCGTGGGTGGCCGCCAGCCGGGGCTGCCGTCGTCAGCACCCTTGCAGTGTGCGATGTAGCATCTTGCGGTATATTTGTGGCGAAGTGGACGTCCAGGATCTCGGCGATGTTTGCTAATCCGCCATCTGTTGTGGGATTCGTATCTGCTGTTGTTGTTGCGGTGCATGTTCAGGTGGTCGCTCAGGACGAGGCCTATTCCGTTCTCCTCTCCGTCTCTCGTCGGCACTCCAGTCGCCATCTATATGCTCCTCAGCCCATCTCCATGCCTCCCTCGGATCCGTGAAGTGTACTGTTGTATTTTTGTGAAAAATCTTAAGTTGGGCGGGGAATACGAGCCCATATTTAACTCTCATTGCTTGGAGGCGTTTTTTGAGGGGGTCAAAGGATTGGCGCGCTTTCTGAACTTCCCTGGTGAAATCTGGAAAAAAGGCAATTCTTGATCCGTTGTACGTGATAGTTCCCTTAGACCTCGCCAGCTGCAGCACTGCATCTCTGTCTCTATAGTTTAGGAACCTTGCTATAATTGTACGAGGCGGTGCTCCTGGTGTGATCTTGCCGGCGGGAATACGATGGGCACGCTCAATGGAAAAGAACTTGGAGAAAGACTGTACGTCATATATGTCCGCGAGCCAGCCCTCCAGGAAAAGCTCCATACAGTCTCCCTCTGTCTTTTCTGGAAGGCCGAGAATACGCACATTGTTGCGCCTCGATCTGCCCTCAGTGTCATCTGCTCTTGCTTCCAGGAGTTTTATTCTTGCCATCATGCCAGCCATCTGACGGTTGACTCCGCGGAGGTTGTCTTCAGTTTCGGAGATCCGCATCTCTGCCTCCCCGGTGCGTGACGTTAGCTTCTGGAGGTCGTGTCTTAGCAAGGATACTTCTGCACCTATGCTGTCCATCTTTTTCTCCATGGAAGTTCTAGAGCCGGCAATAGCACTCATAATGTCTCTGAGGGAGATATTCTCTTCCATGCTATCCGGGTCTTGTTGTAGTGGTCTCTCTGGGGAGCGAGGCATTGGTGTAGTTGCATATTGTTCAATCCTGCTTTGCGTGGTGGTCTTTCTGGGCTTATCTTTCCCCATTGCCGGTATTTTGGTGAAGTGGCTGTGCAGGTCCAAGATCCGCCTGGAAGGGGGGGCTCGCTGTAGGACAAGGGGGCAAGTATTGCCGAAAGGGAGGGAGATTCCGGTATGGTCGGTCCAGTTTTTCGACTCTATGCAGTAGGGACGTTTACAGTTCCTGAGTGCATGTCAAGGACAATCTCACAGTGGTGAATGGGAGTCCTATGAGTGTGCACAGGGAGGACAGTTGTGCTTAGTTTCCCATAGTTGCATTTATCGTTGTGGGAAAAACAGTGCTGTCCAAGCTGAGGAGGCACAGGGGTAGCCGTCTCTTAGAGCCTCGCAGCAATGGCGTGGTTATTTATTGAAGGCCTTCTGGTGTAAAGGCAAAATCTCTTGGAATTTTTCGTCGCTGCTTGCTGGCAGTACGCGCTAGATTTTTGGGGCTGGGAGCGTGGTCTTTGTTCGTGTATGTCTGGGCAATGTCACACAGGATGATCGGGAGTTGGCGTAGGAGCTGTTGGAGTGCTCCCCGCGGCTCTGTGCACCCGGGTTGTTTCGTTTCTTCGCTTCCGTGCAGAGCTCTCCACGTGTCTCTTGGCGATGGGATTCCTGCGGCCTATGTGAGGAGGGGCGATGGTTCACTGCCACCCGCCAGGATCAGCTCTCGTTCCCTCCCCTCTCCTTACCAGCATATGATTGTCCGCGGCGCGGCCGCCGGGGAGGACGTGCGGGTGCTCTACGAGGAGCGGAGCACCCGCATCCACAGCATAGGAGCCGGATTCCACCTTGCGTTGGCCCCCTCCGAGGAGGTGGGGGGGGCCTCTCCGGCGCTTACCCACGCGATCGGGTGACAGCCTCAGGTTCTTTCCGACGCGATAGATTCCCGGCTGTGCGTTCCGCACGTCCGCCGGCAGTCTTCTGGGTCCGTTGCTGGCGGGAGGTTCTCCCTTCGCAGTTGTGCACGCGGAAGCGTCCGATACTAGTCGGTGTAATCCGGCAGCTGGGGAGGCGGCTCGAAGCAGCCGATTCTTTTTCCCGGAGCCGGTGGGTGGGTGATTGCGCGTCGGCCGTTCTCTCCTGGGCCCGCTGCAGCTCCAGGCCTCGCGGTCTCCACCTCTCGATTCCTCAGGCAGCCATCTTGGTTTCCCACCACTGTTTGCCGTCCGTGATCTCCGCGGTTTATATCTCGCACAGCACGCACCGATTCCGATCCAGGATGTTCCGGATCGAAGCAGCAGAGTTTCAGACGTCTCTACAATAGTTGTGGGACTCCGCAGAAGTATTTTAAGAGCAGGATGAATGAAGGATTGGGCTGGCGGCCGGGAGCGGCGAGGGATCACGTCCTCATCGTATGCCCGCTGGCCATGCCCCCCGTCTATTGCAGCCTTGAAGCTTGGTATGCATCCGCTGTTTGTCGCGGTTTCCAGCACATGTATGGGTATCTTTTTCTTGAGTTTTGTATTTCCAGTTTGCCATGAAGTACCCTTTACATGGCAACAGAGTTTTCAACGCATAGCAATAAATGTTCACTTCTGAGGGTCGGAGTCGAGGAGCCTGTGGAAGGTTGTTGTGCACTTCCTCGCTTATAGCATTTTACCGTGACTCACGTGTCGACTAAGAATTCAGCTGCCTTGTTGTTCACCTGGAGGAGTAGAATTGGACTTTGTTCAGTCACTGTGGGGTTCCCTAGTGCATATAGGTAGCCCTTTCATTTGGATTTGTCGCAACTGGGCTCTCTCTTTCCCAAGTATTTGTCCGATGACGCACTGGACCTACTGTCCGTCTGTGACTGTTCTACCAAGTAACGGGTGTACGTTCTGGATCACCCTTTGGGTTTTGAGCTTGTTTTCTTGCTTGAGCACCATTTTGCTGACATTCTTTCAGGTGTACGTCCCTCTTCCCCTCTATCGTTGTGTCTCCTATGCAGTGGCTCGTAGTATTGGCTTGCAGTCCTTGGGGGACTTTGTGCCGACTTGTCTCTGCTTTGCGTTGGCCTGACACCACTCCCTTGACCATGTGCTTGACTGTGGTACATGCGGCATACAGCCTTGAAATGTTTGTCCCCCCTGCAGGCTGAGCATTGCTGGCCAATGGCAGGACAGGTGCCTTTGTCGGGAAATTTGTAACCCCACCGGTAGCAGAATGGCTCCCCATTTTCTTTGTGTGGCGACATAGGGCCCGATTCTCAACTGGGTGGTAATTGCCGAAAATGTTGTTAAAAGGGTTAATGATATTTTCGGTAATTACACCCTGTTCTAAAGGTGGTGCAATATTCCAAAGTCGGAATCATTGCGCCACTTTTGGAATAAGGGTGCCGGTTGCTAGGAAGGGCTAGAAACCGACCTAGCAACCGGCACTCTCGTTAATCATGCCTTTGCATGGTTATTCTTGTGGCACTCCTCCAATATTGCAAGCGCTCGAAATTGGCGCTGAAGTACGGCACACAATTGGTGCCGTACGGAGGAGTGTCGCAAGAAGCAGTTTGTTTGGTGTGTGAGGTGGGTGAGAAATTGCCAACCATACTTGGCAACATGTTAGCCCGAAAAGATGCATCATTTTGTTGGCATCACTGGAGCAATCTAGCCCATATTTAAATGTTTAAAATGTAAGTAAATTCACAAAAATGCACAGAGCCGGTAGGCAACGTTTGGCACTGCTCTCGAGTAGCAGCATGGCCATTACATATTCATTCCTGCAGTGCAAGTTGAATAAATGCCAGCAATGCTGGCTGGAACGTGTGTTCCAGCCAGCACGTCCTTTTGTTTTGATTCTCGGCAGCAGTTTTGTTAAACAACGATTTTTTCGTTATTTAGTGAAACTGCTGCCGAGATCTTCATCCGCCTGTTTCGAAAGGAAACAGGCAGATATTAACGAAAGCACCGTCGTGCTTTGCGATGACACTCAGGCCCACTTCAGAATAGCAGTGGTGCATGGGCGTTACGAAATGGCGCAGTGAATCGTGCTATTTAGCACGTTCACTGCGCCATGTTGATAATCGGGCCCATAGTGTCCATTTTGTGGACAAACGCTGATTTTTCTTGGGAAATTTTGATGTCATTTAAGCCTTCCACCTTGACTGGTAATGCCGTGTCTGATCTTGCCAGGCGAAGGATCTCTTCCAGTGATCATGGTTTCTGGAGCAGCCGTTTTCTGAAGTCTGCACATTCACATCCCACAATGACCTGGGACCGCAGTGCCTCATCATTTGAGTAATTGTTAAAGTCACAGTGTTTGAGATAGAATGGCAGGCGCATCACGTACGTGTCCATGGATTTGCCCTTGATTTGCTTCATTGAAGGAACATGTGGCGTTCATAATCCATGTTGGTGTGGGGCGTAAAATAATCTGTGAGTGCCGTTTTAAGGTTGGAGTAGATGTCCGTGGACCCACTGGGCAGTTTGTCCACTATGTCTCTCACATTTGGGCCAATGGAGAGGGTGAGCCGGCTGTGTTTTTTTTCCTCCCCCAGTGGTCCTAAGGCTTTTATGTAGACTTTGAAGTCCCTCACTCATCGCTTCCACCTTGGGCCTAGGCTGCTGGTCTCAGAGAGATCAAAGTGCATTGGCAGTTGGGTAACCAAGCTGTCCTGTAGTGGGACAGCAAATTTGCAAGTGGCGTGACGGATACCGTGAGATTCTCATCCTCTCCTGACATGTTTGGGCTACCTGTTGCTCCTCACCTTGAACGTGGTACGTGGCTTTTGGGAAATGGCCACACAATGATTCTTGCTGGCTTGGCAGTGTGTTTTTTTGCAAAGTGGTTGATTGTGTCCTTCCCCCGGTCCGTGTCACCTGGTGGAAGCGCCACTGTGATGATGGGGATGGACTGGGGGGGCGGAGGGGAGGCTCAGGTTGTACGCTCACCCAGCCATCTCGCAGAGTAGGCCGCAACTTCTCCGTAGTGGGCCCTCACGTAGTTCCTTCCCGGCCGACGCCAGTATTTTGTATTGTTTCTCCAACGGGATAGGAGCGAGTTGCTCTGTCCCTCGAGCAGCGACACAGCACTGTGTGCACCTGCCCACCTGATCCCCAACTCAGGATCGTGATAACGCTTGAGGCTGCCTGCGCCATGTCACCAGTTTAATGTCCCTTAATGGGACGACAGCATGAGCTAGCCAACGAGGACCTCCACACAGCTCCCTAAGCCAGCGCGGGTGTAAATGAGGAGCGGAAACCAGGAACGTGTTGAACAGTGACTTTATTGTAGCATACCGTTACTCCAACTGAACAACCCCCTTCTCCCCCCCCCCTTGCGCCTGCCACCCTTTCCCTGTCACTTCCCTTTTTTCCTCTATCACATGACTCGGCCAAGGCGAACTACACTACAACTTCAATCATAGCGTAATACCTAGCGCTCATACCCCAATACTTGGCAGAAACGTTTGTTTGTTTGTTTATTTATTTCTAATGCGCTCCAGACCCATGGGTAGAAGGGCGCAACAGGTAGGATAATGCGAAACTTACAAAGTTACAAATTATACAAAATGCAGTCAAATTATACAGATTATACAAGATACAGTAATAATATACTATTTATAGAAGACTGGCGTCGTAAAAGTCAGTGGATTACATGGAAGAAAAGGTGCGGGTAGCATATCATAATTCAGCAGGGGAAAAGGGGACCAATTTCGTGTCTGGGAATAACGTGGGCCGGAGACTAGTGGTCGTTGGAGATAAAATGTTGGATGGCGTTCCTTCTAAATAGAGGGTAAGGTTGATCTGCTCTTAAGTTGTTTGGTAGTAGAATCCAAGTTTTAGCAGCCTTCACCGGGAAGCTATTGCCACCAATCGTGCAGGGGGGGTGCGGGGGCAAGAAAAAGTAATCACACATGTTCTCAGCATAGAGAATAGCAGCAACACCATTCATCCATGAGTCAATTTGCGACATGGTACAGAAAGATCAGGGGTATATGTCATGAGGGGCTAAAAACCTGCCTGGTCAAGATGCAACAAATTAGTAATATAGGGCAACAGCCTACTGGCAAGCGGTCTTACAGCGACCTCTGCATCAACATTCAGGACATAGGCCTCACTCCACTGGGATATTATTAGGCTTTAAG
Organism: Ambystoma mexicanum; assembly: GCF_040938575.1. Lineage (NCBI taxonomy): Eukaryota > Metazoa > Chordata > Amphibia > Caudata > Ambystomatidae > Ambystoma > Ambystoma mexicanum. The sequence continues at coordinate 73,986,951 of NC_090933.1, forward strand.
AAGAGTAGCAACTGTTACCTGCAAGGTCAGTAGCAATCAATTACTAGTCAGTGATTCCCACCAAAGCCTGATCAAGTGAAGAGCTAGTATTTTCTTACATTCCTTATAGAATTCAGGGACCGAATCACCAGAACTGGGGGCATTACCTAGGGCAAGTCATCTCTGGCAACCGTGAGTACCTCAGCTGCTATCCTCCACTTTCTTCATCACTCTCCTCTCTGAATCTTGACAAATGTACGTCCGGGGCACCAGTGGTCCAGGGATGAATACTGGGTTGTAAACCATCAATCAGCCCCACACCTCTAGTACACCAGAAGGGATCTGAACAGATTGCAAACACATGCAAATATAAACCGTGTCTAATTTTGGTAACGTGGAAAGAACGGCAGGCTTATCTCCAAAAGGTCGTGGATCGTTGGTTAGTTACAACACAGTGAAAAAAACAATTACCCAATGATAAAAGGAACTGTTTAGTCAAAGTTGTACCAAAAATGACTCTGTGGTTCACAACTAAATAGGCACTTCTCCCTTGAAGCTGCAGCAAGACCCGACTTTCTGGATCCTGCAATCCACATCCTTGTTCCTTATGAATGGGGGCCCTCTGTGGGGTGAACTACTGAAAGCACGCAGTCCCAGACATGACTGCTCACTGTCAATTGATACGGAGGGTGGGAGCTGTTGCATATGAAATGTTGTTGGGGTTTCCAGACTCCTTTGTTAACCTCTGCAGCCAGGCCTCATGTGCACCTGTTTGAAGTACACTCTACTAGTATGTTAATTCGCTGCCACCAGCTGCAGCGGCCAAAAAAAGAGCAGAGTGGATCCATGGACCCTTTGTTAATCAGGCTGGTCTTGGCAGGGGGGAGATTTAGTCCTCTCTCTTCTGGAGATGCATCGTGTACACCTGGCTGTCATATCCCATCCAAATAGGTCAGGGAGTATGCCTGTAATCGGTGTCCACACAGACCACAGAGGTCTATGCATTTGCCGTGTTGTGAGCATAGGAAAATGTGTGTGGATTAGCCCCACACATTTTCCTGAGGTTGGTCTACCACCATTCATTTTATTAAAACGTTTTTAAAAAAGCCAAGGCGGGCGCACACCAATGGTGCAGATGGTCAAATTCCTCACATGCCACCGAGCCTCCACATGTGAACCACCACCCTACTGATGGTCTGGTTTGTCATCTGGGTGAAAGTAACGGCTGAGGCCATTTGCATTTCCACGCTGGGAGCCTGGCTTGTGCTGAATGTCCATATGTAATCCCCGTTAGGCAATGGCCCAACATGAAAGTTTAGGGTTCTCCCTTTGTATGGCCATTAACCATGGAAGAGGCCGATGGTCTGTTTGGCTAGTAAACGGAACCAACCGGGGCAGAAAAGATTAGAAGCCTAAGCACTTGTTAGAGCAGTAGCCAATAAATAAATATTAAGTGCAAACAAGTTGATTGCCAATTGTGTAGTTGCTGCAGACGGCTACGACTAAAAGGGGAACCCATGCCCAGGGCAACCACAAGATAATGAACTGGAAGAAGTGACACAACCACACTACGCAATTACAAATGTCAATTTATGATAAAGTTGGTGTGTTGAATACAGCCAACACGTGTTTTGACCTCAGGTTTTCTTCCAGGCTTGTTACAACACATTAACATAACCCAATAAGATTGACAATCATTTGCATATGTACATCGTACAAACATTACCACAGTTTGATACATTCATAATATTAGATTAAAGCATACCATTTTGTATGCCATTACACAGTCAAGCATAACCCAGACACACTGGGGAAAGAATCACAGGTCATCATTTTGGATATAATTGAATTCATTTGGAGGTTGATCGGAAAAACATATGTAAAAATGTATATACATTATCAAGAACAAAAAGTTATTGATTGATGCAAAAGGATACAAAAGAGTCACCCAGAACATATAGAGGCACAGAAATAAAAAAGCAGGGGGGGGGGTCCTATTATAATAGAATATTGGATTAGGTTGAGTCTCATAAACCAATGGTATATTACTCCCAAGTTTCACAAAGCATTAAATTACCCAAATGCATGCATTACTGTTGTCACACCAGAGCAAACCTCATGAAGGTACTGAATAAATGTTACCAGAAGTCACCAAATTACACCATTAGAGTGACTAGTTTGGTGAGGGTCGACCCATTGATTGTGTGTATACCTGTGGATTCTTGTTAGACCCACTAAGGTGGGATGAAGGCCAAGTACACAACACAACAAAAATAGAGAATGTTTGAACATAATTACGCTGTCGCCATATTTCTTTTAATAATCTGAACTTGCATTACTTATCACCAATCTGCTAAAACCCCAAAAGCTGGACCACTTACCTAGTTATGTAGATAATATTCGCAAGTACGCAGAATTAATTTGAAACGTCAATAACAATGAGCATTCTCAGCATAAATTCCTCAAATGCACTAATGTACCACTAGGCTATAAAACCACCCATGATGCGGCTTTAATATTGAACAAGGTATTGGTCTTACCTCAGTTCCCAAAATTAACACAGCGAGTGCAGAATGCTGGTCTGATGTCAGTGTGCCGAACAATCCAGGAAGGTAGGGGAAGAAAGGAAGGTGAGGGACAAATTATTAGCCCTGATGTCAGGCCCCCACACGGTAACCAAACGTACAAATTATTCTATACGTTTAAGAGCACTCACCTGTCATACCAATGCTTTTCAACTGCAACTGTATACAGACTGACAGAGGCTGCCACAGGCACATAGTCTTATACTAGGCACACTAGTAGGGAGCACACAATGCTGTAGTATGCAGCATAGATCCACCATCTTGTGTGGGTACGTAAAACGGTTTTGTTCCTAACGCCAAAGGAAGCAGTAAATGGCAAATTGACCAACATATTAGAGAGTTACAAGTCAAGGCTTAGGAATAAAGTAATAAAACGCCATAATAAAGCTAGATGATAGGCCGATTGCCAACAGTATATTGACGCTACAGAGGCCAAAAATGACATGTTAAGTATACAACCAGCCGCTGCTCGTGCTCAAAATCCATATGTTGCTTATACTGAGCAGCACAAACGTAAGGTGCTCCAGATGGCAGCATAGACCCACCATCTTGTGTGGGTACACGAAACGGTTTTGCTTGTATCGCTAATAGTAACAATGAATGGGAATTTGCCCAAGTGGTGACGGAATTAACAAACTAAGTGCACATGCAGCCTCTGCCAATGCTGCTCACCCAAATGCTGCACTGGCTCTAGTGTAACTCAACAGAAGACATGAAAATTCCCACAACGGTGGTGCACGATCTATCTGTTGGCTAGTATATCATTCTGGACAATAGGGCTAAAAAAGATTTTGTATTAGAAAAGACTAAATATACACCCATCCATGAATAATGTTTAACTAATATGGCACCATTCTCACTTAGAATAACAGAGGTTGAAGGTGGGCACTACGTGGTTTCGCAGTTTGTTGATCAATCTCAGTTTAACTTATATTAGTTAGTTGAAGTTTTAGCCTGGTGCTACCAGTCATGTGAAGGTCCTATGGCATAGGGACCAAATAATTACGAACAAAGAACAATATAGAGTGGGACCATCCTATTAAGGCTGATGCTCTCAGTTGGCCCTATAAAGCCAGGCTGTACACTTTAGCTCTATTTGTTCTGAGCATGCATTAAAGTTCAAATAATGAATTAAATATCGTGGATCATTTGCTTAAGAGAATTGTTTATTTCACATGTCTTATTTGATCTTCCGATTAAATATTTTACTTCATATTCAATGCGGATGGGCATAAAATACTGGCTAGATTTTCTTGTACAATTGCCAATGCATTTCGGTTATTGAAACCTTCATCAGGGCCGTACAAAAACGTAAATATGCCCAATAATTCACTTTGTTAAACAATTACATGAACATATGGTGAAACAAATCATTCAACAGTCATTTTGGTTTGAAATGCATATGAAACGCACATACCGATTCCATGTATCAAAGTGTTACAACGGTATAGATGCAGTGGTGAAAAATGAAATGGAGAAAAACAGAGAAAACATTTTTCAAAAGTCAGTAATGTGACTAGCATCAAAGTCATATAAATATAGAAATAATATATTGAATATATCTTGTAGTTCAAAGGACTCTAACTCGTAAAAGCAGAATCCGGTCTGAGTAAATGCTCCTGTTAATATTACGTAAAGCGTCGTCAGAAAACAGTAATCCTTTCAACACCCAGTAACATAGAACGTGAGGTGGATGCTTACCATTACTCAGCAGTAAAATTCTCCGTGCATATCAAACGCGTTTGCAGAGGCGCGAGTGCGAATGCATGTGGCAGCATTTAAAGGTTGTTATAGAGACCCAAAGGCGTCGCGCAGAAACACGTATGCCTTGGGTCCCACCTCCGTGCGAGCACGGGATGCGGGAATGTCGCCATGACAACGCCATATCGAGTTAAAGTGAAACTCAACATAATCACATCATCAATGTAACATCACCGTATGTGGATATGAGGCTGAAAAACAAGATTAATCAATGCAAATTGTTGTTCAAAATGGTGCATAAAGAGGTTTGCCAGGGCCGGTGCAAAGTTGGCCCCCATTGCAATACCCACCTTCTGCTTGTAATAAGTGCCATTAAACAGAAACACATTATTTTCAAGGGCAAACGTAAGTCATTCTTTCAACATCTCAATGTGTTCATAGTAAGACGCAGACTTGTCCCTGAAGATATAATTGACACTCTTGATTGCTAATTAATTATCGATTGAAGTATATAAGGCCTTAATATCCAAGGTCACCAACATATGTTTTCTGTCTATTGCCAGTTCTTGAAAGATCTGCAAAACATGCATGTTTACGTGGGGTACATACAACAGCAGGCATTAGGCATTCATTAATACATTGAGACATAGGTTCCATTGCCCCACCTTTCCCACTCATAATAGGCCTCCCTATTGGGATTGAATCAAACTGTTTATGCATTTTAGGGAGAAAATAGCTTGTTGGTATAGTGGGCAATCAACCAGCAAGTATTGTTTGTCAAAATCCATCAGGAGACCCTTTTTATGCCATTTGTGAATTAGTTGAGAAACTAATGAAACAATACTAATAGGGTAAGATGGCAGCACAGAATAGCAGTCTGGTGTGTGCAAATGATTTTACACCATTTTTATGTAATCTGCTTTCTCTAAAATGACCACATTCCCTCCTTTGTCAGCCTCTTTGATAATAAGGGCTATATTACGTTTCAGATTCATTCTGCACACTTGCTAATATTATCTACATAACTAGGTAAGTGGCTCCAGAAATGCAAGATCAGATTATTAAAAGTAATATGGCAACAGCGTAATGATCTACAAATGTTCTCTCAATTTCCATCTCTTTGTGTACTTCGCCTTTATCCCACCTTAGAATACACAGGTATGTACACAATCAATGAGTCAATCCTCAACAAACTAGTCACAATATAATGGTATAATTTGGTGTCTTATGGTAACATTTATTTAGTACCTTCACAAGGTTGGCTCTGGTGTGACAACGGTAATGCATGCATTTGGTTAATTTAATGCCTTGTGAAACTTGTGAGTAATATACCATATGAGACCCAACCCAATCCAATATGCTATTATAATAGGGTTCCCCCCTCCTCCCCTCTTCTTTTTATTTGTTTGCCTCCTCCATATAATCTGGATGACTCTTTTGTATCCTTTTGCATCATCAATCGTTACCTTTTTATTCTTCGTGATGCTTATGCATTTTTACATATGTTTTTCCAATCAACCTCCAAATTAACTCAATTATATCCAAAATGATGACCTGTTAGTCTTTCCGCTGTGTTCCTGGGTTATGCTCGACTGTGTCATGACATACAAAATTGTATGCTTCAGTTTAATATTATGAATGTATCAAACCTTGTTAATTTGTGTACGATGTACATATGCAAATGATTGTCAATCTTATTGGGTTATGTTAATTTGTTGTTACAGGCCTGGAAGAAAACCTGAGGTCGAAACACGTGTCGGCTGTATTCAACACACCAAAGTTATCATAAATTGACAGTTGCAATTGCATAGTGTGGTTGCGTCACTTCTTGATGTTTGGATAGTAAAGTGCGACCCAAAGATGTAGGGCTTCATCTTCTTTACTGCGGACATGACCGCATAAGCCTCATTTTCAATGATGGCCCAGTTCCTTTTTGTCAAATCGCCTGCTAATGTAGGCGACTGGTTGCTCTACCCCTTCAGAGTTCAGCTGCGCTAACACTGCTTCAATCCCAAAATCACAGGTGTCTGTCTGGATAATGAACTCCCAACCATAGTCTGGCACTTTTAAAACCGGGGCCCTGCACAATCCGTCCTTAAAAACCTAAGAGGAGTTTTTACAGGCGGGGGTCCAAGTTACCTTCTTTGGCATTTTCCTAGAAGTTACATCATTCAGGGGCATGGCAATGGTCCCATAACCCTTGATTAACGACCAGTAGTACTCAGAGACCTTGAAAGGCTCTTACCTGCGTCTGTGTTGTGGGGATGTCCCAATCCTTCACAGCCTGTACCTTCACTTTGAGAGGTTATTTCTTACCTCCACCTACCAGATGGCCCAGGTAAGTCACCATGCCCTGTGCTATCTGGCACGTCATGCCCTTGATAATCAGATCTGCATTCTGCAGTGTCTGAAGCACTTGTTTCAGCTGGGATAAGTGATCTTCCCAGGTGAGGCTGAACCCAGCAATGTTGTCTAAATAAACGACGCTGATGTGTTCCCACCCAGACAAAACCTGGCTATTCATCCCCTGAAAAGTGGCAGGGACGTTCAATCCGAAGGGCATCACAGTGATCCGGTTTTATCCTTCTGGGGCTGTCACCAGCAGTGAAATGGACCACAACAGCGCAGAGCGCCGTAGCTGAATTTTCATTGCATCGTGAAGCCTTCGATAGTGTGAGCAGCTGGGAAAGCCTTTCCTCATTCTCTGTCCCTGCAAGGAGGAGCTTGCTGATCGTCACCGGCACCAGCAGTGACACTGACCTCAACAGCGTGGAGTGCTGTAGCGGAGTGGTGGTCACAGTGCTCATAAGTAGTGTATGGTGTACGTTTTGGGGTACTAAAGATCAGCTGCTGTAAGTCTGATACCCTTCATCGCTTAATAACCTATTATTTGGCAATCTTACCTGTTGTGTGCCCGTGACTTGGGAAGCACCGCCCAACCTCTCCGGTGGGTGCTCACAGATTCCAGCTGCTGCAATTACATCTAGTCCGCATTATTGCTGCTAGCCAAAGATGGACTAGCATATAGGGTTCCTATTACATTTCCCTACACCCTGTCATTATGCAAATTCAACATGCCATACCCTGCGAAGATTAAACATACAAGGTACGATTTGAGGAAAAGAGGAGCTGTCTGTGCTCCACAAACTGCTCAGGCCAATAAAGGAACAGAAATAGGGACTACAGTGGGCAAAGGATCTACCACTCGGCTGAAAGGCACTATACCTACATTCTTTCGGCAGGAGCAGCCTGCTTCTATGTCGCACATCACAACTGTAGAGTCTGAAGCTCCTGTATAAGGGGGAGGGGCGCATTGGGATTCAATGAACTTTGAAGACTTTGACAATAACTCCCTCTTGGATGTATGTCTCACTATACAGCAGAATATGATTTCAGCCATGCAAAAGGCCCTGCCTGGGAAAGGGGAACCTCTGGTAGTTAGCACCCAAGTATTAAGAGCAGAGACAAGCCCTATCTTGTCCCTTGTGTATGATTGCTTTTCTGCTTCACCCAACTTGGTTATTGACTCATCAGGGGCTGTTCAGATCGAAGAGTCGGCACAGAGAGAACCAACAATATTGCGTGAGGCAGCAATTTCTGAAATACAGTCTTTTATGGTCTCAATTCAGTTCGCTATGAAAATGCTACTTAAATTGTGCGGCCGTATTCATGAAAATCTGCAGACCTTTCTCCCATGGGTAATCCTCGGATTACTTCCGAAGAGGCGCAGTTGACCAATTTACCTACGGCTGAGGTACAACAGGAGCCAGAACCGGTTCCCATACCTGAAAAGAATAGAACTCCTACCGATTTCTCAACTATTTTCTTTTCAAGGAAGTAACGCAGGCTGGCAAGACGGGCAGCCGCCCATAAGATCCCTTGTGATATAGCTGCCTCACTTCTCTCTACCGAAATATCTGCAACAAAAAACAAATCTAAAAAGGTACGTAGAAAAAAGCAACTAGGGAAAACCTAGGGTAACCTTACCAGCTGCATATTTGCTGAGAAGTCACTGGAGGGGCAGCATACTGCTTCTCATCAACAGGACACAAGTTCATACTCAACCAGATCCCAAAATATCATGGAAGGCCAAGATAACAATTCCACCCCAATTGCACCTAAAAAAGAAATCAGTGGTTGCTAGCCTGCCACCTAAGAGGCATGTGGTGGGCAGGGAGAGAGTCATTGTTAAGGAGGTTCCACTTGGAAAGAAGGTTTGCATAAAAAACCTGAACCAAAAATCGCGAGACAAATGACTTTCTCGTTCTGCCTTCCTGGTGCGCCTCCAGCGAGTACATCAACTTCGTGTTCCGGTATTGGAAGATTTTGCCTTTTACGAGCCACTGAAGTACATTAATCCCAACGTTTCGGCAACACATTGTAAACATATGCTGAAACAGCACATCTTTTGCGTACATATCAGGCGCGACTTTTTGCAGCGGACGTAGAGCTTGATGTGAAGGTGGATGCAGTGGACATGGCCCTGCCCGGCATTGGGGGATGGGACCAAGGTTCAGTGGCAGTACTGGGCCAGCTTCCTGTGAAGGGGAATGTGCATATATTGGACATCCAGACTATGTTAAAGGGGTTGGCAGAGTCGCTGCCAATAGCAATGGGCAAACAATGAGAATGGACATTAATGGAATAGCCGTGGGTTTTCCCACTTTATGTCTCCCCTAGGCTCACTAGCGTATATCACAAAAACACGTTCTTTCTGCTCCAAGAAACGTGGCTAACCACAGCCGCGGTGATAGATGGTCACACTGTACATCAAACATTGGCAAAAAAGGTCGCAGAGGAATACCGTACGGGGGCCTAATTATAGGGGTGACTACAATATCAACCGGAAAATATCGACATCAGAACATGACTTCGCGCTTGCTGTTGAGGTGGACTTGGACTTGTGGGAGGGTTAGGGGAAAATAATGTTGATAAATGTTTATAATCCCCCTGGCGCGATAGAGAACTCCAAGATTAATTGAATGACGTCATGACTACCTGGGATGGCGGGCACAGGGAAGATTGTATTATCATTGGCAGGGATTTTAATTGCAGATGTGCTGATGGGAGGGGTAGTTATGTAGAAGGTACATTGATGCCCAGGAGTATAACCAGGCAGCACCTTTCTGATGGAGGGTTTGAGCTGGCTGAGGTATTTTGACAGCTGCGAAATGGAGATTCTGAATGGGCACACAAAGGGTGATTTCCGTGGTGAAAACACATGGGTAGGTGGTACCACTCAAGCCACTTTGGACTATCTGTTTGTAAATGGGGTCACTGAGCTGCATGAGAGCAGCAACAGTTGGAGTGACCTTGAGACCTTAGCCCTGGGGAATAGAGCTACCACCCCCTTGCCCATAATAAGGGATACAGGAGATCTGATTACAAACCATCAGGCTAGTCGCATTAGATGGCCAGAAACTGATATACAAAGGGCCAGAGATACTGCGGTACACATCACTGACCGAGATATTGATGCCTTCCACAACATGAATGTGGAGGACAGAGGAGGATTCTCACATTTTCTGGTGCTCATGCAACCACCAAGATCCCCTTAATCCGTAATTAATCTAACCCTCATAAAAACTATGATAGCGTCATTAGAGACATGAAGCACAAGCTTCGTTGGGACCTACGCAGAGCTAAAACTCAAGCAATTGGTCTTCGGACCTATCTCACGGCAGCTAGGCACCTTAAAAACACCTACCGTAATTGGTTGCAGTGGTGGCGCCACTCATACAAAGATGCAGCCTGGCTAACTATGGTGGCAGCTCTTAGCAGTGGGGACTCTCAGAGAATCTGGGCTCTAGTTGGTGAGGCCAAAGGGTGTAAGAAAAAGATAATGATAAATTCCATAAATGAACACGCTTGGGTAGCTTTCCTTCATAAACGTAATATAAATTCCTACCAGGCTGATGTTAAAACCCTGGGTAAAACAATAATGATCGAGGAAGCAGACATATGCCTAAAAATCACAACACTCGAGGATTCCCGTGCCCCGGGGCTAGACGGTCTGGCTAATGTAGTCATGAAGCTCAATCCCACATTTTGATCGGCGCTACTTAAAATTCTTTTCCACAAGGTCCTAGACCCAGGGAGTATACCTTCTTCCTGGCAGACCACCATACTTATTCTGGTCCTTAAAAGGGGCTCCCCGAGAGACTTTCACAACTACCATCTCCTATGTATGCGTCATTGCACCGGAAAATAGTTTGCCTCCTTTCTCCTCCTTGAGCTGCAGAGGTGGGTTAAACAGGAGTTCATATTAGGTCCAGGGTGGGTTTTGGCCCGATTATTCCACAACACAATCTGTGAATGCTTGATGTCCTGGTTGAACAATCACGAAGGAAAACGCTCCTCCTCCCCCACACTTTACACCCTATTTGTTGACGTTAAGTCAGCTTTTGACACCATAAATAGATTGCGGCTGTGGCAAAAATAAAAACATCTAGGCTGCCCCCAGGGATCCTTTACTATGTTAAGTTGCTACATACTAACAATACAGTTTCCCTTAGATTGGACTCTGGTGGCACCATGACGGCCCCGGTAGCCCAAACAAGGGGAGTGAAGCAGAGGTGTGTTACAGCACCACTCCTTTATAATCTATATACTTCTGATCTCCTGCAGCATCTTTAACTAGAGGATGTCCACCTAAAATAATCAGATACATTGCAGGGTCCTCGCCTATGCCGATGATCTGGTGATACTAGACCATACCTTTACTAGCATGCTGCGTATGTCCAATTCTCTCTGGACATATGCTGCAAATAATGGTCTTCTAATCAATAAGGACAAAACAGATCATGCTGTTCACCAGCAATCATGTAGCCCGTCCTAAACTAGTAATTTCTAATCTGCTAATATCTATACTCCTTCCTTTAAGTATCTGGGGGTTGCATTTGACACAAACAAGACTAAAATATAAAATTTATATTGAGACGCAGATCAGGAAAGCTAAACAGCTAACCCCTTTAATTTCTCAGCTCAACAAAAGAGGCGGGGTGATGCGGCTGTATTCACAGTGTCTGATCCCAGCGGTTATCTATGGCTTGGAGAGTTTGGTCAATATCAATCTAAAATGTTGAGGGCTCATTCTGGAGAAGCATACTAGGCCTGCCGCAGTGTGTCCCTGTGGCAATACTATGCCTAGAGCTGAGCCTGCTTTCTCTTGAGGCACAGGTACTGAAAATAAGAGCTACCATGTATATTAAGATGAATGGCAGAAAGTAGACTGAGCCAAATCTAGCTATGTTACAGGCATAAATACCCTATTTAATGATATGGGGTCGACTCCCGACTGGGGGGATAACTTCAGTACCCTCAATCATATGCTTGAAAAAGCATTTGGGACTGGCCACTAGGGGGCGCACGGATGTCCTCTGCTTCCGTGTGAGCTGTGACCCCACAGGTCCTAAAGGTGGATTAGGCCTCCACTTCTGGGAACCCCCCTTTGAAAATGGACCCGCAATGGCTGAATAAATGTCCCCCACCCCCTGTAGAAAGAAACCCGGATGAAAATGGTAAACTATTTGTGGAGAAACAAGCGAGAGAACTTGTGACTGCTGGGGTCGGCCTGCCACGAAACTAAGAACAGAAAGCGAAAGTAACGCAGCATACGCTGCTTCCGAGGGAGATCCAGCTGCGGACGTGGCGGAATCAGGAAGACACTGAGGCTCGTTGAAAAGACCCAGGACAAAGCTGCTGGCCTCTAATTGAGCATTGACTGTGACATTTGGACTTCTGATCCCAGCGACCCTACATGATAGAACGCGCAGTGAGTTTAAATACGTTCCGGGAACGAAAGCCTGGCGGAGCACAGACTTGGAGAGGGTCCGCCCTGTTCCCCTGCTGGGCCCATCTCCTGTCAGAGCCGCAATGGGGGGGGGGGGGTGTCCGCCTGCAATTAAAAGAAAAGAAAGAAAACAGTGAGCTAGCATAAGCGCACTAAATGTATGCGTACCTGAGGCGCTGGGCCTCCATATCGCATCGCGAGAGAAGGGGAACGCCTAGACGAGCTCCTATTCGTTGTGGCCGCACACAGTAACGTTCGGGAGACACTGCGAGCAGTGCGCTGTGATGTAATTTAAAAACACACAGCCCCCGAAGTCAATCCGAGATTCCTCCCCAGGACGGCCTGCATGCTGAAAGCAAACTGCCCACAAACCCTGCAGCTCGCCAAACACCTTGAGGACTCGGATTATTTTATTGCGTGCCCCCCATAAGGAGGGAGGAACTCAATGGGTGAGCTCTTCTGACCTCCCTTCCGGAGCCAAGTCAAACCAGCGGTAGGAGACAGCTATGGAACTCCCCGGCCTCGTGTGGACCTCTGGTTAACCCAGTACAGTGCACTCCCATAACGAACCACGAAAGCAAAGAGTACCTTGTTATCCGCGGCTGGCGCGCACCAATAGAAGAATAACACATGACTTAGAAAAGAACATGAGGTGCTAAAAAGTGTATATAATATCAACGAATAGTGGGGTCACAGAAAAGAAAGCATTCCTGGAATCACTCTTAAGTCCCCAGACCCATAGACCTCAGTACATTGGAGACCACGCAGGAACCAAATCCCTGCAGCACCACCCACACACTAAAGCGACTAAGGTACCAAAGAGACTTCTGCAGCGTATGGCATAGAGAGAGCAGATCGAAGCACATGGCAAACTCCTTCCAACATTGTAAAGAGTCTTGAGGACACCCATTCCCATACTATCATTTGAAATATATGTGCTAATGGACCTGAGGTGCAAGACAAAAGGGACTCGAGGTCCAGCACTGAGAGAAAATAGACCTCTTATGTTACAGGGAATAGAACCCAACAACAATAAAACAGGTAAACATTGCCTGAACGCCCCACACACTCCTCTGAACCCCAGTAGGTGTCCCGTTGGGAGACCGCTATAAGTACCACACACAGGGTTGGGCCCCGAATTCGGGGCGTGTGCCCTCCTCCGAAAATGGCACCCTCACGTCTAATTGTATACAATGCGGAGGGATGTCTGCATCAAAATGAGAAGTGTTCAAATAAAAGTTCAGGGCTTCTTCCAGCTCATGGTTGGAAAGGGGTTTCCTTTCCCCAGGGTTGAAGGTAGTTCATGTTCCACAAAAAGAGGTGTTCCCTTCTCCAAGCTTTCAAGTCTCTCAAGGTTCCAAGACAACAAAATTCCCTGGGATACTTCCCAATCCTCTGGCTTGAATGCCTTTCATCAATATCATAAAGTTCAGTTCCTTATTTTCCAATTATACAAGTTTTCCTTTTATATTCATTCATTCATTCATTCATTCATTCACAAGTTAAGTGGATTTTCCTTAGGTGGGTGTACTCTATCTAGACGCAGTTGTCGGACCACACGGTCCACCATTACAGGTCACTCAACCAACACACCTTACTTGCTTATTATTCACAAGCACACTGCCACCGTTTCAGCTTGACTGAAATACTTATTCTTATTTCACAGCCTTGGTATACTTTACGACTTCTTTGGTGACTGTGCGGCCCCTCAGTGCTTTTCGGCATCTTCTACTGCATCCAGGTGTCCTAACAGGGCATGCAGACTTCAGTTAAGTGCATGCTGCTTTTGCCCCTGTGCGTTTACTAATGCGTTTTCCGTGTTGGGAATATATGCAGTTCTGCAATTGAGACCGACTTGTACGCAAAGCTATTTCCAGATAACTAAGTGGAAGGACAGTGTTGTTGGGGCTCTGAGCTGCTGGAGTTGTCATGGAGAGTAAAGCATGGTTCTTGGTGTGAGAGCTGACTAGACTGTTCAGTAGCTCTGGGAAACATTTCTTTTCTGTTGCTTATTTTATGTTCAGTGTTATGCGTCTTCGTGTACATCTTGCCATACAGGCTATGAGTTTTGTCAATCATAAGGGGAGACCCCCTGCTGTTTGTTCCATATGTTGCCATGTTTTATGTTCTAGGCATTCAGGTTTTGGTCCAAGGAGGTCTGGGGAATGCATGTTAGTCGTACTGTAGGTAGGTAGTAGGCATATTCAGGCAGGTTAGGTCATTCCTAGGAGAGGGCAGGTTACTAGGTGGATATGCAAGTGTATGAAGGTGTGTTTTTTCCCCTAACTCCCCTCTACCTATCCAACTTTGTTACCCTAACCTTCTTTTCAGTTTTCCTCCTCACCTCCCACCCCCAACCACTCCCTAATCCCTCCTCCCCCCCATTGGCTGCCACCTGGTCCCCTGTAATTGCTAATATCACAAACCCGTGCCAACCACATTGGGAGGGTCGAACTCATTTGGCTTCTGTGGTTAGGGAGTGGGTGTCGATACCCTTCCCTTCAAGGTTTGACAATGAGCTTGACCCAGAACCCCCAACCCTTGAATCTGCATTTCCATTTCGCCTCAACAATGGAGCCAGGACCCCAAGGACCAACCCTCATCTTTCGCAGAGTTCACACCTGATCTTCTTGAAGTTTTCTGCTCTTGCCAAGGTACCCCAAGCTAAAACTGGAGAGGTCGAGGGAGAAGCACAATATTATTTTATTTATATAAATAAATAAAATAAGTACAATCATTGCAGCAGTGACATTAGTTTGTTAACTCACCCCATGAGCAAGGGTTTACATTATAAATACCAATATGAATTTAAGTCCATTAAAACTGACAGGAAAATTAAGAACACTTAGCAGGAGAGCAATTGAATGCAAAACATTGTTCAGGCATTTCATAATGGTTTTAATTACAGGCACACGGTAATGCAGTAGCCTCTGCTCTCCTAATGACACTGTACTTTGTGCTGCAACAGATGCTGTAGAGCAGGTTACGTCCAATCTCTGTGCTACAAGTGAGGTTGTGAATGTTAAAAGTATTCTGGCCTAGTGAAGGTTGCAGAGAGGAGCACGCCAGGTGAGAGCCTTGCACAATACTCGGGGCAGTGGGACAACCGTGTTGCTTGGCAGTACACGCTTAGGCACAACTCTCATCGATTCTGTTTTTAGTACATACAGATTGGAGTACACAGAAGCTCATTGTTTTCCAATGTACCATCGCAAACGTGTCCCCAGACATGAGTGAAATAACATCATTTGGGACCAGATCATTGCTGGCTTCTTTAAAAGCGGCTATTTTTACAAATACGGGAAAACAAGGGCCTGAAATAAGGGCAGACAATCAATTGCAGAGCGATCCGTTTAAATTTAAGACAATGCATCATGCTATTCCCTAGATACTAATTAATGATATCTTTAATACGGCAAGTACTGAATTCGTAAAAGAGCTCGAAATGAATACGGTTTGCCCAAGATTACACGTTAATACATCCACAGCAAGCCTTCCACCCACCGATACTGTAACTGCTGTCCTACACGTACTGTATGACGATATTGCCAGGCTGGACTCACCCGATGCAAGTCGAGGGATTGTGAATCGTTTGTAAAGACGCATCAGCTGCTTGTAAACCATGGAGGGAGGAGAACAATCTACTGGGTGCACTTACAGTACTAGCACTTGGTTAGACCGCAATGACTCTTGAGCCTCCTCAAGCCCGAGGCATTCATTATTGCTGGGGCTTAAGCCCATGTAACATGTTGCCCACTATACTGTATGAACACTATTTTGCACTTTTTTAAAATATATTTTTTCCAAATGAGGACTTTCACTAGGATACGAGCCACGATGTGGTTACTTTTCTGAAAACATCGATTCGTCAATGAGCACCTGTGTCTCTTAATTAGCACATGAATGGTCCACGCGACTGTCTAGACCGTAACAAGTTGCACTGCATCATTGCTAGAATTGTACTCCTTTCTAGGTTTTGACTGCAGGGAATCGCTCAAGATGAACACTGGTAGTTTCCCCGACAGGCACACTCTTAATACCGGTTTTGACATCTTGGGACCCCCCCTCGCCCAATCTCCTGAAGTGCCCAAGGGCCACATGCCCAAAGCCACAGGCTTTAGAGTCTGCAAGGCCACACATGACCACCTGCAAGAACAAGGTTCTCGCCATACACATTGGCAGACTCTAAATTCACTGTGTGGGGGCTGTACTGTTCAGCAGGTCTCTTTCTCTTATGTGCTCTATCCTTCCCTCCTCAGTTTCTTGGAAATCTAACACGCTTGTCATTTCTTTTTGCATAGGCACCTGCTCACTTGCCGGATTGGTCAGTCTCTGTTGGAGGAGGTGGGGTTAGACCGGACCCTTAAGTGGTACTCTGAAGGTACCCATGGTCTGCAGGCTTTGGTGCATGGGGATTTTGGAAGCCTTTCCCTGATGGAAAAAAAACGAGGGGGTGCTGAAAATGGTAATTGCCGATGCTTGCAGAGGTTGAATGTGTCACTCCGAATCTTATCTATTTATTTAGAATCCATCAAGTCCGCCCTGGACAGCACAATGCAATGGGTGTGCACACAGACACAGAATGAAGGGGGCCATGTTTTGGAGCATGGTGTGTCAGATGACCACCACTGGGTTTCCCAGTACATTGATGTTGTATACTTCAAATCAGTTTACCCAAGGCCAATAAGAGTGGTGAAACGGTGAGTTATGGATACTGTATGTGATGTTGGAGGACGTTCGTGGATGGTGCGACAAGGAAAATCTTGGTGTGCGCTACTGTATGTTGAGTTTGGAAGTAGGCTGCAAACTGAGAATGCAGAAATAGCGTACACTGATGAAGCATGACCGACAACAGCAGAAAACCTACTGTATCCAGAGAGGTTAATGATATTGACAAAATTGGTAGTGGTTGAAGGGTTGGCGACTTTGTAAAAAGGGAATTTAGCTGTAAATGGATGAATGTTATATCAAAACTAGCCCTCATTTACAGTATGGCTATTTACACTAGACAGTTTGTCTCAAATGTTTCTTTGCACTGTACATTAGGCGTAAGTTCTCCTAATCTGTTTTCTTTCAGATCAGAATGAATTGCTGCCTCGGTTACCAGTGTTCAGTCCCCGACACGTGCAGCAACTGGCTTCAGAGTTGGAGTTCACAATTCAGAGACACCAAATGCACCCAAAAATGGACTCTATAAATATGATGGCGAGAACGGGAGGGCCTGTAACCACCTTAAAGTTGCATGTAGTCAAAGAGCATCCTGTGCGTTATGTCTACTGTAACCCTGACAACTGTTGAGACACCATCCATAAAACCATCCTTGACAGACCGCAGCTCCCCCTGGCCAACCACAGTACCCCACTCGTTTCATACAAAACCCCACATCATAGTCACCCATCACCATGCCTCCCTTTGGGACCTTTGTTGTCAAACTACAGTAACTCTACCGGCCCGATGCACAACTAAAGTGAAGAGTGTTGGGCCTGCACTGCTGGGCTTCCCATTGAAAACCATTTCAGAGGAGCGAGCGATTGATAAGGGCATTCACTGTCCAGGCAATCTGGCATGGATACTATTCAAACCTCTGGTGACCCTGAACAGTACCAGCAGTGGTAAAAGCGGGTCAACTTTGATGGCATGGCTGACAAATCCAGCCTGCCTCTTCTTCCGAAGACTATCCTTGCCTTTGTAGACTCAAGATTCGAAAGTGATCATTGGTAGCTGTTTATGAATCAATCAAATCTATATGGAATGGGGATATCACTGGCCCCCAACTCCACCCTACCCCCCACCCTCCTCTGATACCTTATGGGCCCCCACCACATCTTTTCCCCTTCGACCCTAACACTTATTTAACACCATTCAGTCCTCTTACCTTGGCACCTCACACCTATCCTTTCATTAGCTTCCTTGCCCACAGTATCAACCATGTCCCTCCCCGCCTACACACAACCCTCAGCGCCACCGCTCCTGCTGATCAAATAGTGTGAGCCTGAGCAAACATCTTTACTGCACATTGCCTTAGTTCCTTTATGTGGTATGCCAAAATTAGGAGAACGTGAAAGTGTTTCAGATACGTGCAATATTATAACAAACTCAGTTATGAATGGTTCAATAATGTTGCTCCACGATTAGAATGCAGTAGAGAGTGAGTAGTTTTGTCCATGTAAAGTTCTTCTGCAATCCATATAACCTCTAGCTGCTCAGCTCTACGTGATTATGCCCACAAAAATGAAATAATTATTTTTAATGATTTTTGCGGACCATTGTGTGGAACCAGTCAGGTCCACGAAACTTGTTCCCCTCTTGGAACCCAGAACTGACATTGCTCCTCCTCCTCCCCCAAGTGAGAAGCAGAGTTTTATCTTTAGGGAATGTTTAAAGTATATGGCACTACAGAAACTGAACTGTCCTGACTCACAAATTGGCAGCACCTCGAGTGAGCCATGGGCCGCTCTCTGATAAATAGTGAAATCAAGGATTATGTTTTAAACTTTTTAGGCCATTCCCATCTGTCCTTGGGTCACCCCCACAGATAAATCATTTTACGTTATTTATTAGGACTCCACCTTTATCTCTGATCCCACTTAAAGCCATGCATATATCAAATATCAGTTATTAACGGTACATTCAGGGCTGCACATTTGTTGATGCAATAACATTTGGAAAATAAAGTACCAGTGTAATTCTTCGTTACAATACACACTTATTTGGAGTAGCAGCAGGAGATGAAAGTAGAGGTAAATGGACAATACGGTTATATATTGCCTCATCACTCCACTCAAGCAAGACAGGGACCTTCAAGATGTGGTCTATAGTCCAGAGATGTGTCAGTACCTTGAACTAAACCTTAGTCACCCATTCATTTCTGCCTTATTGGTGGGCTCCTGGATACATTTAGGTACCCCTTGGGTTGGGCCCAGACCATCCCAATGGAGATCAGGTCTGGTGATTCAGTGGGATTCTCATCCAGTTGATTCCTTGTTCAGTCAAACTCAGCTGCTGGATACGAGAGTCGATTTATTTTTTTATATTTGGGTGCCCCCCCCCCCCAAACCCCTTTGCCTATTTTGGAGTCCCTATACCCCCCCTCCTTTTTATGATATGATCGGTTATTTACAACGCACTTAATACCCAGCGGTTTCTAAGTGCGGCCCCGGGGATCGAACCTGTGGTGCTCCGTGTCGTCTTGCTTCCAAGGCGAGCACGTTGCCCCTGAGCTAGCCCCTATATTTTTCGATGAGTTTTTTAACCAAACATTTTTGGCAAAAAAGCTGCAAAAAACGCAGCTAAAAAAGCCTGGTGACGTAATAATGTCTTAACGCTATCCCGGCCTACCGTTATTTCCTGTGAAGGAACCATATGCAAATTGAACAGATGTTTAAAAATCAGCACAAAGGAAAGCACTAGACAATTCAAAATCCATCACTCCCTTCTCTCGCACATTTCAGCACCAAATCATTGTCCCATGGTTCAGAAGCCATGCAAGGAGAGGCCAGGTTTGGGTTTCAGTGGAAGGGTTTGTTGAGCTTGCTCAACAGTGAATTATGGACCCAAGGCAGGGCTGTTCGGATGCGGCTTCAGGACATGCTCTGAAAAACACTGTTAGCATGTTCTGTATTTTTCGTTATGCCTACGAGGTGGGGGTTATGCAGTGAGACCACGACCTCAACTTTTGTTATTTTTGCATGGTTAAATGGAGATCCTTCTGAAGAGTAGTGACTGTGCTGACGCTCAGAGACATCACCTCTTACAGGACTTATCCTGGTTTGAGTCTCAGTCATCAGTCTTTCCTTTTCTAGCCTATTCTTGAAGTTCCCATTTGCTGCAAAGTTGTCCGATACAGTAGTGATTGAGGCAAACACACACCAGTTGCCATGTATTATTTTTTGAGTTGTTGCTAGCCACCTGTGTTAAGAAACCCCCTTCTCCACTGCTTCACTAGGGGCAGTCCTTAGTGTTTTGGCAGGGTGGCTGATGGGACTCTTCTTGGTGTCCCGCGTCATCGCAAGCCAGCTACTCGGTATGAGCAATGCCACTGAATCATCAACCATGTTTATAAGCTTAGGCAAATGTTCATTTATGAAGGGAATAGTAGCCTGCTGCAAGGAAGTACTTCTGCAGCAGCTGTAATCAAATTATGCAACGCCTCGATCAATAGCAGATGATCAAGTGCCCAGAGGCCCCAGCAAGGACATGGATGTAATTAGATGGTAGCCTACGTTCCCAGAGTCCGTTTGGCACTCAATCCAGAGCGAATGGAGTGTGCCCAGCAGATTCCGAAAGTAAATTTCCCTTCATTAAGAAACCCCCATTGACCAAGTGCGTGTGTGAAAAGCAAACTAAGCATAAAGGAGGGCTATTTTGAGATTACTTTAATGTTGCCAGACACCAGCATTTCACAGTCACATTCAATTAGTGAGGACCACTGTAGCAGCAGCCCTCCAGCAGTGTGGCATGCTTATGGGCCCCACCTAGAGGCAATGGGCATGAGGATGCAGCCTGAAACTCCGTCAGAAGAATCGGTGCAGGAAAACAGCAAAGGCCTTGCTTCTACAAATCACTGGCAACGGCGTGACTCCAGGCAAAGCAGAGACCATTCTGGGATGGGTAATGCAATCACACCAAGCTGGAGAGTGGGGTAGGCAACCTGGTGGGTCGCAGCGCAAAGACCAAGTCAGGACGGTATAACCACCACCACATGGTGCAGAGGGTCAGGCGGAGGCTCCAGTACCTCGGCGACCGAAAGACAGTAATTAGACTTCTGATGTTAGCGACACCGTCCAACCTTCAACATGACACTTCAGATGGCCAAGGCAGGAAAGCACTGTAGGACTCGCACTGTCTGACCAGGGCATGAGATCTGCACCACCTCAGTCGGCCTGCCTCGCCACAAGCTATCTACCCATCTCGTGGGACAGTGCACAGACTTACAGCTTTGGCAGGGCTAACAGAGAATTATATCTCTGTGAAAGGATGCGAGACCAGTATTCTGCTTTGCTCCAGCTCCTCAGGTACCAAACCGTTACCGATGAAGGGGCTTTTTTAAATGTCCCTTCTCAGAGAAAGTGCGGGTCACCAAGGTTCCGAATGTTTTGCAGAGAGAGCACAGCCCCCAACTCGTAGGAGGGCTCTCAGTTCAAGCAAACAGTGTTGGGTCAGACACTGGAAACAGACCAGCAGGAGGAAAACCCAACGTGTGAATCACAGAAGGAGAAGGAGGGAAATTGTACCCTGAAGCAGAGTAGAAAAAAAAGCAACTAATTGAAATTAAAGGTTAGACAGAAGAAAAAAAGGTCTACTTGCAGTCCTCAATCACTTAGTCCCACAGAGTGCAGTGCAAAGAAAACACTGAAGTTGCAGAGGGCATGGGATTGGGGCATTTCTGATCAGCGTACATATGCAAATTGTTCTGTGCCTTTAGAATGTGCGTTTTGCAAAAGAGGCACCAGACCAAACTCTTGAAAGCAGTTACCTTCAAAATGAACGTTTTTGAACAAAGAACACCCAGCTTGCACACCATTCTGATCCAACATCAACTTTCAATAACTTACACGTTACTGCATCTCCCCATAGACTTTAGTAGTTCAAGTAACATTACTTTTATTTTGTATTCATTAAACCCAATAATTGGTTTAGAATTGTCACCGAGACAATTAGCACTGACCAATCCAAGCAAAGCCAAAATCTAAACGTTATGGAGGCCAAAAGGTAGGCGTTAGTAAAAATAGTTACACCTACCACATCTGTCCTTTAATCCAATGGGGTCAACACGGAAGGGGATAAGTGGCCCTTACGTACGTAGAGAATCATGATTTTTTTTCCACTTATTAGACCCATTTATTGCAATTCAATGTGGTATTTGAAATCCTTAGTAGGGGAGATAATGCCACCATCTCATGACATTTGCAACCCTTAAACAGTCCACCACAACAGCATTTTGCATGGATAATGATCTAGTGCATACATGGTAAAGTGTTACCCACACTTATCTTGCAATAATTACATGCAAATAAGGACAACTAAAACAAACGGATCCTAAATGTTGCGGTTTCGTCATTTAGTATTGTCCATTTGTATGGGCATAGCATGTGCTCAGAGCCATCACCTCAAGTAACAAATGTGTTTATTTTTATTTAGTTTCTTAAAACACAGCAAAGATATGTTCTTTCCTTTAGAAAAAAAAGTTCAGTAAATAATAATTTCATGTTATGGTTTCTTTTAAAGATGTAAAAGATTCCTCTGGTCCCAACTAAAACAGAATAAAGCAGTATTATTAGAAGGCACATTTCTGGGAGATAATTAAATCCTTCTACTTCATGTCGAATTAATTTTTTGAAAACATGCCTGCTTAACACATTTTCACAAGGTTTTATTAGAAAAAAAGCAGCAGATCAACGTTACATTGCATGAACCTAATCTAAATATGTACTTGACAATGAAGCACATCTGAATATGGAGTAAGGAAGGTTTTCCAGCAAACCCTCAATTTCAGTCAAACTCCTGCTACATCCATTTTTTCCTTTTACCTTTATTTTTGCCAGCTGGAAAAAAAAACAGTTTATTGCTGTGAAAAGAAATCTGTAGGAGAATAGTATGGATTTCCAACAATGAGCATACTCCGTCAAAGTTAACTCCAGAAGTTTGCAAATGTACTATTGCATCCTTTGCTTAGCCATGAAACCTCCAAAATCTTGCAGAACTGAAAAAACAGTCAATTTGAACCAACAACAAAGAGTCTGCTGACTGTTGCAATATGTTACACTTCTATAGGTTTAGTTTCTTTTTTCCACAGAAGGTATTAAGATATGTTCCGATTCCAGCAGCCCAGAAACCAAGAGCAAAGAAAAAGGAAAAAAAAAGTAGAACTGTGATATTAAAGGTTTTTTTTTTTTTACAATTGCGCTCATTTCAGCCACGTTCTAAAAATCAACTTCAGCTCACCAAGAAAAAAATAGATTTTTTTTTACATTTGTGCATCAATGTGTATGTATATACATATACACACACATATATGTGTATACACACACATACACCTATACACATACACATGTATATTCAAGACTATCACACGACTGAAGAATGCAAGAATGTCTTTGAAATTGTATATTTATCCTCACTGAGGTATAAAATCTACATATAAATTTGATATTTTACTATAACAAATTGTACTTTCGGTTGCTCCGATTTGAATTTCTTTTCCAAACCCTGTTCCTCACCATAAAAATCTGAGTACATGTTATTAAAATCCTATCTCTGCCATTACATTCTGCACATTTTCTTCAGCATTGAACAGGATGATTATGAGTGTAACCAGGACAGATTCCATCTCCTTGCAAACCCCTTCATAGTGACTGTACTTTCGGAGCAGAATACGGATGTGCAAGCAAACGACGACGATATGCCGCTCTCCAGAGAGCGTATTCGCAGGACTATGTTTCAGTGGTCTAGAACATTTCTAGAAGATTCTTTGATGAGGGAGATTCCCGTCTTTCTTGTAAACATCAGTGTGCACAGTTTTACTAGAAAAGTAAGTTGATTCACATCCTTGTATAGGAGGCGCTAGTTCACAGCTACTGGAAAGGCCAGGCGAGTTTGCTTCTAAAGGCCAATGACTTTTTCGTCCTCTTCACCTCATAGTCGTCTGTGCCGAGCAGAAACCAGATTTCCTTCCCTTGTTATTCAAGGATGTGCAAGTCATGTTTGCCGAGGTAGCCCAGTCAATCCTTTCCTTTTGCATTGCTGAACTCAGTAAACAGCCTCTTAGAATATTTCGGGTAGAGTGACATTACGAAGGAGCCACTGCTGAGATCGGCTGCCATTGCAGTCTCTTATGCTGGGTACCTGGCTGTCTTCTTCGGCGGCTTTGTCCAAACACTGGTTGCTATTCACATGCAACAATGTCAATTTCTGTCAAAGGGATAAACACAAATATATTGAAAACAACTTTTTGATTTCTGCAACACAAAACGATAGCATCTACTCAATTAAGTTTAACCTTAATTTGCAGATTAAAATACCAAAATAGTGATGGGAATGTATGAAACAAGTGGAGGGATACACTGAGCAGTACTTTTTAAAAACCACCATATTGCTTTAGATAAAATAAAGAAAGAATTTTAACTTGATAAGCAAATTTTCCACTATCCGATGAACAGCTCTCCCATTTTGAGTTCCCAAAGCAAGGTGGATCTCATGGGAGCAATGATGCTCTCCCACCTAGACTATTGCAACAGCTGCATCATGAGCACCAAAGTACCTGATCAAGCAACTAAAAACTGAGCAGCATATATAATGAACACTAGGAGTAGCCAGCACACCTCGACAAAACGTAAGCAACTAACAAAGGAATAAGGCACAAGCTAAGGTTGTGTGAATCACATTGCTCTGCCTGGGGTCGGAATATTTGTCATTCATCACCACCCCTTCGATTCCTTCGAGGAACCTCCGCTCAATAGGCCTGCTCTCTATGGGCAAATGCTTTTGTAGATTTATATAGCATCAGACTGCAATACAAAATAACTTTGCTGTGGTCCGAGGGGTGCGGGATTGGTGAAAGAACGGAGAGAAACGGAGGGGGTCAGAAATATGACCTCTCACTGGGTACATTCAGATCAGGGTTGGGAAGGGAACAAGGGACAAGGGCAAACAAGTAGAAAATCAAGTGCTGGCTGGGAAAGTAAGAGCATTCAGAAGAGTAACAGTAGCTAGGGGAGTCAAAGGAGATCACAGAGGCCTAGGTATTAGTTGCAAACAAAGAGTTTGGCAACTAGGCACCAGAGACGGAGAAAGTCTTTTAGAAGGAGGTTCAGAGAGCGTGAAAGCTTGCTTGAAAAGGTAGGTTTTTAGTGGTTTCCCAAGCTCCCTTCTTGCTGAACATCCGTAGGGAGGGTGCTCGGCAAGCATGCTGATAGAATGTTGACTCAGCATTTTCTCTTTCATTTGGCCAGCAAAATAGTTTTTGTAGTCTAGGCTAGAGGGATGGTACTTTTTTAAAAATTAATTTTATTATTTTTCCAAGAAAGAAAACACGCAATCAAAAACGTTAACACTCCATGATCATATGACATCTCAATTAGTCTAATCTCTGTAACATGTCACAAGACCCTACCTGCTCCCCCAATCCGGTTCCTCCCACACCCTCCCGTCTGCCACCCTCCGGTTTGCCTGTATTCCATTCATACTAAGTCCGCTTTGGATTCAAACACTTCCTGCGCTCTCACTCAGGTCCGTCCTTCCCCAACCTCTTCAGTGGGCTCCTTGGCAAACAAAGTTAATAGTAAATCTTTCCATTCTCTAATTCCTCAGGAGGAATCTCCATAGTCTTGTGGCGCTGCAGCCTTCCATGCCGCAGTTTCCGCCCCTCCCCACCTGTGCAGGTCCCTCCACCATTCCTCTAGGTCGGGGCCTTTGGCCGATTTCCATGCCATAGCTATCCTGCGTTTAGCCAGAATACATGGCAGGTCTTTTAGCTTGGCAACATGACCCCGGCCCTTGGGGCGTGGAAAACAGCCCAGCAAATATGCGCACAGAGAAATACTACAGAGAGGGGGAGTAGAATTGGATGTGCTATCTGCCACCTCCCGTCAGTAAAGTCCCACCACTGGGCATGCCCAAAACCTGTGTAACATTCCAGCTTCCGTCGCATTACACCTCAGGAATCTTTGTTGGGCCGCCGCTGGAAATGTAGTGATTCGCTGGGAAATCATGTACGTTCTATGCGTAACCAACAGTTGTATAAGCTGTAATTGTGCATTTCTCGACACCTTGTGGTATCCCAGTACCCTCCCCCACTGTGCATCAGTAAACGAGACCCCCAGATTCAATTCCCATTTACATCTTACCAATGGAGGGGAACCCGGCCCATTGGACAGCAGGAGGTCATATTTGCGAGATGGTATGCCCTCCCTCAGCCACATCATACAGGACATCCACCATTAAGTGTTTCTCCTTCAATTCACTATATGCTGGCCATCTGAGCATTATCTTCCTCTTAATGGCAAGGTGTAGCATGCATTGGCCTGTGTTTATACCTGTCTGTCCTGCCAGCTCTAGGAAGGGTACAACAACCATGTCCTGCAGCAAATCCCCTATGGTGGCCACCCCACAGGTTTCCCAATATCACTGTACACCTTTACTCACCTATGGCTTAGTTGACATCACCAAAATAAAGGGAGTTTGTACCGATATAGGGTCTGTCAGTCCCATCATTGCCATGGCTCTATCCCACACGCTTACCGCTAAAGCCACTAAATGTGACCCTCGGGGCCTCATTTTCTCCATCCACAATAGCTCATGTAATACAGCAACTCTGTAGTTTGCAGCATGTGTGTGATGGGGTAGGGTCTTCAACCAGCCAATCCAGTACGAATTGCATTTGCCCAGCTACGTAATATAATTCGAAGTGCAGGACTCTAATATCTCCTATCGCGTGCGGTCTATATAGTGACGCCATAGCTATTCTGATTCGCCCGTTCTGTCACAGGAAGCTCCTGCTAATACTCTCCAGTTTCCTGAAAAAAGTTCTAGGTATGAAGAATGGGATGTTCACAAAAAAATGCAATAGTCTAGGCAATACCACCATCTTCAACATGGCCACCCTCCCCATCATTGACAGTGGCAATTTAGACCAAAGATTCATGGAGTTCCTGATACCCCCCGGTGCCTGTAGTGTGTTCTTATGTAAGCACAGCCTGATTACAATTGATGGCGAGTCCCAAAATTACCAATATTACTTGTTTGCTTGTTACTTAAGGAATCTGCAGCAGTGTCGGATTCCAATGGTACTGAGGCTGTCCAGTGTCCTTGAAATTTGCTTAAAAAAAGAGAAAGGAATCAGATTTGTTGCGCCAGAATGTCTAATTATAATTGCAAAATTTAGAAAGCTATTCCACCTTGAATGCAGATATTGGGTTTTGATTCAATCCCTTGATGCAGTCTCTCAATTATTGTAGACTGCATACATGAGAGTCAATTATTTCTTGTATACTGACAGTGGGATGTGATATTGTCTCACACTCCCTGAAAATAATCTCTCAAATTCTCATATTCTTATCCCTCAAAAAACAAGATTTCTTTTTCAAATTCTGATATTTGTATCCCTCGACACGTGTTTCTACATCTTATTTTATTGATGGTTCATCAGGAGGGTTCAGAGAAACCATCAATTTGTTTGGACCTAAAACAAAATGAAATATACAATTTCATGTATGAGATTGGTTGTCTGGACCTAATATAATGGATTATTGCTTGTGATTTCAGTTTCAGCAATACAAGAATTATTATAAAATACTTGGACTCAATATTGGTGTTGTATGCTGAGTTCAACACTTTATGACAATATTCTTATCGATTGATATTCTCTTGATTGGGAAATATATAAATTAATGTGCCCCTTTGAGATAAAGAAACAAATTGTATTTTATCTAACATAGAATCCAAGCGTATATAAAATACTACTGGTCTCTCTATGCTACCTTAAATGTATGTGTATGTATATGTATATATATATGGGATACATTACTCACCGTAATCGTATTTCTGATGCTTGTATCTGCTTAGATTCACATGCTGTGCATAGGCCGACATCTAGTGGAAGCTGCGGAGTATTACAGTTTGTTTTTCGAAAATCGAAAAAGGGCGTCGACACAGGGCGTGCCAGTAATACTATCCCTAGTGTGACGTCCACTGTACCCATGATCCCTCACGCGTCTAGGATCCCCAGATTGTGTTTTTCCTGACATGAGGTAGCATGAGGAGTAGCGTGAGTACAGATAGTCCAAGCAGATAGACAGAAAGGTAAGACTACAAGCAACCATGCGCCTTCTCTCGGAGGGGAGGAAGGGTGGGTCGCATGTGAATCTAAGCAGATACAAGCATCAGAAATACGATTACGGTGAGTAATGTATCCCTTCTGAGGCTTGTGGAATCTGCTTAGATCACATGCTGTGCATAGATTAGCGAGCAGTACCAGAAGCAGGAGGTGGGATGTGAGAAGGGTCATGAGCAAACAGGTGTCTTAGAACCGCTTGTCCCACTTGTGTATCTGTCTTGGAATGAGTGTCAATGCAGTAATGCTGAGTAAAAGTGTGAATAGAGCTCCAAGTAGCTGCTTTGCAAATGGTGTCGAGGGGAACATTTGCAATGAAAGCCAGAGTGGCCCCAATGCCTCTAGTAGAGTGGGCCCTTGGTGTAAACGGCAGAGTCTTTTTAGAAAGAGAGTAACACAGCTGTATACAGTTGATAATCCACTTAGAGATAGCGCCCTTAGTGACGCGATCCCCCTCTCTGCCTGTAGCTACGGAGACAAACAGTTGATCTGTTTTCCTTAGCGGTCTGGTTTTATTTACATAGTATAAGACCGCCCTACGCACATCTAGGGTGTGTAGTTTCACCTCAGCCGAGCTTTGTGGGTTTTGGAAGAAAGCCGGAAGCTCGATGGACTGGTTTACATGGAACTTGGATATGAATTTTGGTGAGAACCTAGGGTGTGTGCGTAAAACCAGTTTGTCCTTGTGGATAGTAAAGAAAGGATCTTGCACTGACAGAGCCTGAATTTCACTGACCCTTCTTATGGAGGTAATGGCTACTAAGAAGGCCGTTTTATAAGTCAGGTGTTTGAGACTACTTCTATGCATGGGTTCGAAGGGGGGCCCCATGAGCTTAGCTAGCACCACGTTGAGGTCCCATCCTGGCGGTGGGTTCGAAATAGGAGGGTGAAGTCTCTTTACTCCTTCCATGAAGGCTTTAACCACTGGTACTTTCCACCACGAGACCCTGTTATGGGATGTGGTGTAAGCCGAGAGGGCTGCCAGGTGTACTTTGAGAGAGTTAAAAACCAACCCTGCATCCAGCAGGTGGAGCATGTATGTTACAACGTTGGAAGGAGTGCAATCAACCGGGTTGATTTGTTTATTCTGGCACCAGATAACGAATCTTTTCCACTTGTCAAAGTAACAGTGTCTTGTATTTGGTTTCCTGGACTCTTTTAGAATGTCCATACACCTCTGTGGTAATTTGAGATGTCCAAACTCTATGACTTCAGGAGCCATGCTGCTAGGTTCATAGAGTTGGGTTCCTGATGCAGTGTTTGACCTTGTTGCTGGGACAGAAGGTTGTACCAGGCTGGGAGTCTGATGGGCTCGCACACCGCCATCCTGCGTAGGTGTGGAAACCATGGTTGTCTCGCCCACATGGGAGCAACTAGGATGAGCGTCATTGATTCCTTGTTCATCTTGTACACCACCTTCCTGATGAGAGGAGTTGGTGGAAAAGCGTACGCAAACATCCCTGACCAGTTCATCCACAGGGCATTCCCCTGGGAGTCCGTTTGGAGGAACCTGGATGCAAATCCTGGGCATTGTTTGTTTTCGCTTGTGGCGAATAGGTCTATAGTGGGGAAACCCCACTGAGAGAAGAGATCTTCTACTACGTCTCTGTGAAGGACCCATTCGTGTCCTTCTGGGAGGGGGTCTCTGCTTAGAGCATCCGCTAGGGAATTGAGCTCCCCTGGAACATGTTGCGATGACAGGAAGATGTTCCGTCTGAGTGCCCATATCCATATTTTCTGGGCAAGCTTGGACAGATTTGGCGAACGAGTCCCTCCTTGCTTGTTCAGATAGAACATGGCTGTCGTGCTGTCCGTCCTGATCTGCACCGACAAGTTCAGTAGATGGGGCTCGAACGCCTGCAGCGCACGGAATACTGCCAGAAGCTCTAGCAGATTGATGTGGTTCTTGGCTACTGAGTGAGACCAGAGACCCTGAGCTGTGTGGTGGAGATGGTGAGCTCCCCACCCAGTCAGGCATGCATCTGTAGTAACCACTGCCTGTACTTCGGGATCGTAAAAGGGTTTCCCCTTTGCGATATTCTCTCTTGTCCACCAGTGTAGGCTCTGTACGAGTGTTGGCGAAACGACCACTAGATCGTCCCACTGACCACTTGCCTGAGACCACTGTTTCGCCAACCATTCCTGCATGGGACGCATGCGCAGACGCGCGTGGGGGACCAGGTAAATGCATGACGCCATCATGCCCAGTAACCGCATAGCTTTGCGTACTGTTATCTGTTGACCTGACTGATAATGCGGAATTTGCAGAAGTATATTCCGAATTCTTTCTTCCGAAGGGAAGGTCAATTCTCTCTGAGTATCTAGGATAGCTCCTAGAAACTGTTTTGAGGTGCTTGGCACCAGACTTGACTTCTTCTCGTTGATAGAGAAGCCTAATTCGTGGAGGAGGTCGATAGTCCTCTGAATGTTTGATCTGCAGATTCCTGGGGTTTCCCCCGTTATGAGCCAGTCGTCTAGATAAGGGTACACTGGGATTGCCTCCCTGCGTAGGTGTGCAGCTGCCACCGCCAGTACCTTGGTGAATACCCTTGGTGCTGAAGCTATCCCGAAGGGCAGTACCTTGAATTGGTAGTGGCGACTGTCCACCTTGAAGCGCAAGTATTTTCTGTGCGCCGGGAGCTTAGAAATATGAAAATAGGCATCTTTCATATCCAAGGTTGCCATGTAATCCCCCTTTTTTAGGAGTGGGATTACCTCTTGTAGCGTGGTCATACGGAATTTTTGGGGCTTGACATACTTGTTGGCAGGCCGTAAGTCCAATACTGGGCGCATTGTTAAATCTTTCTTTGGCACAAGGAAGTAAGTTGAATAGATACCCTTGTTTACCTGGTGTCCTGGGACGAGTTCTATCGCGTCCTTTAGGAGCAGATTGTAGACTTCCTCGAGGAGGATCTTTTGATGTTCTAAAGAGTGGACTTTTTGTCTTGGAGGGTGGTTTCGGGGACGTTGCAGTAGTTCTATACAGTACCCCTTGGATACTGTCGACAGCACCCATCTGTCGGATGTTATCCCTTCCCATGCCTGGGTGAAGCTGGATATTCGTCCCCCTACTGGGGTTGCATGGGAAGGGACCCTGAAATGAGCGTCACTGCTTTGGTGGAGGCGTGCCGCCTCCTTTACTGGGGCTGCCTCTGCCTCTACCACGTCCTCTTCTACTAGCCCTACCATACCCCTGGGTAGACTGTTGTGAATTGGTGTTCCACTGTGTACCCTGGGTGTGGGAATAGCTATTTCCTCTATTGGAATTTTGGCCGCGGGGGCGACGAAAATTGCCGTTCCCTCTTTGGTTAGGTGGTTTTGTAGTTAACTGGCCAAGGGATTTGAGGGTGTCGAATTCCTCCTTAGCGTTTTTTAGTGCGTCCTCGACTGCCTTTCCAAACAGGAGATCACTTTCCACTGGTTTGTCTAAGAGTGCAGCTTGTGTTTCTGCTCTGAATCCCGACTGCCTCAACCAAGCATGTCTTTTGATGACAGTCCCCTCTGCTATAATTCTGCCCGCATTGTCTGCGGCGTCTAAAGTTGCTTTTAAAATGCAGCCTGAGACGTTTCTTCCCTCTGCACAAATGCGAGATAGCTGGCTCTTAAGGGGTTCGGGAGCGGAATCTATTAGTGCTGCCACTTCTTCCCACTGATGGCAGTTGTAGCTGGCCAACAGTGTGGTGGAATTCGCGATTCTGGTTTGGTAGGCTGCCGTGGAAGCTACTTTTCTACCAAAACCATAGAGTTTCTTACTTTCTTTGTCGGGGGGAGCCTCCGAGGAAGATAATGGGGTTCCAGCTCTCTTGCGGGTGTTAGTTACGACTAGAGAGTCTGGCTTAAGTTGGCCTCTAATATATAGAGGGTCCGACTGGGCTGCTTTAAACAGCTTCTCTACTCTCGGGTTTACAGGTCTTGTCAAGTTTGGGTTGACAAGGGATGGTGCTATTCTGCGTTGAATAGATTTCAGGATGGGAATGGTCTGGGCTACTGTCTTCCTTTCCCCTATTAGTTCCTCCGCGAAGTCCCTCTCTTCTTGGACACCTTGTGTGTCTATGTGGAAGTGGTTAGCTGCCCGAGAGAGCAGTTCATTTAGGAGGGGCTGATTATCTATTGGGGAATCAGACACTGGGGCTTCCCTTTCGACTGGTGAGTCCATTCTGAAAATATCTGGGCTATTTTCTGGCTCATCCTCGTCTTCGTCCTCCCCGTAATAATCTGACACTGCGAGATCTTCTGGTGTTTCAAAATCCTGGCCCTCTATAAGGGAAGAGTCTCCTTGGCCTGTAGGGAAAAGGCAAGAATAGGGTTGGACCTCGAAGGGTTCTGAAGCCTTTACTGGTGTCTCGACCCGGGGCCTTTTATTTGAAGGGATAGGGTCCCTTGAACCTGAGGGAGAAGATTCCTGAGGGTTTAAAGCTAGTAGTTGGTCAGGGTGTCTTTCGAAGAAATTTGCTAAGGAGGACATCCTTGACATTACTCTGTCAATGTCCTCGCATGACCAGAGTTTTGAGCTTGGGGTGACCCTGCTGGAACTCTCTATGGACTGTCCCTGAGAAGACTTGGACGGGGAAGTCAGTTCTATTGTTGTGGGGGATTGCAAGGGTTGTTTCCTTTGTTGCTTACCCCCTTCCCCGTGGGTGGAAGTGTGTTTACCCTTTCCCTTATCTTTCGACGCCTGGCGTCGAGGATCGGAGGTGGAATCCCTGTGTTTCGAACTAGGCTTCGAAACTGGGCCCTCCTCACTCCCAAGTGATGTACCCTTTCCCTGGGGTGCAGGCTGGGGATGGAAGCCGTGTTCGTCTCCGGACGAGTGATCTTCCGTGATGTTAATGGGCGAGGCACTATGTGCAAGTGTGGAGGCTTGCCTGACGTCGTGCGACGACCTCGACCGCCCAGAGGACGTCCTTTCGGACCGCTCCTTTTGTGCCTCTTTCCGAGGTTTCGACGACGTCGAATCTCGGGTGGGTTTTTTGTGTTTAGCGTGTGTATGTGTAACGCTCTTGTCGCCGGGGGACTTCCCCATAGTCGCCGGGACGGACGACCTTCCGAGGCCGGGGACGTGCGTTAGGCTGTCTTTCGACGCCTTGGTGCCCTCGCCGTCCGAAAGTCCGGCATCGCTGCCGTCGCTGAAGGTACCCTCCGCCTCCATAGCTGCTAGCTTGGCGTGGTGGGCCCAACGCTTGGTGGAGCGGTCCTTAAGAGTTTTTGTCTTAAACCTGCTACAGGCCCTGCAACCCGCCTCGGGGTGGTCTCTGGGCAGGCAAAGGTTGCACGTAGCGTGCTTATCTACCCAAGGGTATTTTTTATTACACTTGGGGCAAAACTGAAAGGGCGTACCCTCCATACGCGCCTGTGGGCAGCGGGCAAGTGTGTGTAGGTAAGAAGGTGTTTCTAACCGAGTGTGGAAGTGTACCACCCCCCACTCTCCCTACTGTAGGGCCGAGGCCAGCGGCCCAGGCCCGAGCCGAGGCGGAAGCCTCAAGGCCCAATCCGTCGGGTTTCGACGTTGATCTCCTCCCCGGTTCGGCGTCGAGATGCTGGTCGACGTAGGGGTGAGAAAATGGGGCAAATTAGATTTATTTTTAAGTGTAAATATGGCAAAGCCAGGGAACTCCGATGAAGTGCTTCCGCCATTTCAGAATGGCGGAAAAAAACAATCTGGGGATCCTAGACGCGTGAGGGATCATGGGTACAGTGGACGTCACACTAGGGATAGTATTACTGGCACGCCCTGTGTCGACGCCCTTTTTCGATTTTCGAAAAACAAACTGTAATACTCCGCAGCTTCCACTAGAGGTCGGCCTATGCACAGCATGTGATCTAAGCAGATTCCACAAGCCTCAGAAATATATATATGAAACCCTCCACCGGTACGAACAAAGCCCATTGACCTGTTCTTGGGTGGATGGCCCCCGGGAGAGGGTCTCAACCACGCTTTAGCTTACTATGCTTTCCATAGAAGAGACATTTCCATACACATCATTCTTTGTCCCACCCATAGGTAGTCCAGCTCCGAAATGGTAGGTAATTCGCTGAAGAGTACCAACAGCAACCACAGATGCATGCTTCGGACAGTGAGCCAAAGAATTGGTACAGTCTCTCCCAGGGGTCATCCACCCAAGAACAGGCCAATGGGCTGTGTTCGTGCTGGTAGGGGGACTCCCATAACCCCACTTGTTTTGCATATTAAGTAACTTTGGGTCTAACTTCTAATTAACAGGGTAATCCAGACGTGGATCCCTTGCTCACTGTTCTTAGAGAAGCACAGCTCCACTTCACTGATGAGGCCAGACTATGCCGTAACTCGTGTCTGGCGTTGCCATTAGTACTCTTCTACAGAGGAGAATTGCCTAGCATTTCGGTGCTGGACTGCCCCTGGCCAGGACAAAGACGGATATGCAGGGACGTGAAAGGGACAGTGAGCTAAAGACTTGGTAGAGTCTCTCCCATGGGCCATCCACCCAAGAACAGGTCAAGGGACTCCCAGAAACCCCCTTGTTTTGTTTTTAATATATAACCTTAAGTCGTGCAGGGTACGTCAGCATGTATTTCAGCCCCGCCGCAGAGAGTCTTGCTTTGACTACTGTAAATTGTGCTCTGATCTTCTGCACTTGGGTAAGTCTGGGTAAACCGCCAGGTCAGCAGATGCGCTCTTCAATTCTCCTCCTTGTCTGGAGTACACCAAGATCTTTTCCCGGTCCTTATAATTCAGAACCTTAGTAATAATCAGTCTTGGGGGTGCTCCTGGAGGGGGCAGCCTGGTTAGCGATCTATGTGCCCACTCAATGGTGAAGCCCTGAAGCCCTACACAAGGTTCCCAGGCCCAATCTCTTAGAGCAGCAGATTTTCCACGTACGCTGTAGGGTCTGCACCTTCCTCTCCTTCAGGCAGGCCTACTGCACGAATGTTATTCTTCCGTGCCAGTCCCTCCGCCTCTTCCACTCTGTTCTCTAATAGCCTGACTTTTTGCTGAAGAACGTGGACCTCTGCATGTGCATCTCGTAGCCCCCCCGGTATTCTCCTACACTTGTGTCTCCAGCGTAGTGGTACGGTCAGCTAGGTTCCGCACATCCTGGCGCAACAGCCCACGCCCAATTGCACCGCTGCTATCTGCATTCCCAGTGTAGCTTTCATATCTGCTATAGCAAGCATCAGCTGATTGTACAGGTCCTAGGGGCCCCTTTCATTCTCCTGCGCCGATTCAATTTTCTCCTTCGGATACTGCTGCTTGGGTGTAGTAAAGTGGTTGATGGTTGGCTGAGTCACCTTGGCCTTACTCGACTTGGGCGGCATTGATAACGCTTCTCCTGCTGAAACTACTATTCGCTCCTAATGGAGTGCCTACAACTTGGTCGCAACAGGCTCTATACTGCAAGGTCCCCCTGGTTATTTCGCCGCCAGGTCGGGGGTGCTGTAAATTGTCTCTCTCAGCAGTTCTGATCTTGGTGCTCACTCGCACCTTGTGTTGTGGCCTGTGTCCCAGTTAATCAAGGGCCTCCCGCTTGCAGTCCCCTCAGCGGCCAAGGTCCTACAATGTCTCTCCGGACTTCTCCGCCCACATGCATTTGTCCCTTCTGCCGGGTTCCCCAAAGGCCCTTACTGTGGCCCTTGCCTTGGCAGCCTCGAGTGAGGCATAGTGGCGGCGCTGGTTCCATTTCTCCCCTCGTGCCAGGTCTCTCTCTTGACTCCACTTATGGCCTAACACGCCGGCCAACACCTCTGCACTTTCTCCAGCGCTGCAGGCTTAATGCTGCAGGGGGTCACCTTCCAGTTTACCGCACATAGTGCAGGTTCATGCACTCGCCACCTCAGTCTTCTGACGCCCCCTGTAGCCTATCTATCTTCCTTTAACCCTGGAGGGTTCTCACAATGAGAGTCTTCCCCCTCTGGCGTCCCCTCCAACTCAGGAGCCCAAGAAACTTAGTTTCAGTGGCTATTCCTCGTCAGCCTCACAATTCTATATCCAGGGCTCACATACAGCAACAGGCAGAACCTTAACACCCCCGCTCAGCTCCAGTCCTCTCCTCCCAGCTGCATGTCCATTCACTTCTGCTTCCCTCGCAGTGTCCGAGCTGGCCAATCTGACTATTTAGCAGCACTCACAGCCACATATACTCCTGCGGGGGTGTTGATTTCAGGCTCTCTGCATTTGCCGCGGCCACCTTGTGCTCAGGTGTGCAACCCTGCATTGGTCTCCAGCTGCGGGGGGGAACCGACCTGCTCCGGGGACACACACAGGCTTGCCTTGTAGCAGCCGCTGCATCTACCAGGTGCCGGTGGCTTGCCACTGACTCCTTACTCCAGCTACTTCTTCCCCAGGTTTTGCTTGGGCTGCAGCTCCTCCTCTCTCCCGATTTCAGTCCCTGCACCAGATTCGAGTCTCTGAGCACTCGCCAGTCAGCAGTCCCTCTCCTGGGCTTTGCCTTCACCGTCCCTCACTTGGGCGCTTCCAATGTTACAAATCTCCTGGGTGCTTCTCCCGACACCACTCCTTTCTTTGTCCTGGGGGTGCCATCTTCTTTTTGGATGTATGTTGTCCTCCGCTTATTCGTTCAAAAAATCTTTACACCAGGCAATTCAGCCCCCTCGGTTTCTTCGTTCCGTGGAGCCTAGTTATTCATGCACTGGTTCCCACCATTTGTGGGCGATATCTGCAGCTTGTGATTAGTTTGTATGCCGGATCTTGGACGATCTGGTGGGGGCCTTCTGTGAAGCCGACCTACACCATCTGCCACAAGCCATGCCCGGAGGGATGGTACCTTGTGATAAGAGTAGAGAAGTTTGGTACTATGGTCCTTTGCCATGCAACACCGTATGGATAAGGTACATCAGTTTAAAGTCAACTCTTTCTTCCAGTGGGTGCTAGTGGAAAATGCTCAATGCCAGTTTCATGTGGTTCTGGGCTTTGAGATTTAGATAATCCCATGAAACAAATAACTTGACATGAGAGTTCTTAATGACACCAGGTTAGAATTTATGATTATGACTATATAGCAAATCCAATGCGCTGGACGTAAAGGCCTTTTGACAACTTTACTAGGGCTTGCAAGGACATTTTCAATCCTTCAACAACTAGCAGGAGGGATGGTCATCTTCCTCAAAAGTCATGGCTGCATGACACCTACAAGGAGAAGCAAGGAATGTTGGTGCATTAAAAAGAGGTACTGTGGACCTAAATGAAATCTGTCTAAGGTGTAAGGAATATAAATCTGCTCTTTCAGAAAGGAGAAAAGAAATTTCAAACTCCAAAGCATTCTGGAGAATTGGGTCTAGGAACTCTGGAGGTTTGGACAAGGGATGCGCCTTAACTACAGAGTTCCAATTCATTTCTTTTGTTCTTTGCCGGACGTGTGGGCCTCCTTCCTGACTCAGGTATTCAATGCCTTTATAAGCAGAAATCAAATCCCCAACAGTTGGCAAATTGGAACCATTGTCCCAATATTTAAAAAGGGTGACAAAAGTCTCCATTCCTCATATAGACCTGTCACTTTGTTGGATGGGACATCCAAGTTGTTCTCAGGAATCATTTTAGAGCGATTGGGCGGACAGACTTACAGAAAATAACATCTGGTTAGATACCCAATCAGCTTTCCACCCAGGTACTGGGACAATACACCAGTGCCTTTATCTTTATTTAATTCTGGCAAAGCATATCTGGGTATTGGATTCACCTGTATATGTGGCCTTTATGGACCTTAGTTCAGCCTTTGTCCACATGGACAGGAGATTACTGTGGAATTGTCCGAGTGATATGTGAGCTCCTGGCCCACTAATCCATTTGCTGGAGTCACTCCATGAGAAAAGTAGAATACGTGTACGCTAAGGTCAGGATGGAAAACTCTCTGAATGTTTGGCTTTTAAGAAGGTGTTTCACCAGGGAGGTCTCCTTGCCCCAAATCTTTTTCATGAATATCTTAACAGTCTTGCCTCTTATCTTGGCTCCTTTATCAACATTGATGCCCGTCAGTGTGGTGCCAGGAGACTGCCAGTGCTCAGTTAGGCAGATGATGCCGTACTCCTGGCAAAGACACCTAGATCTCTTCAGGCTTTGATTATTGAGTATGAGAAATATATGAAGGACCAGGGGCTCCAGGATAATAGTGGCAAGTGATTTGCTATGTGTGCTAATAAGAAACCAAAATGTTGCCCGCAGATGTTTTCGGAAGGAAAGACTATGAATAGCTGCTCATTATTTGACTACATGGGGATTAGATTTAATAGTCGATTAAAGTGGAATGACCATATCTTCAGATTAAGTGTTAGGGTGAGTCAAACCACTGGGGGAATTTTCAGACTAGCCACCAATTTGGGCTATTCCTCTGTGGAACACGTGACAAAGTTCTATGAGGGGAAAGACCATACCCACTGGCATCTATGGGTGTGAAATATGGGGGTACTCAAGGAACCCCTCCTTACAAAAGACAGAAAATGCTTTTCTTCGAAAGCTCTTTATGGTTCCCCCCTCAACACCTGTGTATTCTATGCACCTGGAAACCGGTATGACTTACCTGGCGGATATCATTTTTGTGAGCCCCATGTACCTTTGGGCTTCACTCCGGGCAGGTACTAACAGCCCCCTAACGAAAGATCCAATTATAAACCTAATCTCCCAAACTTGTCATTGTAAGGTTGGCACATAAGTCCTTGCTATATAAGCTTTTACTGGATACCTACTTCCTTGACATGAAAGAATTGCCACTCCTTCATAAGACGCAGGTTAAAGTTCTAATGGATTTTGATGAGGATGGGAAACACCTCTTAGATTTAGGGCAAGAATTTTCTTTTCCTCTTCACAATTAAATCAACGTTTCTACTTAACACCATGACCCCCCCTGTGTCCGCACCCTTACAACAGCCTAAATGGTTGGGCCTTCCTGTTTCTTCAACAGATGAGAGCTCCTTTTCAAAGAGCCTGGGTCAACTGGTGTGGACAGCGAACCTGGGTATTCTTAGCCAAAAGGTAGATACCCTTCCCTGAGGGAATGTTCCTTTCAATAAGCTCTGTATCTGTGCTCCGTTCTGGCTGTCCAGAACCCAGATGGCCCAGCTTGCTTTCCAGCTCCATTCTGGATAGGTTGTTCATCACTTCATGAAGTAGCTTGTCAGAGCAAACAGTGAGATGAGAAATGCTTTCTTTTCAACTGATGCTGTGTTGTGTCTGGTGGAGAGGGGCATTTTGCGTGCATATTTATTTTCCTAGCATTGTAGGATTGTTGAAGTATTAAGACGGAAAACTTAGTTAAAATTGGGAAGTATCCTTTTAACAAAAAAATGTTGCTTTTTCAGTGACTGCTTGCAAACATTCTTTGGAGTTCCCCTGTTTTGTGCATTTATCATAAAGTTGCATGTATGTGGTGTGTTCAACACATTAATGTGTAGGAGAACATTTTCCACAAATGTAATAATTAGTTTGAAGCCAGGCATCTTTGCTACACAACTGTTTTGGTTATGTGTTGTAAATTAATGGTCTGGCTGCTTGTTGCATGGTATTCACACTCTTGCTTAGGCCAATTATTTTTACTCTTACAATTTAATTGTATTCTATGTGAGGAGAGCTTGGATCACTTACCCCCTTGCTGGGCAATTTCTTTATGAAGGGATGTTGGACTGCTAAGCACATGCTGTTCCAATTCTATGAGAGCATAGCTTGCATTGCTGAGGAACTTCCTTTACGTGTTCAGTGTGGGGGTGCTTGCATTGCTCCATCCCACACAGTTTCTTCTCTATGCAAGGGGAACCTCTAATGCTGTGGCCGACTTCACTGCGGTAATCTTATATTGTTGAGACTCATGACATTCCTGTTCCATGTGAGGAAAGGATAATTTAACGAAGTCCATGCCATATCGGAGCCTACCCACACCAAAGGTCGCACACTCTACTGGGTGTGCCACCATAACTGCTCACTCCCGGTCTCTGACATTTT
Source organism: Ambystoma mexicanum (assembly GCF_040938575.1). Classification (NCBI taxonomy): domain Eukaryota; kingdom Metazoa; phylum Chordata; class Amphibia; order Caudata; family Ambystomatidae; genus Ambystoma; species Ambystoma mexicanum. The sequence continues at coordinate 74,026,760 of NC_090933.1, forward strand.
ACCCATCCCATGGTCGGACCATTTTTGCATCAAATTTGACCTTCACGCGTCCAAAGGCCATCCCAAATCCACTACCCCTCTTCCTGCCACGTATGCGAGAAGCTCACACAAACTCACTAATGAGCACATTTCTCCCCATCTTGCTGTTCCTGTGCTCCAGCCCCCGTTCCAGATTGACCCAGATATTCTGGCCCTTGCAGTCAATCAGACCATCACCTTGGCTGTCAACACAGTTGCTCCACTCACCCTTAAAAAAGCGAAGTAAAGCATTCCAATGCTTTGTTCACCCAAGAGCTCCTAGTATTTTGCTCCAAAAAAAGGGTAGCACTGGCCACTTAGAAAAAAAGCCCCAACGACGTCACCAAAGCAACTTACAAGGATCTCTCCATAGATTATAAAAAGGCCATCACTCAGGCCAAGGCCTCTTCCTTCAACTCCAGGATTGAAAATGCCAAATCAGGGACCAGAGAAATCTTTGCAATATTCAGAGAGCTGGAGACTCCGGGCCCCCTCCTCCGACCATCATGAAAGATGAGTTATGGTGTAAAAATTCAAGCCGCCATGCTTGATAAACTAGAAACCTTACACTCCAAAATTCTAGCTCAACAAAAAGCCGTATCCAATCTCCTAGATAAATATCACCACACTTCCACACCAGCCACCTCTCCTAACCAAGCCCCTGTGTTTGATTTTAAGGAGATGTCTGAACTTGAAGTCTCCACCCTCCTCAACTTCATCAAACCCTCTAACTGCAAAGGGTGACCTCTGCCCAGCTCAGGTCATCAAAGACTGTGCTCCTTCCCTGACCCCACTTATCACCGCCTTCATTAACTCGTCTTGCCAGACTGGACACGTTTCGTCTGGGCTAAAAGAAGCCTGGGTGAGACCGCTCCTTAAAAAAAGAAAAAAAAAAAACACTCGAACAGGCCAATCACCACTGTGCCGTTTTTGCAAAAATATTTGAACAAAGCAGTCTACCTGCAAGTGCAGAAATTCATTGACAACCACCTCCTTGGTCTCCGGCAGTCCGGTTTCCGGCCCAGGCATGGGACGGAATCAGCCTTGCTTGCCCTAAAAAACCAAATGGACGACTTAAAAGACGCAAGCAAACCAGTGCTCCTTCTGCTTCTGGACCTCTCCGCTGCCTTTGATCTGGTGAACCATAACACCCTATGCCACCACCTTGCTACCGCAGCCAACTTCTCCCCGAGGGCCTGTACATGGATAACTTCCTTCCTGCATGTTAAGCAGAAACCTGTGCAGTTCCCTTAGGGAACACTGCAAAAGATTTAAGACTACAGGTGTTGGCAGTAAACCCACTTGGTAGCAGTCTGTACCACCCAGATTTACCTGGTAGCTGTGGCTGAGCAGTCAGACTTCCCTCAAGAAGAGTTAGACAGTATGCAAATTATACACAATAGGCACTCAGATACAATAATACAAGCAAACACCGACCAGAGCTTTGGTATCAAAGTATATAATTATTTATTTAAAAACACATGGTTTGAAACACCCCAGCACTCTTGTTGTAAAATATTCTAAACAGTTACTATTGTAATATGTACACCCCTTTTTCCTCATCAGATAAGTCACAGTAAAACACCACTTATTTTCATACAGAGGTGAGCGCTTAACTAGATGGCACTCCAATAAGTTTGTGAGAAAGGGAGGGAAAAAGACAGAATATGTAAAGGTACACCACTCTAAGGTTCAGGAACACTGTTAGCAAGGCAGAAGAGAAAAAGTCACTGGTGAGCCAAAAGTCCAAAGGCTGGGCCCACTCTTAGAGAGAGCAGAGCACAAATGCGCCCAAGATCACACAGTTACTCTAGGCTTAGAAAGTCTTGCAGAGAGTTCAAAAAGAGTTTAGAGCGGCTTAGGAAAGTTTAGCCAGGGTGTCCCAGGCTAACCCAGGTTCGAAAGCCGGGGGCTAAATCTATCCCGTACAGTCGGTAGCAAGGGAAGCCAGGCGGGACACGGTACCTTAAGTGGGAAGGATCCTCCAGCGGTGGCAGTTGGTGCAAGTTGCGTCGTCGTCTAGGGGAAGAGAAGATCTCGACTTGGAGGAAAGATGAAGGTTGTTGCACTACCAGGGAAGAAACCAGCCGCAGAGTTTTCCAGTTAAAGGTGGTACCTTTGTTTCGCGGTCGTGGTAAAACGTGGTATCCTGGTTGCCGGGGTGCTTGGCACAGGCAAGGCGGCAACGAGGTATGTCGGGAAGGGGAAAAGACGGTGAAACTGGTTATCCCCACCAGTCAAAGGAAGAAGACTCTCCGGCGGGAGATCTCCTCTGTCGTTGGGAAAAGTGGTGAGGCGGTCCAGCAGGGCTCCACCGGTGGTGGTGTCGTGGCAGGTCGGCTCAGCTTCTCCCTCGTCGGATTCTTAGGTCCTGTGGCGACTTCTGAAGTTCCAGTCCCCCAAAACCCTGCTTTTATGCAGCAAACCCCCATTCACTCAACCTAGCTGTCACTCAAACATGCTAAGTGGTGAGCCGGCCGGCTCACCACTTGGGCCAATCAGGACGGAGTGCGACTTGAGTTGCCTAGGCAACTCAGTCCAGGGTGCCTAAATCCGCCCCCCCACCCCTCCTAGGTACCCCAGACAGAGTGGTACCACTTTGGAGGGCTTCTGTGGAGAAGCCCGCCAAAAAGTGGAACAAAGGGCTCGACTTGGGTTGGAGTCACAGAAGAGAACACAAACGCCATTTTAGAATCAAGTTTTGGCAAAAAATACCAACTGGAGAATTAATATTAATTAAATAAACCAGCGGTATGTTCGAGGCTACCGTAAATAATTAAATAAAGATAGTAGCCTAAACCCATGGGAAATCCCATAGGAAAATATTCACGGTTCAATATAAAAAGTAGTATCCACTGCCACCAGCCAAAGCTCGATCAGGGGGGACGGAGACGTGCCCCCTCGACTAACAGACCCTGGGGCAATTGAATTGCCCCAGCCAGTACGTCCACAATATGATGGTTTGTACTGGTTCTGTTCAGAGTTTAAGACTAGTAAAGTCAATGGTGACTTTACATGCCCTGGGAGACAGTAGTCAGTCCCAGGGCATGGAGTCTATACTGGGGGGTCACTATGACACCCCTGTGTCACTGCACTGAGGGTGCTGTGTAACATACATCACAAAAACACATGAAGCCCTATGGAGTAAAAGACCCCATAGCCCATTAAACACATCTAGATTCAAAGAAACACACTCAAATCATGCCCAAAAGTGAGGGTAAAAGAGTCTCACTCTTGGCAGGAGAAAAAAATAAACCCCAAAAATCCAGCAAAGCTGCTGGGGGACTCCCTAGGTTAGGAAATTCAACCTAAACAGAGAATTCTCCCTAACACTGCAGGATAGAGTGATTACGTTTTTCTCGGAAACCACCTGTGCCAACCCTAGTCTCATCAAGTGCGAGGTCCCTCAGGGTTCTTGCATAGCGCCCACACTCTATAACCTCTTTACACTATCTCTGTTCAAGATCCTTGATGCACTGGGCATCACATACACCAACTATGCCGATGACACACAGGTGCTGATCTCCCTCTCAGGGGACTACCTTGCTGACCTTAACACTCAACTCCATCTACTCCACAATCCAATCCTGGATGGGAGAAAACTGGCTATGCCTCAATAGTGAGAAGCCCGAACTTCTGCTAATTGGGTCCCTGTCCACATTGGGTAAACTGGATGAACAATATTGCTCCTTCACAGTGGATAACATCCCTATCGTTGTAGCCAAAACCATACAAACATTGGGGGTCTACATTGAACCTGATCTATCCATGAACAGACAGGTCAACACAGTAGCCTCCACCTCAGCCTACCACTCTAACCTTCTCACTGCAGAAAGACCCTTCCTTTCCCTACCTAATTGCCTCACCATTGCTAGGGCGATTATAGGGTCAAGGCTTGACTATTGTAATGCCCTCCTCGCTGGCACCTCCCAAAAGAATCTTCCCAATCTACAACTAGTACAGAACAATGCCCTGAGGGCCGCAACTGGCACCTCCCGACGAGATCACATCTGAGGTCAGAAGGAAAGTCCACCTGCTCCCTGTGAAGGAAAGAATTACCTTCAAAACTATCATTGACGCAAAAATGCCTTCACGGCCTTGCCCCACCCTATCTAGCTCAAAGAATCTCCCTCCACACCCCTTCCAGACCTACCAGAGCGGCCTATGCCAACAGAATTACTGTCCCTTTAACCCGCAGAGTGCGAGCGGGAGGTTCCAGCTTCCCCAACATGGCAGCCACATACTGGAACTCCCCCCCCCCCCCCTAGGATGATTGACTCTCATGCAACCTTCAGGAAAGCTATCAAAACTATGCTCTTTGTTGTCTATGCTCTATACACTCATGTATGCCTTCTGCTGTTTCTGTGAATCCTGTAACTAACATAACTGTAACTAACTTTGCTCTTTGTACCAAGCTTTCTCTGCTGAGGCCACATTCGTGTAACCTTGAATCAAGCCTTAAATTGTCTCATAGCGCCTCGATACCCGTGGGCAGCAGTGCACTCTACAAATAAATACCTTTTCAGAATTATGCCCATGTTGCACCTATTCTATAGACCTATTCCTTATCTTTTCTCTACATGGTTATTTTCTACCCTTGCTTAGCTTGCACTGACCAGCTCCACCTGTTCTACAGGTTGACAGCTTGCATTGCTGTTGCCAGATTCAGATTTTCTGTTCGTGCAAGGGGAGTGTGATCAGCACCTACTCAAGATGCCCTGTTCTGTGTGAGCGAAGCATTCAAATGTTTATGCTGCTGTTGTACCTATTCTTTGCATGCAGGGGAAGCACATAGTGTTAGTGCTCATCGGCTACATTTGTGAGAGGCTGTTTGTTCTACTGCACACTGATTTATCTGTTCATTTGAGAGAAACCTGCTATTCTGTCATGGTGTGGACCGCTGGTGCATAATGATTTCCATAGAGTTTTAACTTTTTGGATGCGTCAGCTCTCTTTTCACATGAGGACAAATCTCATTTTTATTCCTTTAAAATTCCATTTACTCTCAAAATTTAAAAATAGGTATAAAATAATCCCACCTCAGAAACGTACTGATTGTGAGCAAATCTTCCTGAAAGTTAACACCCCCTCTAGATTACTTAGGGGTCCGTCACTCAAACCATTTTGGGGGAGATGGCAATGCACCTAAATCACTAGCCCCCATTAGGAATGCTGGTGCCATCTCAGGAAGCTCCCACCTTTCAGAAACACATTCTGCATCCAGCCCTACCATGCAGGAGGATTGTCGTGTTGTGATCGGTTATGTGGTGCTAAACGTATGGCTACAGTTTGTGGTGTGAGGTCTTTTAAAAATGGTTCCAAAAACCCTTAGAGAAGTTAGGTGATGCTACACAGTGAAGCCAGCAGAGAATAGGTGGTAGTGCGATTGGCAACCAGGCTATTGGTTGTTGTGGGCTTGGTCTTTCTCCACTCTAACAATACATCTATAAAGACAATATCAAAAGGTCTATTTATGCCGACACTCCAGTGGGAGGGGAATCCCATGGGAAACTTCAATGGGGCAGAAAGGTGCTTTGGAAATAGGCAGGATAATGGTCAATCGTGAAACAGCAACTGATCACCCAAGAGTGCCCACTTATGCAGTTCACTTCACTTTTCTGTACTTACTCAATGCAGGGTGGCTGAGGGTGCCCATGGGAAAGGATTCAGGATGGTGGCAAACAGGGGGTCGGGGGGGTAAGGAATCATATTTGCCATGCCTCAGTTTAACTCAGTTTGCTCTGTTGATCTAAGGTAATTTACAAAAAATATTGTCCATATTGACCAGAAAACCAGGCAGACCAAGTTTCCATGCCCTCCTGTCGGTGTTTGTTGCCCTTTATGCAACACTCCCGCTGTGCTGCCACCCCAAGCCACTCCTTCCTTTGGCCTCTGTAAACTGCAACCACCTTTTTTTTCATGATTCAGATGGCAAACTGGGAAAAGTCCTAGCTCTCGCAGTGCCTTTCACAGATGATCTGCCGGTAAAGCCTTGAAGGTGTTTTATCAGTCAGAACCCCTTCACCGGAAAAGAAATTGTTAGATACGCGTTTTATCAAAATTCATGTTGCTTGCCCAAGTGCCACTTGGAGAAAACCTCTATTGGCCTACAAAGAAGTGGCAGCAGCAATCTGAACCTCAGAGGTATGTGCTAAAAGGTTCTCCGAGCTGAAGGCCGGCTATCCAGAGGAAAACAAGTAGAAAGATTTGGCCTAACAGACTTATGTCCTGTATGCCCAAAGATATAACCTTGCACCCCTCCACACACAAAAAGAGCCAGTCAGTTCATGTCTCCCCTTTTCCATGATGCCCCCAACCACCGTCTCATTGGTGTTAACATATTAAGACTGACATACATATTCCGTGAGATGGGAGCCGAGCCATGCCATGTACCAAGCAATACACACACGTTGCTGTCTCTAATGTGCACCGACAACCCCACACAGGGCGACCTCAAAGTTGTGTTTGATCTGCATTTGATCTCGTCGACCATCAGTTTCTCTGCGATCACCTCACCACCACATCAAACTTCTCTCCTCCAGCCACTGACTGGACCAAATCCTTTCTAGCCGACAGATCCTCTCGGGTGTTCATAGACTATCATGTCGCCTCACCCTCGCCAGTTACCTGCGGCGTCCCCCAAGGTTCTTGTCTTTCCCTGACTCTGTATAAGATCTATACAAAATCCATCTTCGATCACTGGGATGTCCTCGGCATCTCCTACACGAACTACGCCGATGACACCCACATTCTACTCCGCCTTTCAGGCTCTTATCACCAAGACACTGCTACCATCAACTCAGTCTACAACACGGTCCAAAACTGGACGGCAACAAACATGCTATACCTAAACGATGATTCAAAAAAAAGAAAACGAGATTCTCATTATTGGCTCCCCCACCACTCTCCGCAACTTGAATCCATCCTAGAATTCCATCAACAGCAACCTAATCCCTAACCCTCCCCTACCCCCCCCCCACCTCACCCACTGCCGAAACTCTGGGTGTCTATCTGCCGCCTACAGAGCCATCACCGGGCCCAAGTTGGACTACTGCAATGCCCTATTTGCTGGCACTTCGGAACGCAACCTGAAAAGGTTACAAATCATTCAAAACCATGCCATTAGAGTTGCCCTCGGACTTGCCAAAAACGCAAACTTCTCAGAAGCCAGAAAAGACACCCATTGGCTGCCGATCCATGAGCGAATCAACTTCAAGATCTTCTCCATAGTTCACAAGTGCCTCTCCCAAACTGCACCTACCTACCTTTCTCAGCATGTGGAAAAATACACCCCATCTCGCCCACTAAGATCCTCCCACGACCACTTGCTCAAAGTGCCCAGCTTCAATCGCCAATCTGCAGGAGGCTCAAGCTTCCCAGTTGTCGCTGACAAGCTGTGGAAAAATCTCACCTTGTTCGAGAATGGAACCCACCTATTAGTCCTTAAAAAGAAACTTGAAAACCTGGCTTTTCTCCCAAGCTCCTCGACGACAAGACACTATATTCTGCTGAACGTCCTGAACATACACCTCCTACTTTCCCTGTACTTTACCTGTACACACCCCTTCCCCTAATGTAACTAGTGCCTAGATATCTAAGGGTTCAGCGCGCTGCTACAAATGCAAAAATAAATTAATTAATAAGAGCTTGCAAAATGTCACAGGACACACTGCTCAAGCACTTACTGGAATGCAAGAGTTCCAATCTCATCAACTATTGTACCCTTCTGCACATACACCATACAGCTTGGGTTGGTGAGCCTTCTTACAGGAACCATCTGCCTCTTTCTTCAGTGGTCCACCTGTAGTTCAGAATTGCTGCATCCAAAATGTACTTTAAGTCCGTTTCTGCACAGGTCACTATACATTTCTCACATTAAAAAAGCAAAAATAAAGCTGTAAAGATAAAAGAATTGCAGAGCATTTCGGTGCTGGAATGCCCTTGTGGGTGGGACAAAGACTGATATGCAAATGGATATTTCTCCTCTGTGAAGGGTGCAGTGAGCTAAAACGTGGTTATAGATCCTCCTGGGTGGAAGAAATTCCATAGAACAGGGTATTTGACCCATGTTCGTTCTCAGTATAGGGGCTCCCACAATCCTTTGTAAATTTGTAAAGATAAGTGTTTCTAGATCACAATCCACACAAATAAAAACAGACTAAGGCCTAAGCATTTGATCCTTTCACACCTGGGGAATTTGTGTGGTGGGTCCCAAAGTCCTGAATGTGGATCCAGACAGTGTGGCAGAACTGGATGGTGTACAACTATTATGACTCTCCTTCCTATGGTTCCTTTACGTCTTGCCACCTCCTCACCAGCTTTTACCACACTCTGCGGATTCTCAAGTTTACGCAACCAGAACTGTTCTAGCATCTCCTGTAACTATATCCTGGCTTTTCACTCCCATCTAGTCTCTCCTCCTATTCTCCTGATAATCATCATGCGGACCTCCACTTCTTTCATCACTCCTATGCAAGCTCGTTGGCCCTTTCCTCCGTACTTTCGCTGTTTGTAAACACCACTCATGGTCCTTCTTGGCCTTACTGAAATTATTCAATTCCTGGGAGTCTTGCAGAACGAATGCTGCAAAATGGAGCCTTCGTCTCTCCCACTGGGCCCATGCCCCCATATCCTCAATCTGGCAGACACGCCTGGAATCAATCAATATTTCTCTCTCTCACTCTCTCACCCCAGCAATGCACACTGGGGGCCATGCTCATCGCTGTATTCTCCTTTCGTCCTTTATCTTCCTTGACATTTTTGGAACTTTCGTTTTCCCACTTCCAAATCTCTAAATGTTCACTATTTCCCCCTGCTCATTTATCCTTTCTGGTACCTTTTTCTTTGCAATCCATGTTTTTCCAGTCTTCCAATTTCCCTCACCTTCTTTGCCCCTTTGGGCACAAACAATATTCTCAATGCCCCTCTCCAAGGTTCCATGTGAATGTCCCAGCAAAAATGTTGCCATGCAAGAATGGGGCCTTTTTTTGTGGAGACATAAGAAATATGCATTGGGAACACCCCTGACATTTCTTTTGAGGGAGCGAGGGATACTCCCGCTCCCATTTACACCATATTGTGTCCCCATATATAATGTCGCCTATGCTGTTTCCCGGCGACTAGATGTATAGCGACATATACGGGGACAATATTACCGGATACCCTCCTTCATTCCTCTCCTCGCTAAATATGCCTAGATCACTACTGTCCCTCACAACTACCCCCCCCCCCCGCCCTGGGCATTTCCCCTCTCATCAATGAGTTTCTGATACTTATGACTATCTCCATGAGGCCACCACCTTCTTTTGGATCACATTTACCTTGGCTACCACTTCCTCACTCCTCATCATGAGCCCCAGTTTGATTTGTTCCTCAGTTCCAGCTCCTGGGTTTCTCCACGAGCTGGCAAGCTCCATTGTGGTCCAGTCTTGTGCACCTCACTTTGGCCTGCTGGGATCTGCTCCTACTCCAGATCCTCCTAGTTTGGTTTGTACTCCAGCATGATCCAAAACAGCTCCCATCTTCCAGCTCGGTTTTTCAGCTCCTACTCCAACCATTTCCAGTCTCAGGCTGAGCTCTTCGATTTTATAGGGCTGCCCAAGGGTAGGGACAACCCAACCACAAGTGCTGTAAAGCCGTTTTCTGCAGCAGACAATCCTCATCTCAATTGTGGCTCTATCCCACAAATATGTCCTCCGTTCTTAACATGCATGGCGTTCCCACCACCTTCACAAGCTGCTGTTTTACCATCACATTTTAGACCTCCTTTTAATAACAAGGTAAAATGTAATCACTCTTATACACCATCTATAACACACAGACAGGATTGGAAAAATTAAGACCAGGCAGGATTAGATCTAAAAATATCAGACCGCATTATTAAAAATTCATATTAGGTATAATTAGAAAAAATGCACAACATGCATCCTTCATCATACCACATTCCTTACCCACCAGGCTTGCTGGATCAATGTGGGCCACTTTTGTGACATACAGTAGGGATCGAATTAACGGTTGTCAGAAGGTGGCAAATGCTTCCTTCCATCAACATCACCACTGTCCCTCTGCCGCCACCCCAAGTTTGAAGTTGGGGCTACAGCTGTCTTTGCCTCCAGTATTTTTGTCCTACCTCCATCCGAATTAATTCTGCCTTCACTGAACGGAGAAGTAGAAACCATTGCTCGAGTCATTGAAAACGAAGGTGTTAGTGGCTGTTAGTACTGGTATTAATGTCACCACATGCTCAGGAAGTTTGGTACCCTCTTCACATTCTCCTTTCAGGCATCAGGGACGGCAATGAAATACCAATTACTCAGATATGCATTCATCAACAAGTGCAGGGAATGCCTTTGGCATCTTGGAGATCTGGGAGGACGACAGGAGTGGGACTGGCAAGTAGGTGGTACACAAACTAAAGCACCTTTTGGCAGTGAAGGTTATCCATCTTGTTTCCTAAATAGGGGCTTTATTGCACTGTGCAATTGGAGCTAACCAACTTTCCTGGCCCAATGTTCTTTAAAATGCACCATCATCCACAAATTGCCCAACAACCCCCATTAGTACTATTCAGTTTAGCGTGTGAAGGCATTCATTAACAGAGCATGGTGAATGTAGGCAACGCCACTTCCTTAACTCACTTAACAAGTGCAGCACTGGCAGAAGCAGTGAAAGCATTCACACACACACACACAAACATCACATTAAGAAGGACAAACTTCCCTGTCATAGAGGACACATGATGTGGTTAACATGAGAACAAGTGACCGCCACACAAAGGACAGGTACAGTACAAGGAGCAAGCAGTTTTGAAAGCCTCTATCGTACTGTACTCAAGGTGCTGAATCGGTACCATGTAGGGGGCAAACATACAACATGCAGGAGTAAACAAGGGGGGGGGGGGGAGAACCCGGGACAGTCAAAATACAGACATAACCTAAGAAGAGCTAATACAGGGAATTGCGGTTGTGGAGTTGTCGTATGTATAATAACAGCTCAAAGGGCCCACCTATAATTCGCACTCAATAGAAACAGCCTATACTAAAGAGACCATATTCAACATGGGTAATCCCCACTGTCTGAGAAATCCCACTCCAAGCACATTATCATCCTTCCATGGGGCAGGAGGGCGGGGGAGAAGAGGCCATGCAGCACATCACTGGCAGACAGAGCCAGCTACAACCTCACAGGGTGATGTCAACACAGAGCAGCAAGCCAATCGAGCGGGCACTCGGGGATAGAGGATAGGAGGACCTGAGGAGCCAGTGATCCAGTCACAGGGCTACGAATGCTGATCGGCGGGTGGTTATGTGAATGGAAGCTGAGCGGCGAGGTGTTCCTGGAGGAACCAATCAAGCGGTAAGTTGTGTGTCCCTGGGAGGTGGCCAGCTTCAGAGTATCAACTACAAACACTCCGAAGGTCAATGTTCAGAAGGTACCGTGGGACTGTCTCCTTTCCCAACAGAAGCAGGGTGTCTTCTGTCGAGGTTGCAACATATTCTGCCAATTACAGAATAATAAAGCCCCAGAGGGCAGCACAAATGTTATAATATTACCAATTACAAATTGTTCCGGGGCGGGGAGAGAATCGGTGTGGCGGCACCCGGGGGGATGTCTTGGGATATTGTTGCTCTGGCTGCACCAATTAAGTTACCTTATCATACGCACAGCACTAAGGATATGACATAATACAGCCAAAGACTGTCCTGGGAACGGTAGAACATATGTACATTTTAACCACTAGTTTCAAAATGCTTAGACTATTGTATTTGCCCTATAAAACTAATGTTCGTAGTGGGCCCCCTTGTCAGCCCTAATCAACCAGTGCCTGTCCACGTTTGATTTGTGCTTACCAAACTGTTATAACAGCGTTACTTCCCGGTGCGTGCTTTTTGGTTACAAAATATTTTTTATGGTATGATCAGAGTACCCCAGTATACATTTTAATTGACAGATACATTATACACAGCAGCACTGCAGGCAACTAATAAACGTGCCAAAGAGGTACAGCATGGGCAGCAGCAGTGCCATCCGCCCTCAGAGGCACCTTTAAGTGTTACAGCCTAGGAAGCAGCGCTGCAACGTTCCTGAAAGTGTGAGCTTTCCTCACAAATGCAGCATGGCTAATACTACTTACCACTCATCCCATTAGGGATAGTGTTGCAGGTATGCCCCTTTTATAATGAAGTTACAGCAGGCTTCATGTGAGTAAAAGGCTTTACTCAGTTAGCAGCTTCAAGGGCTACAGACTTTCCCCATCCTTTGCCAGCATCCAACTGCTCCCCACTCATAACACTCTACTACCATAACATTCCATGATATCGCAGCCTGCTGGCAGTGTTCCATCCAGAAAGCAATGAAAAACGATTTGCATTATAGAACACCGTTCAACACCAATTTTCAAATTCAACAAAATAAGATGCAATACTCTGCAGCAATCAGTAGATGGCGGCCTAGGTAAAGAATGCTAATCTAAGCAGATGCACAAGTCCCAGAAATATAATTACATTGGTAAGGCCAACATAGGCTTCCCTACAAATATAAATGGTACTGGCCCAGCAAAGGCTGGCCAGTGCAGGTTTTCTTCAAACATCTAAATGGGTTTGGCTAGTGCAAACGTCCCTCAAAACCAATCAGGTATAGAAATGGCTCAGGCCAGTGGAAGCTTTTCTCACAATGTTAAATCCAAAGGAGGGCCTGCAGACCATTCAAATGGCAGTGGTGCACAGTAAAAATCCCAGTAACAAACTGGTACAGCATGGAAGCGTCTCAATAATGCTTACAGCATGGGCTGGCCAAGTGCAAGCTTCACTCTTAAAAAGGTAGTCTGGGTACGAAAAGAGTAACCTTCTCTCACCAATGTTTGTGACCAAGGCACTGGAAGTTTCCTCACAATATAATGCAGCTTGGGTATGGCCAATGCGGTACGACGTTCATTTATCAGCCGTTTTTTTCGCTGCACTTTTTGCAGAAAAAAATCTTTGAAAAATATGCGGGTGGGAGAGGCATATAAAGGGTGGGGTGGTGTATAGGTAATAACAAATGGGGGAGGGGAAAAATACAAAATCAAAGATTTATTTGGACAAGAAGTGCTGCGGAAAACAAATGACTGATGAATGAACATAGAAACGGCCAATGCAAGTTTCCCTGAGGGAAAGGCATAGTATAGTCTTTATGTTACAGTATGGATGGGGACATTGTACGTTTCCCCTCACAAGCGGGTACATTCATATCATGGACTTGGCTAATGCAGTTTTCCTTAACAAATTGGGTACATGGACAGTATTGCTAGTGCCAGGCCAAGCCTTCCTCGCTAAGGAGTACATTTACAGGGGAGTCAGGCTAGCGCAAGCTTAGTTCAGAGATAAAACGTGTGATGGTTCACTACACGTTTCCCTCAAAAACAGGTACACAATGGACAGGACCAGAGCCAGACCCTTTGCAAAAAGATAGGGATACAGCATGCTGAGGCTGGCGCAAGCTTTCCTCACAAACATGCACAAATGACCGTAAGGGCAAGCAGAAACGAGTCTCAAGTGATCACATGTATAGCACAAAAAGGACCAGAGCAGGCTTCTGTCACAACAATCCAGGTAAACCACGTGCACGGCCAGTCGAGGTTTTCCTCCAACTGGTGCAGGTACAGCATGGTCAGGCCTTCACAAGCTTCCTTGACAAAAGGTTCTAGGTAGAGCATGGTCAGGCATTCGCAAACAAGCTTTGACCAAGCCGACAGTTTTGGCTGTTGTCTGGTGAACACATTTCCTGATAAAATGCACACATTCAGAATTGGGCAGCTATGTCGAGGGGAATTCTGCCAGAGTGCCGAGAGGGTGCAGGTGGGTAGGAAGCTTGAGAATGTGAGGCTCGATGGCGAAGGGCTGTGATGGAGAAACTATTCAAGAGAACATGTTCTATACGCACAGAGCACGTTGGTCCATGCTGTACTTGTATGGAAAAGGCCATTCAGTTCCATGCTGCTGAACTTGCATGAGAGCCCTAAACCTGGAAGCTGTAAACCAAAACCTCTGGGGAGGTAAAGGCGCGACTACTTACCTACAGGATAATGTCGATGCGTAAAATTGGAATGATCAACTTAAAGTTCTATGTGATATTTCCTCATTTTAAAGGCTGCACAAAAAAAATACTGATTGTCAGGCCTTTAAATGCAGAACTATCACATCCGTGTGGGGCGTAATTCATCCCCCAAAGCCCTGGAAATCTGTTCCCCTGCCCGCCAACACCCCCACTACCTCCCGCTTATTCCTCGCTAAATATTCCCGCTTAACCCTCAACCCAGACATAATGATTCACAGACATGCAAACACACTCATGTTTACCCGACCCCCATTCCCTTCCACGCCACAAACATGTCTCTCCTCCCCCACAAAAAGTCACACACCCAATCCCAAAAACTTACCTCCAATGACCGCATCTCTCCCCTGCGCCCACTCCTGTGTGCAAGGGCTATGCCAGTTTGATTTAGAAAGGCCGCTCTGAGCGGTCTCCCAGAGGTCTTTCTAAATCGGTCTTTTCAAAATTCCCTGTCATTAAAGTACATTTTTCACTTAACACACAACTCAAGCAACATATCTTTTTATAGCAACTGAGCCTGGGAGTGTGTCAGCGACTGAACTCACAAATGTGGGCTGGCACAAAGCAGAAGAGCCTCCTATTCCCTGCCAGCATCATCTCTTCCTATTGCGCACTTGGCACATATTCAAATGTTTTCCGTTACAGTTTCACTTCATCTGCCTTGCTTACTGCACCTAACTACCACCTCCCCCTCCCCGAGGTAAAGATGCTCCAAGACAGTGTCAGTGGGATGGGGACAATGTGTCAACGCCCATAATGAGAAACCATCATTTAAGGTACACAGATTTTCAAGCAACACGTTAATTAATATTCCTTGAAATGTATTAACTACAAGATTTGAATTTGTTGCATGCCATCTTCAAAACTCGCCGCCTTACAAATCAAGTTGGTTTTGCAAAGGCTTTTGTGAAATTGGATCAACATCCACAGCAAATGTTTATGTGGAACAGTCCAAGCGGGAACTCTGGTTCATAAACCTGCATCCGTTTGAAAAGCTACTTCCAAAAAAAAACAGGTGGCTTCTGCAGGCAGCGATTTCCATTTAGAACAATGGGAAAAGAAAAGGAAGCACCTGCTCAAAAGTTTGAAAGGGGCTTCTTTGAGAAGGACAGTTCAAGTAAAATACAAAGTTAATCCGATGCCCACCCCATGCACAGGCCTTTTGCTTTTTACGCATTACATCCAACAGTGTTTCACGGGAAAATATGAAAGCTGTGAACCTTCATTAAGTAGAAAACATGAAAGTAAAGAGTGAAAAAAAAGTCCTTGCTTATTGCTGCCATGAATAAAAGGAACTCAGACATACATATTTGAAGACATGTAATTGGATCACAGATATACAATCAAATGTTATTCATGATTATGTTAAATGTTAAAACTAGTCACATCCATAGACCACATGCTATATTCGCCACCAAACTGCATCACAAGGAAATGGATCCTGGACATGTATTAGAGTCGCCTATAAAGATCCCAGGAACACATCCATCTCCTTGAATTCTCCTCCTTGTGAACAACTTATTTTGTTTTTTTGCCCAAAGCCCTCTAATCCACACAATAGTTGAATTCCTGCCCTGATAGTCTTGTTCATTCTCTCCCTTTTAAGTTCATATAATTTACCTTCGTCGTTTCGATTTTCCATTTGAACGCAGTGAATTTAAGAGGACTTTAATATGCTTATTTATCAGGTACATTGGATGTGGCAGGACGGCAAGTGGTTTTTAATGGGTTCTTTTGTGTGCGTTTCCGAGCAGAGAAAACACGAAGATCTTTCTTTTGTAGATGTAGAAGGTGATTTCTTGGACTTGGGCAGTGAAAAGAAGAGGGCCTGCTACCCTCTCTCCAAGCAGATGCCATGTATCACGCGGGCTATCTTGTCTTGTGGGACCACAACGGTAGTTTTATTTTACTGAAAGGTATATATGTTCAAGTGCAGGGCACTGATGGCACAGCCCAGTCCAATTGCAGTCTAGCCTGGCTACACTTGCTGTCATATTACATAATGGAAACATCTGCCTTTGAGTTGGCAGAATTTCAGTGCGGAGAGTTGTCACGTTGGATGTTTGACCCTTTTCGTGTTTTTCGATTTAGTGGATTTTTTGTGGAGACTTTCTTTATGAACCTGCTTCAGATGGGTTTTATGGTAAAAACCTCTTGATGGGAAAGGAAAACCATTGGACTAAGCCACCCCAAGCAAAGGCTAGCCCGCACGATTGGGGGCCCAATACTCACATTTAAAATATAATCAGCATGACGTCCCCATATAAAATCGGCTGGGTACCAGACATGGAATGCTACCAATTCTTAAAATAATAACCGGATATGTAAATGGCATGAACGGACCAATCGAGTGTAAAAGGGTCCTCGCCATGCTGAAAAGAGCAAATTCTGATAGTGCGCTTCTGCAGGAGAGACATCAAACTGTAGACTCAGAGGGACATGCATTGCATAAGACATTCTCAGAGGGGTTTTTGAGTGGTTATTGCAACACAACTATGGGAGTGTCACATTAATGAGCAGAAACCAGACCTAACAGGTGGAAGACTTCTTGAACGATAAACAGGGCAGATGGGGCTTATGTAGACTAGTAGTAAATAACACCTCACTTGTTTCCAGTTCTACATATGAGCCAAATGTGGACTCCCATAGTTTCAATGAAGATATGATAAAAGTGCTGAACAGATTTAGGCCCAGCAAGTATTTACATTGGTGTGATTTTAACTTCTTTAGATGGCCCAAGCCAGAGATTGATATGAACGTTTGCACTCTCAGGGAGTTTGCAGATGCTCGCAAGCTGTGCTGCATGGCAGGCCCTCCACCCAGATAAGTACACCTTGCTCTGTGGGTTCCATCATTTCTACTCTGGGATAGATAACTACTTAATGTCAGACGTGGTGATCTATATGGTTAAAGTCGACATTGAGCAGTTTGCAATATACAATCATGCCGCGGTCTTGTTGGCCCTGTCATTATCACGCCAGTCTGGCCACGTCAGGCAAGGGCACTTGCCAGCTTATATCCTCAACCATTACCAATACGTGAGAGGGAAGAATCTAACCGTGTTTTTATATAAACAGGGGGACGGCATCGCCTGGTGTGATGTGGGATGCATTTAAGCAACTAGAAGAGGCAATTTCACTACTTAAGCTGAATTTATTAATAAACCACAGAGGAACACTAGGTAGACCCTGACAGAATGATTGAAGAAGTCTTAAATGTCATCTGCTGTGTTAGGCTCGTCCGAAGACAAATGTGCACTAGACACTGCTAGGCTGGAACTAGAAAATATACTTTGTAATCAGCGAGTCCCACATGCCACCTTTACTGGGAACGGGGTTGGGGAAGAGTGGAGAAATTAGCACATCGACTACAAAAGCAAGAACATAAAACTGCAACAGAAGCCATCAAGATTGGGGACAGACCAACACTTTGACCTGCCATGTGTAAGAGATGGGGGTAGGGCACACCTGTGCACACAGATTGCCAATGGCGAGGTGATAGCTAATCTTCACAATAGAAATCTCTGGGCTTGGATGGACAAACAGCCAAGTATCATACAAAAATTAAACCTACCCTAGTTCCCATCCTCCAAGAACTATATAGAAATTGAAGGAAGAGAGGTTATGAGACTCCATTAAAAAGGCATTGATTGTACGCTTGCCAAACCAGGCAGCGAGCTGACTGATTAAGCGAACTATAGACCGATTTCATTACTGAAAAGCGATGTCAAAATCGTAGGGAAAAAATGTACAGAAAGATTCAATGGCTGTATTGGAAATAACGTATAGCCCTTTTTCGACATGTTAGTTATTTGCCATAACACATGCTAATCACGAAATTCAAAAATAAAACCAAAACAAATACATAAAAGCCAAAACTGCATCCTTTAACAATGGAAATTTCTATAATATGAAACCACTCGCAAAAGTGGTAGTTGCCCAATGGCGAAAACATGTCCTTAAATATAAGATTAATCTATAATAGCTACACGATATTAGAATTCGTTGGCCAAGATGCCCGAGCTGAAAACGCTCCACCAGGCACACGAAAGGCCCTGCCACTGACAAAAGCAATGGGGCCCGCAACCTGAGCACCTCAACGAGCTGCACACAGCCACGGACGCGGAGTGTGCTGGCCCAGCCGCGATCCCGGAAACTGGCAGTGCTTGAATGTTCGGTCTGAGCCGCTTCTTCAGACATGGAGTTGAAACTTTACGTGAGCAGGTATGGTTGGCTAGCCAGTCCCAATTAGTACAAAGTAGCCGCGGAAATGGGGTAGGAGGAGGGAACGGCGCCCAGGACTGACTTAAAGTGCTTTGGAAAGCAAAACTTACTTAATACCATGGGTTAAAGGTTAAAGCAGGGGTTCCCTCCTGCTAGTCTATGTTTTCTCTTCCTTAACGTGGCATCAACATTCCCAACAACCAGGTTTGCGTCTGTCCTCAGGAGTAAGCATTCCTTACACTTTACATTTCTTGATGTCTGTTCTTATATTGTCTATTTCTTTCATTTTGTTAACCTATACCTCATCTGCTGTACCCCTCAGTACTTCTAGTATTGCCGTTAATCTGCAAAGAGATTATTGACCTCTCTGTTAAATTCAGGCCGTTTACCCGGGTTGGTGTTTTGAGTAGAGGTCACCCCTTCCCTAGGCACGGTTTTAAAGTACCTAGATTTGCACCCCTTGCCCCTAGAGAGAACAAACAGGCCTCTCCTCAAACCCACAATGACCCCGGGACCTCGCCAAACACCCCTCATCCCTACCCCCACACACATCGAGGGCACTGTTCCCCAGAAGACCCACAGACTGCGGCCACTGCTCAAGACCCCTGTCTCCCCCGGGCACCAAGCAGGAACCTGGGCCCACCACCTCTACGTGGTCACAACCCCCACGCAAAGCACAGGCGGAGGGGGGGGGGTCAGCACAAAGAGCTCCGAGCCACACAAATATTAGAAAAGTGCAGCAATAACAACGTGTTTGCTAAATAGCACTTTCTTAGTTACACTTTGAAAGTCACAATTTCCAAATTCACCATGTAACATTTTAGCAACCATCACTCAACCTGCTGAGCTAACTTTGCAGCATTAGTCTCAAGAACTCGGACATCGGGTGTGTCGTATCACTGAGTGCACTAGTGCATGGGCTGACAAACTGGCGCACCTAGTCCCTCTCAGCCCCACTTTTTTAGCCAGAGACGGAAGAAGGCAGTAACGTTGGATGAGTACATTTTTATTTATCCCTTCGCTTCTTTGCCCAGCATCAACCCCATGAAAGAGAATAAGGGCCTGATTCATGGAAGTGTTTTATAATGGCGCAATACCATAGGAAAACGTTCTGCGATTCAGGCCATAAATGTTGGCCTTCTGCAGCATATGGACGCCTGGCCATAAAGCAGTGTGGGCCGATTAATTCACGACATGCACTGCACTTAACATGTGAAACCAGTTTTACCAGGATTACCCAAGGATGACCCAAGCCTTCCTAAACCTTAAATTCAGAAAAGAAATGTACTTCCTCTGTATCAGGAAATTCACCTCCACCTAGTATACAAAAGTGTCCTCCTGGTCATCTCATTGGCTGGAGCCTGATATGCTGAGGTCTTCAAAGACCGCTCCAACCCAGAAAGTTACATTTCCTAGGTCACATTGCCTGGTCTATTTTGGGAAACAGCACAATCGAGGACAACTCCCTCAGAGAATTCCCCTTGGTGTCATGAATCCTGTAGCAGATCTGTGAGAGACAACTAAAACCTAGCCACCTCCCTAAGGCAACGAGAGAGAACATGATTCAAGACCAAGTTAAAAAGGACAAGCCACCAAACCACACTAAGAACTTCATCTCCCATAATCAGTCTTTTAAAGAGGTAAAATACAGGCAAAACATCATTTCTGGGCAGGACGGCAATGGGAAGAAACGAAACACCCCAGAGAAAAGCCTTCTGTCCTCCCAAAAAGGAGAGTTGTGGATAAGACACACCTCTCACCCATTTGATACCTAGAGGGGCCTGCAGTACTTGCCCGTACAGCAACCAGCAAGAACTCTTTCACACACTACCAGGAACAAGGAGAGGAAGCGCATGTCCCCCTCACATCTGAAAGCATGAGAAATTAAGAATATTCAGCCACTCCCTTCAGTGAAATCAATAGGAGGAGGAATGCCAACAGCAAACCACATTCAGGGAAATCTGGTTTGCAGAATTTTCATCTCTAGAAAAGAAAGACTTAGCAGCTACCCTGACCTGGTTTGTTCAAGAGAAAGCCAAAATCACCTTGGGATGTGGGTGAGTTGGAGTAGGACCCTCCAGTAACGAACAGGAAGAGGGAAAATCAATTATAGGCCATTCACTTGGAGGAACATTCTACAAAGACCTTCAAGATAGTGCCTGACCTATTTGAAGAGGTCTGCCCAAGGTGTAGAACACAGGGTGCCCTAGTGACAAGAGCATGCTCAGGCAGGTCACGGACCCTCTTGAAATTCCGAAAGAAGCACTTGTGTAGGTCCTAGCACAGAGGGCAGATCGAGTTACAAAGTATAGATCTGGTGAGGTGCGCAGTGGGAGTTTAAAGGCACAGGAGTAGCTGGGGGAAGCGCTAGAAGCGATAGTAGGAGGAGTTAGAGCAGCAGGTAGAAGGCTAGAGCAAGGTAGCCAGTAAACAGCAAAGGAGGATTAATGTGGTGGAGAGGAAGGTAGTAAATAGTGAAGAGATTGAAAGTGAGAATGTGGTGGAAAGCAAGGAATTTGTGAGGAGGTGCAACTGAGGTGGTTGGAAGGAGAGGAAGGAGGAATAAATACAGTGGAGATTCAAGGTGATATTTGCAAAGGAGTGAACAAAGGGAAATTGGAAGTCACATCAAGGGAGGGGAGGAAAACTGTTCACAAGGAGGTTGGTGGCGACAACTGAGAAGTGGTCTATGTAAGAGAAAGTTGGTAGAAGAGGTCTGGAGCAGATTAGTTGAAAGGAGGTTGGAGCAGAATGCCAGACTGAGGTGACATAATCAAACACCAGAAAGAATGAACACATGCACACCAAAGTTCTTAAGGAATAAACCTGTTTGTTGGTTTTTAGGGTTGGTATGAGGTGCTGAGGAGTGTAACAACCCTGACACTAGAATGTGGGTTTGGAAAAACTGGAAGAGGGAGGGTATCCACAAGTTGTGGACCTCTCACGTCCCCTGCGCACTCAAGGTTACTGTCCGTAGACAGTCAATATATTTGGTTCTTTAGATGCAATTATTTACAATCATGTAGGTCCATAGATATATGGAAAAGTTCTTATAGTTCATTCAATAGTCAATACCTCAACTAGTGAGTTGGAAATAATTAAATAATTAGTGTCACTCTAGGTTCTTATAGAAAGATATATATACACATTTGTTTATTCACAAATATTGTTGGTGAGGTTTAACATGCATACAGTTCACAACTAACGTCGCTGCATGGTGTACAATTGTGCAGAACATTCAGCAGTCTGTGTAATTTCTTACACGTGATAATACATAAAAACTCAACACATTTCGGGAAAACTCCCTTCTTCTGGAGTAAGTGTTAAAGAATGTAAAAGTCTATTTCTGACCATAGCTTTTCTTCAATTTCTAAACTTCAAGGACGATGTTTCTGGATATCTCACATTGGTGCCCCAAGGTTGTGTGTATGGGTCTAAGTGGCAGAAAGTGAAATCATTCAAGTCTTCTGTGGCCCAAATTGGTAAGTACGTACCCTTAATTCTAGGGCTGAAGGGGGCATTGGATGCCGTTGCTTGATTCACAATGATGACTGTAGTTCAAGTAATGGCCATACCCTGCCGTAATGGGAGTGGCTGAGGCTTCAAGGAAAGTAGGTGGGATTCGTGTCCTCCCTGGGTTGGCCCCAATGTGGGTCAGATCTCCTTTTGAAGGTCTTAGAGGATGTGAAACAAGAGATCCTGCTCCTGTGTCCATAAAGGATGGGCTGCCTAATCGCTAGGAATGACGGGTATGAGTGGGGGAGGGGTGGCGGTACAAGCACGTGGCAGACTAATGTGATTAAGAGATAGACAAGTACAGGATATTGTGGACTGGTGGCAAGGACCTCAAGACAGCGATATAATGAAGGACCCCTGACCCAACCTGTAAGGAAGTTCAGGTGGCCAACCTCCATGTGGAAACTCTGGGGAATCATTTCAGCAATGCCCTGCCCCAGCTGCTGCCTCAGTCCAGGTCCAATGGGCAGGTGTACTTGGGAACCCTGATCCAGAAGAAGGGGCCTCAAAGAAATATAGGACCAATAGACAGAAGAGCCAAGAGGGATGTCTGGGGATATTTGCCCCCCTCCTCCAAAGCCACTGTGTGACAGGGAAGGGGGAATATTCCTCCTGGAAGGGTGCCCTGGGATTGTAGAGTCCAAAACCTTGAGACTTCTGTTTAAACCAAATGACAATATAGTTGAACCGAAGGAGAAGTCATCCAGTACAGTGTTGGGGAGGACACTCAAACTCACCTGACAAAGAAAATATAAATCATTTGTAACACTAGTACATTTCTGCTCACATAACTAGCCCATACATACCAAGTCAACCACTTGTGCTAGTGCAATCTGGAGAATATTTAAGGCTGGATTCCTCACGAAACAATCACAATCAAAATTATACATGTCCTGATCCAGCTTCTGGACTGTTCAATGACTAGGTGTCATAATGAATTACCAGTGGCAACACTCCTGGCCAGCCTACCTAGGTTTATCCAACCACCCACAAAATACTATCCTCCACTTATCACCTTGTTTCTAGCATGGTGCCACCAAAAACACATGTCCCTCCTTACTCTCTCCAATTGGCTTGCACTTTAAATCCACAACAGCTTTACGGTTTGTTGAAGAATGTACCAAGCACCCAGCCTGGGCCAACCAACAAACCTCTGCGACTATCCCTTAATCGTGGGCAGCATCTGCTGTACAAACAGCCCATTTCTTCGGCTTCTGATCATGCACAAACACATAAATAAAGACTTTCAAGCAAGCCTTACAAATCTGTCATTTCCTGCCTTGTGATTTTCAAACATTACCAAATGAGATGTCTGTTTTTTAAACTCTAGTGAATGCACTGAAAGAGCCCCAAGACTTGCTGCGGGATCAAACAATGAAAGAATTACTACACACAAGTACCAAGTAATACACCTGCATGCTCAACGTATATACACAATTCTATTGTTCTATATCCAACTATTGTGTAGAACACTGACTCCTTAACTGGATTGGTCCACAAACAAAAACATGACACCTTGCTCCCATCCATAATGGTACCATTACTTGATCCCATCTATAAAATGGTACACAACTCAAAACGTGAGTTAAAATATCAGCACTCATGCACAATTACCCGAATTTCAGGTGTGCAGGGAAGGGGGTTCTTTCTTTTTTTGTGGGCATCAGGGGCCCTCAGAGGCACAGTAACTGGGTCTTGCGGAAGGGGGATTAAGAGACTCGCAAAAAGGAATAGGTTCTGGTGAGCATATTCAAATCAAAGGGAGAAAAACAAAATCCCTTCTTGGCCTCGGTCTGTGGACAAACGGAGGTAAAGGCAGTTTGAGACAATTCCCAAACAGCATACAGAAATGAGCAAGGGAACTCTGCAAAGATAGTTACGCCACAAAGTGTCACAGGTCATTTCAACCCAGTCTGATCCTGCAGTAGCTTCAAAAGTCAATTTAAACGGACTGGAAATAGAGGAATTCTAATGGACTACATACAGTGACAATATTTGCAGCATGTTGTACAGCATTATTGTATCACAAATGCCCCGATGGATATCCAAGCAACCAAGGTTTACTTGGTCCCTACAGACTGAAGACTTTACTTGATCATTTTAATTGTCACTCTGGAATTGTTCACATTTAAATGCATTACCACAAATGAGACATACATCACTGTCAGTCTGCATAGGTCATGTTGAAGGACTTACCACTTGATCATACTCCCAAAGCTGATTCCCTTTGAGGTGGTGGCACTTCAGCATCGTAACTGGACCGTTTAGTTTAGAGACATCCAAGCACAAATCATCTGTTCGAATTTCCTTGTTGGCAGTATATGAGAAAACCTTGAAAACAAAAACTAGTTAATGCAGCGCAAAAAAAATGCAGTGTATTACAAAGTTGGCAATATAAGAGTTTCAGCAAAGGGCAAATACAGTAAAGCTCGGTGCGAAAGACATTTCATATAATCATGCCAGACAATAAGTGTTGTTCGTCACTTCTTTTGATTACATTTTCTTTGAGTGATAAGAATGAAAACTATACATTTTCCTACATCTTGTGAGTTAAGTCAGTATGTTTTTATTTTCCTGACATTTCGGACTCTTCCCCTTTCCTGCTCTTCTTGGCTTGGTTTCCGTTTGACCCCACAGACCACGGTCTGGCTGCCACCATGAGTGGTTTGCAATTTGCCTCAACACAGGCAAGGACTGATGCTTTAAGACCACGATGGCACAGTATAAAAGACTTGTAACATAACATGTGCATCTAACTCGAATAACTGCTACCCTATCCCTTTTTTGGTTACTTCTTCTAGGCCTGCAATTGGTCATGCTGTTATCGATGCAGGGGTAAAACTACTGTATCAAAGACTCAATATTTTGTATGAAAAAACTCTCCATCAAGGACCACATTGACACCCTGGCTCCTGCTCTGGCTGACTTCTGCAACCACTACTTCTCCACTGGTGTCTTCCCTTCCCCCCTGAAGCACTCCCTTGTGCACCCTCTTCTTAAGAAACCCTCTGCCGACCAGTCCTGCCCGGCTAACTTTCGCCCAATCTCCATCACTCCTTTCCTGGGCAAATTCCTTGAAAAGCTGGCCATCTCCCAGCTTAATCTTCACACAGTCTGTTGGTTGTCCCCATGACCATCAGCCTGGCTTCAGAGCTGCCAGAAGCACGGAAACTGCTCTCATGAAAATCGGTGAAGACCTGCTCTCCAACCTTGATTCCAACACTCCCTGTTTCCTCATCTTACTTGATCTCTCTTCTGCCTTTGACACGGTCAATCATGCCATCCTGCTCAAACGTCTCAGTGATAACCTGGGTATCACTGATCAGGCCCTGGCTTGGCTGACTTCTTTCTTCTCTGATCGACTCTCCCAGGTCCAACGTGGGTCCTTCCTCTCCTCTATATCTACTTGTGGTGTTCCCCACGGGTCTAACCTCTCTCCCTGGCTGTTCCACCAATACCTTGCACTTCTCGCCCACCGCATTGCCGCTCTCTGCCCCAACTTTCAGTGTTATGCGGATGACACTCAGCTCATTTTCAGGCTACCTTCAGCAACCTCTTCTCCCCCCCATCTCTGACTGTTATCCAGGAGTGGTTCCACCAATAATCTCTGCCTTAATGCCAGTAAGACTCAGATTCTCCTCATGGGCACACCCACTCCCTCCTTTCCTGTTACTCTCTGGCCGGCCTCTCTTGGCCCTCTTCCTTCTCCCACCTGCGAGGCTAAAAATCTCAGGGTCATCTTCGACTCCACTCTCTCCTCACATCTCGGTCGTCTGTAAGAAGTCACACTACCAGCTGCACTTCCTTTCCTCTCCTTCCCCCCAGAAGCTCACTGTCTACAGAGCTCTGGTTCTCTCTAGGCTGGGCTACTGCAACAGTCTCTTTCTAAATCTGCCTGCTTCTTCTCTCCGACCCCTGCAACTCATCCAGAACAGGACTGCAAGACTTATCCTTGGCCTCAAGCCCCGGGATCGTATCTCTCCAGGACTGAAACCTCTGCACTGGCTCACAGTGGCTGCGAGGATTAAGTTAAAAACCCTCTGCATTGTCCACAAGGCCTTCTGGGGGCTGGGGCCTCAATACCTTCAACTCTCTTCCAAAATATCTTCCTTCAAGCTCTTTGTTCATCCGCCTCCAACTCCCTCAGGGTCAGTCGCTTCTCCAAGCAAAGAGTTGTTGGTAGATCTCTTTCTTCGGCTGGGGCCTCCCTCTAGAACAGCCTCCCTGAAATTTCAGGAGAACCATCTCCGGTTCCGGAAGCAACGCAAAACCTTCCTCTTGGCTTCTGCTTTCTCTACTCCTCTCGCCTGCTGAACACCTGGCTGAAACTGCACTGGATACTTGGGCACCCTCTGATCACGGGCCCAGGTCCCCTCTCCCACCAGTTGCACGCCTGCACTACCTCCTAGGCTTCCCTCGCACCGGGGGACTGTTTTCTGTATCCCTACAGTCCCCTACCAGCACCTGACACCAGCTGCCTGCACTTACCCTTGCACTTGCCACCAGATGGCTGCATTTTTATTTATTGCTTTTATTTATTCTATTTTAGTTTTTACTGTTGATCCCATGTACTGTACTGTGCCCTCCCCCTTACTGCTTCCCCCTTCCCCTGCATCTCATTGACACCTGGCCTCGTAAGATCGTTGTCTCCGTCTTCCCTCTGTTTCCCCCTCCTTTGCGTTGTCGAGCCTTGAAAAACACGTGTAGGCACGTTATAAATGCCATATCATACACATATCAGTAGCTCGGTTTCAGAGCCCATTTCAATTTAATCAATTGAAATAGAGGCACATTTCTATTTGTAAATCACAATGTATGCATCTCAGTTTTTCTTTAAATGTCTGGATGCAGAGTACATATCATCCAGCTTTTGGCGAAGATCATACCTTGAAGGAGGGTCTGACGATCAGAACACTGATAGCCAACTATGTACTAACACTCAATTCAATTGGAAAACAAAAATTAACAATTTGGAAACTAACAGTTATGGTCAGGTCAGGTCCATCGTACTGGAGCATCATGATGGAAAACGTGTTTTCTTGTATGCATGTGCACCATGAGGTACTTGAGGCAGAGCCCAAGAACTGCGTTTAGCTGGTATTAGTCGAATGTTGATACAACAATAGATTTAATGAGTGAAAAAGCAACACATAAGAAAACCTATGGGCTTACCGAGGTGGTCATATCTGGCTGTACAATATAGTTGTTCATAACAGGTGTTTTTTCCTCCCTTGGGCAAAGCAGGTAAGTGGGATAGACAGGTACTCAATACAGTTGTTCCACTTACAGTACAAATTAAATGCATATGAAATTGAAACCGATATATATCTGTAAAGCATTTGTGTCAAAGTCAAACAACATGGAACAAAAGTTGTGGATAACTGCTTCCAAATGAGTCACATTGTGCAGATGGTAGATTAAGAAATGTAATTACATGGCAATTAAAGTAGTTACCAATAATGAAAACAATTTGCAGTATACGAAAAATGTGTGCTGTATTTTCAACCGTCACAGAGCAACAATGGGTACAGCGGTAGAACTATGTTTTACGTTGTGATCAATAATACGGGTAAGGAGATTTTGTTACGTAGATTTCATTGATTAGCCAGGCAGAGAACCACTCTTTCTTCCATCAAACTCTTGAATCCATGTTTCCACAGACTTCCCTCTCTAAAATGTTTCTCATATTCTCTAACCAGGACACAAGTTTCAAAATCTTTAGTCTCTGATATTATAATTTCTCAAAATGAGCAACAGCATGCATAACTTAGACTTACTGGTGGCATTAGCCAACACGACAAATAATTTATTCTTGGGTTCAAGACTCAAAGCCATGCACATGCCATAAACACAGATAAAACACGTCTTCACAGTAAAAAATAAAAAGATGCCAATAAAATTGCATGTACAACAAAAAAAACAATCTCATTAATACATTAAGTGATCTATCCCTTGCAATAATACAAAAATACAGTAACTATTCTCCGTCTTATCTGCCTTTCATTAAGTGTAATGTACATAATCAACCAAGTGAGTGAATTAGTCCATATCTCTTGCTCTCTTATTCAACGCCCTACTTACGACTTCTGATGGCATAAAAAAAACCCTGGTTCTGTGATGTGGACTTACACATTTTCTAATTTTTAGTCATTGTCTTACTGCCACTGGGGGTTTCAGGACATGCAGTAGCCATTGTTTTCTTATGGAAAATAAAGGGGTCATAAAAGCAGAAGTGGGTTTCATTCTCCTTCACAGAGGTGCAATAGACGCAACTGAGTTCCCTTCTCATCTTTTGGTGAAGTTGACGAAAGGCAAATTATTTACATGAAATTTTAGGTTAATTTAATTTTCTACCAAAACGCTCAATAACATTCAAATATTCCTCTAGACTGCGGCAACATTGTACCACGGTCAAGAAATCCCCTGCTGAAGAATAAATCGAAACTCCTTCGTATGCAGTGATTTCATCTGAGCCTTTGAGTCTCAGCCAATAAATTACTTGTTTGAAACCCAGCCTCATATTTCAACGCCATCTCTGAACAAATCAGACTATTTGGAAAACTTTGCAGTAGGGATAACAAATATTTAAGGAAGAAGTACGCTGCCACTGCTTACTGACTAATTTTAAGTGACCCGAGAGCTCAGCAGCGCACAGAACAGCTGACCACACTTGCACTCTATATACCTTGGTAAGTAGGAGAACCCCAAGTCCCCCTGACATTTTTTGGCAAAGGACAAGGTATTTGCCTGCTTGCCTTGTGTGTTTAAGCTCACGTTTGAATATGTGGGGGTGGAGGGGAAATGATTTCTATAGACCCTCACTCCCAGACTATCAAAATGTTCGAGGAGGGCTACTAATATTCTATGACAAGACCGGAGGCGAGCATTATGCTTAATCTTTTATTGCCATTTCCCATAGCAGCAAAGAAAGAGATCCCTGCTATGGGAAGTGGCAATAAAAGAGTTAAGCATAATGTCTTTAATAGAATCAAGACTACCCACGCTAGTCGCCTTAGTAGTCTCCATTCTCCCACCAAGCTCAAGATGAATTCAATCACTTAGCTGGATGAGACACCTATGAAGCAGTCTTGTATTAATATCCAGGTCCTTCATTGCAGATTTGCTGAGAAGTACAAAGCTGCTTTCGAAGACCAACAGGGGTTAGAGATACTTGCACAGCATTGTCCGCAAAGAACAAGATACCTACCACTTCACCATTCAATATGGGTGTATCGACATTCAACTTAAATATTTCAACAGCCAGGTCATTTCTGTAAAGTGAAAGAAAACAAAGGGTGGGTGGGGGCGAGATGCAGCGTTGGTGTATTCGTACTTCTACATCCAACAATCAAGAAGTGAGTACCCCTATTCGTATGCAGTGTTCTATCACAGCATGGGAAACAAGGGTATTGCCTGCCTATGCTCCATGTTCCCAAACTGTATATGGCCGTCACCCATCTCCCCCCCCCCCTTCTGACTTGCTGGGCACCTATGCAACTTGCTCCTGCACCTATGCCCTACCATCTTCACTGCTTAGGATGCTGCATTTTTCCTTGTCCCATTGCATCACCAGTTCAGGCCGCTGCAGTTGGCCTTTGAGCTTTTAACATTGAGTGTGAGAGTTGAGGCACATGCATGAGAGAATATATACAGTTGGAAGTAAACTGGAAGTCCACTTTTACTTTTCTTTTTCCATCGGCTCCATTGGTGCTAAAAGGCATGGCTTTAGGGCCAAACCACACAGTCAGGTATTTCCTGTGTTTGAGATGGATTGGCACATGGAAATAAGCATCCTGGAGGTCCAGAGATACCAGCCAGTCCTGGATCTGGAGGGCCTGAAGGATCTGAGAGAGAGTTACCATCTTGAACTTGTCCTTCCTGAGGAACTTGTTAAATTCTCGTAAGTCCAAGATAGGTCTCAGTCCTCCGTCTTTCTTCGAGATGAGAAAGTAGGGGGAGTACCAGCCTTTGTTCCTCTCCGCTACAGGTACCGGTTCTATGGCACCTTTCTCTAGCAGGTCTACAATTTCCTGCAGGAGGAGCGGATCTGGAACTTTCAGAGAGCTGTTCCCCGGTAGATGACTGAAGGATGCGTAGAAAAGGCAGGCAGTAACCTTGGGCAACTGTCTCCAATGCCCAAGCATCTGACGTAATAGCCTGCCATTCCGTCAGATGTTGAGTCAACCCGCCCCCTACTGGTGTCTTGTGAGGAGTCCCCTCAGAGCGGTTTGGAGGCGGCTGATGCAGATGCCGAGGGTAAAGAGGTACCTGCTGCTGCTGCAGCTTTTGTATTTTTAACCATTCCACCTCTGGTGAATTTTTTCTGACCCCTTTGAACTGGCTGTCCTCTGCTTCTTCCGAACACGGAATAGAAGCAAAAGGACTTACCTCTCCAAGAGGTTCCTGAGGGGCGATACGGTGTCTGACGGATTGCAGCTCCCAGGGATTTTGCTGCTGCCTTTGATGTTTGAAGCTTTTCTAAACTGTCATCCGCCTTCTTACCAAACAAAGAAGAGCCGTCAAAGGGCATATTCAAGAGTCTGCTTTGCACATCTGGAGCAAAACCAGACTTTCGCAACCAAGCAAATCTCTGGGTTGTTGTACTTGCCGCCATGGCCCTGCTGATGCTGTCAGCAGAAACGATGCCAGTCTGAAGGGATTCGCACATTGCGTCCTTACCATCCTTAATGATGTTGAAAAACGCTTCCCTTTCTTCTCCCTCCGGGAGGCAGTCAGCCGCTGATGAAGCACACTCCCAAAGTGTGTGGCTGAACCTTGCGAGTGTACAAGTAGCATTGATGGATTTCAACGCCATGCTACATGCAGAAAATACTTTTTTGGCCATAGAATCATATCTCTTGTCATCCCTGTCCTGTGGAACAGTAGGGTAAGCTGATTTACTACCTGATGAAGTTGCTGCTTGAACAACCAGACTCTCTGGAGTTGGGCGTTTGGATAAATATTCAGGGTCAGCAGTAGACGCCCTATACTTGGCTGATGATCTTTTGTTAACTGCCGGGATAACCTCAGGGGTTTCCCAGTTTGCCAATATTTTCCTTTGTAATGCCACATGAAATGGCACCACAGGATCCTCCTGTGGACCTTTAACCAAAATGTCTGAGGTCGTCTTACTGAAAAGCAGGTAAAGGTGTAGACCACCCCATAAACTCTATTATCCTTGCCATCAAGGTTCTATAAAGGGTTTCAGCATGTTCCCCTAGGTCTGGTTTTGCAAATTCCACTTCTGTGGAAGTGTCCAACCCACTTGCTTCATGTAAGGATTCATGGAGGTCCTTAAACCTACCTTCCTCAGAGGTAAATTCCTCTGGTACAGGAGTTGCAGATCCCTGCAACTCAAAAGGTCTCT
Organism: Ambystoma mexicanum; assembly: GCF_040938575.1. Lineage (NCBI taxonomy): Eukaryota > Metazoa > Chordata > Amphibia > Caudata > Ambystomatidae > Ambystoma > Ambystoma mexicanum. The sequence goes on from NC_090933.1 coordinate 74,057,975, forward strand.
CCTGATCCGAATTCTCCCCTTCCTCATAAATAGATGCTAAGGCTCTGGAATGATCAGACGTCGTCGACGCGGACGTTAAAGGCTTCAAAGCCATCGTAAAAGGCATTGAGAAGGTTGGTAGAGGCCTCGAGGAACTCGAGAGTATCGGAATTCTACTCGAGGTTGTCGACGACATTCTCGTGATCGAGGCTCTGGGTATGGCCACTGGCTGTGAGGTGGGCGTGGGTTTGTCCTTTCTCGGCGTCGAAGACGGTGTCAAATCGACTGACCTGTGCATCGAAGAAGCCTTCGATAATGGCGTCGAAGACGCCGATCTATGCGTCGAAGGGATCTTGCCTTTACTCAAGGGTTTGTGACGCTCTCGAGTAGCTTCTTTCGCCGGGTGCTGAGACTCGCAGCGTTTTGATTTTTCGGGTCTTTCACCCAGGGTATCACCCTCAGAAGTCTTCGAGGGGGTCGAGGCCGCTTTCTAGAAGACGCTAAGCATCTTTTATCTGAATTCCTCCCACTCAGCCTGAGAGCTATGTTTTGTGGGGCAGGAGACCCTTTTCGGGGAAACTGAAGACGAGGAAGGGGATCTTCGACGTCTCTTTTTTGAATGCTTAGATCTCGAAGAGTGATGGGAACTGCTTCGAGATCTAGAATGAGAATGTCTTGTGATGGTGAGGAGAAAAATGTCTTGACTCCGCCGAGGAAACTTTTGAAGAAGTTTTAACTGCCTTACCTCTCTCGAGCTTCCCCTTACGCTCCTTCAAGGCTTTCGCCGTCATGGACATGCAGTCCTCGCACTCCGAACAATGGTGCTCGCCTCCCAGGCACCACAAACACATCCTGTGAGGATCCATCAACGACATTTTCTTTCCACAGTTTCGAAAATTTTTTAAGCCGGACCGTGGAGTCGTCGGTTCGGAAGAGGAAGCCATAGAGTACGAGTCGGTATTCACGAGGAATAATCAAGCATATTTGACTGAAGAACTGAGCAACGATATTCCAAGGCCCCACGAAGCGCGGAAATACAGAACTGAGCAACGGACACTGCGCGTGGCTATTTATGGGCATGGTGACGTCGGCACCGATACGGTGGCTGTCGAGGGACACCAATTCGACGGATGTCGATGCGCAGCGCCCTCTGCTGAAAAATGTTTCCGAGGCCAGCAAGCTGGAGACGAATTATCAAAGATAAGGAATACGTCAGTGGACACAATCCCTTCGAAAAGGTGATTTAAAGACTAAAGTATTGTTACAACAAATTGTTAGAGGCCCCAGAGGGGGTAGTTCGCAGATTAGAGGTCAGTATGTTCCACAAGGGAATGTGCCCTTGGGTCCTGTGAACATTAACCAGTGTGCCTATTGTCACCAGGAGGGTCAGTGGCGTGCACAATGCCCCGTCCTTGGACAGAGGTCGAATAACACATTTGGAAATATGGGTAGACGATCCAGAGGTCGCACGGGTGTAGGGGGCCCTGGTAGAGGTCAGTTTTCACAGGATCCCCAGCAACCTTTTTCACAGGACAATCAGACTTAGAGTGTGTATACTAGAAACATGTTTGATCATCCTTCTGCTGCATATCTATCTGAAGAGCTTCCTTTTGATGATATTTTGTTTCTCTAGGATTGCCCGAAGCAGGGTTTGGAACCTACACCTATTCCCGTTAATCAGAAAGGTCCCTACGATGAAATGGTAGTGGGAAATAGGAAACATCAGTTTTTGATAAACACTGGAGCACGGAAGTGTTCCATTGATCATTCTCGGGTTCCAAACATTTCACTGCCAGGGCAAACCAACGTTTCTGTAGGGTTTTCTGGCACACCAGTTGTCTGTCCGGTTTCTTCGCCGGTACCTATCTCTTTGGGTCCCTTTACAGACCACTGTCCATTTCTTTTGACTTCGAATTGTGGAGAGAATTTGTTGGGGTTAAATCTGTTGAAGGAATTAAATGAGGCAATTCATTTTTCTTCTGATGGAGTGCGTTTGACGATTTCACCGCAGCAACTTTCTGTCTCTCAATTCTTGACTAGACCTTTGCCGCCTTAATTCAGTAATGTACCAGAGTGTTTGTGGGCAGTTGACGACAATGATGTCGGTGTTTTGCAGATTGAGCCTGTTAAAATAGTTTTGAAACATGGAATTAAGCTGCCGCGGATTCCACAGTATAAGATTTCAGTTGAGGGTGAGCAAGCCTTGAAATGCATGGTTTCCGATTTTGTGCATCGTGGGGTGATTGAGGAAATTGCAGGTAGCTTGTGCAATAGTCCGATTTTACCCGTGTACAAGAAAGGCGATAATGCAATTCCATTCAGTTTCATAATTGATTTGTGTGCCATTAATAAAGTCGTCGCTCTGCAATTTCCAATTGTGCCCGATGTGACGACAATATTAAGTATGATTCCAGCTACAGCTACTTACTTTAGTGTTGTGGACCTGAAGAATGCTTTCTTCAGTATTCCTATACACAAGGACAGTAGATACTTGTTCGCGTTCACCTTAGGGGGACGCTCGTTCACATTTACTCGTGCACCTCAAGGCTACACTGAGAGTCCTAGTATTTATAGTAGGGCTTTGAAAGAACAGCTTGATACCCTTGAATTGCCCCCTACTTGTACATTGCTTCAGTATGTTGATGATTTGCTTTTGGATGCTGACTCCGAGAGCTCTTGTAAAGAGGGCACTGTGTTGTTGCTTATTCATCTAGCTAAACATGGTCACAAAGCTTTGCTTAAAAAGTTTCAATATTGTTGCCAGGAGGTCGCCTATTTAGGCTATTTCCTGTCAAAGGAGGGAAGAAGATGGACACTTGAAAGGATAAAATTAATTTCCGACATGTCTGTCCCAAATACACAGAAGGAAGTAAGACCCTTGATGGGTATGGCTTCTTCCTGTAGGTTATGGATCCCAAACCTCTCACTAGTGATAAAACCGATGTTGGCTTTGACAAAGGAGGGCATTTCTTCTCCATTGCCATGGAACACGGAACACCAACAATCATATGAGTTGCTCAAAACTGCATTATGCTCGGCACCAGTTTTGGGCACACCAAATTACGAAAAAGCCTTTGTGTTGTTTGTGCATGAATGTGATGGATGTGCTTTGGCTGTATTAACGCAGGAACATGGAGGGAAGAATAGGCCATGCGGTTACTTTTCTTCCGCCCTTGATCCTGTAGCATGCGCTTTGCCAATATGTTTGCGAGCTGTCGCTGCTGCGTCTGTAAAGCAGAGTGAGGGAATGGTCCTAGGCCATGATCTAACCCTGATGGTGCCTCACTCTGTAGATGTTCTACTGAACAGAACCCAAACGCAACACCTCACTTCCGCACGGTTGACGAGATTTGAATTGATCTTGTTTGCTCCTCACATTCAAATTAAGAGGTGGTGTGTTCTTAATCCGGCTGAACTCCTACCTTTCCCGCAAGGTACTGCTTGCAGTGACGAAGAGTCACACGATTGTCTGTATGCTACCGAATAAGAAACCAAGGGTAGAATTGATCTAAAGGACACTCCTTTGGATAATGCACAAGGTGAGCTGTTTTGTGATGGCTCCTGCTTCAAACTTCCAGATGGTACATCCACAGCTGCTTATGCAATCACCACATTGAGCACGGTTGTGGAGACCAAGAGAATCACGCATAACTCTGCGCAGGCCGCAGAGATTATAGCATTGACCCGAGCTTGTGAACTTTCCAAAGGGCTTACAGAAAATATATATACTGATAGTCAGTATGCCTTTGGAGTGGTTCACGACTTGTCAGAAAGAGGGATTTTAACTTCGCATGGCACCAAGATTCAACATGGCTCCCTAATAGTACAACTGCTCTTAGCGCTTGCACTCCCTACTCAGTTAGCAGTCGTAAAATGTGCAGCACATCGAAAGGTTATAGATGATATAAGAAAGGGGAATGCTTTCGCTGATCATATAGCTAGACAAACTGCCACTGATCTCTTCACGGAGATGTATGTTTCCAGGGAGACTGTAGATGCCTATGCAATGGATGAGGGCGTTGGGTCTGTATGGGATATCCAAGCTGATGCCACAGGAGAGGAATATAAAAGGTGGGCTGAAGGCTTGGGAAAACTCGACGATGATGGGTGTTGGGTGGACATGGTTGAAGGGAAATGGCTACTTCCTGACGCTTACGTGATGATGATGGTCACCATGGCACACGGTCCTACGCATGTGTGTGCCCAGCAGATAACGAAAATGTTAGAGAAAGTTTGGGTAAATGACAAAATTTCAAAAATTGCACAGCGCTATGTCCGGGATTGCATGATTTGCCTACAACATAATGTGGGAAAGGGGACATCAACTCCAAGGGGAAGTTTTGGGCCACCTTCTGTTCCCTTTGAAGTCCTCCACTTTGATTTTATTGAAATGGAACGATGCAACAATCTAAAGTATGGCCTCGTGGTCATTTGTGCTTTCAGTAAGTGGGTCGAGGCTTTCCCTGTCAAAGATGGTACAGCCATGACCACTGAGAAAACCATGTTAAAGGAGTACTTCCCGCGGTTCGGGCTGCCTAGAGTCATCTGGTCAGACAATGGTCCACATGGTGTTGCTGCTGTAATTCTGCAGATATGCACGGCATTACAAATTGACAAACGGTTCCATTCGGCCAGACACACTAGTTGAGACACACAATGGTATCATCAAGAACAAGCTCGCTAAAACGTGTGCCGGCACCAAATTAAAGTAGCCGGACGCCTTACCGATCGTGTTATTATCCATGCGTACAACCCCTCAAACTAAGACTGGGCTCTCTCCATTTGAGGTGGTAATGGGGAGACCCTGCCAATATCTGGAACCTTCCAAAATGTCGTGCACTAAGAAATGTTGAAAAGTATTACTTTCAGACTATTGTAGCCAGTTGACTAAAAACCTGTATTTCATTTATCACCAGGTATGTGAAGCTTTACCTGTGCGATACGAGGGCCCGGGCCACAGCATACGGCCAGAGGAGTGGGTGCTTGTGAAGTCCTTCGAGCGCTCCTCCTGCCTTGCACCTCGGTAGCGGTGCGCGTCGCAGGCCGGAAGCATTGGATCCACGCGTCACGTCAAGAAACTTCCTCACCCAGTGCCACACGTTACAGAAGAAACGGAACCCCTCGCTAACGCTGCAACCAACGATCCCAAAGCAGTAGAAAGCGCAGAGTGTGTGTCGGAGAATCTCTCTGAGCCTGTGAGGCTTGGAAAGCCGCCATTTTGTCTCCACACTCTCCAAAAGTTTTGCATCCGGAAACTGCTGTCCCAAATTCGGCATCTGCACTTGTCTCTGATACGTTGCTGCCAACGGGACGTGACACATTGTTTCCGGATCAATCAGTACCAGGAACAGCAAGGTACAATCTGCGTCCAAGAAAATAGACATACAGCACGGTTCAGCTGTGCATTCAGAGAAGGAAAAGAGTCATCGAGGGCTTGCTTTTTGCCCAAATTTGAGAAAAGGGGATTCTGTTAGCTAGGGTTGTGGAAGGACTAAGAAGTCGCGCGACCGGGGGGTCGCCAGCAACAAACATTGGGGTTTCCATCCGAAGACTACAATGCCTGCTACCGCCACCGCTCGTATTGGACTTGTAAATGATCGGGTGACCAGCCGGGACAAAGAACAGAATGCCCGGGCCCCGAAAACGTATTGCTGTGTTTTTATGATAATATTTGGTTTTATAATAGTCACTGTCTTAGGCCTATGGCACTTTGAGGAAACTTATCCTTTAGAGTCTTTGCTGCCGACTGAAAATGTACCCACTGTTCCTACACCTTTTGTACATTTGCATACTTTGTCTCCTAGCGATTTCCAGCATAGACAAAAATATCATAATACTTTGCTACTTATCATGAACGATACACATGCCATCTTTAACAGGTCCAACTGTTGGGTCTGCTCACATTTACCGCAACATGGGGATAAGGGGCTAGGTTGGTATATTCACCCTTTACCTTTGACAACTGCTTGTTATGCTTCTCTCAGAGCACTGTTCTTTGGCCGTTGGAACGATAGCATCTCGGGGAACTTTGATGGCACTAATTTGAATAGTTTTGAGAAACGTGTTCCGACTCCCCTGGGATGCTTGCTTTTCGCAAATAGGAGTAAGCTCAACATTACTTCTATTAGGCCTTCTGATAGATTGTCTCGTCCTTTCCAGTCTTTGATTTCCTTTAAAATGGCTCCGATAGGCAATAAGGACACCATGCCTCCTTCCTACACTGTTAACCATAGCCCCAATTCAGTTTCTTTCTGCATACAGAGGAATGGCACTCGGTCAATGGGGGATTTTAAAGGTTGTGCCAACGTTGCAAATTTGACTGGGGAAGACAGACCTTTGTATGTAGGCAAACCTGTCTATTTCGTTTGCGGTAATGTAGCATTTCCATGGTTACCCAGGGATTGGCAGGGAACTTGTTATCTAGGAATCCTATTAGCTGGGGTGTCCATAGCAAGTACTGTAGAAGTTTCAAAGGCATCGTCCACGGCAGGACGAGAATGGTGACACTCCGGCACAGGTTTTGGGAGATGTAGCGAAATCTTTCCTTCCATTCTTTGGGCAGATAGCGAATTCCGAAGACATCAGGAGACTAGCGAGAGTACTGGCGAGAACCATCAACCGGACCACAGATATACTCTGTAACATGACATTAGAGCTGAAAGTGATCAGATTAGTAGCACTTCAGAACCGAATGGCATTAGATGTCGTCTGGCTGAATGTGGTGGAGTATGTAAATTAGTGGGGTCCACTTGCTGTGTTTTCGTACCAGATTCCTCCCCAACCATCTTCAAGGCAATACAGAATTTGCATGTCCTTAGTTCAGAAGTGCATGTTCCCAAAGGAAACTGGGATTTTAGCGCTTGGTTCTGGGACTTGTTGCGATTTTGGGGTTGGAAGGCGTTTTCAGTCTTGCTGATCATTTTGGGAGTTCTGTTGTTCCTTTGTTGTTGTATCCAATGTCTACCTAGTATATGTTCGATGCTAGGGGGATGCTGCGCTCAGGTGATAGGTGCGATAGGACATAAAGTGTATTCCCCGGATAAAACTTCCAAAGAATATGTACTGAAAGAGATTTTAATAAACGATCTGATGGCAATAGATATTTCCGACAGCGATTCAGGGTGTATGGGCGATGATGCATGGAGTTATTTGCAAGGAGATCAGAAGTAGTTTAGCACTTGGCAGAGGCCAAAAGGAGGGTTTGTCAAACTGTAAATTATATCGTGCCTTCTATTGCTATGAATATATGTATATTGGCCTACGCCAAGCTGCTAACAAGCTACTTGTGAAGAAACTCGTGTTGCAAGGTCCTGACCCTAGAATCAATGTAAACCGCCATTTTAGGTTCTCTCTCCCTGTAAAGTCACCCTGAGTTAAAATGGTGGACGATGTCATTCAGAACAGAACACAGCCGTCATGACCCCTGTGTACAGCTAATATGTAACTTGCCTGCAGGCCACTTGTTAGGGTCATGAACTGAGACCTTGTCCTTTGCTGACCTGTGTGTAATGGATTACCTGTGTCAACAAAACTGATCTATGAACATATATTAACTGCAATGTTGTTTGAATAACTGAATGGTAACGCCTGTTTAACTACATTGTATAAACTATGTCCTAAGGCTTAAAGTTAAACCTAGAGACTACACTGTTGCCATTTTGACTTGTTGATGTGTAAACCAAAGATGAACTAGATACATATAGATTAACAAATTAGAAGCGAACCTGGCACGAACCCTAGATCAGTAATGTATTTATGGAATAGTTAACCCGCAGTAGGGCTGGACAGAAGGCTGAAAATTGTATAAAAGCCTGACTGTTTCAATGAATATTCCCACTCACTGAGCACACCGAACCACGCTGGAGTTCGCTGTGTTGTACTGAGGGCCGATAGCTATCTGATTTGTCTGACTTTTTTGTAACTGTTTAGCATAAAATAAAGACCATTGTATGTTCCTTTGTAACCTGTGTTTGGTGTATTTCCTTTTTGGGCTACCCAGCCTCATATTATTTCTTTGTTTTCACAATCCCTAGTACCTTCTAGTGTGAAAACAAAGTCCCATTTCATGATCACATGCAGTGGCATGGCCCATCCTTCTGTGCTTTTGAGTTGCATATAGTGGCCACTAAGAGCAAGGGCTCAGAGGTGCCCAATTGTTCTCCTATGGGATGATCAGCCTGATTTTCTAAAGTGCGATACATTGCCATAATGCCAAGCCCATCAACCATACAGGCCGAAAAAGTTCCCCAAATTGTCTTATAGCTCGGAGTATATACGCCATGCTCCCCTTGCATCCTTTCGTGCTTTGCAAATTACTAGACATCAAGAATCCACTGAAGGACCTTGCCTCAGCTGTTATCCCTTCAGAATCAGAGTAAGTTTTGGCTACAGATGGAGCCCTAAAGAACCACAGGCTGAGGCAACTGCCAAGATCCAACTAATAACAGGATCACAGCGTGCGATTTCCACTCCAAAGTCAAGGTCCATTAGATCCAAAAACTCCCCTTTTAAGACCCAACCCTTGAGAAATCCCTCAATAGGTGTGTCAGCGTTTCAAGGCCCAACCCACAGCCTCAACACAAATAGGATTGTAGTAAGCCAACCTTTGCCATCTAATGGGGGTTCAACCTGGTGCTGCAACTTGAGGTTCAGTTCAAAAGGTATACTGACCTCCAGCCAAACCCACTGATCTCAAGGTTCAGTTTCACAATCCAGAAAAGACAGGCAGAGTATTCTTCAGGGCATGGACATGTTCCAGAGGCGATGACACTATAAATTGTGGATGTGGAAAGACGCACACTGGATACCAACTTCTGTAAGGGTGGGATGATCTATTCGACCAGTTCCAATTTGAGCTTGTCTGAGCTGATGTCTGCTAGTACGACATAGTGCCAGATATCACTGACTGTGTACTCAAACTTTTAAAACTCAATGTCAGTCATTTCCCCATCAAACCAGAACTAACAAACCTTCAGGCTGAGCGCCAAAAGAGATTTGGACCAATTTAGAGTAGAGTAATCACTGGGTTCCACCTAGAAGGTGGCATCTTTGTGAAGGAAATCTTGCTAAAATATGATTGTATGAGATATGGCTGTGGGAAATTATTTCCTTATCAGGAAGCATTTCCATGAAAAGGAACCAGCTAAGGGAATAGGAATCAGCAGCAGATTAATCATAGGTATGCCACACCTGAGTTGTAGCTCCATCACACACAAGCCAATGATGCAAATACCCCAGAGTGAAGGCAGCATGGTGGGCAACCGGATCGGCAATCCCAAAACCATCATCTTTAGTTTTTCTGCAGAGGATGAGTTTGAAAATGTGACTCTCTTCCCAGGGCCTATATAAAGAATATGTGGGACGGGAAATGGCAAGAAACAAGCAGTACAGAAAATGAGGGAGAGCACACATTTTGATGGCATACACCAGACTTCAGAGGGAAAGATTGAGATTACTTCAGAAAATCAACATTCACCTTCTGAAAGATTGGCTTTTAACACTTCCACATTATCAGACTACACAGTAGGCTGGCTCACTGTCTGAGCCAATGCACAGAGGCAGGTCACAGTCTGAGAAGGACTGGACTTGGATGGTTCACACACCAAGTCCGGTCAGGGTGCAGATTCTCTTGGTCACCTGCCTACTCTGGTGGGGACCTGCAGTCCTTACCTTTCCAGTCTGTAGACTTTGCCACAGCTTGGAGCAGCATTGCCTCAAATGAATGGACGACATGGCGACTAACCAGTGCTTAGAGATGTGTGAAATGGTTCTGTTGGTGGCAGGTGACTGAAGTGGTGGGTATCTGGTTTACTCCGGCTGTGTGAGAGATTTGGCTTTGAGGAATAGCTTGGAGCCTCTGCTTCTCATTTGGGGGACTACCTTTCCAATCAGGGACCGGGGGGGCATCAAAAGACTAACCGAGGAAGGGGGAGTCAGTGTACTGGAGATTATGTTCTGTGATGTCAGTGAGGTACGCGCTGATACAAGTTTGAATGCAGAGACAATCTATGACATCTTTTACTTCCATTTATTTACTTTTAGTGCATATGGTGGTGGAAGTGCCACCTGTGTCTAAACATTGCTAACACATGAGAGAAGCACAGGTGTTCAGTAGCAGGATGTATGGTTGAAATGGAAACTGGAAATACTCCGGGATGAATTTGCTGCATCAGATAATGTGTTCTGTCTCTCTGGCTATTTAAACCAATGTGTGGGTGTTTTACAATGATCCCCCCCTAATCAGGATTCTCGTTGGAAAGCAAATGCTTTCATGCTGTACTGGTGTGGTGATCCTTCCTTTGCCTATTAACCCCTCATCTGTCAGGGCATGTCTTGCATAAGAAAGGTTTTAGCTATTTTCAGAAGAAAGCCAAAATGGCTCTTAAACAATGTAGAGATTTTCTTAGAGGCCGGTGAGTGTCTGTCAGGCCTGCAGCCTTGCTGAGAAACTAGAATCTGTGCTAACAGTACAACATTTTGTCCCCTAAATGACTTACCGTAGACGTGGATCAAACTGAAGTCAGGGTCTGCTGTCTGTCATGCACACATTCAATATCCATTGGTTGTCTTTTTGAGCAAATGGAAATCTAATGTGTATTGTGCAGTGGTGTAGCTGCTGGGAGGGACATCTAAACTTTGTTTCCGTTTCTGAAACTGGCCTGCTGTGAGGCATGTGCTGGAGAAATTGGAGAGGTGGAGCCACTGGCAGGACTGGGGGGCCTTGATGAGGGCAGCCCAACAGAAGGGAAGACCCATTGGACAGCGATGCCAGAAGAGCCATTTTGTGTGGAAGACTGCAGACCTAGTCTGTTTCAGACTGGGATGTAAAGGTGGGGAGCGTGCTGGAAGTAGGTGGCGGTGGTGGTCTGGCCAGGAAACTGAGGGGAGTGGAGAGAGGCTGTAAAACTGCCCAATACTAGTATGCATGGGGATGGGAATTTAGCAAACCACTACCCACCACTGCCCCTCCCCCTGCCCCAGCCTGTGGTTCATCTGCCGTGTTAAGATGTTTTTTAGTTGTGTTTTTAGTTGCAGCAATACATATTTGGACCAGTGGACTATCGTTGCTGAGAAACGTATGTGGTCTCGCTCTTTTCTTCATGCCGTATGAAAAGGATTTTGGCACAGAGGGGTTCGGAATGGGTATATATTGTGTAGAACCACTTGCGAGACTCAGGAATGCCGAGTTCTCACAAGACTTGAAGTGAGAAGTGAAACCGCCGGAAACGGTAGATGCGATTGAGAGGGCACCACAGCGACAGAGAAGCAGCAGTTCCCGGCACCACTCCTACATTAGAAGCTGGCGACTTACCCCAGCACCCAGAGACTACAAAACCGCCCCAGAGACTTAGACAATATAAGGCAGTGAAGCAAACTGTCTCTTGTCATTTTATCTATATATGTTACTACAGGTTCTCACCATTAAAGTCAAGTTTACAACTCGGCATGAGGCCTGATTATTATACAACATGATTGGCAACGACGAATGGCGAAAACCCTGCGACCCACCATGCAAGGAGCAATGCCACCCCGCCTTTTCTGCAAAAACCAGGTAGGCCCACGATTCCATGGCCTCAATGGGAACCCCCCGTTTACAACATATGTGGACACACTTGGAGGTGAGGACTACATGGCTGAGAGGCGCAGAGCGATGCTCCTAAATGCATTGGGAGTAGAGGGACAAAGAGTGTTTGCCAGTCTTACGCCCAAAGTAGTGGCAGGGGAGAATGACGATGTGTACAAGGAAGCTGTGATGAGGATTATATGAACATTTGCTAGCCAGTAAAACACTACTACATAGGATTAGGTTTTACGGTCGTAAACAAGAGCCTTCCAAACCAGAAGATGACTGTCACAAAGCTACCTTTTGGCTGCCTTTTGCAATTTTGGGAATAATGCTGAAATTATTTGCGACATGCTTGCGGTACACACAAATAGCAGGAAGGTGCAGGATAAGTTTAAAATGGAGAAAGAACTTCAGTTGGATAAAGCCGTTGAGATTGCGAGAGCTGTCGAAGAAACTGTGGGCAGATGCAAAGAGTTTGCTGGGAGCTCAGTTGCAGCGGAATTCCAGGCTGTTGCGTTTTGAGGGAGGAAGGAGAATAAACTAGCTGAACCCACAGAAGGAAGGTGGGGCAGAAAGGAACCCCTCAAATGTCAGATGCACCAATACAAAGCATTTGGCCAGTGACAGGGAATGTCTTGCGAGGGACAAAGAGTGCTCCGTCTGCATGACGATCGGGCACTTTGCAAATCGCATGCAGGTGGCGTATCAAAAAAGTGGCCACTGTACACAAGGACAAAGGTGTGGGAAGAGGCCGTTTGTCCAAAGATGAAGGAAGACCCACCCTCATAATGGTCAAAAGTTCGAGAGCAAGGAGGGAAAAGCCCATTTGTGTCATCATGGTGGATGGGATGGAAACGAGAGTGATGGCTGGTTCAGGCTCTGACCTAACAATAATACCCATCCACACATATAAAGAGATGGTGTGGAAGTAATCAGCATCAAACACAAGCCCACCGTATTTGGAGGCGCCTCAGTAAGTTTGTTGGGATACATCAACGGCGTCGTAGAGTTTAAAGGAAGGGAAACCAGGACCAGAGTTTATTTGGACAAGGAAGGCCCAGAAGTCCTGCGGTGGGGCGATCAAGCCAGACTGAAGATTAAGCAGGATACCAGCACAGAGGATCAAGTATTAGCAGTCAATGCGGAAGAGTGCCGGTATCGTCAGAAGATTTCCACAAGTTGTTTTCCGAAGGGCCGGGAAGAATCAAGAATTACATGCACAAGATAATGGTCAAAACCACTGCAGTCCCCATAAAGCACAAGCTGCGTCCGATGGCAGCGATGGCTAGAAACATGCTGAAGTCGAAACTCAAAAAAATTGTGAAAGAGGGCTCCATCGAACAGGTGGAAGCATCAAAGTGGTTAAGTCTGGTTGTGCTAATAAAAAAACAGAATTCAGAGGACTGGAGAGTATGCATAGACCTCTGGAGCCTCAATTTGGAGGTCATTACAGACAGCTATCCCCTCCCCAGCATAAATGAACTGATACTAAGGATGGAGGCCAAAGTATTTTTCAAGCTGGATATGAGGGATGGCTATCAAATTAATTTCCATAAAGAATCTAGGCCCCTAACGGCATGTATTAACCCGTTTGGCACCTATCAGTTCACCAGGATGCCGTTCTGTCCATGGTCAGCAGCCTCTGCATGCCAGTGGATGATAGATTCGCTGCTGCGAGACGTGGCAAACATGTCATATTTCCAAGACAAAATATTGGTATATGCTGAAGACGAGCGTATGCACGATATTGTACTAAGAAAAGTCCACACCAAGTTACAAGATGCAGGGGTGAAGCTGAGGTATGATAAATGCGTGCTGAGAGCTAAGGAAGTGGAATACTAGGGTACAAGATATCCTGTAAGGCGATCAGTCCCAAGGAAAACTTTGTACAGCCCATTGTAAAAGCCCCAGCACCTGCCAACAAGGATGAGTTAAGATCCTTTTTGGGGCTTGCTGAATATTACACGTTTCTTCCCAAATTCTCGGAGGTCACCACACCGTTGAGAGATCTGCTCAAGAAAGGAGTAGAGTTTACATTGTCACCGGGGCAAAAGGAAGCATTCAAAGCCATAAAGGAAAGGATTGTGAAAGCCCTGTGCTTACAACCATTCAATCCCGCTTGGGACACAATCATCACCACCGACGCCAGTGCGTATGGGTTGGAAGCTGTGCTGACACAAAAGAGGGGAGACACGGAACACATAGTGGCATTTGCGTCAGGGCATTGTCAAAGGCTGAAAGAAACTACTTGAAAGTGGAAAAGGAGATGTTAACCTGCGCATGGGCAGTAGAATACTTCAGAATGTACATCTGGAGCACCAAATTCAAGTTAGTCACGGATCATAAACCCTTGATCCACATGTTAAGCCCCGGAGGGACAAAAAACGTCAATACCTTGGCTAGCGCGCATTGCCGCAAAGCTCCCGCAGTATACCTATGAAACAGCACACATAGCAGGGTGGAAGAACGTCCAAGTAGACTGCCTGTCCAGGTTACCAGGAAACACAGAGAAGCCCACCACATTTTTGGAAGACAAATGCGTAGTAGCGTCTATTCAGGAGAGTACCGCATTTCTGGGAATGAGCGAGGGCCATTGGAATGAGGAAGCTGCAAAGATCTCACAATGGTGAGGATCAGGAGACGGTGGCCAAACGAAAGAGCCATCCAAGAAGTCAGGAGGCCATATGGGAAAGTAGCAGAAGAAATATTTGAGGCGGAAGGACTGATTATCAAGGGCGATCAGGTGATTCTGCCAGTGGGCATGAGGAAAGTCATCCTGTGTAGGGCCCACTCAGGACATTTGGGGAATACCATGACGCGACATCGAGTGAGAGAGGCTTACTGGCCAGCCATGGATCAGGACATTCGTACGATCGACAGATGTCACGAGTGTGTGAACAGTGATAAGAGTTTAAAGACAAGACAGTTGCCACTCATACCCACTGAAGTTCCGTAAGCAGTGTGGCTAAAGGTAGGATTAGACTTTATCGACCCCTTGGAAGCGATGTCTCCCAAACATCGATATGGAATGGTCATGATCGACTATTTATCAAAGTGGGTGGAAGCCGATGTTTGCACCAAATATCACCACTTCAACCATTATAGAAGTACTGACATCCGTGTTCCAGAGGGAGGGGCTACCCAAGAACATTGTCACCGACAACAGAGTCCAATTAATCTCATGTGAAATGGAGACATTCATGAAAAAGCACAACATACGACAGATAAAAGCAGTGCTCTACCACCCCCAGACCAATGAGCTGGTGGAAAGAGTGAACCGGCTTATCAAAGGAGCAATACAGCTGGCCACGGTATCCAGAATGGATCCTCTGAAAACGGTCAAAGAAGCCGTAGCAGCTCAGCACTTGACCCCCAATGGTGTCACCCTTCCGCATGATGAGGGGGTAGGGAGAGAGGGGGAGAGCAGCGTCCATGCTGGTACCTCCATGGTTGGGTAGCTTAAGGGAAGTTCAAGAGGTGAATATGGAAGATGCAGTATGGAGCATAAAGAACCGCAAAGCCCAGATGAAGAAATGGAGCGACCAGCGGAGAGCAACCCAAAGTCGAAAAGTCAGAGGGGGAATGGATCAAAATTCGATTGACGCTCAAAGATCACGCGACGGGATCAAAGTTCAGTCAGCTAATCAAGGTAGCACACAGAGGAACCAACCATGTCTGCACCAAAGGCGGCCACACGTGGAACATGGAACGAGTGGCAATGATTGAAAGGCATCAGGCAACAGAGAAAGCACAAGAATAGATGAGCACGAGAGAACACCATGACCAGGAGGAAGCAGGAGAACCAGAGTCAGAGGCACCCCACAGAGAAAGTGTGACTGGTAACTAGCTGCCGGAGGTGACGATCAAAGCAATCAACATGCCGGTTGGTGAGTACAAGAAGGAGGACCGGCCGAGGAGAGAGCACAGAAGACCAGTGAACTATAATGACTATATGATGGAATAAAACATTTGTTGTGTTATCAAGGGGAGGTATGTAGAACCACTCGCGAGACTCGGCAACGGAAGACCCACTGGACACTGATGCCAGCCAGAGGCAAGAGCCATTTCATGTGGAAGACCGCAGACCTCGACTGTTTCACTCAGACTGGGATGGAAAAGTGGGGAGTGTGCTGGAGGTAGGTGGTGGCAGTCTGGGCAGGAAACTGTGGAAAGGGGCTGTAAAACTACCCAAGACTGGCATGCATGGGGATGGGAATGGGAATTTAGCAAACCCCACTACCCAAAACCCCCCCACCTCCCCCCAGCCTGTGGTATTCATCTGCCATGTTAAGACATTTTATTTCTGCAATAAATATTTGGACCAGTGGACTATCATTGCTGAGAAACGTATGTGGTCTGTGACTTTGCTCGCTCATTAATTCATGCTGTATGTAAAGGATTTGGCACACAGGGGTTCTGAATGGGTGTATATCATGTAGAACCACTCTTCAGACTCTGCAACGCCGAGTTCTCACGAGACCTGAAGTGAGAAGCGTGGAAGATGCCGGAAGCAGTATCCACGATTGAGAGGGCTCAAGAGCAACGGAGAAGCAGCTCCCGGCGGTCCTCCGGCATTTATGAGCTGGCAACTTACCCACACACTCAGACTACAAAAAAGCCCCAGAGACTTCGTCAATATAAGGCAGTGAAGCAAACGATCTCTTGTAATTTTATGTTTATATGTTACTACAAGTTCACGCCATTAAAGTCAGGGTTACAACTCAGCACAAGGCCTGATTATTATACAACATATTGCCATGTAAATTGCTGTGACTAGCCTCGAGTTCAGCAAAGAACAAGTTACTTACCAACTGGTAACGTTCTTTCGATTGGGTGTTCCTCCACCGTATTCCTCATCTTAGATGAATTCCATCCAGCTTTAGCTGCTTCAGACATTTATCTCGGCAGAGGGTGCCGTCCGTCAATGTCGTCGAGTCGATGGTCCCTCGAAGTCTCAGTCGAGGGTGACGTCATCGGGTATACAAGTAGCACGCGCTGCGCCCGTTGGCCTCAGTTCTGTTTTTCCCCCTCTTGCTCTACTGTGTAGATTGTGCCAGTAGTCCGGTATTAGCCTTGCGAGAGTTGAAGTGGCAATAACCCGGAAAATCTACAGAGGGGTAGGATGGGAGGGCAATGAGGAATACTTTGGAGGAACATCCAATCGAAAGAACGTTACCAGTTGGTAAGTAACGTTCTTCGAATGGATTGTGTCCTCCAACGTATTCCTCATCTTAGATAGACTCCCAAAGCAGTATAGAAAATTCTCTGGAGGAGGGAGTAGACTTGATACCATTACATGGAGGAAAATAGCACTGCTTTACCAAAAGCCAGCTCCTTAGACTGGGAAGCATCCAGACTATAGAATTTTGAAAAAGTGTGCAGTGATGACCAAGTTGCTGTTTCACAAATGGATTTTATGGGAACACCTCTTTGAAGGGCTGTCGAAGAGGCAATGCCTCTGGTGGAATGGGCCCTTAAGCCTTCTGGTGGGTCTTTTCCCGCCAATCTGTAGCATTCTGAAATGCAAAGCACCATCCAACGTGATATGGTTTGTTTTGACACTGATTGACCCAATTTCCTTCCGGTGTAGCCAATGAAAAGTTGATTATCCACTCTAAGCTTGGAAAGCCTAGAAATGTAAAAGCTTAGAGCTCTTCTCGGGTCCAACCAGTGCAATCTTTCCTCCTCCTTACTAGGATGAGGTGGAGGGTAGAAAAATTTTCTGATTTAAATGAAAATCGGACACAACATTTAGGTAAAAATTAGGGTTTAACCCTTAATACCACTCTGTCCCTATGGAACACAGTATAGGGTGGCCCAGAAGAAAGTGCGCCTACAATTCGCTCACTCTTCTTGCAGATGTTAAAGCAACTACGAAAGCAGTTTTCAATGTTAGTAATCTTAATGGACAAGTGTGCAAGGGTTCAAAAGGGGCACACATTAAGCATTTTAGAACCAGTTTAAGATCCCAAATTGGTACTTGGAAGGGGTAAGGAGGAAACACATTGGTGAGTCCTTTTAAGAATTGTACTATTAAAAGAATTTTGAAATAGGAGCATTCTTCTGAAGAGCGCTTGAAAATGGAAAGCGCTG
The DNA here is from genome assembly GCF_040938575.1 of Ambystoma mexicanum. Classification (NCBI taxonomy): domain Eukaryota; kingdom Metazoa; phylum Chordata; class Amphibia; order Caudata; family Ambystomatidae; genus Ambystoma; species Ambystoma mexicanum. The sequence continues at coordinate 74,075,613 of NC_090933.1, forward strand.
CAAGGCAACCTTTAATGGTCCCAACATTTAGACCTCTGTGTGCTAGGGACAAGAGGAAGGTCAATACTTCCGGAATGAAACATAGAAAAGGATCAACAAAAACCAGACTAGGAACTCAACGCATCCTAACCCACAATTACCTGCTAGCACCATAACGAAAGAACCCATCCTGGTTACCTTTGTCACCAATTGTCTTCCTAAAACAACTCCCATAACAGGAGCACTGATCAATGCTAGATCAGTCGTGGCCCACGCCACTAAAATAGCCGACCTCCTTAAATTAGATAACCTCGACCTAGCAGGCACAGAAACCTGGCTACACGACGCAGCAGGTCCAGCCCTCTCCTTAGCAATACTCAAGGAGTACCAGCTTCTAAGACTAGACCGCCAGAGGTGGTGGCTTAGCCATCATCTCCAAATCGAACCTGAATGTAAGATTAACTACACCGCCCACCCTAAAATCCTGCGAACTCCTGACCGCTAAATTCCGATATCCCCATGCCAAACCCTAACTATATCTCATTTACAGGCCACCAGGGCCTTTAGGCCTATTCAAAGAGGAATTAGCCAGCCTCTTAGCGAGCAACACAAAAAAGTCATCCCAGACAATGATCCTAGGTGACCTTAACGACCCAGTTGACAAAGAAGCGCAAGTCATTGCCACCATGCTTGAGGGACACGGCCTCACCCAAAAAGTTCTCACCCCCACCCATGACAAAGGGAGAATACTAGACTGGGTAGCCACTTATAACTGCCCTACTACTATCACCAAAATTACACCCCAGTCGTGGACTGACCATTTCCTCATTAATTTCTACTTAACATTCAACAAGATGCTCAGAATTGAAAAAATAATGGTACCACCGGTCCCCACTAGATCCAGAAAAAACATCACACCCGCCAATATCTTACCCCTGCTCCTCCCTAACATCAATGCCCTGCCATCTGACTCTGACCCAGATACCTTGGTCAAAATATACGACGACACTATGGCCATAGCCGTGGACACCGAGGGCCCACTGAAGAACTGTAAAAGTAAACCACAATCCCACCTCAATACTTGGTTCACCCCCCAACTAAAAGAACTGAGATTGGAAAAAAGGAAGCTTGAAACTGTATGGCGGCACACCCCTACAGCTGAAAACAAACTCAAACTATGTGTTACCAACTACAAGAAAACAATCATCCAAGCTAAAAAAGACGTCTATAACGATAGAATCTCCAACGCATGCTCCAATACAAAGGAAATATTTGCAATCCTGCGAGAACTCTAATCCCCCATACCAACACCCGATAACATACCCAAGGACAAGCAATAGTGTACCAATATCCAAAATGCCCTCGCAAATAAAGTGAAAACATTACAATCCAAAATTACTATTAAAAAAGCCTCGCTCCTGCTCAGCGAAACTCCCAGTACGCCCATGCCCAAACCTAGCCTGACACCTTTCAAATTCACTAAAGTTTCTCGAAACTGAAAAAATCATTGCCTCACTAAAACCATCCAATTGCAAAGGCGATCACTGCCCGGCCCAGATAATTAGGATTGCCGCCAGAGACCTAGCCCCCTTCGTCACCAAACTCATCAAGGCCTCCTCCTCATCTAGCACAGTCCCAAGCAGCCTAAAGGAGTCCTGGGTTCTCCCCCTGCTAAAGAAACAAACCCTAGACCCCTCCATCCCCACCAACTATAGGCCCATCACTACTGTCCCTTTCTACCTGAAGATAATTGACAGAGTGGCCTATCTCCAAATCCAAAAATACCTGGAGACTAACCAACTCCTTGGCACTCGTCAATCGGGCTTCAGACCTCAGCACAGCACGGAGACCGCACTTATAGATCTTAAAGCCCAAATCGACGCGCTCAACGACAAAGGAGAAACAGCTATGCTACTCCTCGATCTGTCGGCGGCTTTTGACCTAGTGAACCACGCAGTACTTTGCAAACACCTAGCGTCAGCCACGCCCTTCTCAAGTGAAGCTATAGTCTGGGTTCAATCCTTTCTCGACAAAAGTAGTATGCGAGTCTTCTCCACCTTAGAGTCTGCAGACCGTATCCAGACAACATTTGGAGTCCCATAGGGCTCCTGTGTCTCACCAATGATGTACAATATCTTTACTAAACCTCTATTCGACAAATTGGACAGACTCGGTGTCACCTACAGAAATTATACAGACGACACCCAGATCATCATCCCCCTTTCTGCCAAATTACGGATACAGCTTTAGTAAACAAAATGTACACCCTAATTCAGGCATGGATGGCAACCAAAGGCCTCTGCCTGAATGAAGAAAAAACAGAGATCCTTATTCTAGGCTCACCTAACAACCTAAAAAACCTTGATTCCAACTACAGCTCCTTCAAAATCGACGGAAATATAATCCCCGTCGCCAAAGAGGTGAAGACCCTTGGTTTCTACTTGGACTCCACTTTATCCCTAAGGAAACAAGTGAACTCCCTGGCCTCATCCACAGCCTATACCGGTAAACTTATTAAAGCATGCAGACCCTTCCTCTCACCAGCTAGCTGCATCATCCTAGCCAATGCACTGATCCTCTCAAAACTGGATTACTGCAATTCACTTTATGCAGGCGCTAACAAATACATCATCAATAAACTCCAAACCCTGAAAAACAACGTGCTCAGAACGGCCCTGAACCTCCCAGTCAGAGAGCACATCTCGAATGTGCGTAGAAATTACAACTGGCTAAAAATTAGCGATAGGAACACCTTCAAAATTGTCACACCAACATTCAAATGCCCGAACAATGCAGCCCCCCCCATACCTCAGGGACAGAATAATGAGAAAAACCTCTGCACGACCAACCAGAACAGCCAACTCTTTCTGCCTCCAAACCTTGAGATTGACAAAAAAAAACAGGAGGCAATAGCTTCCCTGTGCAAGCAGCTCAGTACTGGAACGCCCTACCAGTTGAACTAAGGGACCAGCCCTATAACAGCTTCAGGCACCACACCCTCACCTGGCTCCAACGCAATGACCTTGAAACCTGAGCCCATGTGCATTGTGACCTGATGCCATACTTACCCCTTCACTCTCACATGTAAAATGTACATAATGCATTTACTGTATATAACACATGACACCAATAACCTGTAATCTGTAACCAAGTTCTAAGTATTCTTGTTATTCTGCGTGCCCAGCTACCCAAGGGTTTTCTGGCGCCCTATAAATAAACAAACATTCTTTTCTCTGCACCAGTTGCAAAGCTTTTTCCAACGCCAACGGTATAGAGATTTTGTTGCTGGCCTTCTTGCCGAAAGCAACACCTCCATGACGTCATCTGGAAGGTCCCAATCCTTGTAGCTCAGCCTTTCAGATACCAAGCATGAAGGTTGAGAATCTTGACCTCTGGATGGAGAGCCTGGCCCTCCATTTGTGAGAGAAGGTCCCCTCTCTGAGGAAGAGGTAACGGAGGACAGATGGACATGTCTAGAAGGTCCGGGTACCACGTTCTCCTGGCCCAATCCGGGGCAATTAGGATCATGCGGTTTCCAAACCGTCTCAATCTCCTGATGACCTGAGGAATGACGGGAATCAGAGGGAACGCGTATAATAGTGGGAAGATCCACTCCACCACAAACACGTCCCCTAGGGCTCCTCTCGGGGGAAATTCCCTTGAGCAATAACTTTAGCACTTCCGGTTGATTCCAGTTGCAAACAGGTCTACTTGAGGGGTTCCCCAAAGGGTGAAGATCTCTTGAATGACTTCCTGAGCCAGTTCCCACTCGTGGGACACCGTGCTCTGCCTGCTCAGAGCGTCTGCCGTCATATTCTCCTCCCCGGCTAGATGAACTGCCGTTAAGGAGATTCCTTCTTGAATTGCCCAATACCAGAGCCGCATTGCCTCTCTGCACAGAGGTAGTAACCCTACACCTCCTCTTTTGTTCAGAACGCATGGCCACTGTGTTGTCCGTCATTATCAGGACATTTTTTCCTCTGACAGATGGCAGAAAAGCCTTCAGCACTAGTCTGATTGCTCTCAGCTCTAAAAGGTTGATGTGTAGTTTGGACTCCGATGGAGACCAACGACCGCTGATTGTCAGATCGTTGGCATGAGCTCACCACCCCATGAGTGAGGCGTCCTTCACTACTGTAATCTCCGGCCATGGTTGCCAAAACTGTTATCCTTTTAGGATATTCTCTGTGCAAGTCCACCACAGAAGATCCTGCCGAACCTTGTTCGGAATCTGAAGAAAATCTGTCATTTGACCTGAGAACTGGGACCATTGAGTCTTTAGAGGCCATTGAAGGGATCTCATCCTCAGGCGTGCCTCTGGTACTGGGAAGATGCAGGATGCCATGAGGCCGAGCAACCTTAAGAAGTTGTAGGCCTGGAGATTTTTGCCATTTTGGAATTTGGAAACCATCTGAAGAATGTCTTGAGCCCTCGACTTGGGAGGCAAGCTCTTTTCCAAGGAAGTATCTAATACAGCCCGTATGTACTGGAGCTGTTGGGAAGGTGTTGTTTGTGACTTCTTGAAATTGAGGGAGAAGCCCAGTCTGTGGAGGAAGTAGCAGGTGACTTTCAGATGATCCAGTGCTTGTTCGGTAGAACGTGCCCTGATCAACCAATCGTCCAGGTAGGGGTAGACGTGAATCCCCCCCTCTCCTGAGGTGCATTGCCACCACTACCATTGACTTTGTGAAGACCCTCGGGGCGGAGGTCAATCCGAATGGCAGGACTCGAAACTGATAGAGTGAGTCGTCAACTACGAATCTCAGTTATTTTCTGTGCCTGAGATGAATTGGCATATGAAAATAAGCATCCTGGAGGTCCAATGACACCAACCAATCCAGAAGTTCCAGGGCCTGAAGGATCTGAGAAAGAGTAACCATCTTGAACTTGTCCTTCCTCAGGAGCTTGTTCAAGCCTCTTTAGTCCAAGATGGGTCTCAGTCCTCAGTCCTTTTTGGGGATCAAAAAGTAAGGGGAGTGCCATTCCTTGTTCCTCTCCGCTACAGGTACTGGCTCTATAGCACCTTTCGCCAGCAGGGTTAGGACTTCCTGCTGTAGGAGCGGGTCTGAAAACTTCAAAGGGTGTCTCCCTTGTGGATTGCTTTGAGGTTGCGTTAGAAAAGGAAGGCAGTAACCTTGGGCTATTATTTCTAGAGCCCAAACATCTGAAGTAATGGCTCACCATTCTTGCAGATGCTTTGACAGCCTGCCGCCCACAGGTGTCTTGTGATGCAAGCCCTCAAAGTGGTTTTGTGGCGGTTGCTCCGGCCGCTGATGGAAAAGAGGTTGTTACATCAGGCCATCTAATTTTGGATTGCCAGGCTACCTGCGACTTACGTTCTACATATCTTGGTCAATTTGCGCCCTTAGATGAAGATATGGCTGCCTGGTGGCGTTTGATTTCCTCTGGCAATAACGTCAAACATGCTTGTGCCACTGTGAAATATTTGAATGCGCTCTTGAAGTTCCCTCCTTAAGCTGTGCTTATGAAGCCGACATTTCGTCGGTCTGCTAAATGTTGGCTGAGACAAATCTGCCACCACTTGCTGTGTGAAAGACTGTTCTTAGAAACCCGAGACTTTTTCTCCTTCGACCTTTGCCCTCAGAAGTGTGAATGGTATGGTTGTTTCTCTAGCCAATGTACCTATGGAATTTCGAAACAAAGTCTCAATCGTTTTTTCTTTTGTTCTTGAGAAGTGCGAGTGGAATGGATCTTATTTATTTAATGGATGAATGGAACTTTTTTTTTTAAACAAAAGTTTTTTCTTTATGTCAAAACTGAAGTTTTTTTCAAAAAAAAAAATTAAAAAAAAAGGAGGCTGGAGCTGGCTTTGCACGTTTTCCTCATCCACCACGAGTGGCCTTTCTCTGGCCCCTTTGACTGGCCATTCCTCACCTTTCCATAGGAGGAGTAGTAAGGATAGGATCGTCCCCTCCAAGATTGTCCTGACGCACGAAAGCTGAGGTTGTCTAATAGCAGCTCCTAAAGACTTGGCAGATGCTTTTGAGGTGTGCAACCTCTCAAGGCTCTCGTCAGCCTTGTTGCCAAAAAGGTGAGACCCGTCAAATGGCATGTTCAGAAGACAGTTTTGTACGTCTGGTACAAAACCAGACTTCCGTAACCACGCAAATCTTTGCATTACTGTGCTAGTGCCCATTACCTGCTCACACTATCTGCAGTGTCCAATCCAGACTGAAGGGATTCCTGCATGGCCTCCTTTCCATCTTTAACAATGGCTAGGAATCCTTCCCTTTCATCCCCTTCTTGTATGTGCTCCGCCGCCATTGCAATGCACTCCCACAGAGTGTACGAAAATGTTGCCAAGGCACATGTGGAGTTGGCTGATTTTAGCGCCATAGTCCCAGCTGAAAATACTTTGCGTGCCCAACCAAACGCTTTTCGCCCATATCCAGAGTGACAGAAGAGTACACCACCTTATTTGAAGCTGTGGCTGCCTGGACCACCAGACTATGGGGAGTAGGGTGTTTAGACAGATAGCCGGGGTCGCTACTGGAAGGGCGGTATTTTGAAGTAAGGGATTTATTCACCGGAGGAATAGAATCCAGAGTCTCCAAATTTTTGGCCACCCTATTTTGCAAGGCTACATGGAAGGGTAGAATTGGTTCTTCAGTGGGACCATGATCCAATATGTCGGTCAGATCATCCTGGATGAATTGAGTTGGTGGTCTAGCCCATCCTAAATATTCGACCACCTTTGTCATTAGTTGACGGTATGAGGGACTGGCATATTCCCCTGGTTCTGGCCTCCCAAAATCTGTTTCAGGCGAAGTATCAATAGCACTTGCATTATGCAAGGTTTCCACCAGGTCCTTCATCCTGCTTTCCTCATAAATCAGGCATTCTGGGACATTTGGGGTGCCATATTCCAGTCCAAAAGGAACATTCTCCTCATCAGACCTCTCCTGTTCTTCAAATTCTGATGTTAAAGATTTGAAAAATTCTTTCCTTGGAAGAGGTTTAAAAACCTTTTCTGGGAGAGGTGGGGGAGGTGTACTAGTGGAACTTAAAGGCATTATAGCCTTTGAAGCCTTCTCTGTTATTTTAACAGCTTCTGGCTGATTTGATTTAGTTGGAGCCTTTGTTTAAATCTTTGGCTCCGAGGGCTTTGGGGCAGACGTCGACAAAGGCGCTGATGGCGTCGACGAAATAGTGGTCGTCGACTGAGCTGGCTTCGAGGACTTACCCTTTGAGGTGTGTCGGGTTTCAGACGGCATCAGTGACCTCGAACGGTCGACTCGACTCAAGTGGTCTTTCGCTCTGCGTCCTGGAGGGTTCCCCATCCTTCCTTCTTCGATCACCTGGGCTCGAGGGCGCGTGAGTGTCGGAACAATTACGCTCCTGGCCGGCTTCCGAAGAAGGCGCGGACCGAGGCTTAGCTTTTTCAAACACCTCCATCTTTTTTACCCTGAATGCTTCCCACTCTTCGAAGGAAGAATGTTTTGTGGGGCATTTCATTCTTTTTGGGGATTCGTCCGAGGACGAGGTGTAAGGGGACAGGTGGCCCCTTTTTTTTGGACTTTTTCGTCGAAGACAAAGATCGATGAGAATCGCTTCGGGACCTAGACCGATGCCTTTCGCGTCGAGGAGATTTCTCCTCACGGGACCTCGCCTCGACGCTAGAGGCTTTTCGGTCGGGTTTATGACCTACCTGCAGTTTTCCCTTCCTCTCTTGCAAGGCCTTCACCGTCATCGCCTGACACTTCGTACAGGTCTCCATGTCGTGGCCTTCCCCGAGACACCACAGACATTCCCGGTGCGGGTCCGTGATGGACATTTTCGAACCGCAGGATTTACACTTTTTGAATCCCGATCGCGGGGTCGTAGTCGGGGTCAATGATGAGGACATATCGAATATCTTCAGTAACTGCGTCACAGAACTACTCGAGGCGCGCCAAGTCTCCGAAGCAAAACGTACTGCGGAAAAAAGGAACTGAGGCCAACAGGCGCCGCGCATGCTACTTGTATACCCGATGACGTCACCCTCAACGTAGGCCTTCGAGGGACCATCGACTCGACAACATTGACGCACAGGGCCCTCTGCCGAGAAAAATTTCCGAAGCAGCTAAAGCTGGCTGGAATACATCTAAGATGAGGAATACGTTGGAGGACACAATCCATTCGAAAACAAAGTTATGTAACTACACTTATATAACAATTTATAATATATCTATTTCAAATTCAAATGTTGGAAAAAACAGCATGCAAATAATGTAATCATTCACATACACTTAGTTAAATAGCACATAAATGAACAAACAGGAAAGAGCAGCGAATATATGAATACAACGGTTTGGGTTTTTGCTAAAATACTGCTCGATTTTTTTTTTACGTTAACTTTGATACCAACACTGGCCACGAACCGTATTATTTCTCAAACAGTATCACGTGCTACGTGGCATCAATACCTTTAATTTTCCCCGGATGGTGTCCGAAGCAAACCACTCTAAATTACGCACGTGGGCCAGTCTTATGCTGGTGATGAGTAAAGCATGGACATCGGTCGCTGCCTTCAGAGTTGGGGTCAGTTTTATTTTATTGCAGTTTACTCATTTTAGAGTTGCACACATTAAGTGTGTAGAGTAACAAAGATCAAAGCCGGGAAAGAAACAAGCATCTGTTCAAGAACGTTAAGCAAAGCTTGCCCCTATGAAAGCTTTCACTAATCAAATAATTTGATTTTGACTAGGGAGATGTGAAACTCAGGTGATTTATTACTCATAATTTTTACGAGGTACTGCAAGTGTTGAATGATGCAGACTTAAGTTGCACAGGGACAAACTGCCAATGAGCATCAGAGGGTGTATTCCTGTGCATATTTAGGTCTAGAAAGTAGGCTCTGTGATAAACATACATAATCATGGAGCCTGCCTCTGCCCAGCATCCACCACTACACTATATTGCTAATAGATGGAGAGAACATTCAGTCAGCTCCTCATGCATGGCTGCAGCACAGGGCAGGGTGGTTGGGACAATGGCTCCCTTTTGCCTGTCCTGCCACTTAGCATGCTACCTAAGTAATTAGGACTGCAAGGGAATGTGGCCCTTACATTATTTGGTTGTGGATCACATGAAACAAATTAATTATTACATGCAAGATAGACCATTGATCGAACAATGGTGGAGGGGGTGGTTAGTCTATACTACTAATTCTTGAATGGAAATTAAATTCCTTTTAGACATGGGGGACCCCACCTCGAAGTTTTTTTGCAAACTCTCCAGGATAGTGTGCTGGTACATGCTGTAAACTCGTTATACACTATTGGAAGTTTTCCAAGCGTGACTCGGGGCAAGCTGGGTCTCTTTTCTGCAACTGTTCAACCAAGGTAAGTAAGAATGTGTCTTGTTTTGAAAGAGTGGAACACATTCTATTATTTTCTTGTACGTTATACATTTACAATGCTCATGCCGCTATCTTTCAAATTTTAAAGGTCTGCAGTTGTGTGCGTGCGCCGTCTCATGCCACTTCACCTGGATACAGGCTTGCACTTCTATATATTCCAGTTGACTAATGTTTTGTACTGGATCTAGTTGCTCATGGATTGGGGTTTTTATATCTCCTGAAATGCTGCGAGGAAATGTCCAGAGATTAGATCAGGTGAATTAAATTATTTAAACCCATATGTCACAAGTAGGTACAGTAGAAAACAACCGTGTCCTTGCTTACATCACTGGGGCATTAGATGAGGTGCTTGCACCAAACCCGGGTTCTATTACTGAGGGTTACTGATGAAGGGATTACAGATCAGCTATGCAAGGTGTCGCATGTATAGTAGTGAGGCACGCAAACTAAGATTTACAATTAGTTTTCACTTGGGAACCAGTGCGTTTCAATCTGTGGGGGGTGGTATAATTTGCGTATCATTGTCAACTCTCATCCTCTCCTTCCACCCTCCTGGGGACTACTCCCCCCCCCCTTTGTCCTGACAACACAGAGCACACAAATCCCCCAGGAGCCTCTCCATTCAAGAGCAAGAGGGTCTCCTCTCCCTAATACCACCACACCAACTGTATTTTGGGCGACTGCTGTGTGTGTTTGTGTGTTCGATATCCAATGGTATCCGCTTTGGGTTGCTTTATCACTGTGCTTGTACATTTCTCATATTGTTACATCAGGCCGTCTATTTGCTTACTATATCTTTTAATTGCTTTAAGCGTGTGCTAAAAACTGTTTTGTTGACAATATGACTAGATGTGTATCTTTTCGGCTTCCAGCGCTCCCATGCATAGGGGCCTCTCTTTAGCGCTATATAAATAAATAACAACATATCTTTGTTCATACAATGTTAAAACTGCACAGCTTAGATCCCTATTCTCCTCAAAATGTTCCTGGTTAAGGACCCCCCCTCCTACCTCCACCTTAGGTGTTTGGGTTCGCTCCTCAATTGCAAATTCAGTATCAAACATTTACGCACAACCACCATACAAAGTCACTAGCCGCCACTGTTTGGAAATACATTTTTGTTCATATGTATCCAGAGGATGAAGTGTAAAACAATTAGTACATTCAAAGTGTGCATCTTTACTTCAGACGAGGTGCATTTACTTTCTAAATCTAGAATCGCCCCCACCCCTGTAAGGCTTTCAAAAATGGCAATCTGCTCCACATTGACATGCTTAACTATTGCTCCGCAGTCAAGCACTCCTGACATCTGCCACCCTCCTTGAACACCTGGACTTTGATGTTCTTGCTCTTACTGAGACATGGGACATGGTTTAAGGACAGCTCGGTCACAAGTTTTGATACACTTCTCCCTGAAGGCTACAAGATGGGGGGGGGGGGGGGAGTTGCCCTGATCTTTCCTGAGTGGATACCTGTTTCCATCATTCCCAATCAGGTCTATTCCTCTTTCAAACACCTGGTTTGCAGGCTCTCTCTTTCCTGAATCCGGGCCAGTCCACACTCTTGCTCTCGGAATGGGCCGGCCTGGCATCTTCTCTCAATTCCTCCTCCTCCTCCTCCTCCTCCTCCTACTGCTGGGGGATCTTAACATCCATCTCGACTCTCCTGACTCTTCAGGCGCACCCTCCGACAAGCTGGCCTGCCGCCTTCTGCAAAGGCAATACAGACTCTGCATCCGGTCCAAGAAAAGGGTCCATATTCAAGCCCGCATCTCAGCGGCATTCAACAACACAGGCGAACTTTACAAAGTCTGCAAGGAACTGGATAACCCTACTGCAGCCTCATCCTCTATTGCACCCACCCAGGCCCTTTGTGGGGCCCTGGCTGCACACTTCACCGCCAAAACACAGGACATCCTGTCCTCTCACTCCTTCGCACCCACTCATGCACCATCATCTCTTGGGCCCCCCTCGGCAACCCCCACCACTCCCTTTCTCTCTTCCCTCTCCCCCGTCACACCTGAGGAGGTTTTTTTTTTTTTAGACAAGTCCGGTCTATGAAAGCCTCTTCCAAACAGGTGGACCTGTGCCCCTCAAAACCATCAAGGACAACGTTGACTCTCTAGCTCCAGCCTTGGCAGACCTCTGCAACCTCTCATTCGCCATTGGAACTCTTCCCACTTCTGACAAGCATTCTCTTGTGCACCCTGTGCTCAAAAGACCCTCTACCAACACTTCTATTCCGACAAACTATCGGCCCGATCTCCATCACTCCTTTCCTGGGCAAACTCTTGGAGAAGTTGGCCATCTCTCAGCTTACCCTCCACACTGAATCTGTTGGTTGTCTCCATCACCATCAGTCTGGCTTTGGAGCATCCAGAGGCACGGAAACTGCTCTTCTGAACACCCATGAAGATCTGCTCTCAAACATTGACTATCTCTCCCTCCGTCGTCATTCTTCTTGTCCTCTCTGCTTTCGATACAGTAAACCATAACATCCTGATCTCCAGTCTCAGTGATATCCTGGGCATCACAGATCAGGCCCTGGCGTGGCTAGCATCCTTTCTCTCTGTCTTTCCCAGGTGGAACTTGGGTCCTTTCTCTCCGCTATCACTCCCTCCACTTGTGGTGTCCCCCCAAGGATCTAATCTATCCCCCTGTTTTTTCAGTGACTACATGGCCCTTTTGGCCCACAAGATCTCTGCCTTCACCTCCAACTTTCAGTGTTATGCGGATGAAGGCTCTCTTTCAGCCTCCCTCGGCCTCTTCCTCCTCCTTGCTCATTCCCGACTGTCCGCGATTCAGTCCTGGTGTGCTGCTCCCGCTTTACCACTTTCACACTGGCCGGCCTCCCCTGGTCCTGCACCCTCACCCAACAGTGAGGCAAAAAATCTGGGCGTCATCTTTGACTCCACTCTCTCCTTCTCTTCTCACATCTCGAACATCTCCAAAAAGTCCCACTACTAGCTCCACCTCCTCAGAGGTATTCTACATTTTCTCACTTTCCCCAGAGTCTCACCGTCACCAGAGCCCTGGTTCTCTCCAGACTGGACTACTGCAATAGTCCTCTTTCTCAGTCTTCCTACTTCGACTCTCCGACCTATTAAACTTATCCAGAAAAGAACCGCAACACTGATCCTTTGACTCATGCACAGGGATCGCATCTCTCTAGCACTGAATCCCTCCACCGGCTCCCCGTGGCTGCAAGGATTAAGTCCCTCTGCATAGTCCACAACGATTTCTGGGTCTGGGGCTTGCACTATCTGCAACGCTCTCTTCCCAAATACTCTCCTTCTAGAGCCCTCCGCTTGGCCTCCTCTAACTCTCTGTGGGTGAACCGCTTTTCCAGACAGAGATTTTGGCGTAGATCTTTATCCTCTGCAGGTGCCTCCATCTGGAACAGCCTCCCTGGCTCTCTCCGTTTTGAGCCAGACCTCTTCTCTTCCGCTTTCTCGCTCCCTCTCCCCTGCTAACCTCCTTTCTCTTCTCTCCTGCTTCCCTCCTCCTTTCTCCTCCCCAATTTGCTCAGTTTCACTGACTGGTCACCTGGTGCACCTCCAGAGCCTCACAGGTCCCAGGCTTCCCCACAAGTCCTGCACTTGCTCCGGGCCTCTGCACTCTGCTTGGCACTACTGCACGCAGAATACGTTCCATGAGAGAGGCAACCTCTCTGCACTTAACCCAGGCCCCTGCTGAACTGGGCGCACTTTTCCCCATCCCCCTCCCTTGCACTTCCTGACTGCACACTTGCACTACCTTGAATGCACTAGGCCTAGCAAGATTGATTGTCTTGTCCTCCTCTGTCTCTGAACTCCCAGCTTGGTTGCGCCTGAAACACTTGTGCATAGGCGCATTAGTGATGACCAACCACTAATCAATCTGAAATGTCGCCAGGCCAAGTAAGTTAGTTTATTGTTCGGAATGTCCTTTTGCCTCTCCCCCACCCTCCTTTCTGTCCCAACACTGTCATGCGCTTGCACTATCTGACAAGTCGTTAGGCATAGTACGGTAGTTTATTGATTTTATACTCTTTTCCTTCTCTCCCCCCCTTCTCCCATTCCTTCCCGTCATGCAGTTGCACTAGTAGAAAATCCTCGGGCCTAGTATGCTAGCTATTTTCGTAAAATCATTCGGAATCTACAAAGCTTAAGAATGACAACTGTATTCCCTTGTTCCCTTCCCGCCTTGAAGCACTTCACTTGTGTCCAAGTGCTTTACAAATAAACCATTAGAATTGACAGGTTGGACGAGCAAGCACTGCCCATGACATAGCTTGCCGATATTAGAGACACACACACACACATTTCTTTTACTATCAGCAGCAGTCTTCCTATGCATGACAGGACATTTGGAACTGAGAGACCAGGAAACAGCAGCAGTTATCTTGCAAAGCTATGCCCACTTCAAAATCAGTTAAAGGTACAACAGAACAAAGCCCCCTTTTAAAGATTATTTTATACCCATGATGTCTAGTAGCTATACATGAAAGTTTTCTTTAGGTCCATGGTAAATATTCTTCATCAAACTTAACAAAGAGCTGGAAGTTTGCGACAAGTAACTAACTTGGTTTATTATTACACAACTTCTTTGAGTGTGTTTCTGAAAATGGTGAAATTATGCTGGCATTAAATAGATGACTTTCAGGATTTCATTATTTTGCAGTCTAGGACTCATACATTTGTCCGTGGGAGGTGAAAAATAAAGGGAAAATGATATTCTTTTAGCTCAACAGGTTTCTTAAATGATCTACATGTTGTCAGAGTGCTGCAGATAGTGTATCTTGCAAGTAAACAATCATTCAGTATTATCGTAGGTCTTGAAATCCAAAACTTAAATAAGCGTAACAAGTAAAGCTTGGGAGGTGTGCGTTTTAGTGCTTACCTTTCAGCCTGGGTTAAAAAACATGCTGCGCTACTTTGTGTGTGATCCTGGGCAATTTTCTTTTATCTGCCTGACTTAACTGCACACATTAGAGTCCTAACAAGTTATTAAATTTACACTATATGAAAACAAAACCTTAACAATAGGGCAGATTTAATGATTTTATGGACCAAATGGTGTACCTCAGACTTCCCTGTTAGTGGCTGGACCCCAATGCAGTCACCTCGAATTGCACCATTGTTGCACTGGCCCCTCCGAAGTCAGACTGTCACTCTCAAAATGTCCAAAGAAACATCTCTTGGCAATGGATCTCTCAGAGCCTTTATTAGTGCATGCGATCATGGGCTCGTAGAGGGAGCAGGCTGAGTTGGTTGTGCAGGCCGGCTCTGGAAGAAGGCCAACGGCACCCTCCGTAGGGTGTGATCCGATGTCTTTTGAAGACGTCTTCCTCCTTTCCTTCTCTTCCTCACCTGAAAGGATGGTAGCGGAGACAGGGGCTGGAGACACAACCCTGGTAGGGCCCCAAAGGGGCAGCGGGTAGCACAGTGGCCCTGGTGGGCTTTGGCAGAAATGAGATCTTGGAGAGGCTCCCTCTCTGCTGGAACCTTTCGGAAAAGCGCCCAACATAGGTGCACCTGGAGAAGGTAGTGCGGGTAGAACCGACCCAGCCGGGACTGACGGAGGCCTTGGAGGCAATGCTACCCTTGAGATAGCCACTGTGACCATTGAGATAGTGCCTGCCGTCGTCAAGCCAGTCTTTGTGACAAAAACTGGTACCGCCGGCCTCGCAAACAGTGTTGTCGATGGAGCCTTCATCGAACAGGTTGATGGTTTCAACAACGGTTTTGGCATCGATGAGGAAGACTTCGGGGTCGTCGATGAACAATGTTTTGTTGATGGCGAAGCAGTGAGTGGTTTCCAGCCATCCGTAGAAGGGGTTCCCTTCGTACCCGTCGCTGATCCAGATGACTGAGATGCAGTGGTGCTCATCGACGAGGAAGTGGTGACTACTTTGCCTTTTTAGGTACCTTGCCCTTGAAAAGGTCCTCAACGGAGGTCTACCTCTTGCCATAGGGAGTACACATTTTCGGCCAGCTAGCCCTGGTAGAGGCATGACTGCGTCCGGATGCTGAGTCAGAGGTCTTACCTTCCTCTAGCCATGAGACCAGTCTCTGATGGCGATCCTTCCTCATCTTATTGGAGAAAGACTGGCAGATGGGGCCTCCCTCCATATCCTGGCCCTGGTGCAGGCAGCAAATGCATTTCCGGTGGCAGCCCTCAATGAAGACGTACTTATGACTGCATCTTGAACAGGCCTTGAAGAGGCTCTTTCTCTCGGCCTCCGACATAGCGTGTGAAGTAAGTCCAAAACTCTGTATGCTGCCTCACACAACATAATGATCCAACAGACGTGGGAGCGAGAACGACAAGTCACAATGGTGACAGATTTGAAGACAATTTGGAAGACAATCAAAAATAGGCAAAATACAATAAAGTTGAGGCGCGAAACTGGAGGATTCTCAGCACAAAAAGTGTGGTAAAAATCTGAAGATGGCCACTAGGGGTGGAGCTAAGGAATAGGAGGGTCATTGGTTGGGGCAGTATGAACCAAAGGGACAGAAATAGCCTAAACAAGCGACAATGCCGTTTTAGCTTGAAGCAAAACTTTATTTTTACTGAGGATTCCCAGTCTGACGGGGAATATTCATAGCATGTGAATCCATGCAGGACCCCATTGCTGGTATCCTCTGGCACCATACTGCCAATCTCACTGATTGGGGTAAGGGGTGCAGAAACTGACCCATCCTTTGAGTCAGAGGATCCAGTATGCCTGGGAGGTGAAATAACGAAAGAGTGGGTAAGTTGATAAGGTCCGAAAAACAGAAACCTGCTACCCCTTGCTTAATTTGTGCAGGTGTTAGCCAGGGATCAGTCCTAGCACATTTCTGATAGCTGGCACCTATATTTCCAGACTCAGTTTGACTATAATGTGGTGTTCAGAAAATGTATTATTTTAACAGTCAGTCACATAAGATGCAACAGTGTGCACTGATCATGTGTCTCTGCATCCTGGGTCGGCTTATTGTTGTTCATGAGCTGCATGACCCACACTCTTCCAACATAGATAGTTATACATTTTCCTAAATAATTTGTTGGAAGGATAAAATGCTGGGTGCTCATGCTGGCTATGCCCGTACACTACACCAGTCAGCCGGCATGACACTGATGCAGCTCTCTACTTTAATAACTGGTAGGACAACAATGGAAGGAAGAGTCACCAGCCAGCAGCACCAAAAAAGAGCAAGATCAGGCAAAATATCACTGGTGAGGTGGCAGGCCTGACTTAGAGTGCCTTGTTCGACAGGCAGGTTTAATCAGTTAAGTAAATGCTTTGCCTGCACTTTTCCATCAATTAACCATAAGAGGAAAGCATGCTTGATCCATTTTCTGTGGATAGATGCTCAACTTGTTCTACTTGCCACCTATAGAATTAGAGAAAAACTATAACTATGACTGCATTAAGAATCATTTTAATACAAGTCTCCTTTCAAGCTATTATATTCTGTTGATTTGACATCAGCAAAATCACACACCTGCCATAGGTGGAACATCTATCACCCCAATGAGCTGGTGGGATATTGCAGCTTTAACCTATTATGTGTAGGCAACTTTGGGAGCAGACATAGCTAGTGGCAAGAGTGGGCTGGTAGAATCCTGTCCTGGTTAGTCACTGACATGCAAGAATATATTTGAAACAGGCATTTATTTTATTACAATTTAAGCACTGTGGCCAGCATAGTGCTATTACGACGAGGGAGCATCTGTTTTTCTTACATTTCAGCAGTGACTGATCAATCAGTGAAGAGATGGAAACGTAAAGGCATGCATCTCTACTTTTGGAATCTCCAGAAAATCCCCCATGTATTCTGGGCCTAGACACCCTCTTGATGCATACAGTGGGTATTTCTTGTTTTGGGTCTTGGCAAATAAGTCGACCCACCAGATGAGCACCCCAAAGAGTAAAGAGTATTCGTTTCATTTCCCGATTGAGCACCCACTTGCAATTCATCAAAGCCAGGAAGCTAAATGAGTCTGTTTAGCTGTTCTCCATTCCCAGAAGATGGACAAACCGCATGCAACTGTATTCCTTGGTGGGCCCAGTCCCACATTTCAACTGCCTGTAGTGTCAGAGGTTTAGAAGGAACACGTTACTGACCTGTAACTGTTGTTCTCCAGCATGGGTCTGGCATGGATTCACATGCTCATGAATATTCCCCATCAGGCCGGGAATCCTCAGTAAAAGAAAAAACAGTTTCACTTTGGTTTATAGGAGAAAGGCGGCTTATAAACGAATCAGTGAGCTCTGGGTCATACTACCCCCAGCCAATGACTGCCCTCTCCCTAAGCCCCTCCTCTGGCAGCCATCTTCAGATCTGGTATCACGTAAAGTGGCAGTATGACCAAGAAGAGCCACAGAGGGGAAGGAGGGAGGGCTTGCATGTGAAACCATGTCAGATCCATGCTGGAGAACAGTTGGAGGTAAGTAACTTGTTCCTTCTCGAGCATGGATACATACATAGCAGTACATACATATACAACCACGCGAGGTGGCAATGCTCAAGAGAAGCAATTCCTAACCAGGCTCACCTTCAAGTGGACAGGTTGCATAGCACTGCTTGGCTGACTTTGGACTCCTCCCTGGAATCCCTGTCGACGCAGTAGAATTTCGTGAAGGTGTGCATACACCTCCACGTAGCAGCCCTGCAGATGTCAAGCAGGGTCACACCAGACAGGGACACCGTTGTAGCAGCGATCGCTCTGATAGAATGGGCTTTCGGGCTGCCAACCGGTAACAATGAGTGATGCAGCCGGAGAGCCACCTGGAGATGGAAGCCTTGGACAAGGCCTTCCCATGGTTCACGGGACCAAAGTTCACAAAAAGCTGAGAAGTCCTCCGAAACCTCTTTGTGCGGGCCACATAAAACTTCAGCAGTCGAGCCACATCCAGCAAGTGCAAAGTGCTTTCAGCCGGCGACAAGGGCGTTGGAAAAAACACAGGCAACACCAAGGGTTCGTTGAGATGAAATTCCGACCGAACCTTGGGCATGAAGGAGGGGTGCATCCGCAGCACCACCCTCGGCAAGTAAGGGCCGCTTACAGGAAAGTCAAGTAGGGCCGATTACAGAACAAGGCCTGGATCTCACCCACTCTCGTGGCAGAGGTGATGGCCATGAGGAAAGCGGTCTTCCAAGAAAGGAACGAGAGGAGCCTGAAGCACAGGCTCGAAAGGGCCCCACCATGAGCCTAGTCAGCACCACATTGAGTTCCCATGCCGGGGCAGGCGCCTTCACTGGCGGGAACGATCCCGGAGATCTGATGTAGCAGGGAATAGCCACCAGATTCACTTTGATGGAGGCGTGAGCCAGCACCGACTCGAGGGGCTGTGACCCTCAGAGGGTCACTCTTCTGCGACCGGCACTAAGTCGCGAAACGCTTCATTTGTGCCCGACACACGTAAGAGTCGACGAGGCCCTGGCCCTAGGACCTCCCCTGCAGTCCGCTGGCAGCTCAGACCCAACGAACTCTAACACTGCAGGAGCAAGGCCTTCAGGTTCAGCGATCCTGTGTCGTAGTGCACTGCAGGATCGCGCCTCCTTCCCTGGTAGCTTGACTGGCGGTGCCGCTCACATGCTGAGAAGGTCCTGGTACAGATCTGCCTCGGCCACACTGGTGCGACATGGATCATCCTGTACTGACACCGTCTGAGTTGACTGATGACTCGTAGTAGTAGAGGCGACTGAAGGAACGCGTACAAGAACAAGACTTCCCACGGGAAGGAGAATGCGACCCCCATGCTCCCCGGCTTGGGGAACCTGCTGGCGAACCTCTGGCACTTGGTGTTGGTCACAGTCACAAAAAGATCGATCTGGGGTCTGCCCCACATGAGGAAGAGGCTGTCCACTTGATCCTGCCAAAGCTCCCACTCATGTCAAGAGCGTAGCTCCCTGCAGAGAGTCAGCGACAGTGTTTTTAACTCCTGCAAGGTGAAAAGGAATGAGAAACATCTGCCTGGGTGACGGCCCAGTGCCACAGCTCCTGCGCCTCTCTGGTGAGCGCTGGTGACCTGGTGCCTCCCTGCTTCCTGATGTAAAACATTGGGGTGGTATTGTCCGTGAAGACCCTCACCACCTTGCCCTTGAGAGATGGAAGAAATTACTTGAGGGCCCAAAACACTGCTCGAAGCTCCAGAACATTGATGTGGAGCTCCTTCTCCTCCAGCAGCCAAGGGCCTCTGGTGTGTCAACGTCCGGTGTGGGCTCCCCAGCCCTCCAGGGAAGCATCCGTTGTGACTGTCTCCTGGTACGGGGGGCTTTGGAAGTCTGTGCCCCCTGTAATGTTTTAGCGCACGCCCCACCACCATATCGCTCGACGGAACTGATGGTCGAGAACAATCCTGTCTTTGAAGCTTCTGGACATGTGGATCCAGCGGGAGTCCTGAAATTCCTGGAGTGGTCGCATCCGCAACCTGCAAAGCCTCATCAGGTAGATACACGACAACATGCCGAGCATCAACTTGATGGTCCTCACTGTGGCGATCTTCAGTGCTAACAGCTGTTGCACTTTGCCAAAGATTGCTGCTATTCTCTCCTCCGAGGGGCCGCCAGGCAGAACACAGTGATGAGTCTGGCCCCCAGGAATAGCGCATCCTGCAATGGAGTCAAGCAGGACTTTGCATAGTTCACCAAGAATCCCAGATCAGTCAGTAGCCGGACAATCCTCTCTGTGTGATTGACTGTGACGTCCCTTGACCTGGCCCGGATGAGCCAGCCGTCGAGGTACAGGTACACATGTATCGCCTCTATGGGCAGATGGGCGGCCACCGGAGCCAGGCACTTCGTAAAGACTCTGGGCATCGACTTCAGTCCGAAGGGCAGAGCCTTGAACTGGTAGTGTTTCCCTTGTATGACGAAGCGCAGGAACTTGCAATGTTTTTCATGAATGGGGACGTGGAAGTACGAGTCCTCTAGATCCAATGATGACAGAAGTCTCCCTCCTCCAGTTGGCTGAGCATGTGCTGCAAAGTGACTATCCTGAATGTTTGGGACTTGATGTACTTGTTGAGTCGTAGATCGAGAATGGGTCTCCAGCCTCCGGTCTTTTTTCTTACTAAGAAGTATCCTGAGTAAACTCCGGAGCCCCTGAGTCGCTTCGGAACAATCTCTATCGCCCCCTTTAAAAAAAAAAAAAAATTATAACATGGCCCGAACCTCCAGCAGCAGCTGAGGGATGTGTTGTTCCTGCTGGGCCACCGGTGGTGTTCGCTGACACTTTTGCTGAAACTCCAAGTGTGTCCGTGGGCGAGAGTATCCAGCATCCATCGATCAGTGGACATGTTTTCCCATATGCTGACGAAGTTAGCCAGCTGGCCTCCCACCAGGGTGCAGGCCCGACATCTTGGCCGGTTCAGTCCTGTTTGGAGGCCGGCGTGCTGTCTTGGGAGCCTTGACAACAACGGCCACCTACAAAGGTCTTGGAGCGACCCCTGTAGGCTTCCTGGGTCGGGGAACGGGAAGACTGGCGGTAAGAGGACGATCAGCAGATCTGCCTGATTTCCCTCCAGAGGAACGAAAGGACGGACAGTGTTGTTGCAGCGTGCCCAGGGCACAGGCCGTCTCCGTGTTGGTCTTGATGACCTGAGGAGATTCATCGACGGCTGTTCCAAAGAGATGGTCTCCATCAAACGGCATGTCCAAGACCCTCGTCTAAAGTTGGTTTTAGGCCACCCTGCTTATAGTTGGTGGCCTTCAGCCAGCCACGACAGAGGCAAACCCTGCTGCCCATCTGGCAGAATCCCGCCTCTGCAATGTCCAGGGCCACGGTAATGGCGTGGTCCGACACCACTTCACCTTCCTGAAGGATCTCCATCACCTCGACCCGCTTGTCCTCGGGGAAGAAATCCAGGATCGGAGCCATCTTGTACCAAAGCTCCCGGTCGTACCTGCCCAGGATAGCTAAAGCGGTGGCCGCCTTGACGGTTGTCGCCGCAGAGTAGATGACCTTCCTACCCACAGCATCCAACTTCTTCCCCTTGCTGTCCGGGGGAACGGAGGCTGAAGAATGGCTGGATGACTTCTTCCTTGCAGCAGCTGAGACCACTGAGTCCGGTGAGGGCTGTGCCTGCAAACACTTGAGTGCAGACTCCGGGACCCGGTATTTCTTTTCAAGCCGGACCCTTTTCGCCAAAGCGGAGGCGGGGTCCTTCAGCAGTGCCAGATCATCATCCCAGACGTTGTCCAGGAGGGGCACTCCCAAAGTGGTCTTCCTTTTCGTCTCCCGGCGTTGATACAGGAAGCCCTCCTTCGTCTCCTCTGGCATGAGCTGGAAGAGTTCCGATGCTCGGGCGATCATTGAGTGGAAGGAACCCACTTCATCCGGGGGGAAGCCCTTGGTGGCAGAGAGATGCCGCCGTCGTCACCGGTGTCAGTCGTCGCCATGTCCCTAGGGGGCAAGGGGGTCAGATATCGGCGGTTGGAGCTGAGGCGTAGGGTGCCTCTTTCTATTCTTTGGCGATGGTGTCAACAGGGTCGCCGCTGGTGGAGCGGAAGCAGCGCCGCCGGCATCATCTTCTGAATCTCTGACGTGTATGTATACACACATATACATATATACACACATACATACACACATATACACACACACACACACACACACACATACATACACATACATACACATACATACACATACATACACATACACATACATATACATATGCATATGGGGAAGAGGGAGGGGGATCGAGAGAATATCATGAGACAGATCTCTGGGAGGTGCTTGGGTAGCCGAGCACAGGGCCCATGTCGTCCCTGCTGACGTCGCCGCCTCCGGCGGGTACCTCCTCGACAGTCGTCCCCAACGTCTTCCAAGATGGTGTGAACAGAACCCTCGTCCTCCACATCGGAAGAGGCAATATCTATGCCTTGGAGTTCTTTCACTCGTACCCCCTCCCCCCCCTTCTTTGGGTCCTAGGGGGGGGGGGGGGGGTCAGCTTCTGTCTGGTTTAGGGACAGCATCCTCTTTCCAGGGTCTTTTCCACTGGCTTGGGCGAAGCCTCCCGCCTAGGAGGAAGAGCCACCCTGACTGCCATATGGGTACCCTGGACCGGGTCAGCCCCTTTCGCCTTCGAAAGGGCAGCCGCCACCAGCTCGATAGAGGCAGAGGATTAGCCTGTATTACCTGGTCCTTCACGGGCAGGTCGCCTACCTTTTCCTATGGCCTTCTCAGGTTTCTCCTGTAGCTTCCCCAGGGTAGCTGACTTTTTCTTCGACGAAGAGCTGGAGCGATGGTTTGAGATTGAGGCCGCTGGAGATGACGACCATGCCCGGGCCGTCGTGGGACCCGCTTGTGTGGCGACACCGACGGAACCGGACATATAGTGCTTGGCCTGGTCTTGGACACCCACAGATGGAGCACCCTCAAAGGACTTAAAGCCCGCTCTGGCGGGCTGGATCCAGAGGAGGCATGCCCCTGTGAACCACACAGGGCAGGGGCCTTGGATTTGAGCCACACTGTCAGCCAGCTGTGCCGATCCTTCATTGTGCGCTTGGTAAAGTCGCGGCAGATCTCGCAGTCTTCCTACTTGTACATTGGGTGAAGAAAAAGGCACTGGGAATGCTTGTCCTCCACAAAAACATTTCCTAAACTGCAACTGTTGCAGAGCTTGAAGAGGGAACCCCCATCCTTCTCCACCGATGTGATCCAGCGCGCAGTCTAGGCCCAATGGCCTTCTGGAAACTTCAAAGAAGAAACACTCGGCGATTTCGCCCTTTGGCAATGAAAAATGCCGAAAAACGGATCCCCGTTAGATGATGAAACGATAAAGCACACAGGCTCGATCAAACAAAAATAGGATTTTTCTAGTAACAAAGTGCAAAAAACACAGAAAGCTCAGAGCTAAACATGAGGACTCCCAACACCTGGACGTGCGGTAAAAATTTGAAGACTGCTGCCAGAGGAGGGGCTTAGGGAGAGGGCAGTCATTGGCTGGGGGCAGTATGACCCAGAGCTCAGTGATCGTCTTTCTCCTATAAACCAGTTTATAAACGAAAGTGAAACTTTTTTCTTTTACTGAGGATTCCCGGCCTGACGGGGAATATACACGAGCATGTGAATCCATGCCAGACTCCATGTTGGAGAAAGCGCACTTCCTTGCTTATTTTAACAAAACACTGATGAAGATTTGTCTGCTAGAATACAAACTTTTCTTGCAGGTGTTGGGGGAAAATGTTTTGCGGTCCAGAGAAATGGCTCTGAGCTAGGTCCTGCAGGAATAGCTTCCGAACCAAGGAGAGAGCAGTCTGTTGCGATTGTAGCTTAAGGGAGGGACAGGTTCTGAACAAGGCCTAGCAAAATTCAGGATTTTTAGACTGGCCCACCAGTTAGCATTTACTCAGGGAATTGTAAAAATCTATGTCCTATGGTCTGTCTCCTGTGACCATGATTCCCTCAAACATAGCTGTTCTTCACATCTTCAAACGTGCATGAGAAATTAGAGGATGTATGAAGCCATGAGACCCATCAGTCTCATGAACCACCAGGCATTTTGTAGCAGAGCCCTGTGCAGTGGCCAAAGTGTATGAAAAGTAGTGCATTTATGTTACCTACTGGCCTGCTTGCGCTCCCACAAACCCCATTGCCAACCCCCCTCTACCCCCCCAAACAAACACCTTCTCTTTAAGGGAATGTTCACTGCAGTGCAAGTTCAACTTCTTCCTACACTTTTAATACTAAACCAGTAAAACTTACCTTTAAAAAGAGGAGCACCGCTCCCAACCACTCCCACCCACTTTGATCACTGGCCCTGTGGAAGATGGAGCATGTGTTTGTATAGAATATCCTGCTCTGTGTCGCGAAGATTCTAGGACAAGCTGTGTTTCAGCAGAAGCTGTTCAAAATCAGGTCCTGAGAGATTGTCAAAAAGAGTTTCCCCGAGTTCAAAGAGACCCAGGTGGAAGAGAAGGTCCAGTAAGATCTAAATGTGATCCTTGTCCACTTATTGGCATTGCGCCCTCACCAACCGGCCGTCCATGTACGGGTTATACATGGACACCCTGGGAGGCAGAGAAAAACAGACTGCTGCCATATATTTTGGAAAGACTAGCAGAGTTTAGACCACATTGGAGAACTCTATACTGGAAAGGAGTTCCCCACTAGGAAGCGTACACAATTTCTGTGGGTAGGCCAAATGCAAACATGTAGGGCTGCATCTTTAAGATCCATCACACAGATCCACTCTGTTGCAGAGCAGATTTGTGCTGGTGTGATCTTCAAACATTTTTATGGATAAGTGGAGGATGAACCCCAACAAATCAAGGTTTGTGTGCAGGACCGCAAATTGGCTTTGGTAGTGTGAAAAGGCGGGAACAGTAACCAAAGTCTCTCTTAGGGTGAGGGATGGTTTCAATCACAGTCATCTGGAGGAGTTTCTCGATCTCTTCCCATAGGTAGGGAAAGCAAACCTGCACTAGGGAAGTGTGTGAAGGGTGAACTGGAGGAAGTGGGAAACTGAATCTTTGTCTCACTACAGATAAAGCCCAGGGTATGACGTGATGATCACTCAAGTTTCTATTTGAAGATTCAGATGTGCCCGCTCCCCACTCGAGTGATGTGAAACCTGAGCTAGCCATCACTTTATGGGCAGATCTGTGGGCCTAGCACTTCTGGCCTGCTCTGATGCGGCAAGGGGGGGGGGCCCCCAAGGATGACCCGCTGGTGCCTGCATAGTAGGAACTTTCAGTGGTTCAAGCTGCGTCATTTCCTGTCTTTACCCACCCAGAGTCTTGGCTGTGGAAGATATCCTATCTACGGTCTAGAATCAGTTGCTGTAATCGTTGCGCTGCACTAATATCCTGGAAGAAAGAATGGAAGATGCTTAAGGGTGCTCTAGATGCAGTAAGGTGCAGGTGGTTGGCCTCCCGGAGAAGACAGAGGGACCCTCTGCTGAACTTATTCTGGAATCCTGGTTCAAAGTGTTGTTGGGAGCCACAGGTCTATCCAACTTCTTTTCGATTGAGGGAGTGCATTGGGCTCCGGCAACACGACAGCCCCGAGAGCTCTACCCAAAGTGCAAGATACAAAGTTGCAGTGCGATACTATAGGCGACCGTAGGAGGGTGTCTCTGGAGTTGCATGGTTTGTGGGTGGCAGTGTTTCCAGATTTCACCCGGGCAGTGCAAAAGGCGAGAATCGTTCAACGCCATCAAAAAATGCCTCTTGGCCATAAACCTCAGGTACGTGCTTCATTATCTGACCAGCTTGAAAAATCTGCATGATCGCCGAGCGCATTTCTTCAGGGATCCCAAACGGGCATGGGAGTGGCTGACTTACACAGGCCCCTGAAGGCAGCCCAACAGCAATGGGAAGAACAGCCCCCCGGAGAGGATCTGCCCCAAGGCCCTCCTCAGATGTTGCTGCCTAATTTGTAAACCGTGCCAACTGATCCCAATATTACACTATTCCAATAAGCACAAATCTGCTACTTTAGATGGGAGCTGTCCAGGTGCAGGGTTGCGGGGCTAAAGTTGCTCAGATTTTGATGAGCAAGGTCGGGCATAGACATTGAAGTAGGTGGGGTGGGACAGCTGAATGGGCTGGGCCTTCCCTGTGCCCCAGGTGGCTAACTGGATTCAGGAGGGACCCCACGGCGATGGGAGGTCACGGTACATTGGATCAATGCTGCTGTGCAACGGGGGGTGTTCTGGTTATTTCACTCGTCTCTGCTTTGCATCCATTTGAATGTTCAGGCAAAAGATACAACAGGTTCCGTGTGTGTATTCCAGGTGGGTTTGGGGGTGGGGGGCTGTTGGGGTTTGGAGATGTTTGCTGATCCACCAGTTCTGCTGTTTTACTATGAAATCGGTCTCTGTTCACCATTATCAGTTGTTACTTCTGTATGCTGAACATTCCCCGACAGTGATGGTTGAGAAAGGTTTATCGTGCATGTCTTGCAATGTCAATGGCCTATGTGACAAGGTTAACAGGGGCATGGTACTACCATTCCTTAATTGACAGACCGTCAATTGCCTTTCTTCAGGAGACCCATCAAGCCAGTAATGACTGCAAATTCTTCTGTAAATCTAAATATGAGAGGGGTTTCCATGCAGGCTTCACCAGAGGGTCTTGATCCTATTTCGTAAGCACACAACATTCAAGTTGCAAACAGTGGTCTCTGACAGTATAGGCAGATACATCATGTTTATTGGTCTACTGAAGGGGGATTTAGTGGGGTTACTTAATGTCTATGCTTCCTAACCATTGCATACTGACTTGCTTATAGAGCTTCATGAGCTGATGTTTTCGATAAAGCAAAGCGTTGGGTGGTGGGGGAAGACTAATTATGGCATGGATCGGGCGTTGGACCACCATACTCTCAGCAATGGATGTTTGCTCCGCAACCAACCTCCATGACTGCATGAGAGCTGTGGGATTCGAAGATTTGTGGCGCAAGTGTCACCATCTGAAACAAAGCAATTCATTTCACTCAGAGGGTTCACTTATCAAGAATTTAATTTATTATGCCATGGATGAAACCTTACAAATCAAGCCCTTGCGAATCACCATGCAGAGTACCACAAGTATCATCCTTCTCGCCACTTCTATTCAACATCTACCTGTCACAGCTAATTAAAATCGAAAGACATGGCCTCACCTGCTACAACTACGCGGACACAAATCTACAAAATACAAGATTAACAAGAAGACAACGCAACACTAGAGATCTGCCTTTGTGAAAGATACAACTGGATGAACTTAAACCCCAGCCCCATCATCAACTGTAAAAAACCTGGGAGTCCTGAGGGACAACAAACTCACTCTAGAACCACAAGTAAACGCCCTAATCAAGAAATCCTTCTTTCTCCTGTTATCAGATAAAAGGATCCTACCATTCCTCTCATTCACCAACAAAACAACTGCCGTCATCGCCCTCATCATGTCCAGACTAGACTACGCCAACAGCCTATACCTAGGCCTCCCAGAACGACTAAATAAACTCCAACGCATACAAAATGCAGCGGCCAGACTGCTCCTTAAACTACCTCGAAGAGAACACATCACATCAGCGTTGAAAATGTTACATTGGCTACCCATCAAACAGCGGATCAAGATCAAATCAATGTGCATAAACCACAGAGCAATCTACGACCAAGGTGCAGAGTTCATCAGAAGAAAACTAAACATACATCACACTGCAAGGACACTCAGATCCAGCAGTGACATCCATTTGGAACCCAAATCATACAACAAGAGAACTCTGAGGATCCTCTTTTTCTCACCTTGCCCCAAAAACCTGGAACAAACTACCAAAGAACATACGGCATCCAAGAGATCACCTACAATTCAGGAAACTCCTCAAATCATGGCTCTTCACCCTATAACCAGAAAGTATGCCCATAAGGACATACACAGAGGAACTACGCCGAGAAAAGAGCCTACCCTGACTCCCCTAATAATCAACCCTCATTAAAATAAGGATATACGGACATGTAACATATCCACTTATCTATTAAAAACAAATCTCACCAATCATTCCAAGAAGACCCACAGATCAATCGGAAGGGAGAACAAGGTATTATCCAGCAATGGCACCTGGCAACCCTTGAGGGCAGAGGCAGTAATGAACCATAAACAATAATACATAGGAAAGAACGGGGATAGATATTAGATCTCCACTACCTAAGCAGGATTATGCCCCCGTCCCCCCTGGGTGTACCAAGCGCAGTAATTTAGCTGGAGGCCAACCTCATCCCCCGGCCCCGATACTAGACAGCCAGGAAAGGGAAGAGAAGTTATACCACCCAATGGACTACCGGCAGCAAATAGATAGAAAGAAGCTGGTTAATGATAATAAAACACCACCATCGATCTAGGGACAATGCTCACCGAACCAGGGGTACTATGCCAATTAATCTGCTAATACAGCCACAGTATCACCATAAAAACTAGACCATCAAGTAAACCTAGAGAGACAATATACCAACCCAATATGACTACCTGATACATAAACTAAACTACAGGGATTATGAGACATACAACCTACTAACCAAAACCTCTAATTTCTGCTTACTTAATGCACACAAAACCCACACAACCACCTCTCACAGCAAACCGCATGGACTTCACCACTCCGCAACAACAAACAACCAACACATAGATCGCAACAACAGCAAGCAAGGACCTGCTTTGATCCTACTTGCACACCCAAGCTCAGCGCACGGTGAAAACCGAACTGAAGCTGCCAACAGTACACCACCTCTCACTTTCCTACGCCCTCTTCACCCACTAACCCACCCCGTCCACCTTTTGTTTACAGATCCGCCTGCGCGCCTGGAGACCAACTCCGTTGGTGACTGTGCGCTATACAAATACCTTTAACATTAACATCTCTTGACCTCTCTCTGGTCTCAGACATACAATAGCTCCCTAGCGCCATTTCGGATCACTTTACGTTGTTGCTGTCGTAGGGTAGAACACGTTTGCATGCCAACTCCAGCTGGCACCTTCCCTCATACTATCTAGGGTTCCCAAAGGCCATGGAAGAGCTTACGGACAAGAAAGCAAAGTATGTCTCAGGAGGCTAGCTCAGCAGCAACATGCTCGCCTTGGAAGCAAGACGACACGGAGCGCCATAGGTTCGATCCCCGGGTCCGCACTTAGAAACCTCTGGGTATTAAGCGCGTTATAAATCACCTATCATATGTCATATTTTGAGCTGAATGACACCTCAGTGAGAGGACCCCCCCCCGCCCGAGGTTATCACAGACCAGTATCTAGTTATGCAGAGACTGCTATAGCATACCAGGGATGCATATCCTACTTGTAACAATAAACATGGCTCGACAGTCCCATCGGGCCACCGGCACTCGAATATATGACTTGGTGGGCAAGGCCAGAAAGATGTCAACCTGTCTGGAAAAACTAGAAGTGGTCCAGAGTTGCGTGCATGCGATCAAGGATGGAGAGGGTGACCCAACATGTTGACACCGAGATATGCAAAACCTTTGCAGATTATAGGCGTCTCTATGCCACACAGGCGGATGACTCCCGACCAATGTTCTCCGATCTGCTGGAGGAACTCCCTCTGCCCAACATTTCACCCCAACAGATAGATGGGTAAGACTCTGATATTACAGAGTTATAGCTGTCAGTGGCCTTGTCCACTCTCGAAGTCAGTTAAATCGACAGGACCTAATGGTTTTCCAATTAAGCTGTGGAAGTAGTTACGTGCTAGAGTGACTGGTCCCTTTCTCTCGATGTTCCAGTCCAGCAGGGAGGGTGGCAAGCTATTTGAGGCAGGCAACCATTGGAGTGTTGCCAAAGGAGGGCAAGCATCTACTGAGTGTGCCTCTTCTAGGCGGCCATCTCGCTTATCAATGCGGAAACAAAGGTGCTGGCAATAGGTCTGATAACGGTCCTGCACTCAGATCCATCTGGACCAGAATGGTTTTCTACCTGGCAGAGCCACATGCATGAACATACGTTGGTTACACAATGCCGTGGAGAAGGCTTGCTCTCCGGATGATGCTCCCCCATCGTAGCAATCAACTTTGAGAAGGCGTTTGACTCTGTTGGCTGGCATTTTCTGTCGCTGGTAATGTCTGCAATGGGCTTCGGTGAGGGGTTCTTGTGATGGGTCAAATAGTTCTGTGTTTACCCACGGGCGACGGTACGAATTAACAATATCCATTCCTGGTCTTTTTCCTTGCAGCCCTCACCTTTGCTTTTCCTCCTGACCCTCAAGCCACTTCAGATATGGTTCAGAGATGATCCCCTGCTGAAGGGCTTTGCGTGGCCATATGGCAGAGAGGAACGAGTGGCACTATAAGTATACTAGCTCCTCCTGTTCATGGGGGACCCTCATTGATCTTATTCAAGGGTTTTAGAGCTATTAAAAACATTCAAACGCTTCAGTGGGTTGATTGTGAACTGGTCCGAATGGGTCCTCTTCCTGGTACAGGGAGGGCCTGGGGCAATACCTCCTCGATGCAGATTTACAGTGGCCCTTGATGGCTTCCGGTATCTGGGTAGCCATACTGGTCGCAACACAGAAAACTCAACTTGGTGCCTGTAACGTAAAGTTTTGGGAGGTCCTTCCTCTCTCTGCTGGCACACGCCAATCCGTTCAAACTGCTGATTCTGCCCAAGGACAATGTCCTTCAAAATGCACCCATTTGGACTCCCGGTTTGGAATCTGATGAGATCGAACGCACCTTGAGTAAATTACTGTGGCGTGATTTCCAACCTAGAATAGCGTTAGCCACCCTACATATGTTATTTTGGGAGGGGGCATAGGCCTGCCGAATGTCTGACTGCATTACTGAGCTTCCCTGGTGATGACTGCCAACAAATGGCTTCACAGCGATCACACCCTCTCACATGTCACACTTGAACTCTCCTGGCTTGATTGCGTTAATCTGTTCCAGGTGATGTACTGTGTGTGTGGGGTGGGGGGAGTGGGGAGTAAACGGACTCCCAGCGGGTCGCAGCAGGTTATCCATGCACAACAGATGGTCACTAAATCAATATGTTGGCAAGGTATTGTGTCATTAAAATCTCCAATCTGGTGTAATGAGGA
The DNA here is from genome assembly GCF_040938575.1 of Ambystoma mexicanum. Lineage (NCBI taxonomy): Eukaryota > Metazoa > Chordata > Amphibia > Caudata > Ambystomatidae > Ambystoma > Ambystoma mexicanum. The sequence goes on from NC_090933.1 coordinate 74,106,465, forward strand.
TCTCACAGAGCTTGGGGACCTAGACCTCAGAATGAGGTGGGCAAATAGGAATATTCAACTACCAGAGGACGTGCTTGATGGGGATCGACTTCAGACCTTTGAGGCATTGCAGCAGCAATTTCTCCCGACAGCTGGGGATCAATCTTCATATTTGCAGTTTAAACATGCTATGTCTACACAGTTCAACAAATCCTACGACCTCCCCCCACAGTCCCCGTTTGATTCCAACATTAACGACAGATTGAACCTGTCTAGGCCCGTCTCAACATTACATCAGATTACCCTCTACTTTACTACCACTCCCTGTCTTGCCTCAGATCAAAATGGGAGTGGGATATAGGTCCATTGGTGGATGAGGATTGGCAAGAAGCTTTAATGGCTCTAGCTCATTGAGCTGAAAGTTTGACATAGGACCTATTATGTATGAGATTTTTCATTTAAATGTGCCTGTTATACGACACCAGAGTGTTTAAGATTTCGGACCGCAAGCAGCACATACTATCACATGCATGCTAGAACATTCTATATTCACTGCAGATGTTGGATTAGGTACCTGGAGCCCCCCCCCCCCAATAAACGCTAATGACATTGTCTAAATGACATGCATTACTCACCGTAATAGCATTTCTGATTGTATCTGCTTAGATTCACATGCTGTGCATATAGTCCGACATCCAGTGGTAACCGCAGAGTATTGCATCTGGTCTTTCGAGACTCGAAAGGGGACGTCGGCATGGGCGTGCCTGTAACACTATCCCTAACGTGACATGTAGTGTACCCAAATCCCTCACGCGTCGAGGTCCCTCAGATTGTATTTTTTCTGCCACAAGGGAGCCCAATGACACTTGTGAGGGAGTACTTAGACGTCTTTCTACTTTCCCTCTATTATGTTCCTTCCACCTGAGCGGGGATGAAGGGTGGGCGCATGTGAATCTAAGCAGATACAATCATCACAAATGTTATTACGGTGAGTAATCCATGTCTTCTGATGCTGGTTAATCTGTTTAGAATCACATGCTGTGCATAGACTAGCGAGCATTACCAGAGTTGGAGGTGGGTTGTGAGAAGGAAGAGTAGTGAAAAGATGTCTTAATACTGCCTGTCCCACCTGAGAATAAGACCTAGAATGGGTGTCTAGACAATAGTGTTTCGTAAAGGTGTGTACAGAACTCCAGGTTGCCGCTTTGTAACTGAACTCTAGGGGAACATTTGCAATTAAAGAAATGGAAGCCCAAGTGCCTCGAGTAGAATGTGCTCTAGGCTTGAAGGGCAGTTCTCTCTTAGCAACATCGTAACAGAGTGTGATACATTTGAGAATCCACCTTGAGAGAACTGATTTAGAGACAGGATCCCCTTCTCTACTAGCTGCCACTGAAACAAAAAATTGGTCTAGTTCTTTCCAGGTAAAACATGACTGCCCTGTGCACATTTAATGTGTGTAGGCTTCTTTCAGCCACGTTTGTGGGATTCTGGAAGAAAGTAGGCAGTTCTATTGATTGGTTCACATGGAACTTGGAAATAAATGTAGGCGCAAATTGCGGGTGAGTAGCCACTAGAAAGGCTGGTTTACATGTAGGATCCTTGAGACTTGCCTTATGCATAGGCTCAAAAGGAGACCACATAAGTCTAGTCAGTACCACATTTAGGTCCCATCCGGGAACCGGGTTAGAAATGGGGGGGGGGGTGAATCCTTTTAACCCCTTCCATGAAAGCCTTAATAACTGGTATTTTCCATCCCAACACCTTCTGTTGTGACAGTGTAGGCTGAGAGAGCAGCTAAGTGAAATTTCAGGGAATTAAAAACCAGGCTGAGTCTAGCAGGTGAGTCAGGTACAATACAATGTGAGTAGGAGAGCACTGAATAGAATTGACACCCTTGGAAATGCACCAGATAAAGCGCTTCCATTTACTTTAGTAGCAGTATCTGGTGTTAGGTTTTCTCGCCTCCCTAAGTATGTCAGTGCATCTGAGGGAGTTGTAGGTGCACAAACTCTATGACCTCAGGAGCAAAGCTGCAAAGTTCAGGGTTTGCGGGGATGGGTGAAGAGTTTCCCCCTTGTCTTGAGATAACATGGTGTACGGGCAAGGCAGTTTCTTTGGAGGAGAACAGATGGGAGAACCAGGGTTGACGGGCCCACATGGGGGCCACCAACAACATGGTGACTGGTTCCTGGTGCATCTTGTGCACTATCTTGTTGAGTTGGGGGGGAAAGCGTAAACAAATTTCCCTGACCACGTTATCCAGAGACTGTTCCAGTTGGATAGGTTCTGGGGGTTCCTGGAGGTGTAATCTTGGCATTTGGCATTCTCCAGAGTTGCAAACAAGTCGATCTATGAGAAACTCCATAATGCGAAAATGTCGGAGATGATGTCTTCGTGTAGTCGCCATTTGTACTCTACGGGCAGCGGGAAGTCTCTGCTGAGCACGTCTGCTAGAAGATTGAGTTCCCCAGGAATGTGTTGCGACAACAGGAACATCCTTTATTTGAGAGCCCATTTCCAAATGTTCTGGGACAGCCTGGATAGCCCTGGAGAGTGTGTGCCCCTTGCTTGTTCAAGTAATACATGGCCGTGGTGCTGTCTGTGAGAATCAGGACTGTCTTCCCCCGTAACTGTCTCTTAAAGGCTTTCAGTGCCTTGAATACGGCTAACAACTCCAACAGATTTATGTGGTTGGATGCTACTTCTGGGGACCACACGCCCTCTGCCGTCTGCTGAAGCAGGTGAGCCCCCCACCCAGTGAGAGATGTGTTTGTCGTGAGAGTGGCTACTACTGCGGGGGTGGTGAAGGTTTTTCCCTTTAAGAGGTTGTCCCTTGAACACCACTGCAGAGAGAGAACGAGGGCTGGCAAGACAACCACCAGATCTTCCCATTGTCTGCTGGCCTAACACCATTGGCTGTTGAGCCACTCTTGCATAGGACACATGCGCAGACGTGCGTGAGGAACTAAGTAAATGCATGACATCATTCCCAAAAGTCGCATGGCTTTGCGTACCGTCACCTCTCGACCGGCTACATATTGAGGGATCTGAAACAGCATGTTTTGAACCCTCTCGTTGGAGGGGAAGACGAGGCCGTCTTCTGTCCGAATTAGAGCCCCTAGGAACTGTTTGACCTGACTGGGGTCTAGGCTGGATCTCTTCTAGATGGAGAATCCCAGGCTGAGTAAGAAGTCTATCGTCTTTTGGGTGTCCAACAGGCATGTGTAGTAGAAAGGGGGACAAGCAACATTTTGGGACCAGCCCATACACTATCGCATACCCGGTCACTCTTCACCACACAGGCCCAACCGTGCGACGGCCATGAACACACCCACTGGAGAGAACACCTTCAGCATAAATTTAGCATTTATTAGACAGAAAGCACAATAAAAAAGAACAGTAAATGTAGCAGCAATATGGGAATAATGAACATTCAAATTAGAGAAATAACAAATAATTAGAACACAGTCTCACGTTCCTTGATCGTATCAGCACTAGAGGACCCTGGTCATCTTAAACTACTGCCCATCAACCAAGTAGCTTCCCTCATTCTTCAATCTGCTCTTAGGTGACAGCGCTTCAAGGAACCGCAGAGGCAACATCAAGTTCCGGGTACACAGCAGTACAGGGAAGAATCCCCCCCCCCCCCGGGTCATGTGTGCATGCATATTTGTACCTTCGTGCTGTCAGTCAGCGTGACGCAATATTCTAGAACTCTCTCAGTACAAAACAACTTTACTGCTGGAAAAACACAACTTGCTCTCTCTCTCTCTCCAAGACGCTCCAACCCCCCCCCCCCCCCCCAAGAGCCCATCTGCAAATTCAGGAATGTTGCTTATCAGTGCGTGCAAGGCCGTACCATTCCTTCTCATGCGAAAGAGGATTGGTTTAGCAAGGCTGGCAGCGCTACGGTTGCAAAGAATGAATATTCCAGGAGAAGCGTGCAATAATATGCATTGCGATTGACCCCTAGTGGGCAAGCTTTACCGGCCCTGCGCTTTGCTAACTAGTGTCATAATGCTACAAGACAGGTGCTATAATGCTTCAAACACTCAAATACAGGTCTCCATTAGCTACTAAACTTGGGCCTCTGCCCTGCCTTACTTTGCACAATGTAACCTTCCACCCCTTTGAGGCCTGCACATTCAATGTAGCTCCTTATGCTACTAATGTAAGCGCTACTAACACATTACTAAGGCATCTATAAGGATCTGTTTCAGCATTTAGCCCATACTTTGAATAAACGCTTAGTCTTAGCTGTTAATGTTGCCATCTAAGGACCTAATATGTAATATGGTTAGCTCAGCAGGCTAATGCACCCACGGAAATGCACCTCCCTTTCCACTACAGCATGATCCGTAGGAATCCCCTGTAATGAGCCAGTGGTCGAGTTAAGAGTAAACTGGAACTGATTCTCTGTGCAGGTGCGCTGCTGCCATTGCCAGTACCTTCGTAAACATCCTTGGCGCTGAGGCAATGCCAAAGGGGAGTACTTTGAACTGATAGTGTTTGTCCTCCATCATGAACCTTAGGGATTTTCTGTGTGCCAGCAACATTGAAATATGGAAATATGAATCTTTCATATCCAGTGTTGCCATGCAATCCCCCTGTTTCAGCAGAGGGATTACCTCTTGCAACGTGACCATACGAAACTTTTGAGGTTTGACCGATTTGTTCGCTAGGCGCAAGTCTAGTACAGGGCGCATGGTGAGATTATTTTTGGGTACAAGGAAGTATACTGAAGAAATACCATTGTTTACCTGTAGAAGAGGGATGACTTCTATGGCGCCCTTTTCCTGCAGGATCTCAACCTCTTGAAGCAGGATGCGTAGGTGTTCGGCGTCGGGCATCTTGATTTTGGCAGTCTGAATTGAGGTGGTTGGCAAAAGTCTATGCAGTACCTGTGGGCAACGGTCTTGAGCACCCACTGGTCTTATCCCCTCCCATGCATGAAGGAATGTTAGACGTCCCCCGACCAGAGAGGCATGGGAGGGGACCTGGATCTGAGGGTCATTTCTGACCTGAGGCCGGGGAGCCTCTGGGAGTGGATTCCGGCCTCTAACCTTTCAACGGCGTTGTCCTCTAGGTGGATACGTGGTGGTGGTGTTGGATCCTTGTCCTGAAGACCAGTTGTTTCCTGAACTATACTTGTTTTGAGGGGAGCGAGATTGCCCACGAAAGAAATGAGAACCACCCCCTCTCTGTTGTGAAGGCCTTTGGGTAATCTGGTTTAAGGTTTTGAGAGTCTCATGTTCCTTCTTAGCTGTCTCAAGACCTTTGTTCCCGGCCTTGCCAAACAAGTTGGTCTCCTCAACTGGCTTGTTTAAGGCTGCTTGGGTTTCAGGCTTGAAACCAGAGTTCCTCAACCAGGCGTGCCGTTTTAGTATTGTACCCAGCTTCCAAAGTGTTCTTCAGAAAGTTGTGGTGGATTTGCTTGCTGTCATGAACTACAGAACACGCCCCTTTTGGACTTCCTGGTCCTTGTCTCAACGGGGCTTACACTCCCTTGTACTTCCAACATGGCCGTCCACTGTGAAACACCTTCCTCGCTCTACACTTTGGACGTAGCGTGTTCTATTAATAGACCACGCCTCCCGCGGCTCCGCGCGTCTCAATGCTATTGCGAAGTAGCGACCAGACGTGTGCTCCGTAGCTTGCGGTATTGTTTCCCTTGCTTCTTCCAGCCAACCCCATTCCTAGTCCCTTTCCTTCCTTTCTTTCTTGATTCCTAGACTCGTGTGCTAGTAGCGCACTCTGTCAATTTACCGGATTCCTGGATCCTTGCATCCCAGAACTTTGAACGCACGCTGGAGTTGGAAGAGACTCGTGCAGCCTTATTCAAGACTCAATCCGTCCGCAAGAAGGCATTGATCAAGAAATCCAGCAAAGATCGAACTCAGTTGAGAAGGGGGGGAAGGGGGGGGGGGGGGTGTGACTCCTTGACACTTGCCTTCCAATACAATCGCGAGCAATTTAGCCCGCATTGGTTCGGGGACCTCTTGAAGGCCCTATTGCAATAGATTCCACTGTACATCTGAGTAGCTAGCCAACAGAGCGGTGTTGTTGGCTATTCGGGTGGAGAATGCAGCAGCAGTTGTGACCCTTTTTCCCCCCCAAGTCCATACAACCTTTTGCCTTCTTTATCAGGTGGTGCCTCCCCGTAGCGAGGGGGACACCTGTCCTCTTTCTCGTAGTCGTAACTACCAGGGAATCTGGAGTGGCATGCCCTTCAATGTAAAGGTGGTCAGAAGGAGAAGGGCAAAACAACTTCTCTACCCTGGGATTAACCGCCCTGGTCTGGGCTGAAATTAACAATGCAGGCGCCAGACGTCTCTTAATAGAGTTCAGTAAGGGAATGGACTGACTGGCAGGAGTCTTTTCCTTCAGTATGTCCTCCACAAAATCCAAATCCTGCACAGCCTCCTGTGTGGCGATTTGAATATGTTCAGCCGCCTTCTTTAAGATGGCATTGCACGCCATTTGATCATTCACAGGTGAGGCCTGACAGACTGGAGTGGTAGGAGGGGAATCCATACACAGAGCATCAGGGTCCGTGGTAGGAGTAGCAGACGCCCAAGGTTGATTATCACCTGGATGGCTGTCTTCCCATTGTCATTGGGATCATCAGGATCATGTATAGGATCCCCAAAGGTATCATCATCCTGAATGTATGTATTGATAGGAACCTAGTCATCTGTAAGGTCAAAAACATTCTGTTCATGAGGATCCTCAAAAGGTCCTCTGAAACTTGGCCATAGGCATAAAAGGAAGTTCCTCACAAGGCCTCTTGGGAGCAAACCTCTCTAAAAATTCAACAAACTTCTCCAGTCTGTTCATGCACCCCTCAAACTTCTCCCTGGTCCATGATGATGAACCAGAGGAGTCCAGGGGAGGAAAGGGATCTTCTTGATGAATTTCCTCTTCTGAATGTCAAGACTTTCCTTCTAAAGTGTTGGATAAAGACAAAGGGGTCCCAGAGTACTCTTTTTGAGGCTCTGGGCATTATGACGTGTCTTTAGACGCGTCTTTAGGCCGTTCTTTCTGTTTTGACATCTGTTTCGACAGTTCCTTTTGTTTAACCGCGGAGGCGATACTATCACTGATGCTCAGGGTTTCTGGGATGTGTGGCGGTAAAACCGGTGGCTGTGCAGTGGATTACGGCAGCACTGGGGCCTTAATCGGTGTCAAAGCCGCCTTCTGAAGCGTCTCGATAGCCGCGTGTGATTTGCTGCTAGCGCCCTTACTTTTGGCTTGCTCGGGCGCATGCCGCAGTTGCGGGGAGGGCAGCTGATCACGAGGATCAGCGGGCACCACCAAAGTATCTGACGTGCCCGTTTGAGCTTTGGAGCGCTTCAACTGGACCGCCAAAGCAGAACCATTGGTTGTATGCTTAGTATGGGAATCTGCTGCATACCTGTCGCCGGGATGTAGTGTCCCCATAGCAGGACTCACGCTGTGCCTATCATGGCTGGGGACGGATGCTGAGGAGCAAGAACTTTCTGCGGTAAGGTCAATGGCCTCCGAAGTGGAGCCTTGGTCATCCCTAATCCCTTTGTCACACTCGGCGGCTGTGGCGGAGTTACTTTCGGCCTGCGACATACCGTAGGCCGCCCACCGCTTCAAACAGCACTCCTTAAGAGTCTTAGGCCGTAGGAGTTTACATGCCATACAGGCTGTCTCGTTGTGGTCGAGGGGAAGACAATTGTTGCATCGAAGGTGCTAGTCTTTCCACGGGTATTTCGCCTTACAGGAAGGACACAATCTAAATGGAGTCCTGTCCATAGCGCAGGATTGTACTAGCGATGACAAACCCAAGGGAACAAAGAGGGGAAAAGGAAAGGCATTCTTGAAAAGAATATGACCACCCAACCCCACTCTCCCTACAGTAAAGGCCAGCCAGAAGGCCTGGCCACGTGGTCGGCAGCGCGCCAACCGGATCAACAGCCGTCGAAAATCCATCGTCAGCAGTCTTCGGCGGTGGCACAGGAATCAGCTGTCGAAGGGAGTTACAATGAGAATAAACTACCAAAGGCTGAGAAATATAACAATAACACAATGTTTTATGAAGAGCTCTGCATTAGGACGACCAGATAGCTGGGCGAAAAAAGACAATCTGGGGGACCTCGACGTGTGAGGGATTTTGGGTACACTACACGTCACGGATGGTGTTACAGGCATGCCCATGTCGACGTCCCCTTTCGATTCTCGAAAGACAAGATGCAATACTCTGCGGTTACCACTGAATGTCAGACTATATGCACAGCATGAGATTATAAACAGATTAACAAGCATCTGAAGTTACAATACCAGTGAATGATAGCCTATGTTGCAATATGACATGTCAAAAAAGGAAATATGCACATTAATAGTTTCATGGTAAACTTCTTTAAACTAATGCTGCAATGTGTGGGCACAAGGACAGTTCTCAGCATCTAGATTGCTACAGATTTGTTTTAGTTGTGTGGATATGGTGTAGCACCCAGGTGTGTTTTAGGAATCTTTTGGCCACATATTGAGTGTATCCCAGAATATCAGAAACTCAATTCTTCTTAAATTAAATTTTAACAAATTGCTATTCTTCCAGGAATCAAACATCATTTACTCTGTGGAAATTTGGGATTGGATTCTGAGAATTTAAGACAAGTTTAACTATTAACTAGTATAATGCGAGTTGCATCTGAGCGGTGCGACCGGTTACATTTTGGCTTTTACACTCTCCCTTTAGTGTAGGTTCCACTGCACTCAATTGGTGCATACGCCATAGTGAGGTACAGCATATCTATACTGCATTTCTTTGCTTTGAAACCACCACAAGTAAAGCCCAAAAGCCATTTTTACACAGGCTTTTTTGCACCTTGTCTGCCACCACTTGGCGAAAGAGCCAAATTGTGCAACACAAAAGGTGATGGCTGCAAAGTTTTGGATTAATCCCAACATCTGGCATAGCTCTGGGCAACCCTCCAGACTACCGTTCTTCAGCCTGCAAGACATTACAGAAGGGGAAAGACCATATACAAATCAAGCTTGGTCCTACCCCAAAAGGGGCATCCAGCTCAAACTGCTAGGTCACATCCCTGCTGCACGAGACTACAAGCATCCCGAGACATGCATATTTCATCCTCATTGGATGTCATCAGCGAGGAGTAGCTTGGGTCTCTAGGCACAGCAGGCTCGGGACCCACGTCTGGGCATTCCGTCTCACTCTGGGCGACTTATGTAACACAAAAGAGGCGATGGCTGGAAGGTATGGAATTAATCCTACACTGGCATTGCTCTGGGCAACCCTCTAGACCACCGTTCTTCAGCCTGCCATGCCATTACAGAAGGGGAAAGACCATATGCAAATCAAGCTTGGTACCGCTGAAAAAGGGGCAGTCCAGCCCAAACTGGTAGGTCACATCGCAAAGAGGCAAATTGGGCTACCGTAAAATGTAGTTGTATATCATGGAAGACCATCTTACCTTCCATTTCATTGAAGGGCCTCAGTCTGCTCACACTGGCCTATTGTCTATTCCATGAGAGCTTTCCCAGGGTTGACTAGTTCATTGCGGTCAGGCCGGGGCAGGATAACCCCTGTAGAAAGGGCCCATGAGCATTCCTAGACCGTGTATAGAAAGCTGCATCTGTCCTTCACACAGAGATTTGTTATGGTTTTTTGACTAAAAAGGTATTACTAAAGCACCTACAGTGAAGGTATCCAAGCGCTGTCTTACCGATGAAGCTGTGCCTAAGAGTGATTACATAAATAGAAGGGTACGCGAGGGAGAGTAAAGCTGAAATGTTCATTGGAGATAGTTAGGAACTGTGTTCTGGAGAGCCTTAAATACAAAAGTCAAGACCGTAAATGTAATTCTGGCTGAGTGGTAGCCATTGTACTTTCCAAAGGACATGTGAAATGTGCAATCTTAGTGTAGTACCTGGGAGTGCTCGGGAAGCTGTGTTTTTAATAACTATCAGATTTAGGACATATTTTGGTGCACCAAGAAGCAAAGCATTACCATAATGAATCGGAGTGCTAATAACTGCTCAAGCTATGGTAGCGGCATGATGTTCAGAGATCAACAGCCTGATTTGCTCAAGGAAAGTGAAGTGTTGTGACGTCCTGGATGACCAGATACGCCCTACCTGGACGTGGTTAATAAAATGGGAACCCACCCCAGCACGGGTGCAGACTCCAGTATAACTCAGTGATGGGTCAGAATACTTATTGGAAGGCTCCGGGCCAGCGGTATGCCATCCAACAGGCAACGAGGTGGGCGCAGAGCCCATAACCCCCATGTGCAGTGCCTTTTGGTGCTCCTCATGCACTTTTCCTTTGTCGGTGCCACAGGCGGCTCCACGCGTGGCACCTGCAGTCACTGCGCCCCTTACCAGCTTGGGCAGCATTGGCTCGCCACCGCAATTCGGATGGCCTGCTATAGAGGAACTACATGACCAACACCCTGCTGTCCATACAGTGTCTCATCGAGTTACGGGCCTCACAGCTCACGAGCAGCTCCCTGTGACGGACAGGTGATGGTTCTTTGACAGTGAGTGCCTCACAGAGTGCTGATCCAGCTGCACCCGTGGGGGCGGTGAGCTCTTGGTAGGTGGACAAAAAAAAGGAAGACAGCATTCCGTTCAATAACCACAGACGTACATTGGTTATAGACTGCGGAGATGGTATAGTTGATGAGGATTAAGTGTCATCCTTGTCCATGACTCACTTTCTGGTGGGTCCCACCTGCTAGGCAGCCTGCAAGACTCCTTTTACAGCAGGAACTCTCTTGTTTTTACTGGAAACCGGGTTGCGGAACTTGAATTGGCTAGCACTTCAGCAATGCTAGGTCCTTCCTTGGACCTGTGGCTGGAGCATCTGGCAATGATCTTTATCGCAGCAAGAGAAACGCATGACGAAATAAATAAGAATACAATCTATCTTGTTATCCTATGCAGGGACGAAGGTTCACCATCTCTGCAAGATGCTATGACTCGTACGATGCGGCCAAGGAGGCCCTACAAACATACTTTGGCCCCATTGCCAATAAAGACTAGGATATTTTGCCTATGTGAGGTGCACCATAACCCTGCAGAGTCCCTCGATGCCTACTATGGCCACCTTCAAAAGCGTCCTGGCAACTGTGGGATGAGACTGATGAGACACAGGCCCAGATTATCCAACACTGCGTGTCGTCGCAGCTGCAATGCTAGATCTTAAAGGAGCCCAACATCCCGCTACAAAGGATCCTGGAGCTGGGCAGAGCCCATGAGCTGGTGGCGGGAAAGGCATTCCACATGGTGGAGGCATCTAAGTATTTGAACTCAGGTATTCTGGGACTTGTGGCTCAGGGCACCAAACTGGATCTGAAATACCTACGAAGTGTGTGTGAAGGAGGTGGTCAGTCTGAGAAGTTCAGTACATATGTCAAGTCATGCTTTACAGACATTCCTGGCAGTTACATTAAGTGTCATAACGGAGTCATTGCTAGGAGTTCTGTATTCTTTGTCAAATGCATTAAAGCAGGATTGTTCAACTCCAGGCCTTGAAGGACGGTATCCCGAGGGGTGTTCAGGATATCCCTCATTAACACAAGAGACAAACATTTGTATACATTTAGAATCATTGCATGCACATTTTCTGCATGAATGAGGGATATCCTGAAAACCTGTCAGGATTCTGCCCTTCGAGGCCTGGAGTTGGACAACCCTGCACTAAATGCTTTCCCAAGCTTACAGGCCCTACCAGGAACCCCTTCACCTAAAACACTCATTCAAACATTGCCATGAAAAACGCCTGTGCTCTGCTTCCCTGGCACATATGTGGTGAGTATTCGAACCTTTCACCAAAAACGGCTGTGCTTTGTTCCCTGGCACATGTGTGGCAAGCAGTGAACACTGCATTGAAAAACAGCTCTACAATTGCTTTCCTTTTATCTGAATAATCGGAAGTCATGCACTGCATTCGGAATGGTTCATTTGCTGTTCTGTCATCTGAATACCAAAGTTGTGCACAGCATTCAAGACGGCCCTGTGTTTCTTTTTTTCTTTCATCTGAAATACCACAAACCTATGCGCTGCATTGAAAAACAGCCCTGGATGCTTTATTCCACCTGATTGCCAAAAAGGTTAGGCAATACATCAGAGAATAGCCTTGTCTTACTGTTCATTCACATGAGGGGCAAAGATTTCACATTGCAACCCAACACGGCTTTAGCAGCATTCTAAAACACTGCAAATCAAAGAAAACCGCTTAGTTTGTTCTTTTCTCCCATGTCACATCAAAGAACCCTGTGCAGAGGGTCTCCCCGCCGTGTCTATGGATCAACTACAAATACAAACCCATTCAAGAAGGATAAACCAAAAGAATCCCGACTTACAGAACTGCATTTCAAACATTAATGGAAATACGGCTGCACACGTGTGAAAGAGGAAAAAGGAAAATCACTTTAAAAAAAAAGGGTAGCTTTGATTGCGTAGAATTGTTAATGAATATTTTGTAGTTGGGGGGGGCTGGCAAAGCCATGTATATTATGTTTTCGCCCCCACAAGTATTCAATCAACTTGGCAGAGGGTCAGGAATACCAGTAAAACCAGTTTGGCTCAGGCAGGAAAGACTCAATTGGAAGACTTGCCTACCCCCTAGAAGTCACACTTATAAGTGAACTATTCAGCAATGACAGATGAGGTAGCTGAGGGTGTGATAATTACATGTTCTACCAGATTAGAAGGCAGTACTGGCAGAAAAGACAAAGAAAGGCAGTGGGGCTAGTGTTTGACCAAGAAGTGCAAGTTCCTCCAGCACCCATTCTCAGGACAAACTGACAAACTTCAAAGGGTACCATAAAAGCCTCTTGTTGCAAGCTGAGCCAGAGAGCGAGATAGTTTTCTGTGGGGGGTGAGGCACGACCCCCTCCCCCATGTGTGGCAGGGCCTCAAAATTGACATTAAAGGAGTTTGTATTTTAGGCATTTTTCCCTAGCATGCAAAACGAGAAATAATGTGGTTTCATTATATTTTTCCATGTGATTTCCAGGCGGATTTGCAGATACCAAGTGCATGTTTCTAAGACTTTGTGAACTGAAATGACTCATTTCTAGCTGATTTTAAAATGGGACAAATTTGATAGTTGGCAGAAAGATGGAGATGTACATTATGAATAGGTTTAATCATTTGCAGAGTGATAACTATTATACATTTTGTGAAAATTACCAAAAGGTGCTCAGGGGCCATGCCATTTCGCACAGTCAGTGATAATTCCCAATGACCCCCTGAAACCACCTACCTATTTCTTATGGCAGTGGATAGTATACATTTAAAATGATGATGCCCAACTCATTTTTGCTAAAAAGTGGACCTGAGAAACAAACGGACAGATGGTGATCCCTCTCCTTGAACCAATGACGCCAGGGGGGCGGGGAAAGGAATGGTTGGCTGTCCTATGCCAGGGAAGGAGCAATTCTAGAACACTGCCCGCAGATTGTAAAATAAATGATGTAATTTTGGGCTATTTAAGGGGGGGGGGGAACTGTACTAGACACAGGATGCAGCTGATCCCATCCGGAGAGTGCAGAGACCAGACCCTTGCCCAGATTCCCATCCAGGAGAGTGCAGAGACCATACCCTTTGCCTAGCTGTCCAGAGAGACCCGAGATCCCGCTGGCTGTCCAGAATCCCAAGTCAAGTTTTACTTTGTAAGTAGCAAATAACCCCAGTCCCAAATTGCATACCCCTTTCCTTTTTGCAACATAACCCCATTGAAAAGCCCATAGAAAATCATATTGAAAATCCCATTGAATCATTCACCTTTCTATAGAAGAATCTGTATTAGCCTGTGTATGTTAGAACATGCCTTTGATAAATCTTTCAGTTGTCTGGATAAATCCTTAGCATTATTTGGAAAAAAATCAATTATTTCCCATTGAAATTCACGTTCAATATTGTTGCCATTCGAAATCAACAATTTTGTTGAGTGTTTTTATTAACTATATTCATTAAAGTATAGTCTCAACAGAATTAGTCTCCTGGTCACTGAACACCGAATTTGTCCGTGCATTTGTGTGCATTACCCCATGAACTCTTAATTTGCATCTGTCCCATTGAAAACCCAAACCGTAGTCCCATTGAGAGCAATCCATTGTGCCTAGCATCTTACCAGTTGTGTGCCTTTGTCCCTTTCCTTACAGCAGATTTCAGATTTTGACAGCTAACCCATTCCATTAGCTGCCTGTTATCACAAATCCAGTGCAAAACAAATTTCCATTGCCGTGTGTATTCTTCTTTTGCATTTGTGGTCTTCCCAAAATCAATCTTCATACCTTGTTTCCACGTTGTTCTGTGTGTGGATTAGTAGTCTATAAGTGTTCCTATCTACTCAAAGTGTAGCAACATGAATTGCATTGCATTCTGTCCCCTAGCCGTGTGCATAAGCAAATCCGATTCTGACGTTTTGCTCCTAAATCGGGTTTTCATTTTCTTTTCTGACTTCCCATCTTGGGGTTGGGAGGGGGGGGGGTGATTTTGAAGACGGTATTCCAAATCAGATTTTTCTCTCTTGATCCATCTCAGTTATAGTGCCACAAACAGGTTTCTGCATACTCATCCATAAATAGGCTGCATGCTCTGCTAATTCAGCATTTATATCCTAAATGCTACACCCTCCTTGAACAATGAGAGCATACACTTTCAGCAGCTTCCAGGAAACTTGCAGCTAGTACTGAGGCTATGGCATCAAGAGTCAAATCTGATATTCGTTTTCAAGAAGAGTCTAGAACAGGAATTAAGAACAGGGACTTGCATGGCAACCAAACCTACCAAATTCTTTTTTAAATTGTATTTGTAATTGGCAGGCAATCAATTATGCATTTTACTCGTTAATGTATTTTTATTTTGAAAACATTACCACTCTATCCCTGGTGCTGGAGTAATGTTGATGAGTAACATGTATATGCTTCTACAAGTTCAGAAAAGTGATCGTTTTCCACACTTGTGCTTCGGTTAGATTAATAGAATCCAGTATGCAATGTTGATATGGTTCAATTACAGCAAGTTAAATGCATAACTTCTGCCTTAATCCTAGTAAGATTGAGATTCTCCTCATCGGCATTCCTGCTCCCTCATTTCCTGTCACTTCTTGGCAGGAGTCTCTTGGCCCTCTTCCTGCTGCCACCTGTGAGGCTAAACACCTCTGGGTCATCTTCGACTCCAGGCTCTCCCTTCTCTCCTCACATCTGACGTCACTAAGAAGTCGCACTACCAGCTGCACCTCCTCAGAAGTATTCTTCCTTTCCTCTCTTTCCCCCAGAAGCTCATCGTCCTAAATATCTTCCTTCGCAAGCTCTTCGCTCATCTGTCTCCAACTTCCTCAGGGGCAGTCGCTTCTCCAAGCAAAGAGTTGGTGGCAGATCCTTCTTCTACTGGGGCCTCCCTCTGGAACAGCCTCCCTGCCTCTCTGAAATTTGAGGAGAACCCTCTCTGGTTCCAGAAGCACCTCAAGACCATCCTCTTTGCTTCTGCTTTCTCTCCACCTCTCCCCTACTGAGCTCCTGGCTGAAACTGAAACTGCACTGGTTACCTGGCTACCCTCTGATCTCGGGCCCAGGTCCCCTCCACATCAGTTGCCCACCTGCACTGCCTGCCTGGCAACCATTGCACTCAGGGACTGTTTCAGTATCCATACAGCCCCTTACCAGCACTTGACACCTGATGTCTGCACTTACCCTTGCACTTGCCACCAGCGGGCCACACTTTATTTTTTATTATGTATTATGTATTGTCTTATATATTACTGTTATCCTGTGCACTGCACTCTGCCAGCCCGTCCCCTGCACTTGCACAATCACAATGTCACCTGGCCTAGCAAGATCGTTGTCTCAGTCTTCCCTCTGTTCGCCCTCCCTTGCCTCGTTGCGCCTTGAAACACTTGTGTATAGGCGCGTTATAAATGCCACATCATATGATATTTTAAAGTGCTTTTATTTCAATCTTCTAGGCAGAGATGGGGTTTGCGAGTCTTACTTTCTCAAGGCCTCAATTCTGGGTTACTTTCAGAGATCCTCATACTTCTGAGCTGAAACAGTTCGTAAACTGATTACTATTTAAGGAACAATAAATGGAGCAAAAGATGTATGCAAACAAAGGTTTTAGACATTAAGAAAATGAAAAGCACAAGACACTTAATAAGTGTCAGCCCACAAGAGTAAAATAAAAACATTTTAAATATAATCCCCAAGTATGAAATTTGATTTGCTGTCAATCGACAATATTCTTGCAATCAGGGAGCTCAATGGAAAATCTCACTTCTTTTCATACTCCATTTAGTTTAATATAAACAATCACAAGACTAAAACACGTCATTTAAATGAACCAGGATAATTTAATCCAATACTCTGGAAGTTCCCTTCTGAAAAACGAGTTTGCATTACCTGATTACCTCCCATCCCATGACAGTTGAAGATTCCAACTTTCTCATTTTCTTTTCTTGCCATGTTATCAAGACATTGATTTGTCTCCACATTTCTGATCTAAATGAAGAAAAACGTAATTTCAATAACAACGAAACATTGAAATACCCAACAAACAGGCTCCTAATGAACCTGTAAACTCGTTTTATTACAATGGTGGCGTAATTGGTAAACCCATGTATACCTTCACATGTATTGGCAGGAAAACAGCACCAGATCCTATTCACACGTTTCTGGGCAGCTACTCGACCCCCAATTGTATTACGCTAGATGCCACACAGACACATTCTGCTTCTGTGCTGTTGATCAATTTCACAGCCACCACATTTTTACACTTTTTACCTTTACCACAAATACAAAGCCTTAAGGACCAACTCCGAGCATGGGGCAGTGGGTTTCCCAGAGACCTCTTGAAACCTTGTGGCTCCTGTTAAACACAGACACGTTTCTAGAAGAGTCTAACTGGGTTTTTGTCCAATGCCCTTGATTTATTTGAGATTTCTGTATAGCCCTCACTCTGCTAGTCGGCCACTTCAGTGCATTGTGGGGGGTAAAGAATATAACAAGCTAGTGCTGTCATTGGAGTCGTACATGCTTCAGTTTTGCAGGTATATTGACAGGTTCTTGTCCGGAAATCAGTGACCCGGCATCAGGTTTTGATGTAGGCAGGAGACATTGAGAAGTCAAAGGAGGGTGCCAGGATGTCTGCTCATATTTCCGCTGCTGATTATCAGAAAGTCAATTTGAGTTCCAAGTGGGGGAGAAGTTAGAGCTTCTAGTTTGTACAGAACACCCTCCCCACATACAAAAACATGTATATACAGTAGGGCTATACGGAACAGCATATTTAGTATTCGGCCAAAGCCGAATATGAAGCCGAATAGTTGCTTTATTTAATAAATCTTATTCCAAACTTCAAAAAAACACTTAAAAAAATAAAATAAAAAATAAAGCACCATTTAAATGCATTCTATCATTTTATTTCTCTCCACTGTAATTAATCTAGCATCTTTATTTAAAGCTTAAAAGCCAGAAATAAAGCAGATTTAACCAAAATGAAGGGACCAAATGTACAGAAGATTGTTGCACAGTCAGTGCCACTTAAAGTAGGAGGCTTCACAAATGCAAAAGGACTGCCTTTGTGAATCCGATGCATTGCATTTTCTATCCAGTTGCAAAGTCGATGTGGTCGAGTTTAGAAAACTTCTTTGCAGCTCACATAGAAATGTATAAAATGGTCATGTTGCTCATGCAGGACACAAGTCAAGAGGAAATCTGAAATGCGTGAACTACATCTCAAATATTCACCCCACCCAAACAAATACTGCTCACTTTTCACTTATCCTCGCGACTCTTTCTCATCAATACACAAGCTTGTGCAACTTATAATTTCCTGATAAAATATCAGATAATGTTAAACTGAGGACTGAAGTAGTTAAAAAGAAAAGGGGGGCTATGACGTACGCAATGGGAAGTGACATGACAGGAACTGAAAGTATCTATGCACATTTCTTAAGTTTGTTTTTTCCAACTGAAAAAAGTGCACAATGCAAATAAACATTCGCCAAAAGAAAAGATGTTCCTGTATTGATGAGCACCTTTTTTGTCTAAGAATCTGTGAGAAAACATGCCCTAAAGAGCAGATTACAATATAAGATATTTTTCAGCTGTGTGATAGCAATGTGTCTTGTCTAATTCTATTCAATTTTGCAAACTGATGTCTATATTTGCCTTTCTGAGTTCATATTGCATTGTATTCAAATGAGAATGTCAAAGTATTCAGCAAGAGCCGAATAGCTTTTTTTCAGCCGGAATTCGGCCGAATACTTACTCGAAGCCGAAGTTCGGTACACCCCTAATATATAGCAGGGTGGATGGCAAGAAGGTGCTGGGGGGCTATGCTTGGCAGAGCTCAGAGATGGAAAGTGGCACTGTTTTGTCATGCATAACACACTTTGATTGTTAAACAGTTTAGTATCTTCAGAACAGAGTAATATGCTCAGTGTTTCATAGCCTAAAGATGCAGCAAGCAGCATGGCTTGCACTTGGAGTTTGGTGTTGGCTTTCACCGGAATCCTAGTGCGTAGGGCTGCAATAGTACTGTTGTGTAGAGGCAAACTCAAGAACAAGGGTGATTTTCTGAGCCATAGACAGCAGTGGCAGAATACTTAATGAATGTAGGTTAGAGAAAGATGGTCTTAGAGACTAGTGAGTCAAGAGCATCTCTATGAAGAACCCCAAGTTCCTAACTCT
Organism: Ambystoma mexicanum; assembly: GCF_040938575.1. Lineage (NCBI taxonomy): Eukaryota > Metazoa > Chordata > Amphibia > Caudata > Ambystomatidae > Ambystoma > Ambystoma mexicanum. The sequence continues at coordinate 74,125,139 of NC_090933.1, forward strand.
GTGTGGTGCAGGCCCCATGGCTAAAGCCAGTGTAAAGGAGGAGTGGTTTGATGCGATACTCATGTATGACTTTACCATGTGTCCCCTTTCGATGTCACCACATCTTACACCTTGAACCACATACACTAACTCTGTAAAGGCACCTAGAAAATAGAATCCCTTGGCTGCTCATTTGTATTATGTACAGTGCTTCAGGTGAAGGCACTAACCCCCATCAATTAAAATAAATGCAAATATACAAATGATAAAATGTAGTCTTGGATAGCTTGAAGTAGAGTTTGCTTTGGTTTATCCAGCTGTGCAGGCAAGACAGGCAGATTGCTGGCTTTTGCTGATCACTGGAGCCATTGTGAAGCTCAAGGTATAGCTGTCTCATCAGCACACACGATAGCTGATGTTGTAGGATTCAAAGATGCCAGGAGAGGGATCATATACATGCTGAAATCGTTGCAGAACACTATACAGCTTTGTTGATTGGGAAAGAAGGGAGTGGAGCTTGAATGGGTGCCTTCAGCTGTCGAGAAAGGCAGAAACACCTATCTGGGGTGCTGGTTGTGCGCTTGTTTAGAGGAGATTGTTTAGCATGCCTGTGCTAGACTGTAATTGTGGGTGGGATCAGATTAATATGCAAATGGTTATTCTCCTCTGAAAAAGAGCCAAAACGTGACCGATTCTCCCAAGTAGGTCATGGCCCATAGAATAGGCTATTCCAGCTTTTGGTCATTCTTCGTTTAGATTCTCACCCTTTCTTTATTTACCCATAGACACTACATGCCCACAATCACAGCTACCTGATACAGGCACTTAGGTGGAGATTGTCGTTGCTGGTTTAAAAAGGTGGGCGAGAGGTTCAGTCGGAGTAGGGTGCAAGCCTGGTCTTTGAAGGTGACCTGTTCACTCCTGAATTCTGTGAGCTGGTATTGGTTCCACAAAAATCGATTTCAAATAAAAGAGTTTCTTGGTCACCACTGACTATTTGTGCTATACACTGTGGCATCCAGCCATTATATCTAAAGAAAAGAAGATAGTGGAGGAAACAATATTTTTGCTCAATATCAAGCACTTTTATCCACATTTTGTAGGACTGGGACTTGTTTATATAATACCAGTTCGAGATATGTTGAGATTGCGGTTATGAAGCAGAAAAAAAAAAAACGTTCTTCCACAAGGCATTTTTTTTTATATGACTCTTGAACCTAGACTGTACAACAAAAATGAGGTGCTAGTTTTAAAATATGTCTGGGTCTGTGTTAGGCTTTTTTTTCCACAAGTGGGGGTGACAATGTTGTTTTTGAGCTTCTGTTTTATCGCTTTAGTACCAAGCAGAGTTGATGGGCAGGGTCGCTGGAGGGCTGCGATTAAGGCCAAAACTGACAACTTTTAAATTGCAAATGTCAAATTGGGATTCAGTTTATTGGAGGGCTGTCCTGCAGTTTGCAATCCTTTTCCTGGCAAAGGTAAATTACATCGGGATTTTGGCTCTTAGGGTGTCAGTTCTTGAAGTGGAGCATGAGGGCATTGAACAGGCTTGGCAGGAGTTTAAAATAAATTAGTGATGGGTGTCAGATCCCTATTGATAGGCAATCGTTTTTAAGAGGCCTTAACAGGGATGCGTAGAACCAGGTTGCTTGGTTATTTTAGTTCACTTTCGTAAGCACCAAAGCAGATGCCAGTTACTGCGTACTGCATCCCACGCAACCGGCCGCGGTCTTGATGACACGCTTGGAGGCCCAAAACTGAAAGATGAAAAGGAATTGGTGTACAGAAATCGCTTTAACTTTTCTAATACACATGATTTAATCTACTGCCAAGGTCCAGAGGAAGTTGATTTCACATCGGAGATACCAAATAGACAGAGATCGACCGCCTGTTTTTTGACAATAGATCAGAGGTAACACTAGCAGGTATATGCCAGGGGATGACAAGGTTCTCAAATCTTTCAGAGATGAACAAAGGTGCGGTCTCAAAATCACACTGCGTTAAAAAGGGCTCTGCCAATGGGCAGCCAGTGAAGGGTATCAGGTCTGCACTTGCAAAGGAACTGCAAAGTTTCAGAGATTATTTTTGCAGCCACTTATTGAACAATTCCTAAATAGACTGCATGATGAAGACCAGAGGTAATGTAACTGTTTCACTACGAAATGCTAAGGTATTTAAATAGACTGGTTAATATTCCAAGGTTTACCCAGTAACCTTACTAATTTGTAGTTGCAGGGGCATTTTGCTGTCAAAAAGTAAAGGCCTGTTACCCACATTTTCAGTGGGTGGGGGAAGGGCCCAAGTTCCGTAAACCTGAAAATGTGCTAACCAAAGGTATTGGTTGGGGCCAAAAGATGATATTTTCTGTCCAAGTACAATACAGTTTAAAAGGGTTAATGGTCCTCCATCTGTATGTGCAAAAGGCACCATCATAGACTGTCAGGACGAGTCCCCTGTAGCAGAACCAACAGCCTGGTAAAATCTGTTTAATTGGGAAAAGCAAGTCCCAAGAAGCAGAGGACTTGAACCAAAGGGCATATATGTATCCTAAAAAGAATGGCAGATCGTGCAGAGCCCTGGGGCAGTGCAGGGGGAAGGAAAGAGCTGAGACCGTCATGGGGGATAGGTACCCCGTCACAAAATCCCCACACCAGTCCAGTGCAAGTTCTACAACTCTAATGTCCACCAGAATCGCCATCAAGGTAGAGTGGACACAGCGAAGGATGGGGAAATATCTGCAGGGTGGCTACAGCCTGTCATCGGACACCGCGCGGTCGCCCCTTCCACGCTCTGGGCAAAAGCCTACCAGCAAAGGATATAGCAGATGTTAAATTGACACATACCCGTATAGCTGTAGTTCAATAGCTTTGCCGGTGGGCTTAACTATTTGGGGAGTTTGGAAATTTGACAAACGTTGGATATTTCCTTCAGATCAGGGGAGGGCAACCTTTTTTCAAAAGAAGGGAAATTACAGCCGAGTAAGCCTTAAGGTATTTGACTTTTAGCAGTCCTAGAATGAATAACCGCTCTAAACGTAGCTGCTACTACAGGTCTATGCAAAAGTGGTTTAAACTTCTTCGGGAGGTGTGGAGGTGCGGGGGTGTCAAAAACCACAGACCTAAAAATAAAATCTGGTGAGATTGGCTTTAATGTATTTGCGTTCTATGAGGAATAGCTGCCTCTGAGGTACAGTAATGGACAGATATATCATTTCAGGACAGTCAGTTTTTGTTTTTCTCCCAAGGGAGTATGGACAGCTTAAAGTTTACCGACAGAAAATGCTGTAATCTAGCAGAAAGGTGCTGCAAAAAGGATTTCTTCAGCAAGTACTAGGACCCTCTAGCTCTTCCACCACTTTAAATAGATCCCTATGATGATTTGAGACAGTCAGAATAGAACGTGCAGGACATTTTCAGCTAAATGATCTAATTACTTTTTTTGAGGTAGAATAGTCATGATCCCAAATTTCATAATTCTAAAATTTGGTTTTCATTTATCCCAAGCCAGGGGTTAACTCGGGTATGGTATGTTAAAAATACTTCTAGAGTGCGAACTAAGGCCCAGAGGCATCTTGTCGCTAAGAACAGACAGCCGGTAAGCCAGAGAAAAGGACAGCTAAAACAGATATTTTCAGAGCCTGGCGAAACCTGGCATGCTCAGTGATCTCACGGAGTGGTGAGGGGTGTGGGGTGTGGGGGAGGCGAAGAGCATTCCACAGGGAGAGGGTCAAAACTGAAAGAACGTCTCCCTTAACGCACTCTCCAGTAATGAGGAATCTAATACATTTTGGGAGGTCAAACATAGGCCCCTAGTAGGATAACAGCGATTCACTGTTTCTTGTTAATACTCTGCAACTACATTATGAATTGCATGATGGGTAATGCACAGAATCTTGAATTTAAAAACGGAATTCACAGTGAGCCGAACGGGGGCATCCAGCGCCAGCCGATCTGACGAATTTTGAAGGGTTTGTAGTCGCTGGATCTGAAAACCAGGTGCGGGGAAAGGTACAACTTTTCGGAGAATTTTTAAGTTCATAAAGCTGGCATACCATATTGACGTAACGTGGGCAACTCCTAGAGCCGGATGGCAGAAATTTCACACCTAGGCTTTTTACTGAACTACTGGGAGTGGGGTATGATTTTCTTTTTGTTTTGGAAGAAATCCTAAATATATTTGTCAAAATCTTTAAGCAGAAGATTTAGTTCAGCAGAGGAAGTGAAGGCGAGATTGAAAAGAGCCACAGAAATGGTGCACATGACTATATTGGATTTCTGGATATTTTTCCACTTCCAAAATTCGTTTATAGATGCATTTAGGATGGGTAGCTTTCCTTGGGCTTAATGGTACGATGGAGAAATTGTAAGTTACTCACCGTAGTCAATAACGTTTTCCTAGTCCATAGTCCCCTTTCCTCCATACTGTATGGGCATCCGTCGCTAGGGACGGCAGATGCTTTTTTCACCAGAAAAGAAATCTTCTTCCCCTTTAAATTTAGAGGTGCGTGGGGGGGGGCGGCCCTGGGAGCATGCACTCCCCTGTCACCGGCGCCACTCGCCAGTCCCCATTGGTGTGTCGACAATATTACCATTGCCCAATGACACCAGTTGTATTGGGGGGTGGGGGTTGGAGGGTGGGGTGGGGGAGGATGGTGGGACATATGGAGGAAAGGGGACTATGGACTAGGAGTAAGTTATTCACTCCAGTGAGTAACTTATAATTACTCCTACGTCCCGTCCCCTTTCCTCCATACTGTATGGGCGATTACAATTGAATGTAGCCCCAGGGTGGAGAGGTGACTCTCCTTAAGAATGCAAGTTCCTAAGTACTGCCTGTCCAAATGCCACGTCTGACCTTGAGCCGGCATCCAAACAGTAGTGTTTGCAGAAGGCCTAAGGGGTGCCCCATGTTGATGACCTGCCACAGAACGTGCTTCTGGAACGCGACTGCTGTGGCCTTGGCTCTAACAGCATGTGCATGCATGTTTGCCGGAAGCGGCTTTTGCTGCCCTTCATAGGCCTCCTTGAAGGCCGAATCCATCCACCTTGCTATAGAGGCCTTAGATGCCTGATAACCTGGCCTTGATCCCTGAATGTGACGAAGAGAGCCTCCAATTTGCGGAAGCTCTTGGTCCTGTCCAGACAGAATTTCAGGGCGCGCCTGACATCCAGACGGTGCAAAACCCTTTGAGCATCATCCTTAGGGTCCACGAAGAAGGTAGGTAACACCATCTCCTCATTTAGATAGAACGAAGAGAACACTTAAGGCAAGAACATGGGGTGCGTTCTAAGGCCCACCTTGTCACTGCGAAAAGTAGTGTAAGGTTCTAAAGCGACGAGTGCCTGAATTTCACGGACTTTGCATGCAGACATAAGACCCACCAGGAGGTCTGTCTTCATGGTGACCAGCCTGATGTCCGCGGACACCATTGGTTAGAAAGTTTTGTGCGTCAAGGCGCCCAACACTACCTTGAGGTCCCAAACAGGGTGTAACTTCTTGATAGGCAGGTAGAACCTGGTGAGGCCCGCCAAATGTCTTTTCACCACCGGGTTGGAGGATGAAAATACCTCCTCCGAGTTACGGTAGGCTCCCATGGCCACCAAATAGGTGCAGCATGTGTCAATTTTCACTCCTGGGTGTGCGAGGTGTGCAGAGAAGGATAGTACTACGTCCAATGAGCATGTGAGAGGATCAACCTCCTTGGACTCTGCCCACGGGCAAAATCTAGTCAACTTGCTTTTGTACTGGCTCCTGGTAGCATTGCTCCCAGCACCCTGTATGATGTCCAGGTTAGCCTGGGAAAGACGCAGATGCTTTAATGTGACCTGTTCGGGAAGCACGCTGCAAGCTCCAACTTGTGCGGGCAGGGTAGATGACCCTGCCCTCCTGCTGGGACAGTAGATGAGCTGGGCCCAGTGGGAGGTGAATCGGAGGTTGGTCCGACAAGCTGAGCAGCTCGGAGAACCATGGCCTCGCCAGTCACCAAGAGGAGGGGACTTGGTGCCACCCTGCTTGTTGATATAATACATGCTGGTGATGTTGTCCGTCTGAATGAGCAAAATTTTGCCACCGATGAGTGGTAGGAAGGCCTTGAGAGCCAACCATATGGCCTTCAGCTCCAGCCAGTTGATATGTGCCTCCTATTCCTGAAGGGACCAAACGCCGTGGATGCTGTGGTTGTCCAGGGTAGCTCCCCAGCCCTCCAGGGAACAGTCAGTGGTGATGGCAACCTGTGGGGCTGGTTGTCTGAATGGTCTGCCTATCCTCAGTTTGCAGTCCATGCTCCAACAGACCAGGTCCTGGTGGAGAACCGGTGGGATACTGACGAGTTCTGCCTGCAGACCCCGCTCCCGATTCCATGAGGCCACAAAGTGCAACTGCAATCTCCTCATTTTGAGCCTTGTGTAAGCACTGTCAGAAGAAATGCTGCAATGAGGCCCAGCAGGTGCTGGTACCACCAAGCTGAGGTCACCTCCTTGGTGAGAAAAGGACTTGTGGCCTTCTTGATGGCTGCAATCTTGTCTTCTGAGGGAAAAACTCTCTCAGAGCTCAAATCCCAGATGAGTCCCAGGAAAGCCAGGTTCTGCGTTGGCTCCAGCTGAGACTTCTTGAGATTGATGGAAAAAGCCAATTTGTGTAGCTTAGTCATGAGGGCGGAGGTGGTGTGCTGGTCATCTAGGTATTGATATACATGGTGTCTCTGGGCCATTGGAAGGGCTGCCACTGCATTCATAATCCTGTTTAAGACCCTGGGAGCTGAATTGAGTCCAATGGGTAGAACCTTGTATTGGAAAAGAAAGCCCATGATCCGGAACCTCAGGAAGGATCGATGGGGCTGCCAAATTGGGACGTGCAGTTGTGTCCTTCAGATCCAGGGAACCCATCCAGTCTCCCTTGCAGTGTCTCTGAAATAAGCACTGGGGTAACCATCTTGAACTTTTGAAGCAGAAGGGAAAGGTTCAGGTTGGAAAGGTCCAATACAACTCTCAGGCCAGCCTGGTGGTTCTTCTGTATGGTGAAAATTCTAGAGTAGAAGCCCATTCCGTGCTGGGAGGCTGGGACTTTTTCCACTGCTTGACTCTGTACGAGTTATCGAAATTCCGCCATTAGAGTTGTTCTCCCAATCTGTTGGAGTGGTTGTGAGGAGGGTGGGGAGGTACTGGTAGGCGGTAACCCAAGGACACTACTGATAGGATCCAGGGGTCCGTGAATCTTGCGTGCCAATGCTGTGCGTGAAGGGCAAGCGTGCCACCCACCGGAGACACGTGGACCCAGAGGGGAGCGTCATGCCTCAATTCCCTCTGAGGCTGGGGCTGAGGAGGGGGATTGAAAGAAGACCTTATTCCCGGATTTGTGCTGCTTGCAGCGATGTTGACTCAGCGAACAGTCCGGCTGCCTGGACCATCGTTCTTGGAAGCCCCAGGAACCGGCTGAAAGGCCGCCCCTTGTTGGAACGCTGGTGCGTTTGACTGTAGGTCTCGGCCGTGGATTTCATGAGGATGGATAAGGATTTTGCAGTCTGGGAATTTTTCTCATCAAGTTCCTCATCCTTGGTGGAATGAAAGGGGTCGCTACCCTCGAATGGAAGGTCCAATATGCGCGCCTGGACGTCCGTGTTGAACTTAGAAGCCCGGAGCCAGGCAGTCCTTATGTCTGTGGCGATGCACATGGCCTGGCATGAGGTGTCAATATGCGCCACAGTAGACTCCATGATGTCTTGAGCCACCAGCTTTGCTTCTGCCAGCCCTGCATTGAAGCGTGCCTGATGGTGTACAGGAAGTTCCGGAAGGAAGTCGACCATTTCCTGCCAAAGCCTCTGGTTAACGGCTGCGAGCATGGCATCCACGTTAGACGGACGAAGGTGCAGTTAGGTGTTGGAATATACCTTCTTTCCATACACTCCAAGATCTTCTCCTCCTTGCCTAGCGGAGCCGTGGCCAAGGAAGACTGTGGCTTTGAGTAGATCGAGGCAGCGGCAATCACTGAGGAGTGTGGACGAGGGTGTGCCGACAACAAGAGTGAATCCCCTCCCAAATGCCTGTACTTGGCATTAATGAGCCTGTTGGTAGGCAGAGCTGAATGGGGTTTCAGTCCTCCCTTTTAGGCCAAGGCGACAATGTCCTTCTGTATCGGAATCCCCGTTCTAGCTGTGGGGCGGAGACTGAGGACATCGGTCAAGATCCCCGCCTCAGGTTGTTCCACCTCGGGCTGTGGAAGCCCCAAGTATTCAGCCTAACCTTCAAGTCATTCATGGAAGGCCTTGGCTGAAGATGGTGCGTCAGGGTGGTCCTTATCTGTGTCCATCAGGGTGTCAGGCTGGTCTGGCGCCGGGGCAGGAGTGCTGGGGTCCGAAGGATGAGGTGTGGGGACCGGAGGCAGAGGCTTGTGTGGAACCCCCTGAACTGTAGGAGGCACGGGAGCCTGAATCGGAGGACCCGGCGTGGGCATCTGGGGCGGCGCCGGTGCCTGAGGAACTGGAGCCATAGAAGGAATGACTATGGGCACTGTTGGGGGGGACTGGTGGCAGCATGTCCCTGATCACATCCCAAAGGATAGAGCCCATCTGAGAGGACCTCATCAGCATGAGGGATTTCTCAAAAAACCTGTCCTTGCAGGGTGGTGGGTGGCAGGTGGTATTGACAGAGTACCGTAAGGCTGCTGGGGCCTGTGCGTATTCTGCATTGCTAGTTGCATGTGATATCTGCCCTGCGATGCAGAAGGGATAAGCCGTAGGCCACATACCTGGTGAAGATCAGTCACACCTGGTCACTCAATCTCCTACCTGCTCCCCGAACAGGGATGGTGTCGGACGAGCAGCCATCTTGGCTGGCATGGCAGCCATTTCGTCGAGCTGCATGCCACGTGCCTGCGTCGTGGTGTCTGGCTCACTGGGGCAGTCGTCCTCCTGAACTATTGGTGGAGCTTGAGGCCTACCCTGCACCTCATGTCGAGGTCTGGTAGGCGTGGCGCCCTCGGCTGAGTCACTGGTAGTGCTGCATGCAGGCGCCCCCTCAAACATTGTCTGGTAGTAAGCCGTAGCCCCTTGGGCAGACACTCGGTAAAAGAACCATGCAATCCCTCAGCACCGTCTCCGGAAGGATCTAATGAGCTCCCCTCCCCCCCCGCATCCCACCCCACGGCCTGGCGGCTGGAAGCTGAATGAGCCTCGGTAACTGCTGGTGTGAGAACCTGAACGGTCCCTCCCACTCAGAGGTTTCCTAGGAAAGGAGTCGCCCTTGAGGGGTGCGATGGAAAAAAGCGGCCCTACCATGGGCCTTGACTTGTGTCTGGAAAAGTTCAAGTCCTCTGGAGGCGACTTCTCGAAGAGCTCCCTGCACCGAGCTAGCCTGTTCTTCAGAGCATGCGGTGTAAGCACGTCACAAAGGCACAACCTTCCCAGCCGTGGCAGCATAGGCAAAGAGCGTGGGGGTCGGACATGGGGAAGATCCCCTCGCAGGCTGGACACCACCTGAAGCCCAAGGACGTCGATATGTGCCGGGGAGGAGAGTGGCACCAGACGACAGAGTACCCGATTAGGATTCAAAGACAAAAAAGACAGTATCTGAGGAAGAGCACATGGAATTACAAGGCCAAAGCCAAACCCAGGCGCACTGGTGAAAGCAGTCCGTTCCCGTCGATGCGGAAAAGAGGACTGGGGAGTGGCACCGGTGGGCGGAGTCAGGGGAGCACATGATCCCAGGGCCGCACCTCTGTGCGCTTCAAAATTTAAAGGGGGGGGAAGAAGAATTTCTGGTGAAAAAGGTTCCGTCTCCCGTCCGTAGCGAGGGACGCCCATACAGTATGGAGGAAAGGGGATGGCATGTAGGAGTATGTTAATGCTGAAAGATCATCATCATCATCATTCCAAATTAGAGGATTGCAGGTAGTGGACAGCATTGGGGCATTGTTGAAGATTAAGTCAAGATTATTGACCGGCACAACAATCATAAAATACAGAATCACAAAAATGACAGAGGAAATTCAAGGCTGCTTAATCAGCCCCACATCTATTGAATCTGATGATTACTGTTCGAGCCAACTTCTAACCAAAAGGTTGAAATCAGCAAGACTGATGCTAGGATTATAGCTGTATATAAAGCTTGCAAGAAATATGGGAAAGTGACAAACAAAATAGCTGCAGATCCAGGCGGGCAATAATGTATGAGAGCAAGATGCGGATGATTAGCAATAAACAGTATTTCAGGAGTGGGATTAGGGGTTGTGGCCAGTGACCTGCAATAAAAAACATGTATAGATAAACCTCAAACACCTAATGCCGCAGATTTGTAAAGATCAATTTACAGGTAGACGCAAGCAAGTAATATAGATGCATGCAAAAGAGGTGTACCTCCAAAGGGGATTGTTCCCACATTTAACTAGCAATGGCGTTGGGGAGAAAGGGATAAACAGATTTTAAACATTAGGCACGCAATCTGAAAAGGTCTTGAAAAGTATACAGACACCCCCAAAACTAAATAACACTCTCTGCAACATACTTTTATTAAACAAATGAATCGGGAACTACTTGGTTAACATCAAGAACGATGTGAAATGGGGAAGACACTGAAGTGGCTCTGCAGTGAGAATGCTTTATAGCGCATTTACAACCTATGCCACCTTCAATCCAGAGTAACTGTGGGGGCACTCTAGAGAAAGGTGAGATAACTCTCTGAAACAGGGGATATATATATGAAGGCTATTCATGAGATATTCAAATTCTTGAAAGGTGGCCATATCATTCATTAGCAACCTCGGCAGTTGTGGCAGCCAATCCGGTTGCTCCAAACACAGGCTGAATCTAACGATGCAAGCCCCGGTTCGGAGCAACCCGAGTAGTCTGCACACCCACCCTTCACCTGGAGCTGCTTTTCTCCCTTCTCCCCTGCCTCGCGCCCCCTAATGCAGAAATCAACATCCACCCACACCCAACCAACTCTCCTTACCTGGAAATGGCTCCTCCGCCCAGGCTGCACTAATCTGAGCTTGGCTTCCTGTTCAAGCGATGGAAATGGAAAAGGGCTCCAAGCGGAGCACAGGCTTCTATTTCCATGGCAATCCTGACCCTCCCCGGCCGCTGCTGTGAACGAAGCAGCACAGGCTTTTTTATTTTTCTTCAATTGCCATCAGAACATCAAGGGTTTTCCTCTGGGTGCTATTCACAATAATGTGTTCGGAGGGTTTCACTGGCCCGGTAATGGCACCTGGGCTCGTCATTAAAGAAATGGTTTGGTCAGAAATGTTTATTGTCCCTACGGGTCGGCCATGTGTTTTTAAGCCCAAGTCGCTCGATATTAGAAAAATGTCCTATGGACCTTACCCGAGTTTTCGTCCATTAAACGCACGCGAAAACAGGCAGCAGGGCGCAGCCATTTTCTGATAATCCTATCACTTGCCCCATCGCCCTGGGTGACCTGCTTTTGCGGCACTAAATCATATCCCCGCCCCTGAGCCTGACATGATCAAAACATTCATATTCCCCGCCTCTCTCCGTGACTTTACTGTGCTGCGTAGGCAAACGCGCCCAGTCGTCTTCTACGCGTCTTCACACAGAACCTGGAAACCAACACAGATCAACTCACAACACAGCACGCCGCAATTCGGAATATGAAACTGTACTTTAAAATCAAACAGGAATACGGTACATTTGGTAAAGTACATTTATTTGACATTAAATGTTTAGAGAATATTCAGCAATTGCCATATTAAATCGGAATGGATTTTTTTTTCTTTGCTCTCAATCCGCAAATCCTCCTAAGTTTATCGTGAGTCACGCGCTGTTCCTTTATGATACACAGGGTGTTGGTTTTCGTTAAAAGAAGCACTTTGGTCGCACAGTGAACCGCAAGGCTGTTCCATCAACTAGGCACTAGTCCACCGTAAAGGTTGATATGTTGCTTCTAGCCGCTAGTACTGCATAGGGCTCTTGGCGATCGTCCCATAAAATAGTCAAAGTAGTGCAGTTGTTTACAAGAAGCTGCAGCTGGCGATTAAAGAATCCGTCGGCCGGGGTCTGGAATAGATGAGTCGCAGTAGGGTAGGATGTACCTGTTTTGAAAACCTAAAAATTGAAATTAGTCTCACCAGCCGATCTTTATTACTATTATTCATTTTATTTATTACGGCTGAGCTGAAACTATTTGCTTGCGAGGATAGTGCAATTGAGTATGTTCGGCTCTAAAAGCAATGCAAAAACTGATGAAAGAAATCGAGGTTAACACACAATGTAATGATTTCTTAGCGTTGAACCACTGAGAAACGACTGTCTACATGCGTGTCGAATGGGCACATGCATGCCCATGTGCCCGGTAGACGATCCCACAAATGTTTCACTTGCTCTTCATTGTAATATGCCACACAGAACGAACAAGTACAAGTTAACCTGCCTTTAACGGTATGCTATTGGTATTATATTCCGGTATAAAATAGTCTAAAGAGTTACTTACATTATATTTGCCATTTCCATTGTGTCGGCATAATGCAGTCCGTAAAGCCCACTCTGTTTGTCCCAACGATTTTTCATATACTGAACTAACATGAAACTCTGTAGTTTCAGAATTTTCAGCCTTATCGTCTTGCGTTATTGCACCCCTCCTTCAAATGAAGTCCTTTCGGCATGGTCCCTGTTTCTCAAGGTAAAAAAACAATAGAACCGTATACAGCCAGTGCGAGTCGTGGGCCTCTTCAGCCCGCGAGCAAAAAAAATCAAAGCCGCTGACCTTCACTCTGCATGAGCATACATTCTTACTTTGCAACATCCCGTGTAAAGCCATCTGTGCGAACTTGAATTTTCGACTCCATCTTTCTACTAGGCCTCAATGTGCTAATGCGAACTTGCTTCTCTCCCATCTGCAACGCCTCGCTTGGCACGTTCTAAGGCCCCCAATTTTGTCCTCGTTGTCCGCGAGCTTTGCAGCCCTAGAGAACCGTAACTATGGAGACATTTACTTTTTGGGGGAAAGTCAGGAAAAGTATAAAGTACCCAAGGAGTTGAGTTGAAAGTGAGATTTATTGTTTGTTTGTTTTATTATTTGCAATGCGCAAGCCTCCCGTCAGTTAACAGTGTGCAGCATTTACATGAGATTGCAAAGCTTACTTACAGCAACAAAAATATATACATACACATATTGACAAGGTCAGCGATATGAGGTGAATAGAGAGAGAAGTCAAAGATGACACCCAGGTTGTTCGCCACCCAGGATGGTGAAGGGAAGGGTTAGGATTAGCATACTTTGTATGTACACTGTACAATAACATTTTTTTCAAAAAGAATCATATTACAATGATTTAAACCGGGATATGTAGTTGTCAACGAGTTCTGCTTTGGGTGGACATGGCACAGTGGCAGTGCATCAGTGCTCTGCACTGAATCGCTCAAAATTCCATGTCTGTGCTTCTCTAGTGCATTAACAATAAGGCCTTTAACAGAGTAGAACTCCATTTCCTCATATACTGGTTTCACCACCCATTTCTCGCTTCTTTTTGCAAAGGCCGTAGTGTAGCGAAGCATCCCTACATTTCCTGTAGTCCTAGATTGTTCATGGCGCACATTCTCGTTATGGGCCAAGACCGCTTGTAGAGTCCTATGTTCCATGCCCTGTATGCCGAAATGCAATCGCTTTGGCCTGTACTTTAGGCACATATTGTGGAACACCTCCAAACCTCCTGTGTGACAGAATTCTGTCAGTCCCCTCAAATCTTTTGATAGAGTTTTATCAAAAAAAATCTTCTCAATGGCTTTGTGTGTAGGTGAAGATAGAATCAACCACTTCTTCTTCCGTGCCTCCTCTGTGGACAAAGGGCCATGTTCACATTGGTGGAAATGTTGGTTTTCTGTCCAGCGGTGAACGTTGGTACAGTGGTGCATCAGTGACCGCCATTTTTCAAGTAGGATTTACACTGACCCTTCACAAGTTTTGGAGCTCCACCAAAGATGGTTGCTGATAGACTGGGACCACTGTGAAATACTTTCCAAACCTTTTTTTTTCCTGCAGCCGAGATTTTCTTATTGATTGATTTAGCAAGATGCCATACGTCAAATTGATGTTTAAATTGTGGGAACGGCTCTCTCATTATCTTGGCTATTGAAACGTGTCTGTCCATGGCTATGAGGTCGATGTGCATTCCCCCTTGATTGTAGATATTCCAATGATTGGCAGAAAATCCAGGGCTGTCGCACTGTCCATCGCCGGCTAGCCTGAATTGTTTGCCTTCGAATGTACTTTCTAGAGACAATTGTTCAATTTTCGAAGCATCACTAATGGCCGCAAATGGATAATCGTGTTGGAATTTGTAGTACTGCGTTTTAGAAATGAAATGGAGTCCCACAAACTGAAAGAAAGACTAACTTTCTAAAACTGGACCCACTAAAATGTGAGGCAGCTGCACACAGTAGATTGCCTGCTGGCAGTTTCCCCAGCATCGGTTGTGCAGACCATGAGAGCGTATGATGTAATGTACAGGCGGCATGTATTTTGATGTTACTGCCTTGTGTTTGACGAGTCACATGAATCAATGGCTTCCCACATACTTCCCCTCTAACAGAATGCCCACATTTCAGCATACTTATAATATCAAACAACTGTCGAATACTATGCATTTGCCCTTTTTCATTAGACTGTCATCCTGCATCACAGTTGTTTCGGACTGCATCGTTGCGGACATATCACCAGAATTGAAACTAATATTGCTGATATCAGGTTCTGATGCGTGGGGTGAATAGTGCTGCTGGTTCATTCTCTGTCATTTCAACATCTGTTACTTGAACATTGATGGGAGAACACAAGAATGTCGATGTCGACAGCATTTTGGGTGGCATTTTGTTTGCTAGTGTAGATTGTGTGAATTGATCTGCAACTACTTCAGAGCTATTTTCAATACATCCAGTATCATCTTCTAGTGGTGGTGCTGTCGCTCTGTAGCAATGGTCCAATAAAATTTTACTGGATTCTCTGGACACATACAATTCATGTTCTGGCCATTGGACATGAGCATCTCGAGTCTGAACACGCCGCGCCTGAATTAATAGTTCCTCCATAGTGTAAATGGTCTGGCAAGCAACATCTCTCATTTGCTTCACTGTCTGTGTATGTATGTATAGTTCGTACACCCACGGGTAACTAGAGGACAGATTGGAAAAGGGATGTTCAGTTTAACCACAAGATAAAGTATAGCACAATTGACAGAAAAAACCCATAATATAGTCCACAGCACAAAACGATTTCTAAAAATATGACCTGTTTGTAATTAATTTTATTTTTGTTTCTTTTCTTTGCAAGTTCCTTGACTCGAACTTCAACATCTGCACGCTGTTGCTCCGATTCATTTCCGCATGTCTTCCCTTCCTCTTGCGCTGCAACGACTATATTTTCTGGATCCGCATAGACAGCACGGAATGACGCTCCATCGACTCCCTGAAACATAGTACTTTCATTACTATGTATCACAATATTGAAAACATAAAACACACGTGAGGCCGACCACACAGGTACAGCTCAATAGCTAAACACGAATTAAACATTGTGTAGAACAATCAAACGACAAGTATTCGAGCTCTGATGATCTAGTTCGATGGAACTGTCAGTATCCATACCTCTGGCTCCGCATAGACTGGCATGAATGATTTTATTGGAGAGGGTGCCACAGCAACTCCCTGAAACACAGTACTTGCATTAGTATGGTTTTCAATATTGTAAACATAACACGCACTTGGTGTCGACGGCACAGGTACATATAAAGAGATAACCACAAACGATGCATTGTCTAAAAGTATCAATGGATACCTAAATATGATCCGATTTAATCGACTTATTTCTCCGATTTCTTTACATCAGCATCATCTACAAGGGATGTTGTGATTGTAGAGGAAGCTCCGTCGTCTCCCTGAAACACAGTACTTGCATTAATAAGGAAGAAAGTATAGCAAATGGAATCACGTTATATGATCACACTTGATTGAGCTGTCAGTATCCACACCTTGTGCTGCTGAAGAATATCTATGGATGTTGTAAATGTAGTGCGCACTTCCGAAAAAGATGTTGCGCCGATTCGTATACGCATGGTCCCGCTTCCACTTCCCCTGGAATTACTTGAATGTCAGGCTCTGCATCAAGTGCAGGGGTCGACGCTCCATCTACTGCCTGAAACATAGTACTTGCATTAGTAAGGATTACAATATTGAAAACATAACACACACTTGGGGTCGACCGCACAGGTACATGTCTATGGCTAACCACGAATGAAACATTGTGTAGAACAATCAAACGACAAGTATTCCAGCTCTGATGATCTAGTTCGATGGAGCTGTCAGTATCCATACCTCGTGCTGCTGAAGAATATCTATGGATGTTGTCAATGTGGTGGACGCTTCAGCATCTCCCTGAAAGACAGTACTTGCATTAGTATGGATAACACTAATAACTGAAAACAAACACCAGGGGACGACAACTAAGGTGTATATCAATTGGAAAGCACTAACCAAACATTTGGTAAACTAATTACACGATACATAAAAACTATTACTTGACATGCATAAAACAAGTCTGCAGCGGAATAGCTAAGTAAGATTACCTGATACGCGCTAGAAGTGGTTGATAACTGCGGACACGTCACGGATGTAGAATGTTCTTGCTTCAGATTCAGTGGATAGTCAAGCAGTTGTAAAGGTAAATTGTTTGATAATGAAATGCCAATATTAAAAATAGCCATGTAAGCCGACAGAATACTTGAGTATAATGCTATTGAAAATGCGCAATATACCACAGTTTCCTGTGCCCATAAATAGATTTCCTTTGGGGGTTATAAAATCGAAAAATATTTATTGATAAATGTCATTATTCAAAAAGCTATACACTCATATCAATATTGAATGTATTACAAGGGACACAACACCTAAAATATCAATTAATCCATTCGGCTACCTACACACTACCGCAAGGCCTAAAGCTAAATCCGGACACTTGACTCACCAGTGGCGGAATGTGGACGAATAGAGTGGGAATAGCGTTTGCGAGCAATTTTTCGTGTTGTTCGCCGTTTATTCTTCTTTGTTACCCAAGATGTGGCGTACATGTTCGAGGAAAAGTGCCGGCTGCAGATGCGGTACCGATCACCCCTCTTGTCCTCAAAGACTTGTTGGACTCTACTTTCAAGCTCATCCAGTGGATATCTGCAATGTCTGACCCATTCTCTTGTTCGATCAACAGTTTTAGGGAATACATGCATTGTAGTGCCTTCAGATTTAGCATGGGTCTTCGAAGGGCAACCGCTAATCGAACAGGCAGGCATTGTTGAAAATTCTGAAAAGTAATTATCAAGATTATTATAAAACCTTGATGAATAAAAATGTCCTAAAAAAGTAAATGAACCATACCATGTTCAATGCAAGGTTTGTTTTGGTCGCCGGAACTATACCAGTTCATCAAGTGCGGCTTAGTATTTGCATTACTTTCACAAATTAAACAATTATGGAACTAAACTCTGAACATGTGACTCGTCCCTTGGATGTTCTGTCTTGCACGAGAAGGAAACATGCTTACATTATAGACTGGACCCGCAAAGGATGCAATTCGATGACAATTTACACAGATGAAAATAAATAGATGTGTTGATAGCATAGCAATTGAAACTCAAATCAATAGCAATGAGACCAATGAACATAGCACTATTGAGTACTCTACTCGCAAACAGATAGAAATTTAAAAATGACCGAAATATGACTATGATACATGGCCTTACCTTGACCAACAAACAGTTAGATTCAGCAAGCCCAGTAGTTTGTGGCAAGAGAACAGGTAGATGGCCACAGCTAGCACACTGACGAGTTTGCTCGAAGCGCTCACAGAAGTTCACAGATAGCACGACGACGAGCAGATTACATCGATCTCAGTGGTTCTCAGGTAGCACGTTCAGGAGTTGACTTGCAAAGCACAAAGATGTTCTCATGAGACATATCAAGTGGTTTTTAAAGTATTAGAAATAGGGTTGTGTTTGTGAATGAATGACGTGTATATGTCGTGGTATTATGTGGTTTGCCGGGGGGCGCCCAGCGTGGGGGGGGGGGGGGGGTCGGGGTTCCTGGCCAGAGACACAGGGCCTGAAGAGGCCATGTGAGCAATGGCCCCTGGGCCTGGGATACCTTTTGAAGTGTACGTGCTGTT
Organism: Ambystoma mexicanum; assembly: GCF_040938575.1. Taxonomy (NCBI): domain Eukaryota; kingdom Metazoa; phylum Chordata; class Amphibia; order Caudata; family Ambystomatidae; genus Ambystoma; species Ambystoma mexicanum. The sequence goes on from NC_090933.1 coordinate 74,143,273, forward strand.
TGGCACCTTGGCCTTTTGCGCCCCTGACAGCACACCATGGCAGCGCTCATCCCCAGGTTCGAACTGCCTTTGATAGGCACAGGAAGACTCTTGAATGGAGACACACTTGATTCATTTAAAAAATCGAAACAACCGTTGTTAAAATATATGTTGTGTTTTATTTTGTTTCTTATTTTGATGGCACAAAAATACACAAATGTACACATTGTACAGGTCAGGTTGCAGCACAGCGAGGGAAAATCCCCTGTACTGACCGCTGTTACTGGGGAAAGTTTGTCTTATGGCAGCAACGGCACAGGCCGGTGTCCAAGCCTCCTGTGAAGCCACCATGTAAAGGAACGATAGGCCACCAGCCTGTACCACCTGTGAAAAAGAATGATACAAACTGTTTTTAAATGACCAAGATAAGTTTATTAAACCTTTGTTGTGAATGACAATTCTTGTAACTAATGGCATTCTGCTCGGACAAATGCCATCTAGACACTGCACACTATTGAACAACTTTCATGCGTTACAATGAAATGTAGATGTAATTTTGAATATTGGAGACGACCATGAAATAGTAGCCGCATCACAACCAGAGTATACTTACTCGTTACTCGGATTACAAGGACGAACAGTTGCGCGAAGTTCGTGCATAAGCACCATCCTTATCCTCAACACGGACCGTGTAAGGCAGGCTGCCCTGAAGTCTGGCAGCTTGGCGATGCATTGCGGCCGTGGCTAGCCTTCCGAAATGTAGGCCACGCATCCCGAGTTTTCACAGCAGCAGCAGTTCTCGTCCTCGGTTGGCATTAGCTCGCACCGATTGCATGTGCACCAGGTGGCAACACCGTCCATGCAACTAGGTCCAGTGTCTTCATCCGTTGATTTCTCCTGCCAACTGGCGTCCGAAGCCCCATCGTTTTCGCATGTTTCCCTTTCCAGTAGTTCCTCCTCGGTATACTCTGGCTCGTACGTGTAGGGCATTATTGTAGCCATTGTGTGGTAAACAAAACTAAAATAATTTATAGCAATGGTACAGGTGTTCACACGGGCTACAAGCGGCGAAGGTAGCTGACCAGAGCACAGAAATGAGTCACAGAATACTCAAAGTAACACAGAGAGAGGAATGGAATCTAAAATCTGCTGCTGTTTGTTGTCAAACGATCTGTTTATACTTATTGAGTAAAGAGGCGTCCTGCCATTTCCATGGCGACACGTCAATCGCTGAAGCGCAGCGAATGTTGACACGAGACGTGCTTTGGTGTTGTGAAATGGGCGGTACGCGTCTGCTGATGACAGGCTCAGGGGCGGGGGATATGAGTTAGTGCCGCAAAAGCAGGTCTCCCAGGGCGATGGGCAAGTGATAAGATTATCACAAAATGGCTGCACCCTGCTGCCTGTTTTCGCGTGCGTTTAATGGACGAAAATTCGGGTAAGGTCCATAGGAAATTTTTCTAATATCGAGCGATTTAGGCTTAAAAACACATGGCCGACCCGTAGGGATAATACAAATTTCTGACCGAACCATTCCTTTAAGGTAATCGCTTCGCTCTGGCCTATAACGTGGGCTGTTACTGGCCGGTGAAGGCCGCAGAATACATTATTTCTTAAGTAAGCCACACAAAGAAAAAACAAATGGCAGTGTGTGTTTTTTTTACTGTTTTGTGGAATGTCTCGTCCTCCCAAAGCAGTAGGACACAGTCTCAACTGTCATATTTCTCTCGAAACTCCATTTCCATTGGCTATCATGAATGTCACACAAACGGGTTCTCTTACTGTTATGTTATGTTGATTTATACCACGAACCGCTACCATTTGCATGGTCTCCAAGCGCTCACGTGGCTCTGTAAGAAAGTGGGTTTGGTAGGTTAGTAAGGATGTGGGATACGATGGAGGTTGTGCTCTTCTGTTGGAGTTTGCAGAACGAGGAGAAATTGGCGTCTGGGTGTCAGCTTTCTGAGTCCGTTTGGATTGTATGCACTGAGATTATTGTGTCCGAAGGGCAGCGCCCAGTGTCTGGGTTGTTTGCAGCAGTTGTTTTTGGGTGGATGTGCATTTTTTTGTGGTAGGGCTGGTCCGTTGGGTCCTGTGAGGTATGCTGGAGAGGGGTGAGGAACAGGGTGGTTAGTAGTTAATACATTGTGGTTGCCTTGTTGTTCATTCCAGGATCTGTATTGTCCCTTGATTGTCTTAGGTTTGCGGTGATAGTTGTGGGAGGTGCCAGTTTTTATGCTTCACAGCTCTGCCCTATGCTCTGAAGAATGAGCCAACACATCACTGAAGCTAGCTAATAAAAGGCCACCGATTTCACAGATAAGGAAGGAAAATAATACAACCCTAATTGCTAGTGGAAGCTCCGAAAGGAAAACATATTCAACACAGGATAGGCACATGCAATCTACCCACTCCAAAATTAAGCATGGTATTAGACCTGCCACGTCTAGCATATGGAAAACCAATAACCATATGCTTTCACAATCGTCCATCGTGCTACAATAACCTCTATGCTTTAAGTTTAATCACTTCTCAAGAACCTGTTTTAAATACTTGGGAAGTCTTATGGAGCCCAGAGTCCTAAAAATCTATGATTTACAAGCAACATGAAAGATGTCAAAGGTCGCTGCACTTTCAAGTTTATGTAAACTACACATTGTGTTTCGCAAATTTTTTTTCCATAGGCAATATTAGTATAACCTTTCCAATTATTGGTAGGAGTTTTCATTCGAAAATGTCCAAGCATCTTCATGAATTTTATGAATAGACCATCTGGTAGCATGATTCCATACCAAGGTAAATCAGGATAGTGGACCATCTAAACACCACTTCAGGGATTTCAATAAGTTCCCAAAAAAGATGAATGTAAGGGCAATACAACAGTACACATTTGTAGACATCAATCTTCGTTTCATAGTTCAGAAACATACCTAAGGGTACCAGTCAATTCATCAATATGCAATGTATGGTTAAAAGTACATAGTTATGCTATGTTATTAACATTTGTAAAGCGCACATTCGCCCAAAGGCATGATGGCGCTGGAAAGGAAGCTGTCCAATCGAAGAAGGCCAGTGGAGAGAACAAACTTAGAACAGATTAGTTTTCTTCTGAATCCAAGATGGTTAACAGTGGCCCCAAGAGAAACACGGAGGTTGTTCCAAAGTTTGGCCGCGGTGACAGAAAAGGCTCTACCTCCAAGCCTTTTCCGGTTAAACCTAGGGACAGTAAGCAAGTTGGAAGTGGCAGAGCGTAAGTCCCGGTCCGGGCAGTATCGGGTGAATTTGAGCTGCAAGAATCCAGCTCCCTGAACATGAATTGCCCGGTGAACAATGCACAGAGATTTAAAATGAATTTGCTGGTTCACCGGGAGCCAGTGCAGTTGGCGAAGTACTGGCGTGATGTGGGCACCATAAGGGGAGCCAGTGGCCAGCCTAGCAGCAAGGTTCTGCATACGCTGAAGGCGGTGTATAAGGCCAATCGGTTGAGACAGATAGAGCGAATTGCAGTAGTCCAGTCGTGTGAGGACTAACGCGGCCACCTCAGGGGGGGCGAAGAGCTTCCGGGATCAAGGGCATGACCCTCTTGAGGATTCGAATCTGGTGGTGGGTGGACTGGCACACGGCCGTGACCTGGTTGGACATCGATAGAGAGGCAGACAGGATAACTCCTAAATTCTTTACTTTACTAACTGGGTTGGGTAGCGGGCCCAGGGTAGAGGGCCAAAAAGCAGAGGTCCACAAGGAGGGGTTAGGGGGGCAACCTACCAACAGTACCTCCGTCTTGTCCCCATTTAACTTTAGCCAATTCTGATCCATCCAAATCCCGACTGCCTTAAGGCAGTCGTGGAGGCACACTGAGGCCTCGCGCTGATCCTGATCTAAGCGGATCAGGATTTGTGTGTCATCCGCATATGAGTAACAATTCAGCCCATAAGAGCGGATGAGACAGATCAGGGCCCAGATGTAGATATTAAACAAAATTGGCGATAAAGAGGATCCCTAAGGGACACCACAAGTGAGGGGGCATGAAGGGGAAAGAAACGGTGGCATAGCAAGGGTCTGTGTGCGATCTGAAAGAAACGAGGTAAACCAAGCAAGAACAGAACCAGATATCCCAATCTGTGAAAGGCGAGAGAGAAGGATGGAGTGATCCATCGTGTCGAATGCGGCGGAGAGATCTAACAGGATCAAGGCCCCAACTCCGCCAGCATCAACAAGCCTAGACATGTCATCTTGTACCAAGACAAGGACACTTTCCGTACCTCGCCCAGGCCTAAAACCCGCCTGGGCATGGTTAAAGATTTCGGAAGATTCCAAAAAGAAAGACAGAAGGGCTGTGACCAATAATTCCAGAAGTTTAGATAAGAACGGAAGTAAAGAGATAGGGCGGAAATTGGCCGGAATAGTGGGGTCTAGAGAAGGCTTCTTAAGGAGGGCAATAACCCTTGCGGATTTCACTACAGGGGGAATAAACCCAGACTGGCACGAGTTATTTATTGCCAATGTGATTTCAGTCAAGATGTCAGGTGCAATCACCTTCATAATGGAGGCAGGGATGGAGTCCACTGGAGAAGATATGATCTTTAAGATGGCTGCCAGGACTTCTACTTTGGTAAATGGAGGGAAGGAAGACCAACAAGCCAAGGTGTCTGTAGAAGAGGCAGGAACAAAGGTGGGGGTTTCAGCGGGCAATGTTGCAATGGATTTAGCATAGTGAAACAACCCCTTTTTGGCACTATCGAAATGTTAAATATATCATCCCATCATTTAAGCAAAGGTTTGAAGGTCATTTCGTATTCCTCTACCTGCCCTTTGCATGGTCGGATAATTGTGCAATAGTATTTTACACCAAACTAAAGCTGGGTTGGACATTACCTTAAGCGTTAAGGGCTTATATTGGGAAAGGTACACCGATTAATTCCTCTTGAGCCTTTCATTTCGCTTTGCTCCTAAGCTCTTAAGCAAAACTCTTTATGGAGATCGCTAAATTATGTAATTATATCACTAGTTATGTGTTCAATTGGGACTACCTCCTCTCAGCTGAAAGATTTCAAGCCATTTACTTTTTTCATAAAGCCACAAAGATTCTGACCCTTTAAAACCTGCAAATATTAACCATAACTAGGAAACTTTGCAAATAATTATTACATATCCCTACAAGATAACCCTTTGAAGCACAGTGAAGATGTCAACTGCAGTAGGAAACGTTACACCAACAATTCCTTCTAAGGTTGCATTATCTATCTTTTTTTTAGAACTTTATTAAAAATGACTTCTTTAACATACATGTATTGTATTTAATGAAATCAGGATTCTTTTAAAACGTGCTCGTGTTCTGCCTATGCAATCAAGTGCACACGTCTCGAAGTTTAGACATTTTCTGAAATACTAGGCCATGCTTAAAAATTAAAAAAATATAAGCATTCTAACAATGTGAATCTTCTGCAGATTCAGAGGTAAATGACATACAGCAATATCAAGATTACATGTGCAATTTATTAAAATTTCATATAAAAATGCATGTCCTTCAGTCAATTTCTAGCAGAAAGCCTGCAAAGCTGGTCATATTTCATTTGATCACGCTGAGTACCCAATAAGACTGCGTTCAGTGTCCACAAGCTCATTTAAGTATACCAGATATGCAGGCTATTGCTTATGGAATGAGTTTGCGGCTCAGAAAAGGCTATTCTGTGCATGACTACTGATGTATTCAAAAAGAAGCACCTCCCGAACAGCTGGAATATCATACATTAACAATAGTCAAAGAGGCAAAAAAGGTAATTGCGCTGAGTGATACAAGGTATATACAGTGCAGCACTTGTGTGACCAAAAATCAAATATCGAAGGGCACCCCCCTGCTAGCTGCTGAAATCCTGATATGTCAAGGCTGACAGCACTGGGTTTACGAGGATATTCAATATTAAAGGGAGTGCTCCCATAGCTTAGGGATACTTCCGTGGACATGGTTCACCCCCTGTTCAGAGATCAGGCCCTACTTCAACATTAGTCTTGACTTATTGGCATTTGGGGTACTCTGAGCAAGGGGTATATTGCAGGGATCGAAATAACCGTCTGTAGCCTAGAAGAGCCTGGCTAGCTTGACACAAACAGCTACCAGGTGCTATATTTTGAAGCCCTGGGCAAGTTATTGAAATCCAAAATATATAGGTCAGGTTCATTGTGTCTCTTTGGGAATGTGCATGAAGGAGTATTTTGATGCCATATGATAATGTTATGTTATTTTGCACTTATATAGCGCCTTATATACCATTGGTATGGTCTGAAGGCGCTGGTAGGTTGAACGCCCTTGGGAACCGAAGTTCTGGTCAGTGGCGGAAGTAGAGCGAGTCCAACGGTGCGTGTGCGCATCCGGTATGTGTGCAGCTGGTGCGGAATTCCTGTGGTAGCTGCTTCCTAGCGGTAGTTGTGGTGGCTGAGAGATCAGGAGTATGTGTTCGATCTGGCCGGAATTATCCAGACCGAGAGTGGCCGCGTTAGGCCTGAGGAGAACGCCTGGCTGGGGGTGCGAGACCAGCAATGTTTAGAGTGATGGGGAGTGAGCGGCAAATGTTGATATGAGAACAGTTATACCGAATGGTGTCATAGTATCTCTGTGTTCTAGTTGAGTGGTGGTGTAAGGATAGAGTAAGCGTGGGGTGTGATATGAGGTATGCTCTTTCAAAGGATCCATGTATTCCAAGGCATAATACGAGCGTCATGCAATTCTGCAATTCGTCCGCTCTCCGCACTCGTCCGCTCTCCGCTCCCCATACACATTCACCCTCTATACTCATCTGTTCTCCACATTCATCAGCCCTCCACATTCATCGGACCTCTACACTCATTGGACGTACACGCTCATCCGCCAACCGCATTAACCCTCCACACTCGTCCACACTCGTCCGCTTTACACACTCATCCGCTATACTCACTCATCCGATTTCCAGACTCATCCGCTCTTCGACTCATCCACTCTCCACACTCATTCGTTCTCCATACTCCTCGGCCCTCCATATTCCTGGGCCCTTCACACTCAGCCGTAAACCGCATTAGTCCTCTACACTAGTCCATGCTCGTCCGCGCTCCACGCTCGTCCGTGCTCAGCCGATCTGCCCGTTCCTCCACTCTGCACTCTCCTCCGCACTGCAGGCTCCTCCTTTCTCCCCTCTCTTCCGTTCTCCTTGCTCCTCGTCTCCCCACACCCCTCTGCACTCCATACTCAACTGCTCTCGACATTCAACCGCTCTCTATACTCATCCGCCCTCCCCACTCATCCGCTCTTCGTATTCATCTGCTCTCCACACTCATTCGCTCTCCATATTCATGCGCCCTCCAACAGAAAACCCCCAAAAAAACTGACAGTCGAAATGCTGAGTATTCAAAGGCATGAAAAAAACTGAGTTGCGGGTTAACCTAGTAGAGGATGACAAAATTGTGTGTTAATGTTTTTATGTGGACTTTCATGGAACCACACATTTCTGATGAGTCTCAGAAAAGACACATGGGAGCTTTTCAGAGAATACCTTGGATACAATGTCATTCTTGGGAAGCGGTTGGTATGATTAACACTGTTGTGGTGTGGGGGGGGGGGGGCTTTAAAAAAAACTTAAAATACACCTTTGTAGGGCTGCACTGGCAGGGGCTCTATAAACATCTGGGCAAAATAGATGCTTTAAACACTACATAGATTGGAGCCGCAATACCTCTTCGTATGGGTCAATTCAAGCCAAGGTGGTATGGTCCGTACTGCTACTAATTTCAGTTGCCCAACAATCCAACATACTTTAATACAGTGGCAGGAAACACTATGATCCATTTACTTTAAGACAGAGACTGATGGTATGATGAACACTATGCTTATGCTGCTATCATCAATCTTATGTCCTCAAAATCTTACACACAAATCATTTCAGAGCTACCTCTTATCTGAATGACATACATTGCGTGTACCAGGCCTGTGCCCGCCCTGAAAAAGGTATGGTTGAAACCATCTACTGGTTAAAGTAACAACCTTATTTGCATACTCAAAATATCAAACTGAATTTCAACACAATATCCTTTGCACCCAGAATACATACCCTCACGGTGCTTAAACCTTGCGATTATTCCTGAAAATGTTTATTATTCGGTTGCCTTCACAGATTGATAGCCTAAGAGATCTTGAATATCTCCAACAGCCAAAACAATAGCTAAAGAATGAGCATTCTACCGAAAAAATATAAGTAAAAGTCTCCTAGGTCAGTGAGATTCTTACAAGAATCGGCAGTATATAGGAAATCCCACAGCGTTTTTAACGGAGAAACCAGCTGTGGTCACCGATAACAAAGGCCCTAGTAATTTACAAAGGCGTAGTCATTTTGCAGGAAATTACCTTCATCACAATGGATCCAGTAGCAAAATAATGTTCATCTGAGAAAAAGCAGTGCACATTGAGCCATAAAACCTAGATTTATGCACATCAACTTTATACATTGGAAAGAGAACAACCATTTTAGCTCTCAAAACGAAACATTTCATGGAACGTCTCGAAGAGGGTCTTCATGGCCACAATGAAAGGAGTTTTTGTCTGCTCAATGTTGGGTTCATGCACACTGTAAAAGTGACTTCTCACTGGGCGAGAATGAACATGGGTGAATGTGTTACTGTGAACTTACATACAGCCCATATGACTAAAAAGCAGTGGCAGTTGCCACAATGTGGCCTCTAGCAAGACATTTGCATATGGCCTTGCTTTTGGCACTAGTCACATCAGTGAGCCATTTTTCACAGAGCCGGTTTGTAGAAGCGTTTGCCAAATTAAAGGACATGTATGTTTGCATTGTTCAAGGTGAGGCTTTACACTGTACAGAAGAGCTATCTAAGAGCTATCAAACACTAGTTTTCTGCTTTTGCCATACACAGTAAGCCTCTCTAGGGGAAGCCCATGTTATCGCTAAATGCATGATACATATCTCCAGGAGATATCAACGCACAAATAGGTAGAATGAAATTGGACCCCTTCAAGAGATCACAAAATACATTCGGTCACAAGCCTTGGGGCGTAAGGAGAAGAGACTTACTTAAATTAAAGAGCAAAATGCCAGGCACTAAAGTAAAAAAATGCATAGGATACTAGGTTAATACTTTTACCTGCATACTGTACACTTTTGTAGACTTTTGCAGTGTATGTCGTGACAGCAAAAACACCTTTAAGCGAGATTTCAAGTTTTAGAAGCATCAGCATTTGAGATTTAACAGGATTTACATACTTACATCTCGAATTTAAAAAGTGAATAGTTCTCAGGTTTGAGATTCTACTCTAAAATGGCGTTTGGAGATTCACAACACTCGAAGGGAACGAGTAGAAAGAGAATGAAGTCCATCATTTGCAGGGTGATGTCGAAGGGTATGTCAATGACAAACTAAGGGACCTTCCTCTTCACCCAATTTTCAGCCGAGTTGTTGATAGGGTTTCTTTCCATGACTTGAAACTCTGGCAACTTTCAGAGAACGCCTAAACACGAGTCTCCAGAAAAAGCACATCACCACTTGCTTAAAATGAGAAGACCCTCTCACAGTTTTGTAACACAAAACAGACAGGGCCTCGTGTGAACCTTCAAGTTAAGCCAGTCCCTTAAAGAGCTTTAAAAGACCAGGCACTTTGAGAGTGGTTTGTGTTTATGGGTGAAGAACATGGCTCTGGCTCCGAGTGTGATGTAATTCAAGGCCCCACTATTTACTATTGGAATCCATGTTGACCCAGAGAGAAGACAATGCCACGTTGGAAAAGCATACTGTGGGAGTGCCGCAGGAGGCAAAGCAGGGTAAGTTAAATACCTTTGGAGAGGTAAGCCCCAAGAGAAGAACTGCCAGCATTCAGTGCTTACTCTTTTGCGAGCACAGACATAACATTCTTGAACCTGTAACCCGCTTCAAGGCACTACAGAAGCCCAATCTACTTTCTGCCCTGTGCAACCTACCTGATAATATAATTTCTTCCATGTACAGCAGACAGCAGTTTGTCAGGCTGGAGGGCGAGCAAGGGTACCATACAATGATAAACCCGCAACAAACCCCCGCCCCCTTCCCCAAAAAAAAATCTCTTTACATTTACCTAGGGAAGGAAGACTTTCCATTAACCCCATGACTTAGGCCAGCATTGTTCCCCCGGTGAAGACACCATGGTTAGGTCATGTGCACTATCTAGGACTAGTGTGAGCTACTAGTCTCCTTGCGCCTAAGTACTCAAGCTATAGGAGGCTGAGAGCAAGTCTTTCACATATGTAGGTGGTGCCTAAATTCTTCACAAGTGGGAATTTGTGAGAAAACCAAATATGGCCACCCCAACTTGGACCTTTGACCTGAACTTCTCCTTAAGAGAGGCTACCTATAAAAGAGAACATTCATGCCTCCATGGTATATGTATGGGCTATCCAAATCCCCAGTCCAAGTTTACTTTTGTCACTCAGATCTAATACTCTGAGAATGTATACTAATCAACTAATGCCCTCAACACTAAGACAAACACATGTTTATTCAACCACTTCAAAACCATTTTGGTCTACATAGGGTGGTACACTGGTCAATATATACCACATAAGGACTCATTTTAACAGTTTGCACCTTTCCCAAAGACTTAAATTGCGTCTCATTATGCCACATGTTAGGAAAGATTTCATAATTGTATGTAATTTTCCCTCCATGTGTACACCCCCACAATTTTTGCTACTGTTTAGACACCATAGACTGACTTTGCCAGAGAAGCACAGCCTTCAGCTGCACTCCTCTGGGCTTTCGCTCACTTTTAATGGGGAAACTGACATGCCCTTAAGACAGTCAGTACTGGGAGACTGTTTCTGTTTTTGCAACTTTTCTGCAACATGTAACAAGTGCACAATGTACCTTACAGTACAGTGTACTTGAGTCTGTAGTCATTTTCCAAAAGGCCCTAGGTACTCCCGATTGACTTTTTGTTAGCTGTGCAGATGTGCCATGGACAGGGCTGGTGGCAGCTATCTTTTCGCATTATTTTTAACCCTTTCCTGCCAGGTTACCCGCATTAGGTACGAATAGGTGGCCTGGCTCCAAAATGGCCATGCCAAGATGTTCTTTGTCATTTCCTTTGGCCATCTTGCCCCTTTCACCTTCCCCCAGGTCGAGTCGACCCGGGTCAGTCCTTATTTGGTCATGCATTTTCCCGCGAGAAACAATGCTTTTGCAGGCTTCTGCATGCATTGTGTGTGCCTCCAGGATGTGGGCTGGGGTGTCTGTCCCCAATACACATCCTGGGTGCCAGAGAGTTTGGAGTGCCATGAATGACTGGGACCACCGTGGTACGCGATTGGTCCATTTATAGAGTGTGTTTGTGAGCAGATCTCCCATTGGGTCATCTTCGTTTGACGCAAAGGGAACTTTGGATAAGAGGAGGCCAAAAACACCCATACCATGTCGATCTCTGGAGTTCCTACTAACCAAGGATAGGATCCAAGTGTCCTGAAACTAAGAAGCCGAGGAACCTCTGGTGAACCGAAGGGTTTGGCACCCTGAGCCTGCTGTCGTCCCGTCGGAACCCTCTGCATCTGGTCATCTTAGAAGGTCTGCGAAGACTCATTAGAATAGTGCAACCAACTATTCTCGGCACCTTCAACAAACCCTGCAAGTAAGCCTTCTCGGAAGTGTCCCTGGGCAAACCAGTGGGCTGACCAGCTTACGCAGGACCTTTGCTCTTTCTCTGCTGTTGTTTCGAGGAGGCCATCGAAACTTGGTATACTGCTAGCCCTGTGTCCGCGGCACCCTCACATCGAATTTCGTACACTTGGCATTCCCAGTTCTGAAGTGAGACAATTGCGCCAGGAACGGAGCATACGCGGTTACCGTGTTGCCCTGCCGCGGCAACGACCTTTACAGGTGCACTGCATTTGTGAACCTCTTGCCCCTGAAGCCTGCTGCAGTGAAACTAGGTCGATTCATCCACCCGGAGCGGAGAAATCGCCACTGTCCCATTTGGGAATCCTCACTGTATCTTCGGAACTGAAAGCTGCAGAGCCGTCATATTGCCGCAGTAGAACCCGCCACCGAAGTGGACTTGACTGACGAAGTTTGGTCCGGAGTGCGCCTGGGGCCGGTGAGCAACCTTAACTGGTGGTCCCTAGCGCCTCCATCCATTATTACGCACGAGTGGCCCCTGGGCGCCCCTCTCCTTTCCACTGCTAGTGCAAACTAGCGACTCCATCCTGCACTCTGGAACTGCCTCTGCCTTCAAGTGGAGATCTTCCCTGAATAGTGGGAACTTATTCTTCATCGCCTCATCCACCTTCCTGAGCTACTAGAGACCCCTGAAGAGACCCCGTTTTGCCCATTGGAACAACTGCGTGCGCTTACATTGCATGTACTATTGAGCACAAGGCTCCTCTCTTCTTAGACCTTGGACTGCCTCTTAGGTGTGTTGTTGATGTCAAAGGGGCCTAAAGACTATCTGCCCTGACTGTTTTCTCCCCATCTAGGCTGTGGACATACTTTGTGCAGTTAACCCTTTAGACCCCAATGGTCTTGTATATATCTTGCATTGATTGTGTTGTGTTGGCTTACATTAGTATTGCTGTGATTCTTTTGCTATGGACGAGTTACAAAGGGCTTGTAATAAATGTGTTCATATTTTTGATAGAACACCTGTCTGGGAGTAATTTGTAAGGGTCCTTGCTCTGTGTGCTCATTGAGGTCTTTCAGTCACCCTCACCTCTCCTGAGACCTAGTCTTGACCGCCGACATAGCTACCTTGATTGGTCTGGCTTGTCCAGAGGTTACCCTGTTCCAAGAAACTAGGCTGGCCTTCTGAACATCTGCTCACCAGGTCAGAGTTCAGAAATGTTCTCGACATCTGGGTTTACCATTCTCATATTGCCCGTTATTTCATAAGTCAAATATTCATCTTTATTGCCTGAATACAGTCTTAATTAATATGTTATTAATGTTATGCTGGTGGTATTTTGCATGGTCTCTAGGTGCTCTGGCAAATCTGAAATCAATAGGGGTGGGTTTGTTGGATGGGAGAGCGAAGGAGTGCTTTTGCAGTGTTGTTGGCAGTTTCCGTTTCAAAAAAGCAGTCGAGCGTGGGTTTGTTTCTACGTGGGCTGGGTTGATGGGCGAACTCGATCCAGTTATCGGCTTGGAATGCCCCCACAATTCTCCATTTCGCAAATCACTATAAACGTGGCTTTTTCAACACCCGACCAAGGACTAGCCCAATGGACACACATACAGACAAAAGCTCACCACTGTGCTACTGTTAAAAGATGCCAGTCTATATGCTGGCTTCCCACACTCCGTATAGCACACCCCTGCTCTCCAGCGAGGTCCACGCTTTAAACAATCAAATTAAATTGGGTATGTTTGGGAAGCCGCGTGTGCCTGCGGCATAAGGATGCATGGCAGTGCTCCGATTGTATGAGTTACTGACGGAGGTTTAGAGTTTTGCTATTTTGTGTGTGGAGGGGGGAGGGGTGTGTGTGTGTGTGTGTGTGTTACGCTCATCTGGCTCCCACAGAGGCGTCGATCTGGACTGCTGCGGTCTCCACCAATGTGACGCGTAGGGCCGAGATGACGAACTGGACTGGCCCAACCTAGCTTTGTTTGCTTGGCCCGTAGGAATATTCTTCAAGTGGAGAAAGGGAATTAACCACCCGTGGAGTTGGGCGTAAATCCCCCCCCACCCCGCTGTTCTCCCCACTGATCACCTTGGATGTTCCCTCTTATATAGTCTCACCTGATGATTTGAAAAGATGAGCTCTCCATCCTGCATTGAGCGCCGGGGCGCATAGATAACCAGTTGCTTCACTGGCTCGAAGGAATTGGTGCGTTCCAGGACAATATTGACTCTGATATTCCCGGCAAGACGCCGCAAGTATGTAGTTCGTAAGAGTTCAAATGCCTGACTTTCACTCTTGTCCGATTCCTTGCAGGTTGCAGCTTGACCCTACTGAAGAGTTCCTCGTGGCAACTCTTAATGTTCTGGTAAGGATTTGTATTATCCAACACAGTTCGATAAAATAATGTCCATATGTAACCTGTTGCTTTCTCCCTTATTCAGGCGCTGAGAGAAAGTATGAAGTCTCGGGGAATAATGCCTCCGGTGGTAAAATCAGGTAAGTCTTGTGGTGAGGAGGGTTCCCCTTGTTAGTCCCTTGTTTTACCTTGCTGCCTTTTTATTTCCCCTTAGGGGCCGGGGTTCGGCTAGGATGCACTGGAAGCTGTGCCGACCCGTGAAGAAGAATAGTACCCCCGGTGGTAAAATCAGGTAAGTCTGGGGGGGGTATTCCTCTGTGTATTCCCTTGGCTCAACTTGCTGTTCTCGTCTTCTCCTTAAGTGCCGGAGTGCGGTGGTAACATGCAGGAGTATGCGGTGAAATGTGAAGATGCTGCGAAGGCCGGTGAGTTCAGCGCGGCGCTGCAGCAGGCAAGGCGACGCGCATAAAATAACTTCTTTCTTCCAGCTCGAAGGCACGATGGATCGGGAATTCAGGTAAGGATCAAAAGTATTGCTCTTGTTCTAACCTTTTCTCCTCCTTTCTCCCTTTTTCTAGGAGCTCCAAACTCGAAGCGGGCGTGGCAGAAGACTGGATGCAGACTTGCAGGCACGGTGAGCGTTACGCTGCTGGATGCCGAATAACGCGAAGCGTGTGCTGCTCTTCGGGCGTGGTTTAAATAGCCTCCAAAGTAGTCCCAGGTAAGTATTCCTCCCCAGCCCCACCTGAGTAAAAAAAATAGTCCCTAGGTAAAATAGTCCCTTCCAAGCCTCGTTTGGCTTGGAGCTCTTGCAGCATGGTCTGCATCAGGTAAGTTTGCAGCATGGTCTGCATCAGGTAAGTTTTAATCTATGAGCCTGGCGGCTATGGCGCCAGGACTGACTCTCCATATGAGCCTGGCGCCATAGGCACCAGGACTGCACCCAAATAGCCCCTAGCGGGGGTTGTTGGGCTTGCTTGGGCTAACTTGATGCCTGCTTCCGGGGTTGCTGGACTTGGTCTTGGTCCCCGGGGGTAGGCATCATGACAGCGTGTGTGTGGCATAGTAGGTTTGCATGTTGCCGCAGTATGAGGGTATTAGCATGGGTTAGAGAGGAAAGGGGTGCAATCTTTGTAGCAACGAGTGAAGTCGCAGTCATGCAGGTAGCTTGTTGGGCGACTGGAACCTGGTGTGCTGTGGCCAGCCATGTCTTCTATGGCTTGAGAGTTCACTTGGCATATTCAATAGCCATATTCAATAGCCATGTTTTTACTGCTTTCCTGAAGGTCAGGTGTTCCTCTATTGTGCATATTCCCTTGTGGAAGGAATTCGAGAGATTTGCTAAGAGGTTTGAAAATACTGACCTCCCACCCCACCCATATTTCATTTTCAAATGATGTTTGGGTTCAAGGCGTATGTCATTACTGGAATTCAGAGTTCTGTATGGTCTGTAGATAGTGATTTATTTCTCACAAGAATGCTAGTATTTAGGCTGTGAATTGCACTGTGGACAATGCAGATTGTTTTAAAGTAGATCCTTTTTCTTGGCTGGCAGCCAGTGAAATCATCTTGGTGCTGGTGTGATGTGTTCCCTCTTGTTGAGACTTACTGGAGTCTTGATGCTACATTCTGTATTAGCTTTAGTTTTTTTGGTGAGGTAATCAGGCATGCCAAGGTAGATGCTGCTCGCATATCCATTCTAAGTATGACAAGTGATATAATGGCTGGTGCTGCTCCGTGTGGAAAAGCGAGAAAAGGTAGTATCTGCCTGATAGATGGAAGGTGGTAGAAGTAATACTGCTTTAACTTGAGGTCTCAGTGTTAGAAAGTGGCTCATCAGGATTGCTACACTTTAAAGAACATTAAAGGCTTCGGGTCTGGCTCTCATTGCCGTAAGCCAAGAATGGTTGGATAGAAGAGTTGATTTGTTAAACGAGATATCATATTGTGCCTCCTTTATCGTATATATTGGCCTAAGCCCAGTCGCTCTGTGAAGAAATCCGCGTTGCGAAGTTCTGACCTTAGATCGACTTAGCCGCCATTTTAGGTTTATCCGCCATTTTGATTTCCATCTCAAAGTCACTCTGTATTCTAAAATGGTGGACAGTTCTGCTCGTAACCTTAGCTGCCAGACCTTCACAGAGGTTAATGTCTAAACTGCCTGGAGGCTAAAAGTTTGGGTCATGTAATGAGACCATGTCCTATGTTTGACCTATAGATCAAAGGATTACCTGCGCCAAAAAGTCCAATCCGCGGGCATACATCGAATAATGTTGTTTAAATACGAAATGTAAACGCTTGTTGAACTGCATTATATGCGATATGTACTATGGTTTAATGTTACATTCGAAGATACATTGTTTCCATTGTGACTTGTTGTATAAACTTGAGGTAATCCATGTGCACATGGTTGGTCTAACTAGAGGTGAACTCGGCACGATCCCTAGATCAAGAAATAAGTAACTTGCAGAGGGGCTGGACATTACGATTGAGAACTGTATACAAGATGCAAATATTTAGACGTCCAGTACCTCTCACTTCACACACCGAAAGGGCTGGTATTCGCTGTGATGTACTGAGGGCCAGATAGCTATCTGATACTTTGTTTCTTTGTTAACTGTACAGTTTTAGAATAAAGATCTGTGAATCTTTGTAAGCCCATGTTTGGTGTATTTCCTTTTGATGGTACTCAGCCTCGATATTTCCTTTTGCTTTTACAGATGGCACCCGAATAGGGACCCTCAAGATTGATGCCAGCTCGTTGAAGGTTGACGCGGCTATCGGACCGGGATCAAATGGTGTAAAAGGGGGCCTCTTTCTTAGATGAGACGCGACACCTCAGCAGCGCTGCACGGCCCGATCCCTGGACGGTGAGAACGAGGTCCGATTCGGCATCTTGACGAGGGTCCATATATCGAGGCGAGCAGATTTGCCAAAATCACCAACCACGAGGGAATTTAGTTAGAAAATGTGTAATCCGATCGGACCTCCTTAGGATTTGGTCAGGTGAGTCGTGACCCGATTCTTAAGTATCCTAATAATTTGTTTTGGCGCATCACACTTGCAAGTGCAATTATTGACCATGTAACACCAGTATTCTGATATGCCTGGGAAATGGTCTGCCTGCTTCAGCGCGCTATTTCCGCAATGACAGACAATCTTTGGAATTTGTCCAACAGGCACCAATGGGGGGGGGGGGGGGGGGTCGCCAGCGCTTACTATGTACCGTAAGCACGGCATTGCACGGCATTGGTAGTATAGTATTTTTTTTTTTAAATTCAAAATTTATTGATTTTATGCAAAGTCAACAGTCATCTACATACAGAGTTTGTCAATAAGATATTAGAAATGGCATGTAAGGTGAATACCGTCTCCGTATGGCATGCGCAATAGTTCCTGAGAGTTAAACAATATTGCAAGTAAAATCTGTAATATCCAATCTTGCTTCCCCCCTCCCCCCTCCCCTCCCTTCTCTAACATTTCCAAGTACGGGATTGAAAAACAACATTAAACAGTGAAACCACATCAGAAAGCTTTGAGTACAAATATAGTGTCCGACCAAGACACATAGCGTGGCCCATGGAGCCGCCACAACGAGAATCATCGTTCATTGTCAGTATTGGCACAAATCACAACAGTATTCTGCACACATTATCTTTACAAGGCATGTTTGGCTCTGAACTCAAACCAGGCACTTTCGACATCCGTAAGGTCTCCGCGTAGGGCGGCAGTCAAGCATTCCATTCTATAGAGAGTTTGGGCAACCCCAAGCCACTCGGTTTTACTAGGGAGCTTTGGCCTCTTCCATACCATAGTGAGACAGGCTCGTGCAGCCATCAGTAGACCGTGTACCATCGTAGGTGCCTTTACAACTTTGTCCCCTGTTTCGATCAGACCAAACAAGATGAGCATTGGGTGCTGTACCCTTCCTTCATTTTCCAGTTCCCTGATCCAGCTAAGAACCTCCGACCAGTAGGTCTGAACCATTGTACACCCCCACCACATGTGCCAATAATCAGCTCGCATCCCACAGCCCCTCCAACAGTATGGGCTAACCCCTTGGTACATCTTGGCGAGCCTGATCGGGTCATACTGCCACCTATACAATAACTTTATAGCATGCAGTTTATACTGGCAGGATATAGAAGATTTCGCAGTACGTCTGCAGATTTGTAGCCACAATTTTTGCGAGATTTGCCTACCCATATCTGCTTCCCATCTGCTTTTAAGCACCAAGGAGGGGGAAATATCGGCCTCGATCAAAGCCGAGTACATAGCACTTATCAGGCCACTGGAGCCCGTACATCGATCAAGGATCATTTCAAACGGGGTAAGATCCCTCTGCAGTTGGTCCTTCCAGATTGACCTTGTCATTACCCCTTTGAGTCTCAAATATAGGAAGACCGAGAGCGGGCCTATGCCGAGCGCCTCCTGGAGCTCCTGAATGGTTATAAAGGTTCCATTGCGCCATAATTGGCCCGCCCTTTCCAGCCCCGCTTGATACCATGTTTCATAGCCTCCTGGTTCTGGGATTGCATCTCGGATTCCTGGTGACCAAAGGTGTCCTAGGGGAGATGGCCATGTCGTGACGCCCATCATTTTCCCGCCGGGTTTCCATACTGCCCACAATGTGCCCAGGATAGGGTGGGATCGGATTCCCTCACGCAATTGAGATCTGGGGACCCATAACCATTCGGACACAATAAAGGGACGGAGGTGATAATTATCCAGCGCTATCCACTGGGGCTCTGAACGTTGCCTAAAGTGCGGGACAAGAACCCCAAGTTGTGTCGCCCTGTAATATGTCTCCATATCCGGGAGGCCTACTCCTGCGTTGTCTTTGCGGAGCTGGAGTAAGGATCTCGGAATCCTTGGCCTCTGGCCCTGCCATAGGAAGGTCAGAAACAATTTTCTCACTTCCGTGAAGTATTCTGGGGGGATCCTAATGGGGAGCATCTGAAACAAATATAATATTTTAGGGAGAAAGACCATCTTTATGGCATTTAAACGGCCCATCCAGGAGATCGTGAGCCTAGACCAGCGTTGGCTATCTTTCTGTAGGGCGAGTGACAGTGGTGGAAAGTTAGCTCCATATAAGGAGTCAAGATCGCGGGTGACATTGATGCCCAAGTAACGGAGGGTAGTAAGGCTGACTTGAACTCCTAGCGGGGCGAAGCGCACGATCTCAGAATCCCTATCTTTGTCAATCGGGAGGAGGACTGACTTCCCTGTGTTGATTCTTAAGCCGGCCAGTGCACCGTATTCCTCAATTATGTTGAGCGCAGCTGGGATCGAGTCTAAGGGGTCCGTCAGATGAAGCAGGATATCATCCGCGTATAGTCCCAGTTTATACTCCATGTCTCCTACCGTGATGCCCTTAACTCTACTGTCACTCCTTAATTTCTGCGCCAGTGGTTCGAGGGACATCACAAACAATATTGCTGACAGTGGGCAACCCTGTCTCGTTCCTCTTTCAAGGGGGAACCAGCGTGAGTATCCTCCATTCACCGCCACAGACGTCGTGGGGGAGGTGTACAATGCTTTAATGGCGCGGCAGAGTTTCGGTCCCAACCCATTAGACACTAACACTCTTTCCAGAAAGTCCCATGACACCCTATCAAAAGCCTTCTCAGCATCCAACGACAAAAGAGATGGGTCCCCCTTCATTCCCTGTGCCTCGTGAAGTAAGTGTAGTGTTTTCCTCATAGTATCTGCGCCTTGCCTGCCCAGGACAAAGCCAACTTGGTCAGAGTGTATCAGTCTAGGGAGATATGTTTCGAGCCGAGCCGCAATGACTCTGGCATACACCTTTGCATCGATGTTAAGAAGCGAGATGGGTCGATAAGAACTACAGTATTTGGGGTCTCGACCTTCCTTAGGAATTACAGCCAGGAGGGCCTGAGAGAAGGATGGGGGGGCCTGACCCGTATCGAAGATATGGTTAAACAAGGATGCTAGGAAAGGGGCAAGAAGGGTGGAGAATGCTTTATAGAAACCCGGTGTGAATCCGTCATCCCCTGGGGCTTTCCCTATTTTCAGCCTCTTAATGGCACTCTCAACTTCATCCTCAGTGATCGGTGTATCTAAGGATTCGGCCTCCGTACCTGTGAGAGTAGGAAGACGCGCGTCCTCAAGATATGCGTCTATGCTTCCCATAGGGGGAGGGGGTCACACATATATAGGTCTTCATAGAAATAGGCAAATGCCTCTTGTATGTCCTCCGGGGACGTGACAGTCGTATCTATAAGAGTGCCGTCAGTCCTCTCAATACTATCAACCCATCTTTCCGCTTTCTGTGCACGAAGGCGGGCTGCTAACAGGGCGTCTGCTTTATCCCCCTTCTCGTAATACTTTTGCTTAAGGCACTGTAGGGTCTGGGCTGTTTTGCCAGCAATAAGTATCCTCAATTCTTCTCTGAGTTGTTTGGCTTCAGCTAAGTACCTAGGTCTATCAGACGGGGAGGATTGCGCCAGGTTCTGAGCCACACTAAGCCTCTCCCTGATGCCCCTTTCCATTAAAGCGCGTTCCCTTTTCTTTCGGGCCCCTTCCGTTATAAGAACTCCCCTCCAAGTTGCCTTGGCTGCCTCCCACACAGACACCTTCCCCACTTCTCCTGTATCATTAGTGGAAAAGAATTGCTCGATTTCGGTTTCAAAGGTCCCTTTAAAGACCGGGTCAGCCCAGAGGGATTCATTACACCTCCATTTAGTATTCCGGGGTGCGAGCTCAGTCCAAGATATATCAATCGCAACCATGTCGTGGTCTGACCATGTCGTGGTCTGACCATGCGGAGGGATATATAGTGGCAGCTTGCAGCACGCGTAGAAGATCGTTGGAAAGGAAAATATAGTCGATGCGTGTGAGTGTGTCGTGGGGGAGGGAGTGAAAGGTAAAGCCTCTGTCTAACGGGTGCAGGTATCGCCAGCTATCAACAAGGCCATACAGATCAAGGGTAAACTTAATGTCAGCCTCAATTCGGGTAACGGGCGGATCTAATGCGTCGGCTCTAGTCTGTCTGTCAATAGAACTGTCCATCCATGTGTTAAAGTCCCCACCCAGGACAGTGTGCCCCTTAGCCATATTGAAGACCTTTTCAGAGATTTTGTGAAGGAACCGATTTTGTCCCTGATTGGGTGCGTAAAGCGTAGCCAGAGTAATTGTTATGCCCCCTATGTTGCCCACAACCGTGATCGCCCTACCTTCAGTATCTGTCCATATGTCAAGAACTGTCATCCGCAGGCATTTGCGAACCAGAATCCCCACCCCTGCCTTCTTCAGTATACCCGAGCTCCAGTAAGCAAGTCCAATCTCCCGTGACGGTATGGCCCTCTCCTCACCCCTCCGGTATCTCGTTTCTTGAAGGAACAGGATGTCTACGTTTGATTGCCTGAATTCCCTGGCCACCATTGATCGTTTCGTGGGGGAGTTCAAGCCTTTGACGTTAAGTGTGCAAATGCGTAATGTGTCACTACGGGGCGTAGGTGCCATCATAGATATATTCAGAGGTCGTGGGCGGCCATTTCGTCTGTGCCGTGGCACATATCCCGTCGGCTATTGCAATGTGTGGGTCAGTGTCATAAGAGTGGATCCCAGAAAGCTCTTTAGAGGCCAACGACCAGGTCTTTCGGCACGTACAATAGACCTCAGTGTTTCCAAGGTGCATCTGTGCATCTATTGGATCAAGATTAGTGCAGACTGTGCGTTTTCCAAACACCCCCTCCCCCAACCCCCTCCCCATCCCCAACATATTCGGCGCCCGATTCGCCCAGGTTAACATCACCCAGCCGAACTCGGACCACCAGTGAAGACCGCAAAACAGGCGGTCCTACCATAATAAAATCACATATATCAGTGAGCCCCCAACTTTTGTGCGCATCTAACGCTAACAATAATCTAATAACAGAGTCATCAACCTCCCTCCAGGAGCCAACGCAATGTGAATATTACTCCATATCACAGTCCGAGCTTCTGAGGCACACAGAGCTATGGATACCTAGCACGTGGAGAAAGTGACCACTCACAATTTGGCCTGTAGGCCATCTATGGAAGTCGCGAAGCAGGAGGTTGACTCCTGTACACGAGTCCATAACCCCCTCAGCAGAATAACTTGATCAGTTCTCACACTTTCAGTGCTCCATGTCCTGGGAAGTGTTCATTTTTCTATATTTCCTAGAACCTGGTATCTTTCTCCGCCGTGGAGCCTTGGTTTTCCATTCGCCGCCAGATTTCCCTTGATCTTCATGAGAAGAGGCATCTTCCGGCGGGCCTATCAGATCCGATATGCAGTCGGCAATATCTTTCTCCGAGATAAGTCTCAATGTCGAGCCTTCCCACTCGAAGGTGAGGGAGAATGGGTACCCCCATCGGTACCTGGCACCCTTGTCCTTCAACATTTTCGTGATCGGAGAGCACTTTTTCCTCATTGCTAGCGTGAGGGATGACAGGTCCTGATAGAGAGAAATGACGGAGTTCTCCAAGGACAATTGTGGGGCGGTTCTGGCCCTATCCAAAACTCGTGCTCTGTCCGCATAATTATGAAATCGGGCCAGGACCGATCTCGGGCCCCCCGGTCTACCTCCAGCCCTGTGGATTCGGTCAATTTTAGGTGCATCAATCGAGTCGTCGTTATAGAGGAGCTTCAAGATAGCGTGTAATGAGTGTTTCAGGTCCAGTTCGGTTTCACCCTCTTTCTCAGGAACACCAAAAACTCGGATGTTGTTACGACGCTCCCTGTTTTCAAGGTCGTCGACCTTAAGACGCAATTCGTCTTCTCTGTTTGATATGTCTGCAATGCGGTGATCCATCTGCGCTTCTAATACACTCAGAGATGTTTGATTGTGCTCAACCTGCTCGAGCCTGTCGTCCATTTTGTCTATCCTTTGTGTGATCTTATCTATCCTACTGCCAATGTCTGCTCGCATGCCCTTCATTTCAGCAAGCAGGTCAGCTACGTCTGCCT
This sequence comes from Ambystoma mexicanum, assembly GCF_040938575.1. Classification (NCBI taxonomy): domain Eukaryota; kingdom Metazoa; phylum Chordata; class Amphibia; order Caudata; family Ambystomatidae; genus Ambystoma; species Ambystoma mexicanum. The sequence continues at coordinate 74,166,191 of NC_090933.1, forward strand.
TGGTCGCAGCAGCCTCGGACCCTGCTGATGACATCATAGAAATCGAAAAGGGGGATCTGGCAATTGGTGAGAACGTATACTTCGCCAATTTAGTCCTAGGGTCCATGGGGGGTGGGACCCCGAATCACCCAGCAGGATAAAAAAGGTTCTAGCGATCTTCAATGGATATAGCGTTAGGACCCGTTCAGTCGTGGGGCCTTTCACGCACAGTACTTCTGATATGGACACGGGCCACCAGAATCTCACGAGTATTGTACCACTACTTGCCTGAAGAGATATTCATGTAAGATTGCGCAGCAGGGGAGGTTGGGTCTGGACTGACCATTCGCATTCAGGCAGATCGTTCCAGGGAGAAAAACAGGTATGTGTCAGCGTGTCCAGCAAGTACGGTGAGGCATGTGTAGAGGGCTTGCAGAGGGCCTAGTTCCCAATCCCACGTCAGCCAGAGGAGATCCGCGAAGACCCAGGGGTGTGCTGCCGGTTTTCGTCCTCACAACGGTGGCTGCCTGGTATGCGGGGGTGTTCGAGGAGGCACACGCCCCAACCTTTTGGGGGCCCAACCCTCAGTTCCGGTGATTCTCTGGAGTAGAAGTGGATTCTGCACGGAACCGCGTATCACAAGAGAAGTGATGGTAGGAGATACCATTCAGGACGAGGGACCGTCATCCGCGGTGTTGTTCTACGTGCAGGGTGTCTAAACAGAGCCACGTCCGCTGGGGGGGGGGCAACATAAGGCACTCCGGAGCTCCATGTCTTCGTGAACCGTCTCCTCCTCTACGGTCACAATGTGTGTCTCCCCCTCCAACCCTCCTCCCCGGTCATGCAGCGAGTGCCGGGCTCCTTTGGAGGGTAGCTGCTAGGGAGGGCTAGGCCCCGCCACGCCACCGGGCCGAGGGCCGAGGACAGGCCAGCAGAGACCGGCAGTGGAGGGGACAGCCGTCTCGTGGTACAGGGGGAGAGGGGAGATCCACTCACCGTGCAGCGGTGGGAGTGTCGGCGAGCTCCAAGAGGGGCTCCCAGCCAGACAGAGCAGTAGTGTACGGCTCCAGGAACCGCGTCGGGGCAATCACAGGAAGCGGCTCTCCCCGCGTGTGCTCAGGCCTGCATTGGAGGATCGGCAGCTCGCACGCCGCGCCGGAGGCCTCAGCGCGCCAAAGTTATTCGCTATGATGCCGCCTCCGATTTTCACCGGGTTTTCTCCCAGGTGGGGAGGACACCTTCCCGCACCTCTCGCTCGAAAATCAGCATCGGGGGGGGTCTCAAAGTGGGGGCTCACTGCCACTTTTCGGACCTTGTGTACGGAGCTCACACGGAGAGGCGACTCATCCGTGCGCCCCCTGGTGGCCGACCTCGGTAGTATAGTATTTAATGATATTTGGCACAGACAAACTAGACATGCTTCCGAACTTCAGTGGCCAATCAATGGTAGTTTTGAAATTCCTCGTATTGAATACTTAGAATCCATATTATTGAAGAAAAAGGCTAGACCTGCAGCATTCGATGTATAACAGAACTGGAAGAAAGAAGCTATGCAGCAACTTAAGAGTAGAGAAAAGCATGCGCGCCGTCATATGGCGAACGCCAAAAAAGCTTTGTTATATGACCAGAATAAACAGTCTGAGTCAGATAGGAATATGGATAGGGCTTTTACACTTGGTGTCCAGAAAATGGATCCTTCTAAAGACTTTCATATATCTGACAAACTTATCGATAAACTTCTAAATGAACGAAGGCCTGGTGCCACTGCGCCACCTCGTATGTTCCTCTTCCTGCTGTTATTCCTCCTCCCGTTGTTCCTCCTGCTCCTCCTATTGTTCCTCTTAAAGTTCCTCTTCCTCCAGCTGTTCCTCCTCTTGTCGTTGTTCCTCCACTTTTGCCTGCTGTTACGGGTCCGGTGGGCTTGCCTGCCGCGCCAGTGATAGTACCTCGATATCCGGATGTTCAAAATTTGCCAACTCTCCCTCTTCCATGTGGTTCTACACCGCTTGTAGTAGATCGGGGAGCAGGATCAAGGGTCGTAACTCGTAATACTGTATCTTCAGAAAAAGAGTGAATTAACTGCGTGGGCTAAGCGTTGCATGGAGAAGGGTGAACGTGCTGATGTTTTTGCCACACTTTGTAATCTAGACAATTTTCCTGAGAAAAAAGTTTTTATTGAAGGCTTAGGAATTCATTTGTGTGTAATGTGGAACAGGCTAAGTGATCTAGATCTCCCATAAGGGAGAAGGGATTTGAATACTTTAGCATTTTCTAGAGATACTGCGGAGAAAGTACAAAAGCACGTCGAGAGGGTTCTCGAGTATAGAAGGGAGTTGGAAGGGTTAAAGAATGAAGATGTAGATGGTGATAGTTTGGATGTTCTGTTTGTACAGAAACGGTTTTCCCCTTGTTGTAAATCGATAAATGAGGAAACACGAATTTGTACGAAAGACGCGATTAGGTGGATCTCAGACACATCAATAACTCCCGTTGAAGTATATGGCATATCGTATATGCCAGAAATGCAGAGGAAAGTGATACAGGTAATGGTAGAGTACCTACAGGATGAATGTGTAAAAAGGAAGATTTTTTGTCCCGCAGAGTTATTGAGTATTTATAAGAGAGCTTTTTCGATTGACACTTCTTCGGCTGCTTTAGCGCTCGATTTAGCTCTGTTGCTTAGTAAGCGTTCGAAGTTGCCTACTTATCATTTGCCTACGAGAGAGGTTCCTCCGACAATTGTCCCAAAAGTAGAGATTCCTGCTAATGTTGCAACGGGTACACCTGCCCAAGATATTCCTGCACATTATGTGTCACAGTTCGTTCACGTCCCGTTCTCGACACAGGAAGTGAACACCATCAAACAATCCATCCCAGATATTTGGAAGAATCTGACAGGGTCCTACAAAGAAATAGAGCCTGTCTAACAATCTTCAGTATATTGATTTGTTGTTTCCTGTACTCCTGCCTGTTGATTTATGGAAACAGATTAGGTCTATAGATGATGTAGCAGGGTTAGGAGATTCATGGGATAATATGGCTAGACTGGATAGAGAAAGGCCAGCTGGTGAGAGACCACCACAGGTAATACTAACTTTGCCCGATAGAATAGTTACAAAGTTGAAAACCATAATTCCTGAAAGAAGGATCATTTGGGACAAGCTTACGGCCTGTGTCCAAGGAAAATCTGAGGGTGCTACCGAGTTCTTTAACCGGTTCGAACAAGCATTTTCAGATTACAGTGGGCAAGACTTGAGCACAGAATCTGGGAAACGGTTATTCGTGGACACATTTGTGTGTGGATTGCTGCCTGACATCCAGTCACAAATTATGTCCTGCGAGAGCGCTTGGCAAGCGAAGTCTCTGTCAAAAGTACTGCATATGGCTCAGTACTACGAGAATCGTGTCAATAATGAAAAGGAAAGAGTTGAAAAGAGAAAAGGTGATTTAAAAACAAAAGTACTATTGCAACTAATTGTTAGAGGCCCGAGAGGGGGCAATTCGCAATTTAGAGGTCAGTACGTTCCACAGGGAAATGCACCCTTGGGTCCTGTAAACATGAACCAGTGTGCTTATTGTAGACAAGAGGGTCATTGGCGTGCAGAATGCCGATCCTCCAGCAGAGGTCAAATAACACATTTGGGAACATGGGTAGACGATCCAGAGGCCGCCTAGGGGTAGGGGGCCCTGGTAGAGGTCATTTTTGACAAGATTAACAGCAACCTTTTTCGCAGGACAATCAGGCACCAAGTGTGGATAATAGAAATATTTTCGACCATCCTTCTGCTGCTTACCTCTCTGAAGAACTTCCTTTCGATTACATTCCGTTTTGCTTGGATTGGAACCAACGCCTATTCCCGCTAATCAGAAAGGTCCCTACGTTGAAATGTTAGTGGGAAATAGGAAACATTTATTTTTGATAGAAGTGTTCCATTGACCATTCGCGGGTTCCAAAAATTACACCGTCAGGGCAAACCAATGTTTCTGTAGGGTTTTCTGGCACACCAGTTTTCGGTCTGGTTTCTTCACCGGTACCCATTTCTTTGGGTCCATTTACGAACCACTGCCCATTCCTTTTGACCACGAATTGTGGGGAGAATTTGTTGGGGTTGAGTCTGTTGAAGGAATTAAATGCGGTAATTAATTGTTCTTCTGACGAGTGCGTTTGACGATTTCACCACAGCAACTCTGTCTCTCAATTCTTAACCAGACCTTTGCCGCCGGAATTTAGTGATGTTCGAGTGTTTGTGGGCAATTGAGGACAATGATGTCGGTGTTTTACAAACTGAGCCCGTTAAGATTATTCTGAAACATGGAGTCAAGTTGCCACATATTCCCCAGTATAAGATCTCAGTCGATGGTGAGCAAGCTTTGAAATGCATAGTCTTCGATTTTGTTCATCGAGGGGCGATTGAGGAAATTGCAGGTAGTTTGTGCAATAGTCCGATTTTGCCCGTGTACAAAAAAAGGCGATAATGCAATTCCCTTCCGTTTCATTATTGATTTATGTGCTATTAATAAAATGGTTGCTCCACAATTTCCTATTGTGCCTGATGTGACAACAATATTGACCATGATTCCGGCTTCAGCTACTTACTTTAGTGTTGTGGATCTGAATAACGCTTTCTTTAGTATCCCTATACATAAGGACAGTAGATACTTGTTCGCGTTCACCTTAGGGGGACGCTCGTTCACATTCACCCGTGCGCCGCAAGGTTACACGGACAGTCCTAGCATCTATACCAGGGCATTGAAAGAGCAGCTCGATACACTTCAGTTGCCCTCTACTTGTGCACTGCTTCAATATGTCGACGACCTGCTTTTAGCTGCTCACTCAGAGCACTTGTAAGGACGGGCACTGTGTTGTTGCTTATTCACCTAGCACAACATGGACACAAAGCTTTGCTTAAAATGTTTTAATATTGTCGACAGGAGGTCGCCTATTTAGGCTATCTCCTGTCAAGGGAGGGAAGAAGGTTGACGCCTGAACGGAGAAAAATCATTTCTAGCATGTCTGTCCCAAATTCGCAGAAAGAAGCTAGAGCCTTGATAGGAATGGCTTCTTACTGTAGGCAGTGGATCCCGAATTTCTCCTTAGTGATTAAACCAATGTTGGCTTTGACGAAGAAGGGCATTTCTTCGCCATTGCTATGGAACTTGGAACACCAGCGAGCATTTGATCTGCTCAAGACTGCATTGTGCTCAGCACGAGTTTTGGGCACACCAAACTATGAAAATGCCTTTGTGTTGTATGTGCATGAATGTGATGGATGTGCTTTGGCTGTATTAACGCAGGAAATGGGAGGGAAGAATAGGCCGTGTGGCTACTTTTCTTCCGCCCTTGATCCTGTTGCATGAGCTTTGCCAAGATGTTTGAGAGCTGTTGCTGTAAAACAGAGCGAGGGAATGTCCCAGGCAATGCTCTAACCCTGATGGTACCTCACTCTGTAGATATTCTATTAGACAGAAAACAATCGCAACACCTCACCTCTGCACGATTAACGAGCTACGAATTGATCTTTTTCGCACCGCACATCCAAGTTAAGAGGTGTTGTGTTCTTAATCCGGCTGAACTCCTACCTTTCCCGCAAGGTACTGCTTGCAGTGACCAAGAGTCACATCACTGTCTTTACACCACAGAGCAAAACACTAAAGGCAGAATCGATCTAAGAAACACTCCTTTGAACAATCCACTAGGGGAGCGGTTTTGTGACGGCTCCCGTTTCAAACTCCCTAATGGTACATCCACAGCTGCTTATGCAATCACCACATTGAGCACGGCCGTGGAGACCAAAAGAATTGCGCATAACTCCGCGCAGGCCGCAGAGATTATAGCATTGATCCGAGCTTGTGAACTTTCTGAAGGGCTTACCGTAAACATATATACTGACAGTCAGTATGCCTTTGGGGTGGTTCACAACTTCGGTAGACTTTGGGCAGAAAGGTTTCTTGACTTCACATGGTACAAAAATTCAACATGGCTCCTTGATAGTACGGTTCCTCTCAGCGCTTGCACTCCCTACTCAGCTAGCGATCATGAAATGCGCAGCGCATCAGATCATCCATTATGTAGGAAAAGGTAATGCTTTCGCTGACCAGATAGCCAAACAGACTGCCTCTGATCTCTCTTCAGAAATGTATACTTCAAGGGAAGCCACAAATGCCTGTACTTCGGACAAGGGAATTGATTCCGTAAGGAATATTCAAGCCGATGCCACGTTAGAGGAATCTAAGAAATGGGCTGAGGGCTTGGGAAAACTGGATGATGGGTGCACAAAGTTGAAGGGAAGTGGCTATTGCCTGACGCGTGTATTATGATGGTTGTTATGGCTCATGGTCCTACCCATATTTGTGCTCGTACAGTCACCAAAATGTTGCAAAATGTGTGGGTAAATGACAAAATCTCTAAGGTAGCTGAACGCTTCGTTCAGGGGTGCATGATTTGTTTGCAGCACAATGTGGGAAAGGGCACAAACTCCTAGGGGTAATTTCGGTCCACTTTCTGTCCCCTTCGAGGTTATTGATTTTGATTTTGTGATGGAGCGTTGCCACAATTTCAAGTATGTATTAGTCGTCATCTGTGCTTTTAGCAAATGGGTTGAAGCTTTTCCCGTCAAAGATGCCACAGCTATGACTACGGCAAAGACCATGCTGAAGGAAATTTTCCAAGATTTGGTTTGCCAAGAGTCATCTGGTCGGACAATGGTCCACATTTTATTGCTGCTGTAATTCTGCAGATATGCGCGGGATTACAGATTGATAAACGGTTCCATTCGGCCAGACACATACAGAGTGCTGGACTAGTAGAAAGAGACAACGGCATCATCAAAAACAAGCTCGCTAAGACGTGTGCCGGCACCAAATTAGAATGGCAGGACGCCTTACCGATCGTATTATTGTCTATGAGGACGACCCCTCAAACCAAGACTGGGCTCTCTCCCTTTGAGGTGGTCATGGGTAGGCCAGCTAATATTTGGAATATCCCCAAGCCCCGTTCTTTGCGTGAGGTCGAAAATGTACTTCTTTCTGACTACTGTGGCCAGTTAACTAAAAATCTGTATTTTATCACCAGGTGCGAGAGGCTTTACCTGTAAAGTACAAGGGCATACAGCATACGGCCGGGAGACTGGGTCCTTACGAAAGCTTTCGAGCGATCCTCTTGCCTCGCACCTCGTAGACGGGGCCCACATCAGGTCCTCCTGGTCACACAGACGGCGGTGCGGGTAGCAGGAAAGAAGAATTGGATCCATGCATCACATATCAAGAAAATTCCACACCCTGTGCCATACGCTACAGAACCCCTCACCAGTACTGCAACAAACGATCACGAAGCAGTAAACAGCATAGAGAGTGCATCGGAGACTCTCCCTGAGACCGTGGGGTCTGGGGAAGCAGCCATTCTGCCTCCACACTCTCCAACAGTTTTGTTTCTTAAATTTGCTCCGGATCTTGCATCAGATCCCGCTTTGGATTTGTCGATTCCACCGGGAAGTGACGACACGTTCACAGATCATTCAGTGCCAGGAGTCGTAAGGTACGATCTGCGTCTGAGGAAATAGACCTACTGCACGGTTCGGCTGTGCTATCAAAGAAAAATCATCAAAGGGCTTGCCCTTTTGGCCCGATCATTTGTGTATATAAGGGGATTCTGTTGGCTACGGTTTGTGAAAGGACTAAGACGCTTGGCCTGGAGGTCGCCAGCAAAGAAAACACTGGTGTATATCGTTTGAACAATGCCTGCAACCTCTCCCGCTCGTACGGAACAGATAAGAGACTGTGTGACCAGCTATGGAAAAGAACATTCGAAAATGTGTCCCCCGAAAACGTATTGTTGTTTAGTGATAATGTTCATTGGTTTTACAGTAATCATTGCCTTAGGATTCTGGTATTTGGAAGAAGTACATTCGCTTGAAAATATGTTACTCACTGAAAAAGTACCCACCATTTCTACTCCTTCTGTACATCTGCACACTATCTTCTAGAGACTCTCAGCACAGACAGAGTTACCACAACAACACTATTACTCATTATGAACGCTACGCATACCATTCTTAATAGGTCCAACTGTTGTGTTTGTTCACATTTACTGCAACACGGGGATAAGGGACTGGGTTGGTATATTCATACTTTACCTTTGACAACTGCTTGCTATGCTTCTCTTAGACCACTATTCTTTGGCCGATGGAACAATAGCATTTCAGGGAGCTTTGATGGGACGAACTTGAACGAATTTGAAAAACGTGTTCTGACACCCCTGGGATGCTCACTCTTTGCAAATAGGAGCAAACCAAATGTTCCTTCTATTAGGCCTTTTGACAGACTGTCCCGTCCTTTTCAGTCCTTGATCTCCTTCAAGATGGCTCCTATAGGCAATAGGGATGCCACGCCGCCTTCTTATACTGTTAACCATAGCCCCGATTCAGTTTCTTTCTGCATAGAGAGGAATGGTACTCCGTCAAAGGGTGATTTCAAAGGTTGCGCCAACGTTGCGAATTTGACTAGTGAGGGCAGACCTTTGTATGTAGGCGAACCGGTCTACTTTGTTTGCGGTAATGTAACATTTCCACGGTTACCCAGGGATTGGCAGGGAACTTGTTTTTTGGTCTTCTGTTCCCCGGGGTATTCATTGCTAGCACTGTAGAAATCTCAAAGGCTCGTCCACGACGAGACGAAAATGGCGATACTTCAGCACAAGATCTGGGCGATGTAGCTAAATCCTTTGTGCCATTTTGGGGGCAAATACTAAACTCCGAAGATATCAGGAGACTAGTGAGAGTACTGGAGAGGACCATCAACCCGACCACTGACATACTCTATAATATGACGTTGGAACAGAAAGAAATAAGATTAGTAGCACTTCAGAACCGGATGGCATTAGATGTCATCCTGGCTTAAATTGAAGAGAGAAATAAAAACACCTCCAGTTTAGGAAAGCCTTACAAATCCCACTGTTCCAGAAAGCAGTCAGTGAGACTTACCAAAGTTAGCTTTAACTTTACTTAAAGTTATTTATTACTGCTCAACCAATAAGGCCCAGAGTCATATGGGCGCCTGGAACTGGAGTCCCGACAGAGATAGTAATAGACAAAAGATAATCAGACCTACAAATAACTCTCTGGGCTAAATAGCAGACTACCTGAATAAGTGATTTTTTCTTTCTTTTTCTTGAAGCTTTCGAATGACTCAACTTCTAAAGTCCAAGGTCAGAGCATTCCATCTCTGAGGTGCAGCTACCCAAAATGCACTACTTTGGATTAGGTTTAGATTGGATCAAGGAACTTCTGATAGTTTGAGGTCATTCGATTTCAGAGTCCTAGTTATTCTCTTTTTATACAGACTATCCGCCACATTGGCAGGGTATTGTCCTGCTAAACACTTATAAGTAATAGTTAGGAGGCAAAACTCTAGTCTTGCGTCTATTGGTAACCAGTGAAGGCTTCTCCTAGCATCAGAGACAATCACATTTTTTAAGCCCCAGAATTGCTCTTACTGTGCTATTCTGTATCATTTGCAATCTGGCTAACTCTCCCCTCCGAATCGCCACCAATAGGCTGCTGTGGTAGTCTATCTTTGAGCATATAATAGCTCTTGCCACAGTCTCACAACTTTTTGGGGACAGATAGGGTCGAATTTGACGTAGTAGTCTGATGTAATAGGCAGAGGAGGATACACGACTGCTAACCTGAGCCTTTATTACTTGAAATGAGCAGCATTTGTTGAGTCTGGAGTGTGCTCCATATCTGCACACATTAGCTGAGTCTCAATGAGCTCTGGTTGAGACGTCTAAATGCAAATTTGATGTCTAAACTTCATCTCACTAGAATTCATCCTTAATTGAACCTCAGCGCTTGAGTCTAAACAGGTCATATGTTTTAAAAGGGTCAATTTGTAAGCGCCAACCCACAGTATCATGTAAAATAAATACGTGTGCACATATGTTATCTGCAGTTTCTCACCTCTCCCAAAGAGAAATAATGCCGTGGAATCTGAGAATCAGGATACACGCTCTCTAGATACCAAGAGAAGGGCTTGCATTCCAATGTATTTCTCAGTTTAAGTCGAGCTGATATGTCTCCGAAATCCACCTTTGTAACGCCTGAGGAGAAAAAGTAACAAATGAACAAAAGTTTGCTTTTACTTGCTCCTTCAACTCACATGTTCCAGTATACATAGTTTTCAAGACTAAGCACAAGTGCAAATGACATGCTTTAAGAGGAAAATGACCCGTTTGTTACTCATTATCAATGTTGAAAAATAACAGAAGTGCCAACACACCAGAAGCTGCACACCAACCACACATAGAACAATATGAATTACTAAGGAAGAAATAAATGCTTTATTTGGATGGAGCACCGACTCATCAACACTCTTTTGCCATTGATAGCTTTTTTAATAGGTTAATGTATTTTTGGAGTGCTTGTCAAGAAGAAACAACGTAGAACATGTACATTTGGTTGATGCTAGAATGCCATAAAGTAACTTTTTTTAAAAAAGCCTTTTGTATTTTTCATTACTGTACCTCAGTTATTCAGAAGCTCGTACAAATATATTGTGAACTCATGACTCTTGCACTGGTGATGACACATGCTGCTCTACCTTGTACCGAGGAACCCATCAGGGACCACCAGCATGAGAACCATACCTCTGTATGACAAACACCCAAAGGATAGAGCCCGTGTAGAGGGCACACCCATGCACGGGAACTCCCTTTCATTAAGTGTACTCAAAAGCACTGCAGTGGTGGGTGCATGTGGATGTTTAGCCCATTCTTACATTTCTTAAATTGGCTGTGTTTTATGTAGAGCTCGATAAATAACATGTTTTCCCATAAAAACTAAATTATTTGGGTACTAACAGATTTCCAGTTTACGGTACACAGCGTCCGACAGAATGGTTGTGGCTTTCGATGGGTTTTGGCACTTCAGCATACTTTCATAGACGCAGAATGAGATGCAAAGCCCTCTGCATCTAAGTGCAGAGCCAAAAGAGAAGATCGATGGAGCAAATGCTTCCTCTGAGGCCCATGGAAAAGAGCCCGAATGTCTCAAGAAACATTGCTGATCACCATGACCCTTCCCTGGCTGCATATACTTTATTTTTAAATTTATTTTTTTATATACAATTCTGTCCCTGGATTCAGTGACCATGAAAGGAATGGTCTTAAACGGTATATGGAAATTTGCTAAGAGGTGCATGTCTCGAAATCAAACATGTTCTCAACCTGTAGGTCTGAACGTCGGAAGAGATGGTCCCTGCAATGACCTACCATTGCAAAGGCTTTGCTGGCAGACATCCCAATGGACAAGCAGGGTACGAGATCCAGTGAGCTATTAACTGACACACATCTAGTTTGCACAATCGAAATTCGCTAGGTTTTCTTGAATACCCTCATGAATCACTCACCCTCTCCTTTGGTGGGGGTACCAAGAGTGTTTCATCAGTACATCAAACCAAATGTTGACAAGTACCCTTGGAGCCCTTTCACTGAAATGGGCGGTTTCTCCTTCCATCTCTAAGGAATTCATGGCTAGCCATTATGCTCTGCAGTTATCAAATCACTACCTCCAGCACTACAAAGATCGTGATCTTCACTACAGCTGGGTGAAACTGTTAAAATCCGTGATGTTGACCCATTTAGCTGAAATCCGCCAATCCGCATCAAAAAGCAGGGCATTAAGTTTCTCGTGCCGTCTCATGACCTGAAATGAGCTGTGCAAAGCATTCCGTGGCGCAGCACACACCTTGCATGAAACGAAAAGAGCGGCGGCACAAAGTTTATCCTGCCGCTGTGCAAACCTACCATGAATTGAACAAAAAAGATGCAAAGTTTCTTGTGGCGCAGCGCAAAACCTGCACACTTGGCAGAAAACATGCAAAGTTTCTTGTGCCGCTGAGCTAACCTTGTGCAAATCGAAGAGTGGCACAAAGTTTCTTGTGCCACAAAATTAAACAAGTGTTGTGATTTATTAGGTGGTCACTCAACTCTGGGAGTTCCCCCAGTTCCCCCCCCCCCCAAGCAAGGTGGCGCACACCCAAAGTGCTTATACAGATTCAACTTTAGTGAGCCCTCCAACCTATTTCGCACCACCCCAGCAAATACCCTCTGTACCACCAATGAGCTAGGAACCAGGCCTGTGTATAGTAAGAATATATATTTAAGGCTTGAAAAATAGCAACCAAAACATCAACCACCAACGCTGTGGCACAACACAATGTCACAATTTCAAATTACTTGCACCAATTGGCTGACTTGTATTTCTAATGAATTTACAGATACTACACACATGTAAAAATTAAGAGACTGTGCATCAAACACAGAGGATTTCTTGCACATTAACAATAATGAAATGTGAACCACCCCCAGTGATTGCTTGGGCTATCACAATGCTCTTCTCTCCCAGCTACCCCCAACCCCAGACATCAGTTATATATGACCCCTTAATTTTAAGGCAAGGTACCGGGAGTGGAAATACAGTAGCAAAATCGTTTTGGCTTTTTACTAAAAGGCAGGGTTTGACAAATAGACAATGAAAACAAATAGTTTTGGGTTTTATTTGAAAGGCAAAAATGTAAAGAAAGGAACTCAATGGGAACATCATTTCGGGGTTTTTATTTGCATGAAATGCAGGGCCTTGGGAAAATCGTTTTGGGATGCAAGTAAATAAATGAGAAATTTCGTTTTGCACACACTACATCTACTTAAATGGCAGCGTTGTAGGGTTACTTATTTATGGACACCCCCTTTGGTACAGAAGACAGGGGTTTCAGAAAGGGAGAGTCCCCCCAAGTACTTTATTGTCTAGACCGGCTCTAACACACTGGGCATGAACTGTTAGTTTCGAACCAACACTCATCCCGTGATGTTCCAAATCCAAATGGGAATTCATTGATTTAACTTCAATTCAGTGCGCTAGGATCTGCACAGCTTCTCCCCTCCCCACAACTTAATGGAAAGGATTAAGGCAAGCTGTTCCCAACACAATTCAATTTAAATGGATAGGGTGTTTTTCTAAAGTGGCATTCATTTGAGTTAGATTTAATTAAATTTGGTCAGTGTTTCCCTAATTCCACCCCCTACCCGCTATGCGAGGTGGAGATTAAGGCTGGCAGATTCCCTCCCAGACTTTAGTTTGCATTTGGGTTAATCTACATACATGGGAGGCCTTGGTTATGGGGCATACAGGGAAACAGCAGGGCTCCTCTGAAGACAGCACAGATCTTGTAACAGGCTTCGGTCAAGGCTAGTGCCAAGCACCCAGACTTCCTATGGCTCCTCAAATGGCAGGCCCAGCTAGCTTCTAGATTTCCCAGTCTCTGCCTCTGACGCAAGGTTTAAGGCCCAGCAATAGAGTGGGAAATTCATGGGAAAAATAAAAAGGTTCCAAGAGTTGAAAAGCCAAAGAAAGATCCTAAATCTTTCGGATAACTATATGAACCTATATATTTTTTAATTCTACATTTTATGGGCAGTCGGAAAATACTAATCAGATCTCGGCACGCCCTACCTGGGAGGAGCTATGATTTTTTGTATTTACTCCTGCGCCTATATACTCACATCTCTGACCCTTCATTATTTAAACCTTACTTCCATAACCTACCACCACACCAAATTTCCATTCCATTGGAATTATGAGAAGGCCGAAATCATAATTGCTTTATAAAACTCAACTTGTATCGATTACCCACATTTCTTTTTACATGGCTTAGACATGCTTCTGATCCCCTTTAATATGAACTCGGGATGAGCTCAGTGGATCACACAATGCGCTTTTAATTCAAGAAAATGTATTCAATGTTAGTCAATGGCAAGGCACCATAAGTGTCAGAGTTTCACACCAGCCCCCACCATTTCTTAGGTTTCATTTCTCTCATGTGACCAGATTAGGACATCTGTCGGGCCCATGTGATCATGCCCTCCCTCCTAGGCTTCAAAGTTTTTTGTTCGAAGCTAATGCAGAGTTAATGGGGACACCTGACCCGAAGGTCATTTCTGCTGGCTGGCTTATCTGCCACCTCCAAAATTCCAATCTACTCCTCTGTATTTTTTAGCATTTAAACTGAAAACCAGACCTTCAGTTTTAAGCTCTCAGGTAGATTCCCCTTCACTTGCATACCTATCCATTTTAAGGGAGTTGGCTGGGCCCATTTCTTTCAATTTCACTAGGCCTGATGTCAAAAAGCACTGTTTTGTACTGGCTATTATATTTCAATGGAACTCCACATTAGCCAGCTTCACTGTCACAACAGGGCCTAGCATGGCCTCTTCATCCCAGTCACTCTAGGGCTGTTTTTCAACCCACACTAGTATAGATCTAAAACAAGCCTGTGCAGAGTTACTACCACTGATCGAAAAAAATACGCACTAATACAAAAACCGTGCAAATGTTCTTGTGTTGCTGCACGAAACTAGTACAGATTGAAAAAAAAGGCTTGTGCGAAGTATCTCGCTGCGTTACACAAAACTAACATGGGAACAAAAACCCACAATCTGCGCGAAACTGCACAAAACCAGGTGAAATTGCAGTGGTGGGGGGAAAGTAATGCAGACTTTGCAGAACCTGCGGAACTGGACTCCAGTGCAGATTCTGCACTATTCTCTTCACAGGGAAAAATGAGACGCACATCCTTGCTTGTCCTAGGAGCACTACGAAACTCATCCACAATGGCCAGCAGCTGACATCCATCAGGGAGCAGCAGAAGGATGCTTTTGGCTGCATTCAGCTGTACGGGTAGGCATTGGTTTGCTGTGTTGACATCCGCTTGACAGACTATGCACATCTAGCCATTCCTACTTTCAATCTGACATGAATCCCCAGGAACCATTTCTCGTCTTCTGCCCTTCCATTTGATGAGCCTTTGAAGATAGATATAGGTTAGCTGCATCTTGTTAGGAGGTAAGACATGGCCATATCCTAGAGCGGTAATCCTCACTCAGAACATTGCAGTGGCATGACGTTATTAGTCAACCAGAATGCCCCTTTATAGCTACAGTGCATGCATTTATAAATCAATTGTATAGTAATTCCAGAAGAATTCCACAAGGCAGGAAGCAATCACTATTACTTGCAAACTGTGAAGGATGCAGAATGGCATTAAATAGAGCATGTCCAAAAAGGAACCAATAAAGAGTATCAAGTTGTCTGTGCAAGACAGTTGTACATGGGAAGCGTTTTTGTTTTAGACTCGAAAGATAAAATACCACAACCTAATGACTACAATCCCTTTTCTCAGTTTACAAAGTACAAACAATTGGGCCTTTAACGCATTACATGGGAAAATCGGACACTGGCGTAAAGAGAATGTTCACTCAACAAAGCCTATTAGAACATTACTTTTGCATAGTGTCCTACTAAATGGGACTTGACAATCCCCCTTCTTCCAGGGCGGCCAGAGCCATCACCTAGTACTACATATAATTGCCATAAGTTTCTGCAGCTTAACAAAGACCATAAGCAAATGCATCACTGATGCTATGCGCCTGCATTACAATCACATTTTCATTAGAAGATAATACCTTACTCATGCTTCAGCACAAAGACTAGCAGCATTTCAGAAATGCAATGAAAGAAATTAGAATGATCATACAAATCAGCAATCCATGTAATACTGAAGCTGCCAGGGATTTCAGGCGTGTTTGTACCCTATTGCCACAAAGACCAATCATTTGTAGAGCTCAAGTCGTGAAGCATGGAAGCTGAGTGCCCATTTTCAGAGAGTCTCTAAACTGGAATTGCTGGGCATTTATGTATATAATTCAGAACCTATGAAGACACAAACACTACCCTTATTGTCGAGGGTTTCTTAAGAGCCCTAAATGAAATCACGCCACAGGACGGATTCTACAAAATTCTGTTATTATATAGCTCAACTATAGAATTTTGTTCACAACCGCACTCTTGAGCATGTTCAGACTCAGTTTGTGAGTTAGATGATCCCCACTATTCAGAAACGTTAAAATCTGTAATACCAATGGGTTGAATATGAAAGTAACCCCAAAAATAATGCACTCCCAGTTCCACACGTGCAGCATATACTGAGGCAGATTGCAGAAACCCCATGAAATGTTGTACAAAATGTGCCTGCAGTAGAGCACTGTCACATACCCCCAAATACCTGCATGATGCGCGGCAATGGCAACAGACTGGGCGCATAACCTGCTCTGTTATGTGGCTATGGACCTTTAAATTAGCCGTTTCATTAAGTGTGGTTGTGGAAAAGTAATCTAGGCACATTTAGCACCAAAATCACTATACTGAGATAACTTTAATATGCACCCTTTGACCAGCATATACATATATTTTAATGTAGTGCTTCATGACCAATCTCTCTGGATTGTAAGCGCTGTAATAAGCTCCTGTAATTCAATTTAACTATACTCCATTTACTGACGTCGAAGGATGAACAGCTGATTTGCTCTTGATGGGATTGAAAACTGGAAAGAGCAGATTGGCCCCATTACTGCTATAAGCACCTCAGTCATGAGCCTATACATACATTTCATGATTACAGTCCATCACAGCAGAATCAATACTAATCCTAAAATCTCAGTATATGGAGCCATGTGAAAATATATCGGATTTGGAAGCTACTGCCTTATCCTGCAATTTGAGCAGTAAGACAGTGTGCCCCCATGCATAGTCTGTCACCGTGGCCAACGATAGCCTGTCCAGCCATCCATGTACTGATTACAAAATAGGGATGCAAGTACATACTCCTGCCGAACACCCCTTTATGATGAAAACATGGAGTTACTTTGCCTTCAGTGTGAGATTAACAGACAATGCATACTCGGAATTGCTGGATAAGGTATTTATTAGTAATTACACCAGGACAGGCTATTTCACTATGTAGGTTACTGTTCCCCCTTCAGAGTCTTCATAGCCTTTCCTCTGGGCTCTGTGTAGTGTAAGGCAGACCTTCAGCTCCTCTCCTTGGCGTTCTAATGGGTCCACCAATGACCTGCTTCTTCCTCTGGACTGTGCTCTTCCTGGAAGCATAGAAATAAGTGAACACCATTAAGTCCCTCCTGTTTCCTTTTATAGGCAACTGTTTCCCCCTTCAACCAATCCCAATTCATGTTATAAAAAGCTCTGTGCCTCTAATCGTTTAGCCCCACCCATCATGGCCACCATCCCATCCTTCCTGGATGCTGCTCTGAATCAGGGCACACCCAGCATAAGTGACTTTCCAAGGGTATGCTGTAGTGCTCCTGGGTCCAAGGGCAATCCATGGCTGTTTCGCAGCCTCTCCTTTTCACCACGTTGCACTATCAGGGTGAACTGCACAGATCCAACAAACCCGCTCTGTACCCAGGTGCAGTCCTGTGCATTATCGGCACAACGATGCCGAGTCACGGTCTTTCTCCTGGCAGATTACGACACTGGAGCAGACTCCCGCGCACCAGCTTGCAGAATCAAGTTGAGTTTCTCTGCTGCAATGGGAATACCTTTTCTGGGACATAGAGGAGCCCTTGAGCAGGGTTGGGCTGGGTTTGTCAATCTGGGTTGCTCCCTAAGGACCCAGTCTCACACATTACCCCCATGGGCTCCTGACTTTCAGTAAGGAGAACCGCCCTGGATAGGTAGTCAGCCACCAATTGGAATCTGGCCGGGTGATGCATAGTCAAGAACTCAAAGGGTTGCAGCATTAGAAACCATCTCAAAACCCTATGATTTGAGTCCTTCTGTCTCGACAACCATTGCAACGGACCATGATTAGTAAACAAAGTAAAACGCAGCCCTAACAGGTATTAACAGTGATTCTACTGCTCATTTGATAGCAAGACATTATTTTTCCATTTTTTTTTTGTAAAGTATTTTATTGGCATTTGCTTATAGGCATACAATTAGGTCTCATCATGCAATAGGCTTTAGGCATAGCAAAATGTCCTTTTCTTTTTCATGTGAATAACAACAAAAAACAAGTGACAACAGTAGAAAAAATTAAGCGGTCTATGATGTGTTTTTAGGTCTGCTTTTCAGTGTAGGCGGAGGGCATAGAGGACTAGCAGTTCGGATATTGGGAGGTCCTGTGGAGGTTACCACCAACGTTTGGTTGAGTATTTCCTTGATTTTATTGAGGGCGGGGGGGTGAATCATGGGGGCTTATGGTCAGCAGCAAAGTGTATATCCCTCAGGAGGGCTTTCCATGATTCGAGTGTGCCATTTATGCATTCTTCCCCTTCAGTGGACCCTTCCTGCCAGGCTTTGGTTTCAGCTTCTGTCCATCTCTCCAACTCCCTGATCCAGTGTTCATGTCTCGGGCCCCCGGTGATTTCCATGCCATTGCGATAGTTTCTTTGCAAGGATGCAGGCTATGTCCATCAGTTTGATGATGTGTTTGTACTTGCTTACTCTGGGGTGTGTGCCTAGTAGGCACTCTTCAGGACTTAATTGTATCTGGTTAGCCCTGCATCTGTGCAGGTTTGTTTTACTTTGGCCCAAAAGTTTGTCTTGCGGCAGGTCCAGAACATATGGATCAAGTCTGCGTGGTCATCGCCGCAACAGGGGCATTTTGAGGAGTCCTGTTTGTTGAAGCTGGCCACTTTCTGTGGGGTCATGTAGGTCCTATGTATGACGTTTAGTTGTATTAGCCTAAATCTGATATTCCTGGACACTACTTTGGGATAAAGTAATGCTCTCTCCCACTCTTCCTCGGTCAGCGTGGCTTCCAAGTCCGTTTCCCATTTTTCTTTCAGTGCTGCACTTCTGGGATTGGGCTTGTCCATCAGTCGGCTGTACGGCCGGGCCACCGGTTTCCAACAGTATGTGAGGTCGTGCATCTCCTGAATGAGAGGGTCTGGGGAGGGTTCCTCAGGCCATTCGTTCCATTTCTTCTTAGCAGTGTGCTTGACTCTTTGGTACCACAAGAACTGGCAGCTCGGGAGTCCTTCCAGTGTTTGTAGTGATCCGAAGTCCCTGAATTTGCCGTCCTCAAACATGTCTCCCCATATGCAGATCCCAACTCCTTCCCAGCTTCTCATCACTGGGAGGTCTGCCCGAGTATTGCAAACCTCTGCCAGTATTGGGGAATTGGGCGAATAGGGGTGTTTTGAGTGCAGCGTTGAGCAGGTTTTGGACCATACTTGACTGCCTAGTTTTGCGATCATAGGGGTATCTTGCAATTGGATCTTTGGGCTCCATAGTATCTCCTTGGGGAACAGCGAGGAAGGTGTTTGTCGCAATAATTCAGTCTCGGCAGTTGGTTCGTCCGGTAGCCATCTCGTCACGTGGCTGAGCTGCGCTGCCAAGTAGTACATCTGGAGGTTGGGGAGTTGGATCCCTTCTTTGCATGGCAGTGTGAGGATTGCTAGGGGAAGTTTGTGCCTGGCTTGACCCCATAGGAAGTCCCTGATTAGTACCTCTAGTTTCCTGAAGAAGGGCGGTCTAATGTAGTGGCAGATATTTACAAAGTAGTACAGGAATCGTGGGAGGACTATCATTTTGACAATAGATGCTATGCCCATCATCTAGATGGGGAGCTTAGACCAAAATTTCATGGATTTACGCAGCCCTCTCATTACATCCTCTGTGTTGCATTCATGCGTAAGCTCTGGCGTGTGCTTTATATTGACCCCCCCCCCCCCCCAAGTATTGGAACATTTCAGGCTGCCACTTTATTCTGATTTCAGTTAGGTCGGTTTCCTCCGATTCCTCGAGTCTGGCCAGAGGAAATGCGCAGGATTTCTGCTTGCTGAATCGAATCCCGAATAGCGTGCGTAGTTGTCAAGAATGTCTAATGCAACCTGTGCATTGATTTGTGGGTCCCTGAGGTATAGGACGTCGTCATCAGCGTACAGCGATATTATAGAGTGTTCGTTGCTTAATTTTATACCAGCGTCGAAGTACTGTTTTCTGAAATAGATAGCCTTTGGCCCGAGACCTAGGATCTATAACATCGGCGATTGCGGGCATCCTTGCCTAGTTCCTCTTTGTATCACTCAGGGTTTCGACTTCATGCCCCCAGTTTTCACTCTGGCTACAGGTGCGTTACATAGTACCTTGACCCATCTCACAAAGCCTTCTCCGAAACCAAATTCTCGCAGGACTTCAACCAGCCACTCCCAAAATATGGAGTCGAAGGCCTTGATGGCATCTAGCGAGAGTACTGCCAGGTCTTCATCTCTTGTGAGGGTTTCCACCATGATGTGTTGAAGCCTCCTCAGGTTGGCTGTGGTGTTGCGTCCTGGGACGAAACCCTTCTGATCTCCGTGGACTAGGGTTCCCACCACCCTCGCAAGCCTTTTGGCCAGTATGGTGGTTAAGATCTTGCTATCATAATTCAACATCGCTAGTGGGTGATATGAATCACATTAGTTTGCTGGTTTGTTTGGTTTAAGCATAGGGATGCTGATCGTTTCCTTCATGGTGTTGGGCAAGATCCCAATCTCGTATGCCTCAAGGAAAACCTCGTGCAGTATTGGGTTAAGTTGCTTCATACGCCTTGTAGAATTCTGGTGGCAGGCCGTCGCGTGGCAAGTGATCTGATTGCTTCCGTCACATCTTCCGAAGTTATCCCTTCGTCTAGTGTCTCCCTTTGTTCGGCGGTCAATTTCGGGAGCCCTATTTTTTCTAGGGTGACCCTGATTTCTTCCCTGGGTATCTGTTGTGGGCATATAGTTTGGTGTAGAATTCCGCAAATGTGTTATTGATCTCTTGTTGCGTCCTGTACGTTGTTCCGCTTTCGTCTTTGATTTCGGTTGGGAGGTGTCTTGGGTGTTCCCGCTTACACAGCCAGGCTAGCAGTCTACCTGGTTCGTCAGCTTCTTTGTGTGCCCTGGCGGTGTATGTTGCAGAGTCAAACTTGGCTAGTCTTTCCCAGGCTGATAGGCATTCTTCTCTGATTTCCTTCAGTTTCGTCTCCATCTCTGCTGTGGCGTTGGCTTCCAGGTGTGTTATTTCTTCCTCCTTTTCCTCTAGTTCTCTTTTCAGTTGCTTCCGGAGACCTCCCACTCCTGCTATCGATTCTCCTTGTGTCACCACTTTCATAGCTTTCCATAGTATGCCCCAACTGGCCACAGTGCCTTTGTTGGTGTCTAGGCATTCCTCCAGCTTGGTACCGAGGTCCTCTCTGATATCGTAGTCGGTGATTGCTGCGGTGGGCATTCTCCACATCGCGATCGGTGGCCTAGGCTCCTTGGGGTTCCACTGCATGAGTAGGGGTGAGTGATCAGAGATCGACCTGCCTAGGTACACTGGACTCTGCTAGCGGAAGTTCTTCCCTGTCGATGGACAGGTAGTCTATCCTCGTGTGCATTTTATGCGGGGATGAGTAATAAGAGTAATTTCTCTCCATGGGGTGGTGTTCTCTCCAGATGTCTATCAGGTTCAAGTGCTCAATTGTGTTGTTCAGCGCTTGCGTGGCGACTTTGTTTGGTTGTTGTGGTGGTTCGGATCTGTCAATGGCTCCGTTTCTAACACAATTGAAGTCGCCTCCTCATATGAAGGTCCCTTCACGGTGATGTGCTATTTTTGCATATAGTGTGTTGAGACGGGCGGGTATTCCATGTTGCGGAAAGTAGGAGTTCACCAAGCATATTTTAGTGTGTTCAATTGTCCCCCACAGTATTGGGTATCTGCTCTCCTTGTCTGCCTCTAATCCCAGTAGTTGGAATGGTACATTGGGTTCACCCATGTAAAGACTCCTCGTGCGTATTTGGAGTAAGGCGCTTCTCTTCCAATTCCGCCCCATCGTTCAGATAGTTTGGATGTGGCTTCTTCGGTGAGATGGGTCTTTTGGAGCATTGCAATTGAGACTTTCTGTGGAGGTAGGATTGAATCAGATTCCTACGTAGGTACGAGCCCATCCCCCTCACACTCCATGTCATCACTAAGTTGTGCTGCCATTTTGTAGGTGTGGTGATTTTATTATTTCGGTCCCCTTCGATGTTTCCAGTTGGAGGGTCTCTCCTTTAGGTTCCCAAGTCTTTTTGGTTTTGGGACTGGAGGTTGTCCAGCCCTGCGCCTCTCAGATTTTTGTAGTTCGAAGACAGTGTAACAAACAGAACTATTAACATAACTAAAACTGGTGCGCCCAGCGACTGCATTTTTCTTGCGGTGCTCAGGTGCCCTTGCGCCGTCTAGTCCCATCTCGGGCTTCGGCCAAAAGCGGGGTCGTGCAGGCAACTGGCCTGTACTGGTCTGTTTGTGAGGGCGGTGCTGTGTGCTCAGTGGGAGGCCGAGAGAGGGCCATATCCGTTTAGCGATCTAATTTAAAAATGGCGTTCTTGGCTTGTGGTTACATATTGTTTGCATTGGGAGTGCGGGTTAGCGGGTGGACGCTCGTCTCCTATGTTGCCCAGTGTTTTCACCTCAGTGTTCTTGAGGAGGTGTATCCTTGCCGTCTGCCAGGTTATTGTGCTCCATCCACATATTGGCGGCTGCCGGAGTCTCTAGGAATATCGCACGTCCTTTGAAGATTACTTTCAATCTTGACGGGTAAAGTAGCATATATTTCAAATGTAGTTGTCGGAGCCTGGCTTTAATTGGTGCAAATGAGTTTCTCGCCCTTTGTACATTTGGAGCATAATCAGGATAGATGACCATTTTGGAGTTGCCGCGTTCAAGGATTCCACCCTCCCTGGAATGTTTCAGAATGGTTTCTCTGTCCTGAAAATTAAGTATCTTAGCAATTATCGGGCGAGGGTGTGAGCCTGGCGGAGGTTTCTTCTGGAGGGACCCATGTGCCCTTTCTACTGCAAAGCCTTGTGTTAGTTTCTCCGCTCCCATCTCCTGTTGAAGCAGGGTTTCTATGTAGGCAGTCTGGTTCGAGCCTTCAGTTCCTTCTGGCACCCCTAGTATAATGACATTGTGCCGTATGGCACGCCCTTCTGCCTCCTCGGATCGTGACTCAAGCGTGGCCACTTTCTTCTCCAAGTTTGCCACTTTAGCCTTCAGGACCGTGGTGTTTTCAGCTGTCTCATGTAAGGTTGTCTCAGTGTTAGTCACTCTTTCGGTTAGGTTCCGGGCATCCTGGAGCATAAGTTGCATGTCAGTCTTGATTTAATCGATTTTTGTGTCTATAACTTCGTAAAGCTGCAATTGCTTCTAGCACTTGGCGGTCTTTGGCCTCCCCTTCTTTTGCCAGCGGAAGTCTGGGGGTTGAGGAAGGGGATTGGGTTGGGGCTTGCGTCTTGGTAGTGACATATGTGTCCATAGTAGATGACTTCCCCTTGCTCCTAGAGGACATGGTGGGGTTTCAGCGGTTTGAGGCACAGTGTGGTCCGGAGGCAGTATGCTTTGGTGTTCAGTACTAGTCTGCGCTCAGGGTTTCAGGTCCTGGCATATGTCACTGGCCTGACTTAATGGAGGCCTTTGCTTGTACAGGGGCCAATCCCGCTGTCCTCCTGCCCCTGTGATGCGGTGGATTGGGTGTTGCAGTGTCTCTCCCAGCGCCTCAATGTGCTGTGTGGACCGCTCATGTTGTGAGGACCGAGTGCTCACTTGTGGACTCTCGGGGCCTAATGTTCATGTCTCTTGGTTGATTCTGGGGGGGTTCCCCCTGCGCAGGTAGTGTGTGTCAAGGCGTTAATGGGTATGATTGCCCCTGTGCCTCAGCCACCTGTGTGCCCGCCCCGCAGCCCTTCTCACCTTGGGTGTGCTTGCGGTCTCCGCACCGGGGCCGGATGGTTCGTGGGATGTGTAGGAGGGGTTGCCTCCCTTCGCTTCACGGGCTGGTTTGTGTCACGGGGTCAGCTTACCCATAGTTCGAGGGTGCTTCAGTCCTTACTTTGGTGCACCTCGTCTCGGACGGGGCGCTCGCCTGCAGTCTCTCACGGCTCTGGCACGGAGTCGCAGGTGTGTTTTCCTGCTAGTCTCTGGCGCAGAGTCTCCTCGATCGCTGGCTGGGTTTCCAGATGTCGGGTGCGACTGTTTTCCTGCTTCCGCTGCTGGGTGGTGTTCGCTCCGGCTTCAGCGCCTCCCCTGGGTCTGTTGCAGGTGTCCGCCTCTTGAAGTGGAGGCGGCGGGCGATTTGGTCTTGGAGGGTGCCGATTTTAGGGCTCGGCCGCCCACTTGGATGCGTCCCAGGGGAGGGTGGGATCAGTTCAAGTGGGATTGCTCGTGGGCACTGGGTCTGATTTTCTTGCTGAGTTGCAATACTGTGACGGGCGCAGCTTCCGACACCCCCATGGCTGTATTTTATGGTTGATGGTGTACGTTCGAACACCAAAAAAGGATCCGGCTATGGTGCCTCGGCCGGAGCTCGGCGTCTCTACCTCTCTACACCATGAGGTCCAGGCCACGCTAGGACACTTCATGAGGCAAAAGTTGCGACTGATAAAAACAGACGGGATGGAGATTTTCGGTGTTCCCTTGAAGGAGACAGCGCCTGAACCTCCTCCAGATGCATCAGTCTGTAGGAAGAACTGCTTAGCAAAAACCAGGCACTGCAGAACAGGATTTGTGGCAATACAGTTCTTCAGGATGATAAAAGCCTGTTTGGCCATGACATCCTGAGACCGGTCCCCCTTAGGGCAGGATGTTAAAGCATCCGTCAGGGGTGCCACGATTGCTAAAAAACATGGGATTACTCGCCTCTAGTAACCTAAAAAGCCTAAAATGCTCTTACATCTTTTTTTTGTCTACAGCAGAGGTATTTTCCTAAGCCTCTATTTTACTCGTTTGAGCCCATATGTTCCCAGTGAAACCATGTAACCTAGATATTTGGTTTCTGTCGAGCCCAACACTGTCTTCTTTGGGTTGATTGTCAATCCAGCTTTATCCAGTAAACCCATCACCTTTAACACCAATTCAAGGTGTCCTTCATATGTCTCACGGAAAAAAACTATGTTGCCATCCAGGTATGCAGTAGCTTACACGCCATGGGGTTGTAATAAGCAATCCATCAGCCTCTGCAAGGGAGCTGGTGTCCTGTGAACACCAAATGGCAACACCTTAAAAATTGGTATAGTCCTTGTGGACTAGAGAATGAGTTTTCTTCCTGGTCTTCGGGTTTCAATGGTATCTGCCAGTAACCTTTAGTGAAGGCAATAGGGCTGAGAAAGTTGCGGCGCCAAGCCTTTCTATTAGCTAGTCTACTTGTGCCATTGGGTATGCCTCGTACATAAAAATACTATTTAGCTGCATGAAGTCCATGAAAAACCGTGTGGACCCATTAGGCTTCAGAACCAATACAATAGGTGGACACCAAGGGATATCCAAACCCACCATGTCTTCTATTTCTTGTTTTAACATCTTATGTCTAGCTTCAGGGATTCTATATGGTCTCATCTGTACAGTAATCCCTGAAATAGTGTGGATGAAGCGTTCAGCTAAAGCAGTCCATCTAGGAACATTGGAAACACCCGGGTATGAGATTGGAGAGTCTACAGCATTTCTTTTTTCTTGTTTTCTGACAATTTGGTTCCCCATTGTGCATCATTTATGTTAGGTGATGATTTTAAGCATAAGTCTGAATCTTTGTATGAAACCATTGTAATACGACAGACTTCTCAGGTTCAGTTCCTTGCTTTAAAAGGATGACATTGTAAAGATTGTCTGGATTTTTGCATTCCGGATGGGCCACCATGAAATTGACAGGTCCTAGTGCTCGTTTTGGAACATACGGCCGTCTCCAACATGCCAGCATCTTATTGTCACTGGTGGGAAAAAGAACCAATACTTTATCACCTGCATTGAAGGTTGTCATTCTGCTTTTTGTGTTGTACTGGACTACCTGTTTGTTTTGTGCTTTTCCCAAGTTTTCTCGAGCCATCTATTTTAACTTGTCTATAGGACTGCCACGTATTCAGTGAATGATTTCTCTTTTCTGTGCCCACTCTTCCTGTACCAGGTCCAACAATGTTCTTGGTGTCTTCCGAATGAGAGTGAATGTAGAAAAGCCCATGGAGGACTGTGGGGTGTGTCTCTTAGGACCCCGAGTACTAAAGGGAGCTCAATCATCCCATCTGTTTGGGGTGATATACCGATGCCCTTAGTTTCCTTATTTTCAACCTTTGACACACTTGGGTCATGATTATAGCCATAAAATTGTTAGGCAGTTAGGATTTCTTATGGAAAACCAACTTAGGGGAAGAAAGGTATTAGTAGGTTACATACTTGTTTGGCAGAGATTCCCTCATCATAAACTCGTCGGGAATCCTTGTGGCATAATCTACTATCAACATGATATACTAGAATTGCCTAATGGCGGGTTTCTGGAGTCCCACAATGTCAATACTAATGCGCTGGAAAGGCACCTTTATGAGAAGCATCTTTTGTGAAGGTGCTTGGGAGAGGGGACAAGGGGGAATGGGGGAGGAGGATGGGGGAAGTACACTGCTTGTTAACTGACAAGTGGGACATTCTTTGCAGTATTTTGTCACATCACCATAGATTTCGGGTCAATAGAACAGTTTTATTAGGTGTTGCTGTTTTCAGGGCAGCCAGACGCCCCCCTGTTTTGCTTTACCAAAATAAGTGCACAGATATATTACTTAGTATTCTCCCCAATACACTGAATAGGAAAGCATTGTATACTCGAAACGTAAGAATTCACTCAGAACTCTAAGCCAAATTATAACACTGGCTCTTTATGGCCGTTTATTAACTCAAAACAAAAGCATACACAAGTGAATAAAATGCAAAAAAGGTAAATTAGATAAAATACATCACCATTGGCCAAACTATATGCCACTTCATCCTTGCCAAAAAATACACTGTACAGCTTCCAAACCAGGTTGGCAAAGAAATTTTCACAATGGGACCAGACCGGAAAGGATGCGTCCAACCTTTCTCTCAGCCCAGCAGAAGCATTTTTTCTAACAGCCTAACCCGGTGCTCTCCAATTTAAACTTTCCATAAAGGCAGGACAGCACTTTTCCAGAAAGTGCACCTGTTTGAAGTCTTCACTGATATTTGGCCGAAATGTCAGATAGAAAACTCCAAGAGGTAATCCCTTCTTCTCATGGGAGCGCGAAGTTTGCTTTGAGCTCCTGCAACATTATCAGGGAAAACTGTCCGTGAAGCACTGTAGACTAACAGACGGTTTCTAGTGAAAACAGTATGCAGAGTTTACATTAAAATGCAGCTTTTCACCGAGGCCTGAAAAAAAGTCCAATGCCGAGAGCACCCAGAATACATTTCCAATAGCCTTCATGTTTTAAGATATTACATTTTTAAAAAGCATTAGACCCCCCCCACAGGGATGACTGTGGACCAACCATATTAGTTTGTCTCGATACGACTTGGGAATAAGTAGTTGCTCCCCATCTGTTCCGTCCTCAGCAGTTTGTTAGGCAGTTTGTTATAACTGTCTTTCTGGTAGGCTGCGGCTAGATTGATATCAGACAGGCTGGGTCTATAATGTTGTCTCACCCAGCAATGGATGGGCACAGGTACAGCCTCAAGAAACCAAATACCCCTATTGATTTGTCTGAAGTACAGATCTCCATTTGTTCGGATGTTTATCTGCTTTTATCCAGAACATTCTGATTGACTGGTCGGATATGGATTCAGCCCTTATGGATGGACGTTGTTTGTCTAGATTCCAATCAATAGCTCCGTTCAGACATATAGCTTTCTTCCACTGTATCGTTTCTTCCCTTAGCTCTCTCCTGGTTTTCTTTCTTTTCCCCGGAGGACTGCTTAAGTCAGTTTGTGAGAAGGGTGCTTCCCCTTCCACCATCCCTGTTCGGCCTCATCCAGTACTTCAAGTGCAGCAAGTCCACCCCTTTTACCACTCGTGCAGGTAATGAAGAAAGAATGACAGTCCTTATGTCTACACCTTTGCTCTCTACGTCCAAGTGTACTACTTTGGTTGGATACGTGTTTACATCCCCATGTACATAGTGTATTTGTGTGGTAGAAGACGATTCAATATCAGGAGCACTTACTTGAGGGGTGGTGTTATTTGTACTCCCACTGTCAACCATGACATCCGTCGGGTATCCATCTACTTCCATATCTACTGTTCAGGGACAAGGGCTGGTCCCCCGGGTTACGGCCTTGCATCAGCCCAATTTCCATGGGCTCTGGTCCACTCTTTCTTGGGCACATTTGGGCTATATGTGCACACACTCCAGATTAAACAAACTGAGGTTGTTGGAAGGGGGCCAAAGGAGGGGTGTTTCGATGTTCGCTCCTTGCAGCACTTTAGCGTGCTTCCACCTCATCTGGACAGGCCTTGACTTTCAGATAATTGGGATGTTCATGGATGGATTGATTGCTCTTGGTTGGTTTCCAGGGTTAGGCAGTTTGTTATAACTGTCTTTCTGGTATGCTGCGGCTAGGTTGATTGCATCAGACAGGCAGGGTCTATAATGTTGTCTGACCCAGCAATGGATGGGCACAGGTAGAGCCTCGAGAAACTGCTCCAATATGTTCTTTTCCCAACATACTAACCATCGAAGAGGTTAATGGTTGTAGCCATTTCTCTGCCTTATCCTTCACCCTGTAGTAGAATCCTATCAGGTAGGCTTCTTCGTCTAGCCCCAGGTGTTCTAGTATTGTCCTCTTAATATCCACATACAGAGTGTCTCCAGTAGAACGGACGGCCCGATATGCCCCTTCCATGGGTCCTATGAGAAGGGGGGAGCACATATACTGACCAACATTCCTGTGGCCACCAGGCATGGTGTGCATTGCCCTCAAAACAGGTAAAAAAGAAAGTCAGATTGTCATCATTGTACTTCTGAAGGACAGGAGGGCGCAAGAGGCTGGATGTGGGTCGAGACCATGATAACTGAGTTGTTCAAGCGCATTTTGGTGCTTTTCTTGTGCGGTTGTTTGTCGGGTCACTTGCAATTGAATAGCCTGCTGGAAGGCTAGTTTGTCCGCCAGAGCCTGTTGGGACTGTATCAGCTGCTGTAATTCTTGGCCGTCGGTTCACACATTAATTAGTCCCTCCATGGTGTTGGCAATTCCACCGAAGCCACCACTTGTGAGATTTACAGACAAAGCATACTCCGAATTGCTGGATAAGGTTTTTATTAGTAAGTAGATAAGGACGGGCTATTCACTATGTGGGATACTGTTCACCCCTCAGCTCTTCATAGCCTTTCCTCTGGGGCTCCTTTTAGTGTAAGGCAGACCTTCATCTCCTCTTCTTGGCAATGTAATAGGTCCACCACTGGCCTGCTTCTTCCTCTGGACTTTGCTCTCCCTTGAAAAATAAACAAGTGAACACCATTAAGTCCCTCCTGCTTATCTTTATAGGCGATTGTTCCCCCTTCATTCAATTCCAATTCTTGTTACAAAGGGGTTGTCTTTCCCCTTAAATTGTTTATCCGCACCCATCATGGCACCAATCCCATCCTCGTGCCGTTCTGAATCTGGGCATACCTGGCACATGTGACTTTCCATGGCTGTGCTGAGGCATCCTCGCCACCACAGGAGCTGTGGCTGTGTCCCGGCCTCTCCCTCTCACTGCTCTGCACCGCCAGGGTGTGCTGCATGGATCCACCAAACCTGCTTTAGCCTTTGTTCCCCGGCGCCATCAACAGCACTCTGATGCAGAGTTGCAACCTCCCTCTCCCGCCGCATTTCTACATTGGGGCGGACCGTCCGGCTTCCGTGCACCAGCTCACCAAATCGTGGCGAGTTTCTCTGTTGGGATGGGGATACTTGTGGGGCGTAGAGGAGCCCACAGGCAGAGTTGGGCTGGGTTTGTCACTTTCTGGGTTTCTCCCGAAGGACCCAGTCTCACCCTTTGTCATTAAATTCCTATGCATCTCTGTCAATATCTAACTTTACCAAGATTCTCCAACACCATCCCGGTGGCAAGACGGACCGCTTCAAATCTTTCACTCTAGGAAAGAACTGAAAACATGGCTCTTCCAATACCACCTTGGTGCAACATTAATTCTAGCTATCTTGGGTGCATCCCATCCATATACTGTATTGCGATCGTTGTTGCTAATGCCAACTTGATGACTTACATTTCCAATACCAATGTTTTGCTGTAAGATCCGCACCGAGTGCCGCTGCTCCTGAGCTATGTCTGCACTATAAAAATAGCTCTGTTTGAATTGATTTGTAATCTATTGATTTTAGCTTCCACTGTGAGTGACCACAAGACACTACAATTTACACTAGAAAATGGCCAACGATAAAAAGAACTGAGCGGTAATATACATTTTAATAATGCAGGAAACAAAATTAGGTGGTCTGGGTGCAATATGGAAACTTAACATTTTCCATAAAGTGCTACTGAAGGACTACATGACTAATAGTTTGAAAAAAGATGTGTACATCAAATGGAAACATTACACAAAAAAATACATCCTCAAAATAACAGCAACACATAATATGATCCAAAAATTGTGAATAGGAAAAGGCAGCTAAAAATTGACGTGATGAAAACCAGAATGAAACACAGTGACCCTGTAATCCAACAGATGGCACTAACTAGGCATAAAGACAACCTACAAATATTATGAAAAACGATATAAGGGATTCAATAACCTACAATGGTATTTATTGCATAATGCACTTAGAAACTCAGATTCTCTCATATTTTTGAAATTTATATAAAACTCACTCACAGGTCATTTGTTAAAAAAAAAAGTTAATGCAATCTTGGAGTCACTGGCTGAAACATGTAGCTAAGCTGTACCATAAAGATCAAGGGGATTCTAAGGAGGTGGAGCGTTCTACTTGCTTCTTAGAAAAGGATAAACTAATTTGTACTAATGATGACCTGACACAGAGGACTGAAAAAATAAAACTTTCCCGAGCACCAGGTCCCAATGGAATCCCCAATTTGGTAAAATAAATATATAGAAAATTGGTCACCCATGCTTAGTAAACTATTTCCCACTATTAGAGAGACTGGCAAAATTCTGATTAGCTGGAAGGCCTCTACATTGATACCCATCTTTAAAAAGGGATCTAGAGAAAACCCCCAGAACTATCGGCTACTGGCTATGGTGGACGCTACTTCCAAATTATTTGCTCAATTCCTGTTAGAAATAAAATCTTGGATAACAAAAAGCAAGTGGCTGGGGAACCAACTATCTGGTTTTAGAAAATAACTTTGCACCCTTACTAACCTCTGGATGCTTTCCTATTTAATTCGGGCAACTTTAATCAACAAAGAAGCTGGGCTTTTTTTTAATCTTATTTGTTGATTACAAATCAACCTTCTACACCGTAGACCAGAGGTTATTGTGGGGAAAAATTGGAAAAATTGAACCTCAATCCTACGATAATCCACTTTGTCAAAGAGTTATATTCTGATACTGAAGTCCAGCTAAGATTAAACCAAGAGGAATTGCTGAGCAAAAAGATAAGAACTCATTTTGGGCTCAAACAGGGCTGCCAATTTGACCCATTTTATACAATCTTGAGGTGGAAGATGTTGGAAGATCTTTAGAAGGGTGCCATAATTTTCTGCCTTGGGTAGGTCGTCAAGCGATGACACCGTATTGTTAGACAGAATTGACATTGGCCATCAACAGAGTTTTGAGGCCCTATGCAAATATTCTAAAGAGAATGGTCTCATAATCAATTACCAAAAAATGAACATTTTGAAAATTGGCAATAAAAAGTGCCCTAAGTACGTATGAAAGATTGAAAATGAGACGATCGAGATTGTTAACTCCTACAATTATCTGGGGGATGCTGGTAACCGACTGTTAAGGTCCAGTGACTTGGAGAAATGTACTTCTCTAAAAACACAAAAAAGCTTAATGCCACGCAGAACTTTATTAGGTATAAAGGCAGCTTATTAATAGAAGGCCCATTGAAACTATATAATGTAAGCTTGGTTCCTAGCATATTGTATGGTCTAGAAATTTTTACTTGGCTGGAAACCAAATGGTTATAGAGGGTAAATGGTGTGTCAAAGCTCGGCCTCGAGAACGCTGCACCCATAGAAGGGATACTATGCAAACTGGGCGTCACATCACTATGTACACACAAAATAATTACCACTGGAATATTTTCTAATGGCAATTTAAACACCAACAGATAAACAATGTTGGCTAACTTTGCTGAAATGTTAACACAATTCCATGGTCCTAAAGCCTTGGAAGAATGGAAAAATACAATTAAACATTCTTCGAAGAGACGGGGAGATGAACATGAGCAAGATATAAAGAAACTGAGCAAAATATGGGACAGATGGTTTAAGTTACTTACCTGTAACTATTGTTCTCCAGCATGGGCCTGGCATGGATCCTCGGTAAAAGAAAAACAGTTTGTTTAGCTTTAAAACTGTATTTCTCCTCTAAACCAAGCACTGTCCTCCGGGTCCTACTGCCGCATCCAATGACAAGCCTCTCCCTAATCTCCACCCCTGGTGGCTACTGTCAGATTTGGTAAGCACGTAAAGTGGCAGTATAAACCAAGAAGAGCCACAGAGGGGGGGGAAGGTGGGAGGGTTTGGATATGAATCCATGCAGAAACATGCTTGACACCAATAGGAAGAGGTAAGTAACTTAACCATCTCCAGAATGGGGTCTGAATGGATTCACATTCTCATGAATAACAATTACACAGCAGTAAATATACACAACCACGGGAGGTGGCAAGGCTCAACAGAAGCAATAAATACTAACGCCTGGAAAAGACTCCTCAAATGAACAGGTTGAGTAGCATCGCCTGGCCGACTCAGGACGCCTCACTGGAATCCCTGTCGACGCAGTGGAACCTCGTGAATGTGTGTGTGGACCTCCACGTAGCAGCCCTGAAGATGTCAAGCAGGGGCACACCAGAGCAATGCTGTCATTAATGCGATGGCTCTGGTGGAGTGGGTTCTCGACCAGCCCAGCAGCGGCCTGCTAGCCAGTCAATGACAGTTCATGATGCAGGCAGAGAGCCACCTGGAAATGGAAGCCTTCGACAAGGCCTTTCCATGATTCACAGGTCCAGAATTGACGAACAGCTGAGAAGTCTTCCGAAAGCTCTTCGTGCGTGCCACGTAAAACTTCAAGGCACGTGCAATGGCCAGTGAAAGCAAGGCTCTCTCCGCTGGTGATGACAGATTTGGGAAGAAGACAGGTAACACCAAAGTCTCAATTAGGTGTAACTCCAACGGCACAAACGGCATAAAGGTGGGGTGTGCACACAATACCACCCTTGAAGCGTGGAAGGACAAGTATGTTTGCTTGCATGACAGTGCCTGGATATCCCAGACTCAACTGGCTGAGGTGATCACCACGAGGAAAGTACCCTGGTGTAACGGGATATGGCAGCCAGGTGCACCTTCATTGAGGCATGAGGCAGTCTAGCCTTGGCCAAGGAAAGCAGGTATGGTAGGAGCTGCAGGGCTGTCACACGCAGAGGGGTCATCTTCTGAGTCCGGCACACCACAGAGGATCGCTTCCACTTATGGTCATAGCACGTCAACGTTGAAGAGGCTATGACCTTGGCCAGGATGTCCTTACACACTGCAGGTAAAGAATAATTTCCACACTCTAAGCCTGCAGGAGCTAGGCCCTGAGGTTTAGCGACGCTGGGTCATGGTGCAGAAATGCCCCTCCCTCTCTGGAGAGAAAGTCCGGAAGTAGTGGCAGCCTGATGGACAAAGCCACCGACAGACGTAGCATGTCTGGATACCAGATTTGCTGCGGCCACACCAGAGCTATGAGTATCATCCTGCATTGACACTGTCCGAGTGTTTATCACTCATAGCAGGAGTGGGAACGGAGGAAAAGCGTATAGGAAAAGTCCCTTCCATGGGAACGAGAATGCATCCCCATGCACATCGGCTGCAGGAACCTGCCGGTGAACGTTTTAGACACTTGCAATTTGGTGCCGTCACAAAAAGGTTGAACTGGGGTTGACCCCATTCATGGAATAGAATAACCAGGTCACTCACCGTAGTGACCACCTTTACTCCTAGTCCATAGTCCCCTTTACTCCATACTTATGGGACCTTCCTCCGGCCTGTGGGACGGGACCGGAGCACTTTGTAAAAGCATCAAAATTTTGCAAAAATGTTAGTCCTTCCTCTTTTATGCAGGGTACTGCACGCGGCCGTAACCCCGCCCATTTTAGCTCTGCCCCGCGCATCGTCCATCAGTCCTTTCCTATCGCCAGGTCAGAGACCTTTAAGCAATAATAGAGGAACCTTATTAGAGGGGACGGCGGGTGTATGGAGGAAATGGGACTATGGACTAGGAGTAAGGTGGTCACTATGGTGAGTAACCTAGTTATACTCCTACGTCACGTCCCCTTTCCTCCATACTTATGGGAGATTCCCAAGCACTCCTCACAGGAACTACGGGTAGATGGAAAATCCCTTATTGAAAAAGGTTCTTCGCACAGCCTAGCCAAACCGAGCATCAGATCTGGAGCTCAGGTCTAGACAAGGTTTACAAAAAGCTGATGGGGAGGCCCATGTAGCCGCCTTTGCGATGGTCTCCCAGGGGACATATTTCTGAAAAGCAACTGCTGCTGCCTTGCCCCGCACCAGGTGCGCATGAATTCCTTTAGGAGGCTGCAGACCTTGGACAGTGTAAGATTCCTTAATATAGGCCGCGATCCACCTGGAGATAGTCGCCTCAGAGGCCTGCCTACCTTGTGGATTACCAAAGGTCACCAATAGTTGAGAAGGGCTCCTAAATTCAGATGTTCTGTCCAGATAGAACTTAAGCGCTCTTCAAACATCCAAGCAATGTAAAACCCTTTCCGCTTCTGAAGCTGGGTTTGGAAAGAAGACCGGCAGGGAGATTGACTGATTCAGCTGGAAATCAGAGACCACCTTTGGCAGGAAAGGATTTGTCCGTAGGACCACCTTATCCTTGTGGAAAAACAAGGAGGCATGCTCCACCGACAGAGCTTGGAGCTCACTCACACGCCTTGCTGAAGTAACCGCAACCAAAAAAGACAACTTCCACGAAAGGTGCTTAAGGTCCACCGTGGCCATAGGTTTGAAAGGTTTATGGCACAACGCCATAAGCACCAGTCCGGGGATAGCTAGGCGCCTACCGCCGAAAAAGATAAGTTCTGCATGACAGACCATGAATGCCCGATACTGCTAGGTGAGACACGAAGGACATAACCGTGTCAATGGTAGCCACCCTGTGGTCCAGCTGTTTGGCTAAGCACCAGTGACCGAACCGAAGCCACTTGCTCTTATACTGAGACCTCGTTGAGGGCTTCCTGGCTGCCTGAATAATGCGCATGTTATCAGCAGACAGGTTGAGATGCTCTAAACACCTGAACTCAGGCACCATGCCACCAAGCTGAATGATTGTGGGGAGTGGTGCCACAGCTGTTGATCCCTCTGGTGAAGCAGATCTGGACTCACCGGTAGCCTGATCGGTGCACACACCGACAGATGCTGAAGTTGTGACAACCAGAACCTGGCCGGCCACCACGGTGCTATGAGCAGAAGAGAACAGTTCACTGTGTTCCTCAGCTTGCAAATCGTCCGATGAATCAGAGGCAGATGTGGGAAAGCATAGGCCCTCATGTTGTGCCAAGGGATCTCGAGAGCATCCCCCAGAGAGGAGGCTCCCAGACCATTTCTGGAGGCATACAGAGGAAGTTTCTTGTTTGCCGATGTTGCGAAGAGGTCCACTTCCGGAGTGCCCCAAAAAAGGAATATCCTTGAGAGGATGTCCACTTTCAATTCCCACTCGTAGCTGACAATTGTCCGCCGACTGAGGGCATCCGACGTGACGTTCAGCTGGCCCAGGATGTTTACTGCTACCAGCCAGACACCATGACGAACCACCCACTCCCAAATCTGGATGGTCAGATCCACAAGAGGAGGAGACCCCCTGCTTGTTGATGTAATACATTGACACAACATTGTCCGTGCGGATACGGACCACCTTGTTGTCAATGACAAGCCTGAAACCCTTGAGCGCTAGAAAAATTGCCAGAAGCTCCAGATGATTTATGTGAAGGAGCTTGTCCTGTGGTGACCAAAGGTCCGAGACCTGAAGATCCAACGTCACACCCCACCCTAGGAGGGAGGAGTCTGTCGTGACCGTCACCATCGAGGTGGGGTCTTGAAACCCCGCACCCACCGACAGGTTGCTGAGAGACGACCACCACAACAGCTCCGCCCTCATGGAAGCCGGAATCGAAATCATCTTGGAGTCCGGATCCACCGCCTGATGCCAAGAGCTCCGAAGAGCCATTCGAGTCCACCTCATCTTGAGTCAAGCAAGAGGAAGGGCCAATACACACGAGGCCATGAGGCTCAGAAGCCCCTGGAACCACCAGGCCGACATGCTCTCCGACGGCGCAAACATCTGACACGTGCTCAACAGATCTGCCATTCTGTCCCCGGTCAGGTAAACTCTTCAGTCTATCATGTTCCAGCGAAAACCCAGGAAGATCAAGTTCTGAGAGACCGTCATGGAAGATTCCCGCCAGTTCACCGACAGCCCAAGGTGGAACAGGAGAAGGAGGAGAGACTGAAGATTGCATGCGGCTTTCAGCAGGCAAGGGCTGTGCAACAGCCAATCGTCCAAATAAAGACACACATGGATACCCTGCAGACGAAGATAAGCTGCAATCACCAACATCATCTTCGTAAAGACATGCAATGTCGAGCTGAGGCCAAAGGGAAGCACTCAGAACTGGAAAAGCTCCTCTCCCACAGAGAAACGCAGGTATCTCCCGTGTGGATTCCAGATCAGAATATACATGTACGCATCTTGAAAATCCACCACGCTGAGTTATCTGACCAGGCGTGATCATCTTTAATTTCTCTTGGGGTAGGAAAAGATTGAACTGGGAAAGTTCTAAAATGGTGCGCAGGCCAGCCTGGTTGGATTTGGGCACCGTAAACAGTCGGGAGTAGAAGCCCTCCCCTCGTTCCCCTAGGGGAATAGGCTCCACCGCTCTGAGATCCTGTAACTTCTGGATCTCGGCCCTGAGGGAGGGTGACCCCGACTGCTGGAAAAGAGGATTGATGGGTGGGGTAGGGGGAAGGGGTAAGCAGAAGCCCGCCCGAGCGACTGACTAGACCCACCGGTCCTCGGTGATAGTCTGTCACGCCTCCCAATGAGACGCAATGTGTCCTCCCACCGGGGTCTCGTGCGAGCGCAGAGAACCCTAATTTGGCTGGTTTTTCGGTGGCGGCACCACCTGAACCTGAGGAGGCGGCAGAGGAGCGGGAGAAATCTCGACTCCGTTGCTGCCTACGGCGGGAATTTCCCAAAGGGGTAACGACTCTGCACGTTTTTCGGTCCAGAAAACCCCTAAAGCTAGAGGAGGGCCTGGGCTGTGACAACGGTCTGTGTCCTAAAAGGTGGTTTCACCAGGATAGACAAGGACTTGGCAGTCTGGGTGCTATCCTTCGTTTTGGTCAGCTACACATCTGTTGTGGAATGAAAGCTCCATGCCGTCAAACGGCAGATCCAAAACCTTATCCTGCACCTCCTCCGAGAACTTGGTGACGTGCAGCCAAGCCTGACGAGAAGTATCCACTCCAAGCATACGGCTCGGGCCGAAGTGCCTCCATGATGAGCCGCCACCTCCAGCAATTCTTGTGCTAGGACCCTGGCATCCGACAAACCCGCCTTGAAGTCTGCAAGCTTTTCAGCTGGGATGAATTCCTCAAACTCCAACAGACCTTTCCACATTTTCATATTCGCCCCCGCTAACACCAGTTCTGCATTGGCCTGACACAATTGCAGGGCCGAGTTAGAAAAAAACTTCCTCCCAACGGAGTCAAGAAGCTTATCCTCTTTGCCCAGGACCTGTGTAGCCGTCATAGAGGAGGATGCCGCAGGTCTGGGCTGCAAAGTGGCCGCAGCCACCACCGTGGAGGAGGGGGTGGATATGATGCTGAGGCCACATCTTCCGAAGAATGAAGCCTGTAGTGCGCGTCAATTTTCTTATTGACGAAGAATCCAGAGTGTGGTCTCTCCCAGACCTCAGCCAAAACGTCCTTCTGCAAGAACAAACCGGTACGCTCCGAAGAAGACATGGTGAATGCCCCCGAAAGCACGCCCTCCTGTGGAGCGGGCGCCTCGGGTACTAGAACATCAAACACATGTCTAGCACCCAGTTGCGAAAGGCTATGATAGGGCAGGGCTGGTCTTTGCTGTCCTGATCGCCCTGTACATCATCCGATCGATCCGGATCAGGTCGAGTCACATCCGGCACCACAATCGCCTTGTCCACTGGGGAAAATGGAGGCAGGGTTGGAAGAGTTGGGGGAGGCCCAGCCGGTAAAGGCAGCACCTGCAGAGGCACAGGCACTGTAGCCGGGACTGTTGACGCAGACGGGCATATCTCCCTAAATAGGCCCCTAAAGTACTCCTTCATGGGGTCACAACGCATACGTTTCTGAAACTTGCCAAAAAAAGACGTCCTCCGCCGATGACTTAGGCGTGACAGGAGGAGGCCCCTCATGAGGAGGGTAATTCCAAGGGCTCAGGGGGGAGGGTTGGCAAGAGGGCCCTTCCCCACTGTTTTCTACATAAATCAAGGGCGCAGATGCTGCCGGCAGCAACACATTGTGCGGTAGAGCAACCGAGCGTTCCAGTCATAAACTGGACGAAACAGATGTGCGCAATGAAACCGATGTTCACCTGAAAGAGCACCCCCTACACCTAAGGCTGATGCCGTAGATGTAAGGGTCGTATCAAAAATGGCCACCGTGGTCTTGGCGGGAACGTCCGCCATTTTGTCGGCACCTGAGGAGAACTGCGACACGTGTGGAAGTAATGCATGGGTCCCCACAAGCGGGTCAGGGGTCTTCATTTTAGCCTTAACACAAGGAACCTCGGCCGAGCTGGTACTGTGTGGCCTAGGAGGTTTTTGTGACATGCCAATAGCCAAACTAGCCTTCATAGGAAGGACCTCGGCACTGCCGGTAAATGAGGAATTACGGATTCAAAACTTCACTCGTTGCCCCCTCAACAGTTTTGGGGTCACCGCAAGAGCGGGAACGATGAGGAACACCTTTCACCGACAAGGCCTTAACAGGCCTCTCGGAACTGTTGGTCGCCTTAGCTTCTAAATGAGGGGCCTCGGACCAAAGTCCGGTAGAAGCCTTTTCACGCCGGGCCTCGAACTTCTGTTTGGTACCGACAAGCCCAGCCGTGGCCTCGGGGCACACCCCGGTACAAATGAGGTTAGCTCCAATCAAGGAGGCCTCTGAGCGAGTTCCGGTACCCCACGACTCAGTAGAACTAGGTCTACAAACAGGAGGGGCCTCGGATTGTGAACCGGTGTCAACAGGCCCCTTACGGAGACCCTTGGAGAAAACTCTGGTACACTTCTTAGACCCAGACGGCATCTCAGGGCAAGCCCCGGTAACAGAACCTTTGACGCTCCTCCCAGACCGCTACACAACCTCCATATCAAAGGCTATCATAACTTAAAGCATACATTGGAAAATTTCGAATCAGAAGAATACAGGGGTACCCTATATTTATAGAACAGTACAATATTACATTTTTCGGACCATAATATTTGGTTGAAGATTGATAAACGACTGGGCTTGTGAAACAGGTTTGCTTTACTGAAATGTATTGATATCATATGATCTCGTTCTATTGATTTTTATGACAGAAAGAATTTTTAAAGACAAATTTAGTATATTTTATTCGGCTTTTAACATAATGGTTTTAGATTTGATAAGTCATGATTGTATTACTGATGAATGTGTTTTGTATTTTTTGACAATGTTTGAATTGTAGTGTTAAAAAGGTTTAATTAACCATAGAACACTAATAGAATTTTTAAAATAATAAAATACTCCAAACAGAAGATTAACATAATACATCTATAGAGTTTAAGTAAATATGTTCTCGCTGCCACATAATACAGTACAATGTCCACAAAATAGCGGACCATTCCAGAAATCTATTACAAACTAATTTTGCAAACAGCTTAGTCAACACATTGAGAAGTGAAATGGATAGGTAGCATTGAGTCGGATGCATTGACATTTTTAAACATAGGAATTCAACTCGTCTTTTGCCAACTCAATGGTATTCTATCATCCACATCTAGAACATTGAATACATCTATGAGTAATAGCCCCCAGAATGATACATTAGTTTTAAAAGGGTCCAGCAGGCAGGCATCCAGCACGACTCAAAGCTTGTGACCCAATTACTATTGTAAGCCAATTAAAGAGCAACACAGCTATATTTTGGAACACACAGTATTTAAACCTTTGAACAGATCAAATGCAGAGTGAACGCACATACACACCCTCTTCCTGATCCACAGCTTCCTCTTTATAGTGATATTGCACTAGAGTTGGTGTTCCTGCAAAGCAACTACTTTTTCTAATGACGACACCCAGGCATAAAATGAGCAGGTTTGCTAATTAAATTAAAACTTGTGTAGCAAAACTAGCTATTTAAGTTACCCCGTTTAATGCAAACACAGCTCACCCTGCATTCATCTCTTGAAAGTAGTAAATTGGGAGAATATTTTTATTTAACTAACTATATCCTGTCTGGCAAAGACCAGTAGGTGGTTAGGGTATATAGGAACTTTTTTTTAAAAAAAGGACAGTCATGCAATTCCATTCCTAAATATGTACACTGTTACATAATACATAATTACAGTATTGCTACTGTAAAACGCTGCATTGTCGCCATGCTTTAAAGTAAAGTGTGTTAGTTTATCTAAATCTCATAGTGTCAACTATACTTCATTTTGTTGAGGAAGATGCATCATCGAATCTCATAGGCTCACTGTACCCTTCACAGATGGGAAATTTTACATTTGCATATTAGTCTTTGTCCCGCCCACATGGGCAGTCCAGCACCGAAATGCTATGGCAATTCAGGGGCAACCAGACGTGGACTCCCAGCTCACTGTGTTCAGGGAGGCACAGCTTCACCTCACTGATGAGGCCCAACAAGGCTGAAACACGTGTATGGGGTTGCTGTTGGTACTCTTGTTCAGAGAGGAATTGCCATCGCATTTCGGTGCTGGACTGCCCATGTGGCTGGCACAAAAAGTGTGATATGCAAATGGATATTTCCCATCTGTGAAAGGTACAGTGAGCAAAAAGCGTGCTCTGCAAACTCTCATCTCAGAACAGGTTATCATGCCATGTTCTTTTTGGAGAGGAGCGCCTGCTACCTTTTTTTAAACCTTTTACAGATACTCCTCCAGGGCGTCGAAAGTCTACTTGCATAGTCAAGTAGATATTTGGAAAGGGTACTATTTGCAGGGGATGTTTGAAACTTTTTTATAACATTTACTTTGTTTAGATTAAATCTAAAATAAACGTTTCCCTGTGCATGGCTGGCCTCTGGGTAGCAGGAGTGTGCCAAAGGAGTGTAGCCTTGGAAGTGTAAGACTGTTGGGCTGCAACGTTGCTGTGCTATTTTCACCTGTGACTGTAAGGGCAAGAGGAAGCTGCTGAAGCGTGGACTCGCGAAACGCGAACGCTGTGCTTACTTGGACACTTCATTTTTGGACTTCAAAGCCCAGAAGTGGTATCAACACTCTCATACTATGAAGTTGGTGTGTCATCAAGCCCACAACATCTGGTGCCTTAAAAGTGGCTTTTGTAAAAGCGAAGTGCATCTCTCTCTCAGATTCTCGTAAAAAGAATAACGAACGACATTGGCAGCACTTTTGGAAATTTGCGAACACAGGAAACGCCACTGGTCAGCTGTCCTGGGTTCGCTCGATGTCAGCCCCAATGCTCTCATCTTGACGGGAATCGATAGGAGAAGACTCTGTTCTCCGCGTGACTATGTTTGCAAGAACAAGAGCGAATAACTAAGAATGCTCATCATATCTCGCGACTGTTGCTATACTGAACCCAATAACCTTCAACTCGGATGACCTGTTTTACACTTTGTTGTGAAACTCGATTGCCTGATATATGGAGTCCCTTTCCTGTTGAGTTTCAAACTCCTCTTTGGATCATTTATTGGACAAGAAGAGTTTGCTTGGATTACCATTGTATTTGTACATATGCATCTAATTATTGCATGAGTTATTGTGGTTTTTACATGCTGGTATCCGTATTGTTCCATATTTAATGATTAACTCATGTTATGTACTCTTACCAACACTAGTAATTGGTGTTTGTGGTTCTGGTAGACGGCAGACTACCCCTGATGAATTTCTGTTTATTTTTTGTTTACACACACACGTTCAGAAAGAAACATGTTGGGAAAATGATGAATGTATGAATGAGAATGTCTGAATTTGA
This sequence comes from Ambystoma mexicanum, assembly GCF_040938575.1. NCBI lineage: Eukaryota > Metazoa > Chordata > Amphibia > Caudata > Ambystomatidae > Ambystoma > Ambystoma mexicanum. The sequence continues at coordinate 74,208,215 of NC_090933.1, forward strand.
ATTAGAATGAATGTAGTGAGTGATTAGGTTGAGTTCAGTGATATTTACACAGCACTACCCCGGAGTGACCCCACCCTTCAGTCACTCCTGGTTTTCACTTGGTTTACTAGTATTAATTTTTGGTATCTTTGGTGATTACTTTATATACATATTTTTTCTATCTGTTCTGCTGTTTTACCTCCACGTTGTGAAGAGGTATATGATACTAGCACTTGCACTTTATACCAGTTTTCTGGTTATTACTGTTTTTAATGATGACTATGAAGCATTTCAAAGTTTTTAAGCATGATGATAATAAATAAATGAGATATATATATTTTTTCCATAAACTTGTCTGGAATCCATTTTTATAATGGGCGACTAACCCTGCAGGTATTGGGACACAAATTGAAAGGGGAACAGTTTAAGCCCATTGGCACTGTTTTGTTTATGGTTTTAGGTTTTTCCTAAAAAATTTAGAGGTTGTGCCAAGAAGAAGGCTCTTAATCCTCTTACCTCTCCTTTGGTGTTCTGTTGGTGTGCCAAAGAAGAACAAGTTACTTACCAACTGTAACATTCTTTTGACTGGATGTTCCTCCCACGTATTCCTCATCTAACGATGTTCGTATCCTGCCAGCTTTGCTGCTTTGGAAAAAAATTCTCGGCAGAGGGCGCTGTGCACGAGGTCGTGGCGTCTATGTAGCTCGACGGGATCCGTACCATGTCAACGTCACCATCCGTATTAATAGCGTGTGCCGTGCCCGTTGACTTCAGTTCTGTTTTTAAGGAAATATTCGAGGAACACCCAGGCGTGCCTCATGACTGATCGACTCTTCGTGAGAGGAAAGTGTAAGTAACGTAAACTGTACTGTGGGGTAGGATGTGGGGGGTGATGAGGAATACATGGGAGGAACATCCAGTCGAAAGAACGTTACAGTTGGTAAGTAACTTGTTCTTTGAATGGATTGTGTCCTCCCACGTATTCCTCATTTTATGATAGACTCCCATAGCAGTGGTAATTTTGGAGGCGAGTACTAGTTATTGTTCTCATGGACGGAATGAAGTACCGCCTTGGAAAATAAACCCTCATTGGAGGAAGAGGCATCCAAGCAATAACGCTTGATGAAGGTATGCATTGATGCCCATTTTGCAGCTGAACAAATATCTACTGCAGGTACTCCCCTCTTCATAGCCTCAGAAGTAGCCATCCCCTAGTGGAATGGGCTTGCAGCCCATTCGGTGGATCTTTTCCCACCAAACCGTAGCACTCAATTATAGCCAGAATGATCCAGCGGGATATAGTTTGTTTTGTCAATGCTAATCCTAATTTATGACCTGTATAACCCACAAAAAGTTGGTCATTTTGACGTAATTTTGACATTCTTGAAATGTAAAAACAGCCGTTTTGGGGTCCAGTCTATGCAGTCTCTCCTCTTCTTTGCCCAAATGAGGAGGAGGAGGATAGAATGTTGGTAATATGTTGTTTTGGGACGAGTGGAAGTCAAACTACTTTTGGTAAGAAAGATGGTTTAACCTTAAGAACCACTTTGTCCTTGTAAAAAGTAGTATATGGAGGTTTACATGAGAGAGCCTTTAGTTCACTAAACTTGAGGGCTGATGCTAAGGCCATAAGGACAGTCTTCAATGTTAGAAGCCTCAAGGGACAGGAGTGCAGAGGCGCAAAAGGTATACAAGTTAGAAATGTAAGTACTAGATTTAAATCCCAAGTTGGGACATGAAAGGGGACTGGAGGGTATACATTTGTAAGCCCTTTCAGGAATTGAATTATCAATGGAATTTTGAAGTAAGAAACCTCTTCCGAGGAGCGCTTGAAAATGGAAAGCGCAGCTAGATATCCTTTAATTGTTCCGATCTGGAACCCCAGATTGGCTAGATTCAATAGGAAAGAGCACCATTGGGGTGCCACATTGAAAAGGGTCCACATCCTTATCTCTGCACCAGTTACTGAATTTGTTCCAGCGACACCGGAACAAGGATTTTGTTGCTGGCCTTCTGGCCGAAAGCAAAGTCTCGATTAAGTCATCCAGAAGAGTCCAATCCTTGTATCTCAACCTCTGAGAAACCATCCGTGAAGGTTGAGTGTCTTCACCTCTGGATGGAGAACCCGACCTTCCTCTTGCGAGAGAAAATCCTCTTTGCGGAAGACGTATTGGAGGGTAGATGGACATGCCCAGAAGGTCCGGGTACCACGTCCTCCTGGCCCAATCCGCGGAAATTAGGATCATGGTTTTCCTGAACGTTTTGTTTACTTGAGGAATCACGGGGACTGGAGGAAACGCGCACATAAGTGGAAACTTCCAGTCCATCACGAACGCGTCTCCTAGAGCTCCGCATTGGAAATTCCTTTAAGCAGTACTGTTCGCACTTCCGGTTCACTGTGGTCGCGAACAGATCCACTTGAGGGGGTTCCTAAAGGGCGAAGAGCTCCAGAAGGACTTCCTGAGCTAGCCCCCACTAGTGGGAGACTGTGCTCTGCCTGCTCAGAGCGGCTGCCACTGCGTTCTGCTCTCCGGCAAGGTGAACTGCCGATAGAGAGATTCCTTCTAGTATTGCACAGAACCAGAGCTGCATTGCCTCTCTGCACAGTGGTAGTGACCCTCAGCCTCCTCTCTTGTTGACGTAGTACATGGCCACCATGTTGTCCGTCATTATCAGGACATTCTTTCCCTGTACAGAGGGTACAAAGCCATTCAGCGCGAGTCTAATTGCCCTCAGCTCCAATAGGTTAATGTGTAGTTTGGATTCTGATGTAGACCAACGACCGCTCATTGTCAGATCGTTGGTATGGGTTCCCCACCCCGGGAGTGAGGCGTCCATTACTACTGTTATCTCTGGCCATGGTTGCCAAAAAGAATCTCCCTCGAGGATGTGGTTGTTGCAAGCCACCACAGTAGATCCTGAGCAACTGCGCTCGGAACTTGCAGAAGATCCGACATACTCCCAGAGAACTGGGACCACTGAGTTCTGAGCGCCCATTGAAGGGATCTCATTCTCAATCTCGTCTCTGGCACCAGAAAAATGCAGGATGCCATGAGGCCGAGCAACCTCCGAAAAAATTGAAGGCCGACAGATGCTGGGCATTCTGGAACTTTGTTACCATCTGCAGAATGTGGAGAGCTCCCACCTCGGGAGGCGAGGCTTTGCCCGAGGAAGTATCCAAAACTGCTTCGATAAACTGGAGCTTTTGCAATGTTATCATGTGAGACTTCTGGAAATTGACCGACCCTGGCTCCTCTCCGCTACAAGTACCTGTTCTATTGCACCTTTCTCTAGCAGGGTTAAAATATCCTGCAACAGGAGCGGATCTGGAATTTTGACAAGAGCTGGTTCCCGGTGGATGGTCCGGAGGCCTTTTTAGGAAGCAAACGCAGTAACCTTGAGCTACTGTCTCCAGTGCAAAAAGCATCTAAAGTAATGCCCCACCATTCTTTCAGATGCTGAGAGATTCAGCCTCCCACCAGGGTTTTGTGCGATAAGGTCTCAGTGATTTGGAGGCGGCTGGATGCGGCGGCAGAGGGCAAAGATGCCGTTCCTGAGGCTGGTTATGCACCTTTTCCTCATTCACCACGAGTAACATTTTTCTTGCCTCTGAATGGCCTGTCCTCTTCCTCTACCAAAGGAGGAGTAGTATCGAAAAGAACGACCTCTCCAGGAAGATGAGCCCGAATAAGGTTTCTGAGGCTGCCGCATGGAGGCGCTAAGAGATTAAGCTGCCGCTTTTGAGGTCTGTAGTTTTTCTAAGCTTTCATCAGCTTTACTACCAAACCGCCTCAAGCCATCAAAAGGTATTTTGAGAAGTCTGGCCTGCACATCTGGTGCAAACCCCAACTTTCTCAACCACGCAAATCTGTGAAGCACTGTGCTTTCAGCCATGGATCTGCTGATACTATCAGCAGTATCCAGTCCAGACTGGAGACATTGCCCCATTGCCCCCTCTCAGTCTTTGACAATATTCAGGAAGCCTTCCCTTTCCTCGCTTGCGGAATATGTTTAGCCGCCACCGAAATGTAGTCCCACAGGGTTATGGGTGAACCTGGACAGGGAACAGGTGACATTAGTTGACTTGAGAGCCATGCTACCCGAAGTAAAGACATTACGGGCCCAAGCATCCACCTTCTTATCCTCTCTATCCAGGGTGATCGATGCATATGTTGTCTGTCTTGAGGAAGTTGCAGCCTGAATAACCAGACTTTCTGGAGTGGGATGTCTGCTTAAATAATCAGGATCAGAACTAGAAGTTCTATACTTCTTAGGAAAATTACTGTTGACTGCAGCAATTGTATCAGGAACTTCCCAGTTTTTTTTCTACCGTTCTTTGAAGTGCCGTATGGAAGGGGAGAACTGGATCCTTCTGGGGGCACTGATCAAGTATGTCAGTCATATCATCCTGATCAAAAGTGGGTGAGGCTCTACCCCAGCCCATGTATTCCACCACTCTATTCACTAAACTCCTGTACAGTGAATCTGCATGTTCTGCAGGGTCAGGTTTTGCAAACTCCAGCTCAGGTGACATATCAATGCTACTAGCAGAGTGAAGGGTATCGCACAGGTCTCTCATTTTCGATTCTTGATTGATTAATTCTCCTGGGACCTCTCTGGTACCATATTGTACTCCTAAAGGAGAAACTTCTTCTTAAGAGCCCCTTTCTTCAAAAATAGAAGACAGACTTAAAGAAGTCTGACTTAGGTAAAGGAGTAAATCTCCTTTTCTGTTCATGATTTTGGGTTGAAGGAACCTTCGATGGTATCGAAGGAGTCTTCGAGGACACCTATGTCTTCGACAAAGGCGTTGGAAAACGCTTTTGGCTTCGATGTCTAAGCTGTCGAGGGTTTCAACGACTTGTTTTTGATACGGTGTCGGGGAAACACTATTCGAGGAATCTTCGACTATTTGACATCGACTCGAGTCTTACGAGTTTCACCCATACTACTGTGTTTTACCACAGTAGTTCCTGACTTCCCTGTGTCGTCCGACGGAACGACCGGGGTCTGGCTCTTTTGAGGCTTCTTTGAGGGGGTCGAGACCGCATTCTCAAAAACCTCCATCATCTTCCTTCTAAATTCTTCCCATTTTCTTGGGAAATCCGACTTAGTTGGGCATCTACCAATTCGGTAGATGTATCGGAGGATGATGACCTTTTTTGAAGTGGAAGATCAAGAGCGGCCCGATCTTCTGCGAGATCGAGATCTCTCAGAGTGTTTAAGACGATCGAATTCTTTCGAATCGCTCAACTTCCTATGTTTTTGGGACGAGGCCTTCGAGGAGGCCTTGGAAGCTTCCCGCCCCACTGCCAGTTTACCTTTCCTCTCACGAAGGGCCTTCTCCGTTATCGACTGACAGGAGCCACAGTCGCTGGTCTGAACCTAGGCACCAAAGACAAACGCAGTGAGGATCTGTAATTGACATCTTCGATCCGCAGTCGATACATTTTTTGAACCCCGTCTTGGGAGTAGAAGCGTTGGAAGAAGATGACATTTTCAGAAGAAAATTTCGAAGCGCGCCGTTCGAGAGCAGAGCAATCGGAAAAATTGAACTGAAGCCAACGGGCACGGCACCAGCTATTTATACTGATGGTGACGTTGACACGGTACAATCGACGCCACGACCTTGTGCACAATACCCTCTGCCGAGAATTTTCTTTTCGAAGCAGCGAAGCTGGCAGGATACGAATATCATAAAATGAGGAATACGTGGGAGGACACAATCCATTCGAAAGTGGTGACATGCACCATTTTACAGAAAGCACATTAAATTTTTTTTTCATCCGTTGCTATGGGGTCGAGTGCATTTCTCTTAAGTCGAGTAGGTAAACTAAGTTACTTGATTTGCAGGTCTAGCAGAATTTTAAAGAATTTGCAAGGCCCGATTCATCTCACAAATGTCTTTCTTGAGCGGTCGGTATATAATAATGATACATTGTTCTTCATTTTATGTCTTGGGTACAAATAACTTCTGGTAACATTAAAAATATTAGTACAATATTGCTAATCAAATGTATTTGTTTGCTAATCAAGAAAATATTAATGAGCAATCTGTTAATCAATTTTTTAAAACAAATGTATGCCTTGTGATATCCATGCTTCACTTTGAACCTCCACCTGTACTTTTCCTGTTAACTAATGATTGAGATAATATTGTTATGGCTAATGCTTTTCTGTAGATTTCCAAAGAACAAGTTACTTTCTTACCTGGTAACGTTCTTTCGATGGGATGGTCCGACGACGTATTCCATATCTATGACAGGTAATGTCCACAGCTGTGCTGCTTCGGAAAATCTTTGACGTCTGCGTCCTGCGTCGATGACGTCGATGCGCTGTCCCCGAGGACCTCCTCCGACGGCCGACGTCACCTGATGTGATAAGTAGGACGCGCAACGCCCATAGCCTCAGTTATAGTTTTTTCCCAGAACGTGTGCCACCAGTTTTCTGCCAGTCAGACACACAAGGCCTTGCGGAACGCAAGCTGCAATCACAAAAGAAATTCTGCAGCGGGGAAGGCAGAGAGGGAGCGATATGGAATACGTCGTCGGACCATCCCATCGAAAGAACGTTACCTGGTAAGAAAGTAACGTGTTCTTCGAGGGGATTGGGTCCTCCGACGTACTCCATATCTATGACAGACTCCCAAAGCAGTACCAAGCAAGGAGGTGGGAAAGAATTTAGAATACAAATTTAGCATGCCCAATCAAATTGCGTAATAGAGAACTGCCTTGCCAAAGGCCAGATCTTGCCCTCTGATGGAATCGAGGGAGTAGTGACGTACAAAAGTATGTACTGAAGCCCAGGTGGCTGCATCACAGATGTGACGAATAGGAACTCCCCTCTGCAGGGCAGTAGACGCAGCCACTCCCCTGGTAGAATGGGCCCGCAAGCCAGCCGGAGGATCCTTACCTGCCAAGCGGTAACACTCTGAGATAGCTAAAATAATCTGAGACAAAGTCTGTTTCATCACAGCTTGTCCCAAACGCTTTCCAGAGTAACCAATGAAAAGTTGATCGTCCACTCTGACCCCGGAACATGCGTGAAATATAAAACCTCAACGCTCTCCGATGATCAAGCCTATGGAGCCTCTCCTCTTCCTTACCATGATGTGGAGGAGGATAGAACGCCAGAACAACCACCTTCTGGCTCAAATGAAATTCCGAAACCACCTTCGGAAGAAAAGAAGGACGAACTCTAAGGACAACCCTGTCCTTATGAAACACAGTGAAGGGTGGCTTAACTGAAAGTGCCTGTAACTCACTCACTCTGCGAGCGGAAGTAACCGCAACCAAAAACACAGTTTTCAGAGTTAACAGCCTCAAAGGGCAAGAATGTAAAGGCTCAAACGGAGCACACATAAGAAACTTAAGAACAAGGTTCAAATCCCAACCTGGCACCAGAAAAGGTGACGGAGGGAACACATTCGTGAGCCCTTTCAAAAACTGCGAAATTAAAGGAATTTTAAAATAGGAACACTCTTCAGACGAGCGCTTAAATATGGACAGCGCCGCCAGGTAACCTTTAATGGTCCCCACTTGCAAGCCCCTGTGGGCCAAAGAAAGCAAAAAAGGACAGAACCATGGGAATGTCACATTCAAAAGGATCCACATTCTGAACTCTGCACCAGTCGCAGAAGTTTCTCCAACGGCAACGGTACAGAGACTTAGTTGCCGGCCGCCTGGCCGAGAGCAACAACTCAATCACGTCTTCAGGGAGGTCCCAATCCTTATACCTCAACCTTTCAGAAGCCAAGCGTGAAGATTGAGGGATCTGACCTCCGAATGGAGAACCTGACCCCCCCTCCCGTGAGAGCAGATCGTCTCGGTAGGGAATATGACGTGGAGGGCAGATGGACAAGTCTAGAAGGTCCGGGTACCACGTCCTCCGGGCCCACGCCGAAGCAATGACGATCATCTGGGAACCGAACCTCCGCAGCACTTGCGGGATGATGGGGACTGAAGGAAACGCGTACAGCAGTGGAAATGACCACTCCACCACGAACGCGTCTCGTAAGGCTCCTTTTGGAGGAAATTCCCGCGAGCAAAACCTTTCGCACTTCCGGTTGACACTGGAGGCGAAGAGATCCACTTGAGGGGTCCCCCAAAGGGCGAAGATTTCCAGGAGAATCTCCTGAGCCATCTCCGACTCGTGAGAGATCGTGCTCTGCCTGCTCACAGCGTCCGCCGTCTCGTTGTCGTCTCCGGCCAGATGAACCGCCGAGAACGAAACTTCCTGCTGGATGGCCCAGAACTCGAGCTGCATTGCCTCCCTGCACAGCTGAAGTGACCCTGCCCCCCCGCTTTTTGTTGAGGTAGCACATGGCCAACGTGTTGTCTGTTAGAATCAGGGCACTCTTTCTACGTACAGTCGGCAGAAAAGCCTTCAGGGCTAGCCTGACGGCCCTCAGCTCCAACAGATTGATATGGAGTCCGGACTCCGACGGAGACCAACGACCGCTGACTATCAACTCGTTGGCATGAGCTCCCCATCCCGTAAGGGATGCGTCCGTCACGATCGTCACCTCCGGCCAGGGCAGCCAAAATGGGGCCCCCTTCATCAGATTGCTCTCGACGGCCCACCACAGAAGGTCCCGGGCTACCGAGGGCGGCACCTGAACAGGGTCCGACAGCCTACCGGAGGACTGAGACCACTGGAGCTTGAGTGCCCACTGCAAAGATCTCATCCGCAGACGAGCCTCTGGCACCAGAAGAATGCAGGATGCCATGAGGCCGAGCAGTCTCAAGAACTCGGACGCTGGGAGATCCTGGGCAAATTGAAACTTGTGCACCATCTGCTGAATGTGAAGAGCCCTCACCTGAGGAGGAAAACACTGCCCCAGGGACATGTCGAGCACTGCTCCGATGTACTGGAGCCGCTGCGTTGGTGTCAAATGGACTTCTTTAAATTGAGGGAGAAGCCCAGCCTGTGAAGGGAGTGGCAGGTGACGGACAGATGATCCAGGACTTGCTCGGGAGAGCTCCCCCTGATCAACCAATCGTCCAGGTAGGGGTACACGTGAATCCCCCCCTTTCCTGAGATGCGCTGCCACCACCACCATGAGCTTGGTGAAAACCCTTGGGGCAAGGTCAATCCGAACGGCAGGACCCAAAACTGAAAGTGCGAGTCGCCAACCGCGAACCTCAGGTACTTCTTGTGCTTGGGATGGATCAGCACATGGAAGTAAGTATCCTTGAGGTCGAGAGACACCAACCAGTCCTGAAGTTGAAGGGACGGGAGGACGAGAGTAACCATCTTGAACTTGTCCTTCCTGAGGAGTTTGTTCAAACCGCGCAAGTCCATGATGGGTCTCAATCCCCAGTCTTTCTTCGATATCAAAAAATAAGGGGAATACCATCCCTTGTTCTTCTCCGCTACAGGCACCAGTTCTATGGCACCTTTCTCCAGCAGGGCTTGAATTTCCTGCGCAAGGAGCGGATCCGGACTCTTCAAAGAGAGGCTCCCTGGTGGATTGTCGTGAGGCCTCTGCTGAAAAGGAAGACCGTAGCCGTGGGTTATGATCTACAGAACCCACACATCCGAAGTAATGGCTTGCCACTCTACAAGATTCTGCGCCAGCCTTCCCCCAACCGGCGAACCATGGGACCTGGCCTCATGACTGAGTGGTAGCGGCTGCGGCGTTGCCAGAGGGCAAAGAGGCAACTGCCCGAGCGGCCTTGGCACCTCGAGTACCTTTATTTCCACCTCTGGCAGTCTTACGATGGCCTCTTTGACTGCCAGTTCCCCTCGCTTTACTGAAGTACGAGTAATAGCGAAAGGAACCTACTCTCCATTGCTGTCCCCTAGGACGAAAAGGCGGAGGTTGGCGAACTGCAGCGCCCAACGACTTCGCTGCAGCTTTGGAGGTCTGCAACCTCTCAAGGCTCTCATCAGCCTTGCTGTCAAAAAGGTGTTCACCGTCAAAGGGCATGTTGAGGAGCCAGGACTGCACATCAGGAGCGAACCCAGACTTCCGCAACCACGCAAACCTGCGCATTACGGTGCTCGCCATCATGGACCGGCTGACACAATCTGCCAAGTCCAAACCTGACTGAACGGCCTCACACATGGCATCCTTGCCATCCTGAACCATAGCAAGGAAACCATCCCGTTCGTCCCCTTCGGGAATATGGTCAGCCGCTAATGCAACACAGTTCCACAGTGTGTGTGTGAAACGAGACAAGGCACATATGGAGTTGGCCGCCTGAAGCGCCATACCCCCTGAAGAAAACACTTTCTTCGCCCAGCCGCCAAAACATTTGTCGTCCCTATCCGGAGGGATGGTAGGATACGACGCCTGCTTTGCCGGGGCCGTAGCCGCCTGCACCACCAAACTCTCCGGAGTGGGGTGCCTAGACAAGTAGCAGGGGTCGCTACTGGCTGGACGGTATTTTCGCGACAAAGACTTGCCCACTGCCGGGAGACTCTCTTGAGCAGTCCAAGCCGCCACCACCCTTCTCTGCAGAGCCATATGAAAAGGCAAAACCGGGTCAGTGGGGGCACCAAGATCAAGGATGTCTGTGAGATCATCCTGAACGAACTCCCCTGGGGGAGCTGACCAACCCAAGTACTCGGTGACCTGAGACATAAGGCGCCGATATGAAGAATCGGCATGAGTGCCAGGCTCCGGCCTACAAAACTCCACCTCCGGAGAGGTGTCCAGTCCACTGGCATCATGCAGCGACTGCCTTAGGTCATCAAACTGGTTATGGCCCGAGATAAGCTCATCTGGAACCATAACCGGAAGCAAGCCGCCATCAGAGCCTTCATCACCCTCTGAAATGTACTCCAGGCGGGGAGAGGTAGACCTCTGGGGACCAAAGCAGTGCCTGACCTTAGCCAGAGCCTTTCTAGGGGCAAACCCTGTGCCAGGGGGCCCTTCCGACACCACCGCCTCGAAAGGTGTTGAGGGCGTCGACAGAAAAGGCGGCGACAGAGAAGGCGTCGACGTCAGCTGCAGCGCCGCCAGCATTGGCGGCGTTGACACAGGCCTCTAAGCCGGAGCTCCGAGCGGGTCTCTCGACGACCTAGGCGCCGATGGCGTCGACGACCCCCTCGGAGGCGGAGCCTCGAGAGAAATCATCGATATCCTCGGTGCCACAGGCGTCGACGTCTTCTTCGAAGACGGCACAGGATCACACGGTCTCAAGCGCGTCGAGGACCGGGACCTGGAACAGGCATTGTGAGAACGGCTACCCTTGTCTGAGCGGGACCACTCCCGCGAGCCGTGCCAACCACCCGAGCCGGAAGGCATACGAGCTGCGTCTCTCGACCTGTGCCGACCGACCCCACTCGGAGGCGCAAACAGACCGGTGCCCTGCGATTCCAGAATCGCTAGCATCTGCTTTCCGAAGGAAGCCCATTCCTCCGGTGTCGCTTGCATGGAGGGATAAGCGACCCGCTGACGGGCGGAGTCCTCGGAAGAGGACGGGGAAGGCGACCTATGCCGGCGATTCCGGGAATGCCTCGAAGAGGCGGAGGAGTGGCGAGACCGACTCCTGGAAGGAGACCCACTGGACTTCCGACGATGACGCGGAGAGTCGCCCCTCGAGTCATCCGTCGAAAGCCCCGCAGACCTCGACTTCCGGGGCTTAGACACCCGGCCTACCGAGAGCTTCTTCTTGCGTTCCCGCAAGGCCTTTGCCGTGAGCGACTGGCAGTCGACACAGTCGTCCGTATCGTGGGCCTCCCCGAGGCACCAGAGGCAGGCGTCGTGCGAGTCTGTGACCGACATCTTGGACCCACAGTCCCCGCATTTCTTGAAGCCCGGACGCGGGGTTGAAGACGAAGTAGACATCGCCACGAAAAGGTCTTCACAAAAAACCGAACAGGTTCAACGAACCGAGAATTGAAAACAGCAAACTCCAACGAGTCGAGGCGTACCGAGATTCACGAAGCGAACACGTTCGCGGAAAAAACAGAACTGAGGCTATGGGCGTTGTGCATCCTACTTATCACATCGGGTGAAGTCGGCAGTCGGAGGAGGTCCTCGGGGACGGTGCATCGACGTCATCTACGCAGGCGCCAAAGATTTTCCAAAGCAGCACAGCTGTGGACATTACCTGTCATAGATATGGAATACGTCGGAGGACCCATTCCCCTCGAACAACTGTTTCTGGTGAGTAAACATCCTTACATTTGAAGAATAAATGTGTTATTGATGATACACGTAACAGAACACAGAAATTATGTTACTTAATGGTCATACTTTCTTGATTTCTAAGGCACATGTTGCCATCATTCGATTTCTAAATAAAAAGCATAAAACAATGTCCTTCTACATTTGTCTTTCTAGGGCCAGTCCAATAACAGTTTCTATCTATAAGGAGATTCCTTGAACTAAACTGTGGACTGGAACAATGGATATTCAGTGAAAGTAATGTATTTATCCAAGAAGGGGTATTTTCACCAGCCAATCTTGCAACACTGGGATCTTAGTGGGAATTGAAACCAATAGCATATCTTGTACTGAAAGATGCAGACATGGTACTTACTATTGATATTCAATAAGATCAAATCCCTATATCCTAAATGTTGGGTATTCAGTTTTACATCACATGACTGCCCTTCCCGCTAGGAAGAGGATTTTGTTTTTAATTTGCTGCAGTAGCTATTGGCAGCTCTTCAAACCAACCATATTAACAGTAGTTACTGAGTGACCAATGGCCCTGATAATTGGGGAATCCATCGTATTCATATTTCCAGCTGACTTTTTATTCAATACCCTTTTCCATGTGTTCAACAGATGAGAATTTACTCATATCATCTATGCCTTCCGATAGCCTGCTTGCTTTGCAACACAAACATTCTATCAGGCACATTCATTAAGACAGATTAGGTTTTCTGTACGTATTTAACTAACATCTAGATGTCAGAAGATGTGGATCCCTACAGCAATTTAATTTGGGTAAGATGTGGATTGGAAAACACATCCTTGGTTTCTTCAATAAATCTTTCTATCCTTTTTCTCTTATTTCAAATACAGATTTCCATGCATTCAGATGTAACAAAAGTACCCCTTGGTGTATTCATTCTGGCAATAGTTGAATGTATGGGGGATGACAAACTATTCACCATCTACACTAAAAAGGAAGGGTCCTTATTACCAACTTTTAAACCTCAACATCTCATCAAAAGGGCAACCGTAACAGTATGCCTGGTTTTGCAACAGATGTATCTATAAACATTTGAGCTTACAAATATCACTTATCAAGTTTAACAAGGGACTGAAAAAATGGAGAAGGGACACTACTGGAGTGATCTCATGAACATTTCAAATTAGCCAAAGCAGAGAAGATACATGCTAGAAATGGTTACGCATATGGCTGTTATATCATACCTTCCTCCAATCTCTTCTTGAATTCCTTAGACTGCCAACTATTCAGGCAGAATTATTAACTGTCTTTAGGCCCTTTTCTGCCACACCTCATGCCTTATGGAAAAAAAGATTTCAATAGATTCAAAGGGTGCTTTTTGTTTCAGGAACAGACTTTCCCACTAGTTGATAAGTGTCCTGCCTCCCCATAAAACAATAAAATACCAACTTTAGGTACACTACTGTAAAGTCAAGGAGGAGATACTTGAGTTGGCATGATCAAAGAGTGAACTGCAGTACAAAGACATTAAGCTGCAACCGTTTCAAGACCTGGCCCTGTCCACAATGACCAAACGCTGTTCATTCAGGGACACAATACCCTGGCTGAGGGAAAGAAACATCAAATACCGCTGTGGCTTACCTAGTTCCCTCCAATTCACCTGGCAGAATAAAACCTGCGCGGACTCCCGCTGGCATGATCATCCTCTACCAAAGAGCCCTCGCAGGCGGGTTGCCCTACCTGTGCCTCCGTCTGGCTCCGGTTGAGCGTGCCCAGCGGCTATAGCCCCGTCCGAAATGCTCCGTCCAAACTTTGTTGTTGTTTAAAATACTAGTTGGATTCATGATGCACATCTCAACGTTTGCCTCGTTAGGAAATTTGCTGTTGTCTTATTGCTCTTTCCCGACCCGACATGGATCCTAGCTTTATTTTTCGTTGTTTGGGTCACAATAGTTTATTCTTGCCCTACCTTTCTGGTATTGGCTCTTCCCCCACCCATTATCAACCCCACACCATGGCCCTTCTCAAATACGCACAGCCCCCTCCTAAACCGCCTGACACCTCCGAATGGCTCTCTCACCTGACCCAGAGTCCCCATCGGTAGCCACAATATTCATTATCGATGCTGAGGTGCTAAACTCACCTAAGAAGAGGAAGGGTATTCTCCAGCTCCTGTGTCAAATAGATATAGTCCTTCTCCAGGAAACCCACCCAACGAGAGAAGACAAAGCCTCAGACCCCCTCAGCTTCCCACAGATACTTTGCATCTCACATTTAAAAAAAATAAAATAAATAAGAGGGGTGGTGATTCACATATCAAGGGATATACCGTTCGCCAAGATAGCGCTTTGAAGAGACCGAGGGGGTTGATATCCATTTCTGAAGGGTAACCTGGGAGGACACATGTTCACTCTGGCCCCAAACGAGGCACAGGTCTCCTTTTTTGAGAATTGGGGTGCAGTTGTTCCGGAATTTGCAGAGGGTTTGGTGATCATTGGAGGCTATTTTAACTCCTTGCCTGACCCCGATCTGGACTAATCCCAGCCTCCAACCAGCCTGGATTATCGCAACGCTCTGGCCCTCTTGCAGATTTTTCACACGCTGAACCTAGTGGACACGTGAAGGGTCCAGCCCGCAGAGCAGGATTACTGGACATGCGATTAATGTCCCCAGCTTTGGTTCCGTTCTTGTCCTGGGATGGGGTGGTGGAGGGGGGGGGGGTTAAAATCAGGCACCTGACTGATCACTCCCCAATCTCGGCAGATCTGATACATAGACAGTCACCCAGATCATGGTCCTATGGCAACCGAAGGAGGCCCTCCAGAGGGACCCCGTGATTAAAGAGGATTTATAGACCATCAAGCAATACTTCAAAATGAACGCAACCCCAGACGTGCCCTGGAACACTACCTGGGATGGCTTCAAGGCAGTCCTCCGAGGCGAATTCATTGCGAAGGGGACAGCATTTATTAGGACCAGAGAAGCCATCAGGCATCAACTAGAAACAAAATTTTAAAACCAAAAAAAAATTCATAAATCTTCTCCCTCCCACAAAGCCACCCGAAACCTCTGGGCAGCCACAGCCACCTAGAGGTGCACACATCATTTCTGCAACAAGGCAGAGGTGCTATGCACAATGAATTAAGGCCAACATAATACTGGCCTCCAAGTTAAAGGGCGTTAAAACTGTGAAAAAAAATCTCCCACCTTCGTGATACAATGAACACATTACAATATGGCAAACAGGAAAAATGTGAGTTAGTGTTGCAATACTTCTCTCCGCTTACGTTCAACAAAACCTGAGGCTCAGCAACACAGAAAGCCAATTAAATTAGCAGAGCCCACCTCCCCAAGCTGACAGGGGATCCTTGGACTCGCCGCCAATGTCCAAGGAAGAGGTGGACAAATGAATATCATCCCACCAAATAAAGCTTCCAGCATGCTTCTATAAACTATTCAAAGCCCAGTTGGACGGCCCCCTAACTAGCCTGTTTCATTCCTTCTTCACTTCAAAGGCAGTGACCCCCAACGATGGCAGAGTCAGCAACAGTCCTCAAACCCAGAAAACCATGGTCCATCGCCCTGCTAAATAATGATGCAAAGGTTTTTGGCAAGATCCTGGCTAACAGGCTCTCGGCAGTGTTACCATCAGTTATTCACCCGGACCAATCTGGTTTTATCGCACCCAGGACAAAATACAAAGGGTGCTAATCTACTGAAAATGGGCCAGCGCAATAAGAGTGTTTTCACTGGCGGCGCTAGACGCCAATAAGGCGTTCAACTGCCTGGACTGTAGCTTACTAGAGGAGACCGTAGTGGCTTTTGGTTTCATCCAAAACTTCAGATCGTGGGTTCAAGCCATGTAGGCATCGCCTGGAGCCCTGAGCAAGGTGAATGACCACACCACGTCCCTAATACACCTCGAGAGGGTCATGTGACAGGGCTGCACCCTATATCCCTACTTTTCACAGTTGCAATAAAACCATTGGTGAGTAATATTAGGTCACAAGCCCATATTCAGGGGATAGTGGTGGGTCACAATACCCAGAAAATAGCCAAACAGACCGATGACCTACTCCTGTTCCTCAGCCGCACAAAACAATCCCTCTCCCACACGATTTGAGAGCTAGAAGATTTTAGGGAATGCTCCAACTACACAGTTAACTATAACAAAACAAACAGGTTAAGTGTCTCAGGTCAGCAGAGACTATCCTCTGAATGGAAAAATAAATTCCCTTGAAATGATCCAGCGAATCCCATCACCACACAGAGGGAAGATCTCCTTAAGCATAATTGGAGGCCCATCAAGCAAACACCTCTCCACGGACATGCAGAGATGGAGTCACTTGGAGATATCATGGCTGGGCGGATCCACTCAATCCAAGTGAATGCCCTCTCGAGACACCTATACCTCTTTAGCGGTCTCCAGATCCAATTTGCCGAACAGTCCCTATGGGACATGCAGAAGATGATCTTTAACTTCATATGGCAGGCAAGCACTCTAGGGTTTCCAGGAAGATACCTTAATACCATCAGGAGCAATGGTATCAAGGTTCTGACCATGATCTCTTCTATTTTTAGATTGACCACACAGGTTTCCATTAACCTTCTGGGTTGACAGCACACTATCAAGTATTCTGGCACTATGGGAGTTTCACCTCCAAAGAGGATGAATACTGTGTCTCTCCATGCAGAGGCCTCCTATTCCCTTGGGGTCCGCACCACCCAGGTGATCCACTGGGCTAACACCACATCCAGGGTTAGGATCAGGAAGTGTCCGCCATTCCCTGGCCACCAGTGAGGAGACTTTAGGCAGTGAATCTGTGAGAACTCAACAGGATTCATCACAGTCCATAGTACCACCCTTGAAGCATGCAATGACAGGAGCGTGCCTGAATCTACCCAACCTGTCTGGCCAAGGCGATGGCCACTAGCAAAGCAATCTTCCATGAGAGGTATTTCAGAGTGGCCTGATGCAACTGTACGAATGGAGGCCCTATGAGCTTAGTTAGAACAATGTTTAGCTCCCAAGCCAGAACAGGCCCCTACATCGGCAGTAAAGTCCTGAAGAGGCCTTTAAGTAACTCCTTGATGAGCCTGTGAGACCACTGTGTGGGCATGCCCAGTGTCCGGGTGCACCGGGAAATAGCCGCCAGGTGCACCATGATGGAGGCGTGAGCCAGCCCAGCCTTGGCCAGCGAAAGCAGGTATGGAAGGTGCTGTGGGGCTGTGATGTGCAGAGGCGTAATCTTCTGAGAACTGCACCACACCGGGCAGCGCTTCCATTTGTGGCCGTAGCACAACAGCGTAGAGGACACTCTGGCCTTGGCCAGGATCTTAGTGCATTCTAGCAACAGAGCATAGTGCCCAAACTCTAGGGATGCAGAAGCCAGGCCCTGAAGCACAGCAACGCGGGGACGTGGTGCAGTATTGTTCAGACTTTTCTGAAGAGAAGGTCAGAAAGCGGAGGCAGCCTGATGGACAGAGCCACAGAGATGGAGCAGGTCCAGGAACCAGATCCGCCGGGGCCATGCTGGAATGATCAGAATCTTCCAGTAATGACTAAGTCTGAGTGTGTTGATCAGGTAGGAGGAGCGGGAATTGAATGGAAGGTGTACAGGGAGAGCTCCTCCCATGGTAACGGGAAGGTAACCCCCAGGCATCTCGGCTGAGAAGCTGCTGGCGAACCTCTGGCACTTGGAGTTGTTCGATGCCAACCAGAGGTCTATGTGGGGTCGATCACACTTGCTGAAAAGACGGGATACCTGCGCCTGCTGACGTTCCTATTTGTTGCAGGGGCGCAGCTCCCTGCTGAGCGAGTCTGCAATGGTGTTCTTGATGCCCGCCAGGTGAAAGGGGATGAGGAACATGTCCTGAAGAATGGCCCAGCACCAAAGGGTCTGGGCCTCCAGGAACAGCACATGTCCCACCCTGCTTCCGGATTTAGAATATGGTGGTGGGGTTATCCATGAAGATGTACACCACCTTCCCTCGTAGCTGAGGTAGGAATGACTTGAGGGCCCAGAAGACTGCTGGGAGTTCCAGGACATTTATGTAAAGGTCCTTTTCATCCAGAAGTCGGAGGGCCCATGCGTGGGACTGCATGGTGTGGGCCCCCACCCTTCCAGGGAGGCGTCTGTAGGTAGCGTGGCCTGGAATGGAGGCATCTGAAAAGGAACTCCTTGCAAGAGATGTGGGCACACTCCCCACCATCGTAGAGCATGTCGGAATTATTGGTTGAGTACAATCTTGTCCGTCCAAGTGACAGATCTGCAGCCACTGTGCATTCAGGAACTCTTAAAGAGGCCCCATCCAGTGCCTGCAAAATGGGACGAGGTGGATGCAGGAGGACATTATGCCCAACAGCGACTTGATGGGGCGCACTGTTCAGTTTGTCTCATACGACAGAAGCTGCACCTTCCCCAGGATGGCAGTCACCCTTTCCTCCGATGGGGGCAGTCAGGCATACAACCGTTTTGAGATGGGCACACATGAACAGAGCTTTCTGCAATGGATCCATGGATAAATGGAGAATCCAAGATTCGTCAGAAGGTGGCCTTCATGGTATGAATTGCCAGTGTGTGGGAGCGGATGAGTCAGTCGTCTAGATAAGGCTAGACATGGATCCCTTTGAGGCGCAGACGTACTGCTACCGGAGCCAAACACTTCGTGAACACCCTTGGTGCAGACTTCAGGCCGAAGGGCAGGGCCCTGGACTGTCAGTGCCGTCCTTGGACCACAAACCGCAGGAACCTTCAATGTTTAGGGTGAATGGGGATGTGAAGGACGTCCTGCAGGTCCAAGTTCACAGGGAACTCATCTTCCTCCAGCTGGTGGAGCAATTGCTGCAACATGACCATCCTGAACTTCTGGTTCTTCAAATATTTGTTGAGGTGCCTTAAGTCTAGGATTGGGCGCCACCCTCCTGACTTTCTGTGCGAGAAAGTATCTTGAGTACACTCTGGATCACCGGAGGCGCAGAGGGAAGGGCTCAATCACCCCCTTTATTAATATGGCCTGGTCCTCCTGCAGCAGTTGGGCCATGTGCAGTTCCTGACCCGCCACTGGAGGAAGGCAAGGACACCTTTGTTGAAATTCCAGGATGTGCCACCGATGAACATCCAGCCAGCACCCATTTGTCTGTGGTGATGGTCTGCCACTTGTCACCAAAGTTTGCTAGCTGGCCAGCCCAATGGAGTACAAAAGTAGGGTCAGATTCAGGCCTGCTGTGGCGTCTGCACCCTGTGGGCGATGACAATTCTGGCCTCCACTACAGTAGGCTTGTGAGCAGCCTCTGTAGGCCTACTGGGTGGAGGAGAGGTAGGGCTGACGGAACTGGGTGGTGAACCCCTTGGTGATCTGCTGGACTCCCCCCCCCCCCCCCCCCTAGCGAACCAAAAGGACGACAATCTGCTATGCTACAGTGTTCCCAGTGAGCAAGCCCTCTGTTTCTGTCTTAATGGCCTGCAGCATTTTGTCCACCGCCTTGTCAAACATATTGTCCATCTAAGGGCATGTCCACGACCATGGACTGCACGTCTGCCCTGAAATTTGTGGCCTTCAGCCAACCCTGCCATCTGAGGGCCACTCCATAGCCCATCTGGCAAAAGCCACAGTCCGCAATATCCAAAGCCACTGTGATGGTGTAGTCAGAGGCCACTTTGCCCACCTGGAATAGAGGCAGGGCTTCCGCCATCTTGTCCTCTGAGAAGAAATCCTGGATTTCCGACCTTATACCAGATCTCCCTGTCATAACGGGAAAGGATGGCCAGGGCATTGCCATCCCTGACAGTGGAAGCAGTAGTGTAAATGATGCGCTTCCCCACCATCTTTCAGGCCCAGGCTCCTGCATGTCCAATTGCCTTCGCATTGCCTCTGGGCTCCCCAGCACTTAAGGGTCTGTACCTGCAACCCTGAAGTCCCTTCCCTCTGCACTCATGAGCCACCCACTGGCACTTCTCCCCTTCACTCTTTCCCGCACTTGGGCGATCTGAACAACACAAGGCCTAGTAAGATCGTTATTTAGTCCTTCCTTTGTTCCCTCACCCTGTCTTGTCACGCCTAGAAACACTTATGTACAGGCGTGTTATAAATGCCACATAATATCAAGTTTCTTACCCTCTTGGTCCGGAGGCACCAATGACGAGGATAATGGGTTTGAAGAGCGCTTCCTGGCGGAAGCAGACACCACAGAGTCTGGAGAAGGTTGTGAACTCAAGCATCTGGGGCCAAACCCAGGACCCAGCCTGCTTCTCTTGGTGGGAGCGGTACTAGGTGTCTACATCAGAGCCAACCCTTCCTCCCAGACATCGTCCAGCAAATGAACAGACATGACGGTCTTCCGTGAGGACTTAGCATTGAAAAAGGATCCCTTCCTCCTCCTCCTCCTCCGGCAACAAGTTGGAGAGCGGAGGCCCTCAGAATCATGGCATGAAAAAAGCCAACCTCACCAGGGATGATGCCCGGAGGTCTGATCTGCACCTAGTGGCTCCATATCAGCTGGGACCTAGTCATATTCATCTGTATGCATTGCAGTAGTGTGCGTCGGTGCCCGTGTTGGTGTGCGGTGGCAACTCCCCAACCAGTCACAGGCCTCTGGGGTGGTGCCAGCTACTGTGTTTTCGGCAGGCGTTTCAGCCCTCAGGGGCTAGGCTGTTGCCTCAGCCAGGTATGGCTAGGGAGGCACCTTGGTCTTGGAGGACTTGACCTAGGACTCCTCTGGGCTGGTGGCCTAGGAGAACCATGGACCTGGTCAGGCACCGGGGCAGCTGGTGGTCTCTGTTTTATTTCCGGCACCAAGGTGTGGAGGGGCATCAGAATGTTCAGTAACTTGTCCTTGAGCGCTAGTGGAGGTTTGAAATTCGCAACTGCCAGTGGCTCCAGACTAAAATGCCTGAGTGTTCCAAAAGGTAGACCAGGCTCCCCTCGCGGAGGGCATGCCAGACAAGTCCTCCTCCTTGGTCCGAACAGTTGCCTTCAGGCAAGTGGTTGTCATCGGAGCAGGTATATATGCGTGGGGATCTTCTTGGAGAACCCATCAAACCTGCTGGGGACATCCTCATCGGCCTGGGGAGAAAATCCTTGAGAGGAAGCAGCTCCCTCAATTTCCCTGCATCCTTCAAGGAGGAGGAGACGATGCGCACCTGCTCACAGACAGGTGTATCCTCCGTAGTCATGGGCGGTGCGGCCGTTGCAGCAGGAGGACGTGGAGGCAGAGCCACTCATGAGGTTGCTGTAGTCCTCACCATAAACACCACAGTAGTAACGGGCTGCTCCGTCGCTGAAGTAATGATGGTTGTTGTCTAGGTGGAAGCAGATGAGGTTGCCGATACCGTGGTAGTCGATCGGGCAGCTGTTGATGGATTAGATGTCTTGGAGGACGGAGCCATCTTCGACGAAGACAAGGTCTTGGACATTGTCCTGGGCCTCTCCTTCAAGGGCTTGTCCCTGGAAGGAGATCTATGCTTCGATGGGTCAGGGACTTCCTCGTGGAAAGTATCCCCCTGCCCCAGCTGGCAGGCTCACTGTGGACAGAGACTGGTACCTCCCGAACTGGGTCCCACGGCCGCAGCGTGATGTTTTGCCAATTTTGGATCCCCCGGAAGGGGCATCCTCAAAAGGACCTCGACCTCTTCTCAGTGAGTACAATCATTGGACCGGCCGGTCCTGGACGAGGCCTGACTGCGCCCGGAGGCCGCATCACATGTTTCCCATGTTGAGCCACGCCGCCAACCTGCGGTAACAGTCTTCTTCGTCTTCATCGGAAATCCACAGCATATCTTTCGTCTCTCCCCATCGTGGTCTGGATGCAGGCAATGTAAACACTTGAGCTGCTGATCCTCGATATAGATGTTCGATGGTCCACACTTCACACAGAGCTTGAAGAGACGGCGACTCCTCCAACATCGTCGAGGTGTGAAGTAGGCCGAAGCCTGGGCATTCGAAAAGTCGAAGAGAAGATCGGCAATGAAAGTGGATCTTTGCCGATAAAGGGACCCAAACGGCTGGTAGTCAAATTATGGTCGGCGAAGTGTAAAACCTTTTTTTTTTCCCCTTTCTTTTTTTTTTTAATTTTTAGAAAAAAGCCTAAAATCTATACGAAAGAACTCGAAATAGAAAGAAAAGAGCAAGATCGGAGTATGCACAACACTAACATGGGGTAAAAATCTAAAGATGGTCACCAGGGGTAGAGCTTAGGTAGACAACTGTCATTGGATGGAGGCAGTATGACCAAAAGGATAGTGATTGGTTTAGAAGGAATGCAGTGGCAGCGAATATTCATGAGCATGTGAATCCATGCCAGACCCCATGCTGGAGAATAGCCTTTAATATGGACTTATGAAAGTGCAGAGAATGAGAGTCGAGTGCATAACTCTGAGGGAACAATGGGCATAGTCAGTGACTGGGAGGAGTCAAAGGATATGTGGGGCTGCAGATAAGCAGACTCTAGATGCAGGTGGGCAAATAGGGGAATATAATTTCTGGTAGGACCGAAGTAAAGTGGTTAGGGGAGCTGGATCTAGTCCAGAGCTCCTACTAATAAGAATTTAGGGGCAAAGAAGGGGAAGATTCAGAGAACATTTGGAATGTGGATTACATAATATAACCCCCTAGGCATAGTAGGAGTTTTTTCTGATGTTGCTACTTTGGGCTAAGAAAGTATGGGATCTTTGCAAGAGGCCAAGATCTCTATGGGAGCATGGAGATTTGTGAAGTGGGGTGATGAGCTGCTCTTGCTTCGCACCAGCATCAAAGCTACATATGGGTCACACTGCCAGTGGATTACTAATGTGAACTGCATGTTATTGAGTAAAGGGTTAACAAAAAGCAGAGGAGAATTAGTAAAGGCCATTCATTCACTTCTCTTGTCCTTTCCCATTATTGCATTTCCAAAGACATCCCCCAGTGTATCTAATTTGCTTAGGCGCAGACTTCAGGGGCAAACGGTAATGCACACATCTGCAACTTCCTTTGCTAAAACGGTTAATAGACCCAATTACAGTGAATTTGGGGAGAGTCCTCCTAGTGAGTCTCAAGGGAAAAACAAGATTTGGACTAAAGCAGTACTTTGTAGGTATGAACATTAATCTTATTTCGAGTTATTGCCTAGTAAAGTCAGTGCCTGCTGTCGATGTAGAACTGCAACAGCACAAAGTAGTTTAAAAAATGTTTCACCTTTTTTTTATAACACAATGTCAGTAAATATTCCAAAAGCAACATTTTTTTTAAAAATATGAGAAAACAAATTTAGCATGCTAGATTAAGTCATGGTTTCCTTTCAAACCAAAACGGAAAGGATTGCATCATCTATTATCTTACCTTTTGAATAGCACAAGCACAACTACAATGGATTTGGAATTTTAGCTAAAAAAAAATAAATAAAAAATAAATAAAAAACCTTTAAATACATATTGCAAAAGGCCAAAAGAGAGCAGCAAAAGAATTAGTGAAAAGGTCAAGAGAATTATGTGTCAAGGGGATATTCCTGCCTCTTCTTTCAAAGTGGAGAATAGTTCTTATGTAATTATCCATCTCTATAAAAAGACCCCTATCAAAATAGCATTTAATCAAATTACCCAAATGTCCCAATTAATCCAACAGAAGCAGACTGTTTCTTACCAGGAGAAATGATATAAAAGAAATTCTTGAATTCATCCATCCAGACCTCAGCAAGCCTCCGATTGTTTTTATTAATGATCTGGCCAGTACCTCCAGGGAAAGTGTATGGCGTAGCTTTGCGGAATACGTGCCCCACATGAGAGCATGTAACAATTTCCAGAGTACCGCCACACTGCCAAATCTAGACAATAACAGAACAGTCGTTACAATACACCAACTTTCACAATATCACTTCATCAAATTGGTTCGTTTTCTGGAGCAGACCACCACCTAATTTTGATGTGGGTGGGAGGTAAGGACAACATTGCAGTCCTGGTCTGCAAGTGTGCTGCGTGGTCTGCTGTGCAGTATTTGAACATTTTCCACCCGAGATGGATGAAGACATCGGAACATTATACAGGATCTCCATGGAAGTCTGCTAGCACTTTTGGAAGAGAAAGAGCAGGCAGAATCTATACGGATCCCTTCCTCTCGTCTCATATCGAAATGAGATTTGGGCTGAGATACTGGGGAAATGCAAAGAACATATTTCTCGAGCCTTGTCTGTGCATATTTCAACATAAACAGGCAATTTAACGGGCCATTCACAATAAGGGCACCAGTCCTTTGCACTTAGGAAACTGATTAGTTTATCTTCAAATTTACAGTGCGATTTATTAAGGAGTTGCATCAAAATGTTTGTGGTAAATGTGCTTATTAGCATGTAAATATTTCTACTTCTACATTAGTCATTTTTTGGTGGTGTGTGGTTCAATGTTCAGAGCATTGGGTTTAACATTGCATACATGCTTTTAATCCCATAGTAATTTCATCTCTTTTTGGTCAAGTAATGTTCGACAGTTTGCTCAGTTCCATGTGATTACAACGTAAATTGGAACAAAAACCTTTTCATGACCCTAAAATAACGGAAAATAGCGATTTCTTTTTAGCCCCCGTTTTCCTCGGTCCATAACCCCACCCCAAACACCTCACAACCAGTTTTATTCCCTTAGCACACCCCATATACATTTTAAATACTTTTTTTTGTTATTTTAGGGTCATTTAAAAAGTTGTTCATTATTCCAAAATCGTTATTAACACTGTATACCACTTGGCTCGACTAGAAAAGTGATAGTTACCCGTATTCCTAATCATTACACAACTTGAATGTTTATTTGTTAGTAAATAACTTTGTTACTAGCCAAAATTAAAAAATCTAGGAACGTCACGTACCTGAATTTAGAACTACATATTAAGCACTGTCGAGACTGAACAGTAGGTACTTTCAACTCCTTCATGGTTTTCAGAATAAATTAAGGCAACATTCTCCATTACCTTACTAGCACAACACGCAGCTGTTAGTCTCAGACACAGCAACTGTAACCATAGTCTCTTGCACACGACTCTTCCCATAAGCTCTTCGGAGCATTCCCTTTGCAAAGCCCATGAGCACATACATATTATAAGAAGGCATTCACAATTACACCCCAAATAGCATTTTAGGGAACATCAATGGGTGCACACTGAGTTAAGCTGGTCAACTCAACTGCAATAACATTTTTACAGTGAATTTCAAAGAGTTTGTTATACCATCATTTTTTTTTACAGGCCACTAGCCATGGCCTTCGGCCGTATCCACCGTACATGTTCCCCCAATAGGTTTCTTTTTGACCCACTAGGAGGCCACGACACTATACATGTCTTTTGGGCCTAATAGCCAGTGCCTTTCGCTGTGAACACTATCTTTTAAAACACTAAAGGGCCACTAGCCATGGCCTACGGCTGTGCCAACTGTCAATGTTCACCCAATATGTTTTTTTTGGAAGCACTGGGTGGCCATGGCCTTCGGCAATGGACACTACACATGTCTTTCTGGGCCCACTAGCCAGTCTTCGGCCCTTGCCAGTGAGCACAGCATTTGGCCATGCCCACTGTATATTTTAAAACCCTACCGCCTACTAGCCCTAGGCCACGTCCACTGTACACGTTCTCCCAATTTGTTCTTTTTGGACCAGCTAGGTTATATTAATCCACATTTTTCCCATAACTGCGGCAATATTGGTAATGCACTACAAACACTTACGGTTATCTGTAGGTACCCTCCGCCCACAAATAACTGCAGTTCTCTGTAAAAATGGTGAAAACAAAATCTTCCCTGCCCGCCCAGGCACTCACCAAGTGCCTCCTACCTTTGACATGTTGCCCCCCCATCCCCCTCAACTCACCCCCCTCCCTCATGTGACACTTCAAATCCTGATCAGGGTTTCTTGCATACCCGTTTTTTTCCTTGTGCCCCCACTCAGAAGCAGAGAAGCACTTTCTACGGCAGCATCCTTTTCACACCAGCCTTCACAAGCCCAAGGGCCAAAACATGACATGACTAATTGGCCTTGAAGGAGCAAAATGCTGAGGATGTGACCAACAGCCTGAATCATTTTCTAGATGCAATTGTCTAGCAGGTGACTGTGTCCTGTCCCAGACTTGCACTTGGGTGGGCAGCAGGCCTAGTGAAGAAGGACACAGTTGCCTATGTCTAACACATACCGGCCTTCAGTATTTTTGCACATGCTATGGAAGACACTACCTGATTTTTCATGCCTCTCAGGTTTCTTTGGGGCCTTCTAGCCATTGCCTTGGGCACAGAAATCCATTACCTCGTGCGTAGGAGATGCGATCACAGCATTTTAAATTTAAACTCTCCACATTTCCGTGGGATTCCCCCCGATAATGGCAACAAACTACACATACAGAGGCATTGAACCACCCATGCCCATGAGATTTCCCCGGTATCCTCACGAAAATGTTTTGACATCCCAAACTCTTCCCTGTCCTCATAGGCACTCCACCCTTTTCATGCCCCCCTCATATCCCCAACTTGATTCTATTGCTTTTTTCCTTCCCGGCCATTACCCCCTATCACTGTTTGGTTAGTTTGATGCATTTTTTTTATCTCCGAGGTGGAATTATTTCAGGGTTTTGTTGCATTACATCTGATCATCTTAACACTTTTTTTTTTACTGAATTTCACAGGATTTGCTATACCATAGTTTCCTCAGAGCCCACTAGCCATGGCCGTCGGCTGTGGCCATTGGCCATGGCTGAACATGCTGCATAGTTTGAGGTCTCACCAGCTATGGCCTTCGACCGTGGCCTATGGTCGTGTTGCAGCAATATTTTTCTTTGGTCCTACTAGCCATAACCACTGCCCATGGCACACCATTAATTTGTTTCCAAACACCCATGGCTCCTGGCACAGTAGATGTCGGCACTGCAAATGTATAATGTATTAACTCCTCATTCCCACGATAATTTCACAGTAATTTCCAAAAACAAAGAATAGTGGTTTGCCGATTCCTACGAAAACAGGAAACATTGCTCAGAATTAAAAGTATTCAGCATCCTCACAGGTACTCAACATGTGTGCCCTTTTTTTCCAGGTCCCCTCATTCCACTCAATTGCTTTTTTCCTGCATAACCCTCTGCCATTACACCCCCAACCATCTCTCACTGATTTGTGTGATGCACATTTTTCTGTGCACAAGTCTTTCTGCGTTGCCATAGTAATCTTGTGTGATTCCCGCGGTTCTCCCCACATACCCCATAGATTTTCTACGAATAACTGGCTTCCCAACCCACCCCCAAATTCCCAACATCTCATGGTGTCTTCTTTCGCACTCCCAACCTCTAGCCTGATGTGAAGGTTATTTTTATTATTGTGTTTAGTTACTTATAAATCATACAAATATAACATTTAATACAACTGGCTTAATTTTAGATTGAGGAAACAATTTATAATACAATATACATGAAAGTATAAATGAAATACAATAAAATGAAATAAAATAAAATAGAATGTACCTAAATGTATGTCAAAGTGAAAAGGTCTAATATTCTCTAAATTAACCTATAATACTCATTTCAACTACCATGCAGCCTCCTCATTAAAGTGCACAATGCTTTTTCAGTGCAAATCATTCAGTTTATACGATTTGCTTCATTTCAGAGTTTTGTGTAATGATTTGTTTTCGCTATTCAAGCAGTAATGCCAAAAGTTGTCCACCTTAATACTGGCACAATGAGCTACAAATTTACATAGGAGGTTCATATACAAGGTCCCTAGATTCCTGCACGTCAATACATGTCTTGCATTTTCGGATTTCAAAGATATTTTACAAATTAAATACATTTGTCTCTGTTGGGAGATACAACTCGGAGTCCATCATCATTAATACAGGCAGTTTACTGATACGAAGGAGAAGCAGAAATCTGTGTACCTGCGCTGAGAGAGATAATAGCAGATATTGTCTGGGTGTCTTCCTATTGTGGGTAACAGCCATCAGATTATATAACTTTTTAGTTTCGTGATAGGGTCATAATTCAAAACCTGATCCCAAGCATCAAGTCTTTTTTCAAAGACGGTCCTTTGTTCATTTATAGCTACTGCCCCAGTCCGGACTCCAGACG
Organism: Ambystoma mexicanum; assembly: GCF_040938575.1. Classification (NCBI taxonomy): domain Eukaryota; kingdom Metazoa; phylum Chordata; class Amphibia; order Caudata; family Ambystomatidae; genus Ambystoma; species Ambystoma mexicanum. Next base: position 74,236,351 of record NC_090933.1, read on the forward strand.
ATTAAATTCAACAGTTCGGGCAACCAGATCAGAGTACAGATCACAATCACATTTTTTAGCGGTTTCGGCCATCTCTTCAAAGCCACTGGAAGAGAGGTCAAGCCCAATTCCAAACTGAGGAGTTCAACAGATGGTGCCACTCCAAACACTTTCCTCCAAAACGTCCCTTCAATCACTTAACCAGTTGTAGTCTTTCATTTATAGGGCATCTGTATCATGCAACATGGAAGGGCAGAAGCATTGTTTATATATTTATCTTTTTATATATACCAATAAATGTCACAATATAAATTCAGTTCAGTTTTTTATCATCATCATACACAATTATATAGTATGAATTCATAAAACAATTTTATTCAAAACAATTTATTCCAAATTCAACTCTCACACATTCATTCCTACCGTCCATTCAATTTCACTTTCTCATAAAAATGATACATATCACATCTATCTTGCTGAACTCTTGGTCATTATGAACAATATATAATTCTCACACTGAATTGCCCTCCACCTGACTGTCAGATGGTTCTGTGTATAATCAATTTCACAGATGTAATTGTCTACACATGTTTCGGTTGTTTGCACTTCAACATTCATGTCCACTTGATAATGCAACCTTCATCAGGACCATGGTAGGAATGAATGTGTGTGAGTTGAATTCAGAATAAATTGTTTTGAATAAAATTGCGTTATGAATTTATACTATATAATTGTGTATGCTAGTAAAAAAATAAACTGAATTTATATTGTGACATTTATTGGTGTATATATAAAAAGATAAATGTATAAGATGTGGCATCCACTATTCTATTGGTCCACTATTGTATGTTCTCAGAGTATTTAGCCTGGAGGATCACGGATTTAAACCAGGCACCCCTTTGTCTATAGATGCATTGTTTATATAGCATCAACATACTCGCTAGACTGTATCCAGATGATACATTACTCACCGTAATCGTATTTTGGATGCTTGTAGCTGCTTAGATTCACATGCTGTGCATAGGCTGACATTTAGTGGAAGCTGCAGAGTATTAGTTGTTGTTGTTTTCGAAACTCGAAAAGGGACGTCGACAGGGCGTGCCAGTAATACTATCCCTAGTGTGACGTCCACTGTATCCATGATCCCTCACGCATCGAGGTCCCTCAGATTGTTATTTTTCTGACATGAGGTAGCATGAGGTGTAGCACGAGTACAGTTGTATCCAAGCAAATACGTATCAGACAAGCTCATAAGCATCCATGCGCCTTCTCTCCGAGGGGAAGACGGGTGGGCACATGTGAATCTAAGCAGATACAAGCATCAGAAATATGATTACGGTGAGTAATGTATCCCTTCCGAGGCTTGTGGAATCTGCTTAGATCACATGCTGTGCCTAGATTAGCGAGCAGTGTTAGGAGGTGGGATGTGAGAAGGTTCAGGAGCAAATAAATGTCTTAGAACAGCGTGTCCCACTTGTGTATCTGTCTTGGAATGAGTGTCATTGCAGTAGTGCTGAGTGAAAATATGTATTGAGCTCCATGTAGCTGCTTTGCAAATGCCGTCTAAATGCACAGTTGCATGAGAAACTTGGTAATTTGTTATTGACGTGGAAGGAGAAAAACATCTTGGATGATGTGTGCAAGTTTCTGCACCCTAAATTCCCGTTTCACCCCACCATCTACTTCTGCCTAAAGTGCATAAGAGTTTAAGCAGACCCCCGGGTAGACCAATTGTGACATTATGTGGGGCTGTGCTAGAAAATACCACTAAACTCATTGATGAAACTTTGGTGTACTTTGTGACTGCATTACCCTCATATTAAGGGACACCAATGTTTTTTTAAGCGGTGTGGAGGGGATACCTTGGGAATCAACAGATTTGCTCACAACACTAGATGCAGTTTCCCTTTATACATCGATTAAACATGCAGACAGACTTAAAGCATGCCAGCAATTTCTTTACACCAGATCAATTAATTATTTAGAACACAGCCAAATGATTTTAGAAATGATTCATCTTTGTCTGACCAACAATTGCTTTATTTTTTAACAGTTTTTTATTCAACTAAAAGGTACTGCCATGGGCACTACATTTGCCCCCTCATATGCTAACCTCACCATGGGCTGGTTGGAGAAGTACGTGGTGTGGCATCCCACTAACAGATACACGGCCAAAATTGTTTTGTGGCTACATTACATTGATTATCTTTTCATCATTTGGGATGGTACTAACACCAAGTGGCTCAACTTTGTTAAAATACTAAATGTTAATGAGCTAAACTTGAGCTTCACTGAAAATCACAGCCAGACTAATATTGGATTTTTGGATATCCAGGTAATCGCATCTCAAGGAGAACTTGTTACTGAGCTATACAGAAAACCCACTAGCTCAAACATTCCTTTACATGCTAATAGTAGCCACCCTACAGCTTTGAAATTGAGCATTCCGTATGGGGAATTTGTCAATGTACGACGCAATTGCTCCAAGATTGGACCGTTTGATACCGAATGCGCCTTTATGGCGCATACGTTTATACTTAGAGTATATCCTAAAAAGGTGTTGGAAAGAGCATATTTAAAAGCCAGAAATATTGAGCGCTGCTCACTTTTGACAGACAATACCACCTTGCACAGCATTTCAGAAACCAGCGATGCAAGGCTCATTTGACCTTTGTCCAAGAAGCATCTTCTATACGTCAGGTCATGCACAGGCATTGGCATGTCTTGAAGCTAGATGAGCATCTAATTACAACACTAGGTGAAAGAGTAAACATTACTTTTAGGAGATCTACTTCACCAAAGGACATGGTAGTACCTAGCTTCATGAGCCCCATATATAATACACTTGAAAATACCTGGTTGAAAACAAAAACATCGGGGTTTCATAAATGTTTTAAATGCAAGGCATGTCAATATGCAACAAACACATCCGATTACCAACATCCTGTCCTTAACAAGAAAATGGACATTTAGACCTGCATAACTTGCGAGACAGAATTAGGAGTGTATGTACTTAATTGTTCATGTAAGAAATGGTATGCAGGAAGTAAAATAGGCAAACTCAAATTACGAGTGCTCCAACATATCATGGCGATAAAAAATGCCGACCCTACTTATCACATGGCACTGCACGTTCAAATGGAACATGGTGGTAAACTAGACTGTTTCTAATTTTCTGGCATACAAACGGTTCCCAAATCTCCTAGCGGCGGGAATCGTGAGCTCCTATTAAGACAGTTAGAAACCAAGAGCATCTTGGACTTCGAGACTAAAAGACCTCGGAGTCCCAACCTCAACGAGGAACTGTACACCTTTTTAGGTACCCGACATCTCTTGGGGCCATCCCAGTTTGCAATGCTTGCAATATTATTTTTCCATTTTCAGGTCTTAACATTCCTGGTGAACTACATTTGTTGTGTTTCAATGATTTCATTGTCATTTAACAACACAAATGTATTTGTCTTTTAGATTGTCTTGATGCACTAAGTGAACCATCCACTTTTTAAATATTTTTATTTAGCTTTATTGTGAATTTTCAACAATATGGCTTCATAGCAGTAGCAACAGGTATTGGGTTTATTGACACAGATTTTATGGACTTTCTAAGCACTTGGCCATTGAAATATTGAATTCAGGGTTTATGTATAGATAGATATGTTGATTTTTGCAATTGATTAGCTTTTAATATCATTGTGTTTTTACTAAAACAAACATACTCGCCACTATGAAATTAGAGGTAGGGCTGTATGAGATCAATAATGTATCATGCACTAGGCACTTTACTGGTAAAAACTTGAATGCACTATGCATATTATTAGTATTACATTCAAGGCACTATGCACTTTATGTTGCTTACCCATTTGCTTCTTTTCACATGTGTATTTGCACAGATATTATATGCCTTAGGTAACCCAAATGCCCCAATATTATTCCAGCCCTCTTTATTGTAGTATCAATCAACTGCATACATATCTATGCTATTGACAACAGGAATATGGATTTTAACACCATGTATAACGTAAACGTGGTATTACTTTACTAGTACATCTCATGCCAATATTTTACATTTTAAGCTCAAATAAGGAGATGGTCTATTGTGAGACTTACTAACACATTTATCTGCGTGTTTATACTACTACTACTACATTGAATTTAATTTAACAACTTGTCAATACATTTGGCTATTATGCCTAGACCCTTTAAAATGGCTGAATCAGAAAGGTTTAGCTATGCTTAGTCATAATGGAAGACACTCTGTATCAACATAGAGTTGAAGGTATATTTGTAATCCCTTATTTGGGTCTTGTTTGAACCACGTGATCAAGTAGTCAGAGCACCGTGAAACGCGTCGTCCTGTTTTATGGTTTTCCCTTTCAGCACACTACAAATAAAATAAAAGTGTTTGCTGGATTTCGCTGTGCTGTTTCCTTTATTTTGCTGGATGAACATTGCATTCTCTGGCTGCTCTGGGAGTGCAGCCCACTTGGCCCATGTACTGGTTACAAAGGGTTTTTGCTACAAAATATATGGGATACATTACTCACCGTAATCGTATTTCTGATGCTTGTATCTGCTTAGATTCACATGCTGTGCATAGTCCGACATCTAGTGGAAGCTGCAGACTATTACAGTTGTTTTCGAAACTTGAAAAGGGACGTCGACAGGGCGTGCCAATAATACCATCTCTAGTGTGACGTCCACTGTATCCATGATACCTCACGCGTCAAGGCCCCTCAGATTGTTATTTTTCTGGCATGAGGTGTAGCGTGAGTACAGTTGTATACAAGCAGATATATATATCAGACAAGCTCATAAGCACCCATGCACCTTCTCTCCGGAATAAGGGTGGGTTGCATGTGAATCTAAGCACATACAAGCATCAGAAATACGGTTATGGTGAGTAATGTATCCCTTCTGAGGATTGTGGAATCTACTTAGATCACATGCTGTGCATAGATTAGCGAGCAGTGCAAGAAGGAGGTGGGATGAGAGAAGGTTCATGAGCGAATAAATGTCTTAGAACCGCTTATCCCACTTGTGTATCTGTCTTGGAATGGGTATCAATGCAGTAGTGCTGAGTGAAAGTATGTATAGAGCTCCATGTAGCTGCTTTGCAAATACTGTCTACGAGGACATTTGTAATGAAAGCCAGAGTGGCTCCAGTACCTCTTGTGGAGTGGGCCCTAGGCGTAAAAGGCAGTGTTTTATTTGAAAGGGTATAGCACAGTTGGAAACATCTGACTATCCACCTAGAGTTGGCATTTTTAGAGATGCAATCTCCTTCTCTGCCTGGCGCTGTGGAGACAAACAGTTGATCTGTCTTTCTTAGCGGTCTTGTCTTGTCTACGCAGTAGAGGACCGTCCTGCTCACATCTAGTGTGTGGAGTTTTACCTCAGCAGAGCTTTTGGGTTCTTGGAAGAAAGCCGGTTGCTCAATAGACTGGTTAACATGGAATTTGGAAATTAACTTAGGTGAGAACCTAGGGTGAGTCTGTAAAACCAGTTTGTCCTTATGTATAGTAAAGAAAGGATCCTGCACAGTTGTTTAAGACTAGACTTGTGCATCGGCTCGAATGGGGACCCATGAGCTTAGCGAGTACCACGTTTAGGTCCCAACCTGACGGTGGGTTCGAGATTGGAGGGTGGAGTCTCTTTACCCCCTCCATGAATGCCTTGATGACAGGTACCTTCCACCATGAGACTTTATTCTGGGAAGTGGAATAGGCTGACAAGGCTGCCAGGTGGACCTTTAGGGAGTTGAACACCAACCCGGTATCTAGAAGGTGGAGCATGTAGGTAAGAATGTCAGATGGAGTACAATCAATGGGATTGATTTGCTTATTCTGGCACCAAATTATGAAACGTTTCCATTTATCATAGTAACAGTGCCTAGTGTTTGGTTTTCTTGATTCTTTCAAGATATCCATGCATCTCTGTGATAGATTGAGATCCCCTAACTCTGACTTCAGGAGCCATGATGCCAAGTTCATAGAGTGTGGTTGTGGGTGCACTGTTAGTCCTCCGTGCTGGGTGAGTAGGTTGTACTGGCACAGGAGTTTGATTGGATCGCACATCGCCAGTCTGCGCCGATGTGGATACAGCGTCATCGGTTCCTTGTGTAACTTGTTCACCACCTTCCTCATGAGGAGTCGGGGGTGAGGGGGGAAGCGTTGGCCAAACTTCCCTGACCAGTTCATCCATAGGGCATTCCCCTTGGAGCCTGGCTGGCGGAACCTGGACACGAAGTCTGGGCATTGAAGATTTTCGCTTGTGGCGAATAGGTCTACAGTTGGGAAACCCCACAGAGAAAAGAGGTTCTACAACCACTTCGTGTAGATGCCACTTGTGTTCCTCTGGCAGGGGATCTCTGCTCAGTGAGTCTGCTACAGCGTTGAATTCCCCTGGAACATGTTGTGATAAGAAACATTTTCCGTCTGAGTGCCCATTTCCAGATTTTCTGTGCAAGTCTAGATAGATTTGGAGAACCCCCTGTTTGTTGATATAAAACATTGCTGTCTGTTAGGATTTGCACCGACAGGCTTGTTAAATGGGGTTTGAAAGCTTGCAGGGCTTTCAATACTGCCAGAAGTTCCAGCACATTGATGTGATTCTGAGCTGCAGATTGAGACCACGGACCCTGAGCTGTGTGTTGAAGGTAGTGAGCCCCCCACCCTGCCAGTGAGGCATCTATTGTGACCACTCCCTGTATCTGTGGATCGTAGAAGGGTTTCCCCTTGGTCAGATTCTCTCTCGTCCACCAGCGAAGATCTTGTACCAGTGTTGGCGAAATGACCACTAGATCGTCCACTGCTGTTCTTTGGAATGGACCTTTTATCGTGGGGGTGGTTTTGGGGCAGTTGGAGGAGCTCTATACACTATCCGCCTGCTACTGTAGACAGCACCCATCTGACTGAGGCAATTCCCCTCCCATGCTTGGGTGAAGCTGGAAATGTGCCCTCCTACAGGAGAGGCATGGGAAGGCACCTGAGTCTAATAGTCACTGTTTTTGTGGAGGGGTACTCACTCGAGAGGAGTTGCCCCTACCACGAGCTCTGGCTCTACGCGGTCCTCTAGGATAGTGCTGGGAAGACTGACCTTGATTATTTCCTCAGGGGGTCCCTTGGCTCCGATTGTAATTGGACCCCCGTTGTGAACCTTGTGCGCAAAAACTGCGAAAATTGCCATTACCCCTCTGGTTGGGTGGCTTGTTGGTGAGCTGACCCAAAAATGTAAGTGCGTCATACTCCTCTTTAGATGTCTTAAGGGCATCCTCAACAGCCTTGCCAAAGAGCACATTGGGTTTGATTGGCTTGCCAATTAAATTGGCCTGCGATTCTAGTCTAAAACCGGATTGCCGCAGCCAAACATGTTGTTTAATAACAGTACCCTGTGCAATAATCCGTCCCGCGTTGTCTGAAGCATCAAGGTTGGTCTTAAGTAAACAGCTTGACACTGCTCTCCCTTCTGTGGCCACCTGTGCTAGCTGGGATTTCAGTGGCTCTGGGGCAAACGACAGCAGGGCCGACACTTCCTCCCATTTGTGGCAGTTGTAACTGGCCAAAAGGGTTGCATTGTTTGCAATTTAGGTCTGGTAAGCCACGGAGGAGGCAACCTTTCTGCCCATCGTATAAAGCTTCTTGCTTTTCTTATCGGGCGGGAATTAGAGGAAGCAAGTGGGGTGCCCGCTCTCTTCCTAGTTGTAGTTACCACTAACGAGTCGGGCTTCAGCTGCCCTCTCAATATACAGAGGGTCTGAAGGTGCGGGTTTAAATATCTTTATACACGGTTTACATCCCGTGTGAGGTTAAGGGGTCTCTAATGACAGCTGTATCTTGCGCTGTATTGATTTGAGTAGGGGAATAAACTGCACCACTGTCTTCTTGTCCCAAAGGATGTGTTCTACAAAATCCTTCTCTTGTACCGCCTGAGTCTCTATTTGGAAGTGTTCTGCCGCCCTGGCTAGCACCTCATTAAGATGGGGTTGCTTGTCAATGGGAGAATCAGTGATAGGGGGCGGGTCTTGATCAATAGGTGAGTCTATAGGATACATATTGGCTTCTGTGTCAGCCTCTTGGTCTTCATCGTCCCCATAATAAGGGTCTGCTGTATCATCCTCGTACTGAGTGTCAGCTGCCTCTACAATTGAGAGGTCTTCGGAGTCCGGGTAATAGAGCTCTAGGACTGTGCTTCACACTGGAATTTCGGTACAAGACCTTTTTGGTAGGGGGTTGTGACCCAGAGGGAGCTGTAGTGGTGGGGTGCAGTGGAAACTCTCGAAGTAGGCAGGGTCCTTTTCGTAGAAATTGGCCATAAAGGACTTCTCCTCATGACCTTGTCTATGTCTTGTGATGACCATTCTGCTGAACTTGGCATGACCAAGGTATGGGAAGGAAGTCCCAAGTCTTAATCTGTGGGAGTAATTACCCCAGAATTTTTAGGCCTAGCCTCTAGAGGTTTATCCTTACGAGAGGTGGGCCTAGATTCTTGAGTCTTTTCCTTATGAGGGGTTTTATCCTTATGAAGGTTTTTATCCCTATGAGGGTTCTTTGGGGACTTTTTGTGCCCCCCCCCCCAGCACCCAGAGCCATGTTTATTCGACTGTTTGGGGACTACTACCTAACCTGACGCAGAGCGTCGACTTTCGGGTGCGGGTAGAGCCGAGGCCTAGTCTGCGGACGATCGGGCCCTCGGATGAAATTTTACGCGCAACACCCGCACTGTCTTGACGGCTGGGCCCTGTCGTGTGGCGATCTCGAGCGAGTGTGCCCAGAGGACAGGGACTCAACAAACCTTTCCCTGGGTGCCGTGCGTGGTCGATTGCTCGACCGGGGGTTGTGTGTTTAGTGGTGGATAGAATTGTTGCGCTTCCGCCGCCGGGTGTAGTCCCCACAACAGGGCTGCCGGCCTGTCCTCCAGGGTCGGGAGCCTGCGCTTGGGTAGGCGAAGCTACCCAGTCACCCTCGCCGTCTAAACAGCGGCGTTGCTGCATTCACTGAAAGCACCTTCTACCTCCACGGCCTCGAGTTGCCTGGCGTCGTGGGCCCATCATTTTGTCGATCGGTCCTTTAAAGTCTTGGGCTTTAAAAGCCTACACGCTCGACAAGAACCTTTGACGTGGTCTCTTGGGAGACAAGTTACAGACTAAATGCTTATCTACCCACGGAAATTTTCTATTGGGGCAGAATTTAAACGGGGTCTTGTCCATAACTACAAACTATGGCAGCTGGGCAAAAGTAGTGTACTAAAAAGGGCATATACATCCTAAAATGACCCCTCCCCCACATCTCTCCCTACTGTCTGGGCTGAGGCCCGGGGCAGCCTTCCAAGGCCAAACGGTCCGTCGCTGTAGTCTTTCGACGGGCAGTTTCTTTGTCTTCACCAGCGTGATATTTCGATGGTCGGTGAAGTAAAGGATAGAAAGAGTGAACTACTGGTAATTGAAATAAGTAAATGGCTTTACACTGAAAGAGGAATTCACTACACGTGTCCGCCTAGAATGGCGGAAAAAAAAAATCCGAGGGACCTCGACGCGTGAGGGATCATGGGTACAGTGGAAGTCACCCTAGGGATAGTATTACTGGCACGCCCTGTCGACATCCCTTTTCGTGTTTCAAAAACAACTGTAATACTCTGCAACTTCCACTCGATGTCGGCCTATGCACAGCATGTGATCTAAGTAGAGACACACACACACACACTAGCAGGTATACCCGTGCTTCACACAATAATTCCTACTTCAGTCCTAGTTTGATATTTATTTAATGAACTGAAGCAATGCTTCTTTGTAGACAATATTGCTAGTCTTTCCTGTAGGAGCTAGTGTGAACACATGGTCTTTGTTTTCAACTCTGGAGCAAGCCAGATAAAGCGGACCATGAGAAAAGCATGAATTCCGTAAATCGGTTTCAGATACTTTGAGTTGAAGCATTGAGTGCGCATTATTGGTGTTCCAATCTACAGCCGAGGCCACAGAAACCTCAACGTAAGTGCTGTACGTGTAGGGCTGAAGCGTACAAGCATGAAACGCTTTGTACTGTTGAGATCGCTTAAATTCATCACCTTCCGTGGGAGAAGAAGTTTCTGTAATTCTCATGAGTGATTTGCCACGATGTGACTGACAACGTCACTGCAGACACTATTGAAGAGACATGCACCGTTTCCTGTCACATGCATCACTAAAAAAGCACTGCATTGTGTCACCCGCATGACTTCAAAAGTGAGTGCTGCTAATGTCAGCTAGACTGCTGATAGTGTGTAAAGTTTAGGAACAATGAGCTGCTTAAGTTTTCATGAACAGCTGAACTTTAGGAACAATAAATGTAGAACTACGGTGCAAAGTGCCATATGGCAGGGGTAAGCATTGCAGACCGCTTGGAAAAAGGAAAGAAAAAACAGAAAAAAGTGTATATTTTACAATTGTTACATTGTCTAAACCATGGAACCTACCCGCATGTGAAATTGCAGGTTTGTAGCATGTTGGGAAGTATGCTGAACATTACTAATATACACATATATATATATATATTCAGTGAAAAAACTTTGTTCAAGGGACGTTATGGTTGAGTTGCGCTACTAAAAACCTATGAAATTCAGTGAAAAAAAACTTTGTTAAAGGAACATTATGGTTTTAAGTGAAACCGAAAAACCCCAGAAATTTGCCAGTTATGTTAAGGTAAGCAACCATAACTCGCGCAATCACCATGCTCTGCTAGGACTAATACCCATGACATCAAAGATGACATCACAAACCACATCATGGAAAAAATAAAATATCACTATCCCACCTGCAGCTGTACCCCTTCTCCATGTCCCAGCCAATCATCTCCAAAAAATCCCCATCACCAAAAACGTTATGGTGAGACTTCAATCCCTTCCTCCCCTACCATCCAACATGTTGAAAAACCTAATTTCCCTGTATTTGTCTCCATTTCTGCTTCCCCCTCTCTTTCATAATTTCTATATTTTTGTACAATAATAAAATATTATGTATGCTGTTACTATATTCCTCTTTTTTTTAAAAAAAGGCCGTTAGGGTGTCCGCGGACAGCGTGTGTGTCTGGGATGTCCGCAATTAACCAAAATGGGCATGTCCGAAGCACACTATTCCTGTCCGCACTCAAAATGGAGGTCTGCATGTCTGCTATTATTCAAAATAAGGTGTCCCAAGAACATCCCCCCTGTTCGCATTGTCCGCAATCAGAGTGAGTATGTCCGTAGACCACATAACCCGTCCGCAAAGTTGTGACGCATATTTAATTAGTTTGGGGACCTGAGCACTGTCCGTATTACACCCACACGCATGCTTACAACCGACCCCGTGCATTTGGTGTCCTACGGACACCCGTCCAATTCGCGAGAGTGTCCGTAACGTCATCATGTGACCGCACACACGCTAAGCGTGGGTCCTTGTTCGCGAACACAGTCTGGGCCCCCAGACACAAAAAAAGGTGCTTTTTTGAGCAACACAAGGTATTTTCATGTGAAACTTCAACCTTGCACATGTCCAACACTTTTTGGTGTTCGAAGTGTTCACGGACAGCGTGGGTGCCCGCGAAGCGCGCACCAGTACCCTTATAAAAAGGCCACACCCCAGAGGTCCTCCTTATTCTGCTTTTGGATTTCCAAGACGGAGCACTGCCTCTTTGGCTTATATTGACATTCGCTGTCATTGCTGTCTATTGGTGCAGGTTCCTGCTGTTCCTGATTCGTGGTTGCCGATTTTCATAATCTTCCTGATGGCATCCCAAGCTGCTCCTGTTATTACTGCCTCAGCACCACCCTCACCCCCTCGACGCCCCACCCCCAGCCCCTCGACACCCCACCACCAACACCACCTTCCCAAGGGCCTGGAGAGGGGAACAGGCGTGAGGATGCATAGTCGGATGAAGAGAATGAGGATGAAGTAGTGGAAGTCCCCACTACTAGCAGCCCTCGTGAATTTTGGGTGTGGAGGTTGCTTGCCACTCTTGAAGGAGTACCCAAGGCTCGTGCAAACAGGGTGTGCTGCACTGAGTGCCAGATGGTGCTCAGTCATGGCAAACCAGGTTTGTTCAGCTATGGTACTACCTCCATGAAGCGACACCCAAGGTCGTTCCACGCTGGCGCTATTCGTAGGGTTGTCCCCTGCGATAAACGTAGTAGGTCGAGTTCCTCTGCAGCATCCTCCGTTTCTGCTCCTGCCACCACAAGAGGCACTCCTGTGGGGCATTGCATCCATTCAGCTGCCTCGCAGGACATACACGACACAGTAGACCCTTAGCTTTCGATGGTCACAGTATTGTGCATGTACCCCGACGCAGTACTCTGGAGGGGCACACCATGCGAAGTGCTTTCGAGGCGACAGTCCGGGAGCATGAGAAGGACTACTCACTACCTGATTAAGGCCCACCCTACATCTTCCTCTCTCCACCTACCCTCTCTTATCCCTGTGGTTGGTGGCCCTCTGTGCATTTTTAGAAGTCCGCAGACATTTAACATTTTTGGGGTGCTGCGCTATCAAAACCATTGCACTCTTCTCCGTGAAGAAATGGTGGCTCTGAAAAGAGCCTTTTTGTGGTGTTTTTTTGTGTTTCAAAAACTTCAAATGGTCAACACCTACTGGAAAAAGGGTTGAAATGCATTTTGTATAAAAATCTGATTGTCAGCATAAATAGTAAGATGTCGTCCATCTCTGTGAAAAATGTGTGTACTACGAAACATAATATTTTCATAGTGGAAAGAGGACATGCCAACATCTTTCAAAAAGGCACAAACAGCCCTGTTGACATTTCGCCTCGCTTTCTCCATTTGTGGACCAAATGAATAACGCAGCCACATTGGTCTCTGCGCAATACGAGAAAAAATTACTCGGGAGTTTGGAAACATGTCCATGACTTTCCCAAGTCCTTCTTTCATTGCAAATTGCAAGGAGATTCCAGAGACATGTCCTAAACTGTTCCCTCCACAATTAATAATAATAATAATGTCTGGATGACGCTGTGTCACTAAAGTAGCACAAAGAGGAACCACATCCAGCCACTTCATTCCACGCACTCTATGCCAGTGCACACCCACATGAGGGAATCCAAGATGTGCAGCCACTCCACAGCGATTTGCACGCACCTCCAACCAATTTATCCAAGAGTCACCCAAAATCCAGACACTCTGCCTTCTGAAAGACACAGCCATAGCTATCTGCTCTCCCATCAGAAGAACAAGTTACTTTCTTACCTGGTAGCGTTCTTTCGATGGGATGGTCCGACGACGTATTCCATATCTATGACAGGTAATCACCACAGCTGTGCTGCTTCGGAAACTTTTTTCGGCGTCTGCGTCCTGCGTCGATGACGTCGATGCGCCGTCGAGGACCTCGTCAGACGTCATCCGTTGTGATAAGTAGGACGCACAACGCCCGTAGCCTCAGTTGTAGTTTTTTCCCCCAGAACGTGCGACAGTCAACTGCCAGTCAGACACAAAGCCTTGCGGAACGTAAGCTGCAATCACAAAAGAAATTCTGCAGCGGGGAAGGCAGGGAGGGAGCGATATGGAATACGTCGTCGGACCATCCCATCGAAAGAACGTTACCAGGTAAGAAAGTAACTTGTTCTTCGAGGGGATTGGGTCCTCCGACGTATTCCATATCTATGACAGACTCCCAAAGCAGTACCAGAGCAAGGAGGAGGGAAAGAATTTAGAATCAAAATTTAGAATTGCCAATCAAATAGCAGAGCAAAGGACCGCCTTGCCAAAGGCCAGATCCTGTCCTTGAATGGAATCGAGGGAATAGCGAAGTACAAATGTATGTACAGAAGCCCAGGTGGCTGCATCACAGATGTTGCGAATAGGAACACCCCTCTGCAGGGCAGTAGATGCAGCCATACCCCTGGTAGAATGGGCCCACAAGCCACCCGGCGAGTCCTTACCCGCCAAGTGGTAACACTCCGAGATGGCCAAAATAATCCAGCGAGACAAAGTCTGTTTGGTCACAGCCTGTCCCAAACGCTTTCCAGCGTAACCAATAAAGAGTTGATCGTCCACTCTGACCCGGGACATGCGTAAAACATAAAAGCTTAAAGCTCTCCTAGGATCAAGCCTATGGAGCCTCTCCTCTTCCTTACCAGGATGTGAAGGAGGATAGAATACCGGAAGAACAACCTTCTGGGCCAAATGAAATTCCGAAACCACCTTCGGAAGAAAAGAAGGACGAACTCGAAGGACAACCCTGTCCTTGTGAAATACAGTGAAGGGTGGCTTAACTGAAAGTGCCTGTAACTCACTCACTCTGCGAGCGGAAGTAACCGCAACCAAAAACACAGTTTTCAGAGTTAACAGCCTCAAAGGACAAGAATGCAAAGGCTCAAACGGAGCACCCATAAGAAACTAAAGAACAAGGTTTAAATCCCAAATGGGCACCAGGAAAGGTGACGGAGGGAACACATCAGTGAATCCTTTCAGAATCTGTGAAATTAAAGTGATTTTAAAGTAGGAACACTCTTTCAGACGAGCGCTTAAAGATGGGCAGCGCCGCCAGGTAACCTTTAATGGTACCCACTTGCAAGACCCTGTGGGCCAAAGAAAGTAAAAAGGTCAGAACCATGGGGATGTCACATGCAAAAGGATCCACATTCTGAACTCTGCACCAGTCGCAGAATTTACGCCAACGGTACAGAGACTTTGTTGCTGGCCGTCGGGCCGAGAGCAACACCTCCATCACGTCTTCAGGGAGGTCCCAATCCTTATACCTCAACCTTTCAGAAGACACTCGTGAAGGTTGAGGGATCTGACCTCTGGATGGAGGACCTGACCCCCCTCCCGTGAGAGCAGATCGTCTCGGTAGGGAAGACGACGTGGAGGGCAGATGGACAAGTCGAGAAGGTCCGGGTACCACGTCCTCCGAGCCCACGCCGGAGCAATGAGGATCATCCGGGAATCGAACTTCCGTAACCTCCGCAGCACTTGCGGGATCACAGGGACTGGAGGAAACGCGTACAGCAGCGGGAATGACCACTCCACCACGAACGCGTCTCCTAAGGCTCCTTTTGGAGGAAATTCCCGCAAGCAGAACCTCTCGCACTTCCGGTTGACACCGGAGGCGAAGAGATCCACTTGAGGGGTCCCCCAAAGGGCGAAGATCTCCAGGAGAATCTCCTGAGCCAACTCCCACTCGTGAGAGATCGTGCTCTGCCTGCTCAGAGCGTCCGCCGTCACGTTTTCGTCTCCGGCCAGATGAACTGCCGAGATCGAAACTTCCTGCTGGATGGCCCAGAACTCGAGCTGCATCGCCTCCCTGCACAGAGGAAGTGACCCTGCCCCCCCTTTTTGTTGAGGTAGTGCATGGCCACTGTGTTGTCCGTCAGGATCAGGACATTCTTTCCTCGCACAGTCGGCAGAAAAGCCTTCAGGGCTAGCCTGACGGCCCTCAGCTCCAACAGATTGATATGGAGTCTGAGTCCGACGGAGACCAACGACCGCCGACTGTCAGCTCGTTGGCATGAGCTCCCCATCCCGTGAGGGATGCATCCGTCAAGATCGCCACCTCCGGCCAGGGAAGCCAAAATGGAGCCCCCTTCATCATGTTGCCTTCGACGGCCCACCACAGAAGGTCCCGGGCGACCGAGGGCGGCACCTGAACAGGGTCCGACATCCTGCCGGAGAACTGCAACCATTGCATCTTGAGTGCCCACTGCAAAGATCTCATCCGCAGGTGAGCCTCTGGCACCAAAGAATGCAGGATGCCATGAGGCCGAGCAACCTCAAGAACTCGAACGCTGGGAGCGTCTGGGCATGCTGAAACTTGTGCACCATCTGCTGAATGTGAAGAGCCCTCACCTGGGGAGGAAACCACTGCCCGAGGGAAGTGTCGAGCACTGCTCCGATGTACTGGAGCCGCTGTGTTGGTGTCAAATGGGACTTCTTTAAATTGAGGGAGAAGCCCAGCCTGTGAAGGCAGTGGCAGGTGACGGACAGATGATCCAGGACTTGCTCGGGAGAGCTCCCCCTGATCAACTAATCGTCCAGGTAGGGGTAGACATGAATCCCCCCTTGCCTGAGATGCGCTGCCACCACCACCATGAGCTTGGTGAAAACCCTCGGGGCGGAGGTCAATCCGAACGGCAGGACCCGAAACTGAAAGTGCGAGTCGCCAATCGCGAACCGCAGGTACTTCTTGTGCTTGGGATGGATCGGCACATGGAAGTAAGCATCCTTGAGGTCGACAGACACCAACCATTCCTGAAGCTGAAGGGCCTGGAGGACTTGAGAGAGAGTAACCATTTTGAACTTGTCCTTCCTGAGGAGTTTGTTCAAACCGCGCAAGTCCATGATGGGTCTCAATCCCCAGTCTTTCTTCGAAATCAAAAAATAAGGGGAATACCATCCCTTGTTCCTCTCTGCTACAGGCACCAGTTCTATGGCGCCTTTCTCCAGCAGGGCTTGAATTTCCTGCGCAAGGGGCGGATTCGGACTCTGCAAAGAGAGGTTCCCCGGTGGATTGTCGTGAGGCCTCTGCTGAAAGGGAAGACAGTAGCCGTGGGTTATGATCTCCAGAACCCACCCATCTGAAGTAATGGCACGCCACTCTACAAGATGCTGCGCCAGCCTTCCCCCAACCGGCGAACCATGGGACATGGCCTCATGACTGAAAGGTAGCGGCTGCGGCTTTACCTGAGGGCAAAGAGGCAACTGCCTGAGCGGCCTTGGCACCACAGGTACCCTGTCGTCCACCTCTGGTACCCCTGCGTTGGCCTCTTTGACTGCCAGCTCCTCTCGCTTTACTGAAGGACGAGTAATAGCGAAAGGAACCACCCCTCCATTGCTGTCCCCTAGGACGAAAAGGCGGAGGTTGGCGGACTGCAGCGCCCAACGACTTTGCTGCAGCTTTGGAGGTCTGCAACCTCTCAAGGCTCTCATCAGCCTTGCTGCCAAAAAGGTGTTCACCGTCAAAGGGCATGTTGAGGAGCCGGGACTGCACATCAGGAGCAAACCCCGACTTCCGCAACCACGCAAACCTGCGTATCACGGTGCTCGCCGCCATGGAGCTGCTGACGCATTCAGCCATGTCCAAACCCGACTGAACGGACTCACACATGGCATCCTTACCATCCTGGACCATAGCAAGGAAACCATCCCGTTCGTCCCCTTTGGGAATATGTTCAGCCACTAACACAACACAGTTCCACACAGTGTGTGTGAAACGAGACAAGGCACAAATGGAGTTGGCCGCCTGACGCGCCATACCACCAAAAGAAAACACTTTCTTCGCCCAGCCATCAAAACGTTTGTCGTCCCTATCAGGAGGGATGGTAGGGTACGATGCCTGCTTTGCCGGGGCCGTGGCCGCCTGCACCACCAAACTCTCCGGAGTGGGGTGCCTGGTCAAGTAGCAGGGGTCGCTACTGGCTGGACTGTATTTTCGCGACCAGGACCTGCCCACCGCCGTGAGACTCTCCGGAGCAGTCCAAGCCGGTGCCACCCTTCTTTGTAGAGCCATATGAAAAGGCAGTACCGGGTCAGTTGTGGGACCAACATCAAGGATGTCCGTGAGATCATCCTGCACAAACTCCCCTGGGGGAGCAGACCATCCCAAGTACTCTGAAACCCTAGTCATAAGGCGCCGGTACGAGGAATCGGCATGAGAGCCAGGCTCAGGCCTACAAAACTCCACCTCCGGAGAGGTGTCCAGTCCACTGGCATCATGCAGTGACTGCCTCAAATCGTCAAACTGACTATGGCCCGAGACCATTTCATCTGGAACCTGACTAGGAACCAGGCCATCAGAATCCTCATCCACCTCCGAAATATATTCCAGGTGGCGAAAAGAAGGCACCCGAGAGTGCTTGCTCTTAACCAGAGCCTTCCTAGGGGGTTCCCCCGTTCCAACGGGCACCTCCGACACCCCGGCCTCGAAAGGCGTTGAGGGCGTCGAGTGAATCGGCGCCGGCGCCGAGAGAACAGGCATCGGCGCCGAGAGAACAGGCATCGGCGTCGACGTCAGATGCAGCATCGACGGCGTCGACACAGTCCTCGAAGCCGGAGCTCCGAGCGTGTCCTTCGACGACCTGAGCGTCGACAACTTCCTCGGAGCCGAAGCCTCGAGAAAGCCTGTCGACGCCCTCGACGCCTCAGACGTCGATGTCTTCCCCTAAGACATCGCAGGTGCACACGGTCTCGAACGCGTCGAGGACCGGGACCTGGAACGGGTACGTCGAGAACGAGTCCCCTTGTCCAAACGGGACCTCTCCCGTGACTCGTGCCGAACACTCTTGCCAGCGGTGTCTCTCGACCTTTCACGGCCGACCCCACTCAGGGGCGCGGACGGCTTAGTACCCTGCGACTCGAGAATCGCCAGCATTTTCTTCCCGAAGGAAGCCCATTCCTCCGGCGTTGCACGGCTGGTGGGGTAAGCGACGTGCCGGGCAGAGACCTCAGAAGAGGACCTGGAAGACGACCGCTGTCGGCGCTTCCGAGAATGCCTCGAAGAGGCCGAGGAGTGCCAAGACCGACTCCTAGAAGGAGACCCACGAGACTTCCGACGATGACGGGAGAGTCACCTCTCGAATCATCCGTCGAAAGCCCCGCAGACTTCGACTTCCGGGGCTTGGACACCCGACCTACTGACAACTTCTTCTTACGTTCACGTAAGGCTTTGGACGTGAGCGACTGGCAGTCGATACAGTCATCCGTGTCGTGGGCCTCCCTGAGGCACCAGAGGCAGGCGTCGTGCGAGTCCGTCACCGACATCTTGGACCCACACTCCCCACACTTCTTGAAGCCCGGACGCGGGGTCGAAGACGAAGTAGAAGACATCTTCACACAAAGGATTTTCTCACAAAAACGAACAGGTTCGAAGAACCGAGAAGAACAGAACTCCAAAGAGTCGAGGCGTTAACCGAGATTCACGAAGCAAAACGTTCGCGGAAAAAACAGAACTGAGGCTACGGGCGTCGTGCGTCCTACTTATCACATCGGATGACGTCGGACGAGGTCCTCGACGACGGCGCATCGACGCAGGACACAGACGCCGAAAAAAGTTTCCGAAGCAGCACAGCTGTGGTGATTACCTGTCATAGATATGGAATACGTCGGGAGGACCCAATCCCCTCAAAACAGACTTTCTGCCAAGGTCTCTCCTTACACATCACACCCAGTAAACCTTATTGACCAATCCCTTGACCTGCACAGTCTCATTTGCATGCCTCTCAGCCTCAGAATCCCGTGTATTGAACACGTGTTGTCCGTGGACAAACCGCAAAATCTGACAGTGGGGAATGAAAATGTAAATAGTGTGCCCCACTTCCCCTTTGAGGTTGGCTCTGAAAACAGCCTTTTTTTTATAATAAAGTGCTTATAAAAAAAAGCTTTAATTTTGTTATTTTTTTCCACTTATTTTCTTCCTGATGTCTTGACATTATCCTCTGTAAAGCACTCCTAATATTTTGAAATAACATAGCATTTCCCGATATGGATAAAGGAATGCCATTTGCTTTAAAATAGTCCCCATTAACAAAATCAATATTGTCATTGTTACATGACAACATTCCACTTCTCAACAAGAAAGCAGACATCCCTCTATTCACCAGACATCCCTCTATTCACCAAACATCTTGCACCATTTTGCTGGGGAAAAGAAAACATTAGAAATGTCCCATAGTTCCCTAGGCAATATTACAGAAACAAAATCACCTTTCCATTTGGCTCAACCTCCATCACTGCCTGAACCAAGTTTTCAAGGGTACTCAAACTAGGAGCACTACTGTATCCCAAATGGACACCACCCCCAATGCAGTACCACTACATCTGGACTCTTCCATATGCAGAAAGTTTTACAAGCTCCAACCACTGCCTGCATATTGCAACCAGGCACAGTGGACCAGAAAACCTCCACTCCTTCAAAAAACAAAACTGGCAGCCTTATGTTTAAACATAGCATACCTCTCCAAACCATCTACAAATAAATCTCCAACAACCAACACCCTCACTTTCTTCACCTCTGCCATCTTCACTACACACACCCTCTCTTCCTGCAAAGAACAACTTCTACACCTGATTGGATAATGCCTACAGTCCCCTTTCCATGCTGGATTTGCTGAGAAACCCAGATGTGACACGCCTTGTCCGTGGACAGCCGCGGTGTCTGTGGAGCACGTACCACTGGGGCAGCCCTTCTACCCTTTCCACTTCACTCGCTGCACCATTCCCTCATTGGCTACTGTTAAGCAGTCACACAACCATCCACCAATCACATCCAATAACTATATCGCAACTATCATCACAGTTCAGCACTTTAGATGTACTGTTCATCACTCGGAGTACACGTCTCCTGTCATTGGCAAGCACCTACTGCAAAAACTACTGTAAAACTCTCCAAAATGTCTGCTTACAGATTCATGCGCATCCACATGCTTCAACACAAACTACAGGTATGAATATTTTGTACACCATACATGTACAGCTCTTGTATGAATACATATGAACAGGATAACTGACACTTACCCTGTATAACCTGCAAAAAAAGAAGATTTGTCATTTCTCCATTCTGCGATGATCAAGTGTCACATGCAAAGCTATGTGCTATCCAAATTTTCATTTACCCATGTTACTAATTGTAATGTGCAAACTGTTATTCTCTTAATTCAGTCATTTGTGTAACCACTGCCACCTATTTATCCACATTTCAAGCATAATAGCTTTTCATGCATTATAGTGCATAGGATGTACATACAATTTCCTTTCTGTACATTCTGGGCATTTTACATAGAATCTATCATTTGAACTTGCTTTAGAAATAACAGCACACAGAGCTTTCTATCAAAGTGTCATTTCATGTCAAAAGATGGGAGAAATAACAGTATGATTGTAAATGGCAAGAATCATACACAAATGCAAACAATGTACAGTTTCATGTTCTGTGTTGTGATATGGGTTAATGAAAACTTGGAAAACACACAACACTTGATCATAGCAGATGAGAACTAACATGACATTTTTATTACTTATTCAGGGTAAGTAGCAGGTACCCTGCATTGTAAATACATACATTGCATGCTTTTCACCAGAGTTCCTGCCATTTCTTTGAATAAGTAGCAACAAAAACATACTGTTATTTCTCCTCTCTCCTAACATCAAATAACACTGCCTTAAAAAGCCAAGTGTGCTCTGTGTGCTTACTATTGTAATAACTTCTAAGGCAAGTTCAAATGACAGATTCCAATTAAAATATCCTGAATACACAAAGGAAACAGCATGTACATGCTATGGACAATTAAAAGAAAGCACTATTACTGCAAAAAAAAAAAAAAAGAAATACCGGTCTACATTAACAGTACTATTAACACACATTTACTAAATTCTTTCTTTCACAATTGCAGTGAAGACTACTCTCCTGAAAACCAGCAGCGTCTGAAGTACAAAACAGAACTCAGAAGAAACATACTACTCTTTGCATCCAAAAAAGTACAATACTGCCATATTGTTCTAACTGTTACTCAAACACTTTAGAATTCTAGTATTGTAAAACAATTGTGGTAACCCTGCAGCATTAGATTCAGTATTACTGATTGCACCTCAGCAGGTCCACACTTTGTATTGTCATCTGACCAGTATAGAAACACACAACTACGAGAATAGTCTTCCCAACCTGAAGTAACAGCCCATTCCACAATCACACACCTCTACATACATGCCTACCATCATACTCGGACACTCATCCAGAATGCACACATACATTGTACAACGTCCCAACCCACACTCTTTTTTTCCATGACAGACCCCAAAGAATGCCTACCAAAAAGCAACTCCGTAGAAAACAACGCAACAGTACAGCAATTCAAATTGAAAGTGTACAAAATAAGCATGCACCTCTAGCAGATTTTATACAAAACAGCTAATACAGTCACTAAGCGAAACAAAAGCAGCTTACAGTAAAGACACTTTGCCTCCTCTTCCAAAATGTAAAACTACATGGAAAGCTATTAGAAAGACTACAGCTACCACTAGTGCTAACTGTTGTGAAGTACTTGCTTGTGAATGAGAGACCCTGTGATGTCATGTGGAATGTTGATGTGTGAATGCTGTATGAGTGTTCTATCTGAGGTCAGTTAAGCCTGGGTGATGGGACCCAGTGGTTATCCTTACATGTAGCTTAATGTAACTATGTAATAAAGTATATGTAAGAAGCCCAAGAAAACCCCTGAAATTACATTACTGCACTGGCGATGAGGATCACTGAAACAAAGAACCTGCACAAACAAGAAGACTGCTGAGGGGGGAGCCGCAGAGGAAGGCAAGGAACCACTCCCCCACAAAGATAAGTAGTAAGTCCCATCACCCAGGGATGCAGAGCATAAGGTGCATAGAAGTAAAAGCACCAACGCAGGCCCAGGGCTCAAAGAAGGGGCAGCCCAGCGCAGAAGCAGAGCGGTTGAGAAGTAAAGAAAACCCAGCGCAGGCCCAGGGCACAAGTAAAGAGGAATGGGCAGCCCAGCGCAGAAGCAGAGGGGTTAAGTCTTGAAGTGAAGCCCCAAATAGTAAAGCAGGCCCCAAGGAGAAGTGTTAAAGCTTGAAGTAGAAGCTGCAGCAAAGTGACTGGGGGAGTTGAAGCCCCAATAGCGAAGCAGACCCCAAATGTGTGAAGTGTGAAGCAGAGTGCAGTGTTATGAAGATAAGCACCTTGGCTGTGATATTTTGAAGCAGAAGCAGGCTTCAAAGGACAGAAGTAGAAGCAAAGCGAAGGGAGAACTAAGGTGAGGAAGAAGGTCCCCAAAATTGAAATTCAAAATGTCCTATTTTAGAAGAGGGTCGCCATTGTTGAAGGTTGGTATTAAGTGCAAATATACCAGAAGTGTGATAGTTGAAGTAAAGTGTAGGGATACCGTTCCCAATAGAGGATGGTAGCGCCTTCCCTTTTTAGTGAAGTGAAGAGTAGGGATAGCGTCCCCAATGGAGGAGGGTAGTGCCTCCAATCAGCAGTAAAGTATAGGGATAGCGTTCCCAATATAGGGGTAGCGCCCTGGACCGGTATTGGGATAGCGTCTCTGAGTAGAGTGGGGATAGCGTCCCTCATCAGAGTAGGGGTAGCGCTCCGCACAAGTATAGGGATAGCGTCCCACATCAGAGTAGGGAAAGTGTCCCTGAGCAGAGCAGGGATAGTGTCCCGCAGCAATATGGGGATAGCGTCCGAGATATTTTCTTTAGAGCTGCATCTCTCTATAAAATGATGCATGGTGTGGATGTCCTGTGTGAGTGCCCTGTATTGTGTTGTGTTTCCCAGGCCAGTGGTGGTTGTAAAAAGGAAAGGGATGTGCTGTGATGTGTTGATTGGTGTGGTGGGGGAAAGGAAGGAGGTGTGTTGTGAAGTGCTTGTTGGTAAATTGTGTGTTGTGCATCATTGGAAAGTAAGGAGATGTGTTGTGAAGTACTTGCTTGTGAATGAGAGACCCTGTGATGTCATGTGGAATGTTGATGTGTGAATGCTGTATGAGTGTTCTATCTGAGGTCAGTTAAGCCTGGGTGATGGGACCCAGTGGTTATCCTTACATGTAGCTTAATGTAACTATGTAATAAAGTATATGTAAGAAGCCCAAGAAGACCCCTGAAGTTACATTATTGCACTAACACTGCACCTATAAATCTTGATGTAGCCACAAGTAAACCTACCAAAGCCACAGAGTTCTTCAGAACCTTATATAAACAAGAGAGAAATCATGTTCAACACTTAAAACCTACTGCAGAAAACTAATCCTGGAAGCTCTCAGACAGTGCAATCCTTCTCAAAAGGCAATTATTTATATTAGTTTTAAACAGAATAAAACCACTAAGAACTAAACTACAACACGGACTTCTCAACAAACGGAATATCAACAACGATAGCTTCGCATACATCTGTGGAGGTGAGTGGAGTCACACCACCAGCACAGAACCATATTTAATTGAAGAAGCATACAAACAAAACCAAACAAACCCAATTGCCATACACAGCAGTGGACAAGGTGATGAAAAAGTTAATACCATCATGGAACAAGAAACACTGCTCGCAAAAATATCCTCAGCAAACTTCGAATCAACTCTCCATTCCAGTGAAGCAATGCGTGCAGTGTACAAATTGGCCATGCACATCAATGTGTAACATAGGCTTACAATCTTTCACATCTTTACGGCACTTCCATAATCAGTATGTGAAAGTAAAAGACAAATTGAAAATAAAACTATTACAAACTATGGACTCCTGTCCAGTGCGAAAATACACAGGACTACAAGGACATTAATTAGCCTGCATTTCTGGACCCATTTGCAAAAGCACCTTCCACCATATCAAAATAATAGCAACACACTATCCAATTGTAAGAAATCTTGTTCATAAACTGTACTATGAGAAAAGTCCTGCTTTAGCACTGGCAAATTTAAATAGCAATCTTCTACATGGTACAGCCAAAGAACGACCATTGAGCACATCCAGAGAAAATATTTCGATAGTGAAAGCCACTTACAAAATCCAATAGCTTTAGAACAGACCAGCAACAACTTTACAGATGGCAACCTTTTACTACACACCTACAAAAAAGAAATACTAAAGTTTAAAAGTACATCTGCAGAAGTACCAAACTGTGTGTGTGTGTGCGTGTTTTTTTTTTGCAGGACTTTTTTTTATAAGAATAGCACAAAAACTATAGACATAATAAGTGAATCTAAGCAGATACAAGCACCATAAAATAGAAGACGATGAAGATTCCAAGTGGTTCCAATTAGCTCTCTACCTTATAGCAGAAAACAAAAATACGAAATGACTAACCACTTAATACTTTGCAGTTACTGCACTGCAAAACTTAACAACCAAATACCTTCAGGTGCTATCGCAAATAACTTGGAATTGTTCCCACTACCAAAACCACTGCAACAACTTAACTTGTATGAGAGCATCATAATTCAAACAGTGCACCCATTTCAAGCAATAATACGCATTCAACCAAAAACAGCAAAACTACCTCCCTCTGAATTACTGAAAGGCATTTGTGGCAAAGTAGTTTATTTGTCGTTAGATCTCAAAGAAAATGTACACACTCTGGGAGTGCAACGTCCAATAGATCAATCTTTGATTATGGCATACCTACAAAAGACAAACATTTGGCAATAACTCGTGGACTTACATAAAGTTAGAGAAGTCCTGCAATATCTAAAAGACAACAATGACTACAAAGAAATAAATATTGAAGAAAACCTAAGGGAAAGCACCAAAATAATTCAAGACTCGTCAGGACCTGGCCAATTTCAACTTCTAGATCCTACTACAAAATCCAATATTTTAGACCATTATACTGTTCACCCATTAAACTCTAAAGACACCATAGATGATGCACTGGAAACTTACCAAATGCAACAAGACAAAGGATCTCCAATCAGCATATGGAAGAAAAGTATAGCAGCACAAGCCTTTCCTCTACTCTTTCCTACTGGAAAAGGAGGAAGGTACGATGAAAGACCCACACAAATAACAGCATCAGAATACAGCTCTTTACAAATGTATTCTGAAGACCCCAGATTCAGACAAAACGTGGAATACATATTCCACCTTCTCTTTGAAAGTGAACTAGCAACTCTATGCTACGGAGTTGCACATACATTCAAATCAGGTACCAATTTTCAAAGTATGCCGGCTACGCAATTACTACAAAAAGTGCAAGAAAAAGATGAAGTTTTACAGTAAAGCATTACAAATCTTTTAGCAAACATACGTGTTACAAAAGAATACTGGTTCCAACGTCATGCAGATGTATGCTGTATGATAAGAAACCTTGGCCCACCCACTTGGTTTGTAACATTAAGTTGTGCAGAATATGCATGGGAAGATTTACACGATTTCCTACGCATAGCAAACAAAAATAAAACAAATAGATATAAAAACACAAAGAGAACTCTGCTCTCTAGATCCTGTAAATGTATCAAGATATTTCCATCATCACTTCATTGCTATGCTACACTTAATTTGTAATAAAACATTGCCTCCCCTCGGAGAAGTGCAGCACTTCTTTTAGAGAAAAGAATACCAAGCCAGAGGGAAACGACACATCCACATGCTTTTGTGGATTAAAGATGCTCCTAAATTTGGTCAGGACAGTGATGCCCCTATTTTGCAGTTCATACGAAAATATGTCACTTGTGAAATCCCAATTTCAAAAACACAAAATGTGGGAAGTATTGTCGTCACAAATATAAAAACAAAGGGAAATACTACATCAAATGCCGCTTTGGTTTCCCTAGATCAGTTTCAACAACAGGTCAAGTAAACCACTACATGTCTTCAGTTAGACAGTGTCAACGGTAAATCACCCAAGAACACATTACATAAAAAGAACAGAAGGATTAAAATACATCAATGATTATAATGCAATCAATGCCCTCCTATGGAATGCAAATATAGATGTGCATTACATTGCAGACAATTCCACTGCAGTTGCACGATATGTCACAGCCTACTTAACCAAAGTAGAAAAAGCAGAGCTCAAAGACCTCTGTAATGACATCTTCTGACAAAACACTATCACAGAAATTGTACAGATTAGGCATAAAAATGCTCTCCCATAGAGAATGTGGCTGCTATGAAGCCGCAAACTGTTTAATCGGTACTGCCTTGTATGGAAAATCTGAAAATATAGTATGGCTAAGCCTTGGTCCTGCTAAATGTAGAAAAAGAGTTCTCAAATTATATGAAGAGACAGAAACAATAGCCAAAAATGATACCAACAGCCAAGACATTTTAAAAAACAACTTGTGTCTTTGCCACATAGCCCAAAACTTCACGTACAAAAATAATATTAAACCAGATGAGAAGGGTAGATAGAGTGGATAATTGTGCAGGCATCCTAGTGAAACTTACCAAACAAAGCATAATCATATGAAATTGTCATTAAAAACTCCTCAACATAAAGAACAGCAAGTTACTCTTACCTGGTAACGTTCTTTCGATGGGATGGTCCGACAATGTATTCTATATCTTTGATATCTATGACATGTAATCACTACAGCTGTGCTGCTTTGAGAAATCTTCGGCGTCTGCTTCCTGTGTCGATGACTTCGATACGCCGCTCTCGAGGACCTCCTTCGATGTCACTGGATGTTATAAGTAGGATGCACGACGCCCGTAGCCTCAGTTGTAGATTTTCCCAGAACGTGTGGCACCAGTCTTCTGCCAGTCTGACACAAAGCCTTGCGGAAACGTAAGCTGCAATCGCATAAGAAATTCTGTAGCGCGGAAGGCAGGGAGGGAGGGAGCAATATGGAATAGGTCGTCGGACCATCCCATCAAAAGAACGTTACCAGGTAAGAGTAACTTGTTCTTCGAGGGGATTGGGACCTCCGACGTATTCCATATCTATGACAGACTCCCAAAGCAGTACCAATGCAAGGAGTTGGGAAAAGAATTTAGAAAACAGAAATTTAGAATGCCCAATCAAATTGCGGAGTAAAGGACCGCCTTGCCAAAGGCCAGATCCTGCCCACGGATGGAATCGAGCAGGTAGTGACGTACAAAAGTATGTACCGAAGCCCAGGTGGCTGCATTACAGACGTTACAAATAGGAACAACCCCTGTAGGGCAGTAGAGGCAGCCATACCCCTGGTAGAATGGGCCTGCAAGCCGACCGGTGGGTCCTTACCCGCCAAGCGGTAACACTCAGATAGCCAAAATAATCCAGCCAGACAAAGTGTTTCATCACAGCTTGTCCCAAACGCTTTCCAGCGTAACAAATGAAGAGTTGAACGTCCACTCTGACCCGGGACATGCGTGAAATATAAAAGCTTAACGCTCTCCTAGGATCAAGCCTATGGAGCCTCTCCTCTTCCTTACCAGGATGTAGAGGAGGATAAAACGCCGGAAGAACAACCTTCTGGCCTAAATGAAATTCTGACACCACCTTCGGAAGAAAGGAAGGACAAACTCTAAGGACAACCCTGTCCTTATGATACACAGAGAAGGGTGGCTTAACTGAAAGTGCCTGTAACTCACTCACTCTGCGAGCGGAAGTGACCGCAACCAAAAATACAGTTTTAAGACTTAACAGTCTCAAAGGGCATGAATGCACAGGCTCAAACGGAGCACCCATCTGAAACTTGAGAACAAGGTTCAAATCCCAAACGGGCACCTGGAAAGGTGACGGAGGGAACACATTAGTGCGCCCTTTCAGAAACTGAGAAATTAAAGGAATTTTAGAATAGGAACACTCTTCAGACGAGCGCTTAAATATGGACAGCGCTGCCAGGTAACCTTTAACGGTACCCACTTGCAACCCACTGTGGGCCAAAGAAAGCAAAAAAGACAACCATGGGAATGTCACATGCAAAGGATCCACATTCTTAACCCTGCACCAGTCGCAGGACTTACGGCAACGGTACAGGGACTTTGTTGCTGGCCGTCTGGCCGAGAGCAACACCTCCATCACGTCTTCACGGAGGTCCCAATCCTTACAACTCAACCTTTCAGAAACCAAGCATGAAGGTTGAGGGATCTGACCTCTGGATGGAGAACCTGACCCCCCTCCCGTGAGAGCAGATCGTCTCGGTAGGGAAGACAACGTGGAGGGCAGATGGACAAGTCGAGAAGGTCCGGGTACCACGTCCTCCGGGCCCATGCCGGAGCAATGAGGATCATCCGGGAACCGAACCTCCGTAACCTCTGCAGTACTTGCGGGATGACGGGGACTGGAGGAAACGCATACAGTAGTGGGAATGACCACTCCACCACGAACGAGTCCAAGGCTCCTTTTGGAGGAAATTCACGTGAGCAGAACCTCTCGCACTTCCGGTTGACACCAGAGGCGAAGAGATCCACTTGAGGGGTCCCCCAAATGGCAAAGATCTCCAGGAGAATCTCCTGAGCCAACTCCCACTCGTGAGAGATCGCGCTCTGCCTACTCAGTACGTCCGCCGTCTCGTTTTAGTCTCCGGCCAGATGAACTGCCGAGATCGAAACTTCCTGCTGGATTGCCCAGAACCAGAGCTGCATCTCCTCCCTGCACAGAGGAAGTGACGCTGCTCCCCCCCCCTTTTTGTTGAGGTAGTGCATGGCCACCATGTTGTTCGTCAGGATCAGGATATTCTTCCCTCGCACAGTCGGCAGAAAAGCCTTCAGGGCTAGCCTGACGGCCCTCAATCAACAGATTGATATGGAGTCTGGACTCCGACGGAGACCAACGACCACTGACTGTCAACTCATTGGCATGAGCCCCCCATCCCGTGAGGGATGCGTCCGTCACGATCGTCACCTCCGGCCAGGGTAGCCAAAATGGAGCCCCCTTCATCAGATTGCCTTCGACGGCCCACCACAGAAGGTCCTGGGCAACGGAGGACGGCACCTGAAGAGGGTCAGACATCCTGCCAGCGGACTGAGACCACTGTAGCTTGAGTGCCCATTGCAAAGATCTCATCCACAACCTGGCCTCTGGCACCAGAAGAATGTAGGATGCCATGAGGCCGAGCAATCTCAAGAACTCTAACGCTGGGAGACTCTGGGCAAGCTGAAACTTGTGCACCATCTGCTGAATGTGATGAGCCCTCACCTGGGGAGGAAAACACTGCCCCAGGGACGTGTCGAGCACTGCTCCGATGTACTGGAGCCTCTGAGTTGGTGTCAAATGGGACTTCTTTAAGTTGAGGGAGAAGCCCAGCTTGTGGAGGGAGTGGCAGGTGACTGACGGATGATCCAGGACTTGCTCGGGAGAGCGCACCCTGATCAACCAATCGTCCAGGTATGGGGTAGACGTGAATCCTCCCTTTCCTGAGGTGCGCTGCCACCACTACCATGAGCTTGATGAAGACCCTCGGGCGGAGTAACCGAATAGCAGGACCTGAAACTGAAAGTGCGAGTCGCCAAACGCGAACCTCAAGTACTTCTTGTGCTTTGGGTGTATCGGCACATGAAAATAAGCGTCCTTGAGGTCGAGAGACACCAACCAGCCCTGAAGTTGAAGGGCCTGGAGGACTTGAGAGAGAATAACCATCTTGAACTTGTCCTTCCTGAGGAGTTTGTTCAAACCGCGCAAGTCCATGATGGGTCTCAATCCCTGTCTTTCTTGGAAATCAAAAAATAAGGGGAATACCATCCCTTGTTCCTCTCTGCTACAGGCACCAGTTATATGGCGCCTTTCTCCAGCAGGGATTGAATTTCCTGTGCAAGGAGCGGATCCGGACTCTTCAAAGAGATTCCTCGGTGGATTGTCTTGAGGCCTCTGCCGGAAAGGAAGACAGTAGCCGTGGGTTATGATCTCCAGAACCCACACATCTGAAGTAATGGCGCACCACTCTACAAGATGCTGCGCCAGCCTTCCCCCAACCAGCGAACCATGGGACATGGCCTCATGACCGAGCTGAAGCGGCATTGCCTGAGGGCAAAAAGGCAACAGCCCGAGCAGCCTTGGCACCTCGAGTACCTTGTTTTCCACCTCTGGCACTCCTACGGTGGCCCCTTTGACTGGCAGCTCCTCTCGCGTTACCAAAGGATGAGTAATAACGAAAGGAAGCTCCCCTGCATTGCTGTCCCCTAGGACGAAAAGGCAGAGGTTGGCGAACTGCAGCCCCCAATGACTTCGCTGCAGCTTTTGAGGTCTGCAACCTCTCAAGGCTCTCGTCAGCCTTGCTGCCAAAAAGATGTTGCCCGTCAAAGGGCATGTTGAGGAGCCGGGCCTGCACATCAGGAGCAAATCCCGAATTCCGCAACCACGCAAACCTGCGTATTACGGTACTCGCCGCCATGGACCGGCTGACGCAATCTGCCATGTCCAACCCCGACTGAACGGCCTCACACATGGCATCCTTGCCATCCTGAACCATGGCAACGAAACCATCCCGTTCGTCCCCTTCGGGAATATGTTCAGCCGCCAAGGAAAGACAGTTCCATAGATTGCGTGAAACACGACAAGGCACATACAGAGTTGGCCGCCTGAAGCGCCATAACCCCTGAAGAAAATACTTTCTTCGCCCAGCCATCAAAACGCTTGTCGTCCCCATCAGGAGGAATGGTAGGATACGACGCCTGCTTTGCAGGGGCCGTAGCCGCCTGCACCACCAAACTCTCCGGAGTGGGGTGCTTGGTCAAGTAGCAGGGGACACTACTGGCTGGGCCGTATTTTCGCGGCAAAGACTTGCCCACTGCCGGGAGACTCTCTGGAGCAGTCCAAGCTGCTGCCACTCTCCTCTGTAGAGCCATATGGAATGGTAGTACCGTGTCAGTTGGTGGACCTTGGTCGAGGATATCCGTAAGGTCATCCTGAAGAAAATCCCCTGGGGGAGCAGACCACCCCAAGTACTCTGTGACCCTGGACATAAGGCGCTGGTACGAGGAGTCGCCATGAGTGCCAGGCTCAGGGCTAAAAAACTCCACCTCCGGAGAGGTGTCCAGCCCACTGGCATTGTGCAGGGACTGCCGCAGGTCCTCAATTCGGCTATGGCCCGAGCAAATCTCGTCAGGCACCGTATCAGGAACCATGCCATCATCACAGCCCTCATCCACCTCTGAAATAAACTCAAGATGGCGGTAAGAAGGCACAGAATGTGGAACAAAGCCATGCTTGACCTTGGCCAGAACCTTTCTAGGGGGTTCCACCGATCCCCGGGGTACCCCTGTCGAAACAGCCTCGAAAGGCGTCGAGTGAATCGGCGTCGACGGCAAACACGGCACCGACAGCATCGATGGCATGGACACAAGCCTCGAGGCCGGAGCCCCGAGCGTGTCCCCCGACAGCCTGGGCGCCGATGGCGTTGATGACTTCTTCGGAGGCGGGGCCTTGAAAGAGTTAGTCGACGACCTTGGCGTCGACGTCTTCTTCAAAGACACCACAGGTGCACACGGTCTCGAGCACGTCGAGAACCGGTACCTGGACTGGGCATGACGAAAACGACTACCCTTGTCCGAGTGGGACCTCTACCGCGAATCGTGCCGAACACCCAAGCCTGAAGGCGTGCGAGTAGTGTCTCTCGACCGATCACGACCGACCCCACTCGGAGGCGCGGACAGACCAGTTCCCTGCGATTCGAGAATCGCTAACATTTTCTTCCCGAAGGAAGCCCATTCCTCCGGCATCGCATGCTTGGTGGGATAAGCGACCCGCCGACAGGCCGAGTCCTCGGATGAAGACGGGGAAGGTGACCGATGACTGTGCTTCCAGGAGTGCCTAGAAGAGGCAGAGGAGTGGCGGGACCGACTCCGGGACCGAGACCCACTGGACTTCCGACGACGATGCGGAGAGTCGCCCCTCGAATTGTCCGTCGAAAGCCCCGCAGACCTCGACTTCCGTGGCTTGACACCTTACCTACCGACAACAACTTCTTGTGCTCCTGCAAGGCTTTGGACGTGAGCGACTGGCAGTCGACACAGTCATCCGTGTCATGGGCCTCCCCGAGGCACCAGAGGCAGGTGTTGTTGCAGTCTGTCACCGACATCTTGGACCCACAGTCCCCGCACTTCTTAAAGCCCGGACGCGGGGTGGAAGACGAGGTAGACAGCTTCACGAAGAAATTCTTCACAATACAAACAGGTTCGAAGAACCGAGAAAGAACAGAAACTCCAAAGAGTCGAGGCGTGCCGAGATCTCCGAAGCCAACACGTTCACGGAAAAAACGCCACTGAGACTACGGGCGTTGTGCGCCCTACTTATAACATCCAGTGACGTCGGCCGTCGGAGGAGGTACTCGCGGGCGGCATATCGACGAAGGACGCAGACGCCGAAGATTTTCCAAAGCAGCACAGCTGTGGTGATTACATGTCAGATATCAGATATGGAATACGTCGGAGGACCCAATCCCCTCGAACTGTATTACACGTCCCTACTACAACTTTTTAAACCATGGAGAAAAAGAAGATTAACTAGATACCTATGACTCCTATGAAGATGCTTTCAAAGCAAATGAAAGCACTATAACAGACAAACTTTACGTAGTACAAAACAATGTTGCACAATGAACAGCAACAAGAAGAACTCCAGGCGCAACTAGCTGTGGACACTCCTGACTGCAATCAACCTTCTGTAAAAGGAAGCCACTGAACCTCTTGGACAGTCACATAGCAAATGAGGCAGAATTAGCCATGACTGAACTATAAAACACCATGTGTCACTATGAGCATCCTACAGAAGACTTTGCTCTACTGAAATCACAACTATAAAATGAGCAGCGTAGCCTTTTCCTAGAAATAAAACAAATTGAACATGGTGTGCAGCATGAAACTAAAAATTGTACCTGTCAAGACTACAAACCTATACTGCTATAAGTGAGTGGTCCAGCTGGTTCAGGCAAAACTTTCTTAATCCAAATCATCACCAAGTTCATCCAACAATTGACAAAACAACAAACTGTCAGCTGTTGTAACTGCCCCCACAGGTTTAGCTGCCTACAACATAGGCGGTGTCACTTTACACCGATTACTTCTCCTTCCAGTAGAACACCAAAACAAATTAGACTATTACAAACTTTCTACAGAAGCTGCAATGGAACTACGCAGAGTTTTCAAACAAATGAAAATGCTGCTAACAGATGAGGTAAGCATGCTTTACGATCTAATGTTAGCCTTGATTCACCTCACATTACAAGGGGTCCTGAAAACGGACTATGAAGAACTCTTTGGAGGAAAACACAGTTTTCTGAGATCTTCAATTACCACCAGTTAAAGGTGAACCTATTTTTAAAACCTTAGGGCAAACTATGCGGTAAAACTCTCGGCAGCATAGGAAATGTCAACCTTTGGCAACATTTCCAATGCAAAGAATTAACTGAAAACATGCGTCAGTCTGCAGACCTCACATACACCAACATTTTAAAAAAGTCTTCGAGTTGGTGTACTATCTCAAGAAGCACAATCTATATTAAAAACCAGGCACATTCATGCACTCTATGGCCATAATTCATGTGCTACTGAGGTCATGGAAACATTTGCACACAAAAATGCAAAACTATGTCCTTCATGCCAACTCTTGCAAGCTGTGCACAATTCAATCAAACAATGTTGAAAAAAAGGAATGCAACCAATAGTTCAAATTTGCTCCACAGACAAACTGGACGTGCATGGTATGACACTGCCCATGTGTGAAGAAGCCACAAAAAAGGCTAAATACCTTAGAAAACTATCTCTAACAGCTGGTTTGGAGAAAATATTAAAATTATCTTTAAACTGTAAAGTAATGCTTAAATGTAACCTTGACGTGGACCAAGGACTAGTTATTGGAGAACTTGGTACAGTTGCTGGCTTTCAAACCTATTGACATGACAACATTCAGTTTGGCAATTTTCTCTTTGACAAACTATCAGAAGTTAAAAGGATAGGATGCTCAACAGCCCACTTCCTCCTTTTCAAAGACATGTATGTACGCAGAGAACAATTTTCCCCAACTCTAGCATTCACGGTCACCACTTACAAATCACAAGGTCTTACCCTAGATAAAGCATTGATAGATAGTGGTAGCACAGTGTTTAAAGAAGGCATGAGCTATGTAGCACTGTCACGCTTATGAACACTTGGACTATTTCTAATCAACTTTGATGCAAATAAAGTAAACTCTGATATTCCTTGCATTCATTCTAGAATACAATGGACTTTGTTCACTCTACACCCCCATCTGAAATCCTATCCTGTTCCTCAGAAAGCAAAAGTGTTAAAAAGAAAACAACGTCAGACTCAAATTATGCAGGATCTCAGTAATTCCTCCAAAGAAATTAAAAGAAGCTAATACTTCATCAATGACCACAACCAAAGAAGGATCTAGTGAACAATCAAAATCAACCACCTCTTCAAAAAAACAATGCACACTCCAAACATATGACTTGGACACAGAACTGTCTGGTCCATTCAAATCTTCAAATACAACTGGTGTAAATTGCTATGCAATCAATATTCTATTCCAATTGCCACCAGTTGTTGAAAACAAAACATTTACTTAAAAGTGACAGACCAATTGTGTTTGCAAATGTTAGTCCTTCACAGAAATGCAACCAACAATCCTGACAACACACAGTGTTTCTGGAATAAGGCAGGAAATGGACTACTGTGCTGGAATGGTCAAATTCACTATAAACACACGAGAAGTCTCCACAAGAATGTTTAATGTACTTACTACAAGTACTGGAAAACAAAAACATACCCATTAATGAAATCTTCCAGATTTCATACAGGTGGGAACATACATGCACTCTCTGCAGCCATGTGGCACAAGGACAAGTCCCTAATGAACTCTTTGTGTATGTATCCATACCAAACTGTGAATCCATTCCATTTCAGCAATTTGTACAAAATGCAAACCATGGCAGATTATGTACTACCTGCCATTCAGATAATCGCACTACCTTACAAATACAGTCACATAGTAAATACGTAATAGTAATACTTTTACGTTACAATGCAGATGGTACCATAAACAACTGCAAGCTGACTGGATTCACACATGGACAAGTATCACTTGGTAAGAAAACCTTCACAACGGTAGGTATAATCTACCATGCAGGAGCCACAACCAATGCAGGTCACTACACTGCACATATAACAAAGAATTGTGGATGGTTCGAATGTAATGATACTGCCATTTCTCTAAAACAGATTACCAGCATATCTTGCAAACGCTTACTTAATATTCTAAAAAACAAAATTTAATAACTAATACGAGTATGAACATCAACAAAATCTCCTCAATAACCTTTAGATCTATAAACTAATAAAATAAGACAAGTATCCAACAGTCAAATTAAAAAAGTTACAATATGCCAACTAGGATCCAAGTACAACTAAAAAACGTCAATATAGATTTTTCGAAGGAAACCCTGCAGCACTTATTACGTATAAAAATACCCTCAATTTCAAAACTATCAACAGTTAGAATACGCCAACAGGTATCCAACTGCCCAAAAATTCTGCAACAACCAAAAGATAAATGAATACCACTAAAATGGAAAGAATAAACAATTAGAATACACCAACTGGTATCTAATTGCAACAATACGACTATCACTTCCAAACCAACCACCATACACCTATTCAATTCCTCCTATTAAAATCAACCAAAGAAATATATTGTACCATAACGTAGAAAGGTTTTTTTTTTTTATCCGGCATGAATTTCTTTCCCCACAAACCAATTGATTTAATGAACAAACACAGTAACTGAGCAAATTGCACAGTACACTGGTTTGAACTTTAGTACTTCTAAAGTATTAACTATGAGGGTCGACAAAATACAGAAATACCTACTATGCAACGCAATAACTCATTACAAACTACCTACACAGACATGTGTTATTTTCTTTTTTCACAGAGATTGAAAAATAATGTCTGCTCCAATTACCCATGTCATGAAAAAACTGCATACAACAAGTCAAACAGTAAGTATATAATGATTGGACTCACAAACACGACAGCATAACACACGTATTCAAACAAGCACCTGACCATAGACCACAATCCAAAATGTTTCCTTCCATGGGTATCTTATGCTACAGTAGTTGTGGCCAAAACCTACAGTCTTGACTGCATGGCCTGGCCAAAACTCGACATACAGCCTCAACAAAGGAAACAGAATTATATAATAATTGGACAAAGACTGCAACATAACATACCCATGCAAACGAAAACCTGAGCAATAAATACAAACCAAAATGCCTAGAGTCTTCAATGCCAACATTCTGAACACAACCCAACAAACCAACAACCACACATCTCACCATCATATAAACACTATTACAATACTGCAAATCAGTACACAAACTTTTGAAAACATATCCGCTAAGCAAGCAACTTACCCCAGTCAAAATGTTTGCTAGCATAGGTGTGTTATGCTGCAGTGGTTGTGGCCAGGGCCTAGAGTCTCGGCCATGCACCCAAGACTCTAAGCCCTGCCCACAGACACCGCAGCATAACACACCCATGGAAGGAAACACCTGCCAAATGACCACAACCCAAAAACATAACACAACCACCTCAAAACCAATGCACAAACTACTCAATAGATACCATCTTCAACCAATTCTCTGCTAACTACCCAAAACCAATATCAGAGTATAGTAAAATAGCCAGTAGTGCGCCCAGTGTTTAGTATGTCCGTGAACAACCGCGGTGACCACGGACACCGCAATTACATCACAGCCTTCTCCCACCTAAACAAATACAGCATTTAACCCATCCCTCACTCCACCACCCTCTCCAGCCACTCCTACACACCAACACACTCCCCAAAAATGGATTTATGCTCAGTTCCACACCACGCTGTCTGCGGATCCAACATGGCGGGAGCATCGACAAGATGAAACGCACCTCACGCTTCACTCCAACCAATCAGCACGCACGTCACATGTCCGCGGACAACTCAGGGCCATTAACCAACCGGTGTCCGGTCTGCTGAGCGAACAAGTTAATGAGTCAATGGAGAGGACGTGGATATCACACATTTTTTTGGACCTATTTTTTGGTAGTTTTAACTATTGGACAGATTTCCACCAAATTTACTAAAGCACACCTTCAGGATCCAGCCGCCGCTCCTGCCACAAATTTGGTGAAAATCCATCCAGCGGTTTCGGCTGTAGTTGTGAGCAAATTTTACGCCATTCAGTCTATGGGGAAAAAAAGAAATTTTGGCAACCCCCTATAACGTTGCCCTCCCCCCAAGACCAAACTTCACCCAACTTTGCCATTTTTCAAATTCAGAGTGGGTCATATACTTTTTTTTGCAAAGTTTGGTGAGGATTCGTCCAGGGGGAGCGAAGCTATAAGCAGCCCAAAAAGCGCTCTTGCTATGGATTTAGCAACTTAACCATAACTACACATATGGTATACATTACTCACCGTAATCATATTTCTGGTGCTTGTATCTGCTTAGATTCACATGCTATGCATAGGCCAACATCTAGTGGAAGCTGCGGAGTATTACAGTTGTTTTTGAAAATTCGAAAAAGGGACATCGACAGGGCGTGCCAGTAATACTATCCCTAGTGTGACGTCCGCTGTATGCATGATCCCTCACGTGTGGAGGTCCCTCAGATTGTTTTTCTTCTGACATGAGGTGTCATGCGAGTACAGTAATATCCAAGCAGATATATGTAGAAGCTCATATAACATCTATGCACCTTCTCTCAGGGGAGGAAGGGTGGGCGCATGTGAATCTAAGCAGATACAAGCACCAGAAATACGATTACCATGAGTAATGTATACCTTCTGATGCTTGTGTAATCTGCTTAGATCACATGCTATGCATAGATTAGCAAGCAGTGTTATGAGAAGGTGGTGGATTGTGAGAAGGATTAGCGGCAAATAGATGTTTTAGAACCGCTTGTCCCACCTGTGATCTGTCTTGGAATGTGTGTCAATGCAGTAGTGCTGAGTGAAGGTGTGAACTGAGCTCCATGTATCTGCTTTGCAAATGCTGTCTAAGGGGACGTTTGCAATAAAAGCTAAAGTAGCCCCAGTGCCCCGTGTGGAGTAGGCTGTGGGAATAGAAGGCAGTGTCTTGTTTGATAATGAATAGCATAATTATATACATTTGACTATCCATTTGGAGATGGCTCTCTTGGAAACGCGCTCTCCTTGTCTGCCTGTAGCCATGGAGACGAACAGTTGATCAGTCTTCCTAAGCGGTTTGGTTTTATCTACGTAGAGAATCACCCTCCTCACATCTAGCGTGTGGAGTTTGACCTCAGCTGAGCTAGTTGGCTTCTGAAAGAAGGCCCGAAGCTCCGAAGCTCGATTGATTGGTTTACGTGGAACTTGGACATTTATTTAGGGGAGAACCGAGGGTGAGTCCGTAAAAGCAATTTATCTTTATGGATGCACTGCACTGACAAGGCTTTGAGTTCGCGGTTTCTTTTTATGGAAGTAATAGCCACTAAGAAGGCATTTTTATAGGTAATGTGTTTAAAAGTAGCTTGATGCAAAGGCTCGAAGGGAGGTCCCATGAATTTTGCTAGCACTACATTGAGATCCCAGCCTGGCGGGGGATTAGAGATTGAAGGGTGTAGTCTTTTCACTCCCTCCATGAATACTTTAATGACTGGCACTTTCCACCATGAAACTTTACCTTGAGAGGTGGTGTAGGCTGATAAAGCTGCTAGGTGGACTCTTAAAGACGTAAAGACCAACTCTGAATCCAACAAGTGGAGCATGTATGTTAGAATGTGTGATGGAGTAGATTCTATTGGGTTGATCGGTTTAGATTGGCACCAAATGGCGAATCTCTTCCACTTGAGGGACTAACAGTGTCTGGTGTTTGGTTTCCGTTCTTCCTTTAGGATATCCATACACCGCTGTGGAAGATTGAGGTGTCCGAACTCTATGACTTCAGAAACCATGCTGCCAAGTTCAAAGAGTGAGGTTGTGGGTGAATCGTTGTCCCCCCCGTCTTGAGTCAACAGGTTGAACAGGTACAGGAGCTTGATGGCATCGCACATCGCTAGCTTGGGCAGATGTGGATACCACGGTTGTCTTGCCCACATAGGAGCAACTAGGAGGGGAGTCATCTGATCCCTGTGCAACTTGTTCACTATTCTGCTGATTAATGGAGTTGGGGGAAAAGCGTAAGCACGTTTCCCTGACCAGCTCATCCATAGGGCGTTCCCCTTGGAGTCTGGTTGGGGGAACCGGGACGCGAAGTCTGGGCATTGCTTATTTTATTTTGTTGCGAAGAAGTCTAGAGAGGGGTAGCCCCATAGAGAGAAGACGTGGTCTACCACGTCTAAGTGAAGTCTCCACTTGTGTTCTTCTGGCAGAGGATCTCTGCTGAGAGAGTCCGCTAGAGTGTTGAGTACTCCTGGAACATGTTGAGAGGACAGGGACATCCCTCGTTTGAGTGCCCACCTCCATATTCTCTGAGCCAATTTGGACAGATTTGGAGTGTGTGTACCTCCCTGTTTGTTGACATAGAACATTGTAGTGGAGTGGTCTGTCAGGACTTGTACCGACCGGTTTGTTAAGCGGGTCTCAAAAGCTTGCAGTGCTTTGAAGATTGCCAATAGCTCTAGTAGGTTGATGTGGTTCTGTGCATTAACTCATGACCACAGGCCGTGTGCTGTGTGGTGAAGGTAGTGGGACCCCCCCATCCAGGAAGTGACGCGTTTGTTGTGACGACCGCTAGCGCTTCCGGTTCGTGGAAGGGTTTCCCCTTGAGCAGATTTTCCCTTGACCACCAGCATAGGTTTTGAATTAGTGTAGACGAAACAACCACTAGATCGTCCCACTGACCACTTGCCTGAGACCATTGTTTCGCCAACCATTCCTGCATTGGTCGCATGCGCAGGCACGCGTGGGGGACCAGGTAAATGCACAATGCCATCATGCCTAGCAGACACAGTTTTGCATACGCTTATCTAGAGACCAGCTTGATACTGGGGTATTTGCCGAAGCATGTTTTGTACTCTTTCCATGGATGGGAAGGCTAAGCCTTTCTTTGTATTCAAAACAGCTCCTAGGAACTGTTTTGATGTGTTTGGTACCAGACTTGACTTTCTAGTTTGAGCAGCCCAATTGGAAAAAGTGGTCTATGGTTCTTTGCGTATTTATTTTGCAAAGATGGTAGGATTCTCCCGTGATCAGCCAGTTGTCCAGGTAGGGGTACACTGGGATTGCTTCCCTGCGAAGGTGCGCCGCCACCACTGCCAGTACCTTGGTGAATACCCTTGGAGCCAAGGCTAGCCCGAAGGGCAGCACTTTGAACTGGTAGTGCTGGTCTGCTAATTTGAAGCGCAAGAATCTTCTGTGCGTTGGGAATATTGAAATATGAAAATAAGCATCTTTCATTTCCAATGTGGTCATGTAATTCCCCCCATTTTAGCAGATGATTACTTCTTGTAGGGTTGTCATGCAGAATTTTTGAGGTTTGACAAAATTGTTTGCAGGGTGCAGGTCTAATACCGGGCACATGGTTAGATCTTTCTTTGGAACAAGGAAGTATGTTTTGAATAAATACCCTTGTTTATCTGGTTGTATGGCACGATTTTGATGGCGTCCTTGAGGAGCAGAGCTTCGACTACCTCCACCAAGATGAGTTCCTCTTGTGACTTTTCTTCTGTCGTTGGGGGGGGGGTTTGATGGGATTCCCTGAAGTTCTATGCAGTAACCTCCTGCTACCGTAGATAACACCCACTTGTCTGATGTTATCCCCTCCTATGCGTGGGTTAAGTGAGAGATTCGGCCCCTGATTGGGGATGCATGGGAGGGGACTAGTAGCGGAGCGTCATTGCTTGGAGGATGTTCCTCCACCTCTGGTGGGGGAACCTCTCCCTTTTCGGCGGCCTCAGCGCTGGCCTCTGTAATAACACTGGGAGGCCTGTTGGCTGTTATATGAGGAACCCTGGCTTTGACTAGAGCCGGTGCCTCTTTGTGCGTTTTGTCCACAAAAACGCCAAAAACGATTGCCTCCTCTTTGGTTTGTTTGTTGGTTAGTTGGCCAAGGAACTTGAGTGTTTCATATTCGTCCTTGTCGGACTTCAGCACGTCCTCAACTGCCTTTCCTAACAAAACATCAGGCATGTTGAGCAGGGTAGCCTGTGTTTCTAACTTGAATCCAGACTGCCTAAAGCCAGGCATGTCGTTCAAGGATGGTGGCCTCAGCAATAATGCGTCCAGCGTGGTCTGCTGCGTCGAAATTGTTTTTGAGTAGGAGGCTTGCCGTTGCTCTACCTTCAGCAGCCAGCAGGGAGAGCTTAGCTTTGAGTGGTTCCGGTGCTGATTCTGCAAGGGCCGTAACTTTACCCCGCTTAGTACAGTCATAACTTGCTAGTAAGGAGGAGTTATTAGCAATTCGTGCTTGGTAAGCACGATCAATCACAAACACCAGGGAGACGATAACAAGGAGGCTATTTCCAACCACCCCCCCCA
Organism: Ambystoma mexicanum; assembly: GCF_040938575.1. NCBI lineage: Eukaryota > Metazoa > Chordata > Amphibia > Caudata > Ambystomatidae > Ambystoma > Ambystoma mexicanum. Next base: position 74,278,130 of record NC_090933.1, read on the forward strand.
GGTTCCTTTTTTAGGGAGGGGGGGCCCCATAGGCCGATACTGGGGCCCTCCGCCTCCAATGCCCATGCCTTACTACCCCTTCAACTAACAATAGAGCCAACCACCCAGAGGGCGGGGCAACCAACAGAGACACTAGAAGATATACCTATCTTCAATTTATCGGGGATTGTACTATCCCAAACTGAAATACAGGTCTTAACCAAGGGTCTCTCGTTTGTCTCGTCTACCAGAACCAACTGGTTCCAACTGGATCAGGAAGTTTCAACCTTTTTCAGAACTATTAGACGCAAAGCATTCTTTCAAGACAAAGAACCCATGGAACAAGATGAAGATTCGGGTCTGGGAGTTCCCTCCAACTTTAATCTGAGAGAAAATGAGATTGCGCCCCACATTATAACCTTTGAAAAATGTGTCAGAAAAGAGATCTCCAAACTACAGGATATAACAACAAAAGCAAGACCAAATTTATCCAAAGATGAACATAAAGCCCTCAAGCACCTTTCCTCCAACAACCAAATAGTCATCAAAATGGCTGATAAAGGCGGGGCATAGTAGTACAAAGTCTCACCCAATACAAGGGCATGGTCAAAAACCTTCTAGATCTCACTACTAACTACAAAAGACTCGAGAAGGATCCGACCAAGGAAATTAAGATCAAAATACAGTCAGCAACAAAATTAGCTTTCGAGCGAGGGTGGATATCAGAAAAGGAAGACATTTTCCTCAACACCTCGGAGGGTAGAACCCCGACATTCTATGCCCTACCAAAAATGCATAAAAACCAACAAGACCCCCCAGGCAGACCCATAGTCTCGGGCTGTGGGTCCATTCTCGAGCCAGTATGCAAGTTTGTGGATCATTTTCTTAAACCTTGAGCCAGGAAACCCCTACCTATCTAAGGGACACTATGGCTACAATTGCCATCTTTGAGGATCTGACCTTCCACCCAACAAGGGAACTTTTGGTGTCCATGGATATTGCTAGCCTTTACACTAGCATCCCACAAGATGCAGGCTTGGAATGCATCAGCCATCACCTCACACAACATATGACACAAAGGCGGGTCCCAGTTAACTTTATTGTGGAACTGTTGGAACTGGCCCTGACAAATAACTTTTTTTCATTTGATGAGAATTACTATCTGCAGGTCAGCGGGACCGCAATGGGAGCGGCTTTTGCCCCCAGCCTGGCCGTGATCTTTATGTCAGAATATGAACAACAACATATACTTAGCCTACATAACCCATTCATAGACAAGATCTCGCATTGGTACCGCTTCATCGACATCTTTATATGGCAGGACATTGACACCCCAGTAGAGAACTTTCTACACGGGGCGAATGAACAAACTGAAGAAATCCAACTCTGCAAAAGCAACCAGATGATAAATTTTCTGGATTTGGAAATGAGTGCCAAAGAAGAAAAACGGATTTGCTCCCTATATAGGAAAGAAACCGATAGAAACACTCTCTTGCAATATAGGAGCAACCACCCCAGGAACCTTAGAAATAATCTACCATTTGGCCAATTTCTACAGCTCAGACGCAATTGCACGGAACTGGAACAATATAAAGAACACGCCAGCATTTTGAAAAACAAACTTCTCAGCAGAGGATACCCCAAAAAATTAATTCACAATACCACTAACCGAGCACAATCCACTCGACGTGAGACTCTACTCACCCCCAAAATACGCAATATGGAGAGCCAACAACTGATGACATGTGTAACCACTTTTGGCCCCAATACAACTAAACTCAAGGCCATCATCAAGAAATTTTGGCCTTTGGTGCAATTGAGCCTCCCGAATGAGCCAACCCCGAGAATGGCACTCAAGCAAGGCAAGAATCTTAAAGACATGTTGACCCATGCCAGGCTCAATAAAAAGTCCCAAAGGACCAGACTTTGGAATATGCGAGAGATAGTGGGCCACCACCCATGTGGGACATGCAATGTGTGCAGGTTCACCAGAAAAACAATCATTTGAAATTGAAGGAAAGGAGTGGAAAATCATACATTTCTCAAATTGTAAAACCACAAATGTGATATACATTATTGAATGCCCTTACGGGCTCAGATATGTTGGCCAGACCCAGAGGCAAGTCAACAAAAGAATTGGCGAACATCGCTCCAGGATTCGATGCCGAGTTCACTCGGCACCATTAGTCTTGCACTATATGGAATACCAACATAGTGCAGACGACATACACTGGTGGATTGCAGATACAGTAGTTAATACCACCAACAAATCCAATGCACTGAGTTATAAAGAATCAGGTGGATTTTCAAACTTAAAGCCACAACAAAGGGCCTAAACGAGGCCATGCCAACCACCCACAGATGAGCAGACAACCCCTACCCTTACAACCTGGCACCTGCGCAACCCACTACACCTTTGTCCCCATACTAACAGGAGAGCCTACTGTGCCACTGTATTTAAGCAATTAGCCAAGCGTGCCCACTACACTTGCCAGTAACCCAAGCTGTAGCACAATACAAATACATAACATAACCACCTGCTTGTTGCTTTACATCTTCACGCACAGCAGAGTACCACGTAAGCATGTCTCCGTATGTATAATTTGAGAAAATGCACATGAGATGTTTCAATGCAAACTAACTTATGTTGTGCAAAAAAGTGTGAATTTACAATGTTTTACCCCCATTGCCAACTTTGTTCTCTCTAGATGTGCCATTGTTCAACTTTATTTGCGAATTTGCATATACACCCCCAACTACGAGATTCAAACTAATTTAGGCCATGCATAACACTTGCGAGGAGCACTAAGTTTGAGTAATTGTGTGTTAGTTTGTTACAATACGAGGCACAGAGTTAGTATGACTATACACTGCCATACCATTCGCCCCTCTCGAATCTATGAGCAGAGAGAGCACTTTATATCTTTGCATCTCCACTTACATGCTCCCCTCCTCTCTCAGCCCCGTTCGCAGCCAATCCGATTCGACTTCGGCTCCCCTCCTTCCTTCCCCCCACGGACACTCACGCAACAAACAGAACGGTTGCTATGTCAACCCCCGGGCATTAATTAAGTGCGCATGCGCAGGGGCACAGACACTCGATACCCGCGCCTGCGCTGTGCGCATTTCAGACACAGCTCTGTTTTCTCACTGCAGCTATGCCGGCTTCAGGAGTCGGGACTCACAGCCGAAGAAAACGATCCACTCGTTCAGGGACCCGCAGGTAAGAGCACCCTGCTGGGCAAGTCACGTGGTGGCTGGGAACGGATTGCCCCCGCCTTGGAGACATTCCGCGTTCCCAGTCCCACGTTCCCACTTCCAGACCAGATTTATACAGCACGGGCTGGCGCGCTATTGCACACCATGCTCTGTGTCAATTTTAGCACAACATGAGTAATATTTTTTAACTCTACCCCGGTTTGCTTAATCCAGGGTCCCACAGCCACATCAAGGGACGGCCACAGGCAGAACCCAGCAAACTGAGACCTCGATTAATACGCGAGACTCCGCCTGCACGCCACCTACAAGTCACTTCTCAAAGGGATTTCTCCCAACTGCACACAGCCAAGTACCTTCATACGGTTGCAAGACCTCGTTAATCAGGTATGGTGCTGTCCTTTTGTCCAGTCCAGAACAGCACTATACTCAAGTGACTTCCAATTTTTGGTCTATATACTCTGCTTATACATATCCATGTGTTTTTATTTTCGCCCCACAATCCAGTACACCCAGTACATCTGCCATCCACCTGCAGCAATCTCCTTGAATAGGTCCGCCACACATCACTCCCAATTCCCTGTCAACGACTGGAAGTAAATACGAATCCCGGACTATCGTCCAGGTCAGTAACCAAGTGCCAGCAAGCTTATGGACAACGCCACCGTTGCACCCATATATGGTCCCAATTAGATTTTAATGCATGCCAGTATCACTAGCACTAGATCTATTCCCTTTTTAGATGAGCTCTACAAAAATTTGAGCCCCACTTTCTTTTCCTTTATTTCTTACACAGGGGAGACCAAGTCGAGGCCCATGAAGAAGGCTTCCCGCCGAAACGTCACGGGACCACATTATTTTGAGGGCTCCATTCCCACAATCCCATTCCATAACTCGATCTGTTTCTTGACGTTTTTGTTAACTTTTGCTAAACAAGGATTGTTACTCTTTCTTCAATGCATTTGTGGAATAAGATGAATGTGTTTAGATCCAAATGTACACTAGAAAACAAAAAAGTTTCTCGTCAAACCTAAATGCATAAAATTTAATTTGCACTTATTAACACTGGCCAAATAAAAAAGCTACAGTGCACTCTTGAAGGGCTCTACTGCTCGTCTTTTAGAACACGTATGACAGTTAGCTTAATGAAATAGATACTGCCATATTTAGCATGTTGAATAATTTAGCCTTTACCAAAATATATAGGTAAAGAGACTTAAAGGCAGTGGCAGGACGCCATCCCCCTTGTTCCAAATGGTAAATTGCCGAAGACGCAATTTTTCTCCCCATTGTATATAGTTTCTTACTCTCCTTGTCCGGAGGAGGCTAAGGGGGGGAGGGGGTACCCAATCTCTTCCGGGTAGTGGTAAGCACTAAAGATTCTGGTCTAAGTTGGCCCCTTATATACAAAGGGTCTGAATGTGCTGGGCGGAAAAGCTTTTTCGATTCTAGGGTTTACCGCCCTAGTTTGTTTAGGCATTACTAGAGAAGGTTGAATCCTTCTTTGTAAGGACTGGAGTAAGGGAAAAAACTGAGTTGCCTTTTTTTTGTCCCCCAATTATGTTTTCTGCTAAATCTTTATTTTGCTGGATTTCCTGCATCTCGATACCAAAATGCTCAGCAGTCATGAGACGTATGTCATTAAACGGGCTGGTTGTCCACCAGGGAATCGGGTAAGGGCGGGGTTGCGGGACTGGAGAGTCCATGGCAAAGACTACTGACTCTGTGTCACTCTGGTCGTCCCATTCACTGACGTCGTTAACCTCAACGTCTTCATCATAATAGGCTTCTGGGTACTCGTCTCCTACGTCTAGGTCGCAAAGTCCAGTGGAGAGGCGTGATACCTTGTGGACTGGTTCGTCATACAGTTCCACTGAGGGTTGAGATCTCTTTCCTGACTGGTGTGTACCCAAACGGGACTGAGAGGCCACAGGTGTAGCCATAGAGCTTGACCCCTGGGCAGTGGGAGTCGTGTTTATTAGGCTTTCTAGATCCTGGGAATGTTCATCGAAAAAATGTGCAAAAAAGGGCATACGCCCCATAACCCTATCTATATCCTGGGAAGACCAGGTTGCTGAACTGGGAATCATCCCTGTGTAAGTAGAGGCAGGGGTAGAGGTAGGTAGGCTACTGTTTAACTACTCCTCCCCCTCTATGGTAGGATCAGGCTGATGTGGGATGTCCTGCGTAGGAATACCATCAGCTTCCTGCAGGGTGGCTTTGGCAGGGGTAGGGTCCTCCCTAGTTTTGTCCCTTTTATCCTGTCTGTCCGTGTTCCTGTCATTATGAGAGGAATCCCTGGGTTTATGTTTTTCCCTATGGTCTGAGCTCCACAGGACGGGACTTCCTGACTCCCTGGGTGTGGGTCGAGTTTCGACTACAATGGTATGTGCAGCGTCCTTTGACGTCGTGAGGCCGGTAGATGGAGTTTTATGTCCGGCGTCTTTTGTCTCGGGCTTGCCATGAGGAAGCCGCTCAGTGTGCCCAGAGGACTGTGAATCCGAAGATCTGCTATTCGACGTCGGTTCTCGGCGTGTGACATTCCCATCACCGCGGGGTATGTGCTTGGTGTGGGGGAGTGTGGTGCCTTTGCCGCCCAGTGTCATCCCCATAACAGGACCACCGGCCTGTCTACTAGGGTCGGGGTCTAGCAATGGGGAACGCAGAGGTTCCCCGTCACACTCGTCGCCCGAGAGGATGACGTCTCTGCCATCGCTGGATGCTCCTTCGACGTCTATTGTGGCCTCGGTCTGCATGGCGTGATGACGTTTCGTCCTTCTATCCTTGAGGGTTTTGGGTCGGAGCAGTTTACAGGCCCGACAATGAGTCTAGTCATGGTCCAGATTCAAGCAAAGGTTACACACCCTGTGCATGTTGACCCACGTGTATTTTTTTATTGCAGGACAGGCAAAATTTAAATGGCGTAGGTTCCATATTGGGGGTAGGCAGGAGGGCGACCCAGAGAAGGGGTGGGAAAATACATGTTATGACCACCTCCCCACTCCCCCTACTGTGAGGCCTAGGTCCGGTGGGCCTTCTGAGGCCCGATGGTTCGATCGAGATCTCTGTTCGACGGTCAGTTCTGTCCTTTCTTGAAGTCTTTGTCACGTCGAGGCACAGCGTCGATAAAGGACAGAAAGATGAACTAATAGTAAACTTTTTCGAAGTCAATGGCGTAAGCTGAAAATAATAAAGTTGCTCACTGTAGCGACTACCTTACTCCTAGTCCATAGTTCCCTTTCCTCCATACTTATGGGACATTCCTCCGTCCTGTGGGACGGGACCAGAGCACTTTGAAAAAGCATCAAATTTTTTCCAAAAATGTCCTTCCTCTCTTTTTACGTGGGGTACCGCACGCGGCCGTAACCCCGCCCTGCTTAGCTCCGCCCTGCGCATCGCCCATCAGTCCTTTTCTATCGCCTTTAAGCAATAACAGAGGAACCTTATTAGAGGGGACGGTGGGCGGATGGGAGTATGGAGGAAAGGGGACTATGGACTAGGAGTAAAGGTAGTCACTATGGTGAGTAACTTTATTATACTCCTACGTCCCATCCCCTTTCCTCCATACTTATGGGAGATTCCCAAGCACTCCTCACAGGAATTAAGGGTGGATGGAAAACTCCTTACTGAATGTTTTTGAGCACAGCCTGGCCAAACTGAGCATCAGCTCTGGAGTTCAGATCCAAACAGTAGTGTTTACAAAAAGCCGATGGAGAGGCTCAGGTAGCCGCTTTCACGATGGTCACCCAGGGGACGTACTTTTGAAAAACAACCACAGCTGCTTTGCCCCGTACCAGGTGTACGTGAACCCCTTCAGGAGGTTGGAGGTCCTGAACAGTATAAGACTCCATAATACAGGCAGCAACCCATCTGGAGATAGTTGCTTTGGAGGCCGGTTTACCCTGCGGATTACCAAAGGTCACCAGTAGTTCAGAAGAACTCCTAAATTCAGATGTTCTGTCCAGATATAACTTAAGAGCTCTTCTAACATCCAGGCAATGCAAAACCCTTTCGGCTTCCGAAGCCGGGTTTGGAAAGAAGACGGGCAAGGGGATTGACTGATTTAGATGGAAATCAGAGACCACTTTCGGTAGGAAAGAAGGATTCGTCCTCAGGACAACCTTATCCTTGTGGAAAACCAAGAAGGGATGCTCCACCGACAAAGCCTGGAGCTCGCTCACACGCCTTGCCGAAGTCACGACTACCAAGAAGGACACTTTCCACGAAAGGTGCTTAAGATCTACCGTAGCCATTGGTTCGAAGGGTTTATGACAATGCCGTAAGGACCATGTTCAGATCCCGCGTCAGATGCGGTTTGCGAACAGGGGGGTAAAGACACCTTAGACATGCAAAGTGTCTCTTTACCACTGGATTTGATAGTGAAAAAGAGCACTGGTCCGTGGATAAGTAAGCGGCCACAGCCAAAAGATAAGTCCTACATAAGAGGACATGAATGCCTGACTCCGCTAGATGCGAGACGAAGGACAGCACCGTGACGATTGCAGCCCCCCTAGGGTCCAATTGTTTGGCTAAGCACCAGAGGCAGAACCGAAGCCATTTGCTCATGTATTGAGATCTCGTCGAGGGCTCCCTGGCTGCCTGAATAATGTTCATGTTATCAGCAGACACATTGAGATGTTCTAGAGATCCGAACTCAAGCACAATGCGGCCAAGCTGAACGATTGTGGGGAATGGTGCCACAGCTGCCGATCTCTCTGGTGATGCAGGTCGGGAACCAACGGAAGCATGATCGGCGCACACACCGAAAGATGCTGAAGCTCTGAAAACCAGAACCTGGCTGGCCACCACAGAGCTATGAGCAGAAGAACACAGTTTCCCCGAGTTCCTCAGTTTGCAAATTGTCCGATGAATGAGAGGCAGGGGCGGAAAGGCATAGGCCCTCATATTGTGCCAGGGGATCTCCAGAGCGTCCCCCAGAGAGGAGGCTCCCAGTCCGTTTCTGGAGGCATACAGAGGAAGTTTCCTGTTGGCCGACGTTGCGAAGAGGACCCCTTCTGGAATGCCCCAACACTGGAAGATTTGTAAGAGGACCTCCCCTTTCAACTCCCACTCGTAGCGGACCATCATCCGTCGGCTGAGGGCATCCGCAGTAACATTCAGCTGGCCGGGATGTGTACCGCCACCAGCCAGATGCCATGCTGCACTTCCCATTCCCAAATCTGAATGGCAAGATTCACAAGAAGAGGGGTCTTGGTACCCCTCCCCTCCCGCTTGTTGATGTAAAACATGGACACCACATTGTCCGTGCGGACACGGACCACTTGGTTGACAATTACCAGCCTGGACACCTTGAGCGCCAGGAAGATCCCCAAAAGCTCCAGGTGATTTTTATAAAGGAGCTTGTCTGGGGCGACCAGAGATCGGAAACTTGAAGAGCCAACATCGCACCCCACTGCAGAAGGGAAGAGTCCATTGTGACTCATCAGCAGAACGGGGTCCTAAAAAGCCACGCCCACAGACAGGTTGCCGAGAGACGACCACCACAAAAGGTCCACTCATGGAAGCTGGAATCGAAATCATTTTGGAGTCCGGGTCCACCGCTTGACGCCAGCTGCATCCGCCTCATCTAGAGCTGAGCAAGAGGAAGAGCCAAAACACACGAGGCCATGAGCCTCTAGAACCACCAGGCCGACATGCTCCCCGACTGCGCAAAGACCTGACACATGGCCACCAGATCTGCCATTCTGTCCCCGATTAGGTATACCCTGAAGTCGATCGTGTTCCAACGAAAACTCAGGAAAATCAGGTCCTGACAGACCGTCATGGAGGATTTCCACCAGTTCACCGACAGCCCAAGGTGGAACAGGAGCTGGAGGAGAGACTGAAGGTTGCTCGAGGCTTTCAAAGGACAAGGACTGTGCAGCAGCCAATCGTCCAAATATGGATAAACGTGGATACCCTGAAGCCGAAGATGGGCTGCAATGACCGACATCTTATTAAATACATGCAGGCCGAGCCGAGGCCAAAAGGGAGCACTCGGAACTGGAAGTGCTCCTTTCCCACAGAAAAACGTAGGTATCTCCGATGTGGATTCAAGATCAGAATATGCATATATGCATCCTGAAGGTCCACCACGCTGAGCCAATCGCCCTCCTGCAAAGAGGACTTTATCTGACAGGGCGTGATCATCTTGAATTTCTCTTGGGGTAGACAGAGATTGAACTGGGAAAGGTCTGGGATGGTGCAGAGGCCAGCCTGGTTGGATTTGGACACCGTAAACCGCTGGGAATAGAAGCCCTCCCCTTGCTCCCCTAGGGGAACGGGTTCCACCGCCCTGAGATCCAACAACTTTTGAATCTCGGTTCTGAGGGAGGGTGATCAAGACTGCTCGAAAGGAGGATTGATGGGTGGGGTCAGGGGAAGGGGTAAGCGGAAGCCTGCCCGAGCGACTGACGAGACCCACCGGTCTTCTGTGATGGTCTGCCACGCCTCCCAATGAGACGCAATTCGTCCTCCCACCGGAGTCTCGTGTGAGCGCAGAGAAACCTCATTTAGCTGGTTTTTCGGTGGCAGCGCCACCTGAACCTGAAGAGGAGCCTGAGGAGCGGGAGAAAAACAGGCTCTGTTGCGGCCTTTGACGGGAATTCCCCGATGGGGTATCAACCCTGCGGGACTTTCGGTCCAAAAAAAACCCTGAAAACCAGAGGAAGGCCGAGGCTGAGAGGATGTCCTCTGTGCCCTGAAAGGCGGTTTCACCAGCACCGACAAAGACTTAGCGGTCTGACTGCGGTCCTTCGTTTTGGTCAGTTCAACGTCCGTTGTGGAATGCAGCTAAGCCTGACGAGAGGTGCCCACGCCGAGCATGAGGCCGCGGGCCGAAGTGTCGACATGATGCGCCGTGGCCTCCAGCATGTCCTGCGCCAGGACCCTAGCATCTGACAAACCCCCTCTGAAATCTTCTAGCTTTTCGGCAGGGATGTATTCCTCAAATTCCGACAGACCTTTCCACATTTTCATATTCACCCCCGCTAACACCAGTTCTGCGTTCGTGTGACGTAATTGCATAGCTGAATTAGCGAAAATCCTCCTTCCCAAAGAGTCAAGAAGCTTGACCCCTTTAGCCAGAACCTGAGTAGCCGTTGTAGAAGACGATGCAGCAGGTCTAGACTGTAAAGTGGCCGCAGCCACTACCGTGGAGCAGGGGGGCGGACAACGCTAAAGCCACCTCTTCCAAAGAATGGAGCCTTTAACGAGCGTCAATCTTCTTGTTGACCAACTGTCCAGAGTGTGGTTTTTCCCAAACTTTACGGACCTCGGCCAAAACGTCCTTCTGCAAGAACAAGCCGGTACGCTCCGAAGGAGACAAGGTGAATGCCCCCTAAAGCACCCCCTCCTGCGGAGCGGGTGCCTCGGGTACTGGAACATGTAGTAAACACATGTCCGGCACCCGGTCGTGAAAGGCTCTGACAGAGCGGGGCTGGTCATTGCTGTCCTGATCCTCTTATGCGTCGTTGAGCAGATCCGATTCAGGCTGAGTTGCATCAGGCAACACTGCAGACTTGTCCAATGGGGACAACGGAGGCAAGGGAGGAAGAGCCGGGGGAGGCCCAGCCGGTAAAAGTGGCGCCGGCGGAATCACTGGTGCTGCAGCTGGGACCATCGGAGCAGGCGGGCATATCTCCCTAAACAAGCCTTGAAAATACTCCTTCAGGGGGTCGGAATGCATTAGTCTTTGAAACTTGCCGAAAAAGACGTCCTCTGCTGATGATTTAGGCGCGACTGGAGGAGGCCTCATGAGCGGAGTAATTCCAGGGACGCAAGGGAGAGGGTTGCTAAGAGGGGCATTCCCCATGGCTGTCCACGTAAATCAGGGGCGCCGATGCCGGAAGAAGCGAGACATTGTGCGGTAGGGGCATCCGAGCATTCCAGTCAAACTGGATGTAAACTATGTTCACCTGACAACCCACTCCTAGGGCCGATAGCGTAGTTGTAAGGGAGGTATCCAAAATGACCACTGTAGTCTTGGCGGGAGCGGCCGCCATTTTGTTAGCACCTGAGGAGAACTGCAACACGTGTTGAAGTGAGACAGGGGTCTCCACAAGTGGATTTCAAAAATAAAGGGGATAGCCCAATAATCTAGGGTCCTGTGTGCGAAGTATATAGTACAAAACAGGAAATGAAGCTGTAGATGGAGGATGACAACCTATACATTTGCTTCTTCATAAATAATCAAATGATTCAATCTTCTTTCCTTTGACACAAAATGTTTAATATTGCATATCTAAAACACATCCAATGGTGTACAAATAAATCAAATATAAAACATAATTAATACTTTTTTTCAAAAGATCCCCAACATTCAACCCTACATACCAATCATATCACTTTCAAAACAAAATCCATGCACACAAAAACTATGACCAATTGATTGAAGTCACAACTCCAATGTACAAATATATTGTTGTTTGGTATTCAATCCTTTTGTTCCAATCTTCACATAAGGATAACCGCCTCTATCCAATTAGGCAGTATGTCAACACGTGTTTCGGGTTGTATTTACTAGACTTTGCTAAGTCCACTATGTACACACCAACCCTCTTCAGGACAAACAGGAACAACAATAACGTCCCATTCGATCTAGCAGGGTAGATCAAATTGCTCAAAACACAACGGATAGCCGATCCCTCGAAGTGTCTCAACAGCCCGATATTAAATCACAGACTTCTTTCGCTCTTACAATGTAGGATCATCGATTTCTGACATGCACCTTATTATGGTGATCTCCGTATTCCAAATCGGTCTTTTTCCTTTCGTGACTCTGCAGACTTCACGAAGTAGATGCCGATTTCAGAAATATTTCCTGCTTTTCACTGAGCGTTTCCACTCAATGGTAAAAAAATCTTATTCTAGACTTGATTCTGAAAGGTTTTGAAAAGTGTGGAGCTGTTTTGTACAGAGGGAACATATTTTGGGGGGTTGTGGGGGGTCCTAAAATATTGTAAGGGCATATAAATATGGTACCATTTGATGAATCTGCACAAATGTTTGCAAAACAATTTTAAATCTAGATATAAATGTTTTTGGAAAGTTTGATGGGATTTTATCAAGAGCGGGCTAAATAAGAAGGGGTCTCAACATTTTTAGATGGCTTATAACTTTGTTGCCGTTTGACGAATGTGCACACAAGTTTTATGAAAGATTATAGACTGAACCTTCAATGAGTGTGTAAAGACTGAATGGATTTTGTCAAGTGGGGTTTAAGATATATGACTATCGTATGTACATACATTTTGACACTTTGGAAAAAATAAAACAGGACCTTAAAGCATGGTTTTGCAAATGCGGCTGTGTTTTATTTTTTAACAAGTGTCATAATGTAGGTAAAAAAAATAGTGATATACCTTTGGTGACCGAGGTATAGCCTGTGGCCATGGGCAGTGGCCATATTGTCCGGGTGATCCTATAAGGTAATGACACGGACAATCTGGCTACTGGTCATGACCGTGTGGGACAGAAAATGGTGTTAAAGTGGCCATGGCCACCTGGGACCAGCTATGTGGTAAAGCTATTCAAAAGTAGGATAGGTTTGAAAGGGGAAAAAATGTGCTTGTGGTATTATGGTCATAGGTTTCTGACTGCTTCTGCAGGCTGTCATGGAAAGTGAAGAGGGGCTCTGTACAGATCCCCGCCTTCTCTTTCCATGGTGGCCATCTTGGAAAAGGATTTTCCTTCGTAGAGCGGGACACCGCAGGCGTCCCGGTGTAGTTAGAAAAATAAATATTTTAGCACCCCGGTTTTCCGCTTTGGGAGCCAGGGGTGCTAGTGGTCTTTATCCCCCATTTCAGGGGCAGCAATGGAGGATAATGATCCGGAGCACTTATTTATTTAGTTAAAACGCACCGAGGCCCGCAGGCATCAGGGCGCACACAGACACTTCCCTTGGGCCGATAACTTTGGCTGCCGGGCTGTCATTTGTGATGTAATTTTTGATGCCCTGGGTGTTCGTCTTAGCAGTGCACGGTGGTGGCGCGAGTTATGGTTGCTTAGCTCATCATAACGCGAATTTCTGGGGGTTTTCAGTTTTACTTGTAAACATAACGTACCTTTAACAAAGTTTTTCATTGAATTTCATAGGTTTTTATTAGTGCAACTTAACCATAATATCCCTTTAACAAAGTCTGTTTATTGCATGTATATGATACATTACTCACAGTAATCGTATTTCTGACGCTTCTACATGCTTAGATTAACATGCTATGCATAGGCTGACATCTAGTGGTATCCCATTTCTTGTTTTCTAAACTCTAAAAGGGATGTCGACAGGGCGTACCAGTAATACTATCTCTAGTGTGACGTCTACTATACCCATGGTCCTTCAGGCGTCGAGGTCCCTCAGATTGTTTTGTTTCTGACACGAGGTAGCATGAAGTGTAGCGTGACTAGATGTCATAAAGCAGGTAAGAGTAGATAAAGCCAGAAAACATCTATGCACCTTCTACTCCACAGGGCAGGAAGGGTGGGCGCATGTGAATCTAAGCAGATACAAGCATAAGAAATACAATTACAGTGTTTTGCTTGACAGAAAGTAGAAAAGTTGTATGCACTTCACTATCCATCTGAAGATGGCTTTTTTGAAACGTGATCGCCTTCCCTGCCAGGAGCCATGGAGACAAACAGTTGGTCTGTTTTTTGGAGCGTTCTTGTCTTGTTTGCATAGTAAAGGACTGCCCTCCTTCCATCTAGTGTATTGAGTTTCTTATCAGCTGAGCTTGAAGGGCTTTGAAAGAAAGTTGGTAGTTCAATGGACTGGTTGACATGGAACTTCGATATGAATTTGATGAAAACCTAGGGTGTATTCTTAGTACCAACTTGCCTATCTGGATAACAAAGAAAGGGTCTTGCACTGACAGCTTGTAGTTCACTGACCTCTTATGGAGATGATAGCAAACAGAAAAGACGTTTTATATGTAAGGTGTTTAAGGGTGGATTTATGCATATGCTCAAAAGGGGATTCCCATGAGCTTTACAAGTACCACCATTTATGTCCCACCCATGGGGCTGGTTTGAAAGGGAAGGGTTTTTACTCCTTCCATGAATGCTTTTATGACAGGGACTTTCAACCAGGACACCTTGCTTTGATAAGTGGTTTACGCGGATAGAGCCGTTAGGTGAACCTTGATGGAGTTAAATACTAGCCCGGAGTCTAGTAAATGTATCATGTAATGGAGAATGTGTGATGGAGTAAATTTCATAGGGTTTATATTTTTTGACTGCCATCATATTACAATGTTTTCCATTTGTTAAAATAACAGTGTCTGGTGTTTGGTATGCGTGCCTCCTCGAGGATTTCCATACACCTTTGAGGTAGTTTTAAATGGCCAAATTATAGGACTTCGGGAGCCAAGCTGCCAAGTTCATAGACTGAGGGTGTGGGTAGAACATACCCCCCCACCTGTGCTGTGTGAGCATGTTGTAGGGGCACAGGAGTTTGATTGGATCGCACATCACCAGTTTTCACAGATGTGGAAACCAAGGTTGTCTCGTGGGGGGCGTGGCTTGGACAGCCGCGGAATAGGCTGTGAGCCCCGTGTGCTCTGTGATCCGACATCCTGATCCGTTCAACAAATGCATGTATTCTACTTGAATCTGGAAGCAAAATACACAAGCGTGTGGGAAGGTGCCGGGAAGAGAGTGAGCGTGTGAGCGGCTCGCGGGAGACTGGAGAACTGCCAAAGGGACACATTGTATCCTGGGGAGCAGCCGCGGACGAAAACACCAAAATGGCGGCGCCCCGAGAGAACAAAGATCTAGCAGGACGCGGCGGCGAAACAAAACTGCTGGCCCCCTGATGCAGTTACTGTATCGGGCAAAGACCACGGATTGAAGGGAAGACATTTGCAGCCGTGCCCGGCTGCGGACATGGCTGAGACATGCGAGTGTGTAACACACTATTACCAGGACATACCCCAGTCTGGCAAAACCTACATGTGACTAGGCCATTGCGAAGGAGGTGAGCAGCTGTTGTGTTGTGTGGTACCTCGAAGTACATTGATGGCGCATGGATGATTGTGTGCAGCAGGAGTACATGGGAGAAGACAGCCCATTTGAATACATTGCCGCGCTCCTTAGCACAACGCAGCCCGCCGCAACTAGCGCCCTAGAGTTTGAAGGACCTGAGCACGAAACAACAGCATTGCAGTGTGGGGACCAGATACGATGGGGAACCGCGAGATGCCTGTGAAAGGAGTGAGAGCCAAATCCAAACAATCCACAATGGAGGTCTTTGCGAAAACGCAGCAGACCCCCACGACGGCGGCGCAAAGCACGGGCGCGACCTCTGCAGATGGTGCCGCAGAAGGAGATAACCGTCAGGTCCTGGCGGCCATAACGGATTTGAGCACCAAATGGGGCACAGTGATGGTGGACTTGCGGACGGCCCTGGAGAATAAAATTGACGCTGTGGGAATCGAAGTTACCCTGCTGCGTCAAGATGTCCGTGCATTGGCGGAGAGAACAAGTGGCCTAGAAAGCGCAGTGAAAGTCAACACGGAGGTCAGCACGAGCAATACAAAGGAGGTCCATGTGCTAAAACAACAGGTCGCCAAACTTGAAAATCGAGTGGAGGAGGCGGAGGGAAGAGCGAGGAGGAACAACATACGTGTGGTCGGCCTGCCCGAGGGTGATGAAGGCCATGACCCCACGGACTATGTAGAGAACATGATCCTCCAGGGAATAGAAGCAGAAAAACTCACAGGGGTTTACTGCTGAGCGTGCACATCGGGCCTTGATGAGGAGGCCACGACCTGGAGCTCCGCCGAGGCCAATAATCGCAAGGATCCTGAATTATAAAGACAGGGAGAAGATCCTGGAATATTTCCGTAAGGGCGGGAGAATTGATAGAGCATCCACCAATATCACGGCGTACCCGGATTATACGATGCTGGTGCAGAGGCAAAGGTATAGTTACGTGGCCGTCAAGAAGAGGCTACGTGCAGCGGGCATCAAATATATGCTTCTGTACCCGGCGAGGCTAAAGGTGCTGCATAAGAGCAAGGTGCTTTTTTTTCGACACTCCGGAGGAGGCGGCGTCGTCGTCGTGGCTGGACCTACAGGGCTGCCTGGAACAGGAGGCTGACTGAGATCGCCTGGAGCATGACAAGTGAGGAGTCGGTGCCATGGACATTAAGGGGATAAGTGGGAAGGTGGACTTGTTTCGGGTACACGGGAGATTAGAGTGAATCTTTGTAGCCCTTGGACCTTGTGCTCTGGCTGGACTGGAATATAGAGTATCAACTGCATGCTGGAGCTGAATAGCATTAACACCATGCGTGATAGTATGGGTAGAAGGAGCAATGGGATGATAGCAACCTACCCCCGAGAATTGGTAGTTAACAAGCCATTAGGGTGACTTTACCCTGAGAGCCCCGAGTATAAACTTGCTAGGCAGGGCTAGATGTGGGCGTGCCTGAGATCCAGGGATGGAGCTGGGCAATGGTTGGGGGGGGGGGGGGAGGGGAGGGGAAGTTTGTGGTGTATATAGTTTGGGGGAGTTTTAGTTTTAGTATGAGCCTACAGGGAAATGACGAACAAATCAATGGCATCGGGTAATCTCAGAATTGAGACCTGGAATGTGCGGGGCCTTAATAGCTATCTAAAACGTAACAAGGTGATGATGTACCTAAAGAGGATGCGGATTGACATAGCTCTGCTACAAGAAACCCACCTCACCAAGGAGAAGTTGGAGGTGATTAGGAGGAAAAGGAGGGGTACTGTCATAGGGGCCACATATTCGGCTTATGCAAGAGGGGTGATTACACGGGTGGCACCGCATGTGCCATTTCAGCTGCTTAGCTCGACAATAGACCCAGAAGGCAGAATGGTGGTGGGACTCCTGGAGAACAGAGAAGTGAATATCATAAATTTGTATGCCCCTAACCATGATACAGCAGTATATATTAGGTCTTTATATAGTACAATTAGCCCCCTGGCGGGTGGCGCGATGGTTGGGGGGGGGGGAGAATGACTTTAATTGCACTCTGAACCCCAGGATAGATAGGTCAGATGACAAATCAGAAAAGCCGGCGCCAGCGGCCAAAGTGCTGAGGACATTGTTGATGGACCTCGGCCTAGAGGATGTGGGGAGAAGGCTACACCCAATGGATAGGCAATATTCGCACTATGCAGCACAACACGACCTGCACACAAGGCTAGATTACATGTTCGCATCTGCCGAGATAGTGGGAGAAATGGTGGGGGCGGAATACAAGGCCCGGGTGCTCTCCGATCATTCGCCTTTGGTCATAGAGTGGCGACATCAACCCCCCAGAGCACGGATCCCGACGTGGAGGCTCAGGACTGAGGCTCCACAGGATGCGGGCTTTCAAGAGGATCTGAGGGAGGCCATCGAGGAATACTTTGAGATTAATTCGGGCAGTGTAAGTTCTGTGGGGACAGTATGGGAGGCATTCAAGGTGGTGGTGCAGGGAGTAGCAATATCTAAATCCAAAGGGCTCCAAGGGGGTATTGAGCGGGAACTGCAAGAGACAGAAAGAGCTAGGAGACCGGATACGAAATGAGGGGATCACCCGTGTGAACAGGGTTAAGATAAAGGACTTACAGCTAGCTTGTAGTGAACTTTGGGACAGATTATGCAAACTCACTATAAGAAATACACGGAGAGGCTGCATGTTGGGGGGGATAAGCCGGGTAGGTTATTGGCTTGGTTATACAAGAATGAGACCTCCCCCGCTCAGTGATCAGAGAGGTCAGGGACGCAGAGGGTCAAATCCATAATACCCAGGAAAGGGTAAATGAGGAGTTCCTCAAGTATTACAGACAATTATACGAGGACACAGGAGAGGACATGAGTCAGGATATACTAGACATGATAAAGGACATAGGGCTGCCCACCTTGGATGACCTAGAACGAGCGGACCTAGAAGCCCCCATCACCGCGGACGAACTGGAGGCCGTGATCCAACACCTGCCCACATGTAAAGCGCCCGGGGCGGATGGGTTACCCAGCGAGTTTTATAAAACGTATAAGTAGTAGCTACTCCAGCCGCTGCTGGCCATGTTTAATGAAGCATATGAGCGGGGGGAACTGCCTGCGTCCCTCCGCGAGGCGGTGATCATTCCGCTCCTGAAACCAGGCAAACCGGACACGGAATACGGATCCTACAGGCCCTTGTCTATGCTGAATCAGGATAGCAAGATACTCACGCCAGTGCTGGCCAATAGGTTGCAGAGGGTAATTGGCAAATTGATACACCCAGACCAAACGGGTTATGTCCCCGGTAGAAATATTACAGACAACCACAGGAGGCTACACCATATCATTGACCAAACTGAGGGAGACTCGAGCGAGCTGGCTATCGTGTTGGACGCGGTGGCCGTGGCTGAAAGCGACTCTGAAGGGATACGAGATGGGACCAGGATATATTAGATGGGTCCAGATGCTATATAGTACCCCGATGGCGAGAGTCAAAACCGGAACCACAATCTCAGATAAATGGCAACTTAGCAGGGGGACCAGACAGGGATGCCCCTGGTCACCCATGTTATACATCCTGGCATTAGAGCCGATGACAATATGCCGATGACAATATGCCTGCGGCAACAATACGGGGAGGTGGGGATCCGCACGACAGGGGGCACACACCTGATATCATTGTATGCAGACGATGTGCTTCTCTACTTGCGCTACCCGGAGGAGAACCTGCAATATGTGTTGGAGGTAATGGGTCGTTACGCCACCCTCTCGGGCATATCGGTGAACCCCAGGAAGTCCAGTTTGTTCCCCCTGGGAAGGTATAAGAGCACCCCATTGGAGAGGCTGCATGTCTTGCAGGTACCCTGGCAGACCGTGACTTTCAGGTATCTGGGTGTAAATGTTTACCACAAAATGGAGACCAAGCACAAACATAACACAGAGAGGGCGATGGAGGGAGTTAAAAATAGCATGGTGTTCTGGTCTAAATTACCCCAAGCCATGATGGGGAGAGCAGCTTTACTCAAAATGGTGGTATTGCCCAGACTCTTGCACTTTTTTGTGAATGTCCTGTACTTAATCCCCAAACGCTTTTTTGTGAAACTTCATGGCATGTGCAGGGGCTTCATATGGGGCAACTCCAGGAATAGGGTGGCCCTGTGGAAACTACAGAACACATGTGATAAGGGGGACATAAACCTACCGAATTTTGAGCAGTATTACCTGGCAGGACAGTTGTATGTGGCTAGATGGTTGTCTGCAGAAGACTCGGCAGAAGCTAGGCTTTTACAAGGTGAATCAGCTCCTTACTTCTTGAGGGAGACAGTATGGCTGCACAAAACTAAAATAGCGAGGATGGGGAGATTATTGAAGCTGGGCTGGGAAGTATGGCGCAGGACTTGGAGAACGGTGGGTGAACCAGATCTGCTTTCCCAGCAGGCCCCGCTGGCGGTGCTATGCAGGGACAATTTCCCAATTGTTTGAAGCGGTCCGTAGATACTGGGAACCAGTGGGTTTGGCCACCCTTGGAGAAATATGGCAGGAAGGGGAGGCGTTGGGATTCCAGAGGCTGCACGATGAGACAGGGGTGCATAGAGGCCAATTTATTACTTATACCAGGCTCATGAAAAAGGTGAGAGAGAGGTGGCCGGAGACTGTGCTAGAGGAAGAGCCCGAAGCCTCCCTAGAAACGATGTATGATGTCTCGGAGGGTGGGCACGAAATATCTAGGATATATGAGCTCCTGAGGGCAAAGGCGGGGAAGGAGCTGCTCCAATTGAGGCGGTACTGGGAGGAGGCGGTGGGGGAACCCATGACAGAGGGACAGTGGGATAGAGCCCGAAGGTACCATAAAAAGGTGTCCCGGAATGCGAGACTCCAGCAGATCCAGCTGTATGTCACTCATAGAGCTTACCTGACTCCCAGTAGAATAGCTAGGTTTGGAGGCTTGACTGCACAAAAATGCCCCAGGTGCGGGGAGGAGGAGGCAGGACTACTGCACATGTTCTGGGCCTGCCCTGAGGTGCACAGATTCTGGGAGGAAATAAATATGAAAATGGCAGGTGGGGGAGTGGTACTGGACGTAGGATCAGCTTGGGCTTGCATGCTTGGGAATTTTCCCAGGCCACGTCATTCGAAGCATGTCAGTAAAACGAAGGACCTGGCCTATATTTTAGCTAAATGCAGAATCGCAATGTGTTGGAAAGCGGCCCACAGACCCAGGGTGGAGTTATGGTGGGCGGATCTCTTGAGATGGGCGGAAGCAGAAACTGTGGTATGGTTTGAAGCTGTCACCAAGGGGGGAGAGGAGAAAGCGGGCCCCCTGATAGCCTGGAGGCAGCTGGTGACCTCAATGGCAAGCCCCCACCAGGTCAATCATGATACAGAAGACTCAGATGAGTCAACGAACACGGAGATACCTGAAAATGCTCATGTAGATGATGAGGCCGAGATGGCTCGAGTTTGTGGGGGGGGGAGGGAGGGAGGGAGGACGGAAAACGACACTGTATAATGTGATGCTCTGATATTGATTATGTATGTCCTTAAAAGTTAACATGGTTGACGTGTTTGTTATAAAATAATAAAAATTGTTTAAAAAAAAAAAGGTCGTCTCACCCACATTGGCGCAACTAGGATTAGCGACACATGTTGCTGGTGTATCTTGTTCACCAATTTGCTCAGTAGTGGTGTTGGGGGACAAGCGTAGGCAAATCTCCCTGACCGGTTCATCCACAGGGCATTCCCCTTGGACCTGTGTTGGGGAAACCTGGATGCAAAGTCTGGCCATTGCGTGTTCTGGCTTGTAGCGAACAAGTCTAAAGGGGGATAAACAAGATCTTCTCCCTATGGGTGAAGATATTTCTAATGAGCTGCCACTCGTGCTCTTCGGGTAGAGGATCTATGCTTAATGAGTCTTCCACAGAATGGAGTTCACTGGAACATGTGCGACGTTCGCAACATGCCCCGCTTCAGTACCCGCTTCCAAATGGTTTGTGCTAGCCTGGACAGACTTGGAGAGTATGTGCCCCCCCCCCCCCAATTGTTTATGTAAAACATGGCAGTGGTGCTGTCTGTGAGGCCTTGTACCGTCTGACCTGACAGGTGTATTTGGAAAGCTTGTAGGGCTTGGAGCACTGCTAGCTGTTCCAACAGGTTTATGTGATTTTGGGCTGTGGTCTGTGTGCACAGGCTGCGGACTGTGTGAAGGTAATGAGCTCCCCACCCGGTGAGTGATGCATCTGTTGTGACAACTGCTTGCTCTGTAGGGTTGTGAAAGGGTTTTCCCTTTAACAGGTTCTCCTTTGTCCACCAGCGTAGCGTTCGAACTAGAGTTAGCGAAACAACCACTTGATCGTCCCACTGACCACTTGCCTGAGACCACTGTTTCACTAATCACTCTTGCATTGGGCGCATGCGCACTTTCTTTGCAGAACCAGATAAATGCATGATGCCATCATCCCGAGGAAGCGTACGGTTATTTGGAAATGGGCAAGGTGCTGAGGTATTTGCACTCTTTCGTTTGATGGAAGGACTCAACCCTGTTCTGTCTTTATGACAGCTCTTAAGAACTGTTTTGTTCTGCTTGGAACGAAACTTAATTTTGAGAATCCCAATTGAACAGGAGATTGATTGTTCTTTGGTTATTTTGCTTGCAAATTTGGGGGGATTCCCCCATTATCAGCCAGTCATCCAGATAAGGGTACACTGGGATCGATTCTCTGCATAGATGCACTGTCACTACCGCTAGTACCTTGGTGAATACCCTTGGAGCGGAGGCTATGCCGAAGGGTAGCACCTTGAATCGGTAGTGTTGGTTCGCCTTTTTGAAGCACAAGAATCTTCTGTGCGCTGGAAACAATGAAATATGAAAGTATCATCTTTCATATCCAAGGTTTCCATCTAGTCCCCCTGTTTTAGCAGAGGGATTACTTCCTGCAGCGGTGTCATGTGGAATTTTTGTGGCTCGACATAGCTGTTTTTAGGGCGCAGGTCTAGGACAGGGTGCATTGTTCGATCTTTTTTGGGCACAAGGAAGTACAGTACAGTGAATAAATTCCCTCGTTTACCTGGTTTGCCGGGACAATTTCTATGGCGTCTTTAGTAGCAGTGCTTTAACCTCATGCAACAGGATACATTGTTCTTCCTATGAAGTGTGTCTTGGTCTGGTATCGGGTAATAATATTGTGGCAAAAATATTGTGGTGAAAAAAAATTGTGGCAAAAATGCTGTGGTTTGACCCGGTATAGGTATGCCCCATTATACCATTTAAGGAGCAGGGGCTGCGGGGGTGTCCCCCACTCCCTTTAAATGGTATAATGGGTCCGGGGGTTATGGGGGTGTTCCCTGCATCCTTTACATGGATTGTGGTGCAAAAACCACGGCATTTTTGCCACAATATTTTGTAATCATTGCAATGTTTGCCGTGATTTTATCACATGGAACCCTTTGTCTTGGTGGGAGGTTGGCTGGTGTCTGAATTAGCTCTATGCAATACCCGGTGGAAAGTACCAACTTGTCCAAAGTGATCCCCTCCCATGCGTTGGTAAAGTGTGAAATACGACCTCCTACTGAATTGGCATGGGAGGGAACCTGTAGCGGGTAGTCATTGCTTAGGAGGGGTTGGGCCCCCCCCCCCCCCCCTTGAGGAGGATTGTCTGCCCCTACTCCTAGACCTTCTTTGGCCCCTTTGAAAACCTTGTTGGGAGGACTGCTCTTGTGAAGAACCCCAGGACGAACCTTGACCACTCTGGTTGTAATTAGAGGAACGCTGGGAGTTCTGTCCTCTAAACCGGTGAGAGTTTGAGCCCACGCTCTGCCCAACGGGTTTGTTAGTGAGCTGCCCAAAGGATTGGAGCGTATCATATTCCTCTTTTGCGCTTTTAAGTGCATCCTCCATTGCTTTGCAAATAAAGCATTGTGTCCAATGGGCATGTTTAAGTGGGTAGCCTGGGTTTCTAGTTTGAAGCCCGATTGACGGAGCCATGCGTGGCGTTTGATCAGTGTGCCTTCTGGCATGATTCTTCCCGCGTTGTCTGCTGTATCCTGGTTAATTTTAAGGCTGCAGCTGGCTACCTGTTTCCCCTCAGCGATGGGGAGTGTGAGCTGTGTTTTAGGGGCTCTGGAACTGAGTATTTATTGTGCGATCTCATCCCACTTGAGGCAATTATAGCTGGCTAATAACGCTGTGTTATTAGCTATCCTTGTTTAATAGGCTGCAGAGGAAGCTACCTTCCTGCCCAAGGTGTAGATCTTTTTACTCTCCTTGTCAGGACGGTCTTCGGTAGAGGTAAAAGGGTTTCCCGCTCTCTTTCTTGTAGTTGTGACTACTAACTAGAGAATCTGGTTTTAGCTGACCCCTAATGTAGAAGGGATCTGAGGGGACCGGTCTAAGCATCTTTTCGATGTGCAGGTTGACTGCCCGTGTGAAATTGGGTGTAAGCAGAGAGGGCTGAATGCGTGTCTGGACCGATTGTAACAGTGGGCTAAATTGTGTTGCCAACCTTTTATCCCCAAGGATGTGCTCCACGAAGTCTTCGTTGACCTGGGCTTCTTGGGTGTCTATTTGTAAGTGTTCCGAAGCCTTTAGGAGGTCATTATATTGCAGTTGGTTATTGTAGTGCATGTGCGAAACTGCGCTAAAAAGCATGGCGCCGGTGCACAGCCATTTTGTACATTCACTCCCCAATGAAAGTCTACGTTTCTGTGAGCTTGGTTGGGAGTAAGACATGATTTCTGCAGCGGTTGCAATATTTTAGCACAAAGTAGATGAGCTCACTGTGTAAACTAGTATGCATATTGTTCACTCAAGGATGAGCTGAGATGGCAGAGATGTGCAGATTTCCTTGATAAGGGCTGCCGGGAAAGAAAGCACAGAAGAGCTGGGTTTTTCCACTTTTGCCTCCCATGCTTGCTTTCTGTCCTTCAGCCGGGGGCAGTCTGCAACCTATGAGGGACAGGGATTTGTTTAAGAGGAGAAGGTCCCTATGAGGAGACAGAATTGGAACCTCGGGTGTTGAAGTCTCGCCGAGAGGGAGGACGTTCCGCTCCAGACCCCGTTAGTTGATGTATGATCTCTCTTCCTACCTGCCTTGGCACTGGGTGGTGGTGTCATGGCAGAGCTGAAGCTTTGTCCTACAACTGTCCTAACAGTGATGTATACTTGTTATGTTCGTTCTTGTTCATGTATTCATGTGTAGCCAGTTGCATTTATTCCCCAGTTATATGTGTGTTTATGAAGTGTGAATAAAGGGCCTGTAAAGAGGCAATTATTTTCTAACTAATGTTCTAAGTGTATATTATTGCCTTTCTGAGTCCAAGAAATTCGGAAGTCATTACACATGTCTGAAAAGCAAAACATAGTGGCGCTGTGAGCAGGGTATTTGTCATGAGGTTGGTTCCAAACTAATATGAAGCTTGGACACAGAAACGCAATTTGTTTTGAGTTTTTTGTGTTTGTGAATTGCGCGATTGTGTCAGAGGTATCTTGATATGGACGTGAAATATCCATTGAAATAATGAGTTCCTTATTTAGGAAAAAGGGAAGTTCCGCAGGAGGAGATTGTCCACCCTGCAATCATCACTTCGGGACAAAGTCCATATGACAAACCTGCACTGACTTGGGCATGTGGTGCCGGATTGACAGACCTGGGATACGAGTATAGGAGAAGCGAGTCCGGCCGAGGTGGTGGCTTGCTTGCAATAGGTACTCAGAGAACAGAAAGGCGTGCTCGGCTTTGGGCAGAATAGGTTGGATTTAGTTGCATGCGTTTAGAAAAATGCATCAGCAGAATATGGAATTGCAAGTGAATCGTTTGAGGTTGTAAAAAGTTGGCTGCTGAGAAACAGATTGCGCTAATGCAGCAGCTTCAGATGAAATTGTATCATAAGGCAGACAAATATCAGGCCGTGGCCGAGAGAGCTGCCTTAAGAGTGGCCCCATACAAATATCGAAAGAGAAGAGGGAGAGTGAATACCCGCAAGGTGCCAACAGTGATTACCTCCGTAGGGGTTTTATTGGGATCCCGACCAGTGGGATGGGGATGTGTTTGACAGCACTAGTTCAGAGAGTGGTTCAGACAGGGAAATGCCATCTAAACCGGAGCTTGACAGGAAGGAGGTGACTGTTTAACTGGTTAGGCGTAGACGAGCTGGGCCATATCCGAATAATCCTGAAGGTGGTCTGGTGGATTTGACACCGTTGGAGGATACTCAGTAAGAGGTTGTGGAAATCATTAATAGATTGAGACAGAGGGCTGATGAGTCTCTGAACGTGGATGGACAGGTTATTTGATGGAGGTGCAGCAGGCCTTCTGGTAGATCCTACTGTTTCTCCAAGGCTTCTGCCATTGTCCCATGAGACTCATTCCAGAAGTATTGCGTGCAGGTCTGCCTCCTGATGCCCAGGGCAGTGATTTGCAAGTGTCTTTGTTACAGTTAGCTGCACAAAGGTGAAATTGGAAGTATTCAATTACATCGGACTGGCCTAGGGACGAAGTGGTACACACAGAGATGCAGTCGAAATACCCAGGGAGCATGGTATGAAAGAATCCATCCACATTGATGATCCAGAACATGTTTATTAAGTTTATATAGCACTTTAATCCAAAGCGCTTTACAATATAACAACAAGGTACAATAATGAAAGAAGCATATTTACAATCCTGAAACAAACCAGTGATACAATACGTAGAACAATTTACTTCGAAGGAGGGGAAGAGGAGATGGGGGTGGGGAGAGGAGGTAGGTAAGGAAGGTTTCAATATCTGCTTTGACAACAGCGGGAAGAAGGGGGAAGGAGGGAGGGGATGGGAAAGGGGGCAGGGGAGTTGGGGGGAGGGAGGTGGGGAAGGAGAGTCGGGGGGGGGGAGTGGAGAAGAAGGGCTCTCAAAGAGGAGAGGAACGAATAGAAAGATGGAGAGTTCCAATGAAGGGGGGCCAAGAGTTGAAAGGAACGGAAGCGTGAAGAGGCACATGGGGCTGTGGGTACAGTGAGAAGGTAGAGATCAGCTGAGCGGAGAGAGCGGGAGGGAGAGTAAAATGAGGGAAGAGCGATGGGGGGCGAGATCATAGAGAGATTTGAAGACAAGACAGAGGAATTGAAATTTTAAAAACATATGGGGGTGGTGGCATTATCGGTTTCAGCCAGAAATAACAATCATTCTAACTGCTCCACCGGCCTACAAAACATAATTATGATTTTGCTGGTGGGGATGACAGGTAAATTAACAGATGAAGTGGCCGATGCTATTAGACAGCAGATTTGGAGGGGGGAGGGGAGAGGGGGAGAGTGGGGGGGAGAGTAGAGGGGGGAGAGTAGGGGGGGAAAGTAGGGGGGGAAAGTAGGGGAGCGAGCAAGAGGGAGAAAGAGAAAGAGAAAAGACATGTTCTTGGCGCTACTAAAAGATGGAGTGCCACGAGAAGACATTGATCGGATTGAAACCCGGGAAATGTACAGCTATATAAAAAGCAAGGGCTTGAAGGAAAAGAGCGGTACAAACAGGTGAAACAACAAGATGTAAACAAGCGAGCTGGGGATAAGTCTCCTTCTGCGCCGTCTGAAGAGATGGACGAGGGGTCCATAGGGACGGCTTCATCATACCAGCTGACCTATGCTGACATCCAAAAAGTGGCGAGTGCAACGTTAGAGACAGAGTCCAAATATAGCCATTCAAAATCTGAATAGAATTGTGGTCAAACTCCGGTAGCATCTGCCCGGATTAAGGTAAACCGACGGCCTCAAGTGAATGTGAAACTATTCTGACATTTAGGGAATACGCAAGTGGTTCAAGTTTTGATATTGGGGCGGATGCTTCGTTGATCCATGGAAATCTTTTGGGATTTGAGGTGCTTGCGGAACTGGAACCAGAGATGGTTCTCCTCAAGTTTTAGAGTGACAGGGAGGCTGTTCCAGAGGGAGGTCCCAGAGAAGACAGATCTACCCCCAGCTTGTTTCTTTGAAAAAAGGCTGACCCTGAGGGAGTTCGAGGTAGAGGAGCGAAGAGCTCGAGAAGGGAGGTATTTGCGGAGGGATAGCTGAAGGTATTTTGGACCCAGGCCCCAGAAAGCATGGCGGACAATGCAGAGGGTTTTGAATTTAATCCTTGCATCCACTGGGAGCCAATGGAGAGATTTCAGAGCTGGAGAGATACAATCCCAGGGCTTGAGGCCAAGGACAAGTCTTGCAGTCCTGTTCTGGATTGGTTGCAGAGTGTGGAGAGTAGAGGCAGGTAGATTTAGAAAGAGGCTGTTACAATAGTCCAACCTAGAGAGAACCAGAGCTTGGGAGACCATGAGCTTCTGGGGGAAGGAGAGGAAAGGCAGAGTACCTCTGAGGAGGTGCAGTAGGAAGTTTGACTTTTAAAAGACCTCAGAGATGTGGGTGGAGAAGGAAAGTGTGGAGTCAAAGATGACCACGAGGTTCTTAGCCTCACAGGTGGGGGTAGGAGTAGGGCCAAGGGAAGCCGGCCAGAGGGAGGGGAAAGGATGGTCAAGGTGTGCCGATGAGGAGGATCTCAGTCTTGCTGGCATTCAGACGAATATCAATGGTGGCACACCAATCTTCAATGGCAGTTGGGCAATCAGAGATGAGGGAGAGGAGGTGGCCGAGAGCAGCCTGAAAATGAGTTGTGTCGTCAGCGTAGCACTGGAAATTTGAGCAGAAAATGGCAACGCAGTGGCCGAGAGTTGTCAGGCATTGGTTGAAAAGCCAGGGTAAGAGGTTAGACCACTGGGGAACACTACAGGTAGAGAGGATGAGGTCCAACTTGGACCCTCCCAGGTCCAACTTGGACCTCGGAGGGTCCATCAGAGAGGAAAGAGGCCAGCCAGGCCAGAGCCTGATCAGTGATACCCAGGTTGTCACAGACGGTTGAGCAGGATGGTATGGTTGACCGTGTCGAAGGCAGAAGAGAGATCCAGGAGGATGAGGACAGAGGGAATGTTAGAGTCAAGGTTGGAGAGAAGATCTTAACGGATGTTCATGAGAGCATGTCTTGTGATCCGCTGCATGTTGGCAAGTGCCAACAATTGGACTTATCAAATGGAGTGACCAGAACTGACTTTGAGAAGCGTTTATGTGCATGTTCTGATAGAGCATGCACTAATGCTTCTAATTCAATGTTGTATAATTTTACTGTTGTGGCCGGCAGCCATCTTCGCCATGTGAAACTTCCAACGGGTTGGCTATTTTTCTGTGGAAACTTTACCTACACCTACATTCCTGCAAACATTTCTGATCGACCTTGTGCTTGGACACTGCTCGGTTTGATGAGGTTTCCTTTACACCCTGCGATTCATCGAGCTACACGTTCTGTTCATCATATTGGCCTATTACCAGATTGCGATTCGAATGTGCATTTCTCATCTGAACCTGAGGTTTTTGCCCTTGCATTTTCTTCGGTGCGTGATGGGGGTTGGATGGTAGTGGTTATACATCTTAGATCAGATTGGCTTGTGTGGTGGTGAAAGGGCTTAAACCTCACAAGCTTTGACAAGCTGCTTTTAGATGACAGTAATTTTAGAAAGGCTATTTTACAGAACAGGGCTGCTTTAGATTTGTTTTTGAAGCATATTTTGGGTGCCAATGCTGTTGAAGGGATGTGTTTTGATTTGAATGACCATTCCTGTTCTCTTGAGAAGCATATTAGCAATTTTAATGACCCGATTTCCCGAATAACAAGATCACGGCGGGAGTTGGTGGTATCAAATGCTTTCTTGGATTCCTGATGCATTGTGGTATGTTTTTGTTTGTATTTTTGTTGTTATTTTAATTGTTGTTGTATTTAATGTATTCCTAATTTATTTGGGATATTTTGTCTGTTTCAGAAACGGTTGTTTGTTTCATTGGGATATAGTAGTTGATTGTGCAGAGGGTAGATTGTAGTTTGTGTGCAAAAAGGAGCTAAAAACAAGGTGCTGGTGCGCGGCCATTTTAGACATTCACTCCCAAACTGCAATGAAAGTCTACTTTTCTGCAAGCTCGGTTGGGAGACAGTCATGATTTCTGTAGTGGGTGCAATATTTTAGCACAAAGTAGATGAGTTCACTGTGTAGAAGAGTTTGCGTATTGGTCGCTCAAGGATGAGCCTAGAGGGGAGTCAGATGTGCAGGTGCATTGATAAGGAGTGCTGGGAACGAAAGCGCAGAAGAGCTAGGTTTTTTCACTCTTGCCTCCCATGCTTGCTGTCTGTCCTTCGGCCGGGGGCAGTCTGCAACCTATGAGGGGTGGAAATTTGTCCCCCTTAATAGGAGAAGGTCCCAACGAGGAGACAGAGAATTGAAACCACAGGTGTTGAAGTCTCGCTGAGAGGGAGGACGCTCCGCTCCAGACCCAGTTAGTTGATATGTGATCTCTCTGCCTACCTGCCTTGCGACTGGGTGGTGTTGTTGTGGCTGAGATGAAGCTTTGTCCTACAACTGCCCCAACGGTGATCTATACTTGTTATGTTCGTTCTTGTTCATGTATTCATGTGTAACCAGTTGCATTTATTCCCTAGTCATATGTGCGTTTATGAAGTGTGAATAAAGGGCCTCTAAAGAGCCAATTATTTTCTAAGCAATGGTCTAAGACTATATTATTACCTTTCCGAGTTGAAGAACTTTTAGTCCGTGTAATAGTGAGTAATTCTGAGGTCATTACACGTGTCTGAAAAGAAATCTAATGGTGAGTCAGCCACTGGTGGGTTGGTGTGGTCTTAGGACTGGATGGCGTAAACGTCCTCATCGTCATCATAATATTGGTCCAAGTCTACCGTGTCCCATTGGTCCTCTGGGTCTGTGTAGGAGCCAGGGTCCTGTAGGTCTTGATTACTATAAGTGTCCAGACCCTGGTCCTGATGTGACGAGGTGGTAGCCAGTGTGGTGTCCAGGCAGGCTTTATTGGCAGCCGGCTGAGAGACTGCTGCCCCGCTCGGTGGGGTCCCCTGAAGGTTGTGGAGGACTGTTTATAAAACTGGACATTCTCCTCATGACCCAATGAAATTGTTCTGTGGTCCACTGAGAGGAGCTTGGCAACACAGGTGGAGCAGGTGTAGGTTTTGGGACAGGGGTCTTCTTATGATGCATAGCCCCTGAAAGGGTGTCTTCAGGGGTAGAGTAATCCCTGCTTTTAGTAGCATGTAACTTTTTAAGCTGGTGCGGCAAAGATTTATGATATTTTTAGCTTTCTTACACCCCCCCCGCCCCGGCTGTCAACGTCTCTTGACACCTGCTTGTCGGCACCCGAGGACTTCCCAGATTTAGATGTGTTAGAAAATGACTTTCGGGGGCCTGTCGTGTCGTGATCGCGATGGCCCAGAGGACACATAATATTCGGACCGTCTCCTCGACGCTGCGTGTGGCTTATCTGTCCACAACGCGGTCGACTTTCGGCCGTGGCGGATGTACTTGGTGTGATGTGATTTGGTAGTGCTTGAGCCGCCGGGTGTAGTCCCTGTAGCAGAACCGCCAGTCTGTCTGTTGGGATCAGGGGCTTGCACGCGGGAGTTTGATGGATCCCAATCGCCCTCAGCGTCACTTAGGACGTTGATGCTGCCATCGCTGGAGACGCCCTTGACGTCCATTGCGGCCTCAGCCTGCATGGCGTGGTGGGCCCAGTGTTTAGTCTTGCCGGTCCTTTAAAGTTTTTGGCCTGAACAGTTTGCACTGTTCTTCGGCTTGGTCCCTGGGGATACAAAGGTTGCACACTTGGTGCGAATCCTTCCACAGGAACCTCCTGTTTCAGGAAGGACAATATTTAAAAGGAGCGTTTTCCATGACATACAAGGATGGCAGCCTAGTGAAATAAGTGGGATTAAAGGGGAATATACATTCTCTAGTGGGAGTGGAATATGAACCTCCCGCCGCTCTTCTTACTGTGCAGGGCCAAGGCCCAATAGGGCCTTGGAAGGCCGTAGACAAAGGGTCGTCGAGATGGGAGTCACCATCGACAATTGGACTGTCCTTGAAGCTGTTGTCGGAGATCTTGCGGTAAACGGTTGTCGAAAGGACAGAAACTTTTACTAAGTAATGGCGTCAGTCAAGAAGGAACTCTGCGATATGCGTCCGACTACGATGGCGGATATATTTATTTTGGGAAAGTGCATTTGAGCCATCACTGGAAGTTCACCTCCAGTTCTGAGCCACAACAATAAGGTATTGTGGGTATGCTAATTAGCTCAAATGCAAACTTTTTTTGCAGGAAATTGTCTTGGTCTAAGAGGGCAGTGCTACTTTAAACATAGCTTAAACAAACCCATGACTGCCAGGACAACTACATAGGGAGGATAGCTCAGCGACAATGTGCTCGCCTTGGAAGCAAGGCGACATGGAGCAACACAGGTTCGATCCCCGGGTCCACGTTTAGAAACCTCTGGGTATTAAGCGCGTTATAAATAACCTATCATATCATACCTGGTTTCACCATTATTAGGGATCATCAGTACAGATAGATTGATAATTCTTGTTCAATAGATATTTTAAAAAGTCAACAGCTGACATGCGTTTCTTACATTTGTTTTTTAAAGGCTACAGACTTACAATGGGTTTCTTAGCAGGTTGATTTAGGCTTGTCCATCAGCGCCCACCATAGTACCAATGGTAGCAAAATACAAAATTAAAAAGAAAACAAACCTACCTGCACACTACAACCACATCACCCAATTCTGAGGTCCACCTTTTAAATGTGTTAAGCAAGGTGCACCCATTTTGTAATCATTTCTCATCCATCCAACCCTTTACATAAGGCTCGAAAAATGCTCTCTTCAAAAACACTGACAGTATTTGGTCTTTAGTGCAAGTTTCCTGTGCTGTTATTAAAAGAAGACCACCCAGGAAACGCCATCTAAATGGTCGACTAATGGAACAGGAAACAGCCTGGAAGATGGACGGCATGAGGGAGCAGGTAAGCTTGTGTGTGTTTTCGGGGGTGAGGTGGGGTGAAGGTGGTCAGGGCTGTGTCTGCAGAGGGCAAGGAGCAGGTGAGCAGCTCCAAGGGTGGTTCGGGAAATGAAATTCACCAGACAGAAGAACCCTGCCATCAGGGGAGCAAGAAACGCACGTGCAGGGAGCATGGGGGGCAGGGGAGGCAGCAGGCATGTTTGCTTTGATTAGGGCATGGCGGTAGTGTGGCACAGAGGGCTCCTGTGGGTGAAACCCCCAGATGGGACACAATCCACCCTTAAGAGGATCCTACTGAGCGGCCAAAAAAGGACTGTCTTTTGGAGGAGCGGGCTCGGGTGAAGACCTTGAATCACATTGACGCCTTCTTGTGCAGCTACAGTGAGTGAATACCGGGCTAAGGATGTAGTGGACTCTGAAAATCTGGTGATGTAACACAGGTAACTCGTAAATTAACTTGCTTCTTTACCACTTTTTCCTACTAGCAAAATAGTAATTTACTGTGCTCTCAAGAACATGGACTTGGGTAAAGGAATAGCTTATTACCAATCCACTCTACCACATCACCACCCTAACAGATGTGTAAATGCATAACCAAGGAAAAGGTATGCTCACCCTGAAAGAAATTTCAAGGTTTTCTCCTCCCCATATATCCATTCCAGCATCGTACGTTCCAATTTCTTGAAAGTAATCTCGGTCTATTGAGAAAAGACCGCCTGCCATCGTTGGAGTCCTAAGAGAAAATTCAATACAATATAAGGGCACATTCCAGAAGAAGATACAGCATCAGTATAAAGGTATATTAATAAACATACAAACAAGTATTTTACGATTACTCAGATTCGTTTTACAAAAGATTATGTAGGTGTCTTGAAAATTATAAATGGCATAGGACAGTGGTGCTTGCAGAAACGCCTAGAAACGTATAGAGCTTTAAATCTCATTGAGGCACTCAAGAAGGCCAAATTACGTTTTGGTTCTCTCACTTGGAGCAGATTTGCCCATCATTTGGTGCAAGACTGTCTATATGCCCAAGATCCGAATGGCGTCACAGATGATAGCCTCCCCTGATATGCAAGAGCAAAAAAGATTAGGGTCCTTTGGAGCTGGTTCCATCACAAAGAATAAGCTATTTGACTTGTGTACAGTTCTCAGTGATGGATTTCTCTCATTGTAAGTCATTGCTTAAGGAACACCGATTCAAACATGACCCCAATAAAAAATGACATTACTTCATTTGGTTTTCCTTATTTTTGTAACCACCACATCACTTTCAACATGTTTTATCGTTTCAGAAAGAAAAGGACTACAAAAATATGGCACGCTGCCGCAGGTTTGTAATAAGTTTTATATACTTTTATTTTGTTAATTCATACATATTTACAAATGTTAACATCACAATAAAACAAGGTTCACATTTTCAATCCCTTGCAAAAGTAATGTGAAGTGGCCTTGTATCACGCAACTTGTGCCATTTTTATTGCAGTCTCTTGGACATAGACACTGTAAGGGAGGGGAGGTTATTTGAAAAGGAGACACAATATGTAAAACACATAATACAGGTGATTGCAGACCGGAGGAAGCTGTGTTCTGTGTGCTAGTATACTTCCAGCTGAGTTGTGGTGAGGGAATTTGGGCTAAGTATCTAGATGGAAGCACCAGGTGTATGTATCCTGGTAGGTTTGCTACTAACTATGCCTGCCGAGCGAGGAGGAGTGATAGTATTCTTGTTTGCATTGTGGAAAGCTGGTGGGAGAGGTGTAGGATTTGAATCGTGTGCAAGGGAGTAACAGCTGGCATTTGTCTGCAGTGTCAGAGCGACTAGTCTGTGTAGTAGAAGGTGGAAGAGCACGTTGGTGAGTGGCCAAACAATCACAAAGCCATGTATTGTAAGGCATGAAATGGTTTAACAGGGTACAACATGGCCTGGTCTCCACACACTTACGATGGCTCTGCAATCAAATCCCATTTTTGCTTTCTGACTTTGCCACGGTCATCCTCTCCATCTCTATTGCATCCTCTGTCTCCATTTATATACCCAGTTTATGTAGATGTGTACACACACACACACACTATATACATTACTTACAATAATGGTATTTCTGATGCTTTTATCTACTTAGATTCACATGGTTTGCATAGACTGACATCTAGTGCTAGGCACAGAGAATTGCACATGTATTCGAAGTTCACAAAGGGACGTTGACCGGGCGTGTTTGTAATATGGACCCTAGTGTGAAGTCTACTGTATGCATGATCCCTCACACGTTGAGGTCCCTCAGATTGTTTTATTTCTCATATGAGGGAGTATGAAGTGTGTGCGTGGAGAGTATGCGTATAAGGTGTGAAACTCTATGATTTGCCCTAGAACCTTCAAATCCAAGAGGGGAGAAAGGGTGGGTGAATGTGAACCTAAGCAGGTACAAGCATCAGAAATACTATTACGGTAAGCAACCTATGCCTTCTGAAGCTTGTGGATTTGTTTAGAATCACCTGCTTTGCATAGATTAATGAGCGGTACTTGGAGAAGGTGGTTGGTTTTTTGAAGGTTAAGTGGCAAAAATATGTTTTAACACTGCTTGGCCCACCTGTGTGTCATCTTTAGAATGTGCATCTAAACAGTAATGTTGTGTGAAGGTATGAACGGAACTCCATGTGGCAGCTTTGCAAATGGCATCTAAGGGCACATTTGCTATGAAAGCTAGAGTAGCCCCCGTGCCCAGAATTGTGCGCGCTTTGGGCTTGAAGGGCAACATTCTCTTGGCAAGAGAATAACAAAGTTGGATGCATCCGAGTGGTTATGTCTTTTGAAGGTAATAAAGGATAGCCCTCCGGGAATGTAGGCTTTTCTATGCCGCATTCTTTGGGTTTTGAAAAAAGCAGGACGTAATATGGATTGGTTTAAGTGGAACTTGGAGATGAATTTTGTAGAAAACAGATGTGTGCGTAGTACCACCTTGTCCTTATGAATAATGGCAAAGGGATCTTGGACTGAAAGTGCCTGTAATTCACCAATTCTCCTTATTGATGTGATAGCAACAAGGAAAACAGTTTTCTATGTTAGATGTTTAAGACTGGCTTTGTGCATTGGCTCTAACGGGCCCCTATGAACTTTGTAAGCACAATAATTAAGTCCCAGCCAAGATTTGGATTTGAAACTGGTGGGTATAACTTTTTAACACCCTCCATGAATGCTTTCACTACAGGCACCTTCCACCATTAAACTTTACTTTGTCATGTTGTGTAGCAGGGCTCGCAAAATCTACTAGCCCACTAGCATTGTAGAGTATTTTTTACGAAGGGAGAGTACCATTTGGATTATGCACGACCTTGCTGGCGAGTATGGGGATGTTATAAACTTATTTTTCATATACTGCAAACACACTGTTTGCAGTAAATGGCAAATAAATGTTTCACTGTGCATGCTCGACAGCGTTTCACCAAATATGAAGTGTGCTCATGGTGACACGCACCATTTTACAAAAAGCACTGGTAAAAACGTCACCAGTCACCTTGGGGCAAGTGCATTTCTCTTAGAATTTGCGAGGCCTGTGTAGGCTGAGAGAGCACCTAGATGCACTGGTAAGGAATTGAAGACTAAGCCACAGTCCAAAAGATATAGTAAATGGTATATGTGAAGGTGAACAGTCAATTTGATTGATGGTACGCACGTTCAACCATAAGAAAAAACATTTCCATTTGTTAAAATAGCAGTGTCTTGTATTAGGCTTGTGTGCTTCCTTTAGAATGTCTATACACATTTGGTTTAGGTTTAGATGACCAAACTATGACCTCAGTTGCCAAGCTGCTAAGATCAGGTGTGGAAATCATGTTTGCCGCACCTACATAGGAATTATCATGAACTGGGTTACTTGTTCCCGGTCCAGTTTGTGGAATATCCTGTTGAGAAATGGAGTTTGGGGGAGGGGGGGGAAAGCATACGCAAATTTCCATGACCAGTCCATTAACATAGTGTCCCCCTTGGATTTTGTCTGGGAAAACCTGGATGTGTAGTCGTGGCATTGTGCGTTTTCTTGTGTAGCAAAGAGGTCTAAGTCCAGAAAACCCCAGTGTGTGAAGACGCGGTGTAGAATGTCTGCATTAAACTGTCATTCATGTTCCAATGATAGTTCTGCACTTCTGCTTAGTAAGTCTGCTAGAGAATTGTGTTAGTCTGGAACATGTTGTGCCAGAAGAGAAATGCGTTTTAGTGCCCACAGCCAAACCTTCTGGGCTAGTTTGGACAGCCCTGGGGAGTGTGTTCCCTGCTTGTTTATGTAGAACATGGATGTGGTGCTGTCTGTTAGTATGAGCACTGTCTTCTCTGCTAACTGTTTGAATGCTTGTAGAGTGTTAAAGACTGCTAGCAATTCTAGAAGGTTGATGTGTTTCTCGGTTAATGCTTGTGTCCACACCTTGTGCGCAGAGTTAGAGAAAGGGAGCCTGACACCCTGATAGAACACCCTGATAGAGGAGTCTGTAGTGAGCTTGGCCTAGATTGCTGGGGTGTTTAACGGCCTGCCTTTTATAAGGTTTTCCTTTGTTCACCACTTAAGAGATAGAAGATGAGGATACAAAACCACCACTGGATCGTCCCACTGACCGCTTGCTTGCGACCATTGTTTTGTCAGCCATTCTTGCTTTGGACATATGCAAGGTATGCAGCACAAGGTAAATTCAGGAAGCCATCATTCCCAGACGGTGAATGGCCTTTTGCACGGTTACCTGATGACAGTCTATGCATTGAGGGATTTGAAACAGCATGTTTTGTACTCTCTCATTGGAGGGGAAGGCTAGGCCATCTTCTGTTCAAATTAGTGCCCCTAGAAATTGTTTTACCCGACTGGGCACTACAGTCCTTGACTTTCGCGTTGAGTGTGAAGCCCAATTGAAACAGCAGATATAGTATTTTGCTGACACAAATTAGATGTTTCTCCGGTTATTAGCCAGTCATCTAGGTAAGGACACACTGAAGGGACTTCCTCCGTAGGTGTGCAGCCACCACTGCAAGGACTTTGTAAACACTTGTGGTGCTGAGGCTATGCTGAATGGTAGCACTTTGAATTGGTAGTGCTTGTCCCCCACTTTGAATCTTAGGTATTTTGTGTTTGCAAGCAACATTGAAATATGAAAGTATGCATCTTTCATGTCTTATGGTGCCAGGCAATACCCTGTTTCAACAGAGAAAGTTACTTCCTGCATCGTTGTCATCCTGAATGTTTGTGGCTTGACATACGCGTTTGCAGGGCGCAGGTCTAAGGACTGGGCACATTGTAAGATCTT
Source organism: Ambystoma mexicanum (assembly GCF_040938575.1). Lineage (NCBI taxonomy): Eukaryota > Metazoa > Chordata > Amphibia > Caudata > Ambystomatidae > Ambystoma > Ambystoma mexicanum. The sequence goes on from NC_090933.1 coordinate 74,315,433, forward strand.
TCTTTGGAACAAAGAAGAACACTGAATTAATACCTTGGTTTTCTTCCTGAGGTGGAACCAGCTCTTTTGCTCCCTTCAGTAGAAGTATCAACACTTCTTCTAAAATCAAGCGCTGTTCTGACAATGATCATCTCGATCGAGGAGGATGATGGTGGCGAGGTGTTTCTAGGAATTCTACTGAATAACCCTTGGCCAGTCATTAGCACCGAGCATTCTGATGCTATCCACCTCCCATGTGTGGGTTAAAGATGTAAGGCGACCCCCTCCCGTACTAGGAAAGGGTGGGATGGTATCTGAACTGGAGCCTCATTTGCTGGCGGGGGTAGTTGAGCCTCTAGAGGCTAAAACTCTGGCATGATCTTTACCTCTCCTAAACCCTCTTTGTTGACGGCTTTGAAAAGAGGATTGGTTTGGGGGATTGTACACTCGCTGCTGAACACCTTGAGGTGAGGAGCATCTCCTGAGGCCTGCGACCCCATTTGTGGCATTTTGTTAATTTATCATGGTCTCTTCGACGCACGCTGTGCTGTCCCCTCTCCCCTGCACCTTCCTCCTCCCGCTTCCTGCTACCCTTTAGCCCGCCACAGTTCCACCCCAACAGAGTCTCCGAGTGGCAACCAGCCATTTTTTCTTGACCCTTCTAGGGCAGCCCACTGCCTGTTGCAGCCCCCTGCGGCAAACGGCTCCTAGGCAAAGGGCTGCTTCTGAAGCAGTTCCAGATTGTGTGCGCCTGTGTCAGCCAGGGATGCAGAAAGCCTGCAACCATCAACCTGCTGAGACTGACCAGGTAGGTTCGGTCGGGGGGAGGGGTGGAAACATTCACTGCACCCCACTAAACAGACCACCCCTATATATTCCTTACCGCACAACACAAACATCCCTGTAAACAGCATTGTTTAGCCTTCCCACTCTTTCCTGTGAAAAGTCACATTCTCGCACATTGCTGCTGCGTTTACAAACTAGGCCTTTTTCCCTTTTTTAGGAATTTCAAATCTGGGTGTTTTGCATTGTGTACCTGTCTGTTCCTTCTGTGCGTACCCTGTGTGGACCCCCCCGAACCCTCTGCGTATCCAGAGCTATGAGGCACTGAGCTGTGCATCCCCCCTCTTTCTTTTGCTCCCGCCTCCTCTCACCCTCCATGGTGTTTTCCGTCTCCCCCATCATCTCCAACTGCCACCCTATCTCCTATCCTATTCCCGCTCACTAAGTCGGGAAGGAACAATTTCAAGAGTGACAGCCTGGTCTCCAAACCAAGCTTCCCCATCGCTGATACCTACATCAGTGCTTCCTTCACACAAACCCTCACCAACCTACCCCGTCTTTCCCTCTCCAGACCTATGGACCCAGCATTTGACCTCTTCTCTCTCCTTTTTCATCCTCTCCCATTAATGGCACTTGGTGGGAGGCCCTCTTGGCCCCCTTCCACACCTCCAAAAACATCATTAATGTCACCGTCTTGGTCCAGGGCCCTCAGCCCAATCTCATTTTCAATAAGATGCGAGACGAGAGACGCCTATTAACTTCCTTCCTTCCTTCTCCTGCTACTCCGATCTCAGGCTTCTCCACCACCTCCTTGCTCCTCCTCTCTGGCTACCTTGCCACCTCCCCCTACCACCTTTGCCCACTCTCGGGTCCCTCAACCACTTCTGCACGGAGTACATCAAGCCTGTATCCCTGCACGGAAGTCTTTCAAATGTGACAACCTGCAACACGTCACTACTCTCAACTCCGGCTCTGCTGTTCGACACTTTTCATAGAAGTAATGGAAAAAAATATTGCTCACGCTTACAGCCCAAACCGGTGAATGGATTTTCAACAAATTTGCACCATCAGCATCGGCTTGGTCCAGAAAGCGTGCTTTTGTCAATTTGGTGTAAAGCCATTGTGTAGTTTTTTTTCAAAACCAAAAAGTAGGTCCAACAAATTAGTGATATATGGCTCAGCGGACCCATTTCCCTGTTCGGTCCGCAGGCAGCATCCGATTGGCCTAGAAGGCGACGTGATGTCCGCAGACATCAGACGTGCCCCCTGATTGGATGGTGAAAAGCGATAAGTGTGTCAGATTTTTGGAAACACCCGCCATGTTGGATTCGCGGACACCGCGGTAGAAAAATATAAATAAAACAAAATATTGCACTTGGCAAACTTATCAAACAATTTCTGGGGAGGTAAGGGGCGATGAGGATGGGATATATCCGCAAGAAGCCAAAAAAAACAGGTGGTTTTCACCCGAAAAGCCTGCGAACAGCCTGGATGTTCGAGGACAGCACTGTGATGTTCGCGAACACTTTAGATGTTCAGGAACATCTGTGTCTATTTCTGCATTACTTGGATGGCTTACATCTTTGGCGCCACTCAATTAAACAGAAATTGTGGAATGTTATTCTAGACTTGATTCTGAATGGTTTTGGAAAGTGTGGAGCTGTTTTGTCAAGGGGGAACACATTTAGAGCGGGATCCCAAAATATTGTAAAGGCTTATAAATGGGGTGCCATTTGATGAATCTGCACAAAAGTTAGCAAACTATTTTAAATCTAGCTATAAATGTTTTCGTAAAGTTTGTTGGGATTTTCTCAAGAGGGGCCTAAATTAGAGGGGGCGGTGGTCTCAACATGTTTAGATAGCTTATAACTTTGTTGCTGTTTGACAAATGTGCACAAGTGTTTTCAGAAAGATTATAGACCCAACCTTCAATGATTGTGTAGAGACAATGGAATTTGTTAAGTGGGGGCTAAGTTATGACTATTGTATGTACATACATTTTGACACTTGGAAAAAATAAAACATGGGCAGATTTCAAGCAAACTCATGTACGGAGCATTGGCAAGTACCTTAAAGCATGGTTTTGCAAATGTGCCTGTGTTTTATTTTTTGGCAAGTGTCATAATGTAGGTACCAAAAATAGTGATCTATCTTTGGTGACTGAGGTACAGCCTGTGGCCATGGGCAGTTGCCAGACTTTCCGGGTGATGGTATAAGGTCATGACCCGGACAATCTGGCTACTGGCTATGAACGCGAGGGACAGAAAATGCTGTTAAAGTGGCCATGTCCACCTTGGACCGGCTATGTGGTAAAGTTATTCTAAAGTAGGATAGCTTTGAAAGGGAAATAAAATGTGCTTGTGGTAATATGGTCATAGGAATTGGACTTCGCCTTCTGCAGACTGCCATGGAAAGGGAAGACGTGGTCTGTACGGAGCCCCGCCGTCTCTTTCCATGGTGGCTATCTTGGAAAAAGATTTTCCTTCCTACGGCGTCCCGCTGAAGGAAGAAAAATCTATTTTTTGGGAACCCGGTGTGCTAATGGTCTTTATCCCCCATTGCAGGGGCTGCAAGAGAGGATAATGGTCCGGAGCCCTTGTTATTTATTTATAACGCACCAAAGCCTGCAGGCATCAGGGCGCACACAGATCCACTTTGCTTGGGCCGATAACTTGCTGGGTCGTTATCCCCTGTTCTGGTCTCTGGAATGGAGGATGAATGTCACATTAGCCTAACAAAATGCGAATGGAACTGTTGGAAAAACGTATTGAGTCTATGTACTTCACTGAGAAATGTAAATGATAACCATGGTGACCCCGAGAACAAGAATTCCCTCAACCATCCAGGTTAAAAACATCACACATTCTACTCTATATTTTAGCTTCTTCAAGCTATAGTACTTTAGTCATTGACTCGTTTACCGTTTTAAAAAGCCAAACAGAGCGTCACATTTAGCCCCTCCCCTGGCAATCAGGTGATAATAGGGTACTCTATGCCATCAGTGCGGCCATTTTGAAAGGGATTGTTTCTTTATGAATGTATAGCCAATCTTTACCAATCTTCTAAATAAAACTGCCCCAATGTTATAATCTTTATATTGCTTCCACATATTGGGTGGGCATTATGTGGCGGACTGTTTGTACAAATTTAATTATCAATTTAGCAAGTCTGTTACCATTATACATAGATAGCCACACGGGACACCAGTTCTTTAGGACATTTTATTTGCTTTATTCCATCATAAAATATCGATTCTTGCACAATAAAACTGACTTGTTTTACCATCTTCCCCATAATACATTCCAGTTTTTTTAACACCCATGTTGTTCCATTGCTTTTTTTCTTTTCCTAGTCCCTTTTCTCATGCACCACCCATCATTCGGACCTTCTCTTTTTATCCATTTGATTGTTTCCGTGCATGCCAGTGTCTGTGCGCAACCACCCACTTCTCACATATCTATCCTGGTTTGTATTCCAAGTAGCATTTTGTCACTGGGTCATCATTTTATTGATTTAACCCATCATGCGTTATCAGTGCATTCAATGTATTTTAAAGTGCTTTGTTGCTTACATTTTCTAGCAGTAACCCAGTTTTTCCGTTAAGTCACGTACAGGTACTGACATTTGTAATGTGAATAGTGAAAACTTGAGAATTCCGTTTTGTTAATACAAACAGTATCCACAATTTCTCTCAAAGTGCATAGTGCCTCCATTTTTCTTACTGGTTGTATTTTTATCATAAACCCTTCCAAGACGAATTATATTTTCTAATGCAAGTGGGTGATGTTGCTCTGTCCAAACTGCCTTGGCATTTAGAACTCTTATTTTATGCTTTCAATGCACACTTGGTCAAAGTACGTAATGTGTGTATGCAGGTCAACAAACTCAAACAATTTTACAATTTTATTAAAAAAAGAAAGATTTTCCAATTTCTTTGTTTAAAAACAATCACTTCTACAGAGTCCAATTGGAGCATTGTCATCCCATCCATTCTGTGTTCTAATGTCCTACGTTAGTCATAGCATCTTAACCTGTTCCTATAAATGTAAATAGTTCTTCATCCAGGTTATGTCCGTAAGGTATTTTCATATTAATGTCCACAATAAGTCTGGATGCTTTTTGCCTCCATTCTAATTCTCGGTCTCCTCTAGGGTGTTGTGCCACCTGATATATAATAAAATATTCTAAGGAATGTATACACCCTGCATATTTTTCATCAAAATGTTTCGCAAGAGGCTAGGAAAAGTGTTTAATTGCTCCGAGGTGCTGCAGTATTCTGAATTTTGACATCAGTTTTGTACTTCCTATATACTATTTGTTGCATCCACATTTTATCACATAAATTACATGTGTGCTGTTGCATGTTAGGTGTTTGATTTTTACTTTGATGCCTGTCCGTGGGTGCGCATATTCTGTTGTATTAATTCCATGTCCGCAGGCTTTACACTTTTGGCATTTCATGAATGCCATTCTTCTTGTGGTCAATATAAGGAAGGTATGGCATCAATAGTAAGGGAGACAAACGTGACCACAGTTTAAGGGTGTCTAATGAACTTTCACAAGGGTGTGATAAATGCTTATTAAGCCTAAATCTACAAATGGGAGCAAGCTACAACCATCAATTAATGCAGTCCTTGTGAAGTCTTGTCAAAATAAAAGGGCCTATACTACAAAACCTATTGCCAATCCTTACCACTAATTTACAAATAGTGTGGGGTAGTGTTCATGAAAAAGAAAGAAGTGTTCACAAAATGATATGTCAGGATGTTCGGGCCGCTGGCCTCCCTTCCCCACGTTTTCAGCACGGGGAAAGGAAGTTCACTCGAGCAAAGCACACACTCTGGCTTCTGTAGCACGAGGATACAGTTCCATTACCAGCATCAGGACCTTCTGTGTCCAAGTCTCTTTACTTCTTAAAAGTCTCTTGATGCAGAGGGCATGATGTACAAAAATAATATGCAAAAGTAATTTTTTTCTTACAAGTATTCAATGTGGGTGTGCACCCCGGATCCCCCACAGCCAGACTCAGATCCCTTTCTTTTACCCAATTAGTTTCCCTCAGCTGAGCTCGGACCAATTTCAGTGTACATTAAACTATCGAAGACATTTGAATGTGCACAGTGTTTAGCTTGACACGTTGCAGGATCACTTCGACCTCAAGATTCTCTTTTCTCACACTTCGTATCAGTTGAATACCTAACAGACTTTTGAATGAGCACCCACGTGGCGCCGGACCACTGGTATTTTTTCTTGGCCTCCCAAAGTTCAGTCACTCCTTTGGGTTCCAATTATATTCACGTCACTCGTCATATACGTCTCATAAACTGTTCTCTTTAGATTTCTTCATACAATGTTGCTGTTTGTAACTTTGGTTCAAAACACAGGCTGGTATGGTGTATCAGTCTCTGCGACTCACCGGCTGTGCTGTCTTTACTGACGCTGCTGTGTTGTAGGAGCCAAGGACAGTACCACAGTGGCAATCGCTCCTCCGAGCCTTGGTTATCGACGCAGTAGAGCGCCAGGTACCTCCAACACCATACAGGTTTGATCAACTTTAGTGCCCGGTCTTAGGTTTCTTACTTTCCAAGGTTCATGAAAGTCAAGGGCACTTCCCTCCTTGCAACCCTCTGTGGTCTCGCCGTCTTTCTCCTCGTATTAAACTGCCATTTTGGAACTGCTGTTTCCACGTGTGCTTTGCCTCGCTCAGATTGGGCTTTCATGCTCCACCTTTTATCCTTTTGGGGAAGAGTGATGGAAGTCCGGTGTGTGTAATGATCAGTAATTGCCTGACCATTGTATTGGGACATGTCAGGTATACAGCTGTGGTGTTAGCACGTTGTCGCTCATGGTGAGCAGTCCGTGAGAAAGTGTTTGTGTTGGGAAAGGGTGGGGGGGAGGGGGAGTGAAGTTCCTAGGATGGGGAAAACATGTTACAGGGAAGGGGATACTGCGTCTCACCATCCGGTGTCCCATTTCCACTCCCCGAAGACCCCTCATCCAGGTGATCCTTCCGCACTGTTCCACCCCCAGGAACTGGATCCAAAAACGATGGCAGTTTCCTGGCTACCAGGATGAACGGTGAGACACCTTCAGGTTTCTCACAGCAACCAATCTTTTCTGGTGTTTTTCAATGGTAGAAAGCTTGGGACCAGTAGATTTCTTATTGATAACTGCTTCCTGCAAGTTGCTCTGACTACAATGTCTTAAATGTCCTTGTCCTTTTTCAAGATTCCCCAGTGTCTGTCCAAAATCTTTTTCTCTCTCCTGATTGTTGGTCATACATACTTAAAAACCATATGGAGTCTTTTTTCTCTCTTTCTCCACATTCTTTGCCTTGGCTGTTAATAGATCCTCTTCCCATCAGTTCCTTTGCTTTTCAATACACTTTATCTATCACATGTTTTGGATATTTCCTTTCTCTAAATCTGTTTGCAGTCTCCTGGGACCATTTTAGACATTCACTTTCTTCTGAACAATCCATTTTAATCCTTACGAACTCCCCATAGGGTATACTCCACTTTTCGGGTGTTCACTCTTGGCATGTAATACAGCATTCGTGCTCGTTTCTTTCCTGTGCATTTTGCTTTGTAATTTATTGTCCACATCTAAATATATGTTCCTTTCATTGTGATGTTGTTCTGTGAACTTGATGTTGTTAGTGTTATTATTGATTATTGATACAAAAGCTACCCATTCTTTGGGTGTTCCATCCCATATGATAAAAAGATCATCTATGTATCGAGTCCAAAGCTGTATTTTCGGTGTAATTTGAGATATCCTCAGCATTCCAGATTTCTTTTTCCCACACCCTCATATACAGATTTGCATACAGAGCGCAAAGATTGCCCCCATGGCAGTTCCACAAAATTGTTGATAGTATTTTCCATCAAATAGAAAAGCATTGTGTTTCAGGCAGAATTCCAACACTTATTTATTTTTCATTGGTTTCTCACCGTAACATCCAGTGTTTGTGGCACCGCGAGAGCAGGTAGACCCATTTCCTCTTGGCAATCGGTTGTAGTCATTTTGGGGTTTGATTGTACTGTTCATGTACCCTCACTTCCGTCTTTCATCCTCCTGGCAGTGCAGTGCATCACTTGCTGTGGCACTAGAGTGCATGCCCTTTAGCTCTCCTGCCCTGTTTTTCTATCCAGCTAGCACGCAGCACTTTGAGTACCAGTTTGTATACTGGTTGTTGCTTATTTGGCAGATTATGCGATTCCCACTTGGGCTTTATTCCGTACCTCACTGTAGGTCAGTCCACTGTTGCGCTTTGCACTAGCATTTATTTGGCTCTCACCTTTGGTAATTGTTGCTGTTGGGGCCTTGATTTAGCATCATTATTGATGCTTTTCTTTGAATATCTCTTGCACAACTGGGCTTGGAGCTCCCCTTCTGGTTGTTGGACTAACCAACTATGTAGTCAACACATCAGGGGGGGGGGGGATAATATTTGGGTCACTTTGGCCTAATTCATTTGTGCTCCATTAGAACATCTTGTATTCCGAATGCATATACACTTTACTCCGTTTTATTGATTAGGCGGTGTGGAATGCTGTGTGCATAGTTCGCTTGACTGATTTTGATTTATCATCATATGAACAAGAACATGTTTACACTGTACTGACTATGTGTATGTGCCTTACGAATATGCTCTATTCTTTAATTTAGGTGCTTCAGTGTCACCACTGTAAACTCACTGTTCATGCACTTGCACTTTATTTGGTTTTATTGATTGTTGTATGCTGTGTGTTTTTGCGGTTCATGCTGCTTAATATATATTGTCTCAACTCGATGTGGCCATGAATATTTTGACACTTAATTATCTGTGTATGTTTTCCTCAAAATGCACTTTTGATGAATTGCAGTGTTTTCACAATTTTCTTTCATTGTGATTTGAGCATTGTTTCGATGTCCAAAGGGAGTGCATTGTTGAGGCAATTGTTTAATACCTATTTGAATTACTGTTGGGCTGGATACACTATAAGATGTCTGCCATGTTGACTGTTATAGACCTCACCTCAGTATCCTACATCAAGATGTTAGAGGGACTCAGAACCCATTTTAAACAGTCACTATACTGCTGCTGCCTTAGTGTGATCAAGTGCTCTGCGAGCAAGAATCGTTTTACTTTTTTCCCCCCGTTTCTCCATGCATGCTATGTTATGCAAATAAAACATGTACCAAATTATTTTCTCTTGGCCAGGTCTTTGATTTCTGCTGCATTCTGTGACCCGGAGTGCGGCTCACCTGCCAAGTGGTGGGTACTGTGTTTTTTCTCAGAGATATATATATGATACATTACTCACTGTAATTGTATTTCTGATGCTTCACATGCTATGTATAGGCCGCCGTCTAGTGGAAGCTGCAGAGTATTACAGTTGTTTTCGAAACCTCGAAAAGGGACGTCGACAGGGCGTGGCAGTAATACTATCCCTAGTGTGACGTCCACTGTACCTATGGTCATTCACGCGTCAAGGTCCCTCAGATTGTTTTGTTTCTGACATGAGGTTGTATGAAGTGTAGCGTGATTACAGGTGTAGTAAAGCAGAATATATCAGATAAAGCCCAGAAAAAACATCCATGCACCTTCTAGGAGGAAGGGTGGGTGCATGTGAATCCAAGCAGACACAAGCATCAGAAATACGATTACGGTGAGTAATGTATCCCTTCTGAGGCTTGTGGAATCTGCTTAAATCACATGCTCTGCATAGATTAGCAAGTCATTTTTGGAGAAGGTGGTGGGTTGTGAGACAGCACAGCTGCAAATTGATGTTTTAGAACTGCTTGTCCTACCTGAGTATCTGTTTTAGAGTGTGTGTCAATGCAGTAGTGCTGAGTGAAAGTATGAACTGAGCTCCATGTAGCTGCTTTGCAAATGGCGTCCAGCGGGAGTTTGCGATAAAAGCCAGAGTAGCTCCTGTCCCCCTAGTGGAGTGATCTTTTGGTTTGAATGGCAGTGTTTTGCTTGATAAAGAGTACCAGAGCTGTATGTATCCGACTATCCATCTGGAGATGGCCTTTTTTAATGCGGTCGCCTTCTCTGCCTGGTGCTACGGAGACAGTTGGTCTGTTTTTCTGAGCAGTCTGGTCGTGTTTACATAGTAAAGGACTGTCCTCCTTACATCTAGTGTATGGAGTTTATTCTCAGCTGAGCTAGTTGGTTTCTGAAAAAGCTCGATGGATTGGTTTAAGTGGAATTTAGAGATTAACTTCAGTGAAAACCTAGGGTGTGTTCGTAAAATCAATTTATCTTTGTGGATAACAAAGAAAGGGTATTGCACAGACAATGCTTGAAGTTAGCAGACTCTCCTTATGGAGGTGATAGCCACAGAGAAAGCCGTTTTATACGTGATGTGTTTAAGGCTACACTTATGCATAGGCTCAAAAGGGGTTCCCATGCGTTTTGCAAGTACTACATTGAGGTCCCAGCCTGGCGGTGGGTTTGATATAGGAGGGTGGAGTCTCTTTACTCCCTCCATGAATGCCCTAATGACAGGTTCTTCCACCATGACACTTTATTGTGAGAAGTGGTGTATGGGGACAGAGCCGCCAGGTGAACCTTTAGAGTTAAAGACTAACCCAGAGTCTAGCAAGTGGAGCATGGAATGAAGAGTGTGTGTTGGAGTACATTCTATCAAGTTTGTTTTGACGGACACCAAATTACAAATCTTCTCCACATGTCAAAATACCAGAGTCTGGTGTTTGGTTTACGTGTATCCCTGAAGATATCCATACACCACTGAGGTAAATTAAGATGTCCAAACTCTATGACCTCAGGAGCCATGCTGCCAAGTTCAGTGAGTGAGGTTGAGGGTGTAAGGTTGTCCCCCCATGCTAAAAAGCAGGTTGGTCGGGCACGGGAGCTTGATCGGATCGCACATCACCAGTTTACACAGATATGATATGGATACCAAGGTAGTCTCGCCAAAATGGGAGCAACTAGGATTAACATCTGTTCCCTGTGAATCTTGTTCACCATGCTGCTCATTAGTGGAGTTGGGGGGGGCTGGGGGAGGGACTGTAAGCAAATTTCCCAGACCAACTCATCCACAGGGCGTTCCCCTTGGAGCCTGGTTGGGGAAACCTGTATGCAAAGTCTGGGCATTGCTTGTTTTCTCTTGGAGCAAACAAGTCTAGCGTGGGGTTACCCCACTGTGAGAAAGCGATCTACATTTCTGTCGAGTTGCACCCTTGTGATCTTCAGCTAGAGGATCTCTGCTAAGTGAGTCTGCTAGGTTGTCGAGTTCCCCTGGAACATGTTGTGAAGTCGAACATCCCCTGTTTGAGTGCCCATTTCCATATTTTCTGTGCTAGCTTTGCCACATTTGGAGAATGTGCCCCCCCCCCTGCTTGTTGCTATAGAACATTGCAGTGGTGTTATCTGTGAGAATCTGTACCAACAGATTTGTCATGTGCACTTCGAAAAGTTGTAGCACTTTGAATGCTGCTAGAAGTTCCAGCAAGTTGATGTGGTCCTGCGCTGTGATTTGAGTCCACAGACCATGTGCTGTGAGATGAAGGTTAAGGGTGCCCCACCCAGAGTGATGAATTTGTTGTAACTACTGCTTGCACCGCTGGGTCGTGAAAGGGTTTCCCTTCAACAGATTCTCCTTTGTCCATCGGCGTAGAGCTTGTACTAGTGTTGGCAAAACAACCACTTGATCGTCCCACTGAACGCTGTTTCGCCAACCACTCCTGCATCAGGCGCATGCGCAATTGTGCATGTGGGACCAGGGAAATGCAAGATGCCATCATGCAGAGCAAATGCATAGCTTTGCGTACGCTTATCTGGTGACTGGCTTAATACAGAGGTACTTGCAGCAGTATGTTTTGTATTCTTTACTTTGATGGAAAGACCAACCCTTCCTCTGTTTTTATGACAGCTCTTAAGAACTGTTTGTTTGGTACCAGGCTTGACTTTCTCGTATATTGAGAAGCCCAATTGGAAAAGAAGGTGGATTGTTCTTTTGATATTTTGCTTTCAAATTTGGGGCGTTTCCCCCGTGATCAGCCAGTCGTCCAGGTAGGGGTGCACTGGGATCGCCTCCTTGCACATGTGCGCTGCCACCACCGCCAGTACCCTGGTGAATACCCTTGGAGAGGATGCTGTGTCGAAGGGTAGCACATTGAATTGGTAGTGCTGGTTTGCCATCTCGAAACACGAATTTTCTGTGCGCTGGGAACATTGAAATATGAATAAGCATCTTTCATATCCAAGGTTGCCATGTAGTCCCCTTGCTTTAGCAGTGGGATTACTTCCTATAGCGTTGTCATGCAGAATTTTTGTGGCTTGATATAAGTGTTTGTAGGGCGCAGATCTAATATAGGGCGCATTGTTAGATCTTTTTTGGGCACAAGGAAGTACATTGAATAGATTCCTTTGTTTACCTAGTTCACTGGGACGATTTCGACAGCGTCCTTTAACAGCGCTTTCACCTCTTCCAGGAGTATGCGCTGTTCCTCCTTTATGGTTGTTCTTTGTCGCGGAGGATGGTGGGAGGGTCGTTCCAGCAGCTCTATGCAATAACTGCCGCCACAGTAGAAAGCACCCACTTGTCTGAGTCGATTCCCTCCCATGCGTGTGTGAAGTTTGTTATTAGTCCTCCTACTGGAGTGACATGAGTCATTGCTTTGGAGGTGTAGATCCACCTCTGGACGAGGAGGATCACCCCCTGCCGTGTGATCTTCTTTGGCCTCTCTGAAAGCCTGGTGAGGATTGGCCTCTATTTTAACCCCAGGACAAACCCTGACCCTGGTTGTATCCAGATCCCCTTTGAGAATTGTGCCCCTCAAGCAACGAGAATTATAGCCGGCCCTTTGACCCGAGTGTTTGTTGGTGAGTTGGCACAGTGACTTTAGAGTGTCATACTCTTTGGCACTTTTCAGCGCATCCTCCACTGCCCTGCCGAATAGTACATTTGGCTTGATCGGCATGTTTAGAAGAGTCGCTTGTGATTCCAGCTTAAAGCCAGACTGGCGCAGCCATGCGTGGCACTTAATGACAGTGCCCTCAGCAATAATTCTCTCCGCGTTATCAGCTGCACCCAAGTTGTTCTTTAGAATGCAGTTGGAAACCGCTTTCCCTTCTGACACAGCGAGGGAGAGATGGGATTTTAATGGCTCTGGGGCGGAGGCTATTATTGTGGCTATTTCATCCCATTTGTGGCAGTTGTAGCTTGACAAGGTGGTGTTGTTTGCAATCCTCGTCTGATATGCTGCTGAGGTGGCAACCTTCCTACCGAAAGTGTATTTTCTTTGCTTTCCGTGTCGGGGGTGCCTCCGATGACGTGCAAGGTGTTCCCGCCATTTTCCTAGTGGTGGTAACAACTAATGAGTCTGGCTTTAATTGACCCCTGATGTAGAGGCAGTCTGGAGGGGGCTGGACGGAACATCTTTTCGATGCGGGGGTTTACTGCTCGTGTCAAATTACGGGTTACCCAAGATGTTTGAATTCTCCTTTGCACAGATTGCAATAAAGGGATAAATGAGGTTGCTGGTTTTTTGTCTTCCAATATGTTTTCTAAAAAATCTTTGTCTACTTGTTGATCTTGTATCTCTATTTGGAAGTGTTCAGCTGCCTTTAGAAGCATGTCAACTGAACTGAATCTGGTTATCTACCAGCAAGTCTGCCACCGACGTGTCTGTATGGTATGGCGATGGTATGACAAACGTCTTCCTCGTCGTCATAATAATGGCCCACCTCCCCAATGTCCCCCTGATTCTCCGAGTCTGAATATGCTCCAGTCTCCTGGAAGCTTTGGTAGGGGTCAAAGTATTCAAGCGGCCAGGGTCCTGTAGTGGGGTGGCTGCTTGTAGGGTGTCTGCCCGTGCTCTTTTTGCACGGAGTTGTGACTCTGTGTTGACCCACTAGCGAATGGTGTGTTCTGGAGGTTTTCTAGAGCGTGAGGGTTACGGTCGAAAAAGTTGGCCAGAAAAGACATGTGCCTCATGACCCTGTCTATATCTTCAGCAAACCACTATGGAGGAACCTGGGATAGTTTGTTTATTTTATTTATTTTATTTTATTTTATTTTATTTCTATAGCGCTCCGGACCCGGGAGTAAAAGGGCGCTTAGTACAAGTTACAAGGCGCAGTACATGGTAATAGGCAGTGATACTAGGACAGCTTGAACAACAGTTATATAAAGAATATACAGACAGTGGAGGTGATAGCAACCAATAATGACATAAAGGAAGCATGTGCAATACGTACAGTTTATAGCCAAGTCTAACTTCAAGGTTGACGTTTTGTCAGAAGCCACCCAATGGCAAGTTTCCTGAACGACTGGAAGGATTTGGATGACTTAATATTCAGTGGCAGGGCGTTCCAGAGTTGGGAGTCGAGGACCATGAAGCTCGAGCCTTCCGCTCTTTTAGAGGTAAATCTAGGTACTGTGAAACATAAGGTATTGGAAGATCTCGTGGTTCTGATGGAAGATTTCATGGTGAATTTGTTAGTCAGGTGGGGGGGCTAGATGGTTGAGAGCTTTGTAAGTGAGGCAGAGTGTTTTTAGATCGATTTTATGTTGGATGGTGAGCCATTTGCATGTGGTTCTAGTGGCAGAGATGTGCTCACGCCTGGGAATGTTTAGCGCTGCCCGTAGCGCATTATTTTGAAGGACTTGGAGTTTACTAATTATCGCTTGGTTGGCACCTAAGTAGAGGCTGTTGCAGTAGTCTAACTTAGATTGTATAAGAGCTCTGGCTAGCGTGAGGCAACTGTTAGGGGAAAGAAATGGTCTACAGGCTCTGATTAGTTTTCCAGTATATGCAGTGGCAGAGGCGGTCGAGTTGACTTGCTTAGTGAGGTTAATATTGGCATCAAGATAGAAGCCAAGTGTTTTCACGTTTTTGGTGACCGGGATGGTATTGCCATCAATTAAGATGTTGGAGTAGTTGGGACTTAGTTTTTGTAAGTTGTTCGGTGAACCAACAATGAGCAGTTCAGTCTTCTCGTAATTCAGGCAAAGACCGTGTGTGGCCATCCATGCCTGAATGACAGAAGATTTCATTGATCCTGGCTACATCAGTATTGTAATTGCCCGAGATGGTGTGGAGTATCTGGGTGTCATCCTCATAGTTTGTGTAGGTGACACCGAGACAATCCAGTTTATCAAAGAGGGGCTTTGTAAAGATATTGTATAGGGTGGGTGAAACACATGAGCCTTGTGGGACACCACAAGTGATAGGGACTGCTGCTGCCACCGGAGAGAAGACTCTCATGGTTCTATTGGCCAGGAAGGACTGTATCCACGTGACAGCAGAGGGGGGGAAAAGTGGGCGGCAGAGGAGAGGTGGTTGCAGAGTATTTTATGGTCAACCAAGTCAAAGGCTGCTGAGAGATCTAAGAGGAGTAGGATGGCAGCCTTGCCCTTATCTTTAATTTCGTCAATCTGACTTTTAAGATCAACAAGGGCAGTTTCTGTTTCATGTTGAGGCCGGAAGCCAGACTGACGCAATCCGAGTAATTGGTTGGACTCTAGGTAATGCTGAATTTGCAAGTAAGCAACTGTCAAGGATTTTTAACATGAAGGGAACGGTTGTGATAAGCCTGTAATTTGTGGGGATGGCTGGGTCCATAGTGGGAGGTAGGCTGCCTTTTGTGTCCCGTAGCCTCTGTTCTTGTGCCCTTCCCTTGGGTAACAGTCTCCTTTTCCCTAGAGGCTTTGTGGGTCTTCGAAGTGTGGGTCTTCGAAGTGTGGGTCTTCGAAGTCCGCCCCTTCAGAAGTGTTTCTGGTACATGTTCAACAAGATGGGACAATTTCGATGTTGAATGGGATTTATCCGATTTCGAAGTGTCTGTCGAGTGTCGGGCTTTTTTCCAATTTCGATGTGTGTGTAGATTGTCTCATCGGCGAGTGAACAGGCCGGCACTGCGTCTTTCGGCGGTCGGTTTTTGGCGGTAGGTTTAGACACAGCATCCAAGATGGATTTTCTTTTGACTTCGGGGGCCTGTCATGAGGCAAACGTGATCATTCAGAGTACAGAGAATTGGTGGACTTTACCCTGGCCGCCGGGTGTGGCCTTTTTGTTGGTGTTGAAGTCGACTTATGGCCTTGGGTTGTGTGCTTAGTGTGTGGGACCGTGTCTGTGCTTGCGCCGCCAGGTGTTGTCCCTGTAACAGAGCTGCCGGCCTGTCTGGCGGGGTCAGGGGCTTGCACGTGAGAATCCGACGGATCCCTTTCGCCGTCGTCACTGAAGACGCGGACATCACCGGAAGCACCTTCCATGTCCATGGCGGCTTTGGCCTGCATGGCGTGGTGGAACCTGCGCTTTGTCTTGCAGTCCTTCAAAGTTTTGGGCTTAAAGAGCTTGCAGGCTTTGCAATGGCCCTCGTTGTGATCCCTTGGAAGACCGAGATTGCACACCCGGTGCAAGTCCTTCCAGGGGCATTTTTTATTGCATGTAGGACAAAATTTAAAAGGTGTATTTTCCATTTCGAATTGGAAAGGCAGCTTAGCGAGTAAAGTGGTAAGAAGGGGAAATATGCAGTCTCTTATTTCTACTAAAATATGAACCTCCCCCCAATCTCCCGACTCTGTGGCTGAGGTCCGGCGCAGCCTTCCAAAGCTGTGTGCAAGTTCGTCGAGGCAAGATCTGCAGTCTACAAAAGTAGTCCTCAAAACCGTTGAAGTTGTTGTAATGAAACGGCTAAACAGGAGAGAAAGAGTAACTTTAATTTTTTTAATAATAAATGACGTTAGCCAGAAGGGCACTCGGGTTTCAGCGTAAGACAATGATGGCCGATAAAAACTAGATGTCTGCCTATGCATAGCATTTGATCTAAGCAGATTCCACCCATGGCTAAACATTTCTCCGAATTCCATGATGGTGATCCCAAGGCTAACATTTTTTGGTATCTTTAAGGTTGACACCGGCCCTAGAGGAGGTGACAGTGAAAAACAACTGAGACAAGAAGAGACGAAATATATCATTGACTTTGAAACTAAATACCTGAAAGGGCACAATATAGATGAGGAATTCTATACGTTTCTGGGTGTCTAGATAGTTTTTCTCTTTTTTATGACTGTACCTTTCTCCCTCTTATTTTTGCTTTGTCATTTTGACATCTTATGTTTGTTTGAATAATAACAGGCATTCTTGTTTTCTGATTACTAAACTATTTTTCTTCTCTTCATTTGATTTTACTTTTCAACTCTTACACCCTTGAATCTACCTTTGTCCCATACAACCTTTTAGCAAGGGTTTCAGATTCTTATGCACATACTTTTTACCGTATTCATTTTCTTATACTATGTGACTTACAGCGATATTAGAATTTAAGACCTGGGGTTCTATTGTTTACTTATCAAATACAAAAAGCATACTATTTAGGAAATAT
Organism: Ambystoma mexicanum; assembly: GCF_040938575.1. Lineage (NCBI taxonomy): Eukaryota > Metazoa > Chordata > Amphibia > Caudata > Ambystomatidae > Ambystoma > Ambystoma mexicanum. The sequence goes on from NC_090933.1 coordinate 74,332,540, forward strand.
CACAAATGGTTTTTTCCATCATGTGTATCTTGACACAGTTAGACAAGTCGCGCGGCATCCATAAAACGTCACATTATCCAAACTTTGGGCACAAGCTCTCTACTTTGTATTGGTCCATTCAGTACCTATTATTTCAGTACTGGGAAAGGTTTGATTATCCTAAATCAATGATATTCGTATTCCCACTTGGGTAACGAAGCGACAACATAATTTAAGGTTGTACAGACATATGCTTTGATAATCAATTATACCCCGATTTATTGGTAATATTAGGGAACATATTTTTTTCTCTCATTATAAAGATCATAAATATGATCACAATTTTAAAGTGAGGCACTAGCACTTTATTGTAATCCATTTTATAGGAATGTACTTTTAGTGACAACATAGGTCTTTTCATTGTTGCATTGTGCATGAACTATTCTTATGACAGTTAGTTTGGCTGCGGAGGTATTTTGATTTTAATTTTGTCTTGAACAGTATTTTGAATTGATATGTGCATTGCTGAGATACCACTATGGACATAATTTGCAATTACAGATGAAATTTGCACTAATTCTTGTATGAAATTCCATCTCCACATCGATCTCCATGGTATGCATTATAAAGTGAACTGAACCTGTTCCAAAATGGCGGCCTGCTTTTGCAAACAGCCAGTAAGTCACCTTTACACTGTTTTGTAATTTGTTTGTGTGTTTAAATTTGGGCTCCAATTACTGGGAGGAGTAACTGTGAACAAGCCACAGGAGTGTGCGTCAGTCAGCCTCTCATACCTTGGGAAGCCTTTTGCTTTTAACTGCCATGACAAAATAAAACTTTTTTCTACTTTTGCAAATATTTGCAAGTGCAGGTATTCGAGTTCCTGAAGCTTCACTTTTCAGCTGTGGATTGGTACTATTCCAGAGTGTTGGGAGTGCAGCTCCATACAGTGAAGGCTTCATTGCCTTATCTTGGGAATATATATATATAAAAAACACAGCCACGGTAGTGGCTGTGTGGTTATGGTTAAGTTACTGTTTCCATAGGAAGAGCACCTTTTGGGCCGAAGGCCATGCACCCAACACCAAAGTTATAAGCACTGAAGTTATAAGCCCCTATGGGTGTGATATGCTATAAGCAGTGAAGTTATAAGCCACCATGGTTTTGATATACTGTGGTGGTTGTGGCCAGGACGTAGTCCCTTGGGTGCATGGCCTGAAGGCCATGCACCCAAGACCGAAGTTATAAGCACTGAAGTTATAAGGTAGCATGGGTGTGATATGGTGCAGTGGTTGTGATATGCTGTGGTGGTTGTTGCCAGGGCTTAGAGCCTTCGGTGCATGGCCGCAGGCAGTAGGCTATACATCCAAGACTCTAGGCACTGGCCACAACCACTGCACCATATCACAGCCATAGATCAAACCTATAGATTCGAATATCAAATGTTTGAAATTATACTTACTGTTTGATTTGTTGAGATTCAATATATTTTTTACAGCGATATGGAATACGTTGTCTGTCCATCCCATCGAAAGAACGTTACCAGGTAAGAGAGTACCTTGTTCTTCGAGGGGATTGGGTCCTCTGACGTATTCCATATCTTTGACAGACTCCCAAAGCAGTACCAAAGCAAGGAGGTGGGAAAAGAATTTAGAACACAAATTTAGCATGCCCAATCAAATTGCAGAATAAAGGACTGCCTTGCCAAAGGGCAGATCCTGTCCTCGGATGGAATCGAGGGAGTAGTGACGTACAAAAGTATGTACAGAAGCCCAGGTGGCTGCATCACAGATGTTACGAATAGGAACACCCCTCTGCAGGGAAGTAGATGCAGCCATACCCCTGGTAGAATGGGCCCGCAAGCCAGCCGGTGGGTCCTTACACGCCAAGCGGTAACACTCGGAGATAGCCCAAATAATCCAACGAGACAAAGTCTGTTTCGTCACAGCTTGTCCCAAATGCTTTCCAGCGTAACCAATGAAGAGTTGATCGTCCACTCTGACCCGGGACATGCGTGAAATATAAAAGCTCAACGCTCTCCTAGGATCAAGCCTGTGGAGCCTCTCCTCTTCCTTTCCAGGATGTGGAGGAGGATAGAATGCCGGAAGAACAACCTTCTGGCCCAAATGAAATTCCGAAACCACCTTCGGAAATGAAAGGAAGGACGAACTCGAAGGACAACCCTGTCCTTATGAAACACAGTGAAGGGTGGCTTAACTGAAAGTGCCTGTAACTCACTCACTCTGCGAGCGGAAGTATATGCAACCAAAAACACAGTTTTAAGAGTGAATAGTCTCAAAGGGCAAGAATGCAAAGGCTCAAACGGAGCCCCCATAAGAAACTTAAGAAAAGGTTCAAATCCCAACCGGGCACCAGAAAAGGTGACGGAGGGAACACATTAGTGAGTCCTTTCAAAAACTGAGAAATTAAAGGAATCTTAAAATAGGAACATTCTTCAGACGAGCGCTTAAATATGGACAGCGCCGCCAGGTAACCTTTAATGGTACCCACTTGCAATCCCCTGTGGGCCAAGGAAAGCAAAAAAAGACAGAACCATGGGAATGTCACACTCAAAAGGATCCACATTCTTAACTCTGAACCAGTCGCAGAATTTACGCCAACGGTACAGAGACTTTGTTGCCGGCCGTCTGGCCGAGAGCAACACGTCCAACATGTCTTCAGGGAGGTCCCAATCCTTATAACCTCAACCTTTCAGAAGCCAAGCGTGAAGGTTGAGGGATCTGACCTCTGGATGCAGAACCTGACCCCTGTCCCGTGAGAGCAGATTGTCTCGGTAGGGAAGACGATGTGGAGGGCAGATGGACAAGTCGAGAAGGTCCGGGTACCACGTCCTCCGGGCCCACGCCGGAGCAATGAGGATCATCTGGGAACCGAACCTCCATAACCTCTGCAGTACTTGCAGGATGACGGTGACTGGAGGAAACGCGTAAAGCAGTGGGAATGACCACTCCACCACAAACGCATCTCCTAAGGCTCTTTTTGGAGGAAATTCCTGCAAGCAGAACCTTTCGCACTTCCGGTTGACACTGGAGGCGAACAGATCCACTTGAGGGGTCCCACAAAGGGCGAAGATCTCCAGGAGAATCTCCTGAGCCAGCTCCCACTCGTGAGAGATCGTGCTCTGCCTTCTCAGAGCGTCCGCCGTCTCGTTGTCGTCTCCAGCCAGATGAACAGCCGAGATCGAAACTTCCTGCTGGATGGCCCAGAACTCGAGCTGCATTGCCTCCCTGCACAGAGGAAGTGACCCTGCCCCCCCCTTTTTGTTGAGGTAGCACATGGCCACCGTGTTGTCCGTTAGAATCAGAACACTCTTTCCTTGCACAGTCGGCAGAAAAGCCTTCAGGGCTAGCCTGATGGCCCTCAGCTCCAACAGATTCAATGACCGTTGACTCAACTCGTTGGCATGAGCTCCCCATCCGTGAGGGATGCGTCCGTCGCGATAGTCACGTCCGGCCAGGGCAGCCAAAATGAAGCCCCCTTCATCAAGTTGCCTTCGACGGCCCACCACAGAAGGTCCCGGGCGACCGAGGGCGGCACCTGACCAGGGTCCGACATCCTGCCGGAAGAGTGCGACCACTGCATCTTGAGTGCCCACTGCAAAGATCTCATCCGCAGACGAGCCTCTGGCACTAGAAGAATGCAGGATGCCATGAGGCCGAGCAATCTCAAGAACTCGAACGCCGGGAGCATCTGGCAAGTTGAAACTTGTGCACCATCTGCTGAATGTGAAGAGCCCTCACCTGGGGAGGAGAAAACAGCCCAGGGTTGTGTCGAGCACTGCTCCGATGTACTGGAGCCGCTGTGTTGGCGTCAAATGGGACTTCGTTGAGGGAGAAGCCCAGCTTGTGAAGGGAGTGGCAGGTGACGGACAGATTATCCAGGACTTGCTCGGGAGAGCTCCCCCTGATCAACCAATCGTCCAGGTAGGGGTAGACGTGAATCCCCCCCCTTTCCTGAGATGCGCTGCCACCACCACCATGAGCTTGGTGAAAACCCTCGGGGCAGAGGTCAATCCGAACGGCAGGACCCGAAACTGAAAGTGCGAGTCGCCAACCGCGAACCTCAGGTACTGTGTGTGCTTGGGATGGATCGGCACATGGAAGTAAGGGCCCTTGAGGTCGAGAGACACCAACTAGTCCTGAAGTTGAAGGGCCTCGAGGACTTGAGAGAGAGTAACCATCTTGAACTTGTCCTTCCTGAGGAGTTTGTTCAAACCGTGCAAGCCCATGATGGGTCTCAATCCCCCGTCTTTCTTCGAAATCAAAAAATAAGGGGAATACCATCCCTTGTTCCTCTCCGCTACGGGCACCAGTTCTATGGCGCCTTTCTCCCGCAGGGCTTGAATTTCCTGCGCAAGGAGCGGATCCAGACTCTTCAAAGAGAGGTTCCCAGGTGGATTTTCGTGAGGCCTCTGCCGAAAGGGAAGACAGTAGCCGTGGGTTATGATCTCCAGAACCCACACATCTGAAGTAATGGCACGCCACTCTACAAGATGCTGCGCCAGCCTTCCCCGGCGAACCATGGGACCTGGCCTCATGACTGAGTGGTAGCGGCGCAGGCGTTGCCTGAGGGCAAAGAGGCAACTGCCCGAGCGGCCTTGGCACCTCGAGTACCCTGTTTTCCACCTCTGGCACCCTTACGGTGGCCTCTTTGACTGACAGCTCCTCTCGCTTTACTGAAGGATGAGTAATAGCGAAATGAACCTCCCCTCCATTGTTGTCCCCTAGGACGAAAAGACGGAGGTTGTCGAACTGCAGCGCCCAACGACTTCGCTGCAGCTTTGGAGGTCTGCAACCTCTCAAGGCTCCCGTCAGCCTTGCTGCCAAAAAAGATGTTCACCGTCAAAGGGCATGTTGAGGAGCCGGGACTGCACATCAGGAGCGAACCCGACTTCCGCAACCACGCAAACCTGCGTATTACGGTGCTCGCCGCCATGGACCAGCTGACACAATCTGCCATGTCCAAACCCGACTGAACGGCCTCACACATGGCATCCTTGCCATCCTGAACCATAGCAAGGAAACCATCCCGTTCATCCCCTTCGGGAATATGTTCAGCCGCTAATGCACCACAGTTCCACAGAGTGTGTGTGAAACGAGACAAGGCACATACGGAGTTTGCCGCCTGAAGCGCCATACCCCCTGAAGAAAACACTTTCTTCGCCCAGCCATCAAAACGTTTGTCGTCCCTATCCGGAGGGATGGTAGGATAGAACGCCTGCTTTGCCGGGGCCATAGCCGCCTGCACCAACAAACTCTCCGGAGTGGGGTGCCTGGACAAGTAGCAGGGGTCGCTACTGGCTGGACGGTATTTTCGCAACAAAGACTTGCCCACTGCCGGGAGACTCTCCAGAGCAGTCCAAGCTGCCGCCACCCTTCTCTGCAGAGCCATATGAAACGGCAGTACCGGGTCAGTGGGGGGGACCAAGATCGAGGATGTCCGTGAGATCATCCTGAACAAACTCCCCTGGGGGAGCCGACCATCCCAAGTACAGTGACCCGAGACATAAGGCACCGGTACGAAGAATCGGCATGAGTGCCAGGCTCAGGCCTACAAAACTCCACCTCTGGAGAGGTGTCCAGCCCACTGGCATAATGCAGTGACTGCCTCAAGTCATCAAATTGGCTATGGCCCGAGAGAAGCTCATCTGGCACCGGAACCGGAACCAAGCCCTCATCAGAGCCCTCTTCACCTTCTGAAATGTACTCCAGGCGGTGAGAAGAAGACACCTGGGGACCAAAGCTATGCCTGACCTTAGCCAGAGCCTTTCTAGGGGTTCGGGGGCCCCTCCGACACCACCGCCTCGGCGGCGTCGACACAGGCCTCTAAGCCAGAGCTCCGAGCGTGTTCTTCGACGACCTAGGCGCCAACAGCGCCGACGACCCCCTCGGAGGTGGAGCCTCGAGAGAGGTCATCGACAACCTCGGTGCCACAGGCATCGACGTCTTCCTCGAAGACTGCACAGGATCACGCAGTCTCGAGCGCGTCGAGGACCGGGACCTGGAACGGGCATTGCGAGAACGTTTACCCTTGTCCGAGTGGGACCTCTCCCGTGAACCGTGCCGACCACCCGAGCCCAAAGGCTTGCGAGCGGTGTCTCACGACCGACCCCACTCGGAGGCGCGGACGGACCGGTGCCCTGCGATTCGAGAATTGCAAATATCTTCTTCCCGAAGGAAGCCCATTCCTCCGGTGTTGCTTGCATGGTGGGATAAGCGACCCGCCGACGGGCGGAGTCCTCGGAAGAGGACGGGGGAAGGCGACCAATGCCGGCGCTTCCGGGAATGCCTCGAAGAGGCAGAGGAGTGGCGAGACAGACTCCTGGAAGGAGACCCACTGGACCTCCGACGATGACGCGGAGTCTCGCCTCTCTAATCATCCGTCGAAAGCCCTGAAGACCTCGACTTCCAGGGCTTAGACACCCTACCTACCGACAACTTCTTGCGCTCCTGCAAGGCCTTAGCCGTGAGCGACTGACAGTCGACACAGTCGTTGTGAGCCTCCCCGAGGCACCAGAGGCAGGTGTTATGCAAGTCCGTTACCGACATCTTGGACCCACAGTCCCCGCATTTCGTGAAGCCCGGACGCGGGGTTGAAGACGAGGTAGAATTCGTCACGAACAGGCTTTTCACAAAAAACGAACAGGTTGAAAGAACCGAGAAGAATATAACAAACTCCAAAGAGTCGAGGCCTACTGAAATTCACAAAGCGAACACGTTCGCGGAAAAAACGGAACTGGGGCTACGGGCGTCGTGCGTCCTACTTATCACATCGGGTGACGTCGGCCGTCGGAGGAGGTCCTCGGGGACGGCGCATCGACGTCATCGACGCAAGACACAGAACATTTTCCGAAGCTGCACAGCTGTGGTGATTACTGTCAAAGATATCGAATACGCCAGAGGACCCAATCCCCTCGAATAATGGTACTATCACTGCATTCAAACCATCCACATTTCTTTTTAATGTGTAGTGACCTGCATTGGTTGTGGCTCCTGCGTGGTAGATTATACCTATTGTTGTGAAGGCTTTCTTACCAAGTGATACTGGACAGTGTGTGAATCCAGTCAGCTTGCAGTTGTTTTTGGTACCATCTGCATTGTAACGTAGAAGAATTAGTATTACGTAGTTACTATGTGTTTGTATTAGTAAGGTGGAGCGATTATCTGAATTGCAGGTAGAACATAATCTGCCATGGTTTGCATTTTGTACCAGTTGCTGAAATGGAATGGATTCACAATTAGGTATGGATACATACACAAAGCGCTCATTAGGGATTTGTTCCTGTGTCACATTGTTGCAGAGAGTGCATGTATGTTTCCACATGCATGAAATCTGCAAGATTTCTTTTATAGGTATGTTTCTGTTTTCCAGTACTTGTAGTAAGTACATTAGAAATTCTGGTGGATCTTCTTGTGGGTTTTACAGTGAATTTCACCATTCCAGCACAGTAGTACAATTTTTGTCTTATTCCGTGAACACTATACTATATATTGTGTTTCTATGAAGGACTAACATTTGCAAACACAATTGGTCTGTACTGTAAGTAAATGTCAACAATTGGTGGCAATTGAAATAGAATATTCATTGCTATATTTGCGTAGCAACTCACCAGTTACATTTGAAAGGACCAGATAGTTCTTTTTCTTTTTTCTTTTTGTGGAACAGGATATGAATTTAGATGGGGGTATATAGTGAACATAGTCTATTGTATTCTAAAATGCAAGGAATATCAGCGTGTACTTTACTTGCATCAAAGTTGATTAGAAATAGACCCTCGAATGTACGTAAGTGTGATAGTGCTACGTAGCTCATGCCTTCTTTAAAGACTATTACCAATATCCATCAATGCTTTGTCTAGGGTAAGACCTTGGAATTTATGAATGGTGACTGCATATGCAAGAGTTATAGAAAATTGTTCTCTGCGTACATACATGTCTTTGAAGAGAAGGAATCGAGCTGTTGAGCGCCCTATCCTTTTTACTTCTGAAAGTTTGTTAGAGAATATTGACAAACTGAATGTTGTTGTCACGTGGGTATGTTTGAAAGCCAACAACTTTACCCAGTGCTCCATTAACTAGTCCTTGCTCCACGTCAAGGTTACGTTTAAGCATTACTCTACAGTTTAAGGATTATTTTAATATTTTCTCCAAACCAGCTGTGTTTCCTAAGGTATTTAGTCTTGTTGTGGCTAGTTGACACATGGGTAGTGTCATACCATGTACGTCCAGTTTGTCTGTGGAGCCAATTTCAATTATTGGTTGCATTTCTTTTTCAACATCGTTTCATTGAATTTGGAACAGCTTGCAAGAGTTGGCATTAAGGCCATACAATTGACATTTTTGTGCGCTAATTGTTCCATAACATCAGTAGCATATGAGTTATTGTCAAAGTGCATGGATGTGCCAAATTTCGATATTGCTTGTGCTTCTTGAGCTAGTACACAAACTCTAATACTTTTTAAAATGTTGGCATAAGTGAGGCCTGCAGATTGGCGCATGTTTTCGGTTTATTCTCTGTATTGGGAATGTTGCCAAAGGTTGACATTTCCTGTGCTACCAACTGTTTCACGGCAGAGTTTGTGTCCTAAGGTTTTAAAAATAGGTTCACCTTTCACTGGTGTCAATTGAAGAAGATCTCCGAAAACAATAATGTGTTTTCCTCCAAAGAGTTCTTCGTAGTTTGTTTTAAGTACTTTTGCAATCGGAGGTGAATCAAAGCCAACATTAGGTTGGAGACCATGCTCACTTCATCTATTAGTCGCATTTTCATTTGTTTTAATACTCTGCGTAGTTCCATTGCAGCTTCTGTAGAAAGTTTGTAATAGTCTAATTTGTTTTGGTGTTCTACTGGAAGGAGTAGTAATCGGTGTGATGTGACACCGCCTATGTTGTAAGCAGCTAAACCTGTGGGGGCAGTTACAACAGCTGACAGTTTGTTGTTTGTCAATTGTTGAAGGAACTTGCTGATGATTTTTATTAAGAATGTTTTGCCTGAACCAGCTTCACCACTGACGTATGGCAGTATAGGTTTGTAATTGTGGCAGGTACATTCTTTATTTTCGTGTTGTACACCATGTGCAATTACTTTTGTTACTTCTTCAAAAATGGTGCGCTGGTCTATGTTAAGTTTTGATTGTAGTACAGTTAAGTCTTCTGCATCTTCTTCATAGTGACACATGGTGTTTTCTACTTCTGTCACAGCTAATTCTGCCTCATTTGCTATTAGTGGCTGTCCCAGTGGTTCTTGGCTTCCTGTTACAGAAGTTTGACTACTGTTGGAAGTGTCCTTATCTAGTTGTGCCTGGAGTTGTTCTTCGTGTTGCTGTTCATTGTGCAACATTGTTTTGTAATGCGTAAAGTTCACATCGCTGATGGTGCTTTCATTTGCTTTGAAATAGTCTTCATAGCAGTCATAGTTATCTAGTATCTCTTTTCTCCATGGTTTAAAAAGTTGTAGCAGGGACATGTAATGTAGTTCTTTCTGTTGAGGAGTTTTTAATGACAATTTGATATGATTAATTAAGCTTCGGTGGATAAGTTTCACTAAGCTGCCTTCACAATCTGTCACTCTATATCTACCTTTGTTTTCATCGGGTTTTATATTATTTTTGTATGCAAAGATTTGGGCTATGTAGTATAGACACATGGTTTCCAAAGTGGTACTCTTGTTCAGGTAGTATGTGTCTAGTAAATTGTTTTTCAAAATGTCTTGGCTGTTGGGATATTTTTGGCTATTGTTTCTATGTCCTCATATGATTTGAGAACTCTTTTTATAGATTTAGCAGGACCAAGACTTAGCCATACTATATTTTCAGATTTTCCATACAAAGCAGTACCGGATAAACGATCTGCAGCTTCATAGGCACCACATTCTCTATGAGAGAGCATTTTTATGCCTAAGCTGTACAATTTCTGAGATAGTGTTTTGTCTGATGATAGGTCATTCCAGAGGTCTTGAAGCTCTGTTTTTTCTGCTTTTGTTAAGTAGGCTGTAACATATCGTGCAACTGCAGTGGAATTGTCTGCAATGTACTGCACATCTATGTTTGCATTCCATAAGAGAGCAATGATTGCATTGTAATCATTGATATATTTTGATTCTTCTGTTCTTTTTATGTAATACGTGTTCTTAGGTGATTTACCTTTAACACTATATCTAACTGAAGACATGAAGTTGTTCACTTCACCCGTTTCTGTAACTGGTCTAAGGAAACCAAAGCAGCATTTGGTGTAGTATTTCCCTTTGTTTTTGTATTTGCGACGACAATATTTGCCACATTTGTATCTTTGAAATTGCACAATTTGTGCATGGAGGTCACTATGTCTAGTTTGTGAAGGGATTTCACAAGTGACATTTTTGGTTGAACTGCAAAACAGTGGCATCAACAACTCTCTCTTCCTAAATATCTTCCTTCTCGAGCTCTTCGCTCATCCGCCTCCAACTCCCTCAGGGTCAGCCGCTTCTCCAAACAACGAGTTGGGGGCAGATCTCTTTCCACTGCAGGGGCCTCCCTCTGGAACAGCCTTCCTACCTCCCTGAAACTTGAGGAGAACCACCTCCGGTTCCAGAAGCACCTCAAAACCTTCCTCTTTGCCTCCGCTTTCTCTCCCCCTCTCCCCTGCTAATACTACTGAAACTGCACTGAATCTGCAACTGGGCCATTCACCGTTCTCGGCCCAGCCACTCTCCCCTGCACTGCCTCCACGGCAACCCCTGCACTACGGGACTGTCTGTATCCATACAGCCCCCCTTCCCAGCACTTGTCTGCACTTACCTCGCACTTGCCACCAGCTGGCCCTTGTTATTTATCCTGTATGCTTATAACCCTGTACTTTCCCCTCTCCCTTTCCCCCATGCACTTTTCCCTTCCCCTCTACCCTTGCACTTGCGCGATCTGAATGACACCTGGCCTAGTAAGATCGTTGTCTGTCTCCCCTTGTTCCCCCCCCCTGCCTCATCGCGCCTTGAAACACTTGTGTATAGGCGCGTTACAAATGCCTTATCATATCATACCATATCACTGTCCTGACCAAATTTAGTAGCACCTTTAATCCATAAAAGCATGTGGATATGTGGTGCTCCTCTGGCTTGGTATTCTTTTCTCCAAAAGAAGTGCTGCAATTCTCCAAGGGGAGGAACAGTTTTATTACAAATAAAGTGTAGCATAGCAATGAAACAATAGTGGAAATATCTTGAAACATTAACAGGATCTAGAGAGCAAAGTTCTCCAGGTGTTAGTATATCTATGTTTTGTTTTTGTTTGATATGCATAGGAAATCATGTAAATCTTCCCATGCATATTCTGCACAACTTAATGTAACAAACCAAGTGGGTGGTCCAAGGTTTCTGATCATACAACGTACATCTCCGTGACGTCGGAACCAGTATTCTTTCGTACCACGCATGTTTGCAAACAGATTTATGCTTGATTATAAAACCTAATCTTTTTCTTGCACTTTTTTAATTGCGTAGCTGACATATTTTGAAAGTGGGTTCTCGATTTCAATGTGTGCAACTCCGTAACAGAGTTGCTAGTTCACTTTCAAAGAGTAGGTGGAATATGTATTCCACATTTTGTCCAAATCTGGGCTCTTCAGAATACATTTGTAATGAGCGGTATTCTGATGCCGTTATCTGAGTGGGTCTACCATCATACCTTCCTCCTTTGCAAGTAGGAAATAGTAGAGGAAAAGCACATGCTTCTATACTTTTTTCCCCATATGCTCATTGGTGATCCTTTGTTTTGTCGCATTTGGTACGTTTATAGTGCATCATCTATGCTGTCATTAGAGTGCAATGGATGAATTGTATAATGGTCTAAAATATTGGATACTGCAGCAGGATCCAGAAGTTCAAACTGACCAGTTTCTGGTGACTCTTGAATTATTTCAGTTGTTTCCCTTAAGTTTTCTTCAATATTTATTTCTTTGCAGTATTCATTATTGTCTTTCAGATATTGCAAGTCTTGTCTAACTTTATGTAAATCCACGAGTTGTTGCCAAATTATTTTGTCTTTTGTTGGTACACCATTTACAAAGACAATGTAACGCTCACCTGATTCTCGCAGAGGCGCCGGTCTTGACTGGGCGACTACCGTATCTTCAAAGGTGATGTGTAGCACCCGGTTGGCTCTTTGGGCTGGACCTCTGTACACTGTATGCCTGACGTGTAGAGTAAGATGTCTGCAGATAGAAAATATGGGGTTAATGAACTGGGGTTATTGGGGTGTCCCTATCTCTTTCCTCTTCTCCTCTCCTGTAGACCCCCAAAGGTTAACGCTCTCACCTTAGATAAGTGAAAGCCAAGCTCTCCATCTGCCTCGGGGTAGGGTGCTGTAACCAGTTTCTTCACTGGATAGGTAGCGCAGGCCTCTTGACTTCAGAGGACTGCTGTCCGTCGTTTACTGCACGAACGGTAAGTTTCGAGTCATTCAAATGTCTTTAAAGTCTTTAGTAATGATGTCTCTTGTTTTGCAGGGTTCCGGCGATGGCGGATGACGGGCTGAAGTGAGTTGAAGATGGAGCCCGTGTGATGAATAGAAGCGCCTGGAAGCACGTAAGTAAGCGCTTGTTGCCTGCTTCACTATGCGCTCTAACTGTCTTTTTATTTTGCAGGTACGAGTTCGGAGCGGCTGCAGGGTGCCGGAATACCCACTGGATTAGATGTGGAAAGGAGTAATGGCACGTGAGTATTAAAGTTCCCCAATGTCTTTAAACGCACCTTGTTTTGTCTTTCAGATGCGGGATGCAGCGCCGAAGGCCTCCGGAGCGTACGAAGAGTAGGTAAGCCTTTGCCTTTCAGATGCCGGAATGCTAACCTGTTCTTTCTTGTCTTTATAGGTGTTGCTGAAGACTGGATTCAGGATGGTAAGCCTTTTTCCTTAGGCCCAGGACCGGATGCAGAAGACACGATGAGCGTTCTGCTGCAGAGGTTGCAGAATAACGCAAAGCAAGATTCATCCACCGGGTGTGGTTTAAATAGCCTCCTGTAGTGCTTAGGTGTCTCCTTCCACAGCCACGCCTAAGTAAGAAAAGAGTTCCTGGTAAGAAAAGAGTTCCTGCCTTCCAGAAGAGTTCCAGTGTTCTGAATCTAGGGAGTGGCTCCAGCCCCACCCAACAGGAAAAGTAGTTCCAAACAGAAGAGGATCAGAGGCTCAACTGGCAGGCAAGTAAGCAGCATGGTCTGCTGAAGGTAAGTCCACCCAAGCATTATGAGCCCGGCGCTTCCAGCGCTGGGACTGGGCATATTTATGAGCCTGGTGCCACTGGCGCCAGGACTGGGTCCAAAAGGTCCCAATTGGGACTGGTTGGCACTCGGAACCTGGGTTATGGATCTGCTTCCAAGGGAGTTGGGAAAACCCTGACCTTTTGGAAGCAGAGATCATGACAGTACCCCCCCTCAAGGCCCCTCCCAAACCGGGCTTCTCCGGGGGTTTTGGCTTGTCAGGAAATGTTCGGTGAAATCTTTTGATTAGGCGAGGAGCGTGGACATATTCAGCAGGTTCCCAGGATCTCTCTTGGGGGCCGTAGCCTTTCCAGTCAATTAGGTAGAATAGTTTAGATTTGGAGATCTTGGAGTCCAGAATGCTTTTGACTTCAAACTCGAGTTCTCCATCCACTAGGATAGGTTTTGGAGATTTGGTTAGTCGGGTTTGAGGTTGCACGGGTTTTAATAGAGAGACGTGGAAGACCGGATGTATCTTCATGTGCGGGGGCAAGTCCAACTTGACCGCTACTGGGTTTACTATGGTAGTGATGGAATAGGGACCAAGGTATCTTGGGTTGAATGTGCGTGGCCCTTTTAGAGATAGATATTTGGTGGATAACCAGACTTGATCCCCTACTTGATAGTGAGGGGCTTCCTTCCGATGTTGATCTGCTCCTTTCTTGTATTGTTCTTTAGCCCTTTGAAGGTGAGAAACAGCTTCCTTAAAGGCTTGGGTGATTGTAGAATGCAGGTAGTCTACTGCTGGTGTTTCAAGATCTTGGAGGGGATCCAACTCCGAGGTTCGAGGGTGACTGCCGTACAAAAGAAAAAACGGGGTTTTCCCAGTTCCCGAATGGACAGAGTTATTGTAGGCATACTCGGCTATCCAAAGGATATCTTTCCAAGTTTTTTTCAGTTTGTTGCAGCATGCAGCGTAAATACTGTTTCAGAGTTTGATTGGTCCTCTCGGTTTGTCCGTCGGTCTGAGGGTGGTGACTGGTCGATAGTCTCACATCAATTTGAGCCGACCGACAGCAACTTCGCCAAAAATGAGAAATAAATTGACTACCTCGATCCGAAATTAGAACCGAAGGAAAACCGTGCAGTCGGACGATGTTTTTGAGAAATTCTCGGGCCAGAGTTGCTGCTGTTGGCAAGCCTTTGAGCGGAATGAAATGCGCCATCTTGGAGAATAAGTCCACGATTACTAGAATCGTATTGTATCCGGAGCATGGAGGTAGATCGGTGATGAAGTCCATAGAAAGCGTATGCCAAGGGCGAGGTGGGATGTCAATAGGGCGTAAGAGGCCTGCTGGTCTTTCCTTTTGACTCTTGTTTTGGGCGCATACTCCACAGGACATTATAAAGTCTCTGATATCTTTTTTCCAAGACGGCCACCAGAAGTAGCGCTTGATCTTTTCTGAGGTCTTGGCTATACCGGGATGACCTTCCATTAAAGAGTCGTGATAACAAGAGATTACTTTTTTCTGTAAATCTGTGCTGGGTAGGTATAATCGTTCTTGGAAATACAATAAGTTGTCCTTTACTGCAAAGTCCTTTCCCTGCAGATGCCAATTCTGTATGTCTGCTGGAGTTACAAGTTGCCTGGCTTTATCCTTAACTTCCTCTATGGATTCTGTGGCGATTACACCCAGAATTCTTTGTTCGGGAATGATTGGTACAGGTTTAGGGTTGACCAAGTGTTCTTCCACTCCCATCCGAGAAAGGGCATCGGCTTTACCGTTCTTTGTACCAGGTCGATAGGTAATTATGAAGTCAAACTCGGCAAAGAATAATGCCCAACGGAGTTGTCTAGAGGATTGGGCTTTTGCGGTCTTCAAATATTGCAGGTTTCGGTGATCCGTAATCACAGTAACGGTGTGTCGGGCCCCCAGCAGATAATGCCGCCAAGCCTTAAAGGCAGACTTGATAGCCAGAAGTTCCTTGTCAGTAATCGTGTAATTGATTTCAGGAGGCGAGAATTTGCGGGACCAAAATGCCACGGGATGCAACTGATTGGTTACCGGGTCCTTTTGTGATAGAACTGCCCCCATGGCAAGGCTTGAAGCATCAGTTTCCACGATGTAGGGGAGTTCGGGGCGAGGGTGTTTTAAGATTGGTGCAGAGATAAATTTAGTCTTCAAATCCTGGAAAGCTTGTTCCGCCTCGGTAGACCATTCAAAACGTTTGTTTTTCTTTAACAAGGCAGTGATGGGCTGGACTATTCGAGAGAATTCGGGGATAAACCTGCGGTAAAAGTTAGCGAAGCCTAACATGCTTTGCACACCTTTTACGGAGGATGGTGATGGCCATTTGAGAACTGCATCGACCTTCTTTGAATCCATACGCACTCCGCCAGGTGATAATATGAATCCCAAGAATTCAACTTCAGTCACGTTGAAAACACATTTTTCCAACTTAGCGAAAAGTTTGTGTTGACGCAATCTTTCGAGGACCATTTTCACGTGTTTCCGATGTTCAGATTCCGATGAAGAATAAACGAGGATGTCGTCAATGTAAACAACAACACATACATCTATGAGCTCTCTGAGGACATCGTTCATAAAATATTGAAAGGCGGCCGGGGCATTGCAAAGTCCGAAGGGCATGACCTGATATTCAAATAGCCCATACTTGGTGCGGAAGGCCGTCTTCCATTCATCGCCCTCTTTTACTCGTACCAAGTGGTAAGCTCCTCTAAGATCCAGCTTTGTATATATGCATGCTTTTCTGACTTGGTCCAGGAGTTCAGGGATCAAAGGTAACGGATATCTATTCTTAACAGTGATCTGGTTCAGGGAGCGATAATCGATACAAGTTCTAAGGTCTCCTTCCTTTTTTGGAACGAAGAACAAAGCTGAAGAAGCAGGGGACTTGGAAGGACGAATAAACCCATTTGCCAGGTATTGATCCAGGTATTGTCGAAGGTGAAGGTTCTCAGGCTCGGTGAGGGCATAAATTCTACTACAAGGAGGAGAAGATCCAGGTATCGGGTCTATCTGGCAGTCATAAGACCTATGAGGAGGTAGAGAGTTAGCCTGATCCTTCCGGAAAACATCTTGGTATTCTAGGTATTCGGGAGGTAACTGGGGAGTCTCTGAAGAAATTGCGGCCAGTGCAACACCAGGTGGAGGGTGACAAGTAGAGACACATTCTGGAAACTGGACCGTTCTTGCTCGCCAATCGATCAGAGGATTGTGTTTCTCTAACCAAGGTATTCCTAGAATAATCTGAAACTGAGGGGCCTTGATCACATCGAACACGATCTTCTCATGGTGTCCATCTTGACTTACTAGCGTCACCTCTTGAGTGGTATGCGTTACTGGCCCGGAGGCTATCTCCGTACCATCCACCGTAGTAATGACGTCCTTTACTGCCTTGGGACAAAGAGTTAGATTCATCCTCAAAACCATTTCATGATCCACATAATTGCCGATGGCACCGCTGTCGACGTAAGCTTCAATTGCATGTAATCGATCCGGATTATCAGGGCTAATGAGGACCATAGGTATCACGAAATGCGAGGTCACGGAACTGGTTTTCACGCTCGGCAAGAGGACCTCTATTCTTGCCGGGCGAGGTCGTTTCCCTGCTCAGAGTTTGTAACTTTGGTAACTGCAGCTCCTACTGTCTTCTTGGCAGGTTTCACCGGACAGTCTCGAAGAAAGTGCCCTGAGTTTCCGCAATATAGGCATAATTGCAACTGTTTCCTCCTTTCCCGCTCTCTTTGTGTTAGAGGACCTTTCAGACCCCCTATTTGCATGGGTTCCCCGGAGTCTACTCCTTTGGAAGGAGTTGGCGGTTTGGAAAATACTCGAGCATCAAACTTGGAACGATCGGCCTTCCTGTTCTGCAGCCTGTGATCTATTTGAACGACCAAGTCTATATAATCCGTACAGTCTTGTGGGGGATTCACTACTTGGGCTAAAACGTCTTTGAGCTCTCCACGTAGACCTCTATAAAACAGCGTAATCCTTTTGTCCTCAGGCCATTGAGTTTCCACTATTAGTCTATTGAAAGATGCAATATAAGCCAAAAGGTCTTGATTACCCTGTCGCAATGAAAGAAGCTCATTGTCCAAGGCCTGCCCCTGTGAATGTCTTGCAAACAGTTTTTCCATACTAAGCTGAAAGGCTTGAAAATCATGGAGAACCGGATCATCTTGATTAACTAGAGGGATCGACCAGTCTGCCGCATTGCCACTAAGGTACGAAAGTACAAAAGCTACTTTTGCTTGATCAGTTGGAAAGGCTGCTGGCCGGCATAAGAAGTGCAACCGGCACTGATTGATAAATACTGCAAACCTCTTTGGGTCACCAGAAAATCGTTCGGGCGGAGCCAGAGGTACATTCCCAGGTAGGTTGATCTGCACTGGATTCATAGAGGATGTTGAAGGAAGATTTGCCCCTGATGCGGGTAACGGGGTCTGTCCGGCTTGTGACTGTAGCACTTGTCTAGCAAGATTGTCTGTTCTCTCCTTGGAAATAATTAGTTCCCTTCTTAGAGCATTTGTTTCCTGACGAGCTGCATGCACTTCTGCCCTTAGTTCCCCAAGTAACCGGGCTAGGGGGTCAGTATCCGAGGTTTCCATAGCGTCTGGGCGAGAGTTTTGCGGTAGGCTTTGCGTTCTGTAACGCTCACCTGATTCTCGCAGAGGCGCCGGTCTTGACTGGGCGACTACCGTATCTTCAAAGGTGATGTGTAGCACCCGGTTGGCTCTTTGGGCTGGACCTCTGTGCACTGTATGCCTGACGTGTAGAGTAAGATGTCTGCAGATAGAAAATATGGGGTTAATGAACTGGGGTTATTGGGGTGTCCCTATCTCTTTCCTCTTCTCCTCTCCTGTAGACCCCCAAAGGTTAACGCTCTCACCTTAGGTAAGTGAATGCCGAGCTCTCCATCTGCCTCGGGGCAGGGTGCTGTAACCAGTTTCTTCACTGGATAGGTAGCGCAGGCCTCTTGACTTCAGAGGACTGCTGTCCGTCGTTTACTGCACGAACGGTAAGTTTCGAGTCATTCAAATGTCTTTAAAGTCTTTAGTAATGATGTCTCTTGTTTTGCAGGGTTCCGGCGATGGCGGATGACGGGCTGAAGTGAGTTGAAGATGGAGCCCGTGTGATGAATAGAAGCGCCTGGAAGCACGTAAGTAAGCGCTTGTTGCCTGCTTCACTATGCGCTCTAACTGTCTTTTTATTTTGCAGGTACGAGTTCGGAGCGGCTGCAGGGTGCCGGAATACCCACTGGATTAGATGTGGAAAGGAGTAATGGCACGTGAGTATTAAAGTTCCCCAATGTCTTTAAACGCACCTTGTTTTGTCTTTCAGATGCGGGATGCAGCGCCGAAGGCCTCCGGAGCGTACGAAGAGTAGGTAAGCCTTTGCCTTTCAGATGCCGGAATGCTAACCTGTTCTTTCTTGTCTTTATAGGTGTTGCTGAAGACTGGATTCAGGATGGTAAGCCTTTTTCCTTAGGCCCAGGACCGGATGCAGAAGACACGATGAGCGTTCTGCTGCAGAGGTTGCAGAATAACGCAAAGCAAGATTCATCCACCGGGTGTGGTTTAAATAGCCTCCTGTAGTGCTTAGGTGTCTCCTTCCATAGCCACGCCTAAGTAAGAAAAGAGTTCCTGGTAAGAAAAGAGTTCCTGCCTTCCAGAAGAGTCCAGTGTTCTGAATCTAGGGAGTGGCTCCAGCCCCACCCAACAGGAAAAGTAGTTCCAAACAGAAGAGGATCAGAGGCTCAACTGGCAGGCAAGTAAGCAGCATGGTCTGCTGAAGGTAAGTCCACCCAAGCATTATGAGCCCGGCGCTTCCAGCGCTGGGACTGGGCATATTTATGAGCCTGGTGCCACTGGCGCCAGGACTGGGTCCAAAAGGTCCCAATTGGGACTGGTTGGCACTCGGAACCTGGGTTATGGATCTGCTTCCAAGGGAGTTGGGAAAACCCTGACCTTTTGGTAGCAGAGATCATGACAGACAATTAAAGATTGCGCTATTGTACGTTGCACTCCTAGAGTGTGCACATTATCTGTCAGATCTAATGGTAAATAAACTACTTTGTCACGACTGCCTTTCACCAATTTAGAGGGAGGTAATTTTGCTGTTTTTGGTTGAAGGCGTATTATTGCTTGAAATGGGTGTACTGTTTGAATTATGATGCTCTCATACAAATTGATTTGCAGGGGTTTTGTTCGTGGGAATAATTCCAAGTTATTTGTGATAGCACGTGAAGGAGTTTGGTTGTTGTCAAGTTTTGTAGTGCAGTAACTGCAAACTATTTAGGGGTCACTTATTTCGTATTTGTTTTCTGTTAAAAGGTAGAGAGCTAATTCAAACCCATTTGGAATCTTCATTGTCTTTTAGTTTGTATGTTACGTCTATAGTTTGTATTACTTTTATAAAAAAGTAATGCAGCAACACACATGGTTTGGTACTTTAGCAGATGCACTTTTAAATTTTAGTATTTCTTTTTTGTATGTGTGTAGTAGAATGTTGCCATGTGCAGAATTGTTGCTAGTCTGTTCTAAAGCTATTGCATTTTGTAAGTAGCTTTCACTTCCAAAATATTTTCTCTAGATTCGGTCGATTTCTTCTTGTAGGTATTTAGGTGTACCATGCAGAAGAGTTATTTAAATTGGCTAGTTCTAAAGCAGGACTTTTAGCATAGCAGAGTTTATACACTAGATTTCTTACATTTGAATGATGTGTTGATATCATTTTGATATCATGGAAGGTGCTTTTGCAAATAGGTCCTGAAATGCAGGCTAATGAATGTACTTTTAGTCCTGTGTATTTGCGCACTGGACAGGTATCCATATTTTGCAGCATTTTGATTTTGTATTTACCTTTCACATACTGATTGAGGAACTGGCGTTAACGATTTGAAAGATTTGTTGGGATTGTTGCACAGTGAAGTGCACAGCCATTTGTTTACTGGACATTCTGGTTCAGTCAAATGGAGAGGTAATTCTGAGTTTTCTGGGGATATTTTTGTAAGCAGCGTTTCTTGTTCCATGATGGTATTATTAATTTTTTTTTTTTTGTAACTTTGTCCACTGCTATTTTGTTTGTTCGGTTTTGTTTGTGTGCTTCTTCATTAAAATAGGGTTCTGTGGTCGTGGTGCGACTCCATTCACCTCCACAGATATTTAAGAAGTTATTTTTGTTGACATTTCGTTTATTGAGAAGTTTTTTTTGTAGTTTAGTACTTAGTTTTGTTAGTGGTTTCATCCAGTTTAAAACTAAAATAAATAACTTCCTTTTCAGAAGGATTGCACGGTCTACGAGAGCTTCTAAGATTAATTTTCTACGGTAGGTTTTAAGGGTTGTGCATGATTTTGCTCCTGTTTTTATAAGTTTCTGAAGGACTCTGTGGCAGAATATTTTTGCTAAAATACTTTTTTGGGCTGGTTACTTGCTAGTATATGAAGATTTATAGGAGCAGTTTTAGCAGTAGTGTAGCCGAATTCTTGTTAAGCATTTTCTGTTTCGTTTTACATTTTGAGGAGGCAAGGTTTCTGTACTAGAAGCTTCTTTTGTTTCGCTAAATGACTGCATTAGATGTTTTGTTTGAACGTTTTGTACAAACTCTGGTAGAGATGGACGCTTATTTTGGACACTTCTTTTCATTTGCTCTATTTCTGCGTTGCTTTCTACAGACTTGCTTTTTGGTAGGCATTCTTTGGGGTCTGTTGGAAAAAAAAGAAGGTATGGGTTGGTCTGTTTTGCAATGTATGTGTTCTGTGTGCATGTGTGATTGAGTTCGATGGGAAAGATGTATGTGGTGGTATGTGAATGTGCATTGGGCAGTTACGAGTTCTTCTGTTTATATGTTACTACACTGCGGTTCAGATGAGAGTAGAAAGTGAGCTAGTGGTGAGGAGAAGCATTAATAGTAAACGTAATGGTATAAAATTAAAACAGTTCTTTTTTTTGTAGTACTAACATTCTAAGGGTATAGTATGTTATTTGTGTTCCAAAAAAACGGGGATTTGTGTGCCATTCTGCCTGCTATTCACTGTTTAACAAATGGGGATTTGTGGGCAGAATGGTTCAGAAATCGACGTTTTTTGGTGCGCAGATTACATGAATCAACCACACAGTGTCTTTGAGGAACATTAAGAATATAAAAGGTAGTATTGTACTTACTTTTTTTGTGGAATGAGCAGGTTTCTTCAGATACGTTTGTAGTTTTGATGCTGCTGATTTTCAGGAGAGTGGTCTTCAATGCAATTGTAAAAGGAAGAAGTTATTAATTGTGGGTGTTTATAGCACTGATGTTAATGTACACGTTGATTTTTATGTTTTTGTGGTAGTATTCTTGTTTGATATCTGAACATAGTGTATGCATGCATTTCATTTGTCTATGTGCAGCCTTTATATGTTATTTACAGTATGGTAGTTCAACATTCTTCGCAAATGAGTAGAATTTTAAGTTCATGAAATTCACTTTTTTTTTTTACAGCAGTGTTGTAAATAGCAGAGAGGACATGCAAACAATCGGGAGTACCTGAGAGGGAGATTTCACCAGAGCAATCGGGAACATTTATTTTTCTCAAACGATTGCATTGAGATTAGCATTGATTTAGGCGGGAGACAGTAAAAAATGGTGACATTTTTAAATGAAAAATCGAGTCTTGCGTGTAAATCGGGAGGGTTGGCATGTATGTATAGGTTATGTGGGAGACAGTAAAAAATAGTGCGATTTTTCAATGAACAATCGGGAGTCTCACGCTTAAATCGGGAGCGTTGGAATGTATGTATTGGCTATGCAGATTTAGTGACATTACTCTGTTTATATGGAATCATAAGAGTTGTACATGTACTCAAAATATGCATACCTGTACTAAGTAGAAATCCTCGAGACTTGTACAGTAGTTTTTGTAGTAGGTGCTTTCCAATGATATGAGACTTGTATTCAGAGTGATCAACAGTACATTTGAAGAGCGGAACTCTGATGGAGTTAGATGTAGTGGTCTTGGATGTGATTGGTGGATGGTTGTGTGACTGCTTAGCTGTATCCAATGAGGGAATGGAATCAAGAGTGATGTGGAAAGTGTAGAAGGGCTGGCTAAGAGTTACGTGCCGCGCAGACACCACGGCTGTCCGCTGGTAGGTAGTGCCATATACGGAGATTTCTAGCAAATCCAGCATGGAAAGGGGACTGTAGGGATCAGCCAATCAGATGTTGACGTGGTTGATTTGTGTAGAAAGAGTGTGTGTAGTGAAGATGGCAGAGGTGGAGAAAGTCAGGGTGTTGGTGCTCGGAGATATGTTTGACCATGGTTTACAGCAGTATTCTCAATGTAGGCATGTGGCAAACAATTTTGATGATAGAGGAGGTGGTGTGGAACGCTGTGACTGACTGCAATGTAGAGGCAATTCTCCAAGTTTGTAGAGATATGCGTAGGATGAACAGTCCCCATGTGGTAGTTTTGCACTATGGTGCTTTCAATTTGGGCTATGCGAGTTCCCCTACTTTGTTGGCAGATTTGGAACAGTTGGTTCAAGCAGTAATCAACATCCTTTCAAACGCGAAAGTAATTTTTTCTGGATTACTACCTAGAGCAATATGGGACAACAGTTCTGTTTTTTGTCCTCAGCAAAACATTGCTAGGTGTGCAATCAATCGAGGCATGCATGCTATCATGCTAAGAACTGGTATGTTTTTCTGTAACAATGACAACATTGTTTCGAGTAATGCACCTTATTTTGAAGCAGATGGTGTTTCTTTATCTTTTTTGGGAAATGCCATGTTCTTTTGGAATGCAAGGGTTGCTTTGGAACAGGTTATGTGAAGATTTTAGTTGTAAAATAAGAAAAAATACAAAATAACAGGTGTTTGTCAGCATCTGCAAAAAAAAACCAAAAAAAGTCTCTTTTCAGAGCCCATCTTAAAGGGGAAATGGGGAACACTATTTAACTGTACATTCACCACGCTTAGATCTTCTACATATCCGTGGACATGGTGGTAGTCTGCGGACAGCGTGCATTACATACGGGGATTCTGGGGTAGAGAGGCATGCAAATGAGCGGAGCTAGGGATTGGTCAGTAAAGTTTAGTGGGTGGGTTGTGTACGGAGAGATTTAGTGAGGACGTCTTTTTCTTGAGAGAAGAATATATAGCTATGGCTGTGTGTTCTCGAAATCAGATTATGTGGATTTTGGGAGACTCATGGATACTTTTTTTGGAGGTGCATGCAGAACTTTGTGGTGTATCTGCAGATCTTGGATTCCCTCATGTGGAAGTTTACTGGCATGGAGTGCGTGAAATGAAGTGGCTGGACTTGGTACCTCTCTGTGCTACTTTACAGACAGGGCGTCATCCTGACATAATTATAATTAATTGTGGAGGGAACAGTTTAGGACATGTGTCTGGAATTTCTTTGCAATTTGCAATGAAAGAATGACTTGAGAAGGTCATGGACATGTTTCCAAATCCCCAAGTAATTTTTTCTCGTATTGTGCAAAGACAAATGTGGCTGCGTTCTTCTTCATTTGGTCCACAAATGGAGAAAACGAGGCGCAATGTCAATAAGGCTGTTTGTGCCTTTCTAAGAGATGTTGGCATGTCCTCGTTCCACAATGAAAAAATGTTTCGTAGTACATTCATTTTTCTCAGAGATGGAGTCCATCTTACATATGCTGGCAATCAGATTTTTCTTAAAAATGTACAAAATGCATTGCAACCTTTTTTGGAACTATAGTAATCTATTTTGCATTAGATGTTGACGAATCCAAGTTTTTCAAACACACAAAACACCACCAAAAGGCTCTTTTCAGAGCCACCACTTACTCCCAGAGAAAAGTGCATTGGTTTTGCTAGGGCAGCATCCCAAAATGTTATCTGTCCGCGGACTGTCCGCAGACTTTTAAAAAAATGCGCAGAGACCTGCACTGTTTATTTGGTAGTTCTATTTTTAAACTGAGAAAGGCGGCTCTCAAAAGAGCCATTTTTTTGTGGATTTTTGTTCCTTTATATTTTTTGAGGGTTTTTTTTTTTTATTTTTTTTTTACACACGACACGCTAGGAGAGGAGGGGAAAGGAGGGTAAGGAAGGGACACCAACCACGGGGATAAGAAAGGGCAGGTGGAGAGAGGAAGATGTAGGGTGGCCCTTATTTAGGTAGGTAGCAGGTCTTCTGGTGGTCCGTGACCGTAGTCTCGAAAGCACTTAGAAGACTCTCCCCCCTGCAGAGTACTACATCGCAGTACATACACAATATTGTCACCCTCGAAAGGTAAGGGTCAACAGCATCGCGAATGGCCTGTGAAGCAGCTCGAGGGATCCGCTCTCCCACAGGAGTGTCTCTTGTGAGAGGATCGGAAACAGAGAATGCTGTGGAGGAACTCAACCTACTACGTTCATCACAAGGTACAACCTTGCGAATGTCCGCACCGTAGAACGAAGTTAGGTGTCGCTTCATGAATGTCGTACCAAAGCTGTACGAACCACGTCTCCCACGACTCAGCACCAATTTGCACTTGTTGCAGGTGACCCTGTCCGCACGTGCTTTTGGTACGTTACCATAAACGGTAAACAACCGCCACACCCAAGACTCCCGGCGAGTGCTGGTAGTAGGGAGTTCCTCCACCTCATTCTCTTCATCCTTGTTCTCTACATCCTCATGCGTGTTCCCCTCTGCAGGCCCTTGGGGAGGTGGTGGACGGTTTGGGGGTGGTGCTGAGGCTGATGTAGCAACAGCAGACATGGATGCCATTAGGGTTGATGAGGTAATTTCAGCTAGATCACTAAAGGCAGCAAAAGTCAATCTGCAATAGCCAGAAGTACAATGAAGATCAGCTCTGGGGTGTGGGCTTTTATAGGGGACGAGGGATGTGCCTCGCGACCATATCGAACACTCAAAAGTGCTCAAAAAGTTACAAAAAATATGTGGAAAGCCAGGGCCATTGTCTGGGAGATGTGAAATGGTGATTTTTTTTTCTGTAAAATGATTTGGATTATCTGAATAAGTTCTTTTAAAATGTTGGGCATCCGGACAGAGTCTGTAAATTAGGACACACGCTCTGCATGGGTGCGGTCACATGACGACGTCGGGAACACGTCCGCGAAGGGAGCGGGTGTTTGCAGGACAGGAAATGCGCAGGAGCGGTCGTGCGCATGCGCGCGGGTTTTCTACGGACAGTTTTCGGGTCCTGAAACAAATTAAAAGTGCGACGGACAGGCGCAATGTCGCAGGACTTACGGGTATGGTGTGCATGTGCGTAGATGTTCTGCAGACTGTACGGCCAGGTATAGTGTCCTTAGGACACCTCCATTTTGTTTGACTACGGACACCGCGCCTGTTCTACGGACAGTTCCATCTTGGTTGCGAATGGTACGGAGAAGTATAGTGTCCTTAGAACACTTCCATTTTGTTCACTTACAGACAACCGGGACACCTGGTGTGTTCTAAGCAGAGTTCCATCTTGGTTGCGAATGGTACAGAGAGGTCTAGTGTCCTTAGGACAACTACATTTTGTTAATTACGGACAGGCGCGCTGTCCGCTGACATTTTACCTGCTTTTTTAAAAAAATATAAGATACAAAGAATTTCTTTACAAGTAACATAATATTTTTTTAATGATATACATATAGACAAATTATGAAAGAGGGGGAGCAGAAACTGATACAAAAATAGGGGACTTGGGGGTTTGAGAGGATGGATGGGAGGGGATGAAGGGATGGAAGTCTCATCAAAACTTCTATTTTGTTGTTCACGGTTTGGGGATAGTTCACTGGGACATGGAGAGGGGGCACAGGTACAGGTGGGAAAATGGTACTTAATTTTTTCTTTAATGTGGTCCTCTACTAACTGTTTCAAACTATTGAAATTTTCCTTTAGCATGTCTACTTTCTGTTCAATGCGTTCGAGAGTCTTCTCCATTGTGTCTTTTGGAGTCACATTTTCAATCTTTGTATCGTCTGTAAAAAATAAACATATATATATGTTAAGTACACATTAGGTAATGATTATTAATTTCCTTATATAGACAAGTGTCTACCATTATTATCACTGTCTTCAGACATTTCCTCACGTGGAAAGTTTTCTTCCAGCCACTCATTTCTTTGAGAAAAACAAAAATATATTATACTGTACCTCACACACAAAGTACAGCTATCTATACAAAAAATGAAGTTTACTTACTAGTTTCTGTTAAGTTGTATCCGTTTTGTTGTGTAGGTCTACTGTTGCTTGTAGCTCTGCAGTTTCTGTGAGGTAATTATGTTGAAGGTATATCTTTTTTGATATGGTATAATTTTATTACATATTGTATTTCAATGGCTGGTTGATGTGTTAAATATGTAGGTTTCACTGCTTAATTATTAATATATATAATGTGTATATATGCCGCTTTTTCAACTTGCGTAGTGTTTATATGGTATGATAGAACAATTTCAGATACGCCCTGAATGCTTAGGTAGTGTTGTCGTCGTCCGTGGCTGTCCGGGGACATCAAAATCATTGGCGGGGTGTTTGGTTTGTTCTAAGTTATATGTACATAAAGTAAGGGAACCCTAGTACACATCTATCAAATTTACACTATGAAAATGTATATTCAGTAAAAAGAGGTTATGGTTAAGTTGCGCTACTTAAAAACCTATGAAATTCAGTAAAAAAAATCTTTGTTAACGGGACGTTATGGTTCCAAGTAAAACCGAAAAACCCTTGAAATTTGCCAGTTATGGTAAGCCAAGCAACCATAACTCGCGCCACCACTGTGCACTGCTAAGACTAACCCAGGACATCAAAGATAACATTACAAATGTCATTGATGACATCACATGTGCATTTATTTTCATAAAAAGTCTGTACAAGGGAATCTTATAGTAATGTTGATCAAAAAGTGTGCAGGGTTATTGGAATACATTTCATGAGGTATGTAGTGCATTAAGTAATGCATTGATACAAATACCATTCTATTATCAGGTTCTTTTCAGTATACTAAGCTACTCCTGTAAAAACATAGGCATGTGTGCAGCATACTTGATGGAGGTGCAATATTCATAATTTTGCCATGTTGAATACTGAAATGATAACTGCTTTCTTAATAGAGTTAGAGTTGTGTACTGTGAAACATGTAATAAGTAGCTAATAAAACCTACTTACTAAATAATTGCATTACAGACAAAACACAAATACACATACAAATATGAGTATATGTTATGTTATGTTATTTTGCATTTATATAGCGCCTTTTATACCATTGGTATGGTCTGAAGGCGCTGGTAGGTTGAACGCCCTCGGGAACTGAAGTTCGGGTCAGTAGAGAGAGAAGAGAGAGTCAAAAGTGCGTGTGTGCACCAGGTATGTGTGCAGCTGATGCGGAATTCAGGTGGTAGCTGCTTCTTAGCGGTAGGTGTGGTGGTTGAGAGATCAGGAGTATGTGTTCGCTCTGGCTGGCTTTATCCAGGACGAATGTGGCTGCGTTAGGCCTGAGGAGAACGCCTGGCTGGGGGGTGTGAAACCAGCAGTGTTTACTTAGAGTGTTGTGGAGTGAGCGGGAGATGTAGATATGAGAACAGTTATACCGAATGGTGTCATAGTATCTCTGTGTTCTAGTTGAGTGGTGATGTAAGGGAGAGAGTAGGCGTGAGGTGTGTTATGATAAGTACTCTTTCAAATGTTCACTGCATTCCAAAACATATTATGTATGTCACGCAGTTCCGAGCGGGCAGGTCCGCTCTATTCATTTTGTTCATTTTAGGCGTTCGGGATTGTACTACACATTCATGCCTGCTTGACCTATTCTTCTCCAGTGTGCCTCACGCATGCTCTCATGTGTTCCATAAGTGTGCACTCCTGTCTTTCTTGTGCATGCATTCCAGTCTACCCAGCGCATGAACTCCTGTCTGCCTACGCACTCATCCGCTTTGTATACTCAAACGCTTTCTATACACTCATCCGCCCTCCACATTCATCCGCACCCCACACTCATCCGCTCCCCGCACTCATCGGTCCTCCACATTTCTCCGCTCCCCAACACTCATCCGCTCCCCAACACTCATCCGCTCCCCAACACTCATCCGCTCCCCAACACTCATCCGCTCCCCAACACTCATCCGCTCCCCAACACTCGCTCTGTGCTTTCCACATTCAGTCGCTCTCCACGCTCCTCCGTTCTCCATGCTCTTCCGCTCTCCACACTCATCCGCACCCCACACTCATCCGCTCTCCACACTCATCCGCTCTCCACACTCATCCGCTCTCCACACTCATCCGCTCTCCACACTCATCCGCTCTCCACACTCATCCGCTCTCCACACTCATGCACTCTCCACGCTTATCTGCTTTCCACATTTCCCACCCATCCGTTCTCCATACTCATCCGATTTCCACGCTCATCCACTCTCCATGCTCATCCGTTCTCGGCGTTCATCCGCCCTCCTCGCTCGTCTTTTCAACATGCTCGTTCACTCTTACACTTTCGTCTGGTTAAACGTCGTCCGCTCCACACATTCGTCCGGTCCGCACATTCGTCCCGTCTACATACTCGTCCTGTCTATACATTCCTCCCGTTTACACAGTCATCCCGTGTACACACTCGTCCCGTCTAGACACTCGTACAGTCTTGATACTCGATTACCCGGACCACCCACACATCGGCCAAACATACTACTCGTTGGCCTGATAATATTACTTGTTAGTTCTGCGTGACTATCCGTTCCAGACACTCATCCGCACTGTGTATTTGTTCGCTCTACACATTCATCTGTTTCACAACTTTCATCCGCGCCACACATTCATCCACTTCACACACTCGTCCGCTCCACACATTCGTCCGTTCAGCACACTCGTCCGCTCCACACTATTCGTCCGCACCAAAACGCTCATCCATTCCACACACAACATCCATTTCACACACTCACCCGACACCACACATTCATCTTTTCGCACATTTGTCCGCTCTATCAGCTCATCTGCGCCGCTCGTACGTCTGCTCCACGTATTCGTTTGTTTCGGAACACTCATCCGCTCTCCGCACTCATCCGCTTTCCACACTCATCCGCTCTCCACACTCATCCGCTCTCTACACTCATCCGCTCTCCACACTCATCCGCTCTCTACACTCATCCGCTCTCTACACTCATCCGCTCTCCACACTCATCCGTTCTCTACATTCATCCGCTCTCGCACGCATCCGCTCTCCACCGTCGTCTGCTCTCCAGGCTCACTGCATCCTACGCTTCTGCGCTCTTCACTCAGTCGTTCTCTACACTCGTTCTGTGCTTTCCATACTCATCCTCTCTCCACACTCATCTGCTCTCTACACTCATCCGCTCTCTACACTCATCCGCTCTCACACTCATCCGCTCTCCACCGCCATCCGCTCTCCAGGCTCAACTGCATCCTACGCTTCTGCGCTCTTCACTTAGTCATTCTCCACACTCGCTCTGTGCTTTCTACATTCAGTCGCTCTCCACGCTACTGCGCTCCTCACACTCATCCGCTCTCCACACTCATCCGCTCTCCTCACTGATCCGCTTTCTACACTCATCCGCTCTCCTCACTCATTCGCTTTCTACACTCATCCGCTCTCATACTCATCCGCTCTCACACTCATCCGCTCTCGCGGCTCAACTGTATCTTACGCTTCTGCGCTCTCCGCTCGGTCGTTTTCCACATTCGCTCTGTGCTTTTCGACATTCAGTCGTTCTCCACGCTCCTCCACTCTTCATGCTCCTCCGCCCTTCAATATTCATCCGTTCTCCACACTCATCCGCTCTCCACACTCATCAGCTCTCCACGCTCATTCCCTCTCCGCGCTCCACACTCATCCGCTCTCCACACTCATCAGCTCTCCACGCTCATTCGCTCTCCACATACAGGGAAAGTGAAGTAATCAAAAAAGCAGAAGAACAGAAAGAGTTTATGACCTAACTGTTTATCTGTATGCAGAGAAATAAGTGCTCTGTTTCAAAGCTGCTAACTACCCTATGTATGTGTATCACATGAAGTGACTGGACCCTTAGGAAAGTAGTGTGAGTACAACATATAGAAATATGAGCATATACAGGGAAAGTACAGTAATAAAAAAAATGATCAGAAAGTGCTGATAACCCTACTGATTGTCTTCATGCACAGAAAGGATTGCCATCTTTCAGGCCTGTGTTTTCCCCTATATATATGTTTAATATGATGTGACGTGATCCTAAGGGAATTACTGTAAGAACACACTTGAAGTAGAAGTCTACAAATATACTACCTTTTCAATGATTAGTTCCTGACTGTTACTGAAAAAAACCTTGTGGCCTAGATAGGTGGGTGGGGGGGAGGGGAGGAAGTGTAAACAAATTTCCCTGACCATGGTATTGCTGGACCGTTCCCCATGGACTGGTTCTGGGGGTGCCTGTAGGCGTAATCTTGGCATTGGGAGTTCTCCAGAGTTGCGAAAAGATCTATTTCTGGGAATCCCCATTGTGTGAAGACGTCGAAGACGATGTCTTCTTGTAACCGCTCTGAGGGAAGTCTCTGCTGAGTTCGTCTGCTAGCAGATTGAGTTCCCCAGGTACATGTTGTGACAACAGGAACATGTGCTTGAGAGCCCAGTTCTAGATGTTCTGGGACAGCTTGCACAGTCCTGGAGGGTGATTGCTCCCTTGCTTGTTCAGGTAGTACATGGCTGTGGTGCTGTCTGTGAGGACCATCACTGTCTTCCCTTGCAGGTGAGCCTGACAAGCCTTCAGTGCTTTGAAGACCGCTAACAGTTCCAGCAAGTTTGTGTGTTTGGACGCTATGCTCGGAGTCCAAACTCCGTGTGCAGTCTGACGGGATAGGTGAACCCTCCATCCTGTGAGGGATGCGTCTGTGGTTAGAGTGGCCTCCACTGCGGGGGTGGCGGATGGTTTCCATATTACAAGGTTTTCCTTCGACCACCACCGTAGCCAGAGAACCAAGGCCTGCTTGACCACCACTAGATTGTCCCATTGTCTGCTGGCCTGACACCACTGGCTGTTGAGCCACTCTTGCATAGGGTGCATGCACAGTCGCGCGTGAGGTACCAAATATATACATGACGACATCATTCCCAGCAAACGCATTGCTTTGTGCACCGTCACCTCTCGACCGGCCACATATTGAGGGATCTGAAACAGCATATTTTGGACCCTCTAGGAGGGGAAGACGAGGCCGTCCTTTGTTCGAATTAGAGCCCCTAGGAATTGTTTGATCTGGCCGGGCTCTAGGCTGGACTTCTTCTCGTTGATGGAGAAGCCCAGTTGGAATAAAAAGGTCTACAGTCTTTTGGGTATTTGAGAAGCATGTCTCGTAAGAATCCCCTGTTATGAGCCAATCGTCGAGGTAAGGTTATACTGGGATGGACACCTGCGCAGGTGGGCCACTGCCAGTACTTTTGTGAATACCCTCGGCGTTGCCGCTATGCCGAAGGGTAGCACTCTGAACTGGTAGAGTTTGCCCTCTATCATGAACCTCAGGTATTTTCTGTGCGCTCGCAACATTAAAATATGAAAGTATGCATCTTTCATGTCAGTGTTGTCATGTAATTCCCTTGAGATAACAGGGGGATTACTTCCTGTAATGTCACCATATGAAATCTTTGAGGTTTTACAAATTTGTTCGCTGGGCGCAGATCTAGTACAGGGCGCATTGTTAAGTCCTTTTTGGGTACAAGGAAGTACACTGAATAAATACCTTCCGTTACCTGTGATAGAGGCACAACCTCTATTGTGCCTTTTTCTAGTAGCTGGTCCACTTCTTGAAGAAGGATGGCGAGGTGCTCTGAAGACAGGTGTTGTCCCATTGGGGGTCTGTATGCCGGGGAGGGTTGAATTCTATACAGTAGCCGCAGACTATGGTTGAGAGTACCCAGCGGTCTGATGTTATTCCCTCCCATGCTGGAAGAAAGGATGTTAACTGGCCCCTGACCGGCGATGCATGGGAAGGGACCCGAATCATCGGGTCATTTGGTGTTGGTGGCTTGGGACCCTCTAGGGGTGGGACCCCGACCTCTTCCCTTGCCACGACGCTGTCCTCTCTGGGTGTATTGTCCACTGGTTCCTTGATTTGAGGACCAGTTGCCTGCAGAGTATTGCTGCTGTTGTTGATGATGATGATGTTGCTGGTGTTGGCCTCGAAAGAAGCGTCTGTTTCCATAACCTCGCTTGTTGGGAGGCCTTGAAATTTGATCTAGGGTCTTAATGGTGTCAAAATCCTTTTTTGCAGTCTCTAGTGCATCATCCACCGCCTTCCCAAAGAGGTTGACATCCTCTATTTGTTAATGAGCGATGCTTGTGTTTCGGGTTTAAACCTTGAATTGCGTAGCCAGACATGACGTTTGAGGAGGATTCCTTGGACTAGGGAACGGCCAGCCGTTTCTGCAGCATCTAGAGTATTCTTAATGATGCTCTGGTTGACTAAGGTTCCCTCAGTAACAGTGGCCAGAAGCCGAGTTTTTAGGGGTTCAGGTATCTCCTCAATGTCTTTGCGTAGTTTACTCCATTGGGCATCTGCATAACTCGCCAGTAAGGAGTTGTTGGCAATCCTGGTGGAAAAGGCTGCCGAGGCTGTAATCCTTTTATCTAGGGCATACAGCTTTTTACCTTCTTTATCTGGTGGTGCCTCGCTGGTTGATAGCGGGACCCCTGCCCTCTTGTATTCGTTACTACTAAGGAGTCCGGTACAGAGTGGCCCCTGATGTATAACGGGTCCGATGGAGAGGGGCTAAATAATTTTTCTATCCTTGGGTTGACCCCCTCTGACCAATGCGGGTGTAGATAGCGAAGGAATGATTCATCTCTTTACTGAGGCAAGGAGGGGAATGGTTTGACTGACAGGGGGTTTCTCTTTGATGATCTTTTCCACAAGGTCTATGTCAGGAGAAATTTCCCCAGTCTCGATTTCGAAATGCGCTGCTGCTTTGTGTAGTAGTGCATTAAAGGTAGGTTGACCGTCTATAGGTGACGTATTACTGATTGGTGAGTCTTGGGGGGGGGGGGAGGAGACAGGTTGAGGGCATCAGGGTCTATAAACGTTGATGGGGACTGCCAGGGCTGTGAAGCACCTTCTTCTGGGTCTTCTTCAAAGCCCCCACCACCCATTTCTGGGTTATCCTCGAAACCTTCCTGGTCTAGGTTTTGTTCTTGTTCGTTAGTTAAGAACTCATCATCTTCATGAAAGTGGGAGTCCTCTTCAGTGAGATCATAACTCTACATCCTCCTGGGAGGGGGGGGGGGGTTAAACAGCCTAGGGTATTTAGCCCTAGGATCCTCCTGAGGCCCCTCTCTTGGTCTTTTGGGTGTGGGTAGGTATTGAGTACACATAAAACTCTCCATTTTGTCCATACAAAGCTTGAGTCTCTCTAAGGTCCCTTGTGGTAACACAGAGCGGTCTGGGGGGGGGGGGGGGAAGGGAAGGCTTTCGGCCTGTAAACACTTTGACCTATCCTGTAACGTCAAGGATAAAAACCCATCGCCTTCTAAGAAGCCTTCTAGTAGGCTAGGAGTCCCTTTCGACGTAGGGGGTAGTTCCTGCCTTCTTTCCACCCCTTTTGGCATTTCCCTGGCCTTGCGAGCGGTATTTGGCGTCTCTTTCGCCGTCCGTCTCTGGCTATCGGTGGAAATAAGCGCCAGGCTCTCGACGACTAAATTGTCGAGGGTTCCTCTGGCATCGACGTTACAGGTGTTGCATTCTCTACGCCGACGGGCGCTCGCTGACGGGGCACGTCGTCTGGTGGTTTGGTGATAGCGCCTTTATCTGGGGTAGCCCAGTCGCTCGTCGCGGTTGCGAGGGGGGCTTTGGACCCTTATGGTCTGTGGAGGCCGCCGGTAGGACCTGCTTCTCCGTTGGCGCTAATGCCTTCTTCGTCTTCGACGAGGAAGAGCCGTGGGTCGTGTGCTTATGTGAGTGCTTGCGTGCGTCAGTGTCGCTGGGGTGTTCATCCCCATAAGCAGGGCGTGAGCCGAACTTGTCGGGGCCGGGGACAGACGCCGAGGAGCGTGACCGCTCCCCTAGAGGGGTGTACAACCTCCGAAGCGGAGGTCGGGTTATCACTTTCCTCGTCACTTTCGGCGGCGGGTGAGGAATCAGACCTAGACATGGCGTAGGCTGCCCACCTCTTGACCCTGCGGTCCTTTAAAGTTTTAGGCTTAAGAAGCTTACAGGCCGCACAACCGTCTTCTTTGTGGTCGAGGGGCAAGCAACAGTTGCACCGTTTGTGCTCGTCTTTCCAGGTGAATTTACCCTTGCAGCGCGGGCAAAACCTAAATTGGGTCCACTCCATAGCTGAGGAAACGATAAGACGTGATAACAACCCCGAAGGAAAAAGTGGGGAAAGAGAAAGGCATTCTTAAAGAGAAGCAAGAAATGTCCCACGACCCCACTCTCCGTACTGTTTGAGGCAGGCGAGGCCAGGCCACGTGTTCGGAGACGCCGAAGGATCTCCTCCGTCGAAGGCACAGCCGTCGAAGATCTTGTCAGTGGAGAACAGCTTTGTAGAAGGAGGAACCTAACGTAAGGTAAGTTAAATAATGACCAAATGGTCAAGTGAATATTTGCAATGTCTCTCGAGGTGCTCCGCGTAAAGGCAACCAATATTTGGGCGGAAAAAAACAATCTGAGGGACATCGAGGCTTGAGGGATTGTGGGAACACTGCACGTCACTATAGGGATGGTGTTACAGACACGCCTTGTTGACGTCCCCTTTTCAACTACGAAAAACAAAATACAATACTCCGCAGTGACCACTGGATGTCGGACTATGCACAGCATGTGATTCTAAGCAGATTAACAAACATCAGAAATATATATACAAATCAATCATTAAGAGGAACAAAGAAAATAAGAAAAAGAAATCATCTCACCCTATACACAAAAACACTAATAATTTTCATTGTTTCATAAAACCTTTTTGTCATGGTTTTAATTACAACCCCAAATCTTCCATTCTTTACGTATAGACAATGACAATGTCCACGCTATTAGTTGTTTAAACAGTTGCACCAGTAAACCTGACCAAGGCCATTACCTCCATCAAGAGTAGACCATTAAATTGAGCTCTGGGTATATGGCTTCTTTGTATGGTGCAATTATACCAGAGCAAATATTCTTACGTACTCTCTGTGGCAATAATCCTATTTCTGCGATTAGTAAATGACTATCTCCGAGCTTTCCCCATCTTCAGCAACCTTATATTTTATGCAATGGTCTAGATCGTTACATTCTAGCTTAGTGAGCTGTGCCATGGAATTAAAATAGGAGTCTGCATTGATTGTGTGAAACATTTTTGAAACGAGTTAACCAATGTATGTTTTCTAATGCTTTTTTGGGGTTATGCTCAGAATTGGATATTTGTGTAAGAGTTGCATGCGGATTAGCCCAAATTCATAGCCAGTGTAATAAAGGTTCTAGTGCTAGCTCATCTTGAACAAAATTGAGGCCACGTTCTTCATGTGTGGCACAATTACGCGCCGCCTTTGACAGTACTAGTGGGCATTTTAGGAAGTACATTTCTTCCCTTTGCATCGCCTGAAAATTAAAAAAGCCCCAGACTGATGGCCCACATTTTATTGCACCTTTGGTTTGGGTGGTGTACATTTTCCTAATTATATTAAGCAGCTGTTTACATTGTTTCATAAAACGGGTGATGCTTCCAAAGGATTGTCTCATTCTAATCGCTTGTTTTTCATCATGTGGATTAATGATGTGAGAATCCGAGAAAAGAAAGCCTAAATAATCAAATTATTTCATACACAGTATGCGATTGCCATTGCTCCACATAGTTGGAACTTTTATCTTTTTCCTTCCATATGAGCACACCAGTATTGCCGACTTCATTTATTCATTACAGTCTGACGGGATCTTGGTGTCCTAGCAATTAAGACAGTATCGTCAGTGTATGCTAGTACTGGTACAAGTCTTTGACTATTTTTGGGACATCCGCTTTGCATTCTAATAATACTTCTTGAAGGTTAAGACTATAAATTGAAAATAGCAGCGGGTCCAAAACATGCCCTTGTCTAACTCCTGAGGATATCGGCAACCATGGAGTGCAATGGCCTTCTATGCTAGTTCTCACACACACTCATTTGTGTGGTCTACCTTTGGCAGATCTATCAAAGATTTATGGCAAATATAGGACTTAAGTACATGCCAGAGCTGATCTCTTAACTTTGTTGAAGGTTGTGCTTAGGTCCATGAATGCCAGATAAACTGGTTCCTTTTTAACAAACAGACTGGGCAGCCACTAGATCGAGATTTCGACTTATTTCCACCATCCCTACTGAATTGTGGAAACCCAGTTTTATTGAAGATTAGTTGTCTATGACCCATTTTTCCAGAATATTAGAAGAAATCTCTCAAAAACCTGGAAACTGGTATTTTGGAGGGAGATGGGTCGATATGCTTTCCGATCACCTCTGTTACCCGTGGTAGGTCACAAGAAGGAGGCAGACAAAGTCGTGGCATTTCTACCCGAGATTTATTTTAAATGTAAACAAAAGCCTACCTATCCCTAACAAAAAGGGTGTTTGCCCTACCTAACCTAAACCTAACTAGGGTGCTCGTTCTCAGTGAGGTACTACAAATCAAAATTGTCCACCCTCTGTCCAAAAACGACCCTGTGCAGACCCTACCTCTAATCAAATAAGGGTCATGGCCTCTACTCCTCGATTTCTTTTGCATCAATATCTCTCACTTGTACTTGTTTCACAGTCTCTCATTGTACAGAGGCCAGTGTACCCGGCCCCTTTTAACACTTCATTATCTTCTAAGCACTTCCACTTATGGTAATCAACATGTAGGTTCTTCTGCTCCTCTTGACTTGGGTCTCGATTTATTACCAGTCTTGACTTTCTTCAATATCTTTACTGCTTTTGTAATCACTGGGACAAGTGAGAGAAGACCCTCCAAATTAGTTATATACTCTGCTGCTTTTACAGTTACTAGGATGAGTAGGACGATTCCTTCGGTATTCCTTATATTCTTATGTTTAGCGCCTGCCCGTGGCGCCTCCCGGATCTCCCACAGTTAGTTACCTCTAACTTTTCAGGTTGGCGTCACAGGTTCTTCCTTTGGGGTCGGGATCACGCTGTGCTGATAAACGCTTTCCGCGTCTTCCTTCTCTGCTTTGCTCTGCAGCTCCACAGAGTATACTTCTGGATGGTCTCTGGGTTTTTGTCAGATCATACATTCCACCTCCTCAAGGTTACGCCACCACCTGGCAATGCTTGCAAACACACACAAGTCTGCTCCTGAATCGTTTTCCTCCTTCATTCTCCACGTCCTCTTGACCAAGGACCTCCATGAATGTCCTGGCTTCTGTCTCCCAGGTTTGAACCTACCAGGCTTCAACTAATCTGTGAACTGAAAGTCCTCCTTTGCTTTTTATGCAACTGAGCTGGGTCCTTCCCAGCAGAGGATCCTTGTCCTTCTCTTTCCCTGAAGTATTTTTTATTACTCGGTTACCACAGTGTTCTCTACTTGCAATGGAGGAGTGATCAGCATTACTCCTCCACTGTTCACAGTGGATTTGTGTGTAAGTTGTGCTACAATAACAAACAGTGGTCTGCTCAGGTTAGGTCTGAACAAGGCCTACACCTGTCCATGCCCATAGCACAACAGACCATCCTAAGGG
The DNA here is from genome assembly GCF_040938575.1 of Ambystoma mexicanum. NCBI lineage: Eukaryota > Metazoa > Chordata > Amphibia > Caudata > Ambystomatidae > Ambystoma > Ambystoma mexicanum. The sequence goes on from NC_090933.1 coordinate 74,370,336, forward strand.
CAGGAGCCCCCCCCCCGACCCATGCAGGGCTGCAGGAGCAGCGCCTTCCACGCAACTGCCGAGCAGCATCAGAGCTGCAGGGTCGGCACGAGGTTTGCTCCCTCTCCGCAGCAACATCAGAACGTCTGCTGCCTTCCGTGTCATTCATAGGCCGCATCTGCAGCTACGACAGACCCACCACCCTTATCACCTGTGTCTGCTTTATTGCCCTTCTTTTGGCCATGCGGTGTGTCCCCGAACCTCCCGCAGCCTAAGATGGCCGCCATCCCACAAGAGCCCAATTTGTTTATATTGGTTGCCTAGCAACCTACGGATCCACGGCCAATCGCCCGCAACCGGAGGCGGAAGCCGGCCTCCCCAGACGAAGGCCTCGAGAACAAGGCCTACACCTGTCCGGGACTGTCAGGGACCAGGGCACCGAACTCTGCCCCCACGCAGCCCACCATGCGCCCCACGCCTCAACTCCACTCCAGAATCCATCTGCGTCACCAGCGACTACAGTTTAACACTAATGTGAGTCGTCCTTGCTTGCACTCGAAATGCATTTTGGTTAAAGTATTGTTGCCCGAAATGTGTTTGTTACACTGTATATACCGTACCTATTAACCCATACAACTTTAAAAATTCAGGATCCACGCCTGGCACCTATTGTCCCACACTCCTGATTGCCTGATCTGATCTTCTGGGTTACTATTGTATGTGCATATACTGTGTGTAGGTGACTAGCATTTATTACTGCCCAATTACCATACTCATGTGATACCTCCTACTATTGCCACGTGTGCGAATACTGTATGTGTGTGTAGCATTTATCGCCCTAAACCTGCTGCCCACTACTGGATTTACTGCACATGATCCCCCCCCCCTCAACTACCACCCCTAACCACACCCACCTGCACTTCCTCCCACTCGCGTGCCACTTGCCTCTGTCCACCACAGCATAGCGCTCGTCATCTCCTCTACCATTGACCTGCAAGACGTCGGAATGGCCTGTCCCCACTTTGTAGCTTCCACGCTTGCGCTCCTTCATTTAACGCTCCTCAGCATTACATTTACACAACTGCGGTACATCACCCCACCATGGGTCCCCCCCCCCCCCCGCCTCCCTGGATACCTGCAGCCACCTCACCCCCGAAGAATGGATCCACCGTAGCCACACCAATTGCCCCATGCTCACTCCTCGCATGAAATACCAGACTAGGGTCCCGCCGTATGCGACCCCCGCCAAACACTTTCCAGAAACGACACTGCCCTTCAGATCCCAGCATCACTCCTACTCCAGATGCAACGCACAGACACTTCAAAGGTTAGTAAACATACCCCTATTGCCTCACCAGCCATCAAAAGGAGCCCCGATTAATGCCTACTCCCTAGTAGCCCACTCCACTGATATTGCTGACCTCATTATTGCCAATCAACTGGATTTTCTAGCAATCTCTGAAACTTGGCTCAACCAAGCATCAGGCCCAGCTCCAACACTAGCCCTCCCTGCCAACTATAAGATTATTAGAGCAGACAGAACTTCAGGGAAAGGAGGCGGCATAGTATTCATCGCCAAATCCCACCTAGGACTCAGAATTCACAAGTACCCACTTCCCTTCTGCAGAACAGCTCCCAGTCAAACTACCCGTATCCCACTCAAGTACCATACTCCTACACCTCATATTGTCCACCTGGCCACATCTCATTTGAGGAAGACATCTCAACCCTCCTCACCCAAAACACCAAGCCAGGCTCTCAGATCATTCTCCTTGGAGACATGAATCTTGGCCTCCACGATCCCAAAGACACCAATGCCACTACTCTAGAGAACACCATTTCTCAAATTGGCTTTAAATCTCACATCCTCAAACCTACACATGATGAAGGCAGAACCCTGATTTGGTTGGCCGACCTCAACTGTACCACCACCATACTCGACAACAAACCCTGTGCATGGTCAGACCACCATTGCATCACCTTTCCCATTCAGGAAAAAAACCCCTTTGTTCCTAATACTACTACAGTCCCTCCCACCCTTGCAAGGAATAAGCGTAACTTTACACCTAACTTACTTCTCCCTTTGATGCTTCCTGTCACCAACACCCACTGAACGTTGATACAAACCCTTCAGAACTAGTCGACAACTTTAACACCACAATGAAGCAAGCAATCGACCAGATTGCGCCGCTTAACCTTCGAAAAGCTAAACCCACCTCCCACTTAAACAAATGGGTCACTCTGGAACTGAAAGTACTCCGGACTGAAAAAAGATCAGCAGAAACCTTCTGGAATAAAAACACTCCAGCAAATAAAGATCTATAATGAAAGAATCAAGAATGCTAAATCTAGCACTAAGGAACTCTTCACTATCCTGAGGGAACTAGAGTCCCCTGCCCCAATCATCAACGACTGCTCCAAAAATTAGACCTGGTGTGCCAACATCCAAAAGGCCTTCAGACAAAATCGCTCTGCTACAATCCAAAATCAACACCAAAAAAACAATTTACTCCCCAAATCTCACTCATTCAAAGACCCTAAGCACAATATTCCTCCGTATGCCCCCTTCCAATTCTCTCAAGTCTCCAACGAAGATGTGGAAAATATTATTCTAGGAATGAAACCCTCCAACTGTCGGGGTTACATATGCCCCACGGCAGTCATCAAGGAAGCAAGGGAATTAGCCCCATTTATTACGACCATGATAAACCCTTCATTCAAAAACTGCGCAGTACGCAACAACCTCAAGGAAGCCTGGGTCATGTCCCTATTAAAGCCGAATTTAGACCCCAATGTGCCCACAAATTACAGGTCCATCACAAGGGTACTGTTTCTCTAAAGATCCTGGACAGCGCAGCCTATATACAAATCCAAAAAAACCTTGAAGATAACAATTTATTAGGCCTCCGTCAATCCGGATTTAGACCTAGACATGGTACAGAGACGGCACTGCGAGATCTCAAGATCCAGATGGAAGAGCTTAAAGACAGAGGAAAGATTGCCATTCTCCTGCTCTTGGGTCTATCAGCGGCCTTCAACCTAGTTGACCATGAAATCTTCCTTCTCACTGAATGCAGCCAGCTGGATCAAATCCTTTCTCTCCAACAGAACCACCAGGGTCTTTTCACCTATAGCCTCAGCACTCCCAGTGCCCATTACCTGTGGCGTTCCTCAGGGATCTTGTGTGTCGCCCACACTCTACAATATATTCAAAGCTCCTATTCGACCGCCTCGATAATCTGGGTGTCATGTATACCAACTATGCAGACGACACCCAGATCCTCGTCACTCTCACTGGATGTCACTCTCAAGACACCAAACTCATTAACGACATTTATCTGGAGATCCAAGCTTGGATGGCAACTCACAGCCTTTGTTTAAACGATGATAAAACTGAGCTACTTATCATTGGATCTCAAAATCGCTTAAACAAACTAGACTCCAGCTATGAGTCATTCAACATTGACGGGAATATCATTAAAGTCCCGAGGGAAGTCAAAACTCACCTCCACGTTGACATTAAACAGACAAGTTAGCCTCCACCACATCCTATACTAATAAATTGATAAACGCATGCAAGCCCTTCTTATCCACCACTAGCTGTACCACTCTAGCAGGAGCTCTCATTCTCTGCAAGCCCGACTATTGCAACACTTCATCGGAACTTCAGCACGTAACTTAAACTCTAAGTGTTGCAAAACAATGCCCATAGATCAGCACTCAATCTCCTGCGATCGAGCCACATCTCCTCCCTCAGAAGAGAAGCTCAATGGCTACCCATCCGGGACAGAATTACTCTGTTCATTGGTCATCACTCATAAGTGACTAGTCAACACAGCTCCTGCGTTCCCGACAGATAAATTCTCAAGACACCAGACCAACAGGCCCACCAGATCCAACTACCTCAACCAGTTTACAATACCCAAATTCAACCTGAAAACAGCAGGAGGGGTCAGTTTCCCAGTACTAGCAGCCAAGCGCCGGTACTCCCTCCCTTCTGACATCAGAGCAAAGCCTGCTTTCTGGACCTTTAGAGCCAAAACCAAAGCCTGGCTCCTCAGTCCAAACGATCCCCGAGCACGTTCTAATCCCCATCCTGATAACCACACACTCCCTGAGTGTGTGTGGTCCACTGCTGGGTTTCATAAGTTTTACCATTGCTCCAATTCTATATATTATATGTATAATGTAACCAATAATAATTATCTTTGTATTTTAACTTATGTCTAGCCTTCTGCTCATCTAGCTCTGTCTAGCCTTCTGCTCGTCTAGCTCTGTGTTCCGCTCGTATATATCTATTACCTTGCCTATGCTCAGATCTGCTGCTCACTGACTCTGCCTTCGAGGTGATCTGTAACACACCTCCAGTACCCACATCTGCAAAAAGGTGACCTGTTACTCAACTCCTCCCCGCCTGGCGGTCTTTGTATTTGATTTGATGTGTGTAACCCTGCTTCACTGTCTTAAGTATAAGCGCCCAGATACCCTTGGGTGAGGAGCGCTATATAAGAAAATAAACTAAACTAGGTCTTCTGAAGCAGTGATGGTCTAAGGGGCTCGAAGGAAAGTGGAACAGGGTGTTACTTTACAGACTGGAAGTCCTCGTCTCCAAGAGGGGAGTCTCCCCCTGAGATGTCCCAATTACTGCCATCCTTAGCTCAGTCACTGCTTTTGACAATCTCCTTCCCGAGGGCTACAAGATCCTCTCCAAGCCCAGGACTAACCTGCATGGAGGTGGAGTTGCTCTTGTCTTCCCTGAATGGGTTCCTGCTACTATCATTTCCACTCAATCATACTCTTCCGTTGAATACCTCGACTGTAGGCTGGGTGTCTCACCTACCCTCTTCCCTTGCCACCATCTATTCCCCCCCCCCCAACCTCCCGGAACCTACCCTTCCTTTTCCTCTCCAAATCTGCTGACCTCTCCTCCTCTCTCCTGACGACCTACCCAAAATTCTCTTAGTTGGTGACTTGAATTTTCATCTAGACACTCCGGATGCGGCCACTGTCCTTTTACGCAACCTATGATTCTCTTTCCCTCACTTCTTCCCCCCAGCCTGACCCACTGTGCTGGACACACCTTGGATGTGCTTATATCAGCAGCACTCTCTCCAATCTTCTTACTACCACTCTGTCCTGGTCTGACCACTCTAAGATTCTCCCATCTGGAGTTCCCTGGCCCACCGGTGATGCCTCTGCCTGCACTATCAGTTTCCTTCTCCGTCATTCGACAGATGAAGCGAGTGTCAATCACTGCATTTGACGCCAACTTCATTTCTCCTCCCTCCCCTGCTCTTAACTCTCACACCGACTCAGCACTTGCTAACCTCCATCTCTCCATCTCCAACACTCTGGACAGCCTGGCCCCCGTCATGAGGATCCACATGAAGCCTACTTGCAAGTCCAACTCTTGGTATGACTCCGACTTGGGCGCTCTGTAACGCAAGTGCATAGTTGCTGAGCGGAAGTGGCTGGCCTTCAGCACATCCTCTGACAAACTGGCTTGCCACCTGCTCCAAAGGCAACATCTACTATCCTACCGCTTTAAGAAGAGGGCTCATGTCCAAGCTCGCATTTTGAGGGCTACCAATAACAAGCAGAACTTTTTGAAAATTTGCAAGCAACTGACCAATAAAATCGCAGTTTGCTCTTCTCTTCCCTCCAAGGTCCTCTGCACTGCACTGGCCTCCCACTGCTCCACCAAAACTCTGGACATCCTGTCCTCCCTCTCCTCTCCTCCCTGGCCCACCCCCTCTGCACTTTACTTCCTTGGCCCCCTGATCGTCCTCCCCCACATACTTTCCTCCACCTCCTCCTCCTCCTCCTCTCGCATTGCACCGGACGAGGTATCTAGAGTAGTCCGCTTTATGAAAGTCTTTCCTCTGCGCCACATCACCCTCTACCTGCAGCATGCCTCAGGTCTCTATCCTATAACGGTGGCTTTTCAATATCTACCCTGCCCCTCTGGCCTACTTGATCTCCACCTTCTCTTCGCACTTTGTGTTATGCTGATGACACAGCTCTCCTTTAAGCTTCTCCTCTACCTCCCCTTCTTCCGCTCTCATACCCGACTGCCTGACCACTATTCAGGTTTGGTGTTCTGCTAACGATCTCCGTTTTAATGCCAGTAAGACAGATCCTTCTCATTAGGGCACCTGCTCCCAAATTTCAGCTCCACTACCTCGGAGGCATTCTCCCTTTCCCACCTTTCCCCAGAAACTCAATGTCTCCAGAGCTCTGGTTCTCTATAGGCTGCACTACTGCAAGAGCCCATTCCTCAATCTGCCTCTTTCCTCCCTTCACCCTCGTCAACTAATCCAGAATAGGGCTGCAAGACTTATCCTTGGCCTCAAGCCCTTGGACCGCATCTCTCCAAACCTAAAATCTCTCCACTGGCTCCTGCTGGCTGCAAGGATCTAATTCAAGACCCTCAGCATCATTCACAAGGCTTTGAGGCATGTGACCCCGCTACATCCAACTTTCTCTCCCCAAATACCACCCTGCTCGAGTCCTTCGGTCCTCTAGCTCCAACTCTCTGCAGATCAGACGTTTCTCCAAGCAGAGAGTGGGGGGGGCAGATCTTTCTTCGGCAGGAGATTCCCTCTGCAACAGCCTTGATGCTCCTCTCAGACTTGGACAATCTCCTTAAGTTCTGGAAACTTGTCAAGACTTTCCTTTTCTCCTCCTCCTTCCCTCTCCCCCTCCCTTGCTAATGTTGTCCTGCTGCTGAGACTGGTGCCTGGTCCAGTATGTGCCTTACAGAGGCCAGGCGTCCTTTATCCAGTCTACCCCAGCACCCTTAACCTGCACTGGCCCTCGGGCACCCTTCCCAGACTAGCCTGAACCTGGTCCAGCCCTGTCCTCGCACTGAATATCACAAAGGCTAGTACGACCATATACTGTTATTGTTGAAACACTTGTGTATAGGCGCCTTACAAACGTCCAATAAATGTTGCATAAGTGGTCTCACCTCTCTAGCCTCACAGGGAAGGGCTACCCTCTGGGGAGTAGTGACGAGATCCTATGAATCATCACATACCCGTTTCATATATTGGTAGGATTATCGCTCTTCTCCATATAGCTGCAACAGACTTTGTGGTTAATATTGCATTAACCCCTTAACAGCGGAGGGCTTTCGCTCCCAATGCTGAGCCCTTTTTTGGACATTTCGGTATGTTGCATTTAATCCCTTGTAGCTTTTTTGTTACAAGTGATATCCCGGCCAAATTTGCACTCTTTTCTTCCCACATGTAGGCAGTCATAACACCACCAAGGATTCCTAGTTTGCTGTAGGGGGTGTGAGAAAATAAAACATTTGGTGTTTTTTCAGAAAATGGCAATAAAATGAGGTACAAAGAAGCCTGTGTTTTTTTCCATGTAAGAGCTAGGAACAAATGGTTTCCTGCTCTGATTTCGCCATTTTCAAAGCTTTCAATAATAGGTTGAGTGGAAAAAAATAGGACATGTTTGGACGGAATGGAAGAGGAGGGTAGGAAAGCTGAAAGGGAAGACAAAAAGGCATATATTCCCCAGAAGTAGACAATTCCAAGTTCAGGAAGGGGACATTCATGCAGGTCAGTCAACTACAATGTAGCTAAAATTCCAATAGATTGGGAAAAAAATTTGAAAAATGACAAAAAAAAAAAGATATGTGCTGGACATGCTTGGACTTTTAAGGTAATGGTTTCCATGAATATTGAGAAAAGCAATGCACTGCTACATTCCACAGACTCTTCTAGTTAGGAAATCTCACATTGTTCATAATGTTTAAAAAAAAAAAAAAACTGATCTGCCAGTCAGCTAGCACAGCGAGCTAAGCACTCGCCCCCGATAGCTGTGTGCAGCCTGCTGTGGCAGGGTCAACTCAGCCTTTCATCCTTCCGAGGTCGATATATTGACTACCACATTGTGAGCTAATAATGTCTTCTGTTATTTGGGCGCTCTGAGACCTATTGCTGTATAGCGCTATATAAGAATTAGATTTAAAACAAGCAACACCACAAGCCAAAAACTGAGCCATGATACAAAGGATTTTTATGCTAATGGCCTAAACAGACGTACTTCGCATTTGAAAATAACAAAAACAAATGTGGTGAAGAATGGCAAGCATACATTTTTTGAAAGTGCAGAGGCAGACCTTTTGAAAGATAGGTGACTTGTGCAGGTTACAAAAGCATACAGTGCCTAAATCAGCGACAAAGTATGTCACATTTGGGAAATGAAAGGGATATGTAACAAAGTGTAGTAGGAAATGTATGAAAACGTCATCGAAAAACAACTAATTTCATACCTTTCCACAGGTATCCTGAGAATGGTACCTCACATGTGTCGGCGCACTGACATGGGCGCAAAGGGAAAAGGCTAAACCACCGGTATACCAAAGGGCCCGGGAAGACACAATTTTAACAGCATTTGGTTTTGTGGACAGCCCACAGATTTGGCCCCAGGGTATCACAGCCACTAAGGAAAACAGAGTACCGCATGCTTTTCTGAAAAGACGACACCCTTGAGAATCCAAAGAGGTCAGACTTTTACGAATCGCCCTAGAATGTATTATCCACAAGGCACCGCAAAGTCTAAAATATAGGGAAAAAACAATTTTCAGACATTTGCCACCAGGAAACCACAAACATGCCAGCAAAGTCACATGTCCTATCTTCCCACATTCCCACAGGTGTCCCGACAAAAACAGTACTTCACATGTGTGGGTGCGCCAACCTGGGCATAAAGGGAAAAAGCTAAACCACTGGACCATCAAACGCCCTCGAGAATACTGGATTTGGCAGTATGGACAGCCCACAGATTTGGGCCTAGTGTGTCGCACCGGGAACCCCATGCTTTTCTGAAAAGACATCCGTGGGAATCCAAAGAGGTCGGACCTTCACGAATCACCCTAGAATCTATTACCCACAAAGCCTGGCAAAATCCAAAAAGGTAGGAAGCCCCCCCCTCTAGCCCCCACAATTTTCAGACATTTGGCACCAAGAAACCACTGAAACACACCGGCAACACCACATGTCCTACCTTCCCACAGGTGTCCTGAGGAAAACAATCCCTCACATGCGTGTGTGCGCTTACCTGGCTGGAAAAGAAAAAAGGGTTGTACGTCCCCAGTGCCAGTCCCAGGGAGCGCCGGCAGGGTCCACATCCCTACCCGGAGGGAAGATCTGTAATGCAACACAGCCAGAGCACCAGGATGGTCAGGGGTGATGTCCCCGGCCGTGGGTGACTGTCTCTTATGTGGGTCTACCATCCGCAAGCCAAGCAGCGTTTACAGGGAGCCCCGGCAGGGTCCCAGTCCTTCCCTGGAGGGAAAAGCTGTCACACGGCACAGCCAGAGCACCAGGACTGCCAAGGGTGCTGCCCCCGGCCTTGGGCATATGCCTCGCATGTGTGTCGACCCCGGCGGCCTTGGGGTGACTCAGCGGTGTTTCCCTCCCTCCCAGGAGGGAAAAGTTGTAATGCAGCATGGCCAGGGCTCCAGGACAGTGGGGGGCGAGGATGCCGGGCTTGGGCGCCTGTCTACAATGTGGGACCACCGTCCACAAGTCCAGTCGCAGTCCCAGGGAGCCCAGGCAGGGATCTGTGAGAAACCTGAAGGTTTCTCACCCGCTAGTCCTTGGGGATCTGTCATCCAGGTGGCCAGGAAACGGCCATCGCTTTTGGATCCAGTTCCTGGGGGTGGACAAGTGCGGGCTCACCACCTGGATGAGGGGTCTTCGGGGAGTGTAAGTGGGACACCGGAGGGCGAGACGCAGTATCCCACTTCCCTGCAACACCTTTTCCACATCTTACCCAGTAGAATACCTAGAAACTAACCCCCCCCTTTTCCCGACACACACTTTGTCACTCACAGTGAACAGTCCGTGATAATGGACTAACACCAAAGCCGTATACTGGACACGTCCCAACACAACGGTCAGGCAAGGTCAGGCAATTATGGATCATTACACACCCGACTTCCATCACACTTTCCCACACAGATAAAAGGCGGAGCACGAAAGCACACTGAGCTAGGCAAAAAAAACACGCGGAAACAGCGTTCCAAGATTGCAGTTTAATACAAGGAGGAAGACGGAGAGGTTGCAAGAAGGGAAGCACCTTTAAACTATAAAGACCATTACTTCCACGAGCCTTGGAAATTATGAAACCGAAGACCAGAAACTAAGAGATGATCAAACCTACAGTGTGTCGGAGGTACCCGGGGCTCTCCCGCGTCGATAACCAAGGACGGGAGGAGCGATTGCCGCTGTGGTACTGTCCTTGGCTCCTACAACAAAGCGGCATCCGAAAAAGCAGCACAGCTGGTGAGTCGGAGAGACTGATAACAAACCAGCTTGTGTTTTGAACCAAGGTTGCAGGCGGCAACATTGTATGAAAGGGAACATTGTATGAAGCATTTGGAATGAGCGACGTGACTAATTGAACACCAGAAAGAATTACTTGAACTTCAGAATTGAATTCTGGGGAAATCAAGAAAAGAAACTACACAGAGTGGTCAAGCACCACGTGGGTGCTCTTTCGAAAGTCTCTGTTAAGTGTTCAACTGACGTTTAGCTGTGAAAGAAAGAAATATTAAGATCAACGTGGTCATGCAACGGGTCTTGCTAAACCCTGTGTACATCAAGTCTTCAACAGTATAAAGTAAATCCAATTGGTCCAAGCCCCGCTGAGGGAGACTAAATGAACCTTGTTTTGGTACAGGGATCTGAGCCTGGAAGAGCGGGACAAAACGTTGAACTTTTGTTTGTGAAAAGGATCTGAGCCCAGCTGAGGGGGATCCAGGATGAATACCCAAAGTGAATACTGTGAATGCTAAGAGAACATTTGCGTGTCGTTTCTGTTACAGCAGGCCCTCTGCGGCAAGACTGGTGAGAAGTAAAAGGTCTTGAGTTTGTGGACTGTATCCTCGTACCGCAGAAGCCAGAGTGTGCGCTTTGCTTGAGTAAACAGCCTTGCTCTGTGCTGAAAACATGGGGAAGGGAGGCCAAGGGCCCAAGTATCCTAACTTATAATTTTGTGAACACTTTTCTTTTTCATGAGCTGCACCCCAAACTATTTGTAACTAGTAGTAAGGATTGGGAATTTTTTTTTAGTATAGGCCCTTTTTATGTTGACACGACTCCACTAGGACTGCCTTCTCTATTATTTGATGGTCGTAGCTTGCTCCCATCTTTAGATAAGCATTTATCACACCCCTGAAAAAAGTTCAAGAAACACCCTTGAACTGGTCACGTGCGTCTGTCTTACTATTGCCACTATGCATTCCTTACAGTTCCCATCCCTCACTGGAGGAAAAAGCTCTAACGCAGTGCAGTCAAAGCTCCCGGGGGGGGGGGAGGCTGCCAGTCTCCCATGTGTGTTCAAGCCCAGCGGTGGTCCCAGTCAGCCCAGGCAAGGTCCCCATCCCTACCCAGAGGGAAAGCTTTAATACAGCAGAGCCAGAGCTCCAGAATGGTTGGGGGTGATGTTCCCAGCCATGGCACCTGTCTCCCATGTGGGTTGATCATTCCCAAATACAGAGGCGGTCCTAGGGAGCCCTGGTAAGGTCCACATCCCTCCCCGGAGGGAATAACTACTAGGTAGTGCAGCCAGACCTCCAGGACGGCCGAGGGTGCTGCCCCCAGCCTTTGGTATGTGCCTCAAATGTGGGTAAACCTCCACCCCAGATCAGCAGCGGTCAACGGATGACCGGGTAGGGATGGGGACCCTGCCGGGAGGGGAAGTTCCAACGACACGCAGCAAGACGTCTAGGCCTTGAGCGCCTGTCTCATGTGGGTTGACTTTCCCCCAAGCCCAGCGGCAGCCCTAGGGAGCCCCGGTAAGGTCCACATCCCACCCCATAGGGAAAAGCTGTAACGCAACCCAGCCAGAGCTCCGGGATGGCTGGAGGTGCTGCCTTCACCCTTGGGTGCCTGTCTTCAATGTGGGTCGACCGTCCTCAAGTCTAGCAGTGGTCACAGGGAGACCCGGCAGGGTCCCCATCCCTACCCACACACCATGACGACGCTAATCACACTATGCAAAATTGTCAGAGTAGGGTCTCTTCTCTGCGCATGTGCATTGGACTGAATCAGGAAGCCAGACAGAAAGTATTGAAATGATGCCCGGCTATAAACAAATGATTTTCCACATTTCTTTGATGGAAATCATCAACTTTCGATGATCAATAGCGGAACTCTTTAGGGTCATGGAAAGTTGAGTGAAATGGGGACATCTACAAAGGGCTCAATTTCATTCACGTTTTTTTCATTTCTAGCTTTGGCCATTATGTGGCATTGTAAACTCAGACTATGAGCCAAAGAAAATGGCATGGGATGGAAGCAACCCATCTTCCCTTCACAGCAGTGCAGTTTCCAGGAGCCTTAATGTGTGTGACAGATCAGCCAACTGCTTCTCTGGTAACACGCTTTCATTAATATAAGTACTATATTTAATGAGCACAGACCTAGTTCTGGGAAGTTACAAATCAATATTTTAAATCAGCACCCTGAGAGTCTATCGCTGATTCTAATAAAATTGGCTAATAGTGAATTCCCTCGTTTTCTACAGTCACAGAACGTAATATCTTTTACACAGACAAATTAAAAAAGAAAAAATGGTAGATAATGTATTTGTTTTCAGCCTGAGTCAATATCAGCAGAAGCTCTCTGAGTTCGGCTGCATTAGTTTCTCAGCTTTCTCAACGACCTCAAAAATGTATTTCTAGGGTCTCCACGTGACCCTCAACATAGCAGGGCTAAGCATTCCTGTTCTTACACTTTGGGCAAGGAAAGATATCTTAATGGCATTTAGTCTTATTTTTCGTCACAGGCACCAGATCTGTGAAAAAAAGACTTAGCCGTTGGTATCCCAGATTCTTTTTCTTTTGCAACTTGTAGAATCTAATAATTTAATAAGTGTTGGAATTACCACAGATTCCTGAAACATGTCAGGTGCATATTTTGATTCTATAACACTTATTCACATACATAGTTTTCATCTCCCACTTTCAAATCAAGCATTCCTAGGAGCCCACTGAATGCAAAAGAAATCTGATGTTTTGCTTCCATAGAGCAGTGAATGAGTTGGTACAATAATAGTGAAATAATAAATATGTGGATTAGAAAAGCAGGAACATGATTTGATGAACCATAAGGCCGATCACAGTGAAGGTCCAGCTATATGAACATTTAGGTAAGAAGTCAAGCCACCCCGCCACAAACCTATAACAAAAAACAAACAAGGGTGGAAGACCAAGCCTAGCAAATCTGCATTCTCCAATCCATCCTAGTACCCAGTCCGTACAGCCACTCCATTGAAGACCACACTAGTATCACACAATCCTCCAACAGCATGGCTACCGATTACTTTCACCTTCACTGTTGCAACATTGGCAACCATAGGCAGCAGATCCCCAATCAGATCGTGTGGTTAGACACTGTTGCACATGCTATACGTGTTTGCTCTGCAAAGGTACATTCAGTTCTGTGGCAGAGAGCTGCTGGCTGGCAATAACAGGCCACGGGCTTAACAAGGTACTACTGTTGTCATTGTAAGTCAACTGGAAACAAATCTGATGGCTGCCGCTCATGCTAGGAGTGAAGTCCTCATCCAGTTGCTTCTTCTGGAAATAAGCAACACTTGGAAGAGAGATCCATGGTCTTGCTGCACTCCCAGAATCCGCTGGGGCAGTAGTCGAGGTACTTTGCTGCAGGGATCTTCCATGATTGGGGGGCATGGATGAGGGTGAGGGCTGGGATGCCGTGGGAGAGGATGGCAGGGATTACCTGCGACTCCACCACTGCTGTCCCGTCTGCTGCGGGCTCCTGATGCTTGTGTTGGGTCTGCTCCAGAGTTCTGGCTCGGACGACAAAAAGGTGACAGGTCCGAGCAAGCATGGCTCCACCGCCTCACACCACAGGGGAGGTCCATACTGCTGGGATGTGTTCTTGTAAAAGGTTAAATATCTTTGCCCACAAACAATATGGTTGCTTTCAATGTAGAAACATGCCATATAAATCACAGTCCACAGTTAAGATGGCCACTGCAGCACTGCCAGTAAAAGATGACTATTTTGGTGCATCTGTTACTTTGCCAAGATTCAAGTGCATCTTACTCTTGGAACAAAGCATAGAATGTGGCCCCAACCAGGCAGTGTCCCATCGCTCCAACAGGCCATCCTCTTCACCAGGCCATTGCAGGATCCTCAAAGTAAACACTAGCCCAAGCAGTCACTGTGCAAAAACCTGCATCCGCAATGCTTGGCCACATCAGTGTTGCCAGTGCCCTCCCAGTCAGCAGAGGACCAGCAGCAAAGCCTACAAATGCTCAATGCTAGCCAAGGCCTCCCAATGCCCAGCGCACGGACAGGCTCATAAGGGGAAGGTGGTTACTCATCACAATGCAGCCTCCAGCGCTCCTACTGACCATCTATCAGAAAGACACTGCCTTACGAGAGATCAAGATAGCCTTCATCAGTCTACTCTGGGGTTCCGGTCCCAAACAAGTCGCTGGGACAAAGTTAATTTTCCATAGGCAACTACCCTTCAGGACGATGCAACCATCATGTTTGGCTCGCAAGCCATCCACACCCAGCAGAGATTGCTCTTTTCGACCCACTTGTTGGTGGAAACCTGTTCGCAGACAAGCTCAAGGGATTGAATAATAAAACTGTACATCAGATTAATGAACCCTTTATCTAAATAACCTTTGTTGGTGGCAATGTTGTTCGATTAGCTAAAGCATTTTTTCTATTTTGTCAAGCCTTTTAACCAATAGTTTGGGCTGTAGAGAGTGACATTAATGAAGTAAAAAGAAAGTTCAGTAAATAGCAGAATGATATACCTACCGATGGTACTAGTGCAGGATGACTAAACGCTACAGGTGTGCTCACAAACAAAATTACACGCATGCTCTGGGGTCTCCAACCAAACCATCCCCCAGTTTTTCACATCTTCCACTCGAAGATGATCTAACAAAAAAAAAGAAATTACCATCTGGCCAGCCTGAATGCCAATCACAGCACAATCTTTGATGCAACCCTCCAAATGGATACCAAAATACTGCACTTTGCTGATAACACCAAATGAGGCCAAAACAGTGCTGGTATTACATGTATTCCTGGACAGAGTGGGCACTGTGTAGCAGCTCGGGCTGGACTTCTCATTGGTGGCAGGATCAAGACTGATTTACAAATGGCTCGCCCCCTGCTCTAAAAGCACAGAAAAGATAGACAGTGAAATAGGAGCAGCCTAAAGCAATGTCGAGAGTTAAAATGAACTCAAGTTTCCATTAATCAACTTTTGGAGTCTGCTTTATTTTGTACCCATTTGAGTTCTGAATGGGATGTTATACCACTGGTGTCATGGATCGGTGCTGGCTGAATGCTGCTTTTGAGAAGACTGATGGGCAAGAAAGCGTGAGTCGTCCCATGACCCTTGTGGTGGATCAGCCAATAAATGTGACTCGAGTCATACTTAAAACTTATTGTGTTTACAAATAGGAAGTGGTTGGGATAAACCCCTATAGGATCTATGCATTTAACTACAACTGAACAGGGATTTCTTCCCTGCCTGAAAAGAAAAACCTCAGCATCGGTCAAATGATGTGTCACAGTTTGCTCTGTAGCAGGGATACTATGCTTAGAGAGCTTTCCTAAAGACAACAGTCTGAGGAATATAGCACCCAACCTCTTCTTGGCTTTAACTCAGTCACTGGGATACCATACCAAGCTACTTCTTGGCGTAGGTTACAGTCACAGGGATACTGCAACCAGAAGGGAATAGTTTCTTACCTGTAACTCCATTTCTCCAGCATTGGTATCTTTCATGGATTCACATGCTTAGAATATTCCCAGTCGACAGATTGGGAACCCTCGGTATACTTATAAAGCCGTTTCCCATAGGAAAACTAGCAACACTTTTGTGTCCTATCTACGTCGTTTTGGGGCCGCCCACGCATGCCCCACTAGGACGTAGCGGTATAAATGCCCCGCCCCCATGGCTCCCTTCAGATTTCGACCCCTCCAAAGCAGAATGGGGTGAAAACCTAGTTATACAAGTAGATTGCATTCCGGGGAGGTCGGCGGGCGCATGTGAATTCATGAAAGACACCAATGCTGGAAAAATAGAGTTACAGGTAAGAAACTATTCCCTTCTCCAGCATTGGATCTTTCATGGATTCACATGCTTAGAATAGAATACACAGCAGTGATCCTGAAAAGAGGAGGTGTGAATGCATACATATACCGAACCATGCTTACGTAAAACTGCAATTTATAAATACGCAAAAATACACACACACATACACATATATATATACATATATATATATACACATATATATACATATACATATGTGCTAAAATAAGTACAGACCCTTCTTGAAAAGGGCTTACCTTATTGAAACAGATGGTGTAAGACTGCTCTTCCCATTTGTATCTCGTCCGCATGCTGTCATTCGAGGCAGTAATGGCGGGTAAACGTGTGAGGCACTGACCATGCCGCCGCCTGGCAAATGCCTGCCAGCAGGATTCCTGCCCACAACGCCGATGAAGTTGCCCTTGTGGAATGAGCTCTTGGACGCCCTTGTAGCGGTTTTCCCGCTTTGGAATGACAGAAGGCAATCGTCGACAAGACCCATCGGGCCAGTCCCTGCTTTGAAATTGCTTTTCCTCTCACTGACGGACCATATGCAATGAAGAATTGTTGCGTAGATCTAAGTTGCTGAGTCCGATGAAGGTAAAATTTTAGAGCCCTCTTCACGTCCAAGGTATGGAGGACTTTTTCCGCAGCCGATGAGGGGGTCGCGAAAAAGGTAGGCAGGACAATGGATGAGTGTTTATGATAAGCCGTAGGAACTTTTGGAATGAAACGAGGATTAGTTGACAGAACCACTTTGTCCTTAAAGAACCTTAGGTACGGCGGGTCTACGACCAATGCTTTCAATTCTGAGAGCTGCCTCGCTGAGTTATAGCTATTAGAAAAGCCAATTTCCATGACAAGAACTTCGACGATGTGGCCATTGGTTCAAAGGGTCCTTTCATTAACCCTGCTAGCACCACATTAAGACTCTACTTTGGTGGAAAACTTTTAACCGGCCGGAATGTTCTGAACAGACCCCTCATGAAGTGTTTCACCAGCCTGTCACTAAACAAGGGAGACGACTGCCTCTTCCTCGTGAACCTAGAGATGGCCGCCAGGTGTACCTTTATTGATGAAAAAGATAATCCGCTCTTCGCCAGGTGTAGCAGATACGGTAGAAGTTGCTCCGGAGTTACCCTTAGAAGTTGCTCCAGAGTTACCCTTAGAGGTTGCACTCCCAGCTGTCCTTGACACCACATACAGAACCTTCTCCACTTACACGTGTACGACTTGTTGGTGGAAGGGGCCCGTGCTGCTTGTAGGATTCTCTGACAATCGACGAAATGCTCAAGGCACCAAATTCCGAAAAGTCAGGAGCCAAGCTGTGAGATTGAGACTGTCTGGATTTTGATGCCACACTGTTCCTTCGTCCCGGGACAGGAGATTGGGAACCTTCGGGAACGTTATCGGTTGATCCACTGACAGGTGAAGCAGGTCGGAAAACCACAGCTGCCTCTGCCAACACGGTGCAACTAGGATGACCCGGCACCTGTACCTGCACCTGCGTATCCACTGCAGAGTTCTTATATAAGAGGGAACGGAGGGAAGGCGTAGAGGAACTTGTCTGTCCACGGGAAGGAGAACGCTTCCCCCAGAGAACCTTCCTGTGGCCATCTGCTGGCATACATCTCGCACTTCTTGTTCCTCTTTGTTGCGAAGAGATCCAGCGGAGGCCGTCCCCATTTCTCAAAGACTTTCGACAACTGAACGCTGTCTATCTCCCATTCGTGTATTTGGTCCATTTTTCTGCTTAGTGAGTCCGCTTGCTCGTTCCTTACTCCCGGAAGATGATGAGCTATGATGGATATATCGTGTTTCAGAGCCCAATGCCACACCTTCTGAGCCTCGGTGGAAAGGGTTCTGGACCGCGTGCCCCCTTGCTTTCGCCGTCGCGTTGTCTGTCAATATTCTCACTATGGACCCTCTGATGTGCGGCAGGAAAGACTTCAAGGCCCAGCGCACTGCTCTCAGTTCCAGAACGTTGATGTGCAGGATTGACTCCCTCCGAGACCAACGACCTTGTGTTTGTAGAGTGCCCATGTGTGCTCCCCAGCCTGTCAGAGATGCGTCCGTCACTACTATGGTTAGCCGAAACTCCAGCTCCTGTAGGGGTACCCCTCTGGATAGATTCTGAAAGCTCTGCCATCACTGAAGACCTAGTAGGAGCTGGTCGTCGACGGTCAGTTTGTCCGACCAGAGCCCTTGGGCCTACGTCCACCGGTCCGCCAGAAACTCTTGAACCGGCCACATGAACAGGCGGCAGTTGCCCACAAGAGGAATGCAGGACGCCATAGCGCCCAGAATCGACACATATTTTCTCACCGATAGTCGGGTATTGATTCTCAGCCGACCTGCCACTCGATTTTTGGTGATTCTGTCGAGGGATGGCTTCACTAACCCTGACTGGGTCTCGAATTGCGTGCCCAGGAACACCAAGCTTCTCGACGGCATCAACGAAGATTTCTCAAAGTTTACCGCAAACCCCAGCCATTGTAAGAGTTGCAGGGTGGCCTGCAAACTTGTATGAGTCGACATAGGGTAGGACCCCCTCACCAACCAGTCGTCGAGATACGGGTACACATGATGGCCTTGCCTTCTCAGCCAGGCCGCCACCGGGGCCAAACATTTTGTGAACGTTCTGGGAGAGGATTTCAGTCCAAAAGGAAGTACTGTGAATGGGTAGTGAGTCTGTCCTACCAAAAACCTTAGGAACTTTCTGTGTCGCCGACACATTGGTATGTGGAAGTACGCGTCCTGCAGGTCCAGAGACGCCAGAAAGTCCCCTTCCTGAAGTGACCGGATCACTTCCTGGAGCGTGAGCATCTTGAATTTTAGGCTTTTCAACGTCTTGTTTAGATCGCGCAGGTCTAGAATGGGACGCCACTTTCCGTTTGGTTTTTTCACCACAAAGTATAGGGAATAAACCCCTTGACCCTTCTGCAACGACGGAATCAATTCTATAGCACCTTTTTGTAGCATAAGTGCTACTTCCTGCTGCAACACGCTCAGATGGGGTTGAGCTACAAACGCCAGTGGAATGTGGGGAGGGTTGCTTTTGAATTGCAGGGAATGTCTGTATCTTACTGTGTCCAACACCCACTGATCTGTTATTTGCTCCCATTCGTCGATGTAGCACGATACTCTGCCTCCCAGAACGTTCCGATGCCCGTCACTGCTGGTCCTTGGTCTGCTTATCTCTCGTCGACGAGTAACCGGTTCTCTTCCTGGGGGTCTGGTAGTCCCGGCATTGTTTTGCCGCTTGAGAAGCCCGTCTATCCCTGGGAGGGGTATGCCGGCCTACTGAAGGATCTGTCTCTCGATGCCGAGAATCTGGAGTTTCCCGATGCTCCCCTAAAGGGACGAAAAGACCTGAAACTTCGACCACTCTGGAGGGCACCCAAGGAACGCGCTGTGTCCGAGTCCTCCTTCATGCCCTTCAGGGCCTCGTCCACCTTCTCGCCGAACAGAAGGTCTCCCTCAAAAGGCATATCCAAGCACCTTGTATTGCACCTCTGGTCTAAAGCTGGTGCATTTTAGACATGCTTGCCTTCGGAGAACCACACCGTTATTCACCCGTTTAAACCCTGACTCTGCGAGGTCCACCGCAATTTTTATGGCATGATTGGAGGCCTCTTCACCTTCCATGACAAGTAACATGTTCTCCCGGAAGATGCTCCAGCATAGGTGCCAGTCGGTGCCACATCTCTGTCGTATCTGGCTACTATAGCCAGAGAGTTGGTCGCTTTCACTGTGGTCGCTCCTACCGACAGCACTTTTTTGCCAAAGGCATCCTGTCTTCTGGCCTCACTTTTCGGGGGGGTCATGCACTTGTGCTGGGCCCTCGCCTTTCTCGCCACCGCCGCTGACACCACCAAGTCAGGAGTTGGTTGGGAGGACAGACACATGGGGGTAGCTTCTGGGGCCTTACATTTTTTCTCCAGGCAACCTTTCATTACCGGTTCCGAGAAAGGGTGACGCATGGTCTGTAACCCCTCCTGCCACACATGATCCAGGATGGGTACCGAGAACACAAACCTTCTCTTTCCCATGTGGTCGAAAAGAAAGCAGTCCTTTTTCTCCTCTTCCTGTGCCAACCGAAATTCTGTACACGCTTTGGCCATCATAGCGTGAAATGACCCAATGTCGTCCGGGGGAGACGGCTGAGCCGGGCTTCTCAGGGTTTCTAATTCCACCTCAGACTCCCAGGTTGGATCCCTGGAGGTGGAAGTGAGACATCCGATAAGGTTCTCCTGTCCGAGTCCGAATCTATCAGTTCTCGTGACGTGCAGCTGAGAGGTCTCCACCCGCTGGCACTGCCGTGTGGGTTGACGGAGGTGGCCGACGAGACGGGCCCGGTTCGTCAATGGGCGGCCTGGCCGGAGTTGCTTGAGGTAGCCTCTCATCCAGCGTCTTCAGCAAAGTTTGTAACATGGATAAAACCTCCAGCGACAAGAGTGACTGCGGATTGAGAAGAGGGGTAGACCCCGGAATACTGGTTCCCCCGGAGACAGGCCTGGTAATTCCTCGTAACCCGAGGTCTGCAGGGCCAGCTACTCTCACATCCTCATCTCCCGAGGGCACCGAGAAGGCCTCTTGCTGCAGTAGGATCTCTGGTAAAACCGGGTAGAATACTTCTGGTCGCCAGGCCTCTTGCGGGATCTCCGTCGACGAGGTTAAAGCTGGCCCCGTCGTCGTCTGCGGCCCAAGAACAGTTGAGACCAATTGTTTCAGTGGCAGAGAAGGGGTCGACGACTGCCCTGCCGTCGACGGTGGTGGTCGTGTAGGTCCCTGAGGCGTTCCCGCCTTTTCTGAACTTGACCCCACGCTTCTCCGCTTCTCGACTCGAGGTCGATCTATGGTGATCGCCCGAGGAGGATTTCGACTTTTCCTTACTGTCTTTCTTAGTCGAAGATGAGGATGACGAGGCTTTCTTCAACGAAGACTCCTTACAATGGCTTCTCGATGATTCCTTCTCCGCTGGTCGTGTTTTCTTCACCGGGGATTCCGATGATGTCTAGCGGCGCAGAGCCCCTGAAGATTTTGACGCTGAGGCCACGCTGCGCGTGGAGCCTACCTCCGAAAGCGGGTATGCCCCCGCTCCATCGTTTAACCATGCCACTAGTCTTCGACCTTTAAGAGTCTTCTGGGAGAAGCCCTTACATATGTCGCACTTGTCTGCCAAATGATGAGGTTGTAGACAATATATGCAATCCATATGTCCGTCCCCCTCATGCACCACCTTCAACCCGCACGTGGCGCATTTGTCGGAATAGCGCTTTTCCCGACATCAGGACAAAACTCCAACAGCACAACCTAGACAAAATAGTAGACTACACGAGGTGCTCCCACTAATTTAGAGACGGTTGAAATCTGAAGGGAGCCGCGGGGCATTTATACCGCTACGTCCTAGTGGGGCATGCGTGGACGGCCCCAAAACGACAGATAGGAAAACTTCAGACACTTTTGTGTCCTATGGGAAACTGCTTTATAAGTGTACCAAGGGTTCCCAGTCTGTCGACGGGGAATATTCTAAGCATGTGAATCCATGAAAGATCCAATGCTGGAGAAACATCTTTGCCACAAGTCTTATTCATGGTATCACCCAAGTTGACAGCAGATTTGCCCACTGTATATTTGACCAAATTTAGGGAGTTTGTTACGGCAAATGTATGTGGGGGGTGGGTTTAGGTTAATAAATGTAGGGGCTACGGGGGTCTCTCCCCGCATATATTTGCGGTCAAAACGACCAACAACAAAAAAGAATTAGGTCAAATCGACCACGGGCAAATAAGCACGATCAAACAACCCCAATCCTTATTCATGGGCTCATAGGGCCTAGCTTGATATTTGTAATCCATATCAAGAAGACAGTGTCTGGTTCACTTCTCCCTTATCTGCTTTTGCAGTGCTCTTAGTTCATTCTAAAGGACATAGTGCCCTTCCCACTGCAAGCATGAAAGTTAACCTCTCAACCCCGGCAAGACTTTTAGCCCTTGTCAGGAGGCTCAACAGGGGCTGCAAATCCTGCCTCCTTTGCTAGCTTGTTTTGCACAAATTTAGTTTTTGACTCAAGCCGTCTCCAGATCCTTTGAGGCAATTAACAAAGTTACTCACCGTAGTGACTAGCTTACTCCTAGTCCATAGCTCCCTTCCCTCCATACTTTTGGGACGTTCTGTCCATCGGGACGGGACCGGAGCACTTTTGAAGCATCAAAAAAATAACGTTTGTCCTTTTGATTTTATGCAGGGCCACCGCACGTGACCGCCTTCCTGAGCTCTGCCTAGTGCATCGCCGTTCAGTCCTTTTCCATTGGCAAAGTTGAAGGACCATTTAGTAAAATAGAGGATACTTATTAGAGGGGACGGCGGGCGTGAGGAAAAAAGGGGACTATGGACTAGGAGTAAGGTGGTCACTACGGTGATTAACCGCCATACTCATACGTCCCGTCCCCTTTCCTCCATACTTTTGAGAGATTCCCAAGCACTGACCAAAGAAAACAGGAGTTCTTAAGAACTGCGTGGCCGAACTGGGAGTCAGCCCAGGAGATCAGGTCAACACATTAATGTCTGCAAAAAGCCAAAGGGGAAGCCCATGTAGCAGTCTTGGCTATGGCCTCCCAAGGGACATATTTCTGGAAGGCAACAGCAGCCGCTTTGCCACAGACCAAATGTGCATGAACACCCTTTGCGGGCTGAAGGACTTGTGTAAGCCTCGGAGATACATGAAGCAATCCAGCGTGAGATGGGTCACCAAACGTAACAGAGTTGTGAAGAACTTCCAAGTTTGTTTGTTCTGTTGAGGTAAAACTTCAGAGCTCGTCTGCATCCAAGACCGGATTCGGGAAGTAAACCGGTATGGATATTGACTGGTTTATGTGGAACTCTGACAATTTTTGGTAGGAAAGACGGTTGAGTGAGAAGCACAACCTTATCCTTGTGGAATGTTAGGAACGGATGTTCAACAAGGCTTGAATCTCACTTATTCTTCTCACAGATGTTACCACAATCAAGAAGGCCACTTTCCATGAAAGGTACTTGAGCTTGGTAGTGGCCATAGGTACAAATGGCTTATGATAAAGCGGTGAGGACCACATTCAGATCCCATTTTGGATGAGGAGGCCTGACCGGAGGAAAAAGATGAAGACCACCTGCGAAGTGCCTCTTTATGACTGGGTTTGCCAGTGAAAAGGAGCAACTGTCTGTAGACAGATCAGCTGCAATGGCGAATAGGTACATCCTGCATGATAATACGTGAATGCCAGAGGTTGCAAGGTCTGTTATAAAAGACAAGACAGTCAATAGAAGCCTGTCTAGGATCAAGCTGTATAGCTAGACACCAATGATAAAAACAAAGCCATTTGCTTTTGTACTGACCCGTCGTAGAAGGCTTACGTACTGCCTGAATTATGCGATTATCCTCTGAAAGGTTAAACTGCGCTAAGGCCCTGAACTCCGGTACCAGGATGCCAAGCTGAAGGATTTGTGGGGAGAGGTGCCACAACTGGTGATTGCTCTGGTGGAGATGGTCGAGAATCTGCAGCAACCTGACTGGCTTGCATACCTATAGGTGCTGCAGCTCAGAAGACCAGAACCTGGCGGGCCACCAAGGAGCTACGAAGAGGAGAGTGCATATGGAAGCGCTCCCGAGTTTCCAGACCGACTGATGAATCAACAGCAAAGGTGGAAGGGCATAAGCCTTCATGTTTTTTCATAAGGAATCTCGAGCGTGTCCCCCAAGGAAGACGCTCCGAGACTGTCCCTGAAAGCATAAAGAGGAAGTTTCATGTTTGTTGAGGTTGCAAAGAGGTCCACCGCTGAAAAGCCCCAATGCTGGAAGATCTTGGTAAGAACATTGCTGTTCATCTCCCACTTGTATCTTGCCACAGACTTTGTGTGACTGAAGATTGGCCGTGGGCAAGGACTCTGCAGAAGCCAATCGTCCAAATATGGATATACATGAATTCTCTGTCTGAGGAATTCTGCAATGACCACCCATCATCTTCGTAAAGACACGCAGTTCCCGAGCTGAGATCAAACGGCAGCACGTTACTGGAAGTGTTCCGTTCCCACGGAAAACTGTAGGAATTTCCGATGTGGGCACCAGAACAGGATATGCAAGTAAGCGTCCTGAAGATCTACCACACTAAGCCCTAAGCCGATCACCCTTCCAGAGAGAGGACCTTCTATAGCTGTGCATAATCATCTTGAATTTCTCTTTGGGTAGGAAGAGATTGAAGTTGGAGAGGTCGGGGATAGTGCGCAGGCCAGCCTGGTTGGGCTTGGGCACTAAACAGACTGGAGTAATAGCCCTCCACCTTGCAGGTTCCACTGCTCTGAGGTCTAGAAGTTTCTGTACCTCAGCTCTGAGGGTGGGCGACCCAGTCTGAGGGTGGGCGACCCAGTCTGCTGAAGAGGAGGGTGAGTGGGTGGGGTCAAGCGGAAGCTCGCTCGGGCGATGGACAAAACCCATCTGTCTTCTGTGATTTTCTGCCACGCCTCCAGATGAGGCAATATTCGTCCTCCCAACGTAGTCTCTTGAGACCGATGAAAAACATAATTTAGATGGTTTATCAGCGGCGAGACAACCTGCTGCCGAAGAAATGACAGAGAAAAACCAGCCACTTTGCCTTTGTTGCTTATAGTGAGGCCCACCAGAGGGACCTTCTGCCCGTCGTGCACGGCGCTCCTGGAACCCTCTGAAACCTGAGACGGACCAGGATTGCATTCCTGACCTCCGAGTATAGGATGCTTTAGCTGGGGTTTTGGCAAGGACCGACAAAGATTTAGCCGTTTGCGTGTCTGCTTTTGTTTTATTGAGTTCCTCATCAGTGGAGGAGTGAAACAGTTCTTTCAACTCGAAGGGAAGATAAAGTACTTTGTCCTGAACCACCTTCGAGAACTTTGCAGCATGCAGCAACGCTCGCGGGAGAGGACTACTCCAAACATAAGGGCCCGAGCCGAAGTGTCTACATGATCGGGCGCAGCCTCCAGCAGGTCCGGAGTCAACACGCTGCCATCGGATAAGCCTTCTATAAAATCTTCGAGCCCGTCAGGAGGGATACATTCCTGAAACTCAGCGAGCTCCTTTCATAGCTTGAGATTTGCCACTGCCAGGATGACCTCGCTATTCGCCTGTCGCAGCCGGAGAGCAGAATTAGAACTTTTTTTTCCCCAATGGCATCAAGCAGCTTGTCCTCCTTCGACAGAACCCGAGAAGCTGCCCTAGAAAATGTTGAGGAAGGATTGGACTGGAGCATAGCTGCTGCCACCACAGTGGATGAGGGGAGTGGACATGCAAGTCAAGGTTATGTCTTCTGACGAGTGTAGCTTGTAGCGAGCGTCAATTTTCCTGTTCAGGTGCTGCCCGGAATGAGGTTTTCCCCAGACCTTGCAGGCTTCAACAAGCACATCCTTTTGAAAGAAAAGGCCAGTGCGCTCCTTGTGTCGAAAGAGTCAAGACTCCTGAAAGTACACCTTCTTGTGGAGCCGGAGGCTCTTGTCTCAGAATATCTAGCAAAGCCAACATATCCACAACCCGGTCATGAAAGAAGGCTCTGAGAGTGGGGCGGCTCCTCGCTATCCTCGTCCGCTTGATCTTCAATGCGGTGGGAACAGATAACTGATCCGCAGCACATGGCACATCAGACCCTGTGGGCAGACTTGACTGCGCAACGGGAGTCTTAAGTGCAGATAATAGTGGAGGGGGCCCCACCAAAAGAGTAGGGGGCAGCACTACCGGAACCTGCTGAGGAGTTGCCGGAGCGGGCTGAGGCTCGAGAGGCTTAGGATACATGTCTTTGAATAAATCCTTAAAGGATGCCTTCATTGGGTCAGAGTGCACAATGGCCAGGAATTTGCTAAAAAACACATCCTCAGAGGAAGGTCTGGGCACAGGAGTGGGCAGAGGACGCTCTGAAAGGGCATACCCCCAGGACTGCCAAGAGGATGGTTGCCAGGATAGCCCTCCACCAACTGGATCCACATAAACTAAGGGTGCAGATGTAGGAGGGAGCGAGACTGGCAGCAGAAAACAAGCACGTCAATCCATTGGAGGGCAGAACAGATTCCTATTGACCACATCCCATAGAAAAGGCTGCTCGGCCCCAAAAACAGGCCCCCCGTACCAGCCGTTGAGAATGTTGGTGTGAAAGAGGTAATCAAAATGGCCACCTCAGACCGCGTGGTTGAGCTGCCATTTTGTTACTGCCTGAAATGAACTGCGTCACAGGTGTCAGTGAGGCCATTGTCACCACAGTGGTATCGGGGGACTTTTCTATTTTAGACTTGTGACAGGGAACCTCGACAGAGGCGGTGCTAGCAGATCTAGAGCGCTTTTGAGAGCCCTTAAATTCTGCCGAAGAATTGGCCCACTGTGAGGGACCCACGGCAGGGCCGATACTTGAAGACTGGAGGCGATTGCCTTACTCCTTTCCCTTCTCAGCAGGATCGGTTCGACCATAGGATTGTTTGTGGGAAGGCTTAGGGTCACCCCCCATAGCCAGAGCCTCAGAGGGGGGGCCCCTCGATCTTGCCGGTTTTAATGATAGCCCCTAGTCAAGGATCCTTGGGGGTAACCCTAGTGCCTTTAGTCTCTGTAGAGGAAACCTCAAGATTAGTCTTGGTACGATGCTGGAGTGCATGGATGAAGAGGGAGTTGCAGTAGTGGCACGAGTCCCACCGGTGTTCCGGGCCCAAGCACTCCAGACAGAGACAATGGGGTTCTGCCCTCGCGAAACTATGTTCGCACGCAGGTCAGGATACCTATCCCAGACACTCTGGCATAGCCGGAAGAAAGAAGACCGGGGCACCAGAGCAGGAATATTAAGGACAAGGGAACAAAAAGAAAACATTCCCTATGATGCAAGTGCACCCGACCTTGCAGAGAAAAGGACTGAAGGGCTATGGACGGGGTGGGGCTACGGTCACGTGCGGTGGCCCAGTGTAAAAATAAAAGGACAAAAGTTTTATGCTTCAAAAGTGGCCCCTTCCCAATGGACGGAATGTCCCAAAAGTATGGAGGAAAGGGGACGGGACGTAGGAATAAATATATTTCGTATTAACTTTAGTAAATGACAAATGAAAATCAGATTGGCTTTTTGTGAAACCCATATACCCATCAATGACATTTCCTTTTCAAAGTAATAATCTGTAATTGAGTCAAGTTAAATAAAAAGTTGAATTACCAGTGGAACATTGAACTTCACACTCTCAGGCACCACTTTGTGTGTTGACTCCAACCACAACTGATTTGCTCCGCCAGCTTTATAGAACTCTCCTAAAAGAAACTTCCTTCTATTCCTTGGCTCGATTGGCCCACCATAAATATTGATATGTCTGGGGCTTTTGCATTGGTCAGATCTTCTGTCTTGTTTGGGTACAGTGACTGCTAAAGTAATTACGTCAGGCAGAAGTCACACCCCATCTCTAGCTCCACCTGGACTTGCATGAGTTCTGGACCATGCTCCTAATGCACTTACTCAGTGTTCTCTCCCAGCTCTCCCCAGACATCTATTCTACGGAGCAGTCCTTGTAAATTCAAACAGGGTTCCCAACTTGCGGTTGGGTCCCTGTATGTGTGCTCTGCAATGCCCTCACTCTTGGTGGTGGGTCGACAGCAGGGGCTGGTTTTCTACACTGATGCAAGTGTGTGCCATTGCAGGGAAATCCTGTGGGCTCTAGCCTTCAGTTTCCAAGCTTTCCCAAGATGATGACGTTTTTCTAAGAGATAATGTCCTTGATCATCACAGGCTTTAATATGAGATGAACACATGATTTTCGAGGACACTATTATTGCCAAAACCTATGCAGTGGTCTGTACTTCCTTGATTTTGCATACCAACATCAGGTATGGGGTATACACCATGAAATATTGTTAATCCAGTCTTCAGGGACAGACGTGACAAAAATGGGTATTGCCATCGAGATGGAGTGTTGGCAGCCCTCACCCTAAATAACCTCCAAGTAAACCTAGGTCGGGATAGGTTGCCCTGAAAAGCCTGCTTTCCCTGGTTTAAACAAACCCTCTGAGCTTTGGGACAAGGGCATACGTCTAATTATCACACCCCAGAAATATGCTAAATCTAAGACTGTCTAGTTGAATTTCATTGTGGCAATCTCGTCTTGCAGAGCATGAGGCTGCTTGCTTCATATCTTGACAGCACAGAGTTATATTACACCTTTCTTTCTGTAATGAGTGCAAAATGCCTTCTGACTAAACAAAACCATATGAGCCTAAAGAGATCCAAGAAGCCAGTCTACTGCATTGTGGGACGAATTTCGAGATGTCGCCACTTCTCCCCAACGGGCAGCCCCTTCCCTCATGGAGGTGAGGTTGCTACCCGATAGTCCCCCTGGGGGTGGATACAGAGGGAGGATCTCATGGGGACCTCTATAGGGAGAACGCTGTATGACCCCCCCCCCCGTCCCAATCAACCCTCCTAACCCTGCACATATTGCACACCCAATACCAAACTCAGTCACACCATGTGCATAGCCAGTGACAAAATAACAGATGAAGAGTATAGGCTACCCACTGGATGCTGGTAGTGCCGAGACGAGAAGGAGGTGCAGCACCATGAAGAATGCAGCAAGAACTATGGGTGAGCGTTCTAGTGGTAACTGATATGGACATAAAAACCAAAGAAGGACCGCAGAAATGGTTGAACAAGTCCTGGACTAGCAAGCGAGGAAGTGGCCTGACATGGGAGATTCGAATGAGTAGAAGCCCAACAACCGGAGACGTAAGCAGGAAGCTGGAGGCATTTCCAGGAGATCCACGACCGGAGAGCCCAGGCAGACTACAGCGATGAAGTGGGAGGACCTCAAACGGGGTGGACCGTGCAATCCTTAACCCGTGCAGATACTACAGAGTGCCATCATCTGCTGAGCCACCCAAGTGAAGCAGAGGAAGCAAACGGTCACCGACGGAGTGCAGATGGCCGGCCCCAATCTCAGGAAGAGCACCACCATGCATGAAGGTCCCCGAAGGTAACAGGAAGCACGGGTGGGTTGACAGGGATAGTGGGGACCAGTGCTCCACATAAGATTTTGAGGTGGGAGTATTTTACTCCCCATTTATAAACTCAGAGTAAATGTGAATCACAAAAACCTAGCCAATTACATAGTAAAGCAAACAATCATATTGTGCGTTTTGAGGTTCGATAGCAGAGTAGTCTTTTGAAGTTTAATTAAAGGCCTCATTTCCCGGAGCCATTACTACCGAATGGTAGGCCAATGTTAGGATACAACAGGGCAGAGAGGCAGGGTCTCCATGCTAAATTGTAAATATAATCTAATGGTCAAATGGCAATTTATATAGCGCTTTTGGCAAAAGGCTGTACATGGAACATATTTATCACAATTATTACCAAACCAAAGTCTAAACTCCTTTATCGACATCGAAAGGCCGAGTTGGCCTTGCCGGGATACAAACCTGCAACCTACAGATCACGTACAGATTGCAGCAATGAGTGCTCCGGCTGAGCTATCTTATTGGCTAACATCCTTCAGAAGTCGGTTAACTGAGTATCGACTGAGGTATAATAATCACAGTGCCTAGATGTTGGATGAACCATTCCTGAAGCACTACATAAAGTTAAATGCCTATCTGGAGTATCAGAGTGACAGGTTTTGCTAAGTTTCTATTTCAATTACCAATGTAACTTTCCTTTGTTTGTTTTTGTACAGCGCTTGCACTTCCTAGATGGTCTGGTTTTGGATGTTTTAACTGTAGTCTTGAAGATTTGAGAAGGTAGAACGCCTGTGATTGGTGTAATGACATCACTCACCCTTGAGCAAAGACTCTGCTGCCACTGACCATTTATAGTAATGTACCCCATTGACTGCAAGGTTGAATGGATGTACACTAGACCGTGCATAGTCATCATTTTACACACTGTTTTTATAATTAGAGTGCAAATTAAATTGTAAGAGTAAAAATGATGTGCTTCCGCATGATAATGCACAAAGAACCGGAACTCTGGAAAATACAACTGTGCATTACTGGTTTGCTTTCACTGGAAAAAAGCATAATTTGTTGCAAAATATTAATTCTCAATTGCAACTTAGTTTTCCATCTTATTAATTATACAATCCTAAAATTCAAGGAAAATAAATATGCACAGTGCTTCTGTTTGCTCCATGAGCATCAACACAGCAGAAGCTGAATGGAAAGAAACCATTCCTATTATCAGTGTGCAGTTTCTTTTTTTGAAAGGCTTCAGAGAAATACATTCCATTTCAGAGGTGGCTTGCAATTACATCCATGTAGATAAAAATCAAAAGAAGCCTTCTAGTTTCTGTCAAGTAACCTTTGCACTGCCCTCTGCTCTAAACTTGTGTGTAAAAGTACACACAAAAATAATAAATCTGCCATATTTACAAGATTTTCATGCGTAAAAAGGTCTAGTACACACTTTATCTGGAGGCCTGGTGGGGACACCGCCGAACTCTCCTTCACGATCCCATGGCATCGGGTGGGCGTAAAGAAAGACAGCACAGGTTCTGGGACATAGAACAGAAAGATGGGAAGCATTGGAGAGAATCTTCCTTGGCACAGTCGCCACGAGGAATCCACTAGCAACCTGAGAGTGGTCTGGACCCGGAATTTCAAGAAATAAGCATCAGAGGGAATCTCCCTTAGCACATTGGAAGTAAGAAAGCCATTAGACACCAGAGAGGGGTCTGGTACCCAAAGTTCAAAGAAGAAAGCATCAGAGGGACGCTCCCTCAGCACAGTAGTATTGAGGAAACCAGAGAAGGGTCTGAGACTCCCAAATGAAAAAGCAAGAGAAAGATCCTCTCCTTCATGGTAGTACTTGGCAGGAGAGCAAACCAAGTTTGCCCAAGCTGAGAGATGGGAAGTCTGGGTCTGGACCCTACAAAGTGAGAGAGGCCAGGGGAAGGGAGCCATTCCCCCTGCTGCTGTTGAATTGTGAAACCAAGTGGGAGAAGGTCCAGGGGAACAAAGTCATTTCTGGGAAGGGAATGGAGTGATTCTGCACCTTTACAAATGTTAGATTCTGGAGCAGTCTTCTGTCTCGGTTACTTCCTGCTTAAGAATGAGTTGCTCTGTGGTTAGCTATTGCTACAAGGCCTACTCTGAGCTAGGTAAGAAGAGATGGCAAGTGTAAGGAGAATTGCTGTGGGTTGTCATCCTGCTTGATTGTGATACCGATCTACCTAATGGTCTATAAACACACAAGCAGTGGGTTGCCATGCTGATTAAAGCTAGCTTGTATTTATTCACCGAAGGCATTCAGCCCAAGAGGGGATTTTACCAAGGAGCCTCAATTGCATAAACTTGTTTTCTCTTTTGTACTTATCAAATGTGTGTCAGTCTACAGATACATCGCAAAAAGCATTTGTGAGAGGAAAACTTTCTATACATTTAAACGTACGATGGCAATCCTACCCGAGGCAATTACCTTGGGGTGGATAGCCACATCCCCTATGATTCTTACATTAAGGGGAATTAGAGGGAAAAATATGCAGGCCTACCTTCCCCAATGACATTTTACTCTTGAAGAATGGAGAACAGGGACACCATTGTATTTTTTTCATCCAAATGCTAGACAAATCGGGCACTTCATGTTTGCATTCCTAAAATGGTCATTTCAACATATTAGTGGCATTATAGAGCCAAAATGGATTTCACCTAGGCTTGCCTTCTGTCAGCAAAGAGATTTTCCTAGATCGATATTTGGGTTCAGATATAGAATTGCACATACAGGAGGCTTCCTACCATTTTTTTCAAATATTACAGTGAAGGTCAGCTTACTGATCATTTAAAAAAAAAAACATTCTATAAGTGAATGTAGTCAATCCAAATAGTTAAAGGTTTAACATCCAATTCATTCTCAGAGGTCAGTTTTTAGATCAGTGTAGCAAATAGCAAAGTCGCCTAAATCAAGCAGAAAACTACATATCCTAACGAAAAATGTATCCTTGACAAAATGAAGGAGGATTTAAAATGTCATTATGTTTGCAATACGTCAAATGAACAGATTTCTGGTGTGGTCTAGAATAATTGAAGCAAATACGAGGGCAATCTGCATAATCTGGTTCATCTGAGTAACATTACATTTAATTTATTGGTTTGCATGTGAATACATGTTCGGTGAAGACTTATCTAAAAATTCAAATTAACACTGGCAGAATACTCTCTGGAGCTGTATGCCTTGATCTGTGCAGTAAAAATCTGCACAATCTGCCAACGAAAAAGGCTGTGGGTGATACTTGGCTGTAGTTACAGTATTGATATGTGTGAACATAGCAGGGAGATGAACTCTTATTCAAAGCAGGGCAGACCATGATTTACAAGAAGCACTTGGATGGTGTGAATATCAGGATTGAGGAACATGCAACAAGGTTTGAGAACATGGCCGATTCTAGACTCTTGGAACCAAAGGTAAATGCTGAATATGCTTGACAATAATGAGCTGACTAAACATTTTTCCAGAGTAAACTGATTATGCATAGTCAGAAAGGAAAAAAAAACAATAGCTGGTTAGAAGTAGTTAATTTGTATGGTTGAGCACATTTTCTTCAAGACAATTTTATAATAGAAAGTCCAGATTGAATGGTCTGGAAAGTGGAATCCTGCACTGATGCTGTGAGTTCCGTAATTAAGGGGTAGCTTCTGACGGCACCCCTGTACACTCAAGCAAGTATATGCAGCAATCATACTGAACAATAGTGATGGAGAATAACAGATAGAGTCCAGTTATGACTAACAAAATGAACTTCCCTATCCGTGCCCACTTACATGAATGTCAGGCTCTCTTGAGGGCTAGGAGGCGGATGTGGGTACTGCTGCTTTGGACAAAGCACCAGTTATGAAAAGTTGCAGGAGATTATGGTTAGTAGCCATTTTAAATGGCCCACACACAGTCTCAATAGAGACATTCCCCATTAAGAAATTTAGAAATAGATAAAAGCAGTTTTGTGAGTTCTAGATGGACATCGCCAACAGGCGCTCAACACCAAAGACAGTTTGAGTATATACCTGTGGGGATGAAAAAATTCTTCGATGTTAAACAGGTTGTAGTTAATATCCTAATGTACAGCATTAAAGGCAGAAAGAAAAAAAAGAAGATGCCCACAAAAATCTATATATTGCAGACACTCCCCTCATCTTTGCAAAATGTGATGAAATCACTCACATTAAAGATACATTCCCAGAAAATATTTTGTAGACTACGCAGTTGAAGTTATTGTTGGGGTCTTACCTGACAGGCAGAGTTCTATCACCTTTCCTCCTATCCATTTCTCTTTGAGGGACAGGATACCAGCGGAAATTCAATTTCCAGTTGAAGCCACCATAGGTCATGTCAGAACCTGCCATGTACTCAAACGTGTCATCACTGATAACATCAATAATAGGGCAAACAACTGTTTTCCTAAGCAGAGGAAGAAAAATATCACAAGCTGTCAAAATAGTGAACGCTGCAAAGGCTGCTGATATCTGATTAAAAGAAAGCAGGTTTTGGTAGCCCAAAAGCAGAGAAAAAAACACTTCTCCCTGTTTAGCGTTTGTTACCATTCTTTGAATTTCTCATTGGAAAAATCTCTTTACTCACTCGTAAGGATGTGCGATTTCTTTCTATGTTGCTCTACACAATTGTGCTCTAGTCTTTTGAAAACCTCCTCCCCTCTTACCTAACCAGTGAATTTGTATTGACGTTCTGTACTCTTCAATGTACAACAATGTGTTTACTATGTACACTGGTATGCTAAAATACTGAGTGTTTCTTCATAAACTTGTGTATAATTGCCTTATCTTTGTTCAAACCATTTTCTTTTGGTACAGATACATTAAATACATCAGTTATAATAAACAGTCAATACTCAATATCGCTATAATACCAATAAGAGTTAAACGTAGTGGCCCCATTACCTTCTCATCCCTCCCCAAAACTTGCAACATATATTTCCTTAACAACGATTTCTTCATGATGGAAACAATAGGGAAAGGGTATAATGCAAAAATACAACATAGGCCTTTGCATATAACTGATCACATTTATAGATTAGCAAGTGTTAGGCAGAATCCTGTGAAGTTCCCTTAGGGAGCACTACAGAAGATTAAGACTACATGTATATGCAATAAATCCCCTTTGGTATCCGTCTGTACCGCAAAGATTTAGTTGGTAGCTGTGGCTGAGCACTCAGACTTATCTCAAGAGGGAGATGAGCAGTATTCAGGATTTACACATTAGGATTACAATACTATGGAACAAGGAAAAACTGATCAAAGCTTGGTATCAAAAAGAATATATTTATTTATTTTACACACTCTGATGTTCACACACAAATCACTATTATAAAAGCAAGGTAAATCAGTCAAGAAAAGTATACACAACTCCCTATTTAAATAGTAGACAAGTTTGAGCAAGAGTGAAAACTGAGCAAAACGGCACAGTGAAACCCAAGCAGAAAGGGCACTATCAATTTCTCAAAAGGGAGGGAAAGGCCAAGTTATACAGGAATATACTTCCCAAGAAGATTGTGAAGTTAGGCAAGGCAGTACTTTAGCATTGGCAATACTGAGGTGGAAACCGAGCAAAATGGCATTTCACAAGTTTAAAAAGAGTGAAGGAAAAGGTGGTTATAAGTTAGGTGCACCAACACATTTCTAGGTGAGAAGCAATCTAGAGAAGGCAGTTGTAACAGATTTATCCAGAGTGAATAGGCCCGTGCCAGACTCAGTGGTACAAGGCAAAGTGCCCAAGAGCGAAATATTCTAGTCGCTGCAGTCAAGTCTTTGTTTAACGATTTCAAAAAGGCGGTTGCAGACTGGCCACCAGGGGGCGCACGGATGGGTCTTGATCCTGTGTGAGCTCCGCGACTCGTGGTCCCTAAACTGGCTTGAGCCCCACCTTGGGACCCCTCTCGAGATCCAGACTTGCTGTGGTACTGCACGAAGATCCCCCCACCCCCAACCCTGGGAAAAATCCGGACAAAATCGGACCTCGGAAGCCCCTGAAACTTGCCCCAGAGAAAGACGGCGGGCGGAGGAGTTCCGCGGCCCCTCCGCACACGTGTGGGCTTACGCTGTCGTCGCAGGAGGATCCCGGGCCTGTGTGGCAGAGGAAACCCAGAAAATACCTCGCCCCCTCGGGAGAGTCTCCGGCTCCTAGGGCACCATGCTACAAGACACAGAGGACCCTCTGGCCCGCGGCTGACACGCCTGCTACGCGAGGCGCCGAGGGAGCACGAACATCGCTCTCCGCTTGCGAATGGTAGGCGACCGCCCCCCTTCGCGCCATCCATCAGACAGCGTGTGGCGGATAACCTCACTGTGGCGTCTGCGATTCCCCAGCGCCTTCTGCCGCGGACCGCACAACGGTGTGTTGGGCCTCGCCCAAGCTTCCCCAGCCAAAGCGCCGCTTCCATCGAGACCTGCCCGACGCAGGCTTGCCTTCTGCGCTCGGCACGCCCTCGAGGCTCCCTGCTGAATACCTAGCGGCCACGGCCTGGAGGTCCCCCCTTCCTGGCTCCCCTCAGTGATACGCTGGAGACGTGTGGGGCCTCATGAACGCAGGGCACTGCAGGAGAAAAATCCCAACACGCACCTACTTGGTGCCTTTGCTGCGTTCCCTGCTCCATCCATAACGACCTGGGCAGGCGCCCCTCCCCCCCTGGCACAGACCCTTTCTCGTGGCACGGAACCAACGAGGTGCACGCCCTGAAGAACTCCCGCAATACGCAAATAAGATAGGGGGCAAACAAAGTGGAAGGAGCAATTAAAGGAGGTGCAATAGAAGAGGGGCAAGGGAAGGATAAGAGGAACTTGTGAAGGGTGTAGTGGTCCAATCCACGCATAATCAGGTCTGTAATCCCCCATCCACTTGCACTGAACAGAGCCCAAGTAACCCTCGGCAGACTCCCAACTGATACCCCGACATCGCCACATGGTCTCACAGAACCCACATTGCAAATCCTGACGATCCCATGACGACCTGCATCTGGTGCCAAATATAAGAGCTAGCCCTGACCCTGCAGTCCTGTGCAACTCCGACGAGGCTAAGCCCCCGATACAGGGGCATGTGCTTCCTCTGACCCGGGTCTCACCGTATGGACCCACGTCACAAATTGGCTAGATTCGCCTACGATCCATCCCCTTCACCCACCAGAAACGCGGCAGCCACGTCCACAGACATCTCGGAAACTGGTGCCGCTGCCACCAGAGGAGACGTCGCCGCATTATTAAGCGAAATAAAAAACATGGGGGCCAACCTTGGTGGTAAGATCGATAAAATTACACAGAGGATGGACAAATTTGAAGAACGCCTGGAAGGTGTCGAGAATAACCAGGCCTCGATTGACACCCTCGAAACTCAGATGCACAGGAGGATCCGTAATATCGAAAAGAGGGAGGTTGAGGTGCTACTCAAGATGGATGATTTAGAAAACCGAGAGGAACCACCTCTGCTTTTTTGGCATTCCAGAGCGTGAGGGTGAAACTGAAAAAGACCTAAAGGACACCATCCACGATATCATAAAAATATTGACTGCTGATGAAGAAATTGATGAACCTAAAACTGAAAGAATACATAGGGTTGGTGGACCGCCTGGCGGTCCACGTTCCGTATTGGCCAAACTTCGTCAATATCAAGACAAAACCAGAATTCTGCAGAGGGCCAGGTTCGGAGGCCCACTCACAATGGGCGGCACCCAAATCACCATTTTTCAGGACTTATCCTCACTTACATTGGCGCTCAGACGTCTCTGCTCCCCCCTGACGAAATGGCTCAAAGATTAGGGCACAAGCTATAGATGGGGATACCCTTTCTCGCTCACCTTTGAGCACGGAAGCAGGAAAATCGTTCTCCGATCTGAGGAGGAAATTAAAGACTGCATTGCTGACCTCCTTCGCACGGGCCCGAGGGACAACGGGAGTGGTGAAAGCGAGCGACCTGGACCACAATGGGAACTCCAGGGCCCCAGGTGAAAGAGTGAAGGGATCAAGGAAATACAGGCGCTCCAACAACACTCCTGACAGTTGAAAACAAAGGACTGTCCTGTGGCTCTTGTGAATCGGCTTGACTACAGCTTCGGATGAATCATGGGACTCTGACCCCCGCAGAGACTGAGAACTAGCAAGATCCGCGACGTGGGTGTCACCACTGACGGAGCACCCCTCTGGATTGTGAGGTGACACAAACTCTCACGGGAGGAACCGGGGAATGCACGTAACGTTATACTTCTACATGTATGTTAGTTGATATTGTTGAAATTGTATAAGATTTGGGGGAGGAGGGGAACGAGATGGGGGCTCACCCTTATGTTGAGATGTCACATTTGACTGGGACATTGAGGCAACGGTCCCCACTGATGGTCTGCCAACGGACTGCACATTGTCATCCAGTCCGTTCCGGACGCCGTCAACAGCTGCCCACGCAGCACCTCCAGTTCCCGGGCTCACACGAGCACCACCAACTATGGCGAAACAGGGGGAAAGGGGAGAAGGGTAACAGACACTTGGGAAACATACTAGCATTACTTGGTTCATTCCAACACATCACAGTCAAGGTGGCACTAGGAATTTGCATGTCTCTCTGGCCGCTGAGGGTGAATGATCCCCAAACCGCCGATGGCATCACCTGACAAGTCTAAAGGCAAGGGTCTCCTCAGAATTGGGACCGTCAATGTGAAGGGATTGAACTCGCCTACTAAGAGATCGTTGGTGCATAGAGAATTCTGCAGATCCGACAGACATTCTCCTTCTCCAGGAGACGAAATTTGCAAGAGGGGAAGAACGGAGCATTCTGGGGAAGCGGGGAGGCATAGAATTCTGGGGCTCTGGCCCGCTCAGGAAAGGAGGGGTCGGAATCTTAATCAAGAAGGGAACTGGGTTTGAACTGGAAAAGACTTGGTCGGATGTGAGTGGTCGAGCCCTTCTGATAGTGGGAAAAATTGCAAAAGTCCAGGTCACAATTGCCCCAATATACTCACTCAATAGCGGACAGGCCGCATTCCTTAGGAAAACGATCCCTAAAATAGTACTAGAAGCTGCAGGCCACGTCATCCTGGGAGGCGACTTTAACCAATGGGTCGACCCGTCCGTAGACTGGAGACCAGGCAAGCCGGAAACGAGAAGTCAACACAGAGGGGACCGTACAGAACTCGCCGTCATGATGGAGCTATACAAACTACGGGACATGTGGAGAGCCCTGCACCCTGACGAGAGTGGATTCACCTTCTATTCGAACCCTCATGGCACATTCACACGTATAGATTATATATTCCTATCAATCAACCTCACAGGCTCCACAAATTATTGTGGAATCGTCCCGATAACATGGTCAGACCATGACATGGTTCTGGCAGATGTCAACTGGGCCAACCTACCTGCAGCAGCTGGGGGATCTTGGCGTTGCAACGAGTCCCTCTGGACTGTTGTGGTGTTTAAAAATGAAATGGAGACTGAGATCGAAGAATATTTCAAGATGAATAATAATGGGGAGGTCTCCAAACAAGTGATCTGGGAAGCTGGGAAGGCCACTTGGAGAGGCATACTGATACGCGATGGCTCCTCTGAAAAAAGGGAACGTAAGATTGTAGAAAACAAGCTACGTAATGAAATACACCAACTAGAGGTGGAAGTAAGAGAAAACACAGAGGTGGACCCCACTAAAATAGATGTAGCTCACCGTAAAAGAGGAACTACGGCTGTTAGAGCATGGTCAAGTAGTGCGCAAACTGCAATTCCTTAGGCAGACATACTACGAAAAAGGAGACAAAGCTGACGCACTAATGGCTGCCAGGCTTAGGGAACAGAGGGCAGAACGCAAGGTGAAAGAGAACAGAGACCACTACTCCCACAGTGCACCCTTCCCACTCAATACCGGAGTGCTTCGCCAACTTTTATGAAAACCTATACACCTCCGAGCTGATCTCTGACCAATCTGACATATCCTCCTACCTGTCCTCAATCACCATGCCCACAATAACACACACAGAGACTGAGCTCCTTGATACTCCAATTGCTGAACACAAGATCCGGGACGCAATCAAACGGCTAACACTAGGGAAATCTCCGGGTGAAGACTGTTATACGGCCGGCTTCTACAAGACCTTTAGTGAACAACTAAACATATCTCACTAAAAGCCTCACAGAGCTCTTTAATGAGATAATAGACACTGGAGTCGCACCAGACTCTTTCAAGAGAGCGCTCATAACGGTAATCCCTAAGGAGGGGAGAGACCCCAAACTATGTGGCTCGTACCGCCCCATCTCCCTCCTCAATCTCGATGCTAAGATCTATGCTAGGGTATTGGCAGTGAGACTGGAAACCTTAATGCCCAAATTGATCCACCCGGACCAGGTCGGGTTTATTCTCGGGAGGCAGGGAGCCGACACCATGCGTAAAACACTACACCTCATCCATGCAGCCCACAACCTACCAGACGATCCGGTCCTCCTATCAATCGATGCAGAAAAAGCCTTCAATAGGGTGGAATGGGACTTGCTGGGAGCAGTCCTGCAGAAAGTAGGGATAGGACCCAAACTCCATGATGGGATACGAGCAATATACGCCTCTCCCAAGGCGTCGATATTTGTAAACGGGGAATATTCCAGGTGGTTCGAACTACAGCGGGGGACCAGACAGGGTTGCCCCCTCTCTGCGATCCTGTTCGCACTCTCCCTCGAACCACTGGCGCAAAAAATGAGAGATGACCCCAACATAGAAGGAATGCGATTGGGAGGGGTGGAATATAAGGCAGCGTTGTACGCAGATGACATCCTTCTACACGTAACGAACCCTACAAACTCCATCCCTCATGCCCTAACCCTAATAGATGAATGTGGCCAGTGCTCCTGCTTTAAAGTAAATAAATCCAAGTCCATACTCTTCCCCCTCCAAGGTACCCCAGATAAGAACAATGCCAAGTTCCTCTCACTAGGGCTCAAAGTGGAACACACGACATTGCAATACCTGGGTATACAGATCAACAGAAACCTGAGCGACTTTTATGAGGCTAACTTCCCCCCGCTTCTCTGGCGATTTGAGACAGATCTCAAGAAATTGAGCAAATTGACAATTTCCTGGCTGGGGCGTATTAACGCTGTCAAGATGGTGTGCCTCCCCCGCTTTCTCTACCCCTTCCAGATGCTACCAATTGAGATGCCCAAAAGATTATGATGTGATTTATCTGGCAGGGGAAGAAGCCGAGAATTGCGTACAATACACTAATACTCCCCAAAGACAAGGGAGGAGTAGGACTTCCCGATCTGAGGACCTACTACAAAGCCGCCCAGTTGCACGTCCTAATCCCACACCTCAGGGACTACAAACACATTCAATGGGTACGGATGGACAATCACTACCTGTCCCCCGCCACAGTAGCAGAATGGCTATGGTCACCATACCAACGGGTACAAAAGAAAATCAAATACCACCCCATACTGAGCTACATATGGAACATATGGCACACTGGGAAAGATGCCCGAAATCACTACCTGGCCATCTCCGCTCAGTCACTTGTGGTCTCCCGGTATAAACAACCATATCCCGAATGTGGAGTGGTTCCAGTCATGGTACGAGGCGGGCCTGGAAAGGGTAGGGCAACTCCAAAGAAATGACTCGTTCATCACACTACCGGATCTGACAATGGCATTGGGCATAGGCAATCTATCGACATTCCACTTTATCCAATTAAAAGGGGTACTAACGAAACCTGAATGGAGAGAAAAACTCAAAATAGACCTTACCGCCTTTGAGAAACTCTTAGACTCCAGAGTAGAAATGAAAGGCCTTATATCTGATGCATTTTACCAACAGGAGAAATATTACAAAGAAGAAAAAGGCTGGACATCAGGGAAAGCTGCAGAATGTGCAAAAAAAAAAGGAGAGATAGAATCTCTGAAACACCTCATACTACAGTGTACCGGTTTAAGGAAAGAGCGAGAGCAGTGCTTGGGGGACATCCTTAGAAGCTACACGACAAGGAATGTCGATGAGTGGTGGAGGACTCTTGTAGAAGGAGAAAAAATGAAAACGACATTAGCACTCATAAAATTAGTGATTTTAATCCTTAAGAAACCAGAGGAGATCAACAACATAACCCAGGACTAATAAGATGCTACCAAGCACTGCTACTAAGATACTGTATACCAAACGAAGAATCATGATGAAAGAACGGACATGCTCAGGTTAAAGGTTTCAAATAAGGAAACCACACAATCTGTTTAAATAAAATAAAAAAAATAAAAAATAAATAAATAAAATATCTGATGTATCAGGCGCTATTAGCGACGAGAGGTGGAACCACGGATCCTCTTAGGGCCAGATGGGAAAAGGACCTTGGCAAAGAGATACCCCCTGATCAATGGGACTTAATGTGTAGAGCGGCACCTAAATCCTCCATATCCAACCAATATAAGCTCCATGCAATAAAGCTCCTACACAGGTGGCAATATGATCCTCTCAGACTTTCTAAAATGTCCCAGTCCATGAGCCCGAGATGCTGGAGGAATTGTGGCGAAACTGCTAGCTATTGGCACATGTGGTGGAGCGGCCCACATGTCAAAGTGTTTTGGACCCAGGTCCTGGGGTGGTTCAAGGAGGTAGATGAGATCCAAAGGGAGCTTGGCCCCTACCTTGTGCTGTTTGGCCTCGAAAAGGATGAGGAGGACTGGTTCCGAGTGAAAGGCCTGGCCCCTCAACTATTGTTGGCGGCGAGAGCCCTAATAGCGACCAAATGGAAATCTCCTTTAGTCCCACGAAAGAAAGAATGGATTAAACTGGCCACGAGCATCTACGTGATGGAAACAATCAATGCCTCCCTGCACAATACAGCAGCCAAATGTGAAACCCTATGGATGGACTTCAAGAGTAAACATATTACACCTACCTCTGACTCCCAGTTGGAGGAACCCTCAAAGGCTTGATCTTATGATGCAAAACTCAAAGAACACTACAAGAGGTGAAAGACTCATTTCCAGCGGCCATGGTGCTGCCAGAGGCTGTACTGTGTTAACTGTGCGCTCCTAGTACTTACATTAAACGATTATACATATGATGTACACTAACCCAAGTGGGGGAGTGGGTTGGGAGTGGGTCACCAAACCATGTGATTTCAATAACATGTTATACTCTGCTTAGATTGGATTGACATGTACTTCTGGAGATGTGTATTTTTCTGCGTTTACTGTTTGCCTTCTGGCTTTTGTTTTTTCTCGTTCTTTATTTTTTCTCCTTTGTTTTTGTAAAACCAATAAAGCAAAATAAAAAAATAATAAAAAAGCGGTGGCAGAAGGTGAAAGACAAAGTTAGATGATAGGGGCAGTCAACCCAGTAGGTAAGTAAAGGAATTAAAACACCTTTAGCAGTACCCAACGAAACGGGAGGCCTGGCGGAAAAACAATGTACCTTAAAAGTGGAAAAGGCTCCTGCGGTGGTGGTAGTTCCTGGCAGTTCCTGCAGTTCGGGAGATCCAGCAGAGGAAGAGAGGCTCTCGTCGTGGAGGAAGGTTCGAGTTACTGCACTGCCCAGGGATGAAACCAGCCGTGGAGCTGCCAAAACGAAAAAAAGGTACGCTCCTTTAAATCGCTGTCCGGGTGCCTGGCTATCCGGTCTCCTAGTGCTTGGCACTGGCGATTCGACCAAGGCAGGTCCTGGAAGGTGATTGGTGAACTGGTTGGCCCCACCAGGTCAAGGGAAGAAGACTCTTGCAGGTGAAGATCTTCTCGAGTCGTTGGAGAAAAGTGGTGAGGATCTGCAGCAGGGCTTCACCGGTGGTTCAGTTGTTGCAGATGTCTTTGGCTTCACTCCTCTTCGGCTTCTCAGTTCCAGTGGCGACGTCTTGTCCTCCAGTCCTCAGGACCCTGCTTTTATGCAGCAAAACCCCCATTCATACAGCCTAGCTGTCACTCACACAGTGGGGTGGCTCTCCTGGCGGGAGATCCCCCCCCCCAGCCTATCAGGGCAGAGTGTGACTTGGGTTGCGTAGGCAACCCTGTCCGGGGTGCCTATTCCCCCTCCCACACATCCTGTCTACTCCAGACTCAGTGGCGCTGAGAGAAGGGCTTCTGCGCAAAAGCCCGCCAAAAGGACAAACAAAGTATCCCCGACCTGGGTTAGGACTATAGAGAAAGACACGAGAAAGAAATTAAATCAATGTTCTGGCAATAAAAACCTACTGGAGTAAAGTTAATATTAAAATAAACCGGCGGTATGTTAGAGGCCGTCAGTAAAAGTGGTAGCCTCGAACAATGCGAAAATCCCATAGGAAAATATTTGCGGTCGAATATTTACGGTAGAAACCACTGCCACCAGCCAGAAACTTTTGAGAGGGACTTTAGGGTACCCCCTCTAAAATGAACACTAGGGAAAAACTATTAACCCTT
Source organism: Ambystoma mexicanum (assembly GCF_040938575.1). Lineage (NCBI taxonomy): Eukaryota > Metazoa > Chordata > Amphibia > Caudata > Ambystomatidae > Ambystoma > Ambystoma mexicanum. Next base: position 74,413,794 of record NC_090933.1, read on the forward strand.
TCCAGTACTTCCATAATAAGATGGTTTGTACTGGGTTTGTTCATAAGGATTGACTAGTAAAGTCAATGGGGACTTTACATGCCCTGGGAGACAGTCAGTCCCAGGGTATGGAGTCTATGTTTGGGGGTCGCTACGAAACCCCTGTGGTAGGGCACGGAGGGTGCTGTGTACCAGACATGTAAAAAGATGATTCCTCGGGATTAGTTTCTCAGAGGCCCTAAATGGAAGGGCACATGTGGCAAAGCAATCGGCAAAAATGAGCCAACAGATAGGTGGACTCTTTAGATTTGCGTCAAAAAGTAGAGACCAGCCTCTTGACGTGATCCTGAAAATTTATGGTGCACAAACTTTGGCAACCACCCTGTATGGTGCAGCCATTTGGGGTTTCCAAAACGCGGCTGAAATCCAAGGTAAAGAAAACAAATTTTTTAAAAACCTGCTGGGGCTACCGACCAGCGCCCCCGGAATAGCTATTCACAGAGAACTGGGGGCAGAGTTCTGGGAGGATCAGTGGGCGATGGCACCTTTACTTTTTTGGATTCGGCTGTGGGTTAATGAACACGCAACTCTGTGCCATTTTATCTTACGTATTGTGTTGGGCAGATCAGGATGGAAAAAAATCCCATGGTTAGCCTATGTCTCTGCTAAATTGGGGGAAGTTAACCTAAGTGCCCTGTTTCCGCCTGAATCTTTAATCACTAAGCCTGAGGGGGCAGCCTACAAGGTTAAACTGGGAGAAATTGTAGCTAGGAAAAAAAACTCTCCTGGGATACACTCAGAAATGTGATTCTTTTCACTCTAGCATCAGCAATCTCTCTGGAATCCAACCATATTTGATTAGGAGCACTTTTAAAACAGATAGGTGGCTGATTACGAGGGCCCGCTTTGATTGTCTTCGGCTACAGGGAAACACGTGCAACTGGAAAAGTTTTCCCAGTGATGCCGGCTGCCCAGTCTGTGGCCACAAGCGTGAGGACCTTTTGCATGTGTTGTTCTTTTGCATAGGTTATGCGGGTATCCGCAGAATGACCCTGGTCCCCGCCCTCAAGAAAACGGAGATTCGTTCACACAAGGTCGCACTTGAGTTTCTTCTGAGTGCCGAGTCAGTTTTTACATCCTGGGCTCTGTTGACCTTTTTAAAAAGAGCGATGTATTTTAGAAAGAACTTATTAAATCTGCAAAGGGGGGGTAGTTAGTGCTACTAATTTTTACAATGAACTGTGTATGGGGAAAAGTGGTTGAGTCTTGTTTTATGCTTGATTATAATGTATAACTTTTAAATATCCCCTCCCGATCGGCAAGTAAGTGCCAGTTATTTTTTTATTATTGTAGATTGTGACTTGTAATTTTCGGTATCTACTTTTATCTGTCTTTTATATAATTGGCGTCTTTGTAATGTTGAAAACGTGTAATTTATCTCTTTTTGTCGTTTAATGGAATTTTTTATACTTCCGAATAAACTTGTTTGATTGATTGAAAAAGATGATTCCTATGAGGGTGAGAAAAAACCCATAGACCATAAGCACACAAGATTGCCTAGAACACACACTAGCAATCTGTCTAAGAGTGGGAGAAAAAGGGTCTCACTCTTAGCAGGAGAAAACAATAAACCCCTCACATCCAGCAAAGCTGCTGGCGGACTCTATAGGTAAGGGAAATTAGCCATAGAAGAGAATTCTCCCTAACAGCAACCTTTTCTCCTCTGTAACCATTCATGCTCTAACATATTTCTCTGAGATTTCAATTTCCTAGGGTCTCAACCAGGAAAACATCCCAGACAAACTATGAACCTCAAACAAATCTCAGTTTCCCGCACAAATGTCAAAACAGCACATGCTCGACCTCGTCTTTGTCTCCCCCAACTCAATTCCTGCACAGAGTCACTCCCCTCTTGGCTGGACTGACCATGCCACAATACATCAACTCTTATCACACACATTGCCATATCAAAGGCCAAGCTAAACTCACAGTGATTCAACACCGTTCTTGCAAGACCTTCCCACTAGACACAATATAAGCCACCTTCACGACATACCCTATTGACAGGGAATGCTGCAGCCCTTGTGGATTCATTCAATCACTCTGTCAAGGAGGTAGTCCATGCCTACGTGCCCCTATATACTTTTAGCGCCAAAGCCCAATCATCCGTGCCGTGGTACACACCCAAGCTTGCCTCCAATAAATGCTCAGAAGCTTGGAAAATCAGTGGTGCAAAAACCACAGCTCGGATGATCTTGCATGTCTGAAATCCCTGCACACCCAAAACACAGACACAATGATCTCCAAGGCCAAGACTGTTTACTACAAGTCTACCATCACAAGCCTTCAACAGGATCAAAAGCCTTATACAAAGCAGTCAAGTAGTGTGGAAAGCCTACACTGACTCGAGGTACGGAGGTGCCGGATTCACAAGTAAAATGCGATCAATACCTTTTACACAAACAAAATTAATGAAACCGGAATGCTCATCAGCACCTGCAAATAAGACAAAGGTCCACTTTTCATCCCGTCTCTCATACTCCTCCTCCCCAGGCACCCAATGATTTCTCATACACACGCCTCTCAAACGCTTGACTTAAACGATGTTCGCCCGGCCTCAGTTATCATAGTTTGCCAGGCCTGCCCTCAATGCACTCTGTGGCATCGTGAATGCGTACCACAATGAGGGCTCATTCCCACATGTATTTAAGAGAAGTGTCATACAACCACTCAAAGAAGCACAGACTCTACCCGGAGGACGTTGTTAATTACAGACCCGGTCACAAGCCTCCAGTTCATTGGGAAAATCATCGAAAAAGTTGTGTCCCAAATATTGCCTAAAATCGAACAGTGCTGCCTTCTCTGCGTCACCCATTCCAGGTTACGCCCCAAATTCAGTACCCAGATGCCACTATCTGAGTGGTAAACGATGCAAAACAATTCACATACTTGTGCTTCCTAGACTTCTTAGACACCTAATATGACACAGTTGAACATCAGCCAGGATGGGCTTCTCCAGTACTGTGCTAAATGGTTCCCTTACTATATAACCAGCAGACACAATCATACAGATTGTTCCATTCAGATAAAAAACGTGGGATCCCCCCAAGGTTCCAACCTCTCCCCAAACATCCTAAATGTCTACATGGAACCTAATTGAATTTTCAAAAACGTCCCCAACATAGTGTCAATAATATTCAATTACACCCAACTGTACTTCAAGGTCAAAAGCCCCTAGGACATCACACACCCCGGGCCATGAGTGCCTAGTCACCATCCATACCTGAATGTCCAATGCCTACTTTAATCTCACACCTCCAAATTTGCTTCATCAGTCCCCGTGTCTAACAACACATTCAAAAGTGCTCCTCTATGTACAACTGAAGGATTCGCCACACAGCTGTCTGATTCAGTCAAATCCCTAGCTGTTATTGGTATCAGGTAATAATGTTCCCATACATAATGTCCCCATACATAATGTCGCTGGGAAAAACCATTGCCAACATTATATATGGTGACATTATGTAAGGGGACGGGATGCAGGGATGTCCCCTGCTCCTCCTCGTAAAAAAAATGTAATCTCTCAGCAAAAAACGGCGACTTTATCGGGAGATATTTTTGCAGGGACATTATTACATGGAACCGTGTTATTGTTGACCGCAGCCTCTCCTTCCAAAAGCACATAGGGAACAAGTTACTTACCTGTAACTATTGTTCTCCAGCATGGGTCTGGCATGGATTCACATGCTTATGAATATTCCCCGTCAGGCCGGGAATCCTTGGTAAAAGAAAAAACAGTCACTTTCACGTACAACAATAGTTACAGGTAAGTAACCTGTTCCTTCCCCAGTATGGGGTCTGGCATGGATTCATATGCGCATGAATAAAGAATACATAGAAGTACAATATTACACAACCACGGGAGGTGGCAAGGCTCAACAGAAACAATTACTCTTACCTCTGGAACAGGCTCACCTTCAAGCGAACAGGTTGCGTAGCACTGCTTGGCCGACCCTTGTCCCCTCACTGGAATCCCTGTCGACGTAGTGGAATCTTGTGAAGGTGTGCGTAGACCTCCACGTAGCAGCCTTGCAGATGTTCAGCAAGGTCACATCAGACAGTAACGCCGTTGTCGCAGCAATCACTCTGGTGGAATGTGCTCTCGAACAGCCAGGCAGCGGTTGGCTTGCCAACCAATGACAATGTAGGATACAGCCGGAGAGCCACCTGAAGAAGGAAGCCTTGGACAAGGCCTTCCCATGGTACACAAGACCAAAGTCCATGAATAGTTCAGACGTTTTCCAGAAACTCATTGTGCGTGCCACATAGAACTTCAGAGCACAAGCCACATCCAGCAAGTGGAAAGTCCTTTCAGCCGGCGACTAAGGTTTTCGGGAAGAACACAGGCAACACCAAAGGCTTGTTGAGGTGGAATTGCGACGGAACCTTTTGCATGAAGGAGGGGTGCGTCCGCAGCACCATCCTAGAGTCGTGAAAAGTCAGATACGGCTGTTTTCAGGATAGGGCCTGGATCTCACCCACCCTCCTGGCAGATGTGATGGCCATGAGGAAAGCCATTTTTGATTATGTGAACTAGAGGGACCTGATGCATAGCCTCGAAGACCCCCCCCCCAACCACCATAAGACTCATCAGTACCACGATGCGTTCTCACGCCGGGTCAGGGGCCTTCATCAGCGGTAACTATCGAAACAGTCCTTTGAGGAACTCCTTGATGAGACGGTGGGACCAAAGAGAAGACCGTCCTGGAGACCTGGTGTAGCAGGAGATAGCCGCCATATGCACCTTGATAGAGTCATGCACAAGCTCTGCCTTGGCCAAGGACATCAAGTACGGAAGAATCTGCGGGGCTGTGACCTTCAGAGGATTCATCTTATGCACCAGGCACCACGTAGCGAAAAACTTCCACTTGTGCCCATAGCACTTAAGAGTCAACAATGCTCTGGCCCTGGCAAGGACCTCCTTGCAGTCCACCAGCAACACATACTCTCCAAACTCCAAGGCTGCAGGAGCCAAGACTTCAGGTTCAGCGATCCTCGGTCGTGATGCAGGATTGCTCCTCCTCTAGTGAGCAAATCTGCGACCACTTGCAGCTTAACTGGAGGGGACGTTGACAGGCTAAGATGTGCAGGTACCAAATCTGCCTCGGCCATGCGGGGGCGGCTACGATCATCCTGCATCGCAGTTTGAGTTAATGACTCGCAGCAGGAGAGGGAACGCGTATAGTAACAGATCTTCCCACGGGAAGGAGAACGCGTCCCCCATGCTTCTCGGCTGGCGGAACCTGCTGGCGAACTTCTAGAATTTGGAGTTTGCCACTGCTGCAAACCGATCGATTTGGGGTCTGTCCCACTTGCGAAAGAGGTAGTTACTTAGTCCTGTCGAAGTTCCCACTCGAGGCAGGAGTGCAGTTCCCTACTGAGGGTGTCTGCAATGGTGTTCTTGACTCTTGCCAGGTGAAGGGGCAAGAGGGCAACTTGGGCAACGGCCCAGTGACACAAAGCCTGCATCTCTCTGGTGTGCGCTGGGGATCTGGTGCTCCCCCCCTGCTTCCGGGGACTTGCACCCCCGGTGATGTTGGAGTGTATGCCCCACCACCTTACGGTTGACGCAACTCTTCGAGGAGAACAATCTTGTCTGCAAAGCTTCCGGACACCTGGATCCAGCGAGCGTCCAGGAACTCCCGAAGGGGGTCGCATCCACAAACCTGCAGAGCCAGATCAGGTAGATGCACGACAACATCATGCCGAGCAGCGTCTTGATAGTCCGCACTACAGCGTTCTTCAGTGTCAACAGCTGTGGCACCTTGCCCAGCAGGTCCGCTATCCGCTCCTCTGAGGGAGTGGCCAGGCAGGACACAGTGTTGCATCTGGCCCCAAGTGTCTGCGTTCTGAGCTGGTATCAAGCAGGACTTTGGATATTTGGACAACCCTAGAACCATCAGCAGCCGGACGGTCCTCTCTGTGTGTTCAACGGCCAGTTCCCTTGACGTGGCTCGGATGAACCAGTCGTTGAGGTACGGTACACTTGTATCCCCTGTAGACGCAGATGGGCTGCCACTGGTGCCAGGCACTTCGTAAACACCTTGGGCCCTGACTTCAGTTTAAAAGGGTTGGTGGGGAGGTGGGGGGAGTTTACTTAAATTGATGGTGCCTTCCCTGCAATACAAAGTGCAGGAACATCTGATGCTTCTCACGAATGGGGACGTGGAAGTATGCGTCCTCCAGATCCAGCGACATCAGGAAGTCCCCTTCTTCCAGCTGGCTGAGCACATGCTGCAACAAGACCATCCTGAATGTCTGGGACTTGCGGCATTTGTTGAGACACTGCAGGTCTAGAATGGGCCTCCAGCCCCCGGTCTTCCGTACCAAGAAGGATCTGGAGTAGACTCAGAGCCACGGAGTTTCTTTGGAACTAGCTCGATCGTACCTCCTGCAGGAGCAGAGGGATGTGCTGCTCTTGCCGAGCCACCGGAGGGATCCGTGGACACTTTTGCTGGAACTCTAGAATGGGTGTGAGAGCACCCAGCACCCATCGGTCGGTGGAGATCATCTTCCACTCTTTGACGAAGCCCGCCAGCCGGCCTCCCACCAGGGTGCAGGGGCCTCACGTCCTGGCCGGTTCAATCTTGCTTCGGGGCCTGCATGCTGCCTTTGGAGCGACATCAGCTACCTCCACCGAAAGCCTTGGAACGACCTCTGTAGGCTTCGTGGGTCTTGGAACGGGATGGTTGGCAGTACGAAGAGGACCCTTCGCCGAAACCTTTCGACGAGCTGCTCGACTTCCCCCACCAGAGGCACGAAAGGAAGAGCATTGTTGTTCAAGAGTACCCAGGGCACGGGCTGTCTCTGTGTACGTCTTAATGGCCTGCAATGACGGGACGGCCTTCCCAAAGAGGTTGTCCCCATCGAAGGGCATGTCCAACATCCTTCTCTGAACTTCCTGACGGAAGTTGGTGGCTTTCAGCCGGCCATGACAACAAAGGCAGACACCGTTCCCCATCTGCCGGAACCCCGTGTCCGCGACGTCCAAGGCAACAGTATTGGCATGGTCTGATGCCACCTCCCCCTTCTGGAGGATGGAGAGCACCTCGACCTTCTTGTCGGTTAGAAATTCCAGAAGCAGTGCCATCTTATCTGGTTCTCTGGCGTACCTGGCCAGGATTGCAAGCGCGTTAGCCGCCTTGACTGTTGATGGCGCCGAGTAGATCACCTTTCTTCCCATGGCATCTAACTTCTTCCCTTCGCTATGTGGTGGAACGAAGGATGAAGACGAGGGGTTAGACTACTTCTTTCTCGCTGCCGCCGAGACCACAGAGTCCGCAGAAGGCAGCACCCAGTACTTTTTCTCCAGCCTATCCTCCTTGGCCGGGGCAGGATTTCTCATGAAAGCTAGGCCATCGTCCCAAACGTCGTCCAGGAGAGGCACTGCCAAAATGGTCTTCCTCTTGGCCTTGCGCCGTTGGTAAAGGAAACCTTCCTTCTTGGTCTCTTCTAGCATCAGTTGGAAGAGCCTGGACGCTCTGACGACCATGCCATGGAATGACCCCACCTCGTACAGGGAGAAGCCCTTGGCTGCTGCGAACTGACCCCTGTAGCCATGTCGTCATCCGTGTCCGTAGTCGCCGTGTCCCTCCGGGGCTGGGGGGGAGACACGTGTGGAGGTTGATGTGGCGGCGTAGGGTGCCGCTTCCTCTCTTTTGCTGGAGGCTGGTCCTGGGCCACTGTGACTGGGGCTGGTAGAGTAGTCTGCATCCTTTTTTGAATCTCTCGAAAGGATGTCCAGCGATGCATCCCTCGGAGGGGTCGGGTGGTAGGCCTACTGTGCCCAGCGTTGTCAGCATTTCCGCCATCCCCCTCAGCGTTTCTGCCTTCGTCGTTCCCCACGTCCTCCTGAATCGTGTGAACGGACACTTGGTCCTCCTCATCCGAGGAAGAAACATCTGTGCCCTGGAGTATGGTGGAGGCCTCCTCATTCCCCGCACCCCCTTTTTGCATCCTGAGGGGTCAGCTTTGGGCTTAGGAGGGTATCCTCTACTCTGGCGTCTTCTCCACTGGCTTGGCTGAGGCCTCCCGCCTCAGAGGCAGGGTTACTCTGGGTACCGCCAGGGCTAACTTGACCAGGTCAGACCCTTTGGCCTTCGAGAGGGTGGCTGCCACCAACTCGATCGTCATCACCTGGGCCTTCTGGGGCAAGTCGAACACCCTTTCCTGCACCTTAGTCTTCTTTAGCTTTTCCCGCTGCTTTGCCGGGTTAGCCAATTCCCTCTTTGGGAAGCAACTGGAGCGATGGCTGGAGATGGAGGCAGATGGTGAAGATGAGCGCACCCTGCCCGTCGCAGGACCCGCTTGCGCGGCGACCCCGGCAGAAACGGACTCGCAGTGCTTGGCCTTGTCGTGGGCCCCCACGGATGAGCGCCCTCAAAGGACTTAAAAGCCCACTCCTCAGACCGGCCGGTCCTGGGTGAGGCATGCCACTGCTTGCTGCACGGGGAAGAGGCCTTGGTGCTGAGCCACGCCACCAGCCTACTGTGACAATCCTTTACGGTTCATTTGGAGAACCAGAGGCAGATTTTGCAATCCGCTTCCCTGTGATCCGGATAAGAGAGGCACTGGAGGTGTTTGTCCTCCACAAACACATTCTGCAGCTGGAGCAGAGCTTGAAAAGGGAGGCTCCCTCTCTTCTCCTCCAACATGGTCCGGAGTGCGGTTTAGGCCCGATGGCCTTCTGGAATCTTCAATGAAACTTTGACTATTCTTGCCCTTGAGGGGCGTTGAAATTCACTGACAAACTGATCCCCGCTTGTCGGCCGAAGGAGCGAAAGAGCAAACAGGCTCTATATCAAAAATAGAACTTTATCTGGAAAAAGCACGAAAAAGTAGAATAGCTCTCAAGCAAAATACAAGGACTCTCAACACTTGAACGTGCAGTAAAAATCTGAAGATGGCTGCCAGAGGAGGGGCTTAGTGAGAGCATTGGCTTGGGGCAATATGGCCCACATCCCAGTGATTGGTTTAGATGAGAAGAACAAGTTACTTCTTACCTGGTAACGTTCTTTCGATGGGATGTTCCTCCGACGTATTCCTTATCTTGATAGATCATCTCCAGCTTGCTGTCCTTGGAAATTTTTTTCATTAGAGGGCGCTGCGCGTCGGCGTCCCTCGAGCCGATGTCCCTCGACAGCCACCGTATCAGCGCTGACGTCATCATGCGTATAAATAGACTCGCGCAGCGTCCGTTGCTCAGTTCCGTTTTGACGTTAACAGTTGTTTTACATGAATTGGTTATTGACCCTGAAGGAGCGTAAGCTGTACCCACAAGCGAAGTTTTACTGAGGGGATGGATGGGAGGGGCGATAAGGAATACGTTGGAGGAACATCCCATCGAAAGAACATTACCAGGTAAGAAGTAACTTGTTCTTCGAAGGGATTGTGTCCTCCGACGTATTCCTAATCTCAATAGACTCCCATAGCAGTGGTGTGTAACTGGAGGTGGGAGTAAAATTGCCATGTTTCTCTTCAAGAATGAACAGAGTGCAACACAGCTTTGCCAAATCTAGTCTCTTGGCTAGAGGAGGAATCCAGGTTGTAAAATCTTGTGAAGGTATGTGCAGACGACCATATGACAGCCGCAGATATGTCTCGAATTGGTACCCCTCTTTGGAGGGCCAAAGAGGCTGCAATATCCCTGGTTGAATGAGCCCTAAGATTTTGAGGAGGCTCCTTCCCTGCCAGTTTTTAACATTCCAGAATGGCCAAAATAATCCATCTGGAAATGGTCTGTTTTGTTATTGGTAATCCCAATTTGTGCCCTGAGTAACCTACGAACAGTTGGTCTGCTTGCCTAATCCTAGCAAGTCTGCTGATGTAAAAGTTCAAAGCCCGTCTTGGGCCCAGCCTATGTAGCCTTTCTTCCTCTTTCCCCGGATGGGGAGGGGGGATAGAATGAAGGTAAGATAATCTTCTGCGTGATGTGGAATTCAGAAACCACCTTTGGAAGGAAATTAGGCTTCACTTGTAGGACAACTTTGTCTTTATGAAAGATTGTATGAGGGGGTTTACAAGATAGAGCTTGTAATTTGCTCACCCTCCTAGCAGATGTTAATGCCACTAATAAGAAAGTTTTAAGGGTGAGAAACCTTACCGAACAAGAGTGGAGTGGTTCAAAAGGAGTACCCATCAGGAAATTTAAGACGAAATTCAAGTCCCATAAAGGTACTTGGAATGGTCTTGGAGGATAGACATTGGTTAATCCCTTCAGAAATGGTATTACTAAGGGTAACTTGAAATACGATTGTTCCTCTCAGTGCGCTTGAAGATCGATAGCGCTGCGAGATAGCCCTTGAGAGTGCCAACCTGAAGGCCCGAATTTGCCAAATAGAGTAGAAAAGATAACACTGTTGGTGTACCACATGAAAAGGGGTATTCTTTTCTCTACACCAGCTGCAAAATTTGTTCCAACTGTAGCAGTATAAAGTCTTTGTTGCTGGCCATCTTGCCGAAAGCAACACCTCCATGACGTCATCTGGGAGGTCCCAATCCTTGTATCTCAACCTTTCAGATACCAAGTGTGAAGGTTGAGGGTTCTGATGTCTGGATGGAGAACCTGACCTCCCTTCTGCGAGAGAAGATTCTCCTTGAGTGGAAGGAGGGCAGATGGACATGTCCAGAAGGTCCGGGTACCACGTTCTCCTGGCCCAGTCAGGGGCAATTAGGATCATGGCTTTCCGGAACCTTCTCAACCTCCTGATCATTTGAGGAATGACAGGGACTGGAGGAAAAGCGTACAGAAGTGGAAACTCCCAGTCCACTACGAACGCGTCCCCTAGAGCTCCTCTCGGGGGAAATTCCCTTGAACAAAACTGATCGCACTTCCTGTTGATGCTGGTGGCGAACAGATCCACTTGAGGGGTTCCCCAAAGGGTGAAGATCTGTTGAAGGACTTCCTGAGCTAGTTCCCACTCGTGGGAGACTGTACTCTGCCTGCTCAGAGCGTCCGTCAAGTTTTTCTCTCCGGTTAAGTGAACTGCCGATAGAGTGATTCCTTGTTGGATTGCCCAGAATCAGAGCTGCATCGCCTCTCTGCACAGAGGCAGTGATCCTACGCCTCCTCTTTTGTTGAGGTAGTGCATGGCCATTGTGTTGTCTGTCATTATCTGGACATTTTTTCCCTGTACAGATGGCAGAAAAGCCTTCAGCGCTAGTCTGATTGCTCTCAGCTCTAATAGGTTGATATGTAGTCTGGACTCCGATGGAGACCAACAACCGCTGATGGTCAAGTCGTTGGCATGTGCTCCCCACCCCGCGAGTGAGGCATCTGTGACTACTGTTATCTCCGACCATGGTTGCCAAAACAGTTCTCCTTTCAAAATGTTCTCCTGACAGGCCCACCACTGAATGTCTCGAGCCACCTTGTCCGGAATCCGGAGGAGATCTGTCATTCTCCCTGAGAATTGTGATCACAGAGTTCTTAGTGCCCACTGAAGAGATCTCATTCTCAGGCGAGCCTCTGGCACAAGGAAGATGCAGGATGTAATGAGGCCTAGCAACCTCAAAAAGTCGAAGGCTGGGAGACGTTGGGCATTTTGAAACTTGGTGACCATATGCAGAATATCTTGAGCCCTCACCTCTGGTGGCGAGGCTTTTCCCAGGGAAGTGTCCAGGACCGCTCTAATGAACTGGAGTCTCTGTGATGGTATCATCTGTGACTTGTTTAAATTGAGGGAGAAGCCCAGTTTGTGAAGGAAGTGGCAGACAATCTAGCTGGATCTGAGATTGTTCCGGAGATAAAGCTCTGATCAGCCAATCGTCCAGGTAGGGATGGACGTGAATCCCTTCCCTCCTTAGACTTGCAGCCACTACCGACATTAGCTTGGTGAAGACCCTCGGGGCGGAGGTCAGCCCAAATGGCAGAACTCGAAATTAATGAGAGCCGCCAATTGCAAACCTCAGGTATTTTCTGTGTTTGAGATGGATTGGCACATGGAAATAAGCATCGTGAAGGTCCAGAGATACCAGCCAGTCCTGGAGCTGGAGTGCCTGAAGGAACTGAGAGAGAGTTACCATCTTGAACTTGTCCTTCGTGAGGAACTTGTTCAATTCTCGTAAGTCGAAGATAGGTCTCAGTCCTCTGTCCTTCAGTATTAGGAAGTAGGGGGTGGTAGGGAGGGGGGGTTGGGGGCGAGTACCAGCCCTTGTTCCTCTCCGCTACAGGTACCAGTTCTATCGCACCTTTCTCCAGCAGGTCTAAAATTTCCTGCAAGAGGAGCGGATCTGGAACTTTCCGAGAGCTGTTCCCCGGTGGATGACTGAGGAATGCGTAGAAAAGGCAGGCAGTAACCTTGGGCAACTGTCTCCAATGCCCAAGCATCTGACGTAATAGCCTGCCATTCCGTCAGATGTTGAGTTAGCCTGCCTGGTGTCTTGTGAAGAGAGTCCTCAGAGTGATTTAGAGGCGGTTGATGCAGGTGCCGAGGGTAAAGAGGCACCTGCTGCTGCTGTGGCTTTTGTATTTTTACCCCGTTCACCTCGGGTGAATCTTTTTCGACCTCTTTGAACCGACTGTCCTCTGCCTTTTCCAAATGCGGAATAAAAGCGAAAGGACTTACCTCTCCAAGAGGTTACTGAGGGGCGATATGGCGTTTGACGGATTGCAGCTCCCAGGGATTTTGCAGCTGCTTTGGATGTCTAACTTTTCTAGGCTGTCATCCGCCTTCTTACCAAACAAAGAAGCGCCGTCAAAGGGCATATTTAAAAGTCTGGCTTGTACATCTGAAGCAAACCCAGACTTTCGCAACCACGCAAATCTGCGGGTTGTAGTACTTGCCACCATGGCCCTACTGATGCTGTCAGCAGAATCAATGCAAGTTTGAAGGGATTCGCACTTTGCGTCTACCATATTTAATGATGTTTAGAAACGCTTCCCTTTCTTCTCCCTCTGGGAGGCAGTCAGACGCTGATGAAGCACACTCCCAAAGTGTATGGCTGAACCTTGCGAGCGTACAAATAGCGTTAATAGATTTCAACGCCATGCTACATGCAGAGAAGACTTTCTTAGCCACAGAGTCGTATCTTTTGTCATCCCTGTCCTGTGGAACAGTAGGGTATGCAGATCTACTGCCTGATGCAGTTGCTGCTTGAACAACTAGACTCTCTGGAGTTGGATGTTTAGAAAAAAATTCACTGTCCGTAGCAGATACTCTATATTTGGCTGATAACTTCTGGTTAACCGCCGGGATAACCTCAGGAGTTTCCCAGTTAGCCAATATTTTTCTTTGTAATGCAGCGTGAAATGGAACCACAGGATCCTCCTGTGGGCCTTTAACTAAAATGTCTAAGGTCATCCTGTTGGAATGCAGGTGAAGGTGTAGACCAACCCATGAATTCTATAAATCTTGCCATTAAAATTCTGTAAGGGGTCTCGGCATGTTCCCCTGGGTCTGGTTTGGCAAATTCTATTTCTGGGGAAGTATCTAACCCACTTGCCTCATGTAAGGATTCTCGAAGATCCTTTAACCCATTTTCCTCAGAGGTAAACTCCTCTGGTTCAGGTGTTGCAGATCTCTGCAACCCAAAGGGTCTTTCTTGATCCGAATCCTCCCCTTCCTCATAAATGGAAGACAAAGGTCTGAAATGATCAGACCTTGGAAATGGCTTAAATCCATTTCCAGAGCAGAAGGGGCTAAATTTGTCATAATTGGTTGAGAAAACGTCAATGTCGTCGACGCGGACGTTAAAGGCTTCGAAAACACCGAAAAAGGCGTTGAGAAGATTGGAAGAGGCCTCGAAGAACTCGAGAGAATTGGAATCCTACTCGAGGTTGTCGATGACATTCTCGAAGTAGTGTTAGAGGCCCTGGGTATGATCACTGGCTGTGAGGTAGTGACTGCCGTGGGTTTGTTCTTTTTCGGCGTAGACGTCGAAGACGGCGTCGATTCGATCAACCTATGCGTCGATGAGCACTTCGATAATGGCGTCGATGACGCAGATTTATGCGAAGGGACTTTCGATGATGGCGTCGATGGCACAGTGCCTTTGATCGAGGGTTCGTGATGCTCTGAAGTAGTTTCTTTCGCCGGGTGCAACGACTCGCGGCGTTTCAATTTTTTGGGTCTTTCACCAGGGTATCACCCTCCGCTGTCTTCGAGGGGGTCGAGGCCGCTTTCTCGAAGACGCTAAGCATCCTTTTACGGAATTCCTCCAACTCAGCCTTAGAGCTATGTTTTGTGGGGCATGTGACTCTTTCCGGAGAAACAGAAGTAGACGAGGAAGGGGATCTTCGACGTCTCTTACTTGAATGCTTGGATCTCGAAGAGTGGTGGGAACTGCTTCGAGACCTAGTACGAGAATGTTTCCTGTGTCGGCGAGGAGACAAATGTCTCGACTCTACCGAGAAAACTTTCGAAGGAGTTTTAACTGTCTTACCTCTCTAAAGCTTTCCCTTACGCTCCTTCAAGGCTTTCGCCGTCATGGACATGCAGTCCTCGCACTCCGAACATTGGTGCTCCGATCCCAAGCACCACAAACAGATCCTGTGAGGATCTGCCAACGACATTTTCTTTCCACAGTCTCAAATTTTTTGAAGCCGGACCGTGGAGTGCTTCAGATGAGGAAGCCATCGAGTAAGAGTTGGTATTCGAGGAATAATGAAGAATATTCTGACTAACGAAACGAACTGAGCAACGCGATTCCGAGGCCCACGAAGCGCGGAAAAACGGAACTGAGCAACAGACGCTGCGCAAGTCTATTTATACGCATGATGACGTTGGTGCCGATACGGAGGCTGTCGAGGGACATTGGCACGCAGCGCCCTCTACTGAAAAAAAATTTCCAAGGCCAGCAAGCTGGAGATGATCTATCAAGATAAGGAATACGTCAGAGGACACAATCCCTTAGAAATACAGTTTGTAAGTGAAAGTGAAACGTTTTTCTTTTTACCGAGGATTCCCAGCATGACGACAGGGAATATTCATGAGCATGTGAATCCATGCCAGACCCATGCTGGAGAATGAAGAAACCCCAACGGCCTGGCAACAGATCGGCACTTCTGCAATATCAAACCCTTCACCACCTCTCCAAGACTCCCACACTTGTGGTTCAGGCTCTTGCGAGCCTGCCCAATTAGAGTCACACGCAAATTGGACCACACTTTTCCGGCAGTGTGCGAGCTTCATTGGCTTGCCCTGCCAAGATACTATTCTAGACTGCTTGCATGATCTACAAAGCAGTTAAAGGCACACCAACATACCAGGAGATCAAACTCCATACCTCTGGAGGCTCTTGTGCAGCCTGTAGCAAATCAATCAAACATTGAAGTAAAAGCTGGCCCGCAAAGAGAAGACCCGCAAACAGTCATTCTCCTGCATTACCCCAACTATCACAAACTATCCCTATGCAGGTTCAGAATGCCTCCATCCTCCAGTTAAGCAAAACAAAAAAAAAAAATTGGTATTTTCCCTCAATACCTCCAAAAGAACTAAATTCCCCATGTGTCTGCCACTCCTCAATCAGTACATAACTACCGTCTAAAAATGACATGGCCAAACGTAGACTTCAAAACATTGAAATGCACTTTGCTGCTCTAGAGCTAAGCTCGTGCTGAAAACTAAAACAAATCAATTATTATCAAACCGCAAATCAAACAGTCTGGACCGTGCAGCTGCAACATTCCTTGACGGCAAAGTCTGGAAAAGGAGCACATACCTTGTGAAATAAGGGAGTAGGCCTCTCAAATGTCAACATTTTTTCCAAACTCTAGATTTGCCAGATCTTAGATAACCAATGGCTTAGAGCAGGTTGTCCTTCCTTTTTTTCATTACACAAGCATATTCTGACAGGGTAGTATATTCTACTATGGGGAGGAAGGATAGCTCAGGGGCAACCCGCTTGTCTTGGAAGCAAGACAACAGGGCGCAACACGGGTTCATATCCTGACCCTGCGCTTAGAAACAACTTGTTGGTATTAAGCGCGTTATAAATGAAACATTTTAAACAGACCGACCATTAAAAGAGGTGCTGGGGACACGCATCAGCCTGGGGTGGGAGGCCAACCAGGGTGGAAGCCAGGGCCAGGCCTACCCCACAGGGGCAAGGGGGCAGTTGGGAGGTCTCATTGAATTGGCTATCATTCCTTGATCACTAAAAGCATTACATATTGTTGGAAGCTTCATGGCCTTGTATCTATGACGCTCACTGGCATCCGCCCGCTCAGAATGTTTGTGTTTGGATATGTGAGGGGTTCGTGTTAAAATGCGTGAGAAGCGAGAGTCAGTTGAGTGGGTTTGTCATGAGTGGCGGATGCAGGTGGTGTGCCGGGCTGGTTATGGATTAATAAACGTACTTCTCAGGATCGCAGACACTTCTTTTTTGATTACGACACATATCTTGGTCAGAGTTAATGGTTGCAAAGGTCTTGTAAAAGGTGGCAGTGAATCCATCTAGGTTTGTGGTCTTTTGGGGCTTAAACTCTCAACTGAAGCTAATGTATAAAACCCTCCAATAGGTCTATTGAGAAAAGCTTTTTGATTTGCTGAAAACAACATGTGTTGGATCTCAACCAAGTATCTTCTTTGAGCTACAGGGTCCATCATAAAAACGTTTACTTTTTAGGGGGCATGCTGAGATGTTAGAGCAGTAACATGAGGGCATCCCCAGAACTCACCAACCAATCCAAACATTATCTGGGCAGCAATCTACATATCAAAAGAAAATGAAGACTGATAAAGCAAGGCCGAGCCTCCCCTCCCCCCTGCCACAGGGATCTTTATTTTGATGTACTTTCACTGCATTTAGCAATTGAAACCACCAGAAAGATACCAGACCCTTCTCACACAGTGGCTTTAAGACCATCTGGGAAGCTGACGATGAGCCAGCGAGGAGGCAGTTGTCTGTTGAGGAGGGGTGGGGAAGGGGTGTCATGAGAGGTCTCTTTCCAGAACGGCTGTGCACAATATGAGGCAGTTTGAAGCGAGGACTCCCCTCTCCCCCCCCCTCACGTCTCAGAGGCATGGAGAGCGCAGAATATTGCCTGGAGATACAGGCGGCTTGCATGGGGTCAGAGAGCAGAGCAGTGGCGTGTGCCAGCTGCCTTGTAAGGCAGTGCAAAACTTGGGCATGCTTGGCTAAAAATATGGGATTTGGGAGCCGAGCTACTGAAGAGATAAATGATGTGGGCAGCATGGGGGTACTGTAGACAGAGGAGCCTAGTCTGAGAATGGCAACAATCCTTCTTGGACCACTGCAGGAGCTCTGATGTGAATGGTATTGTCTCCCTTGGACTGGGTATCAATCACCTAATCTCTGATAGAAGCACATAAGGCCTTGAAAATGTTGAATCAAAGAAGATTCAAACCCTTTATGCCACCACAAACATATCCTGTAAGGGTTGCTCTAAGACCAATTTAAGTAAAAAGCAGTCATGGCCAGGAATGATCTTCATAAGTGGGTGGCACAAATAGAAAGTGCAAGCAACAGGATACGAGATATGCATTTTCTCATCATTAGTTGGAACTTCAGCAATTAATGAATGTTAACTTAACTGCACTGCCCATGGGCCCCTACATTCAATACAAACAGGGATTAAATTTAAGGGTGTAGTGGTAGCCGTTGTGTGCAACGGGTAGCGAAGCACAAGACCATGCAAGCTCTGACCCCCGGGCATGATCATGCAGAAGAACAAGTTACTTAGCCCTGGTAATGTTCTTTCGACTGGATGTTCCTCCCACATATTCCTTATCTTTGATATTTCCAATATCCCAGCTTTGCTGCTTCGGAGAAAAAAAAAATGTTTTTCTCAGCAGGGGGCGCTGTGCATTAACACCTGTCGAGTCGATGTCCCACGGAGGCTTCTGTCTCGAAGTCACGGCAGGTATATGTAGCACGCGCAGTGTCTGTTGGCCTCCGTTCCGTTTTGTGTTCGACGGTTACTCCCCCTGAGAGCGTAGGCTGCAACAGCAAGGGAAATTCTACTGCTGGGTAGGTTGGGAGAGACGATAAGGAATACGTGGGAGGAACAAACAGTCGAAAGTACGTTACCAGGGGTAAGTAACTTGTTCTTCAAATGGATTGTGTCCTCCCGCGTATTTCTACTCTTTGATACACTCCCAAACAGTTCACATAATTTGGAGGTGGGAGTAGAAATTAGTATGGCATGTGTATGCACAGAATGCAACACTGCTTTCCCAAAAGTGAAATCTTGGCCAGGGGAGGAGTCTAAACTGTAATGTTCAGTAAAGGTGTGCACAGACGACCATGTGGCAGCTGCACATATATCTTTTATTGGAACTCCCCTCTGCAAGGCAGACAAAGTTGCAATGCCCGTGGTCGAATGAGCTTGTGTGTTCTAGAGGATCTTTACCTGCCAGCTTGTAGCATTCCGATATAGTTAGTATTATCCATCTGGATATGGTTTGCTTGGTAATGGCTAGTCCTAGTTTGTGACCTGCATAGCCCACCAACAACTGGTCATCCTGTTGTAATTTTGCCAATCTGGAGATGTAAATGCTCAGTGCATGTCTAGGGTCAAGAGTGTGAATTTCCTCTTCTTTCCCAGGATGAGGAGGAGGATGAAAAAATGGTAACGTTATCTTCTGAGTAATATGAAAATCAGACGATTTTGGGGAGAAAAGTAGGCTTCACCTTCAGTACCACTCTATCGTTATAAAAGACAGTTTAAGGAGGCTTGCAGGATAAAGCTAGTCACTGCCGCTAGAAAGATGGCAGTGACCAGTTAGAAGCCATTTGTCTTTGTAGGACAATTGGGTCCTCCTGTGGCCCCTTGTCCAATATGTCCGTAAGATCATACTCTTCAAAAACAAACGTAGGTCTTGACCACTCCATGTATTCCATGACCCTTGACATTAGCTGCCTATATGTTACCTCAGTGTGGTCACCAGGGCCTGTTTTTCCAAATTCAACTTCAGAAGAGGTGTCAATTCCACTAGCCTCATGAAGGCATAAGTTCTTTATACGCGAGTCCTCTGAAACCAGTTCCTCAGGCACTGATGGTGTTCCATATTGTAACCCAAAAGGCCTTTCATCAGAGGATTCCTCTGCATCTTCATAAATGGAAGACATGGATTTGAAGAAATCTGAACGTGGTGAAGGGGTATAAGTCTTCTCAACGGCAGTTGACATATTTGTTACAGGTGCCGAAATTGTCGCCGTGGACGTTGATGGCTTCAACAATTGTGTCGATGACTTCGACGGTAGCGTCGATGGCTTGGACATTTGCGGTGTCGAGGAGGTTGACACTTGAGGCGTCAATGTCTTCTCCAGAGTTATCTGCGTCGATGATGCACTTTTCGGTTCTGTCTCAATCAAGTCGCTCTGCATCGATGGTTTGGTCTTCGAGGTGACTCGAGGGGTAGCATCACTCTCGAGGAGACTTGGCCCCCGGGTCAGAGGATGCATGGCTTTTGTGCTTCGAGGCCTTTTGACCAGAGCATCACCTATAGGTGTATTCGAGGGGGGCAAGGCTGCGTTCTCGAAAATTTAAACATTCAGAGTTGGAACTCCTCCCACTGTGCCGGTGAACTGGATTTAGTGGGGCAAACGACCCGTTAAAACTAGAAGACGTGGAAGATTGCGATCTGTGGTGCCGTTTCTTTCTGTGTCTCGAAGTCAACGAATGGTGTGAACCACTTTGTGAACAGTAACATTTGAACATTTTTTGGACCAGGAGACAATGTCCTCGACTCAGAGGATTTTTGTTTTGACAGGGTAGAAGGGGATTTTTTGGGCCTTACATGCCGCCAGCTTCCCCCTATGCTCTCTCAGGGCTTTGGCCATCATCGACAGGCAGTCCAAGCACTCCGAAGACGGATGTGTTGACCCCAGGCACCACAGGCAGATCCTGTGAGGGTCTGTCACAGACATCTTGGCTCCACAGTAACAGCATTTTTTGAAGCTGGTATCGAGGAGTGGACGACGCCGAAGACCAAGTCATTTCCCGAAGGACCTTGAGATATTTGTGAAGATATTTCGAATAAGTTTTCAAAGATATTCCTGTGAGGAACGAGGCGTACCGCAACGGAAGCTGAAAGTGCAGAAAAACAGAACTGAGGCCAATGGGTGCTGCGCGTGCTACATATAGCTGCGGTGCCATCGAGACGGAGGCCTCCGAGGGACATCGACTCGACAGGTGTCGACGCACAGTGCCTCCTGCTGAACAAAAATTATTCAGAAGCAGCAAAGCTGGGATATTGGAAATATCAAACATAAGGAATACGTGGGAAGACAATCCATTCGAAGGAAGTGTTTGAGCTATGTAGCATCCAGAGCTGTATATAAAGTGATCAGAAGGGTGCATTTTTACATCCGGTTTATCAGTCTTACCCAATCGTCAGTCAGTCAAATCAAGTTTATTAGGAATATAAAAAATTCACATCAAACTTACAATACATAAAATCTCAACATAAATATTCAGTTTCATCAGTTCTAAAAATGATAAGTACATCTACAAGAAATACTAATAAAATGCCCTCATTGAACCTAAACGTTAAAGCAGGTCTTGGACCTAATTTTTATAAAAAATCTAATATAATAGAAAAACAACATCAAGTTTATTTGAAACTTGGAATTCCATCAAACATAGATCATATAAAAAATTCAGTATAAAAACTTCCAATTTCTTTCAATATAAAAAAGACACAAAACACTTTGAATGTTAAAATATAAGTTATGCCATTCAATGCACGATCTCTTATTAGGTAAAGACCCATCTTAGTGCAAAAACGTTTTCACATCGCCACGGCAGGCCTTTATATGGTTCTGTGTCATATTTCCTCATTTTAAAGGCTGAAAACAAAAAAGATTTTTTTGGGACTTTTTTTGTTGACTTTAAAATGCAGACATATTACATTCTGCTGCCCTGCTTACTTACCCACACACTCTCCCGCTGATTCTCTCATTAATCGGGGGGAGGGTTTTTACCCCCCGAACCTCCTATTTCCCCACCAACATCTTCCTGCATCAACACATGCATCCTCCCCACACACACATGCACACATACCACAACTCACACCTGCAACGATTCTGCTGGGGCTCACAGAACCTGCCAGCCCCTGTGCACACTTGTGTGTGGCAGTGGCATGACAGTTTGATTTAGAAAGACTGCTACGTGCGGTCACGCAGTGGTCGTTCTAAATCAGTCTTTTTTCCTTTCAGAAAAAAAGAAAACTATAATTTGAGCTAATAACCTTTATCTATGTCTTGGTTTTTAGCATTCTGGCTCTTATATACAGTGATGACTGAAATACATTAAAAGTGACCAAGCTATTAATGGTGAACTTGCTTTTAGAAGATATAAGGCTGGTCTACATAAACTGAAAGCGAAAGGTCTGAGGAGTGGGATTAAGAAGTGATGGCGGGATACGATGTATGCAGGACAGAAATAAATCAAGTAGAGTAAATCCTCAACATCTCCCCTACACGTTGGGCATATCTTCGAGATATTTCCCGTCATTTCGCAGTGATCCTCGTTTAAAGGAATAAAATTGAGCCTAGCCCTGGCAATAAAGATTAAATCTTTCTTAGCGTTGGCCAAACAAAGTAACCAGGGAGTGGAATTTCTGCAAGCAGTACATACCCTCACAGATTGCTTATTCAATTCTGTTTGTTCTCCATCTAGATTGTAGGCTAATTGGAGTGCGTTAATGCATCGCTTTTGTGATAGCTGAATCGGACAAAGTATTACAATTTAGTGTATACCTTTATGAATGCTAACCACGGAACCTTCCAATATTTTGTTTCACTGCCCAGCAAGGATGAAATACATTTTTCCCAGTCACCAGTGCTTTCTCATTGGCCCAGATCCTTAACCGAAGTTTCAGGTTCTGTTCACCATCCATCTACAATTAGAGATGCATTCAGTTTTTTTCTGGACCGCATAACTGGGTGCTGAATTTGGCAAACCTAGGAAGAATTTAACTACGGAATTTTCCACCACTGATATTGGAGTAGACGGTCCGAATCCCCATAGACTAGCACCATAAAACACTATGGTTTCGGTTTTGAATGTTTAGTATGGTGCGAATTGGTTGAGCCCTGTAGGTACTAGAGAATCGTATTGACCCAATTTCCTGGGTCATCTTGGATATCTGTTCACCTGTGTGGGCCTCCCCATTTAGTTTAAAAATCATAATAAAATCATATGATTCCCCAAGGAATCATATGATTTTATTATGGGGAAACATTTGCCATTAAAAGAAAAATAACGATTCTCCCATTTTGGTCTTACCTCTCAGGCTGGCTGTTAAGACTGCAGATTTAGACACAATCTTTAAGTCCAGCCTGTTCCTGAATTCTATGTAAGCACCCAAAGGTTGCTGCACTGCGCGGGGTCCTTGCCAACAAGACACTGGCATATGCCAAAACTGGAATTTGGCATCAACCAAAGTGGGTAACATCAGCCTTGGCCAGTAATAGGGCATTTGTACATAATGAAAATAAAAAGGGGGCAAGAAAACACCATTGACGGACTCCGGTCCCCACAAGAAAACAAGGGGTGCAATGCCCAATCCGACGGGCAATTCATGGATCTGAGACACTGACATAATTTCAGCCTATTAATCTTGTCAAAGGCCATACTCCGATCCACGAATGCCATATATAATGGCCCTCTCTTTAAACAGGTAGATTTTTCTACAATTAACTAAAGGTTTAGGGCTTGTTCTTTCGTGCCTAGGATCTATCGGAACCCTAGCTGGTTATCTACAAAGATGTTATCCTCCTTCACCCACTTTAGTAGACGAGGCAAGACCACATTTTCTGCTGAGAACCTAGCAGTGAAATTGCTCTATACGCTGCTGGGGAGTCTCTAGGACCATTCTTATGAATGGGTAGTGTGATAGCTTCCTTACATGAAACCGTAAATGCCCATTGGTTCAACATACCTCAAAAACGATAGTCAAAACCAGCGTTTTATGCCCTGTCTTGAGTGTGCTGTGAGAAACCAAACAGTGTTCTCCCACCAACTCCCCCGGGATCTTCCATTCAGGTCGCCAGGGAACGGCCATCGCTTTTGGATTCAGACCCTGGGGTTGTACAAGCGAGGGAGGGTCACCTGAGTGGATGGTCACGAGGGATTGTGAGGAGAATATCCAAGGGCGAGACATAGTACTCCCCCTCTCCTCATTTTCCATCAGAAACCCTTTTCTCAGCCTTCATGGGATATTTTCAATCTCATTCCATCTCTCCCTCCCGATTTCCAACAAATACTGGGAACAAGAAGAGGCAACAAAGAGTAGTGAGGATTACCTGCACGAACCTCGAGAAACAAAAGGAAGACTGCCACCAACTTCTATTATTTTGTCCCATTAATGGAGTCAGGCAGGGTCAAGCATTTAACACTGACTACTCACACCCGACTCCATTTGACTCCTGTTTGAAGTATAAAAGGTGTGGTTTTGCACAATGAAAAGAGCGACCTGTGAATCCTGATTGGAGCCGAGAAGCCAAGGAGCAGGGAGTTGGAGGGAGAGAAGCCTGGAGTATCCGGAGGAGAGCGGCATGCCAAGATCCTGGCCCGGTGGTTGTGAGGGGCTGCAGCATGGCTAGGGAGCAGACAGCCCATGTACTGCTGACGGTGTGAGGAAAAGTGCTTGTTCCCCTGGGACGTGTGCCAGTCCCAAGGGGGTCTGAGGGGTAGGTGATGAGACGCTGACCTCCTCCCATATGCCCGGAGAGACCACTCACCAGGGCAACGCTACCCGGTGAGTTCTCAAGCCTGTAAGCGAGAGAAACTCAGGAGCGTGCCGAAAGTTGGAGCGGGAAGGGTGAAAGACAGATTTTTGCAATCGGCACCAAGCGGAAAGCAAGAGAGAAAACAGAAAGCAAGAGAAAGGCAATAAGAGTGCGGAAAGGAAGAAAGTCTTGAAAGTAGATAAGTAGGGTGTGAGTGACCCGAAAATAAAGGAAATGTACAAGTGAGCACCGGGGAGCATGATAAGGTAAAGGACAGGTGCAAGGGTGCACAAACGTGAAGTAAAAACACAAGATGCATAGTTAAGAGGCACAGTGAACCAAAGGAAGGTGCCAGGGGCACAACAAGGTGAGAGAAGAGAAAGACAAAGAAGGTGCAAGTGTGCACAGCAAAGTGGAAGAAAACAGAGTGCAGGAAGCACCTGAAAGAAACGCAAGTACAAGAAATACAGAGAGGGGCCCGAGATCAGAGTGGTTGCGCTTAGGAGGATCAAAGAACCTAGTGTTGTAAATGAGAAAAAGGCACATCTTAACAGGTTGAATTTAGTTTTTGAAACCAAAGGCGCCTAAGCTTGGGGAAGGGAACCCTGAGAGGCCTAAGAGGAACTGCATTGTTAAACTGAACTTGTGTTTGGAACTGAAGGGGCCTGAGCTTCGAGAAGGGAACCTTAAGAGACCTAACAAAGGTGAATACCTGTTTTGGGAAACAAGGAGGCATACGCTTGGGGAAGGGAACCCTTAGAGAAACTGGTATATTTAGTTTTGTCTGAAATTTGGAAGGATTGAAGCTTGGGGAAGGGAATCCCCAGGAACTAAAGACAATGGTAGTTGTTTGAACAGAGGGAAAGAACTTTGTGGAGAGGAGCTAACAACCTCTTTGATTGTTCTGAACTTTGATGATACTGACTAAGCCACACCTGGTGAGACCACCTGAAACAAGCATTGGTATATATTTCTTTTTGATTCACTATTTTTCTTTAAAGAGAGTTCCTACCACATTTTATCAGAGAGTGAGGGCAAGCATAGGTTTAGGCAGACAGATTTTGGTTTTGGACATTCAGACATCGACGGCCCTTAGAAACATCAGTTCTTGGAACCATTCCTTTAAAGTTAGGGCCAGTTAGATATTACACCAACCCCAGCATTATAGTAAATATAGGTTTTGAAACTAACAATTGAGTTTGTCTCTTGATACTATTCCCGTCTCTCAGTGTTCGGGGACTGAATAATGTCACAGGTGGAATGTTAGATCAGAGTTGGATTGTTGTTGTGTGAATGAGTGTTCCACGTATGGCAGTTGAAACCACTTAACCTGGGTGGTGGAAGCCAGTGGGCTTCTCTCCTTGCTCCTGTCCTTGTTGCTCGACTATAAAAGCTATTAAAAGAAGAGCTTCAATAAAGGCTTGTTAGGTTTTACCTTGATGCCTTGAGGAATTTCAATCTTAACAGAGTGCCCAGAACATTTGATAGGATCGATAAAGATCCAATGGTGTATGATCTGGCCCAGGACTCTTTCCCCATGCCTGTGCTCATATGGCTTCTAGTACTTCATGAAATTCTATACTTTTCTGTTTCCTGATTTTCGCGGGCAGGCACTGTATTTACCTCGACCGTTGGGTCCTTTTGTAACGCAAATAGGGCAGTAAAACTGTCTACTCAAACAGTCCTGGACATTTGCTGATAATATATTACCCATGGAATGATGATTCAGCCATGATTGACTTTCCCAGAAAGTTCTCGAATTGGGGAGCAAAGCTATTACTAGATATCCCTAGGCTTCTTCGTTGAGCTCTAATTTGCTTTAATTGCTCTTTTATAAGCAGCACATGCTCATATGTGTTGTTCATCTATGGGGATGTTTTTAATGCTTTGATCAGGGCTTGAGTTTGGGCTTAAGTATTCATGATATGGCAAGAAATGTATACGGTATCGGGGGGAGGGGAGTGACAGCAGTTGAGCTGAAGGACTACCGCCCATGGTGCAGTACCATGACAGCGGAAGACTCAAGGCCCTACTGCAAGGAATTACTGATTGAAGGAACACGCAGAGGGCACCAAAGGGGAGATCCAATGACAATATGAGAGTGGTTGATTTTTTCCAGAGAGTTGGAAAGCTGCACTCTATAGAATTGGCTTAAGAGCTGGTGGATACAACCCTATTCTTTTTTGGAGCGTGCCTATTGGAATTTGGCAAAGAGACCCCCACCAAATTCGTTTGCCGTGGCCATGATCAGGTTGTCTTTTGAACTACAGAAAAAGGGAAATAGTCCAGAGGGAGAAGTGTTCCTTTCATTTCTAGAGCCACAAGATTGACCTTTCCCCTCCACCCCCCCAACTATAAAAGGACTGTACAGAGCTGGAAGATCCATTCAGAAAGTGAAAGTACAGTTCTGAGGGCTTACTGTGAAATAGATGCTACTATTCCTGGCTAAATTGAAAGTGATTGATGGGTACTTCCAAAGGAAGCATGGGAGGAAAGTTGGAACAATAAGAAAACATCACAGATCAACTGGACCAGATCAGCAGAGAATGACATCATGATGATGTTGGTTAACTGAAACAGTCCCAACAGGAAGCTGAGATGCATAGTGAATAACAAAAAATCATCTCAGCGTAAGTAACAAACCTTTTCCAGACAACATAAGACCTGTATACAATGTGAACTCTGTACTGGAAATGGGATATATGTGGAAGATCAGGAAGCGACAAAGGAGACAATACCAAATGCCTTGCAAAGCAACAGTTGGTGCACTAGGTATGATGAAAAAGGTCATCCATTGGTTGCTACATCATTAATAATGTAATAAAATATCTGCAAACCACACAACAAAAAGCATGGATTTTGATCACGAGTAGTGATTTGTGTAGCTGGACATTTAAATTCTCACTTAACAGGGGGCATGGGTTTGGGAGGGATTACAGTCAAGTCTATTGATGAGTGTAAAGGAGCAATGGTCTTCTGAATATTTATTTAGGGGCGGTCAATGATGGGCCCAATCTCCCGGGGAGGTGATGAGGGCCACGTGGGAAATTGTTGTGTATTTTAACAGGGTGAAATTGTTCACTATATTACTTGTTATTTCCATTTCACACCGACTGCACATCAATGAGATCTCTTTTTAAAGAACTATCAAAGGGCCGAACCAGGCAATCCATGAGGGTGGATTCGCATGGAATGTAATCTTGAACGGATTGCTGATTTACCAACGGATGCAGCCAATGAAATTCATAACTTGTATTGGGCACGGAAGCTTGGTATGTATGCAGTACTCAAATACGTTTTTGAAGTGGGACTATTTTACTCTCTATTTTGAAAGTTGGGAATACAATTATTTTTTATGGAGTAAACATGTAAGTCCAATTTCCAAAGGGAGTATTTTATAAGCAAGTAAAAATGTTTAAACAGGAAAACGGAAATATTTTTATAACTATTCCTTTGCACCTAGTTATTCATACACATTAAAAGATACACGTTTACTTCTTCCAATCAGGGAGTAATAATATTGGTTTCTTCCAGTGGTACTATGTGCACTACTGGTCCCAACATATCCAAGGAGCAATGTGGTTGAAAGCAGGAGCACAAGGTCCTATGTGTCTGTTTCCTATTTTTTTGTTGGGTGTATTTTTACTCCCTATTTTTTTTTTTTGTTTTTTTTTTTTAAGTATTTGACAATTTTTAGGGAGTAAAAGTGGCTCATACACCCCTTATCCGTAGAGCTATATGCATGCATTTATTGATGTCTACATGGCAGAGAGGTGTGTTCTAAATATGTATGGCACAAATGTACCTGACAAGCAATTCAGTAGCCGGATATCTTTAGTCACACAGTCATGCAGACTACTAAGCTATGTGAGGAGGGGTTAAATCTTACTCTAGCACTAGACCGGCACCCTTTAAGACAGTAAGGTAATGTCAGAACATAAAATGCAAAATTCTTAGTTGCATCGTCAGGTGCTGTGCTGTGATTATTCCTGCTTACAGAAAATAGTCTCAAATCTAAACTTGGTATTAGTCAACAATGCAGCCTGTAGCATGGGCAGGGTCTGGAATTTTGGGTGAGGACATTGTCTGATCACTCATCCTGTGCATTTGAATAAGTAGTGCATGACAAGAGACCTTGCAAACCAGAGTAGAGATTAAGTGTAGCAGTGTTGGGAGATTTAGCGATCAGAACCTCTGTGGGATTATTTGACCAAAATGGCAATGGAGGAATAAGGAAGTGTCATGATATGGGATGCCATCAAGTGCAGTATGAGGGGAATGTATGGCAATGGTATACAAGATAAAAGTCTGGTGTGACCATTAGAGCGCCATGAGGGAGGAGTTGATGCATGCAAATAGGTGAATGGACAAAACTGAGGCAGAAGTCTGGGCTTTGGTAGAAAGTGCAAAAACGTGGTGGCAGAGGTCCTAAAGACATTTTATTACACTAAGCACTAGAAGAATGATAATTACACTATCATAGCAAAGGGAGAATGACAACCCAAGGAGGTTAGTTTGATGGATGTGTAAGGAGAAGCGGGTCAATGCCATCACATCTCTGAAGGGTACCGATGGAGTAGTGCAGTACAACCAAATAAGGATCAATGGTATTTTCCATAGCTTTTATATGAGCCTAGATAGGCAGGAGTTCATACATCGAAGGAATACCATAGTGAATCTCTGAGCACACACTGCAGTCCTAGAGTATAATCGAGCTGTGGAGGAAGCTATGGTGTGGCAGCAAGTTTGGAGGCTGCAAAAGCGTTTCATACACTGAGCTTTGATACCCTTTTAAATGCTGCTCAGATTTGTGTTTGGGCTGCCACTGGTCAAATGGATAAAACTATTATATACATACCTGATGCCTAGGTTAGGCGAGTTAGCCTAATAAGGGCATACTCTGTGGAAAAGGAACTACATTGAGTGACCAAACAGGGGTGTTCTTTTCACCACTCCAATTCACATTAGTGAGGGAGCCGATGGCAAGCAGTTTTAGAGAAACATATGGCAAAATGGGTCAGCCTATGGCAGGGATCCATCACACAATCTCCTCCTGTATATGTGTAACTCATAGTGGAGGTTTCCAGAGAGGTTGGAGGCCATAGAACATTTTGGGATGACACCTGGATAGTGGGTAAGATGGCCAAAAGCCTACTTGTTCCAAGTGAGGAGGAATTTTGGTCTGCTGGCCTTGACATGCAGATTAAATGGTCACCATTGGAGTTTCTGCATCTGGGAACACAAAATCGGGGTATTAGGTCAAAACACCCTTTTTTTAAAATCCGAAAATAAGTTCGATTTAGAAAGACCGCTCTGATCGCACAGAGCGGTCTTTCTAAATCAAACTGCCATTCCCCTGCCGCACACGAGTGCACTCAGGGGCTGGCAGGTCCGGTGAGCCCCAATAGAGTCATCGTGCGAGTGAGCTGTGTGTCTCTGCGCCCGCGTCTCTGCGTGCGAATGTGTGAACCGATTAACAAGAGAATCAGCAGGAGAGGGTGGGGATAGGGGGGGGGGGGGGCAGTATGTCATTTCCGCTTAGAAAAAAATTTCCCATATGAAAGATAAAATATGGCTGCCAAAAACTGTTCTACTGCATTGCTAGGAGGTACATTATGTAAACTAATCAATTCCAACACTAGTAACACAGAGACTCTTTACAGGAAGTAGACCATTTTATCCCATATAATATGGAAAGGGAGATTACAAATGGAGAGTTAGGACACTCTGAAATTGCTCTATGAGCAGGGTGGCCTGGGATTCTGTCATAAATCTGGTATCTAAACCTGATCAAGGGTTTGGTGGGCGAGGTCTGCCACAAAGTAATCAAAAACTAGTACCTGTCGACTAAGTTGCTCATCAGTGTTTCTCTACGTTTTGTAGGAAATCGCTACCCAAGCACTGGGAGAGCCCCAAGATACAGACTGCACCCTATTCCTACCAGGCAGTGACCTGTGCAAGTTGCAACAACCCTTGCTGCCCCGTAGCGAGCAGAAAAACAGAGAGAGAAGACGGTCTAACAGCACCCATTCATGGTATGCTGCGCCACTAGCACTGCCACTGGCTTTCTCAACTGATCTGTCACAAGCCCTTTCACTCCTTTTGTGTTCAGTCACTAATGAGATCAGTATCCCACTCTAATACAGATTTCCTTGAGTCCCAATGTGTTTGAACTGAGGTGCCTAGCATGGCATTAAGCTCCGTCTAGTAATCATTAAGACCTTCTGTAGGTGTAGTGTGTGTCCCCGATATATACTTCTCTCCTCCACAGCGCCTCTTTCTCCCAGTAAGCCCCCCCCAGATGCATTGGCGAGTGAAGAGATAATGTGTTTATTCCCTTGGTAACTTTGTTTAAGCCTGTGGCCAAGAAAGGAGTCTGGAAGACGCAATCAATCTGGAAATACGCTCTGCATGCATGCGAGTAAAAGTGTAGCTGTTTGATTATACATTCTCCAAGTATCAATCAGCCAAAGGGAGATTATTCAGCCTAGCTGACATTGCCCAAATGTCAATCTATAACTAGATGAAGTCACCTGTACTAATGGCTTCTCCTTTAACAGTCTTCTCTAACACTTTCAAAAAAAGTAAAAGGGAAAGTTTTCTGGGCGTGATTCGGCGAGTACATACGCTATACAAAATCTACCCTTTTTTATCTTTAAGGGTTTCCTAGACCTTAAAGGGGAATGGCTTATAGAATAGGATTGCAGTTCCAACCATCTTACTTCTGATGGTGGAATTTAATAGTTTAAGCAATCTACTACTCCGTCCTAACTTGCTCTGGAATCTTCAGGTGCATTTCTTACAAACATTACTTTGGGGGATTCTTCCCCCAGTTCCACAAATACTCACTGTTTTATTTGGAGAATGATGTAACCTACATGTCAGCTTAACAGTGAGAACGCTGGCATGGTAAACTAGCATGCATCTAACACTTGTAAGATTTAAACCATTCCCCATGAAAAACATTGGTCTCCCAGTCGCTTAAGGTCCAATGCATCATAGTTTTCCCTTTCTCCCCCAAAACCATCCACACCAATCACTCAAACGGCTGCAGGCGGTCAATGACAATAACCCGCCTGCTTATGGCCATTCATCAGTTTTCTCCCACAGCCCCCAATGTGATCACCATACTTCTAAAGTATATAGCAGAACAGAAACCCACAGTTAGACTTTTAACATCGAGCTATATTGGCAGAAGTCAATTCACCATAACAAATCAAAAAACGCCCCCAAATTACACAAACCTTCAAAAAACATCCTGGGTACCCCTCTTCAACATAACGACCAGACACCTGATAAACATTGGTATTTCACTATTGCAGCCCCTCAATGACACCCAGAATGTCCATAAGGGCCACTTCACCAGTGTCAATTTGTACACGAGAAAGGGGGCAGGGGAATTTCCGCTGCAGTGGAATGTCCTTAATTTCTGGTTATTTAATCTGCCACAAGTTTGCTAGTTGAGGGCCGAGAGGGTGACCGTGGCAGAGCCCCCAAGCCCTCGTTATTAACTGTAGAATACAGTTCCCCTGCTTGTGCAACAAGTAGTGAGTTATTAAGTTTACATTGCAGGATGAAGAGAAAGTCGTCTGGATCTTCTCCCTCACTGAGAGAGTTCATTGGTTATGGGCTGGAGTTGGTGACGCAAAAGAATAGTCGAGGCAATGTTGAAAAGTTGGACCTCACGATCAAGGAAACAAATCCTACCTTTAACATGTTCTGCGACCACCATGCTTTCCTTGACAGCAAACACATGTAGCCTTACAAAGAGGACTAATTCATGCTCTAGGTTGTGTGTGCACACCCTTTTAACTTTATACACCAAATCTATTTGAACAGCAGTGCCCGGTCATGACCAAAATCGCCCAAGAGAGATTCTGCACACACACCATTCTGCATTTTGGGAGGTTTTTCAGGCATATGATACAGATATTTTCCTAGTGCAAATGATTCTCGTGATCCAAGCACTTATTTCGGATTTTTCTCATCACTGGTTTGAGGGCCAGAGCACAGTTGGTGCTGTAAGTAATCGCCATAATATTCAAAATGTCATTTAAATATATCATTGACCCTGCTATGTAGGGCCATAATAACTAACTGAAATTTGTATTTGTAGATCAGTCAGCGCTAAGGAACTGTATGTATCCTTGTAAAGTGGCATTAAAGTCATTCAATGCTGCAGGTGATGCCACAAGCACTTCCCACATTAAAGCACCATCCATCACTGTACGAGCGCCATCTCCAAACAGGGAGAAATCTGCCCAGGACTGATACAAAGTTGTAGGAGCCCTTTCAGTGACCGTTTCTTTTCACAAAGCTTGAGAATGTTGCCTGAACCACCCCTCGTAGTCTTCATAGACACATATAGCCCAGTTGGTGCGCGGGGCCTTAAGTGTCTCAGGGATCAACTGCAGAGGTGGTTCACAACGGATAACGTCATAGAGTAGCTGATGTCAATGAGCTCCTCCAAAGATACCAAAGTGAGTGGCCACATTTCAAGGTGCCCTGGTCCATTTCCATTGGATGTCTGGCTTCCCTCTCGCACTGCACCAGCAGTAATCAAAGGTTCCTCATCATGACATAGGGCATATCCATGCCCCCCCCCCCCATCAATTAGCCATATGGTATGCAATAGGGAGCTGCCTGTTCAGCATAGTCCCCTCATCAAGCAGTGAGACAGAACTTCGCCCACTCCCTCGCCAGCATATCCAGCAGTGCTAGAGTTGAGCAACCACAGAAGGACCATCCATTGAAAAGGTGTATATGCAGTGTCACAACTCACTGCATTACAGACAGCCCTCAATCCTTCAGGAGACGACATCCAGCAAGACGTCAGCTTGCCTCCTCAACCCGTCCAGTGAATCTGAACAAACCCAGAGGGCAGTTTGTCTACCCTGCTGCTTCAGATGATGGTACCAACTTAGAAGTTGGCACTGTAGGGAGACATGTTTGCAGCAAGCTCTTACTCATTGTGCCGACAGGTTCTAAGCCCCTTTCCTGATGGGGGTCAATTCCTGCCTCTTACCAGGTAGACACTATGATAAGCTCTGGGGAAGGGAACAGTGGCCACAGAGCTCCGAGAAGTTGCTTCCATCTGGCCACAAGCTTATGTTAATTTATTTGTGTTATGGCTCAAAAGCTTTTCACATACCATGAACAACGATAACATTTGCATTATCATCATAGTAAAAACTCCTTATTCTTCTAAAATAATAATAACAGTTCATTTCAAATATGATAATACAATTACCATCCATACAACTTAAAGTTCCTGATCAAAAACAATTAAACAATGTAGCAGTCAATGATAATTAGGTCTGTTCTATGATTTGTAATTTCACCCACCATTCGTACACAGTCAAGACCCTATTAATAATTACATAACAATCAATCAAAATATAGTTATCGAAGCTGCAATCGCCCCACACATTTCACTGACAAGTTTTAAGGTCTCAACCTGCTCCTACTGTTTACAAAGGCGGCATCTTCCAAGATGATGGGGAACTCCATTACGAGCACCCACAATCATCTAGTAGAGTATAAAATCAACCGAAATCAAGTACTGCATTTTCATGGTTCCATTAGGAAACCTAAGAAGGTATTTCGGAATTGTAATAATAGTGATCCAATCCAGCTACCACCATTTTCTTTACTCATTCTGCATTTTCAATAAGCTCTTTAGGTGTAGTGTACACATGTATTTCCACTAACCTTTTATCACATCTAGTCCCCCAGATGTTCATAGATCTATTCCTCTTGGCTAATGGCTCTTTTTATTTGTTCTATGAAGGGATCTGTGTCAGCCATCAAGACCTTCCTATAGAAGACCAACACCTGATTATTAGCAAGCCCCCGTTGTGCAGCTGGGGTATCCCTGTAACAGCCCCATGGTACACCAGAGGTTGCAGTGCACCGGAGAAGGAGCTAGCGGGCAGCCCGCAGCAAGAAGGTTAGAATGCTGAGGACAGGCTGCACTCTGAATCATAGGGGCGCTCTGACAAATTTAGTGGACAGCTGTTTTTGGCAGTGTGCGCAGCTCATGCTCTCATAACGGAGTGTGAGGCGGCCTCGGCCTAGATGGTTCCGAAGAGATGGATCAGTGGAGGTGGCCATGGCGAAGTCAGCAAACAAATTACAAGTTACTCACTGTAGTGACTAACATACTTAGTCCATACTCCCCTTTCCTCCATACTACATGGGTGTCTCTCCTATGGACAAAAGACGGATTCTTTTTCGCCAGAAAAAATCTCCCTCCCCTTTAAATTTAGAGGCACGCAGCGGAGCGGCACTGGGAGCATGCACTCCCCTGACTGTGCCCACCGGTGCCACTCCTCAGTCCCCATAGACATGTCAAGAATAATACCATTGCCTAATGACACCAGTTTTATTAGGGGGAGGATGGTGGGACGTATGGAGTAAAGGGGACTATGGAATAAGAGTATGTTAGTCACTACTGTCAGTAACTTGTAATTACTCTTATGTATTGTCCCCTTTCCTCCATACTGCATGGGTGATTACAACATAATGTAGCCCCAGGATGGAGAGGAGACCCTCCTGAAGAAAACAAGTTCCTTAATACTGCCTGCCCAAATGCTGCGTCTGACCTGGAGCCAGCATCCAAACAGTAGTGCTTGCAAAAAGCGGAGGGAGTGGCCCACGTGGCAGCCTTGCCGATGACCTGCCACGGAACGTGTCTCTGGAATGAGACAGCCGTGGCCTTGGCCCTGATAGCGTGGGTATGCATGTTTGCCGGAAGTGGCTTGTGCTGCCACTCATAGGCCTCCTTAATGGCTGCAACCATCCATCCATCCATCCATCCATCTTGCTATGGATGCCTTGGAAGCCTAATGTCCAGGCCTTGACCCACCGAAGGTGATAGAGCCTCGGTTTTGTGAAAACTCCTTGTTCTGTCCAGATAGAACTTTAGCGCTCGCCTAGCGTCTAAACCGTGCAGGACCCTCTGAGCATCATCCTTGGGGTCTGCAAAGAAAGTGGGGAGAACTATCTCCTCATTAAGGTGAAACGCCGAGATTACTTTAGGTCAGAATGCTGGGTACATTCTGAGGACCACCTTGTACTTCTGAGTTAGTGTATGGCTCAGACGCCACCAGAGCTTGGATCTCGCTGACATGCCGTGCAGACGCAAGACCCTCCAACAACAGGGCTGTCTTCATGGTGACTAGCCTGATGTCTGCGGACGCCATTAACTCAAAGGGTTTATTTGGGGTATTGTCTTAGTAAGGTGTCATCCATTAAATTCTGCATAGAATACATCAATTTAAAAATTAGACCTTTAGCTAGTCAGATGAAACATATATGTCAAATATTGTAAATTATCTAATACCCTTATTAGATTGTATGTCTTTAAAGGTGGAACCTGTAATTTTATATGCTATTGATATTTGTACTATTAACTTGAATACTCAGTTGGATGGGATTCAAGGGCGCTAGTTAAAATCTGCACTAAAATGGTCTCTTTCCATTCTGAATTGTATCCTACGGCATGAATTAGGTATTATCTCCTTATCCTGTCGAAAAGACTGGAGAGATCCATCTAATTCTTCTATAATTCTTTCCCCCGTTGAGAACTCGTATTGTGATCTTAATTCTAATGACCGGATTGGAAGATGAGAAAACGTTCCGGTAGGTTCTAATAACCATCAGATAGGTGCAGCATGCAATCCAGAGTGTGCAAGGTGTGCTGAGAATGAAAGCACATCGTACAGTGTGGAAGTGAGAGGGTCGACCTCATTTGCTTCGGCCCAGTGGCAGAACCTAGCCCACTTGCTATGGTACTGACTTCTAGTAGCATCATTCCTGGCCCCCTAAATTATATCGAGGTTGCCTGCGAGAGGTGCAGATGCTTCAGCGTTACCTGTTCAGGAACCATGCTGCGAGGGCCAACTTCTGAGGGGCAAGGTGGATCACTGTGCACCCCTGCTGCGACAGGAGAAGAGCTGGGCCCTGTGGAAGGTGTATCAGAGCTTGGTCCGGCAGGCTGAGTAGCTCAGAGAACCATGGCCTTGCCGGCCACCATAGAACTATCAGAATGATGCAGAGGTGCTGGGACTCTCATCTTGCAGATCACCATGTGTACCGGTGGAGTGGGAGGGAAGGCATAGGCGTTCATGCTGTTTCACTGCATCTGTACTGCATCACCCAGATCCTACACCTTGACCCTGCGAGCATGCAAACTGAGGGCACTTCCTACTGAACCAGGTGGCAAAGAGGTCCACCTGAGGAGGACCCCATCTGCTGAAGACCTCCTGAAGTCCGAGATTGTTTGCCATTCGTAATTGTCTGCCCCCAGCCTGCTGAGCCTGTCCGCCTCCAGGTTCGACTCCCCTGGAAGGTGGATCGCTGTCAAGTGAATGTCATTCGCCAGGGTGCATTCCTAGGCGGTGACCGGCAGGGTGCATAGAGGAGGGGACCTGGTGCAGTAGGAAGGCCTCAAGAGCCAGCCAGATGGCCTTCAGCTCTAGCCAATTTATATGGGCCTCCTGTTCCTGAAGGGACCAAACTCCATGGACGCTGTGGTTGTCCAGGGTCACTTCCCAGCCCTCCAAGGACGAGTCCGTGGTGATGGTAACGTGAGGACTTCGGCCAGGACCCACACCTCAGGTTGTTCAACCTCGGGTTACGGAATCTCCAAGTATTCAGCCAAACCTGCAAGTCTATCAAGGTAGCACCCTGTATTGGAAATGGCAACCCAGAATCCTGAAGCGCAGAAAGGCACTATGCGGCTGCCAAATCGGGACGTGTAGCTTAGCGTCCTTCAGACCCAGGGAGCACAGCCAGTCTCCACTGTCCAGTGTCTCCGCAATGAGTGCTGGAGTAGCCATCTTGAATTTTTGCAGAGGGAAGGAGAGGTTGAGGGTGGAGTGGTCCAACAACTCTATGGCCAGCCTGGTTCCACTTTTGTATGGCGAAAATCCTGGAATAGAAACCCAATCCTCTCAGGGGGGCTGGGACTTCTTCCACTGCCTGGTTCTCGACGAGCGACCGAATTTCCACCAACTGAGTTGCTGTCCCAGCCTGTGGGAGTGGAGGAGAGGAGGGAGGAGAGGGAAGGGAGTAGGGAGGAGAGGGAGGGACAGGTTGGTAGGCGGTACACCGAGGAAACTACCGGGAGGATCCAGGGGTCTGAAAAGTTCTGGTGCCAAAACTGCACGTGAAAGGCAAGGCTGGCCCCCACCGTAGACACCTGGACACAAAGGGACGTGTCACGCCTTCTTTCCCTCAGACTGCACAGGAGGAGGGGGTGAGGGGCTGGAAAAAGCCTGTACCGCCTCTCTCGGGGCTGACTGAGAACGGCCAGGCTGTCTGGACCTCTGTTCCTGGAAGCCCCGGAACCCACCAAACGCCCACCACCTTATCGTAGCGTTGATGCGAGTGGGTGTACACCTTGGGCGTGGCCTTCGTTAGGATAAAGACTTCACAGTAGGAAAAACTGTTCTTTTTATCTAATTCCTCCTCTGTGATGGAGTGAAAGAGGTTCTACCCTCGAATGAAAGGTCCAATAGGTGTTCCTGGACTTCAGGGTTAAACTTAGTAGCCAAAGGCAGGCAGTCCTCCTGTCCGTGGCGATGCATATGACTCGACCAGAGGTATTGATGTGGGCCACAATGGACTCCATGATGTCCTTCGCTGCCAGCTTGGCTTCTCCTAGCCCTGCCTTGAAGCATGCTTGGCTCTGCACCGAAGTTCTGGAAGAAGTCCGCTATTTCTGGCCAAAGGCTTTGGTTAACGTTTGCCTGCATGGAATCTGCATTGGATTGATGCAGGTGCAGCGAGGCATTTGAGTACAGTTTCTTACTGTACGCCTCCAAGATCTTCTCCTTGCCTAACAGCGCCGAAGACGAGGTGGCCGAGGACGACTAAGGCTTAGAGTAGAGTGATGCTGCAGCAATCATCGAAGAGTGCAGTTGAGGGAGTGCTGACAGCAAGAATGGATCCCCTTCATCTGCCTATACTTTGCATTGGGGCGCCGATTGACAGGTTGGGCCGAGTGTGGCTTGAGCTACCCCCTCTTGGCCAAGGCAATGACATCCTTCTGCATTGGATACCCGTTCTGGTAGGGGGTCGTAGGGAGAGGACTTCTGCTAAGAACCACCGCCCCTGCCCCTTCCCCCTCGGGCTGCTCGACCTCTGGTTGAAGAAGGCCCAAATATTCTGCCAAACTTGCAAGCCATTTGTGGAAGGCCTTGGCCAACGACGGCGTGTCAGGGTCCTCATCCTTGTCTGTGTCCACTTGAGCGTCCAGCTGGTCCGGTGCGGATGGAGGGTTGCTGGGTGACGTGGGCTGTGGTGTGGAGACCAGAGCCGGAGGCTTCTGCGTAGGCTGGTGTGGAACCGCCTGGACAGTGGGAGGTAGGGGAGCTGGAATGGAAGGAGCCGGCAGGGGCTGCGCTGGGGCCTGTGGTGCCGGAGCCATAGGCGGAATGACTATGGGCACCAGCGGAGTGACCAGAGGGAGCAAGTTCCTGACTGCATCCCGCAGGATGGCCCCCATCTGAGGGGTTCGCATCAGCGCCAGGAGCCTTTCAAAGAACTTTTCTTCAGAGGCTGAAGAGGTGGCAGGTGACATTGACGGAGTGGTTGGAGGCTGCTGGGGCCAGAGTGCACGGTCTCGGTTGCAGGGGGGAACTTGCCCTGCGCTGCTGATGGATAAACTGTAGGCCACGTACATGGTTGAGACCAGTGCCACCTTGAAACTCATTCTCCCACCTGCTCCATTCCTAGGAGTGGCATTGGACAAGCAACCATGTTGTCTGGCATGGCAGCCATTTTGTCAAGCTGCATGCCACGTGCCAATGCTGTGGTGCTTGGCTCCCTGGACCCAGCCTCCTCCAAGATTCTTGGCGGTGGAGCAGGAGACCTACCCTGCACCTCGGGCCAGGGCCTGGAAGGCTTATTGCCCTCGGCAGTGTCGCCAGTAGTGCTGCGTGCAGGCATCCCCTCGGACATTAGGCTGGTACTAGGGCGTTGCCCCTCGGGTGTACACCCGGTAAAAGAATCTTGCAGTCCCTCAGTACTGCGTTCGGCAGGATCTACTGACCCCTCAGCCATGAGGCCGGTAGCTGGACTAGCCTTGGTGCATGTGCTGGTGCGAGAACCAGAGAGCTTCCTCCCACTTGGGCGCTTCCTTGTGATGGGGTCGCCCTTATGGGGTGCGATGGAAAACAACAGCCCTCCCTTGGGCCTCAATCTCTGTCTAAGTCCTTTGAGTCCTCTGAGGCGACCTTTCGAAGAGCTTCTTCCACCTAGCTAGCCTGTTCTTCAGTGCACGTAAAGTCAGAGCGTCGCACGCAGTACAACCTTCCCAGCTGTGGTCGGGGCCAAGGCACGGAGGCGAAGAGCATGGGGGTCGGACGTAGGAAAGAGCCCCTTGCAGGCTGGACACCTGCTGAAGGCCGCAGAAGTCGGCATGGGCCGGGGAGGAGCATGGCACCGGAGGACCAAGTAGCTGATTGACAAAAAGATGGAAGTATCAGGGGAAGAGTGTGTGGAATTACATGGCCGAAGCCAAACCGAGAAGCGCTGATGAAATCGGCCCGTTCCTGTCGATGCAGAAAAGGGGACTGAGGGGTGGGCCCCCGCACACCTCTAAATTTAAAGGGGAAGTGGGTTTTGTCTGGTGATAAAGGTTCCATCTCCTGTCCCGAGCGAGGGATGCCAATGCATTATGGAGGAAAGGGGACGTACTGTTTCACCAGCTAGTCCCCAGGGATCTGTCAACCAAGTGGCCAGTACACAGCCATCGCTTTTGGATCTGATTCCGGTGGGGTGGACCAGTGTGGGAGGATCACCTGGGTGAGGGGTCTTTGCTGAGTGTTAGTGGGACAGCGGATGGCAAGACGCAGTATCCCCTTCCTTCTAACACTTTTACCCCTTCCTAGCAGGTAGGATACTTAGGAACTCAACATGCCCTTTCCCAACACTAATACTTCCTCACAGACAGCTCACTACAAGAGAAAACAGACTAACACCTGAGCCGTATACCCGACATGTCCCAATACAAAGGACAGGCAGGGTCAAGCAATTATAACTATTACACACACACACACACACACACACACACACACACCTGACTTCAATTACACTTCCCCACATGGATAAAAGGCAGAGCACAAGAGCACGGCAAAGCACACACGGAAGCAGCAGCTCCAAGATGGCAGTTTAATACAAGGAGAAAGACGGCAAAACCAAAGAGGACTGCAAGGAGGGAAGTGCCCTTGTCCTTTTTAATGAAAGACCATTACATTCATGAACCTTCGAGAATAGGAAACTTAAGACCAGGAATCAAGGCTGAAGAATCCTGCATTGTTTGTCGGAGGTACCCAGAGCTCTCCCACGTCAATGGTCAAGGTGGGGAGAATAGTTTGCCACTGTGGTACTGTCCTTGGCTCCTACAACAAAGCAGCGCCAGTGAAGTCAGCAGAGCCAGTGAGTTGTGGAGACTGATACAAGACCAGTCTGTGTTCAAGCCAGTGCTCCAGATAACATTTTGAGGTGGGAGTATTTTACACATGATTTTTCAAATTAGAGAGTAAATGCAATTTCAAGAGAGTAAAAATGAGTTTTCTTCTCTGCAAGAGAGTAAAACATATCCAACATACACCCAATGCATACGTAAAAAGAGACCTGTAGACCAAAAGAGTTGTAGATCAAAGTTGTCTGGCTTGCTTTTAACCATTTTATTACACTTGTGGAAAATATTCTGCCATAATAACTTGTAAGTACATGCTACATACACAGCTTCATTTTCAAAATTCTGGACCCTAGAAACTCTGTTAAGAACTACTATAGATAGAGACTAATGTATTGCTTGCAGAGGGAGTGTGAGTAAGCAAGTGTTAGCATATGATTTAGTTACAGGAACTTGCACACATAATCTCAGCAACAGTCACAACCTGCTAAGATACCTTCCCTGCTGCAGGAAATTAATGTGGATCCCCACATTGTGTACAAAACCAAAAACATGATTCTGGCAATTACAGTTGGGAAGAAATGCAGACAAGTGCATAAGTTTCAGGCTGGTCCAAAATCCCTGCTTTAACACTAAAGTGTGTGATCCTGGGCAACTAATTTTGCCACTGTGCCCTTTTAGCAAAAACAGAAATGTCTACAACAAGTGATTTATTGCCAACTAGTTACTAATCAAAAAAGCCTGACTGACCCCTTTTCCACTGTTTGAACTATACCATTAATAGTAGTGACCATTTATATAATGCACATGACAAAGGACCTAATTCATTGAGCGTTTTCCAATGGGGT
This sequence comes from Ambystoma mexicanum, assembly GCF_040938575.1. Taxonomy (NCBI): domain Eukaryota; kingdom Metazoa; phylum Chordata; class Amphibia; order Caudata; family Ambystomatidae; genus Ambystoma; species Ambystoma mexicanum. The sequence continues at coordinate 74,454,750 of NC_090933.1, forward strand.
GTTGCCATTATAAAAGGTTTCTGTGAATCAGGCCCAAAGTGTATGTCTTGTGGCTTACTCCTTGCTGCTTCTTTAATATAAATCTAATATAAATTCACATAAACTCCGAGTATTAAAAACTCGCCTGTTCCTTCCCCCCCCCATCTTGTACTTCCATCATAGGTGAGCAGTCTTGATTGCCCGATAGGTTTCGTCCAAGATAGTCAAGAATCTGCATCTCTGGCATGGCACGCATCACAGCCAATTTAGCTCGTAATCGCTAATCACATTAGGGGGATTAAAGAGTGGTGGAAGTGGAAAAAAAAGGAACTACTGGTACTCTGGCTGCATCCAAAAAGGAGGGAGTGGGTTGGCCAGACATATGGGGCGGGTGGGGAGGGGGGGGGGGGGGGGGGGGGGGGGGGGGGAGTGCGGGACAGGACCAGGATCACAAACCTTGCCTGAACTGTGAGGCAGGGATTTTAATCCACTCTGCAAATTTGACCACATCGCTTCCAAGCTTTACTTGGTACAAATAGTTTGGATTTCAAGGCCAACAGTAATGAGGTCTTATAGAGTTTACTTACAAAAAACACAAATTGCATAATAAAGCCACATGACAACATGTAAATCCTTACGGCTACGTGTTAAGCCAAAAGAATATCATTGTGGCTTTAATGTTCGTCCTGAATGGTATACCATAAGTCCCAGAATGCAAGATAATGTAAACCTGAAAGATCTAGTTAACCCCACAGTACTTTCAGTGATTTAAGACATGTAATAAAATATGTTTAATAAACTCAGATATGGAGATTCTTTGCAACAAACCTCCAGCTCCTTTTTCTTCAGGATGTTGAAAACATTTGATAAGTGACTTAAAGCATGTTTATTTTTTTTGCGTGTAAAGATAGTAGATATTAGATATATCTAAAGCGCCCATTTAATGATGTATTAATGTAAACACATAATTAAATGGGCGCTCTGGGTTGCTCACTTTAACTATCATGCATATAAAAGGCTCTGCCACTGACAAAAGAAATGCTTTTGCAACCTGAGCACTTAACCTGCAGAGCCGAGTGTCTACCTAGTGAGACCTGGTAAACTGTCGGTGCTTGAATGTCAGCCTGAGCCGAAACTAGAACTGGCTCGGGAGAAAGAAAAAGCATCCAAACGCAGGTCAGATAGCAGCAAGAGGGCAGGTTGCTCACCTGGCTGGCGTCTCCTGGCATCACCACCCCTGTGGGTTTGTGGCCTCCTGTCTCAGCTGCGAGCCCAAGGCTACTCTTCCTATGAAAGTATGCGGCAGTACTGTGGAGTGAAGGACACTTTCGCAGGAAATGTCTTGCTGAGGGGAGGGGCCAGGGCGAGCCCTGGTTACATGTCTCAGAGACCGGGAAGGGGCGAGGGGGTAGAGCAATGCACTTATTAAGCCACATGCTGCAGATGCGTTAGCTCTGCAGGAAGGCCCAAGGTGTGGAGAATGCGTTCACAACTTGACACAGCATGATTGGTGGTGAGCCTGGTTTCACGTTGTAGTTTATGGCTTCCCTTCCCGGTGGTTGTCCAGACAGCTATTCACTGTCCACACTGCTATTTAATGTTTGCCTCCACGTCCCTGGCTTACTCTGGCCAATCAAATCAATAAAGTCTCCTCCTCCTCGAGCCCTTGACCAAGCGAGACATTATTGATCCATAAATGCCCTCCCCACAGACGATTACTGTTATGAAATGGGTGAATTCTTTGTTTCGGTTTTACTCCTCTCATGCGGAGCTCCTGGCCTGCATGGTAATCTCCCAGAAGTCAGGGAATGCAGCAAAACATTCCCTGGAGATATTCCCTGGAGGACATCTATGGCCTGTATTTCATTTTTAGGGGCTTGTTCTATAAACTCCAAGATCCAGCATGGCACACTAGTGCAGATCCAAGACACCTTTTGCACTATAGTGCCATCTAGTGGAGGAAAGTACGCTTTTTAATGAAAATAAGGAACAAGTTACTTACCTGTAACTGTTGTTCTCCAGCATGGGTCTGGCATGGATTCACATGCTCATGAATATTCCCCGTCGTCATGCTGGGAATCCTCGGTAAAAAAAAAAATCAGTATCAGTTTCGTTTCTGATCGGTCTTTCGTACTAGTAACCAATCACTGATCTCTGCGTCATACTGACCACAGCCAATGACTGCCCTCTACCTAAGCCCCGCCTCTGGCAGCCATCTTCAGATTTGGTAGCACGTGAAGTGGCAGTATGACCAAGTGAAGAGCCGCAGAGGGGTAGGCGGGAGGGTTCGCATGTGAATCCATGCCAGACCCATGCTGGAGAACAACAGTTACAGGTAAGTAACTTGTTCCTTCTCCGGCATGGGGTCTGGCATGGATTCACATGCTCATGAATATAAGAATAAATAGCAGTACACACATGCACAACCACGGGGGGTGGCAAGAGGCTCAACATTAAGCAATACAAAAAACTCAACATTAAGCTTCTCTTACCTCCTCACCAGGCTCACCTTAAGCGAACAGGTTGCGCAGCACTGCTTGGCCGACCCTGGACTCCTCCCTGGAATCCCGATCGACGCAGTAGAATCTCGTGAAGGTGTGAGTCGACCTCCACATAGCAGCCCTGCAGATGTCCAGCAGGGGCACACCAGATAAAAACGCCGTAGTAGCAGCGATCGCTCTGGTCGAATGGGCTCTCGGACGGCCTGGCAGCGGTCGGTTAGACAACCGGTGACAGTGCATGATGCAGCCGGAGAGCCTTCTGGAAATAGAAGACTTCGAGAGAGCCTTCCCTTGATTCACAGGTCCAAACTTCACGAACAGCTGTGATGTCCTCCGGAAACTCTTCGTGCGGTCCACGTAGAACTTCAGCGCTCTAGCCACATCCAGCAAGTGCAAAGTCCTCTCGGCCGGCGACGAAGGAGACGGGAAGAAAACAGGTAACACCAAGGGCTCGTTAAGATGGAAGTCCGACGGCACCTTGGGCATAAAGGAGGGGTGCGTCCTAAGCACCACCCTCGAGGCATGGAAAGTCAAGTATGGTGCTTTGCAGGATAGGGCCTGGATCTCTCCCACTCGTCATGCGGAGGTAATGGCCACCAGGATCGCAGTCTTCCACGACACAAACTTCATCGGTACGGAGTGCATCAGCTCAAATGGGGGCCCCATGAGCCTGGTCAGCACTACGTTAAGTTCCCACGCCGGGGCCGGGGCCTTCACCGGCAGGAACGACCGGAACAGTCCTTTCATAAACTCCTACCAGTCGATGGGACCACAGGGACGTCCGTCCTGTGGTTCTGGTATATCTGGAGATCGTCGCCAGATGAATCTTAATGGAGGCATGGGCTAGCCCAGCCTTTGCCAGCGATAGCAGGTACGGCAGCACTTGAGGGGCCGTAATCCGTAGGGGGTTGATCTTCTGTGCTCGGCACCAGATAGAGAACCTCTTCCACTTATGACCGTAGCATTTGAGAGTCGAGGACGCCCTGGCCTTTGCAAGAACCTCTCTGCAATCGGCCGGTATATCGTAGCCTCCAAACTCTAACGCTGCAGGAGCCAAGCCTGCAGGTTCAGCGACGCCGGGTCGTGGTGGAAGATGGCGCCTCCTTCTCTGGAGAGAAGGTCCGCGTGCGCCGACAGCTTGATGGGAGTGGACGTTGACAAGTCCAGGAGGTCCGGGAACCAGATCTGCCTCGGCCACGCCGGTGCGACGAGGATCATCCTGCACCGGGACCTCTTGAGCTGGCTGATGAGTCGAAGCAGCAACGGCAACGGAGGGAACGCATACAGGTATAGGCCGTCCCAGGGGAACGAGAACGCATCGCCCATGCTTCTCGGCTGGGAAAACCTGCTGCCGAACCTCTTGCACTTTGAGTTTGTCGCTGTTGCGAACAGGTCGATTTGGGGTTTGCCCCATCGTCGGAAGAGTTGATCCACCTGATCCTGGCGCAGTTCCCACTCGTGACACGCGCGCAGCTCCCTGCTGAGCGAGTCGGCAATGGTGTTGCTTTCTCCTGCCAGGTGGAAGGGAACCAGGAACATCCCCGGGGCGACCGCCCAGTGCCACAGATCCTGTGCCTCCTTGGATAGGGCTGGGGATCTGGTGCCTCCCTGCTTCTGTATGTAAAACATTGTCGTGGTGTTGTCCGTGAAGATCCGCACCACCTTGCCCTTGAGCGACGGGAGGAACGATTTGAGAGCCCAGAACACGGCTCGGAGTTCCAGGACGTTGATGTGCAGGAGCCTCTCCTCCGGGAGCCAGAGGCCTCTTGCGTAGAGATCTCCGGTGTGGGCGCCCCAACCTTCCAGGGAGGCGTCCGTCGTCACCGTCTCCTGGTACGCCGGCGTCTGAAAGTCCTTGCCCGCCGTGAGGTGCGCTCGAACGCCCCACCATTGAATCGCCCGCCGGAACACCTCGTTGAGGGGGACCCTGTCTTCGAAGGTGCCCGTCGCCTGCATCCAACGGGCGTCGAGAAATTCTTGAAGAGGGCGCATCCGTAGTCTGCAGAGGCGCACCAGGTAGATGCAAGAGGACATCATCCCCAGGAGGGACTTGATGGACCTCACCCTGGCCACGTCCGTGGCTAGCAGGCGCTGCACTTTGCCTAGAATGGTCTTCGTCCGTTTCTTCCGACGGGGCCGCCAGGCGCCTCACTGTATCGAGCTTCGCTCCCAGAAACAGGGCCACCTGCGACGGCACCAGGTGGGACTTTGGGTAGTTTATGGCGAATCCCAGGTCTGTGAGTAGCTGGACGGTCCTCGCAGTGTGTTCGACGGCAAGTTCCCTCGTCCTTGAGCGGATGAGCCAGTCGTCCAGGTAGGGGTAGACGTGAATCCCCTGCAGGCGCAGCCGCGCCGCCACTGGTGCTAGGCACTTGGTAAAGACCCGGGGGGCCGACTTCAATCCGAACGGCAGTGCTCTGAATTGGTAGTGGCGTCCCTGGACGACGAACCTGAGGAACTTTCTGTGACTTTTGAGGATGGGAACGTGGAAGTATGCATCCTCCAGGTCCAACGACGATAGAAAGTCGCCTTCCTCCAGCTGTCCCAGTACGTGCTGGAGGGTGACCATCCTGAACCTTTGTGATCTGATAAATTTGTTCAAACGACGAAGGTCCAGGATGGGGCGCCAGCCGCCCGTCTTCTTCCTGACGAGGAAGTACCTTGAGTATACCCCGGAGCCTCTTCGGGACAAGCTCGATGACGCCTTTCCTGAGCATCGCCCGTACTTCCAACAGCAGTTGCGGGACGTGATTTTCCTTCCTGGCCACAGGTGGAACGTGAGGGCACTTCTTCAGGAATTCGATAGAGTGTCCTCTTGCCAGGGTATCCAGCACCCAACGGTCGGTGGAGATGGACTTCCACACGCCGACGAAGTTCGTCAGCCGGCCTCCCACCGGGGTGCTTCGGTGGGGGCGCGAGACCACGGCCGGTTCAGTCCTGCTTGCAGGTGGTGGCCTTGCCGCCCTGGCCACCTTGCCGACGAGGCGCTCCCTGCTTGCTGCGACCCCTGTAGGCCTCCTGAGACGAGGAGCATGCCGCCTGGCGGTAGGACGAGCCACCGCTGGATCCCTTGGAGGCACCCTGTCTGCCTCCGAAGCTCCGAAAGGGCCGTCGTTGCTGAAGGGCTCCTAGGGCACGGGCCGTCTCCGTTTTTATGGCTTGGAGGGATTCGTCCACCGCCTTCCCGAACAAGTTGCTGCCATCGAACGGCATGTCCAACACCCTGGTCTGGACGTCCTGACGGAAGTCGGTCGCCCGGAGCCAACCCCGTCGTCGTAGGCAAACACTGTTGCCCAGCTGGCGGAACCCGGTATCGGCAATATCGGTTGCCACTGTTATGGCGTGGTCCGACGCCACCTCGCCCTCTTGCAGTATTTCCAGGGCCTCGGACCTCTTGTCGTCCGGCAGGAAGTCCAATATGGGGGCCAGCTTAAACCAGAGCTCCATGTCGTAACGGGCCACAATCGCCAGGGCGTTGGCCGCTTTGATGGTCGTCGCCGCCGACGAAATGACCCGCCGCCCCATGGCGTCCAACTTTTTTCCCTCGCCGTCTGGCGGGGAATTCGACGTCGAGGCTCCTGACCCTGCCGCTTTCTTCTTCGCCGCCGCCGAGACGATCGAGTCTGGCATTGGCTGGGCCCTGAGGCACAGGGGAGCGGTTTCGGGGACCCGGTACTTCTTCTCGTACCGGTCCCGTTTGGCTGGTGTCGTGGAGGGGTTCTTGAGAACCGACAGGCCCTCCTCCCAGATGTCATCGATTAGGGGCACCGCGATGACCGTCTTCCTCTTGGCCTCCCGGCGCTGATAGAGGAAACCTTCCTTTTTCTGCTCCTCCGGGCAGAGCTGGAACAATTCGGACGCCCATGGCGATCATGGCGTGGAATGAGCCAATCTCGTCGGGCGGTGAGGCCCGTGCGACGGGAGACGGGAGACCCGTTCCGTTGCCGTCGCCCTCAGAACCTGTCGTCGAGCCCAACACACCGTCATCTCCCGACTCGTGAGAGGATGAGGGAACTGTAGGCCTTACGGGGGCGAGCGGAGGAGAGGGTTGGGTCCTCCGTCGTTTGTTCTGAGGACTTCCCGACGGGCCAGGTTGCGGGTCCTCCGGCCTGGGCCGTGGGAATCTCATCCTTATCTCAGAGCATAAGGACTGGATGGCAGACAAAATGGCTGGTCAAGTGGCACAGCGAGTAGAGCGCTCGCTTTGACACCCGTGCAGAGCCTGTTAACGCAGGTTCGAATCCCGGCGGGGCCAAACTCAGCCTTTCATCCTTCCGAGGTCGATAAATGAGCACCACACACCGTGGGTAATAATAAGCAGCGCTCGGATACCTGAGGGTTTGTAGCGCTATATAAAAGCCTAATTATTATTATTATTATTATTATTATCCTGAGGCCTAGGATCCGGCTGCGCCGGACAGGAAGACCGCTCTTCCTCACCATCGTCGTCTTCCTCGGTTATCTCCCGAGGATCTTCCCGACGGGATCGAACCTTCTCGAATTGGACTTCGAGGTTCCTTGCGGCCTCGATCAGTTCCTCCTCCGAGGCTGACTCCGAGCTCGAGGAGGCACTGTGCCCCCCTTCGCTTCTTCCATCATGGCGGCCACGACGATGGGCTGATAAGAGGATTCCCTCCTTGGCGGCAGGGAAACTCTAGTCCCGGAGGCAGTCTCCGCTGGCGGTGTCTCTGCCGGCTTGGCCAGAGTCGCCGCGATAGCCTCTATAGAGGCCTTCGCCTGCTGGGTAGGGGCCTTCACCACCTTCGGTGCGTCCCACGCCTTCTCCTTCGGGGGAGGGGCGACACCACGGTCCCCCTCTTCCGAGATCGGACGGGGCTTCTCCCGAAGCTTACCCGGGGTCTCGGACTTTCTCTTCCCCGAACCGGAGCGTTGGCTCGTGGTTGACGGTGCCGGGGAAGGTGCGCCCTGCCTGGCGACCCAAGAGCCTGACCTTTCGGCGCTCCCGTAGCCAGCGGACTCGCAGCGCTTGGCCTGGTGTTGGGCCCCCGTCACAGGACTTAGAAGCCCGCTCGGACCCTTTCTTCTTCTTCTCACCCGTCGAGCCCTTCTCCAACCAGCTTGCGAGACGGGATCGACGGTCCCTCATGGTCCGCTCCGACAAGTTCTTGCAGAACTGGCAGTCCTTCTCTACAGGAGTCTTGTCCCCATGAAGACAGTAGAGGCATCGCGAATGTTCGTCTTCCTTAAACACATTCTGCAGCCCGCATCCAGGGCAGCTGCGAAACAGCTTGCGTCCGGGCGACGAACTCGCATCCTGGGCCATCATGAAGTAGGCCGCAAATCTTCTGGAATCCTCCAAGAAGTTGATTCGATGAAATCTTCACCCTTGAGGGGCGTAGGAAAATCCTGCAACGGGTAGCCGTTAACGGGAGTGGAAACGGTGGAGCTTGAGGCTCGATTAACCGAAAAAATGTGAAAATTCACCTAAAAAGTGCAAAACACGCAGTAAAAGCTCGAGAGCTAAGCACGAGGACTCCCAACACTTGAACGTGCGGTAAAAATCTGAAGATGGCTGCCAGAGGCGGGCTTAGGTAGAGGGCAGTCATTGGCTGTGGTCAGTATGACGCAGAGATCAGTGATTGGTTACTACTACGAAAGACAGATCAGAAACGAAACTGATACTGATTTTTTCTTTACCGAGGATTCCCAGCCTGACGACGGGGAATATTCATGAGCATGTGAATCCATGCCAGACCCCATGCTGGAGAAATACAGAGTAAACGGTATGCAGAAGAAAATGAAATGCTCCGTAATGGCCATAATTACATGCGTAAAATGGAGCATTACGCATCTCATCTGGAGGGCTGGTTGAAGCCAAGTTTGCAAGGGGCAACTTTGTATAGTGAAAGCTGAAGAGAACCGTGTATGAAGCGTATGTGACAAGCGACGCAAACAAAATGAAACAGATTAGTGATTGAACTTTGAAGGCAAGATACGATACCTTAGAGTGGTCTGGCACCATGCGGGTGCTCATTCGAAAGTCTGTTAGGTATCCAGCTGAAAGGTGGTAAATGTAAAGAGTGAAAGAATTGTGAGATCGAAGTGGTGCTGCAACGGGTCAAGCAAAACCCTTTGCACATTCAAAGGTCTTCTATAATCAAAGCATAAAGAAAATTGATGACAAAGTAGATGAAGTAGGTCTGAGCCGGGAGAGGGAGATCAGCGAAAAGCTTTTTGTTAAAGCAAGTTTATGTTAAAAGTTATATTGGAAATTGGAATTAGTCAGAGCCCGGTGGAGGGAGACTAATTGAAAATGGTTTTAAAAAAGGATCTGAGTCCGGCTGTGGGGGATCCGGGATCTGAGCCTGGCTGAGGGGGATCTGGGGTGAACCGTGAGTCACCAGAAAAAGAATATCCTGCAAGAAATTGGATGCATAAATAATTTACGAACATTGTGTTGAAAGCATCTGAGGCTGGCTGAGGGGGATCCGAGGTGAATAGTGAACCGCCTCAGAAATGGAGTACTTGTGAAAATCTAAACGAGGAAGGGAACTTATTGTTTGTTGCATCAGGACCTCTGAATGAAGACACTTTGAAAGGCCAAGAGACTAGGGCACGGAAGGTCCTGATGGTAATAATGGAACTGTATCCTCATGCTAGAGAAGCTAGAGACTGTTCTAAACTCGAGTGTACCGCCTTGTCCCCATGCTGAAAATGTGGGGAAGGGAGACCAACGGCCCGACATATTTTTCGTAGCATCGTTTCCAACACTATTTGTATTTGGAAGCAAGGATTGGCAATAGGTTAATTAGTATAGGCCTATTGTTTGTTGGTCGTAGCTTGCTCCCTTCTGCAGATTTAGGATTAGATGAACAAGTTACTTTCTTACCTGGTAAAATTCTTTCGATGGGATGTTCCTCTGACGTATTCCACATCTATGACAGTAATCACTGCAGCTGTGCTGCTTCGGAAAATTTTCGGCATCTGCGTCTATGACGTCGATACGTCATTGACGCAGGGCTTCCGTCGAACGCCGACGTCACCGGATGTTATATGTAGGACGCACGATGCCCGTAGCCTCAGTTGTAGTTTTTCACAGAACGTGTGGCACCAATCTTCTGCCAGTATGACTACAGAAAGCCTTGCAGAAACGTAAGCTGCAATCGCATTAGAAATTATGTAGAGGAGCAGGCTGGGAGGGTGCGATGTGGAATACGTTGGAGGAACATCCCCATCGAAAGAACGTTACCAGGTAAGAAAGTAACTTGTTCTTTGAGGGGATTGTGTCCTCTGATGTATTCCACATCTATGACAGACTCCCAAAGCAGTACCAACGTATGGACGTGGGAAAAAAATTTGGAATTTTAGAATGCCCAATCAAATTGCAGAATAGAGGACCGCCTTAACAAAGTCTAAATCTTGCCCATGGATAGAATCCAGGGAGTAGTGTTTTATAAAAGTATGGACAGAGGCCCACGTGGGTGCTTCAAGGATATTACGATTGGGAACACCCCTCTGCAGAGCAGTAGAGGCAGCCACACCCCTAGTAGAATGGGCCCGTAAGCCTACCGGAGGGTCCTTACTAGCCAGATGGTAGCAGAGATTGTCAAGATGATCCATCGGGACAAGGTCTGCTTAGAAACAGCTTGACCTAAACACCTTCCAGCGTATCCCCCAAATAGCTGATCGTCCACTCTGACCCGGGACATCCGTGAAGATAGAAGCTCAAAGCTCTCCTAGGATCCAGCCTATGGAGCCTCTCCTCTTCCTTACCAGGATGCGGAGGAGGATAGAACGCCGGAAGAATTACCTTCTGGCTCAAATGAAAATCCGACAACTTTCAGAAGAAAAGAAGGACGAACTCGAAGGACAACCCTGTCCTTATGAAACACTGTGAAAGGTGGCTTGGTTGAGAGTGCCTGCAACTCACTCACTCTGCGAGCTGAAGTAACTGCAACCAAAAGAACAAGTTATTTCTTACCTTGTAACATTCTTTTGATGGGATGTTCCTCCGACGTATTCCTTATCTTTGATAATTCGTCTCCAGCTTGCTGGCCTCGGAAATGTTTTCTCTGTAGAGGGCGCTGCGCGTCGACGTCCGCCGAGTCGATGTCCCTCGACAGCCACCGTATCGGCGCCGACATCACCATGCCCATAAATAGCCACGTGCGGCGTTCGTTGCTCAGTTCCGTTTTGTAGCATAAGATAATTCATGCCTGAATTGGTTATTGACCTGGAAGGAGCGTAAGCTGCAACCACAAGGGAAGTATTACTGCGGGGATGGAAGGGAGGGGCGATAAGGAATACGTTGGAGGCACATCCATCGAAAGAACGTTACAAGGTAAGAAGTAACTTGTTCTTCGAAGGGATTGTGCCCTCCGACGTATTCCTTATCTTTGATTGACTCCCATAGCAGTGGCATGTAATTGGAGGTGGGAGTAAAAATGTCATGTATCCCCTTTAGGAATGCACCGCATGTAATACGGCTTTTCCAAATCTGGTCTCTTGACTAGCGGTGGAATCCAGGTTGTAAAATTTTGTGAACGTATGTGCGGATGACCATGTGGCAGCCGCACATATGTCTCAGGCCGGTACCCCTCTTTGGAGGGCCGAAGAGGCTGCGATACCCCTGGTTGAATGAGACCTAAGATTTTGGGGTGGCTCTTTCCCTGCCAGTTTATAACATTCCACAATGGGCAAAATAATCCAAATGGAAATGGTCTGTTTTGTTATGGGTAGTCCCAACTTGTGACCTGAGTATCCTACAAACAGTTGGTCTGCTTGCCTAATCCTAACCAGTCTGCTGATGTAAAAGCTCAGAGCTTGCCTTGGGTCCAGCCTATGTAGCCTTTCTTCCTTTCCCTGGATGGGGAGGAGGGTAGAACGAAGGTAAGGTAATTTTCTGAGTAATATGAAATTCAGAAACCACCTTTGGGAGGAAATTAGGCTTCACCTGTAGGACAACTTTGTCCTTATGGAAAATTGTATGGGGGGGTTTACAAGAGCGAGCTTGTAGCTCGCTCACCCCTCCTAGCAGATGTTAGTGCTACTAATAGGACAGTTTTAAGCGTGAGAAATCTCAGCGAACAAGAGTGGAGTGGTTCAAATGGAGTACCCATTAGGAAGTTTAAGACTAAATTTAAGTCACATAAGGGAACTTGGAATGGTCTTGGAGGATAAACATGAGTTAATCCCTTGAGAAATTGTATTACTAGAGGTAGTTTGAAATACGATGGTTCCTCCGCAGTGCGCTTGAAGATTGAAAGCGCTGTGAGATAGCCTTTTACAGTGCCAACTTGAAGGCCCGAGTTTGCCAAGTAGAGTAGAAAGGATAACACCGTTGGTGTACCACATGAAAAAGGGTCGATATTCCCTTCTCTACACCAGCTGCAAAATGTGTTCCAACGGCAGCGGTATAAAGACTTTGTTGCTGGCCTTCTGGCCGAAAGCACCACCACCATGACGTCATCAGGGTGGTCCCAATCCTTGTACCTCACCCTTTCAGAAGCCAAGCGTGAAGGTTGAGGGTTCTGATGTCTGGATGGAGAAACTGACCTCCCTTCTGCGAGAGAAGATTCTCTGAGTGGAAGACGGATTGGAGGGCAGATGGACAGATCTAGAAGGTCCGGGTACCACGTTCTCCTGGCCCAGTCCAGGGCAATTAGGATCATGGTTTTCCGGAATCTTCTCAACCTCCTGATCATTTGAGGAATAACAGGGACTGGTGGAAACGCATAAAGGAGTGGGAACTCCCAGACCACTACGAACGCGTCTCCTAGAGCTCCTCTCGGGGGAAATTCCCTTGAACAGAACTGATCGCACTTCCTGTTGGTGCTTGTGGCGAACAGATCCACCTGAGGTGTTCCCCAAAGGGCGAAGATCTCTTGACGGACTTCCTGAGCTAGCTCCCACTCGTGGGAGACTGCTCTGCCTGCTCAGAGCGTCCGCTGTCAAGTTCTTCTCTCCGGGTAGGTGGACTGCTGATAGAGAGATTCCTTCCTCAATTGCCCAAAACCAGAGCTGCATTGCCTCTCTGCACAGTGGCAGTGACCCTACGCCTCCTCTTTTTTTGAGGTAGTGCATGGCCACCGTGTTGTCCGTCTTTATCAGGACATTTCTCCCGTGTACTGATGGCAGGAAAGCTTTCATCGCTAGTCTGATCGCTCTCAGCTCCAATAGGTTGATGTGTAGTCTGGACTCCGATGGAGACCAACGACCGCTGACGGTCAAGTCGTTGGCATGGGCTCCCCAGCCCGCGAGTGAGGCGTCTGTGACTACTGTTATCTCCGGCTATGGTTGCCAAAACAGTTCTCCTTTCAAGATGTTCTCTGGATAGGCCCACCATTGAAGGTCGTGGGCTATCTTGTCCGGAATCCGGAGGAGATCTGTCATTCTCCCTGAGAATTGCGACCACTGAGTTCTCAGTGCCCACTGAAGAGATCTCATTCTCAGGCGAGCCTCTGGCACAAGGAAGATTCAGGATGCCATGAGGCCTAGCAACCTTAAAAAGTCGAAGGCTGGGAGACGTTGGGCATTTTGGAACTTGTTGTCCATCTGCAGAATATCTTGAGCCCTCACCTCCGGCTTTTCCCAGGAAGTGTCCAGGACCGCTCCAATGAACTGGAGTCTCTGTGATGGTATCATCTGTGACTTCTTTAAATTGAGGGAGAAGCCCAGTTTGTGAAGGAAGTGGCAGACATAATCTAGCTGGATCTGAGCTTGTTCTGAAGATACAGCTCTGATCAGCCAACCGTCCAGGTAGGGGTAGACGTGGATCCCTTCCCTCCTTAGACTCGCAGTCACTACCGACATTAGCTTGGTGAAGACCCTCGGGGCGGAGGTCAGCCCAAATGGCAGAACTCGAAATTGATAATGAGTCGCCAATTGTGAACCTCAGGTATTTCCTGTGTTTGAGATGGATTGGCACATGGAAATAAGCATCCTGAAGGTCCAGAGATACCAGCCAGTCCTGGAGCTGGAGTGCCTGAAGGAACTGAGAGAGAGTTACCATCTTGAACTTGTCCTTCCCGAGGAACCTGTTAAATTCTCTTAAGTCCAGGATGGGTCTCAGTCCTCCGTCCTTCCTTGGTATGAGAAAGTAGGGGGGGGGCGGGGGGGGGGGGGGAGTACCAGCCCTTGTTCCTGTCCGCTACAGGTACCGGTTCTATGGCACCTTTCTCTAGCAAGTCTACAATTTCCTGCTAGAGGAGCAGATCTGGAACTTTCAGAGAGCTGTACCCCGGTGGATGACTGAGGGATGTGTAGAAATGGTAGGCAGTAACCCTGGGCAACTGTCTCCAATGCCCAAGCGTCTGACGTTATAGCCTGCCATTCCGTCAGATGGTGAGTTAACCTGCCCCCTACAGGTGTTTTGTGTGGAAAGACCTCAGAGTGGTTTGGGGGCGGCTGATGCAGATGTCGAGGGTAAAGAGGCACCTGCTGCTGCTGCGGCTTTAGTACTTTTGACCCGTCCACCTCGGGTGGATCTCCTTTGGCCTCTTTGAGCCGGCTGTCCTCTGCCTTTCCCGAATGCGGAATAATAGCAAAAGGACTTTCCTTTTCCGGAGGGGCGAAAAGGAGTTTGGTGAATTGTAGCTCCTAACGATTTTGCCGCTGCTTTAGATGTCTGCTACTTTTCCAGACTGTCAACAGCCTTTTTACCGAATAAAAAAGAGCCATCAAAGGGCATATTCAAAAGTCTGGCCTGTACATCTGGAGCAAAGCCAGACTTTCGCAACCATGCATGCCTGCGGATTGTCGTACTTGCCGCCATGGCCCTGCTGATACTGTCAGCGGAATCAATGCCAGTTTGAAGTGACTCGCACATGGCATCTTTGCCATCTTTAATAATGTTAAGGAAGGCTTCCCTTTCCTCTCATTCGGGTATGCAGTCAGCCGCTGATGAAGCACACTACCACAGTGTGTGACTGAACCTGGCGAGCGTACAGGTGGCGTTGATGGACTTCAACGCCATACTACAAGCAGAAAAGACTTTTTGCCATGGAATCGTACCTCTTGTCATCTTTATCCTGTGGGACAGTAGGGTAAGCGGACCTGCTGCTTGATGAAGTTGCCGCTTGGCTCTCTGTAGTCGGGTGTTTTGATAAGTTTTCAGGGTCAGTCGCAGCTACCCTATACTTGGCTGACAATCTTTTATTGACTGCAGGGATAACTTCAGGAGTTTCCCAATTAGATGAAATCTTTCTTTGTAAGGCTGCATGGAAGGGGACTACAGGATCCTCCTGTGGACCTTTGTCTAATATGTCTGTCAGGTCATCCTGTTGAAAAACAGGCAAAGGCGCAGACCAACCCCTAAATTCAATAATCCATAGGGTGTTTCGGCATGTTCCCCAGGGTCTGGTTTAACAAATTCTACTTCTGGGGAAGTGTCCAGCCCACTTGCCTCATGTAATGACTCCTGTAGGTCTTTCAACCTTCTTTCCTCAGAGGTGAAATCCTCTGAAACAGGTAATGTGGTCCTCTAAAACCCAAAGGTTTCCTGGTCAGAATCCTCCCCAACTTCATAAATTGAAGATAATCCGGGGTACTCTGACCTGGGAAATGGTGTAAAACCCATTTCTAAGACAGAAGGAGCCAAACTTGTCATTATTGGGCGAGAAAACATCGATGTCGTTGACGCCGATGTGACAGGCTTCGAAGGCGCCGAGAACGGCATCGAGAAAACTGGAAGAGGCCTCGAAGAACTCGAGAGGATCGGGAACCTACTCGATGTCGACGACGGTCTCGGCGTCGTGCCGGAGGCTCTTGGTATCACCGTTGGCTGTGAAGTAGCCGTGGTTTTCTCTTTCATCGGCGTCTATGTCGACGATGGCATCGAGTCGATCGACCGTTGCGTTGAAGAACCCTTCAACAACGGCGTCGATTGCGCTGATCCATGCGTCGAAGGGATCGTCGAAGACGGTGCCTTCTTACCCGATGGCCCGTGGCGCTCTCGGGTGGAATCTTTCGCCTGGTGCAGCGACTCACGGCGTTTCAATTTTTTGGGTTTTTCACCTGGGGTATCACCCTCAGCTGTCTTCGAGGGGGTCGAGGCCGCTTTCTCGAAGACTCTTAGCATTTTCTTCCTGAATTCCTCCCACTCAGCCTGAGAGCTGTGTTTTGTGGGGCAGGAGACCCTTTCTGGAGAAACAGAAGATGACGAGGAATGGGATCTCTTCTTTGAGTGTCTCGATCTCGACGAATGGTGGGAGCTACTTCGAGATCTAGAATGGGAATGCTTTTGACGGCGAGGAGACGAATGCCTCGACTCAGCCGAAGAAACTTTCGAGGAGGTTTTGACTGACTTACCTCTCTCGAGCTTCCCTTGCGCTCCTTCAAGGCTTTTGCCGTCATGGACATGCAGTCCTCGCACTCCGATCAATGGTGCTCAGCTCCCAAGCACCACAAGCAGGTCCTGTGTGGATCCGTTAGACATGTTTTTACCGCAGTCTCGACATTTTAAGAAAGCCGGATCGCGGCGTTGTCGGTTCCGATGAAGATGCCATTGAGAACGGGTTGGTATATTAGAGTAAATGTAGAAGGTTTATCTGACTGAACTGAGCAACGATATTCCAAGGCCCCACGAAGCGCGGAAAAACATAACTGAACGACGGACGCAGCGCGTGGCTATTTATGGGCATGGTGACGTCGGCGCCGATACGGTGGCTGTCGAGGGACATCGACTCGGCGGACGTCGACGCGCAGCACCCTCTACAGGGAAAAAATTTCCGAGGCCAGCAAGCTGGAGACGAATTATCAAAGATAAGGAATACGTCGGAGGACACAATCCCTTCGAAATACAGTTTTAAATGTCAACAGTCTCAAACGGAGCACCAATTAGGAATTTCAGAACTAGGTTCAAATCCCATCCCGGTACCTGGAAAGGACACGGTGGAAACACATTTGTCAGCCCTTTAAGAAACGGAGAAATCAAAGGAATCTTAAAATAAGAACACTCCTCAGACAAGTGCTTAAATCTGGACAGCGCCGCCAGGTAACCTTTAATGGTACCGCACAGGCCCTTGTGGGCCAAATAAAAGCAAAAAAGGGGGGCGCTGTTGAGCAGCCGAGGAAAATGGCTGCCTAGCCGATGAGCTCCGTCTCTACCCACGACAATCTGTTGGACATCGGCGGTATACGGAATACTTCAACTACGAAACCACAACGATTTTGGTCCCCCTGTCATCCTGTCTACCTGAGTGAAATTTTGGTGAGAAACAGTGCCGGGAAAGGGAGGCACAGGCTTTGGGCCCTGTGGTGCGACGTCCCCTCCTCGCCAACCCTGGAGGAGGCGACCTGCGGCCTTCCGACACGCTGCCCTCGCGGGCCTGCTGGGCTCCCCGCTCCGAGGCGCCTCTGGCCTGCATACTGGGCGACTCTCACCCCGCTGCTGTCTCCGGGACGCCCCCGCGGGCCTTGTGAGGCTCCTTTGCTGCGCCCCCACTCCGCGCGGCGAAGGCCTGGGCGGGCCCGCACCCAATATACATCCTACGCGGTGGCTGCGACAGAGGCCGGATTGCCTCCATTTGATGCGGACTGGACGGCCCGCGGGTGCTCTCAGCCACCACACCCGAACCTGGTTCTTCACCCCTGGAGGGCTACGGCGGGGGTCCCAGCGGCGGGGTGGGCGTACAAACCTGGACTGGGCCTCGCTCCTTCCGGCCTGACGGGGCCCCCAAACACCCCCCTACATCGCGCTGGGGCGCACTCACGAACGCGCGGCCTGGGGACGATACTTTGCCACTACCTCCTATCAAGCCGGATCTGCTCCCTCCACAACGATGCCCAGTAAGCCGAGGCCTAACGGTAAACCAGGCGCCATGGACAGATTCGCAAAAGTGGCGCCTAGGGCGGAGCGCGCGGCGTCCTCTCCACCACCTGAAGAGGAAGAGGAATGCGCCCAGGACCCCCCTCAGGCAGACCTCTCCACGATGATGGAATCCATGGCTAAAAACTTTGCTGCCTTCCATGAAAAGCTGGATGACATCAATGCAAACATCGCCTCAATGAGAGCGAAGATCGAACAGCACGGGACCAGAATTGCCGAGACGGAGCAGAGGATCGGGGCAAACGAGGATAACGTTCACACCCTACAGAACACTGTTTCACAACTTGTCCACGACATGAAACAGGTAAAGGCCAAATGCGATGACCTGGAATCGCGGTCCCGGAGGAACAATGTCCGCATTGTGGGGGTGCCCGAATCTGCGCTGAAGGGCTGCATGGAAACGGCGGTCGAACAACTACTTAAGGACCTCCTTGACAACCCGCCACTCTCGCCGTTTTTTACCGTGGAGAGGGCGCACCGATCCCTAGCACCTCGACCCAAACCCAGAGATTTCCCGAGACCAATCATTGCAAAGCTACTGAGCTATAAGGACAGGGATCATATCCTCCGGTTGGCAAGGGAAAAAGGGGAACTCAGTCATCAGAATCTTTCCCGATTTCTCGGTGGCAGTTCAGGCGGAAAGGCGTCAATTCAACGGAGTGAAGAAGCTACTGCGAGAGCGTAAAATTGAATATGCAATGCTCTTCCCTGCCCGCCTCAAGTTCACCCATCGCAACAAACACTACTTTTTCACTGTCCCGGATGAGGCCGTCAAGTTTATCGAGGCGCAGATCCCACCGGCTGACCCTCCCGAGGAGCGGATGGAAGACGCTTAAGGTCTAAACCTGTAATATCCGGTAATGGGTGCTGGGGATGGTGGTACAGATACTATGAGCCGCCCTGGTAGGCTCCGAACCCCCCCCCTCTCTGTCGGATCATTTAAGTGAAGGGAATGTACAGGGAGATCCTATGCCTGCGGCGCCACACACTGAGCCTTGATCCGCATAGTGATACAACATTGTGTATAAACGTACTCTAGAGACGTAAAACATACTTTTGCGGCTAGGCGTCAACTAGGTTTGCTCCGTGGATTCTAAGTGCTCCAGTATCCTTTCCTTGAAATCATTTACTTGTCAGCTGAAGTCCAGTTAGATATGCTGTTATTGATACTAGTAAAAGTGGGTAGAACGGCAGCGGCAGCCCCCACTGCGGCTGCAATTTCTTCTGAATCTAAATGTTTGTGTTTTGGCCCCGGTTGGGCTAGTTTCCTGGTGCCGCCAAGTTGGGGAAGGTGTGCAATGGGTCAAGGTTTGGGTGGGTTTTCACACACTGCTGGTTGGGGCAGGGCGGTGAGGGAGGGGGTGGCAGAAGTTGGGGTTGATTATATACAAAACGGCAGAGGAGTTGAGACCGGCTTCGGGGTGGTGGCAGCTCTCTTCTGGGGCAGCACACATCGAGAGAAACAATACTAGATGCTTGACCTGGGATGTTCCGTAAACCGGGGACATGGCAGTCAGGATGATGTCTTGGAATGTCCGGGAGCTGACTAATTTCATGAAGACGCGAAGGATCGCGGCATATGCACAGAGACATGGGGTTAAGGTACTCCTACTGCAGGAGACGCACGCTCGGAAACATTTATCGTCCACTATAGCGCACACCTGGGGTCTCAATAGGTATTACACTCAATATTCCACTCAAACTAGAGGGGTCCTGACACTTATTCATAAATCTCTAAACTTCACACTCCACTCGTCCCACATCGACACAGAAGGCAGATATGTTATTTTACATTGCACCTTGGCTCATGCAGACTGCATACTCGTCAACGTATATGCGCCCAACACTGATTCGCCCGAGTTCTTTGATAACGTGGCCTCCATCCTAATGAGATACCCAGATATCCCTATCATATGGGCGGGAGACATGAATCTGATAATCGATATCACCTTAGATAGAACAACAACCACCCGAAGAACCACGACGTGAGCTGCGGCTTGACTCCGTGCACATATGGAGGCCCTTAATCTGCACGATATATGGAGGACTCTCCACCCTCACGAACGGGACTATACATTCTACTCCACTGTACACGATAGCTCCTTGCGAATCGATGTATTTTTGCTCTCGGGAGGGCTGGTGGGCAGGGTCTCGGAAGCTAAGATCCTGGCCCGCACACTGTCTGACCATTCCCCTGTGCTGCT
Source organism: Ambystoma mexicanum (assembly GCF_040938575.1). NCBI lineage: Eukaryota > Metazoa > Chordata > Amphibia > Caudata > Ambystomatidae > Ambystoma > Ambystoma mexicanum. The sequence goes on from NC_090933.1 coordinate 74,474,222, forward strand.
ACAGATCCTGGTCGGTAATGAGGGCCCAACGCGTCCCGCGTGGCGCTTTAAAGCTGCCGCCCTGGCGGACATTGTATTCAAAGCTGAAATACTAGCAGACGTTACCACATTATTTGAAAATAACAGCACGTCGGAGACATCGGATGGGGTCAGGTGGGAGGCATTCAAAGTATATATCAGGGGGATGTGCATCTCTAAAGAAGCAGGTATCCTGAAGACTATTAGGCAATCCCTAAACAATTCGGAAACTAAGCTCAAGGCCCTCGAGCAGAAACACCTTGCTACACCGTCCCCAGAGATACTAGCAGAGAACAGAGCTAATCTGGAACAGTTCGAGTCGCATGCTATAAGGGAAGTCCAATACTATGCCCGCCCGGTCGCTGCCCGCAGATATGGAGAGGGGGACAGGCCGGGTAGAACACTGGCCAGAGCGGTGCGAGCGGAGGGCTGCTGGACCAGGGTCGATTGTATCCTAGACGAAAAGGGACTTAAGCACTGGTCTGACCGCTCCATCCTCGACATATTCGCTACCTTTTATGCCGAACTGTATGGCCCCCGACCCGGACACTCAGATCGAGATCTAGATGACCTCCTGGAAAGCATCCCTATGACGGTTATCTCCCGGGATACCAGAGAGTGTCTTGAAGCCCCGTTCACCCTAGAAGAAATAGTTCAGGTAATATCAGACCTCCCCAAAAACAAGGCCCCCGGCCCGGACGGACTCACCTCTGAGTTTTACCAGGAACATGTGGCAGTCTTTGCACCGGCATTACACGGGGTCTGGGCCGAAGCATTCAGATTACACATCCTCCCCCCCTCCTTACGGGAAGCCTTAATAACAGTCATCCCCAAACCGGGCAAACCCCCGGAAGAGTGCGGGTCCTATAGACCACTATCCCTCATTAACATGGACATGAAAATCTTCGCCAAAATAATTGCAAATAGGTTTCTCCCTTTTATGACCCACATGGTTCACCCGGACCAGAGCGGGTTCATCCCGGGTAGGTCCACGGCGCTCAACATCCGCCGTCTATTTAACGTAATGTCCAGGATCGACCCGAGCGCTGATGCGGTGGCTGTAACTCTCGATGCCCAGAAGGCCTTTGACATGGTCGCATGGCAATACCTGTGGGCGGTGCTACAGAAGATGGGTGTGGGACCAAACATGCTCTCCTACATAAAGCTCCTATATACTGATCCAGTGGCCAGGGTCCTTGTGAACTCGGTTCCTTCTCCCCTCTTTAAAATAAACCGCGGGACCCGCCAGGGCTGCCCATTCTCCCCCCTCCTTTTTGCACTTGCCATCGAGCCCATGGCAGACCATGTTAGGGGGCGCCACTCCAATAAAGGCATTCGGTTAATTGATGACCCGGAAGTAATCTCGCTATATGCAGACGACGTCGTCCTCTACATAAGAAATCCCTCCACACACTTGAACCAGATTATTAGAGACGTCACCAAAATAGGCACTTTCTCTGGGTTTGAGATAAACTACTCGAAGTCTGAAATCTTCCCCCTCACTGCAGCGACACAACAGCTGACATGCGATTACCCCCTCCGCTTGTCTCCGAACGGGGTCAAGTATCTGGGAGTGCAGGTGTCGCTATCCAAAAAGACCCTATTAAAGGACAACTATGAAGCTGCGGCTCAGCTCATCGTTTCCAAGTTCTCCAAGTGGCGACACCTACCATTATCCTTGGCAGCCAAACTGTCACTGATAAAGATGATAGTGGTCCCTAAGCTCCTTTACGTCTTTACTAATGGCCCGATCTGGCCATGAAGGCAGTACTTCAAAGAGATCCACGCGGAGTGTGCCCAATTCCTCTGGCACTCTGGGTCGGTCCGCATGAAGTGGCAACACATGACATCTCCATATGATAAAGGGGGATTTACGGCACCAGACCTACAATTGTACTGGTACGCGGCCCAGGCCCAGCATGCCACCCACTGGTACGTACTTCAGAAACCCCCTACGCATGTAAAACTCGAAAAAATGGCCGGAGAGGGAACTAACATTATGACCCTATTGCTGCAACACGGGCTCCAAACGGAAGCCCAAGCGGACCCGGTGACTGCCACGATAAGGGCTTGGACTGCTATCTTGCACACCGAGCAGAAGCTGCCCCCGTACTATAAGTGGCTCCCTCTGTGGCGGTTTCCGGGACTTGCCCCCACACACGACCGGCACCTCTCCCAATACTGGGAACAACTTGGTTACCGGGGCCTGACGGACCTCTTCCCAGAGGGAAAGTTTATCACCCCCCCAAACATGGCGCCCTGAACATACTAACTCCCTCCTTGAGATGCTTCAGTACTACAGGCTCCGAGCTGCGGTCCGGGCCATGTGGCCCTCGTATCCAAACGAATCCCCCGATTCACCCGAACTCCAGTACATTGCGAACTCTGCGGGATCCAAGGGGGTACTATCCACTCTGTACAAAATGCAGCTTGGGAAGAAGGTGTTCGGGTCTCTCAGGCCCCGAGAGGCGTGGGCTGGGGAACTTGCAATAGAAATACCTGAGGGTCTGTGGAGAAAGATGTGTGCACACACACGCACGGTCTCTCTGAGCGCCAGATTCCGCTGCATTCAATTTAAATTCCTCAACAGGCTTTACTACACGCCGTCTAGAGTGGCGAAATTCGCTGGTGCCCTGCCCTGCACATGCGCAAGGTGTAAATCTCCTGACGCTGACCACATCCACATGTTCTGGGCATGCCCTGCGATTCATACTTTCTGGGTGGCTGTGGCGGAGGCACTCTCCGAAATAATAGAGGCCCCAGTGGAGATGAACCCACTTGCACTACTGTTTGGAATTTGGGAGGGGGAAGGTGCAAAGAAAAGGTCTAAGTTCTTGAATGTGGGAGCCATTGTCGCAAAAAGGTGGATTTTGCAAAACTGGAAGAGGCACAGCCCCCCTACCTTCTCGATGTGGCTTAAAGCCCTTACTTGGACTCAAGTGTGCGAAGAGGAATACATTGGGTCATTGCCTCCTACATCCCGACCCAGAAACGTGTGGACAGAATTCCGCAGCTATCTGAATAATAGAGACGATGCGGAGAGGATGGCTTCCCCTCCCCAAACACGCTCTGCCACACCATGTCACTAACTCATGTCTCCTCGTGCCCAAGCTGGGCTGCTCCGAAAGCTAAATGGTCTTCCTAAAGAGGAGGTATCCTACCTCTGTGTGTTGCTCGATGTTGTGCGTTCGTACCTGATGACTGTAATGTACCCTGTTGTATGACTGTCTTAACTTTCTGCCAATAAACAAAGTTTAAAATAAATAAATAAATAAATAAATAAAAGCAAAAAAGACAGAACCACAGGAATTGAACTCTGAAAAGGAGCCACATTCTGTACCCTGCAACAGTCGCAGAACTTTCTCCAACGGCAACAGTACAGGGATTCTGTTGCTGGCCTTCTGGCCGAGAGAAACACCTCCATCACGTCTTCAGGGAGGTCCCATTCCTTGTACCTCAACCTTTCAGAAACCAAGCATGAAGGTTCAGAGACTTGACCTCTGGATGGAGAACCCGACCTCCCCCCTCCCGTGAGAGCAGATTGTCTTGGTAGGGAAGACGGAGTGGAGGGCAGATGGACATGTCGAGAAGGTCCAGGTACCACGCTCTCCTGGCCCATGCCGGAGCAATGAGGATCATTCGGGAACCGAAGCTCTAACTTCCGCAACACTTGCGGAATGACAGGGGCTGGAGGAAACTCATAGCAGTGGGAAGGACCACTCCACTACGAACGCGTCCCCCCCAAGGCTCCTCTTGGAGGAAATTCCTGCAAGCAGAATCTTTCGCACTTCCGGTTGACACTGGTGGTGAAGAGATTCAGTTGTGGGGTCCCCCAAAGGGCGAAAATCTCCAAGAGAACTTCCTGAGCCAGCTCGCACTGGTGAGAGACCGTGCTCTGCCTGCTCAGAGCATCCGCCGCCTCGTTTGTCTCCCGCCAGATGAACTGCAGAGATCGAAATTTCCTGCTGGATGGCCCAGAACCAGAGCTGCATCGCCTCTCTGCACAGTGGGAGAGAACCTGCCCCCCCCCTTTTTGTTGAGGTAGTGCATGGCCACTGTATTGTCCATCAGGATCAGGACATTCTTCCCTCGCACAGTCGGCAGAAAAGCCTTCAGGGCTAGCCTGACGGCCCTCAGCTCCAAAAGATTGATATGGAGTCTGGACTACGACGGAGACCAACGACCGCTGACTGCCAACTCGTTGGCGTGAGCTTCCGATCCTGTGAGGGATGCGTCCGTCATGATTGTTATCTCTGACCATGGTAGCCAAAATGCAGCCCCCTTCATCAGATTGACTTCGACGACCCACCACAGAAGATCCTGGACGACCGAGGGCGGTACCTGAACGGGATCCGACATCCTGCCCGAGGACTGCGACCACTGCATCTTGAGAGCCCATTGCAGAGATCTCATCCACAACCTGGCCTCTGGCACCAGTAGAATGCAGGATGCCATGAGGCCGAGCAACCTTAAGAGCAACCTTAAGAACTTGAATGCCGGGAGACTCTAGGAATGTTGAAACTTGTGCACCATCTGCAGAATGTGATGAGCCCTCAACCTGGGGAGGCGAACACAGCCCCAGGGATGTGTTGAGCGCTGCTCCGATGTACTGGAGCCGCTGGGTAGGTGTCAAGTGGGACTTCTTTAAGTTGAGGGAGAAGCCCAGCCTCTGAAGGGAGTGTCAGGTAAGCTCACATCACCACCTATGGTAACATTACCTAGAGAACCGACACACACCAGACGACCTCGTATGGTGGGTGTTAGAAAAAGTCGAATCAGGTCCCAAAATCCAAACCAGACTTCTCGCATTGGAATCCAGATGGATACATCGATTGGACACTTTTGAACATGGCTTGAATGAACATAACATTCCCCAGTTCTAAACACACACCTTCCCTTTCTACGGTCATACCCTCTAGGATCACTGATACACCCAGGAGGGTCATGCTCCCAGGACAAGCACGCCCCTCCTCTATCAGGACCCTCCCAACAACAATGCCCGTCACAATCTGGGGCTATCTGCCCACCCTCACCGCTCGCGTGGGGTCTGGGCACACCCCGGCTTCACTCGCATTCTACATCGCCAGCCGGGTCACTGCATGGGCCACATAATGAGTCTGTGGCCACTCCCCCTTGCCGACGAGTACATTTCAGGAGTCCCCTGGCAACTGAGCCACGCTCCTGTAGCGCATGACGTAGCACCGCGCAGACTCACCAACTGAGTTCAGCTCTCGCAGCGGGTGTGGCGCTGACAGCCAATGGCTGTCTAACACGTCTCCCCACCCCCGCCCACTACGAGACTTACAGTCTCAGCTCGGCGTCTTCGATCGCAGACAGGCTTCGTCCTGCATCACACAGTCGATTTTACACTCTGCCCGCGCGTCCGAAGCGTCGACTATCTAGGTGAGCCGTCCCTTCCATTTATTACTTAGCACCCAGGCTTTACTCCTGGCCCCCCGCACCCCCCCTCCCCCCCCCTTTTTCCTCCCGCTGGATACTCACGCTCCCCCCCTCCTCCCCCTTGCAGGTCCGCTCCAGCTGACAGTCTCGTGAACTGCAGCCGGATTTTGAAACCATACAGCAGTGCCGTACCTGTTGGCAATCTCCCCTTTGTGGGGCAGATTGGACTTTTACCATCTTTTTGCCTCGGCACGCCATCCAGACTACAACATTGATTTCACCCTTTCCCACAGAAGGTCTCTGGCACCCCCGTGACGATTAGATCTGTTCGACACACACCCAGGTACCACTTGATAATTATTACATTTCGGCGGCACGCAGGGAGCACTTGGTTTGTCGGGCACCACGTTTTGGGGAGCATGCTGGATTAGAAATAGTTTCCTTCTTTTCCACCACTTCCCCGTTTTTTAGGCAGACACAGGAGAAAGTGCTGCATGACTCCATTATTAGTTCACTCACCTCTGTTTTCTACCGTGGAGAGTCCCTCTGCTATCTCAAGCACATTTTTTTTCACACTTGATTTTAAACCCTCACTCATCTACTAGGATACTAATGGGAGGGACTAGACTACACACCTCACCTATATACAGTCGTTTCCCTCTTTCGCACACTGAATACCTTTTTACTTCAATTTCCTTGCAGAACTCACGAGCCCTGATGAAGGCAGAATACTAAAACTGGTCCTCAGCCGTCAAGGGACCAGCCTCTGCCGAAACGCAAGAACGTGAGGGGAGCGTGGGGATCACTACATCTACCCACACATCCGTTTCAATCCATTGGAATAAATTCCCCCACTGCGTTACTGAGCTACCTAGGGGAGCCTTGGGAATCAAATGACCCCCATTTCAGCTCTAAACCCCTGGCACAGCGACACTTCCTTTCTCCATGATTTATAGACTGACAGATCCAGGACTTGCTCGGGAGAGCGCGCCCTGATCAACCAATCGTCCAGGTCGGGGTAGACGTGAATTCCCCCTTTCCTGAGATACGCTGCCACCACCACCATGAGCTTGTTGAAGACCCTCGGGCGGAGGTCAATCCGAACGGCAGGAAACGAAACTGAAAATGCGAGTCGCCAACCGTGAACCTCAGGTACTTCTTGTGCTTGGGATGAAGCGGCACATGAAAGTAAGCATCCTTTAGGTCGAGAGACACCAACCAGTCCTGAAGTTGAAGGGCTTGAAGGACTTGAGAGAGAGTAACCATCTTGAACTTGTCCTTCCTGAGGAGCTTGTTCAAACCACGCAAGTCCATGATGGGTCTCAATCCCCTGTCTTTTTTCGGGATAAAAAAAATATGGGGAATACCATCCCTTGATCCTCCCCGCTACAGGCACCAGTCTATGGCGCCTTTCTCCAGCATGGATTTGATTTCCTGCGCAAGGAGCGGATCTGGACTCTTCAAAGAGAGCTTCCCCGGTGGATTGTCATGAGGCCTCTGCAGGAAAGGAAGACAGAAGCCATGGGCTATGATCTCCAGAACCCACACATCTGAAGTAATGGCACGCCATTCTACAAGATGCTGCGACAGCCTTCCCCCAACCGGCGAACCATGGGACATGGCCACAAGACTGAGCTAAAGCAGGCTGCGCCAATGCCTAAGGGCAAAGAGGCAACTGCCCGAGCGGCTTTGGCAACTCGAGTACCTTGCTTTCCACCTCTGGTACTCCTACATTGGCCCCTTTGACTGGCAGCTCCCATCGATCTACCAAAGGAAGTGTAGTATCGAAAGGAACCTCCTCTCCATTGTTGTCCCCTAGGACGAAAAGGCAGAGGTTGAAATACTGCAGCGCTCAACGACTTTGCTGCAGCTTTGGAGGTCTGCAACCTCTCAAGGCTCTCGTCAGCCTTGCTGCAAAAAGATGGCCACCATCAAAGGGCATGTTGAGAAGCCGGGACTGTACATCAGGAGCAAACCCCGACTTCCACAACCACGCAAACCTGCGCATCACGGTGCTCGCAGCCATGGTCTGGCTGACAGTCTGCCATGTCCAGACCCCAACTGAACGGATTCACACATGGCATCCTTGCCATCCTGAACAAGGGCAAGAAAACCATCCCGTTCCTCCCCTTCGGAAATATGTTCAGTCGCCAAAGAAATAATTCCACAGAGTGTGAGTGAATCTTGCCAAGGCACAAACGGAGTTGGCTGCCGTTAAAGCCATACCCCCAGATGAAAACACTTTCTTCGCCCAACCGTCAAAGTGCTTGTCGTCCCTATCCGGAGGGATGGTAGGGTATGCAGCCTGCTTTACTGGGGCCATAGCCGCCTGCACCACCAAACTCTCTGACGTGGGGTGCAAAGACAAGTAGCCGGTGTCGCCATTGGCTGGACAGTATTTTTTCGGTAGCGACTTATTCACTGCCGGGAGACTCTCCGGAGCAGTCCAAGCCGTCGCCACCCTTCTTTCTAAGGCCATATGAAATGGCAGCACCGGGTCAGTGGGTGGACCTTGGTCCAAAATATCCGTCAGGTCATCCTGCAGAAAATCCACAGGTGGAGCAGACCACCCCAAGTACTCTGTCACCCTCGACATGAGACGCCTGTACGACTACTCTGCGTGTGTACCAGGCTCAGGCCTGCCAAACTCAACCTCCGGAGAGGTGTCCAGATCCCTGGCATCATGTAAAGATTGACGCAGGTCTTCCATCTGGCTATGACCAGATAACATGTCATCAGGAACCTCAGGAGGAACAAACCCCTCCACATCTGACCCTTCATCCACCTCTGAGATGTAATCCAAAGGCTGGAATAAATCCCTGGATGAGGGTACAGAAAAAGGTTCAAACACAGGCCCCACTGATTTACTCCGGGGCACCTTCGATAAAGCCTCCTCAAAAGGCGATGGAATCTGCGTCGACACCGAGCGAGGTGCCGACGGCTTCGAGGCCGGAGCCCCGAGCGTGTCCTCTGACGGCCTCAGCGCTGATGACTTCCTCGGAGGCAGAGCCTCGAGAGCCGCTCTACGGACATGGCGCCAATGGTGTCGAGGTCTTCTTAGAAGGCCTCACAGGCTCCAATGGTCTCGAGGGTGATGAGAACTGGGACCTGGAGTGGGCATGGCTAGAGCGATCTACCTTGTCCGATCGGGACTTCGGCGGCTCCCGTTGATCGCGCCGACCGCCCGAAGGCGTGCAAGCGGTGGCCCTAGAGCGTTCCTTGCCGGCTTCTCTCGAAGGCGTAGACGGAGACGGAACAGAGCCCTGCGATTCGAAAATTGCCATCACCTCCTTGCGAAATGCGTCCCATTCCGCCAGAGATAAATGCTTGTTGGGACAAGCTACCCCACCTCTGGCAGAGTCCTCGGACGGGCAAGGCGACCAGTGACGGCGCTTCCGAGAGTGCCTAGAAGAGGCAGAGGAATGGCGGGAACCACTCCCGGACCGAGACCCCCTGAACTTACGCCAACTCAGAGAGTCGCCCCTCGTATCGTCGGTCGAAACCCCAGCGGATTTCGACTTACAGGGTTTGGAAACCCTAACTACAGATAGTTTCTTCCTCTACCGCAAGGCCTTCGATATCAAAGACTGGCATTCATCGCAGTCATCGGTGGCGTGGTCCTCGCCGAGGCATCTCAGGCACACGTTGTGCAGGTCCGTAAGCGACATCTTGGAACAGCAGTCCCAGTACTTCTTGAAGCCCGACCTCGGGGTAGAAGAAGAAGACATGATTCCCACAAGAAACCAAGAACGAAGAACCGATTCAACAGGAGAAGAACCGAGGCACGCCGAGATTCCGAAGCTAACACATTCGCGGAAAAAACAGAACTAAGGCTACGGGCGTTGTGCGTCCTACATATAACATCGAGTGACGTCGGCGCTCGACGGAGGCCCTCGAGGGACAGCCTATTGACGTCATTGACGCAGAAAATTTTACGAAGCAGCACAGCTGTGGTGATTACAGTCATAGATGTGGAATAAGTTGGAGGACACAATCCCCTCGAAAGGTGTTTTTGAAACCCTTTTTGAAGTTCAATAAACACCCTTGAACTGTGGTCACTTGTGTCTGCCTTGCTGTTGACACCATGCCTTCATCACAATACTTTCATGTTATTCTACAGAACCTTTAAGGTGTATGGCGTTTTACCCATTTCTTGGCACACAAAAAAGCACAGTTAGGTTAAGGATCCCTAGGCTTGGTCGCTCCAAATCACAAATGTGAAGTTTTTACAACTTTCCTTTGAAAACTTTCACGAGGTTCCCACTGCATGAAGCAGGCTTTCAGGTTCACTTTGGTAAATGTCTGATGAAACAGAAATAACGGTATAGAGCAGAGCCAGATTTAAAAAATAAGGCACTCTGAGAAACATGACCTGTGATGAATATCAGTCTGTTAAAGGATTAAACTGTAAAACCAGTTATAACACGAGGTCTGTATTAAATAGGGACAGACTATGCACATGGAGGGTGTATTCATTTCCCATCAGGACCGCTTAGTGGAGTCTCAGGGACCAGATATTCCCCCCCCCCACCCCCACCATGCCCCCTTCCCAGCCACAGCGATAGTGGAGACAGTGTGTGCTTGCAACATGAACCACCAAGAACTATGGGGAAGAAATTAAAATCGGGGCCAGAGATTGGAATGGAAGAGTCTAAGCAAGTCCCCATAACAACCAATGGGATGCTGACCTATTTCATGTTTACGACAGTACAACATGAAATAGGTCAAATGAAGTACAGTACAGTATTTAGAGGCATGGCACAATCTGATGTGAGGAAATCGGCATAACTAGTTCCCACTCGAAGGTACTTTCACATGAAGCATGTTGTGGAAAATCAACCACAGACTCTTCAGGTGAATTGGTAAGCGTCTTTAATGGCAGTAAGCAAAACAGCATACAAATACACATGACCATACACAAGAGCAACGATTGAACTATATACTTTGCAGTAATCCCCCTTGCAAGGCTTACAGGGTTTTTCTACAGTAATGCACACAGGCTATTCTATGGCAGGGGGTGGTCTATGTATTGTACATTGTCAACAGAATACAGTGCATCAATGCAAACTACATGATTCTCGTAATGCAAGCTACAAAAATGGGTAGGCTTCTCACACCTTGGCGAATAATTTGCAATAAGCAGCAGACATTCTTGAATACATTTTTAGTGACTCAGCAGTTTAGTTCTCACACAGCTCAGGCAGTGTCTGTCCGCCTAATGTTGCTAACTCTACATGCTGAAGCCACCTGGCCTGGCAAGGTGGTGGTCCAAGACATGTCTGTTTGTATCAAACAGGAATGAAGTCAGAAGCGGATAAAGTAGAAGCGTAGCTATAATACATACATCATAGGACAATGCAGTAAGGCACAGATTAACATGGCAGCCGCAGATGGCTGCGCTAACGAGAGGCATAGAAGTACATGAACGGATGAACCAAACCATCTAGCCAATTTGAAGTGCACATTAAAATTGAGAAATGTAACTGTTGGTCCAAAACTGTGGGCAGCATATGCCACCTAGTATGAGGAGGATCAGAGACGGAACACATCTAAAATGAGGGTGTTAAAAGAACTGAGTGAAAGGCCAACGGATCAAATAAAAAACCTGAGAAATAAAAAAGATGATCAGGTGAAGAAACAGGGCCGTCGCCTGCTCTGCGTTACTAATTTCTTTGCGCCAAATTAATTAAAGATAAGCAGGAGGAAGAGACTGCAGAGGACAGATTTTTTTCATCAAGTGTACAAATACCTACTCGCTAGTGCCAGGGCTGACGATATGACTGCTAGGCCCCCAACCATCACAGACAGTGGGACTGCATCAGTCTCGGAGATTGTCGAACAGCCAAACAAATTGCCTCAAACATCTGCCTGCAGACCTCCATGACTGACACCCTGACCAGATGGGCAATGACAGCCTATGCACAGACACAGAACAAATAGCCATGTATACCACAAAAGGAATAATCCATCTCCTTCCCCAGAGCAGTGCACGTTCCCCAATCCAAGCGCCCCTATGTTCAGGCCAAATAAGCAAACACATGCACCATCAGATGAGGAACAATACTGAGAAAGTCAGCGAGAAGACCTCACCTTGAACACCTAATTCCCATAGATTGACATTGACAGTATATTCAATGTGAAGTCAGTGGGAAAACTATTTCATGTTTAGTGGGCAATGAAACCAGTAAATCAGCAATTCATCAAACTCTCTCTCCGACATTCCTTCCTCCTTTGCGACAGTCAACGCCATAGGTATATTGAATACCCCAGTGCCACAACCGGTTACTAAAGCTGCATCCATTATATTGGGACCCATTAAAGATGCACACCTTTTTATGTAATGCTTCACCCTCAGTAAATCTATTTGGTATGCTGTTGGTAGGCAAACTCAACTGCACAACGCAGAACACACTGGACGGAATATTTCTAAATTGGACAGCATAGTAAGTGCTCGTTACTTTACACGATTCACAGGCAAAATCTGCAGAACACACCCTAGACCCCCACAATTTAGAGGAATTGCTGAATTCAATCCCTGACACTCTTTGGGCCATTCAGGAAAACTAAGTAGGGTATATTAGGAAAGCAGAGCCGGTTAAGATTATGGTCGATTAGTGAAAGAGATTACCCCAGTTTCCACAATACCCATTAGGCCCAGAAGATGAGAAGGTGTATTGCCGCTGATAGATTCCATATTGAAACGAGGGAAAATAGTCCCTATGAGTAGGTATTTTATGATTCCCAGATATTGTCTGTCAAGTAAAACACACTAGTCCTAAAAGGAGGACGACTGCTCATGCACTGGGGGTTAGGGGGAGGGTACAGACCACCCCCCAGCGAACACAAACCCAAAATGACATTGCAAAAGGGACCTATGGGGTCACTGGCAGCATTCTACATAAGGTAAGGGCTGCTGCCATAGGTAAACAGAGCCACCACTAAGGTGAGCATTCTCCCCCTTATGGGAACATTGTAAGAATGGTTCAGTGAACCTAGAATAACGTTGCAGCCTTCTACCATTTGGCCAAGCCTCCTTCACATCCTGGAGAAATATTGAAATTGCATATGAAACATTTGTTCAGGAACATCTCTGTGGAGATGGGTCTTGTGGATCCAGATTCCTTACGAGACAGGAAATCAGCTACCACATCTTTACTGGGTAAAAGCACGAACAAAGTTATAGGGTGAAAAGAAATAGGCCCACCACACTGGCAGGTTGCGATGGGCCATCCGGATATCCACTCGCAATTTGGTATCCAAAAGCAAATGTCACAAATAGTTTTTTCAATAACCAAATAACATTGTCAGTGACAATTCAGGACAGAAGCAATTGGGTGCTCCTTCTGGTTATCTTTCCATTGAGTACCACACCAATAGACACTGCAGATGCGTCAGACAACAAATAACTTTCGTCATATCTGGTTGGCCTAATACCAGGAATATATTAAGGCTTATTTTCAGAGTGGGTAAGCCTTGTTCTACCTTAGTGGCACAAGAGAGCCAAACCCCTTTTTCTGTAGGCATAGGATGGAAAACAAAGTATCCTGGAAATGCTTGCAATGCACTTCCTGCAAAGGTTAGCCAGGACTAAGAAACATTGCACCACTTTGGTGGCCTTGGTAGAAGGACAGCTTGAGATAGTGGTTACCTTACAGGGTTCCATCGATATTCCCAGAGGGGAAAAGGATAAAGCCTCAAAGAGTCATTGAACTCCTAGCTAAAGCTGAAAATGGTATTGAACACTTTGCATAACTGCCTTTAAATGTGTTGTATAATCTTCTGGTGGAGTAGAAAATACAGAGACTTAATTGAAATAAAAAGTGGAAACCTACATGATTACCCCAGGGCTACTGCGAGTCCCCTTCTATATTTAACAAAATACTTCAAATGGATTTGCGTAACATACGTATGGACTGCACAGGAATTCAGACAATATTTTGGTGTGCAGTGAGGCAGAAGGAAAGTGTCGAAAGGGCTCAATACAGCTGACAGTTTTTGCAGGCAAGGGGTACAAGGTGGACAAGGCAAAGTTGCAGTATTGTCAGAAGGAGGTCCTATAAACTGGACAGATTGCATAGGAAGGCAGGAAAGTGGCTCCAGAAAGAGCAGATGCGATCAACAAAACAGCACAGCCAAAGATGGTGGAGATGCAGCAATTCTTAGGTCTATGCAATTATTCCAAGACATGGGTCTTTGATTACAGCACATATGTTAGGCCCCTCCCAGTAGGACTTAAATAGGCTCAGAGACACAACAGCAAAATAGCCTGGATAAATGAAAGGATTGAGGCCTTTGATTAATTGAACAATATGCAAAGCGCCAGTTCCAATTCTAGGGATACCCGATTACAATTAAGAGTTTTATATATTCTCATACTCCAATGGGGTGGTGATGACAGCAGTACTCACAAAGAAGACTACCCTGGAACACAAACATTTGGCTTATTACAGTGGGCTCTTAGATCCAGTAACGAAGGGTCATTACGCCTGTGAACAAGCATTGGGTGCTGCAGCCTTTGAAATTGAGAAATCAAGGAAAAAACACAATAGGCTGCGGAAATAACACTATGTGCAGCATGCTCATTTTGCTATTTTTGAGAAGCCCAAAAGCACATTGACAACACAGAAGGCATCCGGCTATGAAGTGATCATTTCAAACTCAGCAGTCAGGATGGTGAGGTGCAGAGTAGTGAATCCAGCAACATTCATAGAAGAACCAGTTGAGGAAGGGGACTATGTACACAACTGCGCCAAATACACAAATTATTATGACATATCCCACGCCAGAGAAAACGCCCTTGAATGTGAGGAGAGGGAATTTATTGACTGGTCCTCGACACCTGAACAGACTTCAGGGGAAAGACACACTGGTACAGCAGTGGTGAAGGTGAGACAGTGGAATTTCTGATGTAGTGGCAAGCCAGAGATTGCCCTCACACGTTTCAGCGCAACCAGCAGATTAAGTGGCGCTAATTGTAGCCCTCGAATCAGACAATGAAATCGCATTGTATTCCACCTACATGACGTCAACAGTACACTCAGGGTTGTCACGTTGAAAAAGGTGGGGCATTCTACCTGCTGACGGCATGCCAGTGCAGCACGCGCCTCCATTAGACAGGCACATAAACTCATTACAATTCCCAACGAGCATCACCATGAAGTGTGCACCGCACACAAGGGGGAAGGTCATAGTCTCCTGTGGCAGTGAAGCCGCAGACACATGAACCAAAAAAAAGCAGCATATTTTCCTGAAATTACTCAACACTCCACCCAATAAACGTAGGCGAGTGCACATGATATTGAAGGAAGAATTTAACTCATTGCCTATTAAGCATATATTAGAATTATAGGGAAGAGTCCCACCAGAAGAGCAGGAGCTTTGGAGAAGGAGGGGGAGCTCAGTATCCCTCACAAATGTGCTCTGGCGACAGGAGAGCACGGGTAGACTAGTTATGCCCCTCCCATTACTGCAGATAGAGTTGCGCCAATGCTATCACCCAACCCATACAAATACAGAGAGTCTTGCAGCACAGACTGTGGTAGATTGGTTTGCTCTAAATCTGGAAGAGAAGGTTTCCACCTTTGTCTCAAATTGTGTTGTGTGTCAAAGTTATACAGCAGGACATATGTTGCAAGTAGTGAGAGAAGCAATACCCAGGTGCCTTCGTTGACGGGACTGCTGTTGATACTGCCTAAGATCTAGGTGGTAAGGATACTCAAAGCGTTGTAACCGCTGTAGTGGCAATGGTGAAGTCGTCAACAACGCGCCTCTTGGTGTGATCGAAGCAGTCGATGGAAGGCCAGTCTTTGCAGACTAGGTCAATGACAAGGTACTCGTAGAAGACAACAATCGTGATGGATGAGGTTGTCAACAAGGCTCGTGTAGATGACTGAATTGATAGCATTGGAGCCACGGACGATCTCTTGGATGACTTGACCTTTAACTAGCTGATGGCATCAATGATTTTCTCATGGACGGAACAGGCCCGCCTGCCAATAGGTTAACAGTTGATGAAGTCGGCGATGGAGACTGCCCTCTGTTCAATCTGGGTCCTGCAGCCACGGCGACAAGCGAAGAAAGGGTTGGAGCATGTACCGATAAACTTCTTTTGGAAATCCAACAGGGAAGCATCCTCAAAGGACCTCAACCTCTTTTTGTCTTTGGACCTGCCGGCCCTCGAAGAGGCATGACTAAACCCAGAGGCTGTGTCAAAGGTGTTGCCTCTTCCTCGATCCACATAACTTAACTCTGATGGTGGTCCTTCGGTTTCTTGGAGGAGGCCTGGTAAAATCGAACATCCGTCCGCATTGTGGTCGGGATGTAGGCAGCAATGGCACCTGAGGTGCCTATCTTCGATGAAGATATTATCAGGCTACAGTTTTCACAGGCGCTAAAGAGACTTTTCTTTGTGGCGTCTGCCATGGTTTCAAAGCAAAGGCCCAAACCTGGGCCTGTGGCGTTCCACGAGTTGGAGATCCAACAAAGGATAAGGATCTTCTCCGGCAACAGGTTCCCGCCTCTGGTAGTCACAACGTGACGGAAAACTGAATTGAGATGAATTCTCACAAAAATAGGCAAAAACAGCAAAAAAGTTAACGGATTGCAAAGCGTGAAACACGAGGACTCCCAACACAAGAAACGTGCAGAGAAACTATGAAGATGGCCAGAGCTTACGACTAATATGCTATAGAAGAAACAGGCAGTTTTTAGCTTGAAGGACGGCCTGACAACAGGGAATCTTCATGAACATGTGAATCCATTTAAGACCCCATGCCTGGGAACCTGCCAAATGCAGACGGAGCATGGCATTTTTGCTTTAAGTGTTTTTCCTCTTTTCAGTGCCTGGAGGGCATGCAGCCATCTAGCTTTGGACCTGATCCATGCTCTCCAGGTGGCATTGCAATATGTCAACGGGTCTAACCTGACTCATGAGAGGATGTTCAAGGAAGATAGAAATGGGTGGTCTCTCCTGGAAGCCATTGTGATGCCAGATTAAACAAGTTCATGACTAGGTGGCTGCGGAAGTAAAGACCCAAATGGGGAAAGATTCTTAGCCAAGGTATTTCACACATCTTTGTGGGAGAAAACACGTTTTAGGAGCTCCACCGGGAATAGCTTTATGATAGTAGACAGGAGACCGACATGAAACTGGAACACATAACGTTAGAGGGTTGGAGGCAGGAAGACTGAAGGGAGAGGTCAGCGCAAGGAAGTCTGAGGAAGGTCAGACTTTGAAGTCCAAACTGAGAAACGGGAGGAAAAGGAGTGGAATAAGGAAAACAAACCAAGGAATAAATGGGTCCTACAAATGGGGCCCTTACCTTAAGTTGGGACACACTCAGGCGGCGTTTAGCTACTTAATTAGACCCAACACGGGAAACTCATCCCGCCCAGACACAAAGGATTGACATATTGATAGCACTTTCTCTGTAAGTAAATAGCCTCGTGTAGATCCAGCTGAAGTGACACTGCACCGTTTAGCTGCCATGTGATGGGCACGTTGATCGAGACAATTCAAGCCTATGCAGACTTCGTCATGCAAGATGGAATCCCGACACACCCCATCTCAGAATGGAGGCAGCACCTCCAATGTGTACAAAATGGTCACAGTAAGCCAATGTAAAATGCATTTTGACTTATTTGTAACAGGGGCAATAATGGCTGCCGACCTTTGCCATTTCTAGGGGTTGTGTTCGAATTCCCATAGAAAATATTGTGCGTCATAAGAGGTTTGTAATGTCCCTACAATTACGCTTTCTTTGTGGCATAGCTAATTTCCTCTCCTTGTCTGATCTTGCCAGCTGCAAATGTTGAAAAAAATGGTTGCACAAACAAACCCCCATTGTGGTTTTCAGTCTTGAGACCTCATGTGAGAGGACTATATATTGCAGGTTGGTTGCCCTATGAAACAGAGCTCACTGCTAATACTTTTGCTCAATTTAGAAGCATATTTTTCAGTCACCAGACATGCTTAAGTTATATCAATGAACAAAATACCATCGGCTTCTGCCTCTCAACTACACCATTGTTAAGTTGCAAAACTTAACACATTTCTGCAATCTTTCGTATTTTGTTTATGAGAGAAAGGTTTACTTACGTGAACACAGGCCCACATTTCTGATTGAAATATACTGCAGTTTGAAATTCAGACAACTTGTGTAAATGGAAGCACGTGAAATGGTGTACTATTACATATGTCAAAATTTGATTTATACTTAAATGTATAAATGTGCTTATATGACTCGCTACTCACCTTCCCTCTAATCTCACCACCACCCTGGAAGAGATTTTTTTTTAATTATAAACTCATTTAATGCACCTCTATCATGATCCTTTCAGAAAACAATGCTCTGATGTAGTCATTTGAAGCAAGTGAAAAACATAATATTGATCATTCACTCGAAAGGGTGCCAGGTCATGAAAATGAATGGAACATGTGGGAGCCTAAGACAAATATAGCACCCGTAATGGCGGATATACAAGATCTTGCTGCCTACTCGGGGTACACGGTCAACAGAGCCAAGTCTGAAATATTTCCACTCACACCAGCTACTGAGTGCCCCGAAGAGCTACACGGCTTTAAATGGTCGGATCAACATATCAGGTATCTGGGGATCCTGGTGTCTAGGGATAGGAACACCTTATACCTTGATAATCATGAGGCTATGCTGCAGACCATCACCACGAAGCTTCAGTTATGGGGGAGCTTGCCGATATCTCTACACGGCAGAGTAGCGGTCCTTAAATTGATAATCCTGCCCAAACTGCTCCGTTTGTTAATATTCCCATATGGACGGGTAGAACCTTCTTCACCAAGCTCCTTTCCATGGTAGTGACGTTCCTTTGGAATGGGAAAACTGCTAGGATCAGTTGGGAAAAGATGACTGAGGCATACTCCACAGGCGGTATAGGGGCTCCTGACTGAGCTATATTACCATGTGGCTCAAGCACAATTTGCAAAGCACTGGTATGATACCGCGCAGGAGACACCCCATGCACTAAGAGGAATATACCACACATCCCACGAATATTCACTCAGTCATATTTGATACACAATACAAGGACACGTGCGAATATAACCCAGTTAGCTGTACGGTTAAAGCATGGGAAGCCATATATAGAAGATTGCAGATAGACACCATATAATCCAGAGATACCTCTTTGGAACTACCCAGGTATACCCCCCACGCATGATAGCGCAATACAAGAATCCTGGGACCCCAATATGGAAATGAAGATTGGAGATATGTTCATAAACAGCAAATTTGTGACCCTGGGGGAAATATTAAGAGTGTTTGGAGGTGGGCCACTTAGGACACTTCAATATTACCGCATGCGGTCTGCATTTCAAAGAAAATGGCCGCTATTTCCTGACGAACCCCAGCCACACCCATGTGTACGGATGGTGACCACTGCAGGAGGCCTGGGAATATCTAGACTATGCGGAGGTACAAGCCCAAACCCCCACCGTAAACCAGGTGAAAGAAAAATGGGAAAGGGACGCAGATACCCATTGAGGACGAGAAATGGCATAGATACTGTTCATTGACTAAGGGGGTCTCCCTAAATGCTGTCCTGCGGTTAATCCAATTTAAGATATTGAACAGGCTACACTTCACCCCAATTAAAATAGTGAAATTTACTCCCAATGCGTCGGATGCATGCCCCAAATGCAATATGCCACAGGGAGGAGACTCATATGTATTGGAGTGTCGGGTGGTGCTGAACTTTTGGGAAAAAGTTGCTGAAATGCCTGAACAAATCACTCAGATCCCCCCAGACCTGAAGCCCCAAAAATATTTATTTGGGGACATAGGCAAATGCTCCGAGAAAATTATCCTGTGTATCCTGTTGAAGTGGAAAAATACGAGTCCACCCGATATGACTCAATTTCTTCGTTAACTGACATATGTAAATTAATCAGAAGAATAATATGTAATGTCTCGACCCACAGCCTGCAGACCTAAAGATATATGGGGCCCTTTCAGAACCTATTTATGTAACCAGTCCTCTGATGGTGACGAATCTATATAATTCTATGTAAATGCCATAACTGTGATGCCTATAACTTGTTTTGGAAATGTATGGTGTTGAAGGTAAATGCTATATATCCCTATGTTGGCACTAATAAAAAGTTTGAAAAAGAAAATAAATGGAACATGCTAGGAACTGTAAACTCAATTGCTGGCCTACATGTTTTGGTCAGTTACATATCAAGGTAACTATCTTGATAGTAGTCCGTTTCTTAGCAGCAGGTGCATGAACCGTGTGTGTTTCCTTGGGTTCAGAATATTAAAGTATTATTCAGAACGCGTGGCATAAATGTTAATTCACATCACACAAATGTAATCTCTGTAAAAATAACTCCAACAGACATATCAGTGAAAACGTCTGGGCAGATACAAATAATGGTATACTGTGGGTATAGTGCCAAGTAAAAGCAATTTTTCTGTATCACAATATTTATATCCGTTGGTTCAAAGGTATAAACCAACTAAGCTTGTAGGTCAAACTATATGGAGACAACCCGCAATAAAACTGAACTAAATAACCAGCTAAAAGTATCCAAGTTTAACAACAACAAAAAAGAGCAATTGTCCTGCACTAAAATCACGAGCTGGGCCTAAAGCGCAATTCAGATCAATAAACAAACTCAAACATCATGAATGCAGGCGCAGAGTGGAAGCTTGCAGGTGTCAAGAGGATATGTGGGCATAATGTAATATTAGTGCCCAAGTTCAGAAGAGGGCCGAAAAGATCCCACTAGAATGCTAATGCTGAGAAGATTTACAAAGCTTTTATATTTCATGATGTTATATGACGTAGCTGGAGAATTTACTAACCATTAGAAAGGGTGAAATGTCCACGAGAAGAGTGTTATACCAAAATCCATATTGAGGATACCTTCATTCGGGAAAAATACATTTTGGCATGCTACTGTAGACACCCTGGTCTGGTATTTTCTTTTCAATGTAGTCTCACAATCATTTTGCATATTCGTAACTGCAGCTTTTCAGTCGAAAACATCCCAGTTCTACCGACCAACAGGAGGTAGCTTCAACTTAACATACTCATCTTTACAATAGAGTACAATACAATCAAAAGGTAATAATACAGCACTCTAAAAGCTTATTCCATCTCAAGAGTGCAGACCACGCACCTGTTAATTTTAATTCGTGCCAGCAGAGGCTCCAACCATCCAACAGTGCACTCACAGTGGGCGTCAAGGAAAGTGATAACTTGGCCCTTGGAAGCTGCAGCGCCTTTCAACCTGGCTCTGATCAATCCAGAGCGTTGCTCCATTCTAATCACACGAACTGGCACCTTCAAACTTCTCACATAGCTCTCCAGTGGCCTCTTCAAAAAATCTATAAAAACAGAAAATAAAATTCACATTTTGATGCATTTAAAACCTACCTGGCAACTTTGGATACTACAAAGGTACAATCAGCTACGTGTGATCTAAGATATGTATGCAGGCTCAAATATTAATTCGCTCAGTAATTTTAGTTTCTGAACTTTACAGCACTGCATGCTGTGTCAGACCACCGAATGTACCAAGCATTGGAAAATTGTGTTGGAAATCCGACAATTGCAGACAGTGCATGAATTTAACTATGTGCAGTTATTCTAGTTTCTTGGAAAACATATGGAGGCAGCAATCTACACTGCTCTGAGAGCCTCCAGAGCACTCTATCAACCTACCTCTCAATGGGATTCCTTCTGATAGAACCAAAAAGGACAGCTCATTGGAGGTCTCAGGAGTGGTGAGATCTTGTGACACTTCATGTGCAATGAGAGAGTGGTGAGACAGACGCTTTAGGGACAGAAAGCATTGGGGTAGACACCCCTTGGAACAACAAGGTTAGTGATTGGCCCGACAGGACGGTAGATGGGAGCTCAAGTACTCCACAGAAGGCAGCAGGCTGAAATGGTGCTTCGGTCGATCTCTAGCTTTAAAGAAGTGCAGGGTTCGAAATTGAGGGTAGTTGATATTTAGCTCCCGATTGTAACCTAGTAGAGCCAGGTTAGCTTGGCACCAACAGCTACCAGAAGCTACCTCCGGCTCCCCAGACCAACTGATGCTGAACAAACACACTGTAACAGTCAAGAGGGTCAGTTATACCACAGAGGGGTCCGAGACCCAGAAACCCACCCGATTGGGGAATGGTGGGGTCAGGAGACATCAAATCCAGCCAAAGCACAGACGGAGACTTGTAATATGGAACCCCAGGACGGGCCCAAAAGAGTCGGAACGCAGCCTTTCTGCGAAGTAGCAGAGACGCCGACATTCGATTCTGGCGGCGGTCTGAAACGCATGGAACCTTCGGGCGGACACACGAGAGTCAGATTGTCACACTTGTGAATTAGAAGAGGCGCCGACGTTCGACTATGACAGCCAGCAGAGAAGTCAAGGAACCGCGAGCAGGGAGAGGCGGGGCTGCCGCGGCATGGGAAACCTGCGGGTACTCGGCAGTTGTAACCCAACGGAGAACCGCAGAGCCGCGGATTATGAAAAACAGCGTTGCAACAACAGAATAGAGCAGGACAAAAACACAAGACTCCCAGAGACCCACCAAAACCCTTCCAGGAAGGAACCAAGAACTCACCTGGTCAGAGATGACTGGAACAGGGAGCGGGTGGAGGTCGAAGACAGCTTGCAATGCCTCAACGGAAAAGGGGGCGGGGCTTGGGAGAGTTTATATAGACTAGAGGAGGAAGTGAACACTGATTGGCCTGTTAAACTCCGCCTATATAAAGACAACCGTGGAAGGCGAGAGGGTGTTAATTCTTGGTTTTGTTGCAGATCGAACCAGACAGGACATCAGGAGCAGCGGAAGGCTGGTGGGCGTATGAGGACTAAGAGGAGAAGCCTTGCCAGAAGTCCTTACCAGATCCCCTGCAAGGATCAGAGAAGAAGCATAAGCACAGAGAACGGACACTGCAGAAAATTTTGATTAAAGCTTATTTTGCTTTTATCCTT
Source organism: Ambystoma mexicanum (assembly GCF_040938575.1). Classification (NCBI taxonomy): domain Eukaryota; kingdom Metazoa; phylum Chordata; class Amphibia; order Caudata; family Ambystomatidae; genus Ambystoma; species Ambystoma mexicanum. The sequence goes on from NC_090933.1 coordinate 74,496,624, forward strand.
TTTGAAATAGTCTGAATAAAGACCCATTTTTAATTTACAACAAGCCGCCTACCTGTCTCATTGTCACACACACCTATGTGAATTTAACTCTGCGTGTTTGGGACAATCTACAAATCAAAATTAGCACCTCTAAAATTTACTGGAGTGTTTTATCAATGACTGCTATGTTTCAAATCTAGGCGTCACTTCAATTACCGTTGAGTCCCAAATGTAGGCGTTTCTCCATTTATCCAGGTTCCTCAAATTATTAAGGAGAAGTAGGAAGAGAGCTGTCCGAATGGGAGGGAGATTTAGGGGTACCCTTCCTATAGAGGGTCAAACGGGAAATGGGGAGAAAGATGGGTCCGACTTAATTGGAGCACTGACAGAAGCCGTAGAAGAACATGGAGAGCGAAAGGAGTCAGATCTCGGACCTGATGGACCGCAGGCCACGGGAAACGCATCCGCACCCTGCAGAAGCCAGTTGGGGTGGTGGTTACTGAACGCCAGGGGTGCTAAAGGGGAGGGGATGTGGGAAGCGCTAGGTCTGCATGCTGTGGGTGGAAGGGTACAACCGCTGAATAGTCCACTGAATATTCATCATTAAGCAAATATATATACACACAAATGTTGAAGCACTGATAGAATGTTCTTGATACATTTTATAGTTCGTTAAGCTACAGAAATGAAAGCCACGGTCTCCATCAAGGAGAGGAGGCAATTTCATTTTGAAACAGACCATTAGAAGCTAGATTAATTTGTAGATATAGGACAGTTAATTCTGGCTTAAATTCTGACCATGAGCTTGCAGTTTTTTTATGAATGATCTTTTAATTTGAGTTAATTTGAGTTTTCTATTTCCCATATTACTTTAATTTCTGTAGCTTAAACTATAAAATGTATCTAGGGCATTCTATCAGTGCTTTAACATTTGTGTGCATATATATTTGCTTAATGATGAATATTAATTCATTTTACTTTATTAACAATCACTATTATGGGCGGATGGATGCGCGTCAAAGCAAGCGCACCGGCCTGACTCAGGTCACATCAGAGCCATTGGGTTATAATTCAGGCAGACCATGTTTACCTGTTTGCTCAAAGTTGGTTTTAGGATATTCACATCTATCAGATATGATACTGCCTTAAATAATTGATGGTGACAATAGTTCGCTAACATGGTTTAGCTAATTGCCACCACTGTAGATTATCTGGATCTCCATACTGTTTTCACTCACCCAAGATGGCAGTGAATGTTGCCATCATGCCTGCCCAGTTGTAACTTGCTAGTTTCTGGCTCAATGCATACACACAGTACCGCAGAGTTACGGCTGCAAGCGTTTGTCAACATTCAATTCGGCTGCGCGGGCTTTAGGAGGTAAGACTCTTCATACACGGTCCCTTGGACCTCTGCATGTTTGCAGCGCTGAATATTCGCTTTTTCAATATAGATAGCCTTTTCTGATGATATCTTATTATCTTGTCTTCTAACTAATTTGTGGCCATTAAGCATCACCCAATTGTATTGGATACTACATCAATGGCGCATCTTCAACATTCATTCATGAACCGATTCAAAATTGACTGTTTTTTCCGCAACTGCGAAGCGATGGAGGTACGCTTTTAGTTTATTCTTGCAAGCTTTTAAGATATATATGGCGATTCAGATAATGCATTTTTTGAGTGGCTGGATAGATACACGTATGTCCTTTCTTTTATTTTTGTTATTGAGCACCTGAAAGAGTATACAGCAGGTTAAGCACCTGTCTGGTAAGTTGAAGTCTCCCCCTTTTTTTAAATAGTTAAGATGTGGATCTATACCAAGTCATGAATTCCAACTAACATTGAACTACTATGCACTCGATTTTTCCTGTTGCGACATCCAAAGATTTCTGAAAGATACAAGGTATTTTATATATTTTTTCGTGATTTGACTATGGCTAGTCTGCTACTTTGGCGCACAGCCATGGCATAGTGCAGCTTATTGGATGCTCACTAACCAAATGTGTTTTTTCTTTCTTTTTCTCTCTCCATTGTCACGTTTGAATTACCTGTTTGGACTATGTATTTATTGTGACAATTTGGTTATTTTTTGTTTGAACACATTGATGATTAATTCATACATTTTTTTGCAGTTGGATTTCTACCTTTGAATGAATTGTACACTTATGGATATATAAATGACCCTTTGACATATGTATAACCGCCTGTTTGTTCTACCTTAATTGGTTCATGGGTTATATTATTTACAAGTCTCATATATGCAATGGACTTGCATTATAAATATCATTTATGACTAATCAGCCTCTGATGAAGAACGCGTTTGCTCAAAACACGTGTCAGGCTGACTCTTTACATAATAAACTACAGGCGATCAAGTATACAAACTTGGAACTTTTGGCGCAGTGTCACTGTATTTGTTCTCATTTTGCCCTATAACTGGAGTATACTGGCAACATACCCACACTCTTCAGTAACATGTAGCCGCCTTCTTCTTCAAGCACCATTGTGCAAGCGCTGTGGACTCTATTGACTTTATTGCCACTAGGATTGCTTATTACTGACATCCTCTGTCGTTCCCTCTCTGGACCTATGGACTCTTCCCCCTGCCCCCCAATATGGTTTCTACCCTCTCCCCTTTCACTTCCTCACCCATTAATGGTGGTAGCACACTTCCAGTCCTCTAGGTGCATCATCAATGTCTATGTGAATGGCACTGTCAAGGATCAGGACCCTCAGCCCAACCTCCTCCATCTTGACAGGTGTCTATCGTCTCATTAACTTCTTCTGCAAACATTCCTCCCTACCTCATGCCCTCCTACACCTCCAGTGGCATTACCTCGTCCCTGTACCCCTCCTTGGAAAATCTTTAAAAGGTAAAACTATCTTCACTTAACTACCCTCAATTCTCGCTCCGCTGTCAAGCACTCCTCTGACATCTATCACCTCCTTGAAGTCTTTGACCTGGATGTCCTCACGCTCACAGAGATGTGGTTCAATACCAGCTCTGTCACTGCTTTTTACACTCTTCTTCGTGAGGGCTACAAGATCCTCTCCAAGTCCAGGCCCAACCAACCAGGAAGCGGAGTGGCACTTGTCTTCCCTGAATGGATCCCTGCCTCTATCAACCCAATCCAACTCCTCTTTTGAATGTCTTGTCGCGAGCTTTGCATTTCTCCTACCCTTTCCATCACTGTTGTTGCTATCTACAGGACCCCCTGAGACGGTCTCTATCTTCCTTTCCGAATGCACTGACCTTATCTCTTCTCTCCCGACTTCTACGTCTCAGCTTCTCATCAGAGATATCTCTATATCTATATCTATATATCTATCTATCTCTATATATATCTATCTATCTCTATATATATCTATCTATCTCTATATATATCTATCTATCTCTATATATATCTATCTATCTCTATCTATCTCTCTATCTATCTCTCTATCTCTCTAATCTCTATATCTATATATCTCTATATCTATATATAGTCACTCTGACTCAGCCCTTGCTAACCTTCACCTCTCCATCTCCAACACCCTCCCCCCTGCCATGAGGATCTGCATGAAGCATGCCTCCAAGTGCAACACTTGGTATGATTCCAACCTTGCCTTGCTGAAAAGCAAGTGCAGAGTTGTAGAACGGAAGTGGCTAGCTTCACGCCCAACCTCTGACAAACTGGCTTTCTGCCTTCTCCAAAGCAATACAGACTATCCATCCGATCCAAGAAATGTGCCCACGCCTGCTTCTCTGGGAAAACCAATAATACGGCTGACCTTTTCAAAATCTGTAAGGAACTTGCCAATCCAACTGCAGTCGATACCTCCCCTCATCACTCAAAAGCCCTGTACATGTCCTTGGCATCCCGCTTCTCATCAAAAACTCAGGCCATCCTGTCCTCACTTTGCTCTACTTCTACTCCCCCCTCCTACAACTACATCTATGCCCCCCTCATTCCCCCTCTCTCCATCCCTCCTCCTCTACCATAGCACTGGATTAGGTCACCAAGACTGTTTGCTCTATGAAAGTCCCTTCCAAACAGGCAACTCCTTGCTCCTCTAGAACTATCAAAGGCATTATTGCTGCCCTCGCTCCCTCTTTGGCTGAAGTCTGCAATCACTCGTTTGCCACTGGCTCCTTCCCATCTCCTCTTAAGAACTCCCTTGTGCACCTCCTCTTTAAAAAGCTGCATGCAGACCCTTCCTGCCCGGCGAACCAACGCCCCCATCTCCACTACCCCCTTTTTGGGCAAACTCTTGGAGAAGTTGACCATCTTTCAACTAATCTGTCACATTGAATCTGTTGGCTGTCTTCACGACCACCAGTCTGGCTTCAAAGCAGCCAAAAGCATGGAAATTGCTCTCCTGAACATTGGCAAAGATTTGTTCTCTAACCTCGACTCCAACACTCCCTCCGTTCTCATCCTCCTTGATCTGTCCTTTGCCTTCGACGGGGTCAATCATGCCATCCTACTTTATCAACTCAGTGATACAATGGGTATCACAGATTGGGCAGGGGCTTGGTTGACCTCTTTCAAATTGGCCCTGCCAGGTTCAAATGGCCCCTTTTCTCTCCTCTACCTCATTTACTAACTGCAGCATCCCTCGGGGTTCTATCCCATTGCTGTGGCTTTTTAACATTTACCCTGCTCCCCTTGTCCACCTTCTCGCCTCACCTCTAGTGTTATGTGGATGACACAGCTCTCCAATAAGCTTCCCTCCTCTACCTCCTCTCCTTCCTCTCTCATTCCAGATTGTCTGATCGCTATCCAGGCATGGTGTGCTGCTAATGCTCTCAGTCTTAATGCCAGTAAGACAGATTTTTCGCATTGGTACCCCCCCCCCACCCTTCATTCCCCCAAACTCTCTGCCCCCCCCCCCCCCCCCCTCCTTGGGACCCCTCACCCAACCCTGAGGCAAAAAACCTGTGGGGTCATCTTTGACTCCTCCCTCTCTCCCCCCTTCTCACCTCATACTGCTGACCTTGCCAAAATGCTCACTTTCAGCTTCACCTCCTCAGATGCATTCTCCCTTTCCTCACCTTTCCCCAGAAACTCAATGTCTCTAGAGCTCTTGTTCTCTCCAGGCTAGACTACTGTAACAGCCCCTTCCTTAATCTGCCTCTTTCCTCCTTTCGCCCTCGTCAAATAATTAATAATAGGACTGCAAGACTTATCCTTGGCCTCAAGCGCATGGACAGCATTTCTCTTCAGCCCCAACAGCTCCCCACGGACTCCCAGTGAATGCAAGTTTCAAATACACACAGCTTTCTGGGGGCTGAGATCACACTCCCTTGAACCTTCTCTCACTAAATACCGCCCTGCTAGAGTCCCTTACCTCCAACTCTCTGCAGGTCAGTCGCTTCTCCAAGCAGAGAGTTGGGGGGCGGGGTAGATCTCTGCCTTCTGCAGAAGACTTCCTCTGGAACGGCCTCCACGCCCCTCAGACTGGAACTGGATCTGCTTCAATTCCAGAAACTCCAAGACCTCCCTCTTTTCCTCTTCCTTCCCTCTCCCCCTTCCTTGCTAATGTCCCCCAGCTGTTACTACTGGCTTCCTTGTCCCTGAGTGTTACAGGGACCCGGCCCACACTCACCCAGTCTGCCTCAGCACCCTTCATTTGCCTTCAGACACCCTTCCCTGATCAGACTACTGATTTAGGTCCACCCCCCCTCCTTGCACTACCTCACCCTCACCCCATCTCCAGAGAACTTGTCCTACAGGCCACACCTAGCACTTGTGGGATGTATCGACCCACTCTGCTATACTATGCAGCATCACTATCTATGGTGCAAGAAACAGCAAAAATGGCAGCAAACTTGTGCGCACCAAAACCGAGTTTCAACACACAAAGAGATGGCTGCACAACCTCCCATTCATGGTGCATGTGTGGTGGAATAGAGCACACTCTGCAAAAAAAGTGCCAGTGGGCTCCATGACAAGCAGAGTGCAGAGGGAGTAGCAGCGCTTTGCAAGTGTAACTCCAAAATTTGCCTATAATGACATTTACTTTGAAGTAAAACTCCAAAATGCCCGTACATAAAACTTCTCAACACTCAAAATCTTGCTTGGTGCCAAAATTCATTTAACCTAAGGAAGCACTGTGAATGTACAAAGTCCTGAAAGGTTAAGAGCAAAACATTTTTCAGCAAAACTGGATTGCCTGTGAATGACAGTTCCTGTCAAAAATATGTGTGAAGTACCCTGGGCTACCTGTGAATGACAGTTCCTGTCAAAAGTCTGGGTGCAGCACACTGGGCTCTCCCGATTAGACTTTAACGTTATCTAAACTAAAAGCCTGCCGGATTAGCAAATATAAAAGGATTGTTGCTGAAAGAAACACATATCTCACTTGTTTTTGATCCCACAGGTGTAAATTTAAGAAAGTAATTTATCAATGTCATCTGATGCAACAAGTTTGTTTTCTGCTGGATGTCAAGACATTAATAATAAATTAGCCTGGCTGGGCTGCAAGAAGTGGAAAAACAGGTTTCCCCCAAGGGGAGGGCATTCCTCTCAGCAGAAACTCACTGACATATGATAATTGTGGGGTAGGACAGACTTTTGACTGTAGTCGGAGACTGAACAATGGCAGATTCTCCAGGCCAGGAAGAGGTCGTAAACTTGGCTTGCAGAAGGTTCTCAAAGGGAGGGGGGGCTACTCCTTGAGCTCCAGGGAGAGACAAAAGGCGGACCATTTGCTGCTTAGGGCATGTAATTAACAATTTTTAGAGACTCAACTTATCAGAAATGGTGAAAAATATAAAAAGGGCAGATTTGTTAGTCTAATTTTTGGCGCTAGATTTCAAAATGTGATGGAGCTGTGTAGCATTCGGAACAGGAATGGCAATATATGTGGTTTTATGGGAACTATATAAATGCTAGGATTGTTAAACTTTACATACATTCCAATGGTAAACAAACATTTGTGGAAATTTGGAGAAAGTTTAGAAAATGTTTTCATGGAGAAATGGACAAAATGCTGCAGAAAGGCGAAACAAGATCCCTCAGATGCAGGATTTTGATGAACAGATACTCCATAAAATATGGAATCTGTCTATGTAATTTTCATAGAGGTTACAAATGTATAAATATGTATTTAGGACAAAATTCAATTTTTGATACTAGTGGCTAGGGGAGGTTTCTAAGGACTGTAAAAGCCAAACCATAAATGTGACATCATCTGTCCTTGATCCAATCACTGGGGTGCAAGGCAGAGATCTGATACAATCCCGGTACACAGGACAGAGTTTAGTTTAGCCGGCCCATACACCCTTTTTTGTGATGTCATTTGAAAGGATAAAGAGACAGCTGACAACACATAGGACTCACTCTTCTGATTCCAGTGAAGCTCTCTGATTCAGCATTCAACATCCAGCATTTAACATCCTTCCAGATGCCAGGGACCAGGCCAAGCAGTAGCTGAACCATTTTCAGCAAGGCCTCAATCCTCAAATTTATTCTCACAACCCAGTGAAGCGCTGTGGTGTGAGAAAGCATCCTGAAACTATCTGGCTTGCTACCACAATGCCTGCCTGATGAACTCGCCATCCAGCTGATTTGAAATACCCAGAAACAAGAAGGGCAATTCCGGTGACCGGCGTAGCTGATCCAGTGCTGCGCCTGATTTGCTGTCTTTCCTTGATAGAACCAATCCATTAACCAGAACCGTGACTGTCCAAAAATCTTAAATCCCAATGGATTGTGAGCATTAAAAGGACACTAGAGAACTATTGTATACCTTGCATTATCTTATTCCTCTCTAATCTCTGAACTATCCTACTTTCATAACCAGTAATAGTGTCAAAATCTTTAGTGCTATCTTATTCTGTCTAGTTGCTAAAGCGCCATTTTCATAGTCATCTTTAGTTGTGTAACTCTGATCCATAAATCCCACTTTGAGTCTTTGGACTGGTGCCGCCGGGGAAGGTGATGGGGCTCTGTTACTGAAGTCATGAATCAGTCTCAGAGCTTACTTCGTCCCGACTTGGTTGCCTAGCCTGAACGCTCTAGCCTCGAGTAAAAGCAGAAGCCATATTTTGATTCTAAACTGAAGTCCTTGTCCAAATTCGGGTCTTTATTTTCAAAAAACATCTCTCACTAAAACCTCCATAACTCCCTCAGAAACAGTGCGGTTGACAGGTTATATCAAAAATCGCATAAGTAAAAGTTTGCCACGAATGTACATTTCGAAAAGTTTTTACACATGTGAATAGCTTTAAATAGCTTTAAATTATTTCCCACCTTGCTTTTCAGATTCGAATTGTTTTCTTTTGATTAAATCATTGTTTTTGCTTGCTTGCATCTGTTTAAAGCGGCTCCCGTAGAAATTTATAATAATTTAAGCATTTTCGAACATAATTTGTGTTTTTGCTCAAACAATTTCAAAGCCATCCTGACAGTTGAAGTCAAATCCGTTTTTCTCTTGTGTTTAAGGGGGGAGGAGGTGGGAGTGATATTCTGTTTGGTCTGTACGATTCCTGAATACCTGCTCTCTCCTCACATCTATTTAAATTGCCTATTGGTGGGTTGAGGGGTGTTGCAAGGCGAACCTCTAACCATAGTGCCATCTGTTCCAAACCAACCCAAAAGCATTCTTCTCTTTGCTGCATTCTTTTTGCGTTCATTACTTGATTCCCAGTTCATTAAAGAGCGTATTCATTGTTCCTGTCAACCCATTGGTGATTGTTGTTACCTATTAAAAATATATTGTGATTTTAAATTCTAAATAAACAAATAATTACCTTTACAACTAGCCTGATTCCCGTTTCAGTGTAACATGGGGGTATTGTGAGAAGGGCGCGATATGAGTTATATCATTCAGAATATTGAACTTCTAGATAAAAATAAATAAGGGTTTCATTCGCGCACTACATGCTGGGCGAGACTTGGGTGTGTGCCTGATTGAAATCACTTACACACTTGCCCCCCAACCCTCCCCTTAGCACTTCAGCATCTACTCCCTCCCCTCCTGCTCCCCCCGCCCCTCTCCCACCCCTGCACATCCTGTTGCTGCACTTGCACAATCCAAATGTAACAAGGCCAAGAAGGAGATTTTATTGTTGCGTATCCTCCCGTTCCCCACTCACAACCCCCCTTAGTCTTGTGGCACCTGGAAACACCTTCTGCTGTATAGGCGCCATACAAATGCTCAATACATTAATGTAATCTCTTATGGAGGAAAGGGTATGTAAAAATGTATTTTTTAAAGTTACATTTCTATATATGGGATAAAATAACCCTGCAGTACGTTACAAAGAAATGAAGTTCCTTATAAGGTCACGAAATGCAGAGGGGACTTACAATACCCTATTTACACACATCAAGTGATGCATCAAGGAGCTGCAGGCGAGGCTGGAGAAGAGGGGGAATACGAGAGGTTGCCTTAGGTAAGAGTATGAGGCAAGACATGGAGGAAAGTAACTGGCCAGTCAGTACCCAGGGAGGTGGTCAGAAGGCCAGCACAAAACGTGTCGAAACTGGGAACTGGTCTCCTGGGTGGTTGGGAGCGCGGAGCCTTTGCACGGTTTTGGCTTGGTTTCTCCTTCAACAGTTATCCAACCGGCAACTGCAAGCCAAACGAGAGGTTGTGGGGAACAGCACTGGTAGACAAGCCATTAGAGAAATCAAGTAATCAGTAAGATCAAGAAAGAACTGTTTGAGCACACCAACACCAGGACTATCAGTGACTCCAGGGAAAGACAGATAATTCATAATGACTTTTGAGACATTTACAAACCTAAAGGAGTTAACGCAATCATGTTATTTGTGCGTTTTTAAGATTTCCTTAGCCCAACCGGGCAAACCCCCCCAAATAAAACTTTGTTAAATTACCATTCTTGTGTTGTGTTTTTTGTGGTGTTCACTCAACTTTGTGACAGATCACAAATTTAAAATAGAGCAGCATGAGTTGCAGGTCACAGACCTGTTGGCGCAGATGTAAGAACTGACAGAAAAGGCTCCAGCCCTGTCAGTGCAGGTGAAAGAATGGGCAGACTAGGCAGGGTGGTGGGGTATACATGCACACATTCTTACTGGCTCTCGTCAGAAAATTATAAATGGGTTTTTGCTGTGCAACTAGGATTTGGTCCCATTTACCATGGACAGACGTCACACAGGTCGAAGAAAGAGGATGGCATGAGGAACCGAATACGAGTCATGGTAATAATAATTCCGAAAAGGGAGTGAAAATCTTGCATGGTAAACCTAATTTTTAAGGGGTGTTTGTGACTAGGAGCCAATTATGAGGAAGCATGGAGACAACTTTTCTGGGTACATGGATGATATCTGACAACATGCACCTCCGAGTTCAGCTTTGTGGCTGAGACCACCCTCCTGCCTGCACAGACTGTTTTATTGGTGAAGGGGGGAAGGAGCTCAGATGCAGTCATGATTTGGAATAATTAGAAAAAGTATATCAAAGAGGAAAAGTGATTCAGGGAGGGTGGAATCTCTGCTGTGCAATTCACCTCAAATATCATGCCCTTGAAACAATGAAATGATTAAAGGTAACTCATCCCAGAGCAGAAGATGCAGAAGGCAACTCTCTTAGGGTGAACACAAGACGGTTGGTTTGAGAGAAAGCAAAGAGGCAAACATGCAGCGATTCCTGGAAAGACAACTTGGGACGATGTTCAGTAAAAATAAACTGCCTTCTCTCAATGTGATTGAAAAAGCACATCTGACTGCAGCAAAGATGCTTCAACATTAAGAATTTACGAAACACGCTTGCTAAAATCAGGTATTCACAGAGCAGTGAAATCCTTGAAGAGCTGAAAACAATCTATACAGTCAGCCTCCAACATCTTCTGGGATGACAACTTTGTGATGTGGCTAGTTGGCACTGAGTCCAGGATGGCTTGGCTAAAACAGAGTAGGTCTGATTTGTTGCAGAGGTAGGCAGGATTTCTGAGGAGAGCCAGTTCCAGAGTCTAGAGGCAAGAATTAAATGTTCAAATGTACTCTATTGAAAGGGGGTAGAGGCAAGGCTCCTGCGAGAAGATCGTAGCTTTCTGGATGGCCTTCATGGATGTAGCTTTGAGGCGTGGAATGGAGGTTCCACATTGAAGTAAGTACTGTGGTGGGTGATGGAAAGACATTTTAATTTAATGTGTTTAGCGACAAGCAGACAATAAAATGAGTTAGATCTTGAGATTGGGTGCAAAATTTGCACTCGCCACTAGTTATTAGCCAGTAGAAAAAATTGTGTTCTGTGCGTACGTATAGAAATGCGGTGGTGAGGGACTTCATGGCTGGCTAGTAGCTTGCCACTTCAAAAATGTACCCCGTCATCTCTATTGAGGTTGAGTAGAAGAGTACTAGCACGCTAGAATCTTTGGAGTCTGCATAGCAGGAAAGAAGGAAGACACCAGTAAGCGGAGTTGACAAAGAATCCAAATTAGACAGCGCTAGGAAACTGCATTGGCTACTCATGGGGTGTGTGTGATAGAGCCAAAGATTTGTGCTTTGGCATTGCTCTGTCAAATTGAACTGGTAATAAGCATAATGCTACCGTATGCATGGGGGTCTTTGGGTGTAGTGCAAGGGTAAGGGGATAGACCCGGGGCAACACAATGGTCCCAGAAAGAAGACCATGCAGAGCACCATGGTACCAATACCCAGTCCCAGGCTTAGAGGCTGCACTCCAGCATGACGTGCAATATAAGAAAAAGCAATACATTTTGTAAAACATTGTGTGGAGAGGGTGACATGACCAGGGGAGAAGAGGAGATTTGGAATTAATGAATACACAGGTTTTGATGCCCAGTTTTAGTCAAAAACGTTTGAGTTCCAGTATGCTGTTGACATGGGACTCAATGTTTTTGCATTCAAATGCAGAGCTTTTACAGGTTACAAAATCGCATCCTCATGAGGCAGTTTCATCTCGTGGACACAAGCATGGGTGACCGACCCGACTGGATCCAAAGTTTGTCACATTTATGCACATTACATGTGTTGATGAAGTGGACGTGAAAGGCCCAGTTTTATGTCCTGCTTTGCAATGCTAGTCTCAGGTTAGTTTCTTACACAGGCGTAAGAAAGGGTTGAGTCCCAATTTTTTGTTTAAGGGGGATTGAGCTGAAGTAGGGACTAAATTGTGAAGTGTCAAAAAACGCAAAACAAAGCTCAATTACCCCTCTTTTAGTCCACCTTGCACTTGGGTAAGGGACAAAAGGAGAGAATATTGTGATAGGTTATCTGTTTTATCTATCTAAGAGTCACATCAAATAAACATAATTTTCCAAAGAGTAGGCCAAGTAAAAACACATTTTTTAATCAAAGAAATATTGATGACACAATGAAATGTGTGATGGGTGCTTTCCGCAAGGCACCTCATACACTTAAAGCAAATTGAAAAACTCAAAACATTAAAAAGTCCAGCAAAAACACATTTTCTGCTAACAGTGTCTAGAGTTAGTATAATGACATTTGTGACAGATCACGTTGGCAAACTATTTCAAGCAATTTAGGTTATTTTACACATTTTTTCGGGGAGAGGAATATTCTACATATACAATTTAGAAAGCACGAAAAAAGTGTGAAACACCTGGGGATTCGCTTTTTTAACTTTGTTTTCTGAACTTTGTTAACTGAAAAACAATTTACCGTCCTGAAGAGGGACACAACTAAAACAGCAGAACACCATGGATGATGTTGATGTAATCTGTGTGCCAAAACATATGTAGACATCCCAGAGACACCACAACTAACGTGTCTTTTCTCCGCACTATTTGAATCCTATGTTGTATACGTAGAATATTCCTCTCCCCGAAAACATTTGTAAAAGAACCTAAATTGCTTGAAATAGTTTGCCAAGGTGATCTGTCACAAATGTCATACTAACCCTAGACACCGTTAGCAGAAAATGTGTTTTTGCTGGACTTTTTAAATGTTTTGAGTTTTTCAATTTGCTTTAAGTGTATGAGGTACAAACAAGGGGAGGTGTCCTGTCTATGGGAGTCAAAGCTGTTTGCAATATGTTTAAATGCAAATTGAATCTGTGGTGTATCCAATACCCTACTGTAGCTTTATGTGTGCATATCAAAAGGGTAGGCGTACATACAAAGGAGTACTTGCGCTAGCTTATGTGAGACTGGGAGTAGTTTTTATTTACTAACCTCAGTCACTTTATCACTTTTTTAGGAAAATCAGGAATTGCATTATACAATAATTCAATTGTTCTGCACATTCAGAAAGCCATGATGCATGAGGAATTGTGCGGAGGGCATAAAACAGAACCGAAATAAATTCATACATTGATATGCCGTGTGATGACACTCTTTGAGAAAGACATATATAAACAGATTTCTTCTCGTATTTAGTACATTTTGTTCTTCTCATAATTCACCGTATATAAACATCATGTAAGGAACACATTTACCTCACTAAAATAGAACATATATAACCTGTTGTTCTAAACACAGGACCTTGGATAGGTCTGACAAAAGCCAGGCTAAAGGGTGACCAAAATGGATCGACGTCACTGACATAAATCAAAACAAAGATATTAGAAGGGGACCTAAAAACCACGGAAGGTGAAAGAATCCCATGACATTTCGGCTTTACAGTGGGTCACAGCCTTCTTCATGGAACCAAGGTACGGTATCCCCTGTGAAAGATGGAGGGGAACTATGGTTACAACACCATCTGTAATGTCAGGGCGCAGTGTATAAAAGCCATAGATAGAACTTTTAATATACTGAAGACAAAAGGACAAACAAATTAAAACTCTGGTTCACTCTTATTGATGGTCAAGTACTGACCTTACACAGGACTGGGTCCTGGGTGGTAGCCAGGCGGCTAACTTTGTTAGAGTTCCGATGGACTTCTCAAATGGAAAAATGGTGGTTGCTTCTAACAGCGTGGAGCTGGATGGAGAGGGAAGGTAGAGTGAGGCTTTTGTGGCTATTATACCCCTGTGAGTAAGCATCAACAAGCCAATAGAAACAAGATATGGTTTCCCATATTGCAATCCAAAAGGATGTGGTTCATCAGATCATAAATTGAAGAAAGTGACTTAAAAAGTATTTCCTTGATAAGAGTCTAGTTTTTTCAAACTCAGAGGGTTTTGTCATATGCGCCGAGGACTTCTAAGAACTGAGGTGTCAGTTTTTGGACCATGATGTTGAGTCTTTTGGTGTAGATGAACGTTTTCCCTTAGAAGGAGTTCAATGGAACCTCCGAAAGTTCCCAAGAAGTTTGCTCCTGGACATCCGGGCACAAAGGCGCACTGGTTTTGTCATTTGCCTTCTCTTTGTCAGGTTTCTCGACATGGGCATGACACTTGCTTTTCTTCAATTGGGTTGAGGCCGCATTCTCAAATACTTGAAGAATTTTTAGTCTGAATCTCTCCCATTCAGCGGGTGAGGCCGATTTGGTCGAGCAAGCGACGCATTCAGGAGAGGAACTCTATGACAAAGAGAGCGATCTTCAACGCCTTTTCTTTGAACGCCATGACGACTATAATGAGTGGTGAGACCCACTCCTGGATCAAGATCTTTTAGCTTTCTTCCGATGAGGCGAGTTGCCTTGTCAGAGGATCACTTTTTTTCGACAGTCATCAAATGGGATTTATGTGACCTACCTGCAGCTAACTTCCCTCTATGCTCTTTCAGGGCTTTCACTGTCATCGATAGGCAGGATCCACACTTCAATGTTATATGACTGGATCCCAAGCACCACAGACACCGATGGGTTTCCTAAGGGACATTTTCACCCCGCAGTCGTGGCATTTTTTAAAACCGCGAACTTGGGAGTTAGAGGATGACGGAGATGCCATTATTTTTCACAAAATTAGATGTGTTTCTCGAAGGAAATGAAGCGTGCCGATCGTCCGAAATGATAGCTCTCGCTGAAAAATGGAACTGAAGCCAACGGTCACTGTGCACGCTATATACCAGTAATGACATCTACATCGAGATGGAGGCCCTCAAGGAACATCGAGTCGACAGGCATTGGCGTGCAGCACCCCCTAATGGAAAACATTTCCGAAGCAGCTAAAGCTGTATAAGGAGATAACAAAAGATAAGGAATACGTGGGAGGACCCAATCCATTTGAAATACATTTTTCCTCAAAGGGTACTCTAAGCCTGGCTGAGTAAAACATAGTTTATGGGAGCCAAGTTTTCCAAAGAAGATCCTTAGCTTTCTGAAATGTCTCATCACCTCCAGACTTGTTGGGCTAAAGTCTGGGAAAAGAGATAGTCTGGCAGAGCCATAATGGAGTGTTTTCTTGGCTCAGGCTGCAGCCAGTAGCATATTTCGATCTCTATATTTGAGCAGCCTGATGATTATTGGGCATGGGGTGCTCCAGGCGGTCTTGTCAATGATCTTTGTGCCCTCAACACTATGAAGTGGTGCGTCACTGTATGGTTGACAAATATGCGTATTAGCAACTACTCCGCAAAGCCCTCCATGCTGCCCTCTATATTGGTTGATTCCGGAGGCCTTGTCAAGTAGATATTATTCCTACATGACCTTCCCTCGAGGTCTTTGCATTTGGCAGCAAGCTTTTAAACCTCCACTAATAATGTGTGAATTCCTTTTCTTAACAGGGCAGTATGGTCTCGCAACTCTTATACAGATATCTGCATCAGTCATTCATCCACCCAGATTTTCCAACTGGGCCATCAATATGGGAATAGCTTCTTACCTGTAACTCCATTTCTCCAGCTTTGGTATCTTTCATAGATTCACATGCTTAGAATATTCCCCGTCGTCAGGCTGGGACCACTCTGTATATTGAATTTCGACACTTCGGTGTCCTATCTACGTCGTTTTAGCCCGCTTACGCCATTCGTCAATAGGACGTAGTGGTATAAATAGCCCCGCCCTCGCGTCTCCCTTCAGATTTTAACCCTCAAAGTAGTATGGGGTATATATGGTTTGCATGCAGGGATGGCCAGCGGGGGCGCATGTGAATCCATGAAAGATACCAATGCTGGAGAAATGGAGTTACAGGTAAAACTATTCCCTTCTCCAGAATTGGATCTTTCATGGATTCCCATGCTTAGAATAGATTGTATAGCAGTACCCCCAATTTTGGAGGTGTGTATGTAAACCAATATCATAGCCACACAAGCATTTTGTCATGGCTCAACTTCAACTCATAGTACATTAACCACAAAAAACACATTAAGGTACATTGGTAGAAGGATATACCCCTCTACGGGGCTTACCTTACTGAAACAGGTATCGCAGGACTGCTCGTCCCATCTGTATATCCTCTGCATGTTGTTGCTCGAGGCAATAATGTTGGGTAAATGTATGTGGCACCGACCATGATGCCGCTTGACCGATATCTCCCAGCGTAATTCCGGACCACAATGCCGCCGATGACTAAGTGTATCTCGTCGAATGGGCTCTTGAATATTCCAGTGGTTTTCCTGCTTTCGAGTGGCAAAAAGCAATCGTCGACGATACCCAGCGGGCCAGTCCTTGCTTTGAGATTGATTTTCCCTTTGCGGAAGGGCTATAAACCACAAATAGCTGTCTTGTACCTCTAAGATCTTGAGTACGATGGAGGTAAAACGCTCTTCTCACATCTAATGTATGGAGAGTTTTTTCCACGACAGATGAAGGTGTTGCGAAGAATGTTGGTGGTACCATAGAAGAATGTTTGTGGAACATGGTTGAAACTTTAGGGTTGGTTGCCAATACCACTTTATCTTTGAAAAATCTGAAGTAAGGCGAATCAATAACGCCTGTAGTTCCGAAATTCGTCGTGCCGAAGTAATAGCCACCAGAAAGGCTAATTTCCACAATAAGAATTTTAAGGACGACGCTGACATAGGTTGGAAAGGAGCCTTCATTAGTGCTGCCAACACCAGGTTAAGACTCCAGTTTGGAGGAAACTTTTTAGTTGGAGGAAAAGTTCGAAATAAACCTTTCAGGAAATGCTTAATTAACTGGTCACTAAATAATGGTGTTGAATGTCGTTCTAGTGAATCTCGAAATAGCTGCCAGATGAACTTTTATCAAAGAAAAAGATAAACCCTTTTCTGCTAAGTGCAGCAAGTATGGAAGAAGCTGTTCTGGCGTGATATTTAGCGGGTGCAATCCTGGCTGATCCTTGCACCACATGCAGAATCTCCTCCACTTACACGCATACGAAGTATTCGTGGACGGAGCCCTTGCAGCTTGTAAAATTCGAAGACAGTCCGATGAAATGGTTAGAGCCCCAAACTCAGAGAAGTCAGGAGCCAGGCTGTCAGGCCGAGGCCGTCCAGGTCGTGATGCCAAACTGCTCCCTTGTCCTGAGATAGAAGGTTTGGGATCTTCTGGAACCTCACTGGTTTCGTTATCGACAGCTGAAGTAGATCGGAGAACCATGATTGTCTCGCCCAGTACGGGGTCACCAGGATCACACGACATGGGTATCTGTGAATCCATTGTAGAGTCCGACGTAGGAGCGGAAACAGAGGAAACACATACAGAAGTTTGTCTGTCCACAGGAAGGAGAATGCTTACCCCAGTGAGTCTGGTTGTGGCCACCTGCTCGCGTACTGCGAGCACTTCTTGTTCTCTCTCGTTGCAAAGAGATCCAGGGCAGGGCACCTCATTCTCTGAAGACATTCTCTAGTTGTTGGTCGTTCAATTCCCATTCGTGCAGTCGATTCATCTCTCTGCTGAGAGAGTCCGCCTATACATTTTTTACTCCTGGCTGGTGGAAAGCCAATATATTTACCTTCTGTTTGAGAGCCCAATGCCATATTTCTTGGGCTTCGGTCGAGAGGGTTCTGGAGCGAGTATCTCCCCGTTTTCTCAGGTAGAACATTGTTGTTGTATTGTCCGTCAGTATCCGTACGACCGACCCCTTTATGCGTGGTAGAAAAGATTTCAGGGCCCAACGTACCGCCCTCAACTCCAGCACGTCGATATGAAGGGTGAACTCCTCCGATGACCACCAACCTTGAACTTGCATGGACTCCAGATGAGCTCCCCATCCAGTCAGAGACGCATCCGTCACCACCGTCATCTGAAACTTTGGTTCCTGTCGGGACATTCCTGTCATTAGATTTGTGGAGATTCTCCACCACTGCAGTGCTTGCAAAAGCTTGTTGCTGATGGTCAATTTGTATGACCACAGTCCTCTACTTTGGGACCATCTGTCCGCCAGGAATTCTTGTATCGGTCTCATGAAGAGACGACAGTGGTTTATTAAGGGGATACACTACGCCATGGCCCCTAGTAGGGACATGTACTTTCTTACTGACACTCTGGTGTTGACTTTCCACTCCTTTGCCTTGTGCCAGAGTTTGAGAACTCTTTCCAAGGATGGTTTCACCAATCCTGACTGCGTCTGGAACTCCGCACCCAGAAATACCAAGGTCCTTGAGGGAGTTAAGGAGGACTTTTCGAAGTTGATCGCAAAGCCCAACCGCTGCAGAAGGTACATGGCGTCCTTTAGACTTTCTTGTGCTATCATCAGAGACTATCACCTTACCAACCAATCGTCCAGATAAGGGTAAACATGAAAACCTTCTCTTCTTAGCCAGGCCGCTACTGGAGCCAAACATTTTGTGAACGTCCTGGGAGACGACTTTAGTCCGAATGGGAGTACCTTGAATTGATAGTGGGTTTGTCCGACTACGAACCTCAGAAATTGTGTGTCGTCGACGCATTGGTATATGAAAATAGGCGTCTTGCAGGTCTAACGATGCCAGAAAATCCCCGGGCTGTATAGATCGGATAACCTTCTGAAGCGTAAGCATCTTAAACTTCAGATTTTTTAGTGTCTTGTTGAGATCTCGTAGATATAGAATGGGTTGCCACTTGCCGTTGGGTTTTTTGACAACGAAGTAACGGGAGTACACTCCCTGCCCTCTCTCTGCCACCGGGACCAGTTCTATAGCCCATTTTTTCAGCGTAAGCGGCACCTCTTGTAGTAATATTTGAAGATGGGGTTGCGCCGAAAACACAGGTGGAATGTGCGGTGGCACGTCCTTGAATTGTAAAGAGTGGCCCAGATGTATTGTGTCTAAATCCCACCGGTCTGATGTTATTCGCTCCCACTCGTCGACGCAACGAGATACTCTGCCTCCCAGGACGTCCAGAAGCTTGTCATTGCTGGGTCTTTGACTGCTTGTCCTTTGTGGACGATGAATAACCTCCTCTTCTTCTTGAAGCCTGATAGTCTCGGCCTCTTCGAGTTGCTTGGCCAGCTCGTCTGTAGCCCTGAGAGTAGGATGTCTGCTGAAAGCTTGGTCCCTAGATGACCCAAATCGGGAGTTTCCCGATGCCCATCTGAAGGGATGAAAAGAACTAACATTTCTGCCACTCTGAAGGGCTCCAAGAGAGCGTGCTGCATCAGTCTTCTTTCATGCCTTTCAAGGTCTCGTCCACTTTCTCCCCAAACAATTGCTCCCCTTCACACGGCATATCGAGCACTTTGTATTGTACTTCTGGTCTAAAAGTCGTACACCTAACCCAGGCTTGCCTCCTCAAAACCACTCTGTTATTGATCTGTTTAAAACCTGATTCGGCCAGGTCTACGGCGATGTTAATTGAGTGATTTAACGCCTCTTCCCCCTCACGTACCAGCAACATAGCCGACTTTGTGTTCTTCTGGTAGATGTTCCAGGATGGGGGCTAAACGATGCCAAATCTGTCATATCTTGCCGTAATAGCTAGAGAGTTGGCTGCCTTTACTGTCGTCGCTCCCATCGACAACACTTTTTTGCCAAAAGCATCTTGCCTCCTGGCCTCGTTGTCCGGGGGGGGGGGGGAGGGGAGGGTCGTGCATTTATGCTGTGACCTCCCCTTTCGTGCAGCCGCTGCCGATACAACCGATACCGGGGCAGGTTGAGCAGATAAGCACTTTGGAGTTGACTCCAGAGCTTTAAACTACTTTTCCAGTCTTCCTTTAACTGCAGGCTCCGAGAATCGATGACGCATGGTTCATAACCCTTCTTGCCAGACGTGGTCTAAAATGGGGATCAAAAACTCTGACTTCCTTCTTTTCCCCATATGATCAAACAAGAAACAGTCTCTTTTCCTCCTCAGGGGCCATGCCAAACTCAGTACATGCTTTTCCCATCATTGCGTGGAAGGAACCAATGTCATCCGGCGGTGATGGTTGCACCGGGCTTCTTTGAGCTTCCACCTAAGCCTCCGACTCCCATGTCAGGTCTCTTGAGGGGGATGATGAAACGTCTGAAAAAGACTCCCCTCCTTCCGACTCACTCTGGTAGCTCTCCTTCCTCCGGATGTGAGAGAGGACGATCTTCGCTAACCGGAAGAGTTGTTGGTACCCTGGCCATTGATCGCAGAGCTGGACCTGCCTCGTCGACGGCTGGCTTACCATGTACTATTGCAGGTACACCAATTTGAGGCAATTGTGCGTCCAAACGGCCCAATAGCTTCTGCAATGTGGACAACACTTCCAGGGACAATACCGCCTGGGGGTTCAGCAAAGGCATGGTGACTGGGATACTTCGTCCACTTGAGACAGTCAACGAATTGACCCCCTGCAATCCAAGATCCGATGGACCCACTACCGGTTCACGGTCGTCCTCTACACAGGATATGTAGAAGGCCGCTTCTTGTTGTACCAAGGCCTCAGGTAAGACTGGATCGTAAACCTCTGGTTGCCAACCCTCCAGAGGGGCCACCGTCGACGATGTCATTTTCTCAAGAGTCGTCGTCTGAATCGACGGAATGATCGCCGGAATAGCTTGCACTGATGGTAATGAAGGCATCGACGACCGAACTGCCATCGACGTTTGTTGTGGCGCAGAGCTCTGAGGCGTTCCTGCCTTTTTTTAACTTGATTTATGTGTCGACGAATCTCGACTCGAGGAAGACCTGTGGTGGTCTCCTGAGGAGGTATTTAACCGATATTTCTCTCCTTTTTTGACGAGGAGGAAGCCTTTCCTTTTGAAGACGATTCCCTCAAAATCTTTCTCAGAAGAACGTTTTTCTGTCGAACGTGGTTTCTTCGCCGGCGGCTCTGCAGATGCAGAGCGGCGGGGGGCCACCGGAGATTTAGATCGAGGCCAAGCCATGTGTAGAGCCTACCTCCGATGGTGGGTTCGCTCCCGCACCGTCATTTAGCCACGTCACCAGGTGTCTATTCCGGTCCTTCAGGGTCTTCTGTGAGAAGCCTTTACAGATCTCACACGAATCAGCCGAATGAGGATGAGGACAGTATAGGCAGTCCATATGTCCATCTCCTTCGTACACCTTTTTTAATCTGCATGTAGCACACGGACGAAACAATGCCTTTCCAGACATTGGGAAAGAAAACACACACTCAACCTTGTAAAATAGCAGATACTCGAGGTGATCCCACTACTTTGGTAGACTGTTTAAATCTGAAGGGAGCTGTGGGGGCAGGGCTATTTATACCACTACGTCCTATTGGCGCAGGCGTAAGCGGACCAAAGCGACGTAGATGGACGACGGGGAATAGTCTAAGCATGTGAATCCATGAAAGATCCAATGCTGGAGAAGTCAACTTTACATGACAGAGTCCAGTTTCTGAACCATTGCATCTATGCTTTCTTTAAACAACGCCAGGCGTGCTGCAACACCCACTGAGTCTGTGCCATGCTCGGTCTTCTGCACCCACTTCATCTGCAGTGTCCGTTGCTGCATATGTGGTGTCCCCATGAAAGCCGCCATCCATGCCGGCTTCCTTTTGTTACCAATGTTCCCGGTCCCATGGTCTGTACAACACAAGCTGCTGTTTGTCAGGACGCTGATCGTTTATTCAAGGAACCAGAGTCAGGGTGGCAACCTGCTCAGCCACCTCAGCACCCTCTCACGGTCTGAGCACTCAAGTGGCGGGGTGCACTATTTTCAGATGGTGGAGGCAGAGGCTGCCGATACTCGCTCTGCATTGCCCTGGATCATGAAGGCCATGGTCATAGGGCCCCTGGTTGACTGGGCCCAAACACACAGTGACCCCCCCCCCCCGTTATGCCCCCGCAGGACTTTTGGCCCACCCAGCTTCACCTACTCGCTCGGTATTCCTACAGCCCGAAGCTGCTGCACAAAGGGAAACGCCAGAGCCTTCCTTATTTGCAGTAATCTGGTTCTTCATGCAGGTAATTCCCCCCGCCACCCCCTTGTGATGCCGCTCCAGGTTGTCTGAGCTCCAGCCCAAGCAGGTCGTGAGGTTTCCATGCGCTCCGGGCAGCCAAGCCAGCTAGTTCCATCTCCAAGCGGTCTGGGAGGGGATCCACAGCGATGCAAGTCAGCTATCTACCTGGCACACTCAAAGGCTGCTAGGTCTCTATGTGCCCGATGGCAGCATGTGCTTTTAAAGGATTTATAGCCAGAGGCGCAACTCTAAGCTGCAGCCATCTTTGTCTCCGTTCTCTAGAGCCACCCTGCCTCAGGTGTGCTTTTAATTTACATTGTTTCTAAGCTTCCCAGTGTGAAGAGATCTGGATCAAGAAACTAAGATTGTGCCACTTGTGAAATTAAAATCAACCTTTACCAAAAACATGTTATTTCACATTACAGGACTTTTCCAATATCATGAACTTTGTAAAAAAAGACTAGTGCTTTCATTTTCCCACAGAAGATGGTGGGACCAGAGAAATTCAAAATAAGTCTTGCGCTTGATTTCCAATGATAACCTAGGCAGACTGTTCCAAACTTAGAATAGAAAGTTCGGTTGAGGAGGTGGCCAATTAATGAACTAATGAACTAAAATTGTTAGCAGAGCTCCAGCCACCAAAAGAGTCCATTCAATAAAATGGGATTCATATCTTTCCCGCTACCAGTTTGCACGTATGCACTTTAAGAGCTAGTGTCTCCTTGACAGGAGTTAGGCCTACAATGACATAACAGGACTGCAATCCTTTACACTAACCACTTTTGAGCTGTCATTTATCTGAAGAGTTGCACATTTTAGGCATTTTATTACTGCCTCTTGATTAACTGAATGTAGCAATAGATAAAGCACTATAAAAAAAGGTGAATGTACCCTTTAACTGCAAAAACTGAGCCCCAAGCTCAATACATAATTGTTGATATGTCAGTCGTGCCGAAGGATCTTGTTAGTTAAGTGATACCAATAATAGCACCAAAGTATATAAAGGAAGCACCACTTTCAAAATAGTTGTAAATGTTGCTATGGTGCATGTGAAAAAAAATTATTCTGTTCGATTCCTACTAAACGTCAAACACTTTACCTGATTAACATCTACTCACCAGTGTAGGTCACAGCATTGGAAATGGAGCCTGGACTTCTCTGGGTTAAGTGCCACTTGTAAAAGATTGTGTAGGCAATACATTTAACACGTTGAAGATCCTGGAAAATAGGCCCCGTTTTATGTGGGATGTGTAATTTCTGAAATCACCTTGCCAAAGGAGCAAATGCATGCAATCATCTACAGTAATGTTTTCTGAGGTTTCTCTTTGACTGAGCAATTGTGGCTAGAGGAGGAGGGACTGAGGGAAGAGAGTTCCATAGTTTCAGATGGAACAAATTGTCCTGAGAGCCAAAATGTAGAAGGTGGGAACTCTGGTCCAACAACTGGAAAACGGATGGTGCCTGCACTGGTAGTTTTGATTCATGTTCCATAGAGCACTACCAGAACTTTCCAAACAATACTATAGGCAATCTCTTCATAGGGCCATCAGGATATTTTTGCTCTATAAAAGAATGACGATCTGGTCTACTTTGGCAAATATCTTAACTCCCTTTAACATTTTTGCACCATCCCAAAGTTCTTTGTCTGTTCTGGAAAACAATCCATGGTCTTTGCCTCTCCCTAGCCCACCGGTCAGATGTCATTGGTCCAATTGTGATCATGAGCTAAAGGTTGCTCCCCTTAGGCATTGCCTTCTCAGGGGGAAGTCTGTACAGGGTTTAGGCTCAACACTGCGGAACCAACATCCAAAATTCCTAAGAGACATGTAACTGTTCACCATTTTTAAAAAGCACTTAAAAGCTGTGGCCCTGTCTACTTCAGTCTACTCGGTCTACTCATGACAATGATGAGGTCAGTAGTTACTGACCTCATCACTCATTTAGCTATGATTATTCAGAATCAAGTTTATTTCCAATTTTAAAAAAAGTGAATCTTTTACAAAATGCATTATATACACAAGATCATAAATAGCAAAACATAGCAATTCTTAAAATAAATTATAAAAACAGATACAGCATAGGATACAGAGATGAACAAACTTCAGCTAACTGTCCCAGGAATGGGTTTCAAAAGCTTTTTCCTAAAATGTAAAGCCTCCCCAGGTATGATAGAAGTTTCCATGTCGCCAAAGGATTTTCAGCCCATAAAAAAGGTAGCAAAATGCCAGTCTGCACTATTTAACATTACCATTTATCAGAAGTGGAATAAGCATATTCTTTTGTAGATTTCCACATCCAGCAAATAAAAAAAAATAAAATGCAATAGATCCTCCACAGGTCTATCACAAAGTAGACAATTCATAGGTAGATTATAGAGTCTAGATCATTTGGCCGTTACAGCCCTCAGTGGGAAAAATTTTAATCTAGCTCTCATGATAAGTGTACGTTCAGAAGGATACTTTGACAAAGTCAAATATGTTGTCATTTCACATGAGGAAACAACAATGCAGGAATGATTTGCTTGTTTTATGATCTCATTTCCTCTGAGTGAGAAGAAGTTATTCAAGTCTTCTCCTCAATATCTAGGCGACTGAAGATGTGTTACCGTTAGGATCACCAAAAGAAGTATTTGCATCGATGTTATTCATCCACCGTTTTATATGCGCTAGTCATGGTATGTTGACAAAATTACAATCAAGACGTAAGGAATATGTTACTTAAACTGCTGTTCTGCAGCATTGATATCTTTCATAGATCATATGATGTATGAATATTCTGTCATTAAGCAGGGAAATCCTCAGCAACAGCAGTTTATTTTTAATTTATACTGTAGTCACTTTAGTGCTCTAAAATGGGTCATGTTGCCAAAATCCAATGGAAAGGGCTACCTTAGCTTCAACCATGGAGGCCATCTTCAGATTTAGAATAGCACACACAAGGTGGCAATATGAACTAAGACGAGTCATAAGCAGGGTAGTTGGGAGGGTTGCATGTGAATCTATGAAAAAGAAAAATGCTGGAGAGCAGAAGTTACAGGTAATAAACTGTTTTCTCCAGAATTGGATCTTTCATATTCACATGCTGTATGAATAGACTACAAAGCAGTCCCATAATCATAATGGGCTGAGTCAAGTTCCTTGAAGAAATACATTGTAAAGGTGTGCACAGATCCCCTGGTTGCAGTTCTGCATATGTCCAGCAAGGGGGCTCTGGAAAGGAAAGCTGTTGTGGCAGCAATGCCCCTTTTAGAATGAGCCATCGGCTTTCGTCTGAGAGGTCTGCCAGCTTGATGATTAAAAAAGATGTAGGAGGAAAAATCAACCTGGCGATTGAAGCTTTTGGAAGTGTGTTTCCCATGCCAGAGTGACGGTCACTAGAAGCAGAGAGGTTTGCTTGAACGACCTACTGCAGCAAGCGTTCTGCAGCAGAGTACTGTGAACCAAAGAAAATTGGTAGCACCATCGGCTCGTTGAGGTGAAACGCTTGGCACAAACAAAGAATTAGTGTGCAGCACCATCTTGGACCTGTAGAAAACCAAGTATGGGGGCTTGCAGGAAAATCCCAGAATCTTGCATACACGTCTAGGTGACATGATGGTGACCAGCAATGCAGTCTTCCAGGACAGGAATCTGATCAAAGGCTTATGTAGAAACTCAAAAGGAGGTCTCATGAGTCGTGCCAGGATGACGTTCAATTCCCAAACTGGGTATGGTTTCCCGACTGGAGGGAAGGAGCGGAACAGGCGCTTGAACTCCATGATCAAATGATGGAACCATAGAGGAAACCCAGACGAGAAGAGAGTATAGCGCGACATAGCTCCCAGGTGATATTTGAAAAATTAATCTGCAAGGTCTGCCTTGGCCAACTATGGCAAATCTGGTAGAATGTCTTTAGGCAGCATGTAGAAAGAGTCCAGGCCCTGCATCTAGCACCAGCAGGAAAATCGCTTCAATTTACTTTGTAGCAGGCAAGCGTGGAAGAAGCATGGGCTCTAACCAGTTTGTCCTTGCACTCTTGTGGCAGTGGTACATCGCAGAAATCTAGAAGTGTTGGAGCCAGGCCATCAGATTAATTGAATCCGGGTCATGGTAGAACACTGAACCTTTGCTCCTGGAGAGAAAGTCACACAGAAGAACAAGTTACTTACCAACTGTAACGTTCTTTCGATTTGATGTTCCTCCCACGTGTTCCTCATCTTAGATATATACTTACCTTTAGGTTTCGCCTCGGAAAGTGTTTCTTCTCTCCAGCAAAGGACGCTCCACTCGAGGCGACGACGTCGATGTCCCTCGTCGGCCTCCATCGAGTGACGACGTCATCCGTAGTATAATTGCCTCGAGCGCACCCGTTGGCTTCAGTTTTTTCGTGCATCAGAGCCCATGTATTATAAACAAAGGCGTGCCTCTTATTGACCCAAGCCCTAAAAGAATTGAGTGTAAGCCACGTTAACTGTACTGTGGGGTAGGATGGGAGGGTCGATGAGTAATACGTGGGAGGAACATCCAATCGAAAGAACGTTACAGTTGGTAAGTAACTTTTTCTTCTAATGGATTGTGTCCTCCCACGTATTCCTCATCTTAGATAGACTCCCAAAGCAGTTTTCTATTGGAGGCGGGAGTACAGGTGTCTTTAGTCATGTACCAAATGTAGTACAGATCTGACAAATAGACCTCCCTGAGAGGTAGTTGAGTCCAAAGCATAATGTTTGATGAAAGTATGCATGGATGACCATGTGACTGCTGCACACATGTCTTGTACAGGGACACCCCTCTTAAGTGCTGTTGAAGTTGCTATGCCCCTAGTTGAATGAGCTCTTAAACCCTCAGGGGGATCTTTTCCAGCTAGCCTATAACACTCTGTTATGGCTAAGATTATCCATCTTGATAATGTTTGTTTGGTTACAGCTAGTCCTAATTTACGACTAGTGTATCCCACAAGTAGTTGTTCACACTGACGTATTTTTGACAATCTTGAGATGTAAAAGCTAAGAGCCCTTCTGGGATCTAGCCTATGCAGTTTTCCTCTTCCTTACTTGTGTGAGGAGGAGGGTAGAACACCGGTAGAATTAATTTCTGTAACAGATGAAAGTCTCAAACTATTTTTTGGTAGAAAAGAGGGTTTGACTCGAAGGACAACTTTGTCTTTATGACAGATGGTGTGAGGAGGACCACTCGAAAGTGCCTACAACTCACTTACTCTGCGGGCTGATGTCAATGCAATTAGAAGTATAGTTTTTAACGTAAGAAGCCTTAACGGGCAAGAATGTAAAGGCTCAAATGGTGCACATGTCAGAAATGTAAGTACCAAATTTAAACCCCACACAGGAACTTCAAAAGGTATTGGTGGAAAAACATTGTTTAAACCTTTTAGAAGAACAAGTTACTTTCTTACCTGGTAACGTTCTTTCCATGGGATGGTCCGACGACGTATTCCATATCTTTGACAGGTAATCACCACAGCTGTGCTGCTTCGGAAACTTTTTTCGCCGTCTGCGTCCTGCGTCGATGACGTCGATGCGCCGTCATCAAGGACCTCCTCCGGCGTCCAACGTCATCCGATGTGATAAGTAGGACGCACGACGCCCGTAGCCTCAGTTGTAGTTTTTTCCCCCAGAACGTGTGATATTAGTCTACTGCCAGTCAGACACAAAGCCTTACGGAACGTAAGCTGCAATCGCATAAGAAATTCTGCAGCGGGGAAGGTAGGGAGGGAGCGATATGGAATACGTCGTCGGACCATCCCATCGAAAGAACGTTACCAGGTAAGAAAGTAACTTATTCTTCGAGGGGATTGGGTCCTCCGACGTATTCCATATCTATGACAGACTCCCAAAGCAGTACCAGAGCAAGGAGGAGGGAAAGAATTTAGAATTAAAATTTAGAATTGCCAATCAAATAGCAGAGCAAAGGACCGCCTTGCCAAAGGCCAGATCCTGTCCTCGGTTGGAATCGAGGGAATAGTGACATACAAATGTATGCACTGAAGCCCAGGTGGCTGCATCACAGATGTTGCGAATAGGAACACCCCTCTGCAGGGCAGTAGATGCAGCCATACCCCTGGTAGAATGGGCCCGCAAGCCAGCCGGTGGGTCCTTACCCGCCAAGTGGTAACACTCCAAGATGGCCAAAATAATCCAGAGAGACAAAGTCTGTTTCGTCACAGCTTGTCCCAAACGCTTTCCAGCGTAACCAATAAAGAGTTGATCGTCCACTCTGACCCGGGACATGCGTGAAACATAAAAGCTTAAAGCTCTCCTAGGATCAAGCCTATGGAGCCTCTCCTCTTCCTTACCAGGATGCGGAGGAGGATAGAATGCCGGAAGAACAACCTTCTGGGCCAAATGAAATTCCGAAACCACCTTCGGAAGAAAAGAAGGACGAACTCTAAGGACAACCCTGTCCTTGTGAAATACAGTGAAGGGTTGCTTAACTGAAAGTGCCTGTAACTCACTCGCTCTGCGAGCGGAAGTAACTGCAACTAAAAACACAGTTTTCAGAGTTAACAGCCTCAAAGGGCAAGAATGTAAAGGCTCAAACGGAGCACCCATAAGAAACTTAAGAACAAGGTTTAAATCCCAACCGGGCACCAGGAAAGGTGACGGAGGGAACACATTAGTGAGCCCTTTCAGAAACTGTGAAATTAAAGGGATTTTAAAGTAGGAACACTCTTCAGACGAGCGCTTAAAGATGGACAGCGTCACCAGGTAACCTTTAATGGTACCCACTTGCAAGCCCCTGTGGGCCAAAGAAAGTAAAAAGGACAGAAGCATGGGGATGTCACATGCAAAAGGATCCACATTCTGAACTCTGCACCAGTCGCAGAACTTACGCCAACGGCAACGGTACAGAGACTTTGTTGCTGGCCGTCGGGCCGAGAGCAACACCTCCATCACGTCTTCAGGGAGGTCCCAATGCTTATACCTCAACCTTTCAGAAGCCAAGCGTGAAGGTGTTACGCTCACCTGACTCCCACGGAGGCGCTGGCCTGGTTCGCGCTGCTGACCTCTTCTAAGGTGATGCGTAGGGTTCGGAAGACGGACTGGACCGGGCCCCCAAATCTGGCTTGTCTGGCTCGCAGAAGTATCCTTCTGTAGGTGAAAATAGGGGATTAACTGTCTGCGGGGTAATGCATATGGCCTCCCACTTTCCCCTCTCACCCTCCTCGAAACCCTTCTGTGATTCCTCGTAGCGTCTCACCTTAGGGTCTGGAAGGACGAGCTCTCCATCCTGCTTCTGATGCAGGGGCGCGTTGGTATCCAGTTACTTCACTGGATTTTCGGATTGGTGAGAACCAAACTTGCTTGGCTTCCAGGTAAGTTTTTTGATAAGAGGTTCCCCTTGTGTCCATGCATTAATGTACTAATGCTAGTGTCTTTTTCCCCATAGGGGCCGGGGTACGGAATGCCGGGGAACAGGCACTGACCCGAGATGAGAGGTGAAATCCTTGTAGAAATCAGGTAAGTCTTTAATGAGCGTTTTTTGGTAATGTCTTTTCATTCGCTCATTAACGCTGTTGTCTCTTTTTCCCCTTAGGGGCCGGGGTCCGGAAATGCCAGGATGCGGCGAGGACCCGAAATGAAGAGGGAATGAATCAGCAGGTAAGTCTTAACATGGAGATTTAGCTTTCCTTATTCTCTTCTCTCTCTCACCTTTTGTTCTGGTCTTTTTCTCCCTAGGCGCTGGGGCGTGACTGCGAATCCGGATGATCGCTGCTGAACATGGAGGCGCCCTGTAAAGGTGAGTGGTATGCGGCGCTGCAGCGATCGACGCAATGAGCTTTTAAATAAAAGTTTTCCTTTTCAGGATTGTCGGCGAGATGTCTCCGGGATGCGGATTTAGCAGGTAAGGTCTTTTACTTCTTCTGTTCTCTTCTTCTCTTCCTTTGCAGGTGATCCAGGATGCTGGCAGGCGTGGCAGAAGTCAGGATGCAGGAGCAGACACGGTGAGCGTCCAGCTGCTAGATGCAGAACAACGCAAAGCACGTGTGGCTGTTCGGGTGGGGTTTAAATAGCCTTGGAAGAAGTTCCAGGTATGTATCCTTCCCCGACCACGCCCGGATGGTAAATTAGTCCCACAGGTAAAGTAGTTCCTTTCAGGCCTCAAGGAGGCGGGATACTGCAGCATGGTCTGCATCAGGTAAGTGCACCCAAGCACTCCCATAATGAGCCTGGCGCCTATGGCGCCCGGACTGATGTCTTATGAGCCTGGCGCCATAGGCGCCAGGACACTGTCCAAAG
This sequence comes from Ambystoma mexicanum, assembly GCF_040938575.1. Lineage (NCBI taxonomy): Eukaryota > Metazoa > Chordata > Amphibia > Caudata > Ambystomatidae > Ambystoma > Ambystoma mexicanum. Next base: position 74,526,880 of record NC_090933.1, read on the forward strand.
GGCCCCTATATGGCGTTGCTGGGTCCTTCCTTGGGGACTGGATGTCCGCTTTCGGGGACGCAGGGCTTGTACCGGCTCCCCGGCAGCGGGCATCATGACAGAAGGTTGAGGGATCTGACCTCTGGATGGAGAACCTGACCCCCCCCCTCCCGTGAGAGCAGATCGTCTCGGTAGGGAAGACGACGTGGAGTGCAGATGAACAAGTCGAGAAGGTCCGGGTACCACGCCCTCCGAGCCCACGCCGGAGCAATGAGGATCATCCGGGAACCGAACTTCCGTAACCTCCGCAGCACTTGCAGGATGACGGGGACTGGAGGAAACGCGTACAGCAGTGGGAATGACCACTCCACCACGAACGCATCTCCCAAGGCTCCTTTTGGAGGAAATTCCCGCGAGCAGAACCTCTCACACTTCCGGTTGACACTGAAGGCAAAGAGATCCACTTGAGGGGTCCCCCAAAGGGCGAAGATCTCCAGGAGAATCTCCTGAGCCAACTACCACTCGTGAGAGATCGTGCTCTGCCTGCTCAGAGCGTTCGCCGTCACGTTTTCGTCTCCGGCCAGATGAACTGCCGAGATCGAAACTTCCTGCTGGATGGCCCAGAACTCGAGCTGCATCGCCTCCCTGCCTAGAGGAAGTGACTTTGTCCCCCCCTTTTTGTTGAGGTAGTGCATGGCCACTGTGTTGTCCATCAGGATCAGGACATTCTTTCCTCGCACAGTCGGCAGAAAAGCCTTCAGGGCTAGCCTGACGGCCCTCAGCTCCAACAGATTGATATGGAGTCTGGACTCCGACGGAGACCAACGACCGCTGTCAGCCCATTGGCATGAGCTCTCCATCCCGTGAGGGATGCATCCGTCACGATCGTCACCTCCGAACAGGGAAGCGAAAAAGGAGCCCCCTTCATCAAGTTGCCTTTGACGGCCCACCACAGAAGGTCCTGGGCGACCGAGAGCGGCACCTGAACCGGGTCCGACATCTTGCCGGAGGACTGCGACCATTGCATCTTGAGTGCCCACTGCAAAGATCTCACCCGCAGGCGAGCCTCTGGCACCAGAAGAATGCAGGATGCCATGAGGCCGAGCAACCACAAGAACTTGAACGCTGGGAGCGTCTGGGCATGCTGAAACTTGTGCACCATCTGCTGAATGTGAAGAGCCCTCACCTGGGGAGGAAAACACTGCCCCAGGGAAGTGTCGAGCACTGCCCCGATGTACTGGAGCCGCTGTGTTGGCGTCAAATGGGACTTCTTTAAATTGAGGGAGAAGCCCAGCCTGTGAAGGGAGTGGCAGGTGACGGACAGATGATCCAGGACTTGCTCGGGAGAGCTCCCCCTGATCAACCAATCGTCCAGGTAGGGGTAGACGTGAATCCCCCCCTTGCCTGAGATGCACTGCCACCACCACCATTAGCTTGGTGAAAACCCTCGGGGCGGAGGTCAATCCGAACGGCAGGACCCGAAACTAAAAGTGTGAGTCGCCAACCGCGAACCTCAGGTACTTCTTGTGCTTGGGATGGATCGACACATGGACGTAAGCATCCTTGAGGTCGAGAGACACCAACCAGTCCTGAAGCTGAAGGGCCTGGAGGACTCGATAGGGAGTAACCATCTTGAACTTGTCCTTCCTGAGGAGTTTGTTCAAACCGCGCAAGTCCATGATGGGTCTCAATCCCCAGTCTTTCTTCGAAATCAAAAAATAAGGGGAATACCATCCCTTGTTCCTCTCCGCTACAGGCACCAGTTCTATGGCGCCTTTCTCCAGCAGGGCTTGAATTTCCTGCGCAAGGAGCGGATCCGGACTCTGCAAAAAGAGGTTCCCTGGTGGATTTTCGTGAGGCCTCTGCCGAAAAGGAAGACCGTAGCCGTGGGTTATGATCTCCAGAACCCACACATCTGAAGTAATGGCACGCCACTCTACAAGATGCTGCACCAGCCTTCCCCCAACCGGCGAACCATGGGACATGGCCTCATGTCTGAGTGGTAGCGGCTGCGCCGTTACCTGAGGGCAAAGAGGCAACTGCCCGAGTGGCCTTGGCACCACGGGTACCCTGTCGTCCACCTCTGGTACCCCTGCGTTGGCCTCTGACTGCTAGCTCCTCTCGCTTTACTGAAGGACGAGTAATAGCGAAAGGAACCACCCCTCCATTGCTGTCCCCTAGGACGAAAAGGCGGACGTTGGCGAACTGCAGCGCCCAATGACTTTGCTGCAGCTTTGGAGGTCTGCAACCTCTCAAGGCTCTCGTCAGCCTTGCTGCCAAAAAGGTGTTCACCGTCAAAGGGCATGTTGAGGAGCCGGGACTGCACATCAGGAGCAAACCCCGACTTCCGCAACCACGCAAACCTGCGTATCACGGTGCTCGCCGCCATGGACCTGCTGACGCATTCAGCCAAGTCCAAACCTGACTGACGGACTCACACATGGCATCCTTACCATCCTGGACCATAGCAAGGAAACCATCCCGTTCGTCCCCTTCGGGAATATGTTCAGCCGCTAACGCAACACAATTCCACAGAGTGTGTGTGAAACGAGACAAGGCACAAATGGAGACCCTAGCCATAAGGCACTGGTACGAGGAATCGGCATGAGAGCCAGGCTCAGGCCTACAAAACTCTACCTCCGGAGAGGTGTCCAGTCCACTGGCATCATGCAGTGACTGCCTCAAATCGTCAAATTGACTATGGCCCGAGACCATCTCATCTGGAACCCGACTAGGAACCAGGCCATCAGAATCCTCATCCACCTCCGAAATATATTCCAGGTGGTGAAAAGAAGGCACCCGAGAGTGCTTGCTCTTAACCAGAGGCTTTCTAGGGGGTTCCCCCGTGCCACGGGGTACCTCCGACACCCCGGCCTCGAAAGGCATCGAGAGAACAGGCATCGGCGCCAAGAGGATCGGCATCGACGTCGAGTAAATCGGAGTCGACGTCAGATGCAGCGCCGCCAGCATCGACGGCGTCGACACAGTCCTCAAAGCCGGAGCTCCGAGCATGTCTTTCGACGACCTGCGCGTCGACGGCTTCGACGACTTCCTCGGAGCCGGAGCCTCGAGAAAGCCTGTCGACGCCCTTGACGCCTCAGGCGTCGATGTCTTCCTCGAAGACATCACAGGTGCACACGGTCTCGAACGCGTCGAGGACCGGGACCTTGAACGGGTACGTCGAGAACGAGTCCCCTTGTCTGAACGGGACCTCTCCCGTGACTCGTGCCGACCACTCTTGCGAGCGGTGTCTCTCGACCTCTCACGGCCGACCCCACTCGGGGGCGCGGACGGCTTAGTACCCTGCGACTCGAGAATCGCCAGCATTTTCTTCCCGAAGGAAGCCCATTCTTCCGGCGTCGCACGGCTGGTGGGGTAAGCGACGTTCCAGGCAGAGTCCTCAGAAGAGGACCTGGAAGACGACCGCTTTCGGCACTTCCGAGAGCGCCTCGAAGAGGCCGAGGAGTGGCGAGACCGACTCCTAGAAGGAGACCCACGTGACTTCCGACGACGACGCAGAGAGTCACCTCTCGAATCATCCGTCAAAAGTCCTGCAGACTTCGACTTCCGGGGCTTGGACACCTGACCTACAGACAACTTCTTACGTTCCTGTAAGGCTTTGGACGTGAGCGACTGGCAGTCGATACAGTCATCCGTGTCGTGGGCCTTCCCGAGGCACCAGAGGCAGGCGTCGTGCGAGTCCGTCACCGAAATCTTGGACCCACACTCCCCACACTTCTTGAAGCCCGGGGTCGAAGACGAAGTAGAAGACATCTTCTTACGAAGGATTTTTTCACAAAAATGAACAGGTTCGAAGAACCGAGAAGAACAGAACTCCAAAGAGTTGAGGCGTAACCAAGATTCACGAAGCAACACGTTCGCGGAAAAAACGGAACTGAGGCTACGGGTGTCGTGCGTCCTACTTATCACATCGGATGACGTCAGAGGAGGTCCTCGACGACGGCGCATCGACGCAGAAAAAAGTTTCCGAAGCAGCACAGCTGTGGTGATTACCCGTCATAGATATGGAATACGTCGGAGGACCCAATCCCCTCGAAATTGTATTATTAAAAGGTGTCTTAAAATAAGATTTTTCTTCTGAAGAGCGCTTGAAGATAGATAGCGTTGCTATGTATCCTTTTATTGTCTTAACCTGGAGCCCCAGATTAGCTAAATGTAACAGGAAAGATAATACTATTGGAATATCACATTCAAAGGGATCCACATTCTTATCCTTGCACCAGTTACTAAACTTGTTCCAACGACACCGGTACAAAGATTTTGTTGCTGCCTTCTGGCCGAAAGCAAAATCTCCATATCATCATCATCATCTGGAAGGTCCCAATCCTTGTATCTCAACCTCTCAGAAGCCACGCATGAAGGTTGAGTGTGTTGACCTCTGGATGGAGAACGTGACCTCCCTCTTGCGAGAGAAGATCCTCTTTTTTTGGAAGACGTATTGGAAGGCAGATGGACATGTCGATAAGGTCCGGGTACCACGTTCTCCTAGCCCAATCCGGGGCAATTAGGATCATGGTTTTCCTGAACTTTCTCAACCTCCTGATTACCTGAGGGATCACAGGGACTGGAGGGAACGCATATAGAAGAGGAAACTCCCACTCCACTATGAATGCGTCTCCTAGAGCTCCTCTCGGGGGAAATTCCCTTGAGCAGTACAGTTCGCACTTCCTGTTGACGATAGTCGCAAACAGATCCATGAGAGGTTCCCCAAAGGGTGAAGATCTCTTGAAGGACTTCCTGAACTAATTCCCACTCGTGGGAGACTGAGCTCTGCCTGCTCAGAGCGTCTGCTGCTGTGTTTTGCTCTCCTCCTAGGTGAATGGCAGATAGAGCGATCCCTTGTATTGCCCAGAAGCAGAGCTGCATTGCCTCTCTGCACAGTGGCAGTGACCCTACTCCTCCTCTCTTGTTGAGGTAGTACATGGCCACTGTGCTGTCCGTCATTATCAGGACATTCTTTCCCGTACAGCGGGCAGGCAGGCCTTCAGAGCTAGTCTGATCGCCCTCAGCTCTAATAGGTTGATGTGTAGTCTGGACTCCGATGGAGACAACGACCGCTGATTGTCAACTCGTTGGTATCAGCTCCCCACCCCGTGAGTGAGGCGTCCGTTACTACGGTTATCTCCGGCCTTGGTTGCCAAAAAGATTCGCCCTTGAGGATAGGTTTCTTGCAAGCCCACCATTGTAGATCCTGTGCTACCCTGGTTGGAACTTGTAAAAGATATGTCATTTCCCCTGAAAATTGGGACCATTGAGTCCTGAGGGCCCATTGAAGGGATCTCATCCTCAATCTGGCTTCTGGCACCAGAAAAATGCAGGATGCCATGAGGCCGAGCAACCTGAGAAAATCGAAGGCCGGTACATACTGGGCATTCTGGAATTTTGTCACCATCTGCAGAATGTGGTGAGCTCTCTCTTCAGGAGGCGAGGCTTTGCCCGAACAAGTTTCCAAGACTGCTCCTAAAAACTGGAGCTTCTGTGATGGTATCAGGTTTGACTTTTTTAAATTCAGAGAAAACCCTAGTTTGTGAAGGAAGTGGCAAGTCTTGGATAGATGATCCTGGAGAACGTGCATTGATCATCCAATCGTCCAAATAGGGGTAGACGTGAATCACCCCTCTTCTGAGACTAGCTGCCACTACTGCCATCAACTTGGTGAAAACTCTTGGGGAGGGGGTCAACCCGAATGGCAGAACTCGAAACTGATAGTGAGTTGCCAATCGCGAACCTCAGGTACTTTGTGCTTGAGATGGATTGGCACATGAAAGTAAGCATCCTGAAGGTCCAATGATACCAACCAGTCTTGAAGTTGGAGAGCCTGAAGGATCTGAGAAAGAGTGACCATCTTGAACTTGTCCTTCCTGAGGAACTTGTTAAAGTTCCTCAAGTCCAAGATGGGTCTCAGTCCTCCGTCCTTCTTTGGAATGAGGAAGTATGGAGAATACAAACCCTTGTTCCTTTCCGCTACAGGTACATGTTCTATTGCACCTTTCTGTAGCAGGGTCAAAACTTCCTGCAACAGGAACGGATCTTGGTTTTTGGTAGGGTTGTATTCTGGTGGGTGATTCGGAGGTTTCTTTAGAAAGGGAAGGCAGTAACCTTGGGATACTGTTTCCAGTGCCCAAGCATCTGAAGCAATGCCTCGCCATTCTTTCAGATGCTGTGAGATCCTGCCTCCCACTCGGGTCTTGTGAGTCAAAACCTCAGAGTGGTTTTGCAGCAGCTCCAGCAGCAGCTGAAGGGACAGATGCCACTGCCGGGGCGGATCTAGCACCTCTTCCTCGCCCCGAGGAAAATTCCTTTGCCCTCTTTGACTGGCCTGTCCCCTTCCTTTTCCAATTGAGGAATAACGAAAAGGACGACCCCTCCAGGAAGATGAGCCTGTGTAGGGGCGTTGCTGAGGTTGTCTTATAGCGGCACTGAGTGACTTTGCCGCTGCCTTGGAGGTCTGCAGCTTCTCCAAACTTTCATCCGCCTTGCTACCAAACAACCTCGAGCCGTCAAATGGCATATTAAGAAGTCTAGATTGAACATTTGGTGCGAAACCTGACTTCCTTAGCCACGCAAATCTGCGTAGCACTGCGCTAGACGCCATGGACCTGCTGATACTGTCAGCAGTGTCCAAACCTGCTTGAAGGCATTCTCCCGAAGCCTCCTTACCATCCTTAATTATGGACAGGAAACCATCACGTTCCTCTCCTTTCGGGATGTGTTGAGCTGCCGATGACATGCAGTCCCACAGAGTATAATTGAATCTAGCCAGCGTACAAGATAAATTGGTGGACATTAGAGCCATGCTCACTGATGTAAAGACCTTTTTCGACCATGTATCTATCTTCTTGTCATCCCTATCAGGGGGAATTGTAGGGTATGCAGCATTTTTTGTTGATGTGGCTGCCTGCACTACCAGACTCTCAGGAGAAGGATGCTTACTCAAATACCCAAGCAGAATTTACTCTCCTTTGCAGGGCAATATGAAAGGGAAGTATGGGATCTGGTTGAGGACCTCCCGACAAAATATCGGTCATATCATCATCCTGATATACAGGTGAATTCCTACCCCATCCCATAAACTGTTACTTTATTCATAAGTTTTCTGTAACCCAAATCAGCATGTTCTGCTGGATCTGGTCTTTCAAATTCGTATTCAGGGGATGTATCTAGTCCACTTGCAGACTGTAAACATTCATACAAGTCCTGCATTTTTGACTGAGGATTGATTCATTCCTCAGGAACTTCTCTTGCACCATATTTTACTCCTGCTGATGAAACTTCAGGTTCATCTTCTTCATCCTCCTCATTTTCTGAGGACATTTCTCCATATACAGCTGATATAGTTTGGAAAAAATCATGTCTCCTTTCTGGGTGAAATACTTTCTCAGGAATAGGTTTCAACCCTGTAATTGGTGTCGACGTCGACAGAAGCATCGATGCCGTCGAAGTCTTGCCCGTTACCTTCGATGTTATCGAGGTATTCTTCAATGTTTTCAAAGGCACTACGAATGCTGTTGAAGGAATCTTCGACGCAGTCGAAGGAGCCTTCGAAACAATCGACGCCGAAGAAGTCTTTAAGGTCATCGATAAAGCACTCGACGTGACTTTTTTTCCGCTGGGTTGGTCGACCCTTTATACTTGACAGCCTTCGACAGAGGCTTCAAAGATGTTTTCGTCGAGGTCTTTAAAGACGTATCAACGTCTAGAGTCTTTTTCTTAAGGTCTGTCTTTTTAGGTGTCTGGGAAGAGTCCCTAGAAGACACCCTCGACAATTTCTTGTCTGATTTTCTAGTTTTTAGACCTTCCTCTGTCACTTCTTTTGTGAGTAGAGGCATGACCTTCAACAGACATTTTTGAGGGGGTATGGGCCGCGTTCTCAAAATGTTTTATCATCGACTCTCTAAATGCTTCCCACTTTCTAGGGGAGTCATGTTTAGTTGGACAAAAAATAACTTCCTCCGAAGTCGAGGAAGAAGAAGAAGAGGGAGATCGGTGTCTCTTCTTCGCCTTTTTGGACAAAGAAGAAGACTTCCTTGATTTACTCCTTGATCTGGATTTTTTATGGCGTTTTGCCGAAGACTCAGCCGAGTCTTTCTTCCCTCTCTAAGAAAACTTCGAGGATTCCTCCCCCACCGCCAGTTTACCTCGTCTTTCTTTCAAGGACTTATGGGTCATAGATTGCCACGAACCGCAGTCGATCCAATGTTCGGACCCGAGGCACCAGAGACAGTTACAGTGAGGGTCGGTCAGCAACATTTTTCTTCCGCACTTTAGACATTTCTTAAACCCCGTTTTCGGAGTAGACGGGTTCGAAGACGACGACATAATTCACCGTGACTGAAGCGCCGTTTTATTTCAATCTGAAGCAAAGCTAATGGAAAAACAGAACTGAAGCCAAAGGGCGCACTCGAGGCAATTATACTACGGATGACGTCGTCACTCAACGGAGGCCGCTGAGGGACATCGACGTCGCCGCCTCGAGTGAAGCGCCCTCTGCTGGAGAGAGGAAACATTTTCTGAGGCGAAACCTAAAGGTAAGGATATATCTAAGATGAGGAATACGTGGGAGGACAATCCATTCAAAGAAGCATCTTTATTGGTGTGGCCGAGGACAGGGCCAGGAGGTCTTGTATTTAAATGGTCTCGGCCAGTCAGAGCCCAACAAGATCGGTTTAACACACGAGCCACCAAGGGGATCGGGGGTAAGCCTAAAGGAACTTCCCTTCCCCAGGGGAACGTGAAGGCATCTCCCAGGCTCTTCAGATATGGGAACCTGCTTGCAAAAGGCACACACCACTTGTTGGCATGGGTGGAAAAGAAACAGACTTCTGGGGTGCCCCATCGACTGAAGAAACAGGAAAGTTGAAATTCCTGGAGTTCCTATTCATGCCAGGAGCTGAGCACCCTGCCAAGGGAACCCACCAATGTTTTCTGAACACGGGGCAAGTGAAGAGGAATGAAATCCGGAAGATGCAGTGTTCCAGCGCCCAGTGCCACAACACGTGGGCTTCCGTTGACAGCGCAACACCTTGTGCGCCCTTGCTTGCAGATATAAAAGATTGTGGTGGTGTTGTCCATGAAGCTCTGGACCACCTGACCGCTGAACTGAGGAAGAAAAGACTTGAGGGAACAAGAAACCTGAAGATGTCTCACTTACTAGTCCCTGGAGGCCAGGACACAGCCATCCCTATTGGGTCCAGTTCCTGGGGGTGGACCAGTGCAGGAGGATCATCTGGATGAGGGGTCTTCAGGGAGTGGAAGTGGGACAACGAAGGGTGAGACGCGGTATCCCCTTCCTTATGACACCTTTTCCCCATCCTGTCCAACAGGATATTTAGAAACTCTATCCATCCACCCTCCCCACCTTTTTCCAACACAAACACTTTCTCACCCTGTGAGTGACAACAGACCAATACCAGAGCCGTTTACCTGACATGTCCCAACATAAGGGTCAGGCAGAGTCAGGCAATTGCCGACAACTACACACACCTGACTGCCCTTTCCCTTTCCCCATAGGGATAGAAGATGGAGCACAAGAGCACACGCCGAGCAAGGCCGAACGCACGACGAAGCAGCTATTCCAGGATGGCAGTTCAAACCGAGGTAAAAGACAGAAAGACCTGAAAGCACGTCAAGGAGGGCGTTGCCCTTGCCCTTTTCAACCCAGACCTGCGAAGCCTCCGACAAAGGAACCGTAAAACCGAGAATCGCAAATGGTGTGATGGATGTCGGCGATACATGGAACCCTCCTGCACCGATAGCCAGGGCGGGGAGACTCGGTTGCCATCATGGTACCGTCCTTGACTCCCACGGCAAAAGAAACACAAATGAGTTCAGCACAGCCGGTGAGTCGGACAAACCCATAAGTGGGCCAGACTGTGTTGGACTCAAGGTTGTAGTGACAACATTAAGAAGATTAAGAGACAGAGGTCTTTTGTGAATGAACTTGATACGAGAGATAGTGGTCTGGCGCCACGTGGGCGCTTGTTCGGAGGTCTGGCTGGTACCCCTCTATTGAACAAAGATACTGTGTTGAACTAAAAGGGTCAAGAAACTACAAGTACCAAGAGGCCATAGGAAAGGCTGATGTGAGATGTCAAGGTGGTCATACAAGGGTCAAGCAAAACCCCTTGTACAAATGGAAGTCCTCGACACGTTGCAGAACGTTTGACGATTGTAGAATTGTGAAACAGGCGTTTGCGCCTGGCAAGCAGAATATTGTGCGAACTGCGATTTTGTGAATAAACACGCCCTTGCCATAGAGAAACCCGCCGAGACGTGATCGCTGTTCAGAAGTCTTTGTTTAAAATGGTCAAGTGCTGTGGAAGGTCTGAGCCTGGATGAGGGGGACCCAACTAAAAGGTGGTTGTTTAAAAAGGCATTAAGACTTTAAAATATTACAAGTAAGGAGAGAGATTGAGATTGTGATTGAAAGGCGAGAGAGAACCCTATTAAGGGACATCCAGAGAGAAATTGTGAAGCTAAGTGAACAACATTGTGACAACAAGTATGAACCAGACTGAGGGATGACCACAGTGAATGGTTGGTCTGAGCCTGACTGAGGGAGGCTAATGAGTGATGGGAGAATCTGAGCCTGGCTGAAGGGAATCCAAGGGTGAAGGGTATCACCTCATGTGAAGATTAACAGAAGGAACTTTTAGTTTTGTAGTTTTAGCATACCAAACCATCTGAAGCAAGAGACTGCATGAGAAGAGACTTGGGCACAGAAGGTCCTGATACAAAGAAATGGAACTGTAAGCTGGTGCCAGAGAAGCCCAGGGGTGTGCTCTGCTCAAGAGTCCCGCCTTGTCCCGTGCTAAAAATCTGAGGAAAGGGAGACCCCGGCCATAACACCCTGACTCAATTTTGTGAACTCTTCTTTCTTTTCTTGTGAAACATCATTCCACACTATTTTGTAGCATAGCAGTAAGGATTGGTAATAGGTTTCTTAGCATAGGCCCTTTTTATTTGACTAGACTCCACCAGGACTGTATTATATTTGATGGTTGTAGCTTGCTCCCATCTTAGATTTAGGTTTAGATTAGGCATTTATTAGGCATTTATTTCACCCATTTAAACACCCTTGTACTGGGATCACGTGTGTCTTGCTTTGATACCATGCCTTCAATTACAAGGGCCCAAAACACTGGACACAACTTGAGAATATCGATATACAGTCTTCTCCTCGTGAGTCGAGAGACCCCTGGCATGTAGATGACCTGTGGGCCCGCCCTAGCCCTCTAAGGAGGCACCTGTTGTGATGGTGACTTGAAGTTGGGGGAGACAAAATAGAGAGCCCTATAGACACTAGGAATTGGACAGGAGGAGTCATTTATAACGCACCTGTACACAAGGATGGTGTTGGTATGGCGGCCACCAGGGGGAAAGAATCTGCCTGCACCGCCTAGTCATTTATGTAGGTAGACAGAATGTGCAACAGAGCAGCAACGGTGTGCAACCTCCAGAGCCAGGCACTTGGTGAACCTCCTCGGGGGCTGATCTAAGCCTGAAGGGCCATGCCCTGAATTGGAAGTGGAGACCTGCCACCATGAAGCTATCTAGCGGCAGTGTTTGATGACTGGGGATATGAAAATACGCATCCTCAAAATCCAGGGAAGCCCGAAATTCCCCTTCTTGGAGCAGAGCCAGGACGTGCTGTTGAGTCTGCATCCTGAAGGTCTGGACCTTGAGGAATTTGTTGAGGATCTGGAGGTCAAGGATGGAGTACACTCCCGGTCCCGACTGACCGGATGGGACGCTTTCGATGGCTTCCGTTGCCAGGTGCAATTGTAATTCCTGTAATAGTACAGCACATGTTTCTCTTCCTTTTGCCAGGGAGAAATCAAGGGTTGTTTCTTGACAAATTCCAGCATGTGGACCTGCTGGATGAGGAACAACACCCAACTGTTTGGTGTGATGGTTGTCCACTGGTCTATGAATTGTGAAAGCATCCATTCCACTGGGGTGTGAAAGTGGGGGGGGAGGGGGGTGGTGGGGGAGCTGGTCCCAAGACAGGTCAGGTTCCTTTAGTTGTTGGTTGGCTCCTGGTGTGCAAGGAGCAACGTCGAGGCTGAGATTTGGACTTCAAGGTATCCAGAGTCTGGTAAGCCCGAATCCGGTATAACAGGGACAGATACGAAGGCTGGTAGTCTTTTGATATTGGAGAGAAATTTGACTTTCCAGATCGAAAGGACTGGTACCATTGTTGCAGTGTGCCCAGGGAATGTTCCATCTATCTGCGGTTTGCAAGGTTTCGTCCAGTGTCTACCTTCTTGCCAAACAAATCAACGCATTACAGGGTATGTCCATTACTTTAAATTGGACTTCGACGGAAGTTGGTGGCCTCAAGCCATCCTTGTCTGCGCTGCTGCACAGCTGTCTGAAGCCAGTGCCTACAATGTCCACAGACTGAAATGGAATGGTCCGAAGCAGCTTCGCCCTCTTGAAACAAGGAGCAGGCTTCCGCCTTCTTATTCTCTGGTAGGAATTTGAGAATGGGACCAAACCTAAACCAAAACTGTCATATTCTGACAGGATGGCCCCAGCATTGGCCACCTTGATTGTTGTGTCTGCTGTTGTGATGATACGCTTGCCGAAAGTGTTCAGATGCTTACCCTCCATCAGTGGGGACGGGAGCATGGTGAAGAAAGGTTGGATGAGCCACCGAACTGGGATTGGGTTGAGACCCAAGGCACTTTAGTGCAGAATATGGAGCCCGGTACTTCTGGTAGAACCTCTCCTCATTTGGAGGGGGGAAATAGGGGTTGGCCATGGTCAACAGACGTTCCCTCATGTATTCCAGCACTGGAATTGCAACCACTGACTTTGTGGGCTGCTAGCATCACTGGTAGAGGAAACCCTACTTCCGCTGTTCCTAGGGAACCAAGCCAAACATCTTTGTAGCCCTTGACATTAGGACATGAAAGAACCGATTCCGCCAGGGGGCGAGTCACAGAGAGGAACATCATCGGTTTCCAAGTCACCTGGCACTAGGTCTAACTCATCCATGCCTGTGGTGGTTGTAGCATCTCCATGGAAGCCTCATCATCTGATTCAGTGTCTGTAAGATTATGTACAGGTGCAGGCATCACTTGCTCTCTTGGAGGTCAGGAATGGGTGCATTCCATGATCCACATGGTTCCTCCTGTGGTGTGGGTGGCCATATAGTCTTTGCTGTAGTTCTGAAACTGCAGTGTGGTCAGAATGTCCAAATGAGATGTTTCGTCCGGGTGGTGTGCCAGCTGGAGTGGGAGGAGGCAGCACCTCAGACCCCTACACCGACCTATGGGGAGGTACATTCTCCAACCCTAAATTGTCCATTGCCGTTTCAGAGAAAACACCTCAACAGGCCCCTAGATTCAATATCCTGAGAGATGTGCTCAGACAGGGTCACCAATGATCTTTTGTAGCTGTGGGGACGCTTGGGGCCAGCAGAAACGGGCGTGGAGGCCTGGGAAGAGCAGCCAGGGCATACGTAGTTTGAAGTGAGATTGTCGCCGAGGCCTGTACAGGATGGTATGAAGTCTTGCCAGCCAATGACTGGGTGGATGAATTCACTTTGTGCCATCGACGTGGACGAGGACTTTGTTGACACGGTCACCGATTTGCTGAGGGCCATCGATGGGGGTCATCGAAAAAGATATTTCGCACATCGACGATGTGCCCCGACTAGTTGACATAGTCGTGGACAATTCTCCCCAACTTGACTCGATGACTATAGGGCTTGGGTCAATCGATCGAGGTCAATATCATGAAGAAGGCTTGGCCTGTTTGCTCGTTGATGCAGTCAACGAGGAATGCTTCTTAGCCACCGAAGCAGCTGTCAGCACTGTTGTCAAATTAGACGATGAGGCAACTGGTACAGGGCGATGTTTACCCTTCTTTTTCTAAGAGTTATCCTCATTCGATCTGGACTTCTTTGAAAAAGGAAGCACAGTGCAATGGTCTGCTCTGTCTGAGGGAAGCATTACTCCGGACTGAAGTCGAGTCAGGGGCACACCCCTCCTTAACCCCCCCCGCTTCCCCCAAAACATGTGTCATCGAGCCAGCCCACTAACCTCCGTTGGCGGTCTCAGAGATTATTTTCCAAGAACTGACAGATTGAGCAGTCCTGGATGTCGTGTACCACAGACCTTCATGAGGTCACGGGTGGTACAGGTCTTGAAAAGAATGTTTGCCATCCGCCATGGACGGGTGAAGGCCTTGCACCTGAAGATGAGAATCTGCTTCGATGGGATGAAGGCCACAGGAAAGAGCAACACCAGATGATGCTGGAGGTGAGAATTCAGGAAATCTGTGGGATCGAAAGAATTTGTAGAAATAAAGACGAAAACAAAAACTTTATATTTTTCGGAGAACTCCCAACACAGTACAATATCTGAAGATGGTCTGTAGGGGTGGAGATATAGAAGCCCTTCCCATTGGCTGTCGGAAATATGACCCAAAACGAGACTACTGGAACACTAAGGTGACTGCAGTTTATTTTATTTTTTAATAAACTGCTCTATGTTACCGAGGATTCCAAGTCGGACGACAGGGGAATATTCATACAGCATGTGAAGATGGACTGTTAGCCTTGCCTTCTGATTCGACCATATTCGAAGCCAAAGTGCCATGTTCAATCTGCAATTCGTCTTACATAAATGATGAACCAAGCTCTACATGAACTGCCACATTGGCAGCTGAAGCATAGACTTGGGTTTGAATTTTAGGTGCCATTGAGTACCAGCAAATACCAGACCCATATTTTGAAACTGCCTTTACCCTACTGTACAATTATTTAAATCATATCTAGTGAGAACACCGTATACATCCTAGCAAATCTAAATATCCTACCAATCTCCTTAAGCATTTTAAATGGTTGTTTGTCATGATGCATCGATTCTAAAAAAGTAGCAGTTAAGATTATGCCCAAATAATCCTAGCTATCCCTCGTTACCAGATGTTCAACATTGGAATTCTCCCAAAGCAATTTTTTATTTCAGTTTGTGATTAGTTTAATGATGCATTAATTATTGCTGCTTTATTTTTTTATTCCCAGCATCCTTTTGCTGGTGCATTATGTGGTTGGTCAGAATCAGGAGACGGCCAAGGAGGCATGATCTTAGATTACCTTTACTCTTTCTTCAATGTAAAAAGGCTCAACCTTTTGCAAAGCATCAGAGTCCAAGTCTAAAAAGAAACAAGTAAAAGGGTTCCCGTCAGGATATCTTGTATAAATTAAGACCTGGGTCAGAATCCTATTCTAACCTAGCTTGTTTACCTACCTCTAAAAAAGTAAAATACAAATGCAACCCACAAGATACTCTGGGACTATGCCCAGTGAAAGAGATGGCTGATTACTTTTGACCCTGCTACCCCTCTTTGTCTCACTCTTTCTCATATGCCCTTGCCTATGATCACAGTTCCAGTTTATGTAGTTTGTGTAATGATTGAGTGCTGTCCCAGGACTCCAAGAAAGCCTGTCTCCGAATCCACTTCCAGTCTAAGTCTCACAGTCGCCCTGGACCGCAGTCTGGGGTTCTCAGTCTATTGAACCCCACTCTGAGGCTCCACTTCTTCCCATGTACCACTCTAGGGTATTTCCCCTTTTCCCCATTCTAGGGCTCTGCTCTTTTCCACACCCCACCCTGGGGCTGGTCTCTTTCCTTCTCCCAAATTTGGTGCTCTGCCATTCCTTCCCCACTCCAAGGCTTGCCTGTATCTTACTTCCCACTTCGTGGCTTCTCTGCCCTCTCCCCACCCAGACTGTTTTGTTCTCTCCCCGCTCAGGGGCTCTTTTCAACAACTCTGGGGTTCCTTACCCTCTTGCTGCCCTCACTCTGGGGCTTCTCCATTTCAACACTGCAGGCTCCTCACCACACCACCCACAGATGGTTCTTGTATCTTGTTCGCGAGGCTGGGACGTTTTTTTCATTTCCTGATCTTGGATTTCATCCTGCTCGTGTTGCTGCCCCTCCTGCCATTCGTCTGAAACTGCTGCATACCTGTTCCTGGTGACCAGTGATGCCTGGGAAGGGTCTGTAGTCCATCCGGACTCCCGCTTACAGCTGAGCTGCTTGTGCGACTCGTCAACAGAACTCCAGGACCACTGGTGAGGGCTCTTCTTTCCCACTTGCGCAACATGGGGCACTTTACGCTGCTCCTCTTCGAAGCCTTGTCTCAGCCTTCCAAGGGACTTCACTCTTGTGGCCAAATAAAATGTCCCGGTTATTAGTTCATGGCATCTGGCTGCACTCTTTTATTGTACGCTGCCAGCTGGGCGGCCACGTCTAGCGGTCTCTCTCTCCTCTACCGGCCATACCTACTGTGCAGAATCTCCCTTACGTTTGGCTCCTGCAATGACGCTCCACCTGGAGGCCGATTCCCCTTCGTCTTTGAGCGGTCATCGGTAAGTAACAGTTAAGGTTTGGGTCAGAAGCTGGGGATTTGGATTTCTTCGCTGGGGCTTTCCTTTCCCACAAACTAGTCCCAAAGGGGGAAGATCTCCCTTGGAGAGGGATTACCAACTCCCTGGATTCATCACAATTATAAATAGTAAATGCAAAACAATGGCACTGAAAGGCATTTTATAGGACTGTCAGTTCAACAACCACAATTTTGCAACAGGTGATTTATGATCTATGGCGTAGTCTGCCATGTGGCACTCTAGCTGTTCTGGTCCTTCAACTGCCATGACCCATAGACCATAAAATTCGATGCTGAAGGATAATGGGCCCTGTTGTTCAAAACCTCTGGAGGGCCACATAATGAATAACCATGATCTATGCAGTCTTCGGGAGAACCTGGAGTGATTTCAATCCATTAAGTGACACATTTGCTTCAGATTTTATTTTACAGGACTCGCACCGGCTCTTTACAGCAGGAGTGGAACCTCTTCCACCAGGTTTTAGTACTCTGGAGCAAACATACCTTAGCCTGACTTACGAAGATAAAGTCACTTCTAGTTGGAGAAATAAGCCCCCGGACAGGAGAGGGATTGTGCCGATCTCCACACCTTCCCCCTCGCTTCACACTTGAGCTCTGTCCAGCCAGGTGGTCTTCTCATGAACACCCAGCTAGAAGGACTAAGCCCTGGTTTGGGAGCCAACGAAGGACTATGGGGTGAAAACAGACTGGCGGGTCTGGATGACAAAAGCATCCAGTTGAAAGTTTTCTCGCTATTCTTACTTCGAAAAGAACACATTACCAGGCTGTGAGGCAAGGCAGCAAATGGCAACGGCAAAGTACATCAATTTATACCTGTTGTAAAAAAAACAAAAGGCCCCGGTTCTCTCATCTGAGGAGGGGAGGCCGCCCCAAAGTCTACAGTATATACTGCAATATCAACCTAGCTGCACAACCGGACCTGTCAGAAGTTCATCAACACAGAGCTCCACCAGAAGTCAACACCACATCTTCTAGTAATCTGTAGTCTCATCTCTTTAATTACTGGCTAATAGAGGGTCACCTACCGTTCCTGCACAGGTTATATATTAACTGCCATCTATCCAGGCACACCTGTTGCAGTGCAACTGTGCTCTCATATACACTGCTGTCTAAATCTCCTAACAAAGCAATTACACACTAAGTTGTTGCAACAAAGATGGTTACACCATACAATGCAGGTTAATTTTGCAATCTTGCATTCTAATGTTCGACGTAAATACAATTCGTAAAACGTACTAAAACCAAAACACATATCATGAGTGGCAGTAGGAAGGAATTCTACAACCCTGCAATGGAACCTCTGATCCCAATACCCTAGAAAAAGGAATGGGCTAGACGCCCTTCAGCGGGACTTCAAAGTAACATTTCACTTCATAACACCACCCTGCAGCATGAATGTACCTAGTAATAAAACTATTGACACATCAAGTATGTGGTGGAAAATGTATGCTAGTTCTAGTTAGGATGCAAACTTCCCGACCGTTCCATGCCTCCCAAACTGGTTTAAGGAAGACCACACATAGTGGCTGCAATTTTCTCTGACCCCTTGCACATAGCTTAACTCTAAGTGATCACTGACTACCGTCTTTTTTAGCTGCCAACAGCACAGTTCCAAACACAGGATTAGAAGATGAGATAACATTGTGATGCTGGAAATCACCCCTAGCAAGACAATGGGCGTCACTACGAGGTTGCCCGGTAACGCAAAAACAATGCCGGTATGATAATACCGGCTTCGTTTACAGTCCTGTTGCATTCCGACCCGCAAACCCGGTATTAGCGGCACCCTAAAAAACGGTGCCGCTAATAGCGGCATAGACGCGTACACGCGCCCCTTAAGGGAGCAAATACCGGCATGCCGGTAATCGGTGGAAATCCCAACCTACGCAGACATGCAAATACCGGCATTGCGAAGCCGGTAATCACGGGCTGCACGATGCCGGCCATACAGGCATCGCGGATCACCAGCAAACAGCAATCAGGGTACAAGGCAGCTGCCACAGGTGCACACAATCCCCACAGGTGGAGGCAATGTAGACTGGGCCAGTACAAAAGGAGCACACCTACACACCACACCCCTTCCTACACCAAAATGCTACCACTAGCTGTTGCAATCATGGCGCTGGAGGACATGCCTATACTGCTACAACTACAGCAACAACAGCAACAACAGCTACAGCAGCAACAACAGGCAGCACAGAGGAGGAGAAGCAAGGAGGGTGAGACAGGCCCAGCAATTACCACCAGCGCAGCCACCAGTGCCTCATAGGCAGCCACCAATCCCTCGCACCAAACCCAGCCCATTTAAGCTAACCCCTGAGCAGATCCACACCCTGTACCGGTTGGACCGTGACACCATCACCACCATAGTGGACATGATACAGAACAACTTTGCCAGCCACATAGAAATACGCACTGCCATCCCCACCACTACTAAAGGTGGTGTCTGTGCTACACTTCCTGGCCACAGGCACCTACCAACACACAGTGGGCCAGCTGCATGGCATTTCACAACCACTATTTTCACGCATGCTGAACCAAGTGTTGGATGCCCTCCTGAAGCACGCAAGCACCCACATATCCCTACAACGGACTGCCCAGGAGAAAGCCGAAACCAAAGTAGGCTTCCATGCACTGCAGGCATGCCCAATTGTGTTAACGCCATCGACTGCATCCATGTTGAATTGGTAGTCCCCCATGCCATAGAGGCGGTGTACCGCAATCGCAAGCAATACCACTCCATCAATGTGCAAATGGTATGTGACTCCAGCAAGATCATCACCCGTTGCTGCCCCCGATTTCCTGGATCCACACATGATACCATGGGACTGCGCAACTCCACGTTACCCTGTCACATTGAGCGACATGCTGGACCACGTGCCTGACTGCTTGGTGAGTTGCACAACTGTCCCATGGCTGTGCTGTGGGGTAATGATGTGCGCGGATGCAGAGGGGGGGGGCTACTGCACCTGTGTGGGAAGGCGGGGAATAGTGCACCTGGGTGGGAAGGGGGGCAGGGGGATAGTGCACCTGGGTGGCAATATCCAGTGAGTGGAGAATGCATGCAGAGCTAAACACTCCTCACCTGAACCAGCCAAACGGAACATGACATCACTGGGCCACATATCACGAATAATGCATATGGATGACAACAAGTAAGAGGCAAAACCAGGCCACCATGGTGATGGCAAGCAATGCATGACTGAACAGGATGGCAACTGTGGCAATGTGGCTAGTGTGACCATGCATAGTGAAGACTATACAGCATGAATTGGAGGCTACACATTGTCACACTACCACAGCATATCTGCCTCACAATGCATGATTACACCCTGCATCATCTATTTAACCCCATGCAGTGTACCACACCTCATTAAAGTATACATTGCATCTAGGTGACTATTTTGTATACATACAGGGACATGTGCATGCCCACACCAAATAGCTGCTGCCATGACTGTGCTCCCTGAAGGTGGCAGTTCAGAGTGACACACACCTATTTGTATCTGCTTGCAGGTGATGGAGGATATCCCCTTGAGGCCGTGGCTACTTACCCCTGTGCGGAACCCGCAGAACAGCCATGAAGAGGAGTACAATCGTGTGCACACTCGTACCTGTGTTTTGATTGAGCAGGCCTTTGGCCTGTTGAAGGAACGGTTCCACTGCCTAAGCAGGTCTGGTGGGGCACTCCTATATAGGCCTGAGAAGGTGGCAAAGATCACCATGGCCTGTGTCATACTGCACAACATGTGCGTCCGGAGGAATGTACCACTGCCACCTGACATTGACATGCATGGGCTGGGTGAGGATGAAGGGGATGGAGACGGAGGAGCTCCCCTGCCAGTACGTGATGCACGGGATGGCCATGCTGTACGTCAAGCACTAATACACGAATACTTCTGAAACGCAGGGACCATGAAAGTAATGTGCCAGTGACACACTGGCTACATGTGGACATGCACACTTGTTTTGTTTGAAGTTCGCCACTGTACACCATCACACATTAAATGTACATGCACAAAATGAAGTATATCCAGCCATTGATTTTCTTGCAAACAACGGGTGTATTTTTCAGACACGTGATAATGTAAACATTCCCCTCAACCCCCAGTGAACTCCCTCACCCACCCTACAAACCGCAAATTTCCCCAAATGTACACCAAACACTGTTCCCTTGACCAATGTCCATTTGTCCAACGGCATTGTCTGCCCACTCTACTTCTTCGCTATTTTGGGAACGGGGGTGCCATGTCCAAGCGCTGTGCACTCCTCCGTGTTATCGGCACGGGCTTGATTGGGCTGAGGTCGAAGGGGTTGTGGCAGTGGAGGTGGCAGTGGAAGTGTCAGTGGCCGGTCCCATGCCTGCCCCAAGGTGTGGGCGCTGCATTTGAGGCAGCTTTGACATCAGGGCTTGCTTAAGTGCCCCCAGACACTCCCTCATGGCAGTTGTGGACGCCTCAAAGGCAGCAGTGTTAGCAGCGATGGCTGTAGTGATGGCCCTCATGGAGTCATTACTATCAGCAATTTGTTGCCGCATTAGTTCAAGCATAGACTCCTGTCGTGCCTCAACCCTCGACAGACGAGCCTCAAAGGAGTCGTTGGCAGCAGGAGTGCTGGTGGCCGGGGTGGTAGATGGCACTTGCGTGCGGCCCACATCCAGGGCACAGTCCTCCTCAAAGAGGCATATGTCAGACTCTCCGAAATCCGAGTCGTGGAGGCATTGATCGTCGCTGCTCTCGGCCTCTGTAAGGGGGGGGGTGGTAATGGGACGTGGGGTGGGTGTGGTGGACACAACTGTCACCCTCGTTCTCCACATCAGCATCCGCAACGTCCACGGTGGTTGGCGGAGCGGGAACGGAAACACCTCCCACTGTTGTGGGTGACTGCTGCTGGACTCTAGCTGCAGGTGTTTCCTGCTGGGTTTCTGCCCAGTATGGCATACTGCCTGTTGGTCTGGGCAGTTTCTGGGGCTGGACCCTTGCCGTGAAGTAGATGCACTTGCACCCCTGTCCTGCCTGCCATCTTCCTCATTGGTGCCTGGGGGATAGAAGAGATGCAGGTCATCAGTGATGGTGTCACATGGCAGCGATAATCTATTGCGCTGTGATATGTTCATACATTCATGCATCCAATTATTACAGGGGTGTGGCATTTGTTGTTCTGGGGGGGCATGTGGGCAATCAATGCATGGCTGGTGGCATGGCATTGATATGGTGTCTGTGTGGCGAGTTACATGGCCACGGTCGAGTCATGTTGCACATGTGTTGGGATTGGCACTCAGCAATGCAAGTGTTTGGCAGGGTGTGGCGCACATTTTTGACTGGATATGTTGATGTGGGCCTGGGACATGCATTGCCTTGCCTAATCTCACTTCCACGTCACTTGTGCCACATCATGGTTTACCCTACAGGGATGTGATGGGTCACTCACCTTCTTCTGGGGATGATGCGGCGCCCACCTCCTGCTCTCCGATCCCCTCTATGGACTCGGGATCTATGAAGGTACTGGCTGTCTCCTCCCATGGCGCCAGCTTCACTGGTGAGTGTGGCCCCCCCGCCTGTCGCCATGGCGGCCCTCCTGTTGTCTGCCAGGATCTTCCTCACCCCGAGGCGGTGGTCATCCCACCACTTGCGACAGTTGCGCACACTCCTTTGGGTGGTTCCCACTGCCGACACCCTCTGGGCGACCTCCTGCCAGACTTCCTTCTTTTTGGTCTGGGCCGCGTGCTTCATGTCGGTACTCCTAATGGTGTCCGCATGCTGGGCCAGGGTGTCAGCGAGCATATTAAGCTCAGCGTCTGAAAAACGCTGTTTGCGCTTCCTGGGGGTCATCTTCCTGGTTGCCTTGGACATCCTGGTTAATTTCTGCCACAGCACAACACAAATGGACTGGTGGTTGGGGAGGATGGCAATGGATTGTGTTTTTAAAGATGGCCGCCGGCCCATTTCCCGTTCCTGCGCGATGACGTAATTTCCGGGTCCGTTTTTTACAAACACAGTATTACCATGGTGGTATTACCGTGCCAGTATTTAGGGGTTGGTATGCGGCGGTACCGCTATGGGCAGGTCCCGCGATGCCGGTATAGGGGAGTTGGAGGCCCTTTAGCGGCACAGCGGTATTGCCATTACCGGCATGGGGGAACGCGTGTGCTCGCGCACTCGTAATCACCCGCTATTAGTGGGTTCATACGAGCACGGACCTGCTTATTCCGGCATGCCGGTAATGAACCCGCTTTTACCGGGATACTCGTAATGAAGCCCAATGTCTTCATTTTCTTCTAAACATGCTCCAGAGCGGATGTTTTCCAAGTAAAGGGGCTTTTTCAAGGACGAGTTTGTATTCTAGATTCGTTGTTTAAAAAGCAGCCAGGTACAACCATTGTAAACACTTGCTGAGGTCTATTCCAAGATAAAACGTGCTGTGCATTGACACGGCAGACAACAAGAGATGGGTTAAACTCGTTTATTTTTTCGAAATCTAAATTCAATTCATGCATTCCAAGAAAAACAAATGATGCACTAATTAATCTTCGAATCTGGCGACGTTTCCTTTCTGAAGTGAAGCTAAAGCTACAATTATCGTAAGTGAGGCGACATTAAGATATTCAGCCGTGTAATTATCACCAAAAAATGTGTTCATGTTTTGAAATGTTTGGTTTTCAAGCTGTTAGCATCTTATACGGTCCCGTCTGACTAAGGCACTTGTTAATTTTAGATGGAGTATTTGGCCAGAGCTGCAAAATCAAAGAATGACGATATTGTACTTGAAATGGAAACACGATTACCAAATCCTAAACAAAAGTAAACAAAAAACCAAACTGCAGCGCAGCACAGGCTGTACCAAAATGGTGGTGGTGTCAAGAAAGAAGCACTTAGGTTGACAAAAAAAACGGCTGTGATTAATATACGCCCAGAAACATGGTTACTAAATACCCTAGAAACAATTTCAGAGGCTGTGAAAAATTATGTTCCACAACACGAAACCTTAAATGACTGGCTTATCGGACTGCCTAAAAGTGAAAAACGAAAAAACAAGCGCAGAATGTCTTTTAAACTTCAAATTCTGAAATGTTGAAAAAAGTTTTAAAAAACGACCCTATCTGAAACAAACTTACACGATGGGGAGATCCTGTCGTGCAGTATCGATTACCATTACAAACCATACCACATTTACTCAAGCAATGTTTTAATATTTTGGCTCCTTTGCCATCCCTTCCTCCCCTGTGAAAAGTCAATGGCCCTGATTAGGACCCTGGCGGTAAGGGGTTTGCGCCAGCGTTAGCTGCGCCGACCCCTTACCGCCAACTACGAGTTCCCATAGCGCCATGGTCATTTTTTCGCCCGCTTTTTGCGGGCGTAAAAATCCATGGCGCTATGGGACCTCGGTGTTAATTACGCCACCGTAGTGTACGGTGGCGTAATTAACACCTTCCCCACTCCCATTGAGCCCTATGGGGCCGAAATGGGAATGGGGAAGGGTAAATGGGTCAATGGGGACTTACCGCCCCGCCGACCTCGGAATGGGGCGGTAAGTCCGCCATCCGCCATGGCGTAAAGGGACTTTGCGCCATGGCGGAAAAGTCCGCCGATGGCGGAAAAAATCCGCCAGGGTCGTAATGAGGGCCAATATGTTAAATGACATAGTGAACTGACTCAGCACCCTTGTGGGTCAGGTGATAGATGCAGGAATTTGACATGGTCATCTCCTTGTTAGTTCGTTACACAAATGGAGGACGGATGGTGTGTACTGGTTTTCCATTCTCTTCGATTTCAATCATCTTCAATCTTGTTCCATCAGTCATCCATGTTCTCTACCGTTATTCCACTTTCCGGTAAGATCACCTCCAAGTGTTTGGCTCGTCTTCTCGCCGTGGGCTCTTAAAATAACCCAATTCCAGTACTGCTGCTCATGCCATTCAACAAATCTATGCATAACATGCTTTCTGCAGTGTAGTAAGTAGTCTTCCACTGTTTCAGTACCATCACCTGCTTCACAGTTTCCATTAACTCTTTTCTCAATTTTATATCCAATCTGCGATCAGTCTGTTGATTATATAGTCTCCTCTTTTAGGAATACCAAATATCAGTATTTTCTTTAAAGGTGTGCAGAAATCTGTACCTGTGATGTCACTTCTTTTGGTCCCAACTTTTTTGTCTTTGTTGGATCTCTACATTTATTCCCTCTCTGTTGCTTCATGTGCATCTCTACCCACCAGTCAATTCCCCAGGGATTCATGTCAATTCCAATTGGTTCCCACAGAAGGCATTTCTTAACAAACGTTGTCCTTGTCATTGCACAAGATTAAATCTTTCCAATCTCCATGTCCAGCCACAATTTCTTAAAAAGCCCTCAGCCAACAAACGCCATTTGGTTCATTTTCAGTTCTCTAAGGCACACTAATGACATCTGTAGCCAATAAGTTTGCCTTACACATGTCTCATATCCTGTCAGTTTAACAATCTTGTATTTGTCTATTTAACCAAGTATGCAATTCAAACTGTTTCCTTGATCTTTAGTACCACCAGCTCATTACATGTTTAACTTTCTTCCCAGCAACATATTCCTGACTCAGTTTTTGCTTTTGTCTAAATTTTGTGAAAGTATACCTATGTAAATGGGACTTTGTCACTTTCGGCGCACTCCTTTATCAAAGGCATTCTATTTCATCAGTTATTTGTTACAATTCCTCTCTGTCACAGTCCTCCATTGTCAGTCCTATAACTTTATCATAGTGCCTCTTTTGCACAGTCCTTGTCCTTCGTAACAGTCCTCCATAACCGTCCTTCCAATCAGACTGACCGATTGACAAACACTGCCTCAGTCTCCCGCTCTCTGCGCCACGTATAGCTTCATCTAGATTTTCTATCCTTTTGTCCTTGCGTCTCTTAGTTTTGCCTTCTCTTTCTTTCAATCTCATTTCCGCCATAAAGGGTGTATGTTGCTCAACGTGGAAGAACTGGCGTGAGGGAAGTCCAAGACACATTTAAAGACTGCATGGAGAGTTTGTAATGGGCTATACAATTAAAGCATAAAATGTATTAGCATTTTCCTTGGCTATGCCTGAACAACATGGGGACCTTACTTGGTTGTGGGGTTCAAGGTATGCATGGACGTTTAGGCAAGGACTGAGTAGAAAAGATACATAAGATGTCCTACTGGTTGGTAAGGAATGATTGCTTCTTAAATGTTTTGAAGCTGGAAATGGGCATAGAACCTGTATACCATCAGATCTTCCTTACATTAGTGTGGGCTTGCATTTTACATGAATTAAGGCCCTCTTTGCATGGCCATGGCTGGTAAACTGGTACAGCACGATATTCCCATCTTGCTCATAATAGTAATCAAGCAGTAACTGCCCTTAACACACAGGCTCATATGATGTCAGTCAGACCACCAGATAAGTGTCGTACCAGGCCTTTTTACACATATTTTTGAAAATACAACAGTTTATCTTTCCATGTGTTTCATTTACGCACCAGATGGAATCAGATGGTAGTACACAGAGCAAGGGACTTGACAAACCAGAACACTTGATTTTTATCTGAATGGATGAAATTGCAGGCCATGGAGAAGCCTCTGAAAACAGACATGTTTTCTCCGAGAAGTGTGCATGCAGCCTTTTCAAAATAAATGGAATGCATTGAGATAAGGAATGGCGTCTTTCTGTTCAACTTCTGTGTTTTGTCTGCAGAAGCTCATGGCACAAATTGAAGCATTATGCATATTTAATTTCCTAGCATTTAAAAATCTTATCGTTGATAAGATACACAATTGGGAAGTATCGTTTGTAACAAATGATGTATTATTTTCAGTAAAAGCAAGCCGGTATTGCACAAAAGTGTTTTCCAGAGTTCCTATGCTGTGTGCATTTATCATCGAAGCTGCATCTATGTGGCTTGTTCATACAAACTGTAGGAAATGGTTTTCCAAAAATGTGATGCATTATTTGAACATGAACAAATAAAGGCAAATTACCATTTGGTAGTGCCAAGTAATACAACATCTAATACATAAAAGAAAATTGTATTCCAGCATACACAATTTTAACTCTCATAAATGACCACAATAGTATTAAACAGTAAACAAAATTCCATTTATATTTAACAAGTGTCCAAACTACTCACCAAAAAAAGGGAGATCCTGCATTCTAAAATAGGATATTACATTCATGAATTCTTTCTCTGCCTGCTCTAATGTGTGCAGAGAAACTCAGTATTCTTTAAATGTCAATACTCGCATACGTTAACGTGTTAACACCTATACCAAACAGGTTCGTCGTGTGTAAAAAAATGCTCAACATTCTTCAGGGGTGATGAAACCAAAGTTGTATCCCCTCAACCTATATTCCGCATTCATATTGGAAACTTGTCTATGGACCAGCAGTTCTTCCACTGCCTTCTTGATGCGTGTTCACAAACCATTGGTCAGCAAAGGGCCTTAATTACCGCTACAAAGCTTGCGGTTCCTCGCCCAACATTCCGGGTCAGTGCTTTGTGTCTCCCTCTGCCAACATCCGACCAGGACAATGCTCATCCCCGGCAAGGATCTGAGAACCTTTGCAAGCTGTCTTCTCTTGTAGCCAACCAGCAACACATTGGCCCATACTTCACCAATAATCGTTCTGCTATTTTGTTATGGGAGAAAAGGGAACCTGAGGAGCAGGAGGCACATTTCTGCAATGCTCCATATTACTGCCAGATCAATCAGCCGTACGATTTCATAGTTGATTAATAATCCTCAATGAAACATGTTCATGGAACATTCTACCTCTACAGCAAATTGGCACAGACTACCGGAGAACCTTCTCCAATTGGTTTGCCACCGCCGCTAGCAAAATTTGTTCGTTTGGCGCCATGGCCCTCATTTTCTCCTTTAGATATTTGGTATGGTTGCTGGAAATCATATTAAAAAGAAAAAATGGTCCCTCAGAGTCGCGCCGAGACACATATAGGTGCACTGCTAATGCAGAAAAGATTGCAAAAATATTTCTAATGTCATTAAAATGTTATTTAAATGTCACACAAATCATAACCATGTAGATTTATAATTCTGAATCAAATGCAATCAGCATTTTAAGTGTTCTTTAACTAATCAACTTTTGCATAAGTCCACAATTCATTTTAAACAAATGTAAATAATACTGTTCACAATCACAGTGTTACAAAACACAAGAAAATGAATTAATGTATTTCCAAAACTTGTAATTAACAATCAACTTCCAAGTAAAACTTCACATCATGTCACGATATCTGGACCAGGAATATTGTTAATGATGATTGTCAAAACATGCTCCTCTGGTCTTAATACTACACGTTTCGGGCCAATTGTCCTTCTTCAGGTAATAGATATCGTTGTTAGTCTTCTTACAAATTAATGAAATTAATAAATTGTATCAGTATTGTTTAAATAATAACTATGATTATTATAAAGTTAAAAGGAATAAGAGTCTTGTAAAAGTTCCATAGACTGACCTGTGTCTTCTACACTCATCAATTGGATATCTCTACTGTTATATGTCGGGTGCCCTGGATAGCCACCCTAGAAATAAATTAAAGTAACAGGATTATGTTTTAACCTCAGGGTTTAATGTTTGACGTTAATATATAAGCTGTACCTAATGGGAGACCTGAGGCGGGACATCACGCTAAACAAGCGCGGTGTCCCGCACAGTAAACAGGTCCTCCACGGTGCAGCAATTAAATATGGTTGTTCACAAATCATCACTTTTAACAAAGGGCTCACCTCCAGATGTATGTAGAGCCCTCAAGGGGATACGTTCAATTGGCCAGGTACTCTAAGTTTTAACTGTAAAAGAAATATATGCATACTTTTACCGCTTCTCTGGGCCACGTAATTCTAAATTAATTGATCATTCCAGAGTCAAATTAAGACATACCTGTGAGGTACTCCAATCGGATACCTTCCAAATTGGCGAAATTGTAGATGGACAAATATCCGGGTTATTGTCTGTCTCAGGCTTTATATCTTTCACCACCAATGATTTCAGTCCCGGTTTAGAAAGCAAGGGTAAACACTGCTAGTCTACTTTAAAATTCGTGTCATTCAATTATTACCACCAAGAGATACGATTCCCACTAAAAACTTTTACCTGCAGATAACCCTGCCGTTGTTCCGATGCACGAACCCGCCATTGTTCAGCGCTTCCGGGTGATTTGTAACACTGATTGTGAACAGTCTTTATTATTTAAATTTGTTTAAAATGAATTGTGGACTTATGCAAAAGTTGATTAGTTAGAGAACACTTACAATGCTAATGAATGCATTTGATTCAGAATTATAAATCTATATGGTTATGATTTGTGTGTCTGACATTTAAATAACATTTTAATGACATTAGAAATATTTTTGCAGTGTTTTCTGCATTAGCAGTGCACCTATTTGTGTCTCAGCGTGACTCTGAGGCACCATTTTTTCTTTTTAATGTTTGTCAGATCTGGTAGCACAGATCCAATAGGTGAGCACCTAGAATCATTTAGTTAGTTACTCAATTTTCCTAACACAATTATTTTGAATTCGTGACACACTAGTGCACCTCTACAACCAATCCTTGCTGGAAATCATGTACCTAGTGCTAGAGCCCCCTGGAGCAGAACATGGAATTTAAGCGCAAAAAATATTGTCCATCCAACTACACCTTCTGCTTCCCTTGCTCGCTCTGACATTAAGTGCCACTCCTCCTTTGGCCAAAGGCCTACTACATATGGGTACTAGGTTTTCTCTAACCACCTGCTTATAAAATGAACAGCTAGAAGTTATTAGTTATTTGAAATCCGTATTGGTGTACATTTTAAACAAGGCGAGAGGAGGCTGAAAGGCTTTTCACGTTTTAGCCACAAGATACAGGAGTGCACACAAACTTTTCAGCAGCAATCAGTTTGTGTGCATGGCGCAGAGACCCGGCCCAAAAAGACTTGGCACACCTAAACCAAATTAAAAACTTAAGGCTCATCTACCTAACGGTGTCAATCTCCAAAGCCTAACCCGAAATTACTGTGAATGCAATCAGACATCCAAGGCCAAAAGATAATGATGTTTTATTATATAGCACTTACGCTTAAGTGCTTCATATAGAACAAATATATATACAATATCACCCAACCTTTGTTGGTACTCATTTATCAACCTCAGCAGGATGAACGGCAGAGTTGACCTTGCCAGGAGCCAAACCTACAGATCACACGCACATTGAATCAGCGAGCGCTCAACCCATCAAGCTGTCTTGCTGGCTATAGCTAGCAGAAAACCAGCTACTATAGAAGCCAAGAGCCACATGCTGCTGGTCACAGCCCAGAGCCTCAATAAAAAAAAAATTAAAAAAAAGACTTATTTTTCTATTTGTTTAGGGGTAGCAAGGGAGACCACAGGGGTAGCAAGGGAGACCTCAGGGGTCGCAGTTGCAACCCCTGGTCACCCCTAAATGACGTCCCCGACGCGTAGCAACAGAGGTATGAATCCCTGATCTGTACTTAGTATCTGAACGCAAGTACGGTATTAGGCATGTTTTTAAGAAAACAAATAAAATGGGTGTTGGTCCCTGGAAAGAAGTTTCTGAGGAGCCCTCGTTAGTCTGCGCTCTTTTTTACAGACCCATGCTACATCGAGCATGACAAGAGCAACTGACCTTTTCCAAGTTCCATCGGAGGCAGTAGTCCTAGTACTTGCAGTCCTCGTAGAAGTATTCCCGAAGGTACAGCAGCCACTCTCGCACAAAGACCACGCCTCGCAGCATCCCACTCAACTCCATGAGGCCTGAGGACCTGCAGAATCCCAGCATCCCCTGCGATATGCAACCCAATCACAACTCTACAAAACTAAGTCTTAAGGGCCAACGCAAAAAATAAAAAAGCTCACGTACTTACAATACGCACTCACAATTAAGTGCAACTTAGACCTAAAGAATTAAGTTAAAAGCAAATTTAACGGCAGAAATAATAAAAACATAGTAACTCCTATTGTCACCCACTGTGCCAAGTTTGATTCTCGTACCCTAACTATTGTGTCCCAGGCATTTACTAATGCAGCTGACTCCATTGCTCCTCTTAAATGCTGTATATTTAAAAGTCGTCTATCAGAACCCTGACTTAAGGACGATCTGAAATCTCTTCGGCTCTCACGGAGGCTAGCAGAAAGGAAATGGCACTGGCTAAAGGCTGGCTGATAAAGTCCTCTTTCGCCTCGCCACAGTTAATCAGGCGGCCATTTTCTCTGCTAGGCAAGCTTTTCTTAGTGAGCAAGTCGAGATTGCGATTAACCAACCTAAAGCTCTATTTAGATTGGTTCAGTCGTTATCCTCACCTGCCAAAACACATTCTAGTATCACTCCCTCACAAGATAATTTTTGATGAAGATGACCATAATTCGGAGCAAAATCATCAGTTCCTGTCTTCATCATACTACACCCAAGTCTACTTGGAATGACATTAGTCCTAGTGCGCGCTGGTCTACTTCCCAACCTTCTCTCCTCAAGATAATCTATCTGCCATTAATAGGCTCAAATCTGCATCTCTCCTTGATCCTATTCCCCTTTCTATCATTAAAGATATTTCACGTGACATTACCTGGATCACAGTAGCAGTTGATTCCTTCTTGTCTCCTGATCCTGCAGTCCTTTCCAATTTCCGTCCTCTTACTTCTATCGTTTTCAATTAAGCTTCACAAATCTTTGGTCTCTCCTCTTGGCTCTTTTCTAGAATCTTCTCTTTGATCCTTTTCAGTCTGGTTTTCGCCCTGGCAGCAGCACTGAATCACTCCTTGTATCAGTGATGGATGACCTTGCATGTCCGATGGACCAGGGTGTGCTAGGGGTACTTATTTTATTAGATCTCTGCTGCATTTGAACGGTGGTCCACCCAACCCTAGGCGCCTGACTTTCTCTTGCAGGTTTGTCCAGCAAGGTGCTTACCTGGTTCTCCTGGTTTGTCAGGTCATGCACAATCTATTTTTCTTTCTCCTTTTTCTTCACAACCAGTTTCTCTGTCCTGCGTAGTCCCTCAAGGCTCCGCTCTCTGTCCCACCTGGACCAACATTTATATCCAGCCACTCCTTGGTCACATCAACATCCCGGCTTCCTGTGCTATTCCTATGCAGACAATACACAGATCATTCTTCAGCTTGATCTATCTTGGGCGAGAGGGCTGCTGAGCTTAGGGACTGCCTGGAGGCCATTCGTGGGTGGATGGATGACCAAGAACTGGCTTAAGTTGAACGGTTAAAAGACAGAGGTACTGGTTGTAGGCCCTGTTCACCCTTCATCCTCCTTGGACGCCAGATTTCTGGCTTCCCCCAGACTTCGCCCTTTCCCGTCACTTGCCATTCTGATGAAACATCTGGGCATCAAAATCTCAACCTCACTGTAAATGCCCGATTAAGTGGCTTCTGTTTGTCAAACTGGTCATTTCAAGTTAATTGTAATGGTTTATTTGAATAGCGCTTATACACAAGTGAAGTGCTTCAAAGCGCTTCAAGCCAAGAAGGGAACAAGGGAATACAGAGTCATTCATTGGCCTTGAAGTTTCCCAATGATCTAGCAAAAATGTCTAGCAAACTAGGCCTGACGGCATTAGTGCAAGTACAAAACAAGGGGGAGGCGGGAAAGTAGGGAGAAGAGCATACCATCCTTAAAGTACCGTACAAGGCCAACATTTCAGATAGTGGAGTGCGTGAGAGAGTGAGGTGAAAAGGGGGAGGATAAGGAGAACATAATACAGAAACAAAACTACCGTACTAGGCCTAGCAAGCTAGGCCAAGTGCATTCTGGTAATGTAAGTGCGCAGACAGGAGGTGAAAGGAAGGGGGAAGGGAACAAGTGTGCCCAGTCTAGCAGCACCCTGGTTTACTGCAGAGAGGTTCCCCTTCACATGGAATGAATTCGAGAAGTGCAGTAGTGGGGAGTAAAGTGCAGAGGCCTAGGGGCAAGCGCGAGGACTGGCGAGGGAGCCTGAGACCTGTGTGGCTCTGGAGGTGCAACAGGCGACCAGTCAGCAAACAGAGCAGAGTTGGGGAAAGAGGGAGGAAGGAAGTAGGGGGGTAACGGGGGAGAGGCAGAGTCGAAGAGGAAAGTTTCCAGAACTTAAGGAGATCAGGCTCAAGACGGCTCAAGAGGGAGGCAGGGAAGTTAAGCACCCTTCTTAAGGTCCTAATCTTTATTCCTTCTAATTTCCATACCCCTGTTGAGTCGTCTTTGGTGATGAGTGGTATTGACTACTGCAATGCGCTTTATCTGGCTGAACCAGTCCATCTGATTTATCGGCTCAAACTCTTGCAGAATATGGCTGCATGAGCGGTTCTTCATCCTCCTTATGGTGCTCACATGAGCCCCATCCTACATCAGCTACACTGGCTCTTTGTTGAGAAACGTGTGCTGTTTACACAAAGCTTTTTATAAGCGAGTTGCCAAATTTCTTCATATTAAATTTTGCCCATACGTCCCTTCGAGAGCACTCCGCTTCCAATCCTCATTAGCCTTTCAAGTTGCCCGCATACGATATTCTCGTATTGGCAGACGGCCTGTCTTGGTGGCTGCAGCAAAGGCTTGGAACGCTCTCCCTCTCGCCCTCTGTGGAACGGATAATCAATAGGCCTTCCGTAATGCCCTGAAGCCTTTTCTGTCCTAAATTCAATGAGTCCTCTTTCTCTGCAAGTTACCGCTTGTTCCTAACATCTTGATGCAGTCAGGTGGTTGTTGAGCTTTACAAGTTCTGTTAACATAACATGGTGAACGTGATTTATACAATAAAAAGAAAATCAATTAATTCAAGGTAAAAAAACAGCATACAGAATAATATAAAAGTGAATATCAATTAAAGTATTGCAAATTACTTTCGCGATTTTAAAAATGATTATACACATGAGAGGCACAGTATCTTTCCCATTCAAAGATGGCCACTAGTTTTGGCTGGTTTCAGAGGGCTCCCTTGGAGACAGTCATCCAAGATGGCTGCCTCCATGGAAGAGCCCACAAAAAACTCAGTTCCGAGATGGGCAGGAATTGATGGGATTAGCTATTGGGATTACATTGGCTAAGGGCAGGGAACGGGTGGGATTACAACTGTCTATCCCTCCTCAAATGTCATCTACACTGGAAAAGAATTACCTCATTCAAAGCCCATATTTGAAGCTCTTATGTTAATGATAATAGTTTTATATCTTTAAAGGTAGCGCTTTCAGTGCCACCTAATAGCCCAAACAAAAAATAGGGACAGAGGAGCCACACCTCTTTGAAAAAGGAAACAAAAAAAAACAAAGTACAGTTCTACATATTAACACTAGAGCAATTTTAATTATAAAAGCAAAAAAGAAGGGCATATTCCCCTGGCAACCAATACAGCTGTGTAATTTTTCAATATAATGTTTTCTGCTAATTCAGCAGCTATTCTTTGTGGCAGACATGAGTAGGTGATTTACAAAAGCACCAAGCAGTTATTTCTCCTAGTTCACATTTATGTCCCAAGCACTGCAATATCTGCAAACGTTATTAAAGCCATGTATCTGTTTAGCATCTACAAGTTCCCTCAACAATACATATTATCTAACTTTCAGTGTTGCACATTTCAGGTCCACTTGATTAACACATTTTATTAGATTATGCTGAAATTACTGCTATACAATTTCATGTGCAACAACCACCAGAAGATGTATTGGCACAGATTTAAAAGGATTCTCGTCAATAAAGGTCGTCCTTTCTTTAAAAGGAAGGCTGCAACGGATTTGTTTGGTCACCTAACCAGATCAAGATGTAGCCTTCCAGCATCATGTTTTCGTTCCATAGCTAATTATTTTATGTCCCCTTAAAAACATTTTGGAGGGGGTTTCTCATCTGTGAATTCAAACATAACATTTTAAATGTTAAATACCCAGAACTGATGTGCCCCATTTTCACACACATTTCTCTTGCTACAAAAGGCGCACTAGAAGCATTAATTTGTGTGTGTGTGTATATAGACCCACACATATATTTCACAAATGAATTACTAAGGGCAGCTCATAGACCCAAGCAATCAAGCCATGTATTTTGGAAGAAATAAAGAAAATGAATTAAAATATTCCAAAGCATGTCCAATGTGTATACCTTAAGTAACATTAAACCTAGAGACAAAAGCATGCCACTTCTAAAAAGGTATTTTTTCAATTGCATAATCCCCATCTGTGGGGAAAAATAACTTGATTTCAGGGACCACAAAACAATCCTGTAAAGCAGAAATGCAGAAAAGCTTGAAATCCTGTGAAAGTCTTCTGTTTTGCAAGTGATTTCAATCCAGCACTCCAACTAAGTCAATGCCTAGTATGGGATGCCCAATGGAAACCCTTATTTATATATTTTATGTCAAAAGTTCTTTTAATTTTGGATGATGTACCCTTATATAACGCCCCTCTCTTTGAATTCCCCCGGTCTCACTGAACCAAGAAATAGGTTTGTTTTGTAAATTAAAAGATTTATTTGAAGAATTGAACAATGCATATATCACACTTTTATAAATATGGATAATATCTGAATATCACACTTATGAATATGAACAATGATCAGCAATGGGTAATATGACCATATCAACAATCTCTTTAATCAATTAGGAGTAGGAATAGGAAGAATAAGGTAGCAGAGAATAACTTTGTATGGTTTCAAGAAATACAATGATAGGAAAGAATGCAACACAGAAAGAAACTTAATATGAATTCAACCAAAGACAATATTATCACTCTTTCCCCCCGTTACTCACTCCCCCCAATATGCAATATGAAGAGATGAATGAGGGCACACAGGTATCAGGAATAACAATCAACAATTGCAGTTTCAATCCCGATTCCCCCCCCCCCAGCAAGCTTAGAGAGAACAAAAATTATTTTAAAACCAGTCAATTGCTTTTAAATGTAATATGAATTGAATGGGAAAAATGCTAAAATGATTTCAATTCGCTAAATTAGGACACAGCACTAGTGAGAGTTGCTTTGGATTGGTTCTGGGAAACACTAGCAATGGTTGTAGGATGATTAGCAGATGGAAAACGAAATTCAGAAGTTGAAAACAAGAAATAGCTGTTTTTACAGGTGGTGAAATTGAGATAAATGGAAATTCATGGCAACCTTTCCGCGTGCGGGAAACGCGACTACGGAAAAACTATAAGGAATTGGGTTTGAAGGCTGAGGATGTTAGCTTCAAAATGACGTTTACATTTCGTTTCTAGCACATATAGTTCAAAAGTTACAGAGGCGTTAGTAAAGGTCGATTTTTCTCAAAAGGAGTCAAGATTTCAAAGGAAATTGCGCTTTGAATTACAAACAGGTTGGCTTAAACTAACAATTATCACAGGATTAGATGGATGAGAAAGGATTCAGAATGACACAAAAGAGATTCTAAAATGCAGTCTGGATATGTTGGAATGGGTTGGATGGATTACTTTAAACTAAGATGACTATGGACAGTTCTATGCTAAATACTCACAACTCTGGTTTAAAATGGACCCGTCAAAGATCTGGTCAAAGGTTTGGACTGGACTTCGCTCGCCACCGGACAGGTCTCAGGTGCTTGGTTCTGCTCTCAGCACTCCGGTCTCTGCGCGGCCTCTTGGACTAGATCTGACGGGTTCTGGGTTACAGCTCTGCTGGACTGATCTGGATCTTGGGTTCTAGAAAAGGTTGTTGACCAGAACTGCTCAGCCAGGCTGTTGAATGGATTAGGTTAGGCCCCATGGAAATTAGATTGGGCCTCTCTGCTTCAGAGTTCTGGAGTCTGGATCTAGGTTCTGGAGTCTGGATCTAGGTTCTAGAGTCTGGATCTAGGTTCTAGAGTCTGGATCTAGAGTCTGGATCTAGGTTCTAGAGTCTGGATCTAGGTTCTAGAGTCTGGATCTAGGTTCTAGAGTCTGGATCTAGGTTCTAGAGTCTGGATCTAGGTTCTAGAGTCTGGATCTAGGTTCTAGTGTCTGGATCTAGGTTCTAGTGTCTGGATCTAGGTTCTAGTGTCTGGATCTAGGTTCTAGTGTCTGGATCTAGGTTCTAGTGTCTGGATCTAGGTTCTAGTGTCTGGATCTAGGTTCTAGTGTCTGGATCTAGGTTCTAGTGTCTGGATCTAGGTTCTAGATCTTCCTGCAGGGTGCTTCGCCAGTGGATCAGTTGATGAGTGAAAGTGTGTGATTTGCCTGTCCTCAGCAGTCCCTATTTATCCATTTTCCAAAGTGGGTGGGGAGGCTGATTGTCTATGCCCAACCCTCTAAGGATCTGATAGGTCAGAGACTTCCCTGTGCCCTGATTTGAGAAAGGAACAGTGTGTCATGAGGTGTCATCATGTGTCAGAGTGATGCTGCCATTTACAATCTAGGGAAGACCCTCCCCTTTGCTTTTACCCAGAAAATCTATTTTTCCCCAAAAACATTTTCAATATGCACAACTTGTTAATAATACATATACGCATCACAGATTGCCTAAGGTACGGTTCTGTCAAAATCTTATCTTCCTACGAGTTTTGGTTCATAAGTGACAATTTTTCGCGCTTTTGGTTGGTTACACATTTTCAGATCTGTACGATTTTTTACATACATGCACATACCCTCTAGGCATATTCCTGTAATTTTTCATGTTCCTCGCATAATCACAATAGCTACAATATTAAAAATGTTGTGGTTCAGTCTCTGAATGTCGAACAGATTCCAGATTAGTTTTAAACTGTGAATTTTTCATTTTAATAATCTAAGTTTCATATTTTTGTCAGTTTGGTACAATATTTTATAAGTGTTTTCCTTAAACATATATTTAGTCCAATTTCAAATCCACATTTTCAGTTTGGCCCGCTCCCAAAGCTTGGCTGAGTCAGAGTCACATGGCTTGTCTTCCTGCCAGGGCAGTTGATGTCAGTCACACCCGAATTAGCACTTCCATTCAGTTCAAGGACTCCATTGTCTCTTTCCCAGAGCCACATGCCAGAGTGCCCCTCCCATTTCCTTTCACACTTGCCTGTCAGATACTCAGCAGAGCACAGGAGAAAATATTCCTTTGTTTAGGGATAAGGTGTGGAATGTGTTGAAGCTCAGTGTGGGAAACCTCTTGGAAGTTTAGCTGAATCAGGTTACCTTATAGTCCATTTTAACATTGTTCCTTGTGCAAAATTACAGTTACAAATTTAAAATATGCAAACATATCTTCAATTCCAGTCTTTTTCAACATGAAAATCAATGTGTGGCAGCCTATTTCGCACTTGATGGAAATCCCTTCTATTCAGTATTTGAGACAAAAGTTTCTCCTGTCAGATTTAGAAATCGCAAGCGTCTGACAGAGGCGAGTAACGGTATTGCACCCATTTTTGACAGATTTCTTTCCAGCAACCATCTTCAAAAGTGGACTTTGTTCAGATAACATACTTCTGCTGACATTATATTTATGTGGATTCTGGAAGTAGAATGATGTTCAACACCCAACAGGAGGTTGGATCTTTTGGGTGGTTTGTGAGCCATGATTTTTGCAAATTTGACAACCACGAAAAAAAGGATTTTCAGACAGCTCTGTTTCTTTTGCAATCAGCCTTACTTTGTGGGCAGTGAAGTGATGGGTTTTGGCAGTGGTCTCCTGTGTTACCACTGACACAGGCAAAAGTAGATGGCGGCCTATTTTTCAGATTTTTACTGCACATTTCTGGGTGATTTTTAGCAAGCAGCATGCTTTCCAGCGGCCATTTCTGATGTTTCTGCTGCCAGCAATGCACAGTAATGTTGCAGGGCCTGGACTAGTGGGTTGAAACATCCCACAAGCCCCCCTCTTGCGATTTGTCGTCGACTGTCCATCAATGGGAATTCGCAAGACTGGGATGTCAGTTTCATCTCTTCTGATTCCACAAATGGCAAAGTTCCTCATCTTTTCCTCCATCAGGCGTGGATCGATCGGTTCTCCTCACCAGTCCTGATGTGAGTATTGAACGATACTCCGGGCCCCTCGGATCTTTGCTCCCGGTCCCTGGGTAGTCCTCCTTGGTTTCCATCTCCATGGTTTATCAATCCTAGGATGACAAAGCAAAAACATATTCGTAGACATTTCCCCATCACTATTAATGCAGTGGGGCGGACATAAATCAGGACACATTTGTATTATTGTATTTTATAGACTATATATGGAATATTTTAGAGTTGGAATTTTATGGATTTGGAGTGACCCCCTCTGGGGTTCTAGAAGACTCCTCCAGTTGCTGCAGAGTGCGCCTAGGATGTAATATTGACCCACTTGTCTTCCCCTTCTGCCAAACTGCCTTTGGGGATTCAGATTTTGTAGGCGACTGGTGAGATTGTGTCTACAATTTCAAAAGAATCCCTCCAGGTAGGCAAAAATGTTTGCTGTTTGGCCTGGTTCCTTTGGAAATTGTATAAGTAGACCCGGTCTCCTACACTGTATTCTTTTCTGGTAGTCTTTAAGTCATAGTGGGTCTTCATGTTGTCTGCTGATCTTTCTAGATTTCGCAGAGCATAGGCAAAAGCATGTTGAAGGTGTTTTCTTAGATTTTCAACATACTAATGAGTTGTGGAGGCATTGATCAATGTCTGCTGTTGGGTCCTGTAGAGCAGATGCTGGGGAAGCACCATCCTGCGTCCAGTCATCAGCTCAAACAGTGACATTTTGGTTGCAGATGAAGGGGTAGATCTGATGGCCATTAAGGCAAGAGGTAATCGAATATCCCAACTTGGCCCAGAATCTGCCACAAACTTTTTTAATATGCACACAATTGTTCTGTTGTATCTCTCGACTGCACCACTAGAGGCTGGCAGGTAAGCAATATGTAGCTTCCTTTTGACCCCAAGTATCTCCCACATCTTTGTCATTACTTCGCTGGTGAAATGGCCATCTCTGTCTGACTCGTTCCTTTGGGGTAGTCCAAAACACGAAAAGATGTGATTGATCGTTAGTGCAGCTGCTGTTTCTGCCTTGCAGTTTGGGGCCGGGAGACATTCCACCCATTAAGCATGTCATGGTCAACATGTACTTGTTTCACTTAGAGGAGCGAATCACGGGCCCGGTGAAATCGACTTGCAAATCGGACCATGGCAGTGTCATCCCGCTCTTTTGGAGAGGTGCACGGTGTGTGAGGGATATTGGCTGAAATTGTGCACACACAAGACACCCCTTCAAGTATTGGTCGAGGTCCTGCCACATGTGTGGCCAGTATGCAACCTCTCTTAGATTTCAAGTGTTGTATGAAACCCCCTATGACCGGCTGTGACATCATGCTTCGGAATGAGGTAGGAACCACCCACTCACTAATCATGGCAAGCTGGGGATTTCCTCACCAACAAACCGTCTTGGATTCGGAAAATGTTTGGACATTTCATCAACACTCTGAGGTCCTCTTTCCCTATGTAATCGGTATCCGTCAGGGGAAAGTTCTCAGGGTCCTCAATGTGTTGATAAAACTTAATTATTGGATCCCCTTTTTGAGCCGTAATCAAATCAGCATCTGGGGTCTCCTTACTCCATTGTGAAATTGAGAGATCATTGTGAGCATTTGTCTGGGACCTAGTGATAGCAGTGACCTGGATTTTCCCCAACAGGGTCTCAATCTCAATTAGATCCCCTTGGATGGCCCCGGTTTTTCCAGTTTTGTCTGATCCCTCTACTTTAGAATGACCCTTGATCTTTTTCCAGTAGATGGTCATCCCATTCGAGGTGACCAGATCTTTGGATTAACTTCCCATGTTTCAAGGGTTTGTTAGCACATAACATGCCTCTGGTTTTCCAGTTAACCAGGTGCTCCACAAACCTTTCCGTACATTATCCGAATCTGTGATTATGACCAGTTCGGGGAGTTGATGTTGGACAGCAGTGAGGATGGCTTGATGCACAGCCATCAACTCTGCCACTTCACTACTTCGGGGACCAATCTTGAACCCAGCGGAGGGTTCTGGGATTTCATTCACCCATGCATTCCCTATGCCGGCCACAAGTTCTTTTTCTCAGTTATCAATATGGTAAGGGCATCCATCCACAGACAGTGGGCATTCCCTCACACTTGTCTTCTTCAAAGACTTTGTGTGGGGAATTAAGGTATGCCTCCATGTTGTCCTTGATTTTTAGACTGTCATCCTCGAGACAGTTTTCTCTGGCACAATCATGCAAGTCAGCCAGACCTTGCGTGAGGGGACTCTTCTTGTTTTGGCCATATCTGATCTCCACAGGAAAGCCTTGCATTGACAGAATCCAGGAAGTAATTCGGGAATTACTCACATTTCTGGCCCGGATTCTGTCACTTTGGAGATATTGCAGAGGCTGGTGTGGAGTCTCCACTATGTGTTCCCCCTGAATAAACGGGCGGTAATTCTTCAATGCCCACACCGTTGCCAGGAGTGCCTTCTCACAATTGTTGAATTTTTCCTCCACAGAGGATAGGAGATTACTTTATTGACCTTGTCATGCTTTTGGTTTAATACTGCAATCAAGCATGTATTAGAGAACCCTGTCTCCAAGAAGAACTCCTTGTTTCTGACAGGGTAAGCTAGGCAAGGCGCTTGCAAGGCTTCTTTTGAGTTGTCTTACTGCCTAGGCTTGTTCTGGACCCCATTCCCACTTGACCCCCCCCCTTCAAAAGATGAATCAGGGGTCTGGTGATCTCTGCGTAGCCCTCAATGAACTTTCTGCTGTAATTAGTCAGTCCAAGGAGGCTCCCGAGTTCCCGCAGAGTTGTGGGGTCTTTCAATTTCTGGAGTGCTTCCACTTTCTTTTCCTGGGGACAGAGACCCTGAGGAGTAATCTCATGCCCAAAGAAATTGACACAGGTTCTACACCACTGTGCCTTTTGAAAGGCAAGTTTTGCTCCAGCCGCCCTCAACTGCATCAGAACATAATGTATCTCCGCTATGTGTTCCTCCACAGTTGAGCTTTTGATGAGATCATCATCTACATAGGCCAGGTTACCCCTTTCACCCAGGTCGGGCATGGCCTTATGTAGAAAAATGTTGAATTCATTGCCGGAGTTGATTTATCTGAAGGGAGTCCGGGTCCATGTGTACTGCAGCCCCCCAAAAGGTAAAGGCCAGCTTGTATTGGTCCTCCCTACTGACAGGTACAGTCCAGTATCCATTGGGCAGGTCTATTGCAGTGAATACCTGTGACCCCTGGATCTGGGCCAGCCCTTTGTCAATGTAGGGAAGAGGCCATCGGGAAGTATGGCCCCGTTTGTTGAGCTCCCTAAGGTCGGCGCAGAGTCTCCACTGGCCGTTTGGCTTCAATATCCCCAGCACCGGATTATTGAAGGTGCTGTGGACTGGACAGATTATCCCACGGGACTCAAGGTTCTTAATTATTTCAGTAAGGATTCCATTGATGCGAGAGGCAAGCGATATTTCTTCACAAACACTGGAGTCATGCCAGGGTCCATGGGAATTGTTGCGTGGATGTCAGTGCAACCACAGTCATATGAGTCCACAGCAAAGAGACCTTGAAAATCAAAGAAAACTTGTTTCAACTTTTGCTTCTGCTCCAGAGTCTCACAGGCATCAGCTAGGTGGACTCTCTCTTCAAACATCTGCCTGAAGCCTGGAAAGACTTCTGTTTTTGCTATCTAAGCGGCCTCCTCCAGCTGGGTGGAGAAGTCCCTGGTCAAAGTGCTGATTTGGACTGGTGGCTTCAGGTGGGAAAGGCAGCCCTCATGGACCTGGAAAATCACCTCATCCGTCCTGAAGTCACAAGTCACATCTTCCTTACCATAAGGGCAGGAAGTGTGCACCAGGAAGTCCCCCCCCGCCATGCCGGGTAAAGATCCTGTCTGGTGTTGTGTTGTCATCACTGTCACTGTCAAAACAGTCCTTCGGGATTGGTCCTAACAGTTCATTGCCAAAATCAATGGAAAAATGTCAGTCATCAACCGCCATTCCAATAATGGTGCCTGCGGCTAGAGTGATACTCTTTAAGTCGCTGTTATCCACCTCTATTGGAATGGTGTCATGTTCTATGTTGACTAGTGGTGTTGGGTTTACCCCCAACCCTTGCTGTTGGAGAGAAGTATTTATATGAATATAAGCATCAGGATTTTTCACTTTGTCCTCTTAACTTTCACTTCCAGGGAGAATTGTCGG
The DNA here is from genome assembly GCF_040938575.1 of Ambystoma mexicanum. Lineage (NCBI taxonomy): Eukaryota > Metazoa > Chordata > Amphibia > Caudata > Ambystomatidae > Ambystoma > Ambystoma mexicanum. The sequence goes on from NC_090933.1 coordinate 74,569,362, forward strand.
GTCCTTTCTGGGATGGTGACTTCCTCTCCAATCTCAATTTCAACTGCATAAGGCAGCAGTTAATGGGATTATCCGCTAATCAGGACCAAGCTTTGAAGTTTATTAGGTCCAAACTAATGGAAAAGCAATTGAGAATGTCGCTACCCAAGTAAAAGGCGGCAGTGACGTCTAGCACGACCCAACAATAATCGACTATGCTCTTGTTGCCTATGGAGATTTTGAGCATACACCTGCTTGGCAGGAGATGTTTGGAATTGGGAGTTTCCAGATCCATTTCCCATTTGTCTATCAGTTTGAATGTGGGAATGGCTGGATGTTTTGGGAGTTGGTGGAACATGGCTTCGCTGATGAAGCTCTTACCGTTGTTCACACACACTTGGGCGAGAACAGAGTCCTTCCCTTCATTTAACTGAACAGGGATGAACAACTGCTCTCCAATTTGCTGAATATCAGCCAGGCTCTGAGCTGATTTCTCATCTTTCTGGACTATAGGAGTGCGAATGTCTGATTGTGGATGGGTAAAGAATTTCAGAGTGCTTCCTTCCAGTGTGGAACGCCACCTTAAACTCGAAGTTTGATTTTCAGAAATAGAGAGGACCCCCCCCCCACAAATCACCAGTTTGTTGTCCTACTGCTATTACTGTCACGTCTGGGATTTGGTTGTTCTGGAAGTGAAATTCCACTTGGTCAGATTTTTGTTCAACAATGTGGCATGTGCCGTTTAAATTAACATGGCTGACGCTCTGTTCTAACTTTATTGGTCGGTTAGTCTGGGTCCAGAGGACCTTGTTTACAGTCTATTAGGGGTGACAGCCTTCACAGGAGGTCATTCCCTAGTAAACAAGGGGTGCCCTCTGGAGTCACAACTATGACCGGGTGCTTCACCTTGTGTCGCCCAATTTTAATGTCCAAATCCGCAGTCCCCTCAACGGGAATTTCCTTCCCGTCAAAGTTCTGAAGTTGTCCAGGAAGAGGGGTGAGAGGAATTTGGTATTTCTCCCCCCTTCCTGAATTCAGTTCATCAAAGGCCTTTTTGGACAAAAGGGTAGCTTAGGATCCAGTGTCCACCAGTGCCAAAATTGTACCCTGCCCTGTACTTGTACCGGGGCATAATATCTTCCCTCCTCCTCTGCAAGGGGGCACAGATAATGTACATCTTTGGACAACTGGTGGGTTCATTTCCTAGTTTTGGACATTGAGAGAAGAGATTTGGGCAGAATTCTGTGGGGAGCCTAGGGAATCAAAGAAAAAGGTGGTAACTAGAGATGGGAGAAGTTTTGAGTTCCCTGGTTCTGGGCCGCCCCCGTCCCCCTTTTTGGAGGCAGTCACCAGGATGGGTTTGAACCAGGGGATTTTCATGTTGTTGGTTCTGGGATGGGATGATGGGCGGCACTAGCTCAGTCCCCACATCTACCCAGTCTGGATTTTAATCCTTTGGGACCCATTTTTCCTTGGGAGGAGTTCCCCCATCTCTGAAGGAGAAGATCCTTTCCACAGGATCCTCTGAAGATCCCTCTCCTTCAAATTGGAAGCTTTGTACCTCCTCCTCAAAATCGGTCTGTTTGGGTCCTTTGTTTCTCCTACCCCCTCTCTGCTCCTTGGGTGGCAGACTTTCAGGGGCAGGAGATTTTGTTTCCGGTTCCTGGGTTTCCAGGGGCTCTTTACAAGTGGGGAAGGAAGCTTCCTCCAAGGCTTTACAGCCCCCTCCCCCTTATGCCTCCTCCCTGGGAACCGGTGGGTTGTCAGGGTGCTGCCCCTGTCATTGTTCTGGAGCACCAGGTCGGGAGTTTGAGGCATTCTGGGCCGGCATGCTCATCCGAGGGTTCTGCTGAGCCATCAACATGCGACCCAGATCCTGGGCCATGTTTTGGACCTGGCGCTCTAGCTGTGATACCCGCTCAGGCCGATACAGGGTTCTCATTTCTCCCCTGGGCTGATCCCGGGAAGGGTAGCTATCCCTTCTCTGGTAATACCCCAGGTTGGAAAGATTTGGGTACCCCTCCACCCTTGGCCTCCCCTCTCCCAGATTAGGTTGTCTGGGCTCAGGAAAGTGGAGAAAGAAGGATGGATTGTTCTGGGGTTGGAGGTTTTGTGGGTACCTGGGGAAAAAGTTCTGTCCAGGATTTGGGGAATTTCTGCCCTCCTGGGGGAAGTGAGGAGGGAAGTTCCCTGGGTTAGGTGCTGCTTGGTTGGATTCCCCCCCCCCCCCCCTTGGGATGCAGGAGTCCACACATAACCCAGGATGGGTCGGTTCTCCTTGAAGCGGGGACTAATATATAGTCAGGCGAGTGAAGGATTCCATTTGTGGGACTACCTCCTTGGCTCCCGGTCTGTGACTGGCCCGAGGGCCTTCTGGGCTTGGGATTATTCTGCTGTGCAGGCGGGTTTTTGGGCCCCCCCATATCTCCAAATCTAAAATGGGGGCAACCTTTACCTCTGCCACCTTAGCAGCAGCAGGGGGGGTTGGTTGTTTTGGGGCTTTTTTGGGTATTCTTGTTTTCCATGGGCTTTTGCACCTCAGATGCGGTTGGCCTTTTCAATGACCCAGTCTAGTGATCTTTCCTCATGAAAATCTCTCACTAGCTGGGTCATGATGTATTTTGGTAGAGCATGGAAAAAGGTCTGTGCGCACCCTTCTGGTAGTCTGCGCAAAGGCACGCTTTAACTCCTGCACAAATTCTTGTGGGGCCTGATCCTCCCCACATTGCAAGTTGTAGGCTGCCTTGTGAGCCTCTTGGGGATTTCTGTGAACAGAAAAATGCTTCAAGATCGCCGCCCTATATGTGGACCATCTTGAATGATTTTGGTCCTTCAGCCCCACAAAGAAACTGGAGTATTCTGTTGAAAAGGTCAATTTCACATACTGAATGCAGCTACTGCTGTCTTTCAGATGGAAAGTTTCCATCATCTGCTCAAAAAGCTCTAAGTGTTCCCAAACAGAATACTTAGCATTCTTATAAGGCGGGATGACGCTCCTTATTGCCCTGATCTGTTTTAAGGTGTCCTTAAGCAAGGCCCTTTTTGCCTTATTGGCCTTCTTGGTTCGGGTAACCCTGGTCCAATCCTCCTCTGACTCAGAGGCACTGCTGCCAGAGGTGCCCGTCTGGTCTTCCAGGTTTTCCCCAGATTCTGCAAGCCTGGGAATGGCTGGCAGAATGTGGGGACCTAGTCTCCTGTGTCCTGGGGCGCTCAGAGAAGTCTTTCGAATCCTCCTTTCTCCCAGGATTTGATGGGTACCCCCCACTGTCCTAGCTGGGCAGAGGTTTTCAAGATGCCCTTAGTGGGCCATCTCTCATGGGGTTCCCCACTAAACTTCACATTACTTGGGTACCCATACCCGGAGGCCCGCCCATCCATTCCTGGGAGGTGCTGGTCTATGAGCCCCATACTTCTGACTGTATAGTAATCTGCCATCCCCATGGCCCGGGAGAGATGAAGGCTTCTGGTACTAGGCTCCCTGAGGTTATGCTCAGGTGTTTCCCTTTCCCAGCGAACCTCATCTCTATTAGCCCCTGCTCCCTGTTCCCATGCAAGAACCTGAGCTTTCTGTTCCTCAATCAAGGCCTTACTAGTCTATCAGTCTCTCTTGCATGGCTACCTGCCTGTGGAGCCCATCATTGTTCTGACAGAGAGCCTCATTTTCTCTGTGCTTGCTGGTTTGTCTTTGAGTACTGGTCCAGTCTTTGCTGCAGGAGGGTTACCTCCTGAGTCCTGTCCATACTGGCCTGCTCCGTCCTTGCCAGAGCCTCTTCCCCCCTCTTTGTGTGCTCTAACAATCTATCATGCTCTTTTTGGAGGTCACCCAGTCCCTGGAGGGACAGGTGATTTTCTTCCAGTTTCCCTTTTAAGTGACAGACTTCCTGGCCTAAGGTGTCCCTTTCCTGAGCAAGAGCCTGCCTCTGTGCCGCCAGGTCGTCCCTCTGTCTTTGAAGGGCACCAGCTTTCTGGCGCTCTTCATCAAACTCTGCCTGGGTGTCCAGGTCTTTCAGAATTAATTTGTTGCTCTCTGACTTCTCTCTATCTAGGCGGCTTTGCAGGGTGACTACCTGCTCTGCGCATGCCCTGTTGAAATCCAGTTGTTGGTCCAGCTTTTTCTGGCTCTGCAGTAGAGAGTCCAAACCTTCTTGGTACTCCTGAAATGCCAGAATTCTGGTATCCTGGTCTGCCTTTTCCTGTTGCAGGATACCCATATCTGCTTTTATTTTAACTATATACGGCCTGCTTTCATTTTCTGACTCCTGGCTCCGCTGCAGCCTCTGCTCAGAAGAGTCCAGATCAGATTGGGCCTTTTCTAATGCCATCAGTGCCTACTTGCCAGATCTTGGCCTTCAGCATATTTATCCTGTATGGCTCCCATAGATCAATATAGAAATGCCACTATCTTGGCAATCTTATTTTGCCCATCCTTGGCCTTAGGGGCCATATATAGTTCACTCAGGGCCACATGTAAGGTACCCTGATCTCTCCAGATATCTAACTCTGTTGCAGTGATCTGTTGTGCGATTGCCTGCAACCACACATTCTGATCCTGCCCAGTCCACTCAACTCTCACAAATAACTTATGTAAAAGGCTTTCTCTAACTATCTTGATGTCTACCAATGTCGCCATTTTGGAAATATTAATTTCCTTCCTGATTTACAGAAGTTTTTTTGTTTTTTTGTGCAAAATAGACCGTTTCCTTAGAGCATTCCCTTTTGAGGGGTGCATTTACAGTGTAACACAGCATGGTAGCCCATCAGGATTTATGTATCCTGTCAGTTAGCACACTGTATTAAGCTGCACAAGTGGTATATCTAATCCAGAAATCCCGCGCACGAGCCCCCAATCTGTAAGTGATTTCAATCCAGCACTCCAACTAAGTCAATGCCTAGTATGGGATGCCCAAGGGAAACCCTTAGTTATGTATATCTATGTCAAAAGTTCTTTTAATTCTGGATGATGTACCCTTATATAACACCCCTCTCTTTGAATTCCCCCGGTCTCACTGAACCAAGAAATAGGTTTGTTTTGCAAATTAAAAGATTTATTTGAAGAATTGAACAATGTATATATCACACTTATAAATATGGATAATATCTGAATATCACACTTATGAATATGAACAATGATCAGCAATGGGTAATATGGCAATAGCAACAATCTCTTTAATCAATTAGGAGTAGGAATAGGAAGAATAATGTAGCAGATAATAACTTTGTATGGGTTCAAGAAATGCAATGATAGGAAAGAATGCAACACAGAAAGAAACTTGATATGAATTCAACCAAAGACAATATTATCACTCTTTCCCCCCGTTACTCATTCCACCCCCCCCCCCAATATGCAATATGAAGAGATGAATGAGGGCACACAGGTATCGGGAATAACAAACAATTGCAGTTTCAATCCCGATTCCCCCTCAGCAAGCTTAGAGAGAACAGTAATGATTTTAAAACAGGTCAATTGGTTTTAAATGTAATATGAATTGAATGGGAAAAATGCTAAAATGATTTCAATTCGCTAAATTAGGACACAGCACTAGTGAGAGTTTCTTTGGATTGGTTCGGGGATACACTAGCAATGGTTGTAGGATGATTAGATGGAAAACGAAATTCAGAAGTTGAAAACAAAAAAGAGCTGTTTTTACAGGTGGTGAAATTGAGCTAAATGCAAATTTGCGGCAACCTTTCCGCGTGCGGGAAACGCGACTATGGAAAAACTGTCATTTTTGGTTCGAAAGCTGAGGATGTTAGCTTCAAAATGACGTTTAAATTTTGTTTCTAACACATATGGTTCAAAAGTTAGAGGTTTTAGTAAAGGTCGATTTTTCTCAAAAGGAGTCTAGATTTCAAAGGAAACTGCGCTTTGAATTACAAAGCGCAAACATGTTGGCTTAGACTAACAATTATCACAAGATTAGATGGATGAGAAAGGATTCAGAATGAGACAAAAGAGATTCTACAATGCAATCTGAATGGGTTGAATGGATTACTTTAAACTAAGAGAGGGCTATGGACAGTTCTATGCTAAATACTCACAACTCTGGGTTAAAATGGACCCGTCAAAGGTTTGGACTGGACTTCACTCGCCACCGGACAGGTCTCAGGGGCTTGGTTCTGCTCTCAGCACTCTGGTCTCTGCACTGCCTCTTGGACTGGATCTGAATGGTTCTGGGTTACAGCTCTGTTGGACTGATCTGGATCTTGGGTTCTAGCAAAGGTTGTTGGCCAGAAGCAGCAAACGGCTCAGCCAGGCTGTTGAATGGATTAGGTTAGGCCCAGTGGACGTTAGGGGTTACATCAGGTTTGCAAGATTTTTAAAGGCCTGCTGAAAAGGGTTCAGCTTTTTGGATTGGGCCTCTCTGCTTCAGAGGTCCGGAGTCTGGGTCTAGATTCCGGAGTCTGGGTCTAGATTCCGGAGTCTGGGTCTAGATTCCGGAGTCTGGGTCTAGATTCCGGAGTCTGGGTCTAGATTCCGGAGTCTGGGTCTAGATTCCGGAGTCTGGGTCTAGATTCCGGAGTCTGGGTCTAGATTCCGGAGTCTGGGTCTAGATTCCGGAGTCTGGGTCTAGATTCCGGAGTCTGGGTCTAGATTCCGGAGTCTGGGTCTAGATTCCGGAGTCTGGGTCTAGATTCCGGAGTCTGGGTCTAGATTCCGGAGTCTGGGTCTAGATTCCGGAGTGTGGATCTTCCTGCAGGGTGCTTCGTCAGTGGATCAGTTGATGAGTGAAAGTGTGTTTTGCATGTTCTCAGCAGTACCTATATATCTATTTTCCAAAGTGGGTAGGGAGGCTGATTGTCTATGCCCAACACTCTAAGGATCTGATAGGTCAGAGACTTCCCTGTCCCCTGATTTGAGAAAGGAACGTCATGAGTGCGTCATGAGGTGTTGTGTGTCAGAGTGATGCTGCCATTTACAATCTAGGGAAGAACCTCCCCTTTGCTTTTACCCAGAAAACCTATTTTTCCACCCAATTTTTTTTCAATATGCACAACTTGTTAATAATACATATACACATCACAGATTGCCTAAGGTACATTTCTGTCAAAATCTTATCTTCCTACGAGTTTTGGTTCATAAATGACAATTTTTCGCGATTTTGGTTGGTTACACATTTTCGCATCTGTACGAATCTTTACACATACATGCACATACACTCTGGGCATATCCTGTAATTTTTCATGTTCCTAGCATAATCACAATAGCTACAATATTAAACATGTCGTGGTTCAGTCTCTGAATGTCGCACAGATTCCAGATTAGTTTTAAACTGAGTGAATTTTTCATTTTAATAATCTAAGTTTCATATTTTTGTCAGTTTGGTACAATATTTTATAAGTCTTTTCCTTAAACATATATTTAGTCCAATTTCAAATCCACATTTTCAGTCTGGCCAGCCCACAAAGCTTGTCTGAGTCAGAGAGTCACATGGCTTGTCTTCCTGCCAGGCAGTTGATGTCAGTCACACCCGAATTAGCATTTCCATTCAGTTCAAGGACTCCATTGTCTCTTTCCCAGAGCCACATGCCAGAGTGCCCCTTCCATTTCCTTTCACTCTTGCCTGTCAGATACTCAGCAGAGCACAGGAGAAAAGACTTTGTTCAGATAACATATACTTCTGCTGACATTACATTTATGTGGATTCTTGAAGTAGAATGATGTTCAACACCCAACAGGAGATTGGATCTTTTGGGTGGTTTGTGAGCCATGATTCTTGCAAATTTGACAACCAAGAAAAAACAGATTTTCACACAGCTCTGTGTTTCTTTTGCAAACAGCCTTGCTTTGTGGGCAGCCAAGTGATGGGTTTTGGCAGTGGTCTCCTGTGTTACCACTGACATAGGCAAAAGTGGATGGGGGCCTATTTTGCAGATTTTTACTGCGCATTTCTGGGTGATTTTTAGCAAGCAGCATGCTTTCCAGCGGCCATTTCTGATGTTTCTCCTGCCAGCAATGCACAGTAATGTTGCAGGGCCCGGACTAGTGGGTTGAAACATCCCACAGTTTGACCTAACTTGTAGATGGTGTGTGTGAACAAGGGATGACAGGTGCCGCTGCAATAGGTTTATGCTGGGCCTGGTAATGTCATGAAGAGGCTTGTCACATTGTTAACTTAGAATATCCTGTCCCTTTAAGGGAATCGGTTATGAGTGATTTGGTGCAGAGCCTGAACGCTTTGCTCCCCTTACACGGCTACTGCAAGGGGTATGGAGTAGGACAACAATCTACGACAAAAAACCTGTGCAGCTAATCAGCCACATCTCAAGGTCTTCACCCACATAGACTAAGGCCTCTCAGGTGAAAGTTCTCCTCCTGAAGGGAAAACCAAGGTATGCGAGCAGACTAGAAGGCCATCTGTGCGGAGTGACTAACCAATCCAAAGTCTGAAAATTAAACTACTAGCCAACTACAGGAGTTGGGTGCATCAGCTAGTCGCTGTAACAAGTAATAGAGACACAGTTCCCCCAATATGATATGATAGTTTATTTATATAGCACTAATACACAATGTGTCTCAAAGCGCTGCATAGCAAAATACAAAAACATTCTTACAGGCCATGAACAACAGAAATGTGATATGAACTATCGTACTCAGCCTGGTGACGTTTCAGATAATGCAAGTGCTAGGAAGGAAATGGAAACGGATATGCGACTACCGTACTAGTCCTCACAACATTTCTGGTAGAGCCGGAGAATTACAAGAGGTGAGGGAGAGGAACAAAACAAGCGACTATCGTACTAGGCCTGTCGACGTTTCAGATAGTGCTGGAGGGGGAGGGGAGGAAAACAATTAAGGAAGGGGCGATGAGACAAACATTTGTTACCATCATACTAGGTCCAGGAAGAATTCTGATAGGGTAAGTGCAAAGAAAAAAGGGAGGGGGGGAAAGAGGGATTAAGGCAGCATCAAGGCCCTATAAAAGTAAGGGCCCATAACAGAAGGCTGTGGGAGTCTGGAAAAGGGAAAAGCTTGTTTTGAGATGTTTGGTGAGTTCAGAAGGAGCTGGACCAGGAGACAGGAAGGCAAAGGAGAGAAACAGAAAGCTAGGCAGAGAAGGCACTAGGAGGCTGGGGTAAAGAGGAGATAGAAGGCCGGGGAAACCGAGCAGATAGGAGGCTGGCTAAAGAGAGGGACCACCCCCAGAAGGTATGGCAAGATTGTCACCTTCCCAGAAGGCCGGGGAGAGAGGGAGGCGGCCAAGAAGACTGGGGAAAGGTGGGTCACCCTATGAGGCTCGGGACAGAGGGGGGGCACACCCCACAAGGCTGTGGATAGAGGGTACGACCCCCCCAGAGGAGGCCGGAGAGAGGAAGGGATACCCTTAGGAGGCTGGCGAGGGACCTAGGAGGCTGGGGGAAGAAAAAGTCACCAAGATGTGGGGGGTAAGAAATTATAAAGATTGCAAAGTTAGTTTCCTCTGGTTACAGAAGTGATTAAGGAAGAAGTGGCGAGAAGTTAATGAGGGGGTGATAAGTGAAGTTAAGGAAGAAGTGGTAAAAGCAACCTCAGACGAGGGGGTGAAGAAGTCAGCCCTTAATATAGAGGTGCTTTATTAAGGAGCAGTTGCTTAAAGGAGAAGTAGGTGAACAGTGGGGAGATGATTGCCCTTCTCTTTAATCAGAGTGAACTGGTGAATATGAGAATCACCAGGAGGAGGAGAAGGGAAAGAAACAGAGGGAGATCTGAGGAGCAGAAGACAGAGGATGAAAGAGAAAGACTTGGACAGATTGGGAATGGGAACTAGGCTAAGCATCGAAGAGGTGCCAGAGAAACACAATTTGTTTATGGTGGGATGTCAAGGAGGAGAATGTTTGGGGTGCACGGCTGAAGAACCAGGACCCAGAGCAAGGATGATGGTGAGAGGCCTAGAGAGAATTCTGTAATGAACCAAGAGTGGCTTCCTGTCAATAAAGCCTCAGTTTAAGATCAGCCCCCGCATGACACTGTCTACAGAACCAACCATAACGCTCCAGTATAGGCCTGAGACCTGGGCGCAAATCATCCCTACTGTACACTGGATGCACAAGAACATTAAAAAGGAGATACACAGAGACTCTGCCACAGGATTAACAATATCATAAGACACTTTTTCTTGAAACTCTCCATGTTTGGTTTGTGACACTGAGCACATGCCCCTACAGTTGGTATTGGCGAAGTTAAGCTGGCGCAAAGAACCCGACCCTCACAAGAACTGAAACAACTGTCAGGTGCCATTTATGTGTTCAACATTACAGCATACGTTCAGCCATCTTTAGCTTGCCGCAGTAGACACATGTTCACACTGGGACTGTTCAGACAAACATACCATGGGGGAAAAGAGTAATGTGAGGTTGCCTGTGAGCAAAGGAAGAGGGTCTATTTGTCAGCAAAGAGATAAGGGGGGCTGCACGGTGTAGAAAGGAAAGGATCATCTCCACCAACAAGCAGAGGTCATTTGTATCCTCGGAAGGACGGCTATGCAAAGGTTCCACTATGTAATAAATTGCACACAATGACAGGGCTAGGAGGATAGCTCAGGGGCAACCCGCTAGTCTTAGAAGCAAGACGACGCAGCGCAACACATGTTTAAATTCCAGGTCCGTGCTTAGAAACCTTACAATAATTTACAGCAAACCATGAGGCTGTGTCTAGACATTGTTAGTGATCAAAAGAACATACAATGAAATATGTACATCTTCTTGCTTGATCCTGCATAAGTTTGCCATAAATTATGTATGCAGTTTTGAGGAATAAAAAGGCAGATGGGAAAACCAACAACTGCGCATAATTCAGAAACCAGATGGTGTGTGTGTGTGTCGTTTTCATTTAGTTCTGCAACAAACCTCTCCTAAATGCCCCTCACTAGCGAGAGACTATGATGTGAAAATTAACCTAACAGAAGTGGTGGATTCTGGATATTTCCTAACACGAGTCAACAAGCTGTGGAGTTCGACTCCATGATAAGTTTGTCTAGCTGCTTCCTATGCTACCGTAGCATGTGCCATTTTAAAACTGCCATCCTGTATAAAGGAAACCATGCATATATTCTGGCTTTTGAATGGGACACCAGGTTTGGAATGTAGGAGTTTGTTTTCAGTAAAGTGATTATTTTTGGTTTATGCGTTTTATAGTTCATTTCTTTATCTCTGGGGCATTGATGCCAACCCACTCCCGGTTTTGTCTCCAGGCCATTGGGGCAACCATCTCCCTTGTCTCTGGAGTGATTTTCGCTAGCTTATTCCTTTAAAGAAGGAAGGTTTAATTTACTTACCTGCAACTATTGTTCTCCAGCATGTGTCTGGCATGTATTCACATGCTCAAGAATATTCTCCGTCAGGCTGGGAATCCACAGGAAAAGACAAAACAGTTTCACTTTCACTTTAAAACTGTACTTCCCCTCTAAACCAATCATTGTACTCTGGGTCATACTGCCCCCCACTCAATGACAGTCCTCTCCCTAAGTCCCACCCCTGGTGGCCATCTTTGGATTTGGTAAGCATGTAAAGTAGTAGTATGAACCAAGAAGTGAGAGGGGAGAGAGAGAGAGGGAAGGTTCGCATGTGAATCCATGCCAGCCCCATGCTGGAGAACAATAGTTACAGGTAAGTAACTTAAACCTTCTCCACCATCGGGTCTGGCATGGATTCACATGCTTATGAATACCTATTACACAGTAGTGCATATACACAACCACGGGAGGCGGCAAGGCTCAACAGAAGCAATAGACTCACATCTGGAACAGCCTCTTCTCAAACAGGTTACGTAGCACCACTTAGGCATTCCAGGGAGGAGTCCAGAGGGGGCTGTCGATGCAGTAGAGTGCACGGACGTCCATGTAGCAGCTCTGCAGATGTTGAGCATGGGTACACCAGAGAAATGCTGTAATCGATGCAATGGCTCTGGTGGAAAGAGCTCTCGGCCGGCCTGGCAGTGGCCTGCTCGCCAGTTGATGACAGTGCATGAAATAGCCGGAGAGTCACCTGGATATGGAAGCCTTCAACAAGGCTTTGCCCCGATTTACAGATCCAAAGTTAACAACTGAGAAGTCTTCTGAAAACTCCTTGTACGTGCCACATAAAACTTCAAGACACGAGCGACATCCAGCGAATGCAAATCCTGTTCTGCCGGCGACAACGGCATCGGGAACAAAAACTGGTAACACCAAAGGCTCGTTGACGGCATCTTTGGCATGAAGGTGGGATGTGTATGCAGTAAAACCCTCGAAGCGTGTAAGGACAATTAAGGCTGCTTGTAGGATAGGGCCTGAATCTCCCCAGCACTTCTGGCCGAGGTGATAGCCACGAGGAACGACGTCTTAGAAGAGAAAAACTTGAGCGGGACCAGATGCACCCATGCATTTCCGGAACGGTGCTCCCATGAGCTTAGTTAGCACCACATTGAGCTCCCACACTGGGGGAGGAATCGAGAGGGGCGAACCCTGGGCACTAGTGTGTCCAGATCTGCTCCTAGAAAGATTGCTGTCTGTGCGGGTAGTGGTGACCATTTTTCCTCGCTGATCAAGAACCCTAGGTCTTGGAATAGGGTTGTTCTTCCCACTGACATGCTGTTTCCAGGGAGCTTCCTTTCACTAGCAAGTTGTAAAGGTATGGAAAAACCAGTACCCCAGAGTGCCTGAGGTGAGCGGCGACTGGTGCCAGGCATATCGCACACACTCTTGGTGCGGTCTTCAGCCCGAAGGGAAGTACTTTGAACTGGAAATGTTGGTCGCCGACAGTGAACCGAAGGTACTGTGTATGGGATGGGTGGGAGGATGGGTAAATTGAAGTAGGCGTCCTCCAAGTCTAGAGTAGCAAGGAAGAACAAGCTCCTTACCAAACTGTTAACGTTTTCTGATGGGATGTTCCTCCGACGTATTCCTTATCCCTCCGATGTATTCCTTATCTTTGATATCATCCATTCCAGCTTGCTGGCTATGGAATTTATTTTCAATAGAGGGCGATGCGCGTCGACGTCCCTCGAGTCAGTGTCCCTCGACAGCCTCCGTATCGGCGCCGACATCGTCATGAGTACAAATAGACTTTTGCAGCGTCCGTTGCTCAGTTCCGTTTTGAAGTTCAGATTTGCTCTGCATTATTTGGTTAGTAACCTTCAAGGAGCGTAAGCTGCAACTACAAGGGAAGTTTTACTGCAAGGATGGATGGGAGGGGCGATAAGGAATACGTCTGAGGAACATCCCATCGAAAGAACGTTACCAGTTTGGTAAGTGACTTGTTCTTCGAAGGGATTGTGTCCTCCGACGTATTCCTGATCTTTGATAGACTCCCATAGCAGTAGTATAAAAAGTAGGTGGGAGTCAAGATGAAATATTTCCCTTTAAAGATGTACAGAATGCAACACAGCTTTCCCAAATCTAGTCTCTTGGGTAGAGGAGGAATCTAGGCAATAAAATTTGGTTAAAGTATGTGCGGATGACCATGTGGCAGCTGCACATATCTTTAATTGGAAGCCCTCTTTGGAGAGCCGAAGCGGCTGCGATACCCCTGGTTGAATGAGCCCTAAGATGTTGAGGGGTTTAGTTTCCTGTCAATTTGTAGCATTCTAAAATGGTCAAAATGATCCATCTTGAAATGGTCTGTTTTGTGATTGCCAATCCTAATTTGTGCCCTGCATATCCTACAAACAATTGGTCTGCTTGCCTTATCCTAGCAAGTATGCGAATATAAAAACTCAAGGCATGCCTTGGATCCAGCCTGTGTAATCTTTCTTCCTCTTTCCCTGGATGGGGAGGAGGATAGAACTAAGGTAAGGTTATTTTCTGAGTAATATGGAATACAGAAACCACCTTTGAGAGAAAATTGGGCTTCATTTGGAAGACAACTTTGTCTTTATGAAAGATTGTATGAGGAGGTTTGCAAGATAGAGCTTGTAATTCACTCACTCTTCTAGCAGAAGTTAAGGCCACTAGAAAGACTTTTAAGAGTGAGAAACTTTAGTGAACAAGAATGAAGTGGTTCAAAAGGAGTACCGATCAGAAACTTTAAGACTAGATTTAAGTCCCACAAAGGAACCTGAAAAGGTTTTGGTGGATAGACATTTGTTAATCCTTTCAGAAATTGGATTACTACGGGTAGTTTGAATATGAAGGCTCCTCAGCAGTATGCTTAAAGATAGACAGCGCTGCGAGGAAGCCCTTGACCGTACCAATTTGGAGACCTGAGTTTGCCAAGTAAAGCAAGAAAGATAACACCATCGGTGTATTACATGAAAAGGGTTCAATATTCTTTTCCCTAAACCAGCTGCAAAATTTGTTCCAACGGCAGCGGTATAAAGTCTTTGTTGCTGGCCTTCTGGCTGAAAGCAACACCTCCATGACATCATCTGGGAGATCCCAATCCTTGAATCTCAACCTTTTGGAAACCAAGCGTGAAGGTTGAGGGTTCTGATGTCTGGATGGAGAACCTGACCTCCCTTCTGCGAGAGAAGATCCTCTCTTTGCGGAAGACGAATCGGAGGACAGATGGACATGAGTAGAAGGTCCGGGTATCACGTTCTCCTGGCCCAATCCGGGGCAATTAGGATCATGGCTGTCCGGAACCTTCTCAACCTCCTGATCATTTGAGGAATGACAGGAACTAGAGGAAACGCATACAGAAGTGGAAACCCCCAGTCCACTACGAACGCGTCCCCTAGAGCTCCTCTCGGGGGAAAATACCCTTTAAAACAAAACTGATTGCACTTCCTGTTGATGCTGTTGGCGAACAGATCCACTCGAGGGGTTCCCCAAATGGTGAAGATCTCTTGAAGGACTTCCTGACCTAGCTCCCACTCGTGGGAGACTGTGTTCTGCCTGCTCAGAGCGTCCACCATCAAGTTCTTCTCTCCAGCTAGGTGAACTGCCGATAGAGATTCCTTCTTGAATTGCCCCAAAACGAGGGGTGCATTGCCTCTGCACACTGGCAGTGACCCTACGCCCCCTCTTTGTTGAGGTAGTGCATGACCACTGTGTTGTCCGTCATTATCAGGACATTCTTTCCCTGTACTGATGGCAGAAAAGCTTTCAGCGCCAGTCTGATTGCTCTCAGCTCCAACAGGTTGATGTGTAGTCTGGACTCCGATTATAGACCAACGACCTCTGATGGTCAAGACGTTGGCATGAGCTCTCCACCCCTTGAGTGAGGCATCCGTGACTACTGTTATCTCTGGCCATGGTTGCCAAAACTGTTCTCCTTTCAAGATGTTCTCCCGATAGGCCCACCACTGAAGGTCTCGAGCTATTCTGTCCGGAACTCGTAGGAGATCTGACATTCTTCCTGAGAATTGCAACCACTGGGTTCTTAGTGCCCACTGGAGGGATCTCATTCTCAGGCGAGCCTCTGGCACTAGGAAGATGCAAGATACCATGAGGTCTAGCAACCTCAAAAAGTTGAAGGTTGATAGACGTTGGGCATTTTGAAACTTGGTGACCATCTGTAGAATATCTTGAGCCCTCACCTCTGGTGGTGAGGCTTTTCCCAGGGAAGTGTCCAGGACTGCTCCAATAAACTGGAGTCTCTGTGATGGTATCAACTGTGACTTCAAGATGAGGGAGAAGCCCAGCTTGTGAAGGAAGTGGCAGACATAATCTAGCTGGATCTGAGCTTGTTCCGGAGATACCGCTCTGATCAGCCAGTCGTCCAGGTAGGGGTAGACATGGATCCCTTCCCTCCTTAGACTTGCACATTCGCTTGCTAAAGATCCTCGGGGCGGAGGTCATCCCAAATGGCAGAACTCGAAATTGATGAGTTGCCAATTCCGAACCTCAGGTATTTCCTGTGTTTGAGATGGATTGGCACATGGAAATAAGCATCCTGATGGTCTAGAGATACCAACCAGTCCTGAAGCTGGAGGGCCTGAAGGATCTGACAAAGGGTTACCATCTTGAACTGGTCTTTCCTGAGGAATTTGTTCAATTCTCGCAAGTCCAAGATGGGTCTCAGTCCTCTGTCCTTCTTTGGTACTAGGAAGTAGGGGGAATACCAAAACTTGTTCCTCTACGCTACAGGTACCGGTTCTATGGCACCCTTCTCTAGCAGGTCTAAAACCTCCTGCATAAGGAGCGGGTCTGGAAGCTTCGAAGAGTTGCTCCCCAGTGGATGACTGAGGAGTGTGTAGGAAGGACAGGCAGTAACCTTGGGCAACTGTCTCCAATGCCCAAGCATCTGACGTACTAGCCTGCCATTCTGCCAGATGTTGAGTTAACCTGCCCCCTACTGGTGTCTTGTGAGGGGAGACATCAGAGGGGTTTAGAAGCGGCTGACGCAGATGCCGAGGGTAAAGTGGCACCTGCTGCTGCGGCTTTTGTACCTTTGGCCCATCCACCACGGGTGAATCGTCTCTGGCCCCTTTGAGCTGGCTGTCCTCTGCCTCTTCCGAATGCGGAGTAAAAGCGAAAGGACCTACCCCTCCAGGATGTACCTGTGGAACGATTTGCAATTAGCTGGATTGCAGCCGCCAGGGATTTTGCTGCTGCTTTGGATGTTTTCAATTTCTCCAGGCTGTCATCAGCTTCCTTTCCAAATAGAGAAGTGCCGTCAAAGGGCATATTCAGAAGTCTGGCTTGCACATCTGGATCAAACCCAGACTTCCACAACCACGCAAATCTACAGATTGTGGTACTTGCCGCCATGGCCCTGCTGATGCTGTCAGCAGAATCAATGCCTGTTTGGAGGGACTCGCACATTGCATCCTTTCCATCCCTGACTATGTTTAAGAATGCATCCCGTTCTTCTCCTTCTGGGAGACAGTCTGCCGCAGATGAAGCACACTCCCAAAGTGTGTGGCTGAATCTTGCTAGCGTGCAAGTGGCGTTGATAGACTTAAGCACCATGCCGAAAATACTTTTTTTTTGACATGGCATCAAATCTTTTAGCATCTCTATCCTGTGGAATGACGAATGCATTACTTACCGTAAAAGCATTCCTGATGGTTGTATCTGCTTAGATTCACATGCTGTGCATAGGTCCGACATCCAGTGGTCACTGCGGAGTATTGCATTTTGTTTTTCGTAGTCGAAAAGGGACGTCGACAAGGCGTGTCTGAAATACTATCCCTAAAGTGACGTGCATTGTACCCACAATCCCTCACGCGTCGAGGTCCCTCTGTTTGTATTTTTCTGCCCTGAGGGAGCCTTCTAGACGTGAGTGAGTACAGAAAAGAGATATAAAAGGAAGTCTATGTTCCTTCCATCCGAGCGTGGAGGAAGGGTGGGCGCATGTGAATCTAAGCAGATACAACCATCAGAAATGCTTTTACGGTAAGTAATGCATTGTCTTCTGATGTTTGTTAATCTGCTTAGAATCACATGCTGTGCATAGACTAGCGAGCAGTACCCGGAGTTGGCGTGGGTTATGAGAAGGAACAGTAGAGAAAAGATGTCTTAATACTGCCTGTCCCACCTGGGAGTCAGATCTCAAGTGTGCATCTAGACAGTAGTGTTTTGTAAAGGTGTGCACAGAACTCCAGGTAGCCGCTTTGCAGATGGACTCAAGGGGAACATTTGCAATGAATGCTATGGACGCCCCCGTGCCTCGAGTAGAGTGTGCTCTTGGCTTAAAGGGCAGTTCTCTCTTAGCAAGAGTATAGCAGAGAGTGATGCATTGAACAATCCATCTAGAAATAGTGGACTTTGAAACTGCATCCCCTTCTCTTCCTGCTGCCACCGAGACGAAGAACTGATTAGTCTTCCTCAGTGGTCTGGTTCTTTCCATGTAGAACATGACCGCTCTGCGCACATCTAGTGTGTGCAGAGTTTTTTCTCCCAAGTTGGAAGGATTTTGAAAGAACGTTGGCAGTTCTATAGACTGGTTTACGTGGAATTTCGAGATGAATTTCGGAGCAAACCTTGGGTGCGTGCGTAGAACCACCTTATCTCTGTGAACTGTAACGAAGGGGTCTAGAACAGAAAGAGCCTGTAGTTCACTTACTCTCCTGATGGAGGTGATAGCTATTAGAAAAGCAGTCTTAAGAGTGAGGTGTTTAAGAGATGCTTTGTGCATGGGTTCGAATGGTGAGCCCATGAGTCTGGTAAGTACCACGTTAAGGTCCCATCCGGGAGCTGGGTCAGCTATCGGGGGGTGTATTCTCTTTACTCCCTCCATGAAGGCCTTTATAACAGGGATCTTCCACCACGACACCTTGAGTTGGGAAGTGGTGCATGCAGAAAGTGCCGCAAGGTGGACTTTTATGGAATTGAACACTAGACCTGAATCCAATAAGTGGGTCAGGTATAGAACAATATGTGTGGGAGAGCAGTCAATCGGGTTGATGCTTTTTCCTCTGCACCAGATGACAAATCTCTTCCACTTGCTAGAATAGCAGTGGCGAGTGTTAGGTTTTCTGGCTTCCCTGAGGATGTCCATGCATCTCTGCGGGAGCTGTAGGTGTCCGAATTCTATGATCTCAGGAGCCAAGCTGCTAAGTTCATGTTCTGGAGGCATGGATGCAGAGTCCTGCCCTTGTCTTGTGACAGCATGTTGTACGGGCAGGGGAGTTTCACTGGGGGAGATAGAGACATCTCCATCAAGTGAGCGAACCATGGCTGTCGGGCCCACATTGGGGCCACCAGTATCATGGTCACTTGTTCCTGGTGCATCTTGTGCACCACCTTGTTGAGAAGGGGAGTCGGGGGGAAAAGCGTAAACAAATTTCCCTGACCATTGCATCGACAGACCGTTCCCCTTGGATTGGTTCTGGGGGTACCTGGAGGCGTAACTTAGGCATTGTGAGTTCTCCAGGGTTGCGAATAGGTCTATTTCTGGGAATCCCCATTGTGTGAAGACGTCGAAGACGATGTCTTCGTGCAGTCGCCATTCGTACTCTTCGGGTAGGGGGAAATCTCTGCGGAGTTTGTCTGCCAGCAGATTGAGTTCCCCTGGTACATGTTTTGTTTGAGAGCCCACTTCCATATATATTGGGCCAGTTTGGACAGTCCTGGAGAGTGGGTGCCCCCCCCTGCTTGTTGATGTAGTACATGGCTGTGGTGCTGTCTGTAAGGACCAACACAGTCTTGCCTTGTAGGTGTTCCTGGAAGGCTTTTAGCGCCTTGAACACAGCTAGTAGCTCCAGTAGATTTATGTGTTTGGATGCTACGTTCGGAGTCCACACTCCGTGAGAAGTCTGATGGGATAGGTGAGCCCCCATCCTGTGAGGGATGCGTCTGTGGTTAGAGTGGCTTCCGTCTCGGGTGTGGCAAAGGGTTTCCCTCTTTCCAGGTTTTCCTTTGTCCACCACCGTAGCGAGAGAACCAAGGCCTGCGAGACCACCACTAGATCGTCCCATATTCCGCTGGCCTGACACCACTGGCTGTTGAGCCACTCTTGCATAGGGCGCATGCGCAGGCGCGCGTGAGGTACCAAATAAATACACAACGCCATCATGCCTAGCAAGCGCATTGCTTTGCGTACCGTCACCTCTCGACCGGTGACATATTGAGGGATCTGAAACAGCATGTTTTGGACCCTCTCGTTGGAGGGGAAGACGAGGCCGTCCTTTGTTTGAATTAGAGCCCCTAGGAATTGTTTGATTTGGCTGGGGTCTAGGCTGGACTTCTTTTCGTTGATGAGAAGCCCAACTGGAACAAAAGGTCTACAGTCTTTGGGTATTGGAGAAGCATGTTTCGTAAGAATCCCGTTATGAGCCAGTCGTCGAGGTAAGGGTAAACTGGGATGGACAACCTGCGCAGGTGGGCCGCTGCCACTGCCAGTACCTTCGTGAATACCCTTGGTGCTGATGCTATGCCGAAGGGTAGCACTCTGAACTGGTAGTGTTTGCCCTCTATCATGAACCTGAGGTATCTTCTGTGCGCTGGCAACATTAAAATATGAAAGTATGCATCTTTCATGTCCAATGTTGTCATGTAATCTCCCTGTGATAGCAGTGGGATCACTTTCTGTAAGGTCACCATACGAAACTTCTGGCGTTTGATAAACTTGTTCGCTGGGCGCAGATCTAATACAGGCGCATGGTTAGATCCTTTTTGGGTACAAGGAAGTACACTGAATAAATACCTTCCGTTACCTGAGATAGAGGCACGACCTCTATGGCTCCTTTTTCCAGCAGTGGTTGTACTTCTTGGAGAAGGATGGCAAGGTGTTCCGGTGTCATGCGTCGTCCCCTCGGGGGTCTGTATGTTGGGGAACTGTTGAATTCGATGCAGTATCCGTGGGCTACGGTGGAAAGTACCCAGCGGTCTGACGTTATTCCCTCCCCTGCTGGAAGAAAGGATGTTATCCGGCCCCCGACCGGTGTTGCATGGGAGGGGACGCGAATCTTTGCGTCACTTGGTGTTGTTGAGGGCTTGGGAGCCTCTGGGGATGGACCCCCGACCTCTCCCTTTGCCCCGGCGCTGGACTCTTTGGCTGTACTGCCCACTATTGGTCTAGTAATTGGTGGCAGGGTACTGTTGCTGCTGATTCTGCTGTTGGCGTTGGCCACGAAAAAAGCGTTTGTTGCCATAGCCGCGTCTGGTAGTGGGCTTAGAGATCTGGTCAAGAGTTTTGATAGTATCGAACTCTTTTTTAGCCATCTCCAGAGCCTCATCCACCGCTTTCCCGAAGAGGTTTGAGTCTTCAACAGGTTTATTTATTAAAGACGCCTGTGTCTCCGGTTTGAACCATGAGTTGTGCAGCCATACATGGCGTTTTATGAGTATTCCCTGAACCAGGGAACGTCCCGCTGTCTCTGCAGCATCCAGAGAGTTCTTTACAATACTCTGGTTGACCTGGGTTCCTTCGCCAATAGTTGATAGCAGGCGTGTACGTAGTGGTTCCGGCGCTTCTTCAGCGTCTTTGCGCAGTTTGGCCCACTGCGCGTCCGCGTAGCTAGCTAGCAAAGAATTGTTGTTCGCAATTCTTGCCGAAAAGGCAGCCGAGGATGTGACTCTCTTTGCAAGGGCATATAACCTCTTGTCCTCCTTGTCAGGTGGTGCCTCGCTGGTGGACAGCGGCACCCCTGCCCTCTTCCTTGTATTAGTTACTACAAGGGAATCCGGAATGGAATGTCCCCTGATGTACAGCGGGTCTGAGGGTGAAGGAGTGAAAAGTTTTTCAATTCTTGGATTAACTCCTCTGATTAGTGCGGGTGTGGATAGCGAAGGGATGATTCTTCTCTTCACTGAAGCGAGGAGGGGAATGGTCTGGCTGACTGGGGGTTTTCTCCTTAATTACTCTTTCCACAAAGTCTATTTCAGGAGAGATCTCCCCAGTGTCCAGTTCGAAATGTGCTGCTGCTCTGCGCAACAGGGCATTGAATGTGGGCTGATCGTCAATGGGAGACGTGTTTCTAACAGGTGAATTGTCAGGAGGATTTAGGTTCAGGACATCAGTGTCCGAATATACTGATGGGGATTGCCAGGGATGAGAAGGTCCTTCTTCTGGATTTTCTCCGAAGCCTTCTCCTACCATGTCTGGGCTGTCTTCCAGACCTTCCTCCTGGTTCTGTCCCTCTTAATCGTCCACAAATTCATCCTCCTCCTCCTCCAAGTATTGTTCCTCACCAGTGAGGTCATACACATTATGGAAGTCTGAGGCTGTGTCCTGCTGGGGATTGACTAGTCTCGGATATTTGGCCCTGGGGTCCTCCTGAGGCCCTTATCTTGTTCTCTTGGGAGTGGGAGGGTTCTGGGTCTTCATAAACCTCTCCATTCTCTCCATGCAGAGATGGAGCCTTTCCATGGTTTCATGGGGTACCCCTGAGCGGTCTAGCGGGGGAAAATTAGTGTCATCTAGCTGAAAACGGCTCAACCTCTCCCATAACGTCGAGGAAAGTGTCCCGTCGCCTTCCGAAAAGCCTTCCGGTGTGCTGGGGGTCCCCCCGACTGAAGGGGGTAGTCCCTGTCTTTCTTCAGGCTTTTTCGGCGTGTCTTTCGACCTCTGCGTAGCGCTCGACGTGTCTTTCGGCGTACGCTTCTGGGCGTCGGTTACAACGATCCTCGCCAAGCTCTCTGTGACTCGTTTGTCAGCGGAGGGCTGTGGTTTCGACGTTACGGGTGTCGATCGTTCTACGGCGGCGTGCGCTCTCTGCTGGTGCGCGCCGGCGCCCTTATTTGCCGAAAGCCCAGTCGCTGGTCGCGGCTGCGGTTGTGAGAGGGGCTTCGAACCTGAACGGTCCGAGGAGGCCGCCGGTGGAACCTGCGTCTCCTTGGGCGCTGATGCTTTCTTCGTCTTTGACGAAGAAGAGCTATGGGTTGTGTGCTTATGTGTGGTATCGTGTGCGTCAGTGTCGCCGGGGTGTTCATCCCCATAAGCAGGGCGTCCGGGGACAGACGACGAAGAGCGCGAGCGCTCTTTAGAGGGGTGTACGACTTCCGTAGCGGAGGTCATGTTATCACGTTCCTCGTCACTGTCGGTGGTAGCAGCGGCGGGTGAACAATCTGCCTTCGACATAGCGTAGGCCGCCCACCTCTTGACCCTATGGTCTTTTAGAGTCTTTGGCTTCAGAAGCCGACAAGCCGTGCAACCCTCCTCTTTGTGATCAAGGGGCAAGCAGCGGTTACACCGTGAATGCTTGTCCTTCCAAGTAAACTTGCCCTTGCAAAGTGGGCAAAACCTAGAGGGTGTCCTCTCCATAGCCGAGGCAATAAATCGTGATAACGACCCCAAGGGAAAGGAAGGGGAAAAGGAAAGGCATTCTCAGAAAAGAACCAGAGATGTCCCACGACCCCACTCTCCCTACTGTATTTGGCCTGCGAGGCCAGGCCACGTGTTCGGCAACGCCGAAGGATCTCCTCCGCTCGTCCCCTCCGTCGAAGATCTTGCTCGGCGGAGACAGCTTCACAACTGCGTCGAGGGAGGGATCGATATGTTATATATTAAATAGGAAAACGGTCGAGGAGATGGAATCTGCAAAGTCTCTCGAGGAGCTCCGCGTAAAGGCGACCAGTAGCTGGGCGGAAAAAAACAATCCGAGGGACCGTGACGCGTGAGGGATTGTGGTTACAACGCACGTCACTATAGGGATAGTATTTCAGACACGCCTTGTCGACGTCCCTTTTCGACTACGAAAAACAAAATGCAATACTCCAGTGACCACTGGATGTCGGACCTATGCACAGCATGTGATTCTAAGCAGATTAACAAACATCAGAAAGTAGGTTATGCCGACTTACTGTTAGATGAAGTCGCTGCGTGTACAACTAAACTCTCTGGAGTTGGATGCTTACTCAGATATTCAGGATCTGAAGCTGATACTCTGTATTTAGCAGAAAGTTTTTTATTTACTGCAGGGATAACTTCAGGAGTTTCCCAATTAGCAGATATTTTTCTTTGCAGAGCAATATGAAAAGGAACAGGATCATCCTGTGGACCTTTATCTAAAATATCAGCAAGTCATCCTGCTGAAAAGAAGGTGCAGGTGTAGTCCACCCCATTAATTTAATTATTCCTGGTGCCTTCCTGGTTGCCGCTCTTTCCCCACTTAGCAAGCCCCGCCCACCTGATGCCTCCCTGCTTGCCGCTCTTTTCCCTACTTAAGGAGCCCTCCATCCTATTTTCCTTTGCAGCTGGGGAGCAGGTGTAAGTGGATCTAGGTCACCTGGTCTAAGCACCACCCACCTTCTTAGCCCTGCCTCTTCCTTCCTGCTCTTAACTCTTAGATCAAGGGCGTGTCTCGCCTGGGCGTCCAAAGCGAAGGGCAGTCAAAGAAAAGGGCAATTCCTGTTTGGATCTGTTCGGACAAGGAGGATCCAGGGTCCGACCCCTTGCTAAGACAGCAGGTAAGCATGCACCAACATGTGCTTACACCCTCTGTCCCCACAGGCCATCCCCCACCCTCTCTGGTCCCCCCGTGTTGCTCTCTTGAGCCCCCCCTCCTGCACACAGGAGTCTGTCCTGATACATTCTGGTTTCACCATCACAGTCTTGTGGCCAATGTTGGATTTTACTTTTATGGACTTCATCGATTCATGGTGCGTCACCCTTTCTCAACTCTCATGCTGGACTTACTTTGCATCTTGTACTCATGGTGGCCCTGAATCATGCTGTTCCCATCTTCATCTTGTATCCAGACCTGCAACATTATGTGTTACTACTGACTTCTGCGTATTCGCTCTCCCCTCTTGCTTCTCCACTCTTTTTGACTGCTTACTCTCTGTTCTGTCCTCCTCTCCCCTCTCCCTTTTCCTTCACCTTTTGTTTTCCTCCGGCTCTACCACAAATGTCGTCAGGCCTAGTACGGTAGTCGCCTGTCTGTTTCCGTTTCAACCCACTCCCTTCCTTATCTATGTCTTAGCACTTGCACTATCTGAAATGTCGTCAGGCCAAGTACGATAGTTAATTTCATATCTTTACTGTTCATGGCCTGCAAGAATGTCGTATTTTCCCTTGTTCCCTCCCTTGCTTTGAAACACATTGTGTATAGGCGCTATATAAATAAACTATCATATCATATCATTCTGGCCATCAGAATCCTATTAGGAGTCTCATCATGCTCTCCAAGATCTGGTTTAGCAAACCCTACTTCTGGAGAAGTATCTAAACCACTGGCCTCATTTAGAGACTCTTGGAGATCTTTTAACCTGTTCTCCTCAGAGATTAACTCCTCTGGCATGGGTATTGTAGTCCTTTGCAGACCAAAGGGTCACATTGTCGGAATGTTCCCCTTCCTCATATTTAGAGGACAAGGCTCTAAAGTAGTCAGACCTAGGATTTGGTTTAAAACCCATTTCTAGGGAAGAAGGAGCTAAAGTCGTTGTCACTGCCTGAGAAAACATTGAGGTTGTCGACGTGGACATCATCGGCTTTGACAATCCTGAAAAAGGCGTTGAAAGTTTGAAAAGACCTCGATGCACTAGAGAGGGCCGGAATCCAACTCAGCGTCGCCGAGGTTGTCGATGGTATCCTCGACATCGTGGCCGAGGCTGTCGACACCTCAACCACCTGTGACGTAGTGAAAGTTGTAGGTTTGTCTTTCATCAGGGTTGACAGTGGCATTGAGGACGGCGTCGATGACATTGATGTATGTGTCGAGGGCCCTTCGACAAAGGTGTCGATGACGCGGTCTTAGGAACAAGTTACTTACCTGTAACTGTTGTTCTCCAGCATGGGTCTGGCATGGATTCACATGCTCATGAATA
Source organism: Ambystoma mexicanum (assembly GCF_040938575.1). Classification (NCBI taxonomy): domain Eukaryota; kingdom Metazoa; phylum Chordata; class Amphibia; order Caudata; family Ambystomatidae; genus Ambystoma; species Ambystoma mexicanum. The sequence continues at coordinate 74,594,390 of NC_090933.1, forward strand.
TTCCCCGTCGTCAGGTTGGGAATCCTTGGTAAAGAAAAAATCAGTATCAGTTTCGTTTCTGATCTGTCTTTCGTATTAGTAACCAATCACTGATCTCTGCGTCATACTGACCACAGCCAATGACTGCCCTCTACCCAAGCCCCGCCTCTGGCAGCTATCTTCAGATTTGGTAGCACATGAAGTGGCAGTATGACCAAGTGAAGAGCCGCAGAGGGGTAGGCGGGAGGGTTCGCATGTGAATCAATGCCAGACCCATGCTGGAGAACAACAGTTACAGGTAAGTAACTTGTTCCTTCTCCAGCATGGGGTCTGGCATGGATTCACATGCTCATGAATATAAGAATAAATAGCAGTACACACATGCACAACCACGGGGTGTGGCAAAAGGCTCAACATCAAGCAATACAAAAAACTCAACATTAAGCATCTCTTACCTCCTCACCAGGCTCACCTTAAGCGAACAGGTTGCGCAGCACTGCTTGGCCGACCCTGGACTCCTCCCTGGAATCCCCGTCGACGCAGTAGAATCTCGTGAAGGTGTGCGTCGACCTCCACGTAGCAGCCCTGCAGATGTCCAGCAGGGGCACACCAGATAAGAACGCCGCAGTAGCAGCTGTCGCTCTGGTCGAATGAGCTCTCGGACGGCCTGGCAGCGGTCGGTTAGCCAACCGGTGACAGTGCATGATGCAGCCGGAGAGTGATCTGGAAATAGAAGACTTCGAGAGAGCCTTCCCTTGATTCACAGGTCCAAAGTTCACGAACAGCTGTGATGTCCTCCGGAAACTCTTCGTGCGGTCCACGTAAAACTTCAGCGCTCTAGCCACATCCAGCGAGTGCAAAGTCCTCTCGGCCGGCGACGAAGGAGACGGGAAGAAAACAGGTAACACCAAGGGCTCGTTAAGATGGAAGTCCGACGGCACCTTGGGCATAAAGGAGGGGTGCGTCCTAAGCACCACCCTCGAGGCATGGAAAGACAAGTACGGTGCTTTGCAGGATAGGGCCTGGATCTCTCCCACTCGTCGTGCGGAGGTAATGGCCACCAGGAACGCAGTCTTCCATGACACAAACTCCATCGGTGCAGAGTGCATCGTCTCGAATGGGGGCCCCATGAGCCTGGTCAGCACCACGTTAAGTTCCCACGCCGGGGCCGGGGCCTTCACCGGCGGGAACGACCGGAACAGTCCTTTCATAAACTCTTTTACCAGTCGATGGGACCACAGCGAAGTCCGTCCTGTGGTTCTGGTGTATCTGGAGATCGCCGTCAGATGAATCTTAATGGAGGCATGGGCTAGCCCAGCCTTTGCCAGCGATAGCAGGTATGGCAGCACTTGAGGGGCCGTAATCCGTAGGGGGTTGATCTTCTGTGCTCAGCACCAGATAGAGAACCTCTTCCACTTATGACCGTAGCATTTGAGAGTCGAGGACGCCCTGGCCTTTGCAAGAACCTCTCTGCAATCGGCCAGTATATCGTAGCCTCCAAACTCTAGCGCTGCAGGAGCCAAGCCTGCAGGTTCAGCGACGCCGGGTCGTGGTGGAAGATGGCGCCTCCTTCTCTGGAGAGAAGGTCCGCGTCCGCTGACAGCTTGATGGGAGGGGACGTTGACAAGTCCAGAAGGTCCGGGAACCAGATCTGCCTCGGCCACGCCGGTGCAACGAGGATCATCCTGCACCGGGACCTCTTGAGCTGGCTGATGAGTCGAAGCAGCAACGGCAACGGAGGGAACGCATACAGGTATAGGCCGTCCCAGGGGAACGAGAACGCATCGCCCATGCTTCTCGGCTGGGGAAACCTGCTGGCGAACCTCTTGCACTTCGAGTTCGTCGCTGTTGCGAACAGGTCGATTTGGGATTTGCCCCATCGTTGGAAGAGTTGATCCACCTGATCCTGGAGCAGTTCCCACTCGTGACACGCGCGCAGCTCCCTGCTGAGCGAGTCGGTGATGGTGTTGCTTTCTCCTGCCAGGTGGAAGGGAACCAGGAACATCCCCTGGGCGACCGCCCATTGCCACAGATCCTGTGCCTCCTTGGATAGGTCTGGGGATCTGGTGCCTCCCTGCTTCCGTATGTAAAACATTGTCGTGGTGTTGTCCGTGAAGATCCGCACCACCTTGTTCTTGAGCGACGGGAGGAACGATTTGAGAGCCCAGAACACGGCTCGGAGTTCCAGGACGTTGATGTGCAGGAGCCTCTCCTCCGGGAGCCAGAGGCCTCTTGCGTGGAGATCTCCGGTGTGGGCGCCCCAACCTTCCAGGGAGGCGTCCGTCGTCACCGTCTCCTGGTACGCCGGCTTCTGAAAGTCCTTGCCCGCCGTGAGGTGCGCTCGAACGCCCCACCACTGAATCGCCCGCCAGAACACCTTGTTGAGGGGGACCGTGTCTTCGAAGGTGCTCGTCGCCTGCATCCAAAGGGCGTCGAGAAATTCTTGAAAAGGGCGCATCCGTAGTCTGCAGAGGCGCACCAGGTAAATGCAAGAGGAAATCATCCCTAGGAGGGACTTGATGGACCTCACCCTGGCCACGTCCGTGGCTAGCAGGCGCTGCACTTTGCCTAGAATGGTCTTCGTCCGTTCTTCCGACGGGGCCACCAGGCGCCTCACTGTATCGAGCTTCGCTCCCAGAAACAGGGCCACCTGCGACGGCACCAGGTGGGACTTTGGGTAGTTTTTATGGCGAATCCCAGGTCTGTGAGTAGCTGGACGGTCCTCGCAGTGTGTTCGACGGCGAGTTCCCTCGTCCTTGAGCGGAAGAGCCGGTCGTCCAGGTAGGGGTAGACGTGAATCCCCTGCAGGCGCAGCCGCGCCGCCACTGGTGCTAGGCACTTGGTAAAGACCCTGGGGGCCGACTTCAATCCGAACGGCAGTGCTCTGAATTGGTAGTGGCGTCCCTGGACGACGAACCTGAGGAACTTTCGGTGACTTTTGAGGATGGGAACGTGGAAGTAAGCATCCTCCAGGTCCAACGACGATAGAAAGTCGCCTTCCTCCAGCTGTCCCAGTACATGCTGGAGAGTGACCATCCTGAACTTTTGTGATCTGATGAATTTGTTCAAACGACGAAGGTCCAGGATGGGGCGCCAGCCGCCCGTCTTCTTCCTGATGAGGAAGTACCTTGAGTATACCCCGGAGCCTCTTCGGCACAAGCTCAATGGCGCCTTTCCTGAGCATCGCCCGTACTTCCAACAGCAGTTGCGGGACGTGATTTTCCTTCCTGGCCACAGGTGGAACGTGAGGGCACTTCTTCAGGAATTCGATAGTGTCCTCTTGCCAGGGTATCCAGCACCCAACGGTCGGTGGAGATGGACTTCCACACGCCGACGAAGTTCGTCAGCCGGCCTCCCACCGGGGTGCTTCGGTGGGGGCCCGAGACCACGGCCGGTTCAGTCCTGCTTGGAGGTGGTGGCCTTGCCGCCCTGGCCACCTTGCCGACGGCGGCGAGGCGCTCCCTGCTTGCCGCGACCCCTGTAGGCCTCCTGAGACGAGGAGCGTGCCGCCTGGCGGTAGGGCGACGAGCCACCGCTGGATCCCTTGGAGGCACCCTGTCTGCCTCCGGAGCTCCGAAAGGGCCGTCGTTGCTGAAGGGCTCCTAGGGCGCGGGCAGTCTCCGTGTCCGTTTTTATGGCTTGGAGGGATTCGTCCACCGCCTTCCCGAACAAGTTGCTGCCGCCGAACGGCATGTCCAACACCCTGGTCTGGACGTCCTGACGGAAGTCGGTCGCCCGGAGCCAACCCCGTCGTCGTAGGCAAACACCGTTGCCCAGCTGGCAGAACCCGGTATCGGCAATATCGGTTGCCACCGTTATGGCGTGGTCCGACGCCACCTTGCCCTCTTGCAGTATTTCCAGGGCCTCGGACCTCTGGTCGTCCGGCAGGAAGTCCAATATGGGGGCCAGCTTAAACCAGAGCTCCCTGTCGTAACGGGCCACGATCGCCAGGGCGTTGGCCGCTTTAATCGTCGTCGCTGCTGACGAAATGACCCGCCGCCCCATGGCGTCCAACTTCTTTCCCTCGCCGTCCGGCGGGGAATTTGACGTCGAAGCTCCTGACCCCGCCGCTTTCTTCTTCGCCGCCGCCGAGACGACCGAGTCTGGCGTTGGCTGGGCCCTGAGGCACAGGGGAGCGGTTTCGGGGACCCGGTACTTCTTCTCGTACCGGTCCCGTTTGGCTGGTGCCATGGAGGGGTTCTTGAGAACCGACAGGCCCTCCTCCCAGATGTCATCAATTAGGGGCACCGCGATGACCGTCTTCCTCTTGGCCTCCCGGCGCTGATAGAAGAAACCTTCCTTTTTCTGCTCCTCCGGGCAGAGCTGGAACAATTCGGACGCCCGGGCGATCATGGCGTGGAATGAGCCAATCTCGTCGGGCGGCGAGGCCCGTGCGACGGGAGACCCGTTCCGTCATCGTCGCCCTCAGAACCCGTCGTCGAGCCCAACGCACCGTCATCTACCGACTCGTGGGAGGATGAGGAGGGAACTGTAGGCCTTACGGGGGGCGAGCGGAGGAGAGGGTTGGGTCCTCCGTTGTTTGTTCTGAGGACTTCGCGACGGGCCAGGTTGCGGGTCCTCCGGCCTGGGCCGTGGGAATCTCGTCCTTATCTCAGAGCATAAGGACTGGATGGCAGAAAATGGCCGCCGAGCCATCCTGAGGCCTAGGATCCGGCTGCGCCGTAAGGGAAGGCCGCTCTTCCTCACCATCGTCGTCTTCCTCGGTTATCTCCCGAGGATCTTCCTGACCGGATCGAACCTTCTCGAATTGGACTTCGAGGTTCCTCGCGGCCTCGGTCAGTTCCTCCTCCGAGGCTGACTCCGAGCTCGAGGAGGGCACCGTGCCCCCCCTCGCTTCTTCCATCATGGCGGCCACGGCGATGGGCTGAAAAGACGATTCCCTCCTTGGCGGAAGGGAAACTCTAGTCCCGGAGGCAGTCTCCACTGGCGGTGTCTCTGCCGGCTTGGCCAGAGTTGTCGCGATAGCCTCGATAGAGGCCTTAGCCTGCTGGGTAGGGGCCTTCACCACCTTAGGTGCGTCCTGGGCCTTCTCCTTCGGGGGAGGGGTGACGCCACGCTCCCCCTCTTCCGAGATCGGACGGGGCTTCTCCCAAAGCTTACCCGGGGTCTCAGATTTTCTCTTCCCCGAACCGGAGCGTTGGCTTGTGGTTGACGTGCCGGGAAAGGTGCGCCCTGCCTGGCGACCAAAGAGCCCGACCTTTCGGCGCTCCCGGAGCCAGCGGACTTGCGGCGCTTGGCCTGGTGTTGGGCCCCCGTCGCTGGGGCGCCCGCACAGGACTTAGAAGCCCGCTTGGAGCCTTTCTTCTTCTTCTCACCCGTCGAGCCCTTCTCCAACCAGCTTGCGAGACGGGATCGACGGTCCCTCATGGTCCGCTCCAACAAGTTCTTGCAGAACTGGCAGTCCTTCTCTACATGAGTCTTGTCCCCATGAAGACAGTAGAGGCAACGCGAATGTTCGTCTTCCTTAAAACACATTCTGCAGCCTGCATCCAGGGCAGCTGCGAAACAGCTTGGGTCCGGGCGACAAACTTGCATCCTGGGCCATCTCGAAGTAGGCCGCAAATCTTCTGGAATCCTCCAAGAAGTTGATTCGACGAAATCTTCACCCTTGAGGGGCGTAGGAAAATCCCGCAACGGGTAGCCGTTAACGGGAGTGGAAACGGTGGAGCTTGAGGCTCGATTAACCGAAAAAATGTGAAAATTCACCTGAAAAAGCGCAAAACACGCAGTAAAAGCTCGAGAGCTAAGCACGAGGACTCCCAACACTTGAACGTGCGGTAAAAATCTGAAGATGGCTGCCAGAGGCGGGGCTTAGGTAGAGGGCAGTCATTGGCTGTGGTCAGTATGACGCAGAGATCAGTGATTGGTTACTAATACGAAAGATCAGAAACGAAACGGATACTGATTTTTTCTTTACCGAGGATTCCCAGCCTGACGACGGGGAATATTCATGAGCATGTGAATCCATGCCAAACCCCATGCTGGAGAATTGGTTTTACTCGAGGGTTCATGACGCTCACGAGTACCTTCTCTCGCCGGGTTCAATGACTAGCGGCGTTTTGATTTTTCTTGTCTTTCACCCAGGGTATCACCTTTAGACGTCTCAGAGGGGGTCGAGGCCGCTTTCTCGAAGACACTAAGCATCTTTTTATGGAGTTCCTCCCACTTAACCGGAGAGCTCCGTTTCGTGGGGCAGGTGACCCTTTCCGGGGAAGTAGAGGAAGGAGGAGATCTACGACGCCTCTTAGAATGTTTTGATCTCGAAGACTGATGAGAACCGCTTCGAGATCTTGAACAGGAATGTTTCTTTTTTCGACGAGGAGACGAATGTCTCGACTCAGCCGAAGAAACTTTCGAGGGAGTAGACGTTTTAAAGCCCTTACCTCTTTCTAACTTCCCCTTACGCTCCTTCAAGGCTTTCGCCGTCATGGACATGCAGTCCTCACATTCCGAACAGTGATGCTCCGATCCTAGGCACCACTGACAGATCCTGTGAGGATCCGTTAAAGAAATTTTCTTCCCACAGTCACAACATTTCTTGAAACCGGACCAAGGGGTCGATGGTTCGGATGAAGAAGCCATCGTATAATAGAAATCTTTTAAGAAAGGAACCGAGCGTTACATTTCCGAGGCCCACGAAGCGCGGAAAAACGGAACTGAGCAATGGACACTGTGCGATTCTATACTCCTGATGATGTTGGTGCCCATACAGAGGGTGTAGAGGGACACCGACTCGAGGGACGTCGACGCGCAGCGCCCTCTGCTGAACATTTTTTACGAGGCCAGCAAGCTGGAATGGATGATATCAAAGATAAGGAATACGTCAGAGGACACAATCCCTTTGAAATTGCTTTTCTTGAGCCATGGAAAGACCAGTTGAAGGGTGGTCATCTTCAATTTTAGACGAATAAACTTGTTGAAGGCCTGTAGTTCTAGTATCGGGCATCACTTGCTGTTTTTCTTCTTCATTAGAAAAAGTGGGAATAGAGGCGGTACCCGCTCTATGGTGGTCTTTTGTAAAAGCTTGGTGGTTTCTACCTTTAGCTGTTGCAGCCAGAGGATGTTTTTCCTTGGCGGTGGGAGTGGTGGTGGTCGTTGAAGGAAGTCTATGGTATGTCTCCTTTTTATAACTTAAAGTACCCATTTTTACGATGTTATGGCGTACCAATGATTGAGGTGTAGTGAGACATCCTCCCACTGGGGTGTGATGTGGAAGGCGTGCCAAGTACGAGTCGGTTCTTCTTGGTGTGGTTCCTGCCCTGGCATGAACCCCTTTTGCCACGTTGGTTCTAGTACCTGGTGGAACCTTGTTGGTATCTACCCCCTGAATGGAAGGAGTTGGAAGAGGACGCTTGGCCCTGGAACGATCTGCCGTATGACCTGTACTTGGAGCTGGCACCTCTAAAGGAGCGAAAAGGATGGCAGTCCTTGTCCTTTAAAGAGCTGATTGCGTTAGCAGTGTCTGTCACCCTTGATTCAAGTGGTCATCTATTTTCTTCCGAAATAGGTCTTGTCCATCAAAGGGCATATTTAGGACCTGAGCCTGTACAGTCTGAAACTTGTGGCCTTCATCCAGGCTTGGCATCTTAAGACTGCTGCGTGCCATTTGCATGAAGCCGCAGTGAGTGGTGTCCACAGATGTGTCGATCATGTGGTGTGATTATGGCCAGAGCCTCTTCCTAAAATTCCTCTCGAAGGTATTTAGTGAGACGGGACATACAGATCCATAACTCTCTATCCAGCCTTGCCATCATGGCCATGGTGTTGCTGGCCCGCACGGTCAACAATGCCGCCATTGATACCTTGCGCCCCATAGCTTCTAGTTTACGTCCCTACTTATCGGTCAGATCTGTGAGGGGAGAAGCTGGGTTTTGGAGTCTTTTCCTCGCTGCCACTGCGATAACAGAGTTGGGTTTAGGATGGCCTCTGAGACATAATGGAGCAGAGTCTGGTGCTTTGTACTTCTTCTCCAGTCTCGCCACCATCGCAGGAGTGGACAGAAGAGTGGCCAGGATCTTTTCACCTGCGTCCCAAATGGTTTCTAATATTGGCATTGTGGTGAAGGTATGTCATCTTTCGTCTCTGTGCTCAGAGGACTGATGCTTTCCTCCTCTGTGGGGATGTTACGCTCACCTGGCTCCCACAGAGGCGTCGATCTGAACTGGACAGCTGCGGTCTCCACCAATGTGACGCGTAGGGCCGAGATGACAGACTGAACTGGCCCACCTAACTTCGTTTGCTTGGCCCGTAGGAATATTCTTCTGCAAATGGAAAAAGGGAATTAACCACCCGTGGAGTTGAGCGTAAATCCCCCCACCCCCGCTGTTCTCCCCACTGATCACCTTTGATGTCCCCTCTTATAGTCTCACCTGATGGTTTGAAAAGATGAGCTCTCCATCCTGCATTGAGCGCAGGGGCACGTAGATAACCAGTTGCTTCACTGGCTCAAAGGAATTGGTGAGTTCCAGAACAATATGGACTCCGAGATTTCCGGCAAGACGCCGTAAGAATGTAGTTCGTAAGAGTTCAAATGCCTGACTTTCACTCTTGTCCGATTCCTTGCAGGTTGCAGCTTGACCCTAGTGAAGAGTTCCTCGTGGCAACCGGTAAAACTCTGGTAAGGATTTGTATTATCCAACACAGTTCGATAAAATAATGTCAATATGTAACCTGTTGCCTTCTCCCTTATTCAGGCGCTGAGAGAATGTATGAAGTCTCGGGGAATAATGCCTGCGGTGGTAAAATCAGGTAAGTCTATTGTGGGGAGGAGGGTTCCCCTTGTTAGTCCCTTTGTTTCACCTTGCTGTCCTTTTGTTTCCCCTTAGGGGCCATAGTTCGGCGAAGATGCAGTAGAAGCTGTGCCGACCCGAGAAGAGGAATAGTACCCCAGTGGTAAAATCAGGTAAGTCTATGGGGGGGTAACTAATATTCCTCTGTGTATTCCCTTGGCTCACCTTGCTGTTCTCGTCTTCTCCTTAGGTGCCGGAGTGCGGCGGGAACATGCAGGAGGATGTGGTGGAATGTGAAGATGCTGCGAAGGCCGGTGAGTTCAGCGCGGCGCTGCAGCAGGCGAGGTGACGTGCATAAATAGCTTCTTTCTTCCAGCTCGAAGGCGCGATGGATCGGGAATTCAGGTAAGGATCAAAGGTATTGCTCTTGTTCTAACCTTTTCTCCTTCTTTCTCCCTTTTTCTAAGCGCTCCAAACTCGAGGCGGCTGTGACAAAAGGCTGGATGCAGACTTGCAGGCACGGTGAGCGTTACGCTGCTGGATGCAGAATAACGCGAAGCGTGTGCTGCTCTTCGGGCGTGGTTTAAATAGCCTCCAAAATAGTCCCAGGTAAGTATTCCTCCCCAGCCCCGCCCGAGTAAAAAAAATAGTCCCCAAGTAAAGTAGTCCCTTCCTAGCCTCTTTTGGCTTGGAGCTCTTGCAGCATGGTCTGCATCAGGTAACTTTTAATCTATGAGCCTGGCGCCTATGGCGCCAGGACTGACTCTCCATATGAGCCTGGCGCCATAGGCGCCAGGACTGGACCAAAATAGGCCCTAGCAGGGGTTGTTGGGCTTGCTTGGGATAACTTGATGCCTGCTTCTGGGGTTGCTGGACTTGGTCTGGGTCCCCGGGGGTAGGCATCATGACAGAGGACTTGCATTTTGAAGATCTCTGCCGACTACGTCATGATGGAATGAAAAGATACGATATCAACCAGAGGTGAGAATCCTCCCAGTGAGTCAAGTTTCTTGTGCTTCTCAATGACAATAGACTGCCAGTCGTCTGTGTATTGTTTAGCAGTTAAGGTGCAAGATCGCCGGCATTAGACCACCAATCTGTCTGTGGTGGTCCATGAAGGACCAGAAGACAGGAAGCGCTTAGGTCCTTTGCTCTCCTATTTTATGGGTATCGTAGAAGTTCTGGCTGCCATTGCTGCAGCCAGAACTATATTTGAGCATTGTAAGCAGCAGTCTGACTGTCGAACCATGGTAAGTTCTATCGCTAATAGTAAATCAAGTTCTCTCGGCGTGTCACACCATTATGGCAGTGTACAGGAAGCAGTAGTGGACCTGCCACTGATGTCTGGCAATGCTGTTGCTTTGACTATCTTTCCCGCCCTGATTTCATCAACAGATGGACCAGTCACTATCCCGGGCAGTGTTAATAACATGTTAGATACTTCTAATGTAGAAACATTACCGGACCATTTAAATCTTGGTCAAGTAAGTGCGCCTTTTCCTTGTGAGCTATCGGCCGCCCACGAGAAACAGTTTCTCAGGAGATGGAATCTGGGCATTTCCCCCCCAGAGGTAATATTATCCCAGTCCTAGACCTCAAGTTAATATTGCTAAACAATAGATCTGTGGTCAAACACGCTGTGGAAATAGCCACTTATATTGGTGAAAATGATAATGATGTCTGTGCAATTACGGAGACCTGGGATCACGATGCTGCTGGCCCTTCTCCAAGTCTAGCTATTCCAGAGGGTTACAGAATGTTACGACATGATGGGGTTGTTGGCAGGGCGGGTTGCGTTTATTTTCCTCCTGTAAAAGCTCCTCCTGTGCAAGGGACCAAGTCATTATTAGTTAAAGTTGGACTGAATGCGGAATCTACTATTAATGTACTCGTTATACATACCTCCTGTAGTTGTAGACGACTTCTCCAATATTCTATCTAATTATTACCTATGGCTAGGGCTGGATGCTGACAATCTAGCTCTTGAGTTGGAATCAGTACTATCAAATATAGGTTTTGAACAAAAGGTTTATGCTCCTACTCATTGTAAAGGGCATACCCTGGACTGGGGTTCCACACTTACCATGGTTACCAAGGACATCTCGGTCTCGCTATGCCCTTGGCCAGACCATTATTTTGTGCAGTTTAAATACAGTACACTCTGAATTCCCTGTGAAAAGGAAGGGAGCATACTCTCAAGTGTTCCTAGGTAGAAACCTAAAGAACCTATCAAGGGAGCGCATTGAACCATTGTTGGGTCCAATTCTTGCTAATTCACTTCACCCAGAGTCAGCTGAAGAGATGTCAAATCTCCTTCCATCTACTTTTTGATAATATCTCCAACGTCCTGGCACCTGTAAAAAAAGATAAGTCATAAAGAAGTCTGTAGTAGTCATTCTTGGTTCTCCACAGAACTCAAGAGACTCAAAACGACTACCTTAAAACTATTCTACCAGTGGAAATCTAACAACTCCCCGTTGACGTTGGCAGCCTATAAAGGAGCAGCCAAAGCATATAAATCAGCCATTGTTGAGGCAAATAAAAATACCTTTAACAAAAGAATCCAGACGGCTCAAGAGCTTTGTAAAATCCTTAAAGAGCAAGAGACAACTCACACACAGGATTCTGGCACTATGGTTAAGAATGCTGGTTGGTGTACAGCTATCGAGCATGCTATGCAGGGAAAACTGTAAGATAAAGGCAGATATTGCCTCCAAGCAAGGGAGTCCAGCTTAGGCACCAGTAGATGAAGCCATTGTGGATTATGTTAGAAGCCCTCTTATTGCACAATTCAGTTTTACTGACATTTCAGTTCAAGATCTATCAATTATTGTGGATCAGTTCAGTTAAAAACCAGCAAATGCAAAGGTGATCCTTGTTCGGCTGTCATTATTAAAGCCTGCTCTTCTATTATGCTGGATGCCATTTGTAAATTTGTTAATGTCTCATTTTGAGAAAAATCTGTGCCTCAGGGATTAAAAAAGGCGTGGATCACTCCTATCCTTAAAAATCCATGCCTATCTGCGGATATGCCCCTGAATTATAGACCCATCACAAAAAACCCTGTTCCTACTCAAAATTCGAAATCAGGTGGCGTATGTCCGAATCTTGGCACATCTTAATAAGTACCCTATTCTTAACCATCAATCTAGGTTCAGGCCGGGCTTTGGGACAGAAAGTGCGCTGCTCAACCTCAAAGCCAGACTGCTAGAACATGTGGATAATGGAGCAGCTGCTATTTTGATGTTGCTGGATCTCTCTGCGGCCTTCGACCTTAGTATGGTCACCAGGTTGAGAGATGTCGCAAATTTATCAAGTGCAGCTTCTCAATGGGTCTTATCTTTTTTAGTATTCAGGACTGTAGAGTCTTCTATGAGGAAGCAGAGGCTTTGCCCAGGACACTGAAATTTGGCGTCCCGCAGCGATCATGTATTTCACCTTGCCTTTAAAATATTTTCACAGTGCCCATCTTTGCACATTTAGAGCAAAGGGGGTTACCTTTACGAATTACGCTGATACGCAGTGTGTTATTCCAATTACTGGTATACATGATGAGGATGAAGAGCAGTTACATAAAATATACCCCCCTTATTGATGGATGGATGGTGCTAAATGCTCTTGCATTGAACAGAGAAGACAGTTCTTGGTCGTTGGTAACCCCTACTTTAATAGGAAACTGGATCCATTATATGAGAGTTTTCTTATTAAGGACACCAGATTAATGGGCCAAAAGAAGGTTAAGACACTGTCGTTCTTCATCAATACCTTAATATGAAGGCGCATGTGGGGAGCCTTGTCTCCTCCTCAGCTTATTATATTAAAAGTCTGGCATATATTCACCAGTTTATTTCTCAGGTGAATGCTGAGATTATCGCAAGGGCCATTGTTGGGGCCAGAAGTGATTATTGCAGTAGCTTGTTGGTTGGCATTAATAAAGCAGAGATTGGCCGGTTGCAGGTCATACAGAATCACGCAGTGCGTGTAATGCTGGGAATCTCCCGACAAGACCACATATCTGAGGCTAGATGTGGCCTGCACTGCCTCCCGGTTGAGTCGAGGTTGCTATTTCGATTACTTGTAATTGTACAGAAATGCTGACAGGGCAAGATTCCAGTTTATCTTCAAGTCTTTACTCAAGGAATTCAGGAGCTTAACGTTTACCGAAATCTTTAAAAAGAAACTCAAAAACTTCCATTTGCTTAATCTTCTAATTTAAACTCCATTTAGTTATGTGGCATTGTAGGATTCTGAATTGTTTGCCTTTTTTTGTTGCGCCCTCAATCCCCTGGGTTCATGTATTGCCCATTACACATCTTTAAAGTAAAGTGGCTGGAGTGTCCTGAGGCAGTTCACCCTCTTCTGGCTCGTCGTCATGATTGTCCGGGTCAGAAAACTCCATAAATGGGTCATCAGCCTCCCCGGCGTCATCAACAATGTCATCCAGACATTCTGAGGCTGTATCAATTGAAGGCCTTTTGCGCGCTCTGGATATCTGCCGTGAAGACCTTGGAGGAGATGGAGAGGGTCTTCTGTTTTGAGACCTGGGTAATCCGCCATAGCAGGATGTGCTTTGTGAAGGTGTGCTTACAGGGACTGTCTGAGTGACCAGAAGTCTTGCCCTTTGCCTCCTTTGGAACGCATCCATAATTCTGCTAATGGACTGCAGTAGATTAGGGTCGAAAGGATCTGCCACATTTTCCATCACTGGTTGCCTGTGTGGATTGTGTTCTTTAGGTTGTACTGGCAGTTGTTCCTTCCACCTCCGATAACTCCTGTAATATGATGTCAGGTAGTTTGTTCATCTCAGTTATAGGGGATAGAGGTGTAACACCTTCTAACCCATCTAGCTGTGGTGTATGGGTGCTTAAAGCTTCCTCTGGTTGCTGGAAGGGCTCGATGAAGTCTGGCAGTGTTGGGCAATCAACTGTTTGTCCTGTTCTTTGGGGCTCGTTGACGGTTTTTCCATCAACGACGAATGTTTGGACGTCGACGAGTGCTTCGTCGATCGGTGCTTCGTTGACGAGAAGGTCTTCGTTGACATGTGCTTTTCGGCAGTGTCTTTCATGGAGGGTTGCTTCATCGATGGTTCGTCGATGACTGCCTTCGTCGACAAGGTGGTTGGTTTTACAGTGGGCGACAGCTTATCTGTCGATGACGGGACAGTTTTAGTGGACAGCAAGGTTAGTTTAGTCGTGGACGGCCATTTCATCAGTGGCAGAGAAGAAAAGGAGGAACTTTTACCTTTGTGTAGTTCTCCTTCCCGCAGACCTTTAGATACAGTTTCAGTTGAGTTCCCACTCCTCTTCTTGCCCTTGGATGGCAGAGTCTGCTCCATCCACTGAAGCTCTCCTCTATGGTGCCTGGAGGAATTTGAGGGTGCAGTCTTGCTGGATTCCTCATCAGACGACATCTGTCTGCTCTCCAGGTGGAGTAATACATCTCCTATGCCTGTCTTCTTGGAAAATGCTTTTCATGACTGGATGTCATGTGGGTAAAGACAATAGATGCAAAGTTTGTGGGGAGTCTCTGATGAAGATTACCTTTTTTCCACACCTGGAGCTGCCCTTGAAAAGGGAGGTCCTTTCCCCTTCATAGTTTGTACTCGAGTCTCAGCCATGAGGTGAGAGTGAGCAGCCTAAAAACAACGTTTTGAGGTGGCAAAGAGTGGAAACATGTCGTGAAAGAGTTGTACTAGGAAGCCCAGTGAAAAGGAAGCTAAAACAGCTTACTAAAATTAATATTGAAAAAATGTATTTGCTCAGAGAGCTGAAGATGATTCTCCTGATCTGTAGACACAGTGAACATTCTAAAGATGGCTGACTGGGGTGGAGCCTAAACCCTGCCACCTCATTGGTTGTGGCCTGAAAGGACCAAAGGAGGTGAAGGGACTCCACAAGTGAAGGACTACACAAGCCCTATGGGGATCTCTGGGTGTAGTTTTTCTTCCCAAGAAAGAGGTTTTATATCACTTGTATTTAAATTACTTGGGATTCCCAGTCTGACAGGGAATATTTAAGCATGTGAATCTATGAAAGATCCAATGCTGGAGAAACCTGTGCCCGCGATGTCTACCGCCATTGTGATGGCATGATCTGAGGCCACCTCCCCTTCCCCTTCCATGGGGGAGTTTGCCTTCAGAGGTCTGGAGCATTCTGTGGAGGTTCAGGTCCTGATGGCGGCATCCTTTGCTGGATTTCGGTGACCAGTGTGTGTAGGGTTCATAGAATGTCCAGCAACATGTCCCTAGGTCTAGGGGTAAACTGAGGCAGCGGAGTGGGATCCGGGCTGATGAGTCTCCTCTTCCGCACTGGGGACGGAGGTCCTCCTTCAGCACCTCCGCCTCTGTGGTCTGAGAAGCACCCATTGTGTGGATCATTGTCTTTGTTGGTACTTGAGATCTGCTCCGGTCTGTCCTCAGTTGCCTGCCGGTCCACATACCTGGGAGGCTCCACAGGTGGGACAGTTTCCCTCTCAGGAGGTTGTGGGTCGGGCGGCCGCTTTGTCTTTCCCTGGCCCCTGTTCCTTCGCCGCTGCGTCCGCAGCTGTATCTCGTCTTCAGGGGTGGGGGGAGGGGAAGGACACCCGTGGAGTGGCCGCCACTTCTTTTCTGGACCCGCTCTCTTTCACAGCCGCAGTGTACATCAATGACTTCGACAACAAAGTGCTTGTGGTTGCCTTTGTAGACTGTACCCTCATCAACTGTTGACGTGGCCTGGTGGGAAGCCTTAGCTGGCTTTCAACGAGGCCCCAGACTTTTCCCTCATCGGATTATCTGCAGACACACAGAGTTGGGACAGTGGTATTGACTTTCTCTTTGAAGGCGCTCCTTTTGTTGGCAGGCTCACCATGGAGGATGATGGTGATGGCGAACACCTTTTGTCCGAATTGGGAGCCGTGTTAGCAGCGAACCCAGCGAAGCTAGCGTCGCAGAGCTTGGCCTTCTCTTGGACCCCTGCAAGCAGGGTGTCCTCAAAGGATCTCAACCTCCTTCGAGAGGGAGAACGCACCTCAGACCGATCAGTCCTGGATGAGGCATGAACCGACTGCGAGGCTGCGTTGGAGGCCTTGCTCGACTTCAGCCACGTGACAGTCTGCCATATCAGTGTTTTTTTGTTTTCTTCGAGAAACCACGGCACACCTCGCATCCCTCATTGTGGTCCGGATGCAGGCAGTTTAAGCATTTATGGTGTTTCTCATCCACAAAGACGTTGCTTAAACCACGCTTTGCACAGAGTTTGAAGAGGCTGTGACCTTCCTTGGCCTCAGCCATTTTAAAAGGGCGCGAAGTAGGCTCAAGGCCGGTCCTTCTTTCAACTTTGATGATCCAACAGTGGATGAAGATCTTCGCCGGTAGTGCTGCCCCGCTGCCGTTCTCTATCCTTCGAAGACGATAAAGCAAAAACCAATCAAATTCGAACTATTTTGTAAATAACTTACAAAAAACACGGAAATTAGCTTGGAGAGCAACTTGAGGACTCCAACACTGAAGCATGTGGTCAAAATCTGAAGATGTCAACCAGGGTTGGAGCTTGGGGGGAGGACTGTGATTGGATGGGGGTAGCATGGCCCAAAGTACAATGATTGGTTTAGAGGAGAAGAAAAAGTTACTTACCCCTGGTAACGTTCTTTCGACTGGATATTCCTCCCACGTATTACTCATCTTTGATCTTCGTATCTCGCCAGCTTTGCTGCTTCAGAAAAACATTTTCTCGGCAGAGGGCGCTGTGCACGATGTTGTGGCGTCGATGTGCCTCGAGGGCCTCCGTGGAGCATCAACGTCATCACTAGTGTAAATAGCTTGTGCAGCGCCCGTTGGCTTCAGTTCTCTTTTTTCGTTCCATAAATCGAGGAACGAACTATGCGTAACCCAGACTGCAAGCTCTCCGGTAACTCAGAGTGTAATTCAAGTACATTTTACAGTGGGGTAGGCTGGGAGGGGCGATTAGGAATATGTGGGAGGCACACCCAGTCGAAAGAACGTTACCAGGGGTAAGTAACTTGTTCTTCGAATGGATTGTGTCCTCCCACGTATTCCTCATCTTTGTTAGACTCCCAAAGAAGTGACAATTTGGAGGAGGGAGTACTATTTAATTTAGTCATGAATGGAATGAAGGACTGCCTTAGCAAAAAGACCTAGATGGGAAGAAGAGTCCAAGCAATAATGCTTAAGAAATGTATGAACGGACGACCAGGTAGCCGCAGAGCAAATATCAATTATCGCGACTCCCCTTTGAAGGGCCGCAGAAGTTGCCATGCCCCTCGTGGAATGAGCTTGAAGTACTTCCAGCGGGTCTTTGCCCGCCAACCTGTAGCATTTACCAATAGCCAGTGTAATCCACCGGGATAAGGTTTGTTTAGTTACAGCAAGCCCCAATTTAGGGCCGGTATATCCCACAAATAGTTGATCATCACGGCGAAATTCTGCCATTCTTGCAATATAAAAGCTTAAAGCCCTTTTTGGATCTAGCATATGCAGCCTTACCTCCTCCTTACCTGAATGAGGGGTAGGATAGAAAGATGAAAGTGTGATCTTCTGCGACAGATGGATGTCAGACTACTTTCGGCCCGGAATTATGGTTTTACCCTGAGGACTACTTTAGACTTGCACAAAAAGGCCTGCAACTCACATACCCTAGGGGCTCATGTTAATGCCACAAGTAGTGCAGTTTTCAGAGTGATGTGCCTTAACGGGCAGGAATGTAAAGGCTCAAAAGGGGAACAAGTTAGAAACTTAAACACAGGGTTTAAATCCCAAGCAGGGACATTAAATGGAACCGAGGATACACATTAGTGAGTCCCTTCAGAAACTGAACAATTAAAAGGTATCTTGAAATAGGAGACCCCTTCAGAGGAGCACCTAAAAATGGAAAGCGCTGCCAGGTATCCTTTTATGGTTCCAATCTGGAGCCCCGGATTAGCCAGATGCAAAAGGAAAGAAAGCACCATAGGAGTGCCACATTGAAAAGGATCCACATTCTTGTACTTGCACCAATTACTTAACTTATTCCAACAACACTGATACAATGATCTCGTTGCTGGCCTTCTCGCCAAAAGCAAAATCTCCATTACGTTGTCCGGAAGGTCCCAATCCTTGTATCTCAGCCTCTCAGAAACCATGCATGAAGGCGGAGTGTCTTGACCTCCAGATGGAGAACCCGACCTCCCTCTTGCGAGAGAAGATCCTCTCTTTGTGGAAGCCTTATTGGAGGGCAGATGGACATGTTCAAAAGATCCAGGTACCACATCCTTCTGGCCCAATCCGGGCCAATTAGTATCATGGGTTTCCCAAACTTTCTCAACCTCCTGATTACGTGAGGAATCACGGGGACTGGAAGAAACGCGTACAGGAATTAACATTTCCAATCCACTATGAACGAGTCCCCTAGAGCAACTCTTGGAGGAAATTCCCTTGAGCAGTATTGGTCGCATTTCCAGTTGGCACCGGTCGTGAACAGATCCACTTGAAGGGTTCCCCAAAGGGTGAAGATCTCCAAGGACTTCCTGAGCTAGTTCCCACTCGTGGGAGACTGCTCTGCATGCTCAGAGCGTCCGCTGCCGTGTTCTGCTATCCGGCTAGGTGAACTGATGATAGAGCGATTCCTTCTGGTATTGCCCAGAACCCAAGCTGCATTGCCTCTCTGCACAATGGTAGTGACCCTACGCCATCGAATTGCGAGGTCACGCTGTGGCTTGCAAACAGCATCCTGCATGGATGCATTTTTTCCTAACAATGTGCACTGGACCCATTCGGCAGCACCTGCCCTGCTCTGAGGGCTTCTAACAAAGGGATCTCGAGGCGCATCACGCGCCCATTCTACTCAATGCGGTCAATGGCTGCCACATTGATCGCCGTCCTATGCACACTGTAAAGGTGCTAGACCTGCGTACACCGTATTTGGCTGCCTGGCCACTTATCCTGCACCCGCCCCCACCGCCAGGCGGAAGCCGCCGCGCGGAAGCTCGAGCCGAAGGGCGAGCTAAAGGGCCTGTCTGCGGCCGTACGTGCTGTCGGCCTAAATCTTTGCCGCTGCCTCTTTCGATCATGGATCCATGTGAGTACTTTGACTCCCTCATCAGACATAGGCACTGACCTAAACCCCCCTACCGCTCATTGCATTCAGACTTTTGCACTTTCTCCCTGATTAGTCACAGTTTGTGTTGTGCTCCGAGGGTCTACCCGGTTGTATCAACTAACTTAACATGATACTCTGCATGTTGTTCGGTCTGCTGACCAGATGTCTATCTACTTCCCTGCCTACATATGCACATGCCCTGCCTCAATGTACTCGTATTATGCATTTTAGTCATTGTTGGGATTGCTGCACTTAAGCGCTATTGCTACTTGTCTCTTAACATGTGCTCTACTAAGACTTATCGTACACTCATTCTGTTCCCTACTGTGGACCATTCTCACTAGCATCATAACAATGGCCTACACCAACGCCACACCTTGTAACCTTCAAGAGAGAAATATGCGACCTAGGGCGAGATTACCACGGTTGTACGACCTCAAAAACAAAAGAACTAGACCACCTGGTCCCACACTAACTCTAACTGCCTTTGACTCCAACCCTCCTGCCCTAGCTGCAGAAAGACACCCAAAAATACATACCGACTTCTCTTAGAACCAGAAGAGACCCAATCTCCCCAATCCTAGACCTACCCAAAAAACAATCACAACTCCTACCTTATCAGGAGCCCTCATCAATGCAAGGTCCCTCATAGCCCACAACACGGAAATTGCCGATATACTAGCCATGGACAACTTAGATCTACTAGCCATTACTGAGACCTGGTTCCATGATGCTGCTGGCCCTGCACTCATGATTGCCATACCAGACGGGTACAATATACTAAGTCGATCGATCTAACTCTAGGGGAGGTGGCCTGGCCATCATTGCCAAAGCAAAACTAGCTGTAAGGCTCACCCCACACCCAGCTATCACATCTTGTGAACTTCTTGCTGCTAAAATACTGATCTCTAAGAACAGTACACTAACTGTCCTTCTGGTGTATAGACCACCAGGCCCATTAGGTAACTTTGAGGAAGACCTATCTAGCCTCCTCTCGAATATTATCAAAGATTCCAGTCAGCTCCTGTTACTAGGTGACTTTAGCCTGGGATTCAATGACGACACAGACAAACAGGCCCACTCCATCCAATCAATCCTAGTCGATCATGGCCTTACCCAAAAAGTCTTAGCCCCTACACACACAAAAGGACGGACATTAGATTGGATAGCTAACCGAAATTGTGCCATGACCATCTCCCAACATCTTACCACAAATGTGGACTGACCACCACCTAATTTGTTTCTCATCCACCATAGAGCCTCCTAAACTAGGCAAGCTTGCAACAGTTCCGCCTTTTCCTACTAGAAGCAAAAAAGAAATCAGAGCTGAAAAACTACTTCCTCTCCTCCTACCTGCCCTCACCGCTAGCGCTATCAATTCTGACCCTAACATGTTAGTTGAGACATTCAACAATACTATGTCCAAAGCCTTGGATACCATTGCCCCGATTAAACTGCGCAAAGGCAAACTAGAATCTCATCTTAACTCTTGGTTCACCCCCCACCTCAAGGAATTACGGATCCAAAAAAGCAAACTCCAAGCTATTTGGAGGCATACACCTTCAGTTGAGAACAAAACCTCACTTGACAACTTGGCCAAAAAATGTAAGAAGGAAATAATCCAAACTAAAAAGAATACATTTAATGAGAGAATTAGCAAAGCCAACTCTAATTCGAAAGAACTCTTCTCCATCCTCCGAGAAATGGAAAACCCAACCACACCCATAGATCATGCCCCCAAGGACAAAAAATGGTGCACTAGCATCCAAAATGATTTAGCTAATAAAATCACATCTCTTCAAATGAAAATTACTAAGAAGAAAGCATCCCTGAATTCCACTGGAACCCATACCTTCCACATGGCAGATATACCTAGAATAGTCACTCAAAGTATCTGCAAACCATTCAGATTTTCCAACATATCCATATTGGAAACCGAAAAGGTGATATTATCCTTGAAACCATCCAACTGCCAAGGTGACAGCTGCCCGGCTCCAAGTCATTAAGGATGCAGCTAGAGACCTAGCGCCATTCATTTCTAAATTAATAAATTCCTCCTTCAGAACTAGCACCATATCCGCTAGCCTCAAAGAATCCTGGGTTCTGCCACTCCTAAAAAACAGACCCTTGACCCAGCCATCCCAACCCATTATAGGCCCATTACTACGGTCCTATTTCTCCTTAAAATCATTGATAGAGTAGCTTACCTCCAGATCCAAAATCATCTGGAGACAAACCAACTACTAGGATCACGCCAATCCGGCTTCAGACCACTACATGGTACTGAAACGGCCCTAATCGACCTTAAGACACAAATCGACGAGTTGAAGGATAAAGGTAAAACAGCTATGCTCCTCCTCCTTGACTTCTAGGCGGCCTTCGACCTAGTGGACCACGCAGTGTTATGCAACCATCTAGCGTCTGCCGCCCATTTCTCAAGTGAAGCTATAGCATGGGTACAATCCTTCCTAGCCAACCGTACGATGAGTGTTCTCCCCATTAGCCACAGCGGACCCAATACATATCACCTGTGGCGTCCCACAAGGTTCATGTGTCTCCCCCACAATGTACAATATCTTCACTAAGCCACTCTTTGACAAACTTGACAGATTGTGGGTAGCCTACACCAATTATGCGGACGATACGCAGATCCTCATACCACTATCTGGCAACTTTGTTGAAGACACAGCTCTAGTAAATAAGATTTACCTTATCATTCAGGCATGGATGGCCTCTCATGGCCTCTGCCTGAATGACGATAAAACAGATACTGATACTGGGTACCGACTCCAACCTCAAAAAAACTCAGCCCTAACTATATTGCCGTCTATATTGAAGGCACTATAATCAAAGTGGTAACGGAGGTAAAAACACTAGGTTTTTACCATGACTCCACTTTATCTCTCAAAAAACAAGTCAATTCCCTGGCTTCCTCAACAGCCTACACATGCAAATTAATCAGGGCCTGCAGACCTTACTTGTCCAAAACCAATTGCATCCCACTAGCCAATGCCCTAGTAATGTCCAAATTGGATTACTGTAATGCCTTATATGCGGGCACCAATAAAAATGTCAAACAAATTGCAAATATTGCAGAATAATGCTCTTAGAGCAGCCCTTGTCATACCCCGCAGAACACATATCTAACATTAGGAAAGACAACCACTGGTTAAAAATTAATGACAGTTCTCCTTAAAACGCTCTCTCTCACACACAAAGGACTGAACACTGCGCTCCCATACATCTCGGCTAGACTGACCAGAAAATCCTCTACTCACCACACCAGAGCCTCTAACCACTCCCTACTTGAAACTCCCAGATTTAGACTAACTAAAGCAGGCAGAGCTAGCTTCCCTGTTAGAGCGGCCTGTGCTTGGAATTCCCTCCTTATGGCATTGGGAGCTAATCTACCCTACTCTAGTTTCAGAAGTAAGGTGAAAAGTTGGCTCTGGAGTAACGACAACTAACCCACTGAACCTGGCCCTCCCATTGCGCATAACCACCTTTGACTCTCCCGATTCCAGACCTATGAGAGAGACTCACATTCCTGTATTTCTTGTTTATTTGTATATTGGTATTGTATATATGTCAATAACTCACATAATGCATATTCTGTTTGTATCCTTTGTATGTATGCAACCTAAGCCTAAGTATTCTTGTAACTGCTGCACCCGGCTACCCCTGGGTTTTGGAGCGCATAATCAAATAATAATGAACTAAACTAAAAACCTCCTCTCTTGTTGAGGTAGTACATGGCCTCTGTGTTGTCAGTCATTATCAGGACGTTCTTTCCCCATACAGAGGGCAGGAAGGCCTTCAGCGCTAGTCTGATTGCCCTCAGCTCCTAAAGTTGATGTGTAGTTTGGACTCCGATGAAGACCAATGACCGCTGATTGTCCGTTCGTTGGTGTGTGCTTCCCACCCCATGAGTGAGGCGTCCGTCACTACCGTTATCTCCAGGCATGGCTGCCAAAAAGATTCTCCCTTGAGAATGTTGTTCTCGCAAGCCCACCAAATCAGGTCTTGAGCAACTCTGCTCGAAACTTGCAGTTGATCGGACATATTCCCTGAAAATTGGGACCTCAGAGTTCTGAGAGCCCATTGAAGGGATACCATTCTCAATCAGGCCTCCGACACCAGGAAAATGCAGAACGCCATGAGACCGAGCAACCTAAAAAAAATAAAAATAAAAATAAAAAATAAAAAAAATAAATCGAAGGCCGGAAGATGTTGGGCATTCTGGAATTTTGCTACCATCTGCTGAATGTGTTGAGCTCTCACCTAAGGAGGCAAGGCTTTCCCTGAGGAAGTATCCAAGACCGCTCCGATGAACTGGAGTCTTTGGAATGGTATCATATGGGACTTGTAATTGAGGGAGAAGCCCAGTCTGTGTAGGAAGTGGCAGGTGATACTGAGACGTTCCTGGGCTTGTTCGGTTGAACGAGCCCTGATCAACTAGTCGTCCAGGCAGGGGTAGACGTGAATCCCCCTCTCCTGAGACTTGCTGCCACTACCACCATCAGCTTGGTGAAAACCCTTGGGCGGAGGTCAGCCCGTATGGCAGAACTCGAAACTGATAGTGAGAACCGCCAACCGAGAACCTCAGGTACTTTCTGTGCATGAGATGAATTGGTACAAGTAAGCATCCTGAAGATCCAATGATACCAACCAGACTTGAAGTTGGAGAGCCTGAAGGATCTGAGAAAGGGTAACCATCTTGAAATTGTCCTTCCTGAGTAACCTGTACGTTTAAGTCCAAGAGGGGTCTCAATCCGCTGTCCTTTTTGGGAATAAGAAAGTAGGGGGGACTACCAACCCTTGTTCCTCTTCGCTACAGGTACATGTTCCAATGCACCTTTCTCCAGCATGGTTAAAATTTCCTGCACAAGGCGTGGGTCTGGAATTTCAACAGAGTTGGCTCCCGGTGGATGATCTTGAGGACTTTTTTTTTTAAAGGAAGGCAGTTACCTAGGGCTACTGTTTCCAGTGCCCAAGCATCTGAAGTAATGCCCCGCCACTCGTTCAGATGCTGAGAGATTCTGCCTCCCATGGGGTCTTGTGGGTCAAGGCCTCAGAGTGATTTAGAGGTGGCTGCAGCAGTGGCTGAGGGTAAAGATGCCGCTGTTGGGGCCGATTTAGCACCCCTTCCTCATCCACCACGAGGGAATCTTCTTTGCCCCCTTTGTCCAGCCTTTCCTCGTCCTCTACCAACTGAGGAATAGAAGCGAAAATAACAACCCCTCCAGGAAGATGAGCCCAAGTAGGGATGTTGAGGTTGTCGAATGGAGGCGCTAAGGGACTTAGCCGCTACCTTGGAGGTCTGCAGCTTCTCCAGACTCTGATCTGCCTTGCTGCCGAACAACCTCGAGCCATCGAAAGGCATATTGAGCAGTCTGGCCTGCACATCCAGTGCAAACCGTTACTTTCTCAACCACGCAAACCTGCGCAGTACAGTGCTTGCAGCCATGGATCTGCTGATGCTGTCAGTAGTATCCAATCCTGATTGGAGACATTCTCCCATCGCTTCCTTACCATCTGTAACTAAATTTAGGAAGCCGTCCCTTTCCTCGCCTTCCAGAATGAGATCAGCCGGCCTTCCAGAATGTGATCAGCCGCCATGGCAACACAATCCCAGAGGGTGTAAGAAAATCTAGCTAATGCACATGAATTTTAGTAGACTTCAAGGCCATGCTGTCTGATGAGACCTTGCGAGCCCATGCCTCAACTTTCTTATCGTCTCTATCCGGGGGACAGAAGGATAGGCAGACTGTTTGAAGTAGTAGCCTGTACTACTAGACTCTCTGGGGTATGATGTTTTGTGAGATAGTCTGGATCACTGCTCGATGGTCTATGCTTCCTAGAGAAGTTCCTGTTCACAGCAGGCCCAGAGTCAGCCAATTGGCCACAGCCTTCCTCTGAAGGGCTTTGTGGAAGGGTAATATTGGGTCCTTCCTAGGTCCCTGTTCTAGGATGTCCATCATGTCACCCTGCTCATATGTCGGGGAAGCCCTACTCCAGCCCATATACTCTGACTCTGGTCATCAAATTTCTTTAACCTGAGGCAGCATGCTCTGGCGTGTCAGACCTGCCAAACTCCAATTCTGGAGAAGTAGCAAGTCCACTAGCAGACTGCAGGGAGTCACAGAGGTCTTTCATTCTTGATTCTGGATCAATGTGCGCTTCAGGTATATTTTTTTGCGCCAAAAATGATTAAGTCTCCTCATCAGAGGCACTTTCCTCTTCATATATGGTGGACATTGACGAGAGTCTTTTTGCGGTACAGGCTTACAGATTTTCTCCTGAACAATACGGGCCTCGATGAGTTCAAAGATTCTGTCGACAATGTCGAAGACTAATTCGATAAAGGCGTCGATTTGTCAGGAATCACCCTCGACGTCAAAGTAGTCAGCGCTGATGGCATTGACACAATCATCGAAGGCCGCAAAGATTTAAACTTTTTCGACGGCATCAGGGATGCATTCTATTTGCGAGTCGATACCTTCGGGCATGGCTCTTGCATGACTTTTGAGGGGGTCGAGGCCGCATTGTCAAAGATCTGCATTATCGACACTCTGAAAGAGTACCATTTACTATGGGAATCTGAACAAGTCGGGCACCTGATAACCTTCGTAGGAGTCCGAGGAAGAAGAGGGAGGTCTATGGCGTCTCTCTTTCACCTTCTTTGCAGAAGACGATGACTGCCTCAATCGGCTTCCCGACCGAGACCTCTTCGACCGTACATGGTGAGTGGAGTCTCTAGATTCCCTGGATTTCTTTTCCCTCTTCGAAGAAGACTTTGAAGCTTCCTTCCCCAACGCCAGCTTACCCCTGCGTTCCCAGAGAGCTTTTTCCATCATAGACTGATATGATCCGCAGTCTTTGTTACAATGCCCGGAGCACAGACACCAAGGGCAGACACATTGAGTGTCGGTTATGGACATTTTAGCCCCATAGTCGTAAAAATGTTTACATCCCGACTTTGGGGTTGATGGTGTTGAAGATGAATACATTTTTCTACAGAAAATCGAAGTGCGCAGTTAGTGCTCGAAGCAAAAGTTTACGGAAAAACAGAACTGCGGCCAACGGGCGCTGCACAAGCTATTTATACTACTGATGTTGGCGCTCCAGGGCGGCCCTCGAGGGAAATCGATGCCACAACATCGTGCACAGCGCCCTCTGCTGAGAATTTTATTTTTCCAAAGCAGCAAAACTGGCGAGATATGAATATCAAAGATGAGGAATGCGTGGGAGGACACAATCCATTCGAAATGCAGTTTTAAAGTGAAACTGTTCTTTCTTTTACTGAGGATTCCCAACCTGACGACAGGGAATATTCATGAGTATGTGAATCCATGTCAGAACCCATGCTGGAGAATGGGTAATACCCAGTCACAGACAGGATGTTCAGTACCCGGCTGACACCTGTAGCTAAGATGAAGCGAGCCTAGGGCCTAAACGCAGTTACATTTGTTGTTAAGTGGCATACTAATACAGCTGGTAAACAAGCGATAAAAGAATTCCCACAACGAATTTCATTTGATGAGGTGGAACTAAATTCTGTCCGGGTCCTACTGGACTCCAAAGGACATACGAAATTCCAGGGTATGATCAGAAATTGCACTATGGAGGAAATAAGCATCATAAAGCGGAATTACTCTTGGAGAGGGAGAAAAGTTTACATTAGAGAAAAAGTTATATGATCAGAATGACAAAAATGTGCATGCTTTTTACCCGGTCCTCACAAACATCAGTCCATTGCCCACCAATGGGGATGATACTCCACCTATCTATTTTCCTCCAGCAGTACCACAAAACCAGGCACTTCCCTCAACCCCTACAATACCTACCCATGCATATCACCCGTCACCACTACTCCTGAATTTCCTGGCACATCTGCACGGATGCCACATGCACTACCAAGAACATGGAATCATTTAGACATCCTGGATAGTACTGTCTCTCCCTCCACAATGTCCCCTCGAGAACTGAGGCACTTCAGGACGAATAGAGGGAAAGTGACATTGCGCACATAATGGATTTGAAGAAGATTTAAGGGAATTAGTATCATATGTGGGTGAGGATATTAATAAAAGGGAAAGGGGAGTTGATCAGGGTGTGGCTAGCAGCCATGCTGTGAGGAAGAGCTTTCTACGAGCTCCCGCACAATCCGCCCAGTGATTAGCTTTTCACCCAACCACGCAATGAATTTAAAGTAGAACCAAGGACCGGAGCAATACGGGAGCTGCCAGGGTGAGTTTCGTGGCCCGAGAGGTCTGGAACGAGGAGGAGCCATGTATCCCAGAGGCCAATAGAATCCAACATGGCGACCACGGCTTGAGAGACGGAGGAGAGTGAAACGCTGGAGGCGGTGGACGTGACAGGCGACCCCAGCACCGAGAAGCTGCCCACACACTGATGAGGCGAGGAATGCCGGGCTCCTAGGGACAACCACCGCAGAAGACCTGTAGCAGACCGAGAGGAGCTACGCTGGCGAAGCAAAGAGAGGTTCCACTGAAACAATGCACCTACCAGTGAGGGAAGATGGAACAGCAGATGCGGAGAACGGAGCGAGACAGCGAGGTACCTGGACCCCCTAGAGAGTGTAAACGAGGAGTGGAATGGCGAGAACTGCAATCCAGACCAGAGGTGAGAAGCAGGAGTGGTGGGACCTCCTCCTGGAGCTGGGAAGAGCGTCTACAGTGCACACGGCAGAAAGGAAACTGCTCTTCCGCTCAGCACATACAGTTTTAAGTGCACCCCGCACCCCCATCTGCACGCCTGAAAGGTCCATAGCCCGCAGAAGCTGGCAAAAGGAGCCTGGATGCACTAGAAGCCAACAGCAGACCCCAAAGTGCACCACCAGCTGAAGCATAAGAAGCACACTGTAGACCGACAGCCAGAGGGGATCAGAGGAAGCTGGCGCCTATAGCCCAGGAGAAAAGGCAACAACAAGACCAACACAGGAACTTGGAAAGCACAGGCAGAAACCAACCTGAGCAAAAAGGAACATCATATTGCGGAGAGAGACTGCAAGGTACTGGTACCCCTGGAGAGTGTAAACAAGGAGCGGAGGGATGGGAGCTGCAGCCGGACCACAGGTGAGAAGGAGCAGCGATGGGCGCCCACCCACTCCCGGCACCGGGAAGATTGCATACAGTGCACCCAAGCCAGACAGGAAATCACTCTCCCACCCCGAACACAGCTTAAAGTACACCCAGACCCCACCTGCTTGATTGAACAGCCCTCAGCCAGTAATCTACAGCCCATTGAAGCCGGCAAAGGGAGCCTCGAGGCAGAGACAGAAGCTAAAAAGACGCCACCAGCCCAGGTACTGGGGAAGACGGCATACTGAAGACCTGCAACTACAGGGGAGCAGGGGGTGCTGGCGCCCATTGCCCAGGGGAAAGGGCAGCAACAAAACATAGGGGAAGTTGGAAAGGCATATGCGGAACACAGCCTGAGCAAATAAAGTGACATCACAGCAGCAAGGAAACCGCACAAGCACACAACAAACAGAATGCAGATAAGGGTAAAAAAGGAAAAGGCAAGCAAACGGTCATGGAATCTTATGCACAAAAATGGAACACCAACATGGACCAACCAGGGTCGACTTAAACGCAACAGGTGAACAAGCAAGAGGGCCCAATTTTGGCAGCTATAGCAGCGCTAAAGACTAAGTAATCGTGGAAATTGGCCTACTGCAACAAGATGTGAGAGCATTTGCAGACAGCCTGAACACAGCAGAACTACAAGACAACACTACGACCATAGCTAGCACCAGGACCCAAATGGAAGAACTAAGGGACAAGGTGAAAGCCCTGGAACACTGCGCAGAAGATGCGGAAGGGAGAGCCTGCAGAAATAAAATAAGGATTCTTTGACTTCCTGAGGGAGAAGAAGGGAAAGAGCCCAGAAGGTATGTGGAAAACATGCTGCTGCAGAAGGTAGCGTTGGGTACGTTGTCCCAAGGATTCACAGTTGAGAGGGCACACAGATCGCTCAGGCAAAGTCCTCCACTGGTTGCCCCCCACCGACTCCCCGGGACTGATAGCCAAAATACTAAACTACAAAGACAGAGAAAAAGTCCTGGCTTTCTTCAGGCAAGGGGGAACCATTAAAAGAGGTGCCTCGAAACTAACAATATATCCAGATTACACCATCCTGGTCCAACAACAGAGCACGGTTAGTCCCGATCGAGGAGCGGCTATGAAGGGCGAACTTGGGAGGGACAGCAGCTCCCACACAGAAATGGCAATGCACCATAACAGACAAACTCTGGACATTACTATATGCAGGCCCTGAGAATCGCAGCGTGAAAGAGGGTGGAGGACATGTTGAAAACCTACGGGTATGCGAAAATAGAGAGAGCAGTACCAGCAGGAGCCGCACAAGGTGGCCCAGGAAACTGCCACAAACCCTAGTTGTAAATTTTAGACACCAGGTCAGAGACATCGAGCTGCCGCACATGGCCCGATGGAGGAAGAACGGAAGCGGGAGGAGCAGCTAGGCCTAAGAGAGAACATTAACACTGGTCCATTGTTTGGTTTGGCACTGTGTTGGGGATGTTACACACAGTTGGGGTTTTCTTGGCGGAAAAGGGGCTAGGGGGGAAGGCAGTCACATACAAAGGGACAATCTGTTTGGTGTTGTAGTTCTTTGGAGTTGCAATGGAGGGGGGCCAACGAAGTTAAAAGAATGGCTGGTGAGGAAGGGGAGGTTTATTATTAGGGACTTACACAGTGACATGTGTGAAAGACAGATGTGATGGACAGCTACGTAAGCAGAGCAATGGGAAAGATACAACCCTGGAAACCCACACCAGACGGGAACTAAAGGCTTCGGAATAGCCACCTGAAATGTCAGGGGACTCAATAGCTATATTAAGAGATTACGGGTGCAGACATACCTGAAAAGGAGGGGGATACAAATAGCGCTGTTGCAAGAAACGCACCATACAGAGGACGGGCAAGCAACAATAGCAAGCAAGTGGAGAGGTAAGCTATATGGTTCAACATACTCCGCATTCGCAAGAGGGGTACTGGTCTGGATAGCCCCCACACTCCACTTTCAGGTGCTAGAATTCAGAAAAGATGACGAGGGAAGGATGTAGTGGTGCACGGCCTACTGGAAAACAGACAAATATGCTTAATAAACACATGCCCCTAATCGAGATGCAACTACATTCTTCAAGTCCCTATACACCAGACGGACCATATACAGAGAGGCAAACTGGGCATGGGGAGGAGACTAACTGTACCATTAACCCTTGACTAGATAGGTCTGACGAGAAGCATAAGAAACCAGCGCCACCGGCCAAAGTATTAGGAGACCTCAGCTAGTAGACGTATGGATAGAGACTCATGGGGAGACACGTGAATACTCGCACTACTCAGCACCACACAGGACACACCAGAATAGCCTAATTTTTCACAGGTATTGAAACACTAGGTGAGTTTGGGGGAACTGAATACAAGGCCAGGGTCCTCTCGGATCACGCTCCATTGATAACATATTGGCAAACAGACACCAAGCGGGTCCCAATCCCAAACGGATGCCCGTGGGCTGAAGCCCTACACAAGGACATCTTCAGAAACCACCTCGAAGACAGAATAATGGAATACTTCTACACTAATACTGGTAGCGTTGCAAAAACAGGGTCACTATGGGAAGCCTTCAAGGTTGTCAGAGGCGCGGCAATAGGGAAAATGGGCTGCCTGAGGGTGGAAATACAGAGTACCCTGGAAAGCATTGAGAGATATAGCACAGGAAGAAAATGCACTCTCAGGAAGCAAGGCGAATGAGACGAGACTGATAGACCTGCGCCAAAAATGCATAGTGGAATAGGAAAGATTAGGGACACTGGACTACACAAAGTACACCCAGAAACTGCATAGGGCAGGAGACAAACCGGGGAGATTGCTAGCATAGGTATGTAGGCGTGAAGAACCCAGGGACATGATCAATAGGATACCACATGAAGACAGGACAGTGGTTAGAACGCAAAAGGAAATTAATAGCGTATTTGCTAGATTGTATCAGTACGAATACTCAAGGGACATCGACGCTGGAGACAGACATCGAGGACGCCCTGCGCAAGATAGACCTGCCACAGCTAGAAAGGGAGCAATCAGCCGAGCTAGACGCATCACTGACACTGGATGAAATTAGAAGTGATAGCCGACCTCCCGGCAAATTTTACAAGACCTACCCAGATGCATTAGCACCTAGACTATTAGAGGTGTACACAGAAGCATGCGAGGTAGGAACATTGCCCAGCAGCCTTGGGGACTCCACTATAGTAAATATACTTAAGCCAGAGAAACCCCTGCAAGACTGCAGATCCTACAGACCGCTCTCCATGATGAATCAGGACAGCGAAACATTGGCGGCTGTACTGTGGCAGGCAGCTGTACTGTGGCAAATAGACTTAGGACAGTGATAGGCAGCCTGATCCACATAGACCTGACTGGGAACGTCCTGGGGTGCTGCACCTTGTGGAATCTACGTAGATTACACAATGTAATAGACAGCACACACTACTGGGAGGAAGACTGCTCAGTGGCCTCCCTTGATGCAATCAAAGCCTTTGACTTGGTCCGGTGGGACTGGCTCATAAAGGCACTGGAGCGATTTGGGGTCGGCGACGCCTACATGAGGTGGGTGAAATTGATGTATATGGCGCCTAAAACTGGGATGAGAAGAGGGAAACAAACATCAGAGGCATGGCAGGTACAGATCGGCACAAAGCAGGGCCGTCCACAATCACCATTGCTATCTATGCTGGAGCCGTTGGCTGAAGAGAGTACACAGATGCATCATCCCATCCAGTTCTATCCCTGCATTTGATCTCCTTATATGCGGATGATGTGCTACTGTATGTCCACCACTTGGAGGATAACCTACCGAATCTTCTAGATGTCAGACAACTTTGCCAAACTGTCAGAAATTAAATAAACAGAAATCTTTCTAGTCTAGGGACATCACACATGGTTACAGAGGGCTGCTCCTTTCTATAGTCCATATATAAATGATGTGGCCCTTTTAACACTGATCGTGAATCGGCCATGTTTTTGCCAAGTGGCTTGTTCAGGGAACAGGAGGGGGGGTTGGGGAGGGGGGATTAATCACATGGTGGCAATAATTGGGTTAGTCCAAGATGGAGGGGCTTGACTCATCAATGGTGTAATTGAAAGATTTCTAGAGACCAGACTGATGCCCACACGCTGGCAAACAACCAGATCCCATCCTTATGTTTGCGGACGACGCAGTGCTACTCTCTTGCCCCAATGGGACTGTGCTGGCACCCGGAAATATTTGCAAAATTCTGCAAAACAAACGTGTTGTTTATGAATACACAAACAAGCCAGAGCAATGGTCTTTAGGGGGATATGGTTAAACAGTGTCCCAGAAGTAGACTTGGTATAGCTGATGGTCCGATAGACCAAGTACCCACCTATTATTACCTAGGCCTTACAGTGAAGGAGGACTGTACATGGAATGAGCAGCTGGTTAAAGCAAGGATGGCACAAGATACGGCGGTGCATTAACTAAATTTACCAGAGCACATGGGGGTGGGTCGGTCAGGGTTGCTCTTGAGGCTTATAAAGCTTAGGCAGGCAGCATGTTATGGCACTGAGCTTTGGGTCTGGTCCAATAGTTCGCCCTTGGCAAGTGTGGAAAACACATTTTTAAAGAACCTATTGGGCCTATTTACCAATGCACCCAATTTACCGGTCTCACTTGATTTAAACCTCCTTGAAGTGGCTTGCAGGGCAAAGCCAATTTACTATTGGATTAGACTGTGGTCCAACGAAAATCTTATTAGGTATAGGCAGGCAGTAGTGGATGTGCTGTCTCAAGGCGAAGCCATGCTATTGACTTGGTATCAGCATTTTAAAAAGGAACTCCAAGCTCTTGGGCTTAGTGACTTTTGGACCAAACCAGACATTATTTGTAGTGGCTCTAAAACACTCATTAGTGATGCATTAATCTTAGCAAGGGAGGAGGAAATGAGTTCAAAACTGGCCAATTCAAATCATCTTGCTAGTTATTGGTTGTTAAAGCAGACATTAGGCTATGAGGGCTATCTGGACACAATGCAACCTAAACATATGAGATCCTGGTTTACCAAGGCCCTGATAGGGCATAGTACCCATTGAAGCTGTCAGCAAGTGGAATTCTAATGATGCGTCCACCTGCCCTTATTGCGCAGATGTAATTGAAGATTTGGTCCACTTTGTCTTGTTCTGTTCCCAATATGCAAAACTGAGAATAATTGACCTGAAACGTGTTTTTAACGTGCAAGCTACTAGTACTACTACAGAGGCTATGATGTTATGATTTGCTGCTAAAGATAGCCTTGCAACCCACTTGATGGGTAATTACTTACTCAGTGCATGGAGAAGAACGACAAAGTGCCAATAAATAAGTGTCCGGGAAATCCAACTCGTATGTACAAGGAACCTTTTTGTTTTAAAGTTATTTTCTGAGAATAGGAGGGAATACAAATAAGTATTTTCCCACAATAGGCACCACCAGATGGGACTTCATTGCTGTTAGGACTAAATGTGCTGCGGGCGGAGAACAGGCAAAGGTGGATGTTGTGAGTGGGGCGCACTGCTGCTTTCCTTGCAGCCACACCTTAATTTGCCAGCTGATTTCTTCAACACGATTGGTCCCTGCAACTGAAGATCCCTGTTGGTGTGAGGAAAAGGAATTGACATTCCTGGGGGAGCACTGGAACAGAATACTGCAGAAAATTAGGTGAGTGTCCCAGAATCATATTTAATTTTTTTTATATGAAAATAAAACGCTGCATTCCTGTGGAAAGCATACGTTAATGAGCCATAGGGGAATGCACTTAGAAATGTAATGCTGTGTTCCCTGTGGCAAGCATACTGTTAATGAGCCATAGGGAAATATGCTTAGAAATGTAATGTGTTTCTATGGAAGCTTACTGTTAAAATGAACCATAGGGAAATACACTGTGCACACAGTTGAAAACATAGATTGAAGGACTCAGGAAATGAGTATGTAGACTGCATTGATTATGGGCATACTATATTTAAAGTGGGACATTATCAAAGCAACTTTGGTGATCACAAAAGGAAAGGGGAAGGGGAAACCAGGTACCAAGTAAGCGGTAAAGAGATGGGATTAAAATGCTGTAAGAGTCAACGGGAATTAGAAAAACATATGTCTAAACCACTGAAAGGAACGCCAGGATGGAATCCAATGATTAAAAAAAGGCCTGGAAGAGTTTTAGCAAAAACCCTGATTTGCAATTCCCATTTTATGGTTCTTTTGACCTAGAAAAAATAGGATATTTAGGGGAGGTGTTAACTGCTAAGGGTGATAAGGCTATCAGGCCCGTAGCCTTCAAGCAATAGGAAGATTTTTCCAGAAAAAAAAAATCTATGAAGGAAGCAGATTCAAAAACATATTTCACAATCTGAAAGCGATAAAGCGCACGCATTTAGTAATGAAAAATAAATTAAGGATTGTGAAGAGGAAGACAGTAAAGATAAAATAAGAAGAGTATGTGGCCAGGGCTTACCCCCTCAGCCCCGACACCCACATCAAAAAAGATCTTAGAGGATGAGATGGATCCATTGTTAGAAACTTTGATGGTAAAAAGACATCCTCCACCCCCCTATCGGGCTATTGGTGAAGAGATCATCTCCTCGCCACATTGTGCCCGTAGGATTAGAGCCAATGACAGAAAAGGTAGTGTTAGCATGGATAAACATGGACTACTAGTAGTGGAAGAGTATGTGACCCAGGAGCAAGCTACACTTGTATTTGCCACAGTACAAAGGCTGTGCAAACATGTGGGAGCTGCATTAAAAGTGAAACATTAAGGAGGAAGTGTATCCCCTGACAGATAATTATGAGGCCATGGACCAAGCAGTTAAGGAGTATAACATTGAGAAAGAATTCTGTCCTGCAATAGTGTCAACATTTTTAATATGGGTCATAAATGCCCCATCAAAGTCTATGTTAACTCAAGCATTTGCAATGAGAGGTGTGCCTGGGTTTGATACCGAGAACCCGACTCACCAGGTCCATGTCCCTTGGAGCCGTATGGAATTACTGTCCTTTACCAAAGATGAGCCAGATATTAGACAAAATCCAAAACATTGGTACGCCCAGACAGACTGGGTACTTAAAACTGGCCCACTTACATTGGAAGATATAGATCAGTTTTCATACATTCTGCCAGCAGATAGGCAGAACACAAGACAGTTTAGATCCTGTCATAAAGTGGGATGAGCTGACAGAGGCAGCGTATGAAAGAGGGAGGACTGGGGAAATGTCCAAAGAAATAATAGCTCTTTCAGCACTGCTAATAACACACATGCAGCAAGTGGTTCCCAGCAAGCAAATGAATTGCGACGAATTGACTGCATGCAGGAAGGAAGAAGGGGAGGCAGTTGAAAAATATTTTGCACGAAAAGAAGAAGCATTTACCCCGTTTAGTGGCATGGACATGGCTATGCCGGAGGGATAGAAAGCTTTTTGTTCACACTTTGTAGAGGGATTGTTGCCTCATCTAAAGAATGATATACAAACCTAGGAGTCTTACATGGCCAACTCAAACTGCTGTCAAGATTCAGACTATGGCTAGATATTATGCCAATTACCATGCTAATGATAAAGGGGAGGAAAAGGAGAAGAACATGGAGGAATTACAAACAAGAGCACTAATGCAACAGCATAAGTATTTTCACCCTAGGCAAGGCCAGCAATATTCATCTAGGAATCATTATAGCATAATAAACTGCACAGTGTAGGGCTGGTCCAAAGTCAAAAGCTCTGCTCCTGTACAGTTCAGCATAGGTCTTATATTGTGCATGGCTCAGCTTGTTACTGATGAGAGCTTTAAAATTGTTGGGAATGGATTAGCTAAAAACAATTGCATGCAACTCACACCAGTTCCCTTGCCATGGAATGCAGCTCTGCAAGAAAGTTGATATTTTAATATCTGTTTTATGTCATTTACCTGTTTTTAGGCACGCTTGTTTATTGTATCTGCACAAAAAGCAAGGCTGTACATTATCAGTACTAACTCAACAGCAAGGGGGGAAAAAACAGACTGCATATTTTTCTTCTACATTAGACAGTGGCAAAAGCACTTCCGAATAGTTTACGGGGTGTAGCGGCTGCAGCCATTTCTATGAACCTGGGCGATGCTATAATATTAAGACATCAAGTTACATAGTTTGTGCCGCATGCAACTTGATATGTTATCAACTAAAACAAAACAGCACAAACAAATGTCAGGTTGAAGAGATATGAGCTGGCAGTGTTCGCTTCAAATATTCCCATGTAGCGTTGTGATACTCTAAATCATGTTACCTTGCTACCCCTTCCCATAAAATGAATTAAAAGAAATGTTTTTATTGGCCAAATTGCAAAGGCAATCATACAGTCCCTTGTATTACACGTGTATATTACACACATGATACCACCAGAAGACATATGTTGATAAATATTCTTGAGATGGAGCCAACTATTAAGGCTGCGGCAGCTGAGTAAGACCTTCAGAAATGGAAACAAATACGTAGATGGTTATTTGCTAATAAATGTAAGATGAGAAAAGAAATGGAAATTACCACATACGTATTTACCTTTAATGTTGTTCTACGCTCAGGGCCCAACTTATGTAGGTGCAGAAGGAATGTGTAGGGTTGCCTACTACAAGTGAGGAGTAACACTAAAATTCAAGATCACCCATGGTTGCGTACTGGAGAACCGTTTAGTATGTGTGTCCTGTAACATTGGTGAGTGAGACAAAGCACAAAAGAATAAAAAAGGCATTTAGCTACCTGAATTTCTTTTGAAGCATTACAGCCAGAGTTTGATAAAGTTGTCGCCTTGCCTTAGAGAAATATGTTAATAGTATGTTAGTGCCAGTATGTTGGTTTAGCAAATAACCAGAAGCATTTGCCAGTTAGAACAGTACTGCAGTGAGCATTGTTAAAAATACAAAGTATTTACCCCCGATTGGGCCTGCCTTATGCTATATGGAGCAATAGCAATGTATACATTGTTAAATGCTGCATTCAAGTTTTGGATGTTCTCTTCATGAGGTAGATATGGGACGTCAAGCTACCAAAACATGTGTTCTATCCGCTGATAGAAAACTACTGTAAGAGTTACGTAAACACTTGTTTATTCTCTGCAAACAGGTTCTAAAATATCATTGGAAGGGGACAGGACACTGCATCCTGGCTGGTGAATCGGTGTTTGTAAGCATCAGGACTGCAGCCAAGTAAGGGGGGAAAAAGGCATTGCAGGCAGTGCTCACCTTTGGACAGAAGTGAAAATTTTGTGGCTGCTAGTTTTGGATCCACATTTCTATGCTTAAAAACAAGATTCATCCTTCTACCCACACCATTGCCTGATCTGTCACGTACTAAAAAGATACCCCTTCTGTTGAAACATTTGATAGTTGCATAATTTCTGTTCTTCGAAAGACAATTTTGGGTCAGAGGAATCACAATATGCAGGACAATGTCAGCGGATCTGCAAATGGAGAAAAGGAAATAAACTATGGGCAAGGCCACCATTAAAGACTAACTAGGGGTAAAAAGAGACAGCCCAAGGAGCAATTTGGCTCAGTACGATCTGTCCTGATGGAATTTTACTTTACTGTTGTACGTTGCTCCATAATAAGCTACGCCAGAACCACGTTATGTTACTTGGCATTTATATAGTGCTCTATATATCATTGGTATGACCTCAAAGCGCTTGTAGGTTAAACGCCCCCAGGAACCGTAGTTCTGGTCAGAGAGCTAGTGTTGTAGGGTGTGTGGGTGCACCAGATGTGTGCAGCTGGTGTAATTGCTGGGTGGTAGCTGCATCCTAGCATTGGGTGTGGTGCTGGAGATATCAGTTGGATGTGTGCAGTCTGGTGGGTGGACACCCAGACTGGGCTCTGGCTGCGTTAGGCCTCAAAGATGCATATGTGAGCAAGTAGGCCGGAATGTGCTTGGCTAGCTTCGTTTTATTAGGGTGCTGAGGTGTTCATGGGGTCGTATTCGTATGTGAACAGCTAGGCCGAATTAATCAGGGGTATTGCTGTGTTCTAGTTGAAGGATGGTGTATAGTAGAGAGTAGGCATAGTAATGTGATATGAGGGTTATCTTTAAAGCGCCCGAGACCAGGCACGTGAACAGAATGGCAGGGAACATAACGACACACAGAGACAGGGGGCTGGGCTTACAGCGACAGGGGGGATACAGATGTAAAGCAACAGCATGGGGAACAGGAAGGCAGGGTACACAGTGATAAACCTGAGGGGCATTTTAACATTCACATTCATATTTCTGTCCGGATGCGATTCAGAACAATGTTCATAGCTCTACCCAAGGGAGGGACATGCCAACATTTGCATTTCTATCTAGAAGCAACACTGGCTAACATTGACAAGTATGGCTATTTCATCTCAGAGGATTTGTTCACAGAAGAGAAAATAAAATCATACCAAGAGGTTGTGCCTGCAGTACTGATAACTGAATGTTTTTCGATTCGGTCAGTAGGTTATTAGTGGAATGTTATGTGGCCCATCTGCGTTTAGTATAGCAATTCATACTTAACTTTAGAATCCACTAAAAATGTTTTATTGTGCAAGAGAACGTGATTAGAGGAATATTAGCTATAGACATGGCAGATTAAGTAGATGTTTAAAAGAACTACGTAACAAAAAGGGTCAATTGTGAGCTATGTATTTTATATTGTAGGCTTTGGAAGCCGGTTTTTGCAGGTTCTCTGAAACAGAAAACTGCAAACATATCTTGCTTTAGAACTTTTTAACTTGCAATTTAGGTGAATGCCTATGTATGGATTCAGCTGCCCACCTCTCCTGATAGAGAAAGTTTTAGTATGTTGCATAGCCTAGGAACAGCTGCGGACGAGTAAGTGGATACCCTGGCCGAAGTGCAAATTCAGCCAGGTTTAAAGACCTTTTGTAAGAGTAACCTAGCTGTGAAATGTATAAAGTCTCTCCTTTGACTGGGGGAAAACAGAGACAGATAGAGAGGGCAGGTGGTTCCCATGGCAAAATTGTTCGACCATGTGGAAATACCTGCAGCTTTATAATAAAACCTGTGTCTGAGAATAAAAAATTATGTTCCAGTGGTTTCATTTTTGCATTAAAGTTATTGTCTGAGATTAGGTGGGAAAACAAAAGTATTTTCCAACATAAGCTTTAACACTCAGACTTGGCTTGCGTTCCTGTTAACATACTGTAGCCTCAAGCTATCTGAGCCAAATAGGATTTGTTGTTGCTATTCTAGAATGTTATGCTTTTTTATATTGTAATTGATCACCTCCGACCACTGATTAACCATGGTATTTTATTATTCTATTAAGTCACATTGATGTGTATTCAGACCATCCTATGAATGATGTTTTAACAATTTAATACGGATTCTATTGTTATTCACTGGTTTTATTCATGCTTTATCACTATGTATTATATGCTTTGGCTTTTATGGCACATGTGGTGAAATAAAGTATTAACAAACAAACATTGGTCTCATCCCCATTTTGGGGATGCAATTCAATAATATTCATCTGTGTGGTCTATTCAAACCTACCACATTGGCAGGAAAGATGTACCCCCACACACCTGCATCTGTCTCTTGGCCTGATCTTTTCCCCACCTCAATCCTCAAGCCGGTAATATTGTTGCTTCTTAAATTGGACAACTGAATGTCAATCAAAATGTTTATTTGGATCAAATGATCCATCAAACACTAACAAAATACAATGAGCCAATACATAATAGGATGAAATTACTGCTCACACTATACATGAAATACCATTTTTCAAAAATGAATACCAATCACCATACAACTTGCTATAAAAATGAATAAAATAGCATTTCAAACAAAGTGTTCATAAATACCAATACACATGTCAACCGGTAAGGTGCCACCATATTAATGCGTAGATATTAAAAAATGGAGGGATTTTTAATAGAAAGTCATGGGGGGCCAAGAGCCACAGAAAACTCCATCATAAGAACCAGCGTGCAGGATCTATGATCGGATGGTAATTCGCCCACAAGTTGAATAATCCCATCCTCAGCCACACAGTTAGAACTAGCAGACTTTGTTATGGTACCATTACTCGTGATGAAACCTTTATTTATTGTGCCAGAACCATCTATATACTGCAAGAGGCCCTTCATTTCAGTAATTAAAACAATGACCTCGTTGATTGGTTCAAACATTTTATATAGTTGTTTCTGCTTATCTTTTGGCAACATCGATATTTTGTCTTTTCTTCTCGACACACTTGGCCACAAACTTAACTGGTAGTACCACAAACAACCCTCGAAAAATTGGATCAGACGGTAGCAATTGGCTCAAGAATACCACAGAAAAGACCACACTTCAATTGCCCACTCGGTTATACTGCAAGAGAAGGCGATGTGAAGAATAAAAAAGTGCTCAGCCCCAAACGGAATGCCCCCAGCACCAGCTGTAGTGAACGCTGGTGTAAGAGCAGTAGTCAAAATGGCTGCCGTGGACTGTGGAGTTTGCGCCGCCATTTTGTCGACACCTGAGATGAACTCCGTCACAGGAGAAAGTGAGGCAATGGTCTCCTCAGGGGAGTCAGGGGTCGTATCTGACATTTTAGCCTTGAAACAAGGACCCTCGGCCGAGCTGGTACTGGCAGATCTAGGGTGTTTACTGGACACCTTAGGGACTGCCCCAGAATTAGCCTCCAGTGGAGGAACCTCGGCAGAGCCGGTACTCGAAGGCCTGTGGTGCATGACCACCTTCTTTGCCCCCTAGACAGAACCACCACGACCCTGAGCATGGGAAGGTTAAGGAATGTACCTCACTGACAGGACTCTCAAAGAGGATCCCTCAATTCTGCTAGTACTGGATTTAGCCCCAAGAAGCGGAACCTCAGGATGGAACCTGGGACGTTTAGTTCCCTCAAAAGGGGCCTCGAGTCACAACTCTGTGTGGAAAGCTCCAGAAATGGAGACCTCAGGGCAAACCCTGCTGTCCGTATGGAAAGCTCCAGAAATGGAGACCTCAGGGCGCCCCCAGGTATCCAGAACCACAGAAGAAATGGGCTGAATTTTAGCCCCCAAACGGGGCACCTGAGACGAATGGCCGGTTTTGGCAGGCCCTCTATGGGTACCCTCGGAGGAAGCTCCGGTGTGCCTATTAGGCCCCTTGTGGGACACCTCAGGGATGCCCCTGGTAGAAGAGCTACTTGAGTCCCTCCCGGTCTTGGAGTCCCCTGGCCAGGGTGCTCTAAAAAGTAAAGAACTTGCCAGGCATTTATTTTTCTTGTTGATAAAGAGCTGCAAATGAGGTGGAGGAACCCGTTGAAACACCTCCTCCCACCGAAGACGACTATGCTGGAGTGCCCGGACGGAGAGGGAGTCACAATAAAAACACGAGTCCCAACGATGTTCCGGGCCCAGACACTCCAGTCAAACAGTGAGGATCCACCCTCCGGAACGGCGTTCACAGGAATCCCAGACGCTCCGGCATAGACGTAGGACTAGATGACGCCTACCACGTAAATATAAAAGAAGGACAACAACACAATTGTTTATTATTTTTACAAAAGTGCTCCGGTCCCATCCCGAAGGACGGAATGTCCCACAAGTATGTAGGAAATGGAGTATTGTGCTAAAACAATTACTTAAATTTGGCAAGCCAGTCCAGACAAGTCCTTGGACAGACCTTTGCGCTAAGCAAGCTGTCTTGGAAAAAAATGGACAACCCATGTGAGAAAAGGTGAAAAGATGGAGAGGATGAAATACCACATATGGGAGCAATAAGAGACTTGAATGCAGTAGCAAAGGAAGAAACTATCACTACTGCCTGGAAGAAGTAACCATGCATCTCTTAACGGCCATGAATAACTAGGTGCCAATAAATAATTATTACAAAAACATTACCGTTTTCCAGTTAACATATTTTTATTTGCTTTTAAAATCCTCCCATTGGTAATTGGGCTTACATTTTCTACTCTAAAAAAAATCATTTTACCCCAACTTTAAAAAATAGGGAGTAAAAAACTCCCACTCCAAAATCCTATCTGGAGCACTGTTTATTCCATTTCTCTGCTTAAAATAGCAAGGTTGTAGCCCTGGTGTGTAATGTCTCAAAGGACAACTAGGAAGCCCCCTTGCCTCTTATTTAACTTGTTGATTAAGTCCCCTGCGGCAGTCATTACAAAACATGACGACATATCAGATGTGCAAATCAAGTGCAGTTATTCAAAGGAATGGCTGTATACAGACAACATACTTGCATTCCTAAATAATCCTAAATCATATGCCAGGCTCTTGCTGGCTCTTTGGTCCTTCAGTGTCATCTTAGGTTTCAAGATTATTACCTCACAGAGGAGTCTTTCCGATAGCTTTTGCATGTCACCAAGCAATATTCCAGGATTGGGGTGTTAATTTGGCAAGGGTAGGTTTACCATGTCTGGGGAGCAGGATTATTCGAAACGTTAAGCATATTTTGTCAGCAAACATGGAGTATAAACTGCATGAAATGATTTTGAATGTTAGCAGATGACTCAAACTTGCGCATATAGAAACTATAACAAATGCCTCGCCCATTGTATGTGTTTAGTGTGCTTGCCCCACAACTTGTTGCAAAGGATGTTAAAAAAAAAAAAATGAAAATGTTTTTGCAGGGAGGTGGACATGCAGTAATTCCAAAATTGCGAAGTTTTATTCTCCTAATCCGATTTTACCTGTTACCACAGTGCCTTTAATGAAAAAGAGATGCCTCCACCACTAGTCCCAGCCGCATGACCCCAGAGAACACTGCTGTGCATCAATACAATGAGAAGTTACACCACTCACATGAACCTTTGCTTGCCATTTCTAGACAACTGGTTTCTAACCTTTCCCCTCCAATAACTGTGCATGTACTCAAAGAATGTAAAGTGGGAACGGCGGCGATGGGCCAAATCTTCATGCTAATTTATCACTGTGGGAAATCCCTACATATACAGTTAACAACAAGAAACGTCATTGGAAGTCTTACAAAGAATCTGTTATTGGAAACATCACTTATGCTCAACCTTTGGGCTCTCTACAACAATTTGAATACTTGAGGTATATTAAAGGAATATTGTTTTTTGTGGAAATCTTTCACTGATTTGTATGGTAGTATAACAGGATGGGGGAAGTGAGGTATGAGGGTTTTTTGTTTTTTAGGTTTTGTCCTTTTGTCTATATGTCATGGGATTTGGTCAATCCTGCTGTGTAGATAATTTTGTTTTGTTAATACTTACTATATATTTGATTCTCATTTGATTATTGTTACTTG
Source organism: Ambystoma mexicanum (assembly GCF_040938575.1). Taxonomy (NCBI): domain Eukaryota; kingdom Metazoa; phylum Chordata; class Amphibia; order Caudata; family Ambystomatidae; genus Ambystoma; species Ambystoma mexicanum. The sequence continues at coordinate 74,637,518 of NC_090933.1, forward strand.
TTTATTTTATTTTTGTATTGTTCATGTCCATGTATCTCATTATGTGGAATATTTACTGATCTGGGTTTATGGGAAGCTTTAAAGCTGATTTTGTTGTTCTTATGTTATCCTTCCTTGTTTGAATTTGTATGCAAATTATAAATAAAGTTGATAAATGTTTTAATAAAAAGAAATTGAGAAACAATTTAGCTGGAAAGTATGCTGCGATTGCTAGACTGATACGCTGTCCACGGTCAACCAGCTCCAAACTTCTCTCACCATCATTACAGAGCTAAGCATGAATGGATGCATTGTTGGCCTCTGTCATATACAAATTATTAATCTCAGCTGAAGCAAAAACAGATATCTGCCATAATTGACTAGATTTGATCTTGGACTGAGCCAACAAATAGTCTGTTCAAAGGAGAAGCGTCCTAGTTAGGCATATCTCTGTATGAAGACCGACCTAAACCAGTGAGACGTGTAGGCGCGGACTAACCATAGCCTGAATTGGTCACTTACCATGGAACTGAAAGCTAATATATGGCACCTATGGACATGTGTTGGTATTCTAAAGTCAGTGCTGGTATTCATTTATGCATTATTTGAAGCCGTGGAAAAGAAACAATATTGGTATGAGACATTGCAATGCATGGAGATGGTCAGAATTCAATTTCCCAAAATAGCCATTTACCATAAAACGTGGATGCCTGCCCCCGAATATGCACCTCTAGCAGAAACATGTGATGCTACTGCACCTTAGTCGTGGCTAAAATACACATACTCAAGTACGCCACAGGTGCACAAATCCCCACCTTTGAAGGCTACTTCACAACGTGGTTTTGTTGTTAACAGGAGAGGGTGTCCAACAACAAAGGAGATATGCTAGATAAATATTCTGACAAGTGGTATATTTTCAATGAATTAAATTTCAAAAGGATGTTTTAGTCCAAATCCGTCAAGTGCGTTGTGCAGTTTTGTTTCTCGTTAAAGTCTCACAATTATATAAATGGTGAGAAAAGCAGTCTGTGAATTAGTCATTGTAATTTTCTGTAATGCAGGCAATACGTTTGATTTCTCTTTATAGATCAATAACTATTCAAGTGTTCCAGGAAAAGATGCGGATTGACTCCAATCCCAATACAAATACTAATGAGCGACGACTAATGTTATACATTTATGTGGTTACTAGTCAATATATCTGTATTAACTTTTCGATTCAATAAAAAGATGCATGAAAAAACAGTTTGATGATCTGAAAAATAAGAAAACAAGCCAGCACTTAGTTACATTTTCTTAAAACATTAATGGTGGCAATGAAATAGCTTACCTCTTTCACTAGCATCATCAACTAAAATAACCTCTTCAAGCAAATGGCGTGGTGATCGATTTATCACACTATGCACAGTCCGCAGGAGTGTAGTCCAGGCTTCGTTGTGAAAGACTATCACAACACTAGTCGTGAGCAGGTGATCTGCATACACTTTTGTTTTACACCTGTAGAATGAAAACATTTGCTTTTTACCTGTATGTACGCTAGTATATTGAACATGAAGACCAAACAAGCCTTGCACTAAGCCAAAAGGATCAGCATTTCAACTAGAAGGTTGCCCCACAGTCAAAGTAGCCAAGCCCCACACCCAAATCTCACATGTGGCAAGGAAAAGTGAAGGCATTTAGGACTTTAGAATTGAAAATGTGACCATTCATTTTACTGGTGGAAATAAAAACTGTGGCTGTTCCTAGGACTGGTATGCCATTCTATTACTTCTGTGTGTTCAATAACAAACCTTGTGTTGAACCTAAAGTGGCCCTTTGGAAAAGACATTCAAAAACACATTCAAAGCTTCTGCATGTCTCAATGAGTGACCATGCAAGATCAGGTCACGTAAAAAATAATTCTGTAGTAATAAATGAAGCTAAACATTGGGCCTTCGGCAGAAAATGAAATTATGGATTTTCTACATGTGCCAGAATTCAAAGAGGGAAACTACTGATAAGGGCTCCAGGAAGAGTGTGGCTTTATAATGAATTTTCTTTTTCTTACTAAAGGTTTGTACTAGATATAGCACAAGACCCACTAATAAAACACGCCATGAGCACAGTTGTGAGATGTAACCCCATGGATAAGGATGGGTTTAGAAACATACTTTTAGTATCTTTTCTATTCTCCAATTAGATTTTCTTAAAGGCTCAACTGATAGGAACATATTTCAAGAATGTTTGGTTAAAGAATAGATGCCATGTTATAATGACAAAGGAGCTATATCTAAACAAGATGTTGGGCTAAGGCAGGATACCATACTATTAAACAGTTTGAATCAGTTAACAAAGGCCTAATTTTATAATCAACAAACACAGGTAAAGCCAAACGGTTATGTTTGTCAAAAGTCAAGTTCAACTTCAAACCCCTTCATCATGAGTAACAAATTCACACTATTAACAGCACTAACAGTTCTTACTTAAAACACAGGCACACATGATAAACAAAGTCATGATAATTAATTTTAAGTGCCAAGGGCGAGATAGCTCGTCCTTGGGATTACCTCCCCAGTGCCAAGGACGAGACAGCTCGTCCTTGGCGCTTAAGGGCTTAAGGAAGGAGAACATGTTAGAAGGCTTTGAAAGGTGAAATCCGAAATCACCAAAAAAGGCCTTGGCACTGGTGGGGAAAACCCATGGCAGTTAAAAGGTGAATATCAATTAGGAATCAAATTACAGATTGCATCTATTGCTACTAAAATAGCATTAAGGAATTGAGAATTAGGCATCGAAAATACATTGGAGAGCAGAATTTTCAGAAAAAACAAGTCAACTATTTTACATGCCACTAGTGGACAAGATCAACACAGCAAAAGGGGAAATTATAAGTGCTATAGGAAATTGTCATCAAGAAGTGACATGTTCCAAACAAATGCTCAAGGCAAAATGTCTACAAACAAGGTAGAGAAAAAAGGATATCAAAAGCAATTCACTATGCACAAAACAAGCAAAAACAAAGTTTTTCATTACTAAAAGCAACTCTAATGTGAAAACACATGGGCAACTTAGATTTGTTAAAAATACTCACAACAAACTAGCCTAAAGCACACTGGCACAGAACTTGCATGCATTATTTTGGAACAAGATATCGATTCGGAATAGTGCACCGATTTTAAACAAAAAAATCTAAAAATGAGTCCAAGCTATCTCAAAACAACAATCACCAAAGGAACAATAGCTATTTCATAAGCAAGGAAGATTGTGTGGAGTATGTACATTTTGCTCATAAGCTTTAAAAAACATTGTATTCAATGATTACACAGACTTTCAACACATGTTGTCAAGCTTCAATTTTACCCCATACTGTATCTATGCATCAATATGTTCATGCAATTGTATATAAATTGGCAGCACAATCAGAGCAATTAAAGTGAAAGTTAATGACCATATTAGGTCTTTTCGAAAACGGTAGCAGGCACCCCTCTCCAGAAAGAACACGGCATGATAACCTGTTCTTTGTTTTTTTCCCCACTTTGAGAGTTTGCAGCCATCACTTTTTGCTCAGTGTACCATTCACAGATGGGAAATATACATTTGCATATCAGTCTTTGTCCCCGCCCACATGGGCAGTCCAGCACCAAAATGCTATGGCAATTCCCTTCTGAACAAAAGTACCAATAGCACGCCCATACATGTGTTTCAGCCTTGTTGGGCATCATCAGTGAGGTGGAGCTGTGCCTCTCTTAACACAGTGAGCAGGGAGTCCATGTCTGGGTTCCCCCCCCGGGTAACTCAGGGTGACCAACCCCAAGTTCCTTGCAAATAATTTTAAAAAAGGTTGCAGGCACCCCTCTCCAGAAAGAACATGGCATGATAACCTAGATCAATCAGGAACTACAATCCATCAAAACCCTTGGCAGAACATTGGTAAAGGGAACACCTAAAGGTGGACCTTTCTACAATGACATTCTTCATCCCTACCACAAGTAGGAGACAGAGTTGTGTCTGGCCAACGGCCAAGTTATTTTCCTCACCAACAGAACAAAACCTGGATTGAATTCAGATACAGAACCATTCCATTTGTTGTGGAATCTCCTTTCAGCATAAAATGTTACATTTTTAGGTTGGAGCTGTTTTGATATATGCGCTGGTTAGCAATAGGATGATGACATGCTGCACCACAATAGGATGTATTAATAATGGTATTCTGTTGATGGCAAATTACAAAAGGTATAATTTCATGAGCAAAATCCCTTGACACACTACAAACACTGAAAATAATCATCACAAACAAGCTCCAACAATTTTGAAAACACAAATGGAGAACCAACTTGTGTGAACTTTTAGAATTGTATCATAATTACCTTTAGTCTTAATCCAAACAGCAGGTTTTGCTTTCCAAATTAGCATACAAAATAAATAAAAAAAACAGCACCTTCAGCCTAGTTACTGTTAATACTTTGCAGGCAACAGATATTGAATATGTTCAAAGATTTTTAATATAAAAGCATCCCTTGATCTGTTTTCCAAATGCAAAGCACATGCAAATATGGCGGCCACAGTCCATAATTTATAAACTTGTGATTAAATTATATCACATGAGCCGGGTGGATGGCTCGCGGGAAATGTGCTCACCTTGGAAGCAAGAGGGTGCGGAGCAACACAGGTTCGAGCCTCAGGTTTGTGCTTAAAAACTTATATATATGGGATAAATTACTCACCGTAATCGTATTTCTGATGCTTGTATCTGCTTAGATTCACATGCTGTGCATAGGCCGACATCTAGTGGAAGCTGCAGAGTATTACAGTTTGTTTTTCGAAACTCGAAAATGGGCGTCGACACAGGGCGTGCCAGTAATACTATCCCTAGTGTGACGTCCACTGTACCCAAGATCCCTCACGCGTCTAGGATCCTCAGATTGTATTTTTTCTGACATGAGGTAGCATGAGGAGTAGCGTGAGTACAGATCATCCAAGCAGATAGACAGAAAGGTAGGACTACAAGCAATCATGCACCTTCTCTCGGAGGGGAGGAAGGGTGGGTCGCATGTGAATCTAAGCAGATACAAGCATCAGAAATACGATTACGGTGAGTAATGTATCCCTTCTGAGGCATGTGGAATCTGCTTAGATCACATGCTGTGCATAGATTAGCGAGCAGTACCAGAAGAAGGAGGTGGGATGTGAGAAGGGTCATGAGCAAATAAGTGTCTTAGAACCGCTTGTCCCACTTGTGTATATGCCTTGGAATGTGTGTCAATGCAGTAATGCCGAGTAAAAGTGTGAATAGAGCTCCAAGTAGCTGCTTTGCAAATGGTGTCAAGTGGAACATTTGCAATGAAAGCCAGAGTGGCCCCAATGCCTCTAGTAGAGTGGGCTCTTGGCGTAAAAGGCAGAGTCTTTTCAGAGAGTGAGTAACACAGCTGGATACAGTTAATAATCCACTTCGAGATGGCACCTTTAGAGACGCAATCCCCCTCTCTGCCTGTAGCTACGGAGACAAACAGTTGATCTGTTTTCCTTAGCGGTCTTGTTTTATTTACATAGTAGAGGACCGCCCTACGCACATCTAGGTTGCGTTTCACCTCAGCAGAGCTTTGCGGGTTCTGGAAGAAAGCCGGAAGCTCTATGGACTGGTTTACATGGAATTTTGATATAAATTTAGGTGAGAACCTAGGGTGTGTACGTAAAACCAGTTTGTCTTTATGGATAGTAAAGAAGGGATCCTGCACTGAGAGCCTGAATTTCACTGACCCTTCTTATAGAAGTAATAGCTACTAAGAAGGCCGTTTTATAAGTCAGGTGTTTGAGACTGCTTTTATGCATGGGTTCGAAAGGGGGGCCCATGAGCTTGGCTAGCACCACATTAAGGTCCCAACCTGGTGGCGGGTTTGAAATAGGAGGGTGAAGTCTCTTTACTCCTTCCATGAAGGCTTTAACTACTGGTACTTTCCACCACGACACCTTGCTATGGGAAGTGGTGTAAGCCGAGAGGGCTGCCAGGTGTACTTTTAGTGAGTTAAAAACCAATCCTGCATCTAGCAGGTGGAGCATGTATGTAACAATGTTGGAAGGAGTGCAATCAACCGGGTTGATTTGTCTACTCTGGCACCAGATAACAAACCTCTTCCACTTGTCAAAGTAACAGTGCCTTGTGTTTGGTTTCCTAGATTCCTTTAGGATGTCCATACACCTCTGTGGCAAATTGAGGTGTCCAAAATCTATGACCTCAGGAGCCATGCTGCCAGGTTCATTGAGTTGGGTTGCTGGTGCACTGTTTGACCTCGGTGCTGGGACAGTAGTTTGTACCAGGCTGGAAGTTTGATGGGCTCGTACACCGCCATCCTGCGTAGGTGTGGGAACCACGGTTGTCTTGCCCACATGGGAGCAACTAGGACGAGCGTCATCGATTCCTTGTTCACCACTTTCCTGATGAGAGGAGTTGGTGGAAAAGTGTACGCAAACATCCCTGACCAGTTCATCCACAGGGCGTTCCCCTGGGAGTCTGGTTGGGGGAACCTGGATGCAAATCCTGGGCATTGTTTGTTTTCGCTTGTGGCGAATAAGTCTATAGTGGGGAAACCCCACTGAGAGAAGAGATCTTCTACGACCTCTCTGTGAAGAACCCATCCGTGTTCCTCTGGGAGGGAGTGTCTGCTCAGAGCATCCGCTAGGGAATTGAGCTCCCCTGGAACATGTTGCGATGACAGGAAGATGTTCCGTCTGAGTGCCCATCTCCAGATTTTCTGGGCAAGCTTGGACAGATTTGGCGAGCGAGTCCCTCCTTGCTTGTTCAGGTAGAACATGGCTGTAGTGCTGTCCGTCCGTATTTGCACTGACAGGTTTAGTAGATGGGGCTCGAACGCCTGAAGCGCTCTGAATACTGCCAGAAGCTCTAGCAGGTTGATGTGGTTCTTGGCCACTGAGTGAGACCAGAGACCCTGTGTGGTGGAGACGGTGAGCTCCCCACCCCGTCAGGCATGCATCTGTAGTGACTATTGCTTGTACTTCGGGATCGTAAAAGGGTTTCCCTTTTGCGAGATTCTCTCTTGTCCACCAGTGGAGGCTTTGTACAAGTGTTGGCGAAACGACCATTAGATCGTCCCACTGACTACTTGCCTGAGACCACTGTTTCGCCAACCATTCCTGCATGGGACGCATGCGCAGGCGCGCGTGGGGGACCAGGTAAATGCATGACGCCATCATGCCCAGTAACCGCATTGCTTTGCGTACCGTTATTTGTTGACCGGACTGATAATGCGGAATTTGCAGTAGTATATTCCGAATTCTTTCTTCTGAAGGAAAGGTCAACCCCTCCTGGGTATCCAGGATTGCTCCTAGGAATTGTTTTGAGGTGCTTGGCACTAGGCTTGACTTCTTCTCGTTGATTGAGAAGCCCAATTCGTGGAGGAGGTCGATAGTCCTTTGAATGTTTGTCCTGCAAATTCCTGGGGTTTCCCCCGTTATGAGCCAGTCATCCAGATAAGGGTACACTGGGATTGCCTCCCTGCGTAGGTGTGCAGCTGCCACCGCCAGTACCTTGGTGAATACCCTTGGTGCTGAAGCTATCCCGAAGGGCAGTACCTTGAATTGGTAGTGGCGACTGTCCACCTTGAAGCGCAAGTACTTTCTGTGCGCTGGGAACATGGAAATATGAAAATAAGCATCTTTCATATCCAAGGTTGCCATGTAATCCCCTCTTTTAGGAGGGGGATTACCTCTTGTAGCGTGGTCATACGAAATTTTTGGGGCTTGACATACTTGTTGGCAGGCCGTGAGTCCAATACTGGGCGCATTGTCAAGTCTTTCTTTGGCACAAGGAAGTAAGTTGAATAAATACCCTTGTTTAGCTGGTGTCCCGGACGAGTTCTATCGCGTCCTTTTGTAGAAGAATGGCGATCTCCTCGAGGAGAATCTTCTGATGTTCTGGGGAGTGTACTTTTTGTCGTGGAGGATGGTTCCGGGGACACTGCAGTAGTTCTACACAGTACCCTGTGGATACTGTTGACAGCACCCATCTGTCTGATGTGATCCCTTCCCAAGCCTGGGTGAAGTTTGAAATGCGTCCCCCTACTGGGGTTGCGTGAGAAGGGACCCTGAACTGAGCGTCACTGCTTTGGTGGAGGTGTGCCGTTTCTCTTGCTGGGGCTGCCTCTGCCTTTACCACGACCTCTCCTATTATCTCTGCCGTAACCCTGGGTAGACTGTTGGTTGTTGTTCCACTGTGTACCCTCCCCCTGGGAATAGTTCGATCCTCTCTGGGAATTTTGGCCGCGTGGGCGACGAAAATTACTATTCCCTCTCTGGTTGGGGGGTTTATTGGTTAACTGGCCAAGGGATTTGAGTGTTTCGTATTCGTCCTTGGCATTTTTCAGTGCGTCTTCGACCGCCTTCCCAAACAGATCGGCTTCCACCGGTTTGTCTAACAATGATGCCTGAGTTTCTGTCTTAAAACCAGACTGCCGTAACCACGCATGTCTCTTGATAACAGTACCTTCTGCTATCAATCTGCCTGCGTTGTCCGCGGCGTCGAAGGTTGCTTTCAAAATGCAACCAGACACGGCTCTACCCTCTGCGGAAATCCGAGCTAATTGGCCCTTTAACGGTTCAGGAGCAGAGGCTATCAGAGCCGCGACTTCTTCCCACTGATGGCAGTTGTAGCTGGCCAACAGGGTGGTGGAGTTAGCAATCCTTGCTTGATAGGCGGACGTTGAGGCTACCTTCCTACCGAAACCGTATAGTTTTTTGCTCTCCTTGTCGGGAGGAGCTTCTGACGAAGACAAGGGTGTTCCAGCCCTCTTACGAGTGTTGGTAACAACTAGGGAGTCTGGCTTCAGATGTCCTCTTATATAGGGAGGGTCAGACTGAGCTGCCCTGAAAAGTTTTTCAACCCTAGGATTGACTGCTCTGGTGAGGTTTGGGTTCACCAGGGACAGATCTATTCTTCGCTGAATGGATTTAAGGATAGGGATGGTCTGGGCAACCGGCCTCCTTTCTCCCACTAACTCTTCTGCGAAGTCCCTTTCTGTAACGCTCACCTGATTCCCGCAGAGGCGCCGGTCTTGACTGGGTGAATGCCGTATCTTCAAAGGTGATGTGTAACACACGGTTGGCTCTTTGGGCTGGACCTCTGTGCACTGTATGTCTGACTCGAAGAGTAAGATGTCTGCAGATAGAAAATATGGGATTAATGAACTGGTGTTATTGGGTGCCTCTCTCCTCTTCCCTTTCTCTTCTCCTGTAGAACCCCAAAGGTTAACGCTCTCACCTTAGGTAAGTGAACGCCGAGCTCTCCATCTGCCTCGGGGCAGGGTGCCGTAACCAGTTCCTTCACTGGATAAGGGTGCAGGCCTCTTGACCTCAGAGGACTGCTGTCCGTCGTTAACTGCACGAACGGTAAGTTCTGGGCGCTTCAAATGTCTTAAAAGTCTTTTGTAATGATATCTCTTGTTTTGCAGAGTTCCGGCGATGGCGGGCTGATGAGAGTTGAGGATCGAACCCGCGTGAGGAATAGAAGCGCCTGGAAGCACGTAGGTAAGCGCTTGTAGCCTGCTTCACGATGCGCACTAACTGTCCCTTTTATCTTGCAGGTACAAGTTCGGAGCTTTAGAGAAGCTGAAGGGTGCTGGAATACCCACTGGATTCGGCGTGGGAAGGAGTAATGGCACGTGAGTAATAAAGTTGCCCAATGTCTTTAAACGCACCTTCTTTTGTCTTTCAGATGCGGGATGCAGCGCCGAAGGCCTCCGGAGCGTGCAAAGAGCTGGTAAGCTTTTGTCTTTCAGATGCCGGAATGCAGCGCGAGGCGTTGGTGACAGCCGATGGACCAGGTAAGAGATGCGCTGCCACTGAAGACCGTAGTGCTAACCTGTTCTTTCTTGGTCTTTACAGGTGCTGCTGAAGACTGGATTCCAGGATGGTAAGCCTTTGTTTCCTTAGGCCCAGGATCAGAAGCAGAAGACACGATGAGCGTTCTGCTGCAGAGAATGCAGAATAACACAAAGCAAGCTTCATCCATCGGGTGTGGTTTAAATAGCCTCCTGTAGTGCTTAGGTGTCTCCTTCCACAGCCACGCCTAGGTAAGAAAAGAGTTCCTGCTTTCCAGAAGAGTTCCAGTGTTCTGAACCTAGGGAGTGGCTCCTGCCCCACCCAACAGGAAAAGTAGTCCCAAACAGAAGAGGATCCGGGGTTCAACTGGCAGGTAAGTAAGCAGCATGGTCTGCTGCAGGTAAGTCCACCCAAGCATTATGAGCCCAGCGCTCCCAGCGCTGGGACTGGGCATCTTTATGAACATGGTACCACTGGCGCCAGGACAGGGTCCAAAAGGTCCCAATTGGGACTGGCTGGCACTCGGAACCGGGGTTATGGGTCTGCTTCCAAGTGAGTCGGGCAAGTCCTGATCTTTTGGAAGCAGAGATCATGACACTTTCCTCCTGTACACCGTGGGTGTCAATGTGAAAATGTTCTGCTGCGCGAGCGAGAACCTCATTTAGGAGGGGCTTGTTATCGACCGGTGAGTCGGTAACCGGGGCTTCGTTCTCTACCGGGGATGTTTCAGGGTCATCCTCTTCTTCTTCCTTGTCCTCATCATCCCCATAGTATCCCGTTCCGGTTTGCTCTTCTATCATATCAAACTCTTGGTCTCCACCAAAGGAAGCCTCTCCTTGATACCGAGAGTATGATGTCTCGTAAGGTTGTACCTCGCAGGGTTCAGACCTCATCTGGGTTTCAAACCGGGCCTTCTTACTCGGGGGGGATAGGATCAGTGGAGCCTGAGGGTGTGGCCCCTTGTGGATCATACGAGAGGAAATGTTCAGGATTTTTATCATAAAAATCAGCCAAGGAAGACATTCTTGACATGACCCTATCTATGTCTTCACTGGACCATTTTTTGGAACTGGGAATGACTTTCTCAGCAGTTCTATGGGATTTATCCTGAGTAGCTTTGCTGGTGGTGGACCTATCAGCAGACCTGGACTTGTCTGTCTGTTTAGGGGGGTTGGAGTGTCTCACGGGTGTGGAAGAATGTACAGGTAATTTCTTCTGCTGTTTTCCCCCCTCCCCGTGCGTAGAAAAATGTTTTCCATGTCCCTTAGTGGCTCCGGAGTTCTTCGACGCCTGGCGTCAAGGATCAGGAGCGGTGTCCCTGTCCTTCGAGCGTGGGGCCTCGCTGGTTTTAATTGCGGGCTCCGCCTCCTGGAGCGCGGCCTGGGGGTGGAAGTCATCTTCGTCTTCCGACGATCGAACTTCTGTTAGCCTATGGAGCGAGGCACTCTTGGCAAGAGTGGATGATTGCCTGGCGTCATGCGGCGATCTCGATCGAGAGCACCCAGAGGACACCGAGTCGGACCGTTCTGTCTGTGCCTCTTTCCGAGAACTCGACATCGTCGAGTCTCGGTTGGACTTAGTGTGTTTAGTGTGTGTAGTATGTGAAGCGCTTGCATCACCGGGGGTCTTCCCCATAGCCGCCCTGCCGGACGACCTTCCGAGGTCGGGGACCTGCGCTCGGCTGTCTTTCGACGCCGTAATGCCCTCGCCGTCCGAAAGTACGGCGTCGCTGCCATCGCTGAAGGCGCCCTCCGCTGCCATGGCCGCCTGCCTGGCGTGGTGGGCCCAACGCTTCGTCGAACGGTCCTTAAGTGTCTTAGGTTTAAACCTACTACACGCTCTGCAGTTCGCTTCGGGGTGGTCCCTCGGCAAGCAGAGATTGCACGTGGCGTGCCTGTCGACCCAAGGGTATTTGCGGTTGCACTTGGGGCAGAATTGAAAAGGTGTACCCTCCATACGCACCTTGAGGCAGTGGGCTGTTAAGTGTAGGAAATATATAAGGTGTACCTATATACCAAGAGTGTAGAGTATGTACCACCCCCCACTCTCCCTACTTGCAGGGCCGAGGTCAGCGGCCTACCAGGCCCGGGCCGAGGCCAGCGGCCTTCCGAGGCCCAAATCCGTCGTGCATCAGCCGACGGTCGATTTCCACTCCAGCCGGTGTCAAGTGTCGAAGTTCGACGTTGGGGTGGGGAAGGATGTCAATAGATTATTTTATAATTTTAGCAAAAGTATGGCTAAGGCCAGGGGACTCCGCAAGATGCTTCCGACCAGTATGGCGGAAAAAAACAATCTGAGGATCCTAGATGCGTGAGGGATCTTGGGTACAGTGGATGTCACACTAGGGATAGCATTACTGGCATGCCCTGTGTCGACGCCCATTTTCGAGTTTCGAAAAACAAACTAATACTCCGCAGCTTCCACTAGATGTCGGCCTATGCACAGCATGTGATCTAAGCAGATTCCACAAGCCTCAAATATATATACACGCGCACACACACACACACACACACACACACACACACACACACACACACACACCCACACAAGCACTCTTTTTGAGATATAGTTTAAAACATGGAACCCTTACACAAAAGACAGTACATACACCTAAAACCATTAAAACCATATAACCATGTATTATTGAGTTGTTTATGAAGCCAAAGTACCACTAATTCTAAGGAACTTCATGAATATAGAGTGGTGGAATCCAAGTAGTTCACTGAAAATAACAATGTAACCAAGTCAAGACAGTGCCTTTGTACCATAACATGTGAATGCACCGAGTATTGTAAATACAAGTGTTCAACTTCAATTATGTAACATTTCAGATGAACCAGATTAGCCAACTGGTATTCTCCAATTACTTAAGGTTCACTGTGAAAAACTTCCAACTCAGATTTTCTCATTGCAAAACACACCAACACAGTGGCTTTGTTTGATAAATGTGACCACAAACCAACACACAATGGCGTCCGCACTCCCAGAATTTCTAGCACAGTTACCCAAGAGGATAGACAGCATAGGAATCCCTCAAAAACAAATATAATGCTACAAAGTAATTAAAAGATTTCGGGTCATTTACCAGCAGTCCATCAGAAACAGCCTATTTACAAGCAGCACTTTGTTTAAATCATAAAGTGCATGGTCTCGTCCTGATTTGACTATATAACATTTTTCTTGTCAATTCTATTTGGAAACCTCCACCAGAACGTCAATCAAACAAAACAATACTTTAAGAAAGGAAGAATAGCTGAGCTAAGTTTCAAGCATTTCTTTAATCAAGAAAAGAGATTTACATGTTTGAATTCACAGACAAACTGGAGAACAGAACGTTTGGCAAGTAAAACAGTGATATCATGAAACACTAATGTGGGAGTTATCTGAAAACGAGCAAAAATGCATCCGGTAACCACCATTTCTCTACAATTCTTAGGAGACGGATTTTCTAGAATTAATCTGGGTGCAGTTATTTTTATATGTTTCACAATGTGAGGTACCAAAACAAGGTTCACGGAACTCATTCACAAAATGATATGATTTCTTTTGTATACACCCACAAGTTGACACCAATTAGCAAGCAAGCTAAATGTATATTCAAGATACACATGAAGTTATATAATACAGAATATGACTTTGTAATCTCCCAATTGGTTCTTTTAAGCAAATATTAAAAGACATCTATTAATTGTATGGCCTTGAGTAAACATTTTATGAGTAACACTTGCAAGCTGAAAACAAATATTAGTTTCAATCTCAAAGAATTGTGTCTTGAGAATAAAGAAATTACAGTCAATCACTTTTACAAATGATGAATTATTTTGCAAGTATAAACAGTGCGCACAACCACAAAAGGAACTACAAGATACTTACAAATCTGGCCAATTTGTCTTTCTCCCTGCCCCCAAGGTGGGAGCCACCTCCATTAAGGCCAGGGAGGTGACCCTGCTTCACAAGACCCTCCCCTAGGGGTTTGGGCAAGTAAGAGCTCACGGGGAGTGACTCCCCATTAGGGGATGAGCAATCCTAAAGGTGGAGAGATCTCACGAAAAAAATAATCTCCGCCTAGATGGGGACCAGAAGTTGTAAAGGGGATTAGGCCTTTTTTGTAACGAAGATTAGGATCTTTTTGTTTGTCAGGCATCACTGCTGAACACTCCTCCGACTCACTAGCATAAGCAGCTACATGTCACCTCTTGTTGCAGCGACGCATATAAAAACAACAAAACCCTCTCCAATTAAGCCTCGAGAAGTCCGCTGCGACAGGAGGCACTAGTGCAGCAGCTGAGACTAATGTCGCCAATACCTTCCTGGAAGAAGTGCAGCAAGAGAACAGGTACAAGGGCCCCACAGGAACAAGGGAAGCGGGCAGATGGATGCTACAGGGAAGCCGAAACCCTGAATCATTCACTGGCTAGTGAGCCTGTGAACAACCTGACCAAGGATTGAAGTGTCCAAAATAAAACACTGAAAGCCACGAAAGACATATTGAGAAGTCCCATAAGAAGGAAGGGACAAATCCGGCCAGAGGCAGATAAGAGAAGTCCAAGAGTTCGAGAACAGGGGCTGCAGTGTTCCGAGGGGCACAGGACCGTGCAGTCCCCTATGGAGGAAGGTATCCAAGCAGATAAGAGAAGCCCAGGGGTTAGAGAACAACATGTGAATAGCCTGTACAAGGGCCATGGTGTCCTGAGAGATCCAAGAACTGATCTCAATACAGAAGGCCAAGAGAACCACAAAAGGGAACTAAAAAGTAGAACGCCAACGCTAGCCAGGAGGGTGAAGACCTGAGTGGGTGAGTTCGGCCTTGAGATACCCCCAAATGGATCAAAGCATTGAAACCTTTGTTGAATGGAGCAATCCTTTTTAAACACCTGAAATGACCTTGGAACCAGGAAAACCGATTTGTTGGTTGAATCTCTTCTCTTCTCTCGTGGTAGGGCCAGTTAGTTGGACAGGTTAGGGTGGAGGAGTGATTTTAGTTATTTGACATCCTAACTAGTACCTTTGTTTTTTTTTTTTTAGTTGCTGGGAAGGGAAGCCCCTTTGAGAAATAAGGTGAGTGAGGAGTTTTCTTTTTCTTTTTAAAAACTGAACGTTGAAACATTTCCTCTGGTCCAAGTCTTACTTCTGGTTCGCCACAACACTTTTGGGACACTGGCAGAATCCTGAAAATCTGTTTGGTGCTGCAACATAATCACAACAGCAGATAGTAACTGCCAAACATTCACAGTACATCCTTAAAGAACTACATAAATGTTACAAAGTAGCTGTATTCAGAAAATACCGTCCTAGGCTTCCTTGCTGGCAGACCTGATGCAATGTTTCTTTCAATTAGATGCAAATACAATTCTGGGTCATTGGAAAAAGGTCTTGCAATTTCTTTGATTTTCAGGATGCATAAAAATACTTCTCGGCTTCAAACACTAAACACCAAGTAAAATATTCAACTATTTAATGTTTAGGAAGAGGATGACTTTTGGTGTGATTGTATGAGGGAGTCGGACATGGATTTGAACACAGGTTTTGGAAATGCATGAAGGTTGCCTCCATCATTTTGCTGTGTCTGTTTAAATAGACATTGCTTTGTTTGACTGGTACCCTTGAATATGCAACTTTGTATTTCTTACTGATTTATGGAAATAAGGGCAAACTATTTATTTACATTTTCCTGTTTATATATTTAAGCTTTTGTATACCAATACAAATAAGTGCAAGGCAGAGCACTGGGATAGAGCAATGTTGGGTACATTATTCTCTCCTTAACTGTTCCTTAAAGAACAAGCTCTGCCTCACAGTCTCTGAAACATTATGGCCTCCTTAGTGGTCTTGTTTCATGAGAATGAGCTGCAGGAATAACAATGTGGCCCATCCTCCACAAGGACTCTCCAGGAATGGTGTTTAGTACCCAGGGATCTCCCTCAGCTGCGCTGCTACCCATTGACTGTCCTCAGCTCACATTGTGTGGCTGTGGTCGAGCAACAAGGACACAGCTCTTTGAAGTTTATTTGTGGCATCAGAGAAAGAAAAATACTATTATACTGAATACATTATTATGTAACCTGACACCATAATCGAATGCTTTATCAGTACATTGCATCCTCTTAACAGTGACTGTATCCTTCGTATGCACTCTTAGCACTTATTCCACCAGTGCGGTCCCTGCACCCACATGTTGTTCAAATTGTGAACCTTGCCACCTTCTCATAGGTAATCCCTAGCATTAGAGGTCCACCATAGCCCACTGCTTGCATACCTACCACATCACCACTCAGCCCAGCTAGGACCTCACACACGGCGCACACCCCCACCTAAGCGCACACCTGCACAGCTGCTCACGCTGCAGCATGATACGCACACATCCACACAGCAAACATAGCGGGTCTCGACCCTTACTCACCATCACCACCTATTTTATGTGCATAGCACTCAGGCAGGCCTTTTCGCCAAAACAGTCAGCTCAACCACCTTCTACCTACCTCACATTGGCACCCTGCCTTCTCAACATGGACGCTCTACCTTGCTCAGGAGGACCTTTTATTCCTATAGGCAATGGTCTAATCAAGCTTGGTTGTCTCCGACCCACCCCCTTCCTTCCTAAAAAAGCTCCCTTACGACATACCAGTAGTGCCCACTACCTTTACGCCCACTTGCAATGCCAGTAACTCCACTAAAGAGGCAACCCACACCTGCACCATCACCCAGATCAGCAAAACCAGCACCCACCCATGCAGTGGACCCCTGCGGACACACCGCCTTAAGGCCAGACTGCCACCATCACGCCAATCACCACCTACCCATGTAAAGGGAACACCAGATGCATCTCGTTCTCGCCTCAACCCACCCCACCCCACAAACACCCAGCCACCCAAACTGGAAACCATAGCGAAACGTACCATCTCCTCCTCTACTGAGGCCATGACAAATATAGCCACCTCAGCCAGTAGTAAGGCGACGGCCCTTGCCACACAGGTCCATACCCAGGCCCCCACTCAACACCCCACCACCCACGACACAATGCCTCCACCCCCGCTCAAAGTGTCCCTCCTTAATGTGCGTTCCCTAGGCACCCACGTTATTGAGATACACAATCTTATCTTAGACCACCACCTGGACTTCCTGGTCATCACTGAATCCTGGCTGCACCAAGCATCAGGACCAGCTCTCGCATTGGCCATCACCCCGGATTTCACCATATTCAGATCAGACTGCATTAACGCAGTGGGAGGAGGGGTCGCCCTCATAGCAAAAAATCATATCCAATTCAGATCTTGCCCCTTTGACAGCATAGATGGATATGCACTACTATTACTCAAACTCAGCACTAATACTAGAACCACATTTAATCTGCTCATCACATATAGAGCAGCCAACCACCTCAACCACCCCGAATCTGACATTCCACTCCTAATCACGCCCTACATCAAACCCAACACCAAATTCATACTACTCAGAGACCTGAACCTAGGATACAATGACGACTCAGATCATAAAGCAAGAGCCCTACACTCAACCCTCTCCGACATGAAGTTCACACAACTTGTGAATGCACCCACCCATGTGAAAAGCAGAACACTAGATTGGATACTTACCCTGAATGCAAGTATAGTCATTGAATCCATCTCAGCCATAAACTGGTCTGATCACCATCTTATCTGCTTCCAAATCCACACACATGAAACAGTATCTATCTAGAGACCAGACACCCATCAATCCCATTGAAATCAGGAACATAAAAAACCTCACAACTGATACCATCACTCCTATCCTGCTAGAGGCAATATCTACACAAACGTGCATAGAAACAGACCACAACTGCCTTGCAGACGTCTATCATTCTTGCCTCACAACCACCATCAATGCCCTAGCACCTATGTTATGTTATTTATAAGGAGCCAAAGCCCAAAGTCGTCAAGGCGCCATGGAAGAAAAAGGAGAACCCCTATCTAAGCCAGGAGGCAGGTCAAGGACTAAATAAAACAGAAAGGTCTTCAGCTGTTTCCGAAAAGCCAGGAGGTTGACTGTTCCGTAGGAGAGCCGGCAGGGCATTCCAAGCCTGTGCGGCCCGCACATGAAAAGCGCAACTGTTTCCTCCAGCACTTTTAAAACCATCCACTTGCAGGAGGCAATCTTTAGCTGACCGAAGTGGTTCTCTAGGGATATATAATCTCAGCTTGTTCTTGAGATATAGGTGTCACCGTAGACACATTGATGATAAATGGTCAGAAGCTTGAATTGAATCCTGGCAGAGACTGCCAACCAGTGGAGAGTCCTCCTGGCTGCTGATGTGGGCTCAAGGCGCTTCATCTGGAAAACAATGCGTACTGCAGAGTTTTGAATCTTCTGAAGTCTCTGAAGATCCACCTTCTTGGCTCCTCCCAAGAGGGCATTGCAATAGTCCACTCTTGGTAATATTACAGCCCGGACCAATTTTGTACGGTTTTCCTCTGAAACTAGAGAGGCCACTTGGCAGAGTACTTTCAGTTGATAATTAGTGCTTTTTATGAATTATTTTTACAACAACCAATCAACAAAAATGTGCATGTTGCACATTTTTGTTGACCAACAGTGCATGTTACCAACAGTGCATGTTATATAACTTCAAGCATCAAATACAGTATCGTGAAATGTCCACTGCCTCACCATTACCCTCCCCCTTAACTCGAGCCTACTCCACTTCGCCCTCTGCCATTGTTTCCTCTAGGGGTACCTCCCCTTCTGTATTCCCAGAGGCATCATGTTCACTTAGTGGCCACACTGTCCGGGCCACCCAGGCCTGCCTAAGTGTCTCCGGGCCATTGGAGTTTCCACTTCCTCATCCACACCGCTATTGGGCACTTCATCACATACCGCCGTTTCCGCCTCCGCCCATTCCTGGAGGTCATGCCACCAGACCTGTACCTTTGGCCTATTGTTTGCTTTCCAACCCATGGCAATTCTGCGCTTGGCAAGTATATAGGCCAAGTCCTTGAGTTTACTTATGTGTTTCAGTTTGCGCGGTCTAGAAAAACCCCCTACCATGCATGCCCACACAGATTCCACAACTAGCGTGATTCCCTTCTCGGTTAAGCGGTGGACTACTTCTCCCCAAAATTTTCCAATTTCCGGGCATGCCCAGAACATATGCATCATCCATGCTTTCAGTTCCCCACATTTGGAACACGTTTGTATATCTGTGCTCTTGAATCGAGCAATCGTCTGGGTGGGGGTCATGTACGCTCTGTGGGTAACATATAGCTGGATCTTTTGCAGCCTCGCATTCCAAGACACTTTATGGTATCTCTGGACCCTCTCCCACAACCCATCATTCATGGGTTCACATGCTTCCTCTTCCCAGTCCCGTTTCAGCTGGGTCACTTCCTTTCCCACCCTGGACATTAGCAGTTCATAGATTCGAGAGACCTTGTGCCTGCCCTCTGAATAATCAAACTGTTTCCATGGCCGTGTTGGGTTGGTCTTCCAGCACTATTTCGTACCAGGTCGCTTTCACCCGCCGTACCAATCGTGTGCAAGTTATATACTGCCCTAGGTGTAGACCTTCTTCTTAATTATCGGAAGCGTGGGTAGGTGTAGACCTGTTTCTTCTACCAGTACATTAAATTCCATTACCTTCCCATCTTGCCATACATCTCCCAGCGTTGCAATGCCCACCAGTTCCCAGTGCATACGAATCATCTTCCTCAGTTGCTCGTCCCCTCCAGTCAATGCCACTAGCGGCACAGTCGGCGAACATGGGGTCGGGTTCTCCTTGGCCTGGCAAGCCTCACGCCACATTTTCCATCCCAGTTCTAGCATCCTTGTGCACACTTTTAGCTCTGGTTTTGGCAGCCATATCCATTCTTTCAAAAAGAACGGAGCACATTCAGAACTCAACAATCTGGACTCTGATGTTACTTAGCCACATATTAATTGGATGGCCAGATAATAGACCTCAAAGTTGAGCAATTTTATGCCCCCTTTATCATACATATTCTGCAGTTTCCATAGGGCTAATCTATTCCTGGTGTTGTGCCATATGAACGCTCTGCATATGCTCTGAAGTTTAACAAAGAATCGCTTGGTTATCATGTATGGTATATTCCCCAAAAAATGTAACGATCTCGGCAATACTACCATCTTCAACAGTGCCTCCCTCCCTACCATGGCCAAAGGGAGCTTAGCCCAGAATCTCATGCTATTCTCAATGTTTGCCACTGCCTTCTCTGTGTTAGGTTTATATTCAGCCTCCACCGTGTGATAGATATCAATCCCCGGGTATCTAAAGGTGCTGGTCTCCCAGGGTATTTGTAATACTGGAAAGTTTTCTTGCGGATTCCCATTATAACTCACAAGGGGAATATGCACGACTTCGGGTTAACTGTAATGTCAGAGAGCAACGCAAATCGCTCCATTTATTCTTAGATATATTGCAGGTTTTCCTCCGGATACCGTAAGTATAACAGCATATCGTCGGCATACATTGATATTAAATGTGGCCCTCCCTTCGTGTAGATTCCCACCTCCTTGTATTATTGTCTCAGATATATCGCTAAGGTTTCTAGTGCGAGGATAAACAGCATCAGGGACCAAGGGCAGCCCTGTCTGGTGCCCCTACCGAGTTGCCACCTCTCCGAAATGATTGCTCCCGTCTTGACTCTGACTAGTGGCTGTCATGATGCCTGCCCCCTGGAAGCCAGACCAGGCCCTGCAACCCCAGAAGCAGGCATCATGCCATTTGGAGCATGCCCAAAAACCCCAGTTAGGGGCTGTTTGGGTGCAGTCCTGGCGCCTATGGCGCCAGGCTCATAAGGACAAAGTCAGTCCTGGCGCCATGGGCGCCAGGCTCATTACAGAAAACCTACCTAATGCAGACCATGCTGCATACTCACCTGGTGCAGACCATGCTGCACGAAGCCACAAACCAAATGGGGCTTAGGAGGGACTATTTTACCTAAGGGACTACTTTTTTCTCGGGTGGGGGCTGTGGAAGAATACTTACCTGGGACTTCTTCCTAGGCTATTTAAACCACGCCCGGACAGCCACACGTGCTTCGTGTTATTCTGCATTCAGCAGCGTAACGCTCACCGTGCCTCCAGCATCTTCCAGTCTTCAGCCACGCCCGCTTCAGTCCTGGACCACCTGGGAACGAAAAGAAAGAAGGAGAAGAGGTTCAAACTTGAAACCTTACCTGAATTCTTCATCCATTGCGCCATCGATCTAGAAGGAGTCATCGCACGCGCATCGTCACGCACCTCGCAGTGCCGCGCTGTACTCACCATCCAGTGCAGCTTTTCCTCACTCCATCGCAGACGCTGCATTTCCAAACCGCTCTCCGATATCTAAGAGGACAAGAAAAGCCAGGTGAGCACGGGAATGCAAAAGGGCAACACAAGCTACCCCCAAAGACTTCCCAGATTACCACGGGGGGTACTCACCTCATCTCGGGTCGGCGCAGTTAACTCTGCATCACCGCCGCACCCCGGCCCCTAAGGGGAAACCACAGGACATTACAAGGTACCCCCCAAAGACTTACCTGATTTACCGCAGGGGGTACTCACCTCATCTCGGGTCGGCGCAGTTAACTCTGCATCATCGCCGTACCCCGGCCCCTAAGGGGAAAACCACTATAGACTTACCTGACTCCCACCAACTGCCCTTTGGACTGTTCGTGGTGGTTAAGTCAGCAACCTACAAGGAATCGGAAAGAGTGAAGATCAGACATTTGAACTCTTACAAACTGTTGGATCCTAGAGTCAATACTGGAACTCACCAATTCCTCCACGCCAGTGAGGTAACTGGTCGTCAACGCGCCCCTGCACTCGATGCAGGATGGAGAGCTCACCTTTCTAAACCATCAGGTGAGAACAAGAGGGTACATCGGGAGCGGTCAGTGGGCAGACATCGGGGGGTGGAAGGTGGGTTAACGCTCGAAATACGGGAGGTTAATTCCCTTTCTCCTTTGCAGAAAGATATTCATACGAGCCGACAAACGAGTAAGTGGGGGTGTCCAGTCAGTCATCTCGGCTCTACGTGGCACCAGGCCAGTCCAGATCGACGTCCCTGTGGGAACCAGGTGAGCGTAACAGTGGCATACTGTACAGTAGTTTCACCCACTTCAGGTACCCGGGTCCCATTCCGTATTCATTTAGGGCTGCCATCAGCCAAGGCCATTTGACAGAATCGAAGGCCTTCAGTGCATCCAATGAGACAATTGCAACTTCTTGCAAGTCCCCTTCTGTTTGCTCTATGACCCGGTGGAGCCTTCTGAGATTGTCGGATATGCTTGTGTGCGGAACATATCCGTCTGGTCAGGATGTAGAAGTTTATTAATAACTTGTCTTAGTCCATTTGCCAGCACAGCCATGAGTATCTTGCTGTCCTGGGTCAGCATGGATAGCGGTCTATACGACCCGCAGTCCGTGCTTGGCTTGTTAGGTTTGAGAAGCGGAATAGTTGCCTCTCAGGGATTCAAGTAATATCCCCATTTCTAACGCTTCATTCAACATTGTTAGTAGCGGGGGGAGCACTTCCATCTTATATGTTTTATAGAACTCACTGGGGAGTCCGTCCGTTCCCGGGGCCTTACTAGTAGGTAATAGCTTAATTACTGCTTCTAGTTCTTCCAATGTGATTGGGGCCTCTAGGTTCTCTCGCTCTTCAGAACCCAATTTAGGCAAGTCAATATCCTCTAATGTTTCCACCATATCGCTCCATTCACATCCTTCAACGACTGCATACAGTTGATAGAACTCAAGGAACCCCCTGTTCACGCCCTCTTGGGTATCAAGTATTTGTCCATTTTCCCCCTTTATTGCTCTAATCATTGTTCTGGGTGTCTCATTTTAATATAACCATGCTAACAACCTCCCTGGCTAGTCAACACCAGCGTGCTGCCTCTCTATGTATTTCTTGTAATTTAAATTGCATAATCTCTCCCAGTGCCCTCCACACTCTTGCTGCAATTGGCTTATGGTTTCGGCATCCTCAAGGGAGTTATCTCCTCTCCGCATAATTGCCTCCAATTTCATCTTTGCCTTTTACAACTCCAGCATTATGCCTCCTTACAACCCTTTAGATTTGGATATTGCTACTCCCCTCACCACCACCTTAAATACCTCCCACAGAGAGCAAGCCGATTCTACCCTTCCAGTGTTATTATCGAAGTATTCCACAATTTCCTTTCTCAGGTCCTCCCTGAACACCGTCTTTCAATGCTTCAGCTCTAAGCCGCCACGTTGGGATCCTAGCTCCAAGAGGCGAGTATTGCCTTGTCAAGATCAGTGGCGAGTGGTCCGAGAGGACCCTCGCTTTGTATTCTGACTGCACTAGCTCCCCAGTCAGCTCCGGGGTAGCAAACATAATCTAGCCATGTGTACATATTTTGTGGGGCAGAGTAATGAGAATAATGTCTTTCATGTGGGTGGTGTAGCCTCCCTATATCTTCCAGATGAAAGTCTCCCAACAGGGTCCTCAAGGTTTTGGCTGCAGGGGTAGGTTTGTCTAACTTCCTGTCTGATCTGTCCACCCTGGGGTCCAGCGTACAATTAAAGTCACGCCCCCCATATCACCGCAACCCCAAGGTACGGGCTAACGTTACTATAAAAGGTCTTGAAATAGGCCACAGTGTCTTAGTTCGGGGCATATGTATTGATGACACACAACTCTCTATTTTCTATGAATCCCCGTATCGCCACCATCCTCCCATCTGATTGTAAGGTGGACTGTAATAACTGAAAGGGGACATATCGTGCTATCCATGTAATCAATCCTCGGGCGTATGCAGAATACGTTGCCCCTATGATGGTCCGCTTCCATTTCTTCCTTATCACATCGCATTTTTCTTTTGTGAGGTGGCTTTCTTGTAATAGGGCGATATCTATCCTCTGGCTCCTTAGATACATCATGATCTTATTCCTCTTCAAATAACTATTGAATCCCCTGACATTCCAGGTTGCCATCTTAAGATCTCCCATCCCTCATCCATACCCAGTCCCGCCTCTATCCTCCCGCGTGTGGATGTAAGCTCGTACCCTGTCCCCAACTCCCCCCCACACACATCCAACAAAACTCCCAAACCCCGCACCCTCCCTTACCCACCCTCCCCCTTTGTCTACCCCTCCTCTAGCCCAAACCTCTCCCAACTGTTGCCCAGCTCAATCTCTGGATCTCAGGCTCTCCTGCATCTCGGCCCTTGCTCGGCTGGCGCAAGGGTCACAGCAGGTGGATACTATGCTAATATCCCACCTATAATTTATGGGGGTAAGGTCGTGCTCCTTTGCATCGCTCCCGTAATCCAATCTCAGTGCATGTATCATTTCACACGCTTAAGTGTCTCCCAACAATTACAATATCTCCTCTACTGCAGTATTCTGGTTCCAGTGATGTCTCTACCTCACTTTTCCATATGTCTCGTGTAAAACAATATTCAATCCCGCCTCAACTGTCCCACCACCCTTCATGAAGGAAACGGTATTTCACTTATCCTTTTCAGTTGTCGGTCGGCCATCTGTTCCGTCTGGGCAGTTCATCCCGTCCATCCATGTAGCAACATCCTCTGGAGACTAGGAAAAAACGCTTTATCTCTGTAGAAGACCTTTAGTTTAACCAGATAGAGCAGTCTGGACTTCGGACCGGTGTCTCGTAGTCTCCTTTTAACTGCCACAAAACTCAAGTGTTGCTTTTGTACCAGGAACGTATAGTTCGGGTAGGCAGTGATCGTTGCTGACGCCCTGATTGTTCCGCTGTTCCGAAAATGTTAAGAATCTTCTCCCTGTCTTTATAGCTCCAAATCTTAGCTATGATCGGCCGAGGTGGGAAACCAGGTGGAGGTTTTCTAATCTGGGCCCAGTGCACCCTTTCTACTGCAAACCCCTGGGAGAGTGCTCTTGCGCCAATCTCCTGCAGTATCATATTCTCAATATAGTCCGTGGGGTCTGGGTTCTCCTCTCCTTCAGGGAGTCCCACCATGCAGATGTCATTTCTTCGCGCTCTCCCTTCCGCTTCTTCTACTCGACTCTCTAAGTTGTTCACCCTTTGTTGTAAGGCATGGATCTCCTTAGCATTTGCTGTGTAGGTCTCCGTATTAGCTTTTACTTCTTTCTCCAGCGTCTCTGTGCGTTCCGCTATGGCTCTGACATCTTGTCTCAGGAGACTGACGTCTATGCTAACCGCATCAATCTTTGATTCCAAGGAGGTAGTCAGTTCCCCAAGTTTGGATTCCCATGCCGTTTTCAGCTCAGCAATGGAGTCTAGGATATGTTGGTCCCCTCTCGGTGGGTCCACTCTTCCTAGGCGCTGTCTGCTCTAGTGGGCTTGCCACATCTCCGATCTGGTTTGGCTTCGTAAAGGTGTCCAGTGAAGATTGTTTCACCTTCGATTTGACCACCTTGTTCGCCAATGCATTTCCACGGGCCACTCAGGTGCCCCTCTCAGCGAGTTCTGCGGGTTATTGGTCGCTTCGGTGGGTCTTCCTGAACACTTAAATAAGACCTGATCTAGTGTGCTGATTCCACCTTCTCCGCTAGGACTTTGGTGTCTTCGGGTCCATGATTTCACTGCCTCAGGTACACGCACGCCTCCGTTATCTGGGGCGCTTCCAGGTCTCGTCTTCATGTGCCACGTGTTCCAGCATCCAATATATCAGTCAGTGTTCTCACGAAAATATTCTTCCGAGTGCTTACCAAGTGTGGCTGTCCAGGCCATTGCCGAAATTTGGACCCATCTTTTGGCACATGTCCTGCCATTTGTGTGTGCACAATCACTTCCTACGCCTCAGAAGGTGTGAGAGTGTGAGAGAGTGTGTGAGAGTGTGAGAGTGTGTGAGAGTGTGTGAGAGTGTGAGAGTGTGTGAGAGAGAGAGAGAGAGAGAGAGAGAGAGAGAGAGAGAGAGAGAGAGAGAGAGAGAGAGAGAGAGAGAGAGAGAGAGAGAGAGAGAGAGAGAGTTACCCTGGGCCACTTTGCCAGGCCCCGTGATCCGTCCACAATCACTTTCAGCACTTCTGGCACCTACAGTGCTCGTTGTCTTAGTGTCTTTATTTTATTGTTGTGCGTTTATTTTCCCTTTCTTATTTCTTTCCTCCTTCTCTTTCGTGTTTCGGATCATATGTCAGTTTCGGCACTTCTCCTACACCGGCCGCGATGGCCGTGTGGCTTCCATTTTATGCCCTCCTCAATGCTGAGCATGTGTCTCTCTCAGCCACGGTCAGCTACTCATCACCCCTCTGTAGTTGCAGGGCTTGCCAGCATGCAGTATTGACTACTGTTCGTTCCGGGGGGTGGGGCAGAATGCGCGCCCCGGTGTGCTTCGTTGCTGGCTCTTTCCCCAATCAGACCGAATCACTGTCCAGGGCTGCAGTGGGGGCTTCATTTGTCTGCCCAGGACCTGCACCGTGCCCCACAGTCCATAATGTTGTAATTCACTTCACTTCGCGAGGGATCCTGCCTCATGCGACTATCAGCCTGCCCTCCCCGTGGGCTCCAGGCGTTGGTGACACAATGTTGCACTTCGCCAGAGTCGAGCTCTGTGCTCGTTCCACTGGTATCCTTTCGCAACAATGTGTCCGCGTACCACGTTCTCCGCACAGCTGTTTTCCCGGCTTCTTCGGAATGCCTTCCTGCATGCCGCTCCCAGCCGATAACAGCTACACTTGTCAGTGCTCGGTTACTGGGTCTGTTAATTCACCACACTCCGGTTCTGCTGCGATGTGCCACCCGTGAGCTCGCTTCACATATCAGGGCCACGGCGGGGGTTGCTTATTCCGCTCCTTCTCCTCCGCCCCGCGGTCATGAACCCGGGGCCCTCACTTTCGGTCCTTTTGTTCAACGGCATCCGCCAATTTGTATCTTCACTTCCCAAGTCTCCTCGTTCTTCGGTCCGTGCAGAACTGCAGAATCCTTTCGTCCTTTGAGTCCCAGAACCTCTGTAGTTACGCTCTAGATGTTCATGGGCATGTATTATCATCCGTCTAGGGCCCCTGCATGTGCACTATTAATGCAGATGATTACATGATCAGCTGGAGTTTAGGGCCGTACAGCATTAGTTCTGTCTTTGTGGCGTTAAGGCAGAGCCAGCTGGTTGTCATCCAGCTTTTCACCATTTGGTAGGCCTGATCCAGTGCTCGTTGGTCTTTATTATGGTCTCCACTAACCTCCAGTGCCAGCTGAAAGTCATCTGCATAGTTGCAGAAAAAGAGAGTTGTCAAGATCCCTACATAGTGGAATAATGTAAATGTTAAAAAGCATAGGGGAAAGGCAAGCTCCCTGAGGAACTCCACAAATGGTAATCTCGGCATCAGAGGCACTGTCGCCCCAATGCACTCGGGAACTGCGTCCCTCAAGCAACGACTTAAGGCGGGTTGTTGCCTCTTCTGAGAGACCTCCCACAGTAGACATCCGATGCAATAGGATCCCGTGATCCAGCAAGTCGAAAGCTGCTGATAGGTCTAATATCAGCAGCCCCGACTTGCTAGATTCCAAACCTGATAGCATATATGTCTGCAAATCCAATAAGGCACTCTCGGTGCCATGGAAACTGCGAAACCCTGACTGTTTTTGTTTTTCGTGGAAAATACAATTTTCTAACACGTCTAATTGTAGCGTTGCTACTTTATCCACAAGTTTTAGAAAGAAAAGAGTATTGGTAATCGGCCTGAGGTTGGCGGCTATCAAAAACCAAAGTACCACGTTCAGCTAAACGCTCCAACTTCTGGTTTAATTACAAACTAGTAATGTTAAGGCGCAACAATTGAGCGCTGGAACACATCCACACAAAAACCAAATCCACAGAAACTGCAGTGGCATTTGCCAAAGCCAACCAAATCTACAAAAACACCCTAATAGAACAAAAAGCGAACACCCTTACACTTGCATAAACAATGCAAGGTCAAACACCGAAGAGCTATTTGCCATACTGAAAGAACTGGAAAGCCCCCTACCTGCAACCTCCCCTATAAATACCTGTAAAGCATTGTACACCACTATACAAAATGCACTGGCTTCTAAAATTGTTATGCTGCAAAACAATCACAGCCAAAAAAAAACTCTAAACAGCAAAGAATCCTCCGTATTAGCTCTGGACTCATGACCTAGAAATCAGTCTACAGCATTCAAATTCTCTCAAGTCAGCAAAAAGCAAGTTTAAGACACCATCTCCAAACTCAAAGCATCCACCTGCAAAGGAGAAAGCTTCCCAGCCTAACTTGTCAAATTATGTGCTCCCCTTATCACCCATCATCACAAAATTTGTTAACGCCTCATTCTATTCCTTGGAAGTCCCTGCCATCACCAAAGAAGCCTGGGCCACACCCTTACTCAAAAAACCACCCCTGGACCCAGCAATACCTACAAACTATCGCCAGATAACTACTGTGCCATTTCTGCTTAAAATAATTGACAATATAGCCTATTCCCAAATCCAAAAGTACTTGGAGGCCATTCACCTCCTGGGTGCCAGACAATCAGGCTTTCGGCCTAACCACAGCACCGAAACTGCACTTGACTTAAAAATCCAAATGGATATTATCAGATACACCAGCAACCTCAGCATTTTACTACTATTAGACCCATCCGCCGCATATGATCTGGGGGACTACGACAAACTAACACCTTGCTTACCAACTTAAACTTCTCCCAAGAAGCCACACAAAGGGTCAAATCATTTCTATCTGAGCGCAAATCGAGGGTTAGCATTGGAAAGGAATCAGATCCTATTCCAGTCCCGATAGGTGTCCCTCAAGGCTTGTGTCTATCACCAACACTCTATAACGCCTATACCAAGCTACTCTTCGCAGCACTAGATGCCATGGGTGCGATATACACAAATGTTGCTGATGATACGCAGATTCTTATCCCGATTACGAGTAATCCCGAGCAAGATACTAGCACAGTCAACAAAATGTATGCCATCATTCAACTCTGGATGGCCAATAACGGTCTTTGCCTCAATGACGAAAAGACGTAGATCCTCATTGGGAGATCACCAGCCAAAATCAAAGCCCTTCACAAAGATTACTACTCCATTACTATCGATGGTACACCAATCCCTATACTAGATCATGCCAAAATGCTAGGAGTGCACCTTGACACCACCCCCTCACTTACCAAACATGTAAATGCACTCTCCTCAACTACCCCCTACACTTCGAAGCTCATTGCTCTTAGTCGTAAATTTCTGAACCCCCCCAAAACTGCATTACTCTAGCCAGGGCCCTCATCCTGTCCAAGTTAGATAATTGTAACATATTATTGCGAGGTGTCTCCAAAGTCAACATTGCCAAACTGCACAACAGAGCATTGTGAGCTGCTCTAGGAATAAAACAATTCAAACACATCTCTAGGATCAAAAGGGAGGCCCACTGGCTCCCAATCAAAGACAGAATCTCCTTTAAAACACTTTGCATCACACATAAGTGCCTCAACAACACTGCACCCTCTTTCCTGAACAATGTCTTCACCCACAAAAAAAAGCATCACAGTCCCCCAGATCGAATACTAACTGACTCTTTTATGTCCCCTATTACCAAAGATCCAGGGCCGGGGGAAATACCTTTGCGGTTTTAGCCACAAAACTATTGAATAACCTTCCCCCATTATCAGAGCCGAACCCTCTGACAAGAAATTCAAGAAAATGCTAAAAACCTGGCTTTTCAATCTGTATGTATGATTGTATTAATACCCGATTGAATTTCATGTACTGCCTGTAACCTGCAACTAGAAACATAAGCTTTATGTAATTCATGTACTAACTCTATATTGTAACCAGACAAGTAAGCCTTCTGTAACTATGCCGTGATACATCAGAGTCTGGGCGTATAACAAAAATAAAAAAAAATACGTATGCACACACGAAAACAAATTACTCTTTTGTCTCCTATTTATTAATAGTGAAAAAGATATATAGGAGTAGTATTTATATTGGTGGTTAACACGCAATGATTTAAGGACAGAAGTTAAGCATAGAAAACCACAGTTCTCTGCTAGAGCTTTACAAAGTGTACCAATCGAAGCCAAGCTTCCCAAAAACTTTGCCGTCCAAATCATCTAGAGAGCCACAGAACTCAGAACTCAAAGTAAGGGGGATACACAGCCAGCAAACAATGGCCACAGGGTTTCAAGATCATCACACAAAGCTTGCAGTCGGAGAAATAAATAGGGAAAACGTTTCAGGGAAGTTTGGTATGTAGCCATGATTAAGGACAATGGCCCCCTAGCATCTGGCTGTCTGCCTAAAACGGTTCCAGGCTTTTGGCTGAATGAGTCTATATCAAAACTCAGGAAATCCTTTTGTGCAGCAATGGTTCTGTACCGAGAACCTTATCCTGGACAGGAGAATCAGATGGACGACCCTTAAGTAGACGTTTTAGTTTAGAGCAATACAAAATGACAGCCCCCGATCGATTCATGAGCTTTGAATTGAGGGAAAAGTTGGGAGGCATCATCAAGTTATGTTCAGAGGGATGTCAAAGATGTAAGAAACAAAGGAGGACTCTTGAGCAATCACTTTAGTTGCTGCTTGTAATACAAGGCCTCCAGAATTACCAAAAAACAAAAAGTTAAACACTGAAGTGTTAAGGCAGGGGAAAAACAGTAGGAGTGTACGGCATTCTAACCAGAAATGCAAATTGCTGTTTAAAAAGATTCATGGGCGACCAACCCTTCATTAGAAATGAATACATAACTAAGGAAAAGGAAAAAGTTAGTTACCTGTAATTACGGTTCTCCAGCATTGGTGTCTTTCAATGCTTAGTCAATGTCGATCAATCAAGTAGCCTTTTACCAGTCTGACCACGCTCGGCAGTTCAATAGAATTCATGGGACAAGGTGATACATTTAGCAATATTCGACTAACCTATTGGTAACGATTAAATGGTGACCCCAACTATAGAGTCCTCTGCATGATACAGGCAAACATGTTGTAAGAAAATCCATTGGGGAAAAAGTCACTTATTTATATCTGTATATGAACTACAAAGTTAATCTTATGGCTCTGAAATTCAAATATAGCAGCATTTTATTTTAGAGCGACTGAAAGCATGTGTCCTTTCCTGCAGGACTTTGGAACACTTATTTAATGGTGATTTATAATATGCCAGCTTGCAAACAGGTCGCTTTGGGGAGCCAAGAGTAAAATGGGTGTGGGGTGGAAGACCCCCAGTGCAGGAAAGTAGGGTACAGAGCTAACCCTTGAATCCAGCCACAGTCTCACCTCAGGGGCAGGGACAAGTGCTTGATACATTCATAGAATGTTCATATCGTGGAGTGCAAAACTGAAGGGCACTTTAGGTGCTCATGATTATTTTCCCACCTTTTAGTGGAAGCTTTGCTCCAACAGTTACCAAACCCGAGGCCCTATTAGGCTTTCATTTGATTTGGCAGTCCACAGGATTGGTCCCTTAGGCGGAAAGAAACCTTGAGCCAATTTAACCCAATTTTGGTTTCCGCGATAGTGGGACTCGGTTAATTGATATTTTCAGATCTGAGAGTTCGACTGAGCAGGTACTGAAGCATACAATCTCACAGGTGTTTCTGTCGAGTGCCAGGGGAGGGCCGTCAGTGTTCGCTTAATGTGCTGAAAATGTTGATGCCTAGTATTAGTTGAACAATTTGCTGGATTTGAGAGGCCCAAACAGTTTTTTATTTGTGGTGGGGTTTATCAGGACTGTGCCCTGGAACTTATTACTGAACACTGGCACTTATTGTTTCTGATCCAGTTTGATTATGCTGTGTATTTTGTCAACTATTATTTCAACTGTCAGGCTTACTAATGGAACGTGCAACAATAGTGAGCACAGGCCAGCTCATTGTTATTCATGAGCCTGATGAGCCATGCTAGTGCTCACGAATAACATTGAAGCAGAGGGTGATATTAAATGGGAGTTGTGCAGGCCATGCCCACACACAGCACTAGTAGGTCTGCCTGACATTGGCACTACTCCGTTGAATAGAAAATGAGCAGCACTGTTGTATCAGCGTGGGTGGCTCACGCAGGAGGTGCAGGGAGCAGCCAGGCCACTGCAATACCAAGGGACATCAACTAATCTAGCCAGCAGGCTGGCATCCATCAGCCTGTGCGTCAGTGGTATGGCTAGCACGTGGCAGATAGTTCTGCCACTGCTGCGCCTCCACAGGCAGGGGAACTCAGCAGACACATGCATGGCCTTGTTAAGCTGGGCAATGCGTTTCTCTCTTCTGGTATGCAGGTAGCATTTGGTGGGCAGATGGCTGCCAGTCCACTGAGTCAAAGACACGCTATTAACGTGAGTGCGATCAGAGATGCACAGTGGTCAGTGCCATTAGCAGGGCAAAAGGGACACCTGTCCCAGAAGACAGCGGGGCATTCGCCGGCTAGCAGAATCATCACAGGGGCAAGAACAGGGGCAAAGGCCTCTGCCAAGAAAGAGCGACTTATCTGTGTCAACCAATTAAAGATTGTGCTGCACTGACAAGCAATTTGATCAGCCCAGCAATGATTTTGTCTACATTTGTAAAAACACTTTTGCTCTATTTTCTGTGGATAGAGGGTCAACGTGTTTCACCCGCAACCTATAGAATCAGAAGAAAATCAGGAGGATGAAAGGTTTCAAGAAGCAGTTAAAACATGTGGTCTAATTTCCCGGCACAACTAGATAGGAAATTTCTATGATGTCGATTGACATTTGTAAATCGCACAGCTATCGCGTGTACTGCATCCATTCACCCCAATGAGCTGATGAGAGTTGAAGATGCAACCCAAAATATGTGCACCTTTGCAGGAGACTTAGTGGGTAGTAGCAGTCCTGGGCAGCAAGCTCCAGCACAACGTGGCAAAAGCAGGTTAGAAAATATTTGGTTCCTGGCACTTTTTTTGAAAACCAAACGAAGCATCACAGCATACACAGGATAGGACAACTTACTCAACTTTGTCCCTTTCTTTGAAATGGGGACAATGTCCGGGTTCCAGAAAAGTGACACAATATCAGGTGTCTGCATTGAGTTCAAGAGACTAGAAGCATATCTAAATGGCAAAACAATCAAATACCAAGAATGATCCCGTAGAAGGCCAGATGTTGCAAGCATAATTGGCCGGCAAAAGGCGGGATCCAGGTAACAAAAGGAAGTCCAAATATCAAATGCACCAGTAGGTAATTGAGTGTCAAAACCAAAATCAGAAGATGGGAAGAAGTTCATAAGCATGAATCTGGAGTGAAGTTGCCACAGGGAAACACGAACACACAGGAAAGAATGTCAACTCTACTCTGTAGTGTGTTGAGAAGCACTGCTTGGAAACTGGGCTGAAAATATGCTTCAGTCATCGCTTAGCATGCTCCTAAATCGTAAAGTCTAACCGCCTGGTCTGCTGGAAAATGTAGTTCCCTGGACGGTGGCAGCAGTCGCAGATCTTCCAGGGCAGTCTCCATGAGCGCGGCAGAACGCCGACAGTACCCCCCCCTAGGGTTAGAACTAGGAGTGTACAGAATTTCAGCTTCAAATAAGTATTTGTAGGTGTTTTGGCTGAAAACCAGCTATTTGGCTGTAGCCGGATACTTACTTAACTACTTACTCAAATTCGAAGTCCAGTCCACTTTCTATGAGTATCTATCTCTTCTGTTTGTAGTGAGATAGCTAATCGCAAAAAGCAGTGCGACAAATCAAGGGAATTCACCACTTCTCCCCAAAAGGGGTCGAGGCAAGTGGAGCTCACCAGGAGAGACTTCCCCTTTGGGGACATTGACTCCCATTCATGCGAGTAACTCTGTAGAGACGTCCACATTATGGCTTACACAGCATTTTCCAAAACATCAGAAATTATCAAGCATCATGACTGGGATGAAGAAACTCTTATGAGAAGCCAAAATCTTACAGGAAAAGAACATGGTCCTTTAAATGCCCAATATAGTAGAGAATAACTCTGAGACTATTGAAAGCTCTGAAGCATGGGACGGAGCAGTAAACAAATATTCGGAGACCTTGGTATTTGAGGATAAACCCAATCCCACCATGAGTACCCTGGAGGCCCCTCCTGCACTGCCTAGTAGCTCATCAAATACAGATAGATCAGCGAGAGATTAGAAAAGGTAAGGAAAAGTCTCTAACCTTGCATATTTCTCAATGGTATTTTACAACCGTATTAGGAGGGAGAGGATTTGGGGGCATTCTTTATAAACAGAGTCGCTACCCAATTTAACTGGGACAAGGGGGTAAAGACCCATCTGGCCCCATTGTTCAAATTGGGTTTATAAGCCTCCTAACAGAACGGGAACTACTCCATTCCTAGACATCAAAAGGGCTTACTGTAACGGGTGGGACAGAGTTTTTATCGATTAAAGGTCTAGGAGATGCATCATCTGTCTAATGGAAGATCATTACAATTAGCATGACGTGTATAGAATACACATACTCAATGGTTGGGGAGAAAAACAGAGTTCCTTGAGTCCTTAGCCTTAAAAAAATCTATTAATGCCCTCCATCGTTACAAGATCATTTACAGCAGCATAACTCTAGTTGGAAACAGCCATTCAAGTAGGTCACGCCCATTCAGAAGCAGCAACTCATGAAAACAGTGACAAAATATGGGGGAAAATGTTCCACCCTGAGAAAATCCAAATAAGGAAGAAACCCACAAAAGAAAGTTACAGTCACTAAGGTGAAATCGAACCTCTCAGCTTGAGAATAATTGGGGAAAATATGAACTCAGTTTCCCACGATTGCCCTATGTTTCTCCTGTGTTGGAACGGGACACATCACTAGGTTTTGTCCTAAAAACAACCTATAAACACCCATGGAAATAGGGTGGCTATCAGTATAGCCATGGAAAGAAAGAAGAGAAGAATCAAGGGTAGAGTTACACTACCGAAATAGACTACTGTGGGCTGTGTTAAGACCTATGAGAAAGTATTAGTAAATGGGTTTTCGGCTAATGCACTCGGACTCAGGGAGCAGACAAACAGCAGTCGGGGCCAATGACCTATATCCTGAGGATCTGCAACGCAAACACCACATGAAAATCACCTGCGTCGATAGAGATGTCGGGAGTTAACCGAAGGTACCTCTGAACCTGGAGGCTAGAAATCAACCGAGTACTAGGAGAACAGCAGTAGTACCTGGTTTACATAAGGAGGCAATAATAGGCAAAGACTTTACAACTTTTGGGGAACTGGTACTGCCTGCCGGTGCTCAAAAGCCAAGTGTTCCATACTCTCCATTACACTCTTGGGAACCTTGAATCAAATTTTCAGATGCTCCCATATAGAATTGGGGAAACCTTTGGTCTCCAAGCCCAGAGAGAACAGTATTACCTGCTCACATATTTGAAAAGAATATTTACAGTCTAGAAGGGGAAGCCACAGAGAAAAGGGGAGGGGTATGTGATGAAGCAAGGGAATTTGCCCATTCGCCCCAGGGGGGGGGTATAAAGCGTTTTCCATAGGAAAAAACTCGACACTTGTGTCCTATTGACATCCTTTTGGGACGCTTATGCATGGCCCAATAGGACGTACGGTATAAATAGTCCCGCCCCCCGCGTCTCCCTTCAGATTTTAACCCCCAAAGTAGAGGCAATATTACATTTGCATTCAGGGGAGGCTGGCGGGCGCATGTGAATCAATGAAAGATACCAACGCTGGAGAAATGGAGTTACAAGTAAGAAACTACTCCCTTCTCCAGCATTGGATCTTTCATGGATTCACATGCTTAGAATAGATTACTTAGCAGAATCCTTATACTTGGAGGCGTGTAATGCAAACCAATACCATAGGAACGCAAACAGAAAACCACAAGAAAAAGCATTAACAAGCATGGTACATTAAAACAGGTACCTCACTTTGCGGGGGGGCTTACCTTACTGAAACAGGTTCTGCAGGACTGCCCGTCCCATCTGTACATCTGATCCATGCTGTTGCTCTAGGCAGTAATGCCGTGTAAATGTATGCAGCACCGACCAGGATGCGGCTTGACAGATGTCCACCAGCGGAATTCCCGACCACAATGCTGCTGATGATGATGATGATGATGCAGTGGATCTTGTCGAATGAGCCTTAGGACGCCTCTCCAGAGGCTTCCCTGCTTTAGAGTGACAGAAGGCAATAGCGGACGAAACACAGCAGGATAGTCCTCGTTTGGAGATTGGTCTTCCCTTTACTGAGGGTCTGTAAGCCACACACAGTTGTCTCGTACGCCTGAAATCTTGAGTACGACTCAGATAAAACTTCAATGCTCTTTTGACGTCCAAAGTATGGAGAGCCTTCTCTGCCAAAGGAAGCTGCAGCGAAGAATGCTGGTAGCACAATAGAAGAGTGCTTATGGAATGTATTTGGTACCTTCGGAATAAAATGAGGGTTAGTGGCTAACACCACCTTGTCATTGAAGAAACGTAAGTACGGGGGATCAATCCCCAGCGCTTGCAGCTCCGACATTCTTCTTGCTGAAGTAATGGCCACCAAGAAGGCCATTTTCCACGACAAAAATTTCAGGGGCGACAACGACGTAGGCTCGAATGGAGCCTTCATTAACCCCGATGGCACCAGATTGAGACTCCAACCAGGAGGGAACTTCTTGGCTGGAGGAAAGGTCCGAAATAAACCTCCCAAAAAATGTTTGACTAGTTGATCACTGAACAACGGAGTTCAGTGCCTCTTACGAGTAAACCTAGAAATGGCCGCCAGGTGAACTTTTTTGGAGGAGAAAGACAAACCTCTTCTTGCCAAGAGTAGTAAATAAGGCAGAACTTGCTCTGATGAAATGTTTAGAGGATCCACCAATGGCTGATCCTTACACCACACAATCTTTTCCACTTGCATGCATATGAGACATTCGTGGACGGAGCCCTCGCCGCCTCTAAAATGTGGAGACAATCTCTAAAAATGTTCAGCGAACCAAACTCGGAGAAGTCAGGAGCCAAGCCGTCAGGCTGAGGGAGCCTGGGTCGTGATGCCCAACTGCTCCCTTGTCTTGGTCGAGAAGGTCCGGCGTCACTTGAAATCTCATCGGTTCTGCCACGCATAGATGGAGCAGGTCCGAAAACCACGGCTGCCTGGCCCAGTGAGGGGCAAATCTCACACGGCATGGATATTTCTGAATCCACTGGAGGGTCCATCGAATGAGCGGAAACGGAGGGAACGCATATGCAAACTTGCCCGTCCACGGGAAGGAGAACGCATCCCCCAGCGAATTGGGCTGCAGCCATCTGCTGGCGAACTGCTTGCACTTTTTGTTCTCCTGGGTTGTGAAGAGATCCAGCGAAGGACAACCCCAATTTCTGAAGATTCTCAACACTTGCTGATCATTCAGCTGCCACTCGTGGAGTTGGCTCTTCTCTCTTCTGAGAGAGTCTGCCTGCACATTCTTCACCCTTGGCAGGTGAAACGCCACAATGCTGATGTATTGTTCGAGGGCCCAATGCCATAGCTCCTGAGCCTTGCTCGAAAGCACTCTGGAATGAGTGTCCCTTGTTTCCTGAGGTAGAACATCGTGGTCGTGTTGTCCGTTAATACTCTCAACCAATCCCCGTATGCGTGGCAAATACAATCTCAGAGTCCAACGAATGGCTCTTAGTTTCAGTACATTGTTGTGAAGGTTTGCTTCTCCTGGGGACCATCGACCTTGAACTTGTAAAGACCCCAGATGAGCTCCCCATCCTGTTTGGGAGGCATCCGTCACAATTGTGGATTGAAATTCCGGCTCTAGCAGAGGCATTCCCTTAGTCAGATTGTCTGAAAGTTGCCACCACCGAAGATCTTCCAGTAGGCTGCTGTTGATCATCACTTTGTCGGACCACAATCCGCGACTTTGAGACCACCGGTCCACCAGAAATTCTTGTATTGGCCTCATGAAGAGATGACAGGTCTTCACCAACGGGATACATGACGCCATGGCTCCTAGAAGCGACATGTAGCCTCTGAGACACTCTGGTTCCATCTCTCCGCTTTCTGCTTGAGTTTCTGAACTCTCTACAGAAGGTTTTACCAGTCCTGACTGGGTTTGGAATTCTGCATTAAAAACACCAAGCTCCTGGAGGGAGAGAGAAAGGATTTCTCGAAGTTGATTGCGAAGCCCAACTGTTGTAGCAGCTGCATGGTAACGGCGAGGCTTGCCTGCGCTGCTGCCGGCGACGAGTGCCTTATTAGCCAGTCGTCCAGGTAAGGGTAAACGTGATTACCTTCTCGTCATAGCCATGCCGCCACTGGTGTCAAGCATTTCGTAAACCTCCTGAGACGATTTTAGACCGAATGGGAGCACTTTGAATTGGTAATGACGCTGACCCACCACAAACCTCAGTAATTTTCTGTGCCGCCGACGCGTGGGTATGTGGAAATATGCGTCTTGTAAGTCCAACAACGCCAGAAAATCCCCCGGTTGTACCGACCGGATGACCTCCTGAAGCGTAAGCATCTTGAACTTCAGGCATTGTAGAGTCTTGTTGAGAGCTCGAAGGTCCAGAATGGGTCGCCACTTGCCGTTGGCTTTTTTGACCACGAAGTAACGCGAGTAGACCCCCAAGCCTCTCTCTGCCACCGGAACCAATTCTATAGCCCCTTTTTGCAGCATAAGCACAACCTCCTGCTTTAAGATGTGAAGATGGGGTTGCACCGAATACACGGGAGGAATGGGCGACGGCGTGATCTTGAATTGCAAAGAGTGGCCTAGTTTCACCGTGTCCAACACCCAACGGTCTGATGTAATCCTTTCCCATTCATTGACGCAATGGGACACTGCCTCCCAGGACGTCTTAAAGATTGTCATTGCTGAGATTTTGATTGCTTACTCTTTGTAGACTAAGACTGTCCTCCTCTCCTTCTAGAAGTCT
This sequence comes from Ambystoma mexicanum, assembly GCF_040938575.1. Lineage (NCBI taxonomy): Eukaryota > Metazoa > Chordata > Amphibia > Caudata > Ambystomatidae > Ambystoma > Ambystoma mexicanum. The sequence continues at coordinate 74,676,064 of NC_090933.1, forward strand.
GGAAATCCCGGCTTCTCCATGTCGCCTGGACAGCTCGCCTGTATCCCTGGGAGGAGTATGCCGATCTATTGAAATTCCGGTCTCTGGATGTGGCAAATCGAGAATTCCCTGAAACTCCGCAGAAGGGGCGAAAAGGCCGAAATGCTAGTCCACTTTGTAATGCCCCCAGTGATCTTGCCGTATTCGACTCCTCCATCATGCCCTTCAGGGCTTCGTCTATCTTCTCCCCAAATAACTGCTCAACTTCACAGGGCATGTCCAGCACTTTATAATTGCCTTCCAGCCTAAAGTCTTTACATTTTAACCAGGCCTACCTTGTTAGTACCACTCCATTATTTATTTGCTTGAATCCCGACTCCGCCAAATCCACAGCAATGTTGATGCTGTGATTTGATCCCTCCTCACCTTGACGCACCAGTAGCATAGCTGTCTTTCGGTGTTCTTCCGGCAAGTGCTCCAAGATGGGGGCCAGGCGATGCCACATTTCACGGTCATATCATGCCATAATAGCCAACGAGTTAGCCACCTTGACCGTTGTCGCTCCTACTGTTAAGACCTTACCAAAGGCATCCTGCCTTCTAGCTTCACATCCGGAGGTGTTGTGTACTTTTGTTGTGATCTAGCCTTTCTGCTAGCCGCCGCTGATACCACTGATGCCGGAGAGGGTTGTGCGGTCAAATACTGAGGTGTAGAGTCTGGAGCCTTAAGCTTTTTTTCTAACCTGCCCTTGATTGCCGGCTCCAAAAATGGATGGCGCATGATACGCAAGCCTTCCTGCCAAACGTGGTCCAGAATCGGGACCGAGAAGATAGACTTCCTTCTCTTCCCCATATGGTCAAATAAGAAGCATTCCTTCTTTTCCTCCTCTGGGGTCAGACCAAATTCAACACAGGCTTTCGCCATCATCGCATGAAAGGCAATGATGTCATCTGAGGTGACGGTTGTGCCGGGCTTCTCAGAGCTTCCACTTCTCCATCCGATTCCCACGTCGGGTCTCTTGACGGCGATGATGAAATATCCGAGATGGAGTCTCTGGGGCCTTGTTCCGACTGAGTCCTGTAGCTCACCCTATTCTGGATGTGAACAGGGAGGTTCTTCACTGACCAGACGGGAAAGCAGCAACTCAGCCGTTGACATTGAACGTGGAGCGGGGCCTGCTGCGTCGATGAGGGGTGTCACCGGAGGCGCACCCATATGAGGCAGCCTTGCATCCAACTGGCTTAAGAGGGATTGCAGCGTAGATAAAACTTGCAAAGACAACATCGACTGTGGATTTAGTAGAGAAGACGTAGGAGGAACACATCTTGGATCCCTGACGTCGTCGACGGGCCAACGCCCTCTAAGCCGAGATCTGATGGATGAACCACCGGTTCGCGCTCCTCCTCCATCGACGACACCGATGGCGCCGACTCCTGCTGTAATAGAGTATCCGGCAGAACTGCATCATACACCGTCGGTTGCCCAGTCTCTGGCGGGCCCACCGTCAACGATGAAAATCTGGGAGTTTCTACATCTCCCTCATCGATTGCCGCCACTGGTGTCGATGACACCACCGCAGTGATTGACTGTGTGGACTGTATTGGAGCCGTCGACGATGGGACTCCCGTTGACAGCACTGGCAGTTGTGGCACAGACTTTTTAGGCAATCCCGCCTTTTTTGAGTCTCTACGCCGGTGTTTTGAAGATTCCCTACTCGAGGAAGACCTATGATGGTCTCCTGAGGAGGAGCGCCTTAAAGGGTCCTTTCCATACTTTTTTGCAGTATATGAAGACGAAGATATTTCTGTTTTACGGCCTTGGTCCGAACAACCATGTTTTGATGATGGAACATCCTTCGCTTTCCCTGAACAGGAAAGCCTCTTCTCCGTAGGCCGTGGCTTCTTCGCCTGAGGCTCAGCCGACACTGCCCGGCGAGGCACTACAGGGGACTTCAGACTGTTCGATGCAAGACTGTGCACCGATCCTACCTCAGATGGAGGGTAGGCCCCTTCGGTCAGCCACGATATTAGCCGCCGATTACGGTCCCTCAGCATCTTTTGCGAGAACCCCCTGCAGATATCACAGGTGTCCGCAGAGTGATGAGGGTAGAGACAAAGGCAATCCATGTGCCCGTCCCCCTCAAACTTTCTTCATTCCACACGTGGCATACAGGCAGAACAACGCTTTCCCTGACATTGGGAAAGTAAGTACAACCTAACAAAGTGTAGAAACACGAGGTGATCCAGACTACTTTGGAGACGGATGAAATCTGAAGGGAGCCGCGGGGGCGGGGCTGGGGCTATTTATACCGTACGTCCTATTGGGCCATGCGCAAGCGTCCCAAAGGGACGTCAATAGGACACAAAAGTGTCAAGTTTTTTCCTATGGAAAACGCTTTAGTAAAGATACCGAGGGGTCCCAGCCCGACAGGGAATATTCTAAGCATGTGAATCCATGAAAGATCCAATGCTGGAGAAACTCTGGATCCTCCTAAAAACACTGCACTAGGCAACGTGCTAATTTACATGTCATGCTATTCTAGTTAGGTCAGTTCACAAATGACATACAAGTTAAAATTCATGTACTCCATGGTGATCTCTGCAACATAAGAGATCTTACAACAGGCTAAAACATACATGTGGGTACTGGGTCAAAGACATAGTCAAGATTCATCTTGCACAAATCTCACCAGAGTGCATCTCAACTCCCCCTCTAATTAGGCATACACTTGGTCATCCTTCTCCATTCCCGGAGGAGATAAATCCCCATTGAATGGGTTGCTAGGGAGTCCTTGGCTGCACTGCAGAGCAACATTGCTTCTCGAGTCGATTTAACTGAGCAAATTCTAAAAAGTGGTCTTAATGTTTTTTTAATGTCCAGGTAACAAGGGCAAATTAAAACAAAATGCAAAATATTCTCAATTTAATTTGGGCATAATGGGCAAATCCATTTATTTCTTAGACTCGCCACTGGCAATATCCCCGGGTGTAACGTTTTATACAATGATCTCAACTGCTTGGGGTACACATGTTGTCCAAATGAGCCTCGTACCCACACGACTACTTGATTGCCAAGTATCTTGAGAATTGACTAGAATGCGCAATCCTGCACATAACTCCAGCTTCCATTTTTGATAGATAAGCGTTTTTATTTGGATTTTAGAGTTCCTATCCAAGCCTGCAGGATTAAGCCAATAATCACCCATCCCAATGTTTTGAAGCTTTTCTTTTCAAATACACCAAACAGGGCAGCTACCTAGCCCCTTCCTGGTCCATGGCATCTCCGAGGACATGCCCAGGTTCTGATTTGTCTAAACTCTTGCCCAATAGTAAACACGCTTTGCTTCACAGATCATATTAATACTTTCTAGATTTATTTCCAAATAAACAGTATGGTTTGGTGCATGGAGTGGTAGTTCCAGCAAATTCTTCAGGAATGTATGCTTTACCATCACAAGGCTTTCAGTGTTGCTCCCACCTCATAACTCTGCTCCACAAAAAGCTGCTTGTCGGGCTTGGTACTTGCAAATCTCAAAAGATACCCGCGACCGCCCCATTTCCGTGCTTGCTTGTCAACCTGGCTAATAAGCCACTATATCTGGGTAGAGTCAGTGCTGGCCTGACGGTCTGCCCCACCCCAACTGCAGTCCTCCCTCACTCATTCATCTTAAGTAGTCGTACAACTCTACTTGCTCTATTGGAACTTCCCTAACCACTAGCTTAAGTCTGGGTTCTGTCCTGTTCATTCTACCTCTGAAAACCATGAACTAGGTTTTTTGATTATTAATAGACAGCCCAAGTCGTCGACAATGTATAATTGAAGTCAGAGACCCAACTGGGTGAGGAAAAGCATAACGGCATCATCTGCAAACAGGAGGATTAGAGGTCTGTCTTGGGCTAGAGTTGGAGCATCTGTCAGTCTACCGAACAATTTCGCGATCGCCCCATTAATAAAGACGCAGAACAACTTAGAGGGCAGCAGGCACACTTGGAGCACACCCATCTCAAAGCACACTGTAGGGGAGGAGTGCCCATCTACACCCCATATGATCACCGCTCCATTCCCTGTGTACAACATCTGTCCCTTTAAATCCCAATACCACATTGTCTGGGACTGTCATGCCTGCTGGACATACCTCTGGACCAGGAACGACTTCTCCATACAAAATGAGTTACGCCATAGAACCACTAGACCATTCTACTCAAAATGGAGGTTGTTCGATGCATTGCCCGTAAAACGACGTCTGCATTTTTCACGTCGATTAAATTTCACGTGACTTAGGTCCGTCACGTGTATCACGGCAGTGCGTACATAAGCAGCGTGGAAACTCCAATCGCTGCTTCTGATTAAGTCAATTTTGGCGTTCTGGTAGCTGAACTCCGGACCTGCGTTCTCGCATTCCCTTCAGCAACTTCTTTGGCCTATTTTGAGCGTGTTTCCTCCACACGCTAATTCCGGAGCTGCGTGTTTCCTGTTCGCGTGCCAAGTCTCCACGCGGACGCTGTCTGCAAGCGCGGCTGTCCTGTTCTGCGTGAATCCTGTTCGCGTGCCAAATCTCCACGCGGACGCTGTCTGCAAGCACGGCTGTCCTGAGCTGCGTGAATCCTGTTCGCGTGCCAAATCTCCACGCGGACGCTGTCTGCAAGCGCGGCTGTCCTGAGCTGCGTGAATCCTGTTCACGTGCCAAATCTCCACGCGGACGCTCTCTGCAAGCGCGGCTGTCCTGAGCTGCGTGAATCCTGTTCGCGTGCTAAATATCTACACGCGGATGCTGTTTTCAAGCGCGGCTGGCCTGGCTGCGTGTATTCTATCGCGTGCAATCCTGCACGTGGTTTTCTGAACTATTTTGAACCTTTGGTACCTGTGACAGTTAACAGGTGAAATTCTAATTTTTGTTCATCGTGGGAAAGGAAGTATTTCATGAACTATTTGAAGGTTATTGTGCACAGTACTTTGGACGCTATCCTGTGGTGCACCAACCCGGTATCTAGCGAGAGCCTCGTGCCGTTCGGGATAAGTCTCCCTTACTAATCTTCCCTTCCTTTGTCGTTTGTTCAACTCCTGGTTTTCTTCAAGGAACCTTCGTGGATTACTTCAGTTTTTGCCATAAGGTCAGTGTCTGAATTAATTCTAAACTGTGTTATCTTAGTAATTCGATTGGGACAGTTTATGATACTTTATCTATCCTAAGCATACTTCCTACACAATTCCCACGCCTTTTCCAGTGATCCATCTCTCTGCCTGTTTTATCCAGTCAGAGAGTTGTATCATTTGGAAGGTCTAATTTGACCTGCCTACAATCAAGTCGTGTGAAAATAGGATCCGGAAGAGCCCTACCAAATTGTATCCTTTATTGGTTTCCGTATCCTTTTCAGTTGATACATTGGTGATTTATGACAGGGACTAATAGATGGACACAAAGTACAAAGACGGCAAGCCCGCAAGCATGATACTCGCCTGAAGCAGGAGTCGGGAACGCAGAGAAGAAACCCAGAGAGACTCGAACGCCTGTGCCACAGCGCTAACCCACCCCGAGAAACCCACAGAAAGGGAACAAGGAGTTACAGACTGGGACACCAGCACCAAGACGCCAGCCCAGTGTGAGAGAAACTTGAAGAGGAGAAACCTGCAGGGTAGGAGCCCGAAGGAAGTTAGCGGTGAGACCACGGGAGCCCAGTGATGGACAGCCGGTTCCTCGAACATTGTCGATACCACTACACATCTAAGGACGCAGGGTACAGACACCGGAGAGGGGAGAAAGGGCAGACTGCAAAGTACAGCCGCAAATTTGCAGTTTATGGCGGTCAAAGGCCAGAGAAGAGATCTTAAAGGAACAAGGCTCCTGGAAGCATTATCCCTCATAGTAGAAGGTAACGGGGAGAAAGGGCACAATGGGCTGCTGAGAAGGGATCAATATATTCAGCCATTAACTCGTCTCAGAAGTCGTCACGAGAATGTTCCCCATTGAGGAAATGTACTTAAACTATGGGGATATAAGAGGAAGAAACAATGTACAGAGAAAATAATTGTGGATAATACCCTGGGAAACGGGGAAAGTCACAAGACAAATTGTACAAGAAAAGAATATCAAAAGGAGATATTCTGAACCAGAGTTTAGAGAAACTAGAAAAGTGAAGGCAAGAGTCCAATAGGTCAAAGTAAGCAGAGCAACAATTGGCCAAGAAAGAAAGACTGTTCAAACAACGTCCCTCCCAGAAACACGGGAGACACCAACTAGGAATATATAGCTGATTTAAGAGCCCCCAAAAGGGACTCCCAATGAGCTGGGGAAACTACAAATCGCACAAAGAGTACTGATGCCAACATCACAAGCGAATATTTGAGAATTACCTATTAGTGAAGAATTCTACAGACTGGTACTAGAAGTAACCGCGGGAGAAAGGAGTCATTCTAAACCTCTAAGTTTGTTTCATAGTGGTAGGGTCAGTTAGGGTTGTTTATGGACAGCAGGCATTTTCCTTTTGGACACTCACGAAAGACAGAAGGAGCTCCTTTGCTAGAAATATAGGTAGGAACTACCCATAGAGACAGGGAAAGTTAGGCCTCAGCTTACTTTAAAAAGATTCTCGTGAACCATTTCCATAAAGTGTTTGAGGCCTACTTCTACCCCACCACAGCAGGGACAGGCTGCAGCAGCCAAATATGGTCTTTCCTTTTTGGCTGCTGCAGCTTGCCACTGCCCTTTAGTCCAAGTTAAGCCCTCTTCCCAACTTCCTGACTCCATTTTAGGGAGCACCATGGTTGGCTCCCAGCTCGCGTACAACAATTATTTTTAATGCAGCTGCAGGGCTGCCAGGACAAGACCTTGTGACCCCTGCAATTGTTGCTGGCGCATGTCACCAATTCTTGCCGTGCCGGCCACACCACTTATTAAAAAAAAGAACAGCAAAGGGGGCACCAGGACAGTATTGCATATGGGGTAGGTGGGGCAAGGTCTGAGTTCTAAAATACAAAACAATATGGGGGCTACCAGGGCAAGTCCCAATAACCCCCATCAATGCTGAGATGGGGCAAGCGGGAGGCATTGGTCACTATGCCTTTTCCTCGCAAACCCCATATTTTTTGCCTTTTAAAACTAATCGGCTCACTATTTGGCTCCAGTCAAATACTTGGACCAACTATTAGGTATTCGACCGAATAGTAAATTCACTAATCCAACAGCCCTAGTTGCACCATGATTGAGGAGCGCATTTCAGCTGCAGGTTTAATGCCATAATTTATAGATGGGGCTAAGCATGTGTGCATGTATTTTATTGCATTTATGGAGCACTGAATGCCAAAGCGCTCAGACAAAGATTTCAACAGTGCAAAAGTGTAAATAAATGGAAATACAAAATTAGCAGGACAGTAAATGGTCCTTAAGAGAATGGAATTGAGGGGGGTAAAAAAGAGCGAAGAGGGAGAGGCAGTGCATTCCGACACTTTGGTGCCGGAAGTGAAAAGGAACAAAGACGAGAACGCAGGACAGTGCGCACCTGTGTCACATACATAACTTAGAAAGGGAGCTTAACATAAAACAATGTTATGTGAGTTTGCAGTGGAAGCAAAAATCTGACAAAGAACCTCTGTTACTGGGGGGGGGGGGCAAATGAGGCCTAAGAACCAGTGTGTTGTAGAACGCTACTGCCTGTCTGGTCTAGAGATGTACGGTATGGACAGGACGCAACACTGATGCCAGCAGCACAAGGGACGCATTCGGCATTCACAGGCTGCTGCTCCTTCCTGCAGACGGCATGGTGTGAAGTATGAGCCTGGTACTAACAAGGGTTCGGTAGAGGGAAGAAATGCTTTACCCCCTGATCTACGCAACGAGTGAGTTAAAAAAAAGTGGTACATCTCTGTGTCAACATAATGGAAACAGACTAACGAAGTAAAATGTGCCAATACAATTCCACCGTATGATTCACATTCAAAAGTGGCCAAATTAAAGTCACTCACAGAGCTCAACTGGCCATCCATTATTCATTTTTGAATAAATAACAGCCACGTTGTAGAGGAGTTGGAGGCCCCAGTCCTTTACCAACTAAACTGTGCGTGAAAATGGAGAGGCCTGGGGAGGGGCGTTAACATTCTCTAGTAAATGGTAATTCAGAGCCTTCTTTTCCAAGATGTCCCATTTCCGTTCTACTTTATTTATTCTTGATTTGCTGATTCTTGAAGGCACTGTCAAAAGAGCATACAAGTGTACCCAAGTGTAACCAAGTGTGAAAATCTATATTGATGTAACTATGTAAAGCTTTGCTCCAAGGTCCTAGCAACACAGAAGAAATGATGACCAATGACCTGCATATAGAAATCACAATCTGAAATAATGGGTTTGTGAAGATGGAACTTGTGGTCCATATCCCTGAAGCAATGCACCTTGTGCTCTCTTCCCTAGTAAAAATGTATGAAAGCACACAAACATAGGAATCGGCATAACGTTCATGAGAGGTGTCAAAAATAGAGGTGGAAGCATGCTGAACAGGATTTGGTGAGGTCAGAGCATGACCGCAATATTGTGGGAATGCAGAACGTTGCATAGATTGTGTTCAGGTGATGAGTAGCGCAGGGTTTGAAATTGAGAGAAGCTAGGAGCTATTTAGCTCCTGCTTCCAGCATAGTAGAGCTTGGTTAGTTTGAAACCAACAGCTACCAGGTGATACTTTTGGCTCCTAGGGCCAACTGGTGCCTTCCAACCATGTAAATGTGACATTATCTTTGAGCATTTGAGAATGTTAATAAATAAGAATTAGAATGCAGCTAATATATATTTAAACACAATGGTTCAAACAAAATTGACAACAAGTTAAAGGAGCATCTCTAGTAGCTCCTAGTTACCCTGCGTAGTGCCTGCCTACAGGGTGATGCCAGACATCCAGGAGCTGGTTTTCGTTCCTGCTTATCGATTCTCAATTTTGAGCCCTGTAGCGAGTGGAGATAGACAATTAGTATGTGCATAAGGTGGGCATATAAGACCTCTGCTGAGCCCCAGTGAAGGTCGATGCCTTGGATACTGCAACGCATTTTGAAGAAAATTTTTAAAAATGAAAAAAGTTCAGAATATGTACACTCGGACAGCAAATTGTGCGAGTGATCAGACAATGAACAAAACACCATAGAAAGTGGGGGGGGGGTGAAGGATGAGGATGCCACTATTACATTGGAAAGAGGTAAGCAGAATGAAATCCCATTTTTTAACTGAGGAGAATAAACTCTGTACTAAACAAGGGTAAGAGAGGAAAGGAAGCCAAGCTGCACAGGGAAAATTCGAATGGAATACAATAGCGCAGAGAATTTGCATAGCAAGAAATGGGTACATCTTGTAATAAGAGTTACCTAGACACATATTTGAAGGAACATATAACCTTAGGGTAAAACTCGACCCCACACGAAAAAAACGCAAATCGAAGATCTGTGGCTGTTACAGGCCAAGATACAATAGTTGGAGCAGGAAGAGAGTTTAGATGTAGAGGAGGTTTTTAGGGGAATTTCATGGCGTGTAAGCTCATGATTCTGGACGAAAACGGGACTTGGTTTATGAAAAAAGCAAGCAAGATGTGAAAGGAAAGATGCTAGTTAATGAGTTCAGGGGAAACAATTACTTGAACTTTAAAATGAATGATGAAAATGAAATGTCGGTAAGACTACTTTTTGGGGCTCAAGCTTATATGTTTACACCAATATTTATCACTGAGATCTTAATGTCTGACGAGATCACACATTCTGATCATGGATCATTTGGTTCCACAATTAGCAGCTAGAAAAACAAAACATTGGCATGGGGTTTGAGAATTTGCCCTTGCGGACTCGGTCACATTTTCTAGAGCAACATTCTCCAGAAATCTATTTCTGAATAGGATTATTTAAGCTACAAACTCAATTTAGGCAAAGAGGGAATGATGTCAAGCTGTTACTGTAAAAAGCACTAAAGGGGAGGTTGCCACAGTGCTCAGCCTTCAATAACGGGACAGACACTACATAATGTAACAGTCCGCTAGCAACCAGGTAATGACAGTGGCCTGCAAGAAAATTGCCTGATAGTCGAGAATATGAAGCTAAGAACGGAGATCAATGGGGACCACATTACAAGTGATGTTAATGAACCATGTCTAGCTTGATTAAGGCAGGAATCTCTGCCAGTTTATCCATGCATTTTTTAAACAAGTTGGAGCTCAACAGTCATCAAGGTGAAGCAGGCTTTTCATTTCATTAAAACGTTTTAAAATCGCAATGTTTCAGGAGTCATGGGCTATAAAAGGCCCCAGAAAGAACCGATTATGCAGATTCACCACACCATTAAACCAGACTACCTGGAATTGCGCTGTCTCAGAACGGATTCATACATATCACTGCCTCCACATGCCTGTGTTTTATGTACAATAAGGAGGCAGATGGATGGAAAGCGGATATGTACTCTGGGTGCATGCTCAATTATGCAGTTTTGCTGTGTAGAAAACTATGAAAGTGCTACAGGAAATATTCCCCCTGAACTAGGGGATTCAAGCAGGAAATCCTGAATGCTGGATATGTTCGTGAACAATGTGGAGACAATTTAGCTGTGGAATACCAGGAAACAAAATATCTTATACACAGACTGCAATAGGTCTTCCTTGTATTCTCATGCAGGGGGAATGTGGCCTAGGAGTACAGGCTGGATTACTCACACCAGTGACAGGAGCAAGATGGATATACAGTTGGCAGTCACCATTTGTAATGGCAGAGATGGAATAGTAAACAAGGAAATGGAAAATGCCCAAAACAATTCCAGTTGTTACAATTAGTTTTAAGCTTCTCATTCATTATGGTTTGGTGTATTTCAAGGGTATGGGTACAGAGTGCAGATATCTAGTTTGAACAAATGTTATTTCTGGATGGTGTATTGTTCGTTCAGTGAAGTATTTTGTGGGTAAATCCTGCCATTCACTTGATTATATTTTTGCAATCGATTCTTTCACCAAAATAAAAGCAGCAGAAAAGAAAAGGGTCTAAGAGTGGTCATGCTTCTTTGTCTTTAAAACTGAATACACATGTATGGGTTTCAAATGACCATGAGATTGGAGCTACTTAGCCTAGAAGAGCTTTGTTGACTTTACACCAGCAACAACCAGGAGATACTTTGATTCCCCAGGCCAAGTGGAGCCACAGACACCTACCTTTCTGACATTAATACTAAGTTTATTAGACTGCGTCTGAATGAGTGCTATGACGCATCTACAAGACATTTAACCCTTAATGGGACATATCTAATGAGCAAACAATGATAATTTACCACGCATGTGGAAGTTACATTTGCAAATAGCTATGTACTCGTGCCTCATTCCCAGTATTTGAGTGAATTTGAGTAATTCCTTGAACAGAAACCTATTCAGTTATTTTCTAGAGTATATGAGTAAAGAGTTGTGTGTATGTGTGATGGCATAGTATTACCCAGTGCGTTCACACATAAGCAAAATGTCCAATTTCCTAATCTTTTTCTTGCATCGTTTTTTTAAATTTCCACTCTCACAATGTCACCGTTTCTGGAAACGTGCTGGCTTTCAAAGAGAATACACTCATTGGCTAGGTAAGGCAGTGCTTCAGGCGATAGTCTTGTATTTGATACAAGAAGAATTGAATTTAATATCAGGGTTGAAATCGCCAGCCAGTAATATTCTGTGAGAGTTTGGGGGGGGTGGGGTGAGAGGAAGTGGGAGGAGGGGAGTAGTTGATCTTTCATGCCACCAATTAGCTAGTCTTTGGTTTCAAGCGGTGTTTTGAGTGATGCGAGAGCAGGGGTGGAGAAGCCTATGAGGAGTTTGTTGCCACCATTCAAGGTTAATGAGGAGGGTTACCAGGGGAGGGGTGGAGTCGAGGGTGGTCATATAATGGGGATCCCGGAAATAACATGTACAACCAATTGATTCGTGGAGCTGTATGCAAGAGGAAAGCAAGTTCTAATAAACTAAATACAGAGGAACCTGGTGTAACTTCCATTACTCATATTAGTAAAATAATTGTAATATTAAATGAATTCGCCCAAAGTCTGAAAGAGCTCTCAAATCAAGTTCTGAAAAATCATGAAGGATGGTGGTGCAGAATTCTGATGCTGCTATATAGACTATATCACTCACCAAAAAGAGTACTGTACTCCTAGACCATAATCAATTTTTCTCCATTCTTTTGGGTGTTTTTCCAAAGTGAAATGCAAGGAGCCATTTTCCGCTACAGAGAAAAATAACTTCAGTGTGATCGTACTGCAAAGTCGGGTGAATGTGTGACTACGGCCCTGACCCGCCTGGGACTCAGCCTCAAATACCCTAGTATGTGATTTTCCTCCCTGCGTGCCTGTATCTCACAGAAGGATATGCTTAAAAACTAAAGGTATAAAGGTGTGTAGAGCAAAGGAGACTTTGGACTGGGGGCACAGTAGTGACTAGTGTGATTTACTGTTCAGTCTAATCTTCCCATCCTCTGCAGCATAATTTTGGTAAAGATACATTTTTACCTCTTCAGATCGGGCAGTAGTAATAATAGAGTTTCGTCCTTGGGCACTTTGTGTACCACTGATCCAAACATATCCATGTAGCTGTTTGGATGAAAACATGGAGACAGGCTCTTGTGTGTTTTTCCTATTTTTTTTATTGGGAGTAATTATACTCCCCATTTTGATTTTGTTGCTGCATTTGCATACTTTTTAGCGTGTGAAAGTGCGTGATACACCACTGGAGGGCTGGACAGTCCTGAACGTAATCTAACAGATTGCCAAGACAAGCCAGGCCCTGGAGCAGATGTATGCTCAGTTAACTTTGCAAAAAGGCTGATGGTGATGTCCAATTTATAGCTTTGGTGAGAACATCTCATGGTGCATGTCTGAGGAGCATTGCTGCAATGACACTCTGCATGAACACAAAGCCCTTTGGAGGAGGGAAACTGCATAAAAACAACACTCAATGCAGTGAGCAATGGCGGCTTTGCACAATGCCAAGGTCCAATATAAGACACAAAGAGTGTCGATGAGCTAAGACCTCATTCTATCTAGGTAAAATGTTAGAGGTCTCTTGAAATTCAAACTACAGTATGCCCACTTTGCTTCGGAATATGTGGTTGGAAAAAAAATGGAAAGTGAGATTTCTACAGTAAAGTCCATCTTCTGCACCACCATGTTCTTGTTATAAGTTGTAAAGGGCTCTTAATTAGGCAAGTTTTCAAAGTGCCCCACTATGTGTTGACATAACTGCAAAATGTAATGGCAATGGGTTTGAAAGCTTATAGGCCGGGGCAGTTAGTACCACACTGAGGTGCCAAGAGGACTGTTCAACTTTCCAAGGTTCTATGCAATAATCAAAAAAAGGACACCAAAAAAAGTCTGCTTTTGTGTGGTCTTCAACAGGCAGGATTATGATCATTTTGTGGGATTTGATCTGCCCAGCCCATCTGAGAGTCGCACCCCCACTTCCTCCCACGCTGGTGGGATTTCCTTTAGATAAGGGCATGGAACCCCGCCCAACCCCTCCTCCGTCCCCCAGACTCATTTGCCAGGACACAAACTTTGCAGGCAGACACTTATCTGGACGACATGTCCATTACTGCCTTTTTCCGGGGTGCGCCAGTCAACGCCTGTGTGCCACCGGGTGCGGTTCTTGGCAAGCTTACTGGCTTTGGTAGACAGTCATTTTTGCCAGCGATCACAGACCATGGGTAAAATTCCCAATACCCTTTCCAAGGAGGGTACAACATTTTCAATACTGCATTCAAAAGAAGAATGAATAATCCTCTTCATTTATATATGAGCCCCAGGCTGTGACACATTCTGCCCAAGAGTCAACCCACAATCCAGATTCCGCCAGATGTGAAACTTATAAAAGCACACCATCTATGGTACAGACCAGCGAGTTAATGTCCATTACCAGACAGCAGTTGCAGAACCATGCCCACTTACTCTTGTACTTGTACAGCCAGTTTCGCAATTTTTGGGAGCCTTTATGAAATCTGTACACAAGTGTGGGCCAGGTGTTCTAAATAGAATTGTGTAGGGACCAGGCCGCTAAGGTCAGCAATGGTGAGGAGGGGCAGAGTATCCAACGATCTTCCTGAGCAATCATGTAGTTGCACCCTCTTGTAAGACAAATGGGAGACATGAGGGGGGGAAAAGGAAGAGTAAAGCCATTAGATAAAGAAGATCCGATAGCCGGCACTAGGTGATAAAGATCCTCAAACAAGTCGGTCTTCTGAAACTTTAAAAAAGGTTGGGGGTGGGGGGGTTAGAGAGGCAAAAAATGCTTCTGCTCTCCCATGATCTCTCGAAGAAATCCCCAAAAAAAGAGAAACGTGCCCATCCAAGAGATCAAAAGGGAATATTCACTGCTTAGGCACATAACAAACATGTCTATATGGAGGAAGCCACCCACCTGCTAAAGGGGAAGAATGACCTCCAGGTAGTTTTCTCAATCATTGTTCAAACCCAAGAGACAACAGAGGATCCACCCCATCATTGCTTATAAATGTTGTACTGCCTCACCAGGGAAACTCTGCAGTGTTCTTCTTGAAAAGAATGAAAGCCAGGTTTTCAGATGAGACAATTTTTTCAGGTTACGTAGAGACCCAGAGTAAACAGGAGATCCAAAAGAAAGTGCCATGAGCACATTGCCTCCCGAGACGTGAATGCTAGAAAAAGGCAATCATCTTAATAGGGGTAGGTGGACCCCGTCCCTTGCAGGTGCAAATGAGAAGCCATGGCAGCCATCATTTTGGTAAAAGCTTATTGTGCTCAATGCAAAATGAAGAACTCCGTACTACTAACAGTCACCGAGCGAGAAACAGGGAAGCAGTCATTCACAGGTAATGATCCTTTAGATCAATTGCACAGATATGCCCTTAAGCAGGAAGGTTTGAACAAATTGGTCCAGGAATCATGCTCGGGAAATGTTCTGAAGAGGTCAGGTTGAATTGGGAGAGGTCAGGTGCCCAGGCTTGCCCGATTGGATTTCTGCATCACCAGAAATGTACCTTGAAACGAAACCAGAGACCCAATTTTGAAAGGCGACTGTTTCCACTGCTCTCATTGCCAGGAGTAGGTTTACAGACCCGCTGAAAAAAGACTGCATCCCCTCAGAACGAGAAGGGAATGTAAAGGGGAAGAAGTAAGAGGACCACTATAAAGGGTGAGCAACGGAAACCAAGAATCCAAGGAAATGGTCCTGCAAACCTCCAGGTGGAGTGAAATCAGCCATCCCACCCCCCAACCGGGTTGATCCCTGAATCATTTCTTGCCTTTGGGAGAGGTCATGTTGTAGTGTTTCGGGAATTAAACCCCTTTGGGCCAATTCTTTGCTGTTCTCGTCTTGCGCGCACTTGGTTCACTGTTATGCGCAGCAGCAGGCTGGCTGATGGGGCAAAGCCTGATAAACCAGCATGGGCTAGGTTTCTGGGTCATGTGTGGGTTGGCCACATTTGCTACTTAGTGCAATGTGCATCAAGTAGTTCAAAGCAATATAAGTGGACCAATGTGCCAAATACTACAAGGAACTAGATTATAAACGCCCAACTCTTTACAAAACATTCTCAAAAGCAACAGGCAACAAACATAGCACATAGTCTTGAGGTAGAGAACTGCCTTTCTGGACACTGCAATGGAGTTTTTCCACACAGAAGAAAATCTATTAGGAGCAATACACCGCCATTCTTGATAGTTGGGGGTCCAATAGCCATGTCTCGAAGAAATGTCATGCAGCAGATTCACCAACACTTGCTTAATCAAACTCCTTAGAATGCTGGTAAGGTTATATTGAGGAAAGAATTGCTGCTAGATTTCCAGCCATTTTTTAAAAATGTACCCACATTTCTAAAAAGCATTCTCTAAAATCAGTAATCATATGGTTTAATATCTTACTTCATTTAACTTTTTTTTTTTTTTTTTAATGTGAAGATTTCCATAACATTTTATAGCACTCATAATCTACACATGTTTCGAGATGCATCTTTTTGCGTAGGTCTTAAAATCTTAGTTGGCCTTTGTCATTGTGTATTTCATAAGCAGGATATCTATACAAATCGATTCTAAAGTTCTTTTAAATCTATGGGGTAGTTTGCATTACCTTTTTTATGGTTCAGATGGTGTTAATTTCAGGCTTCTTTTTGTACTGGTTGTGGGTCGTTTCATTTCATGTCAATTAAGCAGAATTTTAGCATTCTATGAATACAACAAGTCTCCAATTTAGATAAAAATGCATTCGCTCCAACTCTACTTTTGGAATTCAATTACAAAACCTACACTATACTACTGTTCATATTCAGTTTTGTAGATCATGGCCATAGCCCAAAACTAGTTTTAAAAAAGAAATGTTTGTTACACAAAACAATATGAACAAGCACAACAATTCCTCAAACACATTAATGAAAAGGGTAAATTGTAAAACAAAAATATCTCAGCCTATCGTATAGAGCATTAAAAGCTTTAGCTTAACGGTTTATGGATGGCAAAAGGTATTAATAGTCCATTGATACTGCCGCCACTTCGGCATTCAGTCTTTGATAAAGACAAATTAGAGGGGCATCCCATAATGTGGAGCATAATTTCAATAACAAAACTCAAAGCAAATGAATAGTTGGTGAGGAAGATTTTGTAGTTCGACTAGCTTTCTCTGGAACAGGTACAGTGAACTATTTCATAAGTCTCCACAGTCTCACTTCCGAAGGCTATGTCCCTAAATCAGCTTTGGAGTCTCTGGGCTTGTTCATTCCCAATAGCCCAATATGAGGAGACTGCAACCTTCTTACTCCAACAAATCCACCCACATAAGTATAGTAAACCCTCTTCCCAAAAGGCATGTGGAGTCCAAGCCATTCTCATGTCTGTTATTTGAATATCTTTAGGGCAGTAGGGTGCAACCAGCAGCCCTTTACAGGTTTTGGACTTCAACTCCGTTCAGACCTAGCAAACAGTCAAAGATGTGGGATCATGGGAGTAGTAGCCCAAAATATCTGTAGGGCCACCGACACTACAACACTCGTTTTGGACTACGAAAGACAATGGGAATAAACGTACAAAGGAGAAGCTAATGGCAGTAGTTAAATGATAATATTAGTCTCCTGTCACACTCACCACCAGCTCTTTCGGTGGCACTTCTGCTAGAGGCCTGCCCAGTTCCGGATTCCCAGAGGATTTTGAGGAGAGTGTTGGAGGAACTGAGGAGTTTGCCAAGACCAACTTGCTATCTGGTTCTTTGTGCCATCCTCTCCCAGATAAAAAAAAAATAAATAAAACTAACTTGATTAGTATATTTGATCTGAAATACACTTTGCAATTTTGCAAACCGGAAATAGTCATTCCTAACAAATAAAAAAGGTTTGAGATTGTCGTATGCTTTGGAACAATGTATTTTTCCAAGACACTAGATTGTTTCCCACTTTCACTTTTTTCTCTTATTCTGAGGTGACATGTTAATAAGTTACTATGTTAATAAGAGTTTGATAGCTGTGGGAAGTTGTACTCATGACACATGCTGTATTAATTCAACTATTTACATACCAGGATCACATGGCTAATGACATAAGAAAAAGTTGGGGAACTTAATCTCGTCAGTATCCTGTGTTACGGTGCTAGTACCTAGTTTATTGTAAACTGTTGCTCTTTATAGTGCAGTCTTAACTGGCCTTTAGGTGATACTCTGGCTTGCGTGTTTGATCGCCATCATGGTCACAGAAATTGTAAAGGGCCATGGAAGGAGGCTAAGGTAGCAAGCAGCAATGTTCACAATTGGTGAAAGGTGGGTGATATTTAGCTCCTGTGTATCACCTAAAAGAGTCCAGCAATAAGGAGTGCTTCTCACTACCCAAGACAACTAGTGTCTGGGAATTTGAACAAACAGGCATTAGGAAACATCTAGAAGGCAGGTAAAGCATAAACTGTGATATGTACTTGACTGGAAAGTAGTATTTATTTCAATCTCCATTACTTGTAGTTTTTTGTGTAGCTAATTCTAAAGTTAATTCATGAGACTGGACTTTCACATCTACTGGGTCACAACAAGCAACTCATGGTCAGAGGATAACCCTGAAAACCAGGAGCTACTTCTAGCTCCTTCTCTAGAAGTTGATTTCGTCCGTTCCAGCTGGTAAACTAGGACACAGGATGTGTACATGGATACAGGCTAGTACTGGAATGAGTATTTCAGGCTGGTAAATTGTTCTTTTCCTTGATCACCATCAGTGGTTCTTAACTTTTATAGATTTAGATTAATAACATGGCAAATATTGTGCAGGTTCCTCAGAGTTAGACGAGAGTTCCTGGAAATGATGCATGCTGTAAAAAGGTGATCATAATATATGGATCATATGATATTGTAGAGACAATGGCGTGGGAGGGTACCAGAAGGAATGCAACCGTGTTGTTCAAAACAAAGGGGAACATTAAGTGCAGGGTTATAGAACGAGGTCAGGTATGATCACCAGTATGCATTGCCTGGTAGAGTGAGGTTACAATGAGCGCATCTTGTGATGAGTCAGTCCCAAGATCTAAAGGCAGTTCATTCACATGAATTCAACAGCATTTAAAAATGACTGCATTGTGAAAGGGACCAAAATAATGCAATGATTTTACAGGATGCTAATCTAGTAATGATCAGGCATTTTTTCTCAGTGCCATCATTATACATTTTATCAAAGACAGTCATTTAAGTACAATTACAAATCACCTATTTATAACCATACCTTGGAAGGGACAATAATGTTTCACATTATCCATATGTATACCAGCCAATTATCTTGATTGCGGTGCCACCCAAAAATACATTTACTTCTAGGACTTAGTTAAACTCATCTCTTATAATTTAGAATAGGTGCAAATAAGAACATAACTTTCTATGACAACTGATAAGAGTCCTTAATCTTGAGTGTTTTAATCGTGACATTGTGAAAATAGTTGGTCATATTCAAAGTATAGCTGCATAGAGAATAGGTGCTGCATCTATAAAATCAGTTTTGATCAGTATTAAACCATGCTCTCCAATGGCCCTGTTTATTTGGCATATAGCTGTGGCAAAGGTTGATGTGCATTGTAGGTGTTTTATGGTTGACCACGAATGGTCTCACGTTGGCATATTCTTTCAGACTCAGGTCCAGTTCCAGGATAAGCCATTGTTTGGTCATTTTATTCTTAGCATTAAGCCAGGAATACTAAGCAATAAAGCACACATTTGTGGTCAGTCGAACTATCATGTGCCTTATTTTTGGGAATAGAAAATGTAGACCGCTTTTTAGTCTGCTTTTCTCATATCAGTATTTTATTGAAATAAACCCTTTCATTAAGTCTTTTGGCCAATCATTGAAATGTCCTTATTGTACTTTGCGTCTTCACTTAAGAGTGAATTTGTAGTTGCATTGGTCTCCTGTGGTTTAAGTTGATCTACCAGCATTATTCGATATCCTGGGTGGCAAAAGATAGGATTGCGTTTCGTCAAACATACTTCTCTCTGTCCTATGTAAGTAACTAGGACACCATTTCCTTGGAAACTGTATATTTCAACTAACTGTGGCCACCACATTCTTTATCGAAACAAATGCAGGGGTTTCCTTTTCGGTGAGGTTACACACTGTAGTCTCGTTGACCAGGTTTTATCACAAATATTTGAAATGCCTGTGCATTCATATTTTGTTTTTACACCAAAGTTATCCATCTAAATAACCTTTTCAGGACAGTCAACCACTTTTTGCCTTTGCGGGTTCTCAACAATAGTTGGCCGAAATATGAAAAAGTTCTATGGCAAACAATTTTTGTCATATCTAGATAATATAGGCAGCTTGATTAAACACTGATTTCAAGTCGATTTATATATTTGTGTGTGCTACAGTTTGATTTTTGTTCTCTTCCTGTGATGAATGGATGGCATTTATACATGTCAATTGCTGTTGCTTAAAATTCTTTACAATGCAAGTACCTATCCCTCTACTCTATGCTGGAATTATTAAGCACTTCCACGGCCGCAAACCACAAGTCCCTAAGGTGCTGAACTGCTAAAACCATCTACAGAGGTTTTGCTTATGGTGGTATGCACAAAAAAGTGTTCAATTCTATCGCAGAATGTAAGCCATTTCTTTAAAGAAAATGTCAGGTTTGACCATGCTCATGCTAAGAAATGGGAGCTGATTAAAACTAGCATTCAAGTCATTGACCTCTTAGTGTTGACTATTAGCTGACATTTTAGTGCTACCTAGAAGCCAAAATGATTGCATTGAAGTACACGTAGGATGGAAATGGGACACAAGGAGTGAAGGAAGGAGGAAGTTTAATTATTTATCCAGCAAGGAGCATGATAACGTTGATGGCTATTGTCACCCACTACATGCCCAAAATGCACCCTCCTGGAATATATACCTCTATTACTTAGTAACATCAATATTTGTGCTGTAAAGGGGGCACGAGTGCTATTTCTAAGGAGTGTTCTGAAGTTCTGGCTTAATTGATTCTGCAAATGATCTGCTGTGATCCCTTCAACAAGTGTGCCTTCAGCCACTTTATAGACATTATGTGCGCCACTGCAAGTGTTCTTTGAAAAGTAAGTTGAGTTGAAAACATCCATTGGAAAAGCCAACGATTTTGGATTGTTTATAGTTTAGGTGGGCTTTTGCCAGCCACCGACATTACATGCACACGTGCTCACATCATTTTCCAGCTGTTGCCATCTTAAGTCTAGGTAGTACTGCCATGGTAGCGCATGAAAAATGCATATCTCCATTCCAACAGAAAGCCATAACGGTTTGCTTTGCAATGCTTGATTTAATATGCAAGGTCAGATAGTTTAGAGCAGGGTTACAGAGAAAGAAAAGTTCAATTATTGAGTTGGTGAAACTACCATTGACCAAAGAAGCTTTGTGCATGCATAAAGGCATTCAGAACAAAGGAAGAGCAACTTCGATCTCCTCAAAACCGTTACTAGAATCAATTTCCAAAGAAGCCCTTAAGACTATTTCTAATGTTGCATGGTTAAAACAGGACATTTAGAAAAGAAAATCACATACAGATAAAACAAGAGCAAATAAAATTTCATTTGTGTAAAAGCATCCAAGATATACAATTATACATTTTAAAAAGCGCTAATCACCCAGAGGATAACCACTTTTCACCCAGCAATTTCACAACACGAAGCAGAGAAAAAATATCACTCACACAAAATTAGGCCATTACAAGGGGTCAAAGTGAGCCATAGCTGAAATACTTGTGTTGGTAGATAATTCAAGGTTTAAGGATTATAGGAAGCCGGTTATCGCTACAACTGTGGACGTAGTATGTCCAGCCAGACAGCTTTTCCAGATTATGTGGGATCTTCTGTGGAACACAGGAACTTCCTTAGTATGGATAGTGTGGATTATGTATTAAATATTGTAGGCTTTGGAAGCCAAAATTTGACATAGGTTCTCTGAAACAGAAAACTGCGAACATATCTCGTTTTAGAACTCCTGAGCTTGCCATTTAATGATTCAGCTGCTCACTCTTTCAGAGAGTTTTATTATGTTGTATATCCTAGGAACAGCTGCGAAAGAGTAAGTTAACGCCCTGGCTAGAGTGCAAATTTAGCCAGGGTCAAAGACCTTTTGAAAAACTACACTGGCTATAAAATGTATAAAGGCTCTCCTTTGAATAAGGGAGAGCAGACATAGATCGATAATGAGGGCAGGTGGTTCCCATGGTATATTGTACGACCATGTGGGGATAGCTATAAAACCTGTGTCTCTGAGAATAAGAAAAATTCAGTTCCAGGCATTTTATTTTTTGCTTTAAAGGTATTTACTGAACGCATGCGTGAATACAAATCAGTATTTTCCCATAATTGGCACCACCAGATGGGACCAGATTGCAGTTGAGATCCAGTTGGACTAAACGTATCACGGTCAGAGAACAAGCAAACGTGGGTGTTGGGAGTGGGGCACACTGCTGCTTTCCTTGCAGCCACACCTTCATTCGCCAGCGGACTTCCTCGACAAGATTGATCACTGCCGGTGTGAGGAAAAGTGATTTACATTCCTGGTGAAGCACCGGAGAAGAATACTGAAAAACAAATTAGGTGAGACCGTTCCAGAATTATATTTAATGGTTTGATATTATGAAAATGAAATGTATTTCCCATGGAAAGAATACTTTTAATGAGCCAAAGGGGAATGCGCTTAGAAATGTAATGTTTTTTTTTATGGAAGCATACGTCTTAAAATGAACCATAGGGAAATGCACTATGTGAACACAGTTGAAAGCATGGAATGAAGGACTCACGAAATTAGTATGTAGACTGCATTGATTGTGGCCACACTGTATTTAAAGTGCAACATTATCCAAGCAACTTCTGTGATCACAAAAGAAAAGGGGAAACAACGTACAAAGTAATAGATAAAGATTAAAAGGTTGTAAGAGTCAACAGGAATTAGAAAAACATGTGTGCTTCACTGGAAGGAGCGCCAGGGTGGGAGCTAATGATTAAAAAGGCTTGGGGTAGTGTTTTTGAATAAATGGAATGAATACACTGCCAACAACCCGGATATGCCATTCACAGTGCATGGTTCTTTTGACCTAGAAAAAGTAGGATATTTAAGGGAAGTGTTAACTGCTAAGGATACTACGGCTACCAAGCACCTACAATGGGAAATCTAAAAGCAATGGGAAGATTTTTCTAGACAAAAAAAAAATAAATCTATGAAGGAAGCAGAGATTAAAAAACAAACCACAATTGGAAACAGATAAAGCTTGCGCATTTGATAATGGGGAAAACAAATTAAGGATTAGGAAGAGGGAGCGTCAAGATTTAATAAGCATGAAGGGTATGTATGTAGACGGGGTTTACCCCTCATGCCCGACACCCGAATAAAACAAAAAAAAAATCTTAAAATAAGAGAGATCCATTGTTACTTTATTTGTATTTATTCATACCGCGCAGTTCATGCACCCGAAGGCTTAAGGGCGCCAATACAAAAAAGAAAATTAAAGAGCAAGGTTTTCAATTTCTTTCTAAAGAATTCCGTCGATTTTTATACCCCTCAATTCTAAGTGAAGTCCATTCCAAGCTCTGGGGGCTGCATTCAGGAATGCTCCTTTGCTAGCCTTAACGGTGTTACATTTAGGTAAAGTCAGCCGATCAGTGTTATTGGACCAAAGACATCTCATGTGAATTTTTTCTTCAATCAGGGCCTGTAGGTATGCCAGCATTTTATCCAGATACTATTTGTGAACAATTAACAAAAGGCCATAAAGCAGTCTGGATTCGACCGGCAGCCAATGTAGGCTACGAGGAGCCTCAGATATGATCTCTCAGAGCAGTCCCTGTCACTACTCTGACCACACTGTTTTGAATAACCTGCAAGCGCTTACACTCACCTTTGTTAATGCCAAACAGGAGACTGCAACAATAGTCACTTTTCTCACCAACTATCGCCCTCGCGATAGTCTGAGCATTCGGTTGGGTGATAAAGGGCCGAAGATGAGTCAGGAGTTAAATGTAGGCAGATGACGACACAAGGCTACTAACATGAGCCTTCATGTAGCGATGTTGATCAAGCACAACACCAAGCGTTCTTGACCTCATTTTGTACAACAATCTTAGTGTCCTACAAGCTAAAGTTCTCGTAAGCCGGACCCAATTTTTTAAATCATATTCTGGGTGCCCACTACAAAGAGCTCAGTTTTATCCCAGTTTAAAACAAGGTTGCTCTGAACCATCCAATTGTCGATGATATTGTAAACTTTGTTAAAATATAGTTAATCTTTGTCGTGGTTACCTGTAAGGGGGATGACACGGAGTATCATCAGCGTAATTTATGAATACTATACCATTTAGCTCAAGGAGAGTGAAGGAGGGGAACCATGAAAATCTTGTAGACACATGGAGATAGGCATGCTACTTGTGGTATGCCAACTTCTAAAAAAGGAGGGGACTCCGCCTCCACACAGTAAACCCTGCTTTTTTTTTAAGTAATCAAGAGAGGAGAGCCACTGTGCTGCCTCGTTGCCACCTCCCTCAACCTGTGAATCAGGATATGATATATATGATTTGATATGGCATTTATAACGCGCCTACACACAAGCGTTTCAAGGCGCGATGAGGCAAGGGAGGGGGGAACAAGGGAAAACAGACAACGATCTTACTAGGCCTGGTGTCATTCAGATCGCGCAAGTGCATGGGAAGGAGGAAAGGGAAAAGTGTGAGGGGAAAGTGCAGTGCATGGGATCGTAGAATAAATAAAATAAAAAAACGACCAGCAGGTGGCAAGTGCAGGGATAGGTGCTGGTACGAGGACTCCAGGGATACAGAAAACAGTCCACAAGTGCAGGGGTTGCCAAGGAGGCAGTGCAGGAGGGCAACTGGCGGGCCAGGGCCTGGGATGGATGGAAAGGGTGACCAGGTAACCAGTGCAGTTACTGTCAAGAATTCAGCAGGGGAGCGGGGGAGAGAAAGCAGAAGCAAAGAGGAAGGTCTTGAGGTACTTCCGGAACTGGAGATGGTTCTCTTCAAGTTTCAGGGAGGCAGGAAGGCTGTTCCAGAGGGAGGCCCCTGCCGAGGAGAGAGATCTACCACCAACTCGTTGCTTGGAGAAGCGACTGACCCTGAGGGAGTTTGAAGCGGATGAGCGAAGCGCTCGAGCGGGAAGATATTTAGAAAAAGAAAGTTGAAGGTATTGCGTCCCCAGGCCCCAGAAGGGCTTGTGGACAATGCAGAGGGTTTTGAACTTAATCCTCGCAGCCACTGGGAGCCAGTGCAGAGATTTCAGTCCTGGAGTGATACGATCCCTGGGCTTGAGGCCAAGGACAAGTCTTGCAGTTCTGTTATGGATAAGTTGCAGAGGGCGGAGAGTAGAGGCAGGCAGATTTAGATAGAGGCTGTTACAATAGTCCAGCCTAGAGAGAACCAGGGCTCTGGAGACGGTGAGCTTCTGGGGGAAAGAGAGGAAAGGAAGAATACCTTTGAGGAGGTGCAGCTGGTAGTGTGACTTCTTAGAGACGTCAGAGATGTGAGGAGAGAAGGAGAGTGTGGAGTCGAAGAAGACCAAGGTTTTTTGCCTTGCAGGTGGGAGTAGGAAGAGGGCCAAGAGAGGCCGGCCAGAGAGATGCAGGGAAGGAGGGGGTAGGTGTGCTGATGAGTAGAATCTCAGTCTCACTGGCATTAAGGCAGAGGTCATTGGCGGCACACCACTCCTGGATGGCAGACAGTCGGAGATGAGGGAAGGAGAGGAGGCGGCCGAGGGCAGCCTGAAAATGAGCTGGGTATCATCCGCATAGCACTGAAAGTTGGGGTAGAGATGCGATGCGGTGGGCAAGGACTGCCAGGTATTGGTTGAACAGCCAGGGAGAGAGGTTAGACCCCTGGGGGACACCACAGGTAGAGAAAAAGATATTGGAGAGGAAGGACCCATGTTGGACCTGGGAGAGTCGGTCGGGGAGGAAAGAAGTCAGCCACGCCAGAGCCTGACCAGTGATACCCAGGTTATCACGGAGACGGTTGAGCAGGATGGCATGGTTGACCGTGTCAAAGGCAGAAGAGAGATCAAGCAAGATGAGAACGCAAGGGTTGTTGAAATCAAGGTTGGAGAGCAGGTCTTCACGGTTGTTCGGGAGAGCAGTTTCCGTGCTTCTGGCAGCTCTGAAGCCAGACTGATGGTCATGAATACAGCCAACAGATTCAGTGTGGAGGTTAAGCTGGGAGATAGCAAGTTTCTCCAGGAGCTTACCAAGAAAAGGAGTGATGGAGATTGGGCGATAGTTGGAGGGGTTGGCAGAGGGTTTCTTAAGAAGAGGGTGCACAAGGGAGTGCTTCAGGGAGATGGGAAGACTCCAGTGGCGAAGGAGTGATTGCAGAAATCAGCCAGGGCAGGAGCCAGGGAGTCGATGTGATCCTTGATAGTTGGAGGAACAGTGGTGAACCTGTTTCGACGAGACTTTCATAGATCGGACTTGTCTAGAAACCTCATCTGCAGAGAAATGGGGAAGGCCTAGAAGGAGGGAGGGGGGGTGGCAGCAGAAGGGCCAAAGGAAGAGCAGGAAATGGAAGGGGGGGGCGATAGGAGGAGAGTGAGGATAAGATGTCCTGAGTTTTAGAAATTAAGTGAGAAGCCAGTGCCGTGCAGAGGGCCTGGGAAGGGACAGGAGAGGTAGAGACTGCAGCCGGATTGGCAAGTGCCTTGCAGATTTTAAAGAGTTCAGCCGAGATGTTGGATGCCGCAGAGATGCAGGCTTGGATATGGGCTCTCTTCTTGGTTAGGACAGAGAGCCGGTATTGCCTTTGGAGCAGGCGGTAGGCCAGTTTGTCAGAGGGTGTACATGAAGCGAGCCATTTCCTCTCGGCCACCCTGCACTTGCATTTTAGGGTGGCGAGGTCTGAGTCGTACCAGGATTTGCACTTGGCCTTGGGCTTCAGGCGGATTCTCATGACAGGGGCAAGGATTATCAAGGGTATCAGATATAGCAGAGTGGAGCGTACAGGGGGCTGTCTCAGGGTGAGAGCCAGCAAAAGGTGGAGGAGGGGGAGAGAAAGTGGCGGCGAAAGCCTCCACTGACACGCGCTTCATGGTTCGGATGACCGAGAAGGTGGGTGGCAGTGATGGAAGTGGCTTGGCCTGAGGGTTAGGGAGGGTGAGGTGGGAGGAGAGGAGAAAGTGATCACTCCAGGAGAGAGGAGTGGAGAGAGGGACAGAGAGGGGAAGGTCTGATGAAACCAGAACATCCAGAGTGTTCCCTGCAGAGTGAGTTGGGCCAGAGGGGAGAATGGTGAGAGAGAGTGTCGCAGAGGTCACGAAAAAGTACTGAGGGAGGACAGGAGGCATCCAGGGGGATGTTGAAATCTCCAAGAAGGAGGAGTTGAGTGGTTGAGGCCAGGAGTGAGGAGGAGAGGTCCGCCCACTCAGAGAGGAAGGCAAAGATTTGACCAGGTGGCCAATAGATAGTCGCCACAGTAAGGGAATGGCTGGGGGAGAGAGGCTGCAGACGAGGCATTCGATGGAATGATCCACCAGGTTGAAGGCCACCGTCAAGTCAAAAAACATGAGAAGGGATGGCAGACCCGTATCCAAGCGATCCACTAACCTTATCTTAAGTTCCAGACAGGCAGTCTCAGTCCCGAACCCCTGCCTAAACCCTCACTGAAACATATTAAGAATTGGGAAAGCGTTAAAATGGGCAGAGATCTGAACATAGGCAACCAGATCCAAGATCTTTAACAAGAATGGAGTATTAGTGATGGGTCTATAACTCAACTGGGTTATCATCAGGTAAACTTGTTTTTTTAACAATGGGTGAATCTATGCCTTTTTTTAGACCTCGGGATTGGGACCAAGTTCTCTAGAAAAGAGGCATTAACAAATTTACAAACGGCATCTAGCACTGTAGAGGAGCAGGATTTGATAATCAACGCTGAGCAAGGATCTCCTTTGCATGTGGTGGTTTTAAGCTGCTCTTATTGTGCCCAATTCGGCTACAGTTAACGCTGTGAACCTAAAAGAGGGAACCTGGGGATTAATGACCAGAGGAACATGGTCACTTACCCCTAATTTTCTTAGTCTGAGGCTCCCTTTGCCTGACAATATCAGATTTAATTTATATAGTTTGCTTTGCATAGCTTCATGAATTGAAGCGCACCAAGCAGCATCCTTAAGTTACTGAACCAGTAACCTGCCTATAAGGGGATTCTTGTTCCTTAAGAATTTTGAATAATTCCTTAACTTCAGATTGCGCATTGAGAATTCATGCATTGAGACTATTCTTTCTTGCATTGACAACACCAAGTTTATAGGCTTCAGCTGATGTTATATAAATTGCTAAGGTATAAGGAGAATGATTATTCTTCCAGACATGAAAACACTTGAGCATAAGCGCTTTGAGTTTCCTAAAATCATTTGAAAACCAAGTATTCCTATGACAATCAACTTTTTTCAGTTACTTCTTTACAGAAGTTAACAAATTTGTGATATTATAAAAAGGAAGAGACTAGAGCGTTAGAAAGCTCTTCGGCTGATACTAAATTAAGAGTCTTCGCAATAGTACTCAAAAGATGCTTAATACGTTCCCTGGTGAAAGTCCTCAGTTTTCTAGAAACTGTCTTGCTTATGAATGCCTTTCACTTTAACAGGATATTCCGATTGCAATGTAAAGTGTACAAAGAAATGGTCCGACCTAGGACATGCAAGTACCGAGAAACCTTTGGTGATGACGTTTAGAGTAGCAACCTAATCAAGTGTGTGCCACTTACAGTGAATGGGTTCAGAGACCTTTTGAGCAAAGCCCAGATTAGACAGCATAACCTCAAGATCGGAGGCTCTTCTATTAGAATCCAGCCCCAACCATACATTAAAACCACAGATTATTAAAAAATCTTGTTTTTGGTTTAAGAAACGGAAGAATAAAAGTTGAGAGAACAGAGGTAAAATTCCCCATAACAGTAGGCGGTCTATATAATAACAGGAAATTAACAGTAGCTTCTGCATTGATGCCAACCTTAACAAATTTCCTCTCTATGCCTTCAATGTGTTGATGTTTCACTTCCCAGATGGAAAGATGAGATCTAAAAATAAGTGCTCTCCCCGACCTCCTATCATGTCTGAACATGCTGTATCCATCAGGAATAGCCAGGTTCAGTGATGGACCTGCAGCAACGTGGCCCCAAGTATCTGTAATCGCAGAGATATCAATTTTCAAGTCTGATATATGCAGCTACTTCAATAGCATGTTTAATCAGGGTATTTAATAAGACGATTTTTTAACTCTAAAGTGGGTGTGATTCTAGTTTAGTGCTAGAGACCAGTGCTAGAGACCAGATGTGCGCTGGCCGAGATCAGGGAACACAACAACAGATTCCTTAAAATGACTTCTCGCAGAAGTAAAAATTGTGCATGTCCAGAGGACTGAGCATCTTGATCAATCACTTCTGGAAGACTCTCCTGGGGGCTATTACAACCCAATGAAGCGGGCAACGAAGCAGCTGCCCTACTCAGGATAAACATAGCATCTAAAGTATGAGCAGCCGTGTCGATAGGAGAAACAGCTGGGATAATTCCCTCACAACTAACCGGGGCATTGTTAGCTGGTGCCGTTACCATAAAGAGGATGTCTCTCTCCACATTGTTTGCAAATATCGTTCTAGCGGCAGCTAACAGCACAAGAACTTCGGCGATCCCCATGACAGCGGGCTTCCTGCTTCCGGTTCTTCACAGACCGCCATAGATTGATAGTCTCGCACCAGCGCTCTCTTGCCTGAAATGCAAAGAAATACAGCGCAGACCCACAAGGCAGTCTGGGTGATGTAGTTCTAGCTATGTGGAAGCACGAATCACAGCTGCTTCTAAACCCGAAAGCGGAATACAGACCGTGGAGCAGCAGGTGAGTATAAAACCGGAAAAAGGTGAATAAGCGCAGTATAACTCAAAACACAGTGAGTAAAGTTTGATGGTAAAAAGGACTCCTCCAGCCCTCTATCAGTTACCTGGTGATGAGGTGATCTCCTCGCCACATCGTGCCTGCAGGATTGCAGCCCATGACACAGAAACCGCAGAAAAGGTTGGGTTAGTACGGATAAAAAATGTCCTACTAGGAGTGGAACAAGCTCAAATATATGTGCCCGAAGAGAGATACACTTGTATTTGCAATAGTACAAAGGATGGGCAAACACATGTGCAAGCTGCATAAAAGGTTAAACGTTAAGGAGGAAGTGCATCACCTGCCAGATAATGAGGACAAGCAGTGAAGTATAAACTTGAGACAAACTTGTCCTGCAATAATGTCAACATTGTTTATATGAATCATAAATGCCCCATCAAAGTCTATGGTAATTCAAGCATTTCCAATGAGAGGTGTCTGGATTTGATACTGAGAACCTGACTCACCAGGTTCACGCCCCTTGGAACCTTATGGAATTACTGTCTTTTTCTAAAGATTATCCAGATATTAGACAATTTCTCTAGTATGATTGCGGCAAGACTTTAAGACCAACTTGTTCCAACACAGAGGGCACCAATTTTGCAAGGGTGAGAGAAAATCCCTTCTGTCCTCTACCGTTAATTCTGCATCTAAAATGTCCCGTTGGGTGCCAACGAGCGAGGGTAGGCCTATCTCCTCCAGCATGTTCAGTATATCGCCCTGGGGTATTAGCGTGTTGTGGCGATATAGTTGGGAATAGAAGTCGCTGAAGGTCTTATTAATTAGCATGTGCAATGTGTACACCAAGCCGGATTCTTCTTTAATTTCAGTGGTCAGATGTCTCAGATTTTCCTTCTTGCACAACCACGACAGCAACCTACTTGGTTTATCGCCTTCCGAGTGTGCCCTGGTGGTTTTTGCCTCTAGTTTTGGTCTGCTCTGTGCCTCCCAGAAGCCAGCTTGGCAGACTGTCATTATGCCATGCTATTTATAATGTGCCCGTACATCAGTGGTCCTTGGATAGCGGAAACTTGCTTCTAGTCAATTCCCCCTACTTCCCAAGCAGCATAATCATAACGAAAAACGGGACTTAGGGTTATCTGTTAGACATCTGCTAGAGAAGCCGGTTTTCAGAGGAGGATTATTGGTGCCTCTGAACGGAAGTTACTGGTCTCCCTGAAAAAATACATGCTTTGTCCAACATCTAGGTACTGTGCTTATTATACCTCAGTCGATACAGAGTTAACGGACCTCTGGAGGGTAAAAGCCATTAAGATAGCTCAGCTGGTTGAGCACTCGTTGCTGCGATCTGTGCGTGATCTGTAGGTTTCAGGTTCAAATCCCGGCAAGGCCAACTCAGCCTTTTATCCTTTCGAGGTCGATAAAGGAGTACAGACTTCGGTTTGGTGATAATTTTAATAAATATGTTCCATTTACATCGCTTTGCCAAAAGCGCTATATAAATAACCAATTGACCATGGGCTTAGATATAGAATTTAGCATGGAGTCCTTGCCTCTCTGCACTGTTGTATCATAACATGGGCATACCATTCCAGGAAATGAGGACTTCTGCTATCGAACCTCAAAACACACAATACAATTCATGTTTGCTTTTCTATGTAATTGACTAGGTTTATGTGTTTTCAACATTTAAATATATACAGGAGAGATCAAATGGCAAGACCTTAGAGAGAGAATGAAATGTATTCTGTCACAATGCAGAAAGCTGCCGCATAGTAATGATTTCCATACAGCTTTTGCACATGTCGGCTGGATGTCGCATACATTTTACTCTTGCAACAGAGAAAAGTCATTTTTACTCTCTTAAAATCACATTTACACTCAGTTTAAAAATAGGGAGTAAAATACTCCCACCTCAAAATCGTATCTTGAGCACTGATTCTAGGAAATGCACCCCATTTCTTGTTAAACAAACCCACATCTCTAATGGATGCCAAATCCAAAACAGAATCAACACTATACAAAACTTCATAAAGTCAGATATAGAGCCATCATGTAGATCAGTAATTGCTGTAACCTCCTTTAGGACCAGAGTTAATAAGGCACTAAATTTCAAAAGGCTTGAGAAGTCAGGAAAGTGTATGGCTGCTAATAAATCTTCCCAAGCAGTCTCAACCAACTCAACTTTCCCATCAGCTAAACCTTCTTTGAAATCTATGGTTCTCTTTAGTTGTTAGTGACTTCAAAAATTTATATGGCTGAGATTTGAATTTTAAAATTCAACTAAATAAAAGTACAGAGCCCCCTCACCTGAGTTCTGGCCTTTTCCATTTGCACGGGTGGGAACAGTAACATTTTTAAAAAAACATCTCAATACGGTGGAAGTGTCTAGTAGCATTATAATATGGAA
The DNA here is from genome assembly GCF_040938575.1 of Ambystoma mexicanum. Lineage (NCBI taxonomy): Eukaryota > Metazoa > Chordata > Amphibia > Caudata > Ambystomatidae > Ambystoma > Ambystoma mexicanum. Next base: position 74,707,776 of record NC_090933.1, read on the forward strand.
TTGTGAGAGAAAGCTTTGTGTCAGTTGATTCTTAAATGAAATTCAAGATACTACTACATTACATGATAATATCAATGGTGTAGTAGTTATCAAATGGTTATGTTCCTCGAAATATAATTCACTAGATGTAGTCTCTCCTAAACCTATTAGTATATGTCAAATGTTGTCCTGTCAAACTTCACAAGATCTCCAGAGCCAACATCTTTCCCATCAGCACTATATATCAAGCAGTCTCCTCCGAAATACTCAAATCGGTTAGTAATGGTTGGACTACTTTGCTGGATTGGATAGTTAATCTAGGATGAAGTCTTAGCACACTCATTACTAGGAATTAAAAAAAGGGGAGACATAGACTAACCTCCCTCTATCTGGCTGGTCCAGCAAGGCTATAGCCAAGTAAATAAATAACAAATGTTTTACTCATTTAAGGGCTATGTAGTCACTTTTCATGATCTTATTGGTATTAAAAACCCAACCTATTCACCAAAAAATTAAGATGGCCTGTGGATTTATTGCATGGTCACACATCACGGTTCAATGCATAGTTGTATTAGCGTTTGTCGTCTCGTTTATGAATTGCCAATTCTGGGACTTGCTCTAATATTACAACTCATTGGGCTGGTGGAAGAAAAAAATACTTCATTATCCCTAGTGTGTGAAAGTAAAGTCTAGAGTTTTTTCAATTTAAGAACAACGCTGGTCTCCTCAGACTGTCAATTAGGGCTAGGTAGCTCTACTTTTGGAGGGTGGCTTTATAGTATCTGGGAATTCAGTTTGACACTAATTGGAGTGCCTAGTTTTATTTAATGGGAAGTCTACTTAGAGACCCTGTTATATTTATAATCAAGTTCAACTGGTCAGATCTGGTGCAAGCAATAAAATGCATAATTTTTAAGTATGTCAGAGAGACATGAGGAGTGATATCACCACATCAATAGTTTTATCAATTGTGCACTTGAACGGTTAACCCTCCCCAATTTCCATCAATGTGTTCTTATGACCTTTATCAGAGTATTCGTTAATGAAACAATGCTGTTTGTTAACCCTAAAATGAACTCACGCACCACCCCCATGTTCTTTTTACTCTAGTTTGCCCCGACTACCTCTAGTCTGGACTAAGGAATTTAAGCCCCTGATCACATGCTTTTCCCTAGCGTTCCTATTCATACAGGAGTCTAAATTAGAATGAGAGTTTAAATCTGAGGCGCCTCTATTAAATCCACTGTCTACAATTCTCCGGAAGTGGCAGCTTCATTTCGCCCTTCTTGAGGAACTACTATGACAGGGGTCTACAATTTTACTGGCACCTACATTAGAGTTTACTTTGATAATCTTAAACTGAACTTTGCCTGGTATCTCTAATGCAAGGGTACCATTAAGATAAACAGGCAGCCCCTCCCATGAATTTGATAATAAAGGATCTCGCTATAATTACCAGCAATTAATTTCCAGAGCTATTTATATCCCTCGTTAACCCCAAAGGGGGAGGATTAACCAGCATTACCACAATGTCCTATCGTCTTACTCTGACAAAATACCATCAAAATGGACCAATGAGAAAGCAAACACTAAAAGACACTGAATGGCAGACCACTTGATTAAAGCACAGGCAAGCAACACTTACTGTGCAAACTCCACTCTCCTTTTCCCAGTCTACTCCAGCCCATTCAGCAATTACATTTTTTTTAACTACTGAAATGCTTTCTGCTCAACGTATTAACAATAAGAAGCAAAGGGAATTTGCACAAACACCTTTCTATCATTCACATTTAAAACTTGACAATTTGACTTTTCTTATAATCGGTCTTATTGATCAAGTTTTTTTAGCCAATTCAATTCTTTGCATGCCATGGTCCTAGTTCAATTTGCAGCAAATCTTGTTTACTCCATTTCCTATTACACAAGAAGTAAAAATGTGCACACAGATCTGCTCCATTTCATCCGTAGTTTAAACATCTCTAATATAAATGTGACCACAACATCCATGCTTCATTCCCCCGTTACACACACTGCTAAAATTGTGCAAGGTGATGCATTTGCAATAATTTCAGAACTAGTGATTAGTTGAAGGCTGCTAGTTTCCATTCATTAATATTTTCAAAAATGAACCCATACCAAGTGAACGTAAAACGTCCTGTTAATTATCTGCAGAGTACTAGGTTTGGAAAATTTAAAACATTTTAAAGACAAACTGTGGAGGTGAACAGCTTTTTTGTTAGACATTTGATTGATTTTGCAGTACAAAATAAAATACAAAAGGGGTACATTTTACAAGCCCTTTGTTTTTACAGGGAGGGGTAGCACTTCCATGCATGTTGTCTGTTCTGCAAAACTTGTATTTGATTTTAAATTACAAAAGCCAATCCCAGAAGACTTCTCCGCCAGCATCTAAAACCACATCAAAATTGCGTGCAGATGGAAATGCCCACATATTTGTATGGCGGAACAGAAGGGAGTGGCATAAAGGCATTGCCCTTTTTGGAGTTTGATACGCACTCTTCATCTTGACCTTGCCTCAGGAATCCTTACAAAATATAGCCAGTTTTCGGGGATTTAGTGCGTATCCTTCCACCCCTCTTGGAACCAGGAATCTAGGTATATCCCTCTTGTGCACCCTCCCAAAAAAAAGAAAAAGAAAAAGAAAAAGGATATATAGATATATATATATATATACACACACAATACAGTCCCTCCATGTTTATTTGCCACTTTTGATGCTCTACTTACACCCGGTGCTCAGCTCGAGTCCCTCAGTATCAACACTTTGCCTTATGTGCACGGGGGGCACCTGCGGGGATCAGACAGAAATGTCAAACGGCCCCCTGCCAACCGTCTCGCTATCACACGTGTGTTACTCCGTTCTCTGCAGGAAACTCAGCATATCTTCTGGCTAATGGTGGAAGCCGTCGATAGTCCAAGAGTCTGCATCTGAGAGTCCCAACCCTTTAGGCCCCTTTGCGGCCCCAATTAGTTTTAACCCTTTTGTCCCTGATAGCCCCTACTCTTGCTCCAGACCCCAGACTCAGTTTGCCACTTTGCTTGTCACCTTTAACCCTTTTAGGCCCCTGTGTTGCCCTACTCTGTTATAGCCCCCCTTTGCCACTGTTCTTGCCCCCCCTTTAATCCTCTTTTGGTGCCCCAAAATCCTTTATGCCCCAATCCATTTTAGGCCCTTTTTTGCTCCTGTTCTTGCCCATTTTGTAGCCTCCAACCCCTTTATCCAATTGTGTTGCCCCCAGTACCTTTTATCCAGTTTGCCCCTATTCTTGTCCCCAGCCCTCAGCAGGCCCCTCCCCTGCAGCCCCTTCCCGAGCTCAGCTCATGTTGGGCCCACAAGAGAGGCCAGACCCCCAGGCGCAGCCCTAGTCATGACTTCCATAGCGCTCCCAAGTCCAGTGGAGACTTGAATCAAAGGGTGGACTGCCTGAGAGAGAATTATGGAGCAGTGTTTCCCCTTCTAGTTCAAGGACAATTGCATAAAGATTTCCAAGTAAATACAGTTTGTTCCACTTAATATATGCAGAATACATTATTGTAATAGTGAAAATATATATGTGCTATCTTTTTTTCAGACCGGCAGTCCATACGTGCCTACATTCTAAAATGAAAAAACAGATCTACGTTGCCAGAATAGCCCGCCCACATGTCCGCAAGGTCAAGCCCACACACAGCAATACACTTAAGTTTGTTGTATGTGTTTAATAAACGAACAGGATTGTGATATGCACCAAACGTGCAAAATATATTAAAGGATCATATATATATATATATACATACACAAATATGAGATACATTACTCACCGTAATCGTATTTCTGATGCTTGTATCTGCTTAGATTCACATGCTGTGCATAGGCCGACATCTAGTGGAAGCTGCGGAGTATTACAGTTTGTTTTTCGAAAATCGAAAATGGGCGTCGACACAGGGCGTGCCAGTAATACTATCCCTAGTGTGACGTCCACTGTACCCATGATCCCTCACGCGTCTAGGATCCCCAGATTGTGTTTTTCCTGACATGAGGTAGCATGAGGAGTAGCGTGAGTACAGATAATCCAAGCAGATAGGTAGAAAGGTAGGACTACAAGCAACCATGTGCCTTCTCTCAGAGGGGAGGAAGGGTGGGTCGCATGTGAATCTAAGCAGATACAAGCATCAGAAATACGATTACGGTGAGTAATGTATCTCTTCTGAGGCTTGTGGAATCTGCTTAGATCACATGCTGTGCATAGATTAGCGAGCAGTACCTGAAGAAGGAGGTGGGGTGTGAGAAGGGTCATGAGCAAATAAATGTCTTAGAACCGCTTGTCCCACTTGTGTATCTGTCTTGGAATGAGTGTCAATGCAGTAGTGCTGAGTAAAAGTGTGAATAGAGCTCCAAGTAGCTGCTTTGCAAATGGTGTCAAGGGGTACATTTGCAATGAAAGCCAGAGTGGCCCCAATACCTCTTGTAGAGTGGGCCCTAGGCGTGAAAGGCAGAGTCTTTTCAGCGAGTGAGTAACACAGCTGGATACAGTTAACAATCCACTTAGAGATGGCACCCTTAGAGACGCGATCCCCCTCTCTGCCTGTAGCTACGGAGACAAACAGCTGATCTGTTTTTCGTAACGGTCTGGTCTTGTTTACATAGTAGAGGACCGCCCTACGCACATCTAGTGTATGTAGTTTCACCTCAGCCGAGCTTTGTGGGTTTTGGAAGAAAGCCGGAAGCTCGATGGACTGGTTTACGTGGAATTTAGAGATAAATTTAGGTGAGAACCTAGGGTGTGTGCGTAAAACCAGTTTGTCCTTGTGGGCAGTAAAGAAGGGATCCTGCACTGACAGAGCCTGGATTTCACTGACCCTTCTTATAGAAGTAATGGCTACTAAGAAGGCTGTTTTATAAGTCAGATGTTTGAGACTACTTTTATGAATGGGCTCGAAGGGCGGGCCCATGAGTTTAGATAGCACCACGTTCAGGTCCCATCCTGGTGGTGGGTTGGAAATTGGAGGATGAAGTCTCTTTACTCCTTCCATGAAAGCTTTAACCACTGGTATTTTCCACCACAATACCTTGTTATGGGAGGTGGTGTAGGCTGATAGAGCTGCCAGGTGCACCTTGAGTGAGTTAAAAACCAGACCTGCATCTAGCAGGTGGAGCATGTATGTAACAATAGTGGAAGGAGTGCATTCAATTGGGTTGATTTGTTTATTCTGGCACCAAATAACAAATCTCCTCCATTTGTCAAAGTAGCAGTGCCTTGTGTTTGGTTTCCTAGATTCTTTTAGGATGTCCATACATCTTTGTGGTAGATTGAGATGTCCAAACTCTATGACCTCAGGAGCCATGCTGCGAGGTTCATTGAGTTGGGTTGAGGATGCACTGTTTGACCCTGGTGCTGGGACAGAAGGTTGTACCAGGTTGGAAGTCTGATGGGTTCGCACACCGCCATCCTGCGTAAGTGTGGGAACCAAGGTTGTCTTGCCCACATGGGAGCAATTAGGACGAGCGTCATCGACTCTCTGTTCATCTTGTTGACCACCTTCCTGATGAGGAGTTGGTGGAAAAGCGTACACAAACATCCCTGACCAGTTCATCCACAGGGCGTTCCCCTGGGAGTCTGGTTGGGGGAACCTGGATGCAAATCCTGGGCATTGTCTGTTTTCGCTTGTGGCGAATAAGTCTATAGTGGGGCAACCCCACTGAGAGAAGATGTCTTCTACGACCTCTTTGTGTAGAACCCATTTGTGTTCCTCTGGGAGGGAGTCTCTGCTTAAAGCATCCGCTAGGGAATTGAGTTCCCCTGGAACATGTTGTGCTGACAGGAAGATGTTCCGTCTGAGTGCCCATATCCAGATTTTCTGGGCAAGCTTGGACAGATTTGGTGAACGAGTCCCTCCTTGCTTGTTCAGGTAGAACATGGCTGTTGTGCTGTCCGTCCGGATTTGCACTGCCAGGTTGAGCAGGTAGGGCTCGAATGCTAGAAGTGCTCTGAATACTGCCCGAAGTTCTAGCAGGTTGATGTGGTTCCTGGCTACTGAGGGAGACCAGAGACCTTGGGCTGTGTGGAGGAGATGCATGCATCGGTAGTGACTATTGCCTGTACCTCGGGATCGTGAAAAGGTTTCCCCTGAGCAAGATTTAATCTTGTCCACCAGTGAAGGCTTTGTACCAATGTTGGCGAAACGACCACTAGATCGTCCCACTGACCCCTTGCCTGAGACCACTGTTTCGCCAACCATTCCTGCATGGGACGCATGCGCAGTCGCGCGTGGGGGACCAGGTAAATGCATGAAGCCAACATGCCCAGCAAACGCATTGCCCTGCGTACCGTTATTTGGCGACCGGCCTGATATTGCGGAATTTGCAGTAGTATATTCCGAATTCTTTCCTCTGAAGGAAACGTTAACCCTCTTTGAGTATCCAGGATAGCTCCTAGGAACTGTTTGGAGGTGCTTGGCACTAGGCTTGATTTCTTCTCATTGATTGAGAAGCCTAATTCGTGAAGGAGGTCGATAGTCCTTTGAATGTTTGTCCTGCAAATCACTGGGGTTTCCCCCGTTATGAGCCAGTCGTCCAGATAAGGGTATACTGGGATAGCTTTCCTGCGTAGGTGTGCAGCCGCCACCGCCAGTACCTTGGTGAATACCCTTGGTGCCGAAGCTATCCCGAAGGGCAGCACTTTGAACTGATAGTGTTGGCTGTCCACCTTGAAGCGTAGGTACTCTGTGCGCTGGGAGCATGGAAATATGAAAATAGGCATCTTTCATATCCAAAGTTGCCATGTAATCCCCCTTTTTTAGGAGGGGGATTACCTCTTGTAGTGTAGTCATACAAAACTTTTGGGGCTTGACATACTTGTTGGCAGGCCGCAAGTCCAATACTGGGCGCATTGTTAAGTCTTTCTTTGGAACAAGGAAGTAAGTTGAATAAATACCCTTGTTTACCTGGTGGCTTGGGACGATTTCTATCGCGTCCTTTTGGAGCAGATTGTAGATCTCCTCGAGGAGGATCTTCTGATGCTCTAAAGAGTGGACTTTTTGTCTTGGAGGATGGTTTCGGGGACGTTGCAGTAGTTCTATACAGTACCCATTGGATACCGTTGACAGCACCCACCTGTCGGATGTTATCCCTTCCCATGCCTGGGTGAAGCTGGATATTCGTCCCCCTACTGGGGTTGTATGGGAAGGGACCCTGAAATGAGCGTCACTGCTTTGGTGGAGGCGTGCCGCCTCCTTTACTGGGGCTGCCTCTGCCTCTACCACGTCCTCTTCTACTAGCCCTACCATACCCCTGGGTAGACTGTTGTGAGTTGGTGTTCCACTGTGTACCCTGGTTGTGGGAATAGCTATTTCCTCTATTGGAATTTTGGCCGCGGGGGCGACGAAAATTGCCGTTCCCTCTTTGGTTAGGTGGTTTTGTAGTTAACTGGCCAAGGGATTTGAGGGTGTCGAATTCCTCCTTAGCGTTTTTTAGAGCGTCCTCGACTGCTTTACCAAACAGGAGATCACTTTCCACTGGTTTGTCTAAGAGTGCAGCTTGTGTTTCTGCTTTGAATCCCGACTGCCTCAACCAAGCATGTCTTTTGATGACAGTCCCCTCTGCTATAATTCTACCCGCATTGTCTGCGGCGTCCAAAGTTGCTTTTAAAATGCAGCCTGAGACGTTTCTTCCCTCTGCACAAATGCGAGATAGCTGGCTCTTAAGGGGTTCGGGAGCGGAATCTATTAGTGCTGCCACTTCTTCCCACTGATGGCAGTTGTAGCTGGCCAACAGTGTGGTGGAATTCGCGATTCTGGTTTGGTAGGCTGCCGTGGAAGCTACTTTTCTACCAAAACCATAGAGTTTCTTACTTTCCTTGTCGGGGGGAGCCTCAGAGGAAGATAATGGGGTTCCAGCTCTCTTGCGGGTGTTAGTTACGACTAGAGAGTCTGGCTTAAGTTGATCTCTAATATATAGAGGGTCCGACTGGGCTGCTTTAAACAGCTTCTCTACTCTCGGGTTTACAGGTCTTGTCAGGTTTGGGTTGATAAGGGATGGTGCTATTCTGCGTTGAATAGATTTCAGGATGGGAATGGTCTGGGCTACTGTCTTCCTTTCCCCTATTAGTTCCTCCGCGAAGTCCCTCTCTTCTTGGACACCTTGTGTGTCTATGTGGAAGTGGTTAGCTGCCCGAGAGAGCAGTTCATTCAGGAGGGGCTGATTATCTATTGGGGAATCAGACACTGGGGCTTCCCTTTCGACTGGTGAGTCCATTCTGAAAATATCTGGGCTATTTTCTGGCTCATCCTCGTCTTCGTCCTCCCCGTAATAATCTGACACTGCGAGATCTTCTGGCGTCTCAAATTCTTGACCCTCTATAAGGGAAGAGTCTCCTTGGCCTGTAGGGAAAAGGCAAGAATAGGGTTGGACCTCAAAGGGGTTTGAAGCCTTTAATGGTCAATGTCCTCGCATGACCAGAGTTTGGAGCTTGGGGTGACCTTGCTGGAACTTTCTATGGACTGTCCCTGAGAAGACTTGGACGGGGAAGTCAGTTCTCTTGTTGTGGAGGATTGCAAGGGTTGTTTCCGTTGCTGCTTACCCCCTTCTCCGTGGGTGGAAGTGTGTTTACCATTTCCCTTATCTTTCGACGCCTGGCGTCGAGGATCGGAGGTGGAATGCCTGTGTTTCGAACTAGGCTTCGAAACTGGGCCCTCCTTACTCCCAAGTGATGTACCCTTTTCCTGGGGTGCAGGCTGGGGATGGAAGTCATGTTCGTCTCCGGACGAGTGATCTTCCGTGATGTTAATGGGCGAGGCACTATGTGCAAGTGTGGAGGCTTGCCTGACGTCGTGCGGCGACCTCGACCGGGACCGCCCAGAGGACGTCCTTTCGGACCGCTCCTTCTGTGCCTCTTTTCGAGGTTTCGACGACGTCGAATCTCGGGTGGCTTTTTTGTGTTTAGCGTGTGTATGTGTAACGCTTTTGTCGCCGGGGGACTTCCCCATAGTCGCCGGGACGGACGACCTTCCGAGGCCGGGGACGTGCGTTAGGCTGTCTTTCAACGCCTTGGTGCCCTCGCCGTCCGAAAGTCCGGCGTCGCTGCCGTCGCTGAAGGTACCCTCCGCCTCCATAGCTGCTAGCTTGGCGTGGTGGGCCCAACGCTTGGTGGAGCGGTCCTTAAGAGTTTTGGTCTTAAACCTACTACAGGCCCTGCAACCCGCCTCGGGGTGGTCTCTGGGCAGGCAAAGATTGCACGTAGCGTGCTTATCTACCCAAGGGTATTTCTTATTACACTTGGGGCAAAACTGAAAGGGCGTACCCTCCATACGCGCCTGTGGGCAGCAGGCAAGTGTGTGTAGGTAAGAAGGTGTCTATATGATTATATATATATCCGAGTGTGGAAGTGTACCACCCCCCACTCTCCCTACTTGTAGGGCCGAGGCCAGCGGCCCAGGCCCGAGCCGAGGCGGAAGCCTCAAGGCCCAATCCGTCGGGTATTCGACGTTGATCTCCTCCCCGGTTCGGCGTCGAGATGTTGATCGACGTAAGGGTGACAAAACGGGGCAAATTAGAATTAGTTTTGAGTGCAAATATGGCAAAGCCAGGGAACTCCGATGAAGTGCTTCCGACCAGAATGGCGGAAAAAAACAATCTGGGGATCCTAGACGCGTGAGGGATCATGGGTACAGTGGACGTCACACTAGGGATAGTATTACTGGCACGCCCTGTGTCGACGCCCATTTTCGATTTTCGAAAAACAAACTGTAATACTCCGCAGCTTCCACTAGATGTCGGCCTATGCACAGCATGTGATCTAAGCAGATTCCACAAGCCTCAGAAATACATATATATATGCAGAATATTTCAGTTTTTGAAAATCGAAAAGAGAGGTAGACAGGGCGTGCCAGTAATGCTATCCGTAGTGTGACTTCCACTGTACCCATGATCGTTCACCCTGTCCCTCAGATTATTGTTCTGACATGAGGTAGCATGAAGTGTAGCGCGAGTACAGTTGTATCCAAGCAGATACATATCAGACAAGCTCATAAACATCCATGCGCCTTCTCTCCGAGGGGAGGAAGGGTGGGCGCATGTGAATCTAAGTGGATCCAAGTATCATAAATACGATTACGGTGAGTAATGTATCCCTTCTGAGGCTTGTTGGATCTGCTTAGATCACATGCTGTGCATAGATTAGCGAGCAGTGTTGGAAGAAGGTGGTGGATATGAGCAGGTTCATGTGCAAAGAGGTGTCTTAGAACTGCTTCTCCCAGCTGTGCATCTGTCTTGTAATGAGTGCCAATGCAGTAATTCTGAGTCAAAGTGTGTATGGAGCTCCATGTAGCTGCTTTGCAAATGCTGTCTAGAGGGACATTTGCAAAGAAAGACGGAGTGGCTCCTTGTGGAGTGAGATCCGGGCGTGAAAGGCAGTGTCTTGCTTGATAGGGAATAGCAAAATTGTATACATATGACTATCCACCTGGAGATGGCATTCTTTGAAATGCGGTCTCCTTCTCTGCCTGGTGCTACAGAGACAAACAGTGGTCTGTTTTTCTTAGTGGTCTTGTCTTGTTTATGTAGTAAAGGACCGCCCTCCTCACATCTAGTGTGGAGTTTTACCTCAGCTGAGCTGGTAGGGTTCTGAAAGAAAGTCGGGAGCTCAATAGACTGGTTTACGTGAAACTTAAGAGATGAATTTAGGGAAGAACCTAGGGTGCTTACGTAAAACCAGCTTGTCCTTGTGTATGATAAAGAAATGATCCAGCACTGACAATGCTTGCATTTCGCCAACTCCTCTTATGGAAGTAATCGCCACTAAGAAGGCAGTTGAGCTTAGCAAGTACAACATTGAGATCCCATCCTGGCGGCGGGTTTGAAATTGGAGGGTGGAGTCCCTTTACTCCCTCCATGAAAGCTTTGATTATAGGTACCTTCCACCATGAGACCTTATTGTGGGAGGTGGTATAGGGTGACAAGGCCTGAAAGAGGAAAGATAGGACCACAATGGCACACCCTATTAAAAGAAATGGTTAAAGTGAGCAGGAATAAGGTTAGATTTAAAGCGTTTGGAAAATTAGGTAGAAAAGGTATGAGGTGCAGAGGAGAGAAAAGCTACCTTGACACCTGGGTTGCACAATATAAAGAAGAACAAAATTAAGTTCCCAAGCTGGGAACTTACGTCCCCCTGCACACTTTCTAATATCTGGAATACCAGACCAACAGTTAAATTGATATGTAAGCAATATGACCCGAGCGGCGGGGGCATTCCCGACTCGGGTAATGCCCTGGGGCCCATAGTTATAGGCCCGAGCGAAGCGAGTAGTCGCGAGTACCTGCGTGTAGTCGCCATTCATGTTCCTCTGGTAGGGGAGATCTGCTCAGTGAGACTGCCAGAGAGTTGAGTACCCCTGCAATGTGCTGGGACGATAGGAGTATTTTCCGTTTGACTGCCCATCTCCAAATTTGTTGCGCAAGCTTGGACAGATTTGGAGAAAGTGTGCCCCCCTGTTTGTTGATGTAAAACATCGCCGTAGTTCTGTCTGTCAGGACTTGCACAGATTGGTTCACTTGGTGAAACTCTAATGCTTGAAGGGCTTTGAATACTGCCAGTAGTTCCAGCAGATTAATATGGTTCTGCGCTGAAGCACGAGACCACAGACCCGGAGCTGTGTGGTGAAAGCAATGAGCCCCCCCCCCACCCAGCGAGTGAGGCGTCTGTCGTGACAATCGCTTGTACCGTAATCGGATTTCTGATGCTTGTATTTGCTTAGATTCACATGCTATGCATACGCCGACATCTAGTGGAAGCTGCAGAGTATTACAGTTGTTTTCAAAACTCGAAAAGGGATGGCGACAGGGTGTCAGTAAAACTATCCCTAGTGTGACATCCACTGTACCCATGATCCCTCACGCGTCAAGGTCCCTCAGATATGTTTTTTCTGACATGAGGTGTAGCGCGAGTACAGCTATATCCAAGCAAATACTTATCAGACAAGCTCATAAGCATCCATGCGCCTCCTCTCCGAGGGGAGGAAGGGTGGGTCACACGTGAATCTAAGCAGATACAACCATCAGAAATACGATTACGGTGAGTAATATATCCCTCAATCTGCTTAGATCACATGCTGTGCATAGATTAGCAAGCAGTGGAAGGAGGTGGGACGTGAGAAGGTTCATGAGCGAATAAGTGTCTTAGAACCGCTTGTCCCACTTGTGTATCTGTCTTGGAATGGGTGTCAATGTAGTAGTGCTGAGTGAAAGTATGTATAGAGTTCCATGTAGCTGCTTTGCAAATACTGATTAAAGGAACATTTGCAATGAAAGCCAGCGTGGCTCCAGTACCTCTTGTGGAGTGGGCCCTGGGCGTAAAAGGTAGTGTCTTATTTGAAAGGGAATATCACAGTTGGATATATCTTACCATCAACCTTGAGATGGCGTTTTTAGAAATGAAATCTCCTTCTCTGCCTGGCGCTATGGAGACAAACAGCTGATCTGTTTTTCTTAGCGGTCTGGTCCTGTCTACGTAGTAGAGGACTGCCCTCCTCACATCTAGTGTGTGGAGTTTTAACTCAGCAGAGATTTTGGGTTCTTGGAAGAAAGCCGGTAGCTCAATAGACTGGTTAACATGGAATTTAGAAATCAACTTAGGTGAGAACCTAGGGTGAGTTCGTAAAACCAGTTTGTCCTTATGTATAGTAAAGAAAGGATCCTGCACTGACTCTTCTTATGGAAGTGATGGCTAGTAAGAAGGCAGTTTTATAAGTCAAATGTTTGAGACTAGATTTGTGCATGGGCTCAAAGGGGGGGGGGGCATGAGCTTAGTAAGTACCACATTAAGGTCTCAACCTGGTGGTGGGTTAGAAAATGGAGGGTGGAGTCTCTTTACCCCTTCCATAAATGCCTTGACCACTGGCACTTTCCACCATGACGCTATGCTGCTAAGTTCATTGAGTTGGGCTGAGGATGCACTGTTAGCCCCTCATGCTGGGAGAGTAGGTTGTATCGGCACGGGGGTCTGATTGGGTCACACACCATCAGCTTGCGTAGGTGTGGAAACCATGGTTTTCTCGCCCACATAGGAGCAACTAGGATGAGCGTCATCGGTTCCCTGTGGATCTTGTTCACCACCTTCCTCACCAGTGGGGTTTGTGGAAAAGCATAGGCAAACATCCCTGACCATTTCATCCATAGGGGGTTCCCCTTGGAGCCTGGTTGGGGGAACCTGGACGCGAAGTCTGGGCATTGACGATTTTCGCTTGTGGCGAATAGGTCCATCGTTGGAAAACCCCTCATGGAAAAGGTGTTCTACGACCTCTTCTTGTAGACGCCACTTGTGTTCTTCTGGCAGGGTGTCTCTGCTCAGCGAGTCTGCTAGAGCGTTGAATTCCCCTGGAACATGCTGTGATGATAGGAACATTTTCCGTCTGAGTGCCCATTTTCTGTGCAAGTCTGGATAGATTTGGAGAACGTGTCCCCCTCGCCCCCCGTTTGTCGATATAAAACATTGCTGTGGTGCTGTCTGTTAGGATCTGCACCGACAGACTTGTTAAATGGGGTTCGACTGCTTGGAGGGCTTTGAACACTGCTAGAAGTTCCAGCACGTTGATGTGGTTCTGTGCCGTGGAGTGAGACCCTCAGCTGTGTGGTGCAGGTAGTGCGCCCCCCACACCGCTGGTGAGGCATCTGTTGTGACCACTGCTTGTATCTGTGGATCATAGAAGGGTTCCCCCTTGGTCAGATTCTCTCTCGTCAACCAGAGAAGGTTTTGTACCAGTGTTGGTGAAACGCCCACTAGATCGTCCCACTGACCGCTTGCCTGAGACCATTGTTTCGCCAACCACTCCTTTATGGGACGCATGCACAGGCGCTTGGGGAACCAGGTAAATGCAAGATGCCATCATGCCTATTAAACGCATTGCTTTGTGTACCCTTATCTGGCGGCTGGCCTGATAGTGTGGTACTTGCAGTAACAAGTTCTTTACTCTCTTCTGAGGGAAAGACTAACCCTGCCTCTGTGTTTAGAATAGCTCCTAAGAACTGTTTGGAGGTGCTGGGCACCAGACTTGATTTCTTCTCGTTGATCGAGAAGCCCAATTGAAAGAGGTTGATTGTTGTCTGAATGTTTTGTCTGAAAAATCAGAAGTGATTCCCCTGTTATGAGCCAGTCGTCCAAGTAAGGGTACACTGTGATTGCATCCCTGCACAGGTGCGCTGTCACCACCGCCAGTACCTTGGTGAATACCCTTGGAGCCGAGGCTATTCCGAAGGGCAGCACCTTGAATTGGTAGTGCTGGTTCGCCATCTTGAAACGCAAGAACCTTCTGTGCACTGGAAACATTGGAATATGAAAATAGGCATCTTTCATATCCAGTGATGCCATGTAATTCCCTTTTTTAGAAGCGGGATTACTTCTTGCAGCGTGGTCATGCAGAACTTTTGTGGCTTGACATACTATGCAGGCCTTAAATCTAATACAGGGCGCATTGTTAGATCTTTTTTGGGCACAAGGAAGTAAGTTGAATATATGTCCTTGTTTACCTGGTTGGCTGGGACCACTTCTATGGCGTCCTTTAATAGAAGCTCTGTAATTTCCTGTAGAAGAATCTGTTGATGTTCGTCGGAGTGTACTTTTTGTCTCAGGGGTTGATGGCGAGGTTTTTGAAGAAGTTCTACACAGTAGCCCCCTGCTACCGTTGACAGCACCCATCTGTCTGAGGTAATACCCTCCCATGCGTGGGTGAAGTTGGAAATTCGTCCTCCTACTGAAGATGCATAGGAGGGTACCTGGAGCGGAATGTCACTTGCTCCGAGGTGGTCTACCACCTCGAACTTGGCCTCTGGCCAGAGTACCATGACCTCTTTGTCCCCTTGGGTAGCCCTGAAACGACTGTCCCTGGTTGGTATTATAGGAACCCTGGCCCTGGTTCTATCCCAACCCCCTCTGGGAATTCTGTCCACGAAAGTGGCGAAAATTTCCGTTGCCCCTCTGCCCTGTAGGTTTGTTCATGAGTTGGCCTAAAGACTTGAGTGTTTCATATTCGTATTTAGCAGTCTTTAGTGCGTCTTCCACCGCCTTGCCAAAGAGCACATCTTTTTCCACCGGCATATTTATTAAGGTGGCCTGAGTTTCCGGCCTGAAGCCAGATTGGCGAAGCCAAGCGTGTCTCTTGATGATTGTACCCTCAGCGATGATTCTACCCGCATTGTCAAAATTTGACTTTAGAAGACAAGTCGACACCGCTCTACCATCTGCTACCACCTGGGCTAATTGGAACTTAAGTGGCTCGGGTGCAGATCAAAGTAATGCTGAGACCTCATCCCACTTGTGGCAGTTGTAGCTTGCCAGAAGTGTAGCATCATTTGCGATGCGGGATTGGTAGGCTGCAGGAGAGGCTACTTTCCTGCCCATTGCGTAGATCTATTTGCTCTCCTTGTCCAGAGGAGCCTTGGAGGAAGCAAGGGGAGTGCCTGCTCTTTCGTGTGGTAGTGACCACCAGGGAGTCCGGTCTTAACTGGCCTCTTATGTAAAGAGGGTCGGAAGGTGCAGGTCTAAAAAAAATTTCAACATGCAGGTTAACGGCCTGTGTGAGGATGGGTGCTTCCAAATAAGGTTGGATTCTGCGTTGTACAGACTTCAAAATTGGAATAAATTGGCCCACTTTTTTTTTATCTCCCAACAATTGCTCAGCGAAGTCTCAGTCTTCTACCACCTCCTGGGTATCTATGCAGACGTGTTCTGCCGCTTTTGTTGGAACCTTGTTGAGTAAAGGTTGGTTATCTATGGGGGAAGTCTACTACTGCAGGATCCTGATTAATGGGTGAATCCAAGGAGATGTTGGCCTCCTGGTCTGGGTCTTAATCATCCCCCTGATAGAATTTGTCTAGGTCATCATCCATAAGTTGAGGATCTGATGTATCAATAAAGGAAACATCGTCCTGTCCTTCTCCTGGACTGACCTCGGGGTCATACAGGTCTAGAACTCTGCCCCCGACATGGGACGTCAGTACGAACCCTCTTAGGAGAGTTAGAGCTCGAAGGGGCAGAGGTTGGTAGGGTGGACTGAAGGCTTATAAGGTGTTCAGGGTGTTTTTCGAAGAAGTTACCAATGAAGGACATCCTACGCATAACCCCGTCGATGTCCTCAGCGTACCAATCTTTTGAGCGTGGAAAGACAATTTCGGGCTCGGAGTCAGGAAGGCCCATGTCTACATTAGTGGGTGGGATAAGCTTAGGCCTAAGGTCTTTAAAAATAGGGTCTTTAGTTTTCCTGTATGGGAGGACATGTGTTTTATGGTGCTTGTCCCCACCCTGGGCCCCAGAGGAAAGAGACTGACTTGTTGGGCCCTGACGTCTTACTAACAGAAGAACGTCGAATTTCGTGTGTGAGGGCCGAGGTTTCATCTGCGGACGAATGGGCCTCGGATGTAGTTTTCCACGAGGCACCCTTGCAGTCTTTCGACATCTTAGCGTCTTTCGACGTTTTACCGTCTTTCGACGCTTTAGTTCTGTCATGCGGCGATCTAGATTGCCCAGAGGACAGGGATTTGGTTGACCGTTCTAGGGGTGCCGAGCGTTGCAGAGTACTCGAATCTTTCGAGTGTCGACTGGGGGTTGTGTCTTTTGTGGTGTGTGTAATTGTTGCGCTACCGCTGCCGGGTGTAGTCGCCACAACATGGCTGCCGGCCTGTCCTACGGGGTCGGGGGCTTGCGCTTGGGTAGCGTCAGCTACTCCGGTGCCCTCGCCGTCCGAAAGTATGGCATTGCTGCCATTGCTGAAGGTTCTTTCCACTTCCATGGCCTCGAGTTGCCTGGCGTGGTGGGCCCAGCGCTTAGTTGAACTGTCTTTCAATGTCTTAGGCTTGAAGAGCCTACAGGCTCGACAAGACGTCTCGACGTGATATCTCGGGAGACACAAATTACACATGAGATGTTTGTCTACCCAGGGCAACTTCCGGTTGCACTTAGGGCAAAACTTAAATGGGGTGTTCTCCATAATACTGGGTAAGTGTGATGGCAGCTGGGCGAACAAAGTGTAGGAAGGGGAGAATATGCATTCTACAAATGGCCTAACAATGGGCCCCCCCCCTCTCCCTACTCTCTGGGCACCGGGGCCTGGGGCGGCCTTCCAAGGCAGTTCGGTCCGTCGCGATTATTCTTTGATGGTAGTCTTCTTTCTGATTCTTCGGCGTAGTGTAACAAGGTCAAAGAAAGGATAGAAAGAGAAACTATCTTATTTCAACAAAGTCAATGGCTAATTTGCCAAAAGGAACTCCGCTATACGCGTCCGTCTAGCATGGCGGAAAAAAACTATCCGAGGGACCTAGACGCGTGTGGGTTCATGAGTACAGTGGACGTCACACTAGAGTAATACTCTGCAGCTTCCACTAGATGTCGGCCTATGCACAGCATGTGAATCAAAGCAGATACAAGCATCAGAAATACGATTACGGTGTCTGATGCTTGAATCTGCTTAGATTCACATGCTGTGCATAGGCCGACATCTAGTGGAAGCTGCAGAGTATTAGTTTGTTTTTCGAAAATGGGCGTCACAGGGCGTGCCAGTAATACTATCCCTAGTGTGACGTCCACTATACCCATAATCCCTCAAGCGTGTAGGACCCTCAGATTGTATTTTTTCTGACATGAGGTAGCATGAGGAGTAACGCGAGTACAGATTATCCAAGCAGATAGATAAGACTACAAGCATCCATGCGCCTTCTCTCAGATGGGAGGAAGGGCGGGAGCATGGGAATCTAAGCGGATACAAGCAAAAGAAATACGATTACGGTGAGTAATGTATCCCTTCTGAGGCTTGTGGAATCTGCTTAGATCACATGCTGTGCATAGATTAGAGAGCAGTGTTAGAAGAAGGAGGTGGGATGTGAGAAGGGTCATGAGCAAACAGGTGTCTTAGAACCGCTTGTCCCACTTGAGTATCTGTCTTCGAATGAGTGTCAATGCAGTAGTGCTGAGTAAAAGTGTGAATAGAGCTCCATGTAGCTGCTTTGCAAATGGTGTCAAAGGGTACATTTGCAATGAAAGCCAGAGTGGCTCCAGTGCCTCTTGTAGAGTGGGCTCTTGGCGTAAAAGGCAGAGTTCTTTCAGAAAGGGAGTAACATAGCTGGATACAATGGACTATCCACTTCGAGATGGCACCTTTCGAGACTCGATCTCCCCCTCTGCCTGTAGCTACGGAGACAAACAGTTGGTCTGTTTTTCTTATCGGCCTGATCTTGTCTACATAGTAGTGGACCGCTCTTCGCACATCTAGAGTGTGTAGTTTCACCTAAGCAGAGCTTTTGGGTTCTTGGAAGAAGGCCAGAAGCTCAATGGACTGGTTAACGTGGAATTTAGAAATGAACTTAGGTGAGAACCTAGGGTGTGTTAGAAGAACCAGTTTTTCCTTATGAACAGTAAAGAAAGGATCCTGCACTGACAGAGCCTGAATTTTACTGACCCTTCTTATGGATGTAATGGCTACTAAGAAGGCAGTTTTATAGGTCAGGTGTTTGAGACTCGCTTTATGCATGGGTTCGAGGGGTAGGCCCATGAGCTTAGCAAGCACCACATTAAGGTCCCATCCTGGTGGTGGGTTTGAAATTGGGGGTGGTGTCTCTTTACCCCTTCCATGAAGGCTTGAACCACTGGTACTTTCCACCACAAAACCTTGTTATGGGAGGTGGTGTAGGCTGACAGCGCCGCCAGGTGTACCTTGAGTTAATTAAATACCAACCCTGCATCCAGCAGATGGAGTATGTAGGTGACACTATTGGAAGGAGTGCATTCAACCGGGTTGATTTGCTTATTCTGGCACCAGATAACAAATCTTTTCCATTTATCAAAATAACAGTGCCGTGTGTTTGGTTTCCTAGATTCCTTTAGTATGTCCATGGACCTCTGTGGTAAATTGAGATGTCCAAACTCTGACTTCAGGAGCCATGCTGCCAAGTTCATTGAGCTGGGTTGAGGATGCACTGTTTGACCTTGGTGCTGGGATAGTAGGTTATGCCTCCTTGTCTGGGGGAGCCTCAGATGATGATAGAGGTGTCCCCGCTCTTTTTCTGGTGTTTGTAAGTACCAAGGAGTCGGGCTTCAGTTAACCCCTTATGTAAAGAGGGTCTGACTGGGCGGGCCTGAACATCTTCTCAATTCTGGGGTTCACAGCCCTGGTGAGATTAGGAGTGAGAAGGGAAGGATCAATTCTACGTTAGATTGATTTGAGAATAGGAATGGCTTGAGCAATTGGTCTTTTGTCTCCCACTAGCTCTTCTGCAAAGTCCCTCTCCTCTTGTGCCCCCTGAGTGTCTATGCGGAAGTGCTTTGCCGCTCTAGCCAAGACCTTATTTAGAAGGGGTGGTTATCTACTGGAAAGTAGGAAACCTCAGGTTCTTTGCGAACAGGAGAGTCTATATTGTAGACCTCTGACGTCTTCCTCCTCCCAATCCTGGCCCTCGTCATCTTCATAATAATCTACCCCCATTTGGTCGTCCAACACTTCTAAGTCTGGATCCTCACTATACTGTTGTGGATCCTCACTATACTGTTGGTAAGGGTGGATGTAGTAAGGGTCTGAAATCAGGCCCTGAGGTGGAGTCTCGAACCGAGGTTTCTTACTAGGGGGCTGAGGGTCCCTGGATCCTGAAGGAGTAGTGCTGTCTGAAGTATAACTGAGGAAAGGTTCTGGGTTCTTAAGAGTAGAAATCAGCCAGGGAAGACATTCTCCTTATTACCCTGTCTATATCTTCACTGCTCCATTCTCTGGAGCTGGGGATGACGGCCTCCTATGAAGGTTCCCCTTCTATTCCCATATCTTGAGGAGTTTGGTTTTAGCGGCAGGGACAGGGGTCTTGGATTTTTCCTTATCTGAAGACTTCTGTCTGTCCTTATGCGTCTGTGGTGCAGAAGTAGAGTGTGATGACTTTCTGCTGTTTACCCCTTTCCCCTAGAGTAGAAGAGTGTTTTCCTGATGTTTTCACCTTCTGAGCTTTTCGACGCCCGGCATCGAGATTCGGGGGTACTCTCTCTTTCGAGTGTGCACGTTGGGACTCTGAGGCAGACGCCGAACAGGCTGCCGGAGCAGACTTCTGGTGTGCGGCCTGGGGGTGGAGGTCGGATTAGTCTTCTGACGAACGTACCTCCGTGACTTTGGGAAGCGAGGCACTCTTGGCAACTGTGGACGGTTACCTTGTGTCGTGCAGCGATCGACCTGGAATGCCCAGAGGATACAGATTCTGTGGACCGCTCTCTGTGCCTCTTTCTTCCGAGAACACAGCACATGTGTCGAGTCTTGGTTGGACTTAGAGTGTTTATGTGTAGTAGTAGTGTGGGTAGTGCTCGTGTCGCCGGGTGTGTTCCACATAACTGCCCTGCCGGACAATCCTCCGAGGTCGGGGACTAGCGCTTGGGCATCTTTCGACACCTCTGACACCTCACCGTCCAAAAGTGCGGCGTCGCTGCCATCACTGAAGGCACCCACCACTTCCATGGCCTCGAGTTGCCTGGCGTGGTGGGCCCAACGTTTAGTGGAGCGGTCCTTTAGTGTTTTCGCCTTAAACAGGCTACACGCTCTGCAGTTAGCCTCGGGGTGATCCCTCGGCAAGCAGAGGTTACAGGTGACGTGTTTGTCAACCCCAAGGGTACTTGCGGTTGCACCTGGGACAAAATTTAAATGGAGTACTCTCCATATGCACCTTATGGCAGCGGGCTAGTGTGTAGGAAATAAGAGTGTAGAATAAGTTTCCACCCCCACTCTCCCTACTTGCAGGGCCGAGGCCAGAGGCCTTCCGAGGCCCAAAGTCCGTCATGCAGCTCTCGACGGATGTTTGTTCTTCGGACCGGCGTCTATCTTCGATGTCTCGACGTGGGAGTGAAAGAACGGGGAAATTAATATTGATTTTTTGCAAAATGGCTGAAAGCCAGGGAACCCCACGCAATGCTTCTGACAAGTATGGCGGAAAAAAACAAACCGAGGGTCCTACACGCGTGAGGGATCATGGGTACAGTGGACGTCACACTAGGGATAGTATTAGTGGCACGCCCTGTGTCAATGCCCATTTTCGAGTTTCGAAAAACAAACTAATACTCCGCAGCTTCCACTAGATGTCAGCCTATGCACAGCATGCGATCTAAGCAGATTCCACAAGTCTCAGAAATATATATATTCAAATGTAAACTGAGTGTCCTATCAACGTGATAATGAAATCTCTCGAACTCCCCACAATAGCTTTTTTATCCACAAGTGGCATAGCACACTTTTGCCATAGCAGGGGGCGCAAAGTCTGCCCTTCGTTACAGTTACGGAAACTCAGAGAAGAGCGTAAAACCACGGAGTCTCCGGGTAAAACCCGGAGGTTAGGCAGGTATGCGGCACGCTTCCTCTAAAGCTGGAAATGGGTACATAATTGTCCGCGAAATAGACAGTGAAACTCAGCGAGCTCATGTGGTACTTTGTTGTGGTCTGCAGGGCAGGAACAGCATGCATCATTAATCACAACAAAGCGTCATGACGTGGCACTGGAAGTACGAAATGTGATCGTTGCCAATGGGACAGAAAATGTACACAAATCAGCAGCCAAGTGCAGTGAAAAATAAACTTTAAAACATTTCATTGTAAGTGACAACTGCACACACATTGTCAATGTGTTTTCGTTTTAGGGTTTCTAATTTTTAAAGTGTTAAGCGTCTCTGTTAAGCATGCAGTTACAATGAACACTTATACAAACAAAACCTGTGCTTCAAAATGATAAATTGTGAAAAACTGCTTTACCTTAACGCCACAGATGTTCAAGCCTACGTCAATGACAATTGTGTATCCAAACTGTTTCCACAATAAGAGAAAACAAAGACCTCTTGGATTTCAAAGCGTTGGCAAGCAGACGACGGGGAAGCAAACTATGCCAAGCACTGTGTCACAACTGAACATGCAGCAGGAAACTGCTCTTTCATAAACGGGGTTAAGGACGCTAAAATAATATCTGCGTGATGCGACACACGCCAGCATTTCCTGCACATTTCCTGCTGGGCTGCAGGGCAGGCAGGTCAGCCAGCGTTTCCAACTTCATGCGGTACTCAATTGTCTTTGTACAGGTTTGTTCGATCAGCATGATAGGCCACAAGAATCCTTTCTAAAGAATTGAAACGCCCAGGGCTTAGATCGCATTGGTAGAATGCTGCATTCAGCAAACCACAAGCCTGTCAGCAATCACAAACTCATGGACCCTGGGATGATGGAAGCACCAAGTCATACAGGTTGTTAAGAGTGGAACAAGTACGGTACAAAACGTAGGGAGGAAACAGCTTGAGTAAAATCAATGATGCTACTTCTGGTCACTAAAAATAAAGCAATTTTCTGAAAGCACATCGAGTTTGTTGGACACGAAAAAGGGCACAAATGGCACACCTGAGCGAACAACAACCGCTTATTGAGGCCCAAACTGATGACATTGTTCGGAGAACATATACCATTTGACATATCCAAAGCAGCACAACTTAGAAAAAAGGAACATCAATCCAGTATATGTTGCAAAAGACATCAAACAAACCTGTGGGACATTCCGGTTTTGGGGGGGGGTTTGACCCTATAAGTCTTTTTGACATTGAAAGAGGATATGTGCTGTTGTACTAATTTGTATGTATTATAAAATACAATTGCATGAATATATGCAACGTTTTGTTTTTGCAGTTTTGTTTCCCTGAAATAGGTGAAGTGATGGGAAAGATGGTATGTATGTGCGCGAAGAGTCTATTACAACACGTAGTAGATTGATGAGTTTAATATATGTGTAACTAGTCATCTTGGGTTTCAAGTTTTTTATATAAACAATCACATGTAGAATGAAAATGTTTCGTTTGATCCACATGGAATATATTGTAACAGCCAACTAATCAGAGCCAGCATAAGAAATGTTGAGATAGACGAGGTGTTCTATAGATGTTAAGTGGCATTACAGAAAAAAATAGACAATCATCTTGCATTCGCTTACTGCATTAATAGTTTGCCCATTTCCTTTAAAACAAGTGAAAGATTAGAAAGCTTAACTCCACGAGGCAATTGCAGACATTTGCAAATGACAGAAAAAGTCGACCTGTGACTTCAGGGAAATCTAGTTTATTGGAATATCTAGCCAAAAGATGTATAATTTGAAAGCACTGGGAACCACCAGTTCAGTTTTTCTAGCAAGGTGATAAAAGAATTTGAAATTGCTATCCTAAATCGAGCACACAACCTTAACCTGAACTCTGACCTTCAATGACAACCAGTGAAGACTGAGAACTGATCAAATGTTTGACCCTAGCAACCACGTACGCTGCAACACCTGTGAGAGGTACAAGATGGTGCAAAAAGAAATTTCCAGTCCACAGTCCATCCCTCTTCGGCTGCACACTTTCTACACTGCCTTCACTGGATTATTCCTCCCCCCCCCATGCACCTTGACTTTGCTCCCTTCCTACTAGTACTCGCTCATCTCTCCTTCTCACATAGCCTTCAGCCACACGCTCAGTCTAACTTCTACATCACTCTCCCATGCCCTAGCTCCGTCTTCTCCCTCTGCCCCTGCACCAAACAAACCCAATGCTCCAATTGTTCCAGGGTCTTCAAAGTCGCCAATTCCCCCATGCCTACTATACTATCCCAAACCAGTTATCCATCTTTAATGCACAATCCCTCTGCAACAGGTCGTCCTACATGACTGATCCCATAGACTTATCGCCCTTAACTTTCAATTCTTGACAGCACAAACCTAGACTTCCCTCACAACTGCTACACTAGCGCATCTCCCCACCTTCTCCTAATCTCCCTGACATGTCACGAAAGGCAATGCGAAGGGATAACCCTTTGCATTGTCCACAATGCTTTCTGGGGCTTGGCTCCAAAATACCTTCAACTCTCCCTCTGCAAATACCTTCCCTCTCGAGCTCTTCGCTCTTCCGCATCCAACTCCCTCAGGCTCAGTCGTTTCTCAAAGAAACGTGCTGGGGGTAGATCTCGGTGTTCAGCTGGGGCCTTCCTCTGGAATAGCCTCCCTGCCACTCTGAAACGAGGAGAACCATCTCCGGTTCCGTAAGCACCTCAAGACCTTCCTCTACGCTTCTGCCTTCGCTCCTCGTCTCTCCTGTTGATCTGTTCCGCTTAGACATTGTGCACTTGGTTACCCTCTGAGCTTGGGCACTGGTACTTCCCACCCTGCC
This sequence comes from Ambystoma mexicanum, assembly GCF_040938575.1. Classification (NCBI taxonomy): domain Eukaryota; kingdom Metazoa; phylum Chordata; class Amphibia; order Caudata; family Ambystomatidae; genus Ambystoma; species Ambystoma mexicanum. The sequence goes on from NC_090933.1 coordinate 74,731,925, forward strand.
ATCCCTTGTACTTTGGTTCGGTATCTTACCCTACAGTCCCCCCTTTCCCTGCACTTCGACACACCCTGTCTGTTGCCTTAAATCTAGCACTTGCCACTTGCTGGCTGCACTACCATTTGTGGTTTTTTATTCCTATGCAGAGCACTTTCCACTTCCTCCTCTGCCCCTTGCACCCCCCCTCCCTTCTCTCCCTGAACTTGTGCATTCCCAATGTCACTGGACCTAGTAAGAGCAGTGTTTTTGTTCTGCCTCGTTCCCCTCCCTTTCCTCGCTGTGCTCTGAAACACGTGTATGAGCGCGATACAAATAAAATGTCAATACCTTATCAAAAAGTCCCTCACCATTGCCTTCTGGGACAAAACATCCTCCTCTTTTGTCTATGCCACTTTTAAACTACTCTTACTGTTCTGGTTTTCCCCTGCCGCTCTAAACTCTTTCACAGACCTGAACCCTCTTTATGAGCACCGACGTGCCCGTTGTCATGCTGGGGGAATTTAACCTTCTCAGGCTGTATGTAGCTATCCACCTTGATCTGAATTCAATGACCACACCAATGTTGGTAGGCTGGTCATGGTTGGCGAGAGCTCTTGGTTGATCTCGCCTTTCTCCCTTCTTTGCTATCCATTGACCCTGCTCTGTCTGCCCACATCAATGTTCACTTTAACATCTCATCCCGCCACACTCCTCCTCTCCCCTTGTCCATCTTCCATGGCCAATAGAAGAACTTTTGCCCTGTGCCTTGACGCAAGGACCTCTGAGTCTCTAACCCTATTCTTGTCTCTTCCATTGCCCATCTTTTTCTGACTAACCATGCACTTCTAATCTCTTTGACCAATACTATCCTGCAGGCATATTCACAACTTCCTGCCCCGGTCCTCAGCCATGGATCACCTCAGAATCAGATCCCTAAAACAAACATGCGATGTGACGAACACTGGCACAAATCCAGGAATCTCACTATGCCTAGCCCACAAACATTCCTTTGTTGCTTTAATCTTTAACTGACTGCCAAATAATGCTACTTCACAAACCCAATATTCTCCCTTCACAATCACCTCCACAAACTCTCACCTACCTTCCAAGTTTAGCTCACACCTACTGAGGCACTGTGCATTAAACTATTCCCTCTCTAATAATAACAACTTTTCCTCTAAAACCTCTAAAATGTGACTGATGGTCCTCTACTCTTTCCTTCCCCCAACAGCCACCTGCTCTGTCTCTCCCCCTGCCGCTCCTACTTTCAACTACTTCTCCCCTACCGAATTAGCACCCATCTTTCGCAGCTCCAACCCATCTTCCACTCCTATAGACTTGTTTGCTCCCCAAACAGTCAAAAGTGCCAATCACCTGCCCTCTGAGGTAATTAACCTCTCCCCACAGTACCGCTGGCTTCTTTCCAGCCTCCTTAACAACGGCCACGTCCTACCCCTTTTGAAAAAACCCTCTATCGACCATTTCTGCCGAATATCACCTAGTTTCCCTCCTACCCCATTAATCAAAATGTCCTTCATTGTGTGGTCTTCAACTGGATCACTAAGTATCTTGAGGATAATGGACATGGAGATCAACTTCAACCAGGCCATCAGTAGGAAACAGTCTGCTGAGACTGAACTCATGTCTCCAACGTTCTCTCCGATGTTAACCACTCCAAACTCTCTTCTATACACTTCATATACCTTAAGATACACTCCATCAAAAAAATCTATATGCTCAAAACCTTCCTCTTGCTACTGCAATAGCCTTCATAACCGAACTCACCTCCTAAGCCAAGCTCACATCAACAAACACCTTTCCTTCAAGGCACACAGAGCTAAAAGAAAACTCAATCAGCTGTCCAGCCTGCGGAAAGTCAAGCCCTTCCTCCCTCCGGACAGCTTTAGATCCACAGTTCAAGCATTGGTCCAATCTCACCTGCATGTGGACAATGCCCTCCTCAAAGAACGCTCATCATCCTCCCTTGTGCCCAAGAAGTGTCCTACACGCGGGCGCACACCTCATCAAGGGTCTAAGCAGATATGACCATATCACCCTGGCCTTCATCGACCTTTACTAGCTCCCACTGCATGCATGAAACATCTTCAAGTCTTGCTGCATCATCTATAAGGCAGACACATTCAAGTCACCCAGCTACCGCACAGAGAAACTCAGCATCTCCGGCGGACAGCACACCACCAGCAGTCAGGATACGGGCAAACTTGAAATCTGCTGCTGCAAAAAGGAAAGCCCCAGAAAACAAGCCATCTCTGCCTACACCCCAATACTATGGAACCTTCTCCATGTCTGCATCAGATTCACCCCCACAGTCCTACAATTCAGAAAATAACTCAAGACCCCCACCTCTTCAAGCAGTCTCTCCTCCTCAAAACCTTTGCCATCTCGTCGCCACCCCCATCCCACCTGACTCGCTAGATGCTGTCTGCCCCTATCCTCCCTGCCCCCCTGTACAGCTGTGCCCCCTCTGTATCCTACCCCGCTGTATATATGTTCAGTTACCTCTGAAAAGCACTCAGTTATACATTGGTACTGTTGTATACCTCTAAAGCCCTCCATTGTGTATTTGTATTGTTGTATACCTCTGTAAAGTGCTTGGTTGCTTCTCAAAGCTAGGTCTGTGCTTATTTAATAAGAAAAAGATTCTTTGTTGAGCTTTCTGCCGGTTTCAGAACAGTCAACCCCTCTTATCTTCGCTCTCCAAATTTGCCTTAGCCTGTATTGCTTACCGCCTGAAGATCCCTTTAAAATCTCCATGAACTTGCAAACCTCTGACTCGTCCTCATTCTGTTGGCGTCACAAAAGGATAAATTCTTGGACTGCTGCTTTTCACCGTCTATTTGGCTTTCACAAATCTCTGTTGACAACATACATCGTTCTCCTATTCCCTACACCAGCCATCTTAGAACAGATTACCAACTGTCTCACTGCAATCGGTCACTGGATGGCTCTTTGTTGTCTCAAACAGAACTCTTTGAAAACTTAAGTCCTTTCTCCCAGCTTGCAGAGCCTGCCCTACCCTTCCCTCTCCTTCCCACCTGATCTTGGCTCCCTCATCCAAAGCCTGCAATAGTGTGGTACACTGACAGTGAATTCTATCAGTTGATTAGTACCACAGGCTCTTCAGCTCATAGTAACATTCTCAAACTTAAAAAAACATTTGGAAAATGTGATTAATTTGTACTCAACACTATGAAAACTCCTCTTCAATCCCATGCTCAGCAAACAAGACTACTGCTCATACCCACTGCTTGTCCTTCCTCCCCTCTACACAAAGTACTTAATTTCTCTACCTACACTCCACAACATACCTGGATTCTCTACTCACTTCTATCTACCGACAACACGCTGGTTGGTTTTCCATGCATAACCTCTCATTTCAAGTTCTTTGCCCCAGTCTACAAAGCCATCAATGTCTTTGCCCTCAGCGCCTGGCTAACTATTTGTCTCACAGTCTTGTTCCCTTCACTCCTCTTCTGCACTTAACCTCACTGTTCCACTTTTCCCTGTGCCCCCGTGCCTCCTCTCGCTTCAGCACTCTCAATATTCATCAAGTGCCATTAGAACTTGGCACACATCACAATCAAAGCCAGCCCGATTGTGGTTCATAAATGTAACCTACTAGCCCCCCTCGGGTTAAGGTTAGCTTTGAAAGTCACCTTTGTTTGTTGTTGTTTTGACGATGGTCTATGTTCCACTTTGTTAAAACCATCACACTGGCTCACCATTTGTTCTCATCTTTGTGCTATTTTAAAAGCACCCTTCCAGGGGATGCCTGTGCCATCTATAACAGGCTATTGCAAGTCATTTCTGATCAAAACTGACAACACTAAACAAACAATTTGTAGACTGAATCATAACCTAAATGACAGAACAAATGTTTGATGAAATACAAATCTCCTCTTTTTCATAAGGTTTAACAGAAGGTTCGCACATGTGGAAATCTCAAATTTATAACCTTCAGTCACATACAGGGTCATAACACATACAAGATTAAACCTGAAAAATCAGGTAGAGGAACACCTTCTGACCCAATCCCAAGCTGCCATATGACCCATTAAATAGTGGGCAAGTAAGGAAAATGTTTAGATGCTTTAAATAAAAAGCCTTTTTAATTATGGTTTTCCACACATCTGGCTACAAATGCAATTCTTAAAGGTGCCTAATGTGTCTATTAGCAAACACCCTCAAGCATGGACGATTATAATATACATATAGGTGAACTGGGATGAGTTGTATGACTACCATATGTACTACAAAGAGGTTTAACATAGCTAAAGGGATACGGCAATGGGAAATTGAACAGTATTTCTAGAGGGTCAGAATTGGAGTTACCTATGCTCACTGGGCGAGTCAAAAATGAGGATATCTACTCTGAAACACTGCACATGAAGGTTATGTTTAGATCTAACAATGCTGGCTAACAGGTGCAGCTCTAATCTAGTTAGAGAGCATAAACCACTTTCAAAATTATATATTTTACTTCTTTACAAGCAAAGTGGATCAAAGTCAGCATGCATTCCTCCCTGAACTAGTTCAGCATTAGGAGGCAGGCTGGGCAGGTCAGGTCAGAATGAGCCTTAGTCTGCATGCAAAGGAAAGGCTGGAGAAATATTTCAATTTGTTCAGGGCAACCAAATCATGTATAGGGATTGGAACCAATGACTAGTCAGTCATCCTTACAGTGGAGAACATGCCAATCCCTCAATGTTCTACGACTATGAAGGGCTAACCATTTTCTCCTCCGTATAATTCATGGCACTTGGCACAAGGGCCTCATCACATTACAAAATTGTTTGTAAACAATCCTACAAAATCGATGTAAGCAAATCCCCCATATTTCTTGAATTAATTGTGCCTTTGTTAGGAGCTTATACAGCAAGTCAAATCTGTTTCAAAGCGCCCACAGGGCAACAGGGAGGTAACATGGGATTGAAAACAATGAATACAGTGGAAGATAAAGACAAACCTACTATGCCTTGTGAGTATTCAGAACGTGCAAGTGCAGTGAGAAGAGGAGAAGTGGGGGAAAGCGCTGGAATGTCCATGCTCGACAGTGAGCAGCAGATGAAGTACATAGTATGATAAGTGCTGTGCGGCCAGGAACCACATGGGTAGATGGTGCAGGTCAACAGGATGAAGGCCAGTGGGTGCCAAGGCAAGTGCTGAGAGGTAGGCAGAGGCTGGGGCAATTGGGTGTGGGAGGCCAGGACCCCGAAAGATACATAAGGGGCCTGGTCACCAATATCAGCGACTGAGATTAGAAACGAAGGACAGGAGGAGCTGAACAGGAACGTCTTGAGGAGCATCTGGAATTTAAGGAAGTCCTGCTTAAGATGAAGGGGGAGGCTGTTCCATAAAAGGGAGCCAGCAGAAGAAAGTGATCGGCCTCTGCCCCTCTGTTTAGCAAAACGCTTTAAACACAGAGTTGGTGCCAGAGGACCCCATAGAGGTCTAGAGGGAGAGTATTTAGTAAGATAATGTTGCAGATAGAGCGGCCCCAGATCCCAGACAGCCTTGTGTATGATGCAGAGGGATTTGAAATTAATCTGTGCTGCAACCGGGAGTCAGTGAAGAGTTTTTAGGGCAGGAGAGATGCAATCCTGGGGCTTAAGGCCAAGGATAAGCCTTGCTGCCCTATTCTGGATTAGCTGGAGGGGTCGTAAAGTGGAAGATAGATAGATTCAGGAGAAGGCTATTGCAGTAGTCAAACAGAAAGAACCAGGGCTCGAGTATCATTGAGCTTCTGGGGGAAGTGAGAAAGGGGAGAATTACTTTAAGAAGGAAAAGTTGAAAGTGGGACTTTGTGGCAATGTCCTGGGTGTGAGGAAGGAAGGGAAGAGGAGTTGAAGACTACTCCAAGGTTCTTCAGATGAAGGAGCAGGGGGAGAGCCCAAAGAGGATGGCCAGAGTGAAGGGAAAAAAAAGAGGGAGCAGGGGTCCCAATGAGAATGATCTCAGTCTTGCTGGCATTGATGCACAGATGGTTGGAAGTACACCAGGACAGGATGGCAGATAAATGGTTACTCCAGCTTGTTATAGTTTGTGTGTGCCATAGACACCTGCCTAGCAATAGTGGACTGGGCATTTGTGATCTTGGTAGATGTAAGATGGGAACGGGACACAGCAGTGAAATTACGTAGCTATAGGCTGAGCTTCCATACTAATGGTTTTCAAAAGAGAATCGTTTAAAATCCCAAAATGTAAGGCAATAATCCACATTTTTAGGATCTTCTATTTGCACAAGTGGATATTTCAAAATATGTTGCTGGATTAAAAGCCAAATCATTGTGTATATAGCCCTAAAGAAAATAAACCAGTCTATGCTCACTTTTCTTGTGTCCATTTGCAGTGTGGTCAACTGAATTGAAGACGGTAACTGAGCCCTCATATCATTTATCCCCCATACCCCCACCCTCCCCAATACAACCAGTCACACCTTCATTCCGCTCAACGGGTCATCCTTTTCAACAATTCATCTCTTCTCACCCACATATTCTTCCCCACAACATTGTACACATCGCTCCTCTCCTCTGAATCCATCCTCTCACCCCAGGTTCCTATTGCCACCCAATGGTACCCTTGCCAACCATCCTCTCACTAACTCCATCCATCCATCCATCCATCGCCTGCTCCAGGCACCCTCTTCTCATCTCCTCTCAACCCATTTTACCAAACAATCCTCATCTGCATCGCTTAAGCTGGCCCCCAATGTCTTGTTTGGCCCACCTCTCAGGAGAACCCCTCTAACAGCTTACACCATTGGCTTTTCTCACTCTGCTCCTCAACATGAATCTGTCAATTCTACTCTCCCTCTCCTGTTACCTTAAAATGTGCTCAAATCTTGTCTGCTGAGTGAAAGAATGTCTTGGATACATTAGGGGCAACTCTATCCCAGCAAGGTGGAAGAGGCCATATGGAAAACAATGTAGGGAAGATTCTGTACTTCTACCCGTTGGGCATTCAGATTGAAGGACATGAAGCAAGTTGTTAAACTTAAGGTGGGCACATAGTTGCATAAACATATTTTCAAAGTGTTTTCTAATGAATGGGACACTGGAAAAAGGAAAGCTTTTGGTGAGCCAATCAAAGGCATTTATAGAGCAGACACAATTACATCACTTTGCAGTACAACTGTGTTTGTTATATTTTAGAAAAATAGGAATTAATAGAACAGGGAACAGACTAAAAAGGGAACCAGCGAAGTTTAAGGATTTGTGCTTCGTTCCAACTGGTTTCTTAGAGACTTGAGGTAAATGAATATCGTCCAGGTGTTTGGAAACCAGTGTCAGAAAGAAAAAGGTACTCTCCTTTGGTACTTCTGCACTCCTAGACCAGAGTCCCCTTTCCTCCATACTTCTGGAAAATCCCCTCCAATGTGACTTTTTTGCAGCGCCAAATGTTTGTCCTCTAATTTCAGAAGCCATGCGCAAGGCCCCACCCTTGGTCCCACGCTCCCATGCACATCCCTTGGCTTTGCCATTCAGACCTTTTCCAAACGCCAATGTTGGTCCCCAACTAATGGGTAAGCAATTTTTTTTGTAAAGAGGAGTTGCTGGGCATGCTGATCTAAATAACGGTAGACTGGACTAAGAGTACAGCAGTCACTAGAGTGAATAACATCCTGGTAGATTACAAAGCACATACTTACATGGGAGTTGGCTGGTTCCATTTCCAGCTCAGTTGAGATTTTATTCATGACGCTTCTTCAAATTGAACATCAGCCCTCAAGCTTGCATTTGTACAGTTTTATCTGTAAAAGCCAGATGGGTTATCCCATGTTGCTGCTCTGGCAATAATGTGCAAGGGGACATGATTTGAAAGCGATCAAGTCGCTTTAGCCCTCACAAGGAGAGCATGAAGCTCCTTGGGTTGAGGTAAGCCCTGAACCAAGCAGTTTTCTAATATATAAGAGATGACCCACCTCAAGATCATGGCCTAGAAAGCCTGGCAGCCCTTCTTACAGTTCCCCAATGTCAGTGTAGAAGAAGCTCCAAACTCCTTTGTCCTATCCAGCTCCAATCTTGCAGCTCTTTTCACATCCAGACATTGGAAGACCCTTTCCACAATATGGTTTTATTGCCTGGTTAACATGGAAATCTGATATGACTGTAAAAAGGAAGGGCGATTAGGAAGTTCCACTTTGTCTTGGTGGAATATTGTAAACTGTTATAGTGCCAACACGGCCTGGATTTCACTTATTCACTTAGCTGAAGTTATCGCAATCAGAAAGACGATTGTGAGATCAAGTGTCTCCATCGGCTCAAACAGTTTGTGACATGTCTCCAAGAACCATATTTAGATCCCACTAGGGGGGAAGGTTGCTTCTTCAGTGGCTACAGATGACAAGCTGACTTCAGTAGAGGAGTGAAGATGGCGAATGATTAGTTGCCAAAGCTCAGATGCACACCTAACTTTGAGAGAAAGATCCTGCAGCACTTTACTGAATGCCAGATGCGGCCAAGGTTGATACAAAAGAAAAGGCGTTGTCCAAGGTAGGCCAGCATTGTGTGCAAGTTGAGTCTCCATCGCAGGAGCTATTCAGGCACTTTGGATAAAACAAAAGGTAATGTTACTTGGGCATGGTCATATAATGTGATCAATAAGATGACCAAGTATTCCACCAGTGCAGATTTTGGAGCAAACATGTCAAATGCCCATAGCAGTAGGGTGCGCAAGAGTTACATTAATAATAAACTACCGTAGGGTGTAAATACCTCCAACCACCCACAAAAAAAAACCTGCCCACAAGATCTGCCCATGCTTTAGTTGGCTTACATAGAGCTGGTTTCTTATGTTGTGACACGATTACATTGAAAGCCGCACCCAAGACAGTAATGTGGGAAAGCATATTTGAGTGTTTATAGAAGTCTCCGTAGAATCCTTGTTTGTTTACAACTCAAGAATATATGTTAATCAAAAGTAACCTTATGATTATTCAAGGTGCTCTTAAGCACTAGATATCTGGCTCCGGAGCAGCCAAGGCCTCCCTACAAGTAAACTGAATATGCGTCACCACCATGATGGAAACCCCTCTTTTCTTGCTATTATACAGTGCATGAAAACTCTGCCCAAAATGCTTTATATCGCCTTTCGCGTTCCGTTAGGTTGAGGCTGGTTTCTTGAAGATCTGCAATGTCAATCTGGAAATCCAAGATCTGATTGAGCAGAAGCCTTCTCTTGATATGATGGCCAATTTCCTTGATATTATACGGGACCAACTTTATGTACACTGACGAAATGGCTACTGCGAGTACAAGGATGAGTAGTGGTTGAACTGCCTAATCAGCCATACACCATCACCTGCAGTGATCCCAATTAAAGGAGAAACAAGACAACCAAACATACCTCCTTTGCCTTTTGTGATGTCGCAGGTCGAGTGTGGGCTATAGTATTCAGGAAGAGTGTGAGGTGATAGCAGTAGCAACCCAATCAACTTAAGTTCAACAGACCAAAATAAGAGAATGCCCAATCAAGGTCTATAAAAAAAAATTAGAGATTTAATTAAAAAAAATGAAATGCAAAATAATTGAAAAACCTTCCCCTCTAAATGAATCAAACTTGTGAAAGGGCACTATGGGTAGATTAGCAAGTGGTGTTCTGGCACAGGGTTGGCCCAAGGTCACTTTTCAAAGGATAGGGCTCCAAGAACAAGTTGTGGGGGAGTGTAAACGTCACTATGGTCCCAAAAGTGGGCTGTGCATCTTCGTTACTTTCTTTATTCCAGGCTTTGACACTGGTGCGATGTCGATTTGAGGAGCTGTGGTGCCTGGTCCGCTGATGCAGTGCTGTTCAGCAGCAGTGAAGGACATTGGGGACGGCAGGATATGTCTGGTTAGCTGCGCTGGAAGACTCAGCAACTTCAGGTCCAGAAAAACAGACTGGACCTCAACAGTAAGCAAGCTTGGCTGTTTCAACACAGTGTTGGGGTACTGCAGTGGCATCTGCTTGGAGGATGAAGAAGCTGGGGGCTAGACAGATGTCAAGTTGGGGACGCCAGAAGACTCGACACGTCCCGGAGAAAGGGGACATTCACTGTGGAGCAAACCAGGAGATGCCCAGGCAGTTGGGCATTGAGTTTAGAGAGGATTCCCTACAGCACATTGGGTGGAGTCGAAGGTGTCAAAACAGCATTAATATGGGGCAGAGATGCAGGGAGATCCAGAGGGTCACTGTCTTGATTCTGTGGTTGCCTGGAGTCCCAATCCAGAGGGCTCCAGGACAAGGTGGCTTTTCTGCACTCCAGCAGCTTGGTTTTCACCTACAAGGAATACTTCACTTCATATAAACAGGAGCCTGTTGCCAGTGCAGCCATTATAGAGTCCTTGGCCAACAGCAATCGCCCACACTGTTCCCTGGGGATGGCTATAGGACAGATCACTCCTCAGACTTGGACGCCTTCTGTCTTCAACTCTATGGCAGAGGACTTTAGAATGTACTGCACTCCAAAAGGGAGGTCGAAATGTGTATCCTGCTCTTCATGCTCCAACGAGGTATCCAAGAATAAAGGGGTGCCTGGACCTCTTTAAATGTCAAACGTCTTTGGGGGATTGGTCCAAGGCATGCCTGCAGTAAGGAATCCATTCTAGTCTGTTGTAATAAGTGCCTTTTACCTTATGATATCACACCCCAAGTACCTAGCCTGCAGGAAATTAAGAGGACAGGAAAAGAGACCCAACAGAAACCAAGAAGGTGGAACCCTTCTACTGGGCTACCGACCCCTTCTGGCTACTCTGACTCTGCACCCTTCCTATGCCTGCTGACATTAAAGGGACTGGTGTGTGACCAGCTTTATTATGTAGATGATGCCTCTGAAGCACTTATTCCCAGGAAACCTTGCAGAAGTTAATTTGCCCTGTGAGCAGTTAACCCTTCTGCAGGGAATGAAGTGGGTAACATCCTGGCTATTTATCCACGTGGCTGTAGTGGAGACAAACCAGACACTAATAAACTTCAGTTCTGTCATATATGGCCCTGATCACAGAGCAGACGCTGATATATTTCTGTAAAATAGTATCCTCTTACCAGTCACCATGCCAAAAATAGGCACGACTTATACTTAAAGATATATGGGCCATCTGACTAAGGCAAATATATATATATATATATATTTATATGACTGGAGGTTGCATCAGTGAGGGTACATAGTCACCTTAGTTTTGGCATGGAGCATTTATGAAAGGGGGTACGATTAGCAGACCTCCATTTCAGCAACAGACTACCCACACCATCTTAAGTGAATAAAACTAAGAAGCGATTGGGCTATTCCTGCCCTTTCAGATGGCAACCTGTCAGACGCAATGAGGAAGAATGTAATGCCTTTGCAAAGCACAGACCCTCAAATGTTTATTCTTAACAAGTAATAGCTAAATATGATCCTGTGATTTCAAGTCCGATCTGCATAGTACAACCCATTCCACATTGCAAAAGCTTGCGATAAAAGTCACTTTTAAAAGCTGTCGGGCCCCATCCTTAATCCATAGAACGTTGTAACAAGGAACAAACAACTGTAACAAACATTGAATTCATTCATAATATATCCAATAAGGGATACTACTTGTGTACCACAGTGATATTGTAGATACAACATACAAATGTTGGACGACCAACACTGGGAGGACATTTTGATGCAGAAACTGCCAATCATCCTGTGGGCATTGAAACATGTCCTTGAAAAGGAGCCGGAAGACAAAGTGCATAGTATCAGAAAATGAGGGAGAGCGGGTCACTCCATGCAAGATGCCTCTAGTCTCCACGCCTCCCCCAGGGAACAATCACTAAGCTGTCTGCATCCGCTGAGGACCCCCAACTCCGGGTTAGTGCCCTTGTTGCATGCCACTCGCCATGAGTGATAATGCAAGAGCACAACTTTAGTAAAGCTGCAGGCCAGGGTCCAGATCCTCCAAGCCTCTGTCTAGTGAGGAAATAACACACCAGGCATGCAGCAGGGCTCCAGCAAGCAGCGCAGGCTCAGTTGACTCAGCACAATGTCAAAGCCCAGTCCAAGCATGCACACCACAGAGCGTAGAAGGGGGAACAACTCAGTCAAGCCATTCTGCCACCATTTAAACAAGTTTGGACATTATGCATCCACATGCCAATGTATGCACTTAAGAATGATCTTCCAAGCTGGTGGCCATGTTACATTTGGCTGTAATGTGCTGAGCCACTATGGCAAAGTATATGAAAAAGCACGGGTTGAAAAAAAAATCCATTGTGCCTTAGACAAAAGGAAAAACCATTTTAACAAAACAAAAAAAGCTAAAACAAGATGTATGTATGTATGTATGTATGTATGTCCGGCATTACAAGACAATAGCAAGTTAAACAAGTAATAAAATTATCTAATGGTCATGTGGTTTCTACAAAAACGTAAATCTGAAACCTCTGGACTACCCACGACACCTTTATTCTCTCTGCCCCCTCCTAGCCTGTTTTATAGGATTCTTTTTGGAAGGCAATTTTTTACACAGTTAAACCTTAATCAAGCATTGCAAAGCCAACAGTTTTAGTTACTGTGTAGTCATATTTTCGAGTTACTACCATAATGGTACTAGCTTGCCATAAAATGGCAAAAGCTAGACAATTGTGCTGGCAGCTGGGCATACTATCGCAGAGCCTGGCAAATGATTACCTAATGTCTATACAACAGCCAAAACCGTTTCCTTTGCCAATGCTTGTTTTTAACAGGAATTCTGTACACAGACACATTTACTGCTTATAAATCAAGCAGCTGAAGCCACACTTGGTTAAGACAGTATTATTTTCAGCAATTCAATTTTATTTCAGAAGGCTGTCCCAAAGGTACAGAGCTTGGCTCCAAGATCCCAAAGGAATGAGTTTTGTGAGCTGATGAGAATGCTCAAAAGCAGTAACATGGCAATAACCAAGCCACCCCCATGGGCAGCGTCACCCCTCGCATTCCATCTCTTCTATCTTCACTTCCCATGGCAATAGATTGAGGGTATATAGCCTGTGCGTTTCGGGGACAGCTGATAGCCAAACCGTTGTAAAAGAAGCTGTACGACTTCAGCAGTGCTTTAGTACATACCTTAGTATGCAAACATGTATGGGTGTAAATTCGTAGACATAAATGGTGTTCAGGTAACAGCACATGTGAAGCAAATCAACCAGTGTAATTAAAACGGGTCTGAGGAAGAAAAATAAAATTAAAAAAAAAACACTTGAGAATAGGGTTAACATCTTTTTTTAATTTAACAATGTATATGGGTTGGCAGGTAAAAGTTCTGCGCCTATGCTCCATTTCTAAACACCAACCGTTAATAGTTCAATTTTGGTTTATTTCCAAATACTCTGTTGTGTGTTCCAAAAGGTCCTTTATGTTTATTTTTTGAGGGACGGGCAGTTAATAGAGTAAAATGTATTTAGTTGTAATTCGAGTAAACGCTATTCCAAGGAAATACAATGTATGCATTTTGTAGATAAATGAGCATGCTTAATTCACATTTTCTGTTGAATGGTAATTGCAATGTGTGTTTAGAATTGTCATATTTCGTTTTTGGTCTTTTTAAAGAAATGTCTAGCGCTTATAAAGTAGCCTCCATACAAATGACAGCACTGTACTTGCCCAGACAGAGGTCAAATATTTGGTCGAACAAGTCAGAGATAATTTGCACTGCTGAAGAGGAATCGCTCATGTTCTGTTTATTGACTTTGTTAATACTGTTATCACAAGATTACAACAAATGAAATATTAAGCCCATTTAATATTGTACCTTTAACAAAACAAGCTACCAAATGGGATTCCGAAAAAAACGATAAAAAGAGCCATTAAGGAATATGATCTAAATAGTCTAAACCGCGAGAACTATTGTAAACCTTTTTTTCAAACTGTTTGACAACTCCCGAGTAAAATAGGAATCTGCTTAACACCAATTGTTTAAGTGCTTACAAACAAGCAAACAAAGGAGTCCAAATAATCGTGGCAAAGACTTGAAGTTGAATAAAACCACAACCGTCATCATACCCAGCACATTTCAAAGAACCAAAAGAAGATTACCCACTGGGTGGACACCATTCTCCGTGATACCATAGATTATTATTTTACATGCATGTTTTATTTTTATACACCGATACCATACAGTGTATAATACACCAATCAAACCGTAGGTTTGAAAATGTAAAGTTTATTTCACTTTATTAAACCACTCCGAGGAATTCATCATGAACATACCTCTTCAACTTTAGATTTCGATCTTTTTCGTTAGAGTACCTTGGACCTAATGCAACAGCATCCCGTACTACCGAAAACGTCACAGCGGAAACACGCTGTTTGTTTACATATGTGACGTCATCCATGTCACAAACGTGATGACGTCACATCCGTTTGCCGAGCTTAAAACCGGCTTTCTTGTATTCGGCCAAACAACCTTGGTGGAGCTAGAGATGCCTTCTAACTACTAAGAATTCAAAGATTTTGAAGTAAGTGCCATTATGCTGGTATTCAGAAGTACCACAACTCCTCCACTACATGGAGCCTGATTATACCATCCCTCTTTCTCCTTAGGATTACCACTGAACCGCTGGCCTTTATTTACGAATTGGCAACTACAGAAGTGTGTGTTACCGCGCTGACCCACAGTCTCTAATAACTTCCAAGTAAGTAACAAAGGACTAAACATAGAACTTTCTGCAAATTTCCAAACATTTAACAAAAATAAGTTATTGGTCCCTCTTTCTCTTCTAGAGACAGTCAAGATAAGCCCAGAACTCTAACCACCACGAGTGCCTTGGGTTCACTAGTTCTCACCTTATTGAAGAAACAGATGCAATTGTCCCACACAGCATCAGATATTTGGTGCTGTATGTTCAATTATGGACTCTATTTTTCTTAACAGAGTAAATTTGACTATCATCCCTAGTTTGGTGTCATCTCCCTTATCCTACGCCATAGCTATGTGCCCTAACATTTGAGCATGGACACACATGCCTCACTATGCTAATGAGAGTAAACCACTATCCTGCGAGACCAGAAAATACCGAAGGGGTAAGAATGATACAATTCTGCTTTTAAATTTCAGGTTAAGCTTAACCACTTGTCCCTGACCAAGATTAGGGAACCATTAAGAGCACCAATGTCCAGTAATAGAGACCATGAAACCATTGGGCAATACATTATTGGTCCCTTATTTAGCTTTTCCTAAGCATGAAATGATTTGCTAAATAAGAATATCTAAATTCTAAGCTGTTTCATCATACATTATTATTTTCACATATAAAAAATGACCAGATGGATATTTTAAATGTTTTGATTTGACATTTGCTCTCCTTTGAGCTGCTTAAGATTGTTATTGCAATGCACAGTATATCTCTAATTAAGTAGACCTCTAAGAATTATGTTTGACTGTTTTTGAACCATCAGCCCCTGAAGACAATCCATCCTGAAACGTGTTGGGCAACTCCCTCATTGATCAATACATTTTATGTATAAGACTGAATAACGTGTTACTGAATTTCGATTACATATTTATGAATGTTTATTTTCTACATTGGATGGTATATATGAAAATTATTACTACTTTTCCAACAAACCCTGAAATATAGAAATATGACTACTAAACTATTTGGCTTTCTTAGCCTTAGATAGTGTGCAGGGGACGGGAGTTCCCTAACTGGGAACTTATCTTTTTACATTTCATAGAACCAACAAGTCAGATCCACATATTTAAGAAAACGACTTCATAGGCACGCCCCTCCCCAAGTAAGGAGAGAAAGAAGCGAGGTCAAAACTTTGCTTGGTCCAGCCCCACACAAGATTAACCTTCATGTACGAAAATGTAGTGACTACCGTACTCCTTGTTAATGTTTCCTTTCCTCCAAACTTGTGGGACATTCCGTCCATCGGGACGGGACGGGACCGGAGCACTTTTAAAGCATCAATAAATTAACTATTTGTGTCCTTTTATTTTTACACAGGGACACCGCACGTGACCGTAGCCCCGCCTACCTGAGCTCTGCCCAATGCCCTTCAGTCCTTTTCCATCACCAGGTCCAGGACCATTTAGCAACAATAGAGGATACTTAGAGGGGATGGCGGGCAGGCGTATGGAGGAAAGGGGACTATGGACTAGGAGTAAGGTAGTCACTACGGTGAGTAACTGTCATACTCCTACATCCCGCCCCCTTTCCTGCATACTTGTGGGCGATTCCCAAGCACTGACTATAGGGAATACGGGTGGATGGAAATTTCCTTATTGGAACAAATTCTTAAGAACTGCCTGGCCAAATTGGGCTTCAACCCGGGAGCTCAGGTCAAGACAATGTCTGCAAAAAGCCAAAGGGGGAAGACCACGAAGCAGCCTTGGCTATGGACTCCCAACGGACATTTCTGAATGGCAACTGCAGCCGCTTTGCCAGGGACCAGATGTGCATGAATGCCCTTTGGGTCCTGAAGACCTTGAATTTTGTAGGCCTCGGAAATACATGAAGCTATCCAACGGGAGATGGACACTTCGAGGCTGGTTTCCCTTTCAGGTCACCAAACATAACAGAGGTGTGAAGAACTTCTAAGTTCACTTGTTCTGTCGAGGTAGACCTTCAGAGCACGTCTGATGTCTAGATTGTGTAAAAACCCTCTCGGGATCAGAAGACCGGTAAAGGTATTGACTGGTTTAAGTGGAAATCGGAAACCACTTTGGGAAGGAAAGAAGAGTGAGTGCGAAGCACAACCTTATGATTGTGGAAAGTTAGGAACGGATGTTCGGCAGAGAGCTTGGAGCTCGCTTATTAGTCTTGCAGATGTTACGGCAATCAAAAAGGCCACCTTCCAAGAAAGGTACTTGAGCTCGGTAGTGGCCACATTCAGATCCCACTAAGGATGAGGGGCACAAACCGGCAGAAAAAGAAGACCTGCGAAATGTCTCTTGATGACTGGGTTCACCAGTCAAAAAGAGCAACTGTCTGTAGACAGATAAACCCCAATGGCAGATAAGTATGTCCCGCATGATAAGACATGGATGCCAGAGGCTGCAAGGTCAGAAACAAAAGACAAGATGCAGTCAATAGAAGCCTGTCCAGTATCAAGCTCTTTGGCTAGACACCAATGACAAAATCGGAGCAACTTGCTCCTGTATTGAGCTCTAGTTGAGGGCTTACTTGCCGCTTGAATAATACGCATGTTATCCTCGAAGAGGTTGAACTGCACAAATGATTGGAATTCTGGCACCAGACTGCCAAGCTGAAGGATTGTGGGGAGTAGTGCCACAACTGGTGATTGCTCTGGTGAAGAATGTCAGGAATCTGCGGCAACCTGATCGGGAAGCACACTGACATGTGCTGAGTTTTCAAAAACCAGATCCTGGCTGGCCACCAAGGCGCTATGAAGAGGAGAGTGCAGTTGGAGGCGCTCCCGGGGTTCCAAAGCGACCAATGATCAGCGGCAAAGGAGGAAAAGTGTAAGCTTTCATTTTGTCCCACGGGATCTCGAGAGCGTCCCCCAAGGAAGACACTCCGAGCCTGTCCCTGGAAGCATAAAGAGGACGTTTCCGGTTCAATGAGGTCGCAAAGAGGTCCACTGCTGGGAGATTTTGGTGAGAACATCTGTGTTCAGCTCCACTCATAACTCCACACAGATTGGTGGCTGACGGAGTATGTAGCCACATGTGACCTGGAATGTGCACAGCTTGAAGTCCGACATTGTGTTGGATAGCCCAATTCCAAATTTGGATAGCAAGGTCCACCAGAGGAGGAGATTTGGTGCCCCCCTGTTTGTTGATGTAGTTCATCGCTACAGAATTGTCTGTGCGAATTCGAACCACACTTTTGGTGATAGAGGATTGAAAAGCCTTGAGCGCCCGAACTGCTCTAAAAATTGATATAGAACTGCCTGTCCTGAGGCGTCCGCAGATTGTATTTGCATTTATTTTATTTGTAGCGCGCACCAGGCCCAGAGGCATCCGGGCGCGAAGAACTTGGTAGGCAAATTTACATAGCATACACAAAATATACAATATAACAGCAGCAGACGTAAATTTACAATATAATACAGAGGTGATCACTGTGAGCAATAAACATAGGAGCATAATTTAGGCTAAACACAGGCGGAAACAAAGTTCAAAGTGAGGACTACAGGCTCGATTGTACACCTCGAAGTGACGCAGTGTCGCTCTCCACCCCAGAAGGGAGGAGTCTGTAGTAACTGTTGCTTGTGGGCAGGGCTCCTGGTATGAGGGCCGCACCGAAAGGTTACTGGCGGATGACTACCATTGAAGATCCACCGTCATGAAGGATGGGAGTGGAATCATCTTGGAGTCCGGATCCGTAGCCTGACACCACCAGCCCAGAAGAGCAAGCCGAGTGTGCATCATTTTCAGTCGTGCAAGAGGTAGAGCTAATATGCAAGAGGCCATGAGCCCCAGGAGTCTCTGGAACTACCAGGCCGACATGTGGGATGACTGCAAGAAGAGTTGGCACATGGCTGAAAGATCTGCAATCCTGTACTCTGTCAGAAACACTCTGGTACTGATGGTATCCCAACGGAAACCCAGAAAGATCAACTCTTGAGCAACCGTCAGACGATTTCCGCCAGTTCACTCACAGCCCAAGATGGAACAGGAGTGACTGAAGATTGGCCGTAGCGGCCTAGGGGCAAGGACTGCGCGGAGCAAATCGTCCAAGTATGGATATACATGAACTCCCTGCAGTCTGAGGAATGCTGCGATGACCGCCATCACCTTCGTAAAGACACGCGGTGCCGAGCTGAGGTCAAACGGAAGCACACAATACTGGAAGTGTTACGGCTCTCCATGGAGAGCCGTAGATATTTTCGATGCGGGCTCCAGATCAGAATATGCATGTAGGCATCCTGAAAGTATAGCACACTGAGCCAATCGCCCTTCCGTAGAGAGGACTTATCTGGCAGGGTGTAATCATCTTGAATTTCTATTGGGGTAGAAAGAGATTGAACTTCGAGAGATCGAGGATAGGGAGCATGAAGTGAGGAGGTGACACTTGCTGTTCATATAAGTTACAAACATGTCCACCTGGGTAGATTCTCACATGTGAAAGAGGACATCCTTGATTGGTCACATAACCGACATAGAATTGCTTCACCATTGAGATTCCAGGCAAATGAAGGGCCGGAACAATATTGCGACGCAGGACCATTCCCATAGCTCTGCCATAAGCACCAGATATATGGTCTTTATACACCCTTCCCTACTTATCCTGCCTGCAATGTTGGGGAGTAAAGCCTTAAAGGGCTGGCAAATCGAACAGAGCTGCAGAACATTTTTGTGATCCTACCTTTTTGGAAAGTATCACAGATCCTGAACTACCTAAAGGTCATCTAGGGAGGATTCTGAATAGAGGAGGTTGGAATAGATGGATCTTCACAGAATAAGACCACTCCCAAAAGGGGAGCACACAAAATTGTCAGTGTAAGGCCACCAGAGCAGATCTAAATTGGTCTACATAGAAACCATGAGAAACTAGACTAAGCTGCAACCTCCAGATTTGGAGATTTGTATGGGGGTCCATCAGTAAACAAAAAGATCTAGTAGCCTCTAAAACCATGGCTCCGTAGCACTCATGTAGCAATCATGTTTCAGAGGTAAACTGTTTACAGAATGTCACCGCTTTTGTCATGATCAGGAAAACTCAGTTTAGCAACATGTTCCAGATAATGCCAGTGAAAATCAGGTCTTAGGAGGCCTTCAATGAAGACTTCACATTCACGAAAAGACCAAGGTCGAAGTGCGGGAGAGGCACTGCTAAAGGGAGCACACACCCTCCAGAGTGGAAGAAGCCAGGGTCAACCAGTTATCTAAACAGGGGGAGAAGTGGGCTCCTCTCATGCAAAGGAAGGAGGCAACCATCATCATTTTAGTGAAAATGATGTGGCAAAACAAGAGGCCAAAGCTGCAAAGAATTGTTGAGTGCATGGCAGCTGCAGCCACTACTAAAAACAAGGACTACGAGTTTGATGACAGACAGACCTTTTGATATGGTATAGGCCAACAATAGACTTCTATCTTGTTGATTACAAAGTGGAGTGAGATTTCTCAAACCTAACCACCACGGCATTCTATTGAAAGGGCATGCGCATGAGCATTTCGACAATCCCCAACATTCAAGAATCTTGCTAAAACCCCTGTGTCAGACAGAGGCACATCAGATAAGTGGATGAACAGAAAGGACAACCATACCCATATCTTTTCATTAAAGGATGTGACCGAAAAAGCGACTTCCAACTCTCCATCGTCCCACCAGTGTCACCTATCAAAGAGTCAGGGCCCTCATCTGTAATTCTACACTGGAGGCTGTGCATGGGTGTTAGGAAAGATCCCCATTTATTAAATGTTTTCCCTACAGTTGTGTACCCCCCAACTTTTTGCTGCTGTTTAAACACTGTGGTCTGACATTGCCTGTGAAGCACAGCCTTCAGCTGTACTCCACTGGGCTTTCACTCACTTTAGTATGAGGAAAGTGGCATGCCTTTAAAGACAGTAAGCACTGGGAGACTTTGTTTCCCTTAGTCCTTTCCAATGTTGCAGCTTTTCTGCAACATGTTACAAGTGCACAATGTACCTTACAGTACAGTGTGCTTGGGTCTTCCTTTCATTTCCTACTGCATTAAAGGGATGGTCTAGTAAACATTTTTATTTAAAAAAATAGATAGGCAACATAAAAAAAAAATATTAGCATTCTCCGTTTTAAAACTTCCTATGTAACATCTTGGGAGCACAGGAGGGCCTCCATTTCACAAAATGGATGCGCGCATGTGCTTGCTTTTGCGAATTTTGAGCTTGAATAGCTCAAAATTTTACATAGGAAGTTTTAAAACGGAGAATGCTAGTATTTTTTTTATGTTGCCCATCTATTTTATAAAAATGTTTACTAGACCATCCCTTTAAAGGATTTTTCAGAAGTGCAGATGTGGCATGGACAGGGCTGGTGGCAGCTTATGTTTTCGCATATTTTTTTTCTTGCCACGCAAACCATGTTTACACAGACTATCCTTCGTTTTTCTTTATGTAAGGAAATACCACCTTAGAATAGGACAAGCTAGGCTTTACTCGATAGTGATATTGAAGTCAACTAAAGTCTTTGATTAGAGATTTGAATCTGTTGTCTGTGTCGTACTGCATGATACCTTCACAGTAGCTCCCATATCTGAGAAACGTTGTCAGCTCAGGAACATAGGCATATCAGGGGTGAACAGTGCAACTCCAAGGACCTTTAGGCACTATCCCAGAATTGGCAGTCCACAGGAAGAGATGGCAAGCCCGGGGTGCACCTGAAAGAAATATCATGGCGAAATTCTTTGTGTTGATTAACTCTTCCAGATGAGGGATGCTGAAGACCTCCTCCTAGTACTTGTTGCGTTGGCATGCACACAGATGGCATCAAAGCAGCTATCCGTTTTAGTGGTGGGTCCTGGAACAAGCACTCTAGAAGGACTGCCAGTGTGAGGGGCAGTCAAAGTTGGAAGAAAAAAATAAAAAAATGCACCTGTGTTGACCTGGCACAAGCTGAGCAATGCAACAGTCACTGAAGCCAATGACCTGCAAGTAAAGAAATCAAAAGGGAAGGAGAAAGGGGGAAAATGTCAGAAAAGCATGCGCAGTGTGCTGAAAGAATACAGTCTACCCGAGCGGGGTGAAAAGCATTGATGGGCGAAGCAGAGGGCAGTGCCTGGGAGGAAGGGAATGCGCGCACACAAAAATTACACCAGCCCTGTGGGCAGGGCTTTAAGTGGGGTAAGAAATCGAGGGGGGGCCCTCATTTGGGGGCGTGGCTTGTGGGGGCGTGGCCTAAAACGTACACAAATCGTAAGGTATGCAACATATATATGCATGTTATTTATCTGTGTGCGTACCTTACTATGGTTTGTGTACTTTGCAAGCCATCTTTTCTAAACATAGAAATATGTATTTCTATGTTTAGAAAAGATGGCTTGCAAAGTACACAAACCATAGTAAGGTACGCACACAGATATATAACATGCATATATATGTGTGTGTGCATACCTTACGGTTTGCCTACTTTTCAGGCCATTTTTTTTTAAACATTTCGGTTTTATAAAAGATGGCTTTGAAAGTACACAATTCAAGCCATCTTTTATAAAGCTTTGACTACGGACAAAATTGTCCGTCGGCAAAGCTTTATAAAAGATGGCTTGAATTGTGTACTTTTCAAGCCATCTTTCATAAACCTCGAAAAATGTCAAGGAATCCCCAGGTTCGCCGAGGGTTAAAGACGCCTCGGCGACCTGGGGAAACAAAGGGACAGTAACTGCCTCTGGTGACCCCTCGCGCGAGAGGTCACCAGAGGCAGTTACTATGCCTTACAGAAGTGGCAGCCAGGCACAGCATCGCTGTGGTTGGCTGCCACTTCTCTCAGATCGCCTGACCTCATGGCAGGCGCATCTCCCGTCGCGGCTGTCGCCGCGACGGGATAATGCATCCCGCCAATGTTGCGTGCAGTGGGACGGGGGCCCCGGCAGGGCCCCGGCTCAGTCCTACTTTTTGGAGACCCGGCAGGCCCCGGCCCACTTAAAGCCCTGCCTGTGGGACAAGACGACCCAAAAGTATGAAGCAAAGGATACAGGATATAGGAGTATGTAGACGTTTCAGTTTTAGGGGCTGGGATAGAATAGTGAGTGTGTGACGCCCAAGTCTGTTTTGGTGAACGGCACTGTACCCTACATGTTCTAAACAAAAATCACTGCAACAGGTACCTTAACCCCTCGAGCTAGCTTATGGCAATGAGAATTTCTCACTAGCAGGGTGCAGCAGCAGACAGTGTTGCAGGACTGGAACCTGGTGTGCCCTAGCTTGATTTTGATTTTTTATTTAATTAGGTATTACGGGATTTTGACCACTGATCATACTAGCACAACCGTTTGTACAGATATTTCTCCCTCTAATGCAGATAATATATATTTTTAAGTCGCCTGCACTTGATAAGCCACTCCTTAAATTGCATAGGTCACACCTCTTCAGGTTCCTTAGTTGAGTACGCTTAATAAGCATCATCACCAAATATTGTTTGGTGAAGTGTTAGAACGATGTTTAACCTTATTTCAAGCACTGGATGTTTCCATCGTGCTTTAAAAAGAATACCAAATTGCAGTCCTATGAGCAGTTCTCCGGCAAAGTCGTTTATTGACACGTGGCATTTTCAAGGGCATCCCATTGGTATCAAAAGCACAGCTTGGAAACGCTTAGATTAGATAAAAGTAATTCTAAGAGGAGGCTGTGATAAGACTGGAACCATTATGGCACGTGGACGAACAATAAGCAGCTGAGGGATTCCAGTGCCGCATGAGGCTGCTTCATTTGTAATTGATCAAAGACAGCGTGTCAGGTAAGGCAAAGGAATTGCAAACAATACCAGCATGCGCTGTGCTGTCCTCAATTTATCGACACGTACACTCTGTGGCAGCAGGTGACATTTTTAATGGAGGTGCGTAAATATTTCCCACAAAAATGCAGCGAGCAAGCGTAGCAGGGGAGTCCAAACCAACCAATGGCGAGAAAATAAAAGAATGTGTAAAATGTTGCATTGTATAGCATACTTTCTGTGAAAAATTGTGTCAAAAGCCAGACAGTATACATTTGGTTTTGTTGGGTAACCCATAAAAAACTGAATAGGTGTGACAGTGCACAATTTTCCAACTAATTTGCATGATGACACTTCCCACAATATATGCCAGCATAAAAACATTTTCCTGCTGGCTGTGCCCATACATGTCCATGCTTGATGCACAAACATATGCCAGAATTAGCATGTACAGGCATACTGTTTGCTTTGCGCATAATGCCAGTAATAATACTATAAGAAAACATGTCCAAGCTGGCTCTGCCAATCTATGGCAGTACCCTTACGTTAGAACATACTCCTGTTGGCTTTGCATTTAAAAATGTCATACCACAATAAGAAAGCATGCCCAAACTGGCTGCACCAATGTGGGCCAGTCTAGACACAACACTTATGCTTGCTTTAACATAGATGCTCAGTAAAAAAGGTCATGACACAGTAAGAAAGGACTAGACTTGCCACACCAAAATGTCAGTCAAGCCTCATAACACATCAGGTTGACATTGGCCAAAAATGCCAGTAAAACATTTTCACTTTAAGGAAAGGTCATCAATGCTCCAGTGCCCGCCAGGTACTATAGAGCTTCCAATGCGCACACAATCCCATTCAATCCTATACACCCACCAGTCACTCGCCAAATAGCCTTCTTTTACATTCACTCACGCATGCACCCAAAACACTCATTGTATTCGCCAAAGCTGAAGAAATATGTATAGATCGCTTTATTTATAGATACAGCGAGGGCGGCATTACTGATTTCCTGCCCAAAATCTACAGTCCCACACCACAATTGTGTACAAGAAAAACAGTGTTTCTCTCAAAACTGGAAATTTATTTAAATGATACAAATTTAAACAAAAGGCGGTGTTCCGTTACACCCAGGCAATCACTGCCATGTTATGGACTCAAATAATTAAAACAATATGATTTTTCCCTGCCTATTAGTACAGGAATCGCACCGATTCTCACACAAGCATTCATTGCCAATCTCATACATATACATATTTATGACATTAAAAAATATACTAGGTATTTTAAAAACACTCCTAGGTTTGCTTTATCTAGATAACACTACAATCTTCACATTGCTGCTTATCGGCAAGCGTATGCATACATTAAAAAAAACAATACTTGTTTCACTCCAATATCAAGACAAGTATGGTATCAGAAAGGTTACGTGCAATTGAAAGTTATTAACAGAGGTTCACTCTACTTAATACCCCTTTATAAGTTTATCGGGTTGTGAATGTATTGGCTACAAGAGGGTGAGTTTTGCGTATGCCCAATCTACACAGAAAGGGTAAAAACGAAAGAATCTAAAGATATATGGACTGGGAGAACAGCCAGAAGATAAACAACCCGTTGTAAGCTCTCTCGCATATCAGACCATCATAGAAACAAAGACTCTCCATTCTCCCCATTTTGTGGTCTTGCACGTTAGAGGCAAAACATTTAAACTAGCGCTGGTTACACATTGTTTTGCTCAAGTACCAATGTTAGTCTTTTTGTCTGTTAAGATTTTAAAGGAAGATACAATTTTACAGACACGTTCTGTTCCAAGGCCTTTTTTCCTCATCTCGTTTAAAAGCTGATTTGAGCATTAACTCTAAATGAGGCAAAAATATTTACCATCTTATTACTAAATTCCCCCACAATCCCTTTGCAGGATAGCTTTGCGTTAAATATTCTTATCCGAAGCAACAATAGAGTCAGTTTGAGCTCATCTAAATATTTGATACCTACTTTTTTGCAAAAGCAATTCAACTACCCAAGAACATTTATTTTCATGAATCCGAAGTGGGTTGTGTACTTTAAGACCAAACACCCGGCAGAATATGTAGCTAAGGGAAAAGATTTAGAAGTATACATTTGTAGCACATAATCCACTGAAAGTCTACTAGCTCTATTATAATGTGCATTAGCAAATGGAATACATGCTTGACCTTTTTAACCAATCAGAATGTTCGTAATTAAGTCAACTACTGGTATTCACAAATCTACATGTCCCGTCCTGACAGTGTGTTTTAATGCTTTTTTGCATGTGAATTATTTTCCTGCATCATGGCAGTCAGCTGTAATATAGCTCATCTTTAAAAAGTAATCCAATCTCTCAGCTGTATTCCCAATTCAGGGTATTCGGAAGGATATTGTTAAGCAGACTCCAATCGTGAATGGGGGATTCGAATATCCTTTCTGATCTTCAGCTGGGATTCAGAGAGGGATTGGACTAGCGAGCAGGTTTTAAATCTCTACCTTATTATTGCAAGTTCCTCGTGATTGAAGTGGGAGAGAATATATTTGCCATTTATCAATGCAAAAACTGCCCATGATAAAGTCATTAGACCAAAGCAGAGGCAGTGTTTAAGGGGGTATAATTATCTATAGAAATTAATCTGTTCATGTCCATTAATTATAACACCAGTGCCTCTGTTCGGTCGGGTGTAGGTGGGCACTGTACAACCTGGTTCCCCTATTGAATCTGGAGTCCGTCAAGGGGGTGTTTTGGCTCGAACATTCATTATACACGAACAACCTTACGATAAAGCTGATTGAGAAAAAGGCAGATGTACCACATTTTGGCAAAATCTGTTACCATTCTGGCCTATATGGAGGAGGATAGAGTATTAATTGCTCGAACACCTCTGGCATTACAAATGTTGCTGGATACATATTCAGACTTTACGGAGGACTTAAACTTGGAAATAAATAGCTCAAAGTCAACAAGGATTTATCTGAATAATCTATACAGGTGGACCACTGTCCCTTCCTTTTTTTTAACTAATGGTTAAAAACTGCAAGTGATGAAAGTATATAACTATCTTGGTATGACGTTTACTTTGTCCTTTTTGGGAAGCAACCATTGCAATAAGCAGAAGAGTAATATGACAAACCACTGGTGGAATCTTTCTTTTCACAAAGACTTATTAACACTATGCTTTAAAGTTTATACATCAAAAGCCAACAAATCGGCGAAATGTTGCGTGGGAATTTGGAGGTATGCTCATTTAGACCATATGCAAGTACAGGAAAATATAAGTATTAAACACCTTTTGGGTTTACCAAGTATGGCAGCCAACATTGCTGTCCATACAGATCTTGGCTTGTCTTTTTTGTGGACCAAGTTATGTTAGAACTGATCAACCACCGATTTAGAATATGGTATAGTAAGGCTGTTCTGACTCAAATTTTGCATCATATTATGGCTTCTGAACATGATGTCTACACCGTAGCTACAGCATATAATAAATTCTGATATGATAAATATGGCGAGTATTCCTTCTAATCCTTGGGGTCTTAATATCAGAGCTCTTACTTTATACATAAAGCAGTTGTTGGAAACAGTATCTATGGCTAGAGAAACCAAGGAACTATGTAAACCAGCTAATGGTCTCCGCACAAATATTTCTAGCAACTTACTGCAAAACTATTTAGGCTACACACATTTTGTAAGAGATCGCCTTTAGATAAGACCCAGATTACATTTACTCCAGCAAATGGCTGTTGCTTCAAAACGGTCATCCTGGAGTAAGACTAATGGTGAGGTTTACGAATTCTGTAACGAGCACAGGACGATACGTTGTATTGCCTGTTCTATAAAATCTTTCGTAAAAGAACATTAATACCCCTTCTGTGCAATTATAATTTTACAAAGTGGAGACCTGCAATCTACTTTTTATTGTCAGCAGACTCCAGATGTTGCCTGGACTTTGATTTCATATTTGAGGAACGCTTTAAATGTCAGAAGGAAATTGCTATAAAATGAGCAATTGTGCAAGGAAAACCTGTACACATCTATAAACATTGAAAAGGCTAGTTTTATGCAATTTTTGTATGATGTATTGTTAATGAAGTTTCTTCCAAAATAAACAATGTTGACTGATTGATTACATTTTCTGAATTTAGAAGAAGCCAAAACCAAGTATTTCTCTGCATTCAAGAAAGAGCAACAAAATGTACAGCAAAATGAATTTCAACAACTCTTCAACCAAACCTGAAACAATGCTTTTGTAAAGAAAAACATTTCACTTTAATATTGCACCTAAAGCAAGTTAATTCTACAATGTAAATGCTTACCGTATTAAAGAAAACCAACTTATTTAAATATCACTCAAAAGCAAATTTAATGTACTAGCACGTTTTGAGAACTTGTTACCAAAACTCCAAAATCGTTATTTCTACTAGAACACATTACTAATCCCCTGAATAGCTTTATAGACCTCGGGAGGGGTCAATAGTGCAAAGAATAATTACACTTTCCCAATATATTGACCTCTACGAACTTTGCAGCAGGTCATTATCCTACGATTAGGATCACCTCCCTCAGTATATAAGGTTATGATAGGACCATTCTAGTGGAATGCTTTTACTAGTGGATTTTCAATGTGAGTTGACTAGGAAATTAAAGTTACTGTAGTGATTAGAGTACTTGTAAGCCATAGTCCCCTTTCCACTATCCTTGTGGGGCATCCCCAACATACGGATGGTACCGGAACCGTTGGCAGTAAAAGAAAATATGAGCTTCCCTTTCAAATTTAGTATAGAGCGTCGGGGCGCTGCCTCTGATGTTGGAACTCCCCACTGAGGCCCTGCCCTCCGGCGTCTCACCTCAGTCTCCTTCGAACACATCGGACGCATAGCTATTGGGCTACACTTATACATACAAGCCCATGGCACACTAGAGGGGAAGGTCGGTGGGACGTATCGATGAAAAGGAATAAAAGTTCTCTAGTCCCAACAGTGAGTCATTATAATTACTCATACATCCCGTCCCCTTTCCTCCTCCTTGTGGGTGATTCTACTGAACAAGAAACATAGGGTGGAGCTGTGGTAACCTGCCTCTTATCTATGACGAGACAAAAAGGTTCTTCAGAAACAACTGACCAAACTCTGCATCGTGCCTGGAGCTGGTGTCCAGTGAGTAGTGCTTACAGAAGGCTGACTGAGTGGCCCACGTAGCCGCCTTGCTGATAACATCCCATAGACCAGGTCTCTGAAATGCGACTGCCATGGCCTTGGCTCCGACCGCATGAGCAGGAATCCCCTTAGGAACTGGTTTACCCATGGCCGAATGCTTCACAGAAATGGCCTGAACCATCCAACGGGAGATGGAAGCCTTAGAAGTCGGAGAACCAGGGGAGGAGCCCCCAAAGGACACACACAATGCCTCAGACTTCCTGAAGGATTTAGTCTGAGAAAGATTAAACTTGAGGACCCTCTTGAGGTCCACAGAACGTCGGGCGTTTTCAGCCTCTGACTGCAGGTTCAGGAAGAACACTGGTAGAGAGATCTTTTGATTCAGAATGGAGAGATCACCTTGGGCAAGACATGTTATCTTGTGCACTCACGCACCTTGTCATTGTGAAACGTGATGAAGAACTTGTGCAAAGAAAATGCCTGTAGCTCGCTAACCCTGTGTGCAGAGATGAGAGCCACCAATAAAACAAAATCTTTAGCGTCACCAAGCAGATGTCCACAGAAGCCATTGGTTCAAAAGACTTGCATTTCAAAGCCACAAGAACCACATTGAGGTCCAAGACCGGAGGCGCTCTATGCACTTGAGGAAAAACCCTAGACAAACCCCTTAAGGTGGGCCTTACCCACAGAGTTGACTGCCAAAAACTCATGCTCACAGGAATTCTTTTAAGCCCTGATGACTGCCAAATACGTGCAGCAAGTATACACCTGCACTCCAGAACGAGCCAGGTTTGCCGAAAAGGCCAGTACGTCATCCAGAGGACAGGTGACAGGATCGAAACCCTTTTCGCAAGCCCAATATGGTGGAACCTAGTCCATTTGCTCCTACACTGGGACCGAGCCGGTCTCCTGGCCTGCTGAATGATGCCCCAGTTGTCATCTGCAAATTGAGCATACTGAAGCCTCAGCTGATAAAAGAACCAAGCCGTCAGGCCCAGTTTGCCCGGATCTGGATGTTCCACTGCCCCACCCTGCTGCGTCAGGAAGCCCCTGCTGGGTATTGGGAGATGAACGGAAGCCTGAGAGCACAACTGCAGCAGATCTGAAACCAGGGTCTCGAAGGCCAGTGGGGGCAACCAAAATGAAGCTGCAACCCATGGAGGGCCGGAGGGTCCGTTGGAGAGAGGTGGGCAGGAACACATTACACCTGGAAGGCGTCTCCCAGTGACCCCCTCAACCTGCCCATTAGGCAAACTAGGGGCACTAGGCATTCCGGGGGATGCAAACAAATCCAGGTCTGCGAAGCACCAGTGCTGGAACAGGAGCAACAAGAAGTCGTTATGAGACTCAAGAGGATGGCTCAGGGTTAACGTGCTTGCCTTGGAAGCAAGACTATACGGAGCACCACAGGTTTGATCCCCGAATACACGCTTAGAAACCTCTGGGTATTAAGCGCGTTATAAATAACCTATCATATATCAGGTAAAACATTGTAGTAGACATGACCATCCTGACCATAACCGACTTGTTCCCGATTAGGGGCAAAAATGCCTTGAGGGCCAGCCCGCTGCCTGGAGCTCGAGCAGATCGATATGTAGGAGGGCATCCATCCTGGACCATACTCCATGAATTACATAGCACTCCTGGGTAGCCCCCCATCCTAAAATAGAAGAGCCAGTAGTCACCATTAGGGAAGGCTCCAGTCGGAAGAAGGGGGCTCCCACTGAAACATTGCCCACCATCAGCCAACAGCAAAGATCGGGCAAAAGGAGCGGTGGAATTGTGATCCTGTCCGATTGAGACCCTGTCTCCTGATCCCAACTGGCTGTCAAGTGGAGCTGGAGGGCCTCATCTTGAGTTGGGCATGCTGAACAGTCAGCACGCAGGAGGCCATCAGGTCCTGAAAGTGCTGGAGCCACCATGCCGAGGTGGTAGAGTTGACCAGAAAGTGCCCCACCGCCTTGTGGAGGGTCCTCAGCGTCTCAGGCATGGGGAAAACCCTCTGAACGTTAGTGTTCCTACGTGCCCCAAGGAAGACCAGATCCTGAGACGGGCATAACTGCGATTTCCTCAGGTTGAGGGAAAATCCCAGCTGATGAAGCGTATCCCCTTCCTCTCACCAACTAGTCGTCCAGGTAAGGGTACAGGTGATGGCATTCCAAGCGGAGAAGGCCCACCACGGCCTTCATCAGCTTTGTGAAGACACAAGGGGACAAATTCAGGCAGAGGGGCAGCACTTTGTCGTACCACTTCAGTACAATCATGAACGGCAGAAACTTCTGATGTGGCGGATATATGAGTACATGCAGGTACATATCCTTGAGGTCCAGGGAACACATCCAGTACCTTGCACACAGACCCGGTTATATGCGCGGGAGTAATCATCTTGAAACGTTCCAGCGGTAAAGAATGGTTTAGAAATGACAGGTCCAGGACTACCCTCAGGCCAGTCTGGTTGTTCTTGGGTACCACAAAAATCCTGGAATAGCAACCGAAGCCCATGTCTGCAAGTGAAACTGGTTGCATCACCTGCATCTCCAATAGAGGCAGGATCTCAGGTAAAAGACCCGATCTGACAAAGAGGAGGAGGAGGAGGAGGATGATGATGGTATAGGCCAAATAAGAGGAAGACTGAAGGGTTGCCAGTCATTTGGTCGACTACAAACTGGTCGACTGCAATTTGGTTGACGCCATTTGGTCGAAAACCAAATGGTCGAATTTTTTTTTTATTTATTTTCACCCCTTTTTTGGTTTTTTTTGGGGGGTCCCCCCCCCCAACCCCCTTTTTTTTCCTTTTTTTTTGTACACGAAAACCCACAAAACACATCAATAAAAAAAAAAAAAATTGACCATTTGGTTTTCGACCAAATGGCTTCGACCAAATTGCAGTCGACCAGTTTGTAGTCGACCAAATGACTGGACACCGACTGAAGCCCATGGGGACTACAGATAGGAGCCACAGGTTGCTGAAAAGACAATTCCAGGTGTCATGGAACAGAGCCAAACAGCCCCCCACAGGCGAGCTGTGTTCTCCGACCCTGATGTTACGGTTTTTGGGCATCAGAGGCGGGAGCAGCAAAAACCTGCAAGACGTCCTCTTCTGCTGTCGCTGGGCGACCTGTCAGGCCTCTGTGTACTGCGATCTTTGAACCCCTTATTTATTTATCTGGATTTGTTAAGCGCACAATGGCCCGGGGGCATCATGGCGCTGGAGAATATTTGACTTGGTAACAAGCTAACAGTGGTGACAGGCATAGATCATGTCTATTTGCGATAAGTGTATGGAGTTCCATGGTTACAGTCGAACAATGTGAGAACAATTGTTAACAATAACAGACAGAGATGGTGTTCCTTGGTTACAGTGGAACTGCTTATTGTAGGAGTCAGTGGAGCATAGTTTAGTTGAATAGTTTAGTTTTTAGCGCTTTTCTGAATGGGAGTAAAGATTCTTCTTTTCTGAGATTAGGTGGCAGTGAATTCCAGGCTTTGGGAGCTAGGACTTCAAAGCTGGTACCACCTTGAATCTGGAGAACGTTCAGGGTTTGAACTCAGTGCTGACCTGGGATTGCAGGAAGGCTTTCTGGCCCGGCTTTGTCAAAATGGCCAAGGGCTTGGCTGTTTGAGCGGATTTTTTTTTTTTCAAGTCATCGGTGGACGAATGAAAAAGGTCCACGCCCTCGAAGGGAAGATCTAGGATCCGCTCCTGCCCGTCAGAAAAAAACTTTGTGGCTGCATCCAGGCCGTCCTCATCTCGACCCCAAGACACAGCCCTCTGATAGCTGTGTAGATGTGGGAGACTGACGACTCCATGAGGTCCTGTGCAATGGCTCTGGCAGCTGCCAGACCAGCCTTTAAGGAGGCTTGTTTGTTCAAAGGGAGGTCGGGCAGAAATTCCCCAAGCTCCTGCCACAGCTTCTGGTTAGCCGCTACTGCCAAGATGGCGTTCGCGTTGGCTGTAGACGCAGCCCCCGAGATGGAGTAAAATTGCTTTCCCAAAGACACAAGGACCTTGTCCTCCTTGAAGAGGCAACTGGAGGAGGCTCCCGTGGAGGAAGACTAAGATAATGGTTTAGAATAAAGCGAGGCCGTGGCCACCACAGAGAAATGGGGATGAGATTGGGAGAAAAGGAGGATTGGCCTCCCGTCCGTCAGCCTGAACCTGCTGTCCGACTTCTTGTTCAACTGGACGTTGGCCCTCGGATTCTCCCAGACACTCCGCACCACCTGCAGCACATAGTTCTAAATGGTAATGCAAGACCACTTCCCCAAGACCTCTCCAAGCACCCAAGACTCTGGAGATGGTTCCTCAGTAACTGGGACCAACCCCAAAACACAGACAGGACCTGAAGGCGGTGCTTAACGGATGCCAAGGGACAAAGCTGCGAGGACCACATTCAGATTCCATTTGGGATGAGGAGCATGAACCAGTGGAAAAAGAAGAAAATGTATTTTGATGACTGGGTTCGTCAGTGAAAAAGAGCAACTGTCTGTAGACAGATAAGCCACAATGGCAGATAAGTATGTCCTGCATGATAAGACCTGTATGTCAGAGGCTGCAAGGTCAGATACAAAAACAAGACAGTCAATAGAAGCCTGTCTGGGATCAAGCGCTTTGGCTAAACACCAATGACAAAATCGGAGCCACATGCTCCTGTACTGAGCTCTCCGAGTGCTTACGTGCCGCTTGAATTATATGCATGTTTTCGTTGGAGATGGTGAACTGCGCTAATGATCAGAACTCGGGCACCAGGCCACCAAGCTGAATGATTGCCACAACTGGTGATTGCTCTGGTGAAGGTCGTCAGGAATCTGCAGCAAACTGATCACGGAGCACACAAAGGTGCTGCAGATCTGAAAACCAGAACCTGGCTGTCCACCAAGGAGCTATGAAGAGGAGAGTGCAGTTGGAGACACTCCCGAGTTTCCAGAGCGGCAGATGAATCCGAGGCAAAGGAGGAAAAGCACAAGCCTTCATATTGTCACACGTGATCTCGAGAGCGTCCCATAAGGAAGACACTCTGAGCCTGTCCCTGGAAGCATAAGAAGGAAGTTTCCGGTTCGATGAGGTCACAAAGTGGTCCACCGCTGGAGAACCCCATTGCTGGAAGATCTTGGTGAGAATATCTGTGTTCATCTCCCACTCATAATTCACCGCAGATTGGAGGCTGAGGGAGTCTGCAGTCACATAGATATGACCTGGAATGTGCACAGCTTGAAGCCAGACATTGTGTTGGATAGCCCAATTCCACATTTGGATAGCAAGGTCCATCAGAAGGTCGCTATGAAATTGTCTGTGCAAATTCGAAACACACTGTTGGTGATAGAGGGTTGAAAAGCCTTGAGCGCCAGAAAAACTGGCAGGTGCTCTAGGTAATTGATATGGAACTGCCTGTCCTGGGAAGTCCACAAATCGTACACCTCAAGATGACGCAGTGTTGCTTCCCACCCCAGAAGGGAGGAGTCTTTAGTAACTGTTACTTGTGGGCAGGGCTCCTGGACGGAGTTCCCCACTGAAAGGTTGCTGGCGAACAACCACCATTGAAGATCTGCCATCATGCAGGAGGGGACTGAAATCTTGTAATCCGGATCCGTAGCCTGGTAACAGCAGCTCCAAAGAACAAGCTGAATGCGCCTCATTTTCAGTCTAGCAAGAGGTAGAGCTAAAACACAAGATGCTCCGAAGCCCAGGAGTCTCTCGAACCACCAGGCCGACGTGGGAGGACTGCAGGAAGAGCTGGCACGTGACTGAAAGGTCAGCAATCAAATCCTCCTTCAAGAACACTCTGGTATGGACGGTATTCCAACGGAAACCCTGAAAGACCAGGTCTTAAGCAACCGTCAAACGAGTTCCGCCAGTTCGCCACTAGCCCAAGATGGAACATGAGCTGAAGGAGTGACTGAAGATTGGCCGTAGCGGCCTGTGGGCAAGGTCTGCGCAGGAGCCAATCGTCCAAGTATGGCTATACATGAACAACCTGCAGTCTTAGGAATGCAGTGACGACCGCCATCATCTTCGTAAAGACACACAGTGCCAAGCTGAGACCAAAAGGAAGCATGCGATACTGGAAGAGTTCCGTTCCCACAGAGAACCGATGCAGGCTCCAGATCAGAATATGCATCTAGGCATCCTGAAGGTCTACCACGCTGAGCTTATCGCCCTTCCAGAGAGAGGACTTATCTGGCAGGGCATAATAATCTTGAATTTCTCTTAGGGTAGAAAGATTGAAGTTGGAGGTTGAGGATAGTGCGCAGGCCAGCCTGGTTGGGTTTGGGCACTGTAAACAGACAGGAGTAATAGCCCTCCCCTTGCTCCCGCAAAGGAACAGGTTCCACTGTTCTGAGGTCTAGAAGTTTCAGTACCTCGGATCTGATGAAGGGCGAACCAATCTGCTGGAGAGGAGGGTGAGAAGGTGGGGTAGGGGCAAGCAGAAGCCCGCCCGGGGTGGACAAAACCCGTTGGTCTTCTGCAATTGTCTGCCACGCCTTTAGAGAAGCCTTAATTCATCCTCCCACTGGAGTCTCCTGCGACCGATGAAAAAACACCATTTCGATAGTTTATCGGCTGGGAGACAACCCGTTGATGAAAAGGAGGCTGTTGACCGAGAAAAGAAAAACTGTTGCCTTGCCTTTGCTGCTTGCGGCAAGGGCCACCAGCCAGAGCATCTGTCCCTGTGCCCAGGGTGATCATCAAAAACCTCTGTGTATAAGGTGCCTTTACTTGGGTTTTGGCAAGGACGGACAATGACTTGGCAGTTTGCGTGCTTGCCTTGGTTTTGGCGAGTTACTCATCCGTGAAGGAGTGGAACAGTTCCTTACCCTCGAAGGGAAGATGAAGCACCTTATCCTGAACTTCCTTTGAAAACTTCGCAGCATGCAGCCACGCTTGGCGGGAGAGGTCTACTCAGACCATAAGGCCCCCAGCGGAAGTGTCTAGATGATGGGCCGCGGCTTCCAGAAGATCCTGCGCCAGAACTGACATCGAATAAGCGGTCCTTAAATTCTTCGAGCCCATCAGGAGGAATACATTCCTGAAACTCTGAGCTCCTTCCACAGCTCGACATTAGCTGCCGCTGCCAGGAAAGGTCGGTATTAGCCTGACGCAGCTGAAGAGCTGAATTGGAACACGTTTTCCCCAATGGCGTCAAGAAGCTTGTCCTCCTTGGAAAAGATTGAGACTGCTGCAGTGGAGGATGTAGAGGCAGGCTTAGACTGGAGCATAGTTGCTGCCACCACCGTCGATGAGGGGAGTGGACATGCAAACAAGGGTAGGTCTTCAGACACGAGTTGCTTGTAGCGAGTGTCAATTTTTTTTGTTTAGGTGTTGCCCGGAATGAGGTTTTTCCCCAGACGTTGCGGGCTTCGGCCTGGGCATCATTTTGAAGGAACAGGCCAATGCGCTCCTGTGTCGACAGAGTAAAGGCTCCAGAAAGTAGCACTCCTTGTAGAGCCAGAGGCTCTTGTATTGGGATGTCTAGCAACGCCTTCATATCCACAACCCGATTGTGAAAGGCTCTAATAGAGCAGGGCGGCTGGTCGCGGTCCTGGTCTGCTTCATCCACATCCAGTGAAGCGGAAGCAGAAGCAGAAACCTGACCCACCGCACGTGGCACCTTAGGCCCGGAGGGCTGGGTTGACTGCGCAACAGGAGTTTTATCCACCAGAGAAAGTTGAGGCAGAGGAGGCGGCCAGACAGGACGTGGTGGAGGAGGCGGCACTACCGGGACCTGCAGAGGGATTGCCGAATCAGGTGGCGGTTCAGGCAGTTTAGGAACAATTTCCTTAAATAAATCCTTAAAGTACGCTTTCATGGGATCAGAGTGCATAAGCGTCTGAAACTTGCCGGAAAATGCATCCTCAGAAGAAGTGATGGAATGGGTAGAGGCTGTTCTGAAGGGGCAAACACCCAGGATCGCAAAGAGGATGGTTGCCAGGATGGTCCTCCGCCAACTGGATCAACGTAAAGCAAAATGAGCGAACGTAGGAGGGAGCAAGACTGTGCAGCAGCGGAGACAGAGCAAGTCAATCCAATGGAGTGCGGAACAGGTTGTTATACACAAAACGTGGAAATGGCTGCTCAGCCCCAAAAATAGGCCCCTCAGTACCAGCCGTTGTGAAGGTTGGTGTGAGAGGTAGGCAAAACGGCCGCCATGGACCGCAAGGGTTGGACCGCCATTTTGTGCCTGAGGCGAACTGCGTCACAGGTGTCAGTGAGGCTGTGGTCACCACAGGGGAATCAGGGGACTTATGTTCCATTATAGCCTTGTGACAATGAACCTCGGCGGAGCCGGTGCTAGCAGATCTAGAGTGTTTCTGCGACCCCTTAGAGACCGCTGATTAGAATTAGCCCCTAGTGAGGGAACCT
Organism: Ambystoma mexicanum; assembly: GCF_040938575.1. Taxonomy (NCBI): domain Eukaryota; kingdom Metazoa; phylum Chordata; class Amphibia; order Caudata; family Ambystomatidae; genus Ambystoma; species Ambystoma mexicanum. Next base: position 74,768,754 of record NC_090933.1, read on the forward strand.
CGGTGGACCCGATACTCTAAGACTCAAGGTTTTAACCAGCTTCTTTGGCCGCTCAGCAGGATCAGTTCGACCAGAGGCCCGAGTGGGGGAAGGCTTAAAATCACCCCTTGAGAACAGAGCCCTCGAAGGGGGCCTTTCAATCTTGCTGGTCTTTGACATAGCCTCAAGATGGGGAACCTCAGGGGTAACCCTGGTATGTTTAGTCACTTTAACAGGAACCTTGAGACGTGTCTCGGTACACTTCGTTCCAAATGTGGAAACCTCAGGAATGACCCCATTGACAAAAACCCCAGAAGTACTGGGCTTAACTTTAGCCCCCAAAAGGGGAACCTCGGATGAACATACGGTCCTGGCAGTACCTTTGCAGGGAACCTCAGAGGAAACTCTGGAGTGCCGTTTAGATCCCTTTCGGGACACTTCAGGGAGATCCCTGGTTTCAGAGCCACTTGAGCCCCTCCCGAACTCTGAAGGAGTCTTCTGGCCGGGGTGCCCTGAAAATGAACAAACTTACTGGCCTTTTCCCTTTTTCATCGATGAACTGCTGTAAATGTGGAGAAATCCTCTGGAACACCACCTCACAAGCCGACGCTGCAGTGCTCAGAAGGAGAGGGTGTTGCAATAGAAGCACGAGTCCCACCGGTGTTCGGGCCCAAGCACTCCAGACAGAGTGGGGATCCGCCCTCACGAAACGACGTTCGCAAGAAGAACAGGCTATGAATCCCAGACGCTTCAGCATGGACGGAAGAAAGAAAATGAAGGATAAGGGAACAAAAAGAAAAATATTCTTTAAGATGCAAGTGCGCCCAACCACGAACGTGTGGAGAAAAGGACTGAAGGGCGATGCATGGGCAGAGCTCAGGAAGGCGGGGCTTCGGTCACATGCAGTGGCCCGATGTAAAAATAAAGACAAAAAGGCTTATGCTTTTAAAGTGCTCCATCCCGTCCCGATAAACGGAATGTCCCACAAGTATGGAGGAAAGGGGACGGGACGTACGAGTTAGTGGAGATAAGGTGAGCAAAAGGAGTGAGATAGATATTAAAGAGCCATGGCTAAAGGTTGGCGACCTGGGGAACGCCACAGGTGGAGATAGAGGTGGGTGAGGAGAGAACACCCAGGATAACCTGGGATGGGCAGTCAGTGAGGACCCAGGATAACCTGGGATGGGCAGTCAGTGAGGAAGGAAGGTCAGCCAGTCCAGTGCCCACTCCGAGATACCAAGGGTCTCATGGAGCTTTCATGTGGATGGAGTGGTTAACCAGGTCAAAAGCAGAGGCGAGATTGAGTAGAATGAGAACATGAGGTGAACTGGAGTCAAGTGATGAGAGCAATTCTTCACGGGTGTTCAGGAGAGCGGTTTCCGTGCCTCTGGATGCTCAGAATCCAGATTGATGGTCATGCAGGCCATCAACAAGCTCAGGATGCTGTATCAGTTGGGTGAAAACCAATTTCTTCAGAGGTTTCCCAAGGAAGGGAGCATGAGCAGACGGAAAGAAGGCTTTTTCAGGAGGGGCGCACAAGAGTGATTGAGGGAAGAGGGGGGGGGAGACCCAGAGGCAAGAGTGAATGCAGACGTCCGTGAGTGCAGGGGCAAGAGTGCCGATATTGGCCTCAATAGTTCTGGAGAAACAGATAATAAACAGATTTAAAGAATAAAATTGATCACCTAATACACATGACGACATGCAGCAGTAGGCAATTATCTTGAGAATATCCAATACAGAAATGATGACAAACCGTTGCCACACGCACACCTGCATCAGTTACCTCAACAACCAAGCCAGAATTGCTTTCTCATTACATTACTCACGCAGGCATATTTATATAACTGTTTTGAAGACAGAAAATAAAAGATGGATGTATAACCAAGTACTGCATTAAGAAATATTAAATTACCAACTCCCCTGGATGAATAACGGAAACGTGGCTGGGTACATTCTACACGATTGTAAGCTTTGACTCATTACTTCAATATGTTCCTGCTTTTGCAAAGTATTGTAATTGGGCTGGGAGTGGCTGCTAAACCGTATTGCATCGTGTGTTATTTCTTGCGCCCTCTCGGTTATGGGGATTAGTTGTGCTTCAGTGAAACAAGTCCATGCCATAATTATAACAGGTGTGCCTTCTATTGGATAAACCTATGCCAATGGGGCCCATCAAGTAATGATTAGAATGAAGAAAGCCTACATAGAGTATTATCTATTTTCTGAAACGCCCCTGCATAGTGAAATTGAGCTCAAAATAGGCTATTTATTACCTAATTAAGAGTACAGGCAACACCTTACAACAAGATACATTGTGAAGACACCGCATATGAAGAAATAGAAATAGTGAATATTCAGTCAGAACAGTCCAAAAGGTAAAGCATTATTTCCAGGGCATGCAAAATAGTATTTCAAATAGTAGGTGGTTGGGTTAAAACTACATTCCCACACTATGCATTCGCACAAACACAGATGCAGGATGGCCTTTGGCATCGAGCATATAGATTTCTGGGATGCAATTAAAATATACTGTATTTAGTATAAATGTGCTTTGGCTGTGAGTTCAGACACATCAATTGTGTTCAACATTGCCAATTACACGACGCAGCAACAGAAATTAGCAGAGATCGCTTCCCAATCAATACCTATTGTATTTTCTTTCATCTGGTTCCAGCTAATTACGACACGAGAATAATAGGTTTTTCTTCTTCAGCTTTTAAAGCAATATTGGAATGTATAGCAATTCAGACAAGCTGGCAAAACGCCTTGGGTTCTCTTACTTACTGGCAAATGTCCAGATGCATACCCAAGCAGTACACTGCAGATCTGCAATTTTCACCCGATCTTATGGCGCCAACCAATCAGCACCGTCTGCTTGATCTACTGATGGTCAGCAGTCTTTAATGTGGCAGTCACCTCCTCTCACAGTGTGTACATTGCTCTTCTGTCCCTTTCTGTGCTCCCTCCCGCACTGTCCCTGCAGGAAATCAATTCTAACGGAGGCCATATGCCACACCCTGTACACCCCTGCTGCATCATCTGACTTCGCAGCTCTTGCATTGGACGCACACATTTGTCAAGCAAACAAACAAAACGGGGCTCAACTCAGAGCTCTGGATCCATTTCAAAAGCACCCTTTTTTAAAATAAATATTTTACTAAGGTTCCACCAATTGCACGCATGCCTGCATTTTATCATGTTACTGCTGCTTAGAACCAGTTGGAACTAATAGCAATAATGCCCCCTCCTTCGGCCAGTAACAGTTGATAAGACCCTGCTTCCCATCGTACACCCTCAGAATGCAGCATGATTGCTTATTGTCACCATGCCTCAATCAAATTAAAGTGAATAATACATTTTTTTTAAAAAAACAGTTCAAACACCCTGATCAACAACTTCCACAAGGGATGACTTTAAAAAATGAAACACTGGAATCGATTACTTTAAAAGGGTATTGCCAGACTCTTACATATCTTTGTTTCAGGTCCCACAAGATAGTGCAAAATAATGCAATATTAATGCAACACACGAATGGGTTCCAAGGCTACCTGGTCGCTCTGATTAGGTGTACAACCAACGAGTCTATTTTAGCCAATTGAATCAGTTTAAAGTCAGCTTACAATCAGTTTGAAAAAGTCCGAAATAAAAGCATAACCAATATACAGGCAAAACTTCTACGCGAAACACGGAAATAGTCAGCCCCTGATCAAAGGAAGTGAATCTCTTGAATGGCTCCGCGTGCCGGGAAGCCACCGATTGGATTTATCAAAACGTCCTTGAAGTAAGAAGGCAAGATGTATGTACAACAGGCCAATCAGCAAAATGCCACGGATCTAAAAAGCAGCAGCAACAAGTCGAGTTTTGCTTATAATGGGACACGTAATTAATGCTGTAAATGTTTAAAGCACTACAAACAGCGTCAGCCTAATGATCACAAAAGTCCAAGAACCGGAGTCCAAAGTGGAAGCTACCCACTATCTCCAGGCTCCAAGTCCAACAATGGCTAAGTGAGCACAACCACGTTGTTAATTCAAGAATAATCCCCTCACCTCTGGCCCAGTGGTGAGGAAACCTTGAGGACACCCTGCATCAGTAGCAAGGGCCTTCCAATATCCCTGAATACAAGTGTGATTGTTTGCGCAAGAAATCTATGTACAATGGATCAATCTGGGATGGAAATGTATTAATTTAAGAGTAAGGCAGAACTCAACCGCCAGGGTAGCCAGCCTAGAGCATGTCCATGTTAGGAAACCTCTTAATTTTAGTAAATCGTTAGGTGGCACACTCACCATCAGTCAGCTGTCTCTCGTAGAAAAAGCAGGAACCACCATGACTTCTTCGCACAATAACTTCAAGGCACTACACAAGTGGTGCAATGGGACACTAGAAGGGAGTATATCTCGCCAGAACAAACTTCTGTTCAGGACACCAACTGATCAGTTGGAACAGCCACTTTGCTTCCAACATTGCATCTAGAACATCATCTTCCCTGAGAGAGAATGCTATAAGGAACAGTGCGTTTTCGAAGCGGGGCAAAAGGCAGTGAGAATGACAATGCATTACTTACCGTAAAAGCATTTCTGATGGTTGTATCTGCTTAGATTCACATGCTGTGCATAGGTCCGACATCCAGTGGTCACTGCGGAGTATTGCATTTTGTTTTTCGTAGTCGAAAAGGGACGTCGACAAGGCGTGTCTGAAATACTATCCCTATAGTGACGTGCGTTGTACCCACAATCCCTCACGCGTTGAGGTCCCTCTGTTTGTATTTTTCTGCCCTGAGGGAGCCTTCTAGACGTGAGTGAGTACAGAAAAGAGATATAAAAGGAAGTCTATGTTCCTTCCATCCGAGCGGGGAGGAAGGGTGGGCGCATGTGAATCTAAGCAGATACAACCATCAGAAATGCTTTTACGGTAAGTAATGCATTGTCTTCTGATGTTTGTTAATCTGCTTAGAATCACATGCTGTGCATAGACTAGCGAGCAGTACCCGGAGTTGGCGGTGGGTTATGAGAAGGAACAGTAGAGAAAAGATGTCTTAATACTGCCTGTCCCACCTGGGAGTCAGATCTCGAGTGTGCATCTAGACAGTAGTGTTTTGTAAAGGTGTGCACAGAACTCCAGGTAGCCGCTTTGCAGATGGACTCAAGGGGAACATTTGCAATGAATGCTATGGACGCCCCGTGCCTCGAGTAGAGTGTGCTCTTGGCTTAAAGGGCAGTTCTCTCTTAGTAAGAGTATAGCAGAGAGTGATGCATTGAACAATCCATCTAGAAATAGTGGACTTTGAAACTGCATCCCCTTCTCTTCCTGCTGCCACCGAGACAAAGAACTGATTAGTCTTCCTCAGTGGTCTGGTTCTTTCCATGTAGAACATGACCGCTCTGCGCACATCTAGTGTGTGCAGAGTTTTTTCTCCCAAGTTGGAAGGATTTTGAAAGAACGTTGGCAGTTCTATAGACTGGTTTACGTGGAATTTTGAGATGAATTTCGGAGCAAACCTTGGGTGCGTGCGTAGAACCACCTTATCTCTGAACTGTAACGAAGGGGTCTAGAACAGAAAGAGCCTGTAGTTCACTTACTCTCCTGATGGAGGTGATAGCTATTAGAAAAGCAGTCTTAAGAGTGAGGTGTTTAAGATATGCTTTGTGCATGGGTTCAAACGGTGAGCCCATGAGTCTGGTAAGTACCACGTTAAGGTCCCATCCGGGAGTTGGGTCAGCTATCAGGGGGTGTATTCTCTTTACTCCCTCCATGAAGGCCTTTATAACAGGGATCTTCCACCACGACACCTTGAGTTGGGAAGTGGTGTATGCAGAAAGTGCCGCTAGGTGGACTTTAATGGAATTGAACACTAGACCTGAATCCAATAAGTGGGTCAGGTATAGAACAATATGTGTGGGAGAGCAGTCAATCGGGTTGATGACAAATCTCTTCCACTTGCTAGAATAGCAGTGGCGAGTGTTAGGTTTTCTGGCTTCCCGGAGGATGTCCATGCATCTCTGCGGGAGCTGTAGATGTCCGAATTCTATGATCTCAGGAGCCAAGCTGCTAAGTTCATGTTCTGGGGGCATGGATGCAGAGTCCTGCCCTTGTCTTGTGACAGCATGTTGTAAGGGCAGGGGAGTTCACTGGGGGAGATAGAGACATCTCCATCAAGTGAGCGAACCATGGCTTTCGGGCCCACATTGGGGCCACCAGTATCATGGTCACTTGTTCCTGGTGCATCTTGTGCACCACCTTGTTGAGAAGGGGAGTCGGGGGGGGGGGGGGGGAAAGCATAAACTAATTTCCCTGACCATTGCATCGACAGACCATTCCCCTTGGATTGGTTCTGGGGGTACCTGGAGGCGTACCTTTGGCATTGGGAGTTCTCCAGGGTTGCGAACAGGTCTATTTCTGGGAATCCCCATTGTGTGAAGACGTCGAAGACGATGTCTTCGTGCAGTCGCCATTCGTACTCTTCGGGCAGGGGGAAATCTCTGCTGGGTTTGTCTGCCAGCAGATTGAGTTCCCCTGGTACATGTTGTGACAGTAGGAACAGGTTTTGTTTGAGAGCCCACTTCCATATATTTTGGGCCAGTTTGGACAGTCCTGGAGAGTGGGTGCCCCCCTGCTTGTTGATGTAGTACATGGCTGTGGTGCTGTCTGTAAGGACCAACACAGTCTTGCCTTGTAGGTGTTCCTGGAAGGCTTTTAGCGCCTTGAACACAGCTAGTAGCTGCAGTAGATTTATGTGTTTGGATGCTACGTTCGGAGTCCACACTCCGTGAGCAGTCTGATGGGATAGGTGAGCCCCCCATCCTGTGAGGGATGCGTCTGTGGTTAGAGTGGCTTCCGCCGCGGGTGTGGCAAAGGGTTTCCCTTTGTCCACCACCGTAGCGAGAGACCCAAGGCCTGCGAGACCACCACTAGAGCGTCCCATAGTCCGCTGGCCTGACACCACTGGCTGTTGAGCCACTCTTGCATAGGGCGCATGCGCAGGCGCGCGTGATGTACCAAATAAATACACAACGCCATCATGCCTAGCAAGCGCTTTGCTTTGCGTACCGTCACCTCTCGACCGGTCACATATTGAGGGATCTGAAACAGCATGTTTTGGACCCTCTCGTTGGAGGGGAAGACGAGGCCGTCCTTTGTTTGAATTAGAGCCCCGATTTGGCTGGGGTCTAGGCTGGACTTCTTTTCGTTGATGGAGAAGCCCAACTGGAACAAAAGGTCTACAGTCTTTTGGGTATTGGAGAAGCATGTTTCGTAAGAATCCCCTGTTATGAGCCAGTCGTCGAGGTAAGGGTAAACTGGGATGGACAACCTGCGCAGGTGGGCCGCTGCCACTGCCAGTACCTTCGTGAATACCCTTGGTGCCGATGCTATGCCGAATGGTAGCACTCTGAACTGGTAGTGTCTGCCCTCTATCATGAACCTGAGGTATCTTCTGTGCGCTGGCAACATTAAAATATGAAAGTATGCATCTTTCATGTCCAATGTTGTCATGTAATCTCCCTGTGATAGCAGTGGGATCACTTCCTGTAAGGTCACCATACGAAATTTCTGGGGTTTGATAAACTTGTTCGCTGGGCGCAGATCTAATACAGGGCGCATGGTTAGATCCTTTTTGGGTACAAGGAAGTACACTGAATAAATACCTTCCGTTACCTGAGATAGAGGCACGACCTCCATGGCTCCTTTTTCCAGCAGTAGTTGTACTTCTTGGAGAAGGATGGCAAGGTGTTCCGGTGTCATGCGTCGTCCCCTCGGGGGTCTGTATGTTGGGGAACCGTTGAATTCGATGCAGTATCCGTGGGCTATGGTGGAAAGTACCCAGCGGTCTGACGTTATTCCCTCCCATGCTGGAAGAAAGGATGTTATCCGGCCCGACCGGTGTTGCATGGGAGGGGACGCGAATCTTCGCGTCACTTGGTGTTATTGGGGGCTTGGGAGCCTCTGGGGGTGGACCCCCGACCTCTCCCTTTGCCACGGCGCTGGCCTCTTTGGCTGTACTGCCCACTATTGGTCTGATAATTGGTGGCAGGGTAGTGTTGCTGCTGATTCTGCTGTTGGCGTTGGCCACGAAAAAAGCGTTTGTTGCCATAGCCACGTCTGGTAGTGGGCTTAGAGATCTGGTCAAGAGTTTTGATAGTATCGAACTCTTTTTTTAGCCATCTCCAGAGCCTCATCCATCGCTTTCCCGAAGAAGTTTGAGTCTTCAACAGGTTTATTTATTAAAGACGCCTGTGTCTCCGGTTTGAACCCTGAGTTGCGCAGCCATACATGGCGTTTTAGGAGTATTCCCTGAACCAGGGAACGTCCCGCTGTCTCTGCAGCATCCAGAGAGTTCTTGACAATACTCTGGTTGACCTGGGTTCCTTCGCCAATAGTTGATAGCAGGCGTGTACGTAGAGGTTCCGGCGCTTCTTCGGCGTGTCTGCGCAGTTTGGCCCACTGCGCGTCTGCGTAGCTAGCTAGCAAAGAATTGTTGTTCGCAATTCTTGCCGAAAAGGCAGCCGAGGATGTGACTCTCTTTGCAAGGGCATATAACCTCTTGCCCTCCTTGTCAGGTGGAGCCTCGCTGGTGGACAGCAGCACCCCTGCCCTCTTCCTTGTATTAGTTACTACAAGGTAATCCGGAATGGAATGTCCCCTGATGTACAGCGGGTCTGAGGGTGAAGGAGTGAAAAGTTTTTCAATTCTTGGATTAACTCCTCTGATTAGTGCGGGTGTGGATAGCGAAGGGATGATTCTTCTCTTCACTGAAGCGAGGAGGGGAATGGTCTGGCTGACCCGGGGTTTCTCCTTAATTACTCTTTCCACAAAGTCTATTTCAGGAGAGATCTCCCCAGTGTCCAGTTCGAAATGTGCTGCTGCTCTGCGCAACAGGGCATTGAATGTGGGCTGATCGTCAATGGGAGACGTGTTTCTAACAGGTGAATTGTCAGGAGGATTAAGGTTCAGGACATCAGTGTCCGAATATACTGATGGGGATTGCCAGGGATGAGAAGGTCCTCCTTCTGGATTTTCTCCGAAGCCTTCTCCTACCATGTCTGGGCTGTCTTCCAGACCTTCCTCCTGGTTCTGTCCCTCTTCATCGTCCACAAATTCATCATCCTCCTCCTCCAAGTATTGTTCCTCACCAGTGAGGTCATACACATTATGGAAATCTGAGGCTGTGTCCTGCTGGGGATTGAATAGTCTCGGGAATTTGGCCCTGGGGTCCTCCTGAGGCCCTTCTCTTGGGAGTAGGAGGGTTCTGGGTCTTCATAAACCTCTCCATGCAGAGATGGAGCCTTTCCATGGTTTCATGGGGTACCCCCGAGCGGTCTAGCGGGGGAAAATTAGTGTCATCTAGCTGAAAACGGCTCGACCTCTCCCATAACGTCGAGGAAAGTGTCCCGTCGCCTTCCGAAAATCCTTCCGGTGTGCTGGGGATCCCCCCGACTGAAGGGGGTAGTCCCTGTCTTTCTTCTGGCTTTTTCGGCGTGTCTTTCGACCTTTGCGTAGCGCTCGACGTGTCTTTCGGCGTACGCTTCTGGGCGTCGGCTACAACGATCCTCACCAAGCTCTCTGCGACTCGTTTGTCAGCTTTGGGCTGTGGTTTCGACGTTACGGGTGTCGATCGTTCTACGGCGGCGTGCGCTCTCTGCTGGTGCGCTCCGGCCGATGGTTTGGGGGTGGCGCCCTTATTTGCCGAAAGCCCAGTCGCTGGTCGCGGTTGCGAGAGGGGCTTTGAACCTGAACGGTCTGAGGAGGCCGCCGGTGGAACCTGCGTCTCCTTGGGCGCTGATGCTTTCTTCGTCTTCGACGAAGAAGAGCCATGGGTTGTGTGCTTATGTGTGGTATCGTGTGCGTCAGTGTCGCCGGGGTGTTCATCCCCATAAGCAGGGCGTGAACCGAGCCCGTCGGGGCCGGGGACAGACGACGAAGAGCGCAAGCGCTCTTTAGAGGGGTCTACGACTTCCGTAGCGGAGGTCGTGTTATCACGTTCCTCGTCACTGTCGGTGGTAGCAGCGGCGGGTGAAGAATCAGCCTTCGACAGTGTAGGCCGCCCACCTCTTGACCCTACGGTCTTTTAGAGTCTTTGGCTTAAGAAGCCGACAAGCCGTGCAACCCTCCTCTTTGTGATCGAGGGGCAAGCAGCGGTTACACCGTGAATGCTTGTCCTTCCAAGTAAACTTGCCCTTGCAAAGCGGGCAAAACCTAAAGGGTGTCCTCTCCATAGCCGAAGCAATAAATCGTGATAACGACCCCAAGGGAAAGGAAGGGGAAAAGGAAAGGCATTTTCAGAAAAGAACCAGAGATGTCCCATGACCCCACTCTGCCTACTGTATTTGGCCTGCGAGGCCAGGCCACGTGTTCGGCAACGCCGAAGGATCTCCTCCGCTCGTCCCCTCCGTCGAAGATTTTGCTTGGCGGAGACAGCTTCACAACTGCGTCGAGGGAGGGATCGATGTGTTATATATTAAGTAGGAAAACGACCAAAGGTCGAGGAGAAGAAATCTGCAATGTCTCTCGAGGAGCTCCGCGTAAAGGCGACCAGTAGCTGGGCGGAGAAAAAACAATCTGAGGGACCTCGACGCGTGAAGGATTGTGGGAACAACGCACGTCACTATAGGGCTAGTATTTCAGACACGCCTTGTCGACGTCCCTTTTCGACTACGAAAAACAAAATGCAATACTCCGCAGTGACCACTGGATGTCGGACCTATGCACAGCATGTGATTCTAAGCAGATTAACAAACATCAGAAATAGAGTTCTAAGCCCCTTAAATAGGCATACATGCCCCTCAGGAAACCTTGTCACTTATGTTGACATCTCATTCTACATAAACGCCATGAACCCCTTTTTTGAGGCCTTATGCCCTCTCACTATATGGTTATAGGGAAGTGGGCAACCAATACCTTGAATTGATGATTTAGATAATTACAGAGACGGTTGGTCCTTCAACAAAGTGCCACATGGATTCAGCACTAGGGGGGGGGGGGGGTTAAGACACTGTTGAACCATCGCTCTCTGCAGGAGATTTCAAAATGTTTTAACCAGGTTACTCACCGTAGTGACCACCTTACTCCTAGTCCATAGTGCCCTTTCCTCCATACTTATGGGACATGCCTTCATCCTGTGGAACAGGACCGGAGCACTTTGTAAAAAGAATCCAAAAATTTTGCAAAAATGTTGTCCCTCCGCTCCTTCTGCGCGGGGCCCGGCAAGCGGCCCATCTCGGCTCCGCATCGCCCATCAGTCTTTTTCTATCGCTAGGTCCAAGACCGCTTAGCAATAGCAGAGGAACTTTATTAGAGGGGACGGCGGGCGTATGGAGGAAAGGGGACTATGGATTAGGAGTAAGGTGGTCACTACGGTGAGTAACCTGGTTATACTCCTACATCCCGTCCCCTTTCCTCCATACTTATGGGAGATTCCCAAGCACTCCTTACAGGAACTATGGGTGGATGGAAAAAACCCTTACTGAAAAAGGTTCTTCAGCACAGCCTGACCAAACATCAAATCTTGAGCTCATGTCTAGACAATAATGCTTGCAAAAAGCAGAAGGGGAGGCCCAAGTAGCAGCTTTTGCAATGGTCTCCCAGGGGACATTTCTGAAAAGCAACCGCGGCTGCCTTGCCCCGCACCAGGTGTGAATGAATACCTTTAGGAGGCTTCAGCCCTTTGACGGTGTAAGACTCCGTAATGCAGGCAGCGATCCACCGAGAAATAGTCACCTTAGCGGCCTGCTTACCTTGTGGGTTACCAAAGGTCACAAACAGTTAAGAGCTCCAAAGCTCGGATGTTCTGTCCAGATAGAACTTAACAGCCCTTCTAACATCAAGACAATGCAGAACCCGTTCTGCCTCTGAGGCAGGGTTCGGAAAAAAGACCGGCAGGGAAATTGACTGGTTCAGATGGAACTCTTACCACCTTCAGCAGAAAAGTAGGATTTGTCCGTAGGACCACCTTATCCTTGTGAAAGACCAAAAAGGGATGCTCCACCGACAAAGCCTGGAGCTCACTCACACACCTTGCTGAGGTGACGGCGACCAAAAAGGACACCTTCCACGACAGGTGCTGGAGGTCCACCGTGGCCATTGGTTCAAAAGGTTTATGGCACAGCACCGTCAGGACCACATTTAGATCCCACGTCGGGTGCGGACTACGAATCGGAGGATAAATGCACGTCAAGCCTGCAAAATGCCTCTTAACCACTGGGTTAGACAGAGTAAGAGCATTGGTCTGTAGATAGGTAAGCGGAAACCGCCGACAGATAAGTTCTGTGACAGAACGTGAACGCCCGACTCTGCTAAGTAGGATACAAAGGACAGTAGTGTGTCAATTGTAGCCTCCCTTGGGTCTAACTGCTTGTTTAAACACCAATGACAGAACCTGAGCCATTTGCTTCTGTACTGGGACCTGGCCCAGGGTTTCCTGGCTGCCTGAATAATACGCATGTTATCCGCAGACAGGCCAAGATACTCTAAAGAGTTGAACTCAGGTACCATGCCGCCAAGCTGAGCGATTGTGGGGAGGGGTGCCACAGCTGCTGTTCCCCCCTGGTGAAGAAGATCGGGGGTACCGGAAACCTGATCGGCGGATACACCGACATGTGTTGAAGTTCTGAGAACCAAAACCTGGCCGGCCACCACGGGGCTATGAGTAGAAGAGAACAGTTCACTGAGTTCTTCAATTTGCAAATCGTCCGGTGAACTAGAGGCAGAGGCGGGAAAGCATAAGCCCTCATGTTGTGCCATGGAATCTCGAGAGCATCCCCCATAGAGGAGGCTCCCAGCCTGCTTCTGGAGGCATACAGAGGAAGCTTCTTATTTGCCGTCGTAGCAAAAAGGTCCACTTCCGGTGTGCCCCAACGTAGGAAAATCCATGAGAGGACCTCCGCCTTCAACTCCCACTCGTAGCTGACCATCATCCGCCAGCTGAGGGCATCTGCCGTGACATTCAGCTGGCCCGGGATGTGTACTGCAAGTAGCCAGACACCATGCAGAACCGCCCACTCCCAAATTTGGATGGACAGGTCCACGAGAGGGGGAGACTTGGTTCCCCCTTGCTTGTTGATGTAATACATCGACACCACATTATCCATGCGAATACGGACCACCTTGTTGGCAATGATCGGTCTGAATGCGGAAAATCGGCAGAAGCTCCAGATGATTTATGTGAAGGAGCTTGTCCTGAGGCGACCAAAGACAGTTACCATCGTGGTTGGGTCCTGAAACCCTGCCCTACCGACAGGTTGCTGAAAGACGACCACCAGTCCAGGTCCGCTCTCATGGAAGCCGGAATCTTTATCAACTGGAGTCCGGATCCACAGCCTGAAGCCAAGAACTCCGAAGAGCCATCCGCCTCATTTTGAGACGGGCAAGAGGAAGAGCCAACACACACGAGGCCATGAGGCCCAGAAGCCTCTGGAACCACCAGGCCGACATGCTCTCCGACTGCGTAAACATCTGACACGTGGCTAACAGATCCGCCATTCTGTCCCCGGTCAGGTACACTCTGCAGTCGATAGTGTTCCAGCGACAACCCAGGAAAATACAGTCCTGAGAGACCATCATGGAAGACTTCGGCCAGTTCACCGACAGCCCACGGTGGAACAAGAGCTGGAGGAGAGACTGAAGATTGCAGGCGGCTTTCAAAGGGCACCGGCTGCGCAAGAGCCAGTCGTCCATACGGATACACATGGATACCCTGCAAACGAAGATAGGCCGCGATCACCGACATCTTCGTGAAGACACGCGGTGCTGAGCTGAGGCCAAAAGGAATCACTCGAAATTTGAAATGCTCCTCTCCCACAGAGAAGCGGAGATATCTTCTGTGTGGATTCCGAATCACACAGAAGACATCTTCTGTGTGATTTGGAATCTTCTGTACACATCCTGGAGATCCACCACGCTGAGCCAATCGCCCATCTGCAAGGAGGACCGTATCTGGCCGGGCGTGATCATCTTGAACTTCTCTTGGGGTAGGAAAAGATTGAACTGGGAAAGGTCTAGGATGGTGCGCAGGCCAGCCTGGTTGGGTTTGGGTACCTTAAACAGCCGGAGTAGAAGCCCTCCCCTCGTTCCCCAAGGGGAACAGGTTCCACAGCTCTGAGTTCCAGAAGTTTCTGAATCTCGGCTTTTAGGGGGGACGAAACCAACTGCTGGAAAGGAGGGTTGAAGGGCGGGGTAAGGGTAAGCAGAAGCCCGCCCAAGCAACTGACAAGACCCACCCGTCTTTGGTGATGGTCTGCCATGCCTCCCAATGAGAGGCAATGTGTCCTCCCACCGGGGTCTCGTGCGAGCGCGGAGAACCCTCATTTTGTAGGCTTTCCAGTGGTGTTACCACCCGAACCTGAGGAGAAGGCTGAGGAGCGGGAGAAAAACAGAGTCCGTTGCTGCCTCCGGCAGTTATTACTCAAAGGAGCATCCACTCTGAGATTTTCGGTCTAGAAAACTCACCAGAAGAGGGCCGGCTTTGTGATAACGGTCTCTGAGTCTTAAAAGGAGATTTAACTATGACTGACAAGGACTTAGCTGTCTGGGTGCTGTCCTTTTTCTTGGTCAGCTCCACATCCTTTGTAGAATGGAATAGCTCCTTCCCGTCAAACGGAAGGTCCAACACCTTGTCCTGCACCTCCTTTGAAAATTTGGTGGCATGCAACCCCGCCTGTCGGGAGGTATCAACTCCCAGCATAAGGCCCCGAGCCAAAGTGTGTACGTGGTGAGCCGCAGCCTCCAGCAGGTCCTGGGCTAAGACCCTGGGCATTGGACAATCCCACATTAAAGTCCTCCAGCTTCTCGACCAGAACAAACTCCTCTTACTCCGACAGACCTTTCCACATCCTCATATTTGCCCCCGATAACACTAGCTCTGCATTGGCCTCCCGGAGCTGCAAGGCCGAGTTAGTGAAAATCTTCCTCCCAAGGGAGTCGAGGAGCTTGTCCTCCTTCCCCAGAACCTGAGTAGCCATCGCAGAGGAGGATGCTGCAGGCCTGGACTGTAAAGTGGCCGCAGCCACCACTGTTGAGGAGGGGGGCGGACAAGACGACAGGGCCACCTCTTCTGAAGAATGCAGCCTGTAACGCGCGTCAATTTTTTTATTGACGAAAAGTCCAGAGTGTGGCATTTCCCAGACCCTACGGACCTCAGCCAAAACGTCCTTCTGCAAGAACAGGTCGGTGCGCTCCAAAGGAGACAGGGTGAACGCCCCAGAAAGCACACCCTCCTGCGGAGCGGGTGCCTCGGGCACCGGAACATCCAAAAATCACATGTCCAGTACCTGGTCATGAAAAGCTCTAATAGAGCGGGGCAGGTCCTCGTTGTCCTGATCGCCCTGCGCCTCATCTGACAAGTCAGGATCCTGCTGAACCGTGTCAGGCACTGCATTGTCCACAAGGGACAATGGGGGCAACGGCGGAAGGGTCGGGGGAGGGACCGTAGGCAAGGGTGTCGCCGGCAGAGGCACCCGAGGAACGGGTGGAGCCAGAGGCGCGGATGGACATCTCCCTAAAAATCTCCCAATGGGGTCGGTGCGCATGAGCGTCTGAAATTTGCTGAAAAAAGCGTCCTCCGGGGACTGTTTTGGAGCTACCAGAGGAGGCCTCATGAGGAGGATAATTCCAGGGACGCAACGGGGAGGATTGCCATACAGGCCCGTCCCCCGAAGTGTCCACAAAGTTCAAAGGTGCCGACCCCACAGGCAACGAAACATTGTGCGGAAGGGGCATCCGAGCGTTCCAGTCGTAAACTGGACAAAAAGGATGCGCACAAGGAATTTTATGTTCACCCACAGAACCAATCCCTACACCTGAGGCCGATGGTGTAGTTGTAGGGGAAGCATCCAAAATGGCCGCGGTGGTCGTGGCGGGAACGGCCGCCATTTTGCCATCACCTGAGGGGAACTGCAGCACGTGAGGAAGTGAGACAGGGGTTCCCGTCGATGGATCAGGGATCTTAACTTTAGCCTTTACGTAAGGAACATCGGCAGAGCCGGTACTATGAGGCCTGTAATGTTTCTGCGACATACCAATAGCCAAATTAGCCTTCTCAGGAAGGGCCTCGGCGCTGCCGGTAAAAAGACCTTTCCTTCTTTACCCCCTCAACAGTTCTGGCGTCACCACAAGAGCAGGAACGGTGAGAAAAAACTTTCACCGATAAGGCCTTACCAGGCCTCTCAGAAACATTGGTAACTTTAGCCTCTGTACGAGGGACCTCGGACCCAGGTCCGGTAACAGCCTTACAAGCGCGGGTCTCGAACATCCATTCGGTAACACCAAGCCCAACCAAGGCCTTGGGGCGCACCCCAGTTTTATTTTTGAGGGAAGCCGATAAAGAGGCCTCAGAGATAGCTCCGGTACCCCACGACTCAGTAGAACTGGGTCTTCAAGCCACCCCCACAGGAGGTGCCTCAGAGTGTACTCCGGTATCCACAGGCCCCTTACGGAGACCCTCGGAGAAACCTCTGGTATAATTTTTAGGCCCAGAAGGCACTTCAGGGCAATCCCCAGTGACAGAGCGGCTAACGCTCCTCCCGGCTTGGGAAGAGCCCGGAAAGTTATCTCCCGGCTGGGGTGCTCTAAAATGTAAAGAATTTACCAGGCGTTTCTTTTCGTCGATAAAAGCTTGAAAATGCAAGGGAGGGGCACGTTGAAAAACCTCCTCCCAGCGCTCCAACCAACATTGAAGTGCCCGGACCGAAAGGGAATCACAGTAAAAACAAGAGTCCCAACGGTGGTCCGGACCCAAACACTCCAGACAAAGAGGATGGGGTTCCGCCCTCGCAAAACGTCGGTGCCACGATGAACAATCTGGAAAGTCTTGTTTGAACCACAGACTAGTACATGATCGCTAGCGAGAGCCAGAGAGGAAAAAGGGAAGAAAATCTTCCACGGATGCAAGTGCGTCCAGTCCCGAACGAGCGGAGAAAAGGACTGATGGGCGATGAGCGGGGCGGAGCCGAGATGGGCAGGGTTACAGCCGCGTGCCAGGCCCCGTGCAGTAAGAGCGGAAGGACATTTTTGCAACATTTTTGGATGCTTTTTACAAAGTGCTCTGGTCCCCTTCCCACAGGACGGAGGAATGTCCCATAAGTATGGATGAAAGGGGACGGGACGTAGGAGTAACAGCATTATCGCCTGTAAAATCCAGCCCCCCAGCCTCCGGTTAGTGTATTAAAGATCTCAGTCAGCTCATTCTCCCAGTCCGCCTGTGAGGTCAAAACCCTTCTCTCTATGGTACCAAAATCCCATCAGGGTCTCTATCATTCCTAGTTGAATCTAGAAGAGCAGAGTATAAAGAAAAGAAAACATAGTAGGAACTCCCAATATCTTATTTGGGTCATCTACATTTATGTTGTGGTTTGATGGGTTGTATTATTGGTTTGCCAAGTTCTGGGATTTTTTTCGCTACATGGCTGCATTATGACATCTCTGCTAAATCGTGCCCTGCTTTGAAGGGCTATGATCGCTTTGGTTTCATATGCTACATAGTGTTAAGTTATGCTAGGTCATGTTGCACTAGCCATTGGAAAGTGAAATTTGACTCTTGGAGGGTAGGAAATGGTGTGCTAAAGGCACATGGAGAACTAAGGTGATGAGTAACTTTATGCATTGCTAGAAGCTTGCCATTTCCCCCCCCCCCCCCCCCCGAGCTTGCACAAATGCCATCATAGTCAATTCCATTTGGGAGCCACTCGTCCAGTCCTGGTTTAAACTTTGCATTTGGTGACTTGCAGTCCCGTACTTCCCCCCCCATTGTAAAACCAAGCGAAGCTTAAGGTAGGAACGCACTTTTAACTTTACTAAAATGCTTATACACACTCCAACTTCTAAGTGAGTGACAGATCTTCTTTCAGATCAAAGGGTATAAAAAACGTTTTCGCTCATGATTTTTTAGTTCCAAAAACTCCCCACCCCCCACTCCCAAACATTCCAACACATGGGGCACCTTCCACCCCATGGACACCTTCACTGCCAAAACAAAACCTGCACACTTACTCGATGATGCATGCCCGGGTCAAGCTACATCAAATTGCATCACCACACTAGCTCGCCACTGTCTCAACATCAACTGTCTCACATGGTACTATCCCCCCACTGCACTCAAAATGGAATCAATCTCACCCCTCGTCAATAAAAACATCTCTCAACCCCCACGCTCCCTGAAACCTACCGCCCCATTACTATCCGAACATACCTCTCCAGAATCATGGCATGCTTTGTAACTACCCAACTGCAACAACGTATCACCAAAAATAACCTACTCAACCACTTCCAATCTGGCTTCCGGCATGGACACAGCACAAACCGCTACACATTCTCGAACTTCCCAGCATCACATTAATAACTGCAGGGCAGCTGTATGGCAAGCACTCAAGAGTACAGTATACTAACAAGTCAGATATAAGCGCAATTATGGCATGCAAAATGTGTGATAAGGATCCCACTGCATTTATTCAAGAGATCTAAGAGCGTTTGCCTCTCGAGACTTGTGAACCGTGGGACAAGACAGTGGGTTTATTTTATCACATATTAAGTCAGGGATTACCAGAGTATGTACAAAAACAGTTGAAGCCATTAGTGGGGATGGAAGCAAGACTGGCCAGAGATTCAGTTGACGATAGTACACTATTATTGGTTAATGCTAGAAAGAAACGTGAGGCAAGAAAGGAGGGCAAAGCAAAATGAGTTCAGAAAAAGTTGTCAAAATATCCGATAGAAGGGGCGGTGCTGACGAGCAGAGAGGGAGTGGTTATGCAGGATCAACCAGCACAGCCAGCAAATGGCAGGAAGGAGTTCTGCAGGAAGGGGAGAGTTCACTCATTGCCCCCAGGGACTACGAGGTGTGTCCAGAGGGGGAGAGGGTGGATTTCAAGCGCTGCACAGAAGAGGAGAATTTAAAAGGCAGCCCCAACCCATGGGATGCCTACAATGTTGCACCCATGAATATTGGTCATATCCCCCCCCCGCCCCGATTGTGTAGAATCAGGGGAGGGATGCAAAAGAATTGGCAAGACCCAAGAGGGGGCGTCAGTCACAGTCACACACACACACACACACGACCCCCTGCCCCCCAGAGCAACCAGACTATTACACCCAAGATCACACGCAGTATTAGACAAATGCGCTGCAAATGCAACCAGGTCCTCACCTATAGATGTAACCACGGCAAACCCATGCAGACGCACCAACCGTAAGCACCACCCCAGGTACCGACACAGTAGAATACCATGACTAAATGGAATACCAACACTGCGGTATAGACTCCTGCACGCAGGATAGGGAACGTGCCAGTAGTGGGAGGGAATCCTTTCACCTGGACAGCGATGAATCAATACCCACAATACGACAGCCCACAGATGGACTTGATGTGTTCCATCCTATCCGTCACACCGGACCCGCAAGAGGAGCCATGAGTGGGTTTTGACCATAGGTGACAAAACGTTCTCTTTTCTTGTAGATACGGGGGCCACTAGATCCTGTGTTAGGGAAGGGAGATGCCCAATGTCGGGCGCAACCATGAATGCACAAGGCTTTTCTAGGGCTACAAAATTTGGTTCCATTCACTGAAGAAATGCCCCTCACTGTTGGGGATCACTCTCAATGGCAATATTATATTCAAGCCACATTTCAGAGGTCATAATGGGAAGTGAAACGATGGAGCAAGCGCAACATGACCCTCATTTACTGAGCAGGGAAAAGTGTGTTCTACTCCAGGGACCCACTACATGAATGCACGAGAATGTATTCTAGTATTCTGTTTGCAGATGGTCCATAAGGGGCTCCCCTAGATCCCGAGGTGTTCCAATACTTAGTGAGCCCTATACTAGAAGAGGCATCAAGATCAGATTAAAACCAGGAGCAATTTTACCTAGAGTGAAACAATATCCCATGTCCAGAGAAGTAGACAGGCATTTTTGAAACAATTTTAGCGCTAGTACAACTGTAAATTCTAGCACCATCAGAGCCCCTTTGTAACATGGCTGTGTACCCAGTGAAGAAGGCAACGGAGGGACTGTGAGGGGGGGGGGTGTCTTAGAGATTTATTCAGGATCTGCACCCCCTAAGCAACATTGTTGAAATAGAATTTCCATTTGTTCCTAACCCAGCCACCATATTATGCAACATCCCAACAAAAGCCACACAATTCACGGTAATTGACTTAATTCATTTTTCTCAACTCCCCTTCATGAAGTATCACAAGATCAGACCTTGTTTTCATTTAGAAACCAGAAGTGGAAACACACGAGATTACCTCAGGAATACTGTGAATCCTCATCAATATTTAACAGTGCTCACGATTGTTTTGGGGAATGTACACATGGAGAACACAGTATGTGGATGACATTTTGGTGTGCAGCGAGACAGAGTAACAGTGCAGATAAGACTAAATCTTGGCAGATAAGGGAAACAAGGTGGACAGAGTAAAATGACAGTACTGCCAGAAGAGGTTCTATGCATCGAGAAATTGATTTTGCAGGAGGGCAGGACAGTATTATATGATAAGGCATTTATAATGCGCCTGTACACAAGTGTTTCTAAGCACCACAAGACAAGGGAGGGAAGGCATAGGGAGGACAAGACAAACTATGCAACTAGGCCTCCTCTCCTTCGGATCATGCAAGTGCAACAATAAAAGTGCAGGGGGGAGGAGCAGGAGAGGTGCAAGAGAGGAAGGGGGTGGGAGAGTGCGATCAGGGCAGCACGGCTCTGGGAAGTGCAAGGAGGCAGGGGGGCTGTAGGGGCCACAGTTACAGCCCTCAAGTGCGAGGTAAGCCAGGGGCAGTGCAAAAGAAGACTGGTCAAACGGGGGCCTGGTACCCAGTTAGACCCTGAGGGAACCAAGCAACCAGTCAGTGCAGCAGACATGCAAGTTAGCAAGTGAGCGAGAGAGAAGGCAGAGGAGAAAAAGGAGGTTCTTGTGCTGCTTCCGGAACTTCAGGTGGACCGGCTCAAGTCTGAGAGGGACATGGAGGCCTTTCTAGAGGGAGGAAACCGCAAAGGAGAGAGATTTAACCCCCCCCCCCCCACTATGCCTAGAGATACGTCTGTCCCTCAGAGTTGGAGGTAGCAGAGTGAAGGGCTCTAGAAGGAAGGTTTTTCATAAGAGTTGGATGTAGTGTGGGCCCCAACCCCAGAAAGCCTTGTGGAATATGGAGAGTCTTGAAATTGATCCCTGCAAACACCAGGAGCCAGAGGAGAGATTTCAGGGCTGGAGAGATATGATGCCTGAGCTTCAGGCCAAGGAGAAGTCTTGCAGTCCTGGTCTGGATTAGTAGCAGGGGGGTGAACACAAGTAGGCAGATTGAGAAAAATGCTGCTGCAGTAGGCCAGCATGCAGAGAACCAGGGCTCTCTAGACAATAAGCTTCTGGATGAAGGTTAGAAGGTAGAATACCTCTGAAGGCGTGCAGCTGGAAATGGTTCTTTTTGGCAAGGTCCGTGATATATGGAGAGAGGAGTTGATGATACCAAGGTTTTTTGCCTCAGAGTAAGGCGAGGGTAGAGGGCCCAAGGAGGGTGGTCAGAGAGAGGGAAAGTGGGAGCAAGAGTCCCAATGAGAAGGATCTCAGTCTTACTGGTGTTATGGCAAAGATCGTTGGAGGTGCACCAATCCTTAATCGCTTATAGAAAGACAGGAATGAGTGAGGGAGGACAGGAGGCTAAAGGAAGCCTGAAAGAGAGGTAACCCCAGAAAAAGCAGAAGTGATCACCAAAACACCACAGGCAAAGACAGTAAGGGAGATGCAACAGTTTTTAGGTTTTTGCAATTATTGCAGGACATGGGTATTTGATTACAGCACATAAGTTAAGCCCATCCTAGGAGGACTTCGAGGCTCAGACAACAGCGAGATAGCTTGAAAAAGTGAGAGGACAGAATGTATTATTTACATTTGTAGAGAGCGCAGCAGCCCAAGAGAATCGTGGCGCTTGTTACATTGAATGATCATAGCTTAGTAACATAGAAAAGCAGACAGTAATACATTTTGTGCTATATAAATAAAACCTTTTGTACTTCTGAGAATGTAGAGGAGGAAGAGGCAAAAAGGAGGGGTATAAGTGGTTAGTTGAAGTTAATTTCTTTTTTTTTTTTTTAAAGGCAGGGAGGGAAGTTTCAGCTCTGTGGGCAGTCAGGAGCGCATTCCAGAGATTCAATGCTAAATATGGGAAACCTATCCCTCCTGCTTTGGCTCTGTTAATGCGAGGGATGGTGAGTTGGTTGAAGTAGCAAGTTCTAGTAGGCCTGGATGAGGTGGATCTATATAGTGTATCTGAGAGGTAGGATGGTGCAGTAAGGTTTATGCATTTGTGTGCGGTTGTAAGAATTTTTAATGCTATAAGTCTTTCACTGGGAGCCAGTGAACAGATTTTCTCGCCTGTGAAATGTGGTCTCTTTTTGGTATGCTTAAAGCTGCTCTGAGCGAGTTGTTTTGTGTGATTTGGAGTCTATTTATATTTATAGAGGAGATGCCAGCTAAAAGCGCATTACAATAATCAGGCTTGGACCCTATGGTGGCTCTGGCTATTGATAGATAGTTGTCCTTAGTTAGGAGCGGTTTAATAGCGTTGATGAGTTTGGTGCTATGGGCAGAGGCAATAGCGCCGACTTGCTTATTCATAGAGAGTGAAGCATCAATATGGACATCTATAGCCTGATTCATGGAATTATTTGTGTGAAAAACGCTGATTTGCGCGCCTTTCTGCCCGAAAATCCCCATACTTCAAACAAGAATTTTCAGGCAGAAAGGTCCGCAAATCTGCGTTTTTCACGCAAATAATTCCATGAATCAGGCTGCTAGTGTTTTCACAGAGGAAAGGACTGGGATGATGCAGTTGTCTATGTTGAAGTTGGAAGAGAGGGTGTCTAGTTTAGCTAGCGTGGATTTTTGGCCAAGGATAAGAATCTCAGTCTTGTCCCCATTGAGGCATAGGCCATTTGAGGCCATCCATGCTTTATTAGTGGAGTAGGCTTGCCGTAGGGTTGTGGCATCTTGGTGGTATGAGCCAGACAGAGGAAGGAGCACTTTGGTATCGTCTGCATAGTTGGTGTATGCGATCCCCAGTGCATTCAATCAAATAGGGGCTTAGTGAAGAGATAGTAAAGCGTAGGGGCAGTACAAGATCCCTGTGGGACGCCAGAGTGAATGATGGTGGGGGCTGCATTTGCTGTGTTGGAAAAGACTATCATGTCTCTGCCTTCGAGGAAGGCGGTGATCCAGGAAGCTGCTCGGTCAGAGAAGTGTGCGTGAGGTGTGTGGTGAGGGTTTTGTGGTCAACGAGATCGAACGCCGCCGAGAGGTCTAATGGGAGGAGTAGGGCGGGCTTGCCTTTGTCTAAGATCTAACAGGGCGGTTTCAGTTCCATGCCCTATGCGGAATCCGGACGGTCTTTTTCACAGTATGGAATTGGTTTCTAAATAATGTTGAATCTGGCTATGAGCGGCCTTGTCCAGTATTTTGAGCAGAAACAGGACGGTAGTTATTGGCCGGTAGTTGTTAGGTTGGGATGGATCTAGTGTAGGCTTTAAGAGGGGACGCAGCCACGCCTCCTTAAGGCTGTCTGGGACAATGCCAGATTTAAATGATGCGTTGATGAAAGCAGTAATGAGTGGGGCAAGAGGCTCTGCACACACTGATGATCTTGGGAGGGCATATATTGCCCTTGCATTGCGAAGGTTTGAGGTGTTTGAGGATGTATATGACCTTTTCTTCTGTGATGTCTTTAAATGCAAATTTAGTGAAGTTGGTGGTTTTGCTGCTTGGCAGGGTCTGTATTGGCAGGCTCTGGCTCATTAAGGCTTTGTAATGGTCTCGTATTTTGTTTTGTAATAGGTCTATTTTTTTGAGCATGGCAGCTTGTATGCTTGAGCTCCATGCTTCGTCTTTAATGATCTCATCTGTGCAGATAAGAGGGTCATTGAGTTCATTAAAGATAGCAAAGAGTTCTTTGGATTGGGAGTTGGCATCGGATATCTGTTGATTATACGCTTCAGATTTGGTAGTGAATATGGGGTCTTTGTATTTTTTGGCAATAGTTTTGAAGCTTTTTTTAGTGGTGACACAGGGGTTACCCTGTCAGTTTTTTGCGCCTGGCGTTTATTATTACCTAAGGTTTGGCGCTCTTCCGTGAACCACGAGTTTGAGTGGAAGGACTTTTTTTCCTTCTTTTCTTCTAGTGGGGCAATGGTGTTGACTGCGTGATTAATGGGGTCCTTGAATATATCCGCTAGGATGTTTGGGTCTTGTGAGAAAGGAGGTGCCAAGCATGGGATGTCAAGATATGGACGAAGGTGGTCTACGGTTAGTTATTTTGAACTTCTTGCTTGAGTAGCAGGTGCTTGTGTGGTGGTTTTGGTGCTCGAGGCTGAGGGGATGGTAAATTGTATACAATTGTGGTCAGTCCATGGGTAGGCTGAATTGGACGTGATGGTGGATTCACAGTTGTGGTCGACAACCCAGTGAAGGGTGCGTCCTTTGGAGTGGGTGGGGGGTCATCATTTTCTGGGAGAAACCGAGATCTGTAAGGTCCTTGGAGAGTGCTGTAGCAGCTTTATCATTAGGATCATTGATTCCTAGGTTGAGGTCGCCTAAGAGTAAGGTTTTAGTGTTTTTTTTAATTTTTTCCACTGTGTTTGATGTGACCTTGGAAGTCTGCAGGGAGACCCGGAGGCCGGTAGATGACATGCATATTTATGGTGTTTTTGGGATATACATATATATATATATATAATACATTACTCACCGTAATCGTATTTCTGATGCTTGTATCTGCTTAGATTCACATGCTGTGCATAGGCCGACATCTAGTGGAAGCTGCAGAGTATTACAGTTTGTTTTTCGAAACTCGAAAATGGGCGTCGACACAGGGCGTGCCAGTAATACTATCCCTAGTGTGACGTCCACTGTACCCAAGATCCCTCACGCGTCTAGGATCCTCAGATTGTATTTTTTCCTGACATGAGGTAGCATGAGGAGTAGCGTGAGTACAGATAGTCCAAGCAGATAGACAGAAAGGTAAGACTACAAGCAATCATGCGCCTTCTCTCGGAGGGGAGGAAGGGTGGGTCGCATGTGAATCTAAGCAGATACAAGCATCAGAAATACGATTACGGTGAGTAATGTATCCCTTCTGAGGCTTGTGGAATCTGCTTAGATCACATGCTGTGCATAGATTAGCGAGCAGTACCAGAAGAAGGAGGTGGGATGTGAGAAGGGTCATGAGCAAATAAGTGTCTTGGAACCGCTTGTCCCACTTGTGTATCTGCCTTGGAATGGGTGTCAATGCAGTAATGCTGAGTAAAAGTGTGAATAGAGCTCCAAGTAGCTGCTTTGCAAATGGTGTCAAGGGGTACATTTGCAATGAAAGCCAGAGTGGCCCCAATGCCTCTAGTAGAGGGGGCCCTTGGCGTAAAAGGCAGAGTCTTTTCAGAGAGTGAGTAACACAGCTGGATACAGTTAATAATCCACTTCGAGATGGCACCTTTCGAGACGCGATTCCCCTCTCTGCCTGTAGCTACGGAGACAAACAGTTGATCTGTTTTCCATAGCGGTCTTGTTTTATTTACATAGTAGAGGACCGCTCTACGCACATCTAGGGTGTGTAGTTTCACCTCAGCCGAACATTGCGGGTTCTGGAAGAAAGCCGGAAGCTCGATGGACTGGTTTACATGGAATTTTGATATAAATTTAGGTGAGAACCTAGGGTGTGTGCGTAAAACCAGTTTGTCTTTATGGACAGTAAAGAAGGGATCCTGCACTGACAGATCCTGAATTTCACTGACCCTTCTTATAGAAGTAATAGCTACTAAGAAGGCCGTTTTATAAGTCAGGTGTTTGAGACTGCTTTTATGCATGGGTTCGAAAGGGGGGCCCATGAGCTTGGCTAGCACCACATTAAGGTCCCACCCTGGCGGTGGGTTTGAAATAGGAGGGCGAAGGCTCTTTACTCCTTCCATGAAGGCTTTAACTACTGGTACTTTCCACCACAACACTGTTAGGATGTGCAGTGTTTCCAATGTTTACCTGTTAAACCATGAGTGTATAATATTTCCTTCACTATGTCTATTGTCACTTAGATACTATAGAACATAGAACTGCATCTTATGTAGCAGGGTTCCAAGGAGAGCCAGTGAAGAAGCAGGGCCTTAGTGAGAAGATTGTACTCCTCCTGCTGGGGGTCGTTTTATGTCATCAACTTGCAAATAAAAGGTTCTTTACCTTTAAACTACTGGTTATGTGAAAGCCTCCCTTTGTACATAACATTTGGTGACGAGGATTTTGACTGGGACCCGGAGGACGACCCCCAGCGCCTTTTCTACAGATCTAGTGTGCTGGCTGTGGAGCGGAGCCAGCCTGACTTGCCTGAGGGAGGGCCTTTTTCAGTGGATTATTGACGGCCTGACATCCAGTGTGTGGCATCCACCGGAGGGACATTGCTAGCGCCAGAGGAAAACCCCTGGAGGCTCCGTGGTCTGTGGGAGGTGGAATTGGACCCCTGCAATTTTGTTGAACTTGTGGAGACCGGGCTGGCAAAGACACGGCTTTGGCACTTTTATAATTGGGTTTTGGGTTGTGTGTTTTCCGAGCGGCCATTGGACACCCTGGCCCCACACTGAGCAAGGTTGAGAAAGGAGTCGCCGCCGATGACCCTGGTGAGGCGCTCCAGGGTGAGTACATAACCAAGCAGCTATCTTTTAATTAGTGTCACCTACCTGTTTGGTGGGAGCTCTATTGGTTAAACCAGAATTGCAAGCTTGTTATTCTATTCTGCAACTTTGAGACATGGCAAATGTGCCTGCTCCTGTGTTTTTTCTGGCAGTGCCAGGTGAACCCAGGGTTAGATGGGAAGACTGGAAGGAAGGATTCAGCAAATATGCCTTAGCAGTGTTTGGTGCCAACTACTCCAATGAGCGCAAGGAGGCATTGCTATTTCACTGTTTGGGAACTGCAGGCCAAGAGGTCTTAAAGAGATTGCCGGAGCCTTCTGACATTTTGGATGCTGGTCCATATGAAAGGACATTAGCCAAACTGGACAGGCATTTTAGAGTGGAGGAGAACATTATATTGGAAAGATATCAATTTGCCACGAGAGAGCAGAAGAATGGGGAAAGTATCGAGGATTTTGTCACGGCTTTAAGGGGCTTAGCAGTGAAATGCAAATTCACTCACTGTCAGGATGAGCACTTGAGAGACCAGCTAATGATTAAATGTTCCAATGACAGTATTAGGAAAGAACTATGGAAAGAGAGGAACCCCACTTTGGATCGAGCAATTGAGATAGCGAAAATGGTGGAACACACAGATAAGTGCATTGAAGTTCTTCAATCGGATACTGTGAACAATGGTAAACCCAAGTTGGATGAGAGTCAGGGTTCAGTGCTGAAGGTGTCAAAGGTTGTTCAGAGGCAGAGTACGTGGAATCCAAGACGCACCTCGCAGAATGCTAAAAGGAGCGAAGAGAACAGACCGGCAACTGGCAGAGGATGGCGTCAATGGGTTCCTGCAAAAGATAGCAGAGGGATTCCCAAAGACGTGAATTCTTTCAAGATGGTTAGGGATTCAGGACAATTCAGAGGTTTTCCAGGGAGAAGATGCTTTAGATGTGGAAGCTTGTCGCATATAGCCTCGGATAAGGATTGCTTTGCTATTCATATCATATGCAATGAGTGTGGTGTGAGAGGGCACATTGCCCGATGTTGTAGAAATTTTAATGCTAGGTCAAATCAAGTGCATGAAATAAGTGCAAGTTATGAAGATGAGTCATATTGTGAGGATGGCAGAGAAGTGGTATTTACAGTGAATGCTGTCAATGGCAGAGTGAAAATGCAGAAACCTTATGCTGAGGTTGTAATTCGAGGTGTACCCGTACGCATGCCAATGGATAGTGGTGCTGACTACACCTTGATAAGTGTGGAAGTGTGGAGGAACAAATTCGATAGTTGTACTCTGTGGGATATTACTGTCAAAGCAAATGCTTATGGAGATGTTCCCATAGATATTATAGGTTGCTTTGATGCTGAATTACAGTTTAAGGACAGGAAGGCCAAAGGTTGTGTGTATGTTACCAACAGAGGGGGTGAATTGTTGTCATGGAGTGATCAAGCTGAATTGAAGATAAGGCTTGAGGCAAGTCATCCCGAGCAGGTAATGTCTGTTGCGGGAGGAGAACCCACAGAGATACAAACCACGTTATCTGGGAAATTGGGGTGTCTTAAGGGCTTTG
Organism: Ambystoma mexicanum; assembly: GCF_040938575.1. Taxonomy (NCBI): domain Eukaryota; kingdom Metazoa; phylum Chordata; class Amphibia; order Caudata; family Ambystomatidae; genus Ambystoma; species Ambystoma mexicanum. The sequence continues at coordinate 74,796,938 of NC_090933.1, forward strand.
TACATGTAATTCGCCTAAAGAAAGGCGCTGTCCCTAGGATTGCAAAACTGCGAACTATTCCTCTTGCTCGTAGAGGAAGAACTCAAGAGAATGGAAAGAGATGGTGTCATTGAAAAGATAGAAGCATCTGAATGGGTCAGTCCTATAGTTGTAGTCAGAAAAGGCAATGGGTCTTTGAGGCTCTGTATAGATCTTAGACATCTAAACAGCATGGTTGTGGCAGACAGGTTTCCTCTTCCCCGAATAGATGATTTGATGGTGGGAGTAGCTGGGTCAAAAGTGTTCTCCATACTAGATCTTAAATCGGCCTACCATCAGGTTGAATTGCACCCTAATTCCAGGGATCTCACCGCCTTCATCACCCCGATTGGATTGTTCAGGTGTGTTCGCATGCCATTTGGTTTGGTCTCAGCCGCAAGTGTGTTTCAGAGTATTATGCATAAATTACTTGGGGGTGAAAAAGGGGTGATGTGTTATCAGGATGATGTTCTTGATTGTGGGAGCGATGAGAAGGAGCATGATGTTCGTTTGAAAAGAGTTTTGGATATTTTGAAGGAGGCAGGCCTCACCGTTGCCTTGGAAAAATGTACTTTTAAAGCCAACAAAGTGGTGTACCTGGGTCATGAGATCACTGGGGAAGGGGTTAGACCCAAGGAGGAGGCTATTGAGGCCATAAAAAGAATGGAGGAGCCTAAGTCTAAAGGGGACATACTATCATTTTTGGGACTGGTGGAGTTTTACGGCAAATTTGTCAAGGGGTTAGCAGAAATGTCGAGGAATATGAGATTTCTCACTCGCAAGGGAGTCGTTTTTAAATGGTGTGACCGGTGCAAGAAAGAATTTTTGATGATAAAAGAGGCTATTGTCAATGCTCCCATTTTGAAAATATTTGAGGAAAGTAAACCCACATTGCTTTTTGTTGATGCCAGTGATTATGGTGTTGGGGCTGTTCTGATGCAGGAGGATCAGACAGGTTTACAGACTGTGGCTTTTGCGTCCAGGTCTTTGAAGGGCCCAGAATCTAGATATTCAGTTATTGAGAAGGAGGCTCTAGCATGCGTTTGGGGTGTCGAGAAATTTAAAAGATTCTTGTCGGGGAGGAGTTTCACCATTTGCACTGACCATAAACCTTTGGTTGGAATTTTTACGAAAGGTGGTTTGGAGGGAGTGTCAAGACGCATTATGAAATGGGTCACGGCATTGCAAGGGTTACAGTATACCATGCTCCACGTAAAGGGGGAGGTTAATGTGGTTGCAGACGCCTTGTCTAGATCTGTCCAGAGGGAAATTTCTGACGATAGTGACTTTACAAGTTCAGAGGAGAGTGCAGAAATATTCCAGGTGCATGAAACATTAAAGAAAAGTGAGTGGGATGTGTCTTGCACGGAGGATGTTGTATATCAAGGAGTACTTACTCTGGTTGCAGAAGGTAAAATTAAAAGCCACAGGGGCGAGATGAATGGTTTTGCCAAAGTGAGGGAGGAGCTATGGATTCAGGATGGTTATTTATACAAGGGTCACCAGATTGTTGTGCCAGTCGGTATGAGGAAGTCTGTCTTGGAGTTGGCCCATGTTGGGCATTTAGGTCTGGCCAGGATGAAGGGACTTGTGAGGTCTGAATTTTGGTGGCCTGGTATCGACAAGGACATAGAGGAACAAGTCAAAGACTGTGTGGAATGTATTGAGGGAAACAAAGGCTTGAAAGTGCAAAAAGTTCCCATGGTAGTGAGGGAGTCCCCGCGTGTCCCTTGGGACGAAATTGCGTTGGATCTCCTAGGTCCATTTAATATTGGTGGTGGCAGAGATAGCTACCTATTAGTAGTCATGGATTTATTATCAAAATGGCCGGAGGTACGTGTACTCAAGGACATATCCAGTAGTAGTATAATCAGATTTTTGGAACAACTGTTTTGGAGAGAAGGGTTTCCAAGAAAGTGTTTGTCTGACAATGGGACCCAACTTGTTTCCAGAGAGTTTAAAGAATTCTTAGAGAATCATGGGATTGAGCAGGTGAATACTTCTTTATATCATCCCCAGAGTAATGGGTGTGTGGAACGATTTAATAGGACTCTGATGGAGGCTATTAGGATAGCGGTGGCTACTGGAGGAGATTGGGTGAGAACAGTGATGGAACGCACGTTCCAGTATAGGCTAACTACCCATAGTGTCACAGGCGCGAGTCCATTTGAGATCTTGAGAGGAAGAAAACCAAATACTAATTTATGTCCAGGTTGGATGGGCAAATCAAAAATGGTGGATGTGGATCTAGAGAGTGTAAAAAGGAGAATTTTTGAAGCTGGAGTTAGATCCAAGGAGAGGTATGATCAGAAGAATGGTTGTAGGGAACTCAAGGTCAAAGAGGGTGATTGGATTAAAGTCAAGCTCCCCACCAAAGTTCGTAAAGGAGCCTCGTTGTTTTCTGAACCCAAGCAAGTTGTGAAAGACTTGGGTTCGTCAGTGTTGGTAAAAGGAGGAGCTATTTGGAATAAGGAAAGGGTGGCTTTTCCGTTTCAATGTTAATTTGTCTTCAGTTAGTTGGAGACAGGGACTTTCTTGTGACTCTACCTAATCAACCACTAGATGTCATATATCTATGCTCTTGATTTGTGCCAGGACTTGCAGCGCATCCAATGTTTTACCTGTTAAACCACGAGTGTATAATATTTATTTTACAGGTTTCAATTTCAGTTGTTCAATATGTGTTTTACAGGTTTCAATTTTAGTGGGTCCTCACCCACACAGTTACTTGTTATGTTTAAGGAGGAGAGGTGTTAGGATGTGCAGTGTTTCCAATGTTTACCTGTTAAACCATGAGTGTATAATATTTCCTTCACTATGTCTATTGTCACTTAGATACTATAGAACATAGAACTGCATCTTATGTAGCAGGGTTCCAAGGAGAGCCAGTGAAGAAGCAGGGCCTTAGTGGGAAGATTGTACTCCTCCTGCTGGGGGTCGTCTTATGTCATCAACTTGCAAATAAAAGTTCTTTACCTTTAAACTACTGGTTATGTGAAAGCCTCCCTTTGTACATAACAGACACCTTGCTATGGGAAGTGGTGTAAGCCGAGGGGGCTGCCAGGTGTACTTTCAGTGAGTTAAAAACCAATCCTGCATCTAGCAGGTGGAGCAATTATGTAACAATAGTGGAAGGAGTGCAATCAACCGGGTTGATTTGTCTACTCTGGCACCAGATAACGAACCTCTTCCACTTGTCAAAGTAACAGTGCCTTGTGTTTGGTTTCCTAGATTCCTTTAGGATGTCCATACACCTCTGTGGCAAATTGAGGTGTCCAAACTCTATGACCTCAGGAGCCATGCTGCCAGGTTCATTGAGTTGGGTTGCTGGTGCACTGTTTGACCTTGGTGCTGGGACAGTAGGTTGTACCAGGCTGGAAGTTTGATGGGCTCGCACACCGCCATCCTGCGTAGATGTGGGAACCAGGGTTGTCTTGCCCACATGGGAGCAACTAGGACGAGCGTCATCTATTCTCTGTTCATCTTGTTCACCACTTTCCTGATGGGAGGAGTTGGTGGAAAAGCGTACGCAAACATCCCTGACCAGTTCATCCACAGGGCGTTCCCCTGGGAGTCTGGTTGGGGGAACCTGGATGCAAATCCTGGGCATTGTCTGTTTTCGCTTGTGGCGAATAAGTCTATAGTGGGGAAACCCCACTGAGAGAAGAGATCTTCTACGACCTCTCTGTGAAGAACCCATTCGTGTTCCTCTGGGAGGGAGTCTCTGCTCAGAGCATCCGCTAGGGAATTGAGCTCCCCTGGAACAAGTTGTGATGACAGGAAGATGTTCCGTCTGAGTGCCCATATACAGATTTTCTGGGCAAGCTTGGACAGATTTGGCGAGCGAGTCCCTCCTTGCTTGTTCAGGTAGAACATGGCTGTAGTGCTGTCCGTCCGGATTTGCACTGACAGGTTTAGTAGGTGAGGCTCGAACGCCTGAAGCGCTCTGAATACTGCCAGAAGCTCTAGCAGGTTGATGTGGTTCTTGGCCACTGAGTGAGACCAGAGACCCTGAGCTGTGTGGTGGAGATGGTGAGCTCCCCACCCCGTCAGACATGCATCTGTAGTGACTACTGCCTGTACTTCGGGATCGTAAAAGGGTTTCCCCTGTGCGAGATTTTCTCTTGTCCACCAGTGAAGGCTTTGTACCAGTGTTGGCGAAACGACCACTAGATCGTCCCACTGACCCGTTGCCTGAGACCACTGTTTCGCCAACCATTCCTGCATGGGACGCATGCGCAGGCGCGCATGGGGGACCAGATAAATGCATGACGCCGACATGCCCAGTAAACGCATTGCTTTGCGTACCGTTATTTGTTGACCAGACTGATAATGCGGAATTTGCAGTAGTATATTCCGAATTCTTTCTTCTGAAGGAAAGGTCAACCCCTGCTGGGTATCCAGGATTGCTCCTAGGAATTGTTTTGAGGTGCTTGGCACCAGGCTTGACTTCTTCTCGTTGATTGAGAAGCCTAACTCGTGGAGGAGGTCGATAGTCCTTTGAATGTTTGTCCTGCAAATTCCTGGGGTTTCCTCTGTTATGAGCCAGTCGTCCAGATAAGGGTACACTGGGATTGCCTCCCTGCGTAGGTGTGCAGCCGCCACCGCCAGTACCTTGGTGAATACCCTTGGCGCTGAAGCTATCCCGAAGGGCAGTACCTTGAATTGGTAGTGGCGACTGTCCACCTTGAAGCGCAAGTACTTTCTGTGCGCTGGGAACATGGAAATATGAAAATAAGCATCTTTCATATCCAAGGTTGCCATGTAATCCCCCTTTTTTAGGAGGGGGATTACCTCTTGTAGCGTGGTCATACGAAATTTTTGGGGCTTGACATACTTGTTGGCAGGCTGTAAATCCAATACTGGGCGCATTGTCAAATCTTTCTTTGGCACAAGGAAGTAAGTTGAATAAATACCCTTGTTTACCTGGTGTCCCGGGACGAGTTCTATCGCGTCCTTTTGTAGAAGAACGGCGATCTCCTCGAGGAGAATCTTCTGATGTTCTAAGGAGTGTACTCTTTGTCGTGGAGGATGGTTCCGGGGACGCTGCAGTAGCTCTATACAATATCCCGTGGATACTGTTGACAGCACCCATCTGTCTGATGTGATCCCTTCCCAAGCCTGGATGAAGTTTGAAATGCGTCCCCCTACTGGGGTTGCGTGAGAAGGGACCCTGAACTGAGCATCACTGCTTTGGTGGAGGCCTGCCGCCTCCCTTGCTGGGGCTGCCTCTGCCTTTACCACGACCTCTCCTATTACCTCTGCCGTTACCCTGGTTAGACTGTTGGTTGTTGTTCCACTGTGTACCCTGCCCCTGGGAATAGTTAAATCCTCTGGGAATTTTGGCCGCGTGGGCGACGAAAATTACTATTCCCTCTCTGGTTAGGGGGTTTATTGGTTAACTGGCCAAGGGACTAGAGTGTCTCGTATTCGTCCTTGGCATTTTTCAGTGCGTCTTCGACCGCCTTACCAAAAAGATCGGTTTCCACCGGTTTGTCCAACAATGATGCCTGTGTTTCTGCCTTAAAACCAGACTGCCGTAACCACGCATGTCTCTTGATAACAGTACCTTCTGCTATCAATCTGCCTGCGTTGTCCGCGGCGTCGAAGGTTGCTTTCAAAATGCAACCAGACACGGCTCTACCCTCTGCGGAAATCCGAGCTAATTGGCCCTTTAACGGTTTAGGAGCAGAGGCTATGAGAGCCGCGACTTCTTCCCACTGATGGCAGTTGTAGCTGGCCAACAGGGTGGTGGAGTTAGCAATCTTTGCTTGATAGGCGGATGTTGAGGCTACCTTCCTGCCGAAACCATATAGTTTTTTGCTCTCCTTGTCGGGAGGAGCTTCTGACGAAGACAAGGGTGTCCCAGCCCTCTTACGAGTGTTGGTGACAACTAGGGAGTCTGGCTTCAGATGTCCTCTTATATAGAGAGGGTCAGACTGTGCCGCCCTGAAAAGTTTTTCAACCCTGGGATTGACTGCTCTGGTGAGGTTTGGGTTCACCAGGGACAGATCTATTCTCCGCTGAATGGATTTAAGGATAGGGATGGTCTGGGCAACAGGCCTCCTTTCTCCCACTAACTCTTCTGCGAAGTCCCTTTCCTCCTGTACACGTGGGTGTCAATGTGGAAATGTTCTGCTGCGCGAGCGAGAACCTCATTTAGGAGGGGTTGGTTATCGACCGGGGAGTCGGTAACCGGGGCTTCGTTCTCTACCGGGGAATCTACTCTGTATGTTTCCGGGTCATCCTCTTCTTCTTCGTGGTCCTCATCATCCCCATAGTAGCCCGCCCCGGTTTGCTCTTCTATTATACCAAATTCTTGGTCTTCACAAAAGGAAGCGTCTCCTTGATACCGTGAGTATGGAGTTGCGTAAGGTTGTACCTCGAAGGGTTCAGACCTCATAGGGCTTTCAAACCGGGTCTTCTTACTCGGGGGGATTGGATCAGTAGAGCCTGAGGGTGTGGCCCCTTGTGGATCATACGAGAGGAAATGTTCTGGATTTTTATCATAAAAATCAGCCAAAGAAGACATTCTTGACATGACCCTATCTATGTCTTCACTGGACCATTTTGTGGAACTGGGAATGACTCTCTCAGCAAGTCTATGGGATTTATCTTGAGTAGCTTTGCTGGTTGTGGCCCTATCAGCAGACCTGGGCTTGTCTGTCTGTTTAGGGGGGGTGGAGTGTTTTACAGGTGTGGAAGAATGTACAGGAAGTTTCTTCTGCTGTTTTCCCCCCTCCCCGTGCGTAGAAAAATGTTTTCCCTGTCCCTTAGTGGCTCCGGAGTTTTTCGACACCTGGCGTCGAGGATCGGAGAGGTGTCTCTGTCCTTCGAGCGTGGGGCCTCGCTGGCTTTAATTGCGGGCTCCGACTCCTGGAGCGCAGCCTGGGGGTGGAAGAAGTCTTCGTCTTCCGACGATCGAACTTCTGTTAGCCTAGGGAGCGAGGCACTCTTGGCAAGAGTGGATGATTGCCTGGAGTCATGCGGCGATCTTGATCGAGAGCGCCCAGAGGACACCGAATCGGACCTTTCTGTCTGTGCCTCTTTCCGAGAACTCGACGTCATCGAGTCTCGGTTGGACTTAGTGTGTTTAGTGTGTGTAGTATGTGGAGCGCTTGTGTCGCCGGGGGTCTTCCCCATAGCCGCCCTGCCGGACGACCTTCCGAGGTCAGGGACCTGCGCTCGGCTGTCTTTTGACGCCGCAATGCCCTCGCCGTCCGAAAGTACGGCGTCGCTGCCATCGCTGAAGGCGCCCTCCGCTGCCATGGCCGCCTGCCTGGCGTGGTGGGCCCAACACTTCGTCGAACGGTCCTTAAGTGTCTTAGGTTTAAACCTACTACACGCTCTGCAGTTCGCTTCGGGGTGGTCCTCGGCAAGCAGAGATTGCACGTGGCGTGCCTGTCGACCCAAGGGTATTTGCGATTGCACTTGGGGCAGAATTGAAAAGGGGTACCCTCCATACGCACCTTGAGGCAGCGGGCTGTTAAGTGTAGGAAATGTATAAGGTGTACCTATATACAAAGAGTGTAGAGTATGTACCACCCCCCACTCTCCCTACTTGCAGGGCCGAGGCCAGCGGCCTACCAGGCACGGGCCGAGGCCAGTGGCCTTCCGAGGCCCAAATACGTCGTGCAGCAGCCGACAGTCGATTTCTTCTCCAGCCGGCGTCGAGTTGTCGAAGTTCGACGTTGGGGTGGGGAAGGATGTCAATAGATAATTATCTTTAAGTTTTTAGCAAAAGTATGGCTAAGGCCAGGGGACTCCGCAAAATGCTTCCGACCAGTATGGCGGAAAAAAACAATCTGAGGATCCTAGACGCGTGAGGGATCTTGGGTACAGTGGACGTCACACTAGGGATAGTATTACTGGCACGCCCTGTGTCGACGCCCATTTTCGAGTTTCGAAAAACAAACTAATACTCTGCAGCTTCCACTAGATGTCGGCCTATGCACAGCATGTGATCTAAGCAGATTCCACAAGCCTCGGAAATAAATATATATATATATATATATATATATATATATATATATATATATATATATATATATATATATATATATATATATATATATATATATATATATATATAGGATGTCTGCATTGCCCTCCCATAGGTGGGGTATGGGCCTAAAAGGTAGCGCCTTTGACTAACAGAAAAGAGCAATACGCACAGCACCAGTCTTGGGGATCCCGGACTACAATGAAGAATTGTACTTATTCTCACATTCAAATGGGGTGATGATTGCGGTACTCTCACAGAAAACTACATTGGGACACAAACCGTTAGCCTACTACAGTTGGTTCCTGAATACAATAATGAAGTGTCATTACCATTGTGAGCCAGCGCTGGCTGAAGCAGCTTTTTTTCACTGGAGAAGTCGGCAAATCTCACCACGGGCTGCGGAACCACACCATGTTGAGCGTGCCCTTTTTGACAGTCTTATGAAAACCAAGCGCACATTGAAAACGAAAAGAGCGTCTGGGTACCAAGTAATCCTTTCAAGCCTGGCAGTAAAGGTAGTGAGGTATGTAGTAGTGAACCCAGCAACATTCATAGCAGAACCAGTTGAAGGAAACTATGTACACAACAGCACCAAATGCAATGAATACTATGACATACCCCATGTGAGAGAAAATGCCCTCAGAGGTGGAGTACTCTATTGACGAGTCATCGACAATTGCCAGGAAAGCACTGGTAAACCGGGCATGCCCCTCACACTACTGCAGACAGCATTAGAGCAACTCCATCGCCCGACCGATACAAGTAAAGACTCTTGCAGCACAGATTGTGGAAGACTGGTTTACTCTCAACTTGGCGGAAAATGTTGCTGCTTTTGTATTTAATTGAATGATTTACCAGCAATTTACAGCAGGCCGTACTTTGTGAGTAGTGAGAGGAGCAATACCCAGGCCCACAGGGCCATTCCAACATTGGAATATTAATTATGTCAATTTGATTCAAAATGTTAACAGCTACAGGTACATGTTAGTAGTTGTATGCCCTTTCCTACACTGGATCGAAGCCGGTGCGTGCATTCACCCAGACTCCACCTGTGCTGTCAAATTCCTCATACAAGCAGTGTTCCCACCATGGGGTGTGTGCAAAGTCCTCCGGTCCAACAATGGAACGCATTGGGGATGAAGTATAAATTCTCCTGCGCGTATCCCCACACGCGAATGGGGTTTGTGAGGGCCTCAATGGCCTGCTCAAGGAGAAAATAACCGAGCTAAAAATTACACCAAGGCAGATGGCTCCACTGCCTGCGCCTGATGTAAAAACAAGGGGAGTCCTGGGAGTCCCTCTGTCGTCAATACCTCCCGGTTTCGAGAGTAATAGCCACATTCTTGAAGGTGCCCCCTCCCCGATAATATCCAAAAATCAGAATAATGGACACACCCCAGTAGGGAATGAGACCAGGAGATAGATCGCAAGTAGAACAAAGTTTAAATGAGATAAATTGCACACGCAGAGAACTCTGCTGCTCGGAGAGCGCACTGCCAAACATAACACGGGCAGCACATTATGAAAGAGAAAATAGTCAGACAAATGCACAATTCTGCAAAACAATTGGGTCGAGCTCTCGTGCTGTATGGATCTTTAGGTGCCGACCACATGGGATTGGTTGATGCTTAGGCGTCACTACCGCAACACGTGGGTGAGCTGGGCTCATCTTTTCGACGTGAAGGTCAGGACAGCAAAAATGCCACTTTACCTAACTGATCTTGCATTAACAGAATTTGAGCACATGAGATAAATGACTCAGTAAGGTAGGAATGTGGGTGCATCTGAGAGTTCATAGACAAGTTATAGGCAGGCATTGTACCCTCTGCCCCCCGGTAACCATAAACCTAGAATCCGCGACCAAGGTGCCCACCTTGGAGGTTTTGATCTACCTAATGACTCATGACAGGAATAGACAAGTGTTAGGGTTAGAAAGAATATATGAGTGTCTGGAGCTCGGGCTCTCTGGATTGTCTTCATTTGGTAACTACAGGGGCTCAGATGATCATCTATATCAAAGAGCAGAGTGGCCTGGTAGTTTACAGTTTAGCAGGGTGGGGGTCAGAAGGGGCACGAGCAGGTTAGTGGCGATGGATGGGCACTCAGGCGGGGGCCTGTTCTGGTCTCAGACAGTGCAGTGAGCTCATCTGTTTTGGGACGGCACTAAAAGGTTGCAACAATGAATAGCTGAACTTCTGTGAAAACAGGGTTTGAGCAAAGCTGGCAAGAGTCAGTGGAGTTGGGGTCTGGGCAGGTGGTATGAAGCGCTGGGCAGAGGGAGAGAAGCTTTTAGAGATCATTTTCAGGCCTAGTAAAAGAGCACTTCATCATACCATCTGAAGTTGTAGGGAGCTGCCTCCCTCCTACCGCCATCAGGAGCTCGACACCACCCGGAAACAAGGTAAGCCCAGAATGAAAAATCTGCCTTCGAGCGCGTCTTATGTATCCGCACCTTGAATATTTAAAATTGACAAAATACTGGGCTCAGCAGCGGATCCACGCTGCCTTTGGAATCACTGCTTGATTTAAAGCACCATAGTGCTTTTCCTCATTGTTTGGGGGTCCTGCATCGCCATTCCAAGAGGGCCGTCCCGCATGCACCGGAGTACCCGGGCTGTTTTCTGCCGCTTGGCCCTGATTGGTTGGGGATAAGTTTATCCTGGCCTATGGAAAGCCGGCAGGCTTGGCGGCTCTCCTTCCAAAGCCCACTCCTAAGGCCCCTGTCCGCTACAGGTGCGCCCGTATGCTGTGTGTGAAAACCCCCAACCCCCTGGATCGCCTGTATGCGCCTCCCGCCAAACCCATGGTCGCCTGTATGCTGTATGTGCCTCCTCCCACCCCTTGGTCACCCTTATGCTGTGCATGCCTCCCCCACACCCTTGGTTGCCTGTATGCTGTGTGTGCCTCCCCCACCCCATTGGTCGTCCATATGCTGCATGTGCCTCCCCCACCCCCTTGGTTGCCTGTATGCTGCATCACATTGCCATCCCCAACCTGCCTGCCACCCCCTCTCTCCCTATCCCATCTCATCCTAGCCACACCCGTCCAAACTGTCTCAATGCATCTGTATGTTGCTGCCGCCTGCAACATTGTGCTGGACACCCATTATGACACTGCATTGGTATGCAGCAACCGCCGTGCAACATGGGGTTGGGCAACATAGCCGTGTCACCTATCTTGACTTTGCATCTGTATGCTGCTGCCGCCCTGCAACTTGGGGTGGGGCACCATGTTCATGCCACCTATCTTGACTCTGCATTTATATGCTGCTGCTGCCCTGCAACATGGGGTTGGGCAACACGTCTGTGCCACCTGTCTTGTCTCTGCATTTGTATGCTGCTACAGCCCTGCAACATGGGGTTGGGCAACATGCCTGCGACGCCAAATCCGACTTTTGCATCTGTATGCTACTGCTGCTGACCTGCAAAATGGGTGGAGGCAAATTGTATGTACTTGTAATCACTTATGTAAGCCGCACCCTGCTACATGGGGCTATGTAACATGTATGTATGTATGTCTCCGCAAGCACTTATATAACTAAGTAAGCCTTCTTGAACAGTGCTGCGATGCCAGAGGGCTGTTGTGCGCTCTATAATTACAAATAAATACAAGATGGCGTTCTGGTGAATTACCTAAAATGGAGTTGTTGTACGTTAATAAGACATGCTTTCCTAGTTAGGAATTAGTAGGTGATTAACACAGATTGAAGTTGGGGAAAGTAGGGGGGAAGTCACCCCCCTTCAGCACAAGTGAGATCCTGTACCTTTGTGTGTGCTTTGCCTCGCTCAGAGTGTGCTCTCACGCCTTTTACCCATGTGGGGAAGGTTAATGTAAGTCGGGTGTGTGTGACGGTCAGTAATTGCCCCACTTTGCCCGACCATAGTAGAGGGACATGTCCGGTACACTGCTCGGGTTGGAGTAAATTCTTTCCCAGAGCCAGCTGTCCATGTGAAAGTGTTGAGAAAGGTGTTGCAGGGGGAGGGATACCACGTCCCACTCACATTAGGGAGAGGAGAGAGGAAAGAGGAAAGAAGAAAGAAGAAGAAAAATTCACAGTAGAAGCGATTCTAAAACAGTTCTCACTTAAGAGTTTAGCACCCAAGCACTAGGGTGAAAAACAGGAAAAAATACAAAAATGATTACAATATATAATGCTGTAGATTTTGCTAAACAGAGCGATTGCATATAGACAAATAAACGAGCACACTTGCAACACACAAATTATACCACTAAGGCAATTGTGATAAAGACATTTCATTCTGCTGTCTCCATCTCTTTACCCACCTAGCATTACGAAAAGCAGCAATGTATTATTCACCTGAACCTGTTTATGCCAATGTGTCACCTATTTGCCAACTGAATTAACAACCCTAACCCTCACCAGTGCCATCCAAGAGATAGAGGTTCCAACGGAGCATCACTAATAACTATGAATATGTGAATGCCTGCATGGCTAGTTCATCCCACGTCCCAAATAACATTTGGTACCAGAACATGACTTGTGTGGGGAGAGCTGCTATGTTTGTTCACTCATTCCCTATGCCATGAGTGCCTCCAAAACATTCATAGGCACGGAGATTCCTGCAACCACAGCACAGTGCCCAAAGCATTTGGTGCTTTGCACCACTAGGGTCCATTTTCAGGGGAAATGGGCTACATTAAGATGGATGTCACAAAAGACATTTCCATATGAGGATAGCTACATAAAGACACACCCAATGACGGAAGTTTACAGGAGCAAAGCGAAATGCTACAACCCATAATGGATCCATACTTCCCACAGAGGAGAAGCTAGAATATTGACACAAAGGGAATTGCAATGCCCTAAAACTCGAAGAAAATCGGAGGAATGCCAGGATGCTGGGAGAGACACCAACTGCTAGTATATGGACAGGCTTTCACAGGAGAAGAATGGGACGAAGAGCTGAAGGGATGCAAAGCACATGTGCTCTTAACGGTGGAAATGGTGCTGAAAGAAAATGATGAATGCCTCAAGGATTGGGCAAAGTATTTGAAATTGCTTACCTGGGTAGAAAACGAAGCAGGGCTCCTACCCATGATACCCCTCAAAAAAGCATCATTATGTTACCAGAATGATGTTCCCGTGAAAGTTGGAGAAAGAAAAGAGGCTGCAAACACATTTCAAAAGTTGCCTGGCATTAAAGTAGAAACAGCAGTACTCCTGGATCACTACAGGGTCTGTGGTGCCCAAGTGTACATGCAGCTGCCCCCCAACTGGGGAGGGATATGTTCCTTGGTGCTACTGAACACACCAGCCTTGGTAGCACCTCAGAAAGACATCAAGATAGATGGGTTCCCCAAAATGGATGCACACTTGAGGAAGAAAAGGTCAGTGGAACTGAACAGAGTAAAGAGGAAATTACGTCTCCAAGATGATTGATGCGGCACTAGACGCAATACTAGAGGCGCATAGGCTGTTCAGGAGGACAGCGATGTTCTTCGCCTACGTTGTTCCTGGAATTCAAGCGAACCTGAATGGCAAGTGGTTGCAGATTATGCAATATGAGCTGTTGCAGACAATCAATTTAACAGTAAAGGGCTTCAACCGCATAAAGGATATGCTCCGAGCTGTGAGGGTCATGACTTCAGAATCGGTAGGTTCTCGACCTCATCACAGCAATGGCGGGAGCCTGCACAAAAAATAAATAAAAAAATAAAAATGTTTAAAAGAAATAGGGCCGTCCTGCTGTGCATACATACCCGCCCAGGATGAGCCAAACCGGACCCTCACAGAAGCAATAACTTTGCCATCAGACCTGCTTGCTGAGATGGAAGAAGAAACAAGGACGATTGGCTGGCGCATATTTTTTCCTGGATCCTATCTTGGATGTCAAACGGCCTGAAGGTCCTCAAAGCTGCATTAGTGCTAGTATTATTCGGATTCTGTGTTATAGTAGCAATTGCACAGTGTAAGGAGACAACACAGAAAAAAATAGAAATTAAATTATTAGTAGATGTGGACCCAAACTTTTGAAGTGCTGGAGTCACATCTAAAACAGTGCCCTCTTCCCTCCAGGTACAACATTTTTATCTCTGGGATGCACGCAATTACGTGAGATGATGGGACTGGTGCAAGCCAGATGGGGAGTGCTGCTACATGACCTGGAGTGTGGACGAACATGTGAAGTATCACGACAACCTGAGTAGAGTAGCAAAAGTGTGACCCCGCAAGAATACAGTTAGTGGGGGAACAGCCTCCAGTTGGTGTGGTTGATGAGTCAGCCAGTGGGCAGAAGAGAGGTAAATTAATGTTTCCATCGTGTCGGCCCTCCCCCCATTTCGACGGTGTAGACTTGAACGGTGTACCTCGCTCATAGCATCTACCGCCTCATGACCATTGAATCACTGATGCAAGAGACTTTACTACCCGAGACAACCTTGCAGACCCTACACAGATGACGTCACCGAACAACAAATCTGCAGGCGATGGAACCCATGGATGAGCTTATAATCGAGAGACGAATTACATCATGGCGGACTCCAACACACAGGTGCATTAGACCCGAAACACATTCATCCAAACATGAAGACACATTAACATGAGGTCAAACTGCACTTCGTCACAAAGATTATGCTCGCATCCACTAGACATACTCTCTTTATGCTGAAATGCAAGTTGCATGATGATGCATATAAACGCTTGCTTAATGCAGAATGCAACTAAAATGGGTGGCCATGTAAACCCAGATGGAGGATGCAATCGCGTTAGGTGAATAGGCGACATTGAGAATCCATGAGACAGCAGAGAGATCCTGTCTTGATGAGGCAGCAAAAGAACCTAAACCTGAACAGCACATATAGCAATGTACATTGTAAAGGTTAGCAGGGAAAGACCGGTTTGAACCAGCATTGGAAAGTACACACAATGAGCATAACTATCTGAAGAAGCAAGAAAACAAATGTCGCAGGAAGGTCAAGTTCCCACCAGCCGGTACCAGGATGAGAGAGAACTGGAGATCACCCAATGTCCATTGATGTCCCTATTTTATGTGGATATTGTAAATAAAACAGAAACAGTACTTTTGCCACATTACTGACTCAGTTTTACTGGGCGTGGCATGCTCCCTGCCCAACGGCTGCATACCAAGAGGGGACGTCTTCCCCAATCTCGACACCCTCTCTCGTCCCCCTGCCCCAAAATGCGTTAAGCTGTGCCAGACGTAAAAGGCTCATATGCAATGTTACACAACTTAAGATCACACGCGAGATACAAAATCCACCAGAGCACCCTCAGCACCAGATTTCTGCCTGCAGCTCGGATTACTCCATTGGCTAAAATGGCATTAGCTAGGGGGGTGGGGGGGGGGCAATATTTCCCCAAATTTGCACTCCGATGAAAATCAAGCACTTTTCCCAAATATTCTAGGACTGTAATTATAATAGTAATGCATCCAGGCCCTAGAATATTGTCATTATGCAGCACAAGCAAGACAATGACCCTTTTCCCCTTGCAATGGGTGTGTGCACAATCAAAGCACTTTTTATTTTTGCAACCCACAAATTATTTTTTTTAAGGAGGCCTCCAACCCGTCTCGCACCCAACCTCCACCAGCACCCTTTGTCCCAATAGACCAAGAACCAGGCCGATGTGTTGTCAATGAACACTATTAATTATTTTAATATTCAACCAGAACAAAATATGACAGCAGCCACTATTGAGGTGGCAAGGTGGCAACAAAATGCACAGGTTTCAAAAACATCATCCGATTATGATAGACTTCAATGCCACACCAAATTTGTGTTGTGTAAAACAATGCCAAATAATTTCTCTCAACTGATGGCAGGAAGGTTAAGCACTACCCGCCCCCACACTCCCGGTTAATACTACTACCATGGGACAGCGCACAAGGGTATTTCGGGCTGCTTACACTAGAGAATAGGGCTTCAAAACAGGCTAGCTAGCACACATAGGAAATCTGATTTTTACACAGGCAGCACATGAAAAATAAAAAAGTCAAAAAGGAAATATAATTTGAATCGGAGATCAGGGTACGATAGAGAAAGAAGGATTGACAGGAAAAACGATTTTTCAAAGGTGAAAAGTAAGATTTAGATAAACGAAAATGCAAATCACGCTCACTCGGGCTGGAAGTGACAGGCAAGCTCAAAACCATAAAATAAAGAAAAGCAATGCTAAATCCGAGCTCAGAACATGATAGAGGAAGGATTGAGTAAGAAAATCACTTTTTAAAGGAGGAAGATAATGTTTTGGAAATACGAAATTATAGATCATACTGAATTTGGCTGGATATGACACACTTATAACAATGAGAAAGGCACATAGGAACCACGGTTTTTAGTGAAAATTGCAGGGGCAACTCACAGGGATGTTTTGGGCAAAGAAATTCTCACAGTGGGAACAACAGTTTGGGTTTATTATGACAGACACAAATATGGATTTGTTTTTAGACACAATTTACACATGGACTGATTCAGTGTTAGCTCATAAGAATAATTCTTTTGAGGAAACACTAATGACCAACTATTAAACAACCTCACTGGGCACAAGATGGTTGATTTTGAATTGCAAAAATCTTACTCCGTGAATTTCAAATGGGGGAATTAATCGATTTACTAAGCCAAATACTAGGGAAGTATCTTACTTAATGCAAACAAACAAAGGACTTTTCAGGGGAAAGAGAACTATAATCAACAGATACACAAGGGATGATTTTGTTCCATAGGAAAAATGACAAATGCACAGAGGAACACAGTATGCGTCAAGGGGAGACTTACCAAATTGCAAATAAAAGTACTTTTCAATAGAAAAATGACAATTTCACAAACATAGCATAAAGGATTTGTCCTTATGGACACTCTGGGCTAGTGCTTACATAGATAGGACTGGTTTAATCTGTGGCTGTGGAGATCTATACTTCTAGAAGAAAAGGATTTTATAGTCATCAATGGTGCTAGGGCTTCACTGCCAGGACCATCAACGGGGTCAATCAAGGCCTCACTGTTAACCCAACCAGTTACTCCAGGTCCCCGTTTCACTCCAGGAATAGGCCCAATTTCTGCAAGTATAGCTCCAAATCTCCCGTCAGCAGCACAGCTTGGATTTTGTAGAGAGAATCACCAGTTGAGGAGGAGTAACCCATTTATAATCCAAATGATTTCACTGCTGTCTCATCTCCTCGCACAACTGATTGGGCAGTGGTCAAGGGTTCCCTCCCTCTCCATAAGCCGGTAGGCTCAGAGAAAGGTGGTGTGATTTGAGCAGGGAGGGGAGGATACCCCATCAATCACATGACGCAGGCATGGGGTTGGATCTGACTTTTGTACATAGAAATCTCACATTTTGAAAAATACCCTTTCTCATCAAATTACGCCACAGATGCCAGCATATTCATGCATGAAATTTTTTTGTGAATCGCATAAACCTTGTTTGATGACTGTGCGACATATTGGGCCCAAATTACATTACTGAAAAATATGGCATTCGGTGGGCAGACTCCCTATCACCTGCTATAGCTTTTCTCAAATTTTTAGGATTGCCATATTTATACAGAGAACACGAGAACACAATTTTTGTTTGATAACTTTTCATAGGTTGTCACCAAAATCATTTTGGACCCACCAGAATCAGCTCACTGACAGCTTTTCATCAATCAGAAAATGAAAAATGTACGATTAATAACCCAAGTTATTCCGAAAATTGCACATCTCCCATTCTGTGAAATGGGTGTGAAGCTCAGCCTTCACTCTCCCCCCCCACCCCCTCTGTAAGCAGAGATCTGGTTCTTAGCTCCAATGTCAAGAGGGACCCTTTTGGTTAGGTTAGCCTACATCTTCAAAGGCTAATTGCAAAGTTTATGACGCCCGAGTGCTATCGGTCGTAAAACCTGAAGATCCACAGAATGCCTCAGCTCATTCCCATGGTAACAGATTGGGTAGGCTGGTTTCACACATGGGGTTCATTTCTAGGAAGTGAAACTTAAGAGCTGCCTTTTCCCAGCATTTTACATTTGATCCAACTTTAGCAAATGCACACAATCTAACATATAAACCCTTGCAACAGTACTTTCCTGCAACAGTAATTACAGAAGGCGACATAATATGTTTAAAGACTTTAGCTGGACATTTGAATACAAAGTGTTGATTTTGAAGACCCAATTGCAATGTCACTGGGTCAGTTTTAGCTGTGAAACCTTTCATGCTGTTATAGTTCCACATTCCTTGTAGATTCTGGTTACTTAAAAGATTCTCTGTGATGGACTCATGATGAACAAACTTACACTTCTTCAATGGCATTCCTACACATTTTGAAGAGCAGGTCTTTAATTGAAAATGAGAGGGAAACACCGATTTTTGAAGACCATCATTCTTGTTACAGTAAAAACCCCAGTCTGTTGTGCAGGCTTGCACACATTTTGGCCCTTTCATTTACATGCTGGATGTCGCCGTTTTTTGCCAAGGGGTTCCAGTCCTTCCTCAACAGTATCATGAGGTCTTCCCCCTCATGTGAATCAAGGAATATTTTCATGCATACCCATGGTGAGATTCCTAACTTTACTCCTTTGTGTTAGGGCAAGGGGCTCATTTAGCATGTACTTCAGCGCAGGCGTTTTGCTGAGGGGCATATCTCCCCCTCTGACTCCAGCCTGTAGTTATGGCATTTTAGGACTATTTCACCACACAATATGTGGGGGAAGTTCTTAGGGGTGCAGGGGAACAACAAAAACATATTTAAAAAGAAAATCCACCTACCCGGTGACGTTTTCCCCAGACGACATTCACATAGAACCGATAAAATCATTTCATCAATTTCCATGCATTCCGTGGATGCAAATTGAGCATGTGCACTGAAACAAGGTTAGCAATTGCTGGGAGTTATTTAGCTACTGCCTCTAGCTAAGATAGCCCAGTTAGCCTGAAACCAGCAGCTACCAGGCGAGCCCTATCCCACATGCAGTCCCCCCGTGCCATAAAAAAAAAGCACAGAGGCTCTGCAGAAAAACCCAGTTGCTACAGCAAACAAAGCCAGAAAACACATTCCCAGCTCTCATCCTAGCAGGAGTCTTTGACAAGCCCATCCATTGCAAGTTGAAGAATTTTAAAAGTTATGAACATGTTGCTAACATTTCTATCCCATAGTCTCTTCTGGTTTGTGTTCAAGTCTGAATAGAGTACAGCCATCCATAGGGTAGTTTTCAGAGAGGTTATGCCAGGCCATTTGTGAAATAAGCCAGTTCTGGCCTTTAGATTCACTTCATATGGTGTTCTGGTACATATAGTCCCAGTTTTACAATATGTACAAGAATGCAAAATGGCATGCAATACAAATGACAACTTTTATTTTATTTATTTTGTATTTGCTTATTTATAGAGCACCAAAGCCTAAATGGAACCGGGCGCTACATTAACGCAACACGACTTCGGGAGACAGTACAACTAAAGAAAAGGAAGACCAGGTTCATACCAAGGATTTAAAAGAATAAGTGGGTCGTCAGAAATGTTCTAAAGCACAGCAAGTTAGGTTCTTGTCTCAACGCAGAGGGAAGTGTATTCCAGATTTGTGCTGCTAGTACAGGAAAGGATCTCCCCAAAAACGCTGCTTTTCTTTACTCTGGGAATAGTAAGCTGACCACTGGTACTAGATTGAAGCTGCCTTGATGGACTATATAGAGTTGTATGTTCCTTCAGATATTTAGGAGCATTGCCCTAGATACATTTATGAATCGGGTCGATGGCCTTGAAATGTATCCTTGCTGACACAGGAAGCCAGTGTAGTTCCTTTCTAGCACCCGTGATCTGATCTCTTTTAGGTATGTCATGGATTACACGTACTGCTTCATTTTGCACGATCTGCATTGAGTTGACACAGTAAGGTTAGCACCAAGAAGTAAGACATTACAATAATGAAATGGTGGTAGAATGATTGCTCTTGCCAGAATAGCACGATTATTTTGTGACAGGAAATATTTGGTTTGTCTTCGTACTCAATACCATCTAATAGTTCTATGAACTACGCCTTGATCATGGACAGCAGAATTCACAGCTGCTTTCATGTGAATACCAAGAGTTTGGAATTTATCTTTAGTGAAAATTGTTATGTTATCAATGGACAAGCTTGAGTAGTCGGAACAAAGCTTGGTTCTGGCTTGAATGGATCCAAAAATCATCAATTCAGTCTTGGAGGGATTTAGACACATGGAGATCAGATTCATCCAATCATTGATGAGTCCATAGATGTGTTGAAGCTGGGCTGAGTCCAAGTCGGAGTTGCCACTCAACGCCAGTACGAGCTGTGTGTCATTAGCATAGTTTGAGAAATGGATGTTCAAAGATGTTAACAAGTCACATATAGGCTTGATATACAAGTTAAAAAGAGGGGGACAAGCAGGCACCCTGCGGGACACCCACCATAATGCATTCAGTTACAGAAGTAGCTTTGACCCAGCACACATGCGATTTCCTGTTACCCAAGATAGATGAGAACCAGTTGATAGCATCGATCGAGCAATGTCTATGAGAGCATAATCGGTCCACGACACAATGTTCCAGTAAATCAAAAGTGGCTGACGGGTCCAGTAATACCAACATGCCAGCTTTACCCTTCTCCATAATTGTGAGCATGTTTGTAAGTCCACTAACGCAGTCTCAGTCCTGTGGGAAGTCGAAAACCTGATTGTTGGTGTAGGATACGATTTAATTCCGGTGTAGGATATGATTTACTTCCAGATGGTGCTGAAACTAAATTGTGGCAATTTTGTCTATAACCATTAACAAGAATAAAGAGTTGGTTATCGGACGTAAGTTGCTTGGGTTGTTAAGGTCTGAACCTAGTTTCTTTGGTAAGGGAGAAACAATGACGTGTGTGAGACTATCTGGTACCGTACCATGACTAAACGACGAATTGACGAAGCACACTATGAAACTGGAAAAAGATGTTGGGATTTTATACAATGAATTTGGAAGGCAGATTCTCTCCTGCATGTGAAGCCGGTCACATTTGTTTCAAAAGTTTGAGAATTTCATCTTCTGAAATATGTGAAAAAGAAGCTGGATAGCACTTTACGTATTCAGAAGAGGATTAGGTGTATGACTTTAAAGAAGCTGCAATCTTAATGAGTGCCTCAGATCTTATAGGCAAAAGCTTGTTCAACTTTGTTGCAGACTTCATAAGTGGTTGAGATTGGAGTTTACATTTTCCAAACTACGATAGATCTCAAATAATGTCTTTGTGTCATTTTTGGCAGACTCAATGTTTATGTTAAAAAGGTTCTTTAGCCTCATAAATGTTTTGTTTATAAACATGCTGAATCTGTTTCCAGGTTTTTTATCTTCGCAGGTGGGATTTTTTTTTCTCCAGGCCCTTTCAAACCGTCTCTTGTCCAATCAATGAAATGCCCTGGAAAATATGTAGCACTGTAGTGCCAAAGTAAAACCAAGGTAATTGTGGTGGTGGAGGAGGTACCTACCACAAAAACTGCTCAGAAGAGACAGCTGTCAAGTAGTAGTTGGACATAGTTGACAGTATGTGTATGGCTACCAAGCCTTCATAGTTATTAGACTGTGCCAAATGGACGTTATGAATCAGCAAGGAGGTTTTAGAAATAATGGCCGTACTGCCATCTTCATTCATTATAGAACAGTAGGGGGGGGGGGGGGCAGAATCCTTCAGCAACACCTTAGATCAGTGATTGTTGTCTGGGCAATGCCAGTATTTTAAGTTAATGTCAAGCCCATGCTGGTCCTTCTGCATCACGATCACTGGCAAGCATACACCAGTCGTAGGCTCAGTTACCCAGTCTTTGGATAGCAAGAAGAGACCCAAATACCAGTGGCACAGAAATAATTTAGCCACGCAAAAAAGCTAAACCGAGATGATGCTTTCGCACAAACGTAGTGTAATCATAATCCAGACTAATATAACTGGTTTTACAGTGTCCTTCTGTAAGTCAAAACTATATTGAACCTTGTCAGCAGGTATTTTTGGATGGCAGAAATGGTGAAAGAAACCAATTTTAGGAAATAAAAATAAAATCAAAAACTCAAAATTTCAAAGCATACGTTTACTCATTTATATGAATATGGAATGATCTTCACTTCATAAGGAAAGTTTTAATGACCACGAGAGGCAGTCTCATGCATTGCAATACAAATATTTAATGTATTGTTTAATGCACATTCTTACAGGCCTCTGCATTTCAGATGTATCCCTGGTCTATTTGCATTCTAAATAGGAACATAGTAAATCTTTCCTTTCTTTGTCGAGTCATTCGTAGATGCCCAGCATATTAGTTTCCACATCAGGCTCCGTACTCTTGCATTTGAGGGATTTTTTCAGAAAGCCACAAACCGATAAACAGAAACACAAACCCCCACCACTTTGCAAAAGTCTCGAGCCATCTTTTACCCATATTCAACAGGTTAATGGGATTGCTGGAAAGAACTTTGTCCAAATTGCAGGCTCAAATCCTGACAGGGCTGCCTTTTATCCTTCTGAAGTCGAGAAAATGTTCAACACTGAATGGGTTAGTAGGAATATCCTGGTAATAAGCGCTCTAATTTTGGGGATCTGTCGCCACAAAGGAGAAGCGGTCGTAATTAATCATTCTACCCAGCAACTAAACACGCCAGCGATCCTGAAACATGTTGTTCAGAATAATTCAAACTGAATATGTAACAAAACCTAATATTTGCACTGTACACGAAGTTCCATTTTCCAAGTGTGTGCCAGTTGTTCAATTACATTCTTCTCTTTCAATCCCTAACCAAACTGGATGTCCTTGTACTCTTGACCCCGCTAGCCCCCCCCATAACTCCCCACCCCCCCAGTCTGCAATCCGACTTCTGTAATGATTCTAAATCAGATGAGTGGTGAAAACACGGGCTTAAATGCTTGTTCATGTCCCTTTTTAAATACCCATTAGGCACTGGACATATTGATCTCCTGCGCATAATAACTAGCACACTGAATAATGTAAACCTTTTAAGCAACACAAACCAACAGAAAATTGCATTTTGATAACAGCTCTTTAGGTGTCAGAAAAGAAAAGCGACAAGTGCCCAGAAAGAAACACCGAGGTTTGAAAGGGAACAAACAAAAAGGACTAATACTTCATAACCGATTTACCCATTGTATTTTAACTGCAAATACACATGGCACACATCCAATATCTTTTTACTAATGGGCCAGAGATCATGGGATTCCTTGACGGTTTATGATCGTGCAAAGTGTTACCAGGAAATGCCCTCCTTGTCGATCATAACTGTTTGGCAAAAGTACAGAAATTCTAGAAATACCGCTAATATAATTAAGGTAAAAGGTTGAAAGCTCCAAGGGGACGAGCAGCTCCATGTAATGCTTTCATGTCTTCGCTTTGGTGTCTCACTCGGTTACCAAGATCTCCAGGACTAATGAGCACTTGTACGTCAAAGCTTTCAACATAGTTTTCTTTTAAATTAAATCTCGCTTTCAAGAGGAATTACAATGCAAGCCACTTACCCTTCCAACCTGACATCAGGCAAAGATCTGTTGAGTGCAATCATCTCACTCGCCATTAAATTGAACTGATTGATTTTGAACATTTCTTTCATCTTCTCCTGGTCATCTTTGGGGATGACGACAGGCTTCCCCATCTCTCCTGGGCCCTCATGTGGCCGTGGAATTGGCTCTGGAACTGGAAAAAAAACATCTTATTAAAAACAAGGACATCTACGACTGCATATAACTTTAAAGACACGTTTTAGCATGGGCAACCAAGTCTATCAGAAATCTTACACTGAAGGCACCCTTTATATATTTTGTCAGCAAGAAAGCCATCAAATACTGCCAGGGTCATCAAGAGTCCCTACACAAAGGGACTGGCATTAGATTTATGTTCAGTCACTTTTTCATACTATTTACTTGGAGCTCGATCAATAATACACTGATCATTCCACTGACTCACTAAGTCGCCACACACTCTCACCAATCATTTCAAAAATTGATGTGCTGAGTTTGACAATTAAAATTGTCTCGATTAGGAAACAAACCCATGTGATTAGCAATGTTGTACTAATATTTGTAATTCCATCACAAGTTAGTTGTACCCTAGACAAAACTAATACAGCATTCTTGTGTACAGCTGAAGCAAAGTAAGTCTTGTAAATTCTTTAACATTCTGCTATAGCTGCAGGTTGAGTAACCTAGTTTACCTACTCTACCTAAGAGAAATGCACTTGACCCATGGCAACCGATGACAAAAAAGTTAAATGTGCTTACTGTAAAATGGTCCACGACACCACAAACTCAAATGTTGGCACACTGCTGCAACCCAGAAGTTAGCCATGCACAGTGAAACGTCAAACAAAGTAATTGTTCAATAAAAGTTTCAAACATCCCCTGCAAATGGTTCTCACCCTTCATAAAATCTACTAGACTATGCGAGTGGGCGATTAGACCTTTTATAAGCCCTGGATGTGCGTCTGTAAAATGTTAAAGGTTAGTTGCATTACTGGATAGAAATAAATAGAGTAAGAAGGCTATGTAAATATTTGGCCCAGCTCTCTCCTAGAGGTGTGAATATATAATGCAATCAATCAGCAAAGCACGATCTGGAGGCTAACCAAAGTGTATGATATTGTAGTAGATCTGTAGATGTACAGGTGTGATGGAACCATTGATCAATACTTGTAAACATCTAGTTAGTCTTTCTTTCCTCTTGCAGAGTGTTCACTCTTCAATATGATGCATCTACTCAAACTAACGGAAACCTACTGGACACTGGGAATTTGATACACTACCCTTCCATTACTCCAAAGCATTACATTTTGTATGTTATTGTTTACTTGTTAGGTGCTTATACAATAAGAAAATACAGTTTCAAAGCGCCCACAGGGCAGGGAGGGAGCAAGGGTAGGAAAAACATTAAAAAACATTAGTACCCGGCGAGAGACAATCAGAATGCAACAGGCATTCTGATTGGCTCTTGCCGGATCATTACCCGGCCGAGAATCCTTCGATTCTCGGCCGGGATTCCAGCCGCCTTGTCCTCAGCGGGGGCGTGGCAGCCCCTCAGCCAATGAGCACGCTTGAAGCGGGGCCATCCCCGCTCCGAGCCTCCCCACGACTGAAGCTGCCTTCACCCCCCGCCGGGAACTCGGGTAAGCTTTTTCTTTTTCCTTCCCTCCCTTCCTCCCTCCTCCCTACCCCACTTACCTTTTTACTGCTGCGTCCCGCTGGGCAACGATAGCAGGCTCCAGCAGGCCATCCCCGCTCCGCGCCTCCACACGGCTGGAGGCTTCCATCGTCCCCCAGCGGGGACGCAGGCACGTTTTTTTTTCTTCCCCTCTCTCCCTTCCACCCTCCCAACCCCACTTACCTTCTGCTTCTTTTTTTTTCCTTTTTTTTTTCGGGAGCGGATGCGCTGGGAACACTTGTGTTCCGAGCGCGTCCCCTCCCGATGGCCGCCATGGAAAGGGAAAACGGACTCCGTTTTCCCTATCCCGGCGGCCATTTTTTTTTCTGTTACGAAACACGTCGAGACAGAAAAAAAAAATGCCATTAGCACCCCGATCCAACGGGCCGGGGTGCTAATGGCAATAAGACCATTAGACCAATAAGAGCTACGCTCTGGCCTATAACTACGGCCCCGGGCATTACCTGGGGTGGTACTGGCCCGCCGCCGAGGGTCTTCTTGCCACAATATTTAAGAGCAGAGGGGAGAAAAAGAACAAGGAACAAACCTGCTATGCCTTGAGAATTCAGAACGTGCAAATGCAGCAAGGAAGAGGGGGTAAGTGCTGGGGAGTCCGAACTCATGGGTGAACCACAGATGAAGTGCTAGGAATGTTGAGTGCTACACGGACTGGGGCCGCGGGAGGTATAAGTGAGAACCTCCAGGGCGGACGGTGTGCAAATGCAAGTGCTGTGGATAGACAGGAGCTGGGCAGAATTGGTTTTGGAGGTCGAGGCCCTGAGGATGCATAAGGGCCCAGGACACCGATTGCAGCAACTGTGGGATTAGCAGGGGCCAGAAGGGAAGAAGGAGGAAAAGAGTGAAGTCTTGAGGGGCTTCTGGAATTTGAGAAGATCCTGCTCAAGGCGCAGAGGGAGGGGGAGGCTATTCCATAGGAGGGAGCCCGTTGAAGAAAGTGAGCGAAACCAACTAATTTTAGCAGCTTTACACACAGATTTGGTTCCACCGGAACAAAGTCATCTAGAAGGAGAGTATTTGGTGAGATAGAGTTGAAGATAGTGTGGTCCCAGGCTCCAAACAGCCTTGATGACGATGCATAGTGATTTGAATTTAATCTGTGTAGCAGCTGGGAGCCAGTGAACACTTACTTTCAGGAGAAATGCAGTCCCTGGGCTTAAGGCCAAGGATAGGTCTTGCTGCCCTATTCTGGAGTAGCTGGAGAGGTCCCAGAGTGGAAGATGGTAGATTCCGGAGGAGGCTATTGCAGTTGTGAAGCCTACAGATAACCAGGGCTTGGGTCACATTGAGCCTCTGAGAGAAAGTGAGAAAAGTTAGAATTCCTTTGAGGAGGAAGAGCTGAAAGTGGGACTTGTTGGCAATGTCCCGAATGTGAGGGACGAAGGAAAGAGGAGTCGAAGATGACTGCAAGGTTTCTGGCTTCAGTTGAAGGTGCAGTGGGACAGCCCACAGAGGAAGGCCAGAGTGAGGGGAAGAAGGAGGGAGCAGGGATCCGAATGGGAAGGATCTCAGTTTTACAGGCATTGAGGCAGAGATGGTTGGAGGCGCACCAGGACTGGATGGCAGATGGGCAGTAAGGGATGATGGAGGGTGCAGAACAGTCAGCAGGGAGCTTGAAGAGGAGCTGCATGTTGTCTGTGCAACGCTGAAAGTTTGAGGCAATGAGGCATGCCAGTAGAGCAAGATAGATGTTAAAGAGCCAGGGTGAGAGTATGGAGCCCTGAGGGAGAGGGAAAGAGGAGAGGAGAAGGTGCCCAGGATGACTTGGGAAGAGCGGTGAGTGAGGAAAGAGGTCTGCCAGTCCAGTGCCCATTCTGAGATACCGAGGGTATCGTGGAGCATTTGTATGAGGATGGAACGGTTGACTGTGAAAGACAGAAGAATGAGGACAGCTGGGGAGTTGAAATCCAGAGATGTGAGCAGTTCTTCACGGGTGTTCAGAAGAGCAGTTTCCGTGCCTCCGGATGCAAGGAAATCAGATTGATGGTTGTGGAGACCACCAAAGATTTCAGTGTGTGAATTGAGTTGGGGCAAGGCCAGCTTCTCAAGCAGCTTCCCCACGAAAGGGATAATGGAAATAGGGCAGCATCTGGCAGGGCAAGTATGGTCTGAGGATGTTTTTCTTTCCAGGAGTGGGTGCACAAGGGAGTAATTAAGGGGGAGGGGAAAATACCCAGTGGCAAAAGTGTGATTATAAAAATCAGCGAGAGCAAGGGCAAGAGCAGATTTTATCCTTTATGGTCCTGAATTTGCAAAGGGAGACCTGTTTAGAAGAGACCTTCATGGAGCAGACACATCTGGTAACTTCAGGTGTGACGGAGGAGGAGGAGGAGGAGGAGGAGGAAAAGGAGGAAGGACGGGAAGGCGGTGAGGCAGTGTGCAATGGGTTGTGAGGGAGTGTAGAAAGGGTGGTCAGGAGGTCCTGAGGTTTGGTGGCAAAGTGTGAGGCCAGTGCATTGCAGAGGGCCTGGGAGGGAGAAGGGGAGGAGGAGACTGCAGAAGGGTTGGAAAGTGCCCTGCATATTTTGAAAAGTTCAGCTGTGTTAGATGCGGCAGGGACCCGTGACTGTATGTGAGTTCTTTTCTTTGCACGGATGACTAGTCTGTATTGCCTTTGGAGCAGGCGGCAGGCCAGTTTGTGAGAGGTTGAGCCTGAGGTTAGCCACTTCCGTCCTGCCGCTGTGCACTTTTGTTTCAGGGCTGCAAGTTCAGTGTCGTACCAGGTGTTGCACTTAGAGGCAGGTTTCAGGCGGATCCTCATGAAAGGGGCAAGAATGTCAAGAGTACTGGTGATTGACAGGTGGAGGTTGCTGATGGGAGGGTGAGGGGAGTGAGGGAAGGGTGAAGGCGAAGGCAGCCACTCGTTTCAGCAGGCGGATGTTAGCGAACAATGTTGGTGGGACTTTAGGTGGGCGGGGGGCGGACAGGGGGCCAAAGGTACCGAGGTGGGTGAAAGGAGACAATGGTGTTAAGGAGAGAGGGGTGACTAGTGGGGGTTGGGGGAGAGAGGTCAGAGTGTATAAGGGCAACCGGAGTGTGTCCAGCTGAGTGGGTTGGCCCAGAAGGGAGAATTGAGAGGGAAAATGAGGTGCAAAGCATTACATTTTGTATGTTATTGTTTACTTGTTAGGTGCTTAAACAATAAGAAAATACAGTTTCAAAGCGCCCACAGGGCAGGGAGGGAGCAAGGGTAGGAAAAACATTAAAAAACATTAGTGAAAATAATGGATGCAGAGCCAGGGGAGTCCAGTTAAATGTTGAAGTCACCTAGGAGGAGGAGGTTAGAGGTGGTTGAATGCAAGGAAGAGCAGAAGTCAGCCTATTCAGAGAGGAACAGGGTGGTGGCGCCTGGAGGCCTGTAAATGGAAGAAATGGTCAGGGTTGAAATGGGAGAGATGACCAACTTGCAAACCAGGCTTTCAAAGGAACAATAAGACTGGGAAGTAAAGATGGAAGCAGGAACCCACTCAGGGAAGATTAAGGCAAACCCCTCCCCCCCCCCCCGTCAGTGCGGTGAGGTTGAGGCTTGGAGATGATCTTGAAGCTGTCCAGAAGGAGGTAGTCAAAGGCAGTGACTGAGCTGGCATTGAACTAAGTCTCAGTGAGAGCGAGAATGTCGAGGTCAATGTCTTCAAGAAGGAGACAGATGTCAGGAGTGTTTGTTGGCGTTAAGAATGGTCAGGTGGAGGCGAGGTCTGTGGTAAACCAGACAGGAGCAGGGAGAGGGAGAGAGAGAGGGAGAGAGAGAATGCAGAAGAAGGAACAAGGGAAGGAAGCATGTTGTCAAACAAAGAGTGGAGACAATGCAGTGTTTTGCAGTACTGTAATGATGCATTATCTAACTACTTAAATTAGGAATTGAATAGCATTACTGTCTTTTTTTAAAAACAAAATAAGTCAACAAAATACTGGTCTTTGCCTTAGCTTAATAAAAGTATCACTGATTACTTCTGGTTTGCAATTATGTGAAAATAAAAAAGCAGCAGAGGAGAGGATTACTGCTGCACTCTATCCAAGTGAAGAATGCAGGGTGAGTTTTGATTTCATTGAACAGGGTACCTTAAATACATTCAAGTTGCAAGCTACCAGCCAGCCATAAAACATCACTTGCCACCTCAATGATATACATGCACAGCACACCATTTCTTACTCACCAAGATTCAAATATCACTAGCCCATTGCTAATGTCGAGGGCAAATTGTGCACCCCGAGTTACACATGTGTGTCAGTTTTGTGTTAAGCCTGAATGGAACAGGCGTGAACCCTTGCACAGATGTCTAAGCTTTTATCCCTTTATCTTGCAAAGGGTCGATAAACTCTTCATCTTTGCATTCGGTTATAAAACCTACTAGTAGAGTGCTTTGAAGTGGGAGGAAACTGGTGTAAAGCGCTACATAAAAATGTGATTGTGCAGAGCATCATCTGGTACCACAAATCAAGAAATCTGTAGACAATTAACATCGACACAGCAAAGAAAGCAATCCAGAAGCATGGAAAGTGAGAAAAAGTGAATATGGGCTGGGTAAAACGGTTGGAGGCCACCACTGGGAACAGGAAAATGGGGTATAGGGGTTTTGAAGTTCAGACACGAGAATGGAGGAGTGTTTAGCCTGGGGAATTGAGGAGTGCTGCCTCAGTAGATTGAAAGTAGGCTAGATACAAAAGTTTTAGAGAGAAAGATGCATGTGCATAGAGAAAAATGTACACCGAAATAGAAGACAGGCCAATCTTCAATGTGTTGCAGCTGGCCTAAATGTTGACCTAACACACAATCAAATGCATAGAGGCAGGGCGGGTGGGGGGACGCTACTATTGCAAGCATCATACATGATCTTTTCTTTAAACACCAATTGGTCTTCGATTAACTTACCTCCATCAGCGTCAGTCTCATTGAAAACCATGCCATCCACTCACGCCCTACCTGGTTGCATTTAAGCAAGGTATAGCGGTAGCTCAAAAGTTGACTAGGTAAGGCTACGTTGGCCATGGCAATATCACCAACTTGATCCACTTGGTTTTATCCAATGATAAGGTTTCATTCCATTTTAAACAAATGATTGCCAGCCGCTGATATTCTGAGCGGTCTTCGACAGCACAAGCGCTTCATCAGCTCACATATCGGCAGAATCTGTTATTGGGTTGCATTTTGCCCACTGCAGCCATTGCAATGAACTCCTGCTGCATGTTTATGGTGGAGAGGTAACTCTTCTTGACGAGCGATGGTAGCTGAAAGTGTGAAAATATATATATATATATATAGGGAACTTTGAGCCAACATCGCACCTCAAGAAGAGGCAGTGCCCCACTTACAAATTCAAACATGGATGAGTGACTGAGTGAAGGTAGCTCAAAGTGCGATATGAGCTACGATATGGCATTTATAACGCGCCTATACACAAGTGTTTCAAGGCGCGACGAGGCAAGGGGTGAAAGCAAAGGGACGACAGACAACGATCCTACTAGGCCAGGTGTCATTCAGATCGCACACGTGCACGGGGGGGGGGAAGTGCGAGGGGGGAGGAAGGAGAGGGGAAGTACAGTACAAGGAGTAGTAGAATAAATAAGATAATAAACAGCCAAATGGTGGCAAGTGCAAGGTAAGTGCAGACATAAGTGCTGGTAGGGGGACTGTAGGGAGATAAACAGTCCCTTGCTGCAGTGTTGCCAGGGAAGGCAGTGCAGGTGTGCAAATGGCAGTGCCTGCGCCCGAATCACACAGGGTGGGCAGGTGGTTTTGAACCGTGCAGATTTAGCCGGGGATTCAGCAGGGGAGAGAGGGAGAGAAAGAGGAAGAGAAGAGGAAGGTTTTGGAGGTGTTTACGGAACTGGAGATGGTTCTCCTCAAAGTTTCAGGGAGGCAGCAAGGCTGTTGCAGAGGGAGGCCCCTGCCGAAGAGAGAGATCTACCACCAACTCGTTGCTTTGAGAAGCGACCGACACTGAGTGAGTTGGAGGCAGATGAGCGAAGAGCTCAAGAAGGAAGATATTTGGGAAGAGAGTTGAAGGTAATTCGGCCCCAGTAGGCCTTGTGGACAATGCAGAGGTTTTTTAACATAATCCTGGCAGACACTGGGAGCCAGTACAGAGATTTCAGTCCTGGAGAGATACGATCCCTGGGATTGAGGCCAAGGACAAGTCTCGCAGTCCTGTTCTGGATAAGTTGCAAAGGGCGGAGAGTAGAGGCAGGCAGATTTAGACGGAGGCTGTTACAATAATCCAGCTTAGAGAGAACCAGGGCTCTGGAGACGGTGAGCTTCTGGGGGAAGGAGAGGAAAGGAAGAATACCTATGAGGAGGTGCAGCTGGTAGTGTTACTTCTTAGAGACAGATGTGAGGAGAGAAGGATAGGGTGGAGTCGAAGATAACCAAGATTCTTAGCCTTGCAGGTGGGAGCAGGAAGTGGGCCAAGAGAGGCCAGCCACAGGGCTGCAGGGAAGGAGGGGGTGGGTGTGCCGATGAGTAGGATCTCAGTCTTACTGGCATTAAGGCAGAGGTCATTTGCGACACACCAATCCTGGATATCAGACAGACAGTCAGAGATGAGGGAAAGGGAGGAGGAGGCCGAGGGAAACATGAAAATTAGCTGCGTGTCATCCGCATAGCACTGAAAGTTGGGGCAGAGTGTGGCAATGCGGTGGGCAAGGAGTGCCAGGTACTGGTTGAACAGCCAGGGAGAGAGGTTAGATCCATGTGGGACACCACAGGTAGAGAAAAAGATAGAGAGGAAGGAACCAAGTTGGACCTGGGAGGGTCGGTCAGAGAGGAAAGAAGTCAGCCACGCCAGAGCCTGACCGGTGATACCCAGGTTATCACGGAGACGGTTGAGCAGGATGGCGTGGTTGACAGTGTCAAAGGCAGAGGCGAGATCAAGCAAGATGAGGACGCAAGGGGTATTGGAGTCAAGGTTGGAGAGCAGGTCTTCACGGATGTTCAGGAGAGCAGTTTCCGTGCTTCTGGCAGCTCTGAAGCCAGACTGATGGTCATGAAGACAACCAACAGATTCAGTGTGAAGATTTAGCTGGGAGATGGCCAGTTTCCCCAGGAGCTTGCCCAGGAAGGGAGTGATGGAGATTGGGTGATAGTTATCCAGGCAGGAGGGGTCAGCAGAGGGTTTCTTAAGGAGAGGGTGCACAAGGGAGTGCTTCAGGGGGGAAGGGAAGACTCCAGTGGCAAAGGAGCGATTGCTAAATCAGCCAGAGCAGGCAATTATAAAATATTACCTTCTTATACATATAGGGTATTACATCGTATCAGTTTCACTAGGTGAAATATTGTTGAATGCGGCCATCTCACTTTCAGGGTAGCTGATCTAAAGCAACAGATTTATAAGATAAAATGTGAAGGAGTATGGGATCAGCTCATGGGTTTAACACCAGTTGCACAGATGTATGCAACCAGCAGGTTACAGGACTAGGCTTCTCATCAAAAGAATTTGGCCATGTATATTTTCAAAAGTGTCTGCTCGTCATCTTCCACAACAAACTGAAATCTAGGTGACCGATTTAGATACACAAACCTAAACTTTAATGGAATGCATGGAGACAATGCAGTGTTTTACAGTAGCATATTGTAAATGTGCATTTTTCTAAATAAAATTAGGAATTTGATTGCAGGACTGTCTTTTACAAAAAAATTAAGTTCAAGCATACCAGTCTTTGCCAGACCGATTTAGCTAGCTTAGTTAAAGTATCCTACCGATTGCTTCTGGTTTTCAATGATTTGAAAAAGAAAAAAAGAAATCTTGCTTAGCACTCGCACACAGGCATTTGGCACTGAGTGGAGGAGGGGATATTTGCTGCACTCTTTCTTCATTAGACCCTTTGAACTTGCAGCAAACAGAAAAGAGTAGAAAGCCCTGAAGGCAAGAGCAGAATGCAGGGCAAGCGGTGCCTAAATTGAACGAGGTAACCTAAATAGCTAGCTTTGCTACATAAGTGCCAATTTAATAAGAAAACCTACATCATTGCATAGCAAATTGCTCTGCCACCTGCTTATTTTATGCCTGGTGTGTATAACTAATTCTATAACTTCATAAATCAAATACACAAAATTAAGGCGTGAAGCAAAAAAATAGGCAATTTAGGTAACCCAGGCTCCCAATCAAATTCATTGAAGCCAGCGCATTCTAGCGTTTACAAGAATACATTATATCCTTCACAGATCTACAAGTTCAAAGAGGTTTTCCTTTTGAAGCAAATAACACATTTTGATTCTATGTGCATCAATGGTCTCACAATTCATCATTCTCTTAGCCACCTTAACATAATTCAATGTAAAGAACACGAGTCCACCATGAACGCACTAAAATGTTGAGCCACTGAATAATTCTCGTCACAGTGTCTAATGGCTCTAAAGGGTAAATTAAACATATGCAATAAATTCAGAATTACAATTTAGATGGTCATGTATATGGTTTTGCCAATTTACATTATTCATCTCGAATTTCATAGAAAGATTAAGAATATGGGGACGCATGCTACACTTACCGCATCTAAAGAATCAGACCGGTTTGTGTAATTTCCTATTATCGCTATCTATATTGCAAAACTGTTGGCTGATTGATATTTCAAATTACGTTCTTCTTTAACACCTGCTTGGTTTCTTCCCAGGCACTGGTGCCACCACATTATCACTAGGCAAAAGCCAGCAAAGTTGTTTAAAAAAAAAAATACACAAACACAAAGATCCATCTAACAATGAACCTGCAGCACCACCATGGCTGGCTTAATAAAAAAAACTAGACATCAGCATCTAGGTCTAGGGGAGAATAGTTGAAAACACTGCCATGTGGGTTTTTATTTAACAAGCAGGTAACCTATTCAAATGCTAGAAAATAGGCGTCCTTTTTATGCACCATTATAAATTGTGTGCAAAACATAACATGTCCTTTTTTCATTAGAAACAGAACACTGTTGGTCATACCGGCAAACAGGCATCGCTCTCCCTATACACGATATAAATAAGTGCTCTTTGCATACATTTTCAAAACACATTTCATCAAACATTTCACACACATGGAAACATTTTTGTTTTTACAAACAGACAATATAGGAGGCTGTGAGATGATCTAATTTAAAGTTTAATTAAAAAAAAAAAAAATGTATGACACCACTCCTCACTGGAGTACGGACTCCAAGTTGATTTCTACTTCGAGGTTAACCCACCCTTACCAGTCTTACTTTTTCTACCTTTTTGCTGGTTATTTGGTTCATCTCATCCTTGCCCACCTTTTACATCCCATTTTAAAATGGGTCACCTCGCCTGCCTTTCCCTTTCTCCCTCTTCTACATCCTCTCTGCACTTTAGCCTAGACGTATTCATTCCTCTTCACCCCTTCTCACCGTCTTTCTGCACAGTTTGCTCACAATGTTAGCCCTGCTGACCGGACTCTAGCTCTTCCTCGCCAACACCCTTCCATAACCCTCTCTGCTCTCTCCTCCTTTTGTGTCCTCTTTTCGCTGGTTGCCAACTGATCTCACCATTTGCAAGTGTGTAGTGCATCAGTTTGTCCCTTACCTTTTCCAGGACTTGGCACTTCTCCTCTAGTTGCTTTCTCTACTTCTCTGGATGTTCCTTTATGCTCTGGTTGACCCTCGTGGTGCCTTGCTCGGCCAGTTCCACACCACTTGGTCACCTACTGCTTTTGCACCTTTCATCCTTGCCTTTCATTTTGTTTTTAGTATGCCCCTCGGATCCTGTGCTACATGCTACCTTCCCCTAGCCTTGTATGTCCTCTGGATGTAACTGAACCACCACCTTCCTTGCTTACCACCTGGCCATTCTGACAGATCACCTTACCGGCATTCTCCTCTGGGCTGATGTAGTTACACATATCCATCTTCTAGGTTATGCTCCTCTATTTATTAAAATGTTTGTACTGCGCCACATGCCTCAGGGCGCACATAAAACAAGACGCACAAACACGCAAGAGTCGGACCAGAAGAGAACTGAAGAGAACATGTAGCCCATTAATCAGTACTGAGATTGAAGAGGTGAGTCTTGATGGCCTTTTTGAAGGACAGGTAGTCCTCAATTTGGCGTATAGAAATGGGAAGAGAGTTCCAGAGAAGAGGGGCCTGGATGTCAAAGCTTGTGCCACCAAAACGAGCCAGTTTGAATCTTGGCTGGACAAGTACGGGAGCTGCAGATCGAAGATTTCTAGTGGATGTCTCGTTCTTGATGCAATCCGATAAGTATACTGGGCGAGAGAAATAAGCACTTATGGGCCAGAGTGAGAGCCTTGTGTGAGATTTGCTGCCTCACGGGAAGCCAGTGTAGGGTTTTCCTGAAAGTGGCGATGTGTGCGACGTGAAAGCTCAAAGATGGTTCGCAAGGCATTGTTCTGTGTAACCTGAAGGGCTCGGATGTTGAGAGCAGTGGTGGCAGCCAGAAGACCGTTACAGTAGTCAAGCCTAGAATGTATTAACGCTGTGGACAGCAATGCGCAATTTTCAGAGGTGATTAAAGGTTGAATGTATTGTATGCGCTGGTTGATAAAACCACATGCAGACCGAATGTAGGATACATGGGGCTTCATTGACAGTTCATCATCAAGGACGACTCCTAGGGTTTTCACCTTTTTAGAGACCGGAATGCTGTGATCAGCGATCAAGAAGTCAGAGTAGTCGGATGTAAGCTTGCTCCAAGTGTTTTTGGTGGCAACAATCATGAGCTCGGTCTTCTTGTTATTTAGGGCAAAGGAGTTACAGGCCATCCTGTTCTGGATGGCACTGTAGATGTTGGTAAGGTCCTACATGTAATATCCGCTGATCGGGAGAACAACCTGGGTGTCCTCAGTGTAGTTGGTATATTGGACTCCCAGGCTGTTCAACAGGTCAAGTAAAGGCTGAATGTAAATATTAAAAAGAAGCGGCGTCAAGCACGAACCCTGCTGAACACTGCAGGTTTGTGTGATGGGTATAGAGTGGTTATTCCCTGCACAAACCCTTACTGTCCGTGGTCTCGAAGGAAGCAATCCACTTAGAGGCTGAGGTGGAGCAATTGGCGAACCTCTCAGAGCCTGGTCACAAATAGCATGTGATCAACAAGATCAAAGGCCATGGAGAGGTCCAAGAGCATCAGCAAAGCAGGATGATTTTTGTCTGCAATGCCAGCTAGAGTGGACTTAAGGTCGAGCATAGCCGTTTCTGTGCCATGCTAAGCAGTGCAACCTGATTGGTGTGTTCCTAAAATATTGTGTTTCTCCACATGCGCCTGAAGATGAATATAAGAGGTTGTCAAAAATCTTCAAAATGAAAGGTACATTGGTAATAGGCCGGTTATTATCTGCGATTGAGGGGTCCAAATTGTCTTTTTTCAGCAGTGGTGTAATCCACACAGCTTTTAAAGACGACGGAACTACGCCCTCATCAAAGGATAGACTGATCAGCTTGGTGAGCCAGAGAACAAGAAGATCTAGTGAGTCCTTGAAGATATTGGTGGGACAGTCTCCTGGACATGAGGTGGTTTTTAAATCCTGAACAGCCTTGTGCACTTGTTCTTCTGAATAGTGACAAAAGGAAAACAAAGGAATGTTATTGATCTTGTTGGTTGGAGTAAAGGAGGTGTGTTCTGATAAAACAGGGTCACAAATTAAGGGTGTTTTTAATGTTTTCCTTATGGGTTGTTATTTTGGACAAGCAGCCATTATGCACTTCTTGGCACCACTGAATTCTTGATAAGGTCACTATTAGCAACAGGACGGTCTTGGAATTCAGATAAGATTTTTATACAATTCTCCAACATTGGACTGGGCATTGAATATTCTCTTATTATAATGAGTGGCTTTAGCAGAGATAAGCGCCTTGAATTCCAATAGAGACTTTTTATAAGCCAGGAGACTGGAAGCATTGGGATTCTTTCGCCAAATTCTTTCCAAAGCCCTTTTGGATTGCCTGGCGGTAATGAAGTCTTCCAAAAACCAACTGTTTTTGTTAGCTTCGGATTTGATCACTTTCATTTTAATGGGGGCTAATACATTAACTTTCTTAATGGAGGAGGCAAAGTGTTCTTCTAACGCAGAAGAATTAGAGAAATTAGCAAGTGGCTGCCAATTGGAAGACAGCAACGTGGAGAAATTGGCAGCTGTGATGTTCTTCAGATTTCTTGTGAGTTGACGAATGCGGGGCAGAGTACATAGTCTGGGTGGAGGATTGGGTAATGTGATTTTAGCCTGAATTAAAGCATGGTCCGACCATATACATGGGACCACTGTCAATTGGGATATGTTAAGGTTTTGTGAAATAAGCCAATCCAAGCTATGACCACCTTTTGGAGTGGGTGTAGCAATCCATTGTTTAAGTCTGGTGGAAATAAGAGTCAAGTAATATGGAGCTGGGCTTGTCGAGAGGGTCGTTAGCCCAAAAATTGAAATCTCCCATTAGGATGAGAGGATTGTTTATTTGGAGATATGAGTAATGATGTCAAAAAGTTGTTCAAAGGAGGGCATGTCTTTGGGAGGTCTATAAAGTGTCAACACATTAAATGAAGTATTGGGGGTCGTTTTTATCTTTATCCACAATGATTCACACCCATCAGGTGACGTATGAGGCATGACATGATAAACAAGGCTAGTTTTGCACATCAGCGCACCCTCCTCCTCTGCCCTGTAAAGAGTGTAGTCAGGTGTGGAGAGCGTGGCTTGGGTAGGTAGGTTGAAATTGAGCCAAGTCTCTGCAAGTCCAAAGATACCGGGATTGTGTTCAGTGACGTAATCAGCAATTTCCACACCATATTTGATTAATGAGCGAGTGTTATGCAATGAGAGTGAGAACCAACAGGGGTGCAATGCTCTGAAGCCTAGCCCCTTCTGAGTGCGAAGTGGGTTTTAAACACATAAGCAAAGCAGGTACTTGTATTATGACTGTAGACAAGATTAAGTAAGTCACTGTTGTAAGTTTACCTACCAGCGCCCGGAAAACTGCAGAAGCACACATAGTCAGCCAAAAAACACAGAAAGATAGCAAACTGGCACGGCAAGACGGCGAGCTGGGGCGCTGAGCAGCGAAGACCGGCATGACGCAGAAGCACAGGCGCTGAAGTGCCTGAACCTGCTATAAATAGCGGGGAATCCTGGGAAGTTTAGTCTTCCAGGCAAGCACCACAAGCAAACGTGGAAGTGCTTTATCTCGCTACAAGGCATACAATGCGGAATGCGACAAGTAAAATAATCACACGTGCAACATATTATTAAATACACTAAGAAAACACTTTAACGTTGCAATAGATGACAAATAATACAACGCTAATGAAGACAGAAATGAAACTAAGCAGTGGGACTGTTCAACTGTTGTCATTTGCCTTCTGTCCCTTTGCCCTTCTTTTCTTACTTTGTCTTACTGCCATCATATCTCCAACCCTCTGCTCCATCACCATCCTTTATCCTCCCCTCTTTTCACCTTCATATATTCCAACGTTGTCGCTTATTTGCTATCCTCATCGTCTCTTCCCCCACAGATTTCTTCCCCTTCACTTTATTTAAGTCAGTGCTTGCTAATGCCCATCTCAGCAAAACTACTCTGTCCCACAGCCTATCTCCTTACTCTGCTTTTTCTTCTTCCTATGGGTCAGGTTTTCCCTTCTGTTGTGATCTCTTAAATCTGTCTCTTCTGCACGTTCTGTCATGAATGCATTTATCTTGGCTCTTTCACATAGGTATCTCCTGGGCATGTGCTCTTGGTCATCTGCTCTGCTGCTTTTGTCCTCTTCACACTTTGTAGCCCACACCACCCGACTCACCTTTTGACCCTCCCCTCGCTCCAGTGCCATCTTCTCTTCCAATATCTTTCCAAACTATTCTACCATTCTTTAGCCTGTCCCTTGCTCCAAAATTCAAAAAAGCCTTGTTTAAATAAAAAAAAAAACTCGGATGTGAATCCTTGCATGCCTATTGCCTATTTCTGACTCTTATATGAACATGTTTCACAAGAGGACTGACCAACTTCCTGGTATATGCTCATGACCTGTGAACAGTGGAAGGTGGTTTGATTGAGGGGTGTGTAAAACTTTCCCTTGAATGTGGGCGAGCAACATAGCGAGTGAGCCCCAACGAATCAAGGGGGTCTCTTAGGCGGGGGCAGAGGTTGGAATTTCTTCAATTTTTTAAAATAGGATCACCCCGTTGTTGAAAAAGAGTAAACTGGATCCCTCTCTAATACAAAACAACCCGCCCATAACAAACATCCCATTTCTACTCAAGATCCTGGACCGAGTGGCCTACATACAACTACAGGAATTTGTGGAGAATAAAAACATCCTGGGCTACAGACAATCTGGTTTCAGAGCTAGGCATGGGGCAGAAACAGCACTATTAGATCTTAAATCTACTCTGGTAGGCATTATGGAGAGAGGTCCCCCAGCTGATGTTATTGGATCTTCAGCAAACTTCGATCTGGTTAACTTGTGGACCGATAAGGCCCGGCATGCTGCTTTCATAGAGCCGAACAATGGATCTACTTGTTTTTGGGCCCCAGAATATCCAGAGTGGCAACTGAGAATGTGCAATCACCACCTAGCACCATAGCATGCTGAGTGCTGCAGTGATCATGTAGAGCACCTATCTTGTTCAACATATACATCAGGCCTTTACACCTCTTGGACAGCCTGGGTGTACAATATACTAACTAGGATGACTACACCCAGGTTATCCTGGAGTTGTCAGGTAACTATGCTCAAGACTGAGGCCATAAAGGTGATGAACAGTGCTATCCAATCCCGGATGGCCCCAAGCTCCCTGGAAAACTGAGCTGCTCATTGTTGCATCAAGCCCCCTTGCATAAGAAACTGAATCTTTCAGCATTCAGGGCAATAGGATTACTGTCGCTAGATGTATCAAGACATTATGTCCATTTGGATGCAGAATTGACCATGAAGTCTCAGGTTTCTCACAACCGATCCTCTTCTGGATACATGAGCAAGCTGCTGAATCAAATCAGGCCCCATCCATCAGCATCAGATCTCTGCTTGCCACCACTCTAGTTAACACCAGGCTCGACTACTAAATAGCCTCATTATCAAAACATCACAAGCCAACCGTAATTCCCTGCAAATTATCCAGAATGGCGCGGTACGCGCTATTCACGCTCTAGCTAAGCGAGACCCCATAACATCCAGAAGTGCCTTACATTGGTTACCTATAAAAAACAGGACCACACAAACTACTATCACTCCTACAAATGCTGGCCGTCCACTGCACCTCGCTCCCCCCCCCCCAATATCTGATGGATCGCCCGACTGTCTATTAGCCTAGGCGCAACTTGCGTTCCAAAGACAACCACAAACTAATGCAACCACGTTATAGATTAACTAAATATGGGGGAGCGAGTTTTGACGTTCAGGCACTTAGAGAGTGGAATGCCTTACCACTTGCCCTAAGAGCATCACTGTCCTTGACAGAATTCAAGAGAGCTATCAAGACCCACCTGTTCAACCTAAAACCAGGTTGAGGAGAATTTCTTCTACGGTCGTCCTACATCCAGTCTTGATCCCTCGGCCCCTCCCTCATCTTTTTTTGTCCTGTATCTCCGATTG
This sequence comes from Ambystoma mexicanum, assembly GCF_040938575.1. Taxonomy (NCBI): domain Eukaryota; kingdom Metazoa; phylum Chordata; class Amphibia; order Caudata; family Ambystomatidae; genus Ambystoma; species Ambystoma mexicanum. The sequence goes on from NC_090933.1 coordinate 74,837,655, forward strand.
TTTGTGCTCCCCCCGAGGGCTTTGGGCATGTGGCACGTTATAAAAAATAAATACAAATAATAAAAGGGTGCATTTTAAAAAACAGCTTTCCATGAAGCTTTGGGTGAAAGGCCATTCAATTTACTACCCGGTTCGTAGAGTAGCAAAAAAAGCAATATATTCCAGGTTGCCAATAGTAAACAGAATTTTCAAAATCATTTTCAGGCTGGCTGTCATGTTGGCTTTGCCCATCATGCCAATAACACAACTGCAGGATAACATGAAACTGTAGGGTGTGCCCATATATGCCAGTAGTCACACATAAAACACTCATGTTTTCTTTGCCCAAAATGCCACTAGCGAGTGTGCCAATTTACGGCAGCATCCTGGACCCCACCTAGGAATATTCATGTTGATTTTGGTAAACTTCCTCTGGTCCAGTACCAGAAATAACAGCCTTGCAGTTATGTTGTATGTCACTGACTGAAGGTTTGTGTGAAGCTGTGGGCTGGCTGTGAATGACTCTGGACCCAGGGTGGTCATCAGTCCTTGTGTTATAGCGTTTGCTTGGATTGCCAGTCAGCAACGTGATATTATCCTTATTGCCTAAATGATATCAATCGGCAAAGAACTGGGTGCATTGCTCTCCCCTTTTTAGTTTCGGCTATTAGACAGCGCTGAAAGCACTACCTTTAAAGACGAAACTATTGTCATTAACATAATTGCTTCAAATATGGGCTTTGAATGAGGGTCTGTAATGCTTTTCCAATGGAGATATTTGAGCTGGGATACACAATTGTAATCCCTCCCATGCCCTGCACCTAGCCAATGTAAAATACGCTAATGAAGTATGGGATGGTAATGCGCTCTGCACCATTAAAATACTAGTTATTACAAGGACAACAAATGTATTGATACATTTAATATGGTCATGAACAGTCGACACGTGTTTCGACACGCAGGTAGTCTTCAAGGCTGGGTAATTTAAACAAATGAGTTCAAATATAAAATAACAGTAAATTACAGACAAGGTATTAATCACAGCAAAACAAAATTAACCATCATGTTGTGAGCAAACATATCAAAATAAAACACATGAAAGTTCCAGTATCACATTAATGTGTACAAACCAAAAGATGTTGACAATGAATAAATCAAGAAAATTAAAGAAACATCGCATACCACGTGTCAGGTTGAGGGAGGGGGACAAGTGATGCGCAGTTGGTGGAAGTATTCAAAAGAAAACAGAATCAAAATAAACAGTTAGTAATTAGTACATATGATCACATTAATCATATCAGTATCATTAATCTAATCTAATCCAAGGTTCATGCTATATGATCCTAATAAAGATAAGGGTGCCCAATTTAACCAAGAACAGCCCGCACGTGGCCCAAGGATATCTGGAAGACTCTCTACGCAATTTATGAAAAGGCAAGGTGCTCTAAACATGCTGCGTGCAATAAGTGAACTAAAGACATTCATGATATTAAGTATATCATGATGTTCTGATGGTCCAGAATAGGCAAGTACAATAATAAAGTGTCCACTAAGATAAGTAACCCAAAGAAGTCGAGTGACAAATATAGCATGGATGTTAATCTTACCAAGAGCAATTGCAGTCAAGAAATCTTGAGAATCCTAAATTCAATAAAAATGCCAGGAGATAAGTGAGGAAATACGATATTCAGTAAAAAAAATACATACGTGAGTGCAAAATCCGAAATTACATACCTAATGGATGTCCGTGTCCATTACACAGCAAGAAACATCAATAGTGTCATGCAGATGACAGTCAAATTTGAATAAGCATAGTAGTGGCTGACTGAATTTTATATAGCCTGAGACACAGTGGAGAAAACAAAGTATCAGATCCAAAGTTCGATTAAGTAACTTAAATAATCAAGTTAAAGTATGTGGGAAGAAAGGAGAACAAAGCAATCAATCAATGGTAACACTTACTCGATCAATCGAGCACCGCAGCATTGAACTGGGTAATCGCTGGAGTGGAACACCGTAAGCGCGCGTACTAGGTAAATACTTCTGCATATGTCACAGATGTGACGTAGGTAGCGTAAGAACGTGTGGCGTCGCTTCTGACGTCAAAGGTAAAGAATAGCAATCCGGAAATAGCGTTAGTACAGAAGTCATTTGAGAATAGGTATGCAGCTCTATGAAGTTGAGGAAGAGAAGTTCTGGTGCAAGGTACGTCATGGATGCGACGCTAGGTATAGTTGTAAAACAAGACTAAATGAGAACAATATTGTAAAGAAATGAGACGATCTATGGATCTATAACAACCTCCAATATGTGAAATGGTTGTAGTGAACAAAAACGATAGTAGATCAGACTAAGCTATAACAAAACGGGGGTGGCCACATGGAATACAGGCCAGAGTCCTAATATAAGTAAAGTGATTATGGTTGAGTAAAACAGGTGGTGGGGTTGGATCACAGGAGGGACAGACCCCGGTGCAGGCCAACCGGGTCCTGGTTTAAAGTATTGAATGATGAATTAACGGAAACACATACATCTCATTATCAAAATTGAAACTGCTAATTATACAACGTAGAAACTCTTATTTAAGGTGTTAAATGCTGAATTTACAGCAACACATACATCTCATGATCAGACTTGAGACCTCTAGTTGTACAATGTAAAAAGCAGATAAGTTTAGCTTCTATTTGTTTGAGTTTTAAATTGCCTACCCTTTTACCCCTGTGCACTTTCATTAATCCAATGTAACGTAGATCAGTGATATTATCCAACTGATGTTCTAGTTGCCAGTGTGCAGTTAGAGGGGATTTTGGCTCACACATTTTGAGACTGGCTAGATGTTCTCCAATTCGAACTCTGAGCTGGGGAATGGTGCTTCCCACGTAGAGCTTGCCACAAGCACATATGGCATACAACACAAAAGAACTCTTGCAATTAATAAAATCATGTATGACAACTTCTGAGCCAAATTTGTCAGAAAAAACTTTGCATTTCGTGTGGGCCCATGGACACTGATTGCAATTCCCACATTTATGGAAACCCACCGGTTGTTGTAACCAAACAGATCTGGATAATTTATTCTCAAAAAAAGATGTACTCACCATTGATTTAATCGTTGGTGCTCTTGTGAATGTGAATTTAGGCTTAGATGTCAAGTATGGTTCGAGATCATGATCTAGTCTCAGAATATGCCAGTGCTTCTCAACCAATCTATATATTAATGAGGAATCATCGGCGAATTGGGTAACAAGTGAAACATATTGTGGGGGCTCTCTGTGCTTAGTGACATCAGCCAAGAGGTCAGATTGAGTAACATTCACGAACTTTGCGTGTGCTTTATCGATGACAGAGCTTTTGTAACCCCGATTTAGAAAACACTGATCAAGTATGTTGCATTCCTTGTCCTAATCAATGGGATGGCTATGATTACGTCTGGCCCTGTGAAATTCACCCATTGGTATATTATCTATGGTCGAACGTTGGCGATTTCTTTGTGCTGCAAGAATAGAATTAACCTCAGTCGGTTTCCTATAGGTGGTGGTATACAGGTTGCTACCTTCACTGAAAATATGTAAATCCAAGAAATCAATTTGTTTCGGATCACAATTGCCAGTTAGACCGATACCAAACCTATTAGTATTAGCATAAGTTAGAAATTTAGAAAAAGAATCCTGAGTACCTGTCCAAATCAAGAAAATGTCATTGATAAAGCGCTGCCACATGATATTAGAGACAAATTGTTGTTGATTGAGTACATGAGTATCTTCATAATACGCCATGAACAGGTTAGCTAGTGAGGGTGCGAACTTAGCTCCCATCGCACCCCCTTCAGTTGGAGAAAGTACTGATCATTAAAGATACACACATTGTTGGCTAGTACAAATTTCAAAAATTCCTTAAGCATAAGAACATGATCAATGTATGAAGCAGAAGTATTACGAAAAACAATCATCTGCAATGCTAAACTGTGGTCAATATTGGTATAAAGAGCAACATCATCAATCGTGACCAAAAGATAATCGGATTCCCATGCAATTGATTGCAAACCTTGAAGTATGTGCGTACTATCTATGATGTATGAACTCATTTGGACCACAAAGGGTTTAAGTGCTTCATCTAAATACTTAGATAGGCCTTCCGTTACCCAATTAATTTCACTCATAATTGGCCTGACCTCAGGCAATGGGTCAAAGGGTTTATGAATCTTGGGAAGGAAATACAAAGTAGGTAATGTAGGTTCAGTGATTAACAAAGATTTCTTCATCAGTTAAGTATCCCTTGGTGTACCAAATATCAATTAATTCAATGAGGTCCATTACTACACGTTTGGTTGGGTTAGATTTTAGGATCTTGTAACAATCTGGGGTATTGAGGTGTTTAAAACCCATAGTGATATAGTCCTCTGAATTGAGAATCACAACATTACTCCCCTTATCTGCCTCTTTGAGAACAATGTCATTATCCACAGCAAGATGTTGAAGGGCTTTGGTGTGATTGATTGATTATCTGTTGGTCACGATTGATGTTGTTGCTCTTTATACCAATACTGACCACAATTTAGCATTGCAGACGATTGATTGTTTTCCGTAATACTGCTGCTTCATACATTGATCATGTTCTTATGCTTAAGGAATTTTTTTAATTTGTACTAGCCAACAATGTGTGCATCTTTAATGATCAGTACTTACTCCAACTGAAGGGGGTTGCGATGGGAGCTAAGTTTGCACCCTCCCTAGCTAACCTCTTCATGCCATATTATGAAGAAACTCATGTACTCAATCAACAATTTGTCTCTAATATTATCATGTGGCGGCACTTTATCGATGACATTTTCTTGATTTGGAAAGGTACTCAGGATTCCTTTTGTAAATTTCTAACTTATGCTAATACTAATAGGGTTGGAATCAGTCTAACTGGCAATTGTGATCCGAAACAAATTGATTTCTTGGATTTACATATTTTCAGTGAAGGTAGCAACCTGTATACCACCACCTATAGGAAACCAACTGAGGTTAATTCTATTCTTGCAGCACAAAGCAATCACCAATGTTCGACCATTGATAATATACCAATGGGTGAATTTCACAGGGCCAGACGTAATTGTAGCCATCCTATTGATTATGACAAGGGATGCAACATACTTAACCAGCGTTTTCTAAATCGGGGTTACAAAAGCTCTCATCAATAAAGCACACGCAAAATTTGCGAATGTTACTCAATCTGACTTCTTGGCGGATGTCACTAAGCACAAAGAGAGCCCACACAATATATTTCACTTGTTACCCAATTCTCCAATGATTCCTCATTAATATATAGATTGGTTGAGAAGCACTGGCACATTTTGAGACTAGATCATGATCTCGAACCATACTTGACATCCAAGCCTAAATTCACGTTCACAAGAGCACCAACGATTAAATCAATGGTGAGTCCATCTTTTTTTGAGAATAAATTAGCCAGATCTGTTTGGTTACAACAACCAGTGGGTTTCCATAAATGTGGGAATTGCAATCAGTGTCCATGGGCCCACACGAAATGCAAAGTTTTTTCTGACGAATTTGGCTCAGAAGTTGTCATACGTGATTTTATTAATTGCAAGAGTACTTTCGTGGTGTATGCCATAATTGATGCAAGCTCTACGTGCGAAGCACCATTCGTCCAACTCAGAGTTCGAATTAGACATCTAGCCAGTCTCAAAATGTGTGAGCCAAAATCCCCTCTAGCCGTACACTGGCAACTAGAACATCAGTTGGATAATATCACTGATCTACGTTACATTGGATTAATGAAAGTGCACCAGGGTAAAAGGGTAGGCAATTTAAAACTCAAGCAAATAGAAGCTAAACTTATCTGCTTTTTACATTGTACAACTAGAGGTCTCAATTCTGATCATGAGATGTATGTGTTGCTGTAAATTCAGCATTTAACACCTTAAATAAGAGTTTCTACGTTGTACAATAAGCAGATTCAATTTTGATAATGAGATGTATGTGTTTCTGTTAATTCATCATTCAATACTTTAAACCAGGACCCGGTTGGCCTGCACCGGGGTCTGTCCCTCCTGTGATCCAGCCCCAACACCGGTTTTACACAACCATAATCACTTTACTTACATTAGGACTCTGGCCTGTATTCCATGTGGCCACCCCCATTTTGTTATAGCTTAGTCGGATCTACTATCGCGTTTTGTTCACTACAACCATTTCACATATTGGAGGTCGTTATTGATCCAGTGATAGTCTCATTTCTTTACAATATTGTTCTTATTTAGTCTGGTTTTACAACTATACCTACCGTCACAGCCATGACGTACCTTGCACCAGAACATCTCTTCCTCAACTTCATAGAGCTGCATACCTATTCTCAGATGACTTCTGTATTAGTGCTATTTCCGTATTGCTATTGTTTACCTCTGACGTCACACACACGACGCCACACGTTCTTACGCTGCCTACGTCACATCGTGACATACGCAGAAGTATTTACCTAGTACACGCGCTTACGGTGTTCCACTCCAGCGATTACCCAGTTCACTGAAGCGCTGCACGATTGATCGAGTAAGTGTTACCATTGATTGATTGCTTTGTTCTCCTTTCTTCCCACATACTTTAACTTGATTATTTAAGTTACTTAATAATCGAACTTTGGATCTGATACTTTGTTTTCTCCACTGCGTCTCAGGCTATAAAAAAATTCAGTCAGCCACTACTGCGCTTATTCAAATTTGACTCATCTGCATGACACTATTGATGTTTCTTGCTGTGTAATGGACACGGACATCCATTAGGTATGTGACTTTGGATTTTGCACTCACGTATATATTTTTTACTGAATATCGTATTTCCTCACGTATCTCCTGGCATTTTTATTGAATTTAGGATTCTCAAGATTTCTTGACTGCATTTGCTCTTGGTAAGATTAACATCCATGCTATATTTGTCACTCGACTTCTTTGGGTTACTTATCTTAGTGGACACTTTATTATTGTACTCACTTATTCTGGACCATCAGAACATCACGATATACTTTATTACATTTGTTGTACGCCCAGACCTGGAGGTATCACGGCGTAGTTACAGACAATGGTACATGCAATCTTTGTGAAAAAGCTTTAGGCAGACAATGCAGACTTATTAATATACACGAGACATTAGGCACAGAGAGAATAGTACATACAGTATATTTACATGATAGTTGCTGGAGTTTAGTATTGGTTGAATAACCAGGTTTTGAGCGATTTTTTGACTTGAGGGTATGACAATTTGTTCTTAATATTGGTAGGTAAGGCGTTCCAGTGTCTGGGAGCAAGGACTTTAAAGCTGCTGCCTCCCGATTTTTCTCTTTGGTATCGGGGGATTTCTAGGTTGTCATTGTTGGATCTGAGGAGTCTTGTGTGGGTTTTTTGTATTGATGTATTGATGAGGTATTTGGGAGCTTTATTGGTGAGGCATTTATGAGTGATACTTAGCATTTTGAAAAGTATCCTGGCTTTGATGGGGAGCCAATGGTTGTCTCTCCCGATGTTAGTAATGTGCTCAGATTTTTGTATGCCTAGTGCAGCCCGGAGGGCTTTGTTCTGCATAAGTTGGAGTTTGGCTATGTTGGTTTTGGAAGTGCCAAGGAAGAGGCTATTGCAGTAATCGACATTGGATAGTTCAAGCGCTCTTGCTAGTGTAACACTATTGTCAGCTGTGAGGAATTTGCGACTGAGGGAGAGGAGTTTGGAGGTGTAGGATGTGCATGAGGCTAGGGTATTGACTTGTTTGGACATCGTTTGTGTGGCGTCTAAATAAACACTGAGTGTTTTAACTTGCTTGAGCACTGGGATCGTGGTACCGTCGATGGTGAAGGATGTATAAGCAGGTTGTAGGGAATCAATTTTAGATGAAGAGCCTAGTATTAGAAGCTCTGTTTTGTCATCGTTGAGACATGAGCTATTGTTGGCCATCCAGTTTTGAATTAGTGAATAGATTTTATTGATGAGCAGTGAGTCTTGCTCATGGTTGCCAGTAAGTGGGATAAGGATCTGGGTGTCGTCTGCAAAGTTGGTGTAGATGACACCCATGGTATCCAAGGCTGCAAAGAGCAACTTGGTGTAGGCGTTGTAGAGGGTGGGGGATAGACAAGATCCTTGCGGGACGCCTACAGGGACTGGTATGGGATCTGCAGATTCTTTGCCAATGGACTCTCGAGGTCCTATCTGCCAGGAAGGATTTGATCCAGTCAGTGGCATTGTTGGAGAGGTTAAAGTTGTTAGCTAGTGTGGCACAAAGTTTGTTGTGGTCGACCAGATCGAAGGCCGCCGATAGGTCTAGTAGCATGAGTAGGCAGAGTTTACCTGTTTCTCTGGTAGCGTCTATTTGGATCTTCAGATCAAGTAGGGCTGTTTCCGTGCTATGGCTAGGATGGAAGCCTGACTGTCGGTCCCCCAGTAGTTGGTGTTGCTCTAGGTGGTTTTGAAGTTGGGAGTATGCCATTTTGTCGATTATTTTCAGGAGGAATGGGACTGAAGTGATTGGTCAGTAGTTAGTGGGGATTGAAGGATCCAGGGATGGTTTTTTCAATAGGGGAGTTACCCAGGCTTTTTTGATGCTAGTGGGGACTGTATTGGAGTTGAAGGATGCGTTAACAAATTCGGTAATGATGGGTGAGAGGGTAGGGGTGCAGAGTTTGACTAGGTGGGATGGGAATTGGTCTTCTTTGCAGTTAGAGGCTTTGAGTTTGGCTTTGGTATCTTGGATATCGTTGGTGGAGACTGGAGTGAATTGAAAGGGGGTACATGGAGAGGTGGAGGGAGGATTGGCTGATAAGGTGGGGAGTGTTTTTTCCACTAGAGTTTTTTTGCTATCAATTTTCTTCAGTAGCAATAGGATTTTAGAGGCTAGGGCATCTTGTATGGTGGTGCACCATGTTTTGCTGCAATTGCTGGGTGCTGTGACTTGGCAAGGGTTCTCTAGCTCTCCGAGGATGGAGAATAGCTCTTTGCTGTCAGAGTTAGCATTGGAGATGCGAAGATTAAAGGCATTAGCTTTGTGGGAGATTACGGCAGATCGTATTTTTTATTGGCAGCGTCGAAGTTCTTAGCTGATTCGTGTGTGTTTTTTCTGTGGATGTGCTTGAGTGACCTTTTTACACGTCTAAAGGCGACTAATTCTTCATTGAACCAGAAGCAGGAGCATGTGTCTGGTTTCCGTGCTTTGTTGGTGGTAGGGGCGAGTGAGTCAATAGTATGGGTGAGGCGTTGTTGGTAGCACTCAGCTAGGTAGTCGGGATTATTTGTGTTTGGGATTATGTTAGCTAGTGCCATGTTCAGCATAGGGGATAGGTTTTCTGCTGTGAGTTTTTTGATATTTCTAGTTTCAATGGTAACGGGTGGTTTGGGAATGGTCTGGTCAGTGGAGTATTCCAGTGTAAAACTGATAACGCAGTGGTCTGACCAGTCTACAGGGAGGATAGAATCGATGGTGATTTGCGAATTGATGGTGAGGATCCAATCCAGGGTTCTACCTTTGGAGTGGGTGGGTTTGTTTATCAGCTGCATGAACTTCATGTCGCTCATGGCGGAGTGAAAGGCTGAGGCGTCCGGGTCAATGGGATCGCTAAAACCTAGATTAATGTCACCAAGGACAATGCATTTGGTGTTGGGCTTAATGGTGGGCGTGATCAGTAGAGTAATATCCAGATTAGGGTGAGTGTTTTTGTTTGGAGACCTGTAAACTACTAGGAAGTTTGTGGTAGTCGTGGGGTTTGAGGGGAGTTTGACTAAGAGGAGTTCGTAGCCCTGTATTTGTTCCAGCGGGCAGGCTCTAAGTTGCATAGTGGTTCTGGCTATGATGGCGACACCACCTCCTTGGGCGTGGTTTCTATCTGTTCTTAGGATGCTGTGTTCTGTGGGAATGGCAATGGCTAGGTGTGGTCCTGCAGCCGGGTGTAGCCAGGTTTCGGTGACTACCAGCATGTCAAGTTGTTGGTCCACAATGAGATTGTGGATTCCTATGGCATGTTCTCCTAGGGAGCGTGCATTGATGAGAGCGCCTTTGACCGTGAAGGTAGGGTCTTGACGTGGTCTATTTTCTAAGTCAGGTGGCTGGTGAGAGTTTTTAATTTTTGTTATGGGCTTGGATTTTTTGGGTGAGTCTTTGTATTGGTAATTATACATTCTGGTGTCTTGTTTAGTGAGAGTGTCTCTAGTTGTAGTCTTGGAGTCTTGGTGGATGGTTCTGGCTTTAAGTCTATGAAGTCTGGTGGAGCCCTTAATGGGTTTTGTTGTTAGTCTCAGTGGTGGGGTGATAATCCCCTAAATTGTCGCTCAGGCTAGGCGTGTTTGGCACTACAGAATTAATAGCATTGTTCAGAGTGAGGTTTTTGTGCGCAGTTAAGGTCGGGATAGTCTTTAGTTCACTTATTGCACGCAGCAGGTTTAGAGCACCTTGCCTTTTCATACATTTCTTCCGTTTCTTCCAGAAATCCTTTCAGGCGACTGGGCCTTGGGCCAGGTGCAGGCTGATCTCGGTGTTCTTGGTCAAATTGGGGACCCTTATTATTAGGATAATATAGCATGAACCTTGGATTAGATTAATGATACTGATATGATTTATGTGATCATATGTGCTAATTACTAAGTATATGTTTATTTTGATTCGGTTTTCTTTTGAACACTTCAACCAATTGCGCATCACTTGTCCCCCTCCCTCAACCCGACACGTGGTATGCAAGGTTTCTTTAATATTCTTGATTTATTCATTGTGAACATCTTTTGGTTTGTACACATGAATGTGATAATCGAACTTTCATGTGTTTTATTTTGATGTATGATGTTTGCTCACAACATGATGGTTAATTTTGTTTTACTTTGATTAATACCTTGTCTGTAATTTACTATGTTATTTTATATTTGAACTCAATTTGTTTAAATTACCCAGTCTTGAAGACCACTGTTCATGACCATATTAAATCAATACATTTGTTGTCCTTATAATAGCTAGTATTATTTTAATGGTGCAGAGCGCATTACCATCCCATCCTTCATTAGTGTATTTTATTATTACCAACCAGAGTGTATTGGTTGGCGGGATTAGAGCGATTGCACCCATCTTATTTCATAACCTGACCACAGTTAAGTCAATTCAACTTTAATTTAATCAGTGATTACTAGCGCACGGATATCCAGTTTCGAATCCACTCGTTTATCCTCCTAGCCAATGAAATCTCGCCCATCTTGGAACTCTTTGATTTTGTGTGAGCTCTTCCATGGAGGCAGCCATCTTGGATGACTCTCTAACGAAGCTCTCTGGAAACAAGCCATCTATCTTTGAATGGTAAATATACCATTTATCTTCCAAATAAAAGGATACATTGAAGCATGCGAGTAATAATTTTTTTAAATGGCTAATGTACATTTATTTTGTTTTTCATGGTTTTTTGTGGAGCAGTTCTCGGTCTCAACTTCCATGGCAGGCAGCGTGTATTTTCTGCAGCTTCTCTGCAGAGTACGATTTGCCTTTCAATGCTTAACTAATTTTAATTGTTCAAAGCTGTGAGTGCCTAGAAGGCTACACAAGTGTTTCATTTCCCTACACTCATACACAAAAGAAATGCTCATGCGAAATGTTACTCAAAGGGTTAAAGGCCAGGTGCTGTTTGCGAGGTTTGTCTGCAGCTCACAGGCTCCGCAAGCTTTTGCGGAATCATCATGACACATGGATGGTAATTAGCTCGCCACGCTGAGTGCATCATGGAAAGGACTTCTCTTGTTTTTTTTAATCAACACGAAGACGCTGCTGTGCGCCTGGATGTGTAGTCCACTGCATAGCTCTGCGCGGTGTAAGTCTGTCTTCAATCCTAAAGAATGGATGCCGCTGCAAGGATCATAATTACTACCATGACCAGTGGGGGTAATAACGAACGCATACGAAGGGCATACTGCAAAGTGAAAGACGCTGGTGCGCGTTTCCATTCGTGGTAACAGCTTGGACCATTACTGCGTTTGAAGTGCTGTGGATGCGAAACAAGAAGTTCTGTTGTGTCTAATGTTGGAAGCCGTGTAAAAAGATTGTGGCTGTCAGATGAGCATTTGTGTCTTTTTTTTTTGTGTGAAAGTTTCAGCTCGACATGCCTGCATGATATCATACTGGCCGTCTTGCTTTTATTACACATTTCTTCTCAGGACATAAACACAGACATCAAGTTCACAGGTCATACGTTTGTTACTCGTGACGCATTGCTTTTTTCAGAGTTTAGAGTTTAAAGTTTGCGCCTTGTTTGCATCATATTGTCTTTCTTGTTAGTCATTTCTCATATAGTTTCAATGAATCCATAAAATTTACGACGGCATACGTTAGTTTGATGTTATGGCCTGCGATTGCATATTGCCACCACTCTTGATTGTTCAGGATAGCTGGAGCAAATGTTCCCAAATGTTGCGTCCGCCGGGCTGCTAAAAAAGTGCAGTCGGTCATAAGATGCTCGATTGACTCGATCTGATGGTTGCAGAACCGACAAAGATTTCCCCCCACCTCATTAATATGACGACGGGCTAACATCTCTTTGGTTTGCAGTAAATTCAATCGTAGTCGCAAAAACTGGTTGCGGTGGTGTCGAGATGGACAATTAATTAAATATTGACTCTGCACATGAAGTTTATGAGCTCCAATTCCGGAATTCAGCGTCGTGGGCATTAGTAGTCGTTGATCATTGTTCAATATCCAGCTCCAGAGCTCAAACTTCTTTTTGATGACTTGTGGTCGAGCAATTAAATCTTCTAACGTTAAATCTGCATGTGTCAGTTGGTCTAATTGTAGCTGACACCACTCTTGTAACAGTAAAGACTGCCGTTGGCCCGTTTTTTCGGAGAATCATTTGTAAGCTGGAACTACTGGTCTTAATTTTATTTTTCGGAAAATCATTAAGGATTTCCACAAAATGCTCGAATGTAGAGAGTTTAGTGACAGCTCATATCGTAATTGAGTCATTGATATGCAAGAAGGTAATTTCAGGACTTTTCGCCAAAAGATACCTTCCAACTTTTGCCAAAACAATGGTTCAATATTCCATCCAGATTCAGCTCCAAATGTGATTGCCGGTGTAACTTTGACAGTAGAAGGTAATTATAGGTTTTAGACTGAATTTGCCATACAGTTTGTATAGTTTAAGGCCCTGAATACTGAATCGAGTCATTTTGTTCACCAGTTCTTCCTTCCAGTACTTTTCATTTATCGAGTTATTAAACATTATACCTAAATATTTAATGGAATTTGTTGAACTTAGTTGGGTTCCATTATAGTACCATTTATATTGTTTCCGCATTTTTGATGTTCGGTCACCAATTGACATAATTTTAGTTTTATCTGAATTCAAATCTAATTCATTTATTTCCAGGTATTCTTGTAATTTGTTTAGTTGCCGTTGGAGGCCGATCTCCGTTGAATCTATTAGGACTACGTCGTCTGCATAGATGATGCATTGAATTTCTGTGTTTATTTTTGGTGCGAAACAACGTGCAGACTCTAGATGATTAGGCAGATCGGAAATAAACAATTTAAATAGCTCAGCCGCCAGTGGGCATCCTTGTTTTACACCTTTGTTGGTAAATACACTCTTTGATAGCTCGCTCTGTTGGTTCAGACGAATTCTAATTGATGTATCAGTATGCAATGCTTTTATTGGGGCAATCAGGTCTAATGGACATTTCCAGGCAACCATTTTCTTCCATAATAATTCTCGGTTGACACTATCAAATGCACCACGAAAATCAATAAATGCCAGATATATTTTTTTCTTGGCTTTCAAGGTCTCAAGCTTTAGAACATTTAGTATCATCAGATTTGCATCTACACCAACGCCCTTGGTGAAGCCGGTTTGTCTAATGTCGCAGATCTTTTCACTCAATGTCCAAGAGACCAATCTTTGTCTCAGGAAAGATGCAAAAATCTTTCCAATGGTATCCAAAAGGGCAATTGGGCGGTAGTTGTTTGGTTCGGCCCGATTGCCCTTTTTATAGATTGGCACAACGATGGCTTGTCGCCACGAATCTGGTATTTTCATTAGGACAGATATTCGTTGAAGTGTCTCTATTAGGATAGCCCATTCGGCGGCGTTCTTTTTTAGCAGGACATTTGAGATCATGTCAGGACCCGCTGCACGTGAACTTTTTAGGTTTCTTATGGCCATCTCTATGTCAGACAGCGAAGGTTGCATACCCCAGGTCGTCGTGATAATCTGCATTTCTTCAGTTGAGTCATTTCTTGGTTTAAAAAACGTTTTTGCAAAGTGTGCTTTCCATCTTGAAGCATCAATTTCGTGCACTGTCGCAGATCGATGTTGCATTTCACTTGAATTTAATATTTTCCAGATTTCATATGAATTCAAAGTGATCAGGTGTTTTAGGAAGGTTTCAGCCCGATCCTGTTCAATTATCATTCTCTGCGATCTCAGCCACTTTCTGTATTTTGATCTTCTCTCCAATGGCAGCTTTTATTTCTTTGGCACTCAATTTCGGGGCTCTTGCCATTTTTATCAATCTAATGTCTCGTCGCATCCTTTTCTTGGCATTTGCTATTTGCATAGTGTAACAATGTTTGTGATGGATTCCAAATATTGTATTGGTTGGTTTCTTAGAACTGTAGTTTGAAAGTAACGGCACATAATCGACTAATAACTCATTTGGTTGGTTTAATAACTGTAGATTTATGAACCGGATTTGTGAAGCATTTATCCGTAGTCGATTACCACTAACATTAACCGTCACTGGAATACTGTACTTCTTAGTTTTTTCAAGCCATTCAATCGCACAGGAAAATCGTAGGAGCTTGTGATCACTGTTCTGCATTTCACAAATTTCAAGCGAAATATCCTGTTCAAAAAGGTTTTGAGAAACCCAAAAGTAGTCTATTATGGACTGTTAGTTGTTGTTGCACCAAGTTGCATGTGGAGGTTGGTCACCTTTCACTTGTCCATTTACCATTGAACAGTTACGCATTTTTAGTGCATTTCTCCATATGTGATTTTTTACTGTTTCCTCATCTTCGACTATTGGTCGAAACGACTGAGTTGACTGGTTTAACTTAAACCAACTACAGTTTAAATCCCCACAAAATATGACGGAAAGGTTCTTAAATCGTGTCAATACCTCATCGATCTGTCGAGTAACGGCATTTACAAAATTTTTACAGCTGATTTGTTTCGGGTTCCAGTAACCATTTAATACTAACAGATGTTTCCTTTGCTCAGCCTCTGGGTTATCGGTTCGGAGTACGGCACCTTGCAGAAATGGATTTGGACAAAATGAATCTGTAATTGACCACCATGGAGTTATTTTTATTAGCATTAGGAGGCCTGATGACGGTCTACCTATAGGATTTTTTATTGCGGGATTCAGTAAAGTGACATACCCGTCTCGTGATGGAGGCTCGCTTAGCCATGTTTCCTGGACACAAATTACAAAAGGAGACTCATTTCTTCTCCAGGGAACCTCGAACAAGTGAGCAAAACCTCTGGTGTTCCAGGATAGAAAGATGCACTGCGTGACGCTCAGTTCCAGTTGTTGCTAATGGCCAGCATCATGTTTCCTCAATTGAGACTCCTTAGAGTTATTATGAAAGTTGTCATTTCTTTTACTTCCATTGTTGTAGATCTTCATTGCACTTCTCACTGTTGCGCGTCGGTCTGCTTGGGATTCTTGTAGGCATGGACTTGTCCTTTGGCTTTTTAGATGTTCATCATCGGTTCTTGGCTCAAGCGTGATATCAAATCCAAAGATCAATAGTTTGGTTGCGGCTTGCAAAATTGTGTTACGTACTGACACAGATCTAATGTGAAGAAGCACTTGATCACAGCACTTCTCAGTAACGTATTCGACAATTTTTATGTCTTCAGACACAATTGTGCGCAATGACGGCACACAATTAAAGAGTTTCATCACATTGTGTCGGTTCAGATTCAGCTCATCGTCTTCTGCATGAAGATTTTGAAGTCTTAATTTCCAGGTTGAAGATAAATTGTCATCCGCTGCAGAGTGAACTGGAGTTGAATAATGAGTTTGACTCTTTCGCTGAGTCGAAGTCTGTTTGGGATTCAATTTTGAAACCGCTGCAATGTTATTCATATTGTTTGATCCACAGTTGTTCTTCGGTGGACTCCTAGATTCAAGCTCTTTTATGTCTCTGCGGGCATCTAAGCTGTTTCGTTGTTGCTTTCCACGATTGCAGTCACTGCGTTCATGGTGCGAAACTAACAAAAGTTCCTCAGATTCGTCTGCATAAGTAGAGAGGTCACATAAGTCAGTTATTGACCCTTGGGATCGGTTTCTTTTATCTATTTCTTCAGATTCTGCGCGACGTCGTTTATTTTGTGGAGGCAGCGGACCACGTTTGCAGGAGGGCAAATTGACGGTATGTCTGATGGGATTAAGAGAACCATCCCTTTCCTTCCTAATTTCTTTGCTCAGCCCTGCATCAGGTGGTGGAGGAATATTTCTTATATATTTCCTTTTTGAAGATGCAGCTTTCGATCTCTTGGTCTCTGTCAATTTTTTACTTAACAAGGCCTCTTGCTGGTTTGCAACATTTTTTGTTGTTGTTTTAGGATAGGGCTTTGGGCTTAGTTCAATAGATTTTGCTACACCTTCAAATATTCCAAATGAAACCAATGGTTTTGGCATTGTCGAGTTTACACTTAGTCCGGAATTTAGTTGACTTGCTTTGTCCTTCATGACAGTTGCTTCAGTTAGCCTTGCCTTCTCATTTAAAGTGTAGCTGTCAGGCAGGGTGGAAGTAACCACTTCATTCATGTAAGTTACGTCAGGTTGGTTGGTCTCAACCATAGACATACCACTATGATTTAAAGATTGAGCTGTTTTTCTCTTTTCCAGATTATTAGAATAGTGCGCATTGGCATATAATTGCTGGGTCTCAGTCACATGTGGATGTTGTTGAGATAACGGCAATTCCTTTGAGGTTGTAGATTTCGTGATGTATTCGAGATATGTTTTTTCTTTACAAGAATTTCCTAAGTTAGAGTGACGCATCCACTTCACTGCTTCCAACAAACCTTCAGTTAGTGTGTCATTCTGGCAGTGATGTCGAGCTGCGAGATCACAGCCTCTCTTGCCATCGTGTGGTGTGGTCTGCTTCACGTAACAGTTGATTTTGAAGGAAGGTGGTCGTTAATTCAAACCTTTCCATTTTTTCTTTCAAACTGATGATTAGGGAAGATTGATCTTTTAAAAGGTGTTATGCAAGGCTTCATACATTTTTAGAAAGGGAAGCAGCGCGGTCGATGATGCCGCTAAAACATTATTATATATTTGGATCGACGCAGCCGACGAAAGACTTGGTTTCCCTCGCGGCTCGCTTTGATCTTCCCCACTTGACTGCGTTGAGTTGGCGGACTCTGAATGAACATCACTATTTCTCATGGTATTCTTCAACCCATTGTTTCCTATTTCACTCGCCGCAAACTTTGGTGAAGTTTGAGTACAGCCTTTCCTAGGAATCTTATTCGGAAACTTCGTTATTTGGGGCATACTTGTTGTTAAGTGCCAATCTGATGATCGTACATGTCCTCTGATCTCATCGCTCAGTAAATCAAGTGCAGGCGATCTTGTTGATTTGCCAGATATGTTATTTGACGAAAGATTGCTGCTCTTATTATTTTTCAGGCTCTGGGTGACTGTTGGACTCAGAGTTGCTGGATAGCATCCAACATACTTTCCGGGCACCTCATGGCTCCTGTAACCTTTTTTTCTTTTATCCTCTTCGCTTTTTCAGGTAACTGTTGTTGATTTGTTGAAGGCATTACTGGATCAGTACCAAAGGATGATGCTCTATCTTCCATTAGTATTATATTGTCTTCAGTTATTAAACCTTCAGCAGGATGGGGGGCACTTGTTTTTACTTTTGTAGTTAACATTGACTTATTGAAACCTGTGTGATCTATGCAGTCTCCACAGGTTATTGCTTTAGTGTTGTCAAACAAAATTTCGGGGATCAAATGTTCTTGTTGTAACTCAGTCCTATCTTCAAATTGTGATGCTTCCATTAGTTCCACGTCTGTAAATTCAAAAGGTGAAAAGAAGGCGTCGGCAGAGGCCAAAATTGGAGCAGAATTGCTACCTTCATCCTCCACAACCAACGTTGGCAATGTCTCTGTATCAGGATAAATGGGACAGTTCACTGTTTGTTTTGGTTCTGACTGTGAGATTTGCATCATGTTTACCTCTATTGGCAATGCTTGAGTACTTAGGTCTAATACAGTATTTAGCGCATGCATAGGCATAGTCGTGGGTATGAGCATAGTTACAGGAACAGGTATAAGACCTAGAGGTACATCTGGCAAAACCTCCGTGCTATTTGGCTGGGGACCGGGAGACTGAAGATAAGCATTGGTGACAGCCAATTCGACAGGTTTTTCAACAGGCAGTTCAGCGGGTGTAACAGCATGTTTAACTGAAGTGACTAAGGAATCTGGAATGGGGTGGCCTGAACCCGTGGCGGCGATATCAGTGCAACGCCCACACGTGAGCTCTGAATCTGAGTCAAGTTCGGGCTCGGGCTCAGGAGAAGTCGAGTGGGGGACTTCGCATGTTAACAATTTGTTCAGTTTATTCATTGTTAAGCTTACCTTCGAAGTGTTTGAAGGAGCGTCGGCTTTCAAGGCCGTCCAGGGATTTTGCATCCTGCGCTGTTGTAACGTCTTGCGCCGAGTTGCGGGCCCGTCACTTGTAGAGGTGGCAGTCATTTTTTTTTTTTTCTCCCCCGTCACCTCGTGTCACCACCGGCTGACGACAGACACAGACTAACTGACTCGCTCTTGACTCCGCAGCTACTTCAGCCCCCAACAGCCGCACAACAGCCAGTGGGCTTTACTCCCCCGGGCTTAACGCCGCAAGGGTAGACTGGCCCGATTTTGTGGGCAGGGAATGTCACGTGAGCAGTCACGTGAGTTGCACCATGCTTCGCCCCCTCCTGGGAGTGAGTGTTTGCAGTGCGCGAGTTTAAGAAAAACTCCCAGCGCTAAATCCAAGGCACAAAGCGAAAACGTTTGTCTCCTAAAAGAATGCTTCTCTATAGTGGAGAAGTCTTTGTCGTTTTAAAATTTCCAATTCAAAGCTGAAGAAGCTGTTGTGCGCTCCAATTACTGTTTTATAACTGGGAGTGGCACGAGGAAAATGAGAATACAAAAATGAATGCTCTTTAAGGATGACCACTTTATTACTGCATGCTTCAAGTAGGCAGCAACGATCGCTTATGAAGGCCATAGCGTCTTAGGTTTGCGATTGAAATGAAAGACGCTGCTCCATGCTTCTATTTTTGATAATAACTTGGACAGTTACTAAGTTGGAGACGGTGTGAAAAGATGGTCAGACAAGCATTTAAAGTGTCGTTATGTGCCCCGATTAACGGGGAACGACATGAGTAAAAAGCAAATGAACACGCATTGGCAAAGCCAACAGTTTTGGCTTGTGTACAGGTTTTAGGCAATTGCCAGGCACTGATATTAGATGTCCAGGTACTTGCACCATGTTGCCCCGCTACCATCAATGGCCAGTTACCACTGCAGCAGTGCCTGGCAAGTGTTTCCCGTGCCCACAAAAAAGACTGAACTGTTGGCAATGGCATTGCCAATGCTTTTTACTTCAAATGACAACTTTATTCACACGGAGGTATATTGGTAATGGGTGGAAAGGAAATGGTCTGCTTCTTTACCCCAGGAATGTCGTTAATGGCAGCAGCGATGTGGCAGCGTGATCGGGGATGTGCAACTATCTCTTGCCCTTGCCCGTAGCCTCATAGCTAAAGCAATTAGCCCTGAAAGACTGAGCCTCTTACATAGTTTGTGTAAGAGACAAAATGCAAATTAATTATCACATGCAAGATAACCAATTGGTCAACTGGTTGAGCATACAATGGTTGGGGGAGGACCGTGGTTAGCCATCTACACCACTAATTTTTCAATGCAGAATAATACCTTATTGTGTCTCTCTCTCCTACCCCTCTGTGCTCTCACCCCCCCCGACCTCCAAGAGCCGTCTCTCCATGAGCTGTCTCGCTCATTGCGCTGTCACTCTTTCCGTGTGCGCTCTGTGTGCCGTCTATCTCTGGCCGTTTCTCTCTGCACGTCGTTTCTTTGGTAATGTTCTGTCTCTGGGTACTCTCACGCTGTCTCGATCCATGTGCTGTGAGCACGCGCTAGCTCTGTGCGCTCTCACTCCATGCACAGTCATCCTCTCTCCGTGTGCACCATCTTTCTCTGTGTGCGGTTTCAACCTGAAGAAATCCACTCTTGCACACTCATTCCATGTTCTCCAAACAACACCTTTCATTGCAGCACTTATTTTCTCATCCTTCCTCTCACACCCTTATGTTTCTTACCCAATCCTTTCTCGCTCATGTTTCTTCTTGCTCATCATCAATGGAACCCTTTCTCAATGGCTTCCTCCCTTCCTCTATTCCCTACTTATTCCAATGCACACCTGCATCCCTTCGCACATTCTCCCTTGAAACCTTGTGCTCTTTTCCTTGCACCTGGGTGCCTATAAATGCAAAGAACAGCAGTAAACGCCAAAACGATTGGCTTTGCCAATGCTGGTTTAAAACGCGTATGGCGATGTTGCATTTTGTAGAGTGCTGTCCACTCATTCTCTATAGATCAACTTGTAAGAGAAGTAAAGTGCTGCAAAGACGCTCCCACTACCGTTAACTGCTTTTTCCATGTCCCCATTGCTCGGTGTGCACTTGCTCTCAGGTTGCGTGAGGCCAGCACCCAAGGCTCCTCTGTGGACGGTGAACCCTGAGCAGCAGTGCAGAGCACACAGATAGCGGGTGGGCTATTAGGCGGGCCTTTGTAATTACATACTATGCTAATCTCACCAAAATACACTTCAATTCGGAAAGATTATAGACCGAGAATCCCTCCCGTGATCAGACACAGGAGTGCCGGAAAGCGCCACCCACTTGGAGAGCAGTGAAAGCACGGTGAAACCCTTTGAAAGGGACCGATTCCTCGGGTGACTCAGAGGCTGACCGGCCCCCGCAGGGGGCGCTAGAGGGACAGCCTACATAGCGGGCTGTCCCTTCCGGCCACCCCCTTCCGGTCGTGGTCAAGCCTCTCTCCTCTTCCTCTCCTCCCTGAGGGGGAAGGGGCGTCCCCAGGTGTACCTGGCTTCCGGTCAGGTCCCCCTGCGGACACTTATAAGGGCGGGAGCTGCTGGCCATCAGTCTATTTGCCCAGCAGCTCCCGCCCAGTGAGAAGTAACAAAGGCAGCTGCAACTGGGGTCCGAAGTGTAGGTACAGCCACGAATGTTGGAAATGTGGCGGGAACCACCCTCTGGTCAAGTGTTTTAAGCGGGAAGGTTTCTCCGCTGGCAGGGGTCAGCGGAAAGGCCAGTAAGTCCTTTAACATTTCCCCCACGCCCCCGGCAATCAGTGCAGCAACACAGAAATTGGATTTGTTAACCAAGGGCCCCTCTCCAGTTAACTTACAGGCGTTAGGTCAACATCTAAACCACTACCCCAAACAGCGCGAAAGGGATTTGCCATTTCGGGGGTTCACAGAAGGGTTTGTTATCCCATATGAGGGACCACACACCTGCCGCTTTGCCAAGAACCTACCTTCAGCAAGGGACCTGCCGGAGGAAGTTGATAGAAAAGTGAGCAAAGAACTGGAACTAGGCAGAATTGCGGGGCCATTTGATGCCCCACCCCTCCCTAATTTTATCGTGTCACCACTGGGCATAGTTCCCAAAAAGGAAAAAGGTAAGTACAGGCTCATCCACCACCTTTCATACCCTAAGGGAGAGTCGGTCAACGATTGGTTGAGCCCTGAGACATGCTGTGTCCATTATGCTTCTTTTGATCAGGCTATGCTGGTTGTGGCCAACATGGGGAAAGGGGCTTTGATGGCCAAGGTGGATATAGAATCTGCATTTCGCCTATTGCCTGTAAATCCAGCCAGTTTCCATTTGTTGGGGTTCCATTGGAAGGAGGGTTTCTTTGTGGATAAGTGCATGCCCATGGGGTGCTCAGTGCCCTGTGCCTTTTTCGAAACATTCAGCACATTCCTTGAATGGGCGGCGCGCAGAAGAGAGCAGCGGGGGGCAATGGTCCATTACCTGGACGATTTTCTATTTACTGGCAAGGAGGGGTCCGATGACTGTTCAAGTGCAATGTCTGCCTTTCAGCAATTGATGGGAGAGATGGGGGTTCCTTTGGCACCTGGGAAAACAGAGGGTCCATGTAAGGTTTTAACATTTCTTGGCATTGAGATTGACACTGTTAAAGGGACCTGCAGGTTACCAGAGGACAAGGTCGTGGGCCTACATGCTGAGATTAGGAATAATTTGTCAAAGGACAGGACCACCCTGGAGAAGATGCAGCAACTCCTGGGGAAGCTGAATTTTGCAGCAAAAGTCATCCCAGCAGGGAGGGTTTTTGCACGGAGGCTAGCCAGGGCAACAGCTGGTGTGGCTCAGAAGCAGCACCACATTAGATTAAGCGCTGCCCTCAAAGAGGACTTGAAGATGTGGTGCAGATTCTTAGATAACTTCAATGGGGTTCAGTTATGGCGGACCCCGTGGGAAACCAGCGCTGAGCTACAGATGTTTTCGGATGCTGCGGGAAGCGAAGGTTTCGGTGTGATTCTAGGGCCCGAGTGGTGTGCTCAGAAGTGGCCGCAGCAGTGGCACAAGAAAGGCAGAACAAAAAACATAATGGTCCTAGAGATGTTCCCCATTGTAGTCGCATTGTTGTTGTGGCCTATGACTCTGGCCAACAAGAGGGTTTGTTTTTGGTCCGACAACAATGCGGTAGTCCAAGCCATTAACTTACAGTCTGCTTCTTGCCCAGCAATGTTGAGCTTGCTCAGAAAACTAGTGGATGTATGTTTACATCATAACATTGAATTTAGGGCTCGTCATGTGCCCGGCACTGCAAATGTTGCTGCTGACGCTCTTTCTCGCTTTGAGTGGTCCAAGTTCCGGAAGGCCCACCCGGAGGGCAAGCTGGAGGGAGCACAGTTCAAAAAGGAATGGTGGCAGTTGGTAGTGTGGACAGGGCACTCGCAGAGTTGAGTGAGCGCTCACTCACGCCCGGAGTAAGATCCAGATACCAGCAAGGTTATGGTAAGTTCAAGAGCGTGATTTCTTATCTACAGTGTGAAAAACAGACCGCGGAGGAACAGGTACGTTCTTTTGTGGTTTGGGTGCACTCAGAAGGATTGTCAAAAAGTTGGGCGGCGTCGCACCTGGCGGCAGTTGCCTTCCTC
This sequence comes from Ambystoma mexicanum, assembly GCF_040938575.1. Lineage (NCBI taxonomy): Eukaryota > Metazoa > Chordata > Amphibia > Caudata > Ambystomatidae > Ambystoma > Ambystoma mexicanum. Next base: position 74,860,891 of record NC_090933.1, read on the forward strand.
TCCAAGTTGGAGGGGAGGTGTGATCCCACAAAGGGTTTTTTGGTGCGCTCAGCATTGAAAGGCTGGGCCCGTTCGGAGCCTAGGTCTTGTGACGTGCGCAAACCAATTGACTTTGGGTTATTGGTAAAGTTGTTGGCCATATTACCTAGCATATGCTTCGGGGAATACGAGACGGCACTATTCAGGTTGGCGTTCGCATGGGCCTTTTTTGGGGCCTTCAGGATTAGTGAGCTAGTTTCTGCATCCAAGAAAGACACATCGGGGAGGGCCATTGCTTTGGGTGATGTATCTCTATTCCACAAAGACTCAGGTGAAGGGGTCAGTATATGGTTGAGGAAAAGCAAGACGGATCAGCAGGGAAAAGGTTTTCGCATATGCCTACATGGGGCCCCCCTGGCGGAGTGCTGCCCAGTGCACCTTTTTAAGCGGTTTTTACTAATAAGAGCAACATGCGCTGGCCCCCTGCTAATCCACGCCGACACTTCTCCCCTCTCTGTATTTCAATTTCGCAAAGTGCTGACAATGGCCTTAAAGGGCTTGGGAATGCAGGGTGAGGGTTGGTCTACCCATAGTTTCAGGATAGGCGCAGCTACCACTGCCTTTCAGCAGGGCATGTCTCCACGGGCAATCATGAAGGTGGGGAGGTGGGAGTCTGGCCGTTATCGACTGTATGTCCGCCCCCAGCTTACTGCATCGCCCGAAGAATACTAAATATAGAGGGCAAACAAGGTCGGGCGGGGTAGTGTTTGTAGGTCCCGGGCTGATCAGAGGATTGATGGTATGGTATGTTTTTTCCCCTTAGATGATGCAGTATGGCTGATCGGCCACTCATTTGTGACACGCGCTGAAAAAAGGGCCAGGCAATGGACGATCGGCCACAACCTGGGTTTCAAGGCTACCGAATGTGTGTGGCTGGGCACTCTGGGCATGAGGTGGCATTCCTTGCTGCCGGCAATTCACTGGCGACTCCAGTGGCGGCGGGCACCGAGGTGGTTAGTTATTCATTTGGGGGGCAACGATCTGGCCAAGCTGGGTCGCGGACGCTTGCTCGCACAAATTCAGGTTACGTTGCGGATAATGGCACACGAGTTGCCAGCCACAGAAATATTCTGGTCAGAAGTTGTGCAAAGGCAAGTATGGAGAGACGCCATTTCTGTGGCCGGCATGGAGAAGTCTAGAAAGCGCCTCAACAGAAGTGTTGCAAAATTCACCAAGGCAGAGGGCCTGGGGTATGTGGGGCACTGCTGTTTGAGCTCCTTGCCTTCCCATTTTGAAGCAGACGGGGTCCACCTATCTGATAAAGGCAACAATGTTTTCCTAACGGCTTTATTGTGCGAGCTAAAGAGGGCAGGTTGCAGATGAATTCAGTGGTGAGTAAAGCATGTTGTAATTGTCTAGTAAACTTGAAAGAGAAGCAAGGTCCTAAGGTTTGGGGGCATTGATGGCAGCGTCAGCCACCATCAAAGCGTGGCGGAGTATCGGGGCGGTCCTAGCCAATGAGGTACTCCACGCTGCAGCTGCAGCGGCTCGGGATTGGCCGGGCTCGAGCCGATCCCTCGACGGGCACTGACTCCCTTCCTTAGGGCTTTGGCCAACAATCATCCTGGTCAGTGCCCCTGGTTCCTGCTGGCTGTGCCAGTGTAGCTGGAAGAACCAGCAGTTTGTCAGTTTGGCCAGTGGCTAAAGTGGTGACATGGTTCACCCGTATCTGACTGTTTGTAATGTGGCTGGGACCGTCCCAAGTTGTCTTGCTCCAAAATAAACTGTGACCTTGTGTTTTTCCAAAGAACTTAATACAGTTGTCTGTTTATTCATTTATTCATATTCATCGTGTTATGATGAGGGCCTAAGGAGGTGGGGGTGTCCAGTGGGGATCTCCCCGCTAAGTTCAGGGGGTGCGCTGGAGTAGACAGCCCTGCGCTGAAAGGCAATCCTTCTGAGCCCTTCCGCTACACTGCTTCCCACAGAATGAAAGTGAAAGGAGAAGCAGGCTAATACATGGAAAGGTCTGCTACCTGAAGTTAGTATTGACACCTAGGACATAGGCTAGAAAGCTGTAAGAAAACCAAAAACGGACATGCACATTAGGCACGCGACTATACGACTCAAGAAATAAGTAATGCCAAAAACGTAGTGCGAAACCGAAGAACAAAGAACACCAGCTTCTGGTCAGTACATGCATTGCTACCTTCTCTCGTGCTTGGTCACATTTTCTAATCTTTCTTAGAGGACAAGGGCATCAGTTACTGTTGCTGGTCCGAGCTTCAGCTTCTCCTGCCACAAAATGCAACGCGCTAATAGGTTACATTTCAAGAGAAGCAGTAGGTGCCCGCTTTCAAATGTCACTGGTTGAGCGATTGCCATGGGCCAACTTTTAACAACTGCAAGTAAAATATGTGAGTGCATAGGCGAGAGGTGCCTGAAACAGTCAATATCACTTACAAAGAGTGAGTGACCTGCACGTGAGCCCAAGAGCACTGCAAGAGTGAGCCAGACATGCAAGAAGTCCATTAAGCTTCGCCTATAAATGTAAAATAACCCTGCCCCGTTTAGAATGTTTTAACCTTTAGTTCCCAGGCAGGCACGAACAGCAGCAGCTAAGGATCATCCTTCTATCAACGTTAAAATGTACACCAATGAGTGAGCTGATTTAATCATCAAGAATGACAAAGTAAAAATCACTGTTGCGATAGGAAGCAGTCATTACTTGGCAACATTGCATCCTGGAGTTCAGAATGGTCTGTAGTTGCAGAAAGACACTGCAGTGATTGACATGGCATAAAGGAATCCAGAAATAAAAAGGGTTGACAGCAGACAATTAAATTGCCAGTATGTGCCCACAACTATATTATCTTGGTAGCTCTGGACCACAGTGCACATTATAAATCTAATAAGGAATGATTTGTTTTAGGTAGTACTCTGTCACGGGCTTTCTATAAGCTTTGTGGTACTAACAATAGATGTTGCTATTGGTCAACGCAACAGTGCTCATTGAATGGACCAAGGAAGGCTGAAAGGCAGTCGGGCCATCAGGATTTACACTTGTGACCACCAGTACGTTACATTTGCACTACGTGCGTCAGCCAAACCCACTGAGATATCTTTCTGACCAAGAAAACAGAACACTTATGTTCTCAAAAGGGAGATTCCTTGTTTAACAAATACAGAAATGGCGTAGAGAGGAGGTTAAGAAGACAAACTTGTCAGAGGAACACAACAAAATATACATTTAAAGCAAGCGGACAATACTACAAGGTGGACAAAGCCCCCATCACTTAGATTTAATGCACATTTCCTTCAAAGAGAAACTTGCATAAATAAACCCAGCAAGGAAGGACCCTCACCTTGACCCGTTAATTCTTTATGCTCTGTGGCTGAATTTCATTTAGCCCAGGATGGCATTTGTGTTTGGTGGTTTGGTGGCTTGCTTTAGCGTTCCACGAAATTTACAGCCACCCAAACGCTTGCATACCTTATTTATTCCTCAGATTGGCATGGTCCCGTGTTTTCACTTTTCACCATGGACTATGGCAAGGAAATCTCTGCAACGTGGATTCCCCTGCCCATACTGGATCAGGTGTAGACGGGTCAGGAGGGCCATGTCTATAAAGCCTGATAAAACAGGGGCGTGTAGGCCAGTTTGATGATTATGTCCACTGCAAGGCTGCTACTGACCAGTGTTACTGGACCGATTTGCATCAAAATCCACATTTTTGCCACAAATGTTACCATAAATACACGGCACCTCCGGTACCGCCACTTCATTTGTAGGTAGCTACAAGTAAAAAATGTGGCTTGCCAACCGGAGCCACGTGATTTTTTTAATGTTTGGGCTATGTTATTTTTTTGTCTCATTCGACATGACCCAGATAATCTCTTTAGCAGGTACAATACTTAAGGTCAGTTGCTATCCACATGTTTGCTGCTGGAAGTGAATGGGATGTAAATGTGAGAAGACTGAAAAATATATAATGCCTTAAACGACTAAGACTTTAATACAATCTGCGACTGTAATAGAGTATTGTATGGCCTCAAACTAGCTCTGAAAACCTTGAGGAAAAGCACATTTACCTGGACATATTGTTTTAAGCAATATGCGGAACAACTCGCCTTTTGCATAGTGCACAGCCGATGTTGACCTCACATAACCCAAACAGGTAATCTATGTGAACACTGCATCAGCGCTGTCATTTAACTGCGACAGCCACTAAATCCATCTTTCACTTCGAAGGACTTGAAGTATGTTATTTTGGGTTTGCAATTTATTGGTTGGCTATCAGGATAAAAAGCTGCATATGCTGCATTACATGAATCAGTTATTCCTGTGCTATTTATAAAGGAATGGCAGACAAATGCACCTCGGGGAGACATTCGACAATTGGGCGGCAGAGGAAATCCCAGCAATGGCATGTCTGTTCAGGCCCTGGCAGGGGGGTTTATACAGCAGCACCAAGAGAATCAGAGGCAAGCATTTCAGAATTGTTTCCGTGCGGTTCAACTCATGCTAACTCGCAAGCACAAGCAATTTCTTGTTCTACTCGTGAGCGGACATTGAAGTTCTTTGGACTCTCCCTGCAGGTGCATTTCCGCTCCCAGCAGCCCACCACTTCCATGCTCCAGATGGCAAAGGCACATCCTGTTTGCAGGCAATGTCCAGTGAGATAAAATGATGCGCCAAGGATCACACCGATGGCCCAGTGCAACAGGTCCTGAGCTTCCTTAGAAAGCACTGGGGATAGAGTGCCCCTCTGCTTCCTGATTTAGAACATGGTGGTGGTGTTATCCGTGAAGATCCTGACCACCTTGCCTTTAAGAGATTCGGCAGGAACGACTTGAGGACCCAGAACACTGCCCGTAGTTCTAGGATGTTGATATGCAGATCCTTCTCCTCCGACAGCCACAGGCCTCTGGCGTACAGATGTCCAGTGTGCACTCACCAGCCTTCCAGGGAGGCATCTGTGGTAACGGTCTCCTGGTATGGGGGGTTTTGAAATCCCTTGCTCTGGGTGACTTGGGAGCAGACCCCCCCCACACCCCCACCACTCGATCGCCTGTCGGAACTCCTAGTTGAGAGAAATCTTGGTCCCTGAAACCTCCGGACACCTGTATCCAACGGGCATGCAGGGATTCCTGTAGGGGTCATATCTGCAGCCTGCAGAGACAGACAAGGTAGATGCAGGACGACGACATGCCCATTAACGATTTGATGGCCCGCACAGTCGGTCTTCGCTGGCGATAGCCGTTGCACCTTTTCTTTGACATGAAAACAAGCGTAATTTAAGACAGCTTTTCACATCGCATGCGGCCCGTAGCCAGTGAAACAATGACATATTGATGACAGCGGTTTTCACATCTCATGCAGGCCTGCAGCCATTGATAGCGGAAGAATGGTCGAACGCACAGCACACGTTTTACACAGACGGCTAGTGTAAACACTTGCTGGAAGTATATTTCCTTGGCCTAACCAAAGTGCAGGAAGTGGTGCTTTCCTGTTCTTGCAGATGCAAACCACAAACGGCAGAGAGCTGTCTGTTTCAGTAGGAGCGAGCATTGACTTCACACATTGAGTGTTATATCTGATAATGATTCAAGGACAGGAAATAAGCAGGCACAAATAGAAGTGTGGTGCACGTCCACAAGGCTAAGTAGTAAAAAGTGACAGAACTGTCTCTTTGCAAAGCCAAGGGCCATAGAATACAGTGGAAGCAGTGACTGAACGAGTACAAAACTCACTGACAGGTGCAAACACCCACCTAATGGAGTCTTACATAGGAGAACTAAACTCGGCAAACGGTGACAGGCTGAGCTCTAGGCCCAACTCTTCCAGATAGCCTATACGACGCACGCACACGGGCAGGGAAACCATGTACCTTCATACATAGAAGGCACAAGCAAAAAGGGGAAAACAAGCAGACTTTCCTGTCCATCGAGGCCTGTGGAGCTGGGGCAGAGTACAGAGGAGTCCTTAGCAGAGCAGCAGCAGGAAAGAGATAGCCGGGCCCAGCTAAGCAGAACTCCCAAACCTCAGCAGGAACGGTTTCATGTGAAGCATATTCTGCTCTAAACGTGAGTGAAGGGTGGGGACTGCTGAGTACATTTAGACTGAGTGTGTGTAGTATAGTGTAGCATAGCTCCATAAAACAAAGGTTACACATGCTGATAAATAGAAAAAGTGGTGGTTTTAGTTGATCTATTCAAAACATGCTCTTTGACCACATGGCAATCTTGTTAATTTGTGTGATGTTATGTTATAGTATATCTGCTGTTGCTTTAGCTTGTGTGATGAGAATAAGAGCCCTCAGAAGATGGGGGATCATATTAAATACATTAACATGATAATTCCTGTTTCAAGTGTATAATTCATAGAGTGGGTTCTCTTGGAGTCCAAGAACTTTACAATTTGTGGCTGTATATGTTTAATCATGTTGGTAAGCACACAAACCTAGGCAGGTCTGTCTTTTAGCACAGAAACACAGCCTAGGGTGAATGTCGACATGAAATAACTGATAATCACTGGTCTATTCTCACAGCCTCAAACAAGGTGGAGATCAGAGGCTCATGGTCACGCCTAACTTGCAGGCAATTAAGTCAGCTTCAATGGCTGCTAGCCTCTTCTGAGGGCAACACCAGGCAAGACACTTACGTTTTGCGCCTACGAACAGCATGCTCTGCAATGGCATTAAGAAGGACTTTGCATAGTTGACAGGGAATCCCAGATTCGTCAATAGTTGGGCGGTCGCCTTCGTGTGCTCGTCGGCCAGCTCCCATGAGCAGGCACGAATCACCCAGTCCAGGTATGGGTATATGTGTATGCCCTGTAGACGTAGATGGGCCGGAACTGGTGCCAGGCACTTTGTGAATACTCTTGGGGCCGACTTCAAGCTGAATAGTAGGGCCTTGAACTGCTAGTGCGGGCCCTGCACCACAAAACAGACCTTTACGATGCTTCTTGTGAATAGGGACGTGGAAATATGCGTCCTGCAGGTCCAAGGACGTCAAGAAGTCTGCTTTTCCCAGTTGGCCGAGCACGTGCTGCAACTTGACCATCCTGAATTTTTGGGACTTTAAGAATTTGTTCAGACTTCACAGGTCCAGGATGGCTATCTAGCCCCAGTGTTCTTTCTGACTAAAAAGTATCTGGAATAGACTCTGGAGTCCCGGAGCCGTTGGGACACTAGCTCCAACACCCCTTTTCATAGCATGGGATGTACCTCTTCCAGAAGCCGAGGGATGCACTGCGCCTGACGGGGAACAGGCAGAATAAGAGTACACCTGCATTGGAACTCCAAGGTGTGCCCCTGAGCAAGAGCATTCAGCACCCATCTGTCAGTGATCTTTCTCCACTCGCTGACGAACCTAGTCAGCTGGCCTCCCACCGGCGTGCATGAGTGGGGGCCTGACGTCTTGGCTGGTTCAGGCTTGCTTGGGTGCCAGCGTCCTGCCATGCGAGCAACGGGCATGCTACAGTACGCCTGGGAGCGTATGCTGCAGGCTTCTTGCATTGATGATCGGAAGGCTGTCTGTAAAACATGGAGAACTCTTGATGACCCGCTTGATTTTCCTCTGCCGAAGCGAAAAGACTACGAGCAGTGCTGCTGGAGAGTGCAGAGGGTGCCGGCCCTCTCCCTATTGGCTTTGATGGTCTGGAGGTACTCCTCGACTGCATTCCCAAACAGATTTTCCCCGTCGTAGGGGTATGTCCAGCACCTTTGCTTGGACCTCCTGACAGAAGTTATTGGCCTTCATCCATCCCTGCCGAGGAAGGCAGACACTGTTCCCCATTTGCCGGAACCCTGCGTCGATGACATCCACTGCCACTGTGATGACGTGGTCGTCTGGAAGGAACGCTAGGATGGGTCCTAGTTTGTACACTGTCATACCTGGCTAGAATCTCCAGTGCATTTGCCGCCCTGATTGTGGACGCTGTGTTGTAAATTGCCACCTTCCCCATGGCGTCCATCCTTTCCCCTCGCTGTCCGGAGGGACCGAAGATGACTAGGACGGGTTAGCCGACAGTTCACGGCTGCCGACACCACAGAGTCCGGCGATGGTCGCAAACTCGGGAATTTGAGTGCAGAGATCAACACGCTATACTTATTTTCCAGCCTATACCGCTTGGCTGGAGCTGTGCAAGGGTTCTCGATGAGGGCTAGGACTTCTTCTCAAATATCGTCCAAAAAGGGCACCGCCATGATAGTCTTCCTCTTGGCCTCTCGCGCCTTTGATACAAGAATCCCTCCTTCTTGGTTTACTCAGGCAACTGCTTGAATAGCTCGGAGGCCCTGGTGATCATGGAGTGGAACAAATCCTCTTCGTCCGGAGGGGAAATCCTATGTGGGGCATCCAAATGTGGCGACAACATCCGCTGCGACTATGTCTTAGTCATCAGTCGTCATGCCTTTATCCGTTCTCATACCCGTGTCTGGGTCTGCTGGGGAAGTTGGGCTTCGACGTGGTGGAGGACTGCCATAGCCACTCAAAAGAAACAAGTAGAGCTAAGCAGGTCTCAATTTGCAAAGCGATTATCATGCAGTCATCTGGTGAAAGAAGAAAGTATTCCATCATGATCACATTGCTATGTCTTGTAATATGTCTGCTGAACTTTGGTGTTTAGAAAAATACAATCTCCTGTTTAACGTTTTTCCACTCCAACAGCCTCTCAAGCACTTGCCGATTCCCGGCCATCCTCTGTTGAAAAGATCAGCTGCTGCCTTTGCCCTGGACCTGAAGACTTTCCTTCAATTCCACGTTCACAGCCATTTTGTAATCTGAGCTGGTATGAGTTTCATTTGAACAGGCGGATGACTGCACAGCCAAAACCTCACCAAGTCACCAGCCATACCAGCTTTGATCAACAGTCCCAGGACAGAATGATTGAAATCCACATATGTCTTAATGCCACTACGACAGTGATCATTTATTTTGCAATACCATTCAGCCTCCTCTTTCTTTTGCCTAGCCTCCACCTCTTGCATCGCCATCGTCCTTGCATGCCTCTGCTAAGAAACTAGTTATTTATAACCATCTCCAATCTACGAACTCACAAAAATGTTGCACTTACAGCTTTTTTCTTTAGGCACACTTGTCTGCTTTTAAACATCACAGCAACTTGCGACGACTGCAATGGTCTTTCAAGACCTAGATCATTTTAACATGGCCGACCCGAAAAAAATATATATTTTATATAAAATAAGGGTGCCATATTCATCCTTGGCTTTCAAACTTTCAATTATTATGCCTACTCATATCGCTTGCTTACAGTCACTGCTCGCTTCACCTTTAAAGCTCTGCCTCATTCACAAGGGCTTCTGGAACTACATAGTGGTGTATCTCAGACACCAGTTTAAGAGATGCCTCCCAATCAAGGTACTGGAGATTGGCTTGTTCGGATGACCATGGTTATAGTATACAAGAGAACAACGGTGTGGTAAAGCCCTTGGAGGTGCTTCGCATTGGAACTATCTACCAAAATCTGTTGACTCGCTCATGCTGTTCCAGGGTGGGGCAGAGGGGATAGGAGGGGACTATGGACTCCTTAGGAAAACGACTATGCTCCTTAGGAAAACGCTTCAACTCCTATCATGACACGTTCTTTTTCTTCTGAACTTGCCTGATTTGAAAATCTCATCCACTTGTGTATGTACTACGAGCAATATGACCTTGCTCATATAGGAGCTCAAGCTGCTCTGCACTTTTAACATTTCTGGGGCTTCTGCACTTGTTTCGTTCCTCTACTTGCATGCCTTTTCCCTTAAACTTCTACCAAATCTGAATATTTCCAATACCCGAAAATGATTGAATTCACACTCCACTCGAACCTTTGATTTAGAGACATGACAGTGACTGATTGCTGTTGGCACAATAAAGAAATGCGATCAGTTAAATAAGTGTGCCCACGTATTACATATAAGCATAGGAACACAGCATTGTCACTGGTAATCTGCTAAAGGACAATAACAGGCATCATTTTTGGTGCAATGTCTTTAAGGGGGAACAATCTACCCCCATTTTTCATTCAACACTGACTTGGACATTACATGTCCCAGGAACCATCAGAAAGGGCAAAGTGGAGTATCTACAGAAAAGCAATAAAAAAAGACAAGATTCAATACCATTTAGTGCTGTCGGATGACCCTGCAAAGTAAACTTACCAAATACTGCAGCCCATTTGCTTGATGCACATCCGTTTAATGGAGTGGGAAGGCAAATCGCAGCGACTGTACTCATTTTAATAGCTTAAAACAACCGTAACGGCATCAGAGGACAAAGGGCAGATGGTTTCCATGTCCTGTTGCGACATTCGCAACTAAGGGAGGGGGACTGGACAAAAGCCCTTGCATATATGTATTCATCCAACTATCTATTCTCGGCACCTTCATCAAACCCTGCAAGTAAGCCTTCTCGGAAGTGTCCCTGGGCCAAGTAGTGAACTGAACAGCTTGCGCAGGACCTTTGCTCTGTCACCGCCACCGTTTGGAGGAGGCCCTCGAAACTTGGTATATTGCAAGCTCGGTGTTCATTGCACTCTCGCATCGAATTTCATACACTTGGCATTCCCAGGTCTGAAGTAAAGAGAGCACCCGAACCAGACTACACGCAGTTACCGTGTCGCCCAGCCGTGGTGATGAACTTTGCAAGTGCATTGCAGCTGTGACCCCTCTGTGCCCTGAAGCCTGCTACATTGAAACTGGCCGTATTCATCCACCAGGAGCGAAGAAATCGCCACTGTCCCATTTGGGATTCAACGTTGTAACTTGGTCGCTGAAAGCTGCAAAGCCACGAGATTGCCGCATTTGAATCTGCAACCAAAGTGGACTCGACTGCCGAAGTTTGGTCCGGAGTGAGCCAGGGGTCGGTGAGTAATTGTAACCCTTACCGGTGGCCCCTAGCGCATGCATCCATTTTTATGGACAAGTGGAGTGGCCCCTGAAGGGCCCTCTTTCCACCACTAGCCTGAGCTAGCGATGTATTCCCAACTCCTCGAACTTGTTCTGCCCTCACGGGGAGACCGTCCACTAATAGTGGGAACCTGTTCTGCATCACGTCACCCACATTCCCGAGCTGCTACAGAGCCAACAAGAGACCCCGATTTCACCCATCTGCAGTACAGTGTACGCCAGCACTGCAAGTACATTTGAGCAATAGGCTCCCCTCTTTTTAGGGACTGGACTGCCTTTCAGTTAGGATTGTGATTACTTCAGAACTGCCTAAAGACTCTTTGCACAACCTGCTTCCTTCCCTTTTCTAGGTTGTGGACCCATTTCGTGCATTAACCTTTTAGGCCCCTTGGTTTTGTATACATGTATTTTGGTAGGATTGTGTTGGTTTAAAAGTGTTACTGTTAACTATTGTGTTGCAACTCAAAGGCCTTGAATAAATCCATTTGTATTTTTAATATATACATACACCTGGCTGGGAGTGATTTTTAAGTGTCCTTTACTCTGTGTGCTCATAGATGTCTTTCAGTCACCCTCACCCCTCCCGAGACCAGAAGGCTACCCTATTCCAAGAAACTAGGCTGACCTTCTGAACCTCTGCCCACCAGGTCAGAGTTCAGAAATCCATCTCAACACTCCCCCAGCCCAAACAGAAAAATACAACAGTCACAACAGTCCAATATAAAGAAATGCCCAATACATATACACACACACACACACACACACACACACACACACACACACACACACACAAACACACACACACACTTTAAACAGACCATATGCAAAAATACCTAAAACAGAACATAAGTACAGAAATCATCTCCTGTGGAAAAAACACACAATATGTAAGCAGTAGAAGTATGAAGCACTCTGGGTAAGGAAAAAGGGGCGGAAGACCATCAACCACAATGATGGTAAAAGAATAGGTCTAGTGCCAGAAAAGGGATCAACTGTAACCTAACTTGTTTCTAAGGCCCAAAGCTGCACTTGGAGGGGGGAGGGGGGAAAAGAGGGTTTGAAGTCAGCTCGAAGTGGTTCAGCAGGGATCTGGCTACTCTGGCTCAGGATGGCGAGCGTCCCAATCCAGGGGCCAAAAGACAAGAGAAGCCCTTGCTAATTTTTCTCTCAAAACGGGCAAGGTTGGCAAAAACCTGCAGGTCCATGGAACCGGTTTGACTGGCAGAGAGGCAGGTCTTGTTCCATTAGCAGGTCACCCTCAATGTGCCCTGGGGATGGTTTGGAAGGAGAGCTTGACTCAAGCCTGGAGCACTCCTTCACCTCAATTGCTGAGACCTCTTGAAAATCAAGTCTCCCAAAAGAGGTCCAAATGAAATTCAAGGTTAAGGATGAAGCCCAAAAATGATTTAAAGAACGGGTGGGAGGCCCCCCTCTTTTATAGGCAAAACTACACTGGTTATTGGGTATGATTTAAGGTGGTAAAGACCTCTTGTCACAAGGACAGGAATTAGGTCCCTTAAAGCAGGCTTGCTATTGACCAAAGTGTGTTCTAATGAAAGTGGAGAAGACATGATGGAAAAAGACAGACACAAGATGGTGGAATCATACCCCCAAATGTGTTGTGCTCCTTTCTACACTAACCACACACAATTCTCAGACCCAGAGTATCAATGTATTTATTTTAATTCTTATAATGCACCACTTGCCTGTGGGCCTCAGGGTGCACATGGAACGTAGACAAGGCAAGGAGTAGACGGGGGTAGGGGGGCTGAGGGGAATCAGGGGGGAAAGAAACCAGTTTCATAGCCTGGTATGAGACTGAACAAATGGCACTTGGTCAATTTCTTAAATTCTTTAAGCGATTTGGCCGATTTCAGGACCAGTGGAAGCTCATTCTGGGCTAAAGGTAACTAGATAATCAAAGATTGTTCCACCAAATCTGGTGAGCTTGAACCTTGATTGCACCACATTGTATGGGTCTTGGGACCAAAGAGTGTGACGAGGATGGGCAACTTTGAAGCAATCCATAAAGTATTGAAGCGCCTCATTGTTTTGCCACTTGTAGGTCAGGTAGAGAAGTTTGTGTGTGAATGCTTTATGGGGAGCCAGGGAAGCTCTCCTGGCCTCGGTGATATGCTCTCTCCAGGATAACCGATGCACCGCCGAAATGGCATCATTTTGAGAAACTTGGAGAGGCTCGATGTTAGCTTGAGATGTACCCAGCAACAGGCTATTGCAGTAGTCTAGAAGTGAGTTCACAAGGGCAGTGGTGAGCAGTGATCGGTTACTGAAAGATGTATGGGCAAATGTAATTTGTAGTTTTGTAATGTAGCCACAGGTGGCCCGAATGTGAGCAGCCTGAAATCTTGGTGAGCTCAGCGTCAATAATATGCCCATTGTCTTGACATTTCTAGCCACTGCAATTTCAGTACCAGAAATGATTAAGTTCTCGTAGTCCGTGTGGAGTTTGTCTTTGTCCTGAAGAGAGGATCAGAAGAAAAAGTTACTTTCTTACCTGGTAACTTTCTTTCGATGGGATGGTCCGACTACGTATTCCATATCTATGACAAGGTAATGTCCACAGCTGTACTGCTTCGGAAAATCTTCGTCGTCTGCGTCCTGCGTCGATGACGTTGATGCGCCGTCCCCGAGGACCTCCTCCGACGGCCGACGTCACCCGATGTGATAAGTAGGACGCACAACGCCCATAGCCTCAGTTATAGTTTTTTCCCAGAACGTGTGCCACCAGTTTTCTGCCAGTCAGACACACAAGGCCTTGCAGAACGCAAGCTGCAATCGCAAAAGAAATTCTGCAGCGGGGAAGGCAGGGAGGGAGCGATATGGAATACGTCGTCGGACCATCCCATCGAAAGAACGTTACCAGGTAAGAAAGTAACTTGTTCTTCGAGGGGATTGGGTCCTCCGACGTATTCCATATCTATGACAGACTCCCAAAGCAGTACCAAGCAAGGAGGTGGGAAAGAATTTAGAATACTAATTTAGCATGCCCAATCAAATTGCGGAATAGAGAACTGCCTTGCCTAAGGCCAGATCTTGCCCTCTGATGGAATCGAGGGAGTAGTGACGTACAAAAGTATGTACTGAAGCCCAGGTGGCTGCATCACAGATGTGACGAATAGGAACTCCCCTCTGCAGGGCAGTAGACGCAGCCACTCCCCTGGTAGAGTGGGTCCGCAAGCCAGCCGGAGGATCCTTACCCGCCAAGCGGTAACACTCTGAGATAGCTAAAATAATCCAACGAGAAAGTCTGTTTCGTCACAGCTTGTCCCAAACGCTTTCCAGCGTAACCAATGAAAAGTTGATCGTCCACTCTGACCCAGGACATGCGCAAAATATAAAAGCTCAACGCTCTCCTAGGATCAAGCCTATGGAGCCTCTCCTCTTCCTTACCAGGATGTGGAGGAAGATAGAACGCCGGAAGAACAACCTTCTGGCTCAAATGAAATTCCGAAACCACCTTCGGAAGAAAAGAAGGACGAACTCTAAGGACAACCCTGTCCTTATGAAATACAGTGATTGGTGGCTTAACTGAAAGTGCCTGTAACTCACTCACTCTGCGAGCGGAAGTAACCGCAACCAAAAACACAGTTTTCAGAGTCAACAGCCTCAAAGGGCAAGAATGTAAAGGCTGAAACGGAGCACCCATAAGAAACTTAAGAACAAGGTTCAAATCTCAACCTGGCACCAAAAAAGGTGACAGAGGGAACACATTAGTGAGCCCTTTCAAAAACTGCGAAATTAAAGGAATCTTGAAATAGGAACACTTTTCAGATGAGCGCTTAAATATGGACAGCGCCGCCAGGTAACCTTTAATGGTCCCCTCTTGCAAGCCCCTCTGGGCCAAAGAAAGCAAAAAAGACAGAACCATGGGAATGTCACATTCAAAAGGATCCACATTCTGAACTCTGCACCAGTCGCAGAACTTTCTCCAATGGCACAGAGACTTTGTTGCCGGCCGCCTGGCCAAGAGCAACACCTCATCACGTCTTCAGGGAGGTCCCAATCCTTATACCGCAACCTTTCAGAAGCCAAGCATGAAGATTGAGGGATCTGACCTCTGGATGGAGTACCTGACCCCCCTCCCGTGAGAGCAGATCGTCTCGGTAGGGAAGACGACGTGGAGGGCAGATGGACAAGTCGAGAAGGTCCGGGTACCACGTCCTCCGGGCCCATGCCGGAGCAATGAGGATCATCCGGGAACCGAACCTCGGTAACCTCTGCAGTACTTGCGGGATGACGGGGACTGGAGGAAACGCGTACAGCAGTGGGAATGACCACTCCACCACGAACGCGTCTCCTAAGGCTCCTTTTGGGGGAAATTCCCGCGAGCAAAACCTTTTGCACTTCCGGTGGACACTGGAGGCGAAGAGATCCACTTGAGGGGTCCCCCAAAGGGCGAAGATCTCCAGGAGAATCTCCTGAGCCAGCTCCCACTCGTGAGAGATCGTGCTCTGCCTGCTCAGAGCGTCCGCCGTCTCGTTGTCATCTCCAGCCAGATGAACAGCCGAGATCGAAACTTCCTGCTGGATGGCCCAGAACTCGAGCTGCAGCGCCTCCCTGCACAGAGGAAGTGACCCTGCCCCCCCTTTTTTGTTGAGGTAGTGCATGGCCACCCTCTTGTCTGTTCGAATCAGGACACTCTTTCCACGCACAGTCGGCAGAAAAGCCTACAGGGCTAGCCTGACGGCCCTCGGCTCCAACAGATTGATATGGAGACCAACGACCGCTGACTGTCAGCTCGTTGGCATGAGCTCCCCATCCCATGAGGGATGCGTCCGTCACGATCGTCACCTCCGGCCAGAGCAGCCAAAATGGGGCCCCCTTCATCAGATTGCCTTCGACAGCCCACCACAGAAGGTCCCGGGATACCGAGGGCGGCACCTGAACAGGGTCCGACAGCCTGTCGGAGGACAGACCACTGGAGCTTGAGAGCCCACTGCAAAGATCTCATCCGCAGACGAGCCTCTGGCACCAGAAGAATGCAGGATGCCATGAGGCCGAGCAGTGTCAAGAACTCAGACGCTGGGAGATCCTGGGCAAATTGAAACTTGTGCACCATCTGCTGAATGTGAAGAGCCCTCACCTGAGGAGGAAAACACAGCCCCAGGGACGTGTCGAGCACTGCTCCGATGTACTGGAGACGCTGAGTTGGTGTCAAATGGGACTTCTTTAAATTGAGGGAGAAGCCCAGCCTGTGAAGGGAGTGGCAGGTGACGGACAGATGATCCAGGACTTGCTCGGGAGAGCTCCCCCTGATCAACCAATCGTCCAGGTAGGGGTACACGTGAATCCCACCTTTCTTGAGATGTGCTGCCACCACCACCATGAGCTTGGTGAAAACCCTCGGGGTGGAGGTCAATCCGAACGGCAGGACCAGAAACTGAAAGTGCGAGTCGCCAACCGCGAACCTCAGGTACTTCTTGTGCTTGGGATGGATCGGCACATGGAAGTAAGCATCCTTGAGGTCGAGAGACACCAACCAGTCATGAAGTTGAAGGGCCTGAAGGACCTGAGAAAGAGTCACCATCTTGAACTTGTCCTTCCTGAGGAGTTTGTTCAAACCGCGCAAGTCCATGATGGGTCTCAATCCCCCGTCTTTTTGAAATCAAAAAATATGGGGAATATCCAGTTCTATGGCGCCTTTCTCCAGCAGGGCTTGAATTTCCTGCGCAAGGAGTGGATCCGGACTCTTCAAAGAGAGGCTCCCTGGTGGATTGTCGTGAGGCCTCTGCCGAAAATGAAGACAGTAGCCGTGGGTTATGATCTCCAGAACCCAGACATCCGAAGTAATGGCGTGCCACTCTACAAGATTCTGCGCCAGCCTTCCCCCAACCGGCGAACCATGGGACCTGGCCTCATGACTGAGTGGTAGCGGCTGCGGCGTTGCCTGAGGTCAAAGAGGCAACTGCCCGAGCGGCCTTGGCACCTCGAATACCTTTGTTTCCACCTCTGGCACTCTTAGGATGGCCTCTTTGACTGCCAGCTCCCCTCGCTTTACTGAAGGATGAGTAATAGCGAAAGGAACCTCCCCTCCATTGCTGTCCCCTAGGACGAAAAGGCGGAGGTTGGCGAACTGCAGCGCCCAACGATTTCTCTGCAGCTTTGGAGGTCTGCAACCTCTCAAGACTCAAGTCAGCCTTGCTGCCAAAAAGGTGTTCACCGTCAAAGGGCATGTTGAGGAGCCGGGACTGCACATCAGGAGCGAACCCAGACTTCCGCAACCACGCAAACCTGCGCATTACGGTGCTCGCCGCCATGGACCGGCTGACACAATCTGCCAAGTCCAAACCCGACTGAACGGCTTCACACATGGCATCCTTGCCATCCTGAACCATAGCAAGGAAACCATCCCGTTCGTCCCCTTCGGGAACATGTTCAGCCGCTAATGCAACACAGTTCCACAGAGTGTGTGTGAAACGAGACAAGGCACATATGGAGTTGGCCGCCTGAAGCGCCATACCCCCTGAAGAAAACACTTTCTTCGCCCAGCCGTCAAAACGTTTGTCATCCCTATCCGGAGGGATGGTAGGATACGACGCCTGCTTTGCCGGGGCCATAGCCGCCTGCACCACCAAACTCTCCGGAGTGGGGTGCCTGGACAAGTAGCAGGGGTCGCTACTGGCTGGACGGTATTTTCGCGACAAAGACTTGCCCACTGCCGCGAGACTCTCCGGAGCAGTCCAAGCCGCCGCCACCCTTCTCTGCAGAGCCATATGAAATGGCAAAACCGGGTCAGTGGGGGGACCGAGATCAAGGATGTCCGTGAGATCATCCTGAACGAACTCCCCGGGGAGCTGACCAACCCAAGTACTCGGTGACCCGAGACATTAGCCGCTGATATGAAGAATCGGCATGAGTACCAGGCTCCGGCCTACAAAACCCCACCTCCGGAGAGGTGTCCAGTCCACTGGCATCATGCAGTGACTGCCTCAGGTCATCAAACTGGCTATGGCCCGAGATAAGCTCATCGGGAACCGAAACCGGAACCAAGCCGTCATCAGAGCCTTCATCACCCTCTGAAATGTACTCCAGGCGGGTAGAGGAAGACCTCTGGGGACCAAAGCAGTGCCTGACCTTAGCCAGAGACTTTCTAGGGGCAAACCCCATGCCACGGGGCCCCTCCGACACCATCACCTCGAAAGGCTTCGAGGGTGCCGAACGAGTCGGCATCGACAGAAAAGGCGTCGACGTCGAACGAATCGGAGTCGACGTCAGCTGCAGCGCCGCCAGCATCGGCGGCGTCGACACAGGCCTTGAAGCCAGAGCTCCGAGCGTGTCTCTCGACGATGCCGGTGGCCCCCCGGAGGCAGAGCCTCGAGAGAAATTGTTGACGACCTCGGCGCCACAGGCGTCGACGTCTTCTTTGAAGACAGCACAGGATCATGCGGTCTCGAGCGCGTCGAGGACCGGGACCTGGAACAGGCATGGCGAGAACGGCTACCCTTGTCCGAGCGGGACCTCTCCCGTGAGCCGTGCCGACCACCCGAGCCCGAAGGCTTACGAGCGGTGTCTCGACCGGTGCCGACCGACACCACTCAGAGGTGCGGACGGACCGGTGCCCTGCGATTCAAGAATCGCTAGCATCTGCTTCCCGAAGGAAGCCCATTCTTCTGGTGTCGCTTGCATGGAGGGATAAGCGACCCGCCGACGGGCGGAGTCCTCGGAAGAGGACAGGACAGGCAACCGATGCCGGCGCTTCCGGGAATGCCTCGTAGAGGCAGAGGAGTGGCGAGACCGACCCCTGGAAGGAGACCCACTGGACTTCCGACGATGACGCGGAGAGTCGCCCCTTGAGTCATCCGTCGAAAGCCCTGCAGACCTCGACTTCCGGGGCTTAGACACCCGGCCTACCGACAGCTTCTCCTTGTGTTCCCTCAAGGCCTTTGCCGTGAGCGACTGGCAGTCGACACAGTCGTCCGTATCGTGGGCCTCCCCGAGGCACCAGAGGCAGGCGTCGTGCGAGTCCGTGACAGACATCTTGGACCCACAATCCCCGCATTTCTTGAAGCCCGGACACAGGGTTGAAGACGAAGTAGACATCGCCACAAACAGGTCTTCACAACAAACCGAACAGGTTTAACAAACCGAGAATTGAAAACAGCAAACTCCAACAAGTCGAGACGTACCGAGATTCACGAAGCGAACACGTTCGCGGAAAAAACAGAACTGAGGCTATGGGCGTCGTGCGTCCTACTTATCACATCGGGTGACGTCAGCCGTCGGAGCAGGTCCTCGGGGACGGCGCATCGACGTCATCGACGCAGGACGCAGACGCCAAAGACTTTCCGAAGCAGCACAGCTGTGGACATTACCTGTCATAGATATGGAATACGTCGGAGGACCCAATCCCCTCGAAGCCAATGTTTCGGCCAAGACCTGTACAAACCTCTGGCTACTGAGCGAGGGTTGCACCCAACAAAACCTAGATACAAATATAACATCTCCTACTTTTAAAGGGGATACAAATCAGCAGACCGAGTAGACTTAATGAAGCAATGTTTTTGCTCAAAGTGGGTCTGAATACAAGGTTACCAGCTTAGCGGCACAGGTCATACGTTATCCTCATTGAGCAACAGTGTTAGCTGCTAGATAGCCCAATCGGGTGGAAAAAATGTAAAGTTGCAAAGCTACTTGCCAGTCATAAAAAATCACTTGCAACCTTATTTCTACACAAACAGAGCAAACCGTTAGTTACACGTCCATAGTCAATTATCACAAGCCAATGCCTATTGCTAGTGCAAATTTTGTGCCATGATCCAAACATGTAAGCCACCTAGCATAAACATATCAGCTGCATGGGAGGTACAGAGGGGCACTAAGCAGGGCTGCCCACGGCTGCCGATGCTGTATATCCTAGCATTGGCCCCACTGGCTGTGTTCTTCAGGAAGGAGTACATAGAAGCTGGGATCAGAATAGAAGGGGAGATGCACCTGGTCGCTCTGTAGACAGATCGATTATACGCGCGACGACCAGAAGATAACCTACCATACCTGCTGGATGTTAGACACATTTGGCACTTTCTCAGGCATTAAAGTGAACGGGGAGAAATCCCGCTTGTTTCCACTCGCAGGGTTGAAAGGCCTAAGGAGCAGCTGCTGCATCTGGGCCTCCAATGGGCGACATACTCCTTTCGTTATATGGGCGTCCATATAGGGCACGATAAGGCAGACATGCATAGAGAGAATATGCTAAAAGTCCAAGAAGTTCAACTTATTTGATGGGATTCTGGAAGAAGCTCCCATGGAGGGGGGGTTGCCTGGCAGAGCTGCCAGCCTGAAGATTGTGGTACTTCCGTTCTTTCTGTATTATTTTATTAAACATTCTCTACAATATTCCGGCAGCTTTTTTGCACCAACTAGATGCAATAGTCAGAATTCCTATGGGGAGGGGGGGGGGGAGGACCAGAATCCCTCTGCGTACATTGCAGGTGGTCTATACCAAGGGCGGGTTGAAAGTACCCCATTTCGAGTGTTACTACTTGGCAGGGCAGCTGCAATATGTCACAAACTAGTTGGGGAACGAACCCTAGCAGGACACCTTATTGCTACAACCGATGTTGGGAGGTTACTTCTTGAAAGAAATATTATGGGTAGCAGAACTCGAAGGAGCAGACCCTCTGGGCTAATGGCACTCGGTAGAGACATATGGCGTAGGACCTGGAAGCATCTGGGAGCATCTGATCCTTCTTCTGTGCATGTTCCCCTGGTGGGAGTTATGGGGGGACAGTGGGGAGCTGTGCAACAATACAGAAGGCATTGGGAGAGCAAAGGGGTGGTAACACTGGGCGACCTAATGCGAGAAAGCAAAGCATTGGATTTCCAGACCTTGGTTAATGAACATGGCATACACGAGGGCCAGTTTCTACTTTATCTGGGGATGGTCTGAAGAATTGAATAGAGGGGGTCAGGCCTGCAAGAGGGAGTAGAGACTAAAGCGATTCTTTATACCATACATGACGTGGCAGAAGGGGGGTTGGAAGGGGGGGCGGGGGACTGTATGACTTGTTAAGTAGCGTTGCCACACAAGAACTGAAGGTGCATGGGAAATGGGAGGCGGACATGGGAAGAACTTTGACAGATGATGAATGGGATAGAGTGCTGTTGTATACCAAACTAATCTAGAGAAATGCCAGATTCAAGCTAACCCAGCTGTACATTACAGACAGGGTATATATGACACCACAGAGGCTACCTCATATAGCAGAGGGGTGGCAAGCAAGCTTGCCTGAGATGCGAGCAAGGAGGGGCAGGCATGATGCACATGTTATGGACATGCCCAGTGATAGATACATTTTGGCGAGGGGTGGCTGAGAAAGTGGTGGGCAGAGGAATACAGATGCAGACATAGCCTGCCAAGTTCTGCTTATTGGGTTGATTCCCGAGAGGCTGGAGACAAGCAGTGCACCTTTCCAAAATGAAGGACCCGATCAGCATACTACCAAAATGCAGAATACCGGTGGCATGGAAGAAGGTGGTGTGGCGGGGGAGGAGGGGGTCCCAAACTTGAGGTTTGGTGGGAGGATCTGAAAAGATGGGCATTAGCAGAGAGCACAGTCCGCTATAGAGCACTGCAGTGAGGAATGCATTAGCGGGGAAAAGGAGTCAAAGCTTTGGAATGCGCTGACACTTAATCTTTGCCCAAGAGGAAGGGAGGCTGGTTGAGTCACAGACTGGAAGGGAGAGCTAAGCAGGGCAGGCACTCTGGGACTGAGGGCAGAGTGCATGGACACAAAATTGGAGAGGGTCAAGGACATCGGTTGGGATCGAGGGAGGTGGTAGGAACAGAGAGGGATAGTGAACAACCGACGTTCAACTGCATTGCAGCATGCCCAAGAGACTGCAATGAAGTGGTGGAACCTGTCTTTGTGTTGGTTTGTATGTTGAAAATAATTTTTAAAAAAGTTTTAAAAAATTAAATGTAGGCCACCTAGCAGGAAGCTCCAATAAGCAAGCACCCTCTACTGGAGAAACAATAGTGCATAAAACACTTTCCACAGCCCTACATGTTACCAGACACTGGTAATTGGGAGAGACTCAGTCTCTCATTATCTAGCCCCTTAACGTCAACGCAGTCATGTCAGCTGACCAGAAAAATCTCGATTAAATCAAAGCAACTAAACATAAATGACATAACAAAACTGAGCACATTCAGCAGTGGTCTAAACTGCCCCTCGCCCCCTCCAGATCAGACCCTCAACAAATCCCCCACTATAGCACCAACCCTAGAAACTGACAAGGCCCTTATCACCTATCACAGGTTTGCCATCTGCCCAAGCCCAAACTATGTGTATTCCCACGATGGGTGTATTTACAGAGTGAAAATACTCCAAGACATCATTTGAAGTGATCGTAGAGACCATTATTCCCTTGCAACCTGCAGGCGGAATCTTATTTAGACCTCCCCATTCTATTGAGTTGCACATGTATCACCAGTCATTTCCTGATTACGGGGTCTTGCTCTGCTTTCCAAACAGTTTGTCAAGGCCGGGAGGAGAAATGTACTCATAATTCTTCTTTCCAACACCTTGAGGGTTAAGCAGATGGTTTCCCTACCCCAAATAGCCATAATTTATGGGATGCCAACAATTAACATTTAAAGGCTGGTTGGGGCTTGCTCAAAGGAGGTGAAGGGGGCGGGCAGCAACACCATCCACTACAGCGGAACTAGCCAGGACGGATGAGCCACTAACCTCAAGCTCCCTCCCTTTACCAGCCCCCATGCCTCTGAATCTTGCTGGCCATTTTAGTTGTCTCTCGTGAAATTGTGTTGCAATATCTTTCTGCGTGGGAAGCTGGGGTTCAATGGAATTGGTAGATGGCCCCTTGGGCTCACAGGATTGGTAATTTGGTTTCTTGTCAATGCTCACGTTTCAATGTCAAGCAACGTATTTAGGTTAGTACTGGTTGCATCAACAAAAAAAAAAATGTACATGACAAAAAGGGAATCAAACCCGTACCAGCTATTTGGTGAGCCGTAGGGTAGAGCAATCTGTCCAAGGGGCAAAGCGTGTAAGAGTTTCAATTCCATTCCTCGTTTGAAATAATATGAAATCTCAGGCATCAAGTCCAACATGTTCAGAAATTCAGACTATTTCCTCATCCAAAACATCGGCTCATATTTTACCTTGGATATTATGTGCATGTTGTCTGCAATCGGCATAGATTGGGGGGGTTTGATTTTGGGGTACTGGTCGTCTGGGTCCCAAACCAATTTTCTCCAGGCACATCAATTTTTGGAATGCCACCGGAAAGCCTACCATATCCACGTCCAATTCACGAAGCGCCCGAAAATAACAGGAAAAAAATGCGGGATGCGATGAAAATCCCAAATCCTATAATGTCGAACAAGGGGAGCAGAGTTTGCGGGGGTGTCCGACTTCCCTTGTTCGGCATTATGGTATTGAGGGGTTGCAGGGGTGTCTCCTGCTTCCCTTACATGGAAAGCGCCTTGAAACACTTGTGTATAGGCGCGTTACAAATGCCTCATCATATCATATCATATCATAAAGCAGGGGACAGTTGAATGCAGACAGCATTTTCATGATGCAAAGCTTTCCGCGTTGCTGTATCATGCTGCGTGGTGGTCAGCTTTGGTATTTCAACGTAGAACTCTATTCACTGCCCCATTCCTAGCACCAATCTCTTAAATCATTCTACAACACAAAGTTCATAGCATGAACAGGCTTTATCCCACTA
The DNA here is from genome assembly GCF_040938575.1 of Ambystoma mexicanum. Classification (NCBI taxonomy): domain Eukaryota; kingdom Metazoa; phylum Chordata; class Amphibia; order Caudata; family Ambystomatidae; genus Ambystoma; species Ambystoma mexicanum. The sequence goes on from NC_090933.1 coordinate 74,884,506, forward strand.
ACACGTACTGGAGAATCGATATTAGGAAGAACAAAGTGCAAATATAAAAACAGGAAACACATTCCGGTCCCTAAACATTGCTATTTTCTGCGTGAACCTACATTTCCCCACCTCTTGCCTCGAATTCCACTTTATTTCGGTCATGTTTTTCTACTCCACTGAATGTCATCTCTTACCATCAACTTCTGTTACCTATGCAAATGCTTCTTTTAACTCCCTTACCCCCTCTTTATATCACACCTTTCCCCACTACTTTTCACCATGCTCAGATCTCTCATTCTGCCGTTCCCGGGTTTCATATTGTCTCCATTTCCTCTTCTCTCAACAATGTTATGCTTCATCCTTTCCTCTCACACTTATCCTGTCCTGCTTGTATGCCAAGCAATATGATCGGACCTTTCTTCGTCTCAGACTCTTTGACCCCGTGGGCAGCCTGCTCTACTCCATACCATTGCACAGCACACTAAGGACCGAAAATATTCGGTGATATCGGCAGCCGCCCTCCCATCAGCGGTTTATCACAGAAAGGGATAAAAGCCAACACAACTCACTGAAATAACATACGGAAAGGAACACGCTTGGGATCAATCCGATCCTAAACTCTCTCCACTGATCACAAGAGCAAAATTGCCAACCATCTCATAACATGCAATACAACGAACATGCCCAAGGCCTCTTCCTGAGCCCCTAACTACACGCTCCCAAGCGGACAGTTTTTAGAAACAGAACAAAGGGGACGGGGGCAGCAACACTAGATGCACTACAGCGGAACTAGCTAGGACTGATGAGCCACTCACCTTAAGCTCCCTCCCTTTGCCAGCCCCCACGCCTCTGAATTGTGCTGGCCATTTTCGTGGTCTCTCGTGAAATTGTGTTTCAATGTTTCACAAGGGAAATAACTGAATTGAGTTCTCATTATTGGTCTAAACTAGTAAAATGAGTTCTCGTTGCTCTCGACAATAGCGCGCGAGACTATATACTGAATGCTGTTCCCCATTTCAGTGTAATTTCAACGAGTTTCATTGTTGTCCATCGACATGTTTATTGTTGAATTCATCAGAGACAGTGGCAGTCTTTCAATTAAACTCATCAATGATAGTACGTTCAGTATGATGTGTTTGAATAGTACTGGTCTGAATAATGCATCGATTAGGCATTTTAATTAAAGGGAGGTCCCCTGTTTCAACATTGCTTACCTTTTGCAGGATAGAGATCAGGGATCTCCCACTCTGGCATCATCAATTAATTTGTATTGTTTGGCACTGGACCCTCCGAATTGGTCGTATCTTATTGCGCCGTCTTAGGTGATGTTAATATTTAAAAATTTCCAGGGAGAGTTAACCAATCTTAATCCGCCCAGGATCACGTCGACATTCAAGCGATCAAGATTTGTTGTATTCATTTTGTCAAGAGTAAGAGTTTATTTTTCCTTGTACGGTCTTTTTAGGGTGCTCAGGATCAGCGTTCCATGTCACTTCTGCAGTCGAGTTAACCTCAACCTTGCACTGCATCAACTAAACATAGTCAATGACCTCCATGGGGACCGTGCCCTACCACACGTCAGAGCAGAACTACCCTTCAGGCAAGATACCCCACCACTCGCAATGATGTATCAACGCCTATCCAGACCCTACGCACAGAATGTCCTCTCACATCGCGATCGTCTGGAGGCAGGCACACAAGCACATAGGCTGGGGGAACAAGATTACCATGGCACAACCACTATGGAATAACCAAATGCTGAGGGAAGTGTGGAAGCTGCCCGTCTGGACCCGGTGGATGAGGGCCGGAATAACCACGATAGGTAAGATCTCAACAGAGGGCTCTATTCTTTCGTTTGAAATGCTCCAGCAGGAATATGGTATTTCGGCAGGTCTAGTATGGAGGTGTTTCCATCACAAAGGGTTGGCTTTGGGGCCCTGTTGGGAAGAGCAGAAGCGTCTGGAGCAGACCAGGATAGGACCATCATTTGGTATTTTTCTCACACTTCTCAACGGAACTCCCACCCCTTCATCAGCAGTCCACAGCCCTCCCAACTCACTATTTCAATTGATCCGGCTCCCAATTCCTAGCATGGACATAACAGTACATCACATTCAGGGTCGATACACTACAAAAGTGATGACTCTGGACAGAAGCTACAACTTTGGAAGACACAATCATACCCGCAGCTACGAAACACTGAAGCCACAATGAGATCCCACTCAGCCATAGCACTACGGGATCTACTGAAATCACAAGTAGAATAAGCCAAAGGGACCTGAACCTGCTGTTGGTCTCAATACTCCTCTCGGTAACCTCTCAGCAGATCCTCCTTAAGACTGTTGAAGTGTTACATTACAAACCCACAAGGTAGTACTATGTCAATTATTCCTTCCACTATAATGGCCGATTTTTACAAGCAGTTTGCTTGTTAGCTCTCCGCTCAGGAGACTGCATACCCTAGATTAGCCTTCAGTATGCGTTGTGTTGTCGCACACTAATATTCAGATTGAAAGGATTTTTAAGAAGCTTCAGGCTTCCTTTCACATAATACTCTGCGATTCACTTAGGTGGCTAGCCCATACTTGTGACCCACTGATGCAGTCTCTCTCTTCCCGGACTGTCCTTTCAGGCTCTCCAATCCCAGAAATAATCCTCCCACCAATCGGCCAAAATCCATCACCGGCAGAAGTTTGCTTGACACATGGTGCATCCACTGTCTTGATTTAGACACAAGGTTTTGCCACTTCCAGACCGAGATGCAATTCAATTTATTTATACGCCCAGACCTGCATAGGAGCTCATACCCTCCTGCGCTATACTCACGTGCAATCCACTAGGCAAGATCAAATCGACAGCCAGGGGATTGGGAGTGCCCACTGGGATCTGCCTATCCCTCATCCATAGCAGTACCTCGTGAACAGTGGCCGGATTCCATAAATGGTCCTAACCACCAAGCACTTCTGGGCATTAATATGTTATAGCGACAGAATCCTGACATTATTATTTTCCAAATACTATGCTTTACTGTATCCTTGTGCTACTGGACAATGGTGCACAGGTAGTGCCATTGTTAATTAATGGATATTTAGACACTCACTGGGGTTTGTTCCCCCAGAGTTCCATGAGTCTCGAGATTGGTGATATCACTGAGGACGAGGGGGTACTTTGCTCTATAGATGGCTATGCTCAACTGCCATCAAGTTTGCATTCAACACAAACCATGCATAGTACAATAACCTGATTGGACAGACAAGAGAACAGAAGTTGAATATTTCTCATGTTGCCTTCCATAACACACTGCTGTAACTGATCGTAATAGACTGGAATTTACAAACTGCTCCCCGAAAAGAGGAAAGGGATTGATTGTCAGGAGTGGTGTGAGCAGGCACCAGTGGTCGGAGTACAGGGATATAGGTTGTTTTAATGTGAGTTAGGAGCGGGGAGCTGGCACAAAAGCACACAGTTTTATTTGAATTACAACAGGCACCCATTTACACACAAAATAAAGGGAGAGCACCAGGTGACCATTCCGGTGGTGATGGTGCGCGGTACAAGTAACATTTAACATTACATCTTGGAAGACTGCTTAAAAATATCAGTGACAGGGCCTGTACAACACAAACTGAAGAGACAGCATTCAGTAGGCTGCTAGTCACCAGGCCCTGCCACACAGTGACTCCACCCACCTCTAGTTTGAGCCCTCCAAGCCTCTAGTTAACTAGGAAAGCTCAGAGCAGATGGCAATGAGTAGGCTGCAGGTCATGTGATTAGGCCCTGCCACTCAGTCACTCCGCCCACCTATTTAATCAGTCCTCCTTGGGTGTCAAAGGACTGGCAAAGACAAGGAACTCACCAGTTTGCCTGTTCAGGCCTGATGGGTCCAAGAGGCTGGCCCACTTAACTAAAGGTCACCCACAAACTAATCACTACTCACCAAAATACATCACAATGTTTCCTCCCTTAACAGCCAAACCCCACTCTCACTGTGGTTCGAATGGCAAAGTGCCCTAGGCCGCCCTGGCAAGTTTCCCTAGCGAAACTCATCAATATTGCTGTTGCCCCATTCAACACCCATGGATCAAATGCACACGCCCCGTCGTGTTGATAAATGCTCGCTCAGCAGTCGCTGCAGAGATCGGTGTCATGTTGTACAACAACCTTGATGCCCTGTTAATCACTGAAATATGGCTTACCCCATTCTCCCCACATGTTTGACATGCTCCTACCCAAAAGCTACTGCATCAAAGATGTCGACCGGCCAGGAAGGGCAGGAGGCAGAGTGGCAATCATCCACAGGAGCTATTGGCCATGCTTCTTCATCCACTCTCCCAGAGCGGGCTCGTTTGAATCACTTGCCTGCCAGTACGCACAATTAATCCATCTACTTCCACCTCATCTACTGACCACCTCACAGGAATGACTCATTCACCGCAGCCATCTCGAACTTCATCTCCTCTGCCAAATTAGTGCATTCTAGTAATGTCTTTGTTGGTGATTTTAACGTCCGAGTAACAGCCGGACAACCACACTCGAAGCATGCTTTTTGCACTGACCACTTCCAATGACTAAGCAAATTGTGCTCTCCCCATGCACAACAAAGGCAACACCCTAGACTTAGTCTTCACATCATCCCTTTGCAGACGCTATCCCACTTGACTGGTCTGACCACGCATCAGTCACCCAGTCGACTACGGCTCAAAGGTCAGGCTAAACAGTCCTAACTCAAAATCACTCATTCAAAACCTTCCTGGTCAATGAGCTGGAAGTAAACTTTGCAGACTTCCCCACCAAACGGAATGGCTCTGACTTCTGGAATTATTCAGCAACTCTGCTATGAAACCTGTGGACACTCATGCACCCCCTCCATCACCCCTTAAAATCGCATCCTTCTCTCCCTCCTTACTGACAGGATAGGATTCTCTGGCACTGTCCTGAATTGATTTAGCCCCTCTCTCAGGCAGACACCAGACTGTTCAAATTAAATTGTTGCATTCTAACCAACTCCAAGCCTCCTGCAGAGTCCAAGGCTCCACCCTCATCCTTTTTAACCTTTTCATGCAGCCTTTGGGCACTCTCCCCAAAGATCCCAATATAGCCACATCCACCAATAGGCGGACGATACTCCGTTGGTCTTTAAAGCCACACCAATGGCAGTAGACGCTATACAAATATCAATATATTTTATTTTTATTTGTTTATGACTCGATGAGTCTTTACAAAAACACATTAAACAACAAAGATTTACATACATTTATATATACAATAAATCAAATTTTGTTTCATATTTAAAGGGTTTTGTCCCAAAGTGACCATAAGAAATATCAATATTAGATTTCGCACTTCAAGCTTACGATTCTGATTTTCCTGGGACTCTGTGGGAATCTGGTGAGATTCTCTCCAATTTAAATACAAAGTCTGCGAATGAGCTGCTGGAGTGCATTTAGCTTCTGCTTTTCCATAATGACTAGAAATGTCCTCCATTTTAATACTTGTAAACAATGCACCTTTTTATTCTCTCCCAGACCTTATCAATAAATTGTCCATAACCTTATATCGAAAAAAATTATTTAACACACAGCTGGACAATTTCTGCCTGCAATAGGTGGCATGGGTAATGTAGTGTGGATATTCAAGGCCTAACATGGGCAAGCAAAAGTAAATACTTGGCAGATCAAATATATCTTTGGTATGTGCAGCAAAGGATTTTTCAGCGACATTGGTCTTCTGCCAGAATTCTCAAATGTTAACATATTCCGATATATACTTGGCATGACGCCAAGGAAGGGGAATTATTTGCACGTTATCTCTCTGTGGATGGATAACTGCCTTTTGGGATACAATTACACCAACCTTGGAATTCGTTTTCCTGCAGCATTCCAAGAAACTATACCATTTGGATATTTCCTGTGCTCACAAACTCAAAGCCCACAAATATTTGCTGCTATCCATCATGTAAAACAAACTGAAAAAACTGGCGATGAACCAAGAGTTTGTCCATTGAAGAATGGTTCCACAATTCAGACCCGTTAACTAGAGAGAAGGCATCCTATCAAACAGCAGATACCATGAAAATATGAAGCTATGTGGTCAGCATTCAATGATGTGAATGCTTGGAGTGTATACCTTAAATATAATTTTGAACTGTCATAGGACAGTTGTCGCCACCTTTTGTAAAGGAAAGTGAAATTGAATAACAAAGTTACTCACCGTAGTGACTACCTTACTCCTAATCCATAGTCCCCTTTACACCATACTTTTGGAACATTCCGTCCGTCGGGACGGGACTGGAGCACTTTTGAAGCATCAAAATTATGTATTGTCCTATTTTTTTACGCGGGGCCACTGCATGTGACCGTAGCCCCGCCTTCCTGAGCTCTGCCCCCGCACATCATCCTCCAGTCCTTTTCTATCGCCAAAGTCGAAGGGCCATTAGCAGAATAGGAGATATTTATTAGAGGGAACTGGGCATATGGGACAATAAGACATTGATGCCAGAGGCTGCAAGGTCCTATATAAAAGTCAAGACACAGCCAACAGAAAGCCGTTTACTTTTGTACTGCGCACTTGTAGAAGGCTTAAGTGCCTCCTGCATTAAGACCGCGTGGGATGAACCGCCATTGTGTCACCGCCTGGAGTGATCTGAGTCACAGGTTTTAGTGAGGCCATTGTGACCCGAGAGATTGGAGGGGTTCTGGAATCAATTTTAACCCCCTGACAGGGAACCTTGGCAGAACTGGTAGTAGCAGACCTGGGACCCGTTTTTCAGCCCCTTTAGTTTCTGCAGAAGAAATAGCCCTCAGTGAGGGAACCTCGGCAGGGCCGGTGCTTAAAGACTTGGGGCCGGAACCAAAAGACACCAGGAAGGAGTCCCCTGGCCAGGGTGCCCTAAGAAGGAAGGAACTTAATCAGACACTTCCTTTTTTCCTTCGATGAACTGCTGTAAATGCAGAGGAAGAATTCATTGGAACACCTCCTCCCAACCGTCAAGACGCTGGAGCGCTCGGACGGAGAGGGAGTCGCAGTAGAAGCAAGAGTCTCACCGATGTTCCGGCCCAAGCACTCCAGACAGAGAATGGGGATCCACCTTCTCGAAATGACTTTCGCACGAACAGGACACTAATCCCAAACGCTCTGGCATAGATGTAAGAAAGACGACCGTGGAACTGGAGTAGGAAAATGAAGGACAAGGGAACAAAAAGAAAACAATTCCCTAAAATGCAAGTGTGTACGACCCCAACCACGTGGAGAAAAGGACTGAGGGGTGATGGGCGGGGCCGAAGTTAGGAAGGCGGGGCTACGGTCACATGTGTTGGGCCAGCATAAAAATAAAAAGACAAAGTATTTTTGATGCTTCAAAAGTGCTCCGTCCCGTCCCGATGGATGGAATGCCTCAAAAGTATGAAGGAATGGGGCCGGGACGTAACAGTATGGTTTCTTCTTGGTTCAGTGGTTAATATAATAAGAATGTAGCACCCAGGGTAGAACGTTAGATTTTGGCTCAGCCAATCAAGAAAGAGGATTCTGAGCAATTTACAAGCCCCATATCAGTAGTTACTAGTAATATGCGTTCCTGCATGACTCAGTCATGCAGAAGTCTACCAGGCACTATGTTTGTACACCACTCCTTACCACACTGCAGCCACATGCAGATGCCGCCCCTCCATCCTGGCCTTACCTTGACCAGGGGAGTTCATACTCCGCTGCTTTTCCTATATGCGCATGCTTCCCCCTTAAAAAGTAGTCCCTCGGTTCAGTGATGTGCAGAGGTGAGGCCACAAGACACTCACAGTCTCTTTTGTTGGGGGAGAGGGAAGATTAGACTTAACTTGGGACGTTAAATCGGGCACCCTTTATTCCTGGGAATTCTGCCCCCCTCCAGTACCCCACCTGGTGCAAAGGCTTTAATGGAAAGGTCCGACTAGATTTTCAAATTATTTACATTTGTGAGCTAGTGCATATTGACCCTTTTATTTACCGATGGCATCACTGGTGTGTGATATATTGCTCAACAGAACAGATGAATAAAGAAAACACTTTCTAAAAACGGCAGCTTTATGGTTTGCAGTTCGTATAATGTGATGTAGAACTCCTTGACGATAAAACTGGTAAGCCCTGGACATGCATAACGGAACAAGGTGAAAGGGTTTGGAACTCAAATACACCCGTGGAGACAGGAGCATACAAACCAACACTAAATATTGAATATCGTACATCGAATGCGCATCATGCAACATGGTCATAAAGCCATGCAGATAATCCACAAGCATACTTGCGATACACATATATTTGTATTTGAGGACGTATTGAAAAATGTCTTGCACACAAATGTGAACGCGTTAAGAGAAACTGCCAGTCTGTTAATGCATAAAGAAAGAAAAGGTGAGAAATGTCCCCACTTTACTTTACATAGGTGCATGAATTCATAGTTAATTCATTAACCATGATAACATTCTTCCCTGCACTAAAAAAAAGAAAAAGCCATTATATGAGTCTATGCTTTGTTGCGGACTTCATCTATGGCATCTATTCATCTATAGCATAATAAAAGATGGACAAGAAGAGGGTGCACTTTGTTCTTACCGCCATTTACGCTGCACAGTGTAACTAATCATATCGGGCTGCGTACACAGCACTAGTTCTAAAGTGAAGTTTGAAAAAAAATGCCATCGATCAAGTCGGCTAAAAAACATTTTTTTTTTTTTTTTTACTTTGTGTGCTATCAAAATTAAATTGATTTTACAAAGGTTGTTAATTCGTAATTGTGTCCATTATTGTTTGTGGTTGTGTGTGGTTCAGTTTCTAATTTCCTTGGTTCTTTATACTTTATTACTTTCATTTGATAATTTCTTTCTTTATTTCTTTGTTACTTTACTTCTTTATTTTTTCCTATATTCCGGTCGCTGTGTCTGCTTCTGTCCTTAAGATGTTGGATTTGTGTTTTTCAAGCATTTTTCCAAAGCAGCTTCTAGGATTTTAGTTGTTGCTATCGTCCAGCGGGTTTTTTTCCCACTTAGGAGGCGGCACCACCAAGTATCCTCCTCTCGGAGGACGAAGGATTTCAGGAGAGGGGTTAAGTATGCTTTCCTGAGATAGACGGTTTTCGGGCATGTCATCAAAAGATGTCTTATTATTTCGATTTCAGCAGTATTCTTGCAAAGACGGCACTTGTTCGTGTTTGATAGCCCTCTTAAAGCTCTTATCTCGTTTGTATGCAAGAGGTTTAGCCTGGCCCTTAGGAAGATGTTTCTTCTTCGTTTGTCCGGAAAGCATGTGAAGACTTGGTAGATTTCATTTAGTTTTTTGGGTTGGATGGGTAAATGGCCAAGGAGCTTATTGGCAGCTGCTTTTTCCAATGTATCAATCCAGTCAAGCTCTTGGAGCTTCTTCTTCACCCGCATTGGATTTCGGGTTAGATCGTTCTCATCGCATCCGATCTTTAACAGAGAGGCTTTCCGTTTGAGCACCCATTTTGCAAGGATTTCGCTTCTCCCTGTAGTTGTTTCATCTTTAAGCATATTATATTGTGGAGCGGAGTCTGGCATAATGATTTTTCTAAAGAGGGCCATCTCATTCCAATCGACAGTTGCCTTCAGTGACAGCAGTCCCAGTTCCCTTCGAATTGCTGGTAGGGATGTCGATTTCGGAAGGTGTAGCAGTTCTCGCCAGAAATAGGCTTCCAATTGTGGCCAGATGTTTGGCGGAATAGTTGGCATACCTTCTCCTCCATATGTTATTGATGGAACGAATTTTCCTTTGTAATATTTTATTACAGGCAACAAAGAAAAATCGGCCAAATTTTCTGTCTAGGGCCTTTGCCTGGGAGGATAATTTCTGTGTCTTTTCCCATAGGTTCGATTGCATACTTGTCTCTCTTTCGGAGGAGTTGTTCATAACCCCCAAGTATTTAAAGTCCTTTACCTGGTCCACTTTTATGGAGTCTATCGACCAGTGGTTAGGTTTTTGGTTTGGTTTAGTTCTTTCAAGAACCAGGATTTTGGTTTTCTCTTTATTGATCAGCAAATTGTTCTTAGTTACATAAGTGTTCAAAGTATCCAAATGCCGTTGGAGACCGATCAAGGTCTGATCTATCAGGATAATGTCATCAGCATAAAGCAGCCTCAGAATTTCTGTGCCCCCTAGTTTTGGTGGAAAAGTTCTGGGCTGGTCTTCGGAGTCTTTTTGGTCGCCGAGGAAGGCCGTGAAGAGGGCCGGAGCCAGAGGGCAACCCTGCTTTACGCCTCTTTCAGTTGTAATTTCTTCTGACAGGGTACCGGTCTGATTTAACTTTACTCTGATAGATGTTTTTGCATGTAGTGCAATAATAGGTTCAAGAATCTTGTCGGGGCACTTCCATCTTTTTAGCTTCGCCCATAATAGGTCTCGATCGATCATGTCAAAGGCCTGAGTCAGGTCCACAAATGCCAGATAGATCTTTTTATCTTTTTTCCTTGCCAGATTTTTTAAAATGCTTATGAGCATGATGTTTATTGTTGTTCCAACGTTTTTTGTGAAACCTGCTTGCAACGGGTCATAACATGACAAATTTTTTGCCCACTTTTGGAAACTTGTGAGCAGGTATGAGCCGTAGATTTTCCCTATTGTATCTAATAGGGCGATCGGTCGATAATTTGATGGATCGGATCTTTCTCCCTTCTTGAAAATTGTTACCACTGTTGCTGATGACCATGAGCTAGGAAACGATTTTGAGCGACAGATTTCTTTGAAGAGTATGCTGATAAAAGATGCCCATGGTTCTTGGTTTGTTTTTAGATCGAAATTTGATATCCCATCAGGACCAGGCGCTCTTGAAGTGGTTAAAGTCTGTATTGCTTTTTCGATGTCCTCTTTGTCCGAGTAGTCTTCCCACAGTGTACTACTCCAGGTGTAGGTACAAGTTTGAATCGAGTGAGTCAGAGGTTTCTTGAAAAGCGTACTAAAATGTTGTATCCAGCGTTCTTCGCTTACTGCATTTGTTGTTGCTGCGATTGAAGGATTTCCTGCCCCCTTTACAAGGGTCGAAAACTCACGAGAATTTTTTCCATTAACCTTTTTTAACATTAGTTTGGCGTCTTGCTGATAGAGGTCAGCTCTGTGGAATTTTAACCATCCATTATGTTTCTTGGACTCCTCTTTAAATTGCCTCTTCAGCGATTGTGAGTTTGTCTTTTGGGCTTGTCGTTTGAGTTTTCTAAGTGCTCTTCTTTTTGTAACCAGGAGTTTGTTGTATTGGTGTGAGCCTTGTGGGGCTTTACTGGTTGTTTTTGAATAGTCACTTTGATATGGGATCAAGAGGGGTTGATAGTCTATTGTGTGCTGGCTTTTGTTTTTTTCTTCACCAGCAAGTTTTTGCCTGTAAAATTCAGCAAGTTCCACAATCCGGTCTTTTGTCATCCTTAGCCGGTTTCCTTGGTTGTTTATTTCGACCCTTGTTTCCATAGTTGTTTTTGAGGAGTTGTCAGACAACCAAGTTGTTTCCACGATATTATGGTCACTTGCTTTTGCTCGTATCACGCTGAAAGATGTTAGGAGGTTTAGCAGGGGTTCAGAAGTAAAGATATAATATATTGTGGCATTTTGATGAGCTCTTTCCCATGTCGGTATTTGTTGCGCGTTTGTTGACTTGGGCTGCGTTGTATATGTGCCTCGAGTCCATCAATTTCACCCATTTTTGTCCTCTTGACTCTCCCCGATGTGGCTCTTTTAGGTTGGTTGATGGTTTTTTCGGAACGGGACAAGACGCGTTTAGATCACCACAAATCGCAATCATCGTGATTTCTGTGTTTGCTTGAATGTCATCGATCTCAGCTTCGATCATCCTCAGGAATCTCTCGTCTGAGATTGCTTTCGGGTTCCAATATACCGTTATTACAGCCAATGTTGACTTTAAAGACTTTTTACTTGTCGGGTCTTTTCTTGACCATTCCACTTGAATTGATAGATGACTTTGGGAAAATGAGCGTTTTTTGGTTATCTCGAGGCCAGAGCCGCTTTTTACGGCTATTAGCAAACCTGCGGACGGTCGGCCTATGACAGCTTTTTTGGCTGGTGCAATTTCGAGAGTATCCATCTATCGCTGGAGCTTCTGCTAGCCAAGTTTCTTGGAGAGCCACGATATCAAATTGCCCAAGGTTTGTATCTCCGTTCGTTGTTAGGTGTTTAAATCCCCTGGTGTTCCATGATCCAAATTTCAGTGAGGCTACATCTTTTGTTGGAGTTTCAGATGTTGTATGCCTCACTTCTGACTGCTATTTGCTAGAATTTGAAAATGAAGGTTTTGGCAGCCATGCCCAAAGTTGTTTAATTGGTCCAACAGGGGTTTTGCTATTTGTTTTAGTAAGGACAGAGGAAGCTTTGCGTGATGAATTGTGGGAAGCTTTTTTCCCAGGTCTATTTTGGAACTTCTTAGATTAGGCTCCGTTTGCAATGGATTAGTGCACCTTCGTTCTTCTGGCCGCAATATCTCCGCAGAGTTTAGTCGTGGATGTTTTATCGGGAAGGCTTCGTTTTTCGTTGATTGATGGTGGCGAATATGGTCTTGCTGCCTGATGTTATCTCGAAGGTTCTCTGGCAACCTTTCTCGTTGGTTTTTTGCTGGAGCTCGCTTTGACTTTGTGTATTCAGTGATGAATAGTCCTAATTTTGAGAGGATTTCAGAGTCTCTGTTGGATATAAACGAGTTAGAGCACTCCTTTATATGAATAAAAGCTTTAGCTTTTCTAGCAATGTGGTATGGTTCCACGAGCGTGATTTCCTTTGGGGTTAAACGTTTGAGGTCTTTGGTGTTTTTCAGAATCTTCATAATAGTGCTTCTATTCAAGGTTAGCGATTCCCTGTTTGTTTCGGATTGTTCCAGTTTTAGAATTATTCCATTATTGCTCTTACAGGGAGAACTGTGATCTAATCTGTTTCTGTCCCATGGTCTGTTGTCTTTGATCTTGTCTTGATGAGATTGATGTCTTTGCTTTTTCATTTCTGCCGGCCCTTGTGGTTCCGGTTTGTCTTTAGAAGTTCTATACCTGAAGGATGATTGTTCTAGTTTACTTTTTTGCGGAGCTTCTTTCTGGAGAAGGTCTGAGCACAAGAGAGTTTGAGTAGTATTAGTTGAACTCCTTCTTCTGCTTTTTTTGATTGTTTATCTTTTTCAAAAGAGCATATCGATGTTGGGTTTGCATGCTCTTGGGGGAATTTTATCTCGTGTTTCTGGCGAAAGATGGAGGGTAATATTCATTGCGCTTTGATCCGCTAAAAAATCTTCAGCAGTTCTTGGAGATTTTTTTATTTTATTTGCAGACTTTTCACCAAAGTTAGATGAACTTTTCTGGTGATCGAATGCCAGGTAATTTTGTTTTTCGTTGGAAGCTCTTTTTATACTGTTATCAGGAGAATTTAAGTGGTCAATGATGATGCATGTTTGATCATTTTGGCTTCGTTCGACAGCAGAGGTTTTTGGACCTGCCTGTGGTTTTCGGTTTTCTTCGTTAGCTGAGATTTCTTGAATGTCAGAAAATACAAATGGAACTGGTCCTTGTTGAGAATCAGTTTGTGTATGAACGCAAGCGCTCTTTAGTTTGGGAGCCGCCCTTGCTGTATTGTTCGTTTTAGGACTTGAAGTTGCTAAATTGAAACAATTTTTAGGTGTTTGGGGACTCTTTTCTTTTGCAGTGATGAAGCCCTCGATGAAAATCAGCTTCGTGTGCAACATAGCTAATAACGTAGTGTGGTCTCTCATTGTCTCATTGAGAGACTCGTAAAGTTTACCAAATGGTGATAAACCAATTGTTATAGCCGACATTATCGTCGTTAGGTCTGTTTTTTTTGTAAAGGATTCATTCTGCCTTCCAGAATAATCAGGTTGGTTTCTGTTTGATGCCTCAAAGGAGGAGTCTTGAGGAACCCTCTGTTCCTGCTGGTGGTTCGTTTCTCGAGGCTCTCGTACGAAATGAGGAAGAGAAGATCTTCTTGCCGGTCTATGTGCGCCGTAAAGCAGCCAATCTGCGTCTGCGTATATTCTAGGATGGTGGGACAATGAGGCTTTAGATTTAATAAAGACTTCCGGGTGGTCTGGCGTAAAAGCTATTTGATTGCTGAGGGAGGCGGAATCTAAGCTTTCACCAACTTTTTTCGATTCGTTGGGCCGGGACGGTGACTTCAGCTCCCCGGTCCTTGTTTAAGGGCGATTGCAGTGGGTTGGTCGTAGTTGGAGACCCCAAAAAAGGGGGGGGTACAACCAACCCCTTCTCAGAATTCATCTCGCTTGGCGCGGACTCATTTGCGCATATTTCAGCTGAGTTTTCTTCTGTGATTTTCGGAGTCCTGCTGGGTTTTAGGATTGGTGCAGTCTTTCTTGTTTTCACTACGGGTTGTACATCGATCAGGGCATCAAGTATCTCATCATCAGTGAGTTCCGTAAGCACATCGTGCTTTCTTTTGCCTTGTCTAGCGAAAAGTTCTTTTATGGAGTTGCAGATCCTGGTTTTGGGGGTACCATCCTCAAGCGCTCTTTGTTGTGTTTTATTCATTTGGCCAGTTTTTTTGGCATTTATTTGTCCTATGTTTTTTTTTTTGTAGTTTTTTGATGTTACTTGACTCTCCATTGGGTCTCTGGGAACTTGTCTTTTTCTTTGTCAGAAGCCCGAGTTTAGGGTCTTGGATGAATTCCCATTCCTCAGCTGAGTCCGGTGTTCTGTCCTCGGATTGGGCTGCAGTGCCGCTAGTCTCCTCTGGGGGAGCTAGTCTGTCCGGGCTGGCGCCGAACGCGCCTGCGCAAGGGCAGCCGACCGGAGAATCACCCCTCGGGCAAATCGACCCGGAGGTACCACCGTCCCCGAGGCCGCCCGCGTGCACCTGTGCGCGGATCCCCACCGCCGGCTGGGGTGCCGCCACCCCACCACGGCATCGAGGCGGGTCCTCCGTCTCTGGCGCCGACCTTCCCGCCTGAGCCGCGTCATGGGAAGAGGAACCCGCCAAACCCCGAAGAGCCGCCTGCTCAGTGCAAGCTTCCACAGTAAGTGGGAGGTCTTGTGTTATGCAGCAATTTGTTTGTTTGGGTTGTTTAGTTGGTTTTGCCTGTTGCTCTACGGCCTCTTCCTGGTTGAGCCTATGCACCTGTGGAGACTTTTCCCTCGCGGTCGGTCCTCAGACTGGCCGCACTGAGATGCCTACGACACTTGGCAAGGGCTGGGCTGGGTATTCAGGCTGAGTATTCGGAACCTTTCCCGCATTTTCAGCACTTCCCGCGTTGTTCTCTTTGGTCAGAGAGGCGGTTATGTGCTGCGTTGTGGCTAGAGCTTCGACCTCATGACTCACTCCTCGGGTTTTAGATTTTTGTTGATTCGTGACTTCCGTGAGGGGGATGTGAGTTTTAGCCACACATGATTGGCCCTTTTTAGGTGATTTCTGAGTGGTCACTGCCGCTTTTTTCTGAAGCTGAGACCCGGCTGATGTGATGGTTGGGCAGGTGCCCATCAAGGTGGTGTTTATAGGCAATAAAGCCTGAGTTCTGAGTTTGACCGGGTGTTTTGAGGAAAACGGAGAACTTGAGGAAAGTTGGAGTTTCCGTGAGCTTCTAAGGCGCATGTTTTCTTCTTCTTCTATGCCCTCGCTGGAAATATTTAAAGTGCCTGGTTGGTGGAAGTCAGAGGTTGTCGCCATGTCTGTGCCAGTCCTGGCATGGACTGCAGAGACTGCAACTGACTCTGCTCTGACTCCGCGGCCGCTCCGGGGTGTATCTGGGTATTTGTATTCTTCTTCCTGTAGTAGACAGTGAGAACAGACTCGGAAAGTAGAGGAGCAAATGAAAACTCCGACCTGCAGAGACTGCAACTGACTCTGCTCTGACTCCAACATGTATTCCTATACTGCCCCTTTACATAAGGCACCTTTTCCGAGTCTTGATCACCGTACAACTATCAAATTCATGCACAGAATGCTCACCCAAGGGGGGCTGTCAGGGGAGTTGCTAGGTCTGGAAAAGACCCGGGGCTAAGCTGATGTCAGAACTGTTGGGACTGGGGGCTAGCTAGTCTTTTGGCTGTAGCTCCTGAGATTCTATCCGGGGCTACAACCAAAAGATCAGGGGCTATAGCCCCCTTAGCCCTCCCCTAGCAATGCCCCTGGGGGCTGTCATTCTGGGAGAAATAGCTGCCTGAATGTATGCCTGCCACACACTAAAAGGTTTCCGTGCATTGCCAAAACATGCCACAAACTAAACAAGCAATGTATACTGCATAAGAACCAAAACTCAGATGCATATTATTACTTACCCATCTCTAAGGCACATATTAAAACTAAACAAACAAAATCTGTAATGTGTTAAATCTTTCTAACGAGTCTAAAGAATGTAGATTTCAGCTCCTTTAACCATAGAGTTAAATAGTAATAGATATTTTCCAAGTGATAGATATAGGGTGACTAGTCTTCACAAAGTGTACACTATTTCGATTTGTAGCCCAAGAGGGGACTATACCAAAATGTCGACTAAAATTTCCGACCAGTACAATTACTGCGCTTTTTTGACGGAAGCTGCAGTCGGAACTTTGGTAAGGGGCACTTTTTTTTTTTTTTTTTTTAAAGTAAAGTGACGCAGCAGGGACAGAGATGAGTTGGTGGTACACACAGAAGTGTGCCGCATAAAGGCAAGTAGGGAGGGGAGTAGTTTATCCAGACCAAAGTGATCTATGTGACCAAGGCGCAGCACCGTAATGGAAGTCAGCATTTTCAAAGTAGACATTATGGGCGGCGCAGTGATCACATAGATCCGCACAAAAGTACTATTGTACCAAATATGGTACAAAGCCAACCACTTCTCAAGTCTGACCAGTCAGGTACAGCTTGTGTTGCTTAGAATGGCAAGAAATCAAAACATCTGGGCATCACATGTCCCTATAAAGGAGGATTCCAATGGGTGAACGAAGGAGGGGGCCCCCGACAGACCGGCGTGTGGTCCGTATGATGCCAATTCTTCACCCGCTCTCCTGCTGCCATCCTCCACACACACACACACACCAAACATTACTTATGCCGTTAATCTTCCCCCCACTGGGGAAGCATGGGAGGGAACAAGCACCTTTGCTTCACTTTAGGTGGAGGCTGGACCGTGGGGTTTGACCTCTTCCTTGTGTCCCCCTGGCACCGTTCATGCAGAGTCAAACAATAGGTGAAGGGTTGCCCACCTGTTCTTGCAAACCACAGACTAGCCATTGGCTGACTGTACCATTTCCCAAAAAAGGTTGGTGTCCTCCCACAGGCATATCTGATAAATTGGCCTGTTTCAGGCTTAAACCCAGTGCCATTAGCCACGCATGTTTGACCACGACTGCTCCCCCACAACCAGACAGCCCACTGTTTGACGCAACAAGGTTTTAATTTCTTTTATGACAGTGTTAGTTTGCTTGCCATCCTGTAGCACTGGTGGGTGAAGGGACTCAGGAATGTCTTTCGACGGATTCTCCATTTCGTTCCAATGCGCCCTATTATGACATGCCAATGTCGCTGTGACGTTTGCTATGTGCACATTCAATGCTGCAGATTAGGCTATTTCTTTGCCGAAAGAGTAAACTTTTTTACATTAACCATCAGGAGAGAGTTCATTAGTAAAAAAGGGCATATTGGCCCACTTATGGGGTGTAGTTGCCTGCAGCGAGTCCAGAATGAGAGCCACGAATATACAAAGGTTCTGTATGGCACAATATTAATTTATTTTTTTAATTCTGGGTTTAATTGTTTTAGTAGCCACAGGCTTACGCAGTAATGGAAATATCCTAAAACAGAATTTATCAAATGGATGCAATGCGCAACTTGCTTTTTTACTTCCCAAATGTCCTCGATGAAGTCCATCGGTTCTGAAAAAAAAGAAGAAGTAGTACTGCCCTTATTGACTTGCTGTGTCTTTTGAGCGCTGAGCTCATTTACTTCAATAAATGTCATGATCAAAGCCATTATGGTGTTGAAATCCTTCATGCTGCAGATCGGACTCCCGGTTGTCGACTTTGAAACGTTGAAAGGCAACGGGCGAGAATTAATTCCCATGATCTCCTCCTCCAATCATCTTCTGAATACATGAATTCAAGTAGGCCTTGATTTTTCAAAGTTGATGAAAAGCTCTCTGCTTGCTTTATTAGAATTTCCCAGTGTTCAAAGGGTTTATTGGGTGAATGTCTTCTCTTTTAGAGTTGCCTTAACCTGTGTTTTGTGTTTCTCCTTACTCAGATCTCAGTGTATGTTTGTTTATGGGTGTTGCCTCCGATTGCACTCAACGATTAGGCCCTGTTCGGCTTACTTTTTCAGCATCGACCCACATTGACGTTCCCTTTAGGACAGGTCCCTTCAGGCCTCAGCCTGAGCTTGGGCTTATGGGTGTGAGCTGTCTGGTGGTGGCCAGGTATTCTCTCCTTGCCATGATTTGATATCAGGCCTCTGGAGCTGGAGGCTGAGTGGCAAGGCTTGCTCATCTGATAACTCCTCATGCAGCTCCTCAGGGTCTTAAACAGCCCTTACTGCCTAGAGTACAAATCTGACATTGCAGTTACTTTACCCTGAGGTCAGTGACTCGTTGTGTATGCCGCTCAGTGCTTTGTTCTGCGCTCCTTAAAAGTCTTGGATTTGCATTTCAGCAATGACCTACATCGGTCCTCTGCGTGGTCCCTTGGAAGGCAGTTATTAAACACTATGTGTGTCCTTCAAAGTATGTTCTCCATAGGATAAGTGGGATATTCGCAAGCACTTGGGAAGTGTGTGTGGAGGGGTTATAGGTATTCTACAAGGGCCTGCTGATTAACAAGACCTCGCGCTCTCCCAAAAAATAGACCTGGATGGTGAATGCGAGCAGCTTCAATGCTTTCTTCTCTGTACTGGTCACTTCTTCGGTGTAGAGTAATCTTCGAAACGCAGGTCTGACATGGCAGAGAAATGGCAAAGACACTTTGCGTACATGCGGCCAAACAACGGCAGAAAAAAAAAAAAACAATCTGAGGAAGTCGGCGTAAAAAGGCACATGGTACCTGTGGACGTCGGGTAGGAATAATGTGAGAGGACCCGCCCACCCCCAACAGACACCCCCCCTCAGAAAACAAGATGCAATACTCCAAGCCAAGAACCAAATGGTGGCCTATGCAAAGCAGGAGATTTAAGCAGCACACCACTTCTTACTTGCCAAGCATCAATCATCACTTGCCACGGACTAGTGGGAGTGCACATTTGGAGTGCTCGCAGATTCTCTTTATGGGATTCTGTTGGATTGGCCGATCTGTTCTCCTACATCCTTCCCCTGTCCCCCATATTGGATGTCTCAGAGAAGGGGATGACGGCAGCATTATAAGAAAAATCGTTCCAGGTTGTAAGCGCACCTCTCCACACTGAACCTCACTAACACATGCAAACACTTTTCCTTATTTCCTCATGGTCGGAAATCTCGCAACAGCCATCTGCTTCCCAAAAGTGCATTTTAAATTTTGACCTACATTAGTGCCTGAAGGGTTGTCTTTGGACGATTGCTTTCCTTTGACTAGTCGTCTTCTTGGGCAGTCGTCAACTTTGCACTTCAAACCAATTAACTCTGTGGCCTCTGCGCATTGTATGATGCACTTTACTTTTGGCCCCTATAGCCCCCCCCAATCTCAGATGGAGGAACTCTCATCCACTCCTTTAACATTCCCTTTCCACCCATCATGCATCATCATTCTTCAAAAATCTTTTCATGTGCATGTTATGAAGATGGCTTACAAGTGAAAGACACTGTTTTGCAAGAACAACAAATTTGTCACTGCGATGCGCTCCAAGTATTTGCAATCTGGATCAAGTGCATTGAACAGCCATAGTGTTGTCTGTGGTGTGGAGAGGTTCAGGGAACAGGCGGTTGCTTTCTTCAGCAATGTACCATAGTTGATTAATCTGGAATCCCTACGTTAGGTATCGTTTAAGGGACAGGCACCTTAGCTGCAGATGAGGGAGCATTAACCAATGACTGGAACCCTGGGAAGCCAGAGAGCATCTGGAATATCAGAGGGGGGACACCCTAGGAGCTTAGGCAGGCACACCCCTTGGGCAACCTAAGAGCAAACCCTACAACCATACCCACCTCTGTCGAAGGGTGGTGGGGAAGCCTCCCCACCTTCCTGCCCACAGACCCCTAGACAGAGGCATGTCACCACTATGCGAAGAACCCGGCGAGGGATCCACCACGGAATGCCACAGTACATAGCACGGGCAGAGACACCAAACACAAGATGTCCGAAGCAACGAGGTAAGAACAAAGCCCACTAACCCAACCGCTAAAACCTCAACTGTCTGCATACACCTCACAAACGCTAAACAACCACATTCTTGCACAGCAATCCACATGCACTTCACTACAATTCATGAGGAGGTGGCCAAGGTGGTCCTTGGCGCAGTCCAAATGGTTGTTTTGGGTGAATCCCAGCTCCCAGAGGCTGATGAAACAAAGGTCCTGTATCAAAGTTTCAATGTAATGAGTCACTAGCAACCCAGCTGACCACTTTGACCACTTGACCACAATAGGTTTTCATCAATATAAATGTTGATTACCAGAGGCCACCATGTCAAAACCAGACCTGGTTTGTTACTGATGTACTACCAGCAACTGTAGATACAAATCCTGTTCATTAATAAGGCCCACAATCATCTAGTAATTTGGTTCAAGATTGATCATTAAGTCAGTGTGGGGTCACTAGTCAGACTTCTAACAAGTCGAATCTTAGAGTTCACAATATTCCTCCTTCAGGAAATCTCACTGCTCTAACAGCACAATATTCCCACTCTTATCTGACGATTTAATGACATTAGATTTTGGCCAAAAATATTTTAAGCATGTATCCGTACCATGGACTAGACTCCCACAATCAGTACAAGAGATTCTGTCAATATCTGCAATTGTTCTGTACGCAAACTCATATATGCTCATCATTGATAGCCGATGGAACAAAAATTGGATTTCAGTTGGAAGACCATGGAAATAGTATTATATTGACCAATTCCCAGGGAATTCGGACTGATGCCCTCCACAGCAATAGTCCCAGAAATCATTTTGCCTCCCTTACTGAATCTGCTTTGGGAGGAGAGTACCTGGACTGTGGAGCGCAAGTCAGTAAACATGGTCAGAGGACAACTTTGAGGCAGGAATGAAAAACATCTGTGTCCCCACCAGTTCTACATCAGTCACAAGAATAAAAACGCCACATTTTTCTATTCATTCATAATTCTGCCCATTACGTGGATTACATTACTGTTAATAATCATAATCTGTGACCCCGTTTGTGTGAATGCTCTGCTACATTAACACCCTCACCCCCTCTTAAAGTGTACCCGTTGCTTCCCTTTCCACCCCACCTCTGCCTCCTCTTGCATCGTTCCACATTGGGGCTCTCGGGCTGTGTAGAAGCCCGTCATCTAGTCTGATACCAGCTCCTGTTCCTGAATGCGTTGGTGCACAAAGGTAGTAGCTTGCTGATCACCTTCAAAAAAGAAGCTCTAGCCTATAATACAAGTGCGATGTCACAAGGTTCAACTCTGGTTGCTTGAGATTCTTTAAAACACAACTAGTTTTGTAATGCACAAATATCCTGAGATTTTTTGCGGTCTTACTTCCTCTTGGAATGTATGCAGATTCCCAGATATTTTCCCCGATATAGATTTGATCAGTTTGGTATTCAAATCTTGAAAAATGTGTTTAATTGTCCTCCACACCTTAACAATTCAGCATTTATTAACTTTGCATGTTTGATCAGAAATCTCAAATTTTCTCTGTAGGTCTTTAGACCCACCTCCCTCTTCCATAAAACGGTTTTCGTATCCTCATATGACAGAAATGTCAGTAGCCTGTGACCACAAGCAATCATCTTGGCATCTACTTATTTATTCCAAGGATGTGTACTCCAACTGCCAAGACATTTTGGTGTTTTCTTTTTTCCCCCAAACTTTTTTAATTCATCCATTAGCGAGTTCTGTGGCAAGGTTACTTAAGCATTTGGCTGTTCAGTTAACCTCATCTGATTAAAAAGAAAACCCTGATTTGACAAATTTTAAAAAAAAAAGTCCAGTACCAACATCAAGACAGGATCGTTAATAGGGAACAAATAAATGCTATGCTATAGCTTATAAATACAACTTTTTTGAAAATTGGTAGAAATATCCTCAGCTTCATTAAATGGGGACAAATATATTAAGCCTAGTGGTATCTTATTGATAAACGGAGCAGCAGCCATTAAATACATCCGTCTTAGCCCAAGCTGCTAGCAAGACACCCGACTCTTTTCTAGTCATCCTAAGTAAATGTTTGTAATCAATTTTCTGATGGGAACTGGTTTAACGTATTCTAAACACTTCTTTATTCTATGTTCTAATTTGGGTGGAAGCCAAGAAGGCCCCTTGTTTTCACCTTAGATACATTGATTACCATTGGGGGAATTGTAGCTGTAGGTTGGGCACATTCATTTTGGCGGTTCCAATTCTTAATTTCACCATGTGCAATTGCCAAGATCAACTACAATCACATAAGAGGTACTCCTAATACTTTACTGTGTCAAGTTTACCTTGATTGAGAAAAATAATGCCACTTCGGTTTTCGACAACCCATCTACATGAACATAAACAAAGCATGGCTTGGGTGTGCCAAGTTTACAAAAATATTAAACTATAATATAACGTTTTCGAGTTCCCAAATTCCGCTTAAGCAAGGGACCAGTTTTAGCAGTGTCACTGGTGTCTGTGCAAAGACTGCATCATCCACATAAAAGAAGACTGGGGTGAGGTTGTCCCCAACTGTGTGTAAATCTAAACAAACAAGTTCATTAAAGAAAAACAGGGTAACAAAGACGTATCCATGATTCACAAGTAGTATTGTACAAAAAGAACCGGATATTGCCCACTTGAGACAAACTTTCCAAATTAACATTTGGCTGAAAACATACTCCCATCGCCCTCCTCAGGTCCCACTGCCTTCAGAAGTTCCCATAGTATGAATCCGATTGTGCAGTGTCACATTCCGCAATATAAGTCCTAGGTAACCATTTCCTTCCCTCATACATTTTGTACAGAGGAAGCATAGGTTTAAGCCCTTTTCCACTGTTCCCATCTTCTGACGGAAGCTATACTTAACATGCATAACCTCACACCACTCGCACTTCCATACATAATAGTAATTTTCCTATTACTTTAATAGCAGCAGAGTATGGCTTGATGGTGTTTAGCACTGGTGCTTGACCGAATGAGAATTAATTGTCCTCAACGGGTAGAGACTACATGGCTCTCTACAGACCTGTTCTTTTCAGTTTACCAGAACATTCAATATGTAGGGAGTTTAAGAGAAATACAAAATTCAACTTGCAGCACCTAGCAGGAGAGCATCAGCCCTGAGGACCCATGCTCTATAAAGCTCAAAATAAAATGTTGACATTTATTTTGTATGTCACCCATGGGTACTATTCCACTGTACTGGTCTTGGTTCCAAATTCACCTGTAAAATCCAAATTGGTAATATTTATAACAGTAATTCCATGTGGGGAGATTCCTTACACAATTTAAAGTGAATAACAGTTATTCTGGTAATTCAGTAACATTTGTTGAAACAAAGAACATTCCAGCATGTATATGTTTGAAAAATATAACCTACAAATCGAGACACAGTTCAAAGCTCTTAGTTGATGTGCATACTCCATATATTGAATCATCATCTTTGCCTGGATTCTCTGCTCACGCAACTTTCCACTGTATACAGCAGGTCTGAAAATATGTACTCGCCACTATCCATTGGCTAGTGAGAAATTAATCTTGACCAATAAGAAACTGTGCTGTGTTTGACAAATCAACTTTGGGGCACCTTTGGTCCAGGGATGAATATCGGTATCTAAACCATCAATCAGCCACAACCTTTAGTACACCAGAAAGGATCCTAACAGATTGGAAACAAGCAAATTATAAACCTTGTCCAATTCTGGTAAAGCAGATGGACCGGCAGGCTTCTTTCCGAAACAGGGCAAAAATACAATTCCCACCAAATGATAAAAGGGTTGTATAAAAATATCTACTTTATAATTATCACAACAGACAGTTTTAGCACACTACGAAATACAACCCACCCAGTAAGGGAATGCAGAGGACAGACTGTTCCAAAGAAAAGGGAAGCATTCTGGATACTGACTGGAGGGTAGTCGGTATAGTAATTAATCGCAATAGTTCAAAGCAGCAATAGGTTGTAAAATGTCACTAAGGGCATTCACAGAAGGACCAGGGGGACAGAACCACAATGCACCCTGTACTGTAAGAGTTATTGGTGCTCGACAAGGTTGAGTCCGTTTCAGGGCACGTTGCAGCTTCTGCGACAGTTCAAGACGGGAGACATCTGCAGGTATCGAGTGGCAGGCAGTTCGGCAAGTAAAGCTCCATGGACAGCTGAAGGTCAGCCTACACGGCGGCTTTGAGTCAGGAATTGTTGTCTCAGTGCTGATCGGCAGTTCTGAAGCACTGGTCGAGGAGTCTGACAGCTTTTGTGACTGCGGCATAACAGTCAGCGGTGCAGTCGGTTGCAGCTCGAGGGGCAAAACTTGCTCGAAAATGTACTTTAAGGTGGATGTCGGTAGATGCTTGTCGATGCACTCCTCTTAGCTTATTCACTGGGCTTGTGTCATCCTTTAAAGCGGATGGCCCAAAGCTGAGGAGAGTGTTGCAGGCAGCTGCCTTGTCCTTGGGTCAGAGACTCTCTGGCACTTCCCACCTAGGAAGCTTGCTGCAGAGCCTAGCAGGGCACGCTGGGTGCTGGCTGGGTACTGGATGTGGAGCTAGAGGGTCCTCTGGATTCGGTATCTCCCTCTGTTCCCTGGAAAATGTTTAGGTGAGGGAACTTGCTTCCCTCTTGAGTTCCTGGCCTTCCTTCACTAGTAGAAGATGCAAAGCAGACTGTACCTTCAGCCAGGGTCCAATGAGGAGTTCTTCCTTCTGCTTCTGGTGAATCCTTCAGTTGATCTGCCAAAAGAGGGGCTCAGCCTTTTAAAGCCAAATGCACCACAGGGATTGGTGTATACTAGCCTACCTTAATGAACCAATCATGCTCCACCGCCCCATCAATAATCTCTATGTGCGAGGTCATAAGCAGAGTGCTTTGCAATAGAAGGGGTGAAAACATGTAATACTAAGTCCACCCATATTCCTGTGTGTTGTGGATGAAAGGGTTCCCCGCAGGTTATTGGAGCGCTCTGTAGTTCCGAGTCAGGTCTCCCTTGAAGCTGCAGCGAGACCAGACTCTTGTCCCCTTCAACCCACATACTCATACCTTCTGAATGGGGTCTCCCTGGGGGGGATGACTACTGTAAACTAAACACGCAGTCCCAGACATGACATTTCACTGTCAATGGATACGGAGAGCGGGAGCTGGCATCAGGTTGACAGTGCATATGAAAGGGTGTTGAGTTTTGCCCATCTCCTTTGTTAGCCTCTGCAGCCAGGCCCCATGTGGGCCTGTTTGAATTAAACACGGATTAGTATATGAAGGCTGCCACCAGCTACAGGGCTCAACATAAGGACATGATGGAGCCGTTGTTAGTTAGGCTGGCCATGCAAGGGGAAGGTTTGGCCCTCCACCTTCTGAGATGACATGGTGTACTTCTGGCTGTCATATGCCATCTAAATATGACGGGGGCAGGGGGGACTGCACCTGTAGGCTGTGTCCACCCAGAGTACACAGGTCTATGTTTATGTCATGCAGTGAGTATATGAAAATGTGTGTGGATTAGCTACCATATACAATCATTCAATTTCATTTAAAATTTAAAAAAAGCCCAGGCGAGTGCACACCCACCATGCGCCTGGTGGAATTCCACAGTGTGTGTATATGGAGAATTGAGGGGGCAAGACACTTGCGCCTGCCTGGAAATGTTCTCCATGGTTTACAATATTGTTCCATCTTGATTGGCAAAACAAGGAACAGTTCAAAGCCATTACTGTATGTGACCTGTCATTTTTACCAGAAAACTCTAGGAAGGAATGTTATTTAGGTCATATTATGTTAGGCAAATGTTTAAATTGACTTCAGTTGAAATTGGGCCCACTTTATCATAATTTGCAGAATATATCAAGCTGTCAAGGCAGGCTGGGAATCAATTAACAATTGAAGATGTGATCAGTGCATTAAGGATGAATGCTCAGGAGGGTGTTTTTGATGCTGGTTTCAATTGTATATATTTTTCCCCCCTTTGTTTGTGATATTATGATTACTGGTTTTATGTTCGACAGAATAGTAGGTAGGCAATTCTTATCAAAAAAGCTCATTAAGAATGAAACACATAGGAGACCACCAGGGAGCGCGGGAGAAAATGGCTGCATAAGCGGACAGCTCTCGCTCACTCCAGCATGAACGAGATGAGAGCATTTCCACCCCGAAAAGACATCCAAAAAGAGTGAGCAGAAATGGAGGTAGACCGGAGGATCCCAGAAAGCTGCATCCTGAAGAGGGAACAGCAATCGGAAGCAGCGAGCGGGACAGAAGGCGAAAGTGGGGCCTTCCAACAAAATGAGACAAGACTGTCCGGGACCAGGTGCGCAGAAGCACGGAGTAACAACCCAAGAGCTCAGTGAGGACGGTGGCGGAGAAACAAAGGAAAGGACATACTAGCATAAGAGCCGAGGAATGTAGGTGAGAGTGGCACACACCGAAACAAAGGACAGGTGCCCCCGAGAAGAGATCCAGGTGGGCTGTCCCAATGTGGCAAAGAGAGAAGTCCCTGTGGCGCAGGAGCCCGGAGCAGAGAGGAAACAGTGCCGCGAGAGAAACCCAGGTGGGCAGACTTGGCTGCAGCGAAGATAAGAGGATCCCTGCTGGCGGGAGAGAGGCAGGCCTCCGGAAGAGTGAGGTGAGGAGGGAGCACGGGAGAGGGCAGCAGTGTGTGGAACGATTAGGGCAGGAGAAAGACACTGGAGGGAAACATCGGCACAGTTGGCCCCCTAGCGCCCCCCACCCACAGCCCTCGAGTGGTTGTTTTGATATACAAAAGTACGGCAGACAGTAGAGGGGGAGTAGTTGAAAGGCATATAGCGAATGACCCCTAGGAAGCTAGGCGTAAGGGGTCAACAACCCCCCAGGAGTTGTAGACACAGCCCCCAGAACAATACTTGGGCAACAAACAGCAGCAGAGTTGACACTGCCAGGGGCACCATCAGACAATGGTCGAAAAGAGTGTATACGCCACAGGAGCCGGCACCACCAGGGGACCGCAAGTGGGCAGATTAGGCTGCAGCGGAGGACGAAGGAGCCCTTTTGAGAGAGGGGGCAGCCTGCAGGGAGAGGAGGAGGCAAGGGAAAGAGGCCGAGTGCGGAACGGAGAGGCCAGGTGTACAGGAAAAGGACACAGGAGGGCACCACCCCCGCCCACCCCCCCTAGCCCTGTAGTGGGCGTCTGACAAAAATAAAGCGCGGCAAGACACCAGATGAACCCAGAGAAGTGGCCGGAAGGTGCAGAGAGTGACCAGCTCCCGGGGAAAATGACGAGAGGGGCCTACAGCCCATTTTGAGCCAAACCTAGTTTCGGGAATAATAATGGATCAGCACACAGCAGTGAAGTTGAAACAACCTCAGGGCCACCATCACACATGGCGTAAGAAGGGTGTGAATACAGCAATGTGGTGAAGCAACACACCAAGCACTGAAAGCTCTTCCAAAAACGTTGCAGAAGGGGGCGCTGTTGCGCTGAAACAAGATGGCCGCTTGAACGTCTCCCTCCGGACTGGCAGAGCAATCGATCCTCATTAACACCGCCCGACGCTGCATGTAACCCTGCAGGGCTACCTCCAATCCTCCGTGAGCCTTACCGCTGTGGCCGTGCGAAGTCTGGAGCCTCTGCGTGCCCAGAGGACAGGGCTGCGCCTCCTTCCCCTGACTGCGGCTGTGGCCTCCCGCTCTCCCCGCCCTACGGCTCCGGCGGCATCGGCTCTCCCATCCACCTGAAGCCGCGGCGCTGCGGGCCGCCTTGGGGGAGGGGCGGCCGCCCGGCGGGGCGCACCGGACCATCGCAGCCGGCCGGGCCTCTCTCCGCACCTCTTCACGTCCCGACCCGGATCGTCGGTGACTGCCGGCCCCTCCACCTCATCCGGCGGCCCCCCCGGCTCCGGCTGGCTTCGTGCCCCCGAGCCATATCCCGAGGCGCTCAGGTGGCGGACCTGGCTCCCGCTTTCCCTCCCCTCCCCCCCGCCGCTCCTCCACTCCATTCAGACGACGACACCGGAGTGCACCAAGGTAGGGGGCGTGTGGGGGGGGGTGTGCCTGGCTACTATGGCCCCGGACCGGAGACTCACTCTCTCTCCTGCTTCGTGAGTGGTCCTCCCTGCACACGGGCCGGCGCCGCCGCTGGGCCTGATGCGGGGCTGACCCCCCCCCATGCCTGCCTGGGCCCCGCCTGCCTGCTGACATTGCTGCCCCCTCCTGGGGCCGATTGGGGGACCCGCCGGACCACGGTACATTCTCCACTGCAACACACACTGTTGTTGCCTGCGTCCTGGTGCTGCTGAGACGTGGCACCTCCTGGTCTACACTAATGCCCCCACGGGCTCAACTGGAGCACCGCACCTGCCACTGTTCTTTCATCGCCTGGTTACGCTTGGCCTTACACGGGCGGCCCACCAGCCCCCCTCCTGCTGTCTCCCCTCACCACCAATTTCAACGACATCTGCTCGCCAGTCCCTGAGGGGTCATAGCCTCTTCTACTCCTCACTACCCGGGCTATTGGTGAGCCCATTAGTTGCCCCACGCCTGCACTGACCCTGTACATGTATCGGTCCTTGTGATCTGGGGAGCGGTCCTCACACTAATATCAAATTCTCATATCTCCCCCTTCCTTTTCCTCGACCTCCGATACTGCCAGGATGACCAAAGGGGGCACGAGGAAGCAGAGCTCCATCAACATGTTCGCAAAGGCTGCGGTGAGATCGCCTGGGGAGGCTGCCGAGCAGGCCCCTACTGCCTCGTCCGACGCAGCCCCGGAATCCCAAAATATGATGGACTTTATACGGGAGGGTTTCATCGCTCTTCATTCAAAATTAGACGACATGAACGGCACTATATCTTCCATCAAGGCCCATATTGAGAGGACTGACAGCCGGGTGTCGGAGGTTGAGACGCGGGTCGGCTCCGCTGAGGATGCGCTGGGGGCCCTGCGTTCCGAGGTTGCCGCTCTCTCCAACCGAGTCCTCGAGGTGGAAAAGAAAAACGAGGATTTGGAATCCCGCTCGAGGCGTAACAATCTCCGCATTATCGGGGTTCCCGAGGATGAAATCCACGAGCCAATGGAGGACTTTGTTCAGCGCACACTGCTGTCGCTCCTCGACGAGCCCGAGCTTTCCCCACACTTCGCAATTGAGCGGGCACACAGCGCTCTGGTGGCTAAACCTAAGCCCGGTGCTCCACCTCGGCCCATCATAGCTCGTGTGCTGAACTACCGCGACCGTGACGCCCTCCTCAGGGCCGCAAGACTCAAAGGCGAGCTATTACTGGGTGGCGCAAGGATTCATCTTTACCCAGACTTCTCAACCGCCATCCAGCGGGAACGCAAGACTTTCCAGGTGGTGAAACGCAGGCTGCGAGACCACTCAATCAAATATGCTATGCTCTATCCTGCCAAGCTCCGCATAGAGCATGCCAACCAGGTGTTGTTCTTCACGATTCCAGAGGAGGCCTCCAAATTCATTGACGAACACTTCCCTGGCTGATCCTTCTCCTCTGACCTTGGTTCAGCGGTTACCCTAGGTTCCCGGCGGGGGGGCACCCGGGCCCTTCCACCTTCCCGCACCAGGGCCACGCTGATCCTCCATCCCGTAACCTGCTTGTTCAGTTCAACTTACAGAGTCCTCCCGGATCGCCATGTGCGAGCACTTTGCCCAAGCTACATGTGACTTCTATTGTGGGCATCTTATGATCTACTGGCTCTGCTCCAACCCGGAGCGATACGGCCAGTCAGGCCTACAGGCACCCAGGCGCTGATGCCTTTGTTTTGGTTTTGTCTGAAAGGGGTTGGGCTTGTCATCCCTCTGTTTGGGGGGGGTGTGGGTGGGGGTGGGTCATGTTGGGGTTTTTGTTATTGAAAAGTTAGCGCTGGCAGCGAAGGCGGACTGTGCTGAGGCCCTCTGGAACTGTTGTCGTAGGACCGCGAATCCGACCCTTTGGTAATTGACATTCTTCTCATTCCAAACGCCACCACACTGTGATTGAGAGTGCCCTGACCTTTATGAGCTGGAACGTACGGGGACTAGGTAATTATAGAAAGATGAGGCAGCTCCAGTTGCAGGCCGAGCGCCATGGATCCAAGATTCTCTTTTTACAAGAGACTCATGCCCGTTGCGAACAATGCATGCGTTTCGCCAAATCCTGGGGCCCCCATAGGTTTTTCACGGACTACTCCACTCAAAGCCGGGGAGTCATGACCCTCATCCACAAGAGCCTCCATTTCACCCTCATTTCCTCGACAATCGACCCCCAAGGCAGATATGTACTGCTCCATGCCACGCTACATCACAAGGAAGTGGTTCTTCTGAACATCTATGGCCCTAACCTGGATGACCCGGAATTTTATGTGCAGGTCACCTCCCTTCTCGATGGCTTTCCCCTTGTTCTTATCCTTTGGGGTGGTGACTTCAACACGATCTTCGATGTAGCTCTCGATAGATCCGGCTCCAGGCCCCGTCACCTCTCCAGGGCAGCTTACGCCTCACTGTCTTCCCTACCCCGTCTGGCCATGGTGGATGCATGGAGATTCTTCTACCCGGATTCTCGCATCTACTCTTTCTACTCCTCTGTTCATGATTCCTATTCCCGCATCGATAGATGGGTGATCTCTAACAAATTGGTTAAGAATGTAACACAGTTAATGATCCTTCCCAGAACCCTGTCTGACCACTCTCCTGTCACCGTCACCGTCGACTGGGGTCTCCATCCCCGCCCGAACCCGCTACTGGAAATTGAAACCCCTCTCCTTACTGGACCCGGAGTTCTGTTCCGAGCTCGAGCTGTCGATTGAGGAGTTCTTCGAGACCAACACGGGCTCAGTAACGTCTCAGGCCACTATGGGAGTCCTTCAAGGTTTATATTAGAGGGATTGCGTTGTCCAAGGAGAATGGGGTCCTTAAGTCGATCCGTAGAGACCTTGCCACCAGCGAATCTAGACTATCAACCCTAGAAGCTACATGCTCACTTCACTCTACCCCGGGCAACCTGGCTGACATTGGGATGGAATTGGACAAGTTCCGTTCCCTTGCGGACCGTGAGCAGAGGTTCTTGGATAACCCTGGCATGGCAAGGAGGTATGGGGAGGGTGAGCGCCCCGGCCGATTTCTGGCTCGGTTGATCCGGCACGAGACGGGGTCCCCACACATCCTTGGTGTTGAGAGGCCTGACGGCTCTATGGCTGTCTCTTCACAGGATGTCAACAGGGAATTTTTCACATTCTACGAAACCCTATATTCCAACACTGATGAGGTATCGGTGGCGGAGATCGACTCCTTTCTCGATGCCCTTCCTCTGTCAACTTTGTCTCCGGAGACCGTGGGTTCCCTCGACTCCCCTCTCACGCGGGAGGAGCTGTCGGACGCTATTGATTCCCTATCCTCGGGCCGCGCCCCTGGCTCGGACGGTATCACAGTCGAATTTTACAAACATTTCAAGTCACAACTGCTCCCTCATTTGCTGGCTCTTTGGGAGGAGTCCGTGGAGGCCAGAGTACCCCCCCCCCCCCCTTCACTCCGTGAGGCTACAATCACAGTACTACTTAAATCTGGTAAACCCCCTTCGCAGTCCGGTTCGTATCGCCCGCTCTCACTTATAAATTGCGATTTCAAGATATACGCCAAGGCTCTGGCTCTCCGGCTGGCTCCCTTCCTGCCATCTATCATCCACCCGGACCAGGCTGGTTTTATCCCGGGTCGCTCTACCTCCCTGAACCTGAGGCGTCTATTCAACATTATTAACAGAATCAGCCCCGAGACGCACGCAGTGGCTGCTACCCTTGACATGCAAAAGGCGTTTGACTCGGTTTCATGGAGGTATCTGTGGCGGGTCCTCGAGGGTTGCAAATTCGGCCCCTCCTTTCTCTCCTGGGTCAGACTGCTTTACTCCGCTCGCCAGGGTCCGCACCGGCGACCGTTGCTCCCCCCTTTTTAAGATCGCCAGAGGGACGACACAGGGGTGCCCCTTCTCTCCCCTGGTCTTCGCTATAGCAATTGAGCCTTTTGCCGACATGCTCCGCCAACTCCACGCTCATAGGGGCCTCCGCTCTGCGGGACAGACGGACATAGTGTCCTTTATGCGGATGACGCGTTGTTGTTTGTGCGCTCTCCTTCCACCAATTTACCCCCTATACTAGAGGACATCATTCGGTTTGGTCGAATTTCGGGCCTTAAAGTGAATTGCTCGAAATCCACTCTTTTCCCACTCACGGAATGCACTTCCCCTCCCCCCCCCACCCCCCGACACCCTCGGTTTCACATGGGCCCAATCCACATTTACCTACTTGGGGACAGTGGTGACGCGCCAGCGGGTGCGGACCTTCCAGGAAAACTATCAGAAGTATCTCACACACTTGACAGCTAAGATCCAGATCTGGGATAAACTCCCGATTTCTTTGGCTGGCAGGATAGGTCTGCTGAAAATGGTGGTGTTGCCCCAGTTGCTTTACAGGTTCACTAACATACCCTTGTGGCCAGGGGTGGGCTTTTTCCGTGACTTGACCCGCACCTTGAATTCCTTTCTTTGGCACTCGGGTGCGGTTCGCCTTAAAATCGATACCCTTTCCACTCCCATGTCTAACGGGGGCTTCGGTGCCCCTGACTTTCTTAAATACTGGCTGGTGTCCCAAATCCAATATACTTCTCACTGGTTTAATACTACGGATCCCCCCCGCATGTCCGACTTGAGAAGCTTGCGGTATTTGACCGGGACATCTGCTCCTTGGTGTTACAACCCGCTCCCTTGGTACAGGACTCACAGAGCCCGGTCGCCTGCACAGCCATCGCACTGGCGAAAATATGGAAGCTGACGGGAACTGCCTATGCCTTCCACGGTAATCTCCCTCTTTGGAATTTTCTCCCTGGGGTCCCACGGGTTCCACCGGGCACGGTTCGCCACTGGGCGGACGCGGCCTACGAGCTGCTACGTGACGTGTTTGACCAGGGTATATTCGTTGAGTGGCCCGATCTCCCCTTGCCCTTGAGAAGCGACCAGAGTGTATGGCTCCAATATACATCCCTTCGTAGGACCCTTAAGCGTAATTACCAAACGTTCCCGGCATTGCCACAGACGACCCTGCCATTGAGGAGCTCTCCTCCCCCGGCCCCACGAGGGGCAAGATCTCTAGGTTGTATACTATGCTACAATCCAGATCTGTCCCAGACTTCGCTAAACTGAAACGTGCTTGGGAGGCAGACCTCGGTGTTGAGATGTCGGTTGAGCGCTGGGCACACCTATGCGAACGCACACATCTTGTTTCCTTCAACTCCCGGTTTAAACTCATTCAATTCAAAGTGCTTCATAGGTTTCACCACACCCCGATCAGACTACATCGTATGTCAGGTGATCACCCTGCCAGCTGCCCCAGATGCGGCCAGGACGATGCCGACTATATCCACATGATCTGGTCCTGCCCCCACCTCTCACAATTTTGGGAGGCTGTTTGCTCGACAGTATCCGCTGTGAGTGACCACCCCATTTTGCTCTCCCCGGTGGTATGCCTCTTTCACGACCTCCCAGGCCTCCCCCGTGATTCCAAGAAACTAGCTGGCCTCTGCCTGCTTCTCGCGGTGCGCTCCATCCTGCTCTGCTGGCTTCGACCCTCACCTCCCACACACGCCCAATGGCTGAGAGCGGTCACGTGGGCCTCTGATTCTGAGGAAGCCTGGTCCCACATGAAACCCACCCACTCCAGACCTAGAAACATTTGGCTCAGGTTCCGCTCCTACATGTCCGACCTGGTTGAGACACCGGATGCCTCCCCCCCTCCCGCTTCCCCCCACCAGCTTGGGTCCTCACCCCTATCATAGTTTCCTGTTGCCCTCTCCACGCTGTGACTGTTTTTTGACTGTTTCACCATGTGTAGTAACCTCTGCGCACTTTATGTACACTGTTTTCATACTGTAACTGCCTGACGCTGTTCGCCTGTGTTTTGCTGCCACGCTTTATAATAAAAAGTTTAAAAAAAAAAAACGTTGCAGAACATACCAAGAAGTGCAGCGGGCATAATACATAAAAAGACTATGTTAGGAGACACAGACACCACGGGCATAGAAGAAAAACTATAGAAGTGGTGCAGAGGGGAGGAACTCTGGGTCAGGCACCCATGGAGAGGAATCAGGGGAGAGTTGACAGCAGAGGCTGGGCATACAGAAGGGGGAAAAGACGCAGACAGGGGGAAGAACGGAAGAAAACAAAGTAACCAGAAGAGAGTAAAGGAGGCTGAGGTTGGCAGCAAGAGAAAGATGGACACAATGACAAAGCAACCTGGGAAGGAAGGAGGGTCAATATTAAAGGTCCCGGAGGGAACATTGGTGACAGAGAAGGACATGTCCCTCTTCTCCACGAAGGACAATTCAGGACATATCCTGGCAGAAATTAAGGCCATCAGGGGAAGACATACAAGCCTCAATGACTAACCTAACAAGCAGGAAGGCCACTATAGAGTGCAAGGTAGAGGGCCTAGAACACAATAGGCTCAATGCAGATTTTGTGGAAATGAAGCTCAACGCCAGGATGACAGAGTTGGAGCTTCGAGAAGAGGAAGTGATGCTGAAAATGGACGATTTAGAAAATAGAGAGAGAAGGAACATAAGAATACTGGGCCTTAAAGAGGCAAGGGAGATCCCCACCCCCCCACCCCTCCCTCCAAGGCAAGTGGAGCAGAGGGTGCAAGCCCTAGTACACCACCTCTTTGATGGCGAAGGAGGGAATCCGGTGCAACTTGATAGAACGCACAGAGAAGGGAAACCATATGGGAGCGGCCCCCGCTCCATAGTGGCAACATTTCTGAGCTACAAGGACAAAAGAAAAGTATTGAACAGAGTGAAGCAACAAAGGGAAATGGACTTACAAGGCTCAAAGGTTACGATTTATCAAGATTTGTCCAACCTCACGCTCTCCAGGCTTAGAGACTGCAGATCCCTCAGAAAGTGGCTACAAGAAAAAGGCAACAGGTAAAGATGGGGCTACCCATATTCACTGCAATTAGAAGTAGAGGCAGTAGACTACTGCATAACCTCAGCAGATGAAGCGGAGTAAGCCCTGTGTCACCTCACCGCAGACATGGAGGTTGAAGTAAGGGGCCCTGAAGGACCAACCTCGAGCAAGGAAAAACAAAGAACTACACTAGGCCCGCAGAGGAGGAAAAGAGGACA
Source organism: Ambystoma mexicanum (assembly GCF_040938575.1). Lineage (NCBI taxonomy): Eukaryota > Metazoa > Chordata > Amphibia > Caudata > Ambystomatidae > Ambystoma > Ambystoma mexicanum. The sequence continues at coordinate 74,919,858 of NC_090933.1, forward strand.
AATGGGTAGAAAATGCATGCAACTGAATGCACCAGCCCCTCATAAGACACCCATGACACCAGAACAGCCGCAGGAGAATAACTGCAGAGAAAACCCCGACGGCTGGAGAGAGACATTCACAATATCAGGTGGAAAGTAAAAGGTACGAAAACGGAATGCTGGGAGGAAAATTACTCCGCACCAAGGTGGCCCTCTGTAACAAAGAGGGCATCTCAACGACCTTTATAGAACACAAGAGGTTAAAGTTACAAACCGTTACGAAGTTGCTAAGGGGGTATATTTAACGGGGTGGGCCCCAGGGAGGAGGATATCAGTCAGACAAAAAGTAGATTCCATGACAGGGAAGATGAGGCAAGGGAAGAGTCACTAACCATACAAAGGAGGAAAAGGAGGGGGAGTTGGAACAAACAAAATGGGGATGGGTGAAGTTAATAGGGGTCTGGTTGTGGGGACATTAAATGTAAAAGGCCTTAATTTCCCAATGAAGAGGTCTCTAGTCGCGAGGGAATTCTGTAAGGCCTCCCTGGATGTGCTTTTTCTGCAGGAAACACAATAAGTGCACAGGTAGGTGCAGATGCTAAGAGGGGTGGGGATAGGACAGGTCCACTGGGCGTCTGGGATGACCAAGAAAGGCGGAGTAGGAATTTTCATACATGAACAATGCGGATTACAGGAGTGTGTAGCCACCAAACTGCTAGAGGGAAGGCTGCTGATACTGCAGCGCGCCTTGGAGGGGGCAAAGTACTATTGGCAGCGGTATGTACGCCCAACCAGGGGCAAGTACAATTCACACAGGGCGCACTTGACGCAATACAAAGGCTGGAAGCCGACCTGTATATCATAGGGGGAGATTTTGATTCCTGGACAAGTGAAACATGGGATAGAAGTGCAAGGGGGAGGAAGGGCCTGAGAGGAGAAGACAGATTAGGACACCTAGGGCGGGCAATAGAGGCACGTGGTCTGGTGGATGTGTGGAGAAAGCAGCATCCGCATGAGAAAGGCTATACCTTTTTTTTCAGCCCCACACAAAGCATATACTAAGATTGATTACGCATTCCTAAACGGGGGCGGGGGACAAGGGTGATTAGCTGCAGTATCAGACCGGTGGGGTGGATCGACCATGACATGGTACCAATTCCCTTAGATATAAAGGTATTGCACAGGCCGGAGAGTAGCTGTCACTATAATGAATTGCTTTGGAAAGACCCTCTTTCTGCGGACCAATTGGCTAAAGCAATAACAGAGAATTTCAATATAAATGACACTGGAGGTACATGCAGGGGTGATTTGGGATGCAGGGAAGGCAACTTGGAGGGGGAGGGGGTTTGATTAGAGGTTGCGTGGCAGAAAAGGGTGAGATGTCTGCAGGAAGATATTGCGAAAAGCGATAGTGGAGGGGGAGGAAAGGATGCATGTCATGGAGGGAAACAGATGAGATGAGGAAAGAGCTGCTGTCAAAGAAGGCAGAGTTGAAAGCGCCAAGGATAGTGGAAACCCTGTGGAAATTGAGATGCCTATGAAAAAGGTAACAAGGCAGACGCACTCTTAGCAGCAAGGCTCCGGCGCAGAAAGATGGGTGTCCACTTTGGGGGACTCACCGCAAGACATAGCAGCAGGTTTCGCCCAATTATATGAGCAGCTCTACGAATCGGAATTCCCCACGGAGGATACTACAGTGGTGGAGTACCTAAGCAAAGTGAAAATTACCAGGCTCACAAGCCCAGAGGTGGAACACCTAGAGAGCCTGATAATAGCTGAAGAGGTACATGAGGCGATATCACGCCTCCCGAATGGGAAGGCACTGGGAGAAGACTGATATACCATAGGTTTTTATAAGAGATATGCAGGGGTCTTGATACACCATATGGTGCAGCTATACAACCACATTCTGGACACTGGGGAGGTGCACTGAATCTGCAACTGGGCCACTCACCGTTCTCAGTCCTTGGCCCAGCCACTCTCCCCTGCACTGCCTCACCGGCAACCCCTGCAGCCCCCCTTCCCAGCACTTGTCTGCACTTACCTCGCACCTGCCACCAGCTAGCCCTTACCCCCCCCCCCCAATTAGTGCACAGGCTCTTTGGTGAGCTGGAAACTTGGTCCAACCTCACCATTTCTTGGCTAGACAGACTAAACGCGGTTAAGATGACGCTTCTCTCTAGGGTGCTGTATCTATACCTGGCACTGCCAATAGAGTTGCCAGACCTACTTTTCAACTGTCTAAAATGCAGGATAGGGAAGTTTCTGTGACAAGGGAAGAAACAGTTGCATACAGAATACTGATACAGCCCAAAGAAAAAGGTGGACTGGGCCTACCAAACATCTGCACCGACTAAAAAGTAGCTCAGTTCCGGGCTTTGATCCCTCACCTGCAGATGGACAAGCAGAAGCAATGGGTGGGTATTGAGAACTACCAATTGAGACAGGTCACGCTGGGGGGAGTGGCTTTGGGCGCCGCAGAAAGCAGTCCAGTGAAGGGTAAAGGCACACAAGATCCTGGCCTCCTCTTTGGAAGATTTTGAGGGTTAAAAGTGCAATGGCAGGAGTCACAACATGGCCCTGCCCATTGAGTCATATATGCCCCAGCCCCCAAAACGGACCTCATCCCAGACCATGCGAGATTCCAAGACAGGTTTGAGATGGGGCTGGAAAGAATAGGACAAGTCCTTAAGAAGGATGAATATATAGGCGTGGCAGAGCTTGAAGAGAACTTGGGTACAGGTAAGATCTCGGTATTCAAATACCTACAGCTTAAAGGGGTATTGATGTAAGGTAAGGTAAATGGAAGGATGAATTACAAAGGGAATTGATGGGTACGAAACTGACACTGAACACGACGAGGGGAATGAAGAGTAATATCCAAACTGTACCAGGTTCTACTGGAGGCACAGGTAGGCGAGACCAAAACATTCAGGAGGAAATGGGAGCGGGATACGGGAATAGAAATGGAAGTTGACCAGGGGAGAAAGTTATGCGTGAATGCGCATCGCACGCCAGTGGCCTGTCAGTATAAGTTGCACGGGATCAAACATTTAGACAGGTGTCAATGGGATCCAGTAAGACTATCTGAAATGTACCCAGGGACTGACACCGACTGCTGGAGGAAATGTGGGCAAACAGCAGACTACTGGTATATGTGGTGTGTGTGCGGGAAGGCACAGCAATACTAGAAGGAGGTCCTGGGATGGATAAAGGCCCTACATGGGATGGAAAGACATCAGGTCCCCCTGCATGTATTGCTTTGAATGGAGACGTTGGAGGGGGACTAAGTGGAACTCCCACATATGCCCCAGTACCTACGGTTGGCAGCCAGGGCTTGCTTGGCAGAGGGATGGAGGAGAAATTTTCAAGTGAACGACAATGGGCCCTGAAAGCCTTTGACATATGTAGAATTGAACAGCTGACCACGCAAATACATGACTTGACCACATTGAGGGAAACTGAGTGGGTGGCCTTTCTCAAGAAGTACAATCCAGAGAGGTCACGCGCAGATGTCAGGACTGGGGACCTAGAGACTGTAGAAAGCCTCAACGGGAGGGAATAGAATGTGAACAGCAGCCACAACTAACAAGTGAAGAGGCTGAGATGGGCAACATGAACCGGAGATGGTGGGAAAGGGGGAATGAATGGTGCAAGTGAGCCCCAGACCAGACAACGGAAGTACATTTGAGAAACCACAAAGCAAATATGGAATTAAGACTCTCCTCAAAAGGTGGAACAAACGATTTAAGGAGCATGAAAAGAAGGCTCCAATGAGATACCCAACACAGCCATCCTGCGGCCGCAGATGAACAAGGTAGGGGGGTGAGAGAGGGGGAGTCAGAGAATAAAAGTTGGGGGAACTTTATAGAGAATCACACATGGTGTGAAGAAGCATTATTAATATGTTTTGTTCATGCGAATTCACTAATAAAATATATTTGAAAAAAAAAAGAATGAAACAGGTTAGCACTTTAAATGTTTCTGCAAATGTTATTGCATCCCAGAATAGCAACTCTTGTAGGTTATTCACACTAAAGTGACGGAAATACGACACCATATAAAATTACTATTATAAATAATGCCTACTTACAAAACCATTTTTAACAAGCACATTTGGAATCAAGACCATATAGGGGATAGTATATTTGCATGACCCACATAATAAACTGCTACGTTTTACTTCTGATTTGGCATTTGGTGGGGTACCACTTTTGTGGGTTTTCCCCTGCTGAGGGCTTACAAAGAAAACGCTTGACTAAAACACTTGACTAGAGAGGGCATCACAACTATCAAGTCCTATACACATGTACACAGAGCTCAAATTGAAACACTGAAAGGTCAGTCAACATGCCGTTTGATGTGGATATAATTGAATGGTTACATTTCTTAATCGACTGTTTCCCTTTCATAGCTTTGTAGTCCCACTAACTAACCCTCCCTAGAACACCCACATTCCCCCTATACCGTCCTGAGTTCATTTCCATAATCCAATATATTGTTCGCAATCTAAATCGTCTAGAAGAGGCAATTGTCTGCATCTCAACATTGCCCCCTTTAGTTAACCCTTCAGTAACTAAGATCTTTCTCAATCTGCTCCGTCCTAGGGAATCCATGCCCTGCATGCATGGTACAAGCTACCTACATCTCGTGTACACTTTTCTGGAGTACATGTAAAATATATACAATCCCCATCACCTGCTAAATCCACCCAATGCTCCGTTTAGTTCTCAGGGTCGGGTGGGGTGATGTTAGTGTTCCCGGGGGGTGGATGGGCTGTTCAACCCTGACCATACATAGTTTTCTCAAATCCTCAGTTTGGGCCTGCCTCCCGTTTGTGCCTGGGAGGGCCACTCTTGCCCCTATAGGGACCATTTATGCAGTGTTGGGGATAATCTTGGCACAGCTTCAAAGGATCTGGCATGTACAAAACACCAACAGGAACACCACGATCGGAACAAGCAACTTCACCAGTGCCCCAAGCCAGGACAGTGCCGATGACAACAATGAGTCGAACCAATCTTCAGCCTGCACTCCTGCTTCGTTTTACATTCCCGTCTTCCACTTGTGCAAGACCCCTGTAGTATGAGTCAGGGACCTGGTCTCTGTCATTTGGGGGGTATGTATGGGTGTGTACGTGCAATATGACACCCTGATCTTCTTGCACACACCCCCTTCCAATGCTGTTAGGCGATCTAGAAAGTATCTATTTTGAAGCATCAGCCAAATCGCCTTCAGTTCACTTTTGATAGCTTGAAGGACTGGGGTCATAAGGGAGGCGAAGAATACTTCTGTTTTAGTGTACAGCCGGTACTTATCTGGAATTGCCTTAAGTAGTTTGGACGATTCTTCTGACAGATAGTTTGATCTCTTTCCTCTCACCTTCACTGACTGCCTGTTCTTGGCCTGGGGGGATTAGGTAGGCGGTAAAATTTGACTACCACCTCTTGTTCGGATGCTAATGTCAAGTGTACTTCTGGCACTACCAGGATAGCAGAGTGCAGGGTTGTAAGTACACATGTTCCTCACCAAAAGGGTTTAAGGTCCATGTATGTTGACCGCATAGCCAGAACATATCTAACAATGCTGCTGTTCCCATTGCAAGGTCTGGAATAGATTGTGTCTTACTGCACTTTGTGTTAGTGCCTACTGGATTCCATGCCCTGGAAAGCAAAACTGATTCGTCCCTCACTTGCACTTTTACCCGTGTTTCACATGCTTCGATCCATGTCAGCTTGGATGTGTGTTGACCATATCTCTAAACAGTTCGAACTGAGTATATGAGTATATATATATATATATATGAGTATATATATATATATATATGAGTATATATATATATATATATATATATATATATATATATATATATATATGAGTATATATATATATATATATGAGTATATATATATATATATATATATATATATATATATATATATATATATGAGTATATATATATATATATATGAGTATATATATATATATATGATACATTACTCACCGTAATCGTATTTCTGATGCTTGTATCTGCTTAGATTCACATGCTGTGCTGTGCATAGGCCGACATCTAGTGGAAGCTGCGGAGTATTACAGTTTGTTTTTCGAAACTCGAAAATGGGCAACACGGGGCGTGCCAGTAATACTATCCCTAGTGTGACGTCCACTGTACCCAAGATCCCTCACGCGTCTAGGATCCTCAGATTGTATTTTTTCTGACATGAGGTAGCATGAGGAGTAGCGTGAATACAGATAATCCAAGCAGACAGAAAGGTAAGACTACAAGCAATCATGCGCCTTCTCTCGGAGGGGAGGAAGGGTGGGTCGCATGTGAATCTAAGCAGATACAAGCATCAGAAACACGATTACGGTGAGTAATGTATCCCTTCTGAGGCTTGTGGAATCTGCTTAGATCACATGCTATGCATAGATTAGCGAGCAGTACCAGAAGAAGGAGGTGGGATGTGAGAAGGGTCATGAGCAAATAAATGTCTTAGAACCGCTTGTCCCACTTGTGTATCTGTCTTGGAATGGGTGTCAATGCAATAATGCTGAGTAAAATTGTGAATAGAGTTCCAAGTAGCTGCTTTGCAAATGGTGTCGAGGGGAACATTTGCAATGAAAGCCAGAGTGGCCCCAATGCCTCTAGTAGAGTGGGCTCTTGGCGTAAAAGGCAGAGTCTTTTCAGAGAGTGAGTAACACAGCTGGATACATTTAATAATCCACTTCGAGATGGCACCTTTAGAGACGCGATCCCCCTCTCTGCCTGTAGCTACGGAGACAAACAGTTGATCTGTTTTCCTTAGCGGTCTTGTTTTATTTACATAGTAGAGGACCGCCCTACGCACATCTAGGGTGTGTAGTTTCACCTCAGCCGAGCTTTGCGGGTTCTGGAAGAAAGCCGGAAGCTCGATGGACTGGTTTACATGGAATTTTGATATAAATTTAGGTGAGAACCTAGGGTGTGTGCGTAAAACCAGTTTGTCTTTATGGATAGAAAAGAAGGGATCCTGCACTGACAGAGCCTCAATTTCACTGACCCTTCTTATAGAAGTAATAGCTACTAAGAAGGCCGTTTTATAAGTCAGGTGTTTGAGACTGCTTTTATGCATGGGTTCGAAAGGGGGGCCCATGAGCTTGGCTAGCACCACATTAAGGTCCCACCCTGGCGGTGGGTTTGAAATAGGAGGGTGAAGTCTCTTTACTCCTTCCATGAAGGCTTTAACTACTGGTACTTTCCACCACGACACCTTGCTATGGGAAGTGGTGTAAGCCGAGAGAGCTGCCAGGTGTACTTTCAAGGAGTTAAAAACCAATCCTGCATCTAGCAGGTGGAGCATGTATGTAACAATAGTGGAAGGAGTGCAATCAACTGGGTTGATTTGTCTACTTTGGCACCAGATAACGAACCTCTTCCACTTGTCAAAGTAACAGTGCCTTGTGTTTGGCTTCCTAGATTCCTTTAGGATGTCCATACACCTCTGTGGCAATTTGAGGTGTCCAAACTCTATGACCTCAGGAGCCATGCTGCAGGTTCATTGAGTTGGGTTGCTGGTGCACTGTTTGACCTTGGTGCTGGGACAGTAGGTTGTACCAGGCTGGAAGTTTGATGGGCTTGCACACCGCCATCCTGCGTAGGTGTGGGAACCACGGTTGTCTTGCCCACATGGGAGCAACTAGGACGAGCGTCATCGATTCCCTGTTCATCTTGTTCACCACTTTCCTGATGAGAGGAGTTGGTGGAAAAGCGTACGCAAACATCCCTGACCAGTTCATCCACAGGGCGTTCCCCTGGGAGTCTGGTTGGGGGAACCTGGATGCAAATCCTGGGCATTGTTTGTTTTCGCTTGTGGCGAATAAGTCTATAGTGGGGAAATCCCACTGAGAGAAGAGATTTTCTACGACCTCTCTGTGAAGAACCCATTCGTGTTCCTCTGGGAGGGAGTCTCTGCTCAGAGCATCCGCTAGGGAATTGAGCTCCCCTGGAACATGTTGTGATGACAGGAAGATGTTCCGTCTGAGTGCCCATATCCAGATTTTCTGGGCAAGCTTGGACAGATTAGGCGAGCGATTCCCTCCTTGCTTGTTCAGGTAGAACATGGCTATAGTGCTGTCTGTCCGGATTTGCACTGACAGGTTTAGTAGATGGGGCTCGAACGCCTGAAGCGCTCTGAATACTGCCAGAAGCTCTAGCAGGTTGATGTGGTTCTTGGCCACTGAGTGAGACCAGAGACCCTGAGCTGTGTGGTGGAGATGGTGAGCTCCCCACCCCGTCAGACATGCATCTGTAGTGACTACTGCCTGTACTTCGGGATCGTAAAAGGGTTTCCCCTTTGCGAGATTCTCTCTTGTCCACCAGTGAAGGCTTTGTACCAGTGTTGGCGAAACGACCACTAGATCGTCCCACTGACCACTTGCCTGAGACCACTGTTTCGCCAACCATTCCTGCATGTGACGCAGGCGCGCGTGGGGGACCAGGTAAATGCATGACGCCATCATGCCCAGTAAACGCATTGCTTTGCGTACCGTTATTTGTTGACCGGACTGATAATGCGGAATTTGCAGAAGTATATTCCGAATTCTTTCTTCTGAAGGAAAGGTCAACCCCTCCTGGGTATCCAGGATTGGTCCTAAGAATTGTTTTGAGGTGCTTGGCACCAGGCTTGACTTCTTCTCGTTGATTGAGAAGCCTAATTCGTGGAGGAGGTCGATAGTCCTTTGAATGTTTGTCCTGCAAATTCCTGGGGTTTCCCCCGTTATGAGCCAGTTGTCCAGATAAGGATACACTGGGATTGCCTCCCTGCATGGGTGTGCAGCCGCCACCGCCAGTACCTTGGTGAATACCCTTGGTGCTGAAGCTATCCCAAAGGGCAGTACCTTGAATTGGTAGTGGCGACTGTCCACCTTGAAGCGCAAGTACTTTCTATGCGCTGGGAACATGGAAATATGAAAATAAGCATCTTTCATATCCAAGGTTGCCATGTAATCCCCCTTTTTTAGGAGGGGGATTACCTCTTGTAGCGTGGTCATACGAAATTTTTGGGGCTTGACATACTTGTTGGCAGGCCGTAAGTCCAATACTGGGCGCATTGTCAAGTCTTTCTTTGGCACAAGGAAGTAAGTTGAATAAATACCCTTGTTTACCTGGTGACCCGGGATGAGTTCTATCGCGTCCTTTTGTAGAAGAATGGCGATCTCCTCGAGGAGAATCTTCTGATGTTCTAAGGAGTGTACTCTTTGTCGTGGAGGATGGTTCCGGGGACGCTGCAGTAGCTCTATACAATATCCTCCCATCTGTCTGATGTGCTCCCTTCCCAAGCCTGGGTGAAGTTTGAAATGCGTCCCCCTACTGGGGTTGCGTGAGAAGGGACCCTGAACTGAGCGTCACTGCTTTGGTGGAGGCGTGCCGCCTCCCTTGCTGGGGCTGCCTCTGCCTTTACCACGACCTCTCCTATTACCTCTGCCGTAACCCTGGGTAGACTGTTGGTTGTTGTTCCACTGTGTACCCTGCCCCTGGGAATAGTTAGATCCTCTCTGGGAATTTTGGCCGCGTAGGCGACGAAAATTACTATTCCCTCTCTGGTTAGGGGGTTTATTGGTTAACTGGCCAAGGGATTTGAGTGTCTCAAATTCGTCCTTGGCATTTATCAGTGCGTCCTCGACCGCCTTACCAAACAACAGATCGGCTTCCACCGGTTTGTCTAACAATGATGCCTGAGTTTCTGCCTTAAAACCAGACTGCCGTAACCACGCATGTCTCTTGATAACAGTACCTTCTGCTATCAATCTGCCTGCTTTGTCCGCGGCGTCGAAGGTTGCTTTCAAAATGCAACCAAAATGCTCTACCCTCTGCGGAAATGCGAGCTAATTGGCCCTTTAACAGTTCAGGAGCAGAGGCTATGAGAGCCGCAACTTCTTCCCACTGATGGCAGTTGTAGCTGGCCAACAGGGTGGTGGAGTTAGCAATCCTTGCTTGATAGGCGGACGTTGAGGCTACCTTCCTGCCGAAACCGTATAGTTTTTTGCTCTCCTTGTCGGGAGGAGCTTCTGACGAAGACAAGGGTGTTCCAGCCCTCTTACGAGTGTTGGTAACAACTAGGGAGTCTGGCTTCAGATGCCCTCTTATATAGAGAGGGTCAGACTGAGCTGCCCTGAAAAGTTTTTCAACCCTGGGATTGACTGCTCTGGTGAGGTTTGGGTTCACCAGGGACAGATCTATTCTCCGCTGAATGGATTTAAGGATAGGGATGGTCTGGGCAACCGGCCTCCTTTCTCCCACTAACTCTTCTGCGAAGTCCCTTTCCTCCTGTACACAGTGGGTGTCAATGTGGAAATGTTCTGCTGCGCGAGCGAGAACCTCATTTAGGAGGGGCTGATTATCGACCGGGGAGTCGGTAACCGGGGCTTCGTTCTCTACCGGGGAATCTACTCTGTATGTTTCCGGGTTATCCTCCTCTTCTTCCTGTTCCTCATCATCCCCATAGTAGCCCGTCCCGGTTTGCTCTTCTATCATACCAAATTCTTGGTCTCCACAAAAGGAAGCCTCTTCTTGATACCGTGAGTATGGTGTTGCGTAAGGTTGTACCTCGAAGGGTTCAGACCTCATCGGGGTTTCAAACCGGCCTTCTTACTCGGGGGGATAGGATCAGTAGAGCCTGAGGGTGTGGCCCCTTGTGGATCATACGAGAGGAAATGTTCTGGATTTTTATCATAAAAATCAGCCAAAGAAGACATTCTTGACATGACCCTATCTATGTCTTCACTGGACCATTTTTTGGAACTGGGAATGACTCTCTCAGCAAGTCTATGGGATTTATCTTGAGTAGCTTTGATGGTTGTGGACCGATCAGCAGACCTGGGCTTGTCTGTCTGTTTAAGGGGGGTGGAGTGTTTCACAGGTGTGGAAGAATGTACAGGTAGTTTCTTCTGCTGTTTTTCCCCCTCCCCGTGCGTATAAAAATGTTTTCCCTGTCCCTTAGTGGCTCCGGAGTTTTTCGACGCCTGGCGTCGAGGATCGGGAGAGGTGTCCCTGTCCTTAGAGCGTGGGGCCTCGCTGGCTTTAATTGCGGGCTCTGCCTCCTGGAGCGCAGCCTGGGGGTGGAAGTCGTCTTCCGACGATCGAACTTCTGTTAGCCTAGGGAGCGAGACACTCTTGGCAAGAGTGGATGATTGCCTGGAGTCATGCGGCGATCTTGATCGAGAGCGCCCAGAGGACACCGAATCGGACCGTTCTGTCTGTGCCTCTTTCCGAGAACTCGACGTCGTCGAGTCTCGGTTGGACTTAGTGTGTTTAGTGTGTGTAGTATGTGAAGCGCTTGCATCGCCGGGGGTCTTCCCCATAGCCGCCCTGCCCGACGACCTTCCGAGGTCGGGGACCTGCGCTCGGCTGTCTTTCGACGCCGTAATGCCCTCGCCGTCCGAAAGTACGGCGTCGCTGCCATCGCTGAAGGCGCCCTCCACTGCCATGGCCGCCTGCCTGGCGTGGTGGGCCCAACGCTTCGTCGAACGGTCCTTAAGTGTCTTAGGTTTAAACCTACTACACGCTCTGCAGTTCGCTTCGGGGTGGTCCCTCGGCAAGCAGAGATTGCACGTGGCGTGCCCGTCGACCCTAGGGTATTTGCGGTTGCACTTGGGGCAGAATTGAAAAGGGGTACCCTCCATACGCACCTTGAGGCAGCGGGCTGTTAAGTGTAGGAAATGTATAAGGTGTACCTATATACCAAGAGTGTAGAGTATGTACCACACCCCACTCTCCCTACTTGCAGGGCCGAGGCCGGCAGCCGACCAGGCCCAGGCCGAGGCCAAGGCCCGCGGCCTTCCGAGGCCCAAATCCGTCGTGCAGCAGCCGACGGTCGATTTCTTCTCCAGCCGGCGTCGAGTGTCGAAGTTAGACGTTGGGGTGGGGAAGGATGTCAATAGATTAATAATTTTAAATTTTAGCAAAAGTATGGCTAAGGCCAGGGGACTCCGCAAGATGCTTCCGACCAGTATGGCGGAAAAAAACAATCTGAGGATCGTAGACACGTGAGGGATCTTGGGTACAGTGGACGTCACACTAGTGACAGTATTACTGGCACGCCCTGTGTCGACGCCCATTTTCGAGTTTCGAAAAACAAACTAATACTCCGCAGCTTCCACTAGATGTCGGCCTATGCACAGCACAGCATGTGATCTAAGCAGATTCCACAAGCCTCAGAAATATATATATCTGTGTGGTACACATTGGACATTCTGTCAAGCAATATTCCTTTATACTGTTCATATTCTTTCCTCCTCTAAACCCCTTGTTAGTCGTATATTAAGGAACTAATAATACAGTATCCTGAATCTTTATCCACTTGAAACTCACCACTGTGGTTAGATATTCATAATTTGTTGTAGCTTCAAAAAATGTATCAAACGTTTGAATATATCTACATTCCTTTTCAGTGCTACTACATTCCCACCCCCTTTATATGGCATACCCATATATCGACACCAAATATATAAACAGCACAAAGATAAACCCACACAAGCAGATAGAACACAGTACCATAAAAACAATATAACATGGCACCACAAAAACAATCAAAATGCACAGTTGTAATCATGTGTCACACTCGTAATAGCTGACCAATCATAGTACAAAAAGAACACTCCAAAATACTAACATAACCAATCAAAAAAAGAGGAAAAAAAAAACATCTTCCCGTCACGATATCAATAGGGGAGAGGTGATGATCCTGACAGGGCTTGGTCCTTAAACTGAACAAGGCAAATGAGAAACGATGCACCCAATTCCTTTTCAGTGTCGAACACAGCTTGGACAATTTTGTTTTGAGTGTACGGCTCATCCTCTCCACAATTCCGTTAGCATGAGGGTGATAAACCTATGCCGCTTGTGTGGGCGGCGCACTTTACGAATCCAGCAAGTGTAGGGTGTCTGAGCTGAGCATTCAGTCTGTCCAATAAATCTGCATGCTGTACTGGAGACATCTGCTCTACAAAACCCTCTCTCATCCATCTCGACAATCCTGAGTGGATAGTGGTTGGAACAGACTCAGTATATCGTCCCTCAGACTCCCAGTGCTGCCTCAAGTGGCTCGATAAGAGCAATCAGTTCTACTGCTTGTGCCGAGTAATGACCTGGCAGCCTCTGCTGCAAGACCACCTCAAATTCTCCCTCAACCAGACGCACCACTGCTACTCCAATACATGTCTGACCAGTCTCTTGGTAGATAGTGGAGGACCCGTCAACAAAATACACTTCTCATTTGGCAATAGCGTAGTCACAGGCTTTAGGAACACCATCCTCTGGACCTTCAAAGGTGACACAATTGGGCACCTCGTCATCGTCAGTAATGGGTTCAATCAAAAAGTAGCTGGTTTTACTGTCTTGCAACGAACAATGTGAATAGATGGGCTTGACAATATTACTGCATATGCAGAAGCCCTTTGTGTTGTCAAAATGGATTTGGATCACTCTAATATCGCAAAAACTACATGTTCCACATACAATTTTAGGGAACAAACCATGACAATAGTCACAGAAGTCTTAATAGCGAAAGCTGCAGCAGCCAACACTTCTTCGCATGGCAACTGACCTTGCATGACGGAATCTAACATGCCACTGTAATAGGCCAAAGGTTTATGTCCCATTGTGCTGTGTTGTGTCAGTACAGCACATTTGGCCATCAGAATGTGAAAAGAGAAAACTCTTGCGTGTAATCAGGGGTAGCCAATACTGGGGCGGTAGAAACAACATCTTTAAACTCTTGAAATGTAGTAATCATCTCATCAGACCACAATTTTATTTTTTGTACACTGTGCTTCCTTGAGGGCCTGAAGCAGTGCTATGGTGTAGGACGTATTATCAAAATTCCATGCTCTGAAATAATTACAAAGGCACAAGAATTTCAGCATATCCTTCACAGTCACTGGCTGGGGCATGGCACGCACTGCTGCTGCCCGCTTGGGGGTTACTGTTTCACCATTTACAGAATTCAAATGTTCCAAGTACAACACCTTCTGCTGGCAATATTACAATTTTGCTTGGTCCACCTTGTACCCTTTGTCAGCTAACAATTCTAACACTATAGAATATTCCCTGCATTCATACTCCATATTACTACACACCAACATGTCATCCACGTTAAATGTTAGTACTAGGGACAGAAATGTTGCCTAGATCTTCATGTAGTACCCTTTTAAAGATACATGGGGAGTCACAGTCTGCAACTAAACCTCTTTCTATATCCAGTTCAATGATGGTGCCTGCAACTACCTCTTGAGGCAGGGCGGACCTGAACAAAAACTCAGACGGTACTCACCAATACTTGTTTGCCACTTGTGGTAAGGGACCCCGTAATATAGTGATACTATACAGAAATAAATCTGGGCCACTGGTACTGCTCTTGCCACAGACTCAACACGTAATGCATGCGAGGCTAACAGCCTCACATCATACATACCGGGTGTGGAACACACCACCCCTCGTTAGTTGAATGAGATGGTCATGTTTGCTATCTCCAAGACTACCAAGTGTTGTTCTTCTAGGTTGGCAGTGACTGATGGAACTGGACAAGCGAAGGCTCTCGGTGGGCTGTCCTAATCTGGAGGATATGTATTTGTTCCCGCAAAGACGAAAGGGTTTCCTCCAACCATAGTGGCTCCCTGATAGTGAGTCACCATAGCATTTGAAACAATGTTACTCTGGATAGGGGGCCCCGTTTCTGTCCCTGATGCACAGCATATGATGGCACATTACTAGCTCATGCGACAGTTAACTACAGACAAGTTGGCGGGGGAACTGGCGGGCCATGGACATCGGTACACCATAAGGGGCCGCCGGAGGAGTCTGTCCATATGACTGGGAATATGGACCTGAATCTCCCTGCGAATAGGGATACATCTGTTGCTGAGGATATGCATACACCAGTCTACTTCTGCATTCTCTAGGAAAATGACCCATGGATCTGCATGCTATTGCTCCTACTCCTGCCATTCCCCTGAAATGCCCTTTCCCTTCCCCAGGCACCCGACAATACCCTCTTCCCCATTGAAACCCCCCCTTGGAACCACTCTTGGTACTGAGGTCGGTACCCACCTGTCCACCCGTTCTCTACTCCACACCTGGGTACTGCGTGTACATCTGCCTGAATCGCCCTAAAGTCTGCCAAGCCTTAACGTCTGCACTGCTGCCACAGCCTCTGCACTGCTGCCACAGCCCCTCCAATGCAACCTTTGCTAACTTCTTTTGGACCATTTTTTCTTCCTCTGCTTGCGCAAGCTGCGCAGTTTCCTTCTACTTTTCTTTCAACCGTTTACAATGGTGGATAATAGGCTGAATTTCTGCTAAACCCTTTTCCTCAATCCCCACTATTGAACAATAAGCAGACTGAATTTCTGCCCAACCATTTGCCTGAATCCCCACCATCTTGTCAAGTGCCTTCTGTACTTCTTTCGGGAGCCCTCTCAACCACAAAATAGAGAAGAAAAAAAAAATAATCGCTCGAACCCATGATTTCCTAGTCTCTGCCTGCCACATTTCTTGTATATGTAGTATGTATTGAGCCAGATCCTAGTCATCACGCATTGTTCATTGCATAATCGACTGAAGATAGGGTGTGTCTGAATATGCACACTGCAACGCCGACCATACCTGGGGCCGGACGTTGTTTAAATGTGCTCCATCGTGGTTATGTCGCCCAATTTTACACCTGACTACCCTGCTTTAAACGATAGGTCAGCCTGGTCTCAGAGTATAGACACAAATACACTTTAAGTCACCTAGTCAGGGTATTCACAGCAGTGTGCTTTTCAAATATGTATATCAATTTCTGCCGTGAGGAACAGAAGTGTCTTTATGAGATTGTTTTTATCCATGTGTGCCCAAGGGATATACTGTGCTCTCCCTGGGCCCTTAAACAGAGGAAACTGTGCCCGTACTGTCTTCCCAACTTTTTTTCCCCAAAACCGATCTCGTAGCTACTGCCATTCGCCCAAACCCGTTACATAACCTGGGTCCCCACAAACTTTCTACTGGTGGGGATATTGCATGTGGCTGCTCTGTTTCTTGCAGTTCATCTACTGTATCTCACCTTTTGCCCCTTCGCATGTATAATTGTTTTCCTCCAACAACCTTGCCATCACACAATCCATTTCGATAGCTGTACTAGCTATGCAGAACAAAATGTCCCCTGCTCTCCATTCATCCACCCATACCGGCGTCAGTTGTCCCTCTCGTTCTAATTTCAATCGCGGCAATTCACCTTCTTTAATGCATCTACCAGCTCTTTTTGTGGTTTAGCATCATCTCCCTCCGGCCCTCTACCAATCCCAACAGCTGACGCTGTGGGGTTAGGAATATTCTGATAGTGTTGACGTAGATGGCAGGGGCGTTGTGGTGGGCAATGGGGCATAAATAGGATGTGTATAGCCTGGTGCAGCACGTGTAGAATAGCAGTCTAATGGTGGACACCTATCTGTTCCCATGGGGGCCCACAGGTGTGCTGAGGACAGTAACTGTAGCACTGTTAATACTACCAGTGGTAGTCGCCTCAACTACTGCCTTAGAATAATCAGTGGGGCAATCTTCTAAATCTTCCATTTCCCACAGTTCTGATACCTCCTTTCTGTTTTTTTTATTTCCGTCCCTTTTATTTAGCTGTTATAAACATATACATGTGACTTAGAATCTCTTCATTTGTACCCTGGCCCGGCCATGGCTTAAACATTCCTTACTTTCTTTCCAGACCATTCCAGATAATATTTAAGAATCTTGTCCCGATACAACGGAAGGGCTTTACACATAATCCAACAGAGTTTTCGGATACATGATAATTACTCTCAAATATTTTTACAATGTTACTGATATCCTTGTCCCACTGTAAAAATGTCCCTTTGCCGTACCCCCCTTCTCACACCCTACACTCAACCTCCCTGCACACACAAACAAATATGCATATGTCCTTCACCCTTCCCACGTCACTCAATTCTACCTGAACCAATACTATCCATGTCACAGAAACAAAGTTCACCAAAAATAAAATCACAACAAACTACTTTTTCGTTTCAGCCTCACTATATCGAGTGAGGAGATCTCAGGACAGTAGGTCATCTACCCACAACTACTTGTTCATTCCCACCGCTCCCTATATACCGGACAGAGATGCCAGGCTCACCAACTATACAGAACCTCTAAACATATCCTCTTTTCTTCCATTATACAGCGCTGCTTTCTCCCCTATTTCCTAAGGAAAGGATCCCGTTACTCCACAAATCATAATATAAATGTCTCAATAAATATATAACACCAGGTGGTTCTCTATCTAGTCAATCCGCACTCTCCTGTCCACACATATATATCCGCTCTCCAACACTCACACACTACCCTCCTATCCCACTTAATAGTTCTCCAAAAGGGGGCGTACTTAAGTCTGCGTGCTCACCCGAAGTCCTCCGTCATGGGGTCCCGTCAACAGCCTGCACAATCCAGGGACAGCGCCCCGCTCCAAACGGACAGGAATTCTGATAACATGGCTCCTGTAAACCTCTCAAAGGTTGTGCACAATGGGAACTGGTCACTGCAGCTAGGCGCAACCCCTCCAGATGTCTGGACAAGAATCCTCCATCTTCGTGGGGGTCAATGGGATCACGTCAGGGGTCATTAAAAATGTTGGAACCAAAGTTATTTTAACCTCTGACAATTTACAAAACCCTAAGCACAAAATGGCCTGTGTGAATTAAATGGTTATCTACAACTACCATTCCAACACACACACTCATGGCGGTTCCCTTAATCCACTGCAATCCCAATCATGGTGACTGTGCATAGCTTGTTGGTTCACTCACAACCCAGTGAGCAGAAGGAATCTGATTACACGCCTCACTGACTGAACTAGATTTCACCTCAGACATTAACTTCTTGTCCTTTGAACTGCTAAAACAGCTACAATTTTGAATAGGTAATTTCTGGTCCCCTCCCCCAAGCACTTCATACATCTGGATAGTACAGGCTACTTCCGCAAATATAGCAACTAAAAAATTAAGCGATTAAGAGTTTGAACTTTCGGTAAACCACAGCTGCCCTGCCTGTGGTTAAATGTGCCTTATTAGGCTTCGTTCACAGTACCAACGTTTAATTGGTGGAGGCTTAACCTAGTGACAATACATATGCCACTGCATTGTAGATAGTCGGCACAACATTTCTCCTTTTGTTCTCAGGCAACATAATCAACTGCAAAACAGAGGATTCATGATTGATAAACACTGGGCGCTACGAAAGCGGACATTAAAGAAATGTACATACAATCAGTTTGATTTAGAACATTACTGAGCTGTAGGCTTAATTTTAGAACTCCAGGCAAACTGCATATATCCAGGGAAGGTAAAAAAAAAATTCTGGAATGTTCTGTCTAAATTACGCTACTGATTGCGTTCGAAATTTGCAGATAGCCTAAAAACGTATCATCATTGCAGTTGTGCTTTTCTCTTCGGATTACCTTTAAATGACCACTAATGTGTGTACTACGGGCTGTTTATCTTCATTTGTTATCGATGAGAACAATATCCATTAAAAAAAAAAAAGCACAAAATCAAGATTTCAATAACCTGTGTCCCCACCTGCCCCTGCATCCGCTCTCCTACCCGACAACTCCTCACTAAAATTCTGTTTGTCCAGTTGGTTGAGAGATTCAAGCAGGAAGAAATACCATAAGAAGAAACAACTCAGAGGACCACTAATCACCAAGACCACCCAACCCCTTAGATCCCAGCAACAAAAGAACACACACACCAAATCAAACCCACAGAACCTGACCCTCACATTCAGCACGAAAAGGCAACAAAGCCCTATCTGACCAGCATCCCCACAATCAACAGAGCGATTTACCTTCCTCCTCCTGACTTTAAATCTCCTTGCATCACAGCATTAATCTGTAAACAATACCCCCATATCACATGCAAGCTATGAAGAATCACAACGCCCAAGAGAATGATCAGCCTCTTTGAGAACTAGTCCAACAAACAAGAGACATGCATCAGCATCCACCAGTACAAAACCTCTGGGAGCAACACCACCCACATTGAGTGAAGAGAGAGTGCAATGACAGAATGAACAGCATCCACAATGGCAGTTGCATATCCAAACAGGACAAACTTAATCACTGAAGCATGACTAACAATCTTGCTGCAGAATTTCGCATGGCTATGACGATGGACTAGACCATCTAATAAGTGAAACATACAGGCAAGAGTGGAGGAATCCCACTAAAGCACACAGACTTTATTGCCTCAAATGTAACCCTATGCAGAATGGAATTCTTCGAACATTGCAATCGGTTTTACAAGTCCACACTTCTCTTTAAAAATCTACAGAACTGATTGTTACTTCTTCATTCGCAGACATTTTCACAGAAGGGATACAGTCAACCTCAACAATCTCAAACAGAAAATAAAGAAGGAGCAAATCTGGTAATAAAATTATTACAAGACTGACCATCTCTTACGATGGACAACGTCTGATCAGAAGGCAGACAGGAAAGTCCAAGGAAGTAAACCATTCATATTGCCAAGAATAAGTACCCTCAGCAGGACATGTCCAGAATCATCAAACCAATCAAGAATGCATTAGTTTGCAACACCACACTGAGCCACACCACAATTGTGACACCATCTCTGCTCACTTCAACAACATTCTGAAGACTGAAGACTAGATGGACAAAATTAACAACCCATAATTATGAAACCAAAATAGCATGCTCTTAAGCACCCCGGGAAACAGGAGCCACCTTCTCCCCCCACCCCGCATGCACTTATTGGCATAGATAACTAAGCAACTAGCAGGATCACACATAGGTCTACTGTCTGCCAAACGGCTACAAAGCCATAACTAAACGACCTGGGTTCACCCATCAATTAATAATAGTTGAGTTAATGGGGGACTGTACCATTCCACAAACCTTCAAATATGCATACACCAAGCTTCTACTAAAAAAAATAAGGAATTGAAAACAAAAGACCAAGTGGGCTACCTCACTAGAAAGGTTCAGCAGCATCTGCAGGATGTGGACGCAAACAAGACCATGCATGAGTCACAGCATAGATTCAGAGCAATAAGGTTAAAAGAATCCATTGTCATTTGTCTGGGATGCACTAAACACTGGCACTGCAATCAAACATACATCTGGATATATCTTAGTCAGCTTTCAATATCAACAAAATCCTCCTAAAAGACACATGAAGATGCAACCATAGTAAATTGTTCTATGCTGGGTGCCTAAATTCCCTTAAAACCGGATGGAAGCCATTTGTCCCACCTTCAAAACACTACCTCACAACATTACCTGTGGGACACAACAGGGGTCCAAGCCATGACCACTACTCTTCAACATCTATAACCCTCCTCCAACTTGGAACTTATCTGAAATGCTAAGCTCATCTGCTATGAATTACAAACAATAGTAAAAAAAAAAAAGTCTACAAACCTACACAAGTTGCAACTAAAAAATCAACCACGCCATTGCATCTCAACATAACCCATCTAAAAGTGAACTTCTGGTATGCAGCTCAGAAACAATCAATCCAGAAACATTCCTTTGTCAGAAGAAATGGGAACCTGCCACTAGCAGACCGACAGTCAAAACCTCAGATTTCTTTACAAACAGCAGCACTCTCACACTTAAACCCCAATTTAAAACTATATTGAAAAGCTGCTTCTTCCAGTTAAAATCCCTTTGTCACATCACACTATGCTGAGTGTTCCCACATAGTACTAAACAGCCACCGGCCTAGTACTCAAGACTGGATCGTGCCAACGCCCTTCATCAATGCCTTCTGGAATACCTGTTAACAGCATCTGCAAAGAGTGCAAAATTCCTCCCAACACGGGAAAGATGTTCACACGTCCCAGCTTTGCAACATGTACTGGCTCCCGTTCAAATGCATCAATACCGTATCTCCCACAGTGCCTTCCACTGCAGGGATCTAGAATCCATTATGAATACATTCATTCAATGAACGCATGTCAGAATGCTTCGATTAAACGACAGGGCTCTGGAAACAGTCTCAAGCTTAAAGTGTAAATGCCAACGAGGATCCTACTAATTCCTGCCAACCTATGAACCATCACACAACACTGCAACTTGAAAGTCCACATTACCTGTAACAAGTCAACTAAAACCTGGCTGTTCAAATACCAAACCAAAATGATAAGACATGCGTATGGCTAACTCAGACGTTTTGGCGAGGGCCAACTATTTCCATCAGTGCACCTTCATAGGTGCCAGCCTATCAGCTTACTTAGATCATCGCCAGACAATTTATTTTTTCTTCCTTGGATTTACAAGTCCTGTTTTGGCCGACACACTTTTAGCTGCAGCTTTGTGTAATAACGTTCCTGTCCATGTAAAAAAACTCACATTTCAGAAGGCTACTGCAGAGTTGGCTCTTTTGCTACAGTACAATACAAAAATGTGCAATCCCACAAAGTGCCAGAGGCCATACAGGCAAATGTTATGCCATACAAGCATGCCCACCATAAGTCAGGGTTCGAAATTGAGGGGGAGCTGGGAGCTATTCAACTCCTGCTTCGAGCCCTGGAGAGCCTGGCTAAAATCAACAGCTACCAGGAGCTACTTTTGGCTCCCCAGGCCAGTTGATGCCTTACAAACCTGCACATGTTACATTGGAGCATTTGAGAATGCTTATAAAGAAGAATTAGGGCACATCTAGTACAAATTTGAACATAATGAATCATACAAAATGGACGAAAAGTGCATATCTCATGTGGAAGTGAGATTTGCTAGCTCCTGCCTACTGGGTGATGCCTGAAACCCAGGAGCTGGTTTTAGCTCTTAATTCAGAACCATGGTAACGTGCGCCTTCCAAAGACCACACCAAATAAGGTCAGTATAACACAAAATTCTCTCTACAGACTCAGAACTTAAAGACTTTTCTTTGAACACAAGGATGCAACCAAAGACAAGAAGCATAGACAGGCTTGAAGACCCATCAATAAGTAGTCAGCAAGTGGATAGATCGAAGTAAACAAACACCCATGCACTACTGCCACCCAATAAGAACAAAACCAAGGACAGTCTGAATCCCCCTTTCCAAGAACCCTGTTCCACACTAACCTATGAAATGAAATATTTTATTTATATCGCGCTCGTACACAAGTGTTTCAGAGCTCGACCAGTAAAAAAGGGAGGGGAACAAGGGAGCGAAAAAACTGAAAAAACAGCGATCTTACTAGGCCCAGTGACATTTAAGAAAGCGCAAGTGCATGGGAAAGGAAAATGGGGGGAAAAGTGCGAAGCAGAGGAGAGAAAAACAAATAAATATTAAATAGAATAAATAATACATAAGGGCTTTAAACCATTGTAGTGCAGCCAGCAATTGGCAGGTGAAAGTCAGAAAGGTATATCTGATAAGTGCAGATGAAACATGGGAGGGGGACTGTATGGGTACAGATACAGAACCATAGTGCAGATGGTGGCCTGGAGGCAGTGCAGGAGGGTGGCAGGGTGAGCAGATACCTGGGCCAGAAAGAACAGAGTGTGGCCAGGTGCACAATGCCATGAGAAGAAACAGAACAGGGGACAAGGGGGGCATAAGCCGAGTCAAAGAGGAAGGTCTTGAGAAGTTTCTGGAACTTAAAGATGTTTTTCCTCAAGTTTCAAGGTGGCCGGGAGGCTGTTCCAAAGGGAGGCACCAGCCGAAGACAGGGATCTACCCCCAGCTCGTTTTTTTGCAAAACGACTAATCCTGAGGGAGTTCGAAGTAGAGGAGCAAAGGGCTCGAGAGGGGAGGTATTTACAGAGGGATAGTTGAAGGTATATTGGACGCAGGCCCCAGAAAGCCTTGTGGACAATGCAGAGGGTTTCAAATTTAATCCTGGCATCCACTGGGAGCCAATGAAGGGATTTCAAGGCTGGAGAGATACGATCCCAGGGCTTGAGGCCAAGGACAAGTCTTGCAGTCCTGTTCTGGATTAGCTGTAGAGGGCAGAGAGTGGAGGCAGGTAGATTTAGGAAGAGGCTGTTACAGTAATCCAGTTTGGAAAGAACCAGAGCTTGGGAGACCGTGAGCTTTTGGGGGAAGGAGAGGAAAGTTAGAGTACTTCTAAGGAGGTGAAGTAAAAAGTTTGATTTTTTTGGAGACATCGGAGATGTGTGCGGAGAAGGAAAGTGTAGAGTCAAAGATAACCCCAAGGTTCTTAGCCGCGCAAGTGGGGGTGGGAGGAGGGCCAAGGGAGGCCGGCCAGAGAGTGAGAGGAAAGGATGGAGATGGTGTACCAATAAGGAGGATCTCAGTCTTGTTGGCATTTAGACATGATCATTGGCGGCACACCAATTTTGAATGGCGATTAGACAATCGGAGATGAGGGAAGGAGAGGAGGAGGCTGAGGGAAGCCTGAAAATGAGTTTGGTGTCGTCAGCATAGCCTGGAAAGTTGAGCAGAACATTGAGATGCAGTAAGCGGGAGTTGCCAGGTATTGGTTGAAAAGCCAAGGCGAGAGGATAGACCCCTGGGGGACACCACATGTGGATAGGGAGATAGAAGATGGGAAGGACCCAAGTTGTACCTTGGAGGGTCTATCAGAGAGAAAAGAGGTCAGCCAGGCCAGAGCCTGATCAGTGATACCGAGGTTTTCACGAAGACGATTGAGCAGGGTGGTATGGTTTACCGTGAGAAAAGAGGAAAGGAGGAGAAAGGGGGATGAGGGGCAGCTGAACGAGGGTAAGCAGGCTGACAAGGAGAGGGAGGAGGGGGAGCGGAGGAGAGGGTGGACAGGATGTCCTGGGTTTTAGAGATAAAGTGAGAGGCAAGGGTATTGCAAAGATCCAGGGAGGAGAGAGGAGGGGTGGAGACTGCAGCAGGGTTGGCCAGCTCCTTGCAGATTTTGAAAAGTTCAGCCAAGTTGTTAGATGCTGCAGAGACGCAGGCTTGTATGTGGACTCTCTTCTTAGTGTGGCCAGCAAGTCAGTATTGCCTTTGGAGCATGCGGCAGGCCAGTTTGGCAGAGGATGAGCAAGAAGCCCTCCATTTCCTCTCAGCCACCCTATACTTCCGTTTAAGTGTAGCAAGGTCAGAGTCATACCAAGAATTGCACTTGGCTTTGGACTTCAAACGGATCCTCATGACGGGGGCAAGAGTATCAGGAGTAGCAGAAATAGAGGAGTAGAGAAGAGAGAAGGCTGTGTTAGGGTGTGAGTCAGCCTGGGGTGGAGGAGGGGGAGAAGGTTACAGCAAAGGCCTCGACTGACACACGCTTCATGGGCCGGATATCTGAGAAGGTGGGCAGCAATCTAGGAGTGGGCTTGACCTGGGGGGAAGAGATGGAGAGATGAGAGGAGGCAGTGATCACTCCAGGAGAGAGGAGTGGCAAGGGGAGGTAGAGAGGGGGAGGCCAGATGAGATCAAGACATCAAGTGTGTGGCCAGCCAAGTGAGTCGGGCCGGAGGGAAGGAGGGAGAGTATCGCAGAGGTCGCGAAAGTGTGAAGATGAGGGACAGGTAGAATCAAGATGAATGTTGAGGTCACCAAGGAGGAGAAGTTGAGTGGTGGAGGCCAAGAGGGAAGAGGAGAGGTCAGCCCACTCAGAGAGAAAAGAGGTGCAGACTAGGCATTCAAACGAGGAGTAAGCTTGAGTGGGAATGAGAGAGGCAGGGATCCACTCAGGGAAGATAAGGGCTACACCCCCTCCAGGCAAATTGGATCTGGGAGCTGAGAGGATCTTGTAGCCATCGGGGAGGAGAGTGTCAAAACTCGTGATAGAGCTGCCTGTGAACCATGTCTCGGTGAGACCGAGGACATCAAGGTTGAGTTCTTCTAGGAGGTGACAGATGTTAGACGAGTGTTTAACGGCCGAGCAAGAATTTAGTGTGGCGAGATGGAGAAGGTTGCCAGACTTCAAGACCTTCCGGGGAGGGATAGCGATCGTAGGTACGCCCTGCTGAGGTGTGGAAGGAGTTTGAGATGGAGCAAAGGAGGAGGGCAAGGTAGCCAGAGGAAGAGAGTAGGGGACAGCTGGAGATGAGAGGAAGTTGATGAGGCGAGGGAACTGCCTATCAAAGAGGAGGAGGTTAGCCTGAGGGCCTTGCACCATGACAGTACCATTTAGATAGATGTTAATAAAGAGTCTAGAGGAGTCAAAGAGATCCATACGTACTTCCCAGCGGGTGCCACCATTAATGGGAGAGGAGAAAGGACAGAGCACAGAGATCATATGAAGGGTCCAGAGATCTTGTGAAGGAACGAAAAAGAGGATTGTCAGTGATGGTTTGTCTGGCAGAGGCGCTGGAATAGGTATCAGCGATGGGGATACCAGGGTTAGAAACCAAGATATCCTTTTTGAATTTCTTCTTACCAGACTTAGTGAGAAGGGGAGGAAAGTTGATAGAGAAACAGTTGGAATAGATGGGAGAAACAGATAATGCCATGTGCAGGTAGAGAGAGGAGGCAGTAGGAGAAATATACAAGATCAGAGGTATGGAGCGGTCACTGGGCTAGCAGGTAGCAGTGTAGGTGAACAAAAACACACCCAAGTTTGACTTTCCCCAAAAACACACCCGAGTTTGACTTTCCCCAAACACACCCGAGTTTGACTTTCCCCAAACACACCAGAGTTTGACTTTCCCCAAACACACCAGAGTTTGACTTTCCCCAAACACACACGAGTTTGACTTTCCCCAAACACACACGAGTTTGACTTTCCCCAAACACACACGAGTTTGACTTTCCTCAAACACACACGAGTTTGACTTTCCTCAAACACACACGAGTTTGACTTTCCCCAAACACACCCGAGTTTGACTTTCCCCAAACACACCCGAGTTTGACTTTCCCCAAACACACCCGAGTTTGACTTTCCCAAACACACCCAAAATTGACTTTCCCACAACATACCCAAAATTGACTTTCCCACAACATACCCAGATATTGAAATTCAAGGCAATAGCTAAGGCACCAATTGGTAAAAGAAATGAGATGGGATCATAGGTGAGTGCTCAGATGAGAGCATGAAGGGAAGACCAGTTAAAAAACACAGGAAGAAGGTAGAGTGAAGTGAAATTAGAGAGGGTAGGCAGAAAGAGGGAGACTAACCAATAGATGGGGAAACGGGACAGTCGTGGAAGTCCAGGTTGATAGTAGAAAAGAGATGGCAACCCCAGGGAGGGTCAGGCTGTTGTATTAGCATCCCGGAAAGCAGACGGGGAAGCTGACAGGAGCCTTTTGAAGCAGGCATTGGGTAGGGGCCGGCTAAAGCCTGTCGGTCCCTCGTTGGTCAGGAAGAGAGTCCCCAGCCAATGGCAGAGCACCATAGAGGCAGCCAGGAAGGCGCACACAGCCTCAGATGGAGATGAGGCCAGGGCGGCCATGTTGAAAGCACAGCATGGTGCACACAGTTTGCAGGCAGAAAGTCCCAAAAGATCCCAAATTCGTGGTGCAGCAGGCAGCAGGATGTTATAAACACTGCCAAATGGTGCTATGTGGAAGCGCTTCAATTCATTGCTATTTAAAAGCGATTTTCTTCGTTTTTTAAAATGTTCACTTTTTTCCAAAAAATGCACCCACAATTCTCACGAGGTACAGAGGGCAAGGGACAATTGCACCTACCTCTACCAAGTGGCTGCAACAGCCCTGTGCAGACAAGGAGACCAGGAAAAAGAAAATGTCGATGTTGAGAGGCTGCAGGACCTTGCACTACGGAGCAAGGAGGAGAAATGAAAACAAGAGTCAATGGGCCTTCGTGAGGGGCTGGCCAAAGCCTGCCAGTCCCTCGTTGGTCAGGAAGAGAGACCCAGCCAATGGGAGAGCACCATAGAGGAAGGCCCACACAGCCTCAGATGGAGATGAGGCCAGGGCGGCCATGTTGAAAGCACCGCATGGTGCGCACAGTTTGCAGGCAGAAAGTCCCAAAAGATCCCAAATTCGTGGTGCAGCAGGATGTTATTAACACTGCACAAGTACACACCTTTTCCACCACACACCTCAATACATACACATATCCCCATACACACTGCACCGTAATGCTGCTAGTACCTTCACTAAACGGTGTAAGGTATTTATGCTATTTGTCAGGTCGTGGTGGCATATGCCCTGGCACCCTCACAAAAGGCTTGGAATAGCGATTTACCTTGGTCATCATATATGACCGACAACACTGCCACCATTTGCAAGATCAGCACATATATACTTGGAATGTATCTCCATATGCTAGGTACTTCCGTCATTGCCAGGCAAATCATTTGGGAGTCAGGAGGGGCAGTTATTACCAACAAATGCTTGGATACCCCCAACCTTTTTACTGGAGCAGGAACTGCATGGTGGGAGAGCAGAGGCACAATGTTCCTTTCCTCCTCGGTTACTGCAAGCAAAAAGCATGGTGGCTTTGCAGCCTCCCCCGCCCCCCCAACATCCCCGACTATCTCCCCTACAAATGTAGCAGAGCCAGGGTGCCAGACATGGCAGGGGAGAGCAGGAACACCACACTGCATCTCTCACCTTTTTACAGCAGTGTGTCAAGGGATTGATCTGCCCCAACCCAGGTCTACTGGCCTTTTAGAGGTAAAGAAAGTTACTAATTTCATTGATTACTGAATTCCCAGTCCCACAGTCCCCTTTCTGATATACTTCTGGTACATTCTGTCCAACGAAAACGGCACTGAAGCATTTTTCTCTGCACGAAATTCTTCCCTTTATATTTTTTACACAGGGTATTGCACATGCAGTCGGCCCTTTCCAGCATACCCAGTCCTTAGCCTCACCCTTCTGCCTATTCCAAGCACGGAGGTCTGTCCCCAACTGATGGCTAAGCTGATTTTAGAGGGGAAGGTTGGCCGGTAAAAGGGCACTCTGGACTTCTAGGACAGTTATTTTTTTCTCATGCGTTTGCCCATTCCTTGTTCTCCATACATCTTGCGAGATTCCCAGGCACAGACTTAAATGGCGGAGAAAGGTCTTGTTAACAGATTAATTGAAGAGATTGAGGATGTGTTAAGATCGTTTGCCCTAAAGGTTGTATCCAGACAATTGTGTCTGCAAAAGGGTTAGTCCAAGTGGCTGCACTCGCAATAGAGTCCCAGGGGATATGCCTTGGGAAAGCAGCGGACACAGCTTTGGCCTCTTAGGTTAGAGATGGCCTTGAATTAGTAGCTTTCCAGTATGCAGGAGACTACTCATCTAGACATTTATCTAGAAAGCCCGGGAGCCACTATTGCAATTTCCAAAGGTTACAGAGAGTCTCCTTTGTCCATTCCTGAAACAAGTCTAAACAGTAAAGGGCTCTTTTCACCTGCACCAGGGAACATAACTGGTAAAGTTCTTTCATGATGAATATGAAAATCTAGTATGTCTTTAGGTAAAAAGCAGAGAGCAAAATGGCATGGTGCAAGATACTAGCCAGGCATTAAATAAAAAAAAAAAAGAAAATCACTTGCTCCCTCAATTGTTCACATGCACACAGCACACCATTCCTTACTCACCAACAGTCAAGTATTATTCGCCATTGGCTAGTACACATTTTTAGCCCTGTAAAAAGGAACGAGTGCGGAGGGTGAAGTACCACTTTGCCTTGGTGGAACGCTGAAAATGGTTCTTCCGCCAAAAGGGCCTAGATTCCACTTAAGCACGTAGCTCAAATACTCGCAATCAGAAAGGGTTCTTTGCACGACGATAAACCGATAGTAATTATTCGCTCAAATGGTTTGTGAACTATAGCTTTAAGAACTACATTCAATTCCCACTTGGTAGAAGAGCGTTCATTGGCAGATAGTTCATGGAAGCGGTGCTTCAACAAAGGATTGCAGCGTTCCTTTATGGGCTGAACACTGCGAACTAGGACCTTCAGGGTTCAATCTAATGCCAGACGCATGTAAGTTTGGTACAAAGGAAAGACGGCCATCTAAGGAGGCAGACAAGAGTGTTATTCCGTTTTTCCAAGCTCCAGTGGCAGAACCTCAGCCCCTTGCTTTCATATTGACCCCAGGTTGAGGTCTTCCTTGCTGCCTGTGTGAACCGCAGAGAATCTGACTTCATCTCCCAACGATCAATGAGGGGTGCACACAGAAGCTTGACTAGAACAGGAAAAAAATAAAAAATAAAATGGGTAAAAGACCAACTGGTACCCAAACGCCAAATACTGACCATGTTGAGAAAAGGACTGAAGAGCAGAGCATAGGGAAGTGGGGCAGTGGCAGCGCATGCACCTCGTCCTCAAAAAATAAAGTACAAGAATGTATTGGTGCTGCAAAAAAAACTCCAGTCTACCTCTGTTGGGCGGAATGTGCCAGAGGTATGCAAAAAAAGAGGACAGGGTGTTGCACAACATGGTATAACATGGTTTGCTTACATATTGGCCTGCAATACACTGCTTTTGAGACGGTTTAGCCTTATTGGAATACTAGGTGACCGAGACTGCCCCAACCTTTATCTCTCCACATGGGCAGTTTGTGACTCTGCGCTGATCTCATTAGCTCCCTGGAAACAAGTCACCTAATGAGACAAAATAGATTAGTTACAAAAGGCTACAAGAGTATATATTTAAAAATAATAGCCAATTAACAGAACCAGCACTTCATCAGTTAAGAACAAGGGTTTTCATTGTTTGAAAATATATATATGGCCATTAGGTGTGCCACCTAGTATTCAAAACGATTGCATTCGAGTACAGATGGGGAGAAATAGCATATGAATGAGGGGGCAAAGGTATGTATTGTTTGGTTATTTGCCCACCCACTGATTGGCCCATGGCCATGCTGAACCGTATAGTCGTTCCACTCAGTCCCAGCCACATAACCACCCAAAACCCTGCCTCATGGGATAACTAAGCTTGCCTTAGTCAAGCCTTACCATCAAACTTTGCACTCCAAGTACCTGTCTGTTTTTTCAAAACCGTCTTCTAAGAGTTAATTACTAAATTGGAGCTGTAAACACACGTCTGGTGTTATACAAGTGTCTAACAAGGTCTGCCTTCATCCACTCAATTTATAAGCACTAGGCGGGTCCTTCACTGAAGACTTGGTAAAAAAAAACCACTAGCAAAGCCAACAGTTTGGGCTTGTGTAGAATTAGACAAGTGCCAGCCACTGCAATTAGATTCCCAAGTACTGGCACCATTTTGTACCTGCCACCATCAATGGCCAGTTAATACCACTACAGCAGTGTCTGGCAAGTGCCTTTCCTTATAGAATTATGTATTTAGAGGCTACGAGGGTTAAAATCAAGTCATGAAATAAAATGGGTCTTTGAGACAATCTCCCTTGACAAAACTCAGTGTGAAAACCTAGTGAGCCCCACGTCCAGAAGATAATTGGCAGGAGCTAGATCATAGCCCAAGAGTTGACTTCAGGCACTTCCGATTTTGTATGCTCTGTTCAATTATTGGGTTAGCTCTCCTTCCACCTGAAAAGCGTTTAGGGCTAAATTGATTATAGACTAATACTTTGTTGAGCCCCAGGTTGTAACCCATGCCTCAACCTTAACTTCGCTGTTAGGGACTTGCCTTCACACTCTTGACATTTAGAACACAATGGGAGCCATGTTCTGTTACCTTAACAGATTCCACTGGCTGCAGATTAAACAGTGCATAAGGTTATCACTGCCTTACTAGCTATGCACCATTTTGTCTCAAAGAGAATGCCTTACTTTCCAACTAGAAATCTTTGCTCCTCCAATCTCAGACTGATTTTAAAGTGTCCACTTTCCCCAGAAGGGTGGTTGCGCCGTCAGTCTTGCCCCCACCCTTCCCTTTGGTACTCTGTACTACTTGATCGACATGCCTTCTTTCCTCTACCCTGCTCTTCAAAGGCGTTTAGCTGATAGTACTCTCTTTCTGGAGTTCAGCATGAGCAAGTGGGATTTTCACGCTACATCGTCCAGTTGTTAAACCAAGATACGACTTTCACTCTACTCAGATGCAGACATTTCCTCTCTCTGGGCTCGGCACCAGGAAGACACTTAGGAGAAATCAATAAATGGCAATAACATGTTTTTAAATAAAAACTACAAAATGTGTGAAAATCATATAGCACCTTAAGAAATGTGAAAGATAAAAAGCAGTGGGCTCTTTGAAATGTGACGATATTAGCCATAACTTTACAAGAAGCAGAAGAACAATGCATGCTATACCTCATCAGTAGGAAAAATTGCACACAGCTCAGCCTTGACATTGCTTACTCTGCTCCATCTTTTTTCATTTCAAAACAATTCCTTTTTACCCTACTGGGATATTTGGTTGCAGCAGAGAGCATATAATTGGTTTATGAAGGCTGGCAGTATTTAGTTACACGTGAATGGCTTTTTCAAAATTGCATTTTCCGATTATTTAGAACCACTATCACCTGCAATCACATTACGTTTAACAGCAGAATATCATAAGGAAGGCGCCATTTTAAATGCTTTTCTTTCCTCGATTCCCACCATCGAGCTTTAGCCATTCAAAAGATACAAATGAGCATCTACAACGGGCATTTGCATTTATATCATCATATGTTTATTTTGGAAAAATAACATAAAACAGTTAAAAAAAAAAAACTTTAAGGACAATACCAAGGCAATCATAAAAAGCCCAGTAATGCAGAGTTAGAGCAACATTATTAATGCGCACAAATGTAATGGTTCAGAAAAAGGTTTGAAAGCGAAAACATCCTACGTCTATTCCATGCACTAACAAGATAGCTGATGACGCTAAAACCCAGGGCACTATTGGCATCTTTGCACAAATCCATTGCCTCAATTAAGTTCGAACATTAAATAGGGATTAATCAGGAGCGACGAATAGCCTGAAAATAAGGGCACAAGAATAAAAGATGAAACCTCTTCAGGTGAAGATTTTCACATTGGGCAAAGATTGGTTGTGGATAAATTCCATTTGCACAAAACACTCCTAGTGGGTAGTATACCCAAACAGAACTTTAAATAGCAGATCCTCTTAGTAGGCGCAACAATCCAGGTAAGACGTTTTTCAAAACGCCAAAATAACTTAAATCTCATATTGGCTAGGTAAAGTTCTCTGGTATGCTCGCTCAAGTAAGTCTACTAATGCCCAATCCCAGTATGCTTTCTTCACAGTCTTAATGCTTATGGCATTAGTAGACTCCGGTCTGTCCCATAAATGGCATCCCTAGCCGTTTTAGGGTGATTTTTATATGAATCAACAAGGGCCATGTTTTACCATGATTGCCCCCAAGAATATCATTCATGCCCTGTAGACAGATAATTTGTCCTTAGTTCAAAATCTGAGCCACAGGAGTACGGGTTTGATCCCAATAATATAGTCAATGCCCAATGAGACTATCTCAAGTTTTAGGGCTATGTTTGGGGTTCCCTGGGGCAATGACAAAAGCTTCTTGGTACATTTATTTTTGCTTCTGACCAAGCTAACAGAGCTCGAATGTCCCCAGAGTTCAGCCCCGTAAAGGGTGCTAATATAGCCCTAGCTCGATATACTTCAAAAGCAGGTACGATGGCTCTGCCCCCAAATTGTGTGGCGAAGTTTAGTGTGACTCCTGAGCTTCAGTTCAAGGTTCGGTCAGATTTAACTAGATTTTTACTCCAGCATCCTTTACAGTTAAAGCAAACACTGAGGTAGTCAAAATGTGGCACCTGCTTTATTTGAACACAGTTTAATATTAACGCCTGAATATCGTCCATCTCACCAGTCAGCTCTATGGCAAAGGGACACTGGAAAGTGCAGCTCATATCACTTGTCTGAACATAAACTGAGACATGCGGGTAGCATACAGGGTCGAACACAAACGTAACTTACTCCTGACCTTTTCTTGTTGGGGCATTTTCATGATTTTATGGAATAAAATAGACAAGTACAGCACTTATCTGGATCCGAGGAAACACCTGCATATGCGAGGGTACACCTTTCAATTGTTAACTATACTAGACATATGATAATGGCACATTTGAGGCTACACTGGATATGTGATCGCACCTAAACCTATACCTTGTATATATTGTAGTTCTACTATACCTAGAATAGCATTATGGGGGATTTGGGACTGCGCGTGTGGCAGCCTCTTGACATGTAGGGAT
This sequence comes from Ambystoma mexicanum, assembly GCF_040938575.1. Taxonomy (NCBI): domain Eukaryota; kingdom Metazoa; phylum Chordata; class Amphibia; order Caudata; family Ambystomatidae; genus Ambystoma; species Ambystoma mexicanum. The sequence goes on from NC_090933.1 coordinate 74,952,867, forward strand.
GTGGTGGAGGATATACCTCACAGACAGGATGTACCAGCGATATGATGGCATTGCCATGGCCTACGAGGCCTCGCTGGACATGTTCGGCTGCACTTGGCATAAGAGGGTGGCAATGGTGTATGCAAGGCTTTACTTTACCCATTAAGTTTAATTTATTCTGTGCCAGCACAACATTGAAGCAGAGTCAAAGTATGTAAACATTGTCAGAGCTAAAGTGCATAAAGTCATAGTTAGCAACAGAAAGAGAAAAGTCTGCTTAGGATGCACTAACCGGAATAAGTGTAATAGAAGAGATGTGTTGCAACAAAATCTGATGTAGAACATGAGGATTGCAAGCAGGTGATAGATATGTGGAGATTGCTGTATTGTAAACATGTGTAATGTCTGTGCACAGGATTGGCTTGAGATGGGCTCAGACTACCCTTGGCATACTGTGGGCATGGTTGACCAGGGTCACCCCAAAGGATGGGCCATATGGAGACTGTACCAGACCAGATTACATTACATTACATGCCTCCCATACTCCATGTTAAGCAGGTACATGGTGGTCACTGCAGGGCTCAGTTTTGGCCGTGTGAGGAGTCATTTGGAGAAGCAGAAAGCTGTAGGGGTTGGTGGGGTTGAGGGAGAGTGCTAGCGCGTTGGATCGGTTGCTGGTGAGCTGAGGGGGTTGCTAGGATGGAGCAATCAGAAGATTATGGGCAGATAGGGGAGAGCAGGGAAGTGCCACAGTGGGCGTTGACACTGCACTGGGAAGCCTCTGAGAATTTACAACCTATGAGGGTACTGTGAAGGCTGCCACAGGAACCTTCAAGGCGATTGGGATCACTCATGCCTCGGGAGCCGAGTGAGGCTTGGTGCACCCCTTGAGGGTGCCAGGGACCTCGATTGGGCTGAGGGCACAAGGTGGAACTCTGCAGGCGAGACCTTGAATTTACCAGTGCTGGTAATTGGGTTTAGGAGACTAGGATGGGGATGTGCCAGAGCAGGACCTGTGCTAAAAGTTCCAAATAAAACATTGCAATGCTGGTGAGAAAGAAGCTCAAACGTATGAAAAAACTGGACACAAAAAAAAGGCAACAGTCCGTGAATGAAAATGCACTTTACTATTTTTTTTTTTTAGACACCACCAAGTGGAGCGCACACACATATAGGAACATTATGCAAGGGGGTGGTAGGTGACTGCAGCACATTTAGGATAAATGAGCGGACATATGCAAGTAATCAATCAAATCGCCAGTAGTGCATTACCAGTCCAGGATGGGGGATGTGCTTTGTCTCAGGAAGCCAGTGTCAATTACCTTTTGACTGGTGCTGCCTAAAGCAACGTGACTTATCTATTGAGCTTTGCCTGTTGGACGATCACCACCCATCACTGCATATTCCAAGCTTTGTGAGTGGTTGTGATACAGGCTAATGCAGGCCCTATGAAGAGTCTGCTATGTGCATCAGCATGCAAAAAAGTATGTTTCACTCCCACACACCCAAGTCTATATGAAAACAGGAAATTGTTTTATATAGCCATCACCCCCACATTGGGGGAGCACACATTGCCAGTAACGGCCCACAGCCTAAGCCGAAGGCTTAGTGCTACGCGGCACCAAAAATGGTGTGGCTGCCATTCAAACACCGGGGCAGTAGCTGGGTTTTAAACAGATTTTATTTTTATGGGAGTGGCTCAACGCATATCGTTCATATCACTGTGCTATCCGTTTGAAAGACTGTTCGGTTTTTGGTCACATATGCAGAGCATAGGTTGCTCTATTAAACAAATACAAGCTGCTATATTTTTTTTTAACCTTTGTCAAGTCACATTTAAAAAAAGGACAGTGAAACTTCAATTTCCAAAAAATGTATTTGTGGCCCTTGCCATAACAGGACCAGACCTAACATTTATCCCATTAGTGAGGTAAGTCAGTGCTCTGAAGCGGCCCTCCAGGAAATTAACAAGCTTCGGCAAAACCTAAAGAGCTTGAGAGAAATGTCAATTGCAGCCTCTAAAGCCCCCATTAAACTCTGCGCCATGATGAATAGATGCCAATAAAGTTCATGCCAGAACAAGTGATAATGGTTAAATAACTTTTATACAGTCCCAACAAAAAAAATAGAACAAACAAAAAACACTGATCTGTCAAGCTTCACACATCCGCCACGCTTTCCATTAAATTGACAAGATACTGGCAATTTCACCAAAGGCTCCTTTTATTCACCTTTCTGAAAATCTCAATGCTAGAAACATCCAAAAAGGCAGAGATCACGCACCACTAAGGTAAATGTGTCTTCATATTAGTTTGTCATCTACCCCGGCTCAGTGCAATCATTTTGTGCTCCATTAAATGTTGCCCAAGCGACACCAATGAGCCAAAGCTTAAGAGTTGCAATGCTGCCCTTCATTTAACGTATGCATTTGAGAGCACAACAACCAACCTCTGCTTTTCGCGCACACTGCATATTATCCCAAGAAACTGCCCGAGAGCACCATAAAAAAAAAATCAAGTCCGTACTTTCATTAAAAGATGACAACTAAATTCTAAATCTAAAGGCTGCATGTCCACACGTGCGGCGCCCCACTTCGGTTCGCCACCTGGCGAGGTATCGGCCATAACTTGGAAAGTTTACCTTCTACAAGGCAACTGAAATGCCTGGATTGGTTTTGCATGCGTCATCACACATGCTGATCCCAGCATCCCATGAAAGGTGATATCGAAGTGATGGCTAGAGGACTTCTTTACTGACAATCAACACTGCACGACCAAGAAAATCCACAACACAGTTATTTCCATTCACAAACTAGGTCCATGCAATTTAGCTGGTAAGCAATCATTTAGGAATATCTGGGGTTCACAGGAAAAAAAACTGCTCATTAATCTGAAATGACCTGCAGGATTCAACTATCCGAGTGTGTTTCGACCGTCAAGGGACGGAGTGGATTGCTACGCTCAAATACTGCTCTAAAAATGTCCCCAAAAAGGAAATGCGATTATACGGACCACGACGTTCACAAACAAGCCAGTGCAACTGATCGACAGTCATTTCGCCAAGCTAGATCACAACATTTATGGAATACGCACATAGAAATAAAAGGCACTTGTCCAGTGCAGTTTTTGTTCTCCATTTGTTAGAGATATGTGCTGGAATGCAACACTCCCAGCCACCATGGCTGTTCCGATCCTTGAAGTTCCAGTACAATACAGGGCGTGTAACCGCTGCCTGCCCTAGGTCAGACTCCAAGCTCCAACTGCAAGGAAAAGGAGCTACGTGTACCCGACATGCAGCAGATCCGATAACGAGCACGTTACAGCTTCAATTTGACAAAGAGACCCCCCAAACACAACACTTGGGCTGTGCATTACCAAAAGTCAACTATCCAATAGATGGATGCTGCTCAGAGCGTGCCGGCAGCTGAAAATATTCACCTCAGGCTACGAATGTAACAACGGTGCGACTAAAAGAAACTAGAGAGCGGGCAGAAGTCCAATAGCCACATGGCATGGCTAAAGTGTGCATACTGATTTCATGTGTTATGCTAAGTTTGCCAAGTGATTCTTATCCATCAGGTTAATGCACTTTGGTGATCACTGAAGTATAATGTATCAATAACACTGTCAGCCATATCCTACATTCCAAGGAGGTTGCCCATGGAAATACGGCTTTACTCACTCAGCCATCAAGTGTATTTCGATACAATCCATTGAACGTGGCATGCACAATACAATTTCATTTTAGAACATTTCATCACAAATAAAAGCAATACAATAGACAATATAAAGCATTTATCAAATACCGTATGTAGTCCCAATCTAAAATCAAGTTGATTCATAAAATACATAAAGGGCTAGTGCCTGGTGTGCCAAAGACTTCATAACTCTAAATAAAACTATATAACGCGCACGTGCGCTCTTCATATGCCCATCCCTGCACAACCTACGTATACCATTTCAGACACCTTATATCAGCGAACAGTGATCAGTCTAAAGTGCATTCTACTTAAACCTCTTCTCACTGTTATTGATGAATACAAATCGCCAATTTAAGTAAAATTCCTACGATAATTAAATGTTAACTATTTAAAATCAAACTGGAAATGAGTACATTCCCTGACGTTGGAAGATGGAGCAGCCACAGCAGACAGTGGAGCCTACCTGCTACTATACTCATAACCACATCGGCAGCAGGGACCACACACCTTCGCTACAGGTGCCACAAGCTGCAGTGCTGCCCAAAAGGCGCAGCTGCCCCAACCTAAGCCTATTATGCTTCTCTGATTAGGGATTACATCTAGATATGGCAGGTGCTTCACTTGGCAGTATTTAATTGCAGAAGATTTCAGATTGGGTTTCCATCACTCTTCCACTATCTTTCAACAATGTGGGTTTAATAACTAAACTTCCATTGGGATAGATTTTCCATTGAAAACACGCCTCTTTGTCTAAAGCACAAATAAATCTGCTCATGTGCAAACGTGACCCAGTGCCACAAGAATGGGACTGGGGATGCAACAATTCAATTAGATTTCAATAAAGAGTCGCCCTCCTGCAGCCAAAGCACATGGCTTCTTTAGAGAACAATGCATCTCCCACTAACTGCAACAAACTCAGAAAAGCTTGTTCACGAAGGGCACACACCTCAGCACCATACAATAACGGTTAGCTTTATAGAGTCTTATAGTGGCGGGTGCAAAGAAAAAAAGCATAACCCTTAAGTTTGGCTTCAACCATCCTAAAGCATATTTGGTTTGGTCAGCCCTGGAAATATTAGCTGAAAAACATAAGCCTCTCAAATTATAGGTAGGAACAATCTTCAGTTGTTACTCTAATCAAAGACTTAGGATTTAAAGTCTTACACTGTACCACCACCATCATTTACACGTTTGCTGTATTAAAAGGCGAAACTATGGTCATCGTAAATGTAATCATATTCTCAACGGTTTTGCCAAAGTGATTCAGTCTATGGCAAGACGGCAGCTTGGTCTGCACAGAAGGCAGGCCTGGTTCTTTTAATCGTCAGAACCTCTGTACGAGGTTTGCAGGATCACATCAGTACATGGATGTAAAGAATAAACTAGAGTGGAATCAGGAAGCACCCCTGGCGAACATCGCAGGATCCCGATTTTGATTTTGTTGTGGCCCAACAAAAGGCAATCTTTGCATCACAGAGATGCAGATAGTTAACCTTAATTATATTCTTCAAGCACATTTGTAATGGAGCACACAAGTGTGAACAACAACATTGTTTCTATATTGCTTGGTACAAAGTACACTCTTAAAGGCAATATTAAACAACTCTCCATTCTCACCATTCCAGTCTCTCCTACAATAGGTCTGATGCGGCAATAGTTTTCTCCATGATCCACTCTTTCCGTATGAGGGAGCACCCGACACCAGGAACCCTCTTAAATAGGGATCTTCAGACGTGAGCTCTGAAACAGAGCGAGCTCGCTCTAGAGTGTTTTGCAATTACTCCGAAATGGATGAAATGCCGGCCTTGCATTCAGAGATACGTGAAAAGTCAAATCTATTATGCCACCTCTGGCAGGGAGCACTCATTGGCCCAATAGTCAAGCAGCATCAGGCAGTTTGCAGGTATTTCTCAATCACTGACAATGAATAAATAAAAACCTTTCGGATGAATTATAACTGCATGTTTAACCAGTTACTTGGCAACAGACGCGAAAGCAACATATCATTTTCCATTAGCACACACAAAGAATTGCACCAGCCTGCCGGAAGACCGAAAACTAGTCATTTGACATACTGACAACTTGGAAACAAATTTGCCATTTGCGCATATACTTAAAGAATAGAGAAGTACTAAAAATCGGCAAAGTAACATCAACGTTTGACATTTTAACACGCGAGTTTTCTTCTTGCTTTTGTTGCTGGTTTAACACCCAGCACAACGCCAATGTGTTTGAACTACGAGAGGAAGAGAGCAAACAAAGTCTGAGGACAACCCAACAGATACAGCAAGAGGATAACATTTTTTAGACACTGACGGATGGTACATGATTGAGAACTAATCGCTAAAACCAGCAAAGTTCCACCAAGGAGTACCTTGCACTCAGAACGCCACAGCACGCGTTTAATGGTTCCTGTGTTCCCAATATAATTTTTGACAATATTAATGAGCGGTGAAGGGACGGTGGATCGAGAAATGGATGAAAGCATTCAAATGAAATCCTCCATCCGACAATAACACAATAGAAGCTATTTGAAGGTAAGACATAATTCTGGCTTGAGATGAACGTCACACTTTGCTCCAAGAATCTCAACAATTACTAGTTTTCAACTTTTAAATTAGAAAGAAACACATGCAAATCAATTGGGGTTCCCATACTAGGAGTGATCCCTTCAGATTACCTCCAAGTGGGCTCCCACCTCTTTAGCCCTGGCACCAATATTCCCCCATAATGATTCTCAAAATACTTTAGACTATCGCCACATGTTCCACTACTGTCTGGATCTAGCCCTTACCACCAAGAGGGGCTAGGGGAGGGAGTCTGTGGCCTTATCAAACTGAACACTATAAGGACCTAATGGATTGCCCGTTTGTTCCCTCTTTCTGTCAATGGTTAATTCCACAGGTTCTCCTCCCTCGCCCTCCTTTTCGCACAGTTGGGCTCTCTCCACACTTTTGTCCCATTGTTTTTGCTGGTCTCCCCCACTTACACTTACATCTCCACCCTCCAACTGGTCTGTGCCCTCTTACTACGCTGTGATTCGTGGTCTTACATCTCTCCCTTCTCACAGTGAAGGCAAAAAATAGTTTTCAAAAATTGATTAGCACAGACTGCTCATTAAAATTCTTGATTAGCAAACTAATTTATTTGATTAAAAGATATTAGCACAAAGTTGCTAATGTCCGAGAATGTATTTGTACCCAAGACAAAATGAGAAGCAATACAGCATTTCTGTGTGCCCATTAAGACATTAGTGAGATGAGGGTATGTAAAATGTAAATGTTGGGGACACGAAAAGACACAAAAACAGATATGGAAAAAGGATCTGAAAACATTTTTCTGTGCAGCTGAGTGCAGTCGGTGCTACACAGCACCTCGAATAGATGGCACTTGCCTGACATTGAGATCAACTGTGTTTGATAGTATGTTAAATACCACTTTTGTGGGAGGGCATGGAGGATAACTGCCCTCAAACTGAGCCTTGTAGGACCAATTGTAGCATTCCAGCCCTGCACACCCAATTAAGCAGTATTTATCGCTATTAACGCCCCGGTTCACCAACACTGGGATGAGAATATTTTATTCTAAGGGAACCAGACTTTGCAGAATTCCTGCTTCCCTTAAAAATAAATAATATCTATGTGCACAATTGGAAACTGCCATTTCCATGATCTGGAGGTGTGCATGAGATGTGCAGATCAGTGGAGAGAGGTAAGAGGTGTGGCACCCCAGTGGACTCGACCTGGGCTACCACCTCCAAGAAAAGGGGGAAGGCTGTGTAGAGGCACAGCAGGCTGGCATGAAATGCAGGAAGCTACTTGCAGATTCTGCTGGCATTCCCGGCCTCAGTGTTGCCCAGCTCTCTCACAAATACCAATATATAATGCAATCCTACTCTTAGATCAAAGCGAGCTCTGGAGGCGGACTACATTGCATGGTATTGCAGTAGGTCTGCAAATGTACAGACTGGATGGAACTTTTGATCACCACTTTGCCTTAATATCTAGTTAGGTTTGTGTAGTCATTATGTAAGAGGAAAGAATAACACTAAGCAGAGTTTATGGCATAGTGGACATAAATGGGCAGACTAGATGGAATATTGTAATCCTGTGCTCATCTCACTTTCAGGGTAACTGGTATGAAGCAACATGGTGATGAGATAGAATGTCAGGAAGTTTGAGATCAGCTCATGGGTTGAGCACCAGTTGCAGATGTATACAACCAGCATGTCACAGAACTAGGTTTTTAATCAAAAGCGTTTGGCTGTGTGATCATGTACATTTTCAAAAGTGTTCACTTGTCAATAGGATACACCTTGAACTACAAAATGAAACATAGCTGACACTGAGCATTTCTAGGATGCCCTTCCACAAATCATTGTGAAATGCATGTTTCAAGTGAGCACGGAAAAGATTCACCAGGCTAACCCTCCAGCTTAGGCTGTGAATAAAGTAGAACAGTTGCAGGGACACACTTGAGATGCCCACATGCATTTACTCCAGTGCAAATCATTCAGAATCAGTTGTCTGTTTTAAAGTTTTCATCCAGTTAAACTTAACCTTTATGGAAAAAAACCTACTTTTTACATTAGTCGAAAGGTTAACTTGGCATTGTTCGGCAAAGAAAAAACAGCGGGCTACTTTCACCCACTCCGCAGTACTCCCATCCATAACAAAGCTGCATTTTAGCAGAAACAGCTAAAAGGCTAGCTGGATCCTTTGAGCACCACTGCCTCACACCAAAACTGCGTTTTGCAACTACAAAAAGATGGCTGCACCATCTTGCCAAGCACATATTGGGCAGGATGGAACAAGGGGGCACACTGAAAAAGCCTGCCAGTGTGTTGCTTACATGTACAAAATAAGGGGAGTGAAAAAGCAGTGCTGCTTTGCTGCAAGCCCAAAGTTACCATTGAAAAAGGGAATATTTCACCTTGAAAAGGATGCTGCTCTGACTCTATTTTCATCTGTTTTTCATCAAAGTACTTTTTATTAATCAGGCCTTGCCATGCCCATTCATATTCATATTGTGCTCCATCAGAAAAGTGCAGTATCCCTGAATGACAGGCTGTGTCAGCCAAATCTGGGAAAATCAACACAAAAAATCAATTTACTTCAGCTGCACGGAAAACGCTTGACTTTTGCTACAAAATGTCAAAAATCCCTGCTTCAAAAGAAATTCTAGCTCTCTGCGCATATATCAATCTGAAGAGAACTTGGCCTTGTACAAGAAGCTAACTATGGATACAGAACAATGTGGGAAATTCAGATGGAACCTTTTTGAAAAGAAAATGCCAGCAGGCCTCACACCATGTTTAAATGCACTTTTGCAAATAAAGGAAAATACCCGTTTTAAAAGTGTGTGCTGTGAAACATATATAGGAGATCTTATTCAACAGGCTTTATTCTGATTTATAACAAAAATAAAAACACAATAAGGAATTAAACTGCATTGGCTGGATTTTGCAAGCTCCACTACAGGTTTTTACTTTTGGCAAAGCTAAGACTTCCCCCAAAAGGGAACCATCATAAACTTCCAGGACACTTAACTGATAATTACTAGGTTGGAAAACTTTGACTGACAAGACAAAAAGTCCACGTACTCAGACTTTCGTCTGGGCTGAGGCCTCTTACAACGGAACTTCTGGGACACCAGCCTGGGAAATCATAAATCTTCAATCAAACTGGGAAACCCCCCTCCACAATGGGCTGAACTGACAGTTGGTGGTAGCTGAAGAGAAAACAATGGTTCCAGTGAAGGACAAAGGATGCCCATTTGTTTCAAAAGACTAATTTATTAAGAAACTTTGAAGACATTTTTTTGCAACAGAACTTCACAAAAATGTAAAATTTCAATGTACTTTTGTGGGCTTTAATTTAAGATGTGTAGCCTTCACTGCCATTTAGGAAACAAACATGGCTGAGAATTGGGTATTCCACGGAAAGTGTACATGATGCCAATGTAAGATGTAATACTGACATGCCTGATAATAATCCATACACACGTGTAAAGTTATAGAATTTTAGGCCGAATATTTCACACTAAACATGACTAAATTATTAGAAGGGCGAAACAATGTTTTACAGACTGCAGAGTTGGACTGGCATGTTCTGCATCAAATATGTAACCTATTTATGTAATTTGTTAAAATGCTCCAAATGTACAAATGTACAAATGTGCCATTTATGGCAAAACTGGATTTTGACTGAAGTACCTGTGGGAGGTTCTGGACATTGTAAAACTCACATCATATATCTGACATCATGCCCTTGAAACCCAGCCAGTTGAGGGCAAGGCGTCAACCATTAACCCATCCTGTTTAGAGGCGTGCTTATCTAAGCCTGCCCGGCCATATAATTCAATGATATCACCAAGCTCTATATAAAGGGTGGTTGACAAAACTCTGGACAGACTCTTTCCTAAATTTCCTGCACTCCTGATCTTTTACCTTCATCTTGCCATACTCCAGATCCCACTGCAAAGCCAAAGCATAGCTGATCACAGATCCCAATGCAAACCCAAAGCATAGCTGATTCTATCCCAACAAGGCCAAAGCATTACCGACCATCCCAGCCAGGCATCAATCCTGAAAACCCACTAAAAATCCCAATACCCAAAGGGAGAAGCTGTGGCATTCTTTTGGGAAGCATCCTGAAACCAGACCATCTTCTTGCCCACTATCTGCATGCCTGCTGCAACCCTGCCATCCAGCTGCCCATATTATCCGGTGACCAAACCTTTGCCTGGCTTTCTTTTGCCAGGAGAGTCTGCAATCCGGTGACCAGAATCTTGTGTGACCAGAACCGGTTGACTGTCCAAAATCCCAGATTCAAAAGTCGACTGAGTATCCCACATCGCATGACACAATCTACCCCATCTTGACTTTTGTCTTTGTTCCACTCTAAGCAACCCTATCCATACCCTGATAACTTGTATAGACTGTTCTATTTCTATGGGCACCCGGTTCTCATTTTCTAGTGTTAGCGCAATTCTTTTATTCATCCTCTAGAGTAACTCCTTAGTCATATTAGTCATATTTTGAGTAATCAAACTAATTTCCACATAAAGTTGTACGCTGGGGTGACAAGGTTGACGTCGCAATCAACCTTGGATATTACTGTGTTCCTCTTTAATAATATAGTCCAAATAATGTCAGATTTTGATTCCAATTTGCTGCCTCTTATCCCCGAGTACCTGCTGCTTCCTTCTATCCACTCAGAATTCGATTATTTGTGGATTGAGGGACTATTGCGGGGGAAACCTTAACTTGGGTGCTATCTATCCTAATTCAAAAAGTGCTCCTATTCATTGGTGCTTTGGATATGTTATACTATAAGGTTAACCAAGTGCATTGCTTTCATTTCCATTGTCATTAACACCCCATTGGTGATTGCTGCCCAATATTAGAGTGTGATTTTTGTGAATTTTAAAAATATTGTAATTTCACCAACCGGCCTGGTTCATGGTCCATTGTGACCCGGGTATTTGTGAAACGGGGTGTGAGACAGGTCGGGTACCGGCTCAATTTGAATTCGTTGAAATTAAAGAAAAAGCATTCCTATTGAGCACTAAATTCCAGGCTAAAACCAAGTGTCCTGGTCCAGTGTGTGACGCCCAATTGGAATCCTTAACAAAACTGCATTTATTTAAAAGGATTTTAAAGCTGTTTCAGCAGTGGACTGGACAAAAAACCATGTTTCACCAAAGGGACTCTAGCATAGCTGCATTGCATCAGTCTACATCACGCACACGCTCAGATTTTCATTAGAGAAAACAAAAATCACTCATGTGGTTTTTCAAGGTTCCGATCTAGCAACTCCTGAGCAAGTCAACTGAGTGGGCCAATGGTTTATTGCCACACAAATCTACCTATCCAGAGCAACTACAAACAATAGAGAAGATCAGATCTAAATAGAATACTTCTGGTGTATAGCAAAATACCATTATTCCAAAGGGGGAGTTCAGGGGGAGATGAACATGTGATGTTGAATAAGGTAGGGCTAGCCACACATGCGTGAAAAGCAAAAGTGAGCCCCCACTTTTCATCCCCCCCAACCGTCCCCCACCACACCCAGGAGCAGCCTAGGAGAAAGGGTCCGGCACAACAGTTTTCCTTGGATGAGGACAGCTGGGGAGCAGCTTTCAATAGCTGATCCATACTTTAGCCCGCGGTGCAATCAGAGGTCCGCAGCCCCCGGACTCCAAGTGAAAACTCTCACGTCTATCGAGGGAAGCCGCAATCACCCCATCGGACTTTGGCTTCGCTCATGTAGAAAGAGGAGACTGGCTGTAATCCGATACTGGAGGCCCCTGAGGTGAGGCTATCTAGGGACAGAGAAGTAGCAAGACAGGAGGAGAATCGCTGCCGGGACCGACCATGGAGGCTGTACAATTCCCCGATGAGTTCCTCACAGGTTGTGAACCACTTGAGTGATTTCAGGCGCAGTCCAAGACCCTACGACGCACTGGATAAATGCTGGTTTAGAGGTTGGGAACACAGGAGGAGAAGCAGCCCAGTGCTTCCTCTGCAAATACATGTGTCAACAGTAATGGATTCAAAGGGAGGCGGTGGGGCCAGTTAAACTGCAGTGCATCCATGAAGTGAGAGGCGGCAATTCCAGGTAACCCAGGAGGTGGCTGCTCCCTACCCAGTCCATAGACACTTAAGCAGTCCACCAGGAGGCAATCCCAGGACCCAAACAACATAGGTTCACCTGTTAGTAACAAAGTGAGTCAGAAGCTCATGGCAAGCTAATATTAGGCACGCTACAGTGCCCTGCTCAGTCACTGGAGGGTTTCTAACCCACTACCTTATCAGGCACTTCGGATCAATACACTGTTTCAGGAACCCAGGCTTATTACCCGTCACCCAAATGATCCCACCACAAAGCCGTAAGTTCGAGGTACCGGAGTCTTGCCACCTCTCCTGTGATGGACTAAAAAACCTCTCTAACGTGATTCCACTACTCTAACCTACTTGCAAAAGGGCCCACTGCAAAGCATCAGACTATGCAGAGGAGGCACATAACCCCGTCTACAAAGAAAGGCATTGCTTCCCTGCTGGAGGAGATAAGGGGAATACGATCTGATATAGGATAGACAAACTCGATAAGCAGGTTGACAAGATTGATGATGGAATACAAGATCTAAAGAACTATCAGTTCTCCTTAGACACAATGGAAAGCCAAATGGACATGGGACTGTCTGAATCAGAAAGAAGAGAAGTGGAGAGGACTCAAGATGGATGACTTTGAAAATAGTGAGAGAAGGAACAACCTAGGATTTTTTGACTTCGTGGAGAAAGAAGGTCAAACGGAAAGTGACATTAGAAGATCTATAAACGAGGTGGGGAAACTCTTGTTTGTAGACGATATGATCAACAAAGCCGAAATCTATGGAGCGGGAGAGGGTACTAGAGGCTCACACTCCATTCTATGTGGAGAAAACGAGGCTCAGAAAGTGGGTCCGATACTGCAAGGAGAGTAAAAAATAATGATATTCCAAGATCGATCCACTTTCACATTAGCAAGACGCAGAATGTGCACTCCACTCAGAAAATGGCTCTAGGACAAGGAAGTACGATATAGATGGGGATTCCCCTTCTTAATATCTTTTGAACACAGATTATCAATACAAACTGATCACCAAGAACGACATTCAGAGGGTCACGAGCGAGCTCATAGTTCACATGGATGAACCGACCCAAGATGCTGAGGGCACTAACAGAGAAGGACAAAGTAGTAAAGCAGGCAAACTCCACCTGAAACGAAAGGAATTAAAAAAACTGAACACATAATGGGGACAATATCTGGATGCATTATGACACATCTTTGTAGCATAATATAGGGCTGCAAATAGCGAATAAAACTTTATGCTGGAAAAGTTGGATCAGTAAGGGTATACTTAAAATTTGTGATGTGTGGCAAAATGATCATATGATTACGTTCGACCAATTGAGAGCAACCTTTGGGATTGGGGTTGGGAACGGGAACGTTATACGTCTTTGAAAGCTCTTGATTGAAAGGACAAGAATGTTGAATGAAGTTATGAAAGAGAGACCCTCAGTGTGTGAGATTATTCGCTCTACCCCATGTGCTGTGTCCACGTATATTATGTTAATGCCAATGGATAGGTCAGAAGTGGAGGCTTGGGATAAGGTTCGCCAGGCTTGGATGGAGGATCTTGACATAGATATTCCTGTGAAGGAATGGAAATATCTATTTCACATACGGGTGCAAGCAAAAATGGATCTGGGGCTACGATACATTAGGCAAAGGATCCTTTACAGAGTATATTGGACACCGTCTAGGATGGCGATATTGGGACTTTTGGAAACTGATTCCTGTTGGGGTTGTGGATGTGGCGGAGGTACTTTGATGCATATGCTGTGGGTATGCTCAAGAGTATCTAATTTTTGGTCTGACATGTTAGATAGATTGGGCATTGTGGTGGAGGAGCAACTTCCACATACTTTCTATACAACAATTTTATTATCAAACAGAGGAAGGGGGGGATAAGGCCAGGGTAAGAGCAGACTGGATCAATAGAGTTTTGGTAATGGCGGCAAAACAAATACTACGAGTCTGGAAGTCAAGAAAGAAACCAAATGTGGATGAATGGTTATTGGATGTGCAAACCTTGTCATACTATAAAAAGGTTATGTTTTTGAAACAAGGAGGGAGGGTTATTATTCTCGACTTTGGGGGTCTTTTAATGAATTGTACAGTTAAGTCTAATACCATGTATATAATCGTCTGTTTACATTAATTGGGGGTTAGTTTAATGGCTATATGGAGTTGTCTGTTGTGCATATCACTGTTGTCTTGTCTTGTTTGTTGTGCATCAAAGATCTATAAACTGGTTGTATTAGTTTCTCTGTTTTTATGAATTCAAGTAAAGTACTGTATGATTCTTGGTAATGTAATGAATTTTACAATCTGATGTAGTGTTACGATATTGAAATGGTGTTGCTCTTCTGTTCTTTGTATGTTCATTCAAAACAAATAAAGTGGATTAAAAAAACTGAACACTCCACCAAGAGAGAACATTTCAACCACTCCCAAGCGACTAACCAGCTATGATCATATGCCATATGCGATCTCCGCTCACTGTATTCTCAAGCTTTGGTGAAGTTTGTGAAGTTCCATAGCTATACTATGGTTTTCTGCAAGGGCAGAAGGTCCGGGGAGTGGAGGGTCACTCAACTATAGTTAAGGTTAATGTTCATGAAGGGTTAGCTGGGGTTTGCAGCTGCCTTTCATAAGGTGTAGTAGTTTCTATTAGTTAGATAACTTGGGTGGGGGAGGAAAGGAGGCGGCTTCGGAGTGATGGACCAGTACAAGGTCTGACATTGTAATACAGTGGGACTGGACACCAGTTAGTGGGGTACAGGGGCCAGGGGGGCGGCGGTCAGGCGAGTCAATATAATTGGGTTCGTTTCTGTTTTATTT
Organism: Ambystoma mexicanum; assembly: GCF_040938575.1. Lineage (NCBI taxonomy): Eukaryota > Metazoa > Chordata > Amphibia > Caudata > Ambystomatidae > Ambystoma > Ambystoma mexicanum. Next base: position 74,967,996 of record NC_090933.1, read on the forward strand.
TAGGTTCATTCAAATGTTCCTTGAAGCAGAAGTGGGTAATCACAGACGCATACAAGCTTGAAAGCTTTCTTTAAACAAATGTCATTGCAATCGGATGGGGAACAACAAGATGTTTTTTTCTTGTCAAAAGGCTAGTTCCAAGGTAAATTTAGTAATAGGTTCCCTCAATTCCCAAAGGGTTAACTCCCCCACGAAGCGCTCATTACATGGGAACTTCATAACAGTGGGTTTGGTTTATTGTCCGAACGGGTGCCAGATTACATTCTGGGAAATGGTTAGAGAAACTCAATGGGTTTGTTGTGGGCCACTGGTGGTCGGTTGGGATTTTAACATGGTGCTCAAGCCAGTCAGGGATAGGAAGATACTGAAAGACGCAGGGGAAGCTATAACAAAGATGAGTGAGGCTAAAAGTTCCAATCAGATCAATCAAGAGCTAGGTTTGACAGACGCATTGATTCATATGACCTCAGAGGATCCTCTGTTCAGCTACTTCTGCCAAAGCGCATGATTTCTTCTCCAGGATAGATGTATTAGTCAATGTCACCCTAAAAAGGCTAGGTCTCGGATCAAAAGTGGTGGGCATTCGGTGGTCAGGCCACGTTTCGGTCCGCTTAACACTGGGAGACTGGTTAACCCACAGGATGAAAGGTAGATGGAGGTGTAATGACTCCTTGCTTACAGACTGTAAAATAACACTTACAGTACTGACTGAAATTAAAGACTACTTTGAGCTTAATGATAAGGGGGATACAAGTACCCGTTTTCTGTGGGAAGGGTTTAAGGACCGCAGGGTGGGGGGGGGGTCCTCATTCGGAATAGCTACACATAAGAAGCAGGAAAGACAACACCTGGAAACAGACTTTAGGGAGAAAATCGCAGCTATCCAGCCGGAGGATCCCCAGACAGGTCAATTTACTCAACAAAGGGGTGTAGAGCTAAAAACCAGTATAAAGCGCAATTTAAGGCCCTCTTGGTGCAGGACACAAAATAAACTCATGTTCAAAAGAAAACGTATCATGAAAAAGGCGCTAAGGCTGATAAAATAGTGACATGGAGATTAAGAGAGCAATACAAGTCTAAAAAAGGTGGCAAACATCAAGAGGGTAGATGGACAACTATTCAGTTTTTGACCCAGAAAACATTGGTAATGAGTTTAGGGGCTACTACGAGAGCCCTTACTCGTCAGAATGAGGGGAATGGATCCCACATAATGAGTTCCTCGACGCAATCTGTGCCTGGGTTATCCAAGGAGAAGGCAACCGTAATATATGAGCCTATTACGGTGGAAAAGGTGGGCCAAACAATCCCCCAAATAATGGAGGGTACTACGCCAGGAGAAGATGGATTCACCATTAGATTTGATAAAAATGTATGACTTATTACTAGTTCCATATTTAGTACACGTTTTCAACAAAATGGTGGGATGGAGATATCTCCCAGAGACAATGTGCAGGGCTATACTATAGCTGTATAGACCCTGCACGAGGGCCCTAGCGGGAGTTATGGGCCCTAAAGACCGAGTCAAAGGCCCGAGCGTAGCAAGGGCCTAATACGAGGTGCGAGGGCCCATAACGACAGTACAGCCCGAGGGAGAGGTCTATAAAGCTATTCGAACCCAATGGCCAAACACAAAAAAGGTTTATGTACGATGTATGTTTTACAATAGTTTCTTTTGGGGAACTTCAATATTCCATGTGGAATATTTAAGTTTTAAAAAAACATGAAAAATATTGACACGAATATGTTATGCTTATTTGTAGAACATTGTTACTTTAAATTAATGAACAAAAAAAAAAATAGGATGATACTTGTATGAAAATGTCATTTTGAACGAGGTCACTAGAGGGGGTGACGGATTGAAGCACTGTTAGTGCACAGCATTTCCGAGCTGAGAAACTAAATAAAAAAGTTACATTTGCGGGCTATACGAAAACCCCAGGATATAAGAAAACTGAGCCCATACTGGCTCGCATAGCCTGCAAATGGACCAACCGGGAAGGGTTATTCATGCTCCCAGGGTTCTAATAGTGGTTATCCCCAAGACGGCCAAACACACACCCCCCCCCCCCATCTCATGCGCCTCTTACAGACCCATCACCCTTTTAACAACAACGCAAACATTCTGGCTAAATTGTTGGGCAATAGAATTTAGAGTGCCCTTCCATCTCGGATTCATACAGACCAAGTAGGCTTTATAAAGGGGAGGCAAGAGTCAGACAAGATTAGAAAAGCCATCGACCTCATGCATGTACCACACAGGGCGGCCCTTGATACAGCACTGATCTCAGACTGGGAGAAAGCCTTCGACAGGGTGGAGTGGCGCTATATGTCGAAGGTATTAGATTAAAATTGGATTTGGGGACATTTTTGAAATTAGCAGCCCTGTATAGCACCTAGACGGAAAGCGGCCAGGTAAATGGTATATTATCATCCCTGATGTACTTATCCAGAGGGATGAGGAGGTTGCCCCCTCTCACTTTGTTATATGCACTGTCAATGGAACCTTTGGTGATAGCAATACGAGCAAACCAGAGAATTTGGGGGGATTCACTGTGATGACAGTTTAAACTGTCAAAGGTGATACATTAGCCTATCTAAATGACCTCCCCTCTTCCAGCACTACTGACTCAAATTTCGTCTTTGTTTTTTTTACGGGCTTAAAATAAATATAGGCAAATCAAGTGTTATGCCAATCAGGACAAAATGATCAAGTTTGATCATCAAAAATAAAACGCTGGGACTAAAGGTGGGCAAAAAAGCGATCACATTTCTGGGGATACTTCTGCCAAGGCATCTTTCTACATCGGAAGCTATTAACTTTGAGCCCATTCTACATAACATAAAGGGACCTCAATCGCTGGTTCCCATTGGTGCCATCATGAATAACCATAAAAACACATGTTCTTCCCCGACTTCTATTCCTCTTCTCAGCATTACCCACTATCCTTCCAGATAGTTATTTAAGAGAGCTGCAAGGGATGTCCAACAGATCTGTTTGTCAAAAGAAAGTTCCCAGAATAAAACATTCTACGCTTATTCTTCCAACGGAATGGGGAGGGTTTGGATTTCCTGATTTGTATTTATACTACAAGGCCTCCCAGTTGGAAATCTTATTGGAGCGCATGAGCAACGAGTTGGGTAATTACCGGACCGATCTAGAAGCCCACCCAAGGGATCGAAATTAAAATTGGATAAGCAAGAAATAAAAGTAGCTCTTGGGTATCCAGCATTAACCAGTGACCACGAGCTAACATTGGGGAGATAGTACATTGCATCTTATGCGCAAGTTAGATTTGCGGAATGCCAACATAATTGTAGCCATTATGTATGTTCCGTTATGCTTTAACTGTTGCATAGATGCCCCATGTTTGTTTATAGATTGTCTGAAACGCACAGGGTTAAACTCACATAGATGTGTTTGGAAATCACTGGACACCCGTTGGGGAGGTGAGTGGGAACACAAACTCCAAGACATCTTCATAATTGAAACACTCACTGCCATACTTAACGATCACTTGGGGTCGTTTCAGGATGAATGGGGCCTCGTGATTAGAAACTGGGAGCTCGCCAAAATAAGTAATTAGGGCATGGATAATTCATTGGCGTTATGGGGAGGGCGGGCAACCTGACGGGATGAATTGGGGAGTTGGGCCGGAGGGTATTCCCTAAAAAAAGGAAAGGATAAGTAAGGTATTTTGGGGATTGACTGGCGAATAATCTACACTAAACAAAATGTGTAGAGCTCTGATAGAATTAGAGACAGGGTTGTGAGGACATACTTTGTAGGTAATAGTTGGTGCACAGCACCTGTAGGAACATGCCATGTTATTCTATGCTTTCTTATTAGTGTGTGATTACCAATTGAACTTTCTTTTATGTTGGGAGTTAAGGGGAGTGGGAGCAGCGATATCAGTGGATTTATGAAGAATTGTTTTATTTGTTGTTTAATACATTTATCCGGCTTAAGCCAAATCGTTAGAGACAACAATAAGCCGAAACGTCTGGGGACCTATTACTGTTTACATATAGGCTGCCCCCCACATCTGAATTGCTGATTCAATTCCCGATGTACACCTTTTATTAGGTCACCCTTGTGTGTCCGGCATTGCAACTATTTACTTACATAGGTAATGAGACGACTTCTAGAATTTGTTAAAACTGATTGTTTTCACAAGTCACTGGAGGTGAAGGATTATCACAATTATCACTACACACTACTGAGTTTATGTATTGTGGGAAAAAGAATCCAAGCTTAGACATGGACTCTACCACCAAGTACTTTGTTAAACATCAAGAAAACAAGCAAAATAAGGTCAAAAGCTAACTAATAAATGCTGGTCTATTTGTGAATGAATTTGTTGTGTTCTTTTGCTGAGCATTGTTGTAAATAATGTGTATGGTACACTGAAGCCTGGCAACTGTGTACCCCTCATGACAAAGACATGAGCCTGTTTTCTGAAATGAAAGACAAACAGTAAAATAATAAGGGAAGGACGCCCCCCCACCCGTGTTGATATTCAGTAAGCCCATAGTCCTTTTCCCTTGCAGGGCTGTCCCTTCTGTTACTAAATAGACAAAGACCCAGCTGGAACAACTAGTTTCTTACCTGCATCAGCCAGGGGATCGTCTGCCAACCCCTCAGCGATGGAACATGCACCAATGTCAGGCAATATGCCTCTAAATCGAGACTAACCCAGATCAAACAGGCCTGATGGATATTTCCACATATATTGGAGAGAGGTTGCACCCCATACGGGCAGGGCTGGTGGGGGTACTCTGTGGGAGAAGAATTGCCTTTAGGAAATGATTTTCTGTAGTTCTCATGGCTGATGTATCCGTATGCCCCGAAACCTCGGCTCCACAAATGGTCAAAGCCTTCGCCTGCTATAGGCCCATGGCTAACCCAGTGCGCCCCTATCGTGTTTAGCATAATAGGCTTTAACTGCCCTGCAGGTTTTCTCCAAGACGACGTTTGCCTTGGACACTTGGTTTTCCCACGAAATGGGTCCACAACATAAAAGGGGAAGTAAACGGTCAGAGCAAATAGTCTTTAGTCCTTTCTGTATCCAACACTCCTAACTAAGAGGCAGTCCAATCCCTAAGAAGAGTGGAGCCTATTGCTCAAATGCACCTGCATTGCTGGCGCACGTGGTAGTTCAAATGGGCAAAACGGGGTCTCTTCAAGGGTCTGTAGCAGCTCAGGAAGGTGGGTGAGGCGATGAATAGGTTCCCACTATTCGAGGAGGGCCTCCCCCTTGAGTCCATTCCAAGAGTTGGGAATAGTTCGCAAGTTCGCACTAGCAGTGGAAAGGAGAGGGGCCCTCAGGGGCCACTTGTGTGTAGAAAGAGATGGAGGCGCTAGGGGCCACCAGTTAGGGTTGCGATTAACTCACTGACCCCTGGCGCACTCCAGACCAATCTTCGGCAGTAGAGTCCACTTTGGCGGCTCTGTGGCTTTCAGCAACGAAGATACAGCAATGATTCCCAAACGGCACAGTGGCCATTTCTCCGCTCCTGGTGGATGGATCAGGCCAGTTTTACTGCAGCAGGCTTCGGGGGTATGAGGGGCACAAATGCAGCGCACCTGCAAAGTTTGTCGTTAACTGCGCATACTCTGGTTCGGGCGCACTCACTTTACTCCAGACCTGGGAACGCCAAGTGTACGAAATTCAGTGTGAGTGCCGTGAACACAGAGCTAGCAATATACCAAGTTTCGAGGGCCCCCTCGAAACGGCAGCAATATTAGGGCAAAAAGTTTTAAACTGGTCAGCCTGCTGGTTGGCCCAGGGACACTTCCGAGAGAGCTTAGTAGCAAGGTTTGATAAAGTGAAGAGAATAGTTGGTCCCACTATTTCAATGGGTAGAAGAGTCTTTGCAGACCTTCTAGCACGACCAGATGCAGAGGGGTCCCACGGGACGACAGCGGGCTCAGAGTGCCAAACCTTCCTGTGGGTCACCAGCAGTTCCTCAACTCGGCTTCTTAGTTTCAGGATACTTGGATCCTATCCTTTGTTCAGTGAACTCCAGAGATCGACATGGTATGGGTGTTTGGGGCCTTCTCTTATCCAGAATCTCCTTCGCGGCAAAACGAAGAGGACCCAATGGGAGATCTGCTCATATACAGGCATACCATACGTGGACCAATCACGGACCACAGTGGTCACAGGCATTCACAGCACTCCAGACTCTCTGGCACACAGCATGTGTATTGTAACCAGACATTCCAGCCCGCATCCTGGAGGCACATATACAAGGCATGCAGAAGCCCGTGAAAGCTTGGCGCTTTGCGGGAAAATGCATGCCCAAATAAGAACTGACCCGGGTCGACTTGACCTGGGTACGGTGAAGGGGCAAGATGGTCAAAGGACAGGAAAAAGAACCTTGTGGCATGGCCATTTTGGATCCAGGCCACCTGTTTGTGCCAAACGTGGTAATCGCAGTTTACCTGGCAGGAAAAGGTTACAAATATGCAAAATAAGCTGCCACCAGCCCTGTCCATGGCACATCTGCACTTCTCCTAAAAAAATCCTTCGAGAGTATCTAGGGACTTTGAAGATGACTATTAGACCCAAGTGCACTTTACTGGAAGGTACATTGTACACTTGTTACATGTTGCAGAAAAGTTGCAACATTGGAAAGGACTAAGGGAAACAAAGTCTCCCAGTACTGACTGTCTTAAGGGCATGTCTGTTTTCCCATAAAAAGTGAGCGAAAAGCCCAGAAGTGCAGCAGAAGGCTCGGCTCCTCTGGTAAAGTCAGACTATGGTGTTCAACATCAGCAAAAAGTTGGGGGGTACACAACTGGAGGGAAAATTGAACATGGAATGGAAATCTTTCCCAACAATGGGCACAGACGGGCAAATCATGTGACCAAGCAACTAGCAAGAAACGCGTCAATTTTGCTGCTGGCCCCCCCCTGTCGATTCTTTGTGGAGCTGCACAGATGATTTTAAATACTTATTTTTGAATAAGAAGACATTTTAAACTCTATTCTGTGGACTCTGGCAACTCTTTGATGACTGCAGGCCGTTACCGTGGAATACTCTGGCTGGGAGAGATAGATAATACATTACTCACCGTAATCGTATTTCTGATGCTTGTATCTGCTTAGATTCACATGCTGTGCATAGGCCGACATCTAGTGGAAGCTGCAGAGTATTACAATTTCTTTTTCAAAACTCGGAAAGGGGCGTCCAACTAGGGCGTCCTAGTAATACTATCCCTAGTGTGACGTCCACTGTATCCATGATCCCTCACGCGTAGGACCCTCAGATTTTATTTTTTCTGACATGAGGTAGCATGAGGAGTAGCGCGAGTACAGAGTACCCAAGCAGATAGATAAGACTACAAGCATCCATGCGCCTTCTCTCAGAGGGGAGGAAGGCGGTGCATGTGAATCTAAGCAGATACAAGCATCAGAAATACGATTACGGTGAGTAATGTATCCCTTCTGAGGCTTGTGGAATCTGCTTAGATCACATGCTGTGCATAAATTAGCAAGCAGTGTTAGAAGAAGGAGGAGGTGGGATGTGAGAAGGGTCATGAGCGAACAAATGTCTTAGAACCGCTTGTCACACTTGACTATCTTGGAATGACTGTCAATGCATTAGTGCTGAGTAAAAGTGTGAATAGAGCTCCATGTAGCTGCTTTGCAAATGGTGTCAAGGGGTACATTTACAATGAAAGCCAGAGTGGCCTCTGTACCTCTAGTGGAGTGGGCCCTTAGTGTAAAAGGCAGTGTCTTTTCTGAAAGGGAGTAGCACAGTTGGATACATTTAACTATCTATCTAGAGATGGCACCTTTAGAGACGCGATCTCCTTCTCTGCCTGTAACTACGGAGACGAACAGTTGATCTGTTTTTCTTAGCGGTCTGGTCTTGGCTACATAGTAGAGGACCGCTCTTCTCACATCTAAAGTGTGTAGTTTCACCTCAGCAAAGCTTTTGGGTTCTTGGAAAAAGGCCGGTAGCTCAATGGACTAGTTAACATGGAATTTGGAAATAAACTTAGGTGAGAACCTAGGGTGAGTTTGTAAAACCAGTTTATCCTTATGTACAGTAAAGAAAGGATCCTGCACTGACAGCCTGAATTTCACCGACCATTCTTATGGATGTAATGGCTACTAAGAAGGCAGTCTTAAAAGTCAGGTGTTTGAGACTAGCTTCATGCATTGGTTCAAAGGGGGGGGCATGAGTTTAGCAAGCATCATATTAAGGTCCCACCCTGGTGGTGGGTTAGAAATTGGAGGGTAGAGTCTCTTCACCCCTTCCATAAAGGCTTTGACCACTGGCATCTTCCACCATGAAACCTTTTTATGGGAGGTGGTGTAGGCTGACAGCGCCGCCAGGTGCACCTTGAGTGAATTAAATACCAACCCTGCATCCAGTAGGTGGAGCATGTAGTTGACAATATTGGAAGGAGTGCAATCAACTGGGTTGATTTGTTTATTCTGGCACCAAATAACGAATCTCTACCACTTATCTATGTAACGGTGCCTTGTGTTAGGGTTCCTTGATTCTTTTAGGATATCCACACATCTCTGTGGTAAATTGAGATGGCCAAACTCTAGGACTTCAGGAGCCATGCTGCCAAGTTCATCGAGTTGGGTTGAGGATGCACCGTTTGTCCGCCGTGCTGGGAGAGTAGGTTGTACCAACACAGGAGTCTGATGGGTTCGCCCACCACCAGTTTGCGAAGGTGCAGGAACCACGGTTGTCTCGCCCACATAGGAGAAACTAGGATGAGCGTCATTGATTCCCTGTGTATCTTGTTGAGCACCTTCCTCATCAGAGAGGTTGGTGGAAAAGCATAGGCAAACATCCCTGACCAGTTCATCCATGGAGTGTTCCCCTTGGAGCCTGACTGGGGGAACCTGGATGCGAATCCTGGGCATTGTCTGTTTTCGCTTGTGGCGAATAGGTCTATAGTGGGGAAACCCCACTGTGAGAAGAGGTCTCCTACGACTTCATGTGGACACCATTCGTGTTCTTCTGGGAGAGGATCTCTGCTCAAAGTGTCTGCTAGTGAATTGAGATCCACTGGAACATGTTGAGACAACAGGTAAGTGTTCCGTCTGAGTGCCCATATCCAAATTTTCTGGGCAAGCCTGGACAGATTTAGCGAACGAGTGCCCCCCTGTTTGTTTATGTAAAACATTGCGGTCGTGCTGTCTGTTAGGATCTGCACTGACAGGTTGATTAGGTGGGCTTCGAACCCCCGAAGCGCTCTGAAGACTGCCAGGAGTTCTAGTAGGTTGATGTGATTTTGAGCCACTGTGAGAGACCAGAGACCCAGAGCTATGTGGTGAAGGAGGTGTGCTCCCCACCCTGACAGGGACGCGTCTGTTGCGACTATGGCCTGTATTTCTGGATCGTAAAAGGGTTTCCCCTTTGAAATATTTTCTCTTGTCCACCAGCGAAGACTCTGTACTAGTGTTGGCGAAACGACCACTAGATCGTCCCACTGACCACTTGCCCGAGACTACTGTTTCGCCAACCATTCCTGCATGGGACGCATGCGCAGGCGCACGTGGGGAATCCGGTAAATGCATGATGCCATCATGCCTAGTAAACACATCGCTTTACGCACTCTTATCTGGCGACCGGACTGATATTGAGGAATTTGCAGTAACAGATTCTGAATTCTTTCATCTGATGGAAAGGCCAACCCCTCTTTGGCGTCTAGGACAGCTCCTAGGAACAGTTTGGAGGTGCTTGGCACCAGGCTTGATTTTTTTCTCGTTTATTGAGAAGCCCAATTGAAAGAGGAGGTCAATTGTTCTTTGAATGTTGTATCTGCAAATTACGGGGGTTTCACTTGTGATGAGCCAGTCGTCCAGGTAATGGTACACTGGGATTGCCTCCCTGTGTAGGTGTGCCGCCACCAAACCCAGTACCTTGGTGCAAACCCTTGGAGCCGAGGCTATACCGAGGGGCAGCACCTTGAACTGGTAGTGTTGGCTGTCTACCTTGAAACGCAAGAACCTTCTGTGTGGTTAACATGGAAATATGAAAATAGGCATCTTTCATGTCCAATGTTGCCATGTAATCTCCTCCTTTTAGTAGGGGGATTACCTCTTAGAGTGTAGTCATGAGAAATTTTTGAGGCTTGACATACTTGTTTGCAGGGTATAAGTCTAATACTGGGCGCATTGTTCGATTTATTTTTGGCAGTAAATTGAATAAATACCCTTGTTTACCTGGTTGCCCGGGACAAGTTCTATTGCGTCCTTTGCAAGAAGAATGACGATCTCCTCGAGGAGGATTCTTTGGTGCTTCAAGGAGTGTACTTTCTGTCTTGGAGGATGGTCGTGGGGGCGCTCCAACAGTTCGATACAGTATCCCACGGACACTGGACAGCACCCATCTGTCCGAGGTGATCCCTTCCCATGCGTGGGTGAAGGTGGAAATGCGCCCCCCTACTGGAGATGCATGGGAAGGGACTCAGAGCGGAATGTCACTGTTTGTTGGGAGGCATAGTGCCTCTACCTGGGCTGCCTCTCCCCCTACCAAAGCACCTCTTTTGACCTCTGGCGAACCCCTGGGTAGCCTGTTGGTTGCCTCCCCACGATGTTCCTTGGCCTTGAAAGTAATTGGACCCTCTTGGGGAATTTGGGGCGCGAGAGTGATGAAAATTATTATTCCCTTGTTGGTTTGTGGGTTTATTAGTTAGTTGTCCAAGGGAGTATGACTGGTGTCATATTCGTCCTTGGCTGTTTTGAGCACCTCCTCCACCGCCTTTCCAAACAAGACATTTGGTTCCACCGGCATGTCAATGAGGGTGGCTTGGGTCTCGGGTTTAAACCCCGACTGCCTCAGCCAAGCGTGCCTCTTGATTACTGTGCTCTCTGCAATAAGCCGCCCTGCATTGTATGCTGCGGCAAAGTTAGCCTTGAGAATGCATCCGGACACCGATCTTCCTTCCGACGCAATCTGGGCCAACTGGCTCTTTAGAGGTTCAGGTGCAGAGGCAATGAGGGCAGCTACCTGATCCGATTGGTGACAGTTGTAACTTGCCAGCAGAGCGGTGGTATTAGCAATTCTTGCCTGGTAAGCGGAAGTGGAAGCCACTTTCCTTCCTAGCCCATATATTATTTTGCTCTCCTTGTCTGTGGGAGCTTCAGAAGATGCTAGAGGTGTCCCCGCCCTCTTCCTGGTGGTTGTGACCACGAAATTCTGGTTTAAGCTGACCCCTTATGTAAAGTGGGTCGGAGGGGGCGGCCCTGAATAATTCCTCTATTCATGGGTTAACTGCCCGGGTAAGATTAGGGGTGAGCAGAGAAGAACAAGTTACTTCTTACCTTGTAACGTTCTTTCGACGGGATGTTCCTCCGACGTATTCCTCATCTTAGATATCTCCTTCCAGCTCTGCTGGCCTCGGAAAAATTTTTCTCTAGAGGGCGCTGCGCGTCGACGTCCTTCGAGTCGATGTCCCTCGACAACCGCCATATTGAGGCCGACGTCATCCTGGCTATAAAGGCCACGCGCAGCGCCCGTTGCTCAGTTCTGTTTTGTAGCCCACAATAATGCTTTCTGGACTAAACTAATCACCCTGAAGGAGCGTAAGCTGCAACAACAAGGGAAGTAGAACTGCGGGGATGGATGGGAGGGTCGATGAGGAATACGTCGGAGGAACATCCCGTCGAAAGAACGTTACAAGGGAAGAAGTAACTTGTTCTTCGAAGGGATTGTGTCCACCGACGTATTCCTCATCTTAGATATGCTCCCATAGCAGTATTCTATTATTGGAGGAGGGAGTACTGACTTCATGCGGTCTTCTATTGATGAATAGAATGCAGTACAGCCCTTCCAAACCTAGTGTCTTGACTGGAGGAGGAATCCAAATTGTAAAATCGTGTAAAGGTATGGACAGACGACCATGTAGCGGCCGCACAGATGTCTTTAACCGGCACACCTCTTTTGAGGGCCGATGAAGCTGCAATACCTCTGGTCGAATGAGCCCTAAGGTTTTGAGGGGGCTCTTTTCCTGCCAATTTATAACATTCCAGAATGGCTAGAATGATCCATCTGGAAATGGTCTGCTTAGTTATTGGTAACCCCAGCTTGTGACCTGTGTAACCTACAAACAGCTGGTCTGCCTGTCTTATCCTGGCTAGTCTACTGATGTAAAAACTTAAAGCCCTCCTAGGGTCTAGCCTGTGTAACCTCTCTTCCTCTTTCCCCGGGTGAGGAGGAGGATAGAAAGATGGTAGGGTAATCTTCTGGGTGATATGGAATTCAGAAAACACCTTTGGGAGGAAATTAGGCTTCACTTGCAGGACAACTTTTTCTTTGTGAAAGATAGTGTGAGGGGGTTTACAAGAAAGAGCTTGTAATTCGCTCACCCTTCTAGCAGATGTAAGTGCTATTAATAAAACAGTTTTAAGGGTAAGGAATCTTAACGAACAAGAATGGAGTGGTTCGAAAGGTGTGCCCATCAGGAAAGTTAGGACTAAGTTTAAATCCCATAGGGGAACTTGGGATGGTCTTGGGGGATAAACATTGGTTAACCCCTTAAGAAATTGTATTACCAAGGGTAACTTGAAATAGGATGGTTCTTCCGCAGTGCGCTTAAAGATGGATAGCGCTGCGAGATAGCCCTTAATGGTGCCAACTTGAAGGCCTGAATTTGCCAAATATAGTAGGAAGGACAAAACCATTGGTGTACCACATGAAAAAGGGTCGATATTCTGTTCTCTACACCAGCTGCAAAATCTGTTCCAACGGCAGCGGTATAAAGACTTTGTTGCTGGCCTCCTTGCCGAAAGCAACACCTCCATATCATCATCAGGGAGGTCCCAATCCTTGTACCTCAGCCTTTCAGAAGCCAAGCGTGAAGGTTGAGGGTTTTGATGTCTGGATGGAGAACCTGACCTCCCTTCTGTGAGAGTAGGTTCTCCCTGAGTGGAAGTCGAATTGGAGGGCAGATGGACAAGTCTAGAAGGTCCGGGTACCATGTTCTCCTGGCCCAATCCGGGGCAATTAGGATCATGGTTCTCCAGAATCTTCTCAACCTCCTGATCATTTGAGGAATGACAGGGACCGGTGGGAACGCGTACAGAAGCGGAAACTCCCAGTCCACTATGAACGCGTTTCCCAGAGCTCCTCTCGGGGGAAATTCCCTTGAGCAGAACAGATCGCATTTCCTGTTGAGGCTGGTGGCGAACAGATCTACCTGAGGGGTTCCCCAAAGGGCGAAGATCTCTTGAAGGACTTCCTGAGCTAGCTCCCACTCGTGGGAGACTGTGCTCTGCCTGCTCAGAGCGTCCGCTGTCAAGTTCTTCTCTCCGGCTAGGTGAACTGCCGATAGAGAGATTCCTTCTTGGATTGCCCAAAACCAGAGCTGCATCGCCTCTCTGCACAGGGGTAGTGATCCTACGCCTCCTCTTTTGTTGAGGTAATGCATGGCCACCGTGTTGTCCGTCATTATCAAGACGTTTTTCCCTTGTACAGCTGGCAGGAACGCCTTCAGCGCAAGTCTGATGGCTCTCAGCTCTAACAGGTTGATATGTAGTCTGGACTCCGATGGAGACCAACGACCGCTGATGGTCAAGTCGTTGGCGTGGGCTCCCCACCCCGTGAGTGAGGCATCTGTGACTACTGTTATCTCCGGCCAGGGTTGCCAAAACTGTTCTCCTTTCAGAATGTTCTCCTGACAGGGCCACCACAGAAGGTCTTGAGCTACTCTGTCAGGAACCTGAAGAAGATCTGTCATTCTCCCTGAGAATTGTGACCACTGAGTCCTCAGTGCCCACTGGAGGGATCTCATTCTCAGGCGAGCTTCTGGCACTAGGAAAATGCAGGATGCCATGAGGCCTAAGCAACCTCAAAAAGTCGAAGGCTGGGAGACGTTGGGCATGTTGGAACTTGGTAACCATCTGTAGAATATCTTGAGCCCTCACCTCTGGTGGCGAGGCTTTTCCCAGGGAAGTATCCAGGATCGCTCCTATGAACTGGAGTCTCTGCGATGGTATCATTTGTGACTTCTTTAAATTGAGGGAGAAGCTCAGTCTGTGAAGGGAGTGGCACACGTGATTTAGCTGGATCTGAGCTTGTTCCGAAGAAACAGCCCTGACCAACCAATCGTCCAGGTAGGGGCAGACGGGAATCCCTTCCCTCCTTAGACTTGCCGCCACTACCGACATTAACTTGGTGAAGACCCTCGGGCGGAGGTCAGCCCAAATGGCAGCACTCGAAATTGATAGTGAGAGTTGCCAATTGCGAACCTCGGGTATTTCCTGTGTTTGAGATGGATAGGCACATGGAAATAAGCGTCCTGAAGGTCCAGAGATACCAACCAGTCCTGGAACTGAAGGGCCTGGAGGATCTGAGAAAGAGTGACCATCTTGAATTTGTCTTTCCTGAGGAATTTGTTCAATTCTCGCAAGTCCAAGATGGGTCTCAGTCCTCCGTCTTTCTTCGGAATGAGAAAGTAAGGGGAGTACCAGCCCTTGTTCCTCTCCGCTACAGGAACCGGTTCTATGGCACCTTTCTCTAGCAGGTCTAAAATTTCCTGAAAGAGGAGCGGATCTGGAGCTTTCTGAGACCTGATCCCCGGTGGATGACTCTGAGGTATACGTAGGAAAGGTAGGCAGTAACCTTGGGCAACTGTTTCCAATGCCCAAGCATCTGACGTGATAGCCTGCCATACCGCCAGATGTTGAGTCAACCTGCCTCCTACAGGTGTCCTGTGAGGGAAGTCCTCAGAGTGGTTTTGGGGCGGCTGATGCAGATGACGATGGTAAAGAGGCACCTGCTGTTGCTGCGGCTTTTGAATATCTACCTCGTCCACTTCGGGTAGTTCTTCTTTGTCCCCTTTGAGCCGGTCGTCCTCTACCTCTTCCGAATGCGGAGTAAAAGCGAAAGGACTTGCCCCTCGCAGAGGTTCCTGTGGGACAAAAAGGTGTCTGACGGATTGCAGCTCCTAGGGATTTTGCTGCTGCTTTTGAAGTTTCTCTAAACTGTCATCTGCCTTTTTCCCGAACAAAGAAGAGCCATCGAATGGCATGTTCAAGAGCCTGGCTTGCACATCTGGGGCAAAACCAGACTTTCTCAACCAAGCGAATCTCCTGGTTGTTGTACTTGCCGCCATTGCTCTGCTGATACTGTCAGCCGAATCAATGCCCGTCTGGAGGGATTCGCACATAGCGTCTTTACCGTCCTGTATAATATTCAGGAACGCATCCCTTTCTTCTCCCTCCGGGATGCAGTCAGCCGCTGTAGAAGCACACTCCCAAAGTGTATGGCTGAATCTAGCAAGGGTGCAAGTAGCATTAACAGATTTTAACGCCACGCTACATGCCGAAAAGACTTTCTTTGCCATAGCATCATATTTTTTTATTCATCCCTGTCCTGTGGGACGGTAGGTTAAGCCGTCTTGACATCGGTAGAGGATGCTGCCTGTACCACCAGACTTTCTGGGGATGGGTGTTTAGACAAAAACTCCGGGTCTGTAGAGGATACCCTGTACTTTGTAGACAGTTTTTTATTTACTGCTGGTATGACATCTGGGGTTTCCCAGTTTGTCATGATCTCCTCTGAAGAGCTTTATGAAAAGGCACCACAGGATCCTCCTGTGGGCCTTTGTCAAGAATATCCGTGAGGTCATCTTGTTGGAAAGATTGTGAAGGTGCAGACCACCCCACAAACTCTGTGATCCTGGCCATTAAGGCTGTATAGGGGGTTTCAGCATGCTCCCCCGGGTCTGGCCTAGCAAACTCCACCTCAGGGGAGGTGTCTAACCCACTTGCCTCATGTAAGGATTCATGAAGATCCTTTAACCTGCGTTCTTCAGAGGAAAATTCCTCTCGAATTGGAGTTACAGGTCCCTGCAACTCAAATGTGTCTTCCTGTTCAGACAATTCACCCTCTTCCAATATTGAGGACATAGTTCTCAATTGTTCTGAACTCATAAAGGGTGTAAACCCCATTTCCAAGGCAGAGGGTGCCGAACATGTCATAATCGGCCTCGAAAACGTTGATGTCGTCGACGCCGAAGGCTTCGAGCGTGGCGTCGAAAACAAAGGCGGAGGCCTCGAAGACCTCGACAGAATTGGGATTCTACTTGACAATCTCGAAGCCATCGACGTCGAGGACCTGGGGATAGACACTGGGTGTGTCGTAACCGTGACTTTTCTTGGCGTCGACACCGGTGTCGAAGCTGGCGTCAAGTCGACAGACTCGTGTGTCGAAGGTCCCTTCGACAACGGCGTCGAAGACATCTACCTCGACGGAACTTTCGTCGACGGACCCTTCGAGGAAGGTTTGGAGGTCATAGTCCTGCTCGAGGGTTCGTGACGCGCTCGAGAGGTTTCCTTCGCTGGGTACTGCGACTCGCAGCGTTTTTGACCTTCAGGTCTTTCGACCAGAGCATCGCTCTCGGCAGTCTTCGAGGGGGTCGAGGCCGCTTTCTCGAAGACGATCATATTTTTGCAGAATTCTTCCCATTCAGCCCGGGAACTATGTTTCGTGGGGCACGGGATTCTCTTTGGCGGAACAGAGGAAGACGGAGAAGGGGATCTTCGACGTCTCCTCTTCGAGTGCTTCGATCTCGAGGAGTGATGAGACCCACTCCGAGATCTGGAGCGCGAATGGTGACGAACAGACGAATGTCTCGACTTCGTCGACGAAGAAGCTTTAAAAGTCTTACCTTTCTCCAGCTTCCCCCTACGCTCCTTCAGGGCCTTAGCTGTCATGGACATACAGTCCTCGCACTCCGAACAATGGTGTTCAGCTCCCAAACACCACAGACAAACTCTGAGGGTCAGTCAGCGACATCTTTTTCCCACAATCTCGGCATTTTTTGAAGCCGGATCGAGGAGTTGTCGGTTCCGACGAAGAAGCCATCGAATACGGATCGAATAACTCGAGGTAAATAGGTTTAACCTGACAAAAACTGAGCAATGGTATTCCGAGGAACTGAGTACGCGCGAAAAAACGGAACTGAGCAACGGGCGCTGCGCGTGGCCTTTATAGCCAGGATGACGTCGGCGTCGATACGGCGGCTGTCGAGGGACATCGACTCGAAGGACGTCGACGCGCAGCGCCCTCTACAGAGAAAAAAACTTCAAGGCCAGCAGAGCTGGAAGGAGATATCTAAGATGAGGAATACGTCGGAGGACACAATCCCTTCGAAGGGTCAAATTCTGCATTGAACAGACTTCAGAATTGGGATGGCTTGGGCAATGGATTTTTTATCCCCCAGAATTTGCTCTGCAAAGTTCCTCTTCTTCGCCCCCCCCACCCCCCCGAATATCTATCTGAAAATGGGCTGCAGCCTTAGCTAAGACCTTGTTCAGCAATGGCCGATTATCCACAGGTGAGTCATTCACTGGTGGGTTCTTGGGAATAGGGGAGTCGAGACTATAGGCCTCTGCCTCGTCTTCCTCCTCCTCATCATCATCATGGTCCTCATCATCTCCATAATAGTCGACCCCTGCCCGGTCGTCCAGTGTTTGTATTTCTAGATCCGCACCATACTGCTGGTAAGGTTCAATAGTGAATGTGTCTGAACTCAGCCCCTGAACTGGAGACTTAGTAGGAGGTGGTGGGTCTTTGGATCCTGAAGGGACAGAGGAAGCAGTGTTATTCTGCTAGCTCTGAAAGTAATTAGGGTCTTTTTCGTAAAAATCTACCATAAAAGACATTCTCCTCATTACTCTGTCGAGGTCTCCCGAGGTCCATACTTTGGAACTGGGAATAACCCTTTCCTGCTGTGGTTCCTCTCCTATTCCCATTTCCTGGGGAGTGGGAGGGACAACTTTTGGCCTAGTGACAGGGTCAGGGGCCTTGGACTTTTCTAAAGATTTGGGGTGTTAATCCTTCTGAACCTGTCGTTCAGAGGCTTTTTTCTGTTGTTTCTCCCCTTTCCCACGAGTAGAGGCATGTTTTCCTGACTCTTTGGCTTTACCTGTATCTTTCGACGCCTGGCGTGGAGATTCAGAGCTGGGTTCACGAGATTCTGGAGTCTTAGAGGAGGGACGTCGAGTCTCGGAGGCAGATGTTGTACGAACTGCCGGAGTCGACTTTGAACGTGCTGCTTGGGGGTAGAGGTCGAATTCGTCTTCTGACGACCACACCTCTGTGACCTTAGGTAATGTGGCACTCTTAGCAATCGCAGACAGTTGCTGCGTGTCATGGGGCGACCATGACCTGGAATGCCCAGGGGGGACAGATTCTGCGGTCCGCTCTCTCTGTGCCTTTTTCTGCCTATCACTCGACATACGTGTCGAATCTCGGGTGGGGTTAGTGTGCCTAGTTGAAGGTGTGTGGGTAGCACTCTTGCCGCCAGGTCTTGTGCCCATAACTGCCCCGCCGGACAGTCCTCCGAGGTCGGGGGCTTGCGCTTGGGTGCCCAACGACACCCCTGTGCCCTCGCCGTCCGATATGGCAGCGTTGCTGCCATCACTGAACCCACAGCGTCCATGGC
This sequence comes from Ambystoma mexicanum, assembly GCF_040938575.1. Classification (NCBI taxonomy): domain Eukaryota; kingdom Metazoa; phylum Chordata; class Amphibia; order Caudata; family Ambystomatidae; genus Ambystoma; species Ambystoma mexicanum. The sequence continues at coordinate 74,986,422 of NC_090933.1, forward strand.
CTCGATTTGCCTGGCGTAGTGGGCCCAACGTTTGGTGGAGCGGTCCTTAAGTGTCTTTGCTTTGAAGAGCTTACAAGCTCTGCAATTTGCTTCGGGATGGTCCCTAGGAAGACACAGATTACAGGTGTTATGCTCATCTACCCAAGGGAACTTATAGTTGCACTTGGGGCAGAATTTAAATGGAGTACTCTCCATATGTTCATATCTGGCAGCGGGCGAGTGTATGTAGGAAAATAAACGAGTGTGAGTATGTCCACCCCCCCACTCTCCCTACTTGCAGGCCAGAGGCCTTCCGAGGCCCAAAGTCCATCGTGCAGTCTCAACAGGAATCTCGACGTGGGATTTGAGGAACAGGGATTTTTTTGTTAATATGATAAATGGCTAAAAGTCCGGGAACTCCACAACTATGCTTCCGACAAGTATGGCGGAAAAAAAACAATCTGAGGGTCCTACATGCGTGAGGGGTCATGGGTACAGTGGACGTCACACTAGGGATAGTATTACTGGCACGCCCTAGTTCGACACCCCTTTTCGAGTTTTGAAAAACAAACTAATACTCTGCAGCTTCCACTAGATGTCGCCCTATGCACAGCATGTGATCCAAGCAGATTCCACAAGCCTCAGATAGATATAGATATGCCTTTCTTTAAAAATAGTCCTCCCGCCTCCCTCAAATTCATCATCATGTGAATGCATTAAAACACAAGGAACATCTACCTTGCAGGTGGAAACAGTCTCCCCAAAGAGTTGCAAAAAAGATGTCAGGCCACTTAAGAATCCAACTAGATATCCAAGACCAGACAGCAAACAATTTGGGGCAAAATATGTTGGAGATCTACATCAGCCCTACAAATATCGGCAAGGGGACAAGAGGGTGGGGGCTGTTGATTCACTGGCTTTAGGGCAAATCATCAAATTTTGGACTGGATATGGACTACAAAAACAAGCCATTTAAAAAGAATTCATGAACACATTTCTGAATACCAGGCAGAGGTTTGGTTGTTGCATTGAGGGCAGCCTTTAGCAGTCTTACGGCAGCCTTTGAGACCCCCAGCTAGTAATGCATTACTTATATCAATGTGGGATAAAAACCAGAACTAAACCACAGAGTAAAATGAATCAATGGGGAGAAAAGGGTTCAACTGTCTGTACAGAGGTTCGATAATGGGCAAACTGAGCCTTTTCAGAAAAAAGTAAATGCATAGTTTAGAGCCTAAAAAAAAAATGATTTTGTAGACTTAATTGAAGAGATACTAATTCACCAACAGCAAAGAGGGATATCCCAATACTGCAGTTTATTAGATAACCTATGAAGGCTGAAATGCTTAATGCGCTTTTGGAGTTCATTTTCAAATGGACTGAGGCTATCCAGACTAATCATCTAGAGCAGCGGTTTCCAGACCTTTTATGAGCCCCCACCTGGAGCAAGAGTTATATAATCAGTTTCCCCAAATGCCAGAACTACTCACTTTCTTTTTAAAACAGTTACTGCCTTTCCATTTGAAAGACTCACGACTGATCTAGAAGCAACACCGTCACAGGTAGAAGACATTCTACGACAACACATGCAGATAGTTTTGCAAGTCAAAAGCATACTTGTGGCTGAAGATGCCAATGTCTGCAACCACATTCTCCAACGGTTCCATGGAGAATAAAAATCATGGCCTCATTCAGTGGCAAATTAAAACCTCCAAGAAAAATATTGAAATTGCAGAAGCTTCTTCTCCAGCCTCCAACTCAAACCCTGGTACAGTGCACAGGAAGACGACACTTAAAGAAATAGGATGTTTTGACTGATCTTAAATAAAGTTTCAAAAGAGATTATTGTATTAGGTAGTATTTTGCATGTAAAAGAATCTTTAAACATGAGTTACTCCTCTGCTCCCCCTCCCCTCCCAAAACCCCCAACACAACCAGTTTAACTTATGGAAGGAATGGCCAATGGGCACAATTCAGTACGTTTGTCCAAAAACAGATGCTCAAGTTTGGTATGAACTATCAGTTCAGAAATCTCCGGAGAATGAGTAGCAAAATTGCAATTTATAAATGTGCAGAAATAAAAAGATTTAAACGTGTTACAGGGTAAAATGGGAGCCCTTGGCATTCGAACATTCGTAATACGTACTCACCGCTGACTATATTTAAAACGGATTGCTATTCATTCTCCTGGACTTTGCACATAAAAATACACAACTTATTCTGAAAGCTAATTATACAGATAACTTAGCTACCAGCGACAAAAACATTGAAGCAACAGGTAAGTAGCACCAACGAATCATTAACTTGATAACTATGTAAGGACAGCCAGTAACAATGCGTCCAAATCATCTGGGGCAAGCTTCCACTGGAATACGCAAGTATATGCAACTCCCAACCCCAGGGCTCCGCAAGCTTTATTATTTTCCTGCGTACATTTACACACAGGTTTAGAGCAGAGGGCAGTGCAAAGGTCAGGTTACTTGACAGAAACCAGAAGGCTTCTTGTGATTTTTATCTACATGGATGTAATTGCAAGCCACCTCTGAAACATAATGCATTTCTCTGAAGCCTTTATTAAAAAAAAACTGCACACTGATAAAAAAGAATGGCTTCTTTCCATTCAGCTTCAGAAGCACTGTGCATGTTTTCCTAGAATTTTAGGATTGTATCATTGGAAAACTAAGCTGCATTTTTTTTTATTTTTATTTTTTTTTAACAAGTTCTGCTTTTTTCCCCAGTGAAAGCAAACCAGTTTTGCACAATTGTATTTTTCAGAGTTCCGGTGCTGTGTGCATAATCATGCAGAGGCAGATCATTTTTACACTTCTAATTTAATTTACAGTCTAATTATAAAAACAGTGTGTAAAATGATGACTATGCACAATCTAGTGTACATCCATTCAACCTTGCAGTCAATGGGGTACATTACTATAAATGGTAGGTGGTAGCAGAGTCTTTGCTCCAGGGTGAGTAATTGTCATTACACTGATCGCAGGTGTTCTAGCCTCTCGAATCTTCAAGACTATAAATAAAACATCCACACTCAAGAAAGTGCAAGCGCTGTTCAAAAACAAACAAATAAAAGTTACATTGGTAACTGAAATAGAACTCAGCAAAACCTGTCCCTGTGATAATCCAGATAGGTATTTAACTTTATAGAGCGCTTCATAAATGGTTCGTCTTACATCTGGGTACTGTGATCATTATACCTCAGTCGATACTCAGTTAACAAACCTCTGAAGGATGTTAGCCAATAAGATAACTCAGCCGGTTGAGCACTCGCTGCAATCTCTGCGGGATCTGTGGGTTGCGGGTTCGAATCCCGGCAAGTCCAACTCAGCCTTTCATCCTTTCGAGGTCGATAAAGGAGTACCGACATTGGTTTGGTGGTAATTGTGATAAATATGTTCTATGTACAGCTTGCCAAAAGAGCTATATAAAATAACCATTTGACCGCTAGATTAGATATAGAATTTTGCATGAAGTCCTTGCCTCTCTGCACTGTTGTATCATAACATTGGCATACCATTAGGTAGTAATAGCTCCAGGAAATTAGGACTTTTATTAAACATCAAAAGACAATTCTGCTATCGAATCGCAAAACACACAATACAAATTCATGAATGCTTTACTATATAAATGGCTAGGTTTTAGTGATTTCAACATTTAAATATATACAGGAGAGCTCAAATGGGCAGAAATAATGAAAGTTATTCGGTCACAATGCAGAATGCTGCCGCATAGTAATGATTTCCCTACAGTTTTTTCACACGTCGACTGGATATCGCATACATTTTACTCTCTGGCGAAGGAGAAAAGTAATTTTTACTCTCTTAAAATCACATTTACTCTCAAAGTTTAAAAATAGTGTAAAATACTCCCACCTCAAAATCTTATCTGGAGCACTGCCCAACCCAATGCTGTTTTAGGACGCTCTGTGTAGTTGTAAGGTCATAGCATTGTGAAAAACCACAAACAATTAATGGCACATTAACTCGACAACGTTACAAACAGCACAAAGATGACAACTCGACACAGTGTGAATGAGATGTTAAATGACAGACTTGAATAGTGGAAAAGCTCAATACACTAAAATTAATAATTTTAAAGGACAATGTAAGTATTTTAATGTTTGCGATATTTCCTCCCAGGTTGGTTGAAACTATGCTGGCGAGACAATACATAGCTGGTACAAATAGGGAGTGGCAAGTTACTATCCATGGGTTAATAAACTAGCAACAAAGATTGGCAAAAAACGCTGTCAACTTTTGAAAGACATAACAGCAGAAGAGCTGCAGTTCGCCACACCGCAAGGCAATCTATACTTAACTCCTCAAAAAATGTTAAAAATTCACATAATTTAAATGAGAATGAATTCGAGCTCTGGTGGTGGATTTTCGTTACACATTTATTAGAAATCTATGAATGAGTCAGAATCGTCTTCAGTCTTTCAGGGAATTAGCAAACCCTAACATTATTGAGGCTTTAGTCAGCCATTTTAAATCCAGGGCTGTGAGTTCAAGCAGTCTGCCAAGTTTAAGTCAGCTTCTATTCGCCTCCTTGGACACACACACACACATGCTTCGCCATTTGCTCACGCTTGTTTCACCCTATTCTCCCCTTCTAGAGTATCCGAGTAAACAATTGCTTAGTTAAAGAGCATCCCTGAGGCCTCCGTTTTCTACAAATCTCGTGGATTGCTGCCATACCTTAAAAAAAAAAAAGCCCTTTCGAGTGACAACACATCTCCACAAAAGCCAGGGAAACTAGAATGCAAACCATTCAAAGAAAGAGTAAATGGAATTGATACAATCCACAGAACATGTGGCAAGGAGACGAAAGACTGGAGACGAAAGACTGATCTTAAAATAAGGCAGCTTGACATCACAGAAAAGGCAATCTGGTGCCACATTGCATATCAAGGCAACAGACAATTCTACATGTGAATCTGAAAGGAATAACAGTCAAGCCAAACACACATTGAATAGTAGATATGCACAGCGCGCCTTTAAAAGCCAACATCTATGTCACGATCTCGACCCACCAGCACCCCAAACAACACCTGAAACAAAACAAAAAAGCGCCTATTTACATTCATATGGTAGCAAAACCAGAGAGGTGGGTAAATTCTGTTTTGCACAACATGTCTACTTAGTATCAAAAACTATTAATAGAACGATCCATCTTCCACACCCCTTCATTCCTCTGCAGCAACAGCAGACTGTGGCAACAGCCAATGGTCTGCATAAGAAGTGTATTCGGTAGACATGCAGCATGAATTGTTGTGGCATTTAAGTGACACTCTGTGCATGGAAGTAGCAAGCCGTCGATGGTAGACAGGCCTAGTTGAGGAACTTCGCAAACACTGGCCTTACACAAATGTCAAAGAAATCATGGGAGGACAATCTGAACGTTTCAATGGATGCAAAACAAATAATGAAAGTGGACCGTACATCCAAATTGAGTGCTGTGTGTAGGGGGTGGCGGGATGCTTAAGCTAGCAGCATGCACCAAGATATTCGTACCCATGAGAGCCACCGACCTGAAAAATCGTTTAAGCAGCCCTGCCCTCCTACAAGAACTTTCTGATCACTGGCCCAAACATCATAATTGACTGCCGTTATGCCCTCTTATTTCTGTATAGTTGAGATGCAGCTCAATTACTATTTCTTTTATCCAGTTGGTTCAACAGATCCACTGCAATACAGACCCCACGCAAAGACCCAGTTGAAAATCAACTATTATAAAACAGCTACCAACCACCATGCATACAAATGGATAAATGACGACTATGCGTCTACTATCTGTGCAATTTGCTGAGCCAGGATAATATCCCAGCAGGGCAGAAATAGCCGTTCTTAGGTTAGTAAAACAGCACTATAAATTGAGGTTAACGACACGTATTGCACATGTCAGAAGTGTGGGGATCTGATATTAAGCACTATATAGAAACACTTTAATAATAAAAATGGAACATGCGCTAACAACCCTAGACTGGTGATGAAGTAGTATAATACAACCCTCAAAGAGGAAACTCAATCATTGAACCAAACACTAACAGAAGGCATCACTACTATAGAGACACAGAACGTACCTAACACTTCCTAAAACAATGACAAAACCGAGCATGCAGGTCTTCCTTGGCAAAAACTGGAAACAGAAACAAGAAAAAGCAGCCAATTTCATTACCGATTTCCACGATATATAAAAAAAAGCCCATATCTATGCATGTATGTGAATGTATGAATAGGTTTATAAAAAGCACAAACTTAGCTGGGAAGCAACACAAGATGAATAGACTACTGCAAGGAAACCGGCTCAAGCAGGGTTTTGTGGGATAAAACCGACGGCAAGGTGGCCGGTGCCAGAAAGGTTGGGCGCCAACTGACAAATTGTCAAAGCAGTCAGGCCTTCAGTCCATGCCTGAATTCTAGTAGGGTTGGAGCCAAAGATGTCTGATGGGATTTGGTTTCACAGTGCAGTGGGAAATCATCTTTTCTCCGGTCTTTTCTTTCCAGCGTTTTACAAAAAGGTTACTTCAATTGCGATTTCCTCCCAAAAGGATTAGCTTTCTAGATAGCTAAAGTGTTGCTTGTACCAATATTGCCTTCAATGTAATGCAGGCAGATTTGAGGAACATTCGGGTCAGTGGCAAACAGCGAGTGCAGCTACCTGAATAGGGGGGGGGGTGACGTGCTCAATTTGACGAGTAGTTCAGAATTGCGATGGTAAAGTCTGTTACAATTTTGTAGCTTGGAGCCTGTATGCAATACCATTGGAGCAAATCTTGTACAAAAGAGTCTGCAATTTGGTAGGCACCATAGGGATTTCATTGGCAGGGTTTCTTCTCAGACAAATGTAAAATTGATCTGAAGGCTTGGGAAGAAAGCAAAGCCGATAAACCAAACCTGCTGCAGTTTCCTGGTATAATGTGAAAACGCAATCTCCAGTCTTGTAGATTAGTGCCAACCCTTTTGGGACTACGAAAGCGAAAGGACCAGTATGTTTCAGGTGTGGTTGGTTTTAAAAAAAGGTCCTCAAGAAAGATTAAAACTCCCTCTGAAGCTTGCTCTCCTACAAAGGGTTTAGCCTGGGAGGTTCAATTGCCAGAAGTACATCTGATGCCTAATTTTTGAAGTGGCAGCATCACCATGTAAATGTGGTTCTTCTCTTTCATTGGATCTTGCTGCCTGAAGAGAAGATTCCCCATTTTTGGAGGAATTTGCAGGTCACTCCAGCCGGGAACTCGGCACCATGTCACTACTGAGCAATCGAAAATGTGTGCATGGACAAATCGCACTCTAAAGAAATGCTTGTTGCGAGTCCACCTTTTAAAATAAGGCGGAAGATGAGGCCTAGCAATTCGATTCAGGCTCCTGGTCAGTTCAAAGGTGTATTCACACAGTTTGCAAATAGCTTTGCTCTTCAGACTTTCCGGTTCCAATCTGAATTAATAACACCCATCCAACTCACGGAAAGTCTCGTAGCCAATACAACAAGTATAAAACATTGCACAGTTATTTCCTGATCATTATAGTTATTCAAGGGGTACACTTGATATTGTTTAGTGCCTGGATGCTGATGGGAATACCAAGCAAAATGTAACACCTGGTATGAAGAGAAAGGCTGACAAGACACCTTTTGCGTTCTTCGAGATAAATTCGAGATCCCCTGTGCCTCCCTTCAATATTTGACTTCCAAACTTTGTAATTTCTGCAACCAGTGTGGTAGTTCTTCTATGCTGTCTGACCAGGAGACTGTTGCATAACAAGGATGCGCTTAACGCCAATGCTCGCTCACAGACGGCATCATATCGCTCTGCATTGCTCCTGACCTGGATTTGACTTTTAGCCAAGCTATTTGGGGTGCCAGTTCAGGGTATTTAAGGCTTCTGAGAGCTACAGTAGGCCAGATCAAAAGGCACCAGTTGTTTTCATTTGAGTGGGTTTAGCTGAAAACCACAACAATTCAGAATTGAAGATACAGTAAGTAACCAGGCATGTGATGGCAAAAGGAATATTGCAGCAGTTCCCGTTGAATTGGATCGCATAAAACCCATTTGTTATTATTTGTATATTGTGCAGTATGCATCGATGTTTCAGCATGCAATGTACATCCAGGGTCTCGAGAATTTAGCTCACAAGATAATTCTGGGTGCTTGCACATAGACCATGCAAACAGAACCATTGCACTCTTTAAGAAAATAAAACGTATGTATTTGGATCCTCTTGAGCGACAGAAGCATATGTGCAGAGAACGTCCATTTTCTGTCATTACCCAAGAAACCTGCCTGATGCACCCAACCCTCCTACAGCCCCCCCCTAGACCCACACCCTGAGCATAGGAGAACATGACGATGGAATATGGAAGGTGTATCCGTTAATGGTATGTTTAACATAACATGTACTGTCTAGAACATTTGGTTTTCAGACAAAGCAGGTAAAGAATAGAACTCTTTATTCTTCATGCATGTGTGTGGAGTTTGGCAATGCTTGGCGATTTGCCCTTTCAGTCAGATTTGGTGTATTTATAATCTCGGGCGAAGACATGGACGAGTCTGGCACACAAGATTGTCCAATAGTTCCATGACAATTCTAAGTATGGCTGCAACATGCTAGTCATTTGTAATTATAGGCGACTAATTGAAGGCTACTCGAATCAAGTCTGGGATAACATCACGCAGAGTATAAATATTTTCTGCTCACTGTGCAAGCAATAATGCTGACTACCAATGTAGTAGGTCCGTCCACCTGTCAAGTACTGTGGGTTGGATGTTTAACAACTAACCCTCCGAACACACCTGTGTTGAGTGGATTCTAGAGGGGCGGTTGCGTGCGTTATTCAGATGCAGTTCCTGTCTCAACCAAAGTAGGCAGACCGCAAAATGTGCACTCACCACTGGTTGTTGATATTTGACTCTTGGCAAGTAAGAGAATGGTGTGCTGTTTGTATGTACAGAATTGAGATGGTAATGGCTGGCTACTAGTTTGCAACTTGAAATTTTGCTATATGCAAATATGTAGGGCATTCATCGAGTCACATGAGTTTAACATGTTTAAGCCCTTAACAAATCTTACCTATAGCAACTGCATAGGTGTAGCGTAATGGGATTGCCATTCCAGATAGCACAAGGGCAACATACCGGTCTTGGAAGCAAGACTACTGGCCTTGGAAGCAAGACTACGCAGAGCAACAGAGGTTCGAATCCCAGATCTGCACTTAGAAACCGTACTCAGGTATGGTATTAGGCACGTTATAAAATAAAAAAAAAAAAATAAGTACACAAGTCAGATAAACAAAAAAAAAGATGTGATTTAGCCATAAAAAAAATTAATCCATTCTTTCCACAGTGGTTAAATTATTCTCCATCTTTTAGTCCATACTTTTTATAGGATTATCAAATATTGTATACCTTTGCTTCTATGCCATTTTCTTAATGTGTTAATAATTATAGTGTATTCCCATTCTGCTTCATTATTTACCAAAATTCGTCGAATAGCTCCTGCTCTTCAAGTGGCAAAGGGCACTCCTTCAGATATAATGCAGTGATCGTCGGGAACTGGCTTGAGATGATCCGCAAATACGAGTTATGTTCCTTTCTATGGAAACAATACAGCATTGCTGGTCTAACGCCACTAGCAGGATCCTTTGGACCGCCAGCCTGCAGGAAGGCCCAAAACTGAGTCTTCTTATGGATCACCCGGTCAGCTGTTTTCCAGGTTGGCTCAGCATTCAGGCCTGAAAGCAGAAGACAATCTGGCATGCACGTGGGAATGCCGCACTATTCATAGGCAGTCTGACACATTGCCACTGGCAGTGAAGATTATTTATACTTAACAAAAATCCATGTTCAGACCAGTGGCCCTCCATGGAAAGAATGCATTTCATCAAGCTCAGTTGTGTGCCATTTACACTCTGAACTACTTCATTAGATATCTGAAAGGTAGAATTGCAATGTGCAACCCCCAGCTTGACGGGGCCTCTTTCAAGGCTTTACCTTAAAAGGCTGGCTCAGTCCGCGTGTGAAGTCTTTATTGTGGTCATGACTACTAGGGGCTGCAGAACGGTTATGTCTGACCTGCAATCAGCTTTGCACAGAGGAATCCGCCAAGGGGAATAGTGTACATTCGTCCAACACCACCAAAGGGTACTTGTATCTGCTGATAGCAGATAATGGCCCTACTAGGCCCAGCAACGGAGATTAAAATTGTGTTTTTGACATGATAAAGGCGTTTACTGTTTTTCTGTGAACCATAGTTGTCTCTAGACACGTATGACAGTTTCCAACGTGATGCCTTACATTTTTTTAATGTTATTTCTTTCCAGTACTAGCTAGCTAAAACTAGCTGGATTGCTGCCATCACAAGTGGGTGGATGCCAAACCAGCAACGTGCAGCAATTATTCATTATTCCGAGTGTGCTTCACTGAGAATTACCACTGGAATAGATTCCAAGATTAGGTTTTTTTGGAGTAGAAACTAGTGATGTACTATTTCCAATGCTATGGAACTTTTGGCATTCCAACCAGCTTCCAAACAGGCTCGATTATATGTACATTTTGGTAGCTGCGTGAATTCTGGCTGCCACTTTTTTCCCCCACTGTACGCTCGTTGGCTGGTTTGTCTGCCAATTAATTTCAAGCACTGTGCACATGACCTAAAGTGTGTGCTACCCATAAGAGTCTAAGATATCCCATATATCCGTTTCCAAAAATGCTTTGCGAGTATTGGTTCATTTTTAGAATCTTCCTTTTGGTGGACAAATAGGAGACATTCATTAAAGGGTCTTGCTACATAATCTGAATCCGAGGCCACTGAAGCAGGCTTTCTTGTTTTAGCCTGTTAGATTGCCGATAGAGCACAATGTAGTGCAACTATGTGCTGCAGAACCCCCAACGTGTTGGGTATACACGAATACATTCTCATGTGTACAATGCCCTCTAATTGAGGCACATGTAATTTAATATTTTGAGCTTGTACCAAACGCAGGTATCACAGATCCAACTGCATCGAAAACTTGAGAAGACAACCATAATGGAATGCCAGATAGCATGTTATTTGCTTTAGCTTGCTTCGTCCAATCTAAATCACACACTTTCCATCAATCTGCCTTCTGATATTTCACATGTTGGGATGGTTGTGTAGCAGCTCACTGTACCAAGCAAGGGTGAAATGCTTTACTATTTGGAAAACTTAAGGCAGCTTCCAAACGTGTATTATATTTGGTTCTACTGACAGCTAATGTGTTTATTTTTATTCATTTTATTTGAATTTATAAAGCGCCCAGCGGCCCGGAGGCATCGTGGCGCTGTTACAGCAAGTTAGTACAGTAGGACAGGTAATACATAGGTAGTGAAGAGGTTGGTACATGTTCAGTGACCGTATTGAGAAAGAGTTCCAAGGGTTACAGTGGAACAAGGTGGTGAAAGTACATTTGTAAAAGGTGTTAGTTAAATAACTTTGTTTTTAGCAGCTTTCGGAACAGAGATTCTTCGCTTCTTAAATTGAGAGGTAGTGCATTCCAGGCTATTGGGGCCAATACTTCAAAGCTGGTGCCGCCAACTTTAGCTTCGTTGAACGCTGGGACCGATAGTAGTTGTGAGTATTGGTCACATTTAGGTCTGTGGGCTGGAGTCTGGTGTATTCCGTCTACTAGGTAGGCTGGGGCAGTCTTGGTGAGGCACTTGTGTGATGGTGAGGGCTTTGAATGTTATCGTTCTCCGATTGGGAGCCAATGGGTGTCCTTTCTTGCCTGGGAAATGTGCTCTATTTTGGTGATGCTGAGGGCGACTCTGAGAGCGTTGTTTTGTGCAATCTGTAGTCTGTTAATGTTATTGGCAGAAGTGCCCATGAGAAGGATGTTACAGTAGTCAAGTTTTGCTCCAATTGTGGCTCTCGCAATGTTAAGGAGATTGCTTGTAGAAAGGTGGGGTTTTACTGAATTTATAATGTGCGCTCTCTTCTTGTACTATTATCTGTACAGTTAATATTGTTCGTTTCGGTGAATTGGTGTGGCGCTTGCGCTATAAAATTGCAAAAATCATTGTTACAGAAGAGAGACAAGGGGAGGGTTGAACTAATAATATCTGGTTGGCGTAGCAGCCAGCAATGCCACTGCATAAAAATGTCAACTCACTAAAGTTTATTTTTCCAAACTCCTCTGCCACACTACCCAATGAGGAGTACCCCAACATTGCCTCCACTCAGCAACTTTGTAAGAAGCAAATCGGGTGCCGGGCTTTCCATTTCCCAACCGCGCAGTGATTTGTAAGCTTGCAATATTGGTCCATTTTGGTCTCCATTTGACTGCAGATCTGTTTTTTAGTCCTCCCGAGGCGGACCCTCTAGACACCCCCCCCCCATACTTTCTACCCCAACTACAATACATGTGCTGGTTGGGTTTGTTTGGGATATTTTCTACCCCCAAACAGCTCCCATCATAGACCCACCACACCCGCACTTTCTCTACCTCCACCCACTTACCTCCAAACCCCACTCTGATCCACCCCCTGCTTCCATCCACCCTCTCCACTCTCTACCCCAGCCAACCATATTACCCCCATGCTCTCTACCCCAGCCACCCACCCTGCCCCCACTATCTAGCCCCACTGACCCTAACCCCATTCTACCCAAACACCCTGCCCCACTCTACCCTATCCATACACTAGTCTCCCTATATAGCCACCCTCCACCCAACCCACCATACCATACCACCACTACCCCACCTACCTTACAATCAGTGTATCTACCCCCACTAACCCTACAACCACCCCTATACCACCCCACGCACTGACCCCGCTCCCTCAAGCCCAATCCACTCAATGTTCCCCACCCACCCAACTCTAACCCCACCAACTTCAATTCTCTCCAACCCCAACCCACCCCACCCTCACTCTAACACCTCTCAAACCCAATTCCCTCTACCTTAACCCAAAACTTCCACTAATGCCCCGCCGCCCACCCACATTCCATCTCAACCCATCTCTCTACCCGCAGCCACACCAACTCCTCCCTCTACACTCACCCACTCTACACCCCCAAACCCCACTCTGTACTCCCAACAACCCCACCCCTACTCTGCTCCCAACCATCATTTTATTCCCTCTACCCCATCCACCCGCTCCATCCCCTCTTTACGCTCTGCTACCCTCTCTCCACCCCCACCAATCCTACCTTGTCTCTTTACCCACCATCCACAGACCCTCCCTCTCTAGCCCCACCTACCCTACCCACTCTCATCCTTGCTCTCACTATATCTTAACCGCTCACTCCTCCTTTCTCTCATTTTACTCTTGCTCATCAATGGCACCTCCATCAATGACTTTCTTCCTTGTTCTATTCCCCTTCTCATCCGCTTGCACACATGCACCCCTTATCGCATGTTCCTTTGAAACTTTACATTTGCCTCCTTGCACCCGGATGCCTATAAAGGCAAAATGCAAAGAACAGCAGTAAATGCCAAAACTATTGGCTTTGCCAATACGCGTTTCTTCAGATATCAAAGGCATTGTAATATTGTACATAACACACATGGGATCCCATCTCATGGAGATCCTCACATCAAAAACATCAAACAACGCTTGCGCAAATGTCTGGAGCCTAGTTCTCAACAGTTCGCTATATGTTCTGGACACAGGATTACTGGGTATAAAACAGTCTGGATTCATCAATCACAGAAAAAGTGTGAACTTGCAGCTGCTTGGCTGGGCCATTAAATGTCTTTAACGATGGCATTCACACACTACTCATGTTTAGAGGAAACATTTGTATCGAGGCTGGAGTTCCTGGCTCTTGGAGCACTGTGTGAAGAACTTAAAGGCTTTAGAACAACTTCTTTGCTTGCCGGTTGAGTAGAAACCTTGCTCAAAAAAATGCCCAGAAGTCAGTGAGATGAGAAACACAGTGAAGCTCAGCCACAGTAGAAGGAAATATACTGCCAGCATTATATAACAATGTTTCAGAAGGTCTGTCCAAAATAATTTTAATTACTTTAGCAACCAGAAAGGATTTCAGTTTCCAAATTGGCAGACCTGCAGTACTTCCCCGAATTGTGAAGTTGTAGTCAAGAGTGGCATATTCTTGCTCAACCTGAACGCCAATCATCATCATTTGTTGGATCTCCTTTTCTTCTGCGGGCTCCGCAACTGGAAGAGGAGGATTGCATGGAAACATTGCGGTAACCATCTGGAGCAGGTTTCAGGTGATCCACAGAAACTTGTCTGGTACCTCTGTTGGGTGGTCTTGCGGGCAGGACAGCAGTTCTGGAAACTTTCACTCGGATTACTTTCACTGCTGGTCTGAAGGACGGGCCAAACAGTCTTATCATGGATCTTCTCTGCTCCAAGAGTGGCCTCAGGACTGGTTTCAGCCACTTCAACCTGGAGGGATTCCCATAAATTTTGTCGCCAGCAGTTGCTCTTGCCTAGAGAGGGAGCTGGGGAGAGCAGGCATAAACATTTTTCTCCCAAACAAGAGTTCAAGTGAAGTCTTACCGTTGCAGAGACTGGCATGGTAAATTATTTAAACTTCTGCTAACTAGATGCACATGGTCTACCCAGTCCCCCCACCCACGGAAATGGTGCATTTAGTCAGGCACAGCATTATTGAGTGGTTTGCCCTTCCTATGAGCCCATTTCATCCCTGGATAATACAGGTTTAGAAAAGTGCAGCTCTGATGCCCAAGCCTCTAATGCCTTTCTCAGGACCCGCCCTGCGAAAGCTGTACCATTATTAGCATGGAACGTTTGGATTGCTGTCATGGCTACTGGGGTATTGGAGCTGCTGCCATGACTACTGGAGGGTACTGGAGCTACCCTGGAGTGCCAGTATGACTGATGTGCAGTCTGCTCTCTTTTGAGGAATTATCCAGGTGAACCCAGTACACAAATCCACTATTACTAGAATATATTTGTACTTATTTATTGCTGGTAGTGGGCCTATATGATCCAGATATTGACTATCAAAAGGCAAGATTGCCTTTCTTAAAAAGGAGCCTCTTTAGGTTGTTTGCTCTGGTCCACAGTGGTCTTCAGACATGTGTCACAGTTCACTATGTATATTTTAACCTGTTGCCTTAATCCCGGCCACCAATACCGGTCAAGGAGCAGCAGTGCAGTTGCAGTAACCCCAAAATGGGTAGATTCAAGTTCTGCATGTGTGGCCGCTATTAGCCTTTCCCTGTCTGCTCTACTAGGGATTCATTTGGATCCCTTTTTTCATAGGAATTGTGACTGCTGCTTTATTATTCTCAATGTCAAATGTAATTACTTGGGAAAACCTTTTAGCTTCGGTATAAAACCAAAACAAGCTTCTTTTATTTCCTCATCCATTGCAGTTGGCGAGCGAGTTATAGCTGGTATCGTTTTTCTCACTGTGTGCTCTTTGGCATATTTATCTGCTAATGCATTGCTAACGCTATGAAAGTGCCCTTTATAATGTGCTCTTGCGTGCATCACCAATAGCAAAGGGTACGTTTGTTTAAGGTCCCAAACTTATTTCCAGAGTTGCCTGGAAGCAATAGTTTTCTGCCTAATGTCTCTAACGTCATTTTGAATCCACCAATGGAAATCAGTGTTACAAATCCCGACTATGTAATCTGAATCTGAGACTACTAGTGTGGGCTTCCCTGAGTCTGCTTGGCGCAATGCAAGCAGCAATCCATGCAATTTAGCAGTCTGGGCAGACATGTCTCCCAGATGCTTTGTTGCAATATCAGTATGTATAAATACTTCCATGTGTAAAATGTCCTACCACTGCTGCACATGATATGGCACTTATAACGCGCCTATACACAAGTGTTTCAAGGCGCGACGAGGCAAGGGAGAGGGAACAAGGGAAGACAGACAGCGATCCTACTAGGCCAGGTGTCATTCAAATCGCGAAAGTGCATGGGAAGGGAGAAAAGGGAAAAGTGCGTGGGGGAAGGGAGAGGTGAAAGTGCAGTACATGAGATAGAAGAATAAATAAGATATGAAAACGGCCAGCTGGTGGCAAGTGTAAGGTAAGTGCAGACATAAGTGCCGATAGGGGGACTGTAGGGATACAGAAAACAGTCCCCAGGTGCAGGGGTTGCCAGGGAGGCAGTGCAGGTGGGCAACTGGTGGTGCCTGAGATCACAGGGGTGGCCAGGTAACCAGTGCAGTTTCTGTCAGGAATTCAGCAGGGAAGCGGGGGAGAGAACGCAGAAACAAAGAGGAAGGTTTTGAAGTGCTTCTGGAATCGGAGAAGGTTCTCCTCAAGTTTCAGGGAGGCAGGAAGGCTGTCCAGAGGGAGGCCCCAGCCGAAGAGAGAGATCTACCACCAACTCGTTGTTTGGAGAAGCGACTGACCCTGAGGGAGTTGGAGGCGGATGAGCGAAGAGCTCAAGAAGGAAGATATTTAGGAAGAGAGAGTTGAAGGTATTGCAGCCCCAGGCCCCAGAAGGCCTTGTGGACAATGCAGAGGGTTTTGAACTTAATCCTCACAGCCACTGCAGAGATTTCAGTCCTGGAGAGATACAATCCCTGGGCTTGAGGCCAAGGAGAAGTCTTGCAGTCCTGTTCTGGGTAAGTTGCAGAGGGCAGAGAGTAGAGGCAGGTAGATTTGGATAGAGGCTGTTACAATAGTCCAGCCTAGAAAGAACCAGGGCTCTGGAGACAGACATGCAGCAGCATATTTGAAATGTGTTCCAATAGCTGGTTATGGCAGAGCCATCACAGTAAATTATTTGGAAAAAATCAAAAACAATGTCAAGCATTGAGGTGTCTGGCTCTCGATCCATTGTCCAGGTGAATTCATGAATTCTTTGCACTTGTACTTTATAATGATACTTTACATCTGGAGCATGTTGAGAAGCTGACCATTGAATCCATCTAGCATGTAATGCCTTTGCATTGGGAATGCTAGCTTTTGTGGCAGCCTCAAGTTGAGCTAAAGGTGTATTTATGTGTATAGCGCTATTTGCCGCCAGCTGCCTTTCCTTCTGAAGGATCATCTGAACTTAAGAGAATTTTATTCTCTGGTGTAAACCTTTATTCAGGTGTCGAATATACATATGACTTATAAGCAATTGGTTTAGTCTCCCCTAGATTGCAAACTGTATGTGAAAGCATTATCTCCCACCAACAGGTTTATTTCTAAGTATTTTTCTGTATTTCTGTCTTGCAAAGGACCAGTTTTGAGTCATTAATGAGTACACATGGTGCAGAATGCAAGTGTGCTCTGGCAACTAATGAGCTGCTTTGAAATTCGGTTTTATCAAAGCATACAATGGTTTCACGAGCTCAGGGAAATTAGACAAGATCTGCCAAAATTGCCTGCAATTGCCAAAATGCGTTAGGCGGCCGTATCCTGGCACACTTCAAGAAAATCTGCTGACAAGCCTGTAGAGTGAACCCTAAGAAGGTAACCTCACAATGAGCTATTATTGATTTCTTGAAGTTAATCAGGTACCCTTTTGCAGCCAATGTGTGAATGACTTACGTGTTGCAAGTGTTCATTGAGAATTTCATGGGTGATGTAAATATCATCTACATATTGCTAACGGTTAGGAATGTCTGCGAGCAAACTGAATTCTACTTGAGAATATGCTGGGCAAATTCTTATACTCCTGCATTATTCTAGTGAATTGGAAATGCGTTCCCTTAAAAAATGTATGCAGTGCATTTCTGGCTTTCTACACTTAAAGGGTGTGTGAAATACCCATTGCCTAGATCTATGTTTGTTTTATATTTGCATCTGTGTAAATTGGCTAGCAGTCCAGAGCTATGTTGGTTTTGGACTGCCTCTGTTTTACAATGTGCATTCAAAATTGTAAAATCCACAATAAAACTTTAAGTACCATCAGGTTTTAAAACATGCAGCACTGGACTGATGTGGGCTTGCTTGCTTTACAATTACCCCTTGGTCAATTAGTTGCTCAACTATGATTTGTATGTGGGCAATTGTTTGTGGCTTGACTGGATACTAGCTCTGTGGTGGGGGTGATTTCAGCACTGGAATCAACACGCGCTGGACATTCCAGATCATGCCCTACGTGGTTTTTAAACAGCGGCACTCCTGCCAGCGCTGCCCAGTCTTGTGCATTTTCACACTAGTTCCCCACTTCTTTTGAAAAAGCAGGCATCACTACCTCTTCACCTTTTGATGCATGTCTCACATGCACTGATGGCCAATCTTGAAATGCATAAAGTCCTTTATTATGTATGTAACTGTGGCCAAAGCAGTGCTTCAATCTCTTTGGGATGTTAACCTTCCAGCTGAATGGTTGCAAAATACACTTCATTATTTGCTAATTTCTGCCCAGTGGGTGTAGTTATTTGTGCATTTCTGTGTGCCTGTGTATGCTCCACAGTGCCTTGTGGCTGCATTAGACCCAGAGTCTAACAGGACCTCTATCCAGTCAGTGTGTCGCTTAGTCTTGGGAAAGATTCAATGAGTGTGTGGACTCTGCATTCTGTGAAACTTGTAGGGCTGCTGTGTTTTTCTCAACTTTCATGTCCTTCCCCTCCGTTTTAGAACGGTCTGGCATCCTTGCCATACTTTTGTGGACTTTTCATGCGTTTTCTGTCTCTGAAATCATAGTCTGATGGTCTGAAATGGGACTGCCCCCCTAGGCCTACCCCAAGATAGTGTACCCCTGTGAGTGCCTTACCACTGTGGGGCATCCCCATCTCCTGTAGTTTTCTCATTCTTTGGTTCATGCTCTGGGAATTCTTCTTCCTCTGTTGGTGAAAGTGGTTTACCACCTTTACCTTGAAACAATTCCTCTTCTTTTTTAGGGTTTCCTTTACTTGTTAGCCTTCTTCTGTGTCTCTGCAAATCTCCTGCCTAGATGATCTCTGCCTAATTATTGATAAGTGGATGTCAGTAGGTCCCCAAATTATTCCCTTTTTTCTTGCTCATTTAACTGGGACACTTTTCTATGAACTTCTAACCTTGGAGGCTCGCCTTTCAATAAGGGTAGAATTATGCTCAACCATTTGATAATTATTGGATGCTATGGCCAAGCCTAAATTCATGGTGGCAGCAGTGCCCTGTGTTCCCATAATGCCTGCCAATATTAACGCAAGCGATGTAATAGACGGCGTGCCTATAATCTGTAAATAAATCCAGCTATAAATTGATATCCAGCTAAAGGCGGTGTGCAGCCAGAGGGAAGGAACATGGCTAGTGCCCTATGCTGTGGTGTAACCTGGGGATAGGCAGCTTGCAGCTGTCCTAGCTTTCCTGAATACCACTTGGGTACGTCCTAATTTCTGGAAGGACATGACCCCAATATAATTCTCAATGTCTGTAGCTGCACTGCTCATGCGTCTATCTGCCCTTGTGGCTGTTGGGCAGGCGCTATGCCATGCTGTGCAGCATATTGCATTACAAGGTTATGCACAGTGTCAAAACTTTGCATACACGTTATTTACCTTGTTGGCTCAGGTAAGTGAACAGCGATTCAGCGGGCAGCCCTCCCAGTTGCCCGATCACCACTGTAAAGTTTATATTAACTCCATGACAGTGAGATGCCCTAAGCCACTCTAACACCACCGTCCTGCAATGGATAGGAATATTGATTTCCTGATGGTCCATCTTCTGTACCCACCTAACCTCTTGATTAAAAAGCTTTTTAGAAAAAATATGTTTGCCCGGTCCATTTATCATGACTGTGGCGGGTAATTATTTTATTAGAAAAGCTACGTCATCTCCAAGACGTCCCATCTGTGCAGGGGTGCCACCCGTCTTGATTGCCCAAGAATTAGGCGTGACCATGAGCCTCTTATCTACACCTCGTTTGAGGCTGTAAAAATAGACCCTTGATCAGTCACATGTCAACATTCACCCTAGACTGTCTCAGCACTAAAAGACAGGCATGCTTAGGCTCACGTGGTTATCAACATGACTAAACATACAGCCACGAATTGTAAAGTTCTTGAACTCAAAGAGATACCACTCGACGCATTACTCCGATTTATACACTTGACACAGGAGTTGTTAATGCATTCAATATTAACCCTATCTCCTGAGGGTTATGTTCATTAAACAAGCTAAAGCAAAAGCAGATATAACAGAACAGCATCACACCTATGAACACAATTGCCATGTTTGCAAAGAGCATTTTTGAATAGATAAATAATAGAACAAGTGGTGGTTTTAGTTTAACAGCAAGTATAACCTTTATATCTCGAAGCTGTGCTACACACCATCAGTCAAAATGCACTCAGCAAGCCCTCACCCGTCACTCACGTTTAGAGCAGTGTGTGCTTCAAATGAAACAGCTCATTCTTGGGTTGCCGAGATCCGCTTAGGTGGGCCCGACTGAGTCTTCCTATCTGCTGCTGCTCTGCACTCCTCCCCAGCCCTGCAGGCCCCAATGCCCTGACAAGTCTGCTGGTGTTTCCCCTTTCCCTTGGGCCTTACATGAATGAAGGAACATGATTTCCCTGCCTGTGTGCGCTCATCATATTCGCTACCTGGAACAGTAAAGCCTAGGGCTGAGTGTTACTGTGTTCGCTGAACTAGGTCCCCTATGTAAAACCACATTAGGTGGGTTTTTGCACCTCTCAGTGAATGCCTTTTCTGCACTTTATGGCGTTAGTGGAGCTCTGCATCACAGATCTGTTGACAAGCGACATCTCTCTCACTTGTTGCTTAGTACTTTTTAAGGCATTCCATGGGCCTCAACTAGACGCATGTAAGCAATGTGAATCCTTATCAGATATAACACTTACCCTTCTAAAGTCCACCGGCTGCTTCTCAGATAACACCTAATAGTGTGAAGTCAATGCTCACACCTACTGGTGTGCAGTTACAACAGGCAGTTATCTGTCGTTTGCTCCTCTGCCAGAACAGGAAAGCACCACTTCCTGGACCTCGGTGACTCCAAGAACGTTTGTCCAGCACATGTTCACACTAACCTTCTGTGCAAAAGAGTGCTGTATAATTGATGAACATTTTTAGGCTATCAATGGCTGCAGGCCGCATGAGATATGATAAGCTGTCTTAAATTAGGCTGTGTTCATGTCAGAGCCACATGAAGTGGTGAGCGTGGTGGAGGAAAAGTACTACAATAATCACTGTAAAGCTGAAACACACGGGTTGCAGGACTTAGCTTGTGCACTAATGATCTCGTAGCAGTTGCTGTCTGAGCAGATTTGTGGCTCCCACCTATCTGCCCTCACCACAAGCAATAACTTGTGCAGCTCCGATGTAACAGAGCTTAGATCTTGCGCAGCGTGACTTTAAAGTGAATGTGCATCAGTTCCACCAGGCAAGAGATCGCTTCACTACCAGGCCCTGGAGGTATTCTAAAATGAGCACATCTACTCCCTTTATGAAGATCAGCTGCCACTAATGTGTTTCCAGGGTGTGAACAATTGCTGAGCCCAATTCAAGCATCAAAAAAGTAAGCCGCAGGATCTGGGCCACTTAAGTCTACCTCAGTTTCACAGTTTGCGGATGTTACGCATTCATAGATGGTAGAGTGTTCCTTTCCAGCATGTGTATTCCAACAACCTGTAGATTCCATAACAGGAAGTGGGGCGAAGCATGAAAACAGTTGTGAGGAGCAAGGAATGAGATGCGGACAAAGAGGAGATGTGTGGCTATAAACGTTTATTAAAACAAATGGGGGTTGGAAAATGCTGCACTATCCCTATTCTAGGAGGACTTTCCCTACCTCAAGCAAAACTATTGGGTCTGTCCTGTGTTAAGATGTCGAAACTAAAGTATGTGCTGTGTCTGTAATCCTTTTCTGGCCCTCACACTCTAAAATAAATCCAAAGTGAAAAGGGTATGGTCTCTTGATTCCTCAAAGTGGTCAGATGATCAAGTTCAAATCCAACAAAAAGGTTTCCAAATGGACAATGTTCACAGTTGCAGGGAAAAGCTGCTTTCTTTAGACTCCTTTTACCAAAGCAAACAAGTTCAAAATGATTAATCAGGTTTCCAAGATGATTACCCTCTTCCCCTTGATGTATTCACTTCTTTCAGGAAAATCATTCCCTTCAAGCTTTCTCTTCCATATCCTAAGGGTATCTTTCTTCCTAGTGACTCTTTTCCTTGTTACACTTTTATAACAGTTCCCAAACTCCAGGGCATGGCCTTCCTTGAGATCCATCTTTCAACAGTTCACACTCAAGGGCACTATCCTTACTTCAGACACTACAATATGCACCCATATTTATCTTCACGTGGTATACTTCCCTGCCAGGACTTTACTGTGCACAACACTTTCTCTTTAAGTTAGGGGTTTAACAACCCATTTGTAACTGGCTCTTCAAATAATTTCACTTCATTAATGACTTTATTGTTGGTCGACATACTTGGTTAGACAGCCCAGTAACCCATTTATGTTCTTTGGGTTTACCTGCATTTTCTTGCTTCCACTTGCTTCAGTTTCTTTCACTCTGTTTTTCCTACTGAGCGGCATACGCTCCCTGGCAACCTAGTAACCCACTTGTGTTGCCTGGGCTTACCAGCTGCCTTCACCGCTCCTACTTCAGCGTATTGGCTCTGCATGCGCCCAGTCAAGCGCTGCACTTTCACTGTGCCTTCTTTCTCGGTGTGCAGTTATCGTTGCTCTCGCCACTCCATCTGTGAATAGTTTGCACCTCTGCTTCTTCCTGGATTCGGTTTGCCTTCACGTCACCTGCCACCGCGCGTTTCCCTTCAGCGTAGTGTTCGGCTTTGTTACAAGTCGCGAGGCAGAATGGTGTCTCTCTCCTCTCCTCATCAGCTATAGACGGGTCGTATTTAAACTTCCTGGCTTAATTATATCTTTTCCAAAAACTAGAACACTGCGTTCATCGCCCGGTCCTAGTGATCTTCATTACTGTGTTCTTTCTCATGTCGGTAATTATGGGACAATTTCTTGAATGGTGTTGCAGAAGTAGATAGTGAACTTCATTGGGAGCACTCCTCACTGCCCAATCTTTGTTCCAATTGTCAATATATTATCCCTAATGGGAGTTTGTAGAGTAGTCAAAGTAGATTTACCAAGAGGTTGGGAAAAAGGGTGGCAATATTATATTAAGGTATGGGAACTAGAGGAAGCATTTCAGAAAGGGGCGGTGATATACTCCCTGCCCCTTACCCCCCTGACCCCCCCAAGTGGTCCTCCCTCATATAGCTGCCCCCAGGGTCAGGTAGCGTCTGCCATCCCGTGATCACACAGGGGGAGGCTTCCTTTGGGAAAGAAGTGAGGCTATCACTAGATTAATCACAGAGTGCAGACTACAATACAAGTCCCTCCAGGGGTGGTCTGGCCTATATGGAACTCTGGAGATTTCCCGATAGGCCTCTGCACCCTGGGCCTCGTGCGTTAGTTCCAAATATTCCCATAGGAAAAGGATTGGGCTTGCTTGCTCAAAATGTGTAATATAGGGCCACTTGGAAATTTATTTCCAGGGCCTCTTTTGGTTCCCAGTCACCCCAAGTCCCTCTGTCAAAGTGCTTTACAGAACACTGATGTGCCGTCTCATCTTTCATGAAGGAACCATAGAAATGAGACCTTGATCTTCTGCTGAGTTGGTGTTAAATATTATGCCATATAGTCACAACAAACGTAGGTCCCCAAAGGTAGGACATGGGGTAATTATACATACAGAGAATATTGCTACATACTGTAAATACCCAATTTGATTATTCAAAAACAAAAAGGTAATTTATTATTATGCTAATAAATGTGGGCACCTTCTACATAAAGACCAAAGCTGTGGTGACAATTAACAAGGGTACACACTCATAAGAAAATGAAATACATATAACACCTAGTTCCACCAACTGTTTAAACTAATCATAATAGAAATGAACAAAAAAGTCATATCCAGTGGTAGGTTGAAATGCAAAGAAAGATCACATTCCTATACATGCCATGCTAAGAACTTCAAAATATTATTTTTGATGAATTATCCTCCATAAGTGATAGATCGATAAGGTTCAAGTGACCTATCCATGTGTTAGATTCCTGAAGAACATGGCATTCTAGGGAAAATCAAGCATTGAATGGTAGTGTGCATGATTCTTCATCCAGATTTGACCCATTTTGGAAATCGAGAAATGCTAAACGGATTAAAGTACCATGTGATCCAGGGGTGCACAAATGGTTTATTTGGAGGGCCGTATGTGGCACACAACCCATAGAGTGGGTCAGACACTCTATGGTTATGAACGCGTGATGTAGCATTGGGGGAGTCATGAGCTTTTTGATGCATACTTTTATTGCAATAGTTTATAACTATAACATGTGCAATACACTGGCTTGTAATGGCACTGCCACTTGGATTTATTTGCATTATGAAACTGCACGTATCAGAATGCAAAGACAAAAACTGGACCAAAGGGACTTCACACACCCGACATGATAGAGAGCACACAATTGAGAGCACACAATTCACAGCTATAGAATTAGAAAGAGGAAGACCGATTTTAAGCCAGGGCCGATTTCATAAAACTCATGACCTGGACGGCCACAAATAAGGCCCTGGAGGGCGTCGTATGTTGTGCACCACTGAATTTGTGATCCATTCCAGAACACATTCCAATGGCAGCCTAATGTCATGATTACGGGGTTCCCTCGCAAAAGAATTTCCAAGAGTTCCTGGTTGGCCGCTTACAGTTGCTGGTCTAAGAATAGGCAGGTTGACTCTTCCTCATCACTCAACATGGCTGCCTGTAGTTACAACCTCTAGGTGGGCCAGCAGTCTAGTTTTCTGTCACTCGGGAGTATTTAAGCCCCGCCCCTTTGCTCAACGGCGCTTCGCGTCTTCAGCTGTCTCAGCGAACGCTTACCGCGGTTCAGCCCTCTGACAGGAATTCCTCAGCTTCCCTAGTATTCCATGGAAACCCTTTTCTGTAGTGCCCTGGAATAGCTTTTCCCGTCCAGTCCGCTGTCCCAAGTTGTGAATTCTGTGTAAAGTTGGCTTTCTTCAGTGCGGTGTTGGCGGTTACGCTTTTCCAGTTGGCGTTTATTGTGAGGAGAGTTTTCGAGGCGCACCTCCCAGTTCTGTCGCCCCTGTTGTTTTCACAGCAAGTATCTTTCCCTTTTAGTTCTCGCTATAGATTAATGGTTCCTATAGTAGCAACTGCTTTTCACACATTAGTTCTTTCGCGCAAGTGAATGTTCAAACCATATTCACCTCACAGAAGTTAAGAGGGTTGTGTGGAGAATTGTTTCTAGGAACATTAGTGTTCGTTTTTTCTGTCGTCATCAGGTACACTAAGTTTACGCATTTTGGAACCAAAAATGTTGCGGGTTGTGCACTTCAGTTTTTAGACACATTAGGGTGTTTCTGCATTTAGAGGGTTAGTGACACCATTCCTGTCTGACACTGTTAGGAAGTGTACCCCTTTAGACATTTCTGGAAGTTTAAGGATAATTCCATTCTCCTCACGTCCCTTCTTCAGAACACGCACCCCTGCGCAGAAGCAGGATGGAGAGCTAACCAAATCACCAACTAAGGTAACCGAAGAATACAGTTTATTTTGAAGGTGATTCTTTTTTCCCTATTTTAGGAATCACTTAGTTATTGAGTGTGGTAATTGTTTTCATGTATAGATAGAGAGTCCAATTGGGATAAGATAACAGCGCACCCTGAGAAGTTTCCGAATATCAAGTGGTGTCCCCGAGGAGTCTAAGGTAAGCGTTACAGAACGCGAAGCCTGTCATAAAAAATACTCCGCCTGGGCATCATGGGAACTTCTGAGGTAGATCAGTTAGCTCAACTACTGGGAGAACTTAGAGCTGAAGTCCATGCAGCCCGGTCCGAAACCGGCGCTCTTAGAAGGGAACTGGGAATCAATAGGGAACGAACTGAAGAGTTGGCTCGCCAGTTATTACAGAATCAGGCGGGACAGGTTCCCCTTCCCCAAGGTAATGCCCAAGCTTCCTCTTCTACATCGCCCTCAGTTCCGTTCCAAGTGGTAATTCCAGGAAATATTCCCTTAGCCCCTCCTGAGAGATTCACGGGGGACCCGAAAAGGTTTGCCGTGTTTTTAAATCAGTGTAGACTACATTTTTTGTGCAGACCTGGGGTTTTCTCCACTGACCAATCAAAGGTTGCTTTCGTGTTGTCTTATTTGGGTGGTCATGCAGCAGATTGGTCCATTCCTTTGGTTAATCGGGATGATCCCGTGTTGCAGAACTTTTCAGAATTCCAGAGAGAGTTAGAGAAATTGTTTGCTCGCCATTCACAAGGTCAGGCATTGGACAATGAGTTACTGTCACTCAAGCAGGGCAATCAGGAGCTGCTTGCTTACGTGGCTACTTTCAATCGATTAGTGGCAGAAACTAATTGGCCTACAGAAAAGAGAGTGACACTGTTTTATCGTGGTCTGCGCAGTGAGCTGAAGGATGTTCTCGCTCAAGTTGTCAATCCGCCCGAATGTCTCACAGGATTCATAGACCTGACAATCCAGTTGGATCATCGTCTTCAGGATAGGAGAACGGATCGAGCTCGTCAGGACAGTCGACCCTTTGTAGTCCGCTCCCGAGAACCAACGTCGAAGTCAGGATTAGATGTTCCCAATGAACCCATGCAGTTGGGCGGAATTCGAGGCCCAATTTCCCAAGCAGAGAGAGAGAAGAGACGACAGTTGCAGTTGTGTTTGTATTGTGGCAAGGCCGGTCATTTTTTAAAGGATTGTCCAGTAAAACCTTCACGGAGGCCTTTAGGAGGAATCAATCCGGATAAAAAAGAACAGACGGCGGAAAACTCCAGTGCCCGACAAGTTTAGAGGTCCGCTTGTCGAGCATGGAAAAGGTTGCAGCGACCTCACACTTCGTGTGTCCTATTGTCCTTTCTTGCCACAATAACCCCACACAGAGGCATGCATTGGTTGCGTACATAGACTGTGGGGCCATTGGCAACTACATGGATCAACATCTGGCTAGTAAATTGGGATTCCCCTTGAGGAATAAGTTGGAAGCTGAAAACGTCTCCGGAGTGGATGGTACACCTTTGGTGTCAGGTCCCGTGACCCAGTGCACTGACCCCCTCTTAATGCTTTGCCAGGAAGGACACAGGGAGAGGATCTCTTTTGACCTGATTCAAGCTCCTCAATTCCAGATCATCTTGGGAATACCTTGGTTGGAGAAGCATAACCCTGTGATCGATTGGTGTTCCCGGACATTGAAGTTTGACTCCAAGTGCCAAAGTATGTGTTTTTCTGCAGAAGGTCCAAAGGACGCCAGGCAGTCTGAGATGACTATCTACACCACCTTGGGTCTCATAGGTTCATTACCAGTAGAATACAAAAAATTCCAGGATATTTTCCAAAAAGAAAAACAGGCAGAAATTTTGCCCCCTCACAGACCCTATGACTGTCAAATTGATCTCATTCCAGGGGCTCAGCTTCCTTGTAGCAGAATTTATGCCCTCACTGAAAAAGAAAATGCTCATCTAAAGGCTTATCTGGATCAATACCTGGCCAATGGGTTTATTAGACCGTCCAAGTCACCGGTGGCATCTCCTCTCTTTTTTGTGCCCAAAAAGGAAGGGGATTTGCGAACCTGCATAGATTACAGAGCACTGAATCAAATCACGGTGAAGAACCGCTATCCTCTTCCCCTTATTTCGACCTTGCTGGATCAGGTGAAGCAGGCACAATCTTCAAGACAGCTACGATGGGCCCTCTTTCTAGCGGAATATGACTTTGTTATTACTTTCAGACCAGGAGTGCGAAATGGTAAGGCTGATGCCTTGTCTCGAATGGGTAATGGAGAAGAAGCCTATGTGCCAGTGAATCCAGTGGAGATCATTTCTGGAGAAAAGATCCTGGGAGTAATGAACACAACGGACTCTGCCTTTGAAGAGTTAAAAAGGGAAATTCAAAACCATCTTACGCAGGATGAATTGTTGAACTGGGAGTCCAGAGGAGTAGGCTTTACAGTGCAGGAGGGTCTTCCCTTTTATCAAGAACGGTTATACTTGCCCACGCCTCAACTACAAGAAAGAGTGGTTACCAACTATCATGACGCTCTTTTGGAAGGTCACCCCGGAATCAAAAAGACCATGGAGAAAGTTAAAAGATCTTATTGGTGGCCTACCTGGAGAAAAGATGTCATTCAGCATTTGAAAACTTGTGGTAACTGCGCTCAAAATAAGAATCAAAAGAGAAAACCTGCAGGCTTGCTTCTTCCATTGAGTGTGCCACCAACCCCCTGGCACACCATCTCCATGGACTTCATCACCGATTTACCTCCTTGTGAAGGGTTTG
This sequence comes from Ambystoma mexicanum, assembly GCF_040938575.1. Taxonomy (NCBI): domain Eukaryota; kingdom Metazoa; phylum Chordata; class Amphibia; order Caudata; family Ambystomatidae; genus Ambystoma; species Ambystoma mexicanum. The sequence goes on from NC_090933.1 coordinate 75,014,585, forward strand.
ACACGATCATGGTGGTGGTGGACTTGTTCTCCAAAATGGCACATTTTATCGCATTGAAAGGATTGCCGTCAGCCTCAGTTCTGGCAAAAACCTTTTTGGAGAATATTGTGAAGCTGCATGGCTTTCCTGCGGTGATAATCTCTGATCGAGGTAGCCAATTCGTCGCCAAGTTTTGGAGAAGATGTTGTGAATTGGCCAAAGTTGATGTACGTTTGTCCACCAGTCATCATCCCCAAACTGACGGTCAAACTGAGCGAACCAATCAAACTCTAGAGCAGTACCTCAGATGTATGTTGCATCAATTGGAGAACACCTGGCTAAATGTTTTGTGGATAACCGAATATGCATATAACAATTCTGTTCATTCCTCCACTGGTTTGAGTCCTTTTTACACCTTACATGGCCGACATCCACGCACCTCAGCTTACGATCCACCTGAACCGTTAGAAATGCCAGCAGTAAAATCCCTGCATGAGAAAATCACCTCAGCCATCGCTCAAGCTCGAGAACAATTATCCATGGCCAAAAAATCCCAGAAAAAATTTGCAGATGACAAAAGAAGTGTTGCACCAGAGTATGAGGTGGGGAATTTGGTTTGGTTGGCCACCCGAAACCTGACCTTGAAGGGAGCTAGAAAGTTCCTTCCCCGCTTCCTGGGACCTTTTGCAATTGAAAAAATCATCAATCCCGTGGCCATCAAGTTAACCCTTCCAAAGAACATGAAAATCCATCCAGTATTTCACGTCTCTCTTTTAAAGCCTGTTAATCCAAACACACGAATCTCCGAAGCACCAGCCCCTGTGGTCATTGATGATGACCAACTAGAATACGAGGTCAAGGCCATTTTAGATTCCAAAATTGTGCGTAATAGGCTATTCTACTTAGTGGATTGGAAAGGTTATGGCCCTCAAGACAGAACTTGGGAACCCTGCGAGAATGTTCATGCCCCTAGGCTACTCAGAATGTTTCACCGCAACCACCCATCCAAACCAGGGAGAGGGAATTTCAGTTTTGGAGGGGCCTTGGGGGGGAATACTGTCATGATTACGGGGTTCCCTCGCAAAAGAATTTCCAAGAGTTCCTGGTTGGCCGCTTACAGTTGCTGGTCTAAGAATAGGCAGGTTGACTCTTCCTCATCACTCAACATGGCTGCCTGTAGTTACAACCTCTAGGTGGGCCAGCAGTCTAGTTTTCTGTCACTCGGGAGTATTTAAGCCCCGCCCCTTTGCTCAACGGCGCTTCGCGTCTTCAGCTGTCTCAGCGAACGCTTACCGCGGTTCAGCCCTCTGACAGGAATTCCTCAGCTTCCCTAGTATTCCATGGAAACCCTTTTCTGTAGTGCCCTGGAATAGCTTTTCCCGTCCAGTCCGCTGTCCCAAGTTGTGAATTCTGTGTAAAGGTGGCTTTCTTCAGTGCGGTGTTGGCGGTTACGCTTTTCCAGTTGGCGTTTATTGTGAGGAGAGTTTTCGAGGCGCACCTCCCAGTTCTGTCGCCCCTGTTGTTTTCACAGCAAGTATCTTTCCCTTTTAGTTCTCGCTATAGATTAATGGTTCCTATAGTAGCAACTGCTTTTCACACATTAGTTCTTTCGCGCAAGTGAATGTTCAAACCATATTCACCTCACAGAAGTTAAGAGGGTTGTGTGGAGAATTGTTTCTAGGAACATTAGTGTTCGTTTTTTCTGTCGTCATCAGGTACACTAAGTTTACGCATTTTGGAACCAAAAATGTTGCGGGTTGTGCACTTCAGTTTTTAGACACATTAGGGTGTTTCTGCATTTAGAGGGTTAGTGACACCATTCCTGTCTGACACTGTTAGGAAGTGTACCCCTTTAGACATTTCTGGAAGTTTAAGGATAATTCCATTCTCCTCACGTCCCTTCTTCAGAACACGCACCCCTGCGCAGAAGCAGGATGGAGAGCTAACCAAATCACCAACTAAGGTAACCGAAGAATACAGTTTATTTTGAAGGTGATTCTTTTTTCCCTATTTTAGGAATCACTTAGTTATTGAGTGTGGTAATTGTTTTCATGTATAGATAGAGAGTCCAATTGGGATAAGATAACAGCGCACCCTGAGAAGTTTCCGAATATCAAGTGGTGTCCCCGAGGAGTCTAAGGTAAGCGTTACACCTAATGGCACTACCATTGCATAGGATAAGTATGTAGCATGTGAGGTGATTAAGCCAGACTCACTGAGGTACAGGGCTCTTATCTTTCTTGTAAGGTGCAAACAAAAGGGTCTGCCGATATGTCCTTTGGCATACATTTAGGGTGTGTCATTGATCTATAAATGTCTTTGGATTCACTGCAGTGGGTCATATCACCGCTCCACCATGTAAAGTCTGGTGCTTTTGAGCATATCCAGTGCATAGCAATCCTCTGATCCTTGGAAGAGTACGGGATTATGCCCTTAGGTTGCACTATTAACTGTAGAACATCTGTGGCATTAAAGGAGGATCTGCAGACGGATCCGGCAGCAGGCGAATGAAGAACATTTTCACCACACCTGTGCCCTATTATGTAATTTTAACAAACTGATCAGATTGCAAATATTCTGTGACATATGCCGGATGATTTAGTTCATATTATGCTGTTTATATTGGATGTTACTTTATTCTTTCTGAAAATAAAAGTTTCAAATAAAATCCTTCGAACTAGAATTTTCACACATCTGCTGGGGGCGGGAGGTATAAGAAAATTAATTACTTTTGCCTTTTTATCAGGTATTGTTCAATTTATTAGCGTCATTTTAGCAAGAAGCAACACATTCTTTATATACATAACACGGTTTACTCAAATCAGATATTTTTTGGTGCGAGGGCGCACATCTAATTCAAGACAAAATTAATATGGCCAATTCAAGCCGGATATTGAACATTCTGCAACAAAACATATTATAGACTTTGAAATGCCCTCAGCGGATGCCACCAGGGGACGCGCTTATGGTTGCTGCCCTAGTGTTTCACTCCTGGTGCAACGGGCCATAAAACGGCTCGATCCCCCACTTGGGGATAGCCGATTCTTAGACCGCCCTGGCCTTAAGCACACTAGTTTAAAAAAAGCAGACAAATTGGTGCCCGGAGATAACATACTGAAAACGGAGCAGGAAAGGGAAATTACTTTCCTCGACGCGGCCTGTTCAGTTGTATTGACTGGATTTGCCGCAGTTTGAAGGCCTTTGGTGAGCCACAGAGCCACAGAACGATGGAGGTACTGTGAGGGGGCTGAAAGGGGATCTCAGCGGTGAGCAGTGATTTCGGAAGGGCCCACACCACCTTAGATGGGAGCAGGACCAGGGGCATGACACTGACCCCCTAGCTGCAGCCCCGGGCGGCGTGGTGCAGGTGCACAGTGAGTGGAGGTGGGGGGGCAATACCAGTGACCTGTGGATTGCGGCAAGGTGTGCACCCTCGTCATCTAGGATTGGGGCAGTGAAGTGTTCAGGGGGAGTTGGTCTCCCCACACTGTGAGGAGTTGGAGCTGGTGGAGGCGAGATATCCTTCCTGGGGACCCGTGGCAGAGTGCACTTAAATGACCAGCTGGAGGTGTGGGGTCTGGGTCCAGGAGTTTTGAGGCGAGGTGTGGGCCCACTGGCATGGACTAGGGCGGAGTGTGCTCGCTCACCAGAAATACACTCTGAGAAAGGCCTAGAAGGTTCCAGTGGAGGCCCAATAGGTCCAGGAAATCCCATCGGAGTACAGGGCACCGGCAAGGATTGGTGGGGCCCGTTGATTATTCCTTCTCATGTGGGCCAGGTGTTGAAACCCAGTACATGTCAGGTCTGGGGTCGGAGTGGAAGTCCGGCGAAGTACTCTTACAGGATATTGTCAACTGATCCACTCTTTATATGGACTGAAGGTGAAACTGGAGTGTCTTGAATACTCACGGAGACAGCAGTCAGAGAGAGATACCTCTGAACGAAACATGCAGGAGGGAGGAGACGATCCGGTGTCCACAAAAAGGGACATTGCCTCACTATAGGAGGAGATTCGGGTGATGAGGGCAGACATTGGAGGCAAGGTGGATAAAGTTAACATGAGAATTGACAAGATGGACGAGAAATTACAGGCAGTGGAAAATAATCAATCGTCTCTCGATACGCTGGAAACTCAGATATTCGAATGGCGGAGGTGGAAAGAAGGGAAGGGGAGATCACTCAAGACTGACAATTTTGAGAATCGAGAAAGGAGTAACAACTTGAGATTTTTTGGAGTGCCTGAGATGGATGGCAAAACAGAAAGGGACCTGTGTAGGGCCATACATGAGGTGTGTGAGAAACCTGAAGCTGTCTCCCTAGCTAGTCCCCGGGGATCTGTCATCTAGATGGCCATCGCTATAGGATCCAGTTCATCGGGGTGGACAAGTGAGGGAGGATCACCTAGATGGGGGGGGGTCCTCGGGAGTGGGACACCGACTGGTGAGACACAGGATTCCCCCTTCCTTCAATATTTCGTACCCATCCTACCACATTGGACATTTGAAAACACTGCCCCCACCCCCCAACCCTTTCCTAACACAAACACTTTAGACAAACAAACTAACAGAAAGCTGCTTACCCGACATACCCCAATACAAGGGTCAGGCAAAGTCAGGCAATTGAGGAGAATCACACACACCGGACTGGCCTTTCCCTTCACCACAGGGATAAAAGGTGGAGCAAGAAAGCACAGTACGAGCAAGGCAGACCGCACAACGAGAGCTATCCAGACCCAGCAGTTCAAGAGGAGAAAGGCGGCAAATATTGAGAGACGGACGAGGAGACACATGACGTTGCCCTTTTAAACAAAACCCTGCAAACCCTCCGCTCAAAGAATCGTAAGGCCAAGGACAATAGCCCAAGTGTGTTGCGGCAGATGTCAATGGTACACGGAGCGTATCGAAGCTGATAAGCCGGAGTGAGGGAGACTCCTGCTTCCGTGGTACTGGCCTTGACTCCAGTAAAGAGGAAAGACAAGCGGTTCATCACAGCCTATGAGTTGTGGGGAGACGATAAATGTGGTGAATTAAAACGCTTAGTGGCAAAGTGAAAGAAGTTCAAAAGAACTAACATTGTAAAGAGGTGACCAGCTGCAGAAGGGCACCAGCACCACGTGGATGCTGCTCTGAGAAAAACTGGTCGATCCCCACCCGAGTGAAACTACAGATACCAGAAGGCTGTAGGAGAGCCGCCAAGATGAGTCAAAGTGGTCATACAGGAGGTCAAGCAAAATCCCTGTAAAGTCGGAAGCCATTGACCTAGGAACTAGAGGGAAGTGAATCCCATCATCTGAGAAAGGGAGGGAGGAGAATACTGTGAACATTAAAAGTAAATGTTATGGTGAAGTTGACAAGAGTGAACTCGGAAGAGGGAGGCTGACCAGAAGGGGCCAAGAAACGGTGCGTTGACAAGAGTGAATCCAGTTGACGGGTGTCCACTAGAATGGTTTTTAAAGACATTAAGATTTGTGATGGAAGAAAAAGCCATAGTGAACCCGGTGGAGGGGGGCTGAAAGTAAAGGAGGGGCATCAGGGGTGAAGAATCCTCACCCTAAGTGAAACCAGGTTCGTTTTATTGTTCTTTGAATACGTCAGGCCCTCAAATGCAAGAGACTCAAGAGAAACGAGACTTGGCCATTGACAGCCCCGATAGCTGCACGTGGAACTGTCGTCTCATGCTGGGGAAGATAGAGTGTACTGTGCTCCAGGATCCTGCCTTGCCCCATGCACAAAACATGCAGAAGGGAGATGCAAGCTAGCATATCCTGCCATATTATTAATGAGCACTTATTTCTTTCTTAAAAACTATCCCACACCCCTTTTTGTATTAGTTGTAAAGTTTGCCAATAGGTTTTATTTTTACTACAGGCCATTTTTATTTGACACGCCACTAGGACTGCCTTATTTTTATTTGATGGTCGACGCTTGCTCCATCTTAGATTAGGAGTAGATTAGGCATTTTTTGAACCTGCATACCGTTTAATAAACACCCTTGAACTGTGATCACTTGTCTTTACTATTGCTACCATGAGTTCCCGACAGGTGGCAAAGCAAATATTTGGGGACGACTCCATCAATGAGCCCAAGATTGATAAGAGTGCACAGAGCGGGTGGGGCAGGAAGAGGCCTGAGGTCGGTCCTAGACGTTTTCATATCTACTCGGACAAGCAGAGGATTCTGGAGAAAGCCAAGGTGGCAGGCACAGTGAGGCATGCAACTGTGAAAATTGCTATTTTTCAGAATTCATCCTCACTTATGCTGGCGCAGAGATGCCTGTGCACCCCACCTTACGAAATGGCTTAATGAGAAGCGGGTGAGATACATATTGGGCTTCCCCTTCTCCCTTTCCTAGGAGGTGGACGGCTAGGAATACAAAGTGGTCACCGAGGAGGCCATACATAGGTTCACAGGAGAAATAGCAGGAGGAACGCCCACGCCAGAGGGAGGCCCGAAGGAATTGGAGGATGGACGGTGGCGTATTAAGGGGTCAAACAGTTGCAGGACACCTGGCTCGAGGAAATTGAACACTACCCCCCCACCCCCGATGGGGGCACTTCACTCGTTTGCTGCGGATGATGGGGGAAATTCTTGGCAGTTTGGTACTAGGCAGTTCAATATAACATGTTTTATCGCCAATGATTATATAGATGTTACTGGGATCCCCGACGGTGAAGGGATCTCGCTCTTGGATTGGAGAACTGGTTGACCAAGGCGTTACCGTGGGGGAGCGGTGGGTGATGTTGGGTAGTTTGAGGTGGGGGAGTGGGGAGGGCTCTGATCTTAGAGGAGAATGCAGGGGACCCCCCGGCTGACCAGGTCCTACTGGTAGTCCAGTGTTCGACCAGTGATGCTAACTGGAAGGAACTGGATGCCACTGAGGGATGGGGTGGGAGTGGGGGGGTTAGGAGGGGAATAAGGGGGTTTAGGCATCCTGGTATAGGGTACTTGTGGTTGGAACATGATAGCTGGAGTAAAAATTGCTTTGAATGGGATGGAGAGTGAGCGTTGTGAGATGGGGCAAAATGGCAATGGCGGATATGAGGGAGGAGGAGGAGGGAGGACCGCCTGAGGATCTGCACATTGAATGTGAAGGGACTCAACACCCCAACGAAAAGGTCTTTCGAGAGTTTCGCAGGATGGGGACAGACGTTCTCTTCTTGCAAGTCACTAGGTTTTTCCGGGGAGACGAAAGGAGGGTTCCCGGTGGTCTTCATGGGCATATATATTGGGGGATCAGGAGACTCCAGAAAAGGGGGAGTAGGTATCCCGATTCATAAGTAGATGGAAGTTTTGAAGGTGTGGCAGAGCGCGTATGTAAGGGCCCCGTTTGTCTCAGGTCTGATAAAGGGAGTGAGACTGTATGCCCTCAATCAGGGCCAGGTGAAATTCTTTAAGGCAATGTTGACGAAGGTTCTGAACGGGGGGGCAGGTCAGCTAATTGTGGGGTGGGGATTTCAATTTGTGGGCAGATCACAGTATGGACAGGTGAACAATGGGACTGGTGGGGAACGCAGCATCTGGTGGGGTAGGCAACGTTCTGCGGGAGAGTTTTAATGCATGCAGGACACGTGGCGCTTCTTTCACCCGCAGGGGAGGGGTTTCACCTTTTACTCCACACCCCATGGGACTTTTACCTGCCTTGATTATCTTTGTATGTCAAGAGAGCTGTGGGAGGTGATGCTGGGAGCAGAGATCCACCCTGTCAGTTGGCCGGACCACAACCTGGTATTTTTGGACCCATTATGGCTGGGGTGAAGTCCCCGAAGTTCGATGTGTAATGAACCCCTATGGAAGGATCAGGTGCTCAGGAGATTAGGGAATTTGTTTTCATCAACAATACAGGGCAAGTGATCGTTGACGTTTTGGATGCAGCTAAAGCGACATGGAGGGGCTTGCTGATTAGAGAAGGGGCCCATAAATAAGAGGGAGAGGAAGACTGCTCTTGGAGAATGGGGCAGATGCCCGCATCAGAAGGGGAGATGAGGGAATGGACAAAAGAGGGAAGAATTGAGGCTAGTGGAAGAGGGCAGGATAGTCCGATAGTCTAAGCTCCAGTTGCAGAAATATGAAAAAGGGGAAAAGACGGATGCACTGCTGGCGGCACGCCTGAGGGTACAGCGGCCTGAAAGGTGGATATCTGAGGTGTGGGGCAAGAACGATGTGTTAGAGGTGACGTCTGAGGGGATCCAGGAGACTTCAGCCTCCTTCCACGAGGACCTATACAAAGTTGAGGTCAACCAGATGGGGAGGGAATTGACAGTTATTTCAGAGAGATGTCATTACCAACACAGACACATGAGTGGGGATAGGGGGCTGGACGCACCAATTACTGGGGAGGAGGTTCAGGACGCAATCGGACGACTGCAGTTGGGTAAAGCGCTGGGGAGGATGGATTCACCTCAGGCATTTTACAAATCATTTTCGAATGCGCTGAGTTGATAGGAGAGCGCATGTGGCAGGGTGAAAGAGCTGTGCGCGTCGTTAGTCTAGAAATAGACCAAACGCCAGACGGTAGTCAACCGGATGTGTATGCGTCTAGACGCCGGAAGATTGCTGCATTGTAGGTGTACACGTAGCCGAGGGTTGCTAGGTAACCAATATTCATTGTGCTCAGTGCAGGTAAGCAGTAGGAGTTGTATATTTGTTAGATGTCTCCTCTACAGTATCGTAGTAGTAGTGGGTGTGACAAGAGCGATATGCTGAAGCGCAGCAACATGTCATGCTACTTGGGAAAGACAGTATCTATATGAGCACTTTTGTATCATCAGTGCCAGCAGTGAACTTTTATAAATGAGAGCACTCTGTTTGCATACAACGCCCCATGGCTGGCATGATGCCTCTAGTGGGCTGAGGAAACCAGGATGGCCAGCATATTCAGCACTGGACCTAAAAGTCGACACCTGGAAATCAAAGGAATCTAGGTGCTGAAAGGTATGGGACTGCATATTCACTAATAAGACCTGCAAGGAGACTGCTACCTTCATGAAAGAGAGTAACTAAAGAAACTGTGGTGCCAACACCTCGTCCCCTGTTATCGCCCTGATAGTCTGACTCCTCCGGAGGAGCAGGAGCTCCCCTCCAGTCAGGAGATCTTCACTGTGCTGTGGTAAACCAGCTGGCTTCACTTCGTCCCTTTTGGATCTTAGCAGCTAAATACCACTTTCAGCTTAGAACACGCTGTATTTGCAGCATGCTACACTGCTTTGAGCCAGATGATCGCTCGCAATTGAATCTTCACTTCGCTGATCTCCCGCGCAGTATTCGCCACCATTACACAGCGCGAGGTCCACCTAAAGATGGACGCCCGCCTTTCTTAAGTCACACCAACAGCCAAACATCTCTCCCTCTGCTGCCGTACCAGGATTGGCTGTGCTTTTTTGAACAGCACCAATCCAATGCCAGCAGGTGTAAGCCAGCCCACCATTCGAAGGCACACTATTCAAAGGCTCGTACCTGTCCCGAACCTGTCCACAGCCGTCCAGACCGTTGGTCAGAGATTCTGATCGTTGTAAGTACCAAGCCGCTACCTAGGCATTTGGCCTATCCACCCTCTGCCTTATACACCACCTTACCCTGTGCCCGGGATACTCCTTGAACCACCTCCACCCCCCCCACCATCAGCCTCCACTGCTCGAGAATTTACGCAGTCACAGAACACCTGTGCTACAGCCCGCAGTGGAAGTTCACCCCATGACCTGCTTTTACTCACGCTCGAGACCTGTCTCTCGTGCTTTGATCCTGCCTCAATCAACTCACCTGAAACCCATGCATGCTCCATCGTACTGTCACTCCCTCCACTTCATCTATGTCAGCCTACTGCCGCGGACTGTCCTTTCATTCATGCATCGCTCACTCCTTATATCTAGAGGTTCTACCTGCATTGATCTTTGCCACTCACTGTCACACGAGCTGCATGAACTGCTGCATTTTTCATATGTGCCAACACCATATGTATGCTTGCCTAACCATATATACTACACATTGCATCTATTCTGTGCCAATACCTGCATGCTGCCCACAAATGCATATATTTTGTGCCGTTACTTCAGTGCATGCCCATTGCTGCATATATTTTGTGCCGTTACCTCAGTGCGTGCCCATTGCTGCATATATTTTGTGCCGTTACCTCAGTGCTTTCCCATTGCTGCATATATTTTGTGCCGTTACCTCAGTGCTTGCCCATTGCTGCATATATTTTGTGCCGTTACCTCAGTGCCTGCCCAGTGCAACATATTTTGTGCCGATACCCAAGTGCCTGCCTACTGTTACACACTACTTGTCACACAATCTGTACTAGACTTATTTAGGCAAGTGACTCCCCAGCCATGCCAGCTCCTCCTCTGACCCTATTCCGCCTCAGTACATATAAGGATGCTATGGCTTTAGCCTTCATCATTAATAAATGCCAATGTTCCCCTATGGCAACCCAACGGAGAGTCCACTACACGTGGAGAAGGATCTTATACATCTGGTCACTGCTCTCCTCGCTCCTCAGAGCCATTACTATGCTTGCCACAGGACACATTCCCATTTCCCTTCCGGGCACCACCGCCTGCAGGAATAAAACTCTTGGCTCCCACACCTCAATCACTGATCACAATATAAGACCTCAATATTCAATAGCACCACTACAACTTGTAAAGACCTATGTAATCTCTTGCCTCCCGCTTCACGAAATTCAACGCCTACTGCTCCTGCAGAACCCTCGCAACTTGAAGTCGCCACTATTAATGGGGCCCTTATAAAAACACCAGACCGCTAATTGCTCACGCTCTGGACATCTCAGACCTTATCACTGCTAATAAACTAGACTTCTAGCGGTCAGAGAAACGTGGCTACGCCCAGTCGCAGGCCCTGCGCTCATGCTAGCAGTCCCAGGCGAGTACAACATCTTTAGAACTGAGAACTACCAAGAGAGAAAGGGGGCGAGGGTAGCTATGATAGCTAAAATACCTTGGCCATCAGAGAATGTGCTAGCTCACCTTTCTGGAGAACTCCTCTCTGTAAAACTCCCTCCCTGCAGATCGGACATTGCTCATCCATATCCTATACAGACCACCTGGTCGGCTCTCCCCTTTGGAGGAAGACATTACAAGCCTCCTCACTCCAAATACCAAACTGGGATTGCAAATTCTGCTCCTGGGTGATTTCAACCTTGGTCTACTTGACAACTCAGATCCCAAGGGTCTTGCCATTCAAAATCCGTTATCAGAATTAGGCTTCTCACTGCGCATATCTGATCCTACACATTGTAAAGGTAGAATCCTAGACTGGATAGCGGATTTCAACTGCAACACTAAAATCCTTTCTAATTCGCCATGTGCTTGGTCAGATAACAACGTTATCTACTTTGAAATCCTGGACTATAAACAACCACTACCTGAGGACCTCCAAGCCCCACCAGCATTAACCAGAAATAACCATTTAATCTCACTAGAAAGCATACTCCCATTACTCAAATCCATCACCCAGCAACAGTCCACTCCCGACTTAGACCCTCAAAATGGTACACCTTTAGAACCATAATTTTCTTCAGGCCCTCGACCAGTTAGCTCCTCTTAAAACAAGGAAAGCTAAACCTCTGGCACACCTCAATAAATGGTTCTCCACTGAGTTGAAAACTCTACGCATAGCTAAAATAGACGCAGCGTCCTCTTGGAAAAGAAAAACCTTCAACGCAGAATACGGACAAGTTTACAACTGCATCCACGGCATACAAAACTGCCATCCTACAAACAAAAAGTGAAAATGACAACAGATTTCTTAATGCCAAATCCAGTACAAAGGAGCTCTTCAACATCCTCAAAGAATTGGAAACCCCCATCTCCCCTCCAGACGCCTGCAATAAGGATGTCCGTTGGTGTGCAAATTGCACTACTTCAATCAATAATTGAAGCAAAAAGATCTAGTTTAGCCACCTCTGCCAAAACCGATAACTCAGACAACAGAACGCCTACTTCCAATCTGCTTAACCTTACGCCCCATTATCAAACTAAGGCCTTTGAATTTACCCGTCACTACGTCAGAGGTAGAGTCCATCATCAAAAGTCTTAAGCCTTCCAGATGCCAAGGAGATATCTGTCCAGCTTCAATTATTAAAGAAGGAGCCAAAGAATGTGCCCCTTTTATCACCTCCTTTATAAATTCCTCCTTCGCCTCTTGTACAGTTCCTAAAAACCTCAAAGATGCATGGGTCATGCCTCATCCAAAAACCCAACCTCGACCCTAATATTCCCACCTACTTCAGACCAATCACCACAGTGCCTTTCCTTTTAAAGATCCTTGACAAGGCAGCGTATGTTCAGATCCAAAATCAACCTCTTAGGCCTCAGACAATCTGGTTTGAGACCAAGACACAGGACTGAAAATCCAAATGGATGAGGCCAGGGATTCTGGAAAGCCGGCACTTCTCTTACTTGACTTATCGGCAGCGTTCAATCTAGTCGATCACACAATCCTAACTAATCACCTTATCACAGGTGCCTCTTTCTCCTCCAAAGCTGCAGCCTGGGTCAACTCCCCCCTTTCCGACAGATCAATGAAGGCCGTCACCCCACCTGCCATTTGTATTTTCAAATCTTGCGACCAGTCCTGCCATTTACAAGCGATTTCAGATCTTACAATTCAGGCACCATTCCACCACTGTTAACCGATAAATCATTATTATGAGCATTAAAATATTATTAGGAGGTTTAAAACTATCACATCCTCCATTTGAAAAATGGTGTTTAGTTACTTACCACCGATTCCAGCATTACTGTATGTAATTTAGCCTCCCTCTTAATATTTTCACACAAAGGAGGAGAAAAGAAAATGCAAGGCATGTCAGACAGGTTCTGTACATCCCCTCAATTTGGTCATAATTTGGGGAGGAACGACAGTCCCATCTCCCAGTTGGCTGGGACATTGATTCATCCACGTTAAAAGCATGCATCCGATATGCCCCCCTGCCAAGTCACAGAAGCTGGTGTAAATCCTGCCTCGCCAATTACCAGACTTTCTTCTTCACCATGTGTTATTAATTATATTTATATCCAGTAAATCAGTGTCAGATCAATTGGCGTTTCTCACCACCAGGGTTCATCTGGGTCATCCCCTTATTTAGGTTGGTATAAAATGCTGTTATTTTTGCCTGTTTATCCGCTCTCTTGGGCACATCTAAGCTTTTGCTTGGAGATCCCACTTGTAGATGCAACGGCATCCGGTATTCCACAATGTTCATTTATTTTACACTCCAGCAGTCCTAAAGCACCAACCGCATCCAAACCACTAGGCGGGACATCGACTCTCACCTAACTGGACTGATTATATCCACTCGTCATAATTTCCGCTTGTACATCCATAACTTGTGAGGAACTAGCTGTACTTAACAGTCTCAATATTGGCATTCTGGATGTTATTTTAGCCCCGAGTAAACTCAATAGAGGCCTCCATGGCCACAGCGTCCATAGAGGAAGAGTGTATGTGCCTGTTTAAACGGCTCCACCAGTCCTTTGTTTTGCAGTTGGCACGCCTCTACTTCTCAAGCTGTACATTGACTAAGCAAGAGTTCATATGTTCACCAGCGACTCACCCAGGCTTGCTGTTGTGGTTTCTTGTGTGGCTCTGTCTCACCACGCCTTTCCACAAGCCTCGCTGCCAAGCTGTCTGCACTCTCCAGCATGCCGTGCCTGCACAGGAGTTTTTAAATGCTGCGAGTGCTCTGCTGTTTTCTGTCTGTGTAGCAAATCGCGCCGGCACCAAAATACTCTGCCAAGCTGTCTGCACTCTCCAGCACTCCCTCCCAAGAGGTTATGCCTACTAAACATGACCCCTTGGATTTTAACTCTTGGCAGTTCTCCATATCTTAATATTGCAGTCAATGCTCAATAGTTCAACTCTTAATCTGTATTGTGTCTGTTCACTGTGTTCCATCACTTATTTGTTCCTCCTGCTAGAACTTCTACTCTAGTACAGACAAGCACCCAATTATGGGAATGCCATGTTTTCTGTATACAGTGGTTCTGGCAGATGCCTTATCCCTAATAAAGACAAGTCTTTATAACATGTTTAAGAAGATATAACCTTTAATATAATTTCCCTTCTTTTAGCCCATGCGCATTCCTTCACGCAGCAGGACCTTATTTAAAGCCTAATTTGGTCCTGGTAGCAGAAACTCTTCAAAAAGGTATGTAGTCTGTTTCAATCTGGCAAAATCTAATTCAGGGCAACTTGCCACCCACCCCAGACCATGCGTGCACAATTTTCCTTTATTTAATTAAGTTCTTTTTATGAATCTGGGAACCCAATTTAATTACATAGATTCCTTACAGCTTCCCTCCCCTTTCGAGACAAGAAACACACAGGGTTGCACGGAAGGTATATTAACCAAATGGAAATAATTCAAACATTACAGTTGAACATATTTTTTTCTTCATAAAAGGCTGTGACAGACCACTCGGACTAGGCAGATAACTTGAACAAAGGTCAGTCTTTATTGACTAAGAAATAAAAAAAATATTAAATCAAGTATCATTTCTCTTTCCAGCCGAGATGACTGATGGGTTTTCTGCGAGTGTAAGGCAGAAATCTTGGTTTAATCTTCGTAAGCCCACTGGTATGGACTTGTGATCTCCTCGCTTCCAAACCGGTTCTGAAAGAAGAAAGAACTCCCCATCAGTCCTACTTCTCTTTGCTTCATATAGGGGCTGGCCACTCTTGACCCAATCAGGTCTCTCCTTCTGTCCGAAGATATAAAAATCCTCCCAAGCCCCACCCCCTTCCTTCTGTGCTCCCAGTCGCCATGATGTCTCCCCGCCATGTGCCACGAGGTGAAGATTGGGGTTTATACAGTCAGTGCTCCCCAGCTTTGGTAAGGATAAAGTCCTTCTAATATCTTTCTTTTTGGTCTCGTTTCTCTGTTTTACGAGTGTGAGGTTATACGAATCTTTTGCTTCTCTTTGCTCCGTTCCCCGTTTGTGGCGTCTTGGCCCAATAACCTCCCCCCTGTTGGTCGTTCGTGCTGCGGTATACGCGGCCCACGCCGGCAGACCCTTGCTAGGTCTGGTCTCCTGTGTCGTGGTTTCTGCGTTCCTCCTCCTCCTCCTCCTCCTCCTCCTCCTCCTCCCCCCCGTTCAGGTTCGAGATCTGCTTCTCCAGTGTCCACCTCATTGCTTCCCGCGGGCCCCTCCATTGTTTCCGGGTATTTGGTGTTCGCATGGCGTCCCATGGCCTCTGATGCAGTCTGGCTGTTACAAAGGCCAATGATAACAATTAGCACACTAGTCACTTCCATTCTCAATGATTCAGTTGGGGAAATAGACACTTTTGCAACACACATTTCACTATAAGCATCTCTTCAGTTAATTCACGCTGAGCATGCAGGCACTTTGGATTGAATGCATGAGAGTCCAGAAGGAATCTCATTTGTGGAAACAAAAAATGAGTTGAAATAGCCCTGCCTATCCAATTCTAGCTACTTCCCCTTTATTTGAAATACCACTGCCCTTATTCGATAGACGGGTCAGAGTTTCAACTCAATTGTAACAAACTATTGGACCACCTGGTATTTAAATGGCTTGTTGAAAAGAAAATGTGTTTAGCAGTATGTTAGCTACATTCTGTTCAGTAAGGTTTCTATTTAATTACTGTGTAAAATGTACCTCTCCCCCCTTCAATGGGAGCCTTGAACAGAAGAAAGAAATGGACAGCGAATAAACACCCTCTCCCTTTTATCTTGAGCAACCCTGCATCGATACAAATATTCTGCTTGATATGCCCAGAAATTACTTCTCTTCTTTTTTACCACGTATGCACACAGTGAGATGTCTAACTCCTGGATAACTCTTCAGTGGTAGACCCAATTCAGAGTGTGAGTGAGGGAGGGGATCTCACTGTAGACGCCATGGCACCTGATCCATACATTATATCTTTTTGTAGAAGCACATACACTTCTGAAATGTTCCATAACTTCTCGGGATGTACAATCAATGTATTTATTATCACCTCTCAGTACCAACAAGGAACAGGATTCAATTTAATTCTCTTTATAAGATCACTCCCCACAAGGTTACTTCCCATTTAGATAAGACTCGCATCAGAATTTCTTTTGGTTGAATCAGTTAAGAAGGCCCGGGACTCTAACTCCTTCTAGGGCTCACTTTCAGGGCTATGGTGAAGATAGCAATCTATTTCATCTCCTTCTGGTTATCAATTCTTCTTTCCCTCAATTAGTCAGCCAGTCTCTGCTGCCGTCCCACGTGAGTGTGTTGAATCTTCACTAGAACAGTAACCCCACCTTTTTGAGGTGTGTATACATTCCCCCAATCTAATTGTTCAATGTAGGTGATAGGACAGTGTTCAAAAGGGGACATCACAGTAGACCCACCGCTCTGCAGACATTGGGAAAATAAATGAAGGGGCCTGTATGATGGGAGTAACTTATAAATCCTGTTTCCCTCCCATTTAATGTGATGCCATCTGAGGGATTTCTTGCACTAAATATTGCCACATTCTCACAATGAATTCCGCACATATCACCAATTTGCTCACCAGATTCCACTCATTAGCACAAATCAATTGATACAGTTATCATTATAGCACAAATAACTTAGTTATAGATATTTCCCTTTAACGTACTTCTACATGTATATTCAAATAATGTGTCCATCTGAACATAACAGGCTTGCCACTGTGAAAGCTAAGATGCATCGGTCCCTGGAGTGCACCGTTTCTGTGCAGAGAAATGTATATTTAACTGTGTTTCATATTAAAACTGCATTTAACAAATATCCATCTAATAGGGGATTTTCAGCTGAATTTTCCAACACTTAAATTCTCTAAGAGGTTTGGTTCCAGCGATTGGGGCGATATAAACAATTCAATGTACATTTAAAGCGTATTTTCCTCTATACAAACATTTTCCATTACAATTGCAGTTCATCTGCCTAGATACAAAGACTAGGAACATGGTATTGTCTGTTGAGTCAGGGCTGGAAATCTGCACTTGAGTCAGGCATGTTGGCTCATATGGAATTCATGGTTCGTGGCCTGGTTGATGATGAAAGCCTTTGTAATTTGAAGATCTGTGGATTTATGGTGGTGGGTCTCCTATTTAGAAGTTTCCAGACCTGTAGCCCTGCCCTGTAAAATTATTTCATTCAGAAAGGCCTGTGAGATAATGTACTTGAATTCAGCAGGACCAAGGATTCATCCGAATGTAAATGTTTTTTTAAAAAATGTTCACCCCTAACACACACACACAGGGCAAGAATTCACAAAAGTTATAGCGCAGTCTGATTTGCTTAGTCTGTTTGCAGAATAGACCTTATCTGAAGTGGCCAGACTTAAAAGAGATTATTAGTTTGGGAAGGAAATTATGTGTCCTACCATCCTGTATGCTGGGGTTGTGGAGGGAGGGGGGGCAGGCTTTGTGAGTTGAAAGGATTCCCATATGTCAGATTTCACTTCAGTGCTAGCTGCATTTAAAGTAGGTTTGAATCACAATTGCAGCTTTTAATGTGCCTATGTCCTTAAAACGCCACAGTTCATATTGCATTGGCTTATCAAACCTCTATCATCCGTCCATATTCTCAATCGATAGGTTTCCTAATCTGGTCTCTTAAAAAAAATTAACAGACAGCAGAAAACGCAAATCTGTTTCTTTCTATAACTGGACACTGCTGCTACTTTTTCTCCTCAGATTAAGCAGTTCCCCATTGTAATAAGTTGCAGGATGTGTTCTGGTACTTGAAATGTTCATCTCGGGCCTCGTCAGTTAGCTTTAATTGGGTGATGTGACATTTCACATGTGTTTCCCAACTGCTGTACACAGGCTGCAGTCCACATGTCTTTTGAGTTAGCACTTTTATTCAATGGAGATTTCTTTACAGGTAGCATTAGTCTGTTTGAGATGACCACCATTAAGGGTTCCTTGTAACCTCTTAAGGGGGCTGTAGGAGGTTCCTCCAGTTCACTGCCTCATCCCCACACTAAATATATACGTGGTCAGGGTGTGATTGTACCGAACTCTTCGCCCATTGTATCGGCACAGGTGGCTAAAAGATGCAAACGCATGCTGTCACTACACAAAAGGAGGACTGCAGTTGGACCGTAAAGGGGAAGTTCACTCAAAAACAAATTCTTCTCAAAGATGGGACATAATAGAACATATATATATATATATATATATAAAAAATAGTTTTAAAGAAGCTTCCTATATAGAATGGAGGAAATTAGGCTCAAAGTCAAAGATTTCAAGCACTAGGGGGCATCCATTTTGTGAAATGAATGAGCCATCCTGTGCTTGTGTTAAGCACTGCTCTTGTGGCAATAATGAAGCAAAACCCCCTACTGGGACCTTTTGCCAATTACAGCCGGTGAGCTGAGAATGCCGTCAGGCTCCTTCCTGCTCGGTGCTGCTGACGAGTGCTGTTTTTCCTGCTTTCCCCGGTCTCCCCCGACATGGGGGAGCCCGGGAAACTTAAAGCAAAAGTACCAGCAATTATAAATAAAACAGTGTTGAATTTATGATTGCTGTGGCTTTCTTTTTAAGTCTCCCAAGCTCCACCGAGCTGGGGGAGTCAGGGAGACTTAAAAAGAAAGTCCAGGCAATTATGAGTACTTCACCGGCCGAGTATTCATAATTTCTGTGACTTTAGTTTTCAGTTGCTCTGGAAACTAGAAAAGAAAGTCACCACAATTATGAAAACTCTGCCGACGGCGGCAAAGTATTTAGAATTGCTGTGCCTTTCATTTTACGTTTTCTGTGCTTCCTTCTGATTGGGGAGTACAGAAACCGTCAAATGAAAGTCAAAGCACTTACTTTGGCGGCCTCCTCTCCATGTCAAGCTCTGCTCTCTGGTAGTAGTAAGCAAAAGCTACCAGTTGGGGGCTTCTGCTTGATTTGCGCAAGTGCAGAGCTTAACATGAACAGAGGAGGCTGCTTCATTTCACAAAACGGATGCCCCCATGTCAAAACTTTGAGCCTCATTTCCTAAAATGTTTTTTTTTTTTTTTTAAATAAAACGTTCTTTACAAATACTTTTGATCATGGGCCACCTTTTGAGACAAATTGTGAGTGAACTTCCCCTTTAATAACAATCTAAACCTGATTCTTGTTAAGTTGTGTTATGCATGACCAGATTTGCTTTTTTAGCAGAGGGGTCATGAATGAAACATTAAAGAAATTCCTCCCGTTTGTGGGTGGATACTAAAAAATAACTGCTAGCGCTGCAGGAGTTATGGTCCATTTGTATAGCGCCTCTCTGCCATTAATGCATCAGGCTGTCTGGTAGTTTTGCAGACTGTAGTCTGCAACATACATAATAAATGTTCTTGGCAGTACTGGAGAAGGACGGTACATGATATTTGCTATTACATAATAATAATAATAATTAGGCTTTTATATAGCGCTACAAACCCTCAGGTATCTGAGCGCTGCTTATTATTACCCACGGTGTGTGGTGCTCATTTATCGACCTCGGAAGGATGAAAGGCTGAGTTTGGCCCCGCCGGGATTCGAACCTGCGTTAACAGGCTCTGCACGGGTGTCAAAGCGGGCGCTCTACTCGCTGTGCCACTTGGAATAGGACCATTGTTAGTAGGAGGGACTACACCAGTAATGTTCTATTTAGCAGTCCTAAGTTAATTAATGCGTTTCTTGGCAAGGGCTGAAATTTGCTGACTAATTTGGGGTTACAGGGATCGAAATTAAGATTGGATAAGCAGGTGCTAAAAGCAACTCCTGGGAATCTTGTATTACCAAGTGACAAGGAGCTACCACTGGAGAACAAGAAGCTAGTACATGGCATTCCTCAAATCAGACTTCCACATTAGATGCAAAGATAATATAATTGTCAATTTTCGTATGACCGACCCATATGCTTTAAATGCCAGATGTGTCCAAATGTTTAATTATAGATTGTCCCAAATGCAGAAAGTTACATTTACATGGGCGTCTTGTTTTGGCATTAGTTGGGCAGGGGAGCCAGAGGTAGCTCCTGGTAACTGTTGGTGTTCGTTAACCAGGTTCTTCTAGGCCATAAGCAGGAGCTAGATCGCTCCCCTCAATTTGGAACCCTGTTTGTATCCACCATTTACAACCCTGTGTGCTTTAAATATTTTCTGGAGGTGGCCTAATGTGTATTAATTGTCCAAAATTAAAAAACAGAGTTAATTTCATATAGGTGGGCTTGTTCGGCATCATTTGACCAAGGAAGCCAATAGTTGCTCCTGGTAGCTAATGGAGTCAAGCTTACCGGCTCTTCTAGGCTAAAAGCAGATGCTAAATAGCTCACAGCTACCATATGTTTTCGAATCCCGGGTTGCTGCAATAAAAGGTAACGTGAGCAATGCATCAATGAGACTAGCTAAACCTAAACCAACTGACTGCAGTTGAGGGCTCTGCCAGATTTTACAGGCACAATACGTGAACATTTGCTCAACCTTACATGTTTCAACGGTAGGTTACTGTGGGCAGAACATGCAAGATAAATAGCACTTTGCTTGTAAAAGGGTAGTACATGATATGCATGCAAATTATAGTTTTTGGCTGAGATGACAAGTATCGTAACATTGTATTTAGCAAGAATGTGCCGTTTGTTATGGCTGTGAATATGCGGTTGCTGGCAGGGGCTGAATTTTGTGTGCAACTCATCCAGCTAATAAGAGAACCTGCACTAAATGGTGCATCAAGCAACGTGTAAAAGTGACTTTCTAGAACATGAGCAAATGGATGTAGTTGAGGGCCCCGAAATACATTGCATGTAATACGACATCCACATTTGGTAAGCATTACAAACATGATTAGTCGACCATAGATGTTTAAACGTATAATACGGTGGTCTGAAGGTAGGAGTCACGGAAATGAGACAAAAAACAGAAATCCTATCTTGCATGTTCCCATTTTTTGTTTCGTTTCCCTTGTGCCTTTTCCGCATTGGTATAGTCATCTCTTTCTGTTACAGTTTCTTACATTCTTTTTCTGCTTTACTGACCTTTGCTGTTTCAAAGCTGCTCACCACCTTGCATTCCTCTGTGCGTGCTTCATCTCTTTGCCTGACTTAAGGATGTTCATAGGTTTACAATACTCCGACTTGCCAAGGTGGCACCCTTTAGTGTTGCACGTAGAAGTCTGACACAAGTCTTACGTCTCTGTGTCCCCATTTTTCGCATCTGGTTTTAATACGTTGTCGTCATAGCGACTGAGCCAGTAATATCTACTTTTCACCAGAGCTAACACTTCAAATCAGCAGTCTTTCATAAAGGCCCAGTGGGTTGCCGCCGAGGCCGCCTGTGTGTGCGCGCGCGCGCGCAGGGTTTGAAACCATGCAGTGAAATTGAGTTTAGTTTGCTACAGAGTTTATGAAGTGCCAGAAATCTCTTCAGCCACAGTGTGACGGACAGTCACTGTGTGGACTAGAACCTCAAAACGCAGAAAGGTTTGTCTGCTTGGTGGTATGTTGTTGGTCGCTCTGACATGTAATTTAAAAATACCCTAAGGGGTAAGAGATTGGGTGCAGGGGGAAGCATAGGTGTTTGAGATGTGTTACTGGGATTTATGTAGCGCACCACTTACATTTCATGGTCTCCAGGCGCTCTGGTGCATATGAAAGAGGGGGGCGAGGAAGAGTTTTGCATTGGCTGCGATATTTCTGGAGAGTACAAATAGGGTTGTTTAGAAAAGATCGTGAGCTGGGTATTGCGAAAATGTTATCTTCAACTACTATTTAAACAAACCAAGTCTGTGTCTTTAAATGGATGCCTTATTCACGGGGTTCTCGTATAAACAGGCTGTTTGGGTCAACCCATTGGAGTTCCTTTTAGTTTGTTGCCATTTATAAAGGCCCCACCGCTGGAAAAGCTTTTGGGTTTAGTTCATCGAAATATACAGGCTTTAGGTTCTTTGTATACGAGCTTCTGTCCACATCCAGCTTGGGGACTGCTGTACTGGACATGGCCCCCGAAGCCTTTCGTTGGAATGTCAATATTTAGCCATTGTGTACACTATTTACTTGCATATTATCAGGCTTTTAATGGTTTTTGTAGAAGTGCCTGGAGGGTTTCACTGGCGGTTACTTCCCCACCGCCTGCTCTATAAATAACTCGACGTTTTAGAAATGTAAGTAAACTAGTTACACTCGAAAGTTTTTCTGTGCTCATATACACAGTGGCACATTATGGAAACTCCTTATATGGTCGTGATATGGGCGCCGCATAGCTTGTCGCACTTGTAAGCAGCGTACCACGCTGTTGACATGCGATTTTGTGCAAAGGCCTCCTTGGAAGACGAAACTGCTTTGCAGCTAAATGTCCTAAAGCGTTCTTTCACTCAGGGCTGGTTGCGCTTCACTTCAGCTCTTGAGGTAAAGGTCAGTCTCAAGAGCTTGCATATGAATAATATATCTCGGCATATGCCACGTGATATCCTCTGGATCACCGCAGAATTAGCTTCATCCTGTGTGCTGACAGGACGTTGGCGCTCCCTTCGGGCTTTTAATCCGGTCTTTCTCCATCGTTTGCTCAGCGTGTTCCCATTTCTCTAATGTTGGGTCGTTGATGACGGGCGATTCGTGCTTTTCGCAGCTCTTCGAGTACTGGAGGTGCACGGGAGCTGGAGCACATCAGTAACCTTCGCGGTGGCAGAAGGTTGCCGTACCGCGCTCCTTTCAGTCAGTGTTTACAGCAACCATGTCCGGCTGATTCTACTGCTCCCGCTCCTTGTTTGGCGGCTAAGTGTCCAGGCCGTGACTAGTTAGAATGATCGATTTTACAGCCACATAGATGTAGAAAATGCACACGTTCTCGCCTGGGGACTGTGCCTTTGTGCTTTCTTGTTGAAATATCGCCACATTTTAACTGCTGCACGGCACATGCAGATTTCTGCCACTTCTACGGTTTACTGTTGGAGCTCAGACAATGCAATGCCTTTTGTTTAAAGTGCGAAGCTGGACCCCATCCCCGCCTGTCACGAGCGTATGCTCCACGCCACCCGTAGGCGTCACCGTCAGCTATGCTGACATTCAAGGGCATTTCCTCCACATTGCTATTAATCGCCTTCGGTAATTCGTTTTCAGAGATGTCAATCTCGAATAAGCGTTTACCGTTTTTGTAAAACGGTACCCCCTGTTGGAGAAGGTAGACTATAAACCTCTCCACTCACAATTCTCTTGAATATTTTTCTTTCATTCAAACCGTGCGGGATCTTTTCACATACATGGATGAAAAGTTCTTCTCCAACCTCACAGCTGGGCGAAATAGGTCCCCCAAAAAACATGGATTCTATGTTGGATTCTTGGAAGCAAGTCAACGCATAGCAACACGGTTCGAATGCAGGGCTCTGGCTCAGAAACTCGTCTGCGGCATTAAGCGTGTTATAAAAACAATTATAATGCATATTGGTATGGACTGTGGTGAAGCCCTGAGTGAGTGTTCGGAGGAATGACAGTTGAAGGATAGCTGGCTGGGGTTTCGGACGTCGTGGTTTTGTGTGCCTGTCCCTTATAGGGAGCTACATAAGGGCTGTACTGAAGGACTAACTGTACACTGAATACAGCCCTTCCCAATATAACCGGATCTTGGCATGGTGCTTGCAGAAGGAATAAGCCAACCACATGCGACGAGTTGATGATCTACTACGTCCAGGAGGGGTCTGGAAGCTATGAGGGGGAACTGCAAATGCACAACCACTGTTCCCCAAAAGGATCCATCCCATCCATACACCAGGGAAGTCGGCCGGTGGGGCGGTCTCCTGTAACTGACAGTCCAGGCGATGTTGGGGTTGGCAGGGTGATGCTGGCAGGTGGAGAGTGTCAAGGTGAACAGTCCCCAGGAGCATTCTGCTTTTATGGGCTGGTCAATGTAAGCTTGGAAGTTTGTGCCAGCAGGAGGACTGCACTGGATTGCAGTGGAGAGCACAGGGAGGTTGTTCCCCTCCGCAGGAAACCAGGGAAAGGCAGTCAGAGAGGCAGGTCCTGGGTAGTGCTCTGGAGCAGGGCAGGTCTGAACCTGCGCATGGTCCCCGTTCTCACGACAAGGGGGCTGGCGTGGGCAGTTCTCTTTTGAAGTGTCCTCATGACAAGAGGGCGGCAGTGCTCTTTTGAAGTGTCCGGGTCCTGCTGTTGTGGCGGGCCGTGCTGGGTCTACAATGGCTAAGGACAACCGTAAGGATAAACTTCAGCAGACAAGAGGCGCTACAGCCCAACTGTGGCAGTCCCGGCGATTGAAGGAGCATGCTGGGAGAGCGTTGGCGATCAGGAGCTCCGACCTCCATAGTGGACAGTGTGATTGTGAGGACATCAACATCTGAATGGGTGTTTGTGCTGCACCGTTATCACACTCACGGAAGCGGACCGTGCGGGTGAGAGGAATAAAGGGCTATTTGCCTCGAAAACGGGATACGGTTCATGATTGGTGGATCAAGAAAAAGGTAGTTGAAGCAGTGCAGCGATTAGCCGCAATGGGTCATCTTGCAAGGTGAGTGGGTGAAAGTAGTAAGGTGCAGTGAAGGGCTATCTGTAAGGGAGGGAAGGAAGGACAGTGGAGGATGGAAACTGACTTTGGGGTAGGTTTGAGACCTCTTGTCTGTGACTACGTAGTCGTCACATATTTAGTGTGGGCCAGGTAAGTTTATCCAGGGGTGGAGTGGTGAATCTTTAGATTTTGGGGCCTGCATTATCGAATGATGCTGTGCACATGTTGAGGCCTCATGTTAGGGATGGAACTTGGGATTTTCTTTTTGCGGTTGTGATTTCCTTTTTGGGTGGGTTTGGACAATTTGGGACTGTAGGGTACGCAACATTTTATTTTGGACCGAGGGTGCGGGGGCAAAGTATTCCTTGATGTGAACTGGTTAACCTATTTATTTTCGTCCTCAAGATTTTTGGACATGCGGGTGCAGGAATGTTCTTTTAGGGACATTTTTCTGCAATGAACATGTCATGTTGGGGACATGAGGGCGAGGGGAGGTTGGATATTGAAAATGTGGACAATGGTAAATGTGGATAGATTTGTAGTCCATTTCGGGTCTGTTTTGTGTAGGTCTAGGGTGCAGTTAGGTGCTGTGGTGTGAAGCCAGTGAGGTGCTGTGTTTCACCAGGGGTTAAGGTGCACTGAGGTGCTGTGGAGTAAATGCAGTGGGGTGCCATATTTTACTGGAGGTCTATGGTGCAGTGAGGTGCTGCGGTGTAAATCCAGTGAGGTGCTGTGTTTCACCAGGGGTTAAGATGCTGTGAGGTGCTGCAGTACAAACGCACCAGAGGCTTAAGGTGCTGCATAGTTGGAGACGGTGGCCATGTGGAGCTATTGGTTGGGGTTCATTTGATTCAGGGTTCAGTAGGCTGCAGGTTAAGCATACTTTTCTACCCGAGCCATTCTGGGTGAGGGCTCTCATAGGAAAAGTAGCAAGAAATCTACCCCCGATGTACAGGATGAACCTGTAGGGTTGACCAGGTCTTCGCCAGTCTTCCCCCTCGGCACCCCAAACGCACTCAATTGATATCTATGTGGAAGACCTGCAGGGATCATAATTACGGTTAGATAAGCCAGAGCTAAAATGAACTCCTGGGTATCTGCGTTAACCAGAGTGACCAGGAGCTACCACTGGGAAACCAGGAGCTAGTGCATATTGCGCAAATCTAACTTCCACATAAGATTAAAATCATATCGCTTTGCCCATTATTCATGACCTTTATGCTATAAATGGCATAGATGCGTCTTAATACTTATTTATATATTTTTAGACGCACCAAGTTATATCCACATAGGTGTGTTGGTTTGTTATCCGTTGGCATGAGGAGCCAAAAGTAGTTCCTGGTAGCCGTTGGTGTCAAGCTAAATGGTATTTTGCTAGGCTAGAAGAATGAGCTAAATAGCTCCCCTCAATTTCGAAAACTGAACCTATGAGGAAGGGTAACCAATGGCGGCAGAAGCAAAGACCGGGTGAAAGCTTGGACACTTTGAAGGATAAGGTAAGATGTTCGTCCGAGTAATGAGGGGGTCAGGTAGAAGTGACTTTGTCGTCGCCGGAGGTGCAGTGTGCGTTGGGCGACTTGACTAAGGGTAGGATGGCAGAATCTGTGTTGAACGTTATTTCAATAAAGAGGTATTTATACAAACCTAATTTATTCATCTTGTCCTATTCTGCCCAATTGAAACAAATGGAGGTGAAGTACGCTAGATATGCCATGCTTCTGATGATTAGATATTACAAAACAAACCATTCCATGTCTGTTGTATGGTGTTCAGTATAAATTATTTTATAGATTGGGAAATTATAGAAGGGAAATTGTGGTGACGTTCACTAAATCCATCAAATGGTGTCCCTACTGCTGTAATACGCTACATGCTGGGTTTTGATTCTATACAAGCTCAAGTCGAATGGAGACGATTGAAGTTATTTGGGAAGATTCTCAACCCTCCTCAATTCTTTTTTAAAGTTACCACCCAGCCTAAAAGTTAATTGTATGTGTGAACCCTTAGATATTTGGGTTGATCAATGTGAAGAATTTATAGGTTTACTTAATCTTTAATCCCGGTTTAGTCAAGAAGAAATTGTGGTCAACTCACTGGATTTGCCCAAAAGTTCCTTGTAATGCATATACATTGTTTTCCGATTTAACGCAATGGGAAAAACCTGTATCCCAAAATATCTGGTTACGTTCCCTCACAAAACTTGGAGAATCAACTTAATGCGTCTCAGATTTAATCTTCTTTTAACTAACAGTGGTAGGTGCAAGAAGAAGCATCGCTAGGGAGTTTCTGATCCGTTGATTTTGTAAACAGCCAGACAGTTCAAAATTTAGAACACATTTACAAATTAATCTGTCTGAGAACTATTTTGCACGCTTTGTGCATTATATGTCTATTCTTAGGACAACACATTTCTGGAAGAGGGAGTATCGCTGATTTGCATTTTATAACAAACGTTTTGGTAACATTCTAAATTGTTGAATTGCTTTTTAACATGTTGCAAATAGGAAATTGATTTACTCCTTTTAATTTTGACTTTTTCCTATATACCCTTTTGTTATTTAAGGTGGCAATGCTTATTAGTTAACAAATACATTTTCTTTGTATCTTATTATTTCTTACTATTGTTCTATACATAGATTTGTATTTAGATTTGTAATGTTGAGATGTTTCACTGAGAAGTCTTAACAATAAATAAAAAGAGGCATTTACAGGACTAGGATTCCTCATGGTCTTCCTCCCCTCAAGCCCAGGAAGGAAACAAAAAGATCTAGGTTTCATTCACTCCAGTGAACAAGAGCAACATTCTAAAGGTCGTCTGACACCATGAAGATGTCAGAACAGTTTTCCAAGAAAAGGGAATCTTACTCTTGTTAACGAAGGACATGTCTCCTTGGAGGTCAAAAGGGGTAATGCAGATTTATTTGGATAGAGACTTGTTAAAATACTTCACCATGTCTGGAAAAGAATGGACTTTCCACCTCCAGGAGGAACCCAGTCCATCATCAGAGCCTAGGGTTACGCAATTTAAGAAGGGCCTTTGCCAGATTGCTTCAGTCAAGCAGCATTTCTTCAGGTAGTAGGGAGTGCATGCATCCTAACTTTGGCCAATTTTCATAGTAAAGCTCAACCTGCTTGGAAGTCGGAATCAAATCAAATGCCGGCCAACAACAGCTACAGACAAAGCAGCATTGAGGATCCAGTAAACAACAAGTCAAATAATTACTTATGAAAAAAAACACAGGTGCATCATTTTGTGTATGAGAGCAGAAATGTATTTTACTTGTACAGCATAATCATTATTGGCAGATTGTAATCATCCGTACAAAACTGAGGGAATTAATGTTCTGCCTTGGTGTAAAATATGCAAAAGCATGTAGAGCTTATGCAAGACCTTGCTTTTTTGATGGACTGAGATTAGCAGCTCTGGCCACAGTTGCACCCCGTGGGAGCAAGTTTCTTACATTCATATCAAACATTGGCAGACTGAGTCCTCGCAAAAAAAGGTACCTGCATTGAATTCCTTTTAACATACCTTTGACATTCGACAAATGGCTGGAAGAAGAGATGCACACGGTCTTAAAAGAAAAAAAGCAAGCCTAAACCCCCCCAGTATCGTCTTTGTTACCTGCTTCTTTTAACCTTGTGAAGGGGTTCAACCAGAGGAGGTGAGCCCTGAAAGGATAAGGCAGCCACACAGGACAACATGGCAGGGAAGGGGTGTGTGGATCTGCAGGAGGAGGGTCCCTGGGGATTGATAGACAAGTGCTACAACAACTCACGTAAGCAGCAAGATGTGTGGGGACTTTTCTCTAATGTTCTGGTTGTTCATTGCAGACGGTGTGTGAGGAGGAGCAAGGTGCCTATGAATGGGCATATTGAAGCACACAATGAGTGAAGTGTTTTATGAAGAGAAAACAGTTCTATTTGATGCAGCCATGTTAGGCTGAGAGAAAAGGCGCTACCACTTTGGGCAGTGATGCAGCCAGAGAAGCGGACAAGAGTTTCGTTTATAATCAGTTGTCGTGACTGAGGAGGCTCGTGTTCAGAGCGGGGTGCCCGAGAGGAAAAGTAACACCTGTTTAGTCATACGCGGCAAGCCACCAGAGGGAAGCGAACGTCGAGTGACGTATCTGGGAGATAAAGGGAACTGAAACGGATCCGATTGAAGGCCACTAGAGAAAAACGCTGCGGCTGCTGGAAGAAAGCGAACCAGAGCGTTCTGCGAGTGAACTTCCACTGTGGCAGATGAACTGTAATTGACACGATCGAGTCGATCTATATAACGCTGTGAATACAAAGAATATAGGCAATCCTTGCTGGCGCGTACTTCATGGGAAATCAATTAATACTATTGACTTTCCTGCAAGCTGGGTGGTTTGTCTTTATGAACGCTCACAAGAAATATACAGAGGAGAATATATGCTGTTAAGGGAAATGCTGTGCCACATACGGCGAGACCCCAAACTTTGAACTGGACTAGTGTTCCAGATTCCTTTATTTCCACCAAATATATATTGTTGAAATTCCTGAGAGACTGAAGAAGGTCCAATACTCGCCATAGAGTTCAAATTAAAAAGCAGTAATGACACTCTTATCCTCTATCTCAAAATCTGCGGATTATAACAAAAGGAATAAAGGTTCTAAGTTAACCACCAACGGTGAGTTGTCATTCCTCCATAAACTGTGACAGAACTTCAAATAACATCGGATTCTCTTCTGACAAAGGCAGATCCTCAGAGAGAAAAAGCCAAAGTGGCAACTACAAACATGAAGCCACCTCTTTTCCGACTAAGGATTAGATCATTCATTTTTGGTAAGCTTGGGGCATCCTGTGTGGGGAGGGTGGTGTACAAAATTCTTTCAGACTTCTTTGTAAGCCTCCACCAGGGATCAGTGTGTCCTGTATATCATTTGACACAGTTGCAAAGTCTAAATTTCAAACCATACACTCGGTCCCTGATTTCTATGCCCTCTCCTTTGATTACCAAAAGGGAGGCTTTGATTTGGGTAGACCATCTCAAGAAGACGCCCATAACATTGTTACCCATTCAACCGAGGTAAGGGGGTTTACACACAAACATTTGTTGTAGCAAAGCCTGCCTGGGTATTTTGGCAGTGGATCATTTTGGGACTGTTATATATTCAATAGAGCACATGTTGCAACAAAAACGCAAACTCCTATCAGTGGGAGGATTACCTGAATCTTTGGATGCTTACCTATATGTTCAAATCTGCATTACCGATTTTCAATTTGAGGTTTGTGGTGGAAAAATACCCCTTTCAGTTCATTGCGCTTCTATTTATCTCAAGAATATTTTGGTTCAGATGAGGGCCACTTGTTTCTGGAAGATATTTCTGTATAACTGAGGACAATCGGCTCCTTCCTGCATCATAAATCCCAACCAACTTATGGTTCCATCACTCAACAAAAGAGCATTCTACCCCTTCTTAATACAAGACCTTCTGAGCATCAAGTAGCCAACAGCAGTCACCCATCGCACACAGACTCCTGAACCGTATACACACAAAGCCTTAACCCAACAGGCTGGACTAACCCTTTGTCATCATCATATTGGGAGTCATGTGATGCTTCTTAACAGCCTATGTCCCACACAATGAGAAACTTCTGGTGGTCCCCCGAATAGCAGAGGGCGCAGAGGGCACCCGCTCCATTGTCACGAAGTTCCAAACCTTGCCAATCCATTCATGCTCTGTGGGAGGATACTTCTGCTTCCATTTCTGGGCCACCACCAATGCTGCTGCTGCCATTACCAGGACCACAAGCTTTTCTCTGAGTTCTAGATGGAAAGACTTTCCAACACCCCTCCCAATCCCAAGATGGCCAACCCAGTGTTCCCCAGCCAGGAGATCCCAAAGATGTTAACCACTGCTTCCGGGATCACATCCCAATATGGCTGTATGGACAGCCATTGCCACCACATATGCTTCCACGACCCCCCGCCCCACCCTCTCCAACATTTAGCAGACACTGTTGGGTAGAAGTTATGTAGTGTCTCTGGGGTGAGATGCCATTGAACCATCAACTTGACCCACATTTCCTAAATCTGGATGGCCCTTGGTAACTTGGTAATACATGCCCACAGATGTGACCATTGATCCGCCTCTATAGGTTGTCCCACTGAAGCCTCCCATTGATTCATGTAACGCCAGGACGGCTGTTGTTGCCCATCTTTGAGGACTCTGTAGTGTTTCCACTAAATGCTCATCTCCCGTTGCTGTAGTTACATACTTTTCAAACATAGGCAACACCCGGTTAGCTGCTGATATAACTTCCGGGTTCATCAACCAGTGCCTCAATTGGAAATATCGAAACCTCTCCCCCGCCAACCACAAAATCCCTCTAGCACTGGACAAAGGTTTTCAACTCCTGCCCTGAGAACATGTCCCTTAGCTTCCTGCAGCCCCCCCACCTAACACCCCTTAAAATCTCCTGCCCTCATACCAGGTGTAAACTGGGGGGTTCCCAAACAGAGGGATCATCAGAGAGAAAGGTTGTCAGCCGAGCACTGGTCAGCAATGCATCCCATGCCTCCCCTACCAAGGCACTGATCAAACTGCTGTACACCCCCCTCGGCCTATCCCCTTGAGGCTCCCACTGCCACCCTGTCCATTTTCCTCCAAAACCTTCTCCTGGTCGTCCCTGAACCAATCCCTAATCACCCTCATCTGTGCCACAAGATAGTATGACGAAGTCCGGCGTGCCCTGACCCACGCTATTCCTGGATGAATTTAACAATTGCCTAGCAACCCTAGGTCTCTTGCAGTTCCATATAAATTCTCCCGTTTGTCGTTGTAGAGCCTGAAAAAAGTGATAATACTTTAGTCAAGATTGCCATTTTGAGGACGTTAATCCTCCCCAAACAAATTATCGACAGGAGGCCCCATTCAGTCAACAGCCTTCGAATGCTCCCCCAAATGAATTGAAAAGAACAACCAACTGTAGGAGAAGAGATTCCCTAAATGTTTTATAGAAGTTTGCTGTGTACCCATCTGGTCCAGGGGCTTTCCCCAGGGACAGAGCAGTTATTTCTGCACATACCTCCTCGGGTGTAATATCCCCTTCCAGTTCCTCTCCTTATAGGGGACTTTCGGTAGTGGGCATTGTTTCAAATACTCCATTAGAGCCTGTTTAGAAGGGGAGTCAGACTTACTTATACAAGGTCGAGTAGAATTCCGTAAATGCCTGCATTATGTCTGGCAGGGCAGAGTTTTGTTTTCCCGCCCCCGTTTTAATTTTCAGAATAGTCCTCGACTT
This sequence comes from Ambystoma mexicanum, assembly GCF_040938575.1. NCBI lineage: Eukaryota > Metazoa > Chordata > Amphibia > Caudata > Ambystomatidae > Ambystoma > Ambystoma mexicanum. The sequence continues at coordinate 75,046,289 of NC_090933.1, forward strand.
TTCTTCTTTGCTTAGCATTCTTGCCAGCAGGCCGTCCGCCTTGTTGGCTTCGACAAAGTATCTTTGTTTGAGGTATACCAGCGATCTTTCAGCCTACCTTGTTTGTAACACTTCTATCTGACCTCTAATTAGCCGGTATGCCCTCCTAACCTTGCTCCCTGCATTGCGCATCGTTTGTTCCATCACTAGTTTTAGTTTAGACTTAAGTCCTCTCCCAGTTTCCTCAACTGTTTGCTCTGCCATAATTTCATTGCAATAAGCGTCCCCTCTTCGTGGCCCAGAGAATGTGCTGGGCATTACCCCTCCCCCTCCCCAGCAAGGTGTCATCCAAAAAATACTCCTGTATTTTTCCCTGCAACTCTTCACACAGTGCCTCAAATTTCAACATCTGGTGTGGGTAACTCAATTTCCATAATCCCTGGACCATGGCCCTATGGCTATTGATATGGGGCGTGGTCTGCCAAAGTTGTCGCTCCCACCCCCATCTCTGTTATCTTGCCCAACAATGACCTTGAGACCCATGCATAGTCTATCCTCAAATGTTCTGTGCATGTGGGAGTAATAGGTGTAGCCTTTCTTGATCCCCTTCAATTCCCTCCACCTGTCTACCAGGGCTAACAAGACATCCGTTCCTTCAGCAGGTGTACCCTGCCTAGGGAGTACCCTTGCACTCCTGTCTAAAATAGGATCCCATGCCATGTTAAGATCAACCACCAGATCCATTTGACCTTTGCGAAGACTTCTAATTTAGATAGTGCCACTAATAAAAACCCTCCCTGCCCCGCATTAGGGGCATACATCACTGCCACTGTGTATATGCTTTGTGCCCACCCATAAAAGACTGCCAAGTACCGGCCCACTGAATCCTTTTCCGTGGCAATAACTCAGAGGGCCAGGTTGTCTCTGATGGCTATCAACACCCCCACCCCTTTTTCCCTGGAGCGTTATACTGATACACCTGGTTGTACCCCCGATTTTCACTTTGTGATTGTCTTGCCTGCGGGCGGATAGTTGTCTCTTGGAGGGCTACTATCCCCGGACTTTCTCTTACCAGGTTGACAAGATTGCCTATGATTTAAGCTTGACCATGACCCCCTTAGCTCCACCTTGTTTAAGGTTGTAAAAATAAGACGTGGTCAGTCGTTTCATGCCGACATTCACCCTAGGCTTGTCTCAACGCTACAAGACGGGCCTGCCTAGGTTTGTGTGTCTATCAACATGCTTAAATATATACAGCCAGGAATTTATGAAGTTCTTGGACTCATTACTCTGAATTATACACTTGACATAGGAGTTATCCCGTTCATATATTTAATACAACACCCTACTTTCTAAGGGTTCTTATTCTCATCACACAAGCCAAAGCAAAAGCCAATATAACATCACACCAATGAACAAGATTTCCATGTGGGCAAAGAGCATATTTGAATAGGTAAAGACTAAAACGAATGGTAGATTCAGTTTAACAGTATGTGTTATGTTTGTGCCTCAAGGAGATATGCAATGCTACACTACGCTATGCTACACACCATCAGTCTTAATGCACTCAAGTCCCCACTCTTCACTCCCGTTTAGAGAAGGATGTGCTTAAAATAAACCAGAGCCTTCTGAGGCTTAACAAGTTCTGCTTAGCTGGGCCCAGCTGTCTCCTTTCTGCTGCTGCTCTGCGCAGGTCTTCTCTGCTCTGAACACTTGCCCAGCCCTGCTGACCTCAATGAATCTAAGGCTGCTGCTTCCTCCCCCCCCCCTCTTTCTGCTCAGGCTTTATATGCAAGACGGAACATGGTTTCCCTGCCCGTGTGCATGCGTCATTCGCTACCTGAGAGACTAAGCCCTGAAGCTCAGAGTGTCACTGTGCTTGTTAAAACAGTCTCCCATGTACAATTCCATTTTAAGTGGGCAATGTACCTGCTCACTGCCTGCTGCTATGGTATTCCAGGGGCTTTGACTTAGCGAAGAGATAGGTACGTCTCTTGCTTCTTCTTAGTCATGCAGACGTGCTCTTCACATCGGACTACCTCCTGTCCTTGAGCCCTTATCAGATGTAACACTCAATAGTGTGAAGTCAACGCTCGAACACAGGAAGCTACCGTTCATGGTTTAGCTCATCTGCTAGAATGGGAAAGCACAACTTCCTGGACCTTGGTTAAGCCGAACACATTAGTCCAGCAAGCGTGTGCACTCGCTTTCTGTCTAAAGCATGTGCAGTATGTTTCAGGACCATTATTCCGCTATCAATGGCTGCAGGCCTGCATGATGTAGAACACAGCTGCCATTTACATTTTTCATTGTTTTACTAGCTACAGCTTGCATGATATATGAAAGGTTGTCTTCACAAGTATTGCTCGACCACCTTTTTCTTCACCGGGGACCCCTAATATTTAGGGAAACAACATTAAGTAATTCCCTTTTGCCCATGGTTGATACTTGGCTCATACAAACTCTCCTGTATTGGGTGGTCAAATTGTGGGACCCCTCCATACACTCCCCTTGACCCCCTTCTTCCATCCACCTCCCACCATATTTAGGCAGGCTCAACCAGCCTCTAGCTCCCCAAACCAACCATCTTGGGCGTTGCGCCCTTCTAACAGCCCAGAACAACTGACCCCAGACCCATAAAAACTCCAAAATGTCTTAAAACCCCCACCCTTTCTCACCCAAAACCCTTCTTGAAACTTCCTCCCCCAGGCAGGATGCCCCATGTTGGCAACATCCCTCACCTCAGGTAGGTGTAAGTAAGCCTGTGGAGGCCTCAGCCATCCCTTTTTTTGCTCCCCCATCGGGGATCTCGCCGGACCACTCGGGCCTGTTTCTTTGTTCCTTTGGCCTTAAAAGGTTGTTCATTCCCAAATCTTTCTCTTGACAGGTTCCCCCATTGGCCTCTGCTCTTGTTCGGAGGCGTCCTTGATTTTCAAAATTCTCATCCCTTCCTCGCAAGTGGTAATCCGTCATTGCTCCCCCCACCCCCCTCCCTCGAACAAGAGGCCAAAGGGAAAGGCCCATCTGTAACGAACACTCTTTCCTGAAAACTTGAACTTCCAGACCCATCATTCGTCGCTTAGCCACAGTGATTGTGCCAGGTCCTGGAATAACTGCTGTTCGGAACCATTGTATGTACTCGGCTCAGCCTTTCTAGCTGCTGCTGCTAGCACCTTTTCTTTTTACTCATAATTGTGCATGGCAACAAGCACATCCCTGGGTCTTTCTCCAGGCTCGCTCCTCCCTGGGCCCAGCCTATGTATGCGATAAATTTTTTATTTCCCCCTGCAGTTCTGTTAAGTTTGCAAACACCTGTTTGGCCATTGCGCTCACTTCCCCGTCACCTGCCGCCACCATCAAGTTTTTCTCCTTGACCGATTTGCAAGATCCTCGGTCTGCATCTCAAGCTATGGCCAGGTCTTCTATCATCATACTGATATGTGTTTTTATGGTGTTTGCAATTTTATCCCCAAAGTCCTGGATGCATTGGTGCAAGACTTCCTGAGTAACCAGTTGATCCTTCTTGGTCATTACTTGGTCTCCCTTCTTGACTGAAGCCCCCAGATCCTGGTCTGACTCAGTCAGGGGATCCTCGTCCTTACGCCAGAACCTCTGCAGGCTTGCCTCCTGAGCTTTCTTCAACAACCGATATTTTGCATGTCCTTGCCATTATGTTTGGACATTCTGGCCTTAGAAATGGGGGACCTGGCCTCAAGGAACCCAGCTGGTCGGACCCCTTTAGTGGCCCCCAAGAGGCAGCAGTAATTCACCTCCAAAATCGATGTCTGGTTTGTCAATGCTGTCCCTTGCTGGGAGGGGGTGATCACCTCTATCCCTCCTTTGTCTTGATGCTCCTCACTTGCTCCAGGCCCCAGTGAGGACCTCCACTCCTGCGTCCCTAGTGTCTTCAATTTCAAGTACTTCAAAGCCTAGGCTTCGAATTCCCGATTCTCTCAGAATTGACTCAGCTACCAAATTAGATGCTACATGTACTTTAGTAATATTAGGGCCGAGTCGATGGCAAAATGCCACACGATCAAGATGTCGTGAATTTAGAGAATATAGGTTGGGGATCTTAGAAAGGAGTGCAAATATGGAAGCACTGGTCAAGATCAAATGAGGGTCATCCATGAAAACACTTTCAAACAGAATCATTCGAGTTAACCGTGTCACTTTTGACTGCGCCGTTAGACACAGCTTTGTTGACATAATTATTCACTATGTTACTTATTGGATAGAGAGGCTTAGAAGACTAAGTTCCCCCCACTACCTCCTTTTGAGCAACTCCCAGAGCCCCCCCTCAGAATGCTAAAAGTCTTTGAATCTTTTTTTGTTTAGCATTAAAGGCTAACTGGAGGCACAACTTGAAATGTAGGGTGTTTGACATATGCATGAGGTCAGATGTGGTGTTCATAGGCTGGGTGGTGGAGGAGCTGCAAACTTAAATTGTTCCTGCCTTCAAATAAGTTAGCTGAGCTAACATCTCTCCTAACCGTGTAATTCTCACCCAGTCCGGACAAACTTTCACTATATTGGTCTTGCTAGCCAAAGGATTATAAACTGCAATGTGCACTACTGGAGGTTGGCACATGGGTTAAATGTTTTTGGTGGCTAGATGTACTACAAGTTAAATTCTTCATTGGCTTGATTATAAGGTTGCAGTGTTCTTTCCTAAACTGGGCCGGCTAGTTGGCTTATTCCGCTGAGACATTTTTTCAGGAGGAGCTTCTTGTTCTACAGCCAATTTATAGGAATCCATTTGTACCGCAATGCAAGCCATTTTTCTAGTATTTTTCCTCTCTTGAAACGCTGCTGTTGGTTAATCACCAAATCAATTGGAGGTATTTCCCTGTTCAAAACAGGTGACTCCTGCAGCAGCCTCACTGGGGATATCGCTGAAGATTCAATCTCCGATAGATCTTCAGCTTCATAGAAGCTATTGCTTATCACCTTCGTGGGGTATTTCACCAATTTATCCTGGGTCTTTTGCTGTATTGATTCAACATTAGCAAAGGCATCTATTATTGTTAAATTAGTCAAGTATTTTCTTGAAGACTTTTTATTCAGCATGTTGCCATTTTTAGGTGCTTTCCCCTTCCGACTCTGAAGAGGTTGACGTCTTTTGCATAGCCTTTTTAGGAAGAGGAGTCGTGAAAGTGCTAGATTCCTTCTGGAGGACCTGTGTTTCCACAGTTTTCATTTGTTGCTACTGTAAGCTCCAACAGTGGGTCCACTATAATGGTCTTCTACCTCCCGCAGCATTTGAATGGCTTGGGTTAAGTCTGACATCCCATTATTCGGGCTATTTTTAGGCAAGAAGTGTGCCTTTAAGTCTGCTTCATTTGCTGCAGAGTCCAGTTTGGAATGAATGGAGACCAAGGCAATAGTATGTAGTTGTACTTCCTGCTTTATACTTTCATACAAAGAAAACCTAACTTTGTGCAAAATGCCATTTCTGCGTCCTGGGAGGAAGCATCTTTTTCCTCCATGTCATCTACCTGCATCTGTTGCTGCAACCTTGGTCGCAGAGGCTGGACATATGGGGTTCCAGTAGAGTCCAAGTCATCGTCCACTTCCTCGTGGTCTGAGAAAATGGCCATAGAGGGGAGATTTGATGAGGGTCTACTCGATGAATCCCCCATACCAGTCTTACCACCAATTAAATTCACCAGCTTCTCTGTTAGCACTAAAGTGTTTAACAAGACCCTGGTCTGAGTCTCAGCTTGGTTGGACGTGCTGTGTTCAAGCTCTTCTGCCTGCTCTGACGGGCCACTGTTTTCATAATGAATCGCCATACTGACCGTAGCCATCCCTTTGTGCAGTGAGATAGGCAAGGGTAAGTTCCTTGCCATTTCGAACATTTGTTCCGGAATTGAGGTGTCAAGAGTGTTTCGCTAGGCTTCATAAGGAGTACACGATTACCAAGATTAGCAATAGAGTGTAGCTTACCTCCCAACACTCACTTGACGTGCCGTTAGGATGTAATTCGTTCAAGCGAGTAATTTCCTCTCACCAAAACTCCAAAATGCTCCAACCAACGCACTGCGCCGCACGCGCTCCACACAGGGACTGAGTTTTGTAGATGGGTTGCTGCCCCACTTTTGATGAAGATAGAAGTCAGACTCCAAGCCCAGCACGCCAAGCCAAACAGTCTCCTGCTGACGCCGACACTCCTAACACACTGCCACACAGTGGAAACAATACCCATACAAAAGGGGAAAGAAACTATATTCTGTGCAATAATATAACATAAGAGCGAGAACATTATGAGCCAGAGTTCAAAGGAACTATTCATTAGAACTATGTACAAAATCAAGTAGACCAGAACAAACAACTATAATTTTGAGGAGGGAAAGCCTGCCATAGATCTAGAATTTTCCAATGATACACTGAAAAAAGCAACTGGGAATACAGAACTTGTAAATGATCCCCAAAAGGGACACACAAAAAGAAGGGAAAAGCTAATATTTGAAGAATTACTAGATGATTTGAGGATTATGTATTAATAAAAAATCCTACAGACTGGTCCAAGAAGTACCCTCAGGAGAAGGGAGTCCCTCTCCTGACCCAAGTTAGTTTTCATAGTGATAGGGTCAGTTAGGATAATTTTAGACAACAGATGTATTCCTTTGGACCTTCACGAACGACTGACTAGCACCTTAGCTAGTAACATAGGCAGGGACCACCCATAGTGAAAGTTAGGCTTTATAATTTTACTTTAATAAACCTTGTGAAACATGTCCTGAGAGTGTCTGTGTCCTCCTCCTGACTCACCACAGCAGCCAGGACAGAAGCTATGTGGGAAATGCTTCCATGTCATATTCACATTCTGGAAATCTGGATGATTTATGGGTGCAAATTTTGAGCGGGAACTCAGTACACTTAACCTGTGCAGTTAAACTTTTTGGACATTGTGTTACCTTCGTTGGGGAATAGGATTAGTGAATAGATTGGAGTTTGTTTTAGTTTTCCTTTCGTTCCTCTTTTCTAGAAAGAATGATTTGGTCAAGGACTGTAGTAAATTGTAATAAAAGTTTGTAAGAAACTATAAATTACAAATAAATAAAAATATATTCTTGACCGGGAAATGTGCATTTATATGGAAGTCTGGAGTGGCAGCTATAAAGGGATATGAAATGCTTTTAACAACTATCTTATCCATCTCCCTGATGGAGCTTGTTTTGTTGCTTATGTTATGCTCTTATTTTCATTGGTATTCTGACGCCCATGAAAGGTCTATGCACACAGTTTTATTTTTTTGTAAAGTGTTGAAAATGTAATAAAAACTAAAATGTGTATCTTTCAAATTAAACCAGATTGATAAATACAACAAGCAATTACCTAAACCAAGTTCAATATGCAAAAATCAGATGTTTGCTCAGTATTTCCAATTTTAAGTTGATCAACAGAGCTTGAATTGAACCAAAATCACAAATATGTGCATAATTTTCACTGAAAACAGCAGCCCAACACCTTTTATGCAACTTCCATGTAAAGCCTTGTAATTAAAACACTGTTTGTAAAGGTTTGGTACGCTGTCCGTTCATTTGTATGTACAGCATATTTGCTAAATTATTTCATTGAAAAACTGGAACACAGAACAACTGCAGTCATACTTTTAATGCCACCCACCCTCTTTTTCAAAACCTCCCTTCAACAACTTTTTTTTTTTAAATCAGCAGAACCATCATAATCAGATAAATTAGTAAATAAGCACCGCCAAAGTCCATCGTTTTGGTGTTTGGCAGGCCTCAAAACTTACACAGAAAGAATGCGTGTAAAGGAAAGCAAAAACGAATAGAGTGGCGACCTAGCCTACAGCCTGGAAATTGCCCCACAACTAAGTTTCAATCTGGTCAATTCATTCTTAAATATGTTTTGTGTTCGCTGTGATTCTTCTAGTAGTAGTCAGATGTGGTCTCTGGCAAAGGACTTCCTATGGTCCGAAATGCATTGGACATTCACTCTTGCTCCCATTTCGTTCCTGGATTAAAACTTTTCTTTTAACAGCGTGCATTTCCTAGAGGATTATTTTCTACTGAGAACAGTGTCTAAGTGCATAAATCGTACGTTTGAAATTAGCAGCATTATTTGCAAGGGAACAGACAGAACTAAGGGGTTTCGCTCCTTGCTTTCAGGTTTGTACACTGTTGTAGTTCTAGTCTGTGTCCACTATAATGGGCGTTTTCACCTTTGTTTGGGGAATATCTTGCTAGCCTGCAAGTTTGAATTAAAGGATTATTTATAACATTTGTTACACGCCCAGACCCTTGGTTATCACGGCGAGGTTACAGGCACCTTATCAAATTTCTTGTACAGTGTTACAGTCAACAGAAAGAATAACATTTGGCTAGACGGCTCTAAAGAACAGTGTATAAAGAACAGCGTATTTACAGATTGAATAAACAGATTAGTTCTGAAGGAACACATACACATTTAATATATAATAAATACCTATGTTAGTTAGGTCATGGCAGGATAGCATAGGAAATCAATATTGGTTGAACAACCAGGTTTTCAGCACTTTTGTTGAAGCCTGAACTAGTTTCCTAATTTATGATGCTGGTTGGTAGGGAATTCCATAGAGTAGTGGCGAGGACTCCAAAACTACTCGCTCCTGCTCTAGTGCATTTATGACGCAGAATTTCTAGTAGTGACTTGTTTGATCTGAGTGTCCTACTAATTGTTTTTTTCTTTATGGCATTGTTTAGGTAACTGGGGGCTTTATTTGTGAGACATGTATGTACCACACAGAGTTTTGAAAATGATTCTGGTTAAAGATAGCTCAGGGTGCCAAGCACTTCTTGCAGAGATCTGGAGCCACATGCCAGGTCGCAATAACAAATCCAGGCAAGGAGGACTCCAACTTTTCTGTTTCAGATGACAATTGTAGCAGCTACGGTACAGAAATAAATAATGTTAAAAAAATAAAAGGGAAATACTATACAATTCAAAAAAAGTACCACCTTCAACAGAAAGCATCAATCATACAAGCTAGCATGGCATCCGTATGGTGCAGACTTAATGGCTTGGTACCACCATATGAGGGTTGCAAAAACTGGATAGCAACGAGCACTGCAATACATATACTAACAAGTCTGGGAAATGTTTAGGCAGCCAGATAGGAGAAACACTGCAAATAAAGCCTTGAGGCGCATAACCCAGCTTTATCACTGGATGATAATGCGATCCTGGACATATTATATCTCGTTTTATAGTATTGTGCATGGTCTTGGGTGAAAAGGCTTTGCCTTCTGCACTGATGGTGGCATTCTTCAGTCATTGCCTGCTTTTTCTTTTCATGTAGGGCATTTGAGTGAAAGTGGGCTGGAGACACAGATCAAACCAAATATTGCAATCCACATATGAGGTTATTTTCCAGGTCTGCTCGACACCAAAAAGGTTTGCTTCATCAATAATTTCAAATGTGGTTCTTCACATCAATGATTGACAGTCTGCATACCTGTGCCAAACAAGGACAGCGTTTCTTTTTTTGGGTGAATGTAAATATTAAAAATTCTGGAGTACAATCCAGATAAGATCACTGTACTAGCTGTTTCAGACTAAAGTTTTGTATTGTTGGTTTATTGTGCGATTTTTAAATAACAGCTTGCTCTATTTCAGCCTGGTCAGTCTATTAGAGGCAATACTGAAAAATATGACCAACTGCCCGAATAATTTTCTAAACACAATTCTCCAACAAGTGACTAGCTGAGTTAACGATCTCAAGCTTAAATATAGGTGGGCAGGATGGGCAACATGTTTGATGGTGATGGGCACACAAGTGACTATGGCCAAAACATACTGTATTCAGTAGGTTTGCACATGCCAGTACTGATACAACTCCATCCTTTTATGCCTCAGAGCAGCCCAGCATTGTTTCTTTCTTTTGCTTGCTGGCATGTCGTTTTCAGCGCCCCCTCCTAAATCTTTCTGACTGGAATGCGTGGGGGAACTTCTGAAGAGTAAGGCTCTTTGTGAAGAATTAAAGTCAAACAGGGAAGGCATTCCAGAGGTAAATCCTTTAGCTGTCCTGCGATTCCAAGAGCCACATTCTTCCTATGCCTCAGAAGTAATCCGAAGATTACGAAAGCTTGCAAATTACTTAGCCGAACAAACACACACACCAGATAATGGCACCAAGCAGTGGCACAAGAAATAGGAAACTAGGAAACAATGGTCAACTACTGAAATGGTAGGCCAATCTAAATCCATCCACCTACACAAAGCAGATGACCCTGGACAACTAATGTAATCTTCTAGTGCCTAACCCGTCTATATCTTCAGTCCCTAAATGATGCTAAATTGTCAGCAAAGGATGGTTTTGTTCTCTGTATATAATGTTCAAAATAGTCTCACCCATGCTTTAACTGGCTATAGTCTTGCCCCATCTATTTTAGAATAGTGAGCCTTCATATATTGTACACAAGCCCTTTGGTGTTTTTTTTTTTTAGCTCGCTCATGGCAACCCCACATGAAACCATGTCTCTTTATCCCAGTCTGGGTTCAGATACCATCTATGCTATGGTAGGTTATGGGTACCTTCCTCATTCTGTATCCTGTGGCTCTCTAGATGTTAAGGACAACAAGGCATATGACCACGCCCCACCCCACCAATAACTATGCTGGCTATGGTCAATTAGAGTTGGATTCCAAAACATCAGGAGAGCCAAAGCTTGCAGGTACCTGGCCTATATATTACTTTGCATTTTATAAATCCGCTGCCGGCATGGCAATCTGAATGCCCTGCACCAAATCACTTCTCATAACTCGAACCCAAGCAATTCATAACTCGAACCAAAGCAATTCACACAAGAAGGAGTTCCATTTAGTTGCATAGTGTTCCTTCCTTTCAACACGTACTTCGCATAACCTCTTAGTTAAGGTTTTGCGCATTATTATTTTCTCAAATTCCTCGAGCAGTGCATGCACGCCTTTCCGATTTAAAGATTTCTGCAAAGCCCAATGTCACAAGGAATAGTAGTGATTTATGTAATGATCTCAGTACATGAGATGTGAGCCCTAGTTTGGTACAGCCTCCTTCCATCTGTCGTACAAAAGACCGTTCTTCCGAAAGTGGGGGTAATGTGCGTTTGCTTTCCAAATGGCACTCTAATTTAAGTATCGGAGAACAGAATATTTTGAAAAATTTGGGTGCGAATGACAAGATAATTATTCGCCAAGCTGATAAAGGGGGAGCCATCGTCATATTGAATCGGTGTGATTACATCCAGGAATGTGAAAGATTGCTATCAGATGGGAACCATTACCTCAAAATAGACAAAGATCCCAGCAATGATCTTTTAAACATCATACGGGACAAGGTACAGAAGGCAGTGGATGAACAGATGATTAGTAAACAAGAGAGTGAATATCTTATTAAAGAGAATGGTCGGATACCCATATTTTACACATTACCTAAGATTCACAAAAGTTTAGAGAACCCGCCGGGGAGACCTATTGTCTCAGGCGTAAGTTCCCTTTTGGAACCACTTTCCAAATTTGTTGATTTTTACTTGAGGCCTTCCATTCCCACCATGAAGAGTTACATCAAAGACACTACGGATGCGATTAACAGAATAGAGGGGAACATTTTCGACCCCGAGGTGAATTTATTGATCTGCTTAGACATCCAAGCACTATACACTAACATTCCGCAGTTGGCTACCTTGGAGGTAGTGGAACAGACTCTATTGAGAAGAACTGATGAAAGCCCGGTATCCAACTCATTCATAAAATGGTGCACAGAGATGGCCCTCACAGAGAATTTCTTTCAATTTATGGGGCAGTTCTATAAACAGATTGAAGGGACTGCTATGGGCTCAGCCATGGCCCCCAATGTTGCGAATTTATATGTTAACATGTTTGAAGAAACGGTTGTCTATAATGAACGTAATCCTTTCCAGAATAACATCATATGTTGGCTACGTTATATAGACGATGTTTTTGTCATTTGGAAGGGCAATGAAGAGGAAGCAGGCAATTTTGTACAGTGGCTCAATCAACAAAATAGATACTTGAAATTCACTAGCAATGTAAGCAACAAAGAAGTGAATTATTTAGATATATGCATTTACCATCAGAATGGGTTACTTTTAGTCCGACCATACACTAAAGCAACTGACAAGAACGCATTATTACATTTTAAGAGTCATCACGCCCAACATGTGAAGAACAATCTCCCGTTTGGCCAATTTTTACGGTTAAAAAAGAATAGCAGCACCAATGATTCATATGTAACTGGAGCAAACAATTTGATTACCAAGTTGATACATCGGGGCTACCCTGCCCCCTTGGTGAAAAAAGCAGCGAAGAGGGCTTTTAACAATAATCGCGAGTCTCTTCTTGACCAGCAAATTCAAAGAGAAAGTAGTACAAATGAGACACCGCTAGTATTTGTCAATACGTTTAGTAACTTGTCATATAAAATCAAAGGCATTGTGACAAGGAATTGGAAAAGAATCATGACCAAGGAAATAGGAAAACCAATTGTAGCTTTCAAAAAGTACTACCATACGAAATTTGATAATGAGAAATGATGTGAATGCCAAAAAGAGGCCTATGCAACAAACCACTTTGTGGGGTATTCCTCCAGTGGTTGGGCATTTTCCTTGCGGAAATTGCTCTATGTGTTCTCAAACAAGCAAAACAGTGAATGTAGATTTGGGTTTGGAGAGGCTGTGGAATATCAATGAACATACCAATTGTAATACGAATAATGTGATCTATTTGATTATATGTCCTTGCAAACGCATGTATATTGGGAAAACGAACAGAAAATGTAGAATCAGAATGATAGAACATAAGAGCTGCATTAGAAATAAGGTAGAACAGGCTCCCATGGTAAAACATTTCATAGAAATGAAACATTCATGCAACGACTTTCAGTGGTGCATTTTGAAACAGGTGAAGGGGCAATCCCAGATGGCTATTAATAGAAAATTATTACATCTAGAACAGAAACTTATTTTTTTGTCTAAAAGTTACATCAAAGGGTTGAATGAAGGTGTCGAATGGCACAAGGCTTGATTTGGGGTCGCAGTGTTTTCTTGCATCATGTAATACAAAGTTACTGTGACACAAAATTATACCTATGGACAGTTTGATGTACAGCTCATCCCGTGACACTGTTTTTCAAAAAATGCTTAATTTGGGGTTTCAGTATGTCTTACATTATGTAATACTGAGTTACTGTGGCATAAATTGATGCCTACGGAAAGTTTGATGTACAGCTCATCCCGTGACGCTTCTTTTCACCCATCATGTCATGCAATGTGGTTGTGTCACAAAATCATGCTGAATGTAGACCTGATATATAGTACTATCCATTACTCTGGTTTTACTATTTATGCAACACATGTAATGTAAATGCAATCATATGTGGCCCGTAGCTTATGAAACTTGTATGTTGGTGCTGTTTTTCCTATGTGGATAGATTTGTGTACCACATTAGGACTATGTGGCAAGTAACATGCCTTAAAATGCAACTTAGGTTTGGGCTAGAAGCTGTGTATCTCTGCTCGCCGAGTTACATCATAGATGTCCTCTTACCTTTTGAACACCAGTTTAGCGGCGTTTTGGTCCACTTTTTATTTCTAAAGGGCAATTTGCAGGCGAGTCATTATGACGTGATTTTCATTGGGCATTACGGCCACTGAGTGGGCGACATAATTGTCTGTTTCTTTGGCGTTGGGGGAAGTTTTGACCATGGCGCCTACATTTCCCAGAATTACATGGGATTACATGATGCGTGATGACGTCTCTGCGTCACGTTTTAGGTACGTTTTTTGACCCGCGAAGTCCGCGGAGCTTTTGGACCCTCCAGGGACACAGAGGCAGCTCGTTTGTTGTGGCTGGTTGAAAGAGACAACACCAATATGTAAGTGAGCAGAGGGTCTATGTAGAGGACTTTGTAGACTTAGTTAGTTGTCTCTGTTGAGAGGAGTGATACTTGAATAAGTTTCTGTCCATTTTTTACAGACAGATGACCCATGAGGGGGAGTAGAGAATTGTTTTCACTGACCCGGATATGGGAAAAAGTGCAAAGGAGTCTTTGGAACTGAGAGGTGTACAATTTTCCAACATAATGCTACATCTAAATAGGTAAGATCTAGCACCTATTTATGTATTGATTAGCCTAGCAAGTGGATGATTGCGGGAGTTTGCAGCAATATCCCTTATTAATTTTTGCTTATATTGCACACTATTTTTAGACAGGGGTGAGAAAGGATATGTAAGAATTCCTGAAGAAATTGGGAATCTACAACGCTGTACAGAAAAAGCCCAAGATTTACTACTGGGAACAGAGGTACGTAATTTTAGACATACCCTGCACCCTTTGAGGGATGAGGGTTCATTTTGTACATGTTTTTCATGTGAGCAGAGATTGATACTCGATTATAAGTTGCTAATAGGGTGTCCATTATTTCTTGTTCAACAGGGTTCTCCCCTAGGAAAGAAGAATGTTCTAGATTACGACACAAGACAATTTGTCCCCTGAAGAATGTCCGACATTGTTGTTGTTCAAGGACAGAAACTTGTACAAGTTGGGTAGTTTGTATTACATTGATAGGGAATAGGCCATTAGTAGTGTGGCACAGGAATCAGAGTGTGAGATGTACACACAGTGTAAGATCCTTACGGAATATTTACAAACATTACTCACTTATGGTGTTAAAACTTGTGTGGTTTTTAAACATAATGGTCTTATGTACTATGATCATTTTTTATGATTGTTTTATGAAATATAATGAATTGTAATAAAGTTTTGTAATATTTGATACTAGTGTTTTTGTGGTAAGAGGGGCGAATTACACCCATAAAAATATCAGACTTTCTCCTTATATGTAAAAAAAAAAAAAAATGAATGGCGAGGTACACATTTAAAATCACTACCACTAGTGATGCCAACTCACTTCATCCAGTGTGTGCATTTGGTAACTGGGTTTTCGCCTACCCTTCGCACCACACCCTCACAAAATATTCTTGTTTATATTCTACTTTTTTCAATTACAAATTAAGTGAATGACCGTACTTGAATACCTGGAAAGTCACTGGACGAACGATAGGAACCGTCGGAGGACATTTATCTTTTACAACGTCAGTCAATCCCACCAAGAAATAGATTCATATCTAAATGTATTGGGATCTGGATGGGTCAGAAAGTTTGAAAATAAGTGAAAAAGCAGCTCCTGGCCATCCAACACCACCCAGTGAGCAGGAGCTACCTCTGCACGGTTTTGCTGAAGTAAATTCCAACGTGGTAATTTACTTTGATGGGGGAATACACATGTATTTTTAGTATAGGGGGTTTAGGATGGGGGTGGCTGTTCGTGAGCAGGTGATATGGGACACCATCACCTCAACAAACCCCACCCCCCCCCGAAAAAATAAAAAATAAACGGAGAAGCCATTTTGTCAAAGTAAATTGCCTCGTTGCAATTTACTTCGGCAAAGGAACATAGAACCATTTTAATGATCTAGCACACTTTAAAATTCTTCTGGACAGATTCCAACGAATCAATATCACGTCGGCACGTTTGTATGGCAACAGCTGGCAGGCGTTTCTTTTCAGTTAGATTTTCTGCTGTATTGTGCACAGAATACAACTTGGACTGGCGTTTACTTTGAGAAGGATGCACAATGTCGGGCTTCAAGTGATCCATGCTTTTTACTTTGTAAAGTTGCAGCAGGGCGGCAAAGATTCATTCTAAAACGACAGCGTCATCTGGGGCTATTTTGCACATTTACAAACATGTAGTCTATTGCCATTCAGCAGGATGGCCCGGGAGATTACTTCAATGTTTTAAAAGAAAGTAAGTGTACACAACACCACTACTTTAAGTCTCTTTTGACCTTTGGGAGCAAGGGTTTATTTGCAAAGTATACCAGTACACTCCCACCTCAGCTCCTTATGAGGTCTAACCGGCTTGTTAGGCAAGGGAAGACACCGAACATTTAAAGACCAGAACTTCTCCGCCGTTTAGATGTGTGGCAACAATCCGACATGCTCCAGTAGCAAAAGACATTGCAAGTTCCTAGTTCCTATGAAGAAACCATGCTTACTTCCGAGCAACTTGGATTTCACTTTGTCCTCGGCTCTTTCAATGTCTCAAAAATGCTCACAACTTATAGGTTTAAAAGAATGTCAGCTCAGATAGCTTGGCTACCCACATAGGACATGTGGGTCTCCCCCTACACACTCCAGAGCCCATTGCCCCGCCCAAACGCTCGACCAAAACCTTTCCTAAGACCTCAAATAAAATACCTTTTGCCAAATGTTAGTGTGTCTGAATTGAAACAACTTCAAGATTCAATGACCCACCCTAGCAACTTGTCAAAGCAAGGTACATGAAAAACATACAGGTAACAATTTAATTTGGTTGCTATTTCCATATACATTATCTGTACACAGTATATTATGATTGGAGTTGCAGGTTTATTTGCAATTAGTGCCCGGAGGGGGCGGTGGTCTTAGCCTCCTAGCCAATTTGTAGGTTAAACGTGGGGGGCTTTACTACAAAGTAAAGCCCCAGCTCCGAGCGGCCTCAGAACTGGAGGCCTCCATACTCCATTCGGGAGAAGGCAAGTGCACCCCCGCACCCCCATCCCTGCCTGCTCCTCCCCCTTTTCCATAAATTTCACACCCTCCCATCCCCGTCCCACTGCCCTTCTGCTTCCATGTCGCTGCCCATTGCCAAGGACAGTAGTGTTTCCGGCATGACCCGTTGTGTGACTTCACCATGGAGAGGGAGAAGGGACTAAATGTAGTCCCTTCGCCCCGATCCATGGCAGCCATCTTTTTTTTAAAAAATTACATTGAGAAACATCACGTGTCTTTGCTCAACACTTTAAAAAAAACAGTATTAGATCCTGTTACAACGGGCTGGGATACTAATAGCAATATTACCCTCACATGGGGTTGATTACCTGTGCCAGTAATGCCCCCCATGCTTGGGTAATATTGCTTAAATATGTTTTTCTTTTGGTTTTGTGTAGGGTTACTTGCACATTGTCTTATTGGGAAGACAGTACAGTAAGTTCTCCCCATTTGTTGGGGATTTCAACAATGGGTTATTTAACTATCCTCGTGTGGGATTAACATGTGGTTCCCATATAGAACTACGGCAGAGGTGCCAGCCCCAGAATAAGCGTGAATGAAACTCAAATTTACATGGTGCTGGATTTTGTTTTTAAGCAAATGTAATAATTATTTTTCTATTATACTACCCAGGAAAGTCCTTGGGTTTCCTCGCCATTCTCCTCCACTCTGATAGGAGCCAGCATTGCCCGCAAGCCATGGCAGGATTTGCTCTGAACAAGATTAACTTTGATCAAACAGATTCAAAATAAATAGATTTTAACAGATTCTGTGACTCAGCGGTAAAAATAGACCTTCAGCCCTGCACATGAGAACATTTAGATTTTAACCAATCATGGCACTTGTTTGCCTTTAAGAGCAAGCTCAATCACAACATTTCCTGGTTGGCATCTCAGGGTTTTTCCCATTTCTTCAAAATCGGGGCACCAAATTGACAGGATTTCCAACGCTACTGCTGAAAAACCATGGAAGTAAAAGCTGCTTAGAGCAATTAACAGTAAAGGTGACGGGAGGAAATTCTGAAACAGAGCATCCAGTAAGGAACATACAGAGTAAGTAAAAGAGCTGAATCCCAAATCAAAAGGGTCCAAAGTGTGACATGTTTAAGCCAACCCTTCCGACAAGGTTTGGCACCTTAAAACCATTCAGTTGGTGATGGGAGCAGTATGAATATTGATTAAATTTGGGTTGACGGTAACCAGACACAAACAATCCAGTTGCAATACTTCTCACCAATTGCATTGCAGAATTAATGGCCATCATAGCGATCTGCAGTAGTAAAATAAATGTGATGCAGCCATGCTACGCTCCAGGAGTTTCTCTGAAACAAAGGAGACTATGCACAGGACATGGGTATGAGGGAGGCACTGAGGGGATTATTTGTGCTCCAAGTGATGTTTCAGGAAATAAATGAGGGCAAAGATTCTTATGCACATTCCACATATTATGCACATCTTATGCTCATATACATTGAATTTTGATATGTACCGTTTAGAAAATCCAATATTTGCATTTTTGATCTTTCAAGTGTTCAAAAATGGGGACAAATAAAATAGAGCATTGAAGTAATTTTGTCCTGTTGCCAAATAAGTATTTTTTATGTATTAGTATTTACTTACCAAGAAGGTGAGCACATTGATCAGAAACATACACGAGAAAGAAAACAAAAGCAGAGCATTTCCTGCTCAGGGTGTTTTACAAAAGAACAGAGATAACTGAACAGTTACTAGGGAGGGAAGATTGTAGCGAGAAGAATAATTGCGGGCAGCACAGATAACACTGTTATATACAGGTATTTCGAAAAAGACATAAGTTTCTTCAACTATCAAATCGTAAGTAAGACAGGGAGAAGAGGTGATCGTTTAAGGACAATAGTGTGGGGTCCGCTGCAAGCAAAGGAGGTGGATTTCAAAGGAAAGATTCCAAAGCAGGGATAGTAGTCATATTTTGAGATGGGAAGGTGTCGAAGTTGCGGTGGAGAGGGGCAAGGAGAACAAAGGAGCTGAAGTGGTAGCGCTCCACTGGATATATATATAGGTGGAGACATACACCGAGTAGAAAAATAGACCAAAGAGTTCAAGACAGTAAATAGCGGGTGACAGTTCGCCAAGTGGCAGGATCTAGGGCGTGAATGGACTTAAAGAAGAGTAAAAGTAATATGAAGTGGCAACCAGCATGAAGGTGGGTGAGCAGAGGCTAGAGAAAAGCGAGGGAGGATGTGTAGAGTGAGAGTTGGAAAATGCTGGCACTCTCACCTTAAGCCCAAAGCAGTGCTGCTACGTAGAGATACTACCCCAATAGAAGTCCTTGTGAGGAGTACTGGTACATGCCATTATACACAAAGACGACCTACAGAGAAGGACTTGTACTGTCCATAAAGCGCACAGGAGACCCACTAAGCAGAAGTAGTGATGTTGCATTAGAAGTGCAGCAGCTCCTCTACTACACGGCCGTATAGTCCACTCCAAGTACAGCCTGCTGAGAAGAACTGCCACTGTACAAAAGCCCGGCAGCCCTTCAGAGAAGGTCCATGGCTGCCCCTACAAAAAGTACAGCAGCTCTGCATAGAAGGGGCACCACTAAAGCGGCGGTGAAAAGATGGGTTCCTCAAGTACATTTCACACAAGCAGCAGAGTATCAACTGTAAGTGGCCATGGCCCGATGCTCCACCCACAGCCATGCTCAAAGATACTGCAAATTCCCAAGGACATCATTTCCATTTACAGCACCTTTCAGGGTAAAGCTGGCAGCTACCTATATATGCACAATAAAAGATAATTCTTCCAATGTTTGGCCACGGATTAGAGTTTGAAAACAAACATTTCAGACACATCATTGTTAATGCAGGCTTTATACAAACACTGAAACGTAATCCCAAAACATATCATCTAAATGATACAACCCTCGCAATAGGACACATGGCTCAAAGTGTACCTGCGCAGCTTTTACATTTAAACTTAGCTTTCCAATGAAACCTGAACATTTTTCTTAAACTACTCCACACAATAAAACCAAACCCCGTAACATTAATGTGATCCAACACCTGGTACAAATAGGGCCCAAAAAGATCTGCAACATCGGTTTCAGTTACAAACTCTTCCTGCGCTTAAACTCCTGAATGCAGAGGGTGGCGAGTTTTCCAAGTCCTAAATCAAATGCTCGTTCTCGGGATGAACAAAGCACACGAATGTAGGCATAGGATTAGACACTTGTTGATTCTCCCTGGATGGGTGCTACGGAGTAAATCGATCCACTCACAGGACCGTCCAAACACTTGCGTGGTTGAGTGTCGAACTATACTGATGTATGTTAGAAGAGTAAATTGCAATGATGTGAGGCACACATCAACCCAATGAGAATCAAGACTAACGGGGGAAGCAAGAGACTACGATAAACAACAACGCTGGCAACTCAACAGAAATCTGAGAAATACGTTTCCAACCCTTTACTAATGCAGATTACAGTAAGGAGCAACTGGAGAGCAATCCAAGTGGTGACTTAGGAAAGAAGGCGAGCTAGAGTGTCAGATTTACAAGTTTAAAGCAGCAGGACCAACCAAGTCAAAACCATGCTGGCCAACCACATCAACAATGTGCATTTTTAATTCAGTTTTCATACTTGGCTGTTGGAATGTGTAGTTACTGTGCTACATCTCTCTGAAGGCAGTGGCATTTTGTTCAATGAAAGAAAAATACAACGTGGCTGTACAAATCTAGTCTATGAAGGGGATGAGCAGCTCTCCTCCCATGAAGTAGGCCAAGCTGCATCCAGCGCAGCTCTTACATTGTACAACTCAAGCAAAAAACATTCACGGTTTCATGGTCTGAACTGCTTGCAACGATTTTGTCACAGTGGCCTTTCTGCAACTCTGCCGACTAACTAGAGAAACCCAAGCAGTAACACTTGTTTTCACTATGCCCATCAGCTCTTCGCAAGGCCAAAAAGCTGGAAAGACTGTGCAAAATGGAAGTTCGCGCCCGGCTGGCAATAAGCCTTCAGTTATTCTTCAATTACGCCAGGTGGCACCTGGACAATTTTCAACTCAGAAGTTCTTAAGACAAACAAACTTCAATCGCATTAAGAGGCCATACATTTCAAGCAGCTATTATTTGCAGGTATGCACAGTGCTTTGTAGAGAAAGGAACTTGATTAATTGCTGAGAATGACATCACTCTATTGTGCATAGTTACGGCAGTATACTGCCTGCCAATAAGCCGTGTAGGTAATCGTTGGTAACGCAATGAGGAACAAGTAGTTTTAGGCAGGAGTTGACAATGTCCCATTAGTGCCTTAGGGGTGGGCCATCCAGTGTGCCCTGCCATTATCCCCCACCACTCCAGTTCAGGAGAGTCTTTCAAGGTCCCCCGAGCTGGCGTGGTGGGAGAATGCGCGGCAGGCGCCCTATTGAAATGAAATGTGCACCGCTTTCGGGAGCGGACCGCAATTAATAACAACAGGGAGCTGATGTGAAGCATTATCGCCTATTGAGAAATGTCGTGCCCCCCCCACGACCAGCAGCGCACTTGAGGGAGGGGGACAGATTTTTGTTTTGCTACCCAGGGCACTAGAGCCATCCCTGTTCCTTGCATTCAAAACCAAAGTTTAAACATACACCTCCAATATTTGTGTCATTGCTGTCGTGTGATGTCGTTTAAAGACCAACAATCTCTCAAGAAAGCAATAGAATAGCCTGGCTTTAGATTCGTCAGTATAATTACATCCCATCCACAATCAGTGGCACTCCCTAACTGACTCGTCTATGACTATAAAAGAAAATACTAACAGCTGTGCTGCAATTCCTACGCAAATGGAAGCATTCTAAAAGGTACATTAGGGACAATCTTTCTACTCACCTTCTCCAGCTGGTAATCCCCGCTCCTTCTTCTCATCACATTTGTTACACTCGCTGAAGTAAAGCAACAAAAACATATCCAAAAAAACCCATACCAATGAGGTGGCCAAGACCACCTTGCAATATGCAAATTTTTTCATAGCACTTCAAAATAAAAAGTTAAAAAATATAAATAAAAAATATTTTCTTTTAAAAAAAGAAGGCAAGCCGCTAAAAGGGTTTCAATCCAGTTTCATTTAGGGTGATGCTCCAAATCTAAAAGCAAAAGAGAAAAATATATGTAAGTAAGAGATAACAATAATCTAACACACACACACACACACACACACCCCTCTCTCCCCCCCCACAGAGTGTTAATTTTCTTGCTAATCGGCTTCTTACTTTTACTGAACTAAGGCAATGATGCTTGAAAAGATAATGCAAACGGTATCATGATTAATATATAAATATAATTCTACCACTGCCATGCTGAATTAACACATCACATGTAGCTCAAAAGCATAATGCGACAATGACCCCATATGGAGGTGGAATTTCATTAAGCACTGCATAAACGTTTCCATTCATTGTGCCAAAAGAGAAGCCCTGAGCTCAAATGCAGCCTCTCTCCTTGAATTATCGTTAGTGAAATTGGACACGAGAGCAACATTTCAAGTCAGACAAGTGCACAATGTTACATGAAACCCTAGACATGATGCCACAATGGGGATGGGCTGTCACAAAGTGTCATTTCAGGTTAGACCAGGGAAACGATGTGAAACAGAAAAAAATTAAGACTGCAGGAGGTCCAAGTAGTGCAAAAGCAAATGAAATGCTTCCATGGATAAAAATTGACTTGCTTTTCCATTGCCACACTCAGGTTCATTATACTCAAGCAATGGAGCAATTGGCCGGTACAAGCCGGTCGGACCAAACTGCCTGCCCAGGGTTATGCCTCCATCTGCCACCCATAAGCAGCCCAGGTAATTTCTCGGTTGAGTGTGCCCTTAGTCTGGAGGTGCACCTCAGGAGACTTAGACTTGGGGTAAGAGACAATAATGTACAAGCTATAACGCATTTAGGGAAATAAGACGTCCTCTACTCAAGAGGAACAGGCCAATCCTCAACCAAAGCACTGTCCAAAATGAGTATATCCAGCTTGTGGTTTACAGACTTTTACTGTTATGGTAGAGTTCTGACAAATGAAGGGGCAGAGCGCTCAGAAGAGTTTCATGCCCAAGTCACTATCACAGACATCTCAAACAGAAAATGATGTGGTCATTTTTATGTTTCCAAAATGCTCTTGGTTTTAGGCAAAGCGCCAAGACTATGTTCCTCCTATGAGTGTGTCTAAGTTGCACTTCATTCGGTTCTTTGGAGATCGGGTGCTGTGTGACTTGGGCTCAGACTCTCAAACATCACTAACCACTCATTGGCCCCCCTCCACACTTGGTAAGTTTCCAGCACTGTATCCAAGGAGAGCATCCATGGACAATACACAGATTCATGCTAATAACTTGCCATTAAAAACTTTTCAGGGAAACGCTTGCTGAATTCTTCAGAAAGGTTTAAGTGTCCTGTGTATTAACTAGTTGATTTTTTTAAAAAAATGTTTTTTTTTTTTTTTTAAATCAATGGATTGGCCGTCACCCAACACAGAAGAGTGAAAACCAAAACCAAAGTTACAGTAAGAGGAAACTAAAGTGCATGAGTGATTCATGTTTTCTCAAGGCGATTTGGAAGAGTGCAATGAATTAGTAGACAAATCTGCTTTTTCAAAACTAACCAAAATATTGTTTGTATGCTATCCATCTTGGTTACAGCTCGATTTTGAATAAAAAGGTTATTTACAAAAGTGACCATAAACTATTCCATAAGCAGAGGGCGCCTTAAGAGTGTCAAACAATGGAAATACTATAGAGCCCTGGTGCATACAACCTAGTGAGACACCAAGGAAACGACACGGTAAGAGTAAATGCCAGTGTGTGTGTTTGTTTTAAAATGGTACTCTAAAGTATTTCAACACGTTCCTTTTACAATCTTGTGAAAGAAATCAGAATAGTTGTCATTCCTAGTTTATGCTACCGCAAGATAGACACCATCCGGGTAAACCCCTACAATGCACCTTTCAAACGCGTGTGCCTATTTCTTTTGAACATGTAGTTTAAAGCGTTCAGATTTTTAGTAACTGGTTGTTTTTGCAAGTTATAGATCAATATGAATTAACCTGCTGTCACATTGCGTTTTAATGTCTGAAAAACGTACAACGGCCAATGGTTAAAAGATTAGGCCATGTCTCTACAAGTGCTGCAGGAGAGGAGGGGCCTAAAGGGGGTGTACTGCAACTTTTGATGTCCCCATCATGATGCTGACGAAATTAAGCTATTGCACCAACAAAGAGCTTGGACACCATCACAGTGCTTACCATTCACCATGTTTTGCGATTACGTGTGAACCTATGCGTTTACTCTTTTCAACCTACGAGACACATGTAGTCAATATTCATGCACTGAGACTTTTCTTTTTTTTTAATATAACTCACGTGGCAGTTATTACCAGTTCGTTTATTGTCGATTCAGGCCGCGAGCACAATTAGAAGTCACCTAATTTTTAGGGGAAGGACATATGCCATAACCACAAAAAGGTTTGGAAGCTAAGTACCACAATAAAGTACCTCATCAGTATTTGGAACGCACGTTTCTAGAATATTTGGGCACTGAATGTCTAGGTGTAGTAGCTCTGCCAAGGGCACAGAAAAACGAACTCCTCTCTCCACAGACAAGCTGAAGTCAGGTGGTTGGACGTAGTCGTGATTTGAGTGCACAATTAGGTTTAACCATTTGATGACCAAGTTCCAAATCGTGTATTGTATACACCTTTACTTTTAGCCTATTCCCCTGCGGGGTATTTCAGTGCAGGATGATAAGTGTTCTTCAGCTCCAAGCACGTGAATTCAAAAACAAATCAGATGGCCCTTTGACCACTAAGCAATTGGGGTAGAAGTAGAACTGGCAAAGAAAGGACGTTCTAAACAAAAAGAAAGAGGAGGGTTCCAAAAGATACACTGAAATGGGTAATCAAATCTGACAGTCACCCATCTATAAATGGAATTCATAAGGTGAAATCTCACAAGAAACGAGGAGCCCAGCACAAAAAAATGGTGAACGCAGGCTGAAGGAGGGAGGGTAGAATCAGACAAAATATCCCATGTGTCTGTGGTGCAGTTACTCTGAAATATGGGGACACGTTCTAAGAGTGATATAAAGCTGAAAAATAGCTGTCATTCTATCAAGCACAGCTATTTTCCATGCCAGGGCCATATAAAACAGAATGTCACAGATCAGAATAGAAAATTAAGTTAAACGTGCCAGGCGAACAGAACCCTAAATAAACTGGCATTCTAACTAGTGCACCTCATACATGGAAACTATGGCAACACTATTTCCATTGAGCATAGCAGTCATTCATCATAATATAGCCCTTAAAAAAAAACGAGCCCCGTTCTCGGCGAGTGCGAGTTTCAAAAACGTACACGATAGGTTAAAGGGTTTTCTAACATAATCCGTTGCCATTCTATTCCATCATTCCTGCTTGAATAAATGTTATTTTAGGTAATATCGCTCTTCCATCATGTCACTGCTCCCACAGACTAAGTACCCCCGTTTTAAAGAATTGCATATTTCAGCTTTTGCCTGAACGCCACTTGATTTGACGAATACAATATTTTGGCATTACGTTTTGTCATTTCTATCGCCACATCCCTGTAATAATGATATGCAAAAATAACCATAGGAGGATGATCGGTGCAAAAAAAAAAAAAAAAAAAAAAAAGAAAAAACAGATTCGCGGTATATTCTCAAGTTTCTATACGTATCTTGGTTAAACAAGTTTCATTTGAATCTGTGTCTTACTTCGAGCGCCCTATGACTGCTCCCTTGCGGGTGACTAGAGTAGGTAAATCCGGACGATGCGCCCGCCGCCTGGCTGTGTTGCAATTGCCGTGATGATGGCAGTTGCGTTAGGTTTGGTCTATGCAGGTTGTGGACCCTCGCGAAGCAGAATAAGGACGGAAACAGTCATGCTCGTTTCACAAGGGTACGAGAAGACAAACACAGCGGAGAGGGCGGCGATGCTAAAAAAAAAAAAACATATTCGGGCCACGTAATAAGGGCTTTAACAGTCGAGCATAAACTAGCAGCACCTTCGTCCAGGACTGCTGCAGGTCTACAGTAGATACTCCAGTTCCCCTCGCTCAGCTGTGGGGGCAACAGGGGAGGCACTGTGTACACAGCCGCTGTCACCAACAAGGGGAGCACAGTGGGGGAATCGCAGTCACCCCTGGGGAACCTCCGGTGAAAGGGTGCCGCTCTCCTCCATCCTGCCGGGCAGGGGACCCGCTGCGGGAACTGCAGAGCTAACGACCTGAGTCAGACCTGCAGTGAAAGCAGACACAGATCCCTCCTCGCCCTCCCCAAAAAAATAGACGCGCGATGCCAGTGACTCCTCTTTCGGAGGCGCTAAGAGTGGATGCCCACTTCCTATTTCCTACCATCTCAACCCTCTTGATGGTGCTTCCCCAGCTCACCATGGTCTCTTGCTCCGCCGCCACCGCCCCCTGCTCTTGCTAGTCCCAGCTGCCTGGGCTGTGGGCGGCGGTGTCGGAGAACCCGGCGCTGTCACTGTCACCACTCACAGCTCTCTCCAGCCCGGCTCCGGCTCTCGCTACCTTACGGCGCGCCCCGCGGGACAAACCAGCGCCGGCAAAAGGCACCAGAGTACCAACAGATCCCTGCCAGTAGGAGCGTCATGAACACAGAGAATGGACAAGTGCCTCAACTGGCATTGCCCAGAAGACCCCAGCTTCTGCGTTACTAAGGCGGCCATGTTTAAAGGGAGTGATGTTAAATTGTAAAGAAATGCAGAGACAAGAGGAGAACATCCTTTGCCTAAAGTCTTGATTTGAGCAATATATAATCTTTTAATACGTTTTCCAGAGAAAATCAAATTTTAGATTTGACAAACGCGTTAGAAAAACATATACTTAACTAGATGTGTTGACTCTTTTGCAGACATGAACAAACTACAGCCCTTTTAGTATCTTCGAAAGCTCTTACGTTTCCTACGGACTGTGTGCAGAAACCGAAGCATTCACAGGTGGCGCTACCATTTCCCCATTTGTGGATGGAAGGAATCCCATTTAGTCTCATTTCTACCCCTATAGTACTGGGTGGATTATAGCCCCACGTGACGCCTTGGGGGGTTTACCCTGAAAGGATGCCAGGAAAATCTGATAGGATATCCTCGGTGACACTGTTCTTGTTTCTACCGTGTTTTTCTTGAGTTTTTAGTTTCCAAAATTTCACATTCGTTCAGCTTCATAGGGGAATTCGCAGGTCGGCTTCAAAGAGAGAAAGAGGGATGGGTTAGTGGAGCGTAGTCAGGGCTAGCTCGCACTTTATAATTCATCTCGAGGAATGCAATCAAAGAGAGTGTTGACACTTTGGTTGCTGCGGTGTTTAACTTCCAGCCAACAGCAACCAAGCTGTGCAGTGACTGAGCATATAAATGTAAGATTAGCTTGACCTGTGTTTACCTTCCCCCTCTCACCAGAGACAGATTTAAGGCAAATATATAAGGGAAAGGGCCCAGTGGGCAAAATTGACGGGGCCCCGATGTTGTAACTTAAGGCTTGTGCCTCGCCTCAAGTGTTAGGCACACGTGGTGCCTCTAATAAAAGCAGCGCCCAGCTCCCTGTGCACAAGTCATTTGCCACCAGACTTCTGCCTCTCAGTGTTTTTGCAGTGTGGCGCCAGCGCTGTGTATTAGGTAGTGGGCCTGCCCAGCAGAGCCCTTCAGCAACAGGGCCCGGGACTCCCTTGATTAATAAGCAGACATATATGCTGAAGGGTCAGGCTTCGAGAATGTTTCCTCTAGGGTATTGGTGATGTCACCCGCAAGGATGTTTAATAGCATTTGAGGTGCACCGAAGGCAGTGAATTTCAGTTGCTACACTATTAAATGAGTAGAGGGCCAGTGTTGTGCCATTGGGCCAGAGCTTGAAAAGCGCACAAGTGGAGTTGTGATTTGAGCCTTCAGGGCGAAGATCCGTAGTGGGGCGGTGCGCAGAGCATGCACGCGTTGATGGTGGTGATTTGTAGAGGCCGAGGAAAAGATTTGTTGCACTGTTATGATGTGGAGAAATGGTATTTGAGAGAGAGTATTGAGATTGTGAATTGCTAAATTGCAGGGTAAAATTGGATGTGTTGAAATACCAATTTGAGGTCAAGTAAGTAGTGACAAGCGTTACATAAGGTGACGGAATGAGGGATACACCTCTTCAACACTTATGCAAGTCCCCCCTGCGGTATCAAGGCAAAATACGCAAGTTTAGCGCAGAATGGACTTGTGATACCAAGGGCAAGTTCACAAAGCCGTGACCCAGAGACGGGAGGTTTTCCAAATGTGTGCAGCAACAATTGACCACTTATTTACATGCAGCCTATAAGGGGAAAAAATTAAGCAAGCGACTGGCCATGTTAGAGTTATGGAAAATGTTTCAGGATGAGGAAGGGAACTTGATCCAGCAGCATTGGATGCTCAGTCAGCGGGATATGGAAGGCGAACAGCCCTCGCCCCCGCGCCCCACTCCTCAAACGCAGACGTAGATGCAGCTGCAGAAATTAAGGGATTTTACCCCACTAAAGAGTTAAAAACAACGGCGGGATCCACCAATCCCACTTTCTATTCACAGGGTGAGAAATGTCATTATGCCCACACTAGGACAGCCCACAGACAGACCTGATGTGTTCAATCTTATCCGTTACACCCAATCCGGCTGAGGAACCACATATAGGGATGACAATAGGTGACAAGACTTTTTCTTTTCTCGTGGATACAGGGCGACTCGGTCCCTTATTAGGGAAGGAGATACCCCATGTCAGGCATTACCATGAATGCGCAAGGATTCTCTGGGGCTATGGACTTGGTTCCTTTCACTGATGAACTTCCACTTTCTGTAGTAGAACACAACCTGACTTTGCCACTGTTATATTCTCGACAGATACCAGGGAACATAATGGGTAGAGACATGATGAGCCAACCTAACATGTCCATTTCAATCACAGACCAGGGGATAGTGTGCTTGACACCAGGAATTCATTACATGAACATGAGGGAGCTCATCCAGGCCTATTGCAGGCAGACGGTACAGAAGGCAGTGCCCGAAGATGTTGAGTTGTTCCGATATGGAGCAGAAGTTTTGATAGCATGGCTCCCAGGGATACAGGGCAGACTGTTGCACATACCCAATGAGTTATTATTTAGACCATAGATTCCCCTCGATGGAAGGGAAGGAAAAGTGATCCCAATAGAACTTGAGGTAGCCATAATTGGAGACGAGAATAGTATTGCATGGGACTGATGACACATGACGATCATGGATAACAGTGATTGCAGTGCGAGAGGGATACAGGTTGACTGATGTGACAGATGAGGAACTATTTCAAGACAATCGATCATATCACAGGGTGGTGTTTGACGTAAGCATTGCATACTAGGTGAGACTACATTACAGGGAAGTGCCACAGAGAATGGATGCGTTGCAAAAAGCACCACCACCATTTCTCAAGGAAGACTTGGGGTGAGTACCCAGTGTAAGGAAGGCATGGTATCAAACTAAGACAGACAAGTGATCACAGTTAAAGGTGTTAATTAAACGGTACAATGGGTGAGATAAACACCTAATCTAAACCTAAATCTAAGATGGGAGCAAGCTACCACCATCAAATAATAATAATACCGTCCAAGTGGAGTTTAGTCTAATAAAAAGGGCCTACACTAAAATAAAAATTGCCAATCCTTACTGCTATGCTACAAAATAGTGTGGGATAATGCTCATAACAAAAGTGTTCAAAAAATTATAAGTCAGGATGTTATGGCCAGTGTCTCCCTTCCCCACGTTTTCAGCACCAGACAAGGTGGTACTCTTGAGCACACACACTTCTGGGCTTTTCCAGCACTAGGTTGCAGTTCCTTTTCTCAATATCAGGACCTTTTGTGTCCAAGTCTCTTTCATGCAAAGTCTCTTGCTTCAGAGGGTCTGATATGCCATTAACAACAAAACAAAAGTTCCTTCTGCTAATCTTCACGTTGGGTGATTACTCTTCACCCATGGATCGCCCTAAGCCGGCTCCGATCCTTCTCTCAACGTTAGCCTCCCTCAGTCGGGCTCAGACCAACCACTCTCAACGTTAGCCTTCGTCAGTCGGTTTCAGACCAACCACTCACTGTGGACATCCTCCGTCGGTTTCACACTTGTCATTACAATGTTCACGGGTGTATTACTGCTCAACCTAACTCGCAGGGATCCCTCAGTCGGGTTCACATTTGCTGAAATACACAGTTTACTTAGTTTTCTCACAATGCAGGATTCTCTTCCCTCGGCTTCCCCCTGGGATCCCTCCATCGGGTTCACATTACCATTTTAACACAGTTCAAAAGAAAGTCAATCTTGAACCCTTAGGCTCTTCTCTTACCCAAGTCCGGGTCTCAGCCCCCAGTCAAGCTTTCCCTTAAGCCCCCAGTTAGGCTTCACACAGTTTTATCACCACAATGTTCTCAGATGGGTTACTGTTTATCGTAATTTGCAGGCATCCGTCAGTCAGGTTCACACTTGCCCAGTTTACACAGTTCACTTTGTTTAGCTTTCTCTTGGTGTCCCTCAGTCGGGTTCACATTTGCCTCCACAACGTGCCAAAGACTTTCGACTGTACAAGGTTTTACTTGACCCTCGCATGACCACTTTGACACTTCAAGCCAGCCTCCGCTAGGGCCTCTTGGTACCTGTAGTTTCTACAACAACGGAAGACTTTTGCCTGTTCACGGGATTCAACATAACCCGCTGCAGCACCACTTTGATTTTCCCAGTTCAATACATTCTCCTTGTTCAGGAGTGGGTTACCAGTCAGAGTCCTTCGTATGAGTGCCCACGTGGCGTCGGACCACTCTAACTCTGATACCAATTTGGCTTACAAAGAACCTTTGTACATTAATCTTCTTTCTTCATATCATTTTGCTCTTCGCAACCTTGAGCCCAACACAGTCCGGTCTATTATCAGTTCTTCCGACTCACTGGCTGTGCCAAACTCGGTTGGCGTCTCCTGCCTCTGCACTCAAGGACTGTACTACAGTGGCAACCGCTTCTCCACACCCTGGCTATCAGTGCAGGAGGGTCCCATGTACCACTGACATCCTTCGCACCATTCGACAGCTGCAATTCCCGGTCTTACTTTTCTGTTCTCAAAGGCTCAGAGTGTCTGGGTTGAAAAGGGCAAGGACAATTGCCTCCTTGTCGTCCTTTTGGGTCTTGTCGCCTTTCTCCTCCGTTTGAACTGCCGTCCTGGAATAGCTCCTTCCTCATGCGTTTGGCCTTGCTCAGAGTGTGCTTTTGTGCTCTGCCTTTTATACCTATTGGGAAAGGGAAGGGAAGTCAGGTGTGTGTAATTATCGTCAATTTCCTGACTCTGCCTGACCCTTGTGTTGGGGCATCTCAGATATACGGCTCTGTTGTTTGTCTGTTGTCTTTAATGGTAATCAGTCTGTGAGAAAGTGTTTGTGTCAAGAAAGGGCGGGGGGGGGGTTTGAGTTTCTAGATAACCTACGGGGTAGAAGGGGGAAAAGGTGTCATAAGAAAGTGGGTACCGCTTCTCACCCTTCAGAGTTCCACTTCCGCTCCCCGAAGACCCCTCACCCAGGTTATCCTCCCGCACTGGTCCACCCCCAGGAACTGGATCCAATAGCGATCGCCGTGTCCTGGCCACCTGGATGACAGATCCCAGGGGACCAGCGAATGAGACACCTTCAGGTTTCTCACACCAGCGCCTTATAAACCAGTGGTCCCTATGATGTTGTCACGGTCCGCCCGCTCCCGACGGCCTCCCACTCCTTCCCTGCCAGGCAACACCAACAATGATGACTGCCGTGGCATTTGGGGCAGTACACACCACGCTGATCGCCACGGACTACGTTTCCCAGGAAACCCGGGAATCCGCGCACATGACGTGTCATGTGCTCTGCTCTCTGACGCAACCCGGAAGATGCTTGTATTTAAGCATTTTGAATGTGCCGAGCGGCGCTCCTTAACTGTCATGTTTCGTCCAGGAAGCAGCATTTCGTGTATCCTGGTCTTCTTGATTCCTCCTAGCTTCCAGACCTTTTTTGCTCTTGTTTGGACCCTGATTTGCCTTACCCTTGTCTGCTCTGGTGCTTGGTTCCTTTTGACGGATCTCCTGGCACCCCCTGAACTCGGCTTCCATTCCCAGACTGCTCACTCGTAATCCCTGTTAGCTGTGACTTTTCTGATTCGTTCAGATTCTTCTCCTGGTTTCCCCGTGGATTCTTGTTTCTACACCCTGGATTGCTTATTTGTTTTCTTCTCCCGACGGACTCCCACTCCTTTCATGCCAGGCAACACCAACAGTGTTGACTGCTGTGGTGTTTGGGGCAGTACACACCACGCGATCGCCACGGACTACGTTTCCCAGGAAACCCGAGAATCCACGCACGTGACGTGTCACGTGTTCTGCTCCCCAATGCAACCCGGAAGATGCTTGTATTAATATTTTGGAACTTGCCATGTGGTGCTCCTTAACCATTGCGTTTTGACCCGCAAGCAGCATTTCGTGTATCCTGGTCTTCTTGATTCCTCCCGGCTTCCAGATTTTTTTTGCTATCGTTTGAGCCCTGATTTTCTTTACCTTTATCTGTTCTGGTGCTCGGTTCCTTTTGACGGATCTTCTGGCTCCCCCTGAAATCGCTTCCATTCCCGGACTGCTCATTCTTAATCCCTGTTGGCTGTGACATTTCTGATTCGTTTTTGTCAGATTTGTCTCCTGGTTTACCTGTGGAATCTTGTTTCTACGCCCTGGATAGTGTTTTTTTTTCTTTTTTGTACATCTGAACTGAACTTGGCACTACTTGGATTTACTCCTTTTTCTGGTTATCGGCTCAGAGACTCTCGTTGTGAACGTCTTGCATATGGGAACTGGATACTTGCTCTACCCCTAGATTGCGCCCTCGTGCTGTACAGGTCAGGTGTCCTTTGCAAAGAAGACTTTATTGTAACACTCTTGTGACACTTTTCTTTTTGGAATTCCTGGACTCTCTGAACTACCCTGGTGGCAGAATATTGCAAGTAGGTTCATCCCCTCCATCTTCATCACAGCAGGTAGGAGGTGGGTACTGTCTGAGAGAGAGGTGGCCTAATTAGTTTGAGGTTATAGAGAAGGAATACTGATATTGTGGTATTTGTTTTCTTTCCCTTCTTTACCTCTGCTGGTTGCTCCTGCCTTTTCACCTGAGACCCTAGCCTAACAGATAGTCATTGCTGTCTTCAGGCTGCGCTCTCAGGGGGAAAGTCTCCCTGTGAAAGGAGATCCTGGTCATCATATGCGACTGGGGTTATCAGAGCCGGAATTGATACTGACAGATTGAGGAGCCCACTTTGTCAGTCTGTGATGGACCCACAGGCTTACCCTATGGCTGCTGTTTTGCAGGACTTCTCTACCCTCCGCACAGATATGGAAGCCACCCACGCGTCTTTGCACCAACGCATGGACATATGCAGAGCTTAGTTCACTCTTTGCCCTCAGATAGTGAATTCCGTGATTGGGTTGGTGCGGCACCCCCTCCAGCTCGCCTTCCCCCGAACCCCTGGAGTTACCCCTGTTGTTTTGCCTCGGCCATTTCCACTGGCCCCACCGGAACAGTTCACAGGCCACCCTAGACCTAGAGGACATTCATTAATCAATGTAGGTTGCATTTCCTTTTTCGCCCTCTGGCTTTTCCCAATTCCACCACCAAGGCAGCCTTTGTGCTGTCACATTTGAGGGGTATGCCGCTGCCTGGTCCAATCCCCTCTCAGAAGAAAACGACCCTGAACTATATGACTTTAATGCCCTTTTGGAAGCCATGAACCTAGCCTTCAATGGTGTCCAATCATTTGGTCGACTGAAAACTGGTCGACTGCAATTTGGTCGACGCAATTTGGTCGAAAACCAAATGGTCGAATTTTTTTTTAAATTTATATATTTATTTTTCGGGTTTTCGTTTTGTAAAAAAAGGGGTTTTTAGAGAAAAAAAAGGGGTTGGGGGGGGACCCCCCCCAAAAAATTAAAAAAAGGGTTAAAATAAAAAAATAAAAAATTCGACCATTTGGTTTTTGACCAAATTGGTTCGACCATTTGTCTGGTATCCGCCTTCAATGCCAGGTATAAAGAACAGGCATCAGACCAGGAATTCCTGGCCTTGACGTGAAGAAAGCAAAGGCTTTTGTCGTTTTTGTCCCGTTTCAATCATCTGGCGGCAGAAACCACTTGCCAGAACAGAAAAAAGCGGCAGTGTTTTACCGAGGTCTTTGTGACGAACTGATAGACGCTTTGTCTGTGGTTCCATCCCTAATACCCAGTTTTCCGGGAACCCTTAGACCTAGTCCTACATGTGGGCCCCCGAATTATACAAAGACGAGGGGAATGTAGGACCCCGAGATGCGCCTCAGTAAAACCGAGGCTGTTGTAAGGAACTCATGGTGTCAATAGTAAAGACAGCCACAAGTGATCACAGTTCAAAGGTGTTTATTAAACTGTATAGGAAGGTTGGAACAATGCCTATTCTAAACTTAAATATAAGATGGAAGCAAGCTACGACCATGAAATAATAATAAGGCAGTCCTAGTGGCGTCTTGTCAAATAAAAGATCCTATTCTAAGAAACCTATTGCCAATCCTTATGCTAAATACAAAAAAAGAGTGTGGGTTAACGATCACAAGAAAGAAAGAAGTATACACAAAGAATAAATCAGGATGTGGTAGCCGGGGGTCTCCCTTCCCCCCATTTTGAGCACAGGACAAGGTGGGATTCCGGAGCACAGCACACGCTCAAGCTTTCCCAGCACGAGCCAATAGTTCTGCTCTCAGGGCCTTCAGTGGTTGTCTCTTTTCTACAAAAAGTCTCTTGCCTCTGAAGACCTGATGTATCCAAAATAATAAACAAAAAGTTCCTTTTCGCATGTACGTTGAGTGATGCCTTTTTATCCCTGTGTCCCCCTCTTCCGGGCTCAGACTCTTCTCAAATATCAGTCTCCCTCCATCGGGTTCACTACAGCGTCTCAAAACAATCTCTTCTATGACATTCACACATCATAATGTCTTTTTAAACAGTTCACTGTGGACATCTCTTTTCATCAGCTTCCCTCTGTCGGGTTCACTCTTGCCAATTTTGCCAATCACAAAATTCCTTGAACAGTTTTTACGATGCGCGATTTACTTCCCTTAGCTTCACAATCGTCTGTCGGTCAAAGACTTTCGACTGTTGTAAGGAACTCATGGTGGCAACAGTAAAGACAAACACAAGTGATCATTGTTCAACGGTGTTCATTAAACTGTAAATGCAGGGTGGCAAAACACCTAACCTAAACCTAAATCTAAGATGGGAGCAAGTGTCAACCATCAAATGAAAATAAGGCAGTCCTAGTGGTGTTGTGTCAAATAAAAATGGCCTATACTAAGAAACCTATTTCCAAACCTTACAACTAATACAAAAAGGGTGTCGGATGGTTTTCAAGAAAATAAAGAAGTGTTCACAAATTATATGTCAGGATATGGTAGCTTGGTTCTCCCTTCCCCATGTTTTGAGCACAGGGTTAGGTGGGATCTTGGAGCACAGCACACACTCAAGCTTCCCCAGCACGAGTCGACAGTTCTGTTCCTGTTTATCAGGATCCTCGATGGCCAAGTCTCGTTTCTCTTGAAAGTCTCTTGCCTTCGAGGACCTGACATATTCAAACAACAAAAACAAAAGTTTCTTCAACAAATGAAAGTTTGTTTCCTGCTTTCACTTAGGGTGTGGATTCTTCAGCCCTGGTTCCCCCTCTTCCGGGCGCTGATCCCTCTTTATTCTCTGCCTCCCGCCACCGTGTTCACTGTGGCTTTTCCTTCCTTCACATATCTTAATGTCTTTTTAAACAGTTTCAGTGGATATCCCTAGGCCGGGTTCACTCTTGCCAACTACACATTCACACATGTTTGCGGGATTCACTTCCCTTGCTTTCCCACAGTTTTTAGGTCAAAGGTTTTCGACTGTACAGGAATTTCGCTTGACCTCCTGTATGACCACTTTGACATATCTTGACGGCTCTCCTATGGCCTTCTGGTATTTGTAGTTTCACTCAGACGGAGCTCGACCAGAGTCTCGCGAGTTAGCACCCACGTGGTGCCAGTTCCCTCTACATCTGGTCTCCCCTCAACACTTTTACAGTTCTTTGAACTTGGTTCAACTTGCCACTTTGCGTCTTTCATAGCCCGGCTCTTATAATAATAATAATAATAATAATAATAATAATAATAATAATAATAATTTGGCATTTATATAGCGCTACAAACCCTCAGGTATCTGAGCGCTGCTTATTATTACCCACGGTGTGTGGTGCTCATTTATCGACCTCGGAAGGATGAAAGGCTGAGTTTGGCCCCGCCGGGATTCGAACCTGCGTTAGCAGGCTCTGCACGGATGTCAAAGCGAGCGCTCTACTCGCTGTGCCACTTTATCGGCTCTCCCGTCGACTCACCGGCTATGATGAATCACTCGGCTTTCAAGGCCGATACCATGGTAGCAGGAGTTTCCCTCATGCCCGCTTATCAGCGTAGACACGCTCCATGTACCGTTGACATCTGCTGCAGCACACCTGGGCTATTGTCCTCTAGCCTACGATTCCTTCAGTGAAGGGTTTGCAGGGTTTTGTTGAAGAGGGCAAGGTTGTGTCTCTCCTCGTCAGCCTCTCGATGTTTGCCGCCTTTCTCCTCCGCTTGGACTGCCGGGTCTCGATGGCTGTCTCGTTGTGCAGTCTGCTTTGCTCATACTGTGCTCTCTTGCTCCACCTTTTATCCCTGTGGGGAAGGGAAAGGGCCATTAGGCGTGTGTGATTCTGATCAATAGCCTGACTTTGCCTGACCCTTCTATTGCGACATGTCAGGTAAACCTCTCTGTTGTTAGTCCATTCCCTGGTGTGTTGTGCAAAAGTGTTTGTGTTGGAAAAGGGGCAGGGCAGTGGTTTTAATGATCTATGTGGTAGGATGGGGAAAAGGTGTTGAAAGAAGGGGGATACCATGTCTCACCCATCAGTGTCCCACTGCCACACCCAGAGGACCCCGATCAAGGTGATTCTCGCTCACTAGTCCACCCCCAGGAACTGGATCCAATAGCGATGACCGTGCCCTAGCCACCTGGATGACACACCCCAAGGGACTTGCTAGGGAGACACCTTCAGGTTTATCAAACTGTACAGAGGATTTTACTGGACCCCTGTATGACCACTTGGACCCCTTTCACGTGTTTCCTAAGGCCTTCTGGTAACAGTAATTTCAACAATAGGTTAATCACCCAGAGATTCCAGGGTGAGCGCCCACTCTGGAATCTCTGGGTGCTTCCTTCCTGCTACAGATATCAAATCCTATTGATTCCTTGGTGGTGATGGAAGGGTTAGAAGGTCTCTGGCTAAGTTTCTGAAATTGTTGGGTTCCCCAATTTGTTTCAATTGAGTCCGATCCCATTCCTGACACCTTATTTAAGATACTCATGGTGGAAATATTAAAGACAGAGACAAGTGATAATAGTTCAAGGGTGTTTATTAAACTGTATAGGAAGGTTAGAAAAATGCCTAATCTAAACCTAAATCTAAGATGGGAGCAAGCCATGACCATCAAATAATAATAAGGCAGTCCTAGTCGTGTCTTGTAAAATAAAAGGGCCTATTCTAAGAAACCTATTGCCAATTCTTACGCTAAATACAAAAAGGAGTGTGGGATAATGATCACAAGAAAGAAAGAAGTGTACACAAATAATAAGTCAGGATGTGGCAGCCGGGGGTCTCCATTCCCCACGTTTTGAGCACGGGACAAGGTGGGATTCCGGAGCACAGCACATGCCTGAGCTTTCCCAGCACCAGCCAACAGTTCTGCTCTCAGATATCAGGGAGTAGATGGTTAAGTCTCTTTTCTACAAACAGTCCCTTGCCTCTGTGGACCTGATGTAGCCAAAATAATAAACAAAAAGTTCCTTTTCGCATGTACAAACCAGCCATTTTATTTGTGTTTGCCCGAAATGGCCTGTGTAGCGATCGGGAAACACCAAGACTCGTCCTTAGACACGGCACTGGGACAAGTCTGCCTTCCACTGACACTGAGATCGCCTCATCTACTATGCGTATATACCAGCCTATGTCCTTTTCGGTGGTTGTATCTCAAGTGTTTCGGTGATGATCAACTCCGGGGAAACAGGTAACTACATGGACTACCAGCTGCCAGAAAAAACTGGGGTTCCCATATGTTGCAAGAATGTCTCGGAAACAGTATGGGCAGTGGATGGTTCATGTCTAGTGTCCAGGCAGGTGACAGAACAGACCGAACCCATTTTGATGAGCACACCAGAGGGACATACCGAATGGATTGTTTTTGACCTTATAGCCACCCCCCAGTTCGGGATTATATTGGGTCTTCCTTGGTTGCAGAAACACAACCCGGTTATTGACTGGGAGGATCAGACCATACATTTCTCTTCTCCGTATTGTAGAGAACAATGCCTATTTTCCAAGATGGAGACTACTTTTATCTCCTTGTTTGGCATTGCTGGCCGGTATGTCAACAGTCAGTGCCACCAACCAAGTTCCGACAGCTTGCATACCCACAGAGTACCAGGATTATGGGGACGTTTTTGACAAACGATTGTCCGAACAACTTGCAAAACACTGGTAGTATGACTGTCCGATAAATCGGGTACCCGGGGCCCACATACCCCATGTTCGCATATACTCCCTCACACACAAGGAGAAGGACTTCCTCAAGGTCTATATAGAGAAGGCTCTACATGTGGGTCACATACTCCAACCCGGTCCCCGGCCACTTCTCCCATCTTCTTTGTGCCCAAGAAGGATGGGGAGTTGCAGCTATGTGCGGATTACAGAGCGTTGTATCCAGTCACAGTAAAAAAACAGTGCCCATTGCCTCTGATCTCAGAACTATTGGACCAGTTGAGGTCTTCAGTCATTTTTTACCAAACTCGACCTCTAGGGGGCATACAACTTAGTCCAAATGAGGCATGGCGATGAGTGGAAGACCGCTTATAAGACCAAATACGGTCTCTTTGAGTACCTCGTCGTGCCCTTCGGTCTGTGTAACGCCCCCACTACTTTTCATTTTACTTTTCATTTATTTCATTGATTACATTTTTGGGGACATACTAGACTGTTTCATTCTGGTTTATTTGGACGACATCATAGTCTTTTCAGAATCCAACGAACAACATGTCCAACACATGTGTATTGTTCTAGAAAGATTGAGGGAAAGTGCACTATACGCCAAACATTCGCCAAACTGGAAAAGGGCATGTTCCATGCTTCTTCTGTCGAGTTTTTTGTATTCATGTTATCCTC
The DNA here is from genome assembly GCF_040938575.1 of Ambystoma mexicanum. Lineage (NCBI taxonomy): Eukaryota > Metazoa > Chordata > Amphibia > Caudata > Ambystomatidae > Ambystoma > Ambystoma mexicanum. The sequence continues at coordinate 75,085,177 of NC_090933.1, forward strand.
ACGGGGGGTTCAGATGAGTGAGGCTAAGGTTCTAGCAGCGCTCGACTGGCCAGCTCCCACTACCATAAAGGCGTTACAGTCATTTTTTGGCTTTGCAAATTTCTATATGCGGTTTATCGCTTCATTTTCTGAAATAGTGGTTCCGCTTACTTGCCTCACCAGTCCCTCTGTCCCATTTGTTTGTAACACAGAGGCACAAGCAGTATTCCAGTGCTTGAAAGACGCCTTTACAATGGCCCCGATCCTGCAACACCCGGACCCTTCTGTTAGGGAGAATTCTCTGTATAGGCTAATTTCCCAAACCTAGTGAGTCCCCCAGCAGTTTTGCTGGATTTTTGGGATTTCTTTTTTTCTCCTGCTAAGAGTGAGACTCTTTTCTCCCACTCTTAGACATGATTTGAGAATGTCCTTTGACTTTGTAATGTGTTTTATGGGCTATGGGGTCTTTTACCCCATAGGGTTTCATGTGTTTTGTACACAGCACCCTCAGTGCAGTAACCCAGTGGTGTCATAGTGACCCCCAAACATAGACTCCATACCCTGGGACTGACTACTGTCTCCCAGGGCATGTAAAGTCCCCCCTCGTCGAGTTTCTGGCTGGTGGCAGTGGTTACCACGCGAAATATTCCACCGGAATATTTCCTATGGGATTTTCCCATTCATTTTAAACGCACCACTTTTTTGGTGCAATGTTAAAGATACCGCCGGGTTATTTATTTAATATTTATTCCCCGGTTGGGTCTTTTTGCCAGGACTCGGTTTTAAAATGGCGTTTGTGTTCGCCTCTGTAACTCCAACCCAAGTCGAGCCCTTTGTTCCACTTTTGGCGGGCTTCTGCACAGGAGCCTCCAAAAGTGGAGCCACTCTGTCTGGGTCTACAGGATGTGTGGGAGGGGGGAATAGGCACCCTGGACTGAGTTGCCTCGGCAACTCAAGTCGCACTCTTGTGTGATTGGCCCAGTGGTGAGCCGCCCGGCTCCACACTTAGCATGTTTGAGTGACAGCTAGGACTGGTGAATGGGGGTTTTCTGCATAAAAGCAGGGCTTTGGGGACTGGAACTTCAGAAGTCGCCACAGGACCTAAAGAATCCAGAGGGAGTAAATGAGCCAACCTGCAACGACGACACCACCGGTGGAGCCCTGCTGAACCGACTCACCACTTCCCAACGACAGAGAAGATCTTCATCCTGGAGAGTCTTCTTCCTTTGAACTGGTGGGGTTAACCAGTTCACCCTCTTTTCGCCTTACAGGATCGTCTCGTGGTCGAATCGCCCGTGCCAAGCACCCCGGCGGCCAGATAGCCCCACTTCATCACTACCGCGAATAAAAGGGTAGTACCTTTTAACCAGGGAACTCCGCAGCTGGTTTCTTCCCTGGCAGTGCAACGACCTCCAGCTTTCCTCCACGTCGAGATCTTCTCTTCCCCTGGATGAAGCACCAACTTGCACCCACTGCCAGGAACAACTGCCCCTGCTGGAGCTTTCTCACCATTTCAGCTACTGTGTCCCACCTGGTCTCCCTTGCAATAGATTGTTCAAGGTGTCCAGTAAATCCTTGACTCTCTATCCTGGGGTGACCTGGGACCTGTTAACTAACTTTTCTGAACTGATCCAACTCCTTTTGAACTATCTGCAAAGACTTTTAAAGTGTACTTCAACTGTGTGATCTTGGGCACATTCCGCCTTGCTCTCTCCAAGAGTGGGCCTGGCCTATGAACTTTCTTTCTCTACAGTAGACTCTGCCTTTCTTGACTTGCTGTGGTTCTTTTAAAAGTGTTGGTATTGTGTGCTTTTATAATTCTGCCTTTTCCCTCCCTTTTTAAATAATTATTGGAGTGCCATCTTGGTTAAGCGCTCACCTCTGAATTTGATAATAAGTGGTGTTCTTTTCCTAAGACTTGTCGAATAATTAATCAGGGAGGTGTATATATTTCTAATGACTGTGTTTGAACTTGCTTGACATATTAGTGCTAGTGTATTTTTACAAGTGTGTTTATAAATAAATAATTATATGCTTGTATACCAAAGCTCTGGTCAATGTTTGCTTGTGCTACTGTATTTTTGTACCCAATGTGTATACTCTATATACTGCCTAACTCTTCTTGAGAGAAGTCTGACTGCTCAACCACAGCTACCAGGTAAATCTGGGTGGTACAGACTGCTGCCAATTGGGTTTACTGCCAACACCTGTAGTCTTAAGCCTTTTGCAGTGGTCCCTAAGGGAACTGCACAGGTTTCTACCTAACACTGGTGTACAGTGGTGGGATTTGTGTTGAGTATACATTTTAGTGTGCTTATAGATACCTTAGTGCAACTAACCAAAAAGCTTATCACTAAAAAGTTTATTTTCTAACCTGTCAACTAAGGAAAGTTATAGTCAAGAGTCCCTTGCTACAAAAACTGCTGATTGTTTAAGAGTTCTCTGTAAGCATAAGAATCGCCTGACTAAAGGCAAGAAAATGGAGCTAATATAAAGGTTGCTAGCAAACCAAAGTCTGGGTAGTGGCTCAGAGGAGCCTACTCTCCCAGCAAATGTAGATAACAGTAATGATGTTGATATGAACCAAAGTATTGAAAATCTTGAGGAAGAGTCAGAAGAGGAGGGTGAGGCTGTTGTAACTGTCCCGCCTAGGCCTCGTCTGCTCTACCAGCTGTACCTACTGGACCTTTACCAGGTCCCACATTTAGTCCTCAATATCTTGAACTATAAAAAAATGAAGCTTGAATTAGAATTCAAAAGACTTAATGCTCAAGCAGAACAAAGACACCAATAACTGAATCAAGAACTAAGGCTCAGAGAAATGGAGCTCAAGCATGAGCTAGAGATGATTAAATTGTCTATTGAAAATGCTTTTCTCTCCGGATCCTCTAGGAGTTCCAGTTCCAAAAGACCCTGGATGCCTAAAGAGCTTGTGGGTATGTATGCGCCTAAGTTGGATGTGTTAGATTGGTTGGCTATGTTTGAGTATAATCATGGGCTCCAGGACATCACAGGGAATGAGTTACTTCCCTGGTTGTTCTCTAGGCTCCTCCCTGTTGCATCTGATGTGGTAATGGATTTGGGGGAGGTGGATAAGAAGGATTATGAATGTGTGAAGCTATCTTTGATAGCTAGATTTGGGAAGACCCCTTCCCAGTACCTTAAGAGGTTTAGGACCCTCAAAAAGCATGATGGTACCCCTTGGGCTACCTGGGTGAGTGAAAGTTTGAAGAACGTAAAGGGATAGATTAAGGGTCACAAGGTGAACACTTATGAGGGAATGAGAAATCTTGTAAAGTTGGAGTCAATTTATGATGCCTGCTCTCCTGAGCTCAGACAGCACTTGGCTGATTCAAAGGAATTAGATTCCAGGAAGCTAGCTAAGGCTGCTGACTTGTGGGTTGCCAACAGGGCTACTCACAAGGATTCAGGGGTCACTCAGAAAAAGGATGAGGAAAAGCAGCCACCAAAAGGGAACCAAGAGACTTCTAATAGCTCCCAACCTAAAGAGGGCCCCAAACAACAAAATAACCAGGGTAAGCCCCAGCGTAAACCACAACAGGCTAGTGTACCTTCTGGTCAACAACCAGAAGGAGGTCAGAACAAGCCACTCTTTCAGAGAGCATTTGGAGTATGCTATGTCTGTAAGGCAACTGACCATATCAAAGGAGATCCTAGATGTGAGGGTAAACCTGCAGGGATCAGCACAGTCTCCTTAGCCTTCACTCCTGAGGAGGAAGTCCAAATGGCTAGTGCTCACTTTCAAGTCTTTGCTGGAGAACCTTTGGGTCTTCAAGCAAGTGTAACAGTAGAGTCCATGGGTCTGGTTAGTGATCAGAATAGGAGTGTGTACAACTCCATACCAGAAAACTCTAAAGTTTATTATATGGACAGTGTTCTTGTCAATGGACAGGATACTCCTGCCAGCGAGACTCTGGGGCCAGCAGAACAGTAGTGGATGAAAGCTTTTTCAGTCCTGAGGATGTTGCTAAGGCACCCAAAGTTCCCACTAAGATGTCTGGAGGCCCTGTCCAAATGGTTCCAATCCTACCAGCCCTCATTCAGTGTAATAACATGACAGTGAGGATTCCTGTCAGTGTTCAGACTGAGGTGCCTGGGAAAGTCCTGTTGGGGAATGATCTAAGAACTCTAGGAGTAGTATCCAGTACCCCCAGGCCTCCCAGTATGGAGACCCAGAACCAAACCAAATTGGCTAGAGAGGCCACCCTAAGGAACCACTCTAAGCCTCTGGAAACCTCTACTGAGAACCCCACTACAAGCCCTGGTGTTGGTAAATTGACCTCTGACCCAGGCAAATTTCAGGCTAAAATGTTAGGGAAATGGGAGCCCGAACCAAGCTCCATCATTATTCCCCCAGTTTTAAAGTATGTGACTCCCCCTGCTTCTGAGGAAGAGGTGGATAGGCCAGCTGGACCCCTAACTAGGCCTAAGAGAACTGGTAATTCTCAGTGCTGGTGGAAAACCAGAAAACAAAAGTCTGAGGCCAAAAACCTTCAGACTGTTGGACCTTCTACTGAAGACTCCAACTCCAATCCTAATCTTGGGAGTGAAACTCCTAAAGTAGCTAAGGGTAGATCTAAGAGGAAGGAGAAGCATGTACCTTGCTTATCTCCATCCCCTCCAACCAAGAGGCCCAAAACCCAACCTTCTCCCAACAGAGAGGTGGTGAGGAACTCTGGAGGCCCCTCTAGATCTAAGGGAATCCTTTATAAGGGCTCCTTGAAAAAGCCTAACACAGGTTCAGAAGTTGTACCAACTTCTGAGGGACTGGTCAACCAGATCCCCTATAGTTTTAAAAAGACTAATGTTCCACAAAGGGTTTGTAGGTCATTTAGCTTACAAAGGAAAATCTTTGATTTGACCATAGAACATAGGTCAGGGTGTCTCCACCAAAATGCTGATGGTCTCTCTAGGGTGTTTATAACCGACTAGAGGTATGAGATTCATCCAGGAGTGGATTAAATCATCCTGTCCCTTAGTCTGGGGGGGCGAGTGTTAGGGAGAATTCTCTGTATAGGCTAATTTCCCAAACCTAGTGAGTCCCCCAGCAGCTTTGCTGGATTTCTGGGGTTTATTTTTTTCTCCTGCTAAGAGTGAGACTCTTTTTCTCCCACTCTTAGACATGATTTGAGAATGTCCTTTGACTTTGTAATGTGTTTTATGGGCTATGGGGTCTTTTACTCCATAGGGTTTCATGTGTTTTTGGTAAGTGTGTTACACAGCACCCTCAGTGCAGTAACATAGGGGTGTCATAGTGACCCCCAAACATAGACTCCATACCCTGGGACTGACTACTGTCTCCTAGGGTATGTAAAGTCACCATTGACTTTACTAGTCTTAAATTGTGAACAGAACCAGTACAAACCATCATATTGTGGAAGTACTGGTAGGGGTAATTAGATTGCCCCTGGGTCTGTTTTTCGAGGGGGCACTGTGCAGTCCCCCCTTGTCGAGTTTCTCCCTGGTGGCAGTGGTTACCACACGAAATATTCCACCAGAATATTTCCTATGGGATTTTCCCATTTATTTTAAACGCACCACATTTTTTGTGCAATGTTAAAGATACCGCTGGGTTATTTATTTAATATTTATTCCCCGATTGGGTCTTTTTGCCAGGACTCGGTTTTAAAATGGCGTTTGTGTTCGCCTCTGTAACTCCAACCCAAGTCGAGCCCTTTGTTCCACTTTTGGCGGGCTTCTGCACAGAAGCCTCCAAAAGTGGAGCCACTCTGTCTGGGTCTACAGGATGTGTGGGAGGGGGGAATAGGCACCCTGCACTGAGTTGCCTCAGCAACTCAAGTCACACTCTTGTGTGATTGGCCCAGTGGTGAGCCGCCCGGCTCACCACTTAGCATGTTTGAGTGACAGCTAGGACTGGTGAATGGGGGTTTTCTGCATAAAAGCAGAGCTTTGGGGACTGGAACTTCAGAAGTCGCCACAGTACCTAAAGAATCCGAAGAGGGAGAAGCTGATCCGACACCACCGGTGGAGCCCTGCTGAACCGACTCACCACTTCCCAACGACAGAGAAGATCTTCATCCTGGAGAGTCTTCTTCCTATGAACTGGTGGGGTTAACCAGTTCGCCCTCTTTTCGCCTTTCTGGATCGTCTCATGGTCGAATCGCCTGTGGCAAGCACCCCGGCGGCAGGATAGCCACGCTTCACCACTACCACGAATAAAAGGGTAGTACCTTTCAACCGGGAAACTCCGCGGCTGGTTTCTTCGCTGGCAGTGCAACGACCTCCAGCTTTTCTCCACGTCGAGATCTTCTCTTCCCCTGGACGAAGCACTGACTTGCACCCGCTGCCAGGAACAACTGCTCCTGCTGGAGCTTTCTCACCATTTCAGGTACTGGGTCCCGCCTGGTCTCCCTTGTAACAGATTGTTCAAGGTGTCCCGTAAATCCTTGACTCTCTATTCTGGGGTGATCTGGGTCCTGTTAACTAACTTTTCTGAACTGATCGAACTCCTTTTGAACTATCTGCAAAGACATTTAAAGTGTACTTCAACTGTGTGATCTTGAGCACATTCCGCCTTGCTCTCTCGAAGAGTGGGCCTGGCCTATGAACTTTCTTTCTCTACAGTAGACTCTGCCTTTCTTGACTTGCTGTGGTTCTTTTAAAAGTGTTGGTATTATGTGCTTTTCTAATTCTGCCTTTTCCCTCCCTTTTTAAATAATTATTGGAGTGCCATCTTGGTTAAGCACTCACCTCTGTATTTGATAATAAGTGGTGTTCTTTTCCTAAAACTTGTCGAATAATTAATCAGGGAGGTGTATATATTTCTAATGACTGTGTTTGAACTTGCTTGACATATTAGTGCCAGTGTATTTTTACAAGTGTGTTTTTAAATAAATAATTATATACTTTTATACCAAAGCTCTGGTCAGTGTTTGCTTGTGCTACTGTATTTTTGTACCTAATGTGTATACTCTATATACTGCCTAACTCTTCTTGAGAGAAGTCTGACTGCTCAGCCACAGCTACCAGGTAAATCTGGGTGGTGCAGACTGCTGCCAATTGGGTTTATTGCCAACACCTGTAGTCTTAAGCCTTTGCAGCATTCCAGTGCATGAAAGACACCTTTACAATGGCCCCGATCCTGCAACACCCGGACCCTTCCCTGCCGTACATAGTGGAAACCGATGCTTCAGCTGTGGCTATCGGTGCCATCCTTTCGCAGAAGTGCCCCACCACACACCGCCTGCATCCGGTTAGATACTTTTCCAGGACTCTGTCAACATGTGAAAGGAACTACACGATCATGGAGAGAGAGAGCGCCTGGCAATCAGAGCCACTTTTAAAGAATGGCGACACCACCTACTGGGTTCTAGACACCCAGTATCAGTGTATTCTGATCACTGCAACCTGCAGGCCTTGTCGCACACTAAATGCACAAATGCACACCAAATTCGTTGGCATTTGTTTTTTGCCACGTTCAACTTCGTTGTTACTTATCGTACTGGTCCTCTTCACGGCAAAGCCGATGCTTTATGAGGGATAGGGAGGGACCTGGATATCAGCCACTCTGAAACCTGTTCCAACCGGAATTTGTGTTTGTTCGGTCTCTTCTCCTTTGTTGGACGATATCTGACGCTGGGTGAAAGAGCATCCTTCCGTCGTCGTTGCCCAAAATACACAGGTTATCAACGGTTTGCCCTATGTACATGAACTCCTATACATTACCGACAAAAAAACACGTCCCTCTGCACACAAGTGGTCTCATGACACCAGACTAGTTGCCCATCCAGGTCAACAAAAGACCTTAGAACTACTACACAGATGGTGCTGGTGGCCCCACATAAATTAGGATTTTTCAGATTACATATCAAAATGTGCTGTATGCACACAGAGCAAAATGATCCAGGGTAACCCAATGGGCTTACTACAAGCAATGCCAATACCACATAAGGCTTGGTTTATGGTCTCAAAGGACTTTGTAGTGGAAATGCCACCGGTACAAGGGATGACCACCATTTTGGTGGTGGTCGACGTTTTCACAAAGACAGCCCGTTTCATCCCCTTTTGGGGCTTACTTAATGTAAAGAAGGCATGGTATCAAGAATAGACAGATACAAGTGATCACAGTTCAAATGTGTTTATTAAACTGTATAGGTAGGGTGGAAAAATGCCTAATTAAACCTAAATCTAAGATGGGAGCAAGCTACGACCATCAAATCAAAATAAGGCAGCCCTAGTGGCGTCTTGTCAAATAATTGGACCTATACTAAGAAAAACCTATTGCCAATCCTTACGCTAAATACAAAAAGAGTGTGGGATAGGGGTTTAAATAAAGGAATAAGTGTTCACAAATAATAAGTCAGGATGTGATTGCCAGGGGTCTCCCTTCCCCACATTTTGAGCATGGGGATGTAGTGTCATTTAACTATCACCTGCGCTCCCTCCGGTGTGAGTGTTTGTGTTGGAATGAAGGATGCACGTGAAAGGGAATGTTGGGGTGGAACGTGAAGGATGGAGTGTTGGAGTAGAGAGAGAGAAGCGGATGATGGTGGATGGCAGAGGGAGCGCAGGGTAGTTGGCTAGAAGATTAAAGGAGCACATAAACGTATCGCTGGCTCCCTGTGTTCTTCATGAAGTGATACAGCATTGTGGCGACAAGGCCAACGACGTCACTGGATCCATGCAACAGGCCCACCAGCCTAATGTTGCATGAAGATCCCTCTGGGCTGATCCGGCTGCAGCAAAGTGAAACTCAAGTAAGGTGCAGCGTTATGCGACTTAAAGCAGAAAGCAGCTAATGTTAGTTTATGAAAAACACAAAAAATGGCGAAGTGTCTTATCAGTTAAACACAGCCCCTACGATCTGGAAAAGATTAGAAGAGAGGACCTAAAAATGTGAGAAAACATGCCGCAATTTTGAATATATTAAAGGCAGAGACCAGGCAGAGATCAGCATTCATCATGAGGTTCTTCTTCTATACAGTACATGGAAAAAAAAAACATTTTCTGAAAAAGAAAAGAAGACATGAATGTTTAATACAAGCAACATAGTGCTAGAAGAAAGTGCCTACAAACATAATGTTTTTTCTCTTCTCTCAAATCTTGTGAGGCAATTATCTTAAGGAACTCATAATACAAAAATGCAAGGAATAACAGTGCACCCTACAGAAAGTTTTTTTTATCGAATCCTGGTCAGCCTTGTGTTTTGTTGCCAGAATGAAGGGAATATTGGAAAACACTATATAAAGACTGTTGAACAGTATGGATTGTCTCCACAGAAGAAGAAGCTACTGTTATTGCATGCATTAGGGCTTGAGGCCAGCGCAAATATTGGGAGTTAGTGGAATTGACAGGGGATGAAGCTGGTGACATAGATGAATATGTGCAGGCTTTAAGACAATTGTATACATATTATGCCCCAGAGGTGCAATCAATAGATACAACTTCTACACTAGGTTGCAAAGGGAGGATGAAACGGAAGAGGAGTATGTATCAGCCCTAAAGAAGCTAGCTCACACTTGACGTTTTGGTGCAGGCATTACGCTGGATTAATTTATTAGACATCAGATTATCATCCACACCAAAGACCCTTACGTTCAGGACAGGTTGTGAATGGTGGGTTACCCCTCATTGTCAGAGGCTGTGCCAATTGCAAAGAGGGTTGAACACACGCATCTTTGTTCAAAAGAGATCAAGAATAAGAAGATGGAAGTTATACAAGCTCAAACTGTTAGTTAGAGTCAAACCAAGCCAGCTCAAGAGTCTGGAGACCTTTCCACCATGAATGTTGTGAGGAATAAAAAAGATAAAGAAGAGGCTGATGAAGTGAGTGGAAGAGCTTATAAGGCGAAAGATCAGGATCATAGAGGATACAAGAGGGGCATGAAGAAAACTTAGTTCAAGAATTAAAGCAGAGATATGGATAAGTGCTTTAAGTATGGCAAAGCAGGACATTATGCCAATTCAATGAACTGTCCGACCCTTAATCAGACATGTGCAATTTGTAGAATGAGAGGGCATTTTGCAGTGGTCTGTAGGAATAAGAAAAAGGTGTTGGTTGTACAGAAAGGCACAGATTCAGAAGAAGGAACGTGTAGTAGTGGTTGTGAACCAGCTTGTGGAGAATTAAAATGCCCCCGATGTGACATTTTAATAGAGAATTGGAAGTTATCGGTCATGGTCGATAGTTGCTCCCCATACACCATAATCACAGCCAAGACATGGGAGAAATTAAGATACAAAGGGTTGACAGCGAAAATTCATCCCTCGGACATAGGAACCCTGAAGGATTCGAGAGTTGCAGGATTCACATCAGAGGCTTGTTCAAAAGTATTGTACAGGTCAAGGGTCGTCAAGTAGAAATCAAAGTTTACATCCCAAGGAAAGGTGTGAATGTTGGAGAGAGCAAGCTGCATTGAGATAAGGTTGGATCCCTGCGAAGAAGAACCAGTGATGGTAGTGAAGAGCAACAATCCATGAATGGAAAAGGAACCTGGTGATGTGTTTCAGCAAGAGTTAGGGTTGTTGAAGAATTACGCTCATAAGATAGTTTTGAAACCTGGAGCAAATTCAGTTGCGCATACCAACACCAGACCAATTCCGTTTGCCTTGGTGGAAAAGGTAGAACAAGAATTGAATAGACTTGAGAAGGAGGAAGTAATAGAACGGATTGAATTGTCTCAATGGGTGAGCCCCATTTTTGTTGCTGTAAAGAAGAACAGGAAGCTGAGAATTTGTGTAGATCTCAGGGATTTAAATAAGAATATATTGGTGGACAAATATCCATTACCTATAATATCAGAGATGTTCAACTGCATTGAAGGAGCAGACATTTTTACCACACTAGATTTATCAAATGCTTACCATCAGATCAGTCTCACAGAAGATTTCAGAGATTTGACTGCCTTCTTTATGCTTTTCGTCTTGTACCGCTATAAGAGAATGCCATTCGGTTTAGCCTCTGCTGCTGCAATGTCCCAATGAGTCATGACTCAAGTGCTGAAAAGACTAAAAGGGACATTCTTTTATCAGGATAATATTATAGTGTTTGGAAAAGGGGAATGTGAGCATGACGAAAAGTCACAGAAAGTGCTGTTGAGATTGAATGACAAGGGGTTGAAGGTGGAAAAGATCAAGTGTAAGTTCAAGGAGCCTGAAGTGGAGTACTTAGGCCATGTAGTTAGTGGGAAGAGCTATATGCCCAAGGTTGATGCCATGAGAGTCATCAATAATGCACGAGATCCCACGAGAAAAGAGGAATTGAGATCATTTTTGGGACTTTGTGAATTTTATAACAGGTTTGTGCAGAATTTTGCAAGCCTAACAGAACCTATGAGGAAGTTACTCAAAAAGGAAGTTACATTTGAGTGGGGTACAGAATGCATAAAGTCAGCAGAATGCATGAGAAAGAGGTTGTGTGAGTCAATGAATCTGGGAGGATTTGTGTTTGGAAACCAAACCAAACTCACTGTTGATGCAAGTGGGTTTGGATTGGGAGCGGTGTTATCCCAAGTGGGGGAGAATGGGAGTGAAAGTATCATATGCCATGCTTCTAGGGCAGTGACTGAAGCAGAGAGTAGATACTCTGGAATTAAGAGGAAATTGTTGGTTTGTGTTTGGGCAATAAACTATTTCAGGAAATATGTGTGGGGGAATAAGTTTGTGGTTTTTACCGATCATAAACCCCTAGTGGAGGTTTTGCCTGTGCGAGGTATGTGCAGAGCAATAGCCAGACTTGCTAGGTTGAGTTTAAGGTTACAAGATTATCATTTTGCAGTTAAATATTCTGGGAAGAAGAATCTAGTTGCCGATTTTCTGTCAATATTGCCTCTTAATGGTGAGGGACTTGGCAGGTTGAAGAAGTGGAGGCTGTTGCAGTAGTTTTGGAGGTTATTCCTAGGGAGAAATGGATTCAGGAGATACAGGATGATGAGGCTTTATGCAAGGTCATACAGTATACAGTGAAAGATTAGCCTAACAAGAAATGTACAGATGAGAGGAGTCGGTGCTGAGTCTAAGGAGTTACCGGAGATGAGCCCTGCAGTCTCTCTACACTGTCTACTCCGTGTGGGCGTATCTGCGTGCACTGCGTGCACTGAAAGATCCGATTCCCCCGCGGAGTGGGTGCGGAGTCGGTGCTGAGTCTAAGGAGTTACCGGAGCTGAGCCCTGCAGTCTCTCTACACTTTCTACTTCGTGTGGGCGTACCTGCGTGCACTGAAAGATCCGATTCCCCCGCGGAGCAGGCGCGGAGTCGGTGCTGAGTCTAAGGAGTTACCGGAGCTGAGCCCTGCAGTCTCTCTACACTGTCTACTTCGTGTGGGCGTACCTGCATGCACTGCGTGCACTGAAAGATCCGATTCCCCCGCGGAGCGGGCGCGGACTCGGTGCTGAGTCTAAGGAGTCCAAGGAAGTTTAAGGAGGCCGCTCCTGTCTGTGCGGCTATGAAAGTTGTTCATGCCGCCAAACCTCGCGCTCAACGGCGTCTGGAGGATGAGGCTCCTTTGACACCAGCGGCCATGGTGTGCGTACCTCCTCCTGTTAACGTCTGTTCCATCGGCTTGGATTGTGTTGTTACCACTAGTGAGCTGGCACCTGCCCTAGACATTGCTGAACTCTTGGATGAGTCGGATGAGCCCCAAGTAAGTGGCACAAATGTTTGTGATCTATTACTAAGAGCGGCTGCTAGCTATGGGAAGGCTGGTATGGTGGGTTCTCTCAGCAATAATGATGGTAATAGTGCTGGAAACGCCTCTTCAAATCTTTCTATACCGGTTTGTTTCGCCTTGCCCATTTCGGCTGTAAATAAGGTCGTGCCTATGGACAATGCATTGCTCGAACTGGCCCCTTCAAGAGAGAGTGAGAATCCCGTGAGCGATGTTGTGGCTGCTGCGGCCGTTCCCAGTAACAGTAGTGTAACGTCCCTGGTTGATTCCAGGCAGGATGCCACGGATAACAATGAACCCGCTGCTAGAAATCTCTCCGTTACAATGACCGGTACGAGCCAGACATGTACCGCACTTGGTCACCTGGACTCTCCCCCCGCAGCGACTGGCTGTAACGACAGTCTTTGTTCGTCTAAAAACATTGTTACAAGACCATCTCCCGGTGGTGACATACCACATGGGCGATTCTTCAGTGCAATGTCTACAATGGGATCTGTAGGCGAAGTTCCACGCACTGACCTCCACTGTGCCTCCGCTTGTGGTTCCAACTGCGAAGATGAGGATGTAGTCTTTAAATGCACTGATGATCTTGAGCTAGATCGGCAAACAAATTTAGCGGTGGGACCCTGGACGCCACTGCCAAGGGTTTTTGAACCCACATGGGTTACCGCTGGTGCAGCCGATCTGGCCCGCAGAAATTCACTTGAGGTTGTGAACAAACTGCTGGCTGATCTTACCCGCATTAACAAACAAAGAATACGAAAAGGTGATACAGGTTCAACGATGGACAGTTTACTGACTATAGACTCACTGCCCAGTGTGTTTTCTGTCGAAAAGGCGTCCTCGCCTACTCCTGCACCACAGAACTTGTACAGTGTCTGCTGTCCTGCCAAACGCCGAAGAATGGAAGAAAGCATTTCACCTAGTCTCAGATGCTCCCAAAATAAAAAAGGTAAAAGTTTGCACCAGAACGATCAATTAAATGCAATTAATTCAACGGAAGCGCCGCAATGTGAACAAAGCGAGAGTGAAACATCTGTGTCAGTAAATGAGGAAGAGCCAGAGCAGGTGTCCCCTGACTCCTCGCTCATGGAACGACCCTTTCCTAAGATCAGACGACAGGTCTCTCGGAAAAAAAGACGTATGCGCTGTGGTGAGTCTGAGCATGCCGCATTAAGAACCGCTCAATCTCCCCAAGACTTAAAGGCGCTAATTATGTCATCCATGTGTATGTCTATTGCTCCGTTTCTTAAAATGTATGAGCATCTCAACGATAATTTGAAAGAAATGGCCTCTGCTGTCCACACATTGACAACAAATATGTGTAAAATCGATCAAGAGTCTCTTATCTGTAAGGCGACACTGTATGAGCTAAAGAAGAAGACTGACAACACCTTTACAGCTTTGTTGGATAATGTAAAGAACGCCAATATTGACAGAAAACTGCTGGCCGAGATTGCCAAAGAAGCTTTGAACATATTTCAAAAGGACCCTACATTAAATGGCCTAGGATCTGCCGCTAAGTGTCAGAAGTATAGTCTGGTCTCTGTCGCAGACACTTTTCAGCCGAGTTCCTGTGTAGATCACAATAAGCCTTCCATTACATCGCAACCGGTAAAACTCCGGCCACCGGCAAATAGAAACTTGGATCCTACGAAATGCACACTTGGCCTACATCCTAGAGTAACAGCCCCCTTGATACAGGCTGGGTTGGCTGATCCAACTGGCAGCGCTGAGTCTAGACTGACTGTTACTTTCCCAGATAGGGCCCTTGATTCCACTGTAAAAAATGGTTTTGCGAAAGCTGTAACAGAGGCTCAAGATGCGTCGAATCCAGCCTTACTAAATCCTCAAACACCGTCAACTTCCACAAGCATGTCTAGCCTGGAGCTGGGGCTCGCAGCACCAACTAGAGTGTTGTTGGACGCTGCCGAACTCATGGCTGTGGTATATGACATCTTCAAGAATCAGTCTGAAGCACTTAAGACGAATAAAAGTAGTGAACAGCTGTAAGTGGCATCAGTAAGAAAACGAAAAGCTTACCAGCACGGAAAGCAAAGAGAGCTGCTACAAATTCACGAAAAGTTCTACGCAACCTGAAAACTGTGAATGTCACAGTAACCAGCATGCCACCAAAACGTAAACCAACTGAAAGTAATCTGTCGGCGAAAGTCTCCAAGGAGTTACTGATAGACTTAGAAGCCTCCAACACATGATGTCTCCGACTCGCTGCTGAATGTATCGACCTATGAGGACCTATGAGGACGTGGAGATGCCCTGTAACGCCCCTGGTGCTTCTTCGTCGCCAGTGCCTGGTTCAGTGGCCTTGGCGCCAGTGGCTGCTGAGGTCTTCCCGGTGAAGCCCTCTGCATTTAAGACAGCGAAGACGGTTTGTTCTGATACAGCAAAGATGGCTTCATCCGCCAAGTTGCCTGTGCCTACAGTTTCAGCTGTAGTGGCGCCGGTTTTTTCTGCAGAGACAGTGTTGAGTCAAGCTTTGCCCTCGAGCACACCTACTACCTCGGCAGTGTGTCTAACCTTGATAGACCCTAAGCAAGCTCTCGACAAAAAAAGTCTGACGAGAGTCTGCCAACTGATTGATTTGCAGTGTGGCGTACGACTGGAAACGTGGACCCCTGCCCTAAATTTTTAACTTTGGCAGAGAAATGTAAATTGTTGGAAGCAAAATTTAACATCTCCCGTGATGCACAAGGTTACAGTAAACCTGTAACCAACCAGGGCAGCAAGGTTTTGCCGGCTGAGCTAAGCACTCTCATGGTGCCTCTATTGAAAAGCCCCTCCAGGGTCAATATTTCCAAAAGCAATGCTCCGGCCTGGTCCCGTAATCTTAAAGTGGTAAAGTGGCACAGCGGGTAGAGCGCTCGCTTTGACATCTGTGCAGAGCCTGGTAACTCAGGTTCGAATCCCGACGGGGCCAAACTCAGCCTTTCATCCTTCCGAGGTCGATAAAATGAGCACCACACACCGTGGGTAATAAGCAGCGCTCAGATACCTGAGGGTTTGTAGCGCTATATAAATGCCAAATTATTTTTTATTATTATTAAAGAGCTCCCGAATAGATAGGGCCCTGTCAGAAGAAATGTTCGATCCGGTGAGAAAAAGATGGGACAGTCAAGGAGCAATCCTCAGCAAGGCTTACATCGCCTCTTACTGGAACGTATTGTATCCTCGGATTACTTAATCTTAAATCGTCATAATGTAATTTGGCTATGTCACTTGATACCAAGTCTGAGAGCAATCGCCTCTGAGGAGCTCACAATCGTCGAATTTTTCAATGAAAAAAAAAAACGATGCTGTAATTTTACATTTGCAGTCAAAATTGATTACCGATGCCCTACTAGACGCTGGCCCAGTGCTGATGTCATTAGGATTTGACATATTAAGGGTTGACCCTAGTGTGTGGCTGCCGACCACAAAAGAAGAGAACAACTCTACAACTAAGCCAGAGACAAACTGTGAACGTCATCTAAAGTAAGAATGGAGGCCAACAGCCCCAACAATAAAGGTGTCGCATCACGGCAGAGATGGCGGGTATGGAATTTCTGGCGCGGGATCGCTGGCGTGACAGTCCGTCATTGATTTCCTGCTCAGCGATTCCCTGCGCCGTCCTGGACGTTGCGCGCGTATGAGGCCGGAGGTATAAATTCCACCACTTCCGGGTTACGTGCGCGTTGCAACGTTCCGGGTTTGTTCCAGTGTTGCTGCCGCTCCCGTGATTGTTCCCGCTAGCATTCTTCTTGTCCTTCTTGCCTTGCTAGGGTTACTCTGCCTCTCCCTTGTTTCTAGTTAGCTTTTTCCCTCCTT
Organism: Ambystoma mexicanum; assembly: GCF_040938575.1. Classification (NCBI taxonomy): domain Eukaryota; kingdom Metazoa; phylum Chordata; class Amphibia; order Caudata; family Ambystomatidae; genus Ambystoma; species Ambystoma mexicanum. Next base: position 75,101,627 of record NC_090933.1, read on the forward strand.
TTCTCCCTGGTTCCTTCCTTCCTTCCTTCCTTTTTCCCTTCCTCCTTTTTTCCGTCCTTTGTTACTCCCTGGTACATTGTTGGATCAGCTGGTTTACTGACCCTGCCTGCTCACCGGACTGTCTTTGCTACTCCCTTGTACCTTGTTGGATCTGCTGGTTTACTGACCCGGCCTGCTCTCCGGACTGCCTTGGCTACTCACTGCTGGATCTACTGTTTTACAGTCCCGTGTTACCTACTGAACTGCTTTGGTGTTACCTGGTACCTCGCTGTGCTTCTGGTTCCAACCGGTGCCGGTTGGATGGTCGACTCTTCCACCACCTACCATTCTCCAGCGCTTCAGTCTGCTTCGCAATTCTACCAGAAGGAAGTCTTTAGGGTTTTTTTGTGCCGTTGGCTTTTTCCCCTGGGTGGCGCTCCCGGTGGGAACGCCCCCGTTGCCCCTATTTTAGTGGCACGGTGGCATCCTATCGAGGGCGTCCTTATCTTCATAAAAAAAAGGAGAAGCCTTCAAGACACAAGGAAGGAAAACTTAAGAAGAAAGTGGAAGGTGAGGAGTTGGGGGAAGGGGGTGAATCTGCTTTTTCCTCTGAAGAAGAAGATATAACCGACGTTATTGACAAAAGGCTCCAATGATGGCCCTTCCACTGACTGAGGACAGTGTGGCGTTGCCTCTTGAGGATAAAACAATAAGGATCACAATCAGGGGAACCCAGAATCTACCAACGACTGATGGCTTGCTTGTTGTTAATCCCTCACACAGTGTGTCCGACTGGTCCTGGCTTGCAGTCACTTTAAACAAAACATCCAACTTCTAACGCCAGGATGTGAAGCCAAGAAGTTTCAGCACTTTGGCATCTTTGAATACTCGTGGATTTCGCCACCTGTTCAACGTCCCTTGGGTAAAAGATCTGGATCTAATTTGCCTACAAGAAACATGGTTAAGCGAAACACTGTTACTTGAAGGATTCGAAATTGCCTTTAACCCAGCGATATGCCAATCTAAGCGAAGACCTATGGCGGGCTTACTGACGGCTGTCAGAAAGGCATCAGGGTTCAGGATAATTGAATCAGCCAATGTGTCGCCTTATATTCAGTTAACCACAATATGTGGTCTTCAACGTGTGAATTGTAAGACCGATAAACTATGTATTATCAATGTCTATTGGAACCATCAAACAAATGGAGCGAACGAGTTTGTAGACACAGTATCAGGAATGATTGACGAGCTATTTGAAAAGCCTCAGCCGCCCGACCTGATCATATGTGGCGATTTAAATCTCATATGTCTAAATGAAAAAAGACACCTAGCTCCTAAAGCTTCACAATGGTGCATGGAAATGAAAGCTTGAGGAATGCACATGCTGAATGGAAATACGGTGGGAGATATTCCAGCTAAGCCCACCTGGAGAAGGTTAAAGCAAACCTCAATCCTAGACTATATATTTGTCAGCGAAAATATTCATAGGAGGGTTCTTCACTTAGATGTACTTGAAATGTCGCATAGCGATCATGAAATGGTACATCTGACTTTTGAAAATCTGAACAACCATGCAAGTGTTTGCTGGCCCCATGTTGTCGGCAATGGGTCTAGTCGGATTCGCCTAAATCTCCTGGATACTGAAGTGGAGGTGATAACAGCCAACTTCGTGAGAGACACCAAAGGTCTTGAATATCAGCATTTGTTGTCGAACTTCGCAGAACACAAACACAACTTGCGTCACTGCGAACTAAGACCAAAACATAAATTCGATGTCTATGTTTTGCAACGGAAAAGACTCATGAGACAAGAAATAAGAAAGCTAAAGGGGCCGATGAACGAAATCGTAAAACAAAAAATAAGCAAACTCAAACAAAATTATAAGAATTGGCTCAAGTCTCATGCAGCAATAATGTTGCAAAATGACGCCGAAAATATGTTAGTCAAAATGGAAGGAAAGAAATCGGCTCAATTTTGGCAATTGATCAATAGTAACCTAGCGCCTCAAAATGCCATCCACGCAATTGCAGTGTCTGAAGATGCATGGGTAGAACACTACTCGGACCTGTTCACTAAAGGAGTCTCACTGACAAACTTTATCCTGCCAATTACAACAGAGTGGGACTTGGAGTTTGAGAGAATAGACATCCTCTTGATTATTAAAAGTCTACATAAATCCAGAGCCCCGGGGCCTGAATGCTTAACTAACTACACGCTTAAACGTAATCCGGATTTATGTGCAGACTTCTGCATCACTTTATTCAAGTGATTGTCTTGGCCCGTGCAACCCCCTGTTCTTGGAAGAGTGCAGTTGTGGTGCCAATATTCAAGAAAGGAGATCGCACAAATCCAAAAAACCACAGACCTATAGCGCTCCTTGATGTTCTGGGGAAAGTATATGCCATGCTGCTCCAAAGAAAACTTTTGAAATGGGCTAAAGACTCTAACAATATAGACCCCAGGCAAGCAGGCTTTGTAAAGGGGGTAGGTTGTGGCTTAAATCTATTAATATTGAACATCTTGAAGATGGAGACACTCAGACTTAACACCAAGCTATACCTAGCGATGATAGATCTTTCGCAAGCTTTTGACAGCATAAATAGGGAGCTGCTGTGGGAAACTACCATCTGGTAGTTTGGGCAAGGATAATCATTTTTTGATTGTTATGGTGGATTATTGTTCGAGGTGGCTTGAGTTTAAAATGGTGCGTAATGTAGAGAGTAATGAGGTCATCAGGTTTATGCAACATGTTTTTAGAAGGTAAGGTTATCCCAAGGTGATCATTAGTGACAATGGTGTGCAGTATAGGAGTAATGAGATGACGAAGTATGCTAAGTAGGTTGGTGTTGAATGGAGATTCTCAGCTAATTACCATCCATAAACTAATGGGTTAGTGGAAAGGTGCAATAGAGTGGTTGTGGAAGCTGTTGAACATGTCATTAGAAACAGTATGTCAATTGAAAAGGCTTTAGAGGAAAAGTTGTGGAGTTGTAGGACATCTGTTGGAGCTGATTTGGGGAAGTCCCCGTTTGAGTTGATGAGAGGCAGAGAGCCCAACATAGTGTTAAATCCTGTATGGGTGAATCGTTGGAAACCAAAGGTTGAGTGTGGTAAGTAGTTGGAGTATATGAGGTCTACCCATCCTTTGCAAGTACGGGTGGCACAATAAAGAAGGGAAGAGTGGTGAGAAAAGGGGAATCAAAGTACACTAGGCCTGTTAGGGTTAAATAAGTGTTAAAAAATGCTGCTAGGATTCAAGATGGATCCATATGGAATTTGGATCCAGTGAGTAGGTGGAGATGGCAAGGAGTGAGTATGGGTGTTGAAGGTTGTGAGGAAAGAGAGCACAATGGTAATTAGTTGTTTGATAGGGATGTCATGGAAGAGTGCTGGAGGAGAGAAGTTAATTGTAACAGTTCCAGTGAACAAGAAGGTAATAACACCACTGGTGAAATGGGTGTCTTGAGAGGATGAATCAGGAGACAAGAGGCTATTTCATGAAGTAATAGTGAAGAATTGACTCTCAATAGGTTAAGAATAATGTTTCGTTTTTTTGAGTTGTTATTAATTTTGTCTTAAAAGTTTTTTTGTTCTTAATTGTTAGGCTGAGAGGGGGGAGATGTGTAGTGCCCTTTAACTATCACCTGCACTCCATTCAGTGTAAGTGTTTGTGTTTGAATGTAGAATGCGCCTGAAAGGGAATGTTGGTGTGTGACGTGAGGGATGGAGTGTTGGAGTAGAGAGAGAGAGAGAGGCGGTTGATGGTGGATGGCGGAGGGAGCGCAGGGTCGTTGGCTAGAAGATTAAAGGAACACATAAACTTACTAGTAGGCTCCTTGTTTGCTTCATGAAGTGATACAACAGGGGACAAGATGGGACTCCTGAGCACAGCACACTCTCAGGCATTCTTAGCACAAGACAACAGTTTCGATTCAGGTATCAGGGCTGTCGATGGTCAAGTCTCTTTACCCCTAAAAGTCCCTTTCCTTCGAGGACCTGATACAAAACAAATAAACAAAAAGTTTCTTCCAAATGTATCCCCACAAATGCAGGGGGGGACAATCCTCTTCCCCTGGTCTTTCATCTTGACCTGTCTGCTAAGTGCCAAGGGGGACAATCCAATTCCCTTGGTCTTTCATGTTTCCTTCGATCGGGCTCAGGCCCCTCTCAATTTTCAGACTCTCTCCGCTGGCTTCACTATGGCTGTTGTTCCTACACTTTCTCCTCTTGACTGTTGGCCTTCCTCTATCGGGTTCATGATGGCCATTCAAAAATACCTTAATGTCCTTTCAAACAGTCCACTGTGGACATCCCTTGGTCGGGTTCACTCCTGTCAACACACTGTTCATGGGACTTCAGGCTTTGCCCCTTTTTGTTTTCATCCCTAAACCGGGTTCACTCTTGCCAACTCTCACAGTTCCTTCTACTTTCTTACGTTGTGGGATTCACTTCCCTTATTCATGATAATCTGCCGGTCAAAGACTTTCGACTTCACAGAGGATTTTACTAGACCCCCTTATGACCACTTTGACCCTATTCTCGCCTTTCCCAAGGCCTTCTGGTAATAGTAGTTTCAATAATCCTGTAATCGCCCAGAGTTTCTCGAGTGAGCACCCATGTGGTGCCTGGCTCTTCTGCAGCTGGCATTCCCCTTTTACATCAACAGTTCTTTGTACATTCTGCAATCAGCCGTTTGCTACTTTTGTTCAACACAGTTCAGTTTCTTTATCGATCCTTCCCTCGACTCACCGGCTGTGATGAACCACTTGTTTTTCTTCATATCAGGAGTCAAGGCCGGTACCACGGTAGCAGGCATCTCCCTCTGTCCTGCCTATCAGTGTAGGCATGCTCCGTGTACCGTTGACATCTTCTACAACACACTTGGGCTGTTGTTCACTGTCTTACAATTTGTTCCACACAGGTCTTATGGGCCTTTGTCGGAAAGAGCAAGGTCGCTTCTCTCCTGGTCACCCTCTTGGCTTGTGCCATTCTTCTCCCCTCGAACTGCCGTGCCTGGATCTCGTTGTGCGTTCTGCATTGCTCGTATGGTGCTCTCGTGCTCCACCTTTTATCCCCGTGGGGAAGGGAAAGGGCAGTCAGAAATAGACGAGGGTTCCTGTTGGGGTGTGCTTAAATTCTTTTTCTTCTTAGTTGTTGTTCTCTCCTTGTGGAGATAGGGTCTGCCACAGAAGGAAGCCACTATGCCATATCAGCAGGTGCCTAATAACCAAGCCAAGGTACAAGACTCCCTTCTGGTGAATCCGGGGAGAGGAAAAAGTCCCACGGCTCAAAAAAACGCTACAAGTTGGAGATACCTCAAAGCAGGTATGTAGGTGCGGTGTCCAGTTGGAGAGTGATAATCCAAGCCCAATAGCCAGCAAGAGGAAACCTGCGGGCGTCGCAGAAGGAGAATAAGGCTGCAAGGCAGTAAAAGGAAAGTAAGCAAGGAAGGGCAAAGGCAGCAAGTACCAAAACAGAGGAGGGCAGAAGGCAGCCAGCAAATGAGGTCAAAAGCGAAGGCATGGAGAGATGACAAGGGAAGAAGACAGAGTGAGCGCTCAGGAGGAAGGATACCATGCAGCGTGTGGCCCAAAGCAGAAGGGTTGCAATGCCGCGATTGCCAGAGGAGAAGTGAATAAGAATCCAAGGGCGGCGGCTATCTAGGAAAAGCATAGACCGCTAATACACATTCCACAAGAAACGTGATGGCACATCAATGGCGGCGCAGTCTCCACTTGTTCCAGCGTCGCCATGGAGGGCGCGCTGTGACAGTATACCCCCTACAATACCGCCGGGTTTGCCAGGGTGAAGACTATGGAATTTGTACAACAATTGAAGTGCCTTAATGTGAGAGCGTAATTCCCCAAAATCTTCGGATGAAGGATACCCTTTCCAGCTCATGAGGCATTGAAGTGTACTCTTGTGGTACCTAGAGACACAGAAATGAGAGATCTCATATTTGTTTGTCTGAGGAGGAACTAGGGTTCGTTATGAGCACTTAGAGTGAGAGTAGATATCAGGAACATACGTGCGCAGAGTGGAAAACCGGGTGCAGTTGTTGCAGAGACTTGGGTAGTCTCAAACGGAAAGCTGCAGGGTTTATCTTGGCTAGTATCTTGTATGGGCCAACGTATCTCGACGATAACTTGGACGGCCAAACCCATCTTGGTAGAAATTTAGTTGAGAGCTAGACTTTGGTTTCCACCTCCCAGTCAAGAACACTTCTGCAATGTTTATCGGCTTGTTGTTTATTTCTTGTTCTGCTGTCTTCAAGGTTACCACAGGCCGTCTTATGAGCTGGAGCAATGTTCTCCAACAGGGCATCAATAGATGGTATCGAGGATGGAGGATAAGTAGAAATAGGTAGGGATTGTGGATGCATATCGTAGTTACATTAGAAAGGCTGAGTGGATAGCGTTGTTATAGGCAAACTCGGCTCTAGGGAGGAGTTCTACCCAGTTGTCTTGCTGGAGGTTGGTACAACATCTAAGGTATTGCTCCATGGTGGCATTCAGTCTCCCAGTTTGACCATTGGGCTGGGGATGATATCCTGAGGAGAGTGCTCTCTCAATAACCAACAGTCGGCACAAAGTACTACAGAAAGTGACGTATACTGTGTTCCTCTATCCGAGAGGATGCATTCTGGAAGTCCATGTATTTTAAAGATCTATTTAAAGAAGACTCTTGCCATAACTGGAGCAGTAGGAAGCCCTCTGTGTGGAACAAAATGAGCCATCTTGGTAAAAGAGTCAATAGTGACAATGATGGCTGTCTTTCCTGGGACTCAGACATGGGAAGGTCAACAACTAAGTCGGTGGTGACATGACTCTAGGGCCTGATTGGGGTGGATTCTTGCTCTAAGTATCCTATAGGTTTGCTTGTCCCATATTTACACTGGGGACACACAGGGCATGATCCGACATATTCCTTGATGTCCTTACACATAGAGGGCCACCAGAAGTTCCTTCGGACGAGCTCTAGGTTTGCAGAATAGCACTTAAGACCGGCCTCCTTACTGCTGTGTCACCATATCAAAACCTTTTGTTGAAGTTGCACCGAGGCTAGATAGAGGCGATCTTGATGAAAAAGACATTTTCTCTTCGTCAATGGAGTATTGTCTTTGAAGGAGTCATGTGTCCTGGCTGAGGCTTCTTTAACCTCTTGAAGAAAGGACAAAACAGAGTACACAAACCGATTGCTGTGAAACAACGCTTCTGGAATCGGGAGTCTGTTACTTTCCTTGGGATGGTAGTGAGACAAACCATCAGCTATGCTGTTTTGACTCCCCGGGATGTAGGTTATGGTAAAATGAAATTGTGCAAAATAATGAGCCCATCCTGCTTGTCTGGCATTGCGACATTCCATCTGTTGCAAGATTTAGAGATTCTTATGGTCGGTACGCACCTCGAACGGATGATTGGGCTCCATTCCTCACAGGCCAATTTGATTGCTAAAAATTCTCTCTCAATAACAGAATAGTTGCATTCACTGGAATTTACAGTCTTGGACATGTATCCAACGGGATGTTTAATGTTGTTTACCTTCTGTTTGAGGACGGCTCCTAAAGCCGCTGCTGACGCATCAGTTTTAATGATGAAAGGAAGAGTTTGGTTAGGTTGAAGCAGAATAGGGGCAGAACAAAACCTCTCTTTAAGAAGTTGGAATGCAGGTTCGGCAGCTTTTCCCATTGTGAAGCGAACGTCCTTTTTGAGTAGGGCTGTAATGGGGATCATGATGTCAGAAAATCCCTGGATGAATTTGTGATAAAAACTTGCAAGGCCCAAGAACCTCGGGACATCCTTGACAGATGAGGGGAGGGCCATTTAAGTAGTGCAGAGACCATGCGTTCATCCATTGAGATGCCTTGTCCAGATACGGTATACCCCAAATATGGTACAGTAGTGGCCTTGAATATACACTTTTTGGGCTTCACCAGAAGCTGATGTTCCCTCAAACCATGAAGAACCTCCATGAGTTGTCGTTGGTGTTGCCGCTTCGAGGCTTAAAAGACCAGTATATCGTCTAGATACACTATTATGGAATAGAGCAAAAGATCAGAGAACAATCGATCCAAAAACCTTTGAAAGACCCCTGGAGCATTGACCAGTCCAAACGGCATGACTCTATATTCAAAGTGGCCATAAGGTGTCCGGAAGGCGGTCTTCCACTTGTCACCGGCCTTAATGCGAAGAAGATTATAGGCTCCTCGAAGATTTAATTTTGAGAAAACATCTACTCCTTGAACTGCTTCTATGGATATCCATAATCAAAGGAATGGGATATCTGTCCCGGAAGGTGACTTTGTTCAGGCACCTGTAGTCTTAGTACAAGGTCTTAGTTCAGTAGATTGTTTTTTGGGGAAAAAGAACATAGAGGCTCCTGGTGGAGACTTGGAAGGCCTAATCAACCCGTTAAGCAGATTGGAATCGAGGTATTACCTAAGCGCCTTCTTTTCAGGAATAGAAAGAGCATACATATGACCAAAAGGAACGGAAGCATCAGGCATCAGGTCATCGCACAGTCCTCATGTCTTTGAGGGGGTTTATCCCTGGGTATCTTATCCCGGAAGACATCAGTAAAATCCTAATATAGGGTTGCGTGAGGCTGGAAATGCATTGGAGGGACAGGGCCTCCATGTCCTTGTCCTGTACTCCCTTATCATGTGTGTTCTTTGTTGTTTTCTGCACAAGAGTCCATGTGGGACTCCTGGCAGTGCAGCTCTTCTTCTTTTTGGTTGTGGTGAACAGAGACCCTTGGGATACCTTTATGGCACCTATGGGTGGGCGTACAACCCTGTACCCCTAGTGAATGTTTTTGGGCACCTGTGTGTGGCCCACAGAGCAGGGTATGTGCTGGTGGCAGCTCCATGCTGAATTTGACAGGTGCTCTGAATATCCTCCATTTTGGGATACCCAGGACCTGCCATAGGATTCCGTGGATTCCTGATAGGAGACAAGATGGCCCCAGTGGCCTTGTGGTTTCTATGACCTGTTAACTTGTTTTTCCCAAAGTCCTGGGACGCCCCGACTCTGTCCCTTCCCCTGACTGGCTGTTGGGTAGAAGAACCATATATGGTATTGTGGGGAAGTCCAGGCCAGGCTGGCTGGAGCCTTCCCAGTGAATGGGTGCCAATCCTCGCAGGCCAATTTGATTGCAAAAAGTTCTCTTTCAATAACAGAATAGTTGCATTCGCTTGAATGTACAGTCTTGGACAAGTATGGAACAGGATGTTCAATGTTGTTTACCTTCTGTTTGAGGATGGCTCCTACAGCGCTGCCGACGCATCATCTTCAATGATGAAAAGAAGAGTTTGGTCAGGTTGAAATAGAATAGGGGCAGAACAAAACCTCTCTTTAAGAAGTTGGAAAGCGGCTTCAGCAGCTTTTCCCCATTTGAAGGGAACATCCTTTTTGAGTAGGGCTATAATGGGGATCATGATGTGAGAAAATCCCTGGATGAATTTGCGATAAAAACTTGCAAGGCCCAAGAACCTCTGAACATCCTTGACAGATGAGGGGGAGGGCCATTTAAGTAGTGCAGAGGCCTTGCATTGATCCATTTAGATGCCTTGTCCAGATATGATATACCCCAAATATGGTACAGTAGTTGCCTCAAGTATACACTTTTCGGGCTTCTCCAGAAGCTGATGTTCCCTCAGACAATAAAGAGCCTCCATGAGTTATCATTGGTGTTGCCACTTCGAGGCCGGAAAGGACCAGTATATCGTCTAGATACACTATTACGGAATAGATTATGTTGTGGGTACAACTTTGGGGTGGGACCTGGGTAAATAGAGTGTGTAACCAATATGCATGGGTGTCTGGTTTCTGTGAGGATGACACAATGAATGAGACAGCCCTGCCTGAAACTGACATGAATGCAGTGTGGCGTGCTGAAAGGCTGGGTGCTTGACCCAATCTACATTCCTTGTTATGGGTGTCTTGGTGGATGTGAATGACCTGAATGCACTGTGAGCCTGATTGGCTGCCTGCCTGCACAAATCCCCTTCTGTCTGATTGGCTGACTGAGCTTGGCTCAGCAGTGTGAATGAGGGACAGATGTGTATATCTAGGGATCACTCACTTCCCAATTAGTTCAGAAGCTGAAGTTGAAACTTGAAGCTTCTTATCCTTGAAGCCCAGCTGGAAGAAGAAGAATTGCTGCTACTTTCCTTCGACGAAATCTAAAAGGGGTCGAGTTTGTTGAGGACTGATCTAAGAGAAGACATGGCTAGGAGACCTCTCCCCGAGCTACGAGGGAACATTGTGCAGAAACTGATCTTCACTGAGGCACCCTGGAAGCCAGTCCCGAAAGGCTGTTGATCGGAGACGGGGTCCGCTGAGGAAACTCAAAGTAAAGCACCAGAACATCGAGGCCATTGAAGTCCATTGTCGTTGAGGATTTCCTTAATCGCTGGAAGCCTGTAGAGTCGTGTTGCCCAGAAGCGGGGACAGCTTGAAGCTGTGCTGTCGACGATCTGAGCCGCAAGAACATTAAATGAAGGGCTCCCTTGCCATCACCGTCGACCGCTTTGACCCGCTGGAGAATGTCGAGGTCGTCGACGAGAATCCGCCGGTGGGTTTCTGGCGACATGAAGCCCACAAAGACGCTGACAAGTGAAGATCTGAAATCCAGCCTTGGTCAAGTTCCGATCGTCGACGCCAACACTGACATCGACAACCAATGCCCACTGCCGGGACTATGTTCTTCACAGAGTCTTCTTTGCAGCGCCAAACTCTTTTCGCCGAGAACTCTCAATGCCAGGGTTCACATTCGTCGAGGACTCTCGACGCCCTGTGGCTCCTTCATTAAAGGGAGTCCACCCTCAAGGGATCCGTCGATGAACCATTGAAGAAATTTGCTAACTCAGGTAAATTGGGGTAGCTGAACATTTTTGACCAGGAAACAAGACTATTTCAACATTAATGGACTGATCTTTTTAATACACTTTATTACAGGTTGCCCAGGTGGGGGGATCCACACGCAGAACTGTGTCTTGGTAGTTGGGCAAAGTATTCTGCCATTGTTTTTAACTAACTTGTCTTCCTTATGATGAGATATGATGTGATATGGCATTTATAACGCGCCTATACACAAGTGTTTCAAGGCGCGAAAATTCCTTCCTATGTCCTATGCTGATACCCAATACTGTTTGATTTGTATGCCACTAGAACTGTCAGCAGTTGCTGCATTTTAAAGGAGTCAATAGCTAAGTGTGGTACCACATATACTTTGGGCCTCATTACAAGTAAGCGGGTCCGGAATCCGGTCTTACCGTGATGGCAGTGACACCATTTCCGTGACCGCAAGCATGCAGAAACAAGGCATAATCACGGGTTGACGGTTACGCGGCCCGACCAGTGCGGAACTGGCCACACCGCCATCATGGTAACACCCATGGATACGGAATCACCGGGCCACATAATAGCGCAACATCTGTGTCCGCCACATCCATGCCGGAATCAGCAAATGCGGAAATACCGGAACGGAAATTCCGCGATCGCGAAAACCGGAAAGGCAGCAACGGCCATTACAAAAAGCTCAATCCACTGCAATCCTCTGCAACCACAAGGCACACAGCTCCTGTGACTGCTGAAATCCAGCTTTTGCCATGACATCAAGGGTCCCAGCCATCCACCAGCAGAAACCACGCTTCAGCGAGGCAGAGCTGACCGGGCTCGTAGAGCACATCGTGGAAAATGCACCAGCACTATTCAGTGCAGATCAGAGGCGTAGCACGCAGCAGAGGAGAAAAGGGATATGGGCGGAGGCTGCACAGAAGGGCACAGCTCTGGGTGTACCAGTGCGGACGGTCAAGGACTGCCACAAGCGTTAGGACGATCTGCGGCTGCGTGTCCGTAACCTGTTGGCAGCACACAGGCAGCACAGCACTGGCACAGGAGGGGGACCACATTTCCCACTGAAGCTCCAGAACTGGGAGGAGAAGTGCAGCACCATCATGCACCTTGAGGGGATTGAGGGAGTCAGTGATTCAGATTCAGAGGTCAGAATAGGCACACTTGGTGAGGCCGGTAAGTACACAGAATGCAAAGCCATGAGTGCGAATGAAGGGAGACCAGCCCCCCCCAGCCAGGGCCTAGAGGCACACAACACATCCACCATCAACCTACCCCAGCCAGGGCCTAGAGGCACACAACACATCGACCATTGACCCCACCACACCCAACACCACCATGTTACAACACCACCCGGACAGGCAGACGGCATGCAACTGGGTGCAAGCCGTGATCAACACACCTGAGTGCATCACCCATTCACATCCTGTCACACGACTAACAGCATGTCCTACATTCCCCTACAGGTACATCGACCGACAGTGACTCAGCACAACAGCCAATGGCAAGGGGGACTGCATGAGGGCGTTGGACAAGGCAATACCAGGACGCCACTGCCATCACCTCCGGCAGACAAGCATCCGCACGGTGATGGTGCACGATGACACGGACACCACCATCCCCGCTGCGCCTGCAGTCCAGCATGTGCCAATCCTGAATACACCTGCAGCCCCTTCCATTGCACCCACTGGTGCCCGTGGGCCAAACAGTGACAATGACGCAGCTAGCGTCGAAAGTGCGCCAGGAGAACAGGGCGCTACGCACCCGAGAATGCAAATGATGGGGGCAACACCACTACCGAACAGCTTGCCACATTCAGCCCCATGGGACTACACAGTTCGATGCGCCTCCCCACACCTTCCATCAAGGAACTCAGCGTCTGCCTACAGCGCATCGAGGAGCACCAGCTCAGTCTGACACAACTTGTTCAGCAACAGCTCCAGGAGGCAAGGTTGCAGAGGGAGGAGGCCTGTCTACAATGGGAGAGCACTGCCACCTCTGTGCGCCGCCTCTCATGTGCGATCGGGCGGTTTGCCACAGCAAACATGGTGATATCACGGTGGGTCAGGGAGGGCAACAACATTATGTCTAACATTGCTGAGACAATGCTGGCTGCCCAGCAGGCTTTCATGGGCTGTGTGCCAGCAACAAACCCTGCTGTGGCCCCCGCCAGCAGCACACCCTCGAGTTCTGTGACCAGCAGCCCTTGAAGAGGTTACCACGGCTGGCAGGTGCCTCTGTGAGGGACAACCATGTGCACAAGCGCGGCTGAAAATAGGCTGTGCATTGCAGAACTGCTGGCCCACAAGTTGTGATGGGGTCCAGGTTGGTGGGTGGGAATGTTGGGGTTGTGGGGGTGGTCCTTAGTGGGGTTTGTCAGTTTGGGGGTGGTTGGTGGGTGGAAACGTTGGGGAGGTGGGGGTGGTCCTTAGTGGGGTTTGTCACTTTGGGCCTGGTCGGTGGGTGGGAACGTTGAGGTGGTGGGTGGGCACGTGCGGTCTACATTGTAATCCCAATCCTGTTTCCCCTGTTAATTCAACAATATAGTGGTATGCAAATGCAAATGACGAGTGGACCTTCTCATTTCGTGTCCATTGAATTCATTTATTGTGGTGCTACAACATGAAGTGCTGAATGTGCACATGTGGCACATCAGAAGAAATTGTGTATGAGCGCACTATGTGCATGTTGTCCATCAATGGCACCCTTGCCTGGTAGTACACCCATCCCATCACTGTCTTTATCATCATCATCATCCTCATCTGCTGGCTCGATGTCCGGGGGCAGTGGAATGTTCCTGCGTATGCACACGTTGTGCAGCATAGCACATGCAAGTAATATTTTCCCTGTCTTCACCGGGCTGTAATGCAAGGCGCCACCTGATATGCTCAGGCAGCGGAACCTAGCCTTCAGCAGTCCAAAGGCCCGCCCTATTACGCCACTGTAACGCTCACCTGATTCCCACAGAGGCGCTGAACCCGGCTGGGCTGCTATCGTTTCTTCAATTGAGAAGCGTAGAGCTCGGACGACTCTCAGGACTGGGCTTCCTCTTATCGAATGTCTGACTTGCAGGGTACGTTTTCTGCAGGTGGAAGAGAAAGGGTTAATCACCGTTTGATGGGATTCCTTTTCCCACCAATCGCCAGTTTCTCCCACAGCCTAGCTTTCTACTTGTCTCGGCGAGCTCTCACCTTAGGCGTTTAAATGCTGAGCTCTCCATCCTGCGTCTGGTGCAGGGGTGTGTGGATTCCAGTTACGTCACTGGATGAGTTCAGTGTTGAGGCTCAAGTCTTTTGCGGCCTTAGTTGTGGCACTGGTGCTGGGATGCCGAAGAGCGATGCCGCCGTTACTGCAAGAGCGGATGCCTGTAAGTATACTGTAGTCTTTAGGCTTTAAAAGATAGGCACCTCAATAATGTCCCTTTTCCTTTGTTTCAGGCCTAGGGATGCTGTGGGCGTAGTTTTCCGTTGCCGCTGCACGTGCCGATGCACGTAAGCATAATGTTCTTTGGCCGCTTTTAATGGCACCTCTAATAATGTCCTTTTTCTAGTTTTCAGGTGCCGGGATGCTGCGGGCTTTATATCCGTTGCCACTGCACGTGCCGATGCACGTAAGTATAATGATCGTTGGCTGCTTTTAATGGCACCTCTAATAATGTCCTTTTTCTAGTTTTCAGGTGCCGGGATGCTGCGGTTGATGCGGCCGCTTCTGCGCGTGCAAAAACTGGTAAGTTAAGATGAAGCGACTGCCTTCACCCGAACCCCTTTTTAATTATGTCCTTTGCCTTTCAGGTGCAGAGAAGCTGCCGAAGAGAAGGCCGCGGTTAGCTCCGTTGCAATCACGGATGGATCAGGTAAGCGGACGCGGCTGCGAGCGAGTTGCACTTTTCTAACCTTATGTTTATTCTTTGCAGGTTTTGCCGGTGACTGGATTCCGGGATCTGGTTAGTATTGTTCTGTGTCTTTCTTCATCCACAGGTTGCTGCGCGGAAGCTGAAGATGACTCTGGACCTGGAATGCAGGAGCCGACTCGGTGAGCGTCCTGCTGCTGCTGCAGAATAACGCGAAGCACGTGTTTTCCATCGGGCGTGGTTTAAATAGCAGAGAAGTGCTTCCAGTGTGTGTTCTTCCACCGGTTCCACTGAGGTAAGAAAAGAGTTCCTGAATGGAGGGAATAGTTCCTCCCAGCCCTGATGGCTGGGGACTTCAACCAGACTGGATTGTTCTGGGTAAATATGCAGCATGGTCTGCCTCAGGTAAGTCCACCCAAGCATTATTACACTGTTTATCAATATGAGCCCGGCGCCTATGGCGCCGGGACTGAAACCCTTCATGAGCCTGGCGCCAAAGGCGCCAGGACACGGTCCAAAGGGCCCCTGTAGGGGTCTGCTGGGTCCGGAGTAGTGGAAGACGGGTCTGCTTCCGAGGGCGCTGGGCCAGTCCTGGCCCCTCGGGAGTAGCGCCCATGACAGCACCCCCCCTAAGGCCCCTCCCAAACTTGTCCTCCCCGGGGGTTTTGGTTTATCGGGAAAGGTTCGGTGAAATTTCTGGACTAGACGAGGGGCATGGACGTGGTCATAGGGTTCCCATGACCTTTCCTGAGGTCCGTAGCCTCTCCTGTCGATTAGGTAGAATAGCTTCGATCTGATGATTTTAGAGTCCAAAATGTCTTTTACTTCAAATTCGGGCTCCCCATTCACTTGAATGGGCTCTGGAGGATTGGTCAATCTTGTTCCAGGTTGCATGGGTTTCAAAAGAGATACGTGAAAAACAGGATGTATTCTCATATGGGTTGGCAATTCTAATTTAACGGCCACTGGATTCATTATGGCCGTAATTGGATATGGTCCCAGGTATTTGGGGTTGAAGGTGCGAGGCCCTTTAAGCGATAAATGTTTGGTGGACAGCCAGACTTGATCCCCAACCTGGTATTGAGGGGCATTGCTTCGGTGTTGATCTGCTCCTTTTTTGTACCTCTCTTTAGCTTGTTGTAGATGTGCAGTCGCTTCCTTAAAAGCTTGGGTAATAACGGTGTGCAATTGATCCACGGCGGGTGTTCCAAGATCTTGAGGTGGATCAAGGTTGGAGGTTCGAGGATGAATCCCATACAAGATGTAGAAGGGACTCTTCCCGGTACCCGAACGAACTGAATTGTTGTAAGCATGTTCAGCTATCCAAAGGATGTCCTTCCAGTTACTCTCGGACTGTTGTAGCATGCATCGTAAATATTGCTCGAGAGTCTGGTTTGTTCTCTTGGTTTGCCCGTCGGTCTGCTGATGATGGCTGGTCGAAAGTCTTACATCGATTTGAGCTAATCGACAACAGCTATGCCAAAAGTGGGAAATAAACTGGCTCCCCCTATCTGAGATTAGTACTGACGGGAAGCCGTGTAGCCGGACGATGTTTTCAAGAAATACTTTGGCTAGGACTGATGCTGAAGGTAAGCCTTTTAGCGGAATGAAGTGGGCCATTTTAGAAAACAGGTCCACAAAAACAAGAATGGTGTTGTACCCGGAACAGGAGGGTAAATCTGTGATGAAGTCCATGGAAAGGGTATGCCAGGGACACGATGGGATGTCTAATGGTTGCAGAAGACCAGCCGGCCTCTTCTTCTGACCCTTGTTTTGAGCGCACACACCGCAGGACATCACAAATCCCTTTATGTCTTTTCTCCACGAAGGCCACCAGAAGTGTCTCTTCACCTTTTCTGTGGTTTTGGCAATGCCAGGGTAACCCTCAATTAATGAATCATGATAGCAGGAGATTACCTGTCTTTGTAAATCGGCGTGTGGTAGGAACAATCGTCCTTGGAAATAAGGCAAGTCATTGCTTACGGTGAAATCTTTTCCTTTTTGTAACCAGTTCAGTAAGTCTGGTGAGGTTACAAGTTGTTTAGTCTTTTCTTCAATATCCTCAATGGATTGTGAAGAAATCAGACCCACGATCCTTTGTTCATGAATTATTGGTACAGGTTCTGGATTGGCAACGTTATCTCCCATTCCAATTCGAGAAAGAGCATCCGCTTTGCCGTTCTTGTTGCCGGGGCGATAAGTGATCACGAAGTCAAATTCAGCAAAGAATAGAGCCCAGCGAAGCTGTCTGGAGGATTGAGCCTTGGCGGTTTTCAGATACTGCAGATTTCGATGATCGGTGATCACTGTGACGGTGTGTCTGGCCCCGAGGAGATAATGCCGCCATGCCTTAAAGGCTGATTTAATCGCTAGAAGCTCTTTGTCTGTAATGGTGTAGTTGATCTCAGGCGCCAAGAACTTCCGAGATCAGAATGCCACAGGATGCAGTTGGTTAGTCTCTGGATCTCTTTGTGATAGGACTGCTCCCATTGCTAAGCTGGAGGCGTCGGTTTCAACGATGTAAGGGAGGTCCGGGCGTGGGTGTTTCAGTATTTGCGCCGAGGTGAATTTAGCCTTTAGCTCTTGGAAGGCTTGTTCTGCTTCTGCGGACCATTCAAAGCGTTTATTTTTTCTTAAGAGGGCGGTGATGGGTTGTACCACTCGTGAAAACTCTGGAATAAATCTACGGTAAAAATTGGCAAAGCCTAGCATGCTTTGAACGCCTTTCACGGAAGTAGGAGACGGCCATTTGAGGATAGCGTCTACTTTTCTCGAGTCCATGTGGACTCCTTTGGGTGTCAGAATAAATCCCAAAAATTCGACCTCAGTGACATGAAAAACACATTTTTCAAGCTTGGCAAAAAGTTTATGTTGGCGAAGTTTTTCAAGGACCGCCCTAACATGATTTCAATGGTCAGCTTCTGAAGATGAGTACACAAGAATGTCATCTATGTAGACGACAACGCAGACATCAATGGGCTCTCTGAGGACATGATTCATAAAATATTGGAAAGCGGCCGGTGCATTGCATAGTCCAAAGGGCATCACTTGGTATTCAAATAGCCCATACTTAGTGCGAAAGGCCGTCTTCCATTCATCTCCTTCCTTGACCCGTACCAAGTGATAAGCTCCCCGGAGATCAAGCTTAGTATAAATACAGGCATTTTTTACCTGGTCAAGGAGTTCCGGGATCAGAGGTAAGGGGTACCGGTTTTTTACTGTTATCTGGTTCAGAGCACGATAATCTATACAGGTTCTGAGGTCACCTTCTTTTTTTGGTACGAAGAACAGAGCCGAGGATGCAGGGGACTTCGACGGATGGATAAAGCCATTGGCCAGGTACTGGTCTAAATACTGTCGCAGATGAAGGTTCTCAGGCTCGGTAAGGGTGTAAATCCTACTGCAAGGGGGAGTTGCACCGGGTAGCAAATCTATCTGACAATCGTATGATCTGTGGGGTGGCAAGGTGTTAGCCTGTTCCTTTTGAAAAACATCTTGGAACTCTCGATACTCTAGAGGTAATTGTGGACCGTCAGCCGTTACTGATGCTAGGCCAATGTTGGGTCGTGGATAACAAGTTGGTGTGCACTCTGGGAACTTTATTGTCTTTGCTCGCCAATCAATCTGAGGATTGTGTTTCTCCAACCAAGGAATCCCTAGAATTACTTGGAATTGAGGAGCCTTGATCACGTCGAACACAATTACCTCCTGATGCCCGTCTTGGCCTAGTATCGTCACTTCAGTAGTGGTATGGGTCACTGGTCCGGAGGCGATTTCTGTCCCATCCACCGTGGTAATGACGTCTTTAACCACCTTTGGACAAAGAGGTAAGTTCATCCTGGAAGCCAATTCGCGGTAAACATAATTTCCAACTGCTCCGCTATCAATGTATGCCTTAATTGCATGCAAACAATCCGGTTGCTCTGGATTTACGAGGACCATTGGCATTATGAAGTGCGAGGTCAAAGAACTGGTTTTTACGCTCGGCAAGCGGACCTCTACACTTGTCGGGCGAGGTCGTTTCCCGGCTCAGGCTTTTCAGAACTCTTATCAGAAGTTCCCACTGTCTTCTTAGGTGGTTTCACCGGGCAATCTCGAAGAAAATGTCCTGAATTTCCACAATAGAGACATAGTTGCATTTGTCGTCTCCTGTCGCGTTCTTTCTGGGTTAGGGGACCCTTTACAACCCCAATTTGCATAGGTTCGACGGCTTCAACTCCTTTGGTGTGACTTTGAGGCTTAGGGAACACTCGTGTTTCAAACCTGGATCGATCCGCCTTTCTGTTTTGTAGTCTGTGATCCAATTGGACCACCAAATCAATGTACTTTGAACAATCTTGAGGAGGATTCACTACCTGGGCAAGGACGTCTTTGAGTTTGCCACGCAAACCCCTGTGAAAAAGCGTGATTCTTTTGTCCTCAGGCCATCTGGTTTCCACGATTAGCCTATTGAATGATGCAATGTAGGCCAAAAGATCTTGATTGCCCTGTCGTAGGGAAAGGAGTTTGTTGTCCAGGGCCTGCCCCTGGGAATGCCTTGCAAAAAGTCTTTCCATATTTGCCCGGAAGGTCGGGAAATCACGAAGGATCGGGTCATCCTGTGTAACCAGAGGGATCAACCAATCAGCGGCACTGCCGCTAAGATACGAAAGCACAAAGGCTACCTTAGTCTGGTCAGTCGGAAAGGCTGCAGGTCTACAAAGAAAGTGCAATCGGCATTGATTTATAAACACCGCAAACCTTTTAGGGTGACCAGAGAAGCGTTCAGGCGGTGCCAATGGCACATTTCCGGGTAGGTTGATTTGAACAGGATTGGCTGAAGCGGCTGGGATATAGCTCCCTCCTGAATTAGGTAGCGGGGTTTGCCCCGCTTGTGTCTGTAATAACTGTCTGGCGAGATCATCAGTTTGTTCTTTTGATATTATCAATTCCCTCCTAAGGGCATTCGTTTCCTGGCGGGCAGCATGAACTTCAGCTCATAATTCCCCTAATAACTGGGCCAGTTGGTCTGTGTCGGAAGTTTCCATAGCGCCTGGGTAGGAGGTTATTGGTGGGCTTCGCGTTCTGTAACGCTCACCTGATTCCCATGGAGGCGCTGATCCCGGCTGGGCTGCTATCGTTTCTTCAATTGAGAAGCGTAGAGCTCGGACGACTCTCAGGACTGGGCTTCCTCTTATCGAATGTCTAACTTGCAGGGTAAGTTTTCTGCAGGTGGAAGAGAAAGGGTTAATCACCGTTTGATGGGATTCCTTCTCCCACTAATCGCCAGTTTCTCCCACAGCCTAGCTTTCTACTTGTATCGGCGAGCTCTCACCTTAGGCGTTTAAATGCTGAGCTCTCCATCCTGCGTGTGGTGCAGGGGTGCGTGGATTCCAGTTACGTCACTGGATGAGTTCAGTGTTGAGGCTCAAGTCTTTTGCGACCTTAGTTGTGGCACTGGTGCTGGGATTCCGAAGAGCGATGCCGCCGTTACTGCACGAGTGGATGCCTGTAAGTATACTGTAGTCTTTAGGCTTTAAAAGATGGGCACCTCAATAATGTCCCTTTTCCTTTGTTTCAGGCCTCAGGATGCTGTGGGCGTAGTTTTCCGTTGCCGCTGCACGTGGCGATGCACGTAAGTATAACGTTCTTTGGCCGCTTTTAATGGCACCTCTAATAATGTCCTTTTTCTAGTTTTCAGGTGCCGGGATGCTGCGGGCTTTATATCCGTTGCCACTACACGTGCCGATGCACGTAAGTATAATGATCGTTGGCCGCTTTTAATGGCACCTCTAATAATGTCCTTTTTCTAGTTTTCAGGTGCCGGGATGCTGCGGTTGATGCGGCCGCTTCTGCGCGTCCAAAAACTGGTAAGTTAAGATGAATGCGACTGCCTTCACCCGAACCCCTTTTTAATTATGTCCTTTGCCTTTCAGGTGCAGAGAAGCTGCCGAAGAGAAGGCCGCGGTTAGCTCCGTTGCAATCATGGATGGATCAGGTAAGCGGGCGCGGCTGCGAGCGAGTTGCACTTTTCTAACCTTATGTTTATTCTTTGCAGGTTTTGCCGGTGACTGGATTCCGGGATCTGGTAAGTATTGTTCTGTGTCTTTCTTCATCCACAGGTTGCTGCGCGGAAGCTGAAGATGACTCTGGACCTGGAATGCAGGAGCCGACTCGGTGAGCGTCCTGCTGCTGCTGCAGAATAACGCGAAGCACGTGTTTTCCATCGGGCGTGGTTTAAATAGCAGAGAAGTGCTTCCATTGTGTGTTCTTCCACCGGTTCGACCCAGGTAAGAAAAGAGTTCCTGAATGGAGGGAATAGTTCCTCCCAGCCCTGATGGCTGGGGACTTCAACCAGACTGGATTGTTCTGGGTAAATATGCAGCATGGTCTGCCTCAGGTAAGTCCACCCAAGCATTATTACACTGTTTATCAATATGAGCCTGGCGCCTATGGCGCCGGGACTGAAACCCTTCATGAGCCTGGCGCCAAAGGCGCCAGGACATGGTCCAAAGGGCCCCTGTAGGGGTCTGCTGGGTCCGGAGTAGTGGAAGACGGGTCTGCTTCCGAGGGCGCTGGGCCAGTCCTGGCCCCTCGGGAGTAGCGCCCATGACAGCCACGTGAACGTATGTGTGCCCGGTTGTAGGCCTCCTCATGCCTGTTCCGTGGCCGTCGTATGGGCGTCATCAGCCATGGCATGAGTGCATATCTGGCATCACCTGCATGGGGGTGAAAGTCAGGGCACATGTTACTGTTTGTGGTATTACTGTCTGTATCAGATGCAGTCCACAGATGCCATTCTGGTAACCCGATGTTTGACTCATCTATTGTGCACACTTGGATCACATTTCCATGCTTGTTTCTGTGATGCTCAGATTCGTGGAGTGACGTTAGGCAGGAACATGTTCCAATCATTGTAATGTACATGTGTTCAGATGAGGTGGGTGACTACGGCATTGTGATGTGATGGGCATATCTGCATCAGGCAGACACAGATCACTGCAAAGATGTGGCCACTGCGCACAGCACGAGATGCGCCCATCGTGTGCATGGCAGTAGCAAATGTACATCGGGTGGGGGAGGTACTCACATCCTCATGTTGCATTTGCATGTAGTGCCACCCCATGACTATGGTGTACATGGAGATGGGCAGGGCTTCTTTTTGCGTGACATGGCATGGTGCAATAATCAAGTCGCGTGGTGAGCTGTGTGGATTCTGGTGCTTGTCTATTCATGCATGTCTATTCCCCCCCCAATACACAGGGGTCATGCATTGGCAATTGTACTGGGCCAACTGCCTGGGACACTGTGGGCCTTGACTATACCCCCGACCCCTCAATACACAGGCATCATGCATTGGCAGTTGTACTGGCCCAACTGCCTGGGACACTGTGGGCCTTGACTATCCCCAAGTGCTTTGTCCCGTATAACGTTCCATGTAGCATGGCAATGTAGAATTCCGCAAGACCATCGAGTCGTGTGTGGACCCCGGGAAACGTGCACAGCAATACGTGATCACTTGTTGGGCATTGCAGACCATCTGGGCGTTCAGTGAGTGGAATTGCTTCTGATTGCGGCACACCGCCTCAATTGCATGTCTGACAGTCATCTCCACATGCGTGCAATCTAATACGCCTATGCTATTGGGCATGCCGGTAATGGCATGGAAAGCCACTTTGATGGCAATGACCTGGGCAGGGAAATGTGCTCTGATACATGGCGCAGCAGCGCATCCAGTACCTGCACCAGTATCCTAGAGAAACAGGGTTGTGGCAGCCCGTGCAGCTCCCCAACAGTGTGCTGAAACGTTCTGGTGGTGAGGAAATGCAGTACGGAGACTACTTTCAGCAGGGGGGGATTGCAGTCTGTATGCCGATGTGGCTGCTGATGTCCTCTTCAATGAGCCTGACGATGGATATGATTGAGGCCCTGTCAAGCCAGTACAATTTATGTATCTGACTTGGGGTCAGGTTCCAGGTTGAGGCCCTGATGCAGGTTATTGCTGGCTGCTTGGGGGGTGGTACCTGCTGCACATTGATGTTTTGGATGGCCACCGGATTCCTGATTTGCCTCCTGCGCCTATGTTGCCTCCTCCTCTGCCTCAGTGCTCCTTCAATCTGCACTGCTGCTTGCAGGTTCCCTATCCCAATTGCTGCTAGGGCGGTGGACAGCATGGTTGTGTTGGAAGGTGGCTTGGGTATGGGTGTGGCCCTTTTGTAGGCTCCCAGTGGCCTATGATCTGCAGCTGGTCTGATTGTGCAAAGCTGGGGCTTGTTTCAGCTCACCTGCCACTGTTTAACGCCATGTCCGCGTTGCTGGCGGTACCGGCATAGTGTTCATGGTTTTTCCGCCATGATCATGGCAGTGTTTCCGTGTCCGTGCTACTCGTAATGTCCCCGGTGTTGCGCATTGCTGGTGATAGGGGGTGCGCCGCCGAGTTGTCCCGCTGTTTACGTGCACACAGCTATCGTGTGAGTTGACACCACAGGGGCCGCTTTGCAGTGATGGTGCTTCCAGCACTGCGGGTCAGAATGAGCCGGTCCAGTAAACGGTGCCGGTACGGCTTTTCTGGCACCGTTAAATCCGGACCGGCTAACTTGTAATGAGGCCCATTGTATATATTTGCCATTATTAGATTTGCCAAAGTACAAAGTGTGTTATTAATTGTGTATATATATTGAACCTTATTTTTATATAAAGAACTATGGTAGCACATAACATAGTGTGTTGACATTCCTTCGTGGGGGGTCTGGGTATACACTGAACATTAGAACCAGCCTGCATCACCTCCTGAGAGCTTAAGCCTTGGTTCCTTGTCCATTGCTAACAGATAGAGAACCTTGGCAGGGCTGCTTTGTGCTGCAATCTAGAGGGCAGGAGAACAGATAACCCCCCTCCAGTCTTTACAGGGTGATATACAGTTTACTGCCGGGGTGGTAGGTTGGAAGCGGGAGTCTGCCAGTATGGACACTTCCAAAATGTCCTGAAGACACCCCTTGAGACAATATTCAGAATGCAACTGTAGAATATTCTTAGCCCAGTCGATGTTAGGGTTATGTAGTCTCATCCATGGGACCCCTACAATGATAGGGAAATGTATTGCTCTGATTACGTCAAAACATAATGTTTTCTTATGGTTACCGATGGTCATGCTGAGTGGAGGAGAAGTATGGGTGATTAAACCGGAGCTTAGGGGATGTCCATCAACTCCTTCCACAGCCTGGTCTTCCTGTCGCTTCTGCATGGGGATTTCCTCCTTCTTGGCTCACAAGACATCCATGAAGTTACCTGTGGCTCCACTGTCTACCAAGGCCCAGGTCTCGATGTCTCGGCTTCCCATTCGTAGATGTACTTTGACCACCATCAGTCAGTTGTCGGATTGTACTCTGAAGGTGGAGGTGAAAAGAGGGGGGCTCAGATTCAGACCCCGGGGCTTGATGCCTTCTAGACCCAGGGTTTGTCGTTTCCCAAGCACCTGGGGAGGACTTCTGGACAGTCTCGTAACAAATGGTTGTGTGATCCACAATAGATACAGAGGCCTTTTTCTCATCTCTGTTGTCTTTTCATAGAGGTGAGAGGGCCTCTAGCTGCTCCTATCTGCATAGGTTCTTCCCTGGAGGCTGAAGCTTCAGGTCAAGAGGGAGGAAGTGTGAGACCAGGGTTAGGGTTTAGGAAGCTCCGGAATCTTCTTCTCTCTGACCTTCATTCTGTAAAGCGGTAATCTATCTGCAGGGTTAGAGATATCAGGTCTGACAAAGTAGTAGGCCTGCTGATGTGAGCTAGCTCATCCTTAATGTCTTCTTGTAACCCTCTCCGAATGATGTTGCTGGCCATCCTGCTTCGGCTGCAGTGCGCTTAAACGGGGAAACATAAGTCTGCAAATCAGTAGATCCTTGTCTAAGGTACAGTAATGTCTCACAGGCTGTATATGTGACCTCCGGCCTCTCGAAGGTCTGCTGTAGCAAGTCAAGAAAGGCCCCATAATTCTGTCATACAGGATTAGCTGCCGTGACTAACGGGGTGGCCCAGGCAAGTGCATTCCCGGTCATGTTGGATATCATGAACCTAACGCGGGAGTGGTCAGAGGCATACCTAGAGAATCTAAAAGTGAAGTACATCACACAGGAGTCTACATATTCTTTAAGTTTCTTAAGCGAACCATCATATTTGCATGACGCAAATACCATGGAAGGTGGATCCATGGCATTTGCTTCCCCAGCAGTTACCAGTTGTTTAAGCATGCATTTTCTTTCTTTAGGGTCTGTACCTCCAAAGTAAGAACCTGTACAGCCGCCAGCAGTTGTTGTACTTGTTCATCCGTGGCCATGCTTGTCTTAGGGCATTTCAAACTGTCAAAACCCCCTTCCTCTTCCTCACTTGAGTCGCCGAATGATGAAGAAGACAAGGGTTCCTGCTGGGGTGTCCTTAAGTTATTTATCTTCTTAGTTGTTCTTCTCTCTTTGTGGAGATAGGGTCTGCCATGAAAGGAAGCCACTAGGTCAGATCAGCAGGTGTGTAATAACCAAGCCAAGGTCTGAGCCAGGACTCCCTTCCAGTGAAGCCGGAAAGAGGAAAAAGCCACAAGGCTAAAAATAAACTATACATTGGAGATACCCCAGCAGATGTAAGCAGGTATGTAGGTACAGTGTCCAGTTGGAGAGTGATATTCCAAGTCCAATAGCCAGCAGGAGGAAGCCTGCAGGTGTCACAGAAGGAGAATAAGGCAGCAAGGCAGTAAGAGGAAGAGTAAGCAAGGAAGGGCAAAGGCAGCAAGCACCAAAACAGAGGGGGCAGAAGGCAACCAGCAAATGAGGTCAAAAGCAAATGCAGGGAGAGATGACAAGGAAAGAAGGCAGAGCAAGCGCTCAGGAGGAAGGAAAACATGCAGCGTGTGGCCCAAAGGAGAAGAGTTGCAATGCCGCGATTTCCGGAACAGAAGTGAATAAGAATCCAATGGCAGCAGCCATGTTAGAAAAGCATAGACCGCTAATCCACGTTCTGCGAGAAATGTGATGGCACATCACTGGCGGCACAGTCTCTACTTGTTCCAGAGTCGCCACCGAGGGCGCGCTGTGACAGTTGTTTTCTGTGATGCAGATTTCTTTTGTTTCAGAACAGTGATTGCGAGTATCCTATGGGACATCGAGTGGAAGTCTCATATTCCGTGTGTGAACCCTCGGTATCAATATGGATCTCCTCAGAATTCTCACCTGTTTATTCAGCGGATTCGTCTGACGACTCGTCCTTCTTTCTTCTGCGGTGTGTAGTCTTCTTAACCTTCTTCTGGAAGAGATAAGGGCAAGCTCCCCTGGAGGCCATATTGCCTCAAAAGCAATCTGCCAGGCAGCAGGGACTCCGGGAGCCGACTCCAGCCCAGGGAAAAGCTGTTAGGCAGAAAAACCTGGTATTCTTGAGTAGTGTAGGTAAGTCCAGGTAAGTAGTTCTTCGTATCCACAGAAGACTAGGCCCAATATACCCAGAGATGACTCGTAGAGGTATGCAAAAGATGAGAGCCGAAGGAGGGAGCGGGTCCCAGAGTAGACAATGGATATTGGGTACAGAACTCCAGGTACCAGAATGTACCACACAAGACAGCAATAGCTACAGGCAAAGGAAGACAAGGCTATGGTAATGAAAGAGGTACGTGACCTGCAGGAACAAGGCAAGAGGAGGAATAGCCATGAGACAGCCTCAGGAAGGCAAACCAAGAAGGGCTGCTCAGTAGCAGGTGCAGGAGCACTGTTTGTATAGGAGGAGACACAACGCTGCTGGAAATAGGCAAAAGACAGCAGCAAGGAGCCGTGCAAAAAGCAAGCAGAAAGGAAGGAGCACCACGGAGAGCCGCGGAGCACAAGGTGAGACAAGGCAAAGCGGGCAGAGGGGAAAACGAGTACTAGGGAGCGTATCACCATGCGGTAAGTAAAGGTTGCAACGCACAGTCCTGTTGCAGTGAATCCAGTATAAGCTGATAGTGGCAATGTTGGAACAGGGCACTAGACCGCTAAACACATTTGAGGAGAACGTAATGGTACATCAATGGAGTCTCCATTGATACCAGAGCTTCCACGGCCGCATCATGACAGGAAGAGGTGTTGTATTGGATTATAACCCTTGTACTAGAGGGGTTTGTGGTGATCTCGGAAGGGTGGTTTTTGTAGTGTTTGTGAAATGAGTAAGAGGGTTTGTGGGAACTGTAGTTGTTGGTCACATTCGACTGGGCGTTCAGAAAATGACAATCACGGGATTGGTAGGGTTTATGAAGCAAATAGGGATAGCCGGGATCGTGAACTAAACAGAGGGGATTGTGGGAACTGTATTGTTTTTGTCAAGGTAGATTGGGTGTTCGGGAATGAATTATCAGAGGGACGTGAAGAAGAATGATTGGGAATATTCAGGTAGGAGACAGGTTAGCAGGGATTCTGGGAGTTGTGGTTTTTGATGGATCATGAGATGCAGAGGGGTAGTTGTATTCTAGTAAGGAAGATTCCTAAAGCCACAGGGACTTTGTCCTCCTTGCCTTCTTCCCAGGTATAATACTGCATCTCACATGGGGAGTTTCCCTGTGTACACCCCTGAGTTCCCTTACCCAGGAGATCCTCCCCTATTTGTCTACCCCTTGGGTTGCGAAGTGAGAGGGCCAGTTCTTCATTGGCCACCTGAATAATGGATTCCCGGGGTCTACCTGGGAGAATACTCTCAGGTTTCTCACATTACCCTGTGCCTCTGAATTGGCTACTTTGTTCTTCGCATAATATTGTCCAATTCTTTGGCCTGCCCTCTGTCCTCATCACAGACTGGGGATCACAGTTCACATCTTAGTTTTGGCTGGCTCTGACCTGGTCTTTGGGCGTTGACACATGTTTTTCTTTGTCATATCATCCCCAAACTGATGGCCAGACCGAGATAACTAATGCGACTATGGAACAATACTTAAGTTGGCTTTGTTTTCAGTACCAAACGGACTCCCTTTTGGTGTTAGGGTCAGCCGAGTTTGCTTATAATAACTCTCTGCATTCCTCGGTGGGTTGTTCCCCTTCCTTTGCCCTGTATGGTCAACATCCATGGATGCTGCCTCGATCTTGTCCAATCCAGTGCACGTTCTGGCTGCCAATGCCGTGGTTCGTTCATTATCGACCATCCATACAGCTGTGGTACAACATCTACGAAAGGCCCAAGAATACACAAAACGGCAGGCCAATAAGCATCAATGTCCTGCTCCTGCCTACCAGCCTTGGGACAAGGTCTGGTTGTCCACCAAATACTTACGCATCCCAGGGAAGTGCAAGCTTCTTCCACGACCTGTCAATCCGTATCTCATCAACAAACGTATCAGCCCTGTTGCTTTCCGCCTTAAGGATCCCTCAAATTGGCATGTTCATCCTGTTTTCCATGTTGCCCTGCTGAAATCATATGCAGTTGGCACCAAACTACCTACTAAGCCCACTCCTATCAAAGTATGTGCGGAGGATGAGTATGAGATAGAAGCCATTCTAGACACCTGTGTTATGAAGGGTATCTGCTACTACCTGATAGACTGGAAGGGTTATTAGTCCAGAGGACAGGACCTGGGAACCTGCTGCACATATCCATGCCTCTCAACTTTTGTGTGCATTTCGTACCTCCTATATGCATGCCTCTCGGAGGCGGGGGTCCTTTGAGGGGGGAACTGTCATGGTCCGCCCGCTCCCAACGGCCTCTAACAACTTCCATGCCAGACAACACCAATGGTGGCGACTGCCGTGGCGTTTGGAGCAGAACACACCACGCCGATCGCAAACCTGGGAATCTGCGCACGTTACATGTCACGTGTTCTGCTCTCCAACACAACCAGGAAGATGCTTTTATTTAAACATTTGGAAATTGCCAGGCGGCACTTCTTAACCGTCACACTTTTCCCGGCAAGCAGAATTTCATGTATCCTGGTCTTCTTGATTTCTCCCAGCTTCCAGACCTTTTTTGCTCTCGTTTGGACCCTGATTTGCCTTACCCTTGTCTGATCTGGTTCTTGGTTCCTTTGACGGATCTCCTGGCTCACCCTGAACTTGCCTTCCATTCCCGGACTGCTCATTCTTAATCCCTGTTGGCTGTGACTATTCTGATTAATTCATCGGATTCTTCTCCTGGCAACCTCTCATGTTACAAATACGCCGACGATACCCAAACTATTCTAAGAATCCCCAAGTCAAGCACCAACCCACACCCCGACCTTGAAGCTTGTCTCTGTGATATTGACCGATGGATGACAAGTAACCACCTCCTTTTGAACCCTGATAAAAATTAAATCATGGTGTGCAGCAATACTGCACTTCTCCCACAACCGCTCACATGGCCCCCCTCCCTCAGCCCACCACCCCCTCCCTCCAATATATAAAAAAACCCAGGCTGCCCTATGAACTCATGCCTAACCCTCTCTCGGCAGATCAATAATGTTTGAAAATGCTGTCACTACCACCTCAAACTCCTTAGATGCATTTTTCCTTACCTCTCCTACCCCAACAGACTTGCCGCTGTTATGTCTATTGCTATGTTGAGACTGGACTATGCCAACTCCTTATACCTGGGAGCACCGGCATACCAACTCAACAAACTCCAAAGAGCCCAAAACGCTGCCGCCAAACTCCTCTTCGCCCTGGGACACAGAGACCACATCTCACCCGCTCTCTGAACCCTCCACTGGCTCCCAGTCGGATGAAGGGCTACCTTCAAGACCCTATGCATTACCCACCGAGCAGTGCACAAGACCTGCCCTATGCACCTACAAGAGAAGATAAAACCCTACCTCCCATCTTGCACCCTAAAATCAAGCACTGCCCTCTTTGTAGTGATTCCAACCTCTAATTCTGTCAAGATCAGAGGATCTGCCTTCTCAACCTCGGCCCCAACTCTGTGGAACTCACTCCCCCCACATATTCGACACACCCAAGACTTCATGGCCTTACGCAAAGCTCTAAAAACCTATCTCTTTCCGTAATGATGACTAAGACCATCTAAGGCTGCTGAGAACTTTCAACCTGATAACATTTTTTCAAAGAGATCCCGAGCAATGACATCACTGAATGCACCTATTAAGTCACTAATAAGTTTACTCCGAACGCATCCATCGCAATCCCGCACTCGAAATCCAGAATAGTGAGCTTGTTAGATCAAAACCTCCACACAGACACTCACCTCTCCTATTACTATGCTCACTCTCTACTTTACACCAGAAACATTAGAGCGCGACTACACCCCTCGATCAATTTCGGCCTAGCTGCTCACATACGAACAATATGCCATGAACACTTCAACATTCGGATAAAACGCAGCTATACCCCACGAAAATCGGCCTAGCTGCACATATAAGCGTCCTTCACAGGCCTACCGCAGCCAGAACCCAGTCTTGATGATCATCCTCCAGTCTGCACACATTCAACTGATATCAAATACCACCACACCTAATGCTAGGATGCAGCTACCATCAGGCAATCACATCAGCTGCACCCAAGCACCCTTTGACACCTTACTCGCTTGGCTTACCTAGACTACGGTCCCCGTGGGCATTCAACCTACCAGCGCTTTGAGGTCATACCAGTGATATATAGCACGCTATATAAATGCCAAATAACATAACATAACTTAACATTTCCCTGTTGTCACGGCTCGCTCCCTTCGCTCCCGTTCCCGCCACTCGGGGCATGTTTTGGGGTTTATTCCCTACTGGACATTCCCTTCGAACCCTATGCTACAGTGTTCTGATGAATTGGGAACGTTAAACCCTTATAATCCAAGTTACTTCCCTTCCGGATCCATTCCAGGTTTTTGGCAGCCAGCATGTTACTTAAATCAAATGACTATGTTTCCCGGAATGCCTTGGCTCACTGCTTCACCTCCTGCTTCCCAGAATGCCTGGCTCACTGCTTCATCTCCTCTCTGGCAGCCAGCATGTTACTTAAATCAAATGACTATGTTTCCCAGAATGCCTTGGCTCACTGCTTCACCTCCTGTTTCCCAGAATGCCTGGCTCACTGCTTCGTCTCCTCCCTTGCAGCACAAGGCTGGGTGGAGAATAGGCAACACCTGTGGCTGCAGGTGCAGCAGGCGGCACGCCTGAGGGGTGTGCTCGTTTAGCAGCTTTAAAAGCCTCAGTTTGCTTCAGTCCGGCGCTGGTCATTGTAGCAGTGTTCCTGTTGTGACTAGTCCCCTGTTCCTTGTTCCTTGTTCCTGGTTTCTGTGCCTTGTACCTAGTTCCAGTCCCTAGCTTTTGTGCCCAGTTCCTTAGCTCCTGTATCTTGTTCCTCTGCCCTGGATTTCGGATTATGTGCTAATTGATTTATGCTTTTCCCTTTCTGTCTTCCTCTGTCTGCAGACAGCCTTTCTCTGTACTTCACTATTTGATGCAGCCCAGTCTGCCGGTGTTTTCTGTCCCTTTATGCTGTCCTGGTTACTGAAAAGCATGATGTATTAATATTTACTTTCGTAGAATTAGTGACTGCCTTTTCTCCTTGGATTGGGTGGGAAAGGTTTCCTTTTGTGATATCATTTTCCCTGCTCCTGATCCTACTTTATTGAGATTCCACTCCATGTTTTCCATTACACTTCTGCATTCATTTTCCATTGATTATTAGGTGTGGGTTTGTTGTTACAAGTTCCAGAGTGTTCCCCTTTTAGTTTTCCTCACGATTTATTATCACAATTCAGACTTGCCTTTCACTAGGGTTTATGTATTTCGTTATCTTTAACCCTTTGCTTTTACAGCCTTCTGGGTCCCTGTTTGATCTACAGGGTTCGTGAAATTACTGACATTCAAGTGGTCTTTCCGGTCCTCGTGAGTACTGTTTATAATTTCCTTATTCAGTATTCTACAGATTGTCAGTTCACAGAATCTGTCCTTGCTTGCCCGCTACGTGGGTTTAGCGCTGTCAGTATTTGTAAGAGCATAGTGGGTAAAGAGTTTGCCGACTTTTCCTTTCAGTCATAAGGAGGTCCTAAGTGTTTACCCCACATCCCTTTTCCTATATTGGTAATCCTGTTTTACCTTATTGACGTTCCTGGGTTTTACATATATACACAAGACTTGGGTATTATATACACGTTGTTAGATTCAGAGTTGTTCACAGTGCAACTGTGTGCATTTTCCCTTTTGCCATAGTATGCCTTCTTCCTTTCTTAACACCTGTAGATCCTTGTTTCTACGCCCTGAATTGCTTTTTGTTTTCTTTTTTTGTACGTCTGAACTGCACGTGACACTATTTGGATTTACTTGTTTCCTCATTTTTCTGGTCATCGGCTCAGAGACTCTCATTGTGAACTTCTTGCATATGGGAACTGGATACTTGCTATACCCCTACATTGCGCCCTCATGCCATACGGGTCAGGTGTCCTTTGCAAAGAAGATTTCGTTGGAATTCTCTGTGACACTTTTGTTTCTGGAATTCCTGGACTCTCTGGACTACCTTGGCAGGAGCTTGCAAGTAGGTTCATCGCCTCATCTTCATTACAGAAGGTAGGAGTTGAGTACTGTCTGAGGGAGGTGTGGTCTATTTATTTTGAGGTTATTGAGAAGGAATACTGTCTTCTTTCCCTTCTTTACCTCTGCTGGTTGCTCCTGCCTTTTAACATGAGCCTCTAGGCTGACAGGTACTCATTGTTCTCTACAGACTCCGCTCTCGGGGGGAAATTCTCCCTGCGAAAGGAGTCCCTGGTCGTCATATGCGACTGCCGGACTTGATTCTGACAGATGTGAGTCTGCTAAAAGGGATATGGTCAGTCAAAATAAAACTTAAACCAAGGGCTGTTTTACCAAGGGTGGACAGTATCCCCTATCAAAGGAAGCAGACAGCAGTATTTATGAGACGATCGCTGCGCCGCTAGTGAAACAAGGCATTCTGGTACCCTCAGAATCGCAGTGTGACACTGTGGTCTACACTGTAAAAAAGGCGACCGGGGGGTCATGGCGTTTTATTCAGGATTTGCCCTTCTTGAACCAAATCGTTGAAGCACAATTCCTGTTAGTTCCTAATCCAGCGACAATTCTGTGTAGCATCCCGACTAAAGCTACCCACTTCACAGTAATAGATGCGAGAAACCAAAGGGTGTCTCACTGCTCAGTCCCTGGGGAACTGTCATCCAGGTGGCCAGGACACGGCCATCGCCTTTGGATCAAGTTCCTGAGGGTGGATCAGTGTGGGAGGATCACCTGGATGGGAGGTCCCTGGGGTGTGGGAGTGGGGCACGGAAGTGGGGCACACGGAGGAGAGACGCGGTATCCCTGTACTCATTTCCCTGTAGGAAACCCTTATTCTATGCACTATCTAAGAACTTTATTCTCCCCACCCCTTTCCTACACACACAGTCTTTTACATGGACACAGCGCTTCAGGGAAAGACAGACTCACACACAACCAGTCCATTTGACATGTCCCAATATCAGGGTCAGGCAGAGTCAGGCACTTAACCTTGATGACTCTCACCTGAACCCTGTTACCTTTCTGCACTGGGATAAAAGGCGGAGCATGAGAGCACCCGGAGAGCAAGGCGAGAAATGCAACCGAAGTGAGCAAGACCAGCAGAACGGAAGGGCAGGAAATCCCAGGAACTCAATGTGAATATGGAAGCAGAGCAGAGGGGACCAGGAAGGTGAACGAAAGGCTGTGGCCCTACCAGCTGCAAGCTGTCAGTCACTACAGAATCCAAAAGGGACAACCCCCTGCCACTGCAGAAGGTCACGGCGGTACCTTCTTTATGTACGGCGTGAGGACATGAAAGGAGGCTAGCCGTGCTGTGCCAAAAGCCTTGACTGAACGGAAGGCCTTGATAACCTTTATCAGCCGCTGCCATGGACTGAAAGGGAGACTGGCTTGTGATAGTGAATGAAAAAGACATTAACGTTTGAAGTGCTCGTTAGATTGTCGAGAAACCACAAGCGAAAGCACATTGTAGCAAGAATGAAGAATGCTGAGATTGTGCATGTGAGAGAAGCCACGAGAGAACATAACCAAGAAAGGAGTCAAATAGTCAATGTGGTCATACGAGGAGAAAGTCAAGGGTACAAACCCCCTAGTACAGTCGAAGTTCTTTGACAAGAAGTAAAAGGAACTGCAGATACCAGAAGGCCTTGGGAGAGGATGCCGGCATAAACTTTTGAACTGTATCCCGTATTCTGGGTTGTGTGTAGAATGGCAGCTGTGAGAAAGAGAAGCTTGATTGTGAAAAGTAAACACACTTGCTACAATATAACAGAATGGCCTGGCGAGACGTGATCGCCTATCGGATGTCTCTGTATCGAACTGGCAAGTACGTAAAAGTGAAAGCTTGAAAGATTGCAAAGAAACAAGCGTGATGCTGATGATTTGAAGGCTCACGCGTGATTGGGGGAAGCCAGAACTGTCTGCAGAGGAAGGTCTGAGCCTAGAAAAAGGGGAAATGATTGAACCAGTGAAGGTGAACCAAATATTTGTTTAAAAAGACATTAAGAGTTCCTGAATGTTATAAGCTAATAGAGCTGATAAAGTTAACTGAACTGTGATTTGAAGGCTACAGTGAACACGACGGAGGGATGCCAAGTGAAAGCAAGCGACAGTGAATCCCGCATTTTGATAAAGTGACTGAACAGTGGTGTAAAGATGAAGTTGAACCCAAAGAAGGGGTATCACAAGAAAGCTGCAGAAGAGGGGAATCCTGCATGGTGAAAGTTTGGGAAAAGTCTTGCGCTGCAAGGAAAAAGACATTGATACGAGGGATCCTGCTTTTTCGGAAGAAACAGCTTCCTAATCCCTATAGACTCAAGGGGTGCTCACAGTCATGCCACTGTTCCACCTTGTCCCGTGATGCAGCGTGGCGAAGTGAGTGTATTAGTTCAGCAGTCCTGAACTACCAAAGCCCTTTTGGACATTTTAGTTTGCATTACACTCTTTTGTTATACATATCATTGTCCTGCACCCTTTTGTTATATAGAATAAAGATTTGGCAATAGATTTTTTAGTATAGGGCGTTTTGTTTTGACACAACACCATTAGGACACGTTTTCTTTAGCATGCTCCCATCTTAGATTTAGGTTTAGATTAGGTGTTTTTCTCACCCTTATACTGTTTAATAAACACTCTTGGATTGTATTCCTTGTGTCTATCGTGTTTCTGATAACCATGCCTTCCTTAAATAGACTTGAAGAAAGGCTGCTTCTCTATAATGCTCCATGAAGAGACACAGGACCTGACCTTGTTTCTATATAGAAACTGAAAGTGGAAACACACAAGATTACCACATGGGTACTATGAGTAATCTTCTATCTTAAATAGGGTCTACCAGATGGATCTTGGCAACATACAAAAGGGTAGCACATTCATACATATGTGGATGACATTTTGATTTGTAGCAAGTCAGAGGAACAGTGTCGAACTAATCAGGCTGCTTCTTGACAGTACTGGCAGAGAAGGGTTACGAGGTAGACAAGGCAAAATCACAATATTGCCAGAAGGAAGTGATATATATCGGGCAACTTATATTGCAGGAAGGGTGAAAAGTGACTCCATAGAGGGCAGAGGCGATTTGCAGAATGCCGTTGCCAAAGGCAGTGAGAGAAATGCAGCCGTTCTTTGGCCTCTGCAATTATTGCAGAGCCTGGGTGTTTGATTGTAGCACATATACAAGACCCTTGTTAAGCGGACTGAAGGAGGCACAGAAAGGGCACAGCAAGTTGCTGTGGATGCACAAATTGACTGGAGTCTTTGAGGAGCTGAAGAAAGCAACCTGTACAGCTTCAGTGTTAGGGATATCCGACTACCATAACAAATTCTATTTGTTCTCACTATGAGAAATCAAAGGGTGTCTCGCCTACTAGTCCCCAGGGATCTCTCTTAGGTGGCCAGGGCACAGACATTGCCTTTGGATTTAAACCCTGGGGGTGGACCAGTGCAGGAGGATCACCTGTGTGAGAGGTCTTCGGGGAGTGGGGGTGAGGTAACCGATGGTGAGACGCAGTATTCCACCCTTTTCAGTACCCATGACCCCTCCTATTCATAGGATTCTCTGATTGTCCAACTCCACCCCCCTTTTCTACATAAACACTGGGCTGAGGAATAGGGCGACTGAGAGTAACAAGGCAAACCCTTACACATCTCAATGGACAGGTCCCGCTAATCGGGTCAGGCAAAGTCAGGCACTTGACATACATCTGATACCCGTTAGCTTTCCCCACATGGATAAAAGATGGAGCACAGAGACACACTATGAGCAAGGTGGAACACGAGAAGCAGCAGAACTTCTGGGGCGAAGGCGAACCTTCTGGAGCAGAGCGACGGACAGAGGGACGAGAATGAAGGGTAAAGGAACCGAGGAGTTCCCTGTTGGAGGTCATTGCCTGCAGAGAACCGTGAGAAATAAATGGAGAACGACAAATCTCAGACAAGGAGACTGCATGGTGTTTCAAAGGCACTCGCGACCCTCCCGGGTGAACGACAGAGTTAAGCAGACGATGCGAAGCCTATGGTATTAACCTTGACTTGTGAATTAAACGGCAAAGACCAGAAACGAATGCACATAGCTGGTGAGTTGGCAAGCGAGATGAAAGACCGGTGCGTGTTAATGAAACATTGAAGTGGCAACAATATATCTTACGATTGAAGGCTGCAAGGGGATGGATGATCCACGAAGAAAGGCAGACCTGTGTTGAACTTGAAATTACAGAAGCCAGTGATACAGAGTAGCGTAGTGGTCCGGTGAAAGGAAGTAGCCCACTCGAAAAACTCTATGAAAGGTGACATTTCTTTTTTGTTATATAAAGCAATGAAGTGAATGAACTTTTAGAAGCGTGATGATCAAGATTGACCCCGGCAAAAGGGGATGTGGAAAGTCAATATTGAACTCTTGTGCTTATATTATTGAACTACATAGACCAAGAAACACTGCAGCAAATGACACAAGAGTGCGAACTGAAAGGAAAGTCAAAGTGGTCCTGCAGAGGTCTATATTAAAAGCCTCGCACATTCAAAAGTCTTTGACACTAGGAAAAGGTCAGAGCCCGACTGAGGGAGACCATACGTGTGATAATGTATGGGAAGGAACCCCTAACGAAGGTGAATAAAGCTTTGGGAAGGAAACCCCTACAAGTGTTGTGATTGAGAAGTCCGAGCCTGACAGAGGGAGACCCACGTCAACTTTTGTTTATACTTTGAGAGGTCCGAGCCTGGTCGAGGGAGGCCTGCGTGAACTTTTGATTGAACTGTGAACCCTTTGGTTGAACTGTGAAAGTACCTTTGGAATGCTGGAAACGTGACTTTAACATGGAAGTCCATGTTTTGAACTGCTTTGTTTTGAGAACCTGAGCCAGAGCGTGTCATACTGTCTGCGGGGACCACCTTTCTCCATGCTGTCCAACGTAGGGAGGAGAGCTGACTTAGCTACTTTGATTCTTTATATTCTAACACTGATTTTCCTTTGCATACATATTCCCCATTACACACTTTTTGTATAAGAGATAGGGCAGGCATCAGGTTTTGTAAGTATAGGCCATTTTGATTTGACAGAGACTGACTAGGATTATGTTTTCTTTATTATTTGATGGTAGGGACTACTCCCATTTTAGCTACAGGGCAAAGCAGGAGTTTTTCCAAACCCTGAGAATTGAATAAAGGTTTTACAAACTGTACCTTTTGTATCAGTGTCATACTTGTGATACCATGCCTCCCTTTCATCACACTCCAATGGAAGACTACCCTTGGGCACAATCCACTGGCCTATTATAGTGGACGTTTGGACCCGGTAATGAGAGGACATTATCCATGCGAACAAGCTCTGGTTGCTGCCTCATTCGCAGTAGAAAAGTCAGCGAGTATTACAATGGGGTTCAGCACCCCGCTTTACGTGGACCATGCCCTATTGGCAATCCTCGAAAGACCCAACAGTATGCTGACCACACAGAGAGCTTCTGTATACGAGGTAATTATCTCAAATCCAACAATAAAGTGTTACGCTCACCTGACTCCCACGGAGGCGCAGGCCTGGTTTTTAGTGCTGTTGCCTCTTCTATGGTGAAGTGCAGGACTCGGAAGATGGACAGACAGGACCGGACCTTCAAATCTGGCTTGTCTGACTCGCAGAAATATCCTTCTGTGTGTGAAAAGGGAGTATTAACAATCTGCGGGATAATGTGTAAGCCTCCCACTCCCTTCTCACCCTCCACGAAACCCTTCTGTGATTCCCCGTGAAGTCTCACCTTAGGGTCTGAAAGGACGAGCTCTCCATCCTGCTTCTGATGCAGGGGCGCGTTGTAATCCAGTTACTTCACTGGATCATGGATTGTAGAGAGTTCAAGTTTGCTTGACCTTCCCGGTAAAGTACTGTGAGAATTCTGTTTATAAGTATGAGCCCGAAATAATAATTGTCCGTTGTCTCTATTTCAGGTGCAGAACAAAGATTCCGAGATGAGCAATGGAACCGACGAAGGAAACTCAGGTGAGTTGTTTGATGAGAGGTTCCTTTAGTGTCCTTGCATTAATGCACTAATGCTTGTGTCTTTTTTCCCCATAGGGGCCGGGGTTCGGAAATGCCGGAGATATGGCACCGACCCGAAGTGAAAGGTGCAGTTCCAGTAGATATCAGGTAAGTCTTCAATGAGCGTTCAGGTAATGTTTTAGCATTCGCTCACTAACACTGATGTCTCTTTTTCCCCTTAGGGGCCGGGGTCTGGAAATGCCAGGATGCGGCACCGACCCGAAATGAAGTGGGAATGACCCAACAGGTAAGTCTTATGATGGCAAATTAAGGTTTTCTTATTCTCTTCCCTAACTCACCTTTGTTCTTGTCTTTTTCTCCCTAGGCGCTGAAATTTGGTTGCGGATCCAAATGGTCGCTGATGAACATGGAGGCGCCTAGTAAAGGTGAGTGGAATGCGACGCTGCAGCGATCGATGCGATATGCTTTTAAAATGAATGTCTTCCTTTTCAGGATCGTCGGCGAAATGTCTCCGGAATGCGGATTTAGCAGGTAAGGACTCTTCTTTCTCCTATTCTCTTCTCTTCTCCCTTTGCAGGTGTTCCAGGATGCTGGCGGGCGTGGCAGAAGTCAGGATGCAGGAGCAGACACGGTGAGCGTCCAGCTGCTAGATGCAGAACAACGCGAAGCGTGAGTTGCTGCTTGGGTGTGGCTTAAATAGCCTTCAAAGTAGTTCCAGGTATGTATCCTTCCTCTCAGGTATGTATTCTTCCTCCGGCCACACCCGTGTTGTTAAGTAGTCCCCAAAGAGAAAGTAGTCCCATTCAGGCCTCTAGATGGCCCGGATGTTGCAGCATGGTCTGCATCAGGTAAGTTTGCACCAAGCACCTTTAAACACAAAGGGCCTCATTACGACCCTGGCGGAGTGGGTTTACGCCAGCGGTATTCGCGGCGGACCCGTCCGCCCCACTACGAGTTCCCGTAGCGCCATGGAGCGTTTTCCGCCTGGTTTTTCCGGGCGGAGAAATCCATGGCGCTACGGGACCTTGTTGTTAATTACGCCACCGTATTTTACGGTGGCGTAATTAACGCCTTCCCCACTCCCATTATACCCTATGGGGCAAAAATGGGAATGGGGAAGGGTAAAATGGGGAATGGGGATTTACCGCCCCGCCAAGGTCGGAATGGGGCGGTAAATCCGCCAACCCCCATGGCGCTATCGGCAGCTTTCCGCCGTGCTCCATGGTGCATTTGGCGCCACGATTTCCGCCAGGGTCGTAATGAGGCCCAAAGTCATCTTTTATGAGCCTGGCGCCTATGGCGCCAGGACTATTGTCCAATATGAGCCTGGCGCCAAAGGCGCCAGGACTGAGTCCAAAGGGCCCCTATTTGGGGTCGCTGAGACTTCCCTCGGGGACATGATGTCTGCCTCTGTGGTAGCTGGGCCTGGTCTGGCTCCTTGGAGGTAGGCATCATGACAGTACCCCCTCCCAAGGCCCCTCCCAAGGTTGTTCTCTCCGGGGGTTTTGGCTTGTTTGGGAATTTTCGGTGGAATTTTTGTATTAATCGCGGCGCGTGTACATGGTCGCTTGGTTCCCAAGATCTCTCCTGAGGTCCATACCCCTTCCAATCAACTAGATAGAAGAGTTTTGACTTTAACACCTTGGAATCCAATATGTCTTTAACTTCAAATTCTAATTCCCCATCAATCTGAATTGGTTCTGGTGGTTTGATCAGTCTGGTTCCTGGTTGCACCGGTTTCAACAGTGAGGCGTGAAAAACGGGATGAATTCGCATGTTCACTGGTAGATCGAGTTTAAAGGCCACCGGGTTGATTATAGCTTTGATGGGATAGGGTCCTATGTATCTGGGGTTGAAAGTCTGTGGTCCTTTGAGAGGTAAATGTCTAGTTGCTAGCCACACCTGGTCGCCTATTTGTTACGGAGGTGCTTCACTTCGATGTAAATCCGCATTTTCTTTGTACTTTCTCTTGGCTTGCTGAAGATGAGTCGTAGCTTCTTTGAAAGCTCGGGTTATCGTGGAATGCAAATGTTCTACCGCAGGCATTTCCAGGTTTTGAGGAGGGTCCAGGTCTGAGGTTCGAGGATGATGACCATACAAGGTGTAAAAAGGGGTTTGTCCTGTTCCAGAATGTACAGAATTGTTATATGCATATTCTGCGATCCAAAGAATGTCTTTCCAATTGCATTCAGATTGGTGCAACATACACCGAAGATATTGTTCAAGGGTTTGATTAGTTCTCTCGGTTTGGCCATCGGTTTGGGGATGGTGACTGGTGAATAGTCGTACATCAATTTGCGCCAGTTGACAACATTTCCTCCAAAAATGGGAAATAAACTGGCTTCCTCGATCTGAGACTAATATGGATGGAAAACCATGCATACGAAGTATGTTCTCCAGAAATTCCTTGGCCAAGATGGAGGCTGAGGGTAACCCTTTTAAAGGGATAAAATGGACCATTTTGGAGAAGAGATCCACAATCACCAAGATAGTGTTGTATCCATAGCAAGGAGGCAGGTCGGTAATAAAGTCCATCGACAAGGTGTGCCAAGGTGCCGGTGGAATATCCAAAGGTTGTAGAAGACCGGCTGGTCTTTTCTTTTGACCTTTATTTTGGGCGCAAACTCCGCAAGACATCACAAAAGATTTTATGTCTTTTCTCCAGGATGGCCACCAGAATTGTCGTTTGATCTTTTCCTCAGTTTTAGCGATACCAGGATGTCCTTCCATTAATGTATCATGACAATGGGCAATAACGAGTTCTTGCAGTTCTTTGTTAGG
This sequence comes from Ambystoma mexicanum, assembly GCF_040938575.1. Lineage (NCBI taxonomy): Eukaryota > Metazoa > Chordata > Amphibia > Caudata > Ambystomatidae > Ambystoma > Ambystoma mexicanum. The sequence continues at coordinate 75,142,498 of NC_090933.1, forward strand.
CAGAAATAATCGCCCCTGGAAATACGGTAAATCGTTATTAACGGAAAAGTGTGACCCCTTTTGGCTCCATTCTTGTAAGGCAGTGGAGTCTAATAGTTGTTTAACTCGAGTTTGAACGTCCTCAATAGTTTGTAAAGAGGTCAAACCCAAAATTCTCTGTTCAGGTATAATCGGTGCAGGTTCTAAACTCGAATTTGTTTCTTCCATCCCAATCTGGGATAAAGCGTCCGCTTTGTCATTCTTGTAACCAGGGCGATATGTGATTACAAAATCAAATTCCGCAAAGAATAAAGCCCATCGGAGTTGACGTGATGATTGGGCTATGGCCGTCTTTAAATATTGCAAATTTCTGTGATCTGTAATCACTGTGATGGTGTGTCTTGCGCCGAGGAGGTAATGACGCCAAGCTTTGAAGGCGGACTTAATAGCTAGTAACTCCTTGTCGGTGATTGCGTAATTAATTTCAGGAGCCGAGACTTTTCTGGACCAAAAGGCTACAGGGTGTAGTTGGTTAGTTATTGGATCCCTTTGAGACAGGACAGCTCCCATGGCTAAGCTGGATGCGTCGGTTTCAACAATGTAAGGGAGATCTGGGCGTGGATGCTTCAACACAGGTGCGGAGGTGAATTTAGTTTTTAGGTCTTGAAAGGCCTGTTCTGCCTCATGAGTCCATTCGAAGCGTTTATTCTTCCGTAAGAGAGCTGTGATGAGTTGGACCACTCGAGAAAATTCCGGGATGAATCTTCGATAAAAATTGGCAAAACAAGCATGCTCTGAACCCCCTTCACAGAGCTAGGAGATGGCCATTTGAGGATGGCGTCCACCTTTCGCGAGTCCATTCGGACTCCTTTAGGTGTCAGGATGAATCCGAGAAACTCGACTTCTGTGGTATGGAAAACGCATTTTTCGAGTTTTGCAAACAGTTTGTGCTGGCGCAATTTTTCAAGAACTGCCCTGACATGTTTTCTGTGATCGGATTCCGAAGAGGAGTACACCAGGATGTCGTCGATATATACGATGACACAAACATCGATAAGTTCCCGAAGAACGTCATTCATAAAGTATTGAAAGGCGGCATGTGCGTTGCACAATCTGAAGGGCATCACCTGATATTCAAAGAGCCCATATTTGGTGCAGAATGCAGTCTTCCATTCGTCGCCTTCTTTTATACGCACCAGGTGATAAGCTCCCCGGAGATCTAACTTGGTGTACATACAAGCATCTTTTACCTGGTCGAGAAGTTCAGGGATCAGAGGCAGAGGATAACGATTCTTAATCGTTATTTGATTTAGGGCGCCGTAGTCAATACATGTTCTAAGGTCGCCTTCTTTTTTCGGCACGAAGAACAGAGCTGAGGAAACAGGAGACTTTGACGGGCGAATAAAACCATTGGCAAGGTACTGATCTAAATACTGACGCAAATGAAGGTTCTCAGGTTCAGTAAGAGCATAAATCCTACTGCAAGGCGGTTGAGCATTGGGTACCAGATCGATTTGACAATCGTACGACCGGTGGGGAGGTAACGTGTTGGCCTGTTCTTTTTGGAAAACGTCTTGGAATTCTTGGTACTCAGCCGGTAGTTGTATAGTGGCGGAAGTTACTGAGGCCAGGCCCATATTTGGATTTCTTGGATAACAAGTTTGTTCACAATCAGGAAAGGTTATTCTCTTTGCTCGCTAGTCTATTCGAGGATTATGTGTTTCTAACCAAGGAATTCCTAGAATTACTTGAAACTGTGGGGCCTTGATTACGTCAAACACAATAGCTTCCCGATGTCCATCCTGACCCACTAGTGTCACTTCTGTAGTGGAATGAGTTACCGGCCCTGAGGCTATTTCGGTTCCATCAACTGTAGTAATGACATCCTTGTTAGTTTTCGGACGGAGAGGGAGGTTAATCCTGGAGGCCAATTCACGATCTACATAGTTTCCAATAGCTCCACTGTCGATGTATGCCTTTATAGCATGCAACCGCCGAGGCTGTTTCGGATCCACGAGGACCATTGGCATGATGAAATGCAAGGTCAAAGAGTTTGTTTTCAAGCTCGGCAAGCGGACCTCTACGCTTGTCGGGCTTGGTCGTTTCCCGAATCAGGTTCAGTTAAATTGTTGTCAGTGGCTCCAACCACCTTCTTAGGTGGTTTTACCGGACAATCTCGTAGAAAGTGACCAGAAGCTCCGCAATAGAGACATAATTGCTTTTGCCGCCTTCTCTCCCGTTCCTTCTGCGTTAACGGTCCTTTAACTCCACCGATTTGCATAGGTTCTGAAATGTCGGTACTCTTGGGGTTAGCGTGAGTTTTGATCAACACTCTGGTTTCAAACTTGGATCGATCTGCTTTTCTATTCTGAAGTCTGTGATCAAGTTGGACCACAAGGTCTATGTACTCCGCGCAGACTTGGGGTGGATTTACTGTTTGGGCTAGCACGTCTTTAAGTTCTCCGCGCAGACCTCGATGAAATAATGTGATCCTTTTATTCTCTGGCCCCCCAGTTTCCACAACCAACCTATTAAAGGTGGCGATGTAAGATAAGAGATCCTGGTTACCTTGTCGTAAGGATAGCAGTTCGTTGTCTAGGGCCTGTCCCTGAGAGTGTCGAGCAAATAATTTTTCCATGCTTGCCTGGAAGCCTTGAAAATCCTGGACAATTGGGTCATCTTGATTTACCAAAGGAACTGACCAATCGGTAGCACTGCCGCTGAGATAAGATAATATAAAAGCTACCTTGGTCTGGTCATTAGGGAAGGCCCCAGGTCTGCATAGGAAGTGTAAGCGACATTGGTTCATAAAAACGGCATATTTCTTGGGGTCCCCAGCAAAACGTTCAGGCTGGGCCAAAGGCATGTTTCCAGGTAAATTGATTAGTACCGGGTTATTCAAAATCATAGAAGTGGGATTACCCCCGGAACTAGGTAAAGGAGTTTGTCCTGCCTGACCCTGCAACAGGAGTTTGGCCAGGTCATCAGTTCTTTCCTTACATAGGATCAGTTCTCTTTTGAGAGCGTTAGTCTCCTGGCGGTCGGAGTGTACTTCTGCCCGTAATTCCCCCAAAAGCTGGGCCAGCTGGTCTGTCTCGGAAGTTTCCATAGCGCCCGGGTGGGAAATTGTAGGTAGGCTTCGCGTTCTGTTACGCTCACCTGACTCCCACGGAGGCGCAGGCCTGGTTTGGAGTGCTGTTGCCTCTTCTATGGTGAAGCGCAGTACTCGGAAGATGGACAGGACCGGACCTTCAAATATGGCTTGTCTGACTCGCAGAAATATCCTTCTGTGTGTGAAAAGGGAGTATTAACAATCTCGGGATAATGTGTAAGCCTCCCACTCCCTTCTCACCCTCCACGAAACCCTTCTGTGATTCCCCGTGAAGTCTCACCTTAGGGTCTGAAAGGACGAGCTCTCCATCCTGCTTCTGATGCAGGGGCGCGTTGTAATTCAGTTACTTCACTGGATCATGGATTGTAGAGAGTTCAAGTTTGCTTGACCTTCCCGGTAAAGTACTGTGAGAATTCTGTTTATAAGTATGAGCCCGAAATAATAATTGTCCGTTGTCTCTATTTCAGGTGCAGAACAAAGATTCCGAGATGAGCAATGGAACCGACGAAGGAAACTCAGGTGAGTTGTTTGATGAGAGGTTCCTTTAGTGTCCTTGCATTAATGCACTAATGCTTGTGTCTTTTTTCCCCATAGGGGCCAGGGTTCGGAAATGCCGGAGATATGGCACCGTCCCGAAGTGAAAGGTGCAGTTCCAGTAGATATCAGGTAAGTCTTTAATGAGCGTTCAGGTAATGTCTTAGCATTCGCTCACTAACGCTGATGTCTCTTTTTCCCCTTAGGGGCCGGGGTCCGGAAATGCCAGGATGCGGCACCGACCCGAAATGAAGTGGGAATGACCCAACAGGTAAGTCTTATGATGGCAAATTAAGGTTTTCTTATTCTCTTCCCTAACTCACCTTTGTTCTTGTCTTTTTCTCCCTAGGTGCTGAAATGTGGTTGCGGATCCAAATGGTCGCTGATGAACATGGAGGTGCCTAGTAAAGGTGAGTGGAATGCGGCGCTGCAGCGATCGATGCGATGTGCTTTTAAAATAAATGTCTTCCTTTTCAGGATCGTCGGCGAAATGTCTCCGGAATGCGGATTTAGCAGGTAAGGACTCTTCTTTCTCCTATTCTCTTCTCTTCTCCCTTTGCAGGAGTTCCAGGATGCTGGCGGGCGTGGCAGAAGTCAGGATGCAGGAGCAGACACGGTGAGCGTCCAGCTGCTAGATGCAGAACAACGCGAAGCGTGAGTTGCTGCTTGGGCGTGGCTTAAATAGCCTTCAAAGTAGTTCCAGGTATGTATCCTTCCTCTCAGGTATGTATTCTTCCTCCGGCCACACCCGTGTTGTTAAGTAGTCCCCAAAGAGAAAGTAGTCCCATTCAGGCCTCTAGATGGCCCGGATGTTGCAGCATGGTCTGCATCAGGTACGTTTACACCAAGCACCTTTAAACACAAAGGCCCTCATTACGACCCTGGCGGAGTGGGTTTACGCCAGCGGTATTCGCGGCGGACCCGTCCGCCCTACTACGAGTTCCCGTAGCGCCATGGAGCGTTTTCCGCCTGGTTTTTCCGGGCGGAGAAATCCATGGCGCTACGGGACCTTGTTGTTAATTACGCCACCGTATTTTACGGTGGCGTAATTAACGCCTTCCCCACTCCCATTATACCCTATGGGGCAAAAATGGGAATGGGGAAGGGTAAAATTAGGAATGGGGATTTACCGCCCCGCCAAGGTCGGAATGGGGCGGTAAATCCGCCAACCCCCATGGCGCTATCGGCAGCTTTCCGCTGTGCTCCATGGTGCATATTGCGCCACGATTTCCGCCAGGGTCGTAATGAGGGCCAAAGTCATCTTTTATGAGCCTGGCGCCTATGGCGCCAGGACTGTTGTCCAATATGAGCCTGGCGCCAAAGGCGCCAGGACTGAGTCCAAAGGGCCCCTACTTGGGGCCGCTGAGACTTCCCTCGGGGACATGATGTCTGCCTCTGGGGTAGCTGGGCCTGGTCTGGCTCCTTGGAGGTAGGCATCATGACAGTACCCCCTCCCAAGGCCCCTCCCAAGGTTGTTCTCTCCAGGGGTTTTGGCTTGTTTGGGAATTTTTGGTGGAATTTTTGTATTAATCGCGGCGCGTGTACATGGTCGCTTGGTTCCCAAGATCTCTCCTGAGGTCCATACCCCTTCCAATCAACTAGAAAGAAGAGTTTTGACTTTAACACCTTGGAATCCAATATGTCTTTAACTTCAAATTCTAATTCCCCATCAATCTGAATTGGTTCTGGTGGTTTGATCAGTCTGGTTCCTGGTTGCACCGGTTTCAACAGTGAGGCGTGAAAAACGGGATGAATTTGCATGTTCGCTGGTAGATCGAGTTTAAAGGCCACCGGGTTGATTATAGCTTTGATGGGATAGGGTCCTATGTATCTGGGGTTGAAAGTCTGTGGTCCTTTAAGAGGTAAATGTCTAGTTGCAAGCCACACCTGGTCGCCTTTTTGGTACAGAGGTGCTTCACTTCGATGCAAATCAGCATTTTCTTTGTACTTTCTCTTGGCTTGCTGAAGATGAGTCGTAGCTTCTTTGAAAGCTCGGGTTATCGTGGAATGCAAATGATCTACCGCAGGCATTTCCAGGTTTTGAGGAGGGTCCAGGTCTGAGGTTCGAGGATGATGACCATACAAGGTGTAAAAAGGGGTTTGTCCTGTTCCAGAACGTACAGAATTGTTATATGCATATTATGCGATCCAAAGAATGTCTTTCCAATTGCATTCAGATTGGTGCAACATACACCGAAGATATTGTTCAAGGGTTTGATTAGTTCTCTCGGTTTGGCCATCGGTTTGGGGATGGTGACTGGTGGATAGTCGTACATCAATTTGCGCCAGTTGACAACATTTCCTCCAAAAATGGGAAATAAACTGGCTTCCTCGATCTGAGACTAATATGGATGGAAAACCATGCATACGAACTATGTTCTCCAGAAATTCCTTGGCCAAGATGGAGGCTGAGGGTAACCCTTTTAAAGGGATAAAATGGGCCATTTTGGAGAAGAGATCCACAATGACCAAGATAGTGTTGTATCCATATCAAGGAGGCAGGTCGGTAATAAAGTCCATCGACAAGGTGTGCCAAGGTGCCGGTGGAATATCCAAAGGTTGTAGAAGACCGGCTGGTCTTTTCTTTTGACCTTTATTTTGGGCGCAAACTCCGCAAGACATCACAAAAGATTTTATGTCTTTTCTCCAGGATGGCCAACAGAATTGTCGTTTGATCTTTTCCTCAGTTTTAGCGATACCAGGTTGTCATTCCATTAATGTATCATGATAATGGGCAATAACGAGTTCTTGCAGTTCTTTGTTAGGCAGAAATAATTGCCCCTGGAAATACGGTAAATCGTTATTAACGGAAAAGTGTGACCCCTTTTGGCTCCATTCTTGTAAGGCAGTGGAGTCTAATAGTTGTTTAACTCGGGTTTGAACGTCCTCAATAGTTTGTAAAGAGGTCAAACCCAAAATTCTCTGTTCAGGTATAATCGGTACAGGTTCTAAGCTCGAATTTGTTTCTTCCATCCCAATCCGGGATAAAGCGTCCGCTTTGCCATTCTTGCAACCAGGCCGATATGTGATTACAAAATCAAATTCCGCAAAGAATAAAGCCCATCGGAGTTGACGTGATGATTGGGCTATGGCCGTCTTTAAATATTGCAAATTTCTGTGATCTCTAATCACCGTGATGGTGTGTCTTGCGCCGAGGAGGTAATGACGCCAAGCTTTGAAGGCGGACTTAATAGCTAGTAACTCCTTGTCGGTGATTGCGTAATTAATTTCAGGAACCGAGAATTTTCTGGACCAAAAGGCTACAGGGTGTAGTTGGTTAGTTATTGGATCCCTTTGAGACAGGACAGCTCCCATGGCTAAGTTGGATGCGTCGGTTTCAACAATGTAAGGGAGATCTGGGCGTGGATGCTTCAACACAGGTGCGGAGGTGAATTTAGTTTTTAGGTCTTAAAAGGCCTGTTCTGCCTCATGAGTCCATTCGAAGCGTTTATTCTTCCGTAAGAGAGCTGTGATGGGTTGGACCACTCGAGAAAATTCCGGGATGAATCTTCGATAAAAATTGGCAAAACCAAGCATGCTCTGAACCCCCTTCACAGAGCTAGGAGATGGCCATTTGAGGATGGCGTCCACCTTTCGCGAGTCCATTCGGACTCCTTTAGGTGTCAGGATGAATCCAAGAAACTCGACTTCTGTGGTATGAAAAACGCATTTTTCGAGTTTTGCAAACAGTTTGTGCTGGCGCAATTTTTCAAGAACTGCCCTGACATGTTTTCTGTGATCGAATTCCGAAGAGGAGTACACCAGGATGTCGTCGATATATACGATGACACAAACATCGATAAGTTCCCAGAGAACGTCATTCATTAAGTATTGAAAGGCGGCAGGTGCGTTGCACAATCCGAAGGGCATCACCTGATATTCAAAGAGCCCATATTTGGTGCGGAATGCAGTCTTCCATTTGTCGCCTTCTTTTATACGCACCAGGTGATAAGCTCCCCGGAGATCTAACTTGGTGTACATACAAGCATCTTTTACCTGGTCGAGAAGTTCAGGGATCAGAGGCAGAGGATAACGATTCTTAATCGTTATTTGATTTAGGGCGCGGTAGTCAATACATGTTCTAAGGTCGCCTTCTTTTTTCGGCACGAAGAACAGAGCTGAGGAAACAGGAGACTTTGACGGGCGAATAAAACCATTGGCAAGGTACTGATCTAAATACTGACGCAAATGAAGGTTCTCAGGTTCAGTAAGAGCATAAATCCTACTGCAAGGCGGTTGAGCATTGGGTACCAGATCGATTTGACAATCGTACGACTGGTGGGGAGGTAACGTGTTGGCCTGTTCTTTTTGGAAAACGTCTTGGAATTCTTGGTACTCAGCCGGTAGTTGTATAGTGGCGGAAGTTACTGAGGGCAGGCCCATATTTGGATTTCTTGGATAACAAGTTTGTTCACAATCAGGAAAGGTTATTCTCTTTGCTCGCTAGTCTATTCGAGGATTATGTGTTTCTAACCAAGGAATTCCTAGAATTACTTGAAACTGTGGGGCCTTGATTACGTCAAACACAATAGCTTCCCGATGTCCATCCTGACCCACTAGTGTCACTTCTGTAGTGGAATGAGTTACCGGCCCTGAGGCTATTTCGGTTCCATCAACTGTAGTAATGACATCCTTGTTAGTTTTCGGACGGAGAGGGAGGTTAATCCTGGAGGCCAATTCACGATCTACATAGTTTCCAATAGCTCCACTGTCGATGTATGCCTTTATAGCATGCAACGGCCGAGGCTGTTTCGGATCCACGAGGACCATTGGCATGATGAAATGCAAGGTCAAAGAGTTTGTTTTCAAGCTCGGTAAGCGAACCTCTACGCTTGTCGGGCTTGGTCGTTTCCCGAATCAGGTTCAGTTAAATTGTTGTCAGTGGCTCCAACCACCTTCTTAGGTGGTTTTACCGGACAATCTCGTAGAAAGTGACCAGAAGCTCCGCAATAGAGACATAATTGCTTTTGCCGCCTTCTCTCCCGTTCCTTCTGCGTTAACGGTCCTTTAACTCCACCGATTTGCATAGGTTCTGAAACGTCGGTACTCTTGGGGTTAGCGTGAGTTTTGATCAACACTCTGGTTTCAAACTTGGATCGATCTGCTTTTCTATTCTGAAGTCTGTGATCAAGTTGGACCACAAGGTCTATGTACTCCGCGCAGACTTGGGGTGGATTTACTATTTGGGCTAGCACGTCTTTAAGTTCTCCGCGCAGACCTCGATGAAATAATGTGATCCTTTTATTCTCTGGCCACCCAGTTTCCACAACCAACCTATTAAAGGTGGCGATGTAAGATAAGAGATCCTGGTTACCTTGTCGTAAGGATAGCAGTTCGTTGTCTAGCGCCTGTCCCTGAGAGTGTCGAGCAAATAATTTTTCCATGCTTGCCCGGAAGCCTTGAAAATCCTGGAGAATTGGGTCATCTTGATTTACCAAAGGAACTGACCAATCTCACCTTAGGGTCTCACCTTGGGGTCTGAAAGGACGAGCTCTCCATCCTGCTTCTGATGCAGGGGCGCGTTGTAATCCAGTTACTTCACTGGATCATGGATTGTAGAGAGTTCAAGTTTGCTTGACCTTCCCGGTAAAGTACTGTGAGAATTCTGTTTATAAGTATGAGCCCGAAATAATAATTGTCCGTTGTCTCTATTTCAGGTGCAGAACAAAGATTCCGAGATGAGCAATGGAACCGACGAAGGAAACTCAGGTGAGTTGTTTGATGAGAGGTTCCTTTAGTGTCCTTGCATTAATGCACTAATGCTTGTGTCTTTTTTCCCCATAGGGGCCAGGGTTCGGAAATGCCGGAGATAAGGCACCGACCCGAAGTGAAAGGTGCAGTTCCAGTAGATATCAGGTAAGTCTTTAATGAGCGTTCAGGTAATGTCTTAGCATTCGCTCACTAACGCTGATGTCTCTTTTTCCCCTTAGGGGCCGGGGTCCGGAAATGCCAGGATGCGGCACCGACCCGAAATGAAGTGGGAATGACCCAACAGGTAAGTCTTATGATGGCAAATTAAGGTTTTCTTATTCTCTTCCCTAACTCACCTTTGTTCTTGTCTTTTTCTCCCTAGGCGCTGAAATGTGGTTGCGGATCCAAATGGTCGCTGATGAACATGGAAGCGCCTAGTAAAGGTGAGTGGAATGCGTCGCTGCAGCGATCGATGCAATGTGCTTTTAAAATGAATGTCTTCATTTTCAGGATCGTCGTGGAAATGTCTCCGGAATGCGGTTTTAGCAGGTAAGGACTCTTCTTTCTCCTACTCTCTTCTCTTCTCCCTTTGCAGGTGTTCCAGGAAGCTGGTGGGCGTGGCAGAAGTCAGGATGCAGGAGCAGACACGGTGAGCGTCCAGCTGCTAGATGCAAAACAACGCGAAGCGTGAGTTGCTGCTTGGGCGTGGCTTAAATAGCCTTCAAAGTAGTTCCAGGTATGTATCCTTCCTCTCAGGTATGTATTCTTCCTCCGGCCACACCCGTGTGGTTAAGTATTCCCCAAAGAGAAAGTAGTCCCATTCAGGCCTCTAGATGGCCCGGATGTTGCAGCATGGTCTGCATCAGGTAAGTTTACACCAAGCACCTTTAAACACAAAGTCATCTTTTATGAGCCTGGCGCCTATGGCGCCAGGACTGTTGTCCAATATGAGCCTGGCGCCAAAGGCGCCAGGACTGAGTCCAAAGGGCCCCTACTTGGGGCTGCTGAGACTTCCCTCGGGGACATGATGTCTGCCTCTGGGGTAGCTGGGCCTGGTCTGGCTCCTTGGAGGTAGGCATCATGACATAAAGGTGGTGAGGTGCAGAACTGTAAACCCTGTGACATTTCTAGCTGAACCAGTGGAGGAGGGAGACTATGTACACGACTGTACTACAGACAAAAAACAGTATGATGACCTTCCCAAAGTGATGGAGAAGCCACTTGAGGGAGAAGAAGTGCTTTATATTGTCAGGTCTTTGACGATAGACCAGACAACAGGGGAAAGACATATGGGGGCAGCAGTGATGAGAATAAAGTTGGACCGGACAGCCGACATAATAGAAAGCGCGAGAATGCCTGCACATTTTTCAGCATAACCAGCAGAATTTGTGGCTCTCATAATGGCATTAGAAGTGCCCAGGGACCAAGAAGTCACAGTGTAATCCAATTTAGCCTGCGTGATGTCTAGAGTACACTCTGGGTTGTCACGATGGCAGAGGAGGGACTTCGGGCATGCTGATGGCATACCAGTGCAGCATGTACCCCTATTGGGCAGGCTCATTGACTCACTCCAACCCTCATCAGCAGCAATAGCAGTCGTGAAGTGCCAAGCCAACATGAGGGGGAGGACGTAGTCTCCTGGGGCAACGAAGTTGCAGATGCGGAAGCAAAGCGTGCAGCATACATCCCAGAGCGAACTGACTTTGATAGCCCATAAAACACACATATCCGTGCGCGCAATATGATTCTAAAGGAAGGTTATAATACCTTGCCAGCCTTGCAGATAATGGAATTTCAGGGAATGGCACCAGTAGAGGAGAAGGAATTATGGGTGAGAAAGGGATGTTCAGTATCACCCACGGGCGCTTTGTGAAAACAGGAGACCACAGGCAAGTTAATAAATCCAACAGCACTATTGCAGATGGCGCTCACGCAATTGCACTCTCCTGCTCATCTGGTAAAGGACGTACTTGCTGCATACATTGGGGAAGAGTGGTTTATCCAAATATTTGATTGCCTTAAAGGTGCCATAGAGACTTGACTCCCCTCCTTTTGGACAGGGCCTTTTGATAGAAGTATAATCCAAGTGTTGTAAATCTGGACATGTGCCTGTCCCAGTGTGACCAGTAATCCCATCAATCTCTCAATGCTTTGGCAGAGTTTGAGGTGAGAGTGTGTCTATTCCAGGCTGTAAGTTGGAGAGTGTGAGTCAGTGAATTAACCCAAGTGCGAATAAGCCCAAATGTTCCTATAGACTATGCCACTGGAGGCATGCTTGCTCCAAGCAAACTATTCTTCACACGGCATGTTTCCATTGACTGAAGCCAGTTTTTACAGGTGTATCCCGTGCTCCAGATAAGATTTTGAAGTGGGAGTATTTTACTCCATATTTTTGAAAGTTGGTAGTAAAATGTTTTTAGGGAGTAAATCAGAATGTCCCATTCCAATTGGGAGAATATTATAAGTGAGTAAAACCGTTTTACCTGTAAAACAAATGTTTTTGTAATCAATATTTCTTTGGAGGTAGTTATTTAAGCACATTGAACAATAAATGTTTACCTATTCAGATCAGGCCGTAATAGTTTCTTCCTGTGGCAATAATTGTGCTACTGGTCCAAACATATCCATACAGTTTTGTGGTTTAAAGCAGGGGGAAAAGCACCTTATGGGTGTTGTAAGGAACCCATGGCGGCAACAGACACAGGATATCACAGTTCTAGGGTGTTTATTAACTGTAAATGCATGATGGAAAAACACCTAACCCAAATCTAAGATGGGAGCAAGCTTCGACCATCAAATGAAAAATAAGGCAGTCCTTGTGGCGTCTTATCAAAGTAAAAGGCCTGTACCAAAAAAATATGATTGCCTAATCTTACAACTAATTACAGAAAGAGTGTGGGATAGGATTTTCAATAAAGAAAGAAGTGTTCACAAATAATAAATTAGGATGTGATTTCCAGGGGTCTCTCTTCCCCATGTTTTGAGCATGGGACAAACTGGGTCTCCTGAGCACAGCACACACTTGAGCTTTTGCAGCATGAGCCGACAGTTCCGTACCAGCTATCAGGGTTTTCAATGGTTAAGTCTCTTTAAAAAAAAAGTGTCTTGCCTTCGAGGGCCTGATGTATTCAACAACAAAACAAACAAATAAACAGTTCCTTTCAAAATGGACTTTGGGTGATGACTGTCCACACCTGGATCTCCCTAGGTTGGGCTCGGACTCTTAGGCTTCCATCTATCGGGCTCAAGCCTTTCTTTCGGGATTTCCCCCGGCAGAGCTCAGATCCAAATGCCAAGGGGACAATCCACTTCCCCTGGTCTTACAATAATTATTGCATTCACAAATCTTAATGTCTTTTTAAACAGCTCCTCAGGCTTCACCCCCTTTTTGTCGGCCTCCCTCTGCCGGGTTCACTCTGGCCAACTTTTGTAAAACAGTTCACTGTGGACATCCCTCGGTCAGGTTAATTCCTGTCAACACACTGCTCATAGGGACTTCAGGTCTCGTCCCTTTTTGTTAGCATCCCTCTGCCGGGTTCAATCTTGCCAACCTTTACTAAACAGTTCACTGTGGACATCCCTCGGTCGGGTTCACTCTTGTCAACATACTGTATTACGGGACTTTAGACTTCGCCCCATTGTATCAGCATCCTTCCTTCGGGTTCACTCTTGCCAATCTTCTTATTCATATCTTTCTCATTAATTTTTTTGTGGTCATGCTGGACCCACTTCCCTTAATTTGACAATCATCTGCCGGCCAAAAACTTTCAACGGTACAGAGGATTAGATAAGATCCCTGTATGACCACTTTGACCCCTTTTGCCTTTTCCAAAGGCCTTCTGGTTATGATAGTTTCTACCATCGGGTAATCGCCCAGAGCATAACTCCGTGTTTCCCTACCCAGGTGATCTATTCCCGCTCATCTGCCTTTAGGGTTTGGATAAGAGAGGGCCAGTTCTTCCCTGGCCACCTGAATAAGGAATTCCCAGGATCTACTTGAGAGCATACCCTCAGGTTTCTCACAGTGTCTCCTAGCTTTTGTTGGGAGTATTTTCACTACCTATTTTTATTTTTTGGGAATATTTGCCTATTTTCAGGGAGTAAAAGTGACTGATACACCCCTTATCTGTACGGCTGGTAACAACCGAATGTTCATAGTCTTCACAACACTACTGCCAAGTATGCGACACAGTAGTTTGCTTACTGTTTCCATGTACGTGCCATTTCTGTGAGACTGCCTCTGTATCTTGCCGAATTCCTGGGGGATAAGAGTTCAATTTGTTTTTAACTTACACTCTTTTGTTCTCTTGTAGGCTATAGAACTATGCAGCTCACTTAAACATGTTTTTATGTATTGGAAATATTAGTTCAGGAATGTTCCTTTCAGTTTCATTTTAGATTGTTCTTCCTTTTTAACCGTGTCAAATTATATAGAATATGTGCTTATGTTTTAAACTTGCATTTGTGGGATTGGACTAAATCTGATTTGCGTGTGTGTGTGTGTGTGTGTGTGTATGTGTTCATGCACATTTAAACTGTTTTTTCTATGCTTCATGCAATAACTAAGACAATTCCTCTGACACTTTTCTCCTACATTTGCGTATTATGGGCACAGAAACACACACGTACAAGATGGACGTTAGCCCTGCCCTCCAATTCACAGCTGTCTACCTTTCAATGTTTGGATACTGTAAGGGTGTTGACGAAGGATGCTGAAGAAGGGTGGAATGTTGATTGCTATAAACATATTTATAGTAAAAGAAACCTTCACTATTCCTATCTCCTAAGAGGGGTCTTCCCTGCCTCAGACTAGTTCTAAAGGATCTGTGAGAATGTCCATCAAAATCAAACTGCACCATCCTGTGTCACAACCTACACTACAACTAAAGAATAAAATAATCCAACAGAAAGTTAATTCACCAGGAGAATGACTCCCTTCTCCTGGTATTCGGGTGTTGTTCCCAAAATGTTCTCTTGTAAAGAGCGCCAGGGGGAGTGACTCCCTTTCCCTGGCTTGTGGTTTCAATAAAACCTTGTACAACTCTGGTTTCTGGACTAGGAGAATGACTCCCTTCTCCTGGTATTGGTCTGCACATTTCAATATTGTTAACAACAAGGCCAGGGGGAATGACTCCCTTCCCCTGGCATTTCTTGAGTATATTCATAGGAGTTTAGTTTTCCTCACCAGGAGAATGACTCTCTTCTCCTGCTGTAAGAGAGTTATTTTCTGTATCTTCCAAATGTGTGGGTTTTCTTGCCACTCTCTCACATATCAGCAAAGTCATTCTCTGGGTTTCAGTGGACTTATCTCTGCCACTGCGATGAGGAAGATTTCCTCTGATACCTGTTTTACTGCCATTAGGGCCCCAGACCCTTCTATGGTCATTAATGGGTTTATCTCTGCCACTGCTTTGAGGATGATTTCCTCCAATGCTTATTTGACTTGTGGGGGGAACAGACCCTTCTCTGGTGGTCAGTGGGCTTATCTCTTCCAATGCTACGAGGAAGATTAGTATGGATGGATGGCCAACCCTTCTCTGGCTCAACAGAGCCGAGTGAAAGTCACCTGTGCCTGCCCACTCGCACCCCTGTATCCCCTCTGGATCTCCCGTACTACCAGTTACCTTCAGTAGGGCTTTGGTGTGTCAACTGGGCTTCCTGGACTGAGGTTCTTCTCTCCGGCTCTTCAGGCTTCTCTGCTATGGTTTTTCTGCACTGCAGCATCTCGGCGTGCAGCTCCACTCGGCTCTGCTTCTCCTTGGTCTCGTGCCTGGGTCCATTCTAGCCAGACCCCAGAGGGACTCTATCAGCTGCTCGCTGGCATCCTCCTTTCTTCTCCTCCACTGGTCTGCTGCCCAGATTAGAAACTCCTGCACGGGACAGTTTCCACCTCTGCTGTTTCTCCCGGCTGGGCTTCACAAGTTCTTTAGTCCATCATCTCTTCTTATACATTGTTGCCAGACCCTACCAGGCAGATTGTCAAAGTCCTTTGTTTTTTTTTTACAGCTTGATATTTATTCCTCTTCGGTGCCTCTTGTACCAGTACTAGCACAGTCAGTAATGTTCAAGTCTTCTGTGCTTTTCTTCCTCCGGGTTTTTTAAATTTTGGTTGGATCCGTAAGGAACTCATGGTGGCAACAGTAAAGACAGACACAAGTGATCACAGTTCAAGGGTGTTTATTAAACTGTATGCAGATTGGAAAAATGCCTAATCTAAGCCTAAATCCAGAGGTGTTGCTAGGGGGGGCTGAGGGAGCTATAGCCCCAGGTCTTTTGGTTGTAGCCCCGGATAGAAGCTCAGGGACTACAACCAAAAGGCTATAGCTAGCCCTGAATCCCTCCAGTCCCGACATTAGCTTAGCCCCTCATCTTTTCCAGACCTGGCAACACCCCTGCCTAAATCTAAGATGGGCGCAAGCGAAAATAAGGCAGTCCTAGTGGTGTTGTGTCAATTAAAAAAAGGCCTATACTAAGAAACCTATTGCCAAACCTTACAACTAATACAAAAATGTGTGGGATGGTTTTCAAGAAAAGAAAGAAATGTTCACAAATAATATGTCAGGATGCCGTAGCTTGGTTCTCCTCCCCCCCCGTTTTAAGCACGGGTAGGGTGGGATCTTGCAGCACAGCACACACACAAGCTTCCCCAGCCCGAGTCGACAGTTCGGTTCCAGTTTATCAGTAACCTCAATGGCCAAGCATTGTTTCTCTTGAAAGTCTCTCGCCTTCGAGGCCCTGACGTATTCAAACAACAAAAACAAATGTTTCTTCAACAAATAAAAGTTTGTTTCCTGCTTTCACTTAGGATGAGGATTCTTCACCCCTGGATCCCCCTCTTCCGGTCGCTGACCCCTCTTTATTCTCAGCCTCCCTCCACCAGATTCACTACGGCTTTTCCTTCCTTCACAAATCTTGATGTCTTTTTAAACAGCTCCAGTGGACATCCCTCGGCCGGCTTCACTCTTGTCAACACACTGTTTCTTGGGACTTTAGACTTGCCCCCTTCTCGTCAGAATCCCTCTTCCGGTTCACTCTCGCCAACTTCACATTCACAAATGTTTGCAGGATTCACTTCCCTTGCTTTCTCACAGTTATTAGGTCAAAGGCTTTTGACTGTACAGCGAATTTGCTTGACTTCCTGTATGGCCACATCTTGGTGGCTCTCCTATGGCATTTTGGTATTTGTAGTTGCTAGGCAGAATCCTGAGCAGTTCCCTTAGGGAGCACTACACAAGGTTAGGACTACAGTTGAGAGCAATACATCCCCTTTGGTATCAGTCTGTACCACAAATATTTAGTTGGTAGCTGTGGCTGAGCAGTCAGACTTATCTCAGGAGGGAGATGAGCAGTATTCAGGGTTTACACAATAGGCCTTCAGTACTATGGCACAAGAAAACACTGACCAAAGCTTTGTAGTTAAAAAGTTGATATATATTTATTTTATACACTTCTAATAAAACACATGTATCACAGTCATCAAGCAAGTTAAATTAAGTCAAAGAAAAAGAATATACACACTCCCAAGTTAAATTGTAGACCAAGTGAACCAGAGTGAAAACTGAGCAAAACGGCACAGTGACAACTACACACAGGGGATCCTCTACCAATTCCTCACAAGGGAGGGAAAGCACAAGTTATATAGAAATAGGTTCTTACACACCCTAGCAACACTTCCCATCAGTTTGTGAACCAGCGTAAGCAAGGCAGTGCATCAGTATAAGCAATACTTGAATGAAAACTGAGCAAAATGGCATTTCACAAGGTTAGAAAATGGGAAGGAAAGGGTAGTTAAAAGAAATAGGTACACCACACAGTTCTAGCTGAGAATCAATCTAAAGAAGGCAGATCTAACAAATGTGACCACAGACAGTAGGCCTGTGCCAAAGTCAGTTGGTACAAGGCAAGGGCCCAGGAGCAAAATGTCCTTGTAGCTGCAGTCAAGTCTTTGGTTAACGAATTAGAAAAGGTGGATGCAGAAGTTGAAAAGACAATGTTAAGAGAGAGGGGCGGCCAACCCAATAGGTAGGTAAAGGATTTAATACACCTTTAGTGCTACCGCAGAGAAAGGGCAACCTGGCAGAACAATGTACCTTAAAATGAAGAAGTGGCTCCTGCGGTGGCGGTTGTTCCTGGTAGTTCCTGCAGTTCGGGTGATCCAGCAGAGGAAGAGAGGCTCTCGTCGTAGAGGAAGGTTTGAGTTACTGCACTACCCAGGGATGAAACCAGCCGCGGTGCTGCCCGACGGATAAAAGGTACGCTCCTTTAAATCGCGGCCCGGGTGGACTGGTGCCTGGCTATCTGGCCTCCGAGTACAGGGTACGGGAGATTCGACCAAGGCAGGTCTGGGAAGGCGATTGGCAAACTGGTTGGCCCCACCAGTCCAAGGGAAGAAGGCTTTTGCAGGTGAAGATCTTCTCTCGTCGTGTGGAGAAAATTGGTGAGACGCTTCAGCAGGGCTTCACTGGTGGTTCAGTCGTTGCAGATGTCTTTGGCTTCTCTCCTCTTCGGCTTCTTAGTTCCAGTGGCGGCGTCTTGCTCTTCCAGTCCTCAGGACCATGCTTTTATGCAAAAAGATCCCCATTCATACAGCCTAGCTGTTACTCACACAGCTGAGTGGTCACCTTAGCGGCAGACCCTCCAGCCTATCAGGATATAGTGCGACATGGGTTGCTGAGGCAACCCTGTCCAGGGGTCCTACTCCCCCTCCCACACAATGGACCCACCCCAGACGCAGTGGTTCCGAAAGAACGAACAAAGGATCCCTGACCTGGGTTAGGAGTTTAGACGAGAAAGAAGTTATATTAAAGTTCTGGCAATAAAAACCTACCGGAGTAAAGTTAGTATTAAAATACACCGGCAGTATGTTAGAGGCTGTCAGAAAAAGTGGTAGCCTCGAACAATGGGAAAATCCCATAGGAAAATATTTGCGGTCGAATATTTATGGTAGTAACCACTGCCACCAGCCAGAAACTTTTGAGAGAGGGACTGTACGGTACTCTCTCGAAAATGAACATAGGGGAAAAACTATTAACCCCTTCCAGTACCTCTATAGTAAGATGGGTTGTACTGGTTTAGTTCATAGGATTTAACTAGTAAAGTCAATGGGGACTTTACATGCCCTGGGAGACAGTAGTCAGTCCCAGGATATAGAGTCTATTTGGGGGTCGCTACGACACCTCTGTGTCACTGCACTGAAGGTGCTGTGTAACACATGTGGATAAAGATGGTTCCTATGGGGTTGAGAAAGATCCCATAGGCATTAAACACAAACATAGCCTAGAACACACATAGCGGAAATGCCTAAGAGTTGGAAAAAGAGTCTCACTCTTAGCAGGTAAAAAGAAACAAACCCTTCAAATCCAGCAAAGCTGCTGGGGGACTCTATAGGTAAGGGAAATTAGCTATAGAATGAGAATTCTCCCTAACACTCGCCCTCCCCCCCCCCCGACTCCCCAGACTAAGGGACAGGAGGATCTAATCCACTCCTGGATGAGTCTCTTACCTCTAGTCGGTTATAAACATCCTAGAGAGACCATCAGCATTTTGGTGGTGACATCCTGACCTGTGCTCAATGGTAAAATCAAACCCTTGGAGGCAGATTGACCATCTTAGCAGTTTTGGGTTTTCCCCTTTCATTTGCATCAACCATCTCAAGGGTTGGTGGTCTGTTTGAATGATGAAAGTAGATCCATACAAGTATCGTCTAAACTTTTTCAAAGCCCACACAATGGCAAAACATTCTCTCTCAATAGTTGCCCACCTTGTTTCAGGTTCCTTCAGTTTCCTACTGATGAAGCAAATGGGGTGCTCCCTACCTTTCTCATCCAGTTGACTGAGTACTGCACCTATATTGGAAGCATCTGTTTGTACAATGAAGGGTTGGTGGTAGTCAGGAGCTCTGAGAACTGGAGCTTGACAAAGGGCTTTCTTTAGGCTTTCAAAGGCCTGATTGCACTCCTCATTCTATTTGATCTTTTTAGGTAACTTAGGAGAAGAGATTACATTCAATGGAGAAGCTATGGATCCATAGTTCTCAATGAAATTCCTGTAATACCCAGTGAGGCCTTGGGTTTGAGTAGAAGGGGTTGTCCAATTTTGCACAGCTTCAATCTTGCTGAGCAAAGGCCTTATTTCACCACCTCCTACCTCATGCCCAAGGTAGACCACTTTACTCTGACCAATTTGGCATTTACTTGCCTTTATGGTCAGATGGGCCTGTTCAAGAGCCTGCAAAACATATCCTAGGTGATCAACATGTTCTTTCCAAGTAGGGCTGAACACTGCAATGCCATCCAAGTATGCCATCCAGAAGTCCTCCATCCCCTTCAGAACCTGATTAACCATCCTTTGAAATGTAGCAGGTGCATTCTTTAATCCAAATGACATAACCTTAAACTGGTATAAGCCAACTGGGGTGGGGAATGCAGTTTTCTCCTTGGCATGGTCAGTCAGGGCTATTTGCCAATAGCCTGACGTGAGATCAAATGGGCTGAGGAACTTGGCTGAACCAAGTCTAACTACCAGCTCATCCGTCCTTGGCAAAGGATGGGCATCAGTCTTAGTGACTGCATTTAGAGCTCTATAGTCCACACAGAATCTCAACTTTTTGGATCCTGCTTTTGGTACTAACAAAACTGGGCTATACCATGGACTAGTAGAGGGCTCTATTATCCCGAGATCAAGCATCTTGTTGACCTCTCCTTTGATGTGGGATCTTACATTTTCAGACACCCTGTAGCCCCTGCTTTTGACAGATAAACAGTCACCAGTTTGTATATCATGCTGGCCCCAAGGGGTCAAACCTGGTGCTAGAGAAAACAGGGAGGCAAATTGATTCAACACAACTTTCCACTCCTCCTGTTGCTCAGGTGTCCGATTAGAAGAGAGATTAACTCCTTCTTTTTTCTCATCTAAAGGTTTGCCTCTGAGGAGGTCAGGTAGAGGTTCACTCTCCTCCTCCTCTTGAGCTGAAGCTAGAAGCAGAGCTCCCAGTTCTGGTCTCGAGACATAAGCTTTTAGACGGTTGATGTGAAAGACTCTAGGAGCCTCCTTAGGATTGCCTAAGGTCACCAGATAGTTCACCTCCCTAAGTTTTCCCACAGCCGTGAAGGGTCCCATCCATTTGTCCTGCAAGGCCCTCTGCCTTGTGGGACCATAAAAAGAACTAGCTGGTCTTGAGCAAACTCAACCATGTTGGCCTTCTGGCCATGCCAATGCTTGACCAGAGCCTGACCTGCTCTCAAGTTATCACTTGCCTCAGCCATCATGTGTGACATTCTCCTCCGGAGTCCTATCACATAGTCAGTGACTCTGACTGGCGTGGGGGAAGGAGCACTCTCCAACCCCTCCTTGATCAGGGCCAATGGACCTCTGACCGGATGGCCATAGAGAAGTTCAAAGGGACTGTAACCCACTCCCTCCTGAGGGACTTCTCTATATGCAAAGAGAAGGCATGGCAGTAGAAGATCCCACTTTTTCTTAAGAGGGTCCTCTAAAGCTCCTATCATGCTCTTCATGGTTCTGTTAAACCTTTCTACCAATCCATTTTTCTGAGGGTGGTATGCTGTTGAGAACTTGTAGGTAACCCCACAGTTTTTCCACATGACCTTCATGTAGTGGGACATAAAATGTGACCCCCTGTCGGATATTACCTCCTTAGGAAACCCAACCCTGGTAAAAATACCAAGGAGGGCCTTAGCCACAGCCGGAGCTGTAACAGTCCTCATAGGAATTGCTTCAGGGAACCTAGTAGCATGGTGTCATGATTCGCCGTTCCAGCCCCTTCTTGACTACTTGGTGCATAAGGCATTGCTACACCCCTTCTAGGGCACAGCTAACATGGCCGATGCTAGTGCGAGAGTACTGCGCTAGCGTTTCCAGGAGTTCGCCAGTTCCTTGAAAAGAGACACGCCCCAGCGGCGCTTCGCGTCTCAATGCTAGTCTTTCCGAACTTCAGCAAGTGCGCTCGTATTTTCCCATGCTCTCACTGCCCTTGTTCAGGACCTTAGGACCTTCCCTTCCTAGCCCTTGTGCTCCTCCTTATCCTGGACCTTTGCCCGTTGCACCGCTTCTCCCATTCCTTCTCCTGATTCCATCCTGGTTCCTTCCTTCCGGGACTTTCACTATTCCGCTTCTTCCTGGAAATTGAACGCAGACTCGCTCGGAATACTCAACACGCTGGCGACGGAGGATACGCGCCAGAGTCTTTACAAGTCCTGAGCTGTTCGGAAAAAGGAGAAGAACCAGCCCAAGACTTCAAAGGACAAACAGGTGAGATTTCAAGCAAAGTGTGACAGTTTGAGACACCAAGGAATGAATATTGATTCTACAATGGAATCCGCCATCCAAGACCTCATGAGAGGTATGCAAGAGCTGACAACTGAAGTTCAAAACTTAAAGGCGGAAAATGCCGCCTTAAAACAACTCGTGCTCTCCAGGGACTCTGCCTTCCAAGAAAGCGCCATAGTAGGGGGTATTGTGGAACCACAAAGACATTGCGCTCCTTTCTCGACTCGTGTTTGGTTCATTTCACCTTTAAACCCTACTATTTCTCAACGCCCAGAGCGAAGGTTGGCTTTATAATTTCCCATCTTTCAGGAAACGCATTGGCTTGGGCGACCCCTCTAGTAAATGCAAAGGATCCACTGCTGGACAACTATGAAGGCTTTGTGGATGCCTTCAAGGCTATGTTTGATCGACCTGAGCAGGTGTATAGCGCCCAAGAGAGGCTTTTGGAGTTTCAACAAGGTTCTCAGGATATGTTTTCATACGTCACCCATTTCAAACAATTGGCCAAGGAAGCTGACTGGGCTCCAGAAGCCTGTTTTACTCTTTTTCGCCGTGGATTGAACAACGAAATCAAGGATGAACTTGCCAGGGTAGCCCGCCCAAGCTCCTTCCAGGCCTTATTGGACTTGGCATTACAAATTGATTTTCGTATCCTGGAAAGAAAATCAGAAAAGAAAAAGACACGTTCCCTGCCAACAAAGGTTCCATTGGATTACCCCAGTCGCAAAGAGACGACTCCCAGTCCTCAGTTGGATCCGGAACCAATGCAACTTGGCTCCTTACGGGGTCCCATTTCTCCACAAGAAAGAACCTGTAGGATTGAGACGGGGCTATGTATGTATTGTGCATCCGACAAACACCTGGTAAGAAATTGTCCAATAGCTCCACCCAGGCATTCGGGAAACACCAGCTCCCGATCTTGAACGGAGCTCAGTTTCGGGAGAAAGATTCGTGCTCCAAGTTTTCTCCAGGTAAACCCTGTCAAACCACAACAATCTATTCATTCTTCAAGTGTTTCTATCAGTGACCAAGGATAAAACATATTCCGTCCTGGCCTTGGTGGACTGTGGGGCAATGGGGATTTTCCTCGATCATGATTGGGCCTTAAAACATAATATTCCCTGGGAACCCAAGGACATTATTCAGGCTGTGGAAGGCATCGATGGAAGCCCATTATCTTCAGGACCCCTAACCCAACAAACCACAGAACTGTTGCTGTCCATAAACAACCACGAAGAAATGTTACACTTCGATCTAATAAAGGCTGCCCACTATCCGATTGTACTAGGCATGCCCTGGCTTCAGAGACACAATCCGTACATTAACTGGACCGCGGGATCCTTGTTTCTAGGATCAGAGTATTGTCTTTCACACTGTCTGGCTCAAAATGCTCCATCCTGTGTCCAGGAATCACAGGAGACTAAGAACCCACCCATTAGTGTGTCTACGGTTACACAGGTACCTGAGTTTTACCAACGTTTCTTGGATGTATTTTCCTCAGAAATTGTGCAAGCATTACCTCCTCACAGACCCGAAGATTGTGCCATCGAAACAGATGACTCTGCAGTCATACCATTCGGTAGGATGTTCATACTTTCTTAACCTGAAAAGAGAGCCCTACGTGAATATTTGGATATGAACCTATCCAACGGAACCATTCGCCCATCAAAATCTCCAGCAGGAGCATCCTTATTCTTTGTGCCCAAGAAAGATACCAAGGAACTTTGACCCTGTTTGGATTACAGGGGGCTTAACTAATGTACTCGAAAAGACCGTTATCCACTACCACTGATCTCAGATATCCTAGAAGTAGTCTGAGGAGCGGTAATCTTTACCAAACTTGACCTTCGAGGAGCTTACCATTTGATCCGCATAAGAGAAGGTGATGAATGGAAAACGGCCTTCAGGACACCCTACGGACATTTCGAGTACTTGCTAATAAATTTCGGGTTGTCAAATGCACCAGCAGTGTTTCAACGGTTCATGGATAGAGTGTTCTCCGACATGCTGTTCCTTTTTGTCATCATTTACCTGGATGATATCTTAATCTACTCCAAGAATCCAACACAACATCAAGAACATGTCTCTATGGTCTTACAACGTCTACGTAAGAATAATCTACTCCCTAAACCTGAGAAATGCATCTTCCATGTTCCTACGGTTCGTTACCTGGGATTCATCCTAGGCCCTCGAGGAATTGAGATGGATCCTGCCAAAATCGACTCAATCCTATTTTGGCCCAGTCCGACATCTGTAAAACAGATGCAATTCTTCCTGGGTCTTGCCAACTTCTACCGGAAGTTCATACCAACTTTTTCTGCCATTGTACAACCCATAGTCGCCTTGCTAAAGAAAGACGTTCCTTTTAATTGGACTAAAGATCAAGAATCGGCATTTCAGGAGTTGAAACAAAGATTCACTCGAGGACCCATCCTGGTGGAAACAGATGCTTCAGATTACGCCATAAGAGCTGTTCTGAAACAAGAATCGGAGGACAAAAAAGAACATCCCATTGCCTATCTATCCCGGACTCTAAATCCCAGTGAAACCCACTATTCTGTTCTGGAGAAGGAGTTGCTAGCTATCCGACAGGTATTTACAGAATGGCGCCATCTGCTCTTAGGGGCCAAATTTCCAATTCAAGTTAGGACTGATCACAGGAATCTACAAATTCTCCAGTCCTTAGAGTGCAGAAACAGTCGGCAGGCTCGCTGGGCCTTTTTCTTTGCTCAATATCAATTTCAGATAAATCATGTTCCAGGAGTACGAACGTTATCCCTGATGCCTTGTCCAGGCGACCGCACCATGAACCAGAGGGAACCTGTGCCCTTCTTAAGATGTTTCCCGATTCCGTTTTTGTTGCTCAGCTGAATTCTTAAATGGATAATATCCATTCTGCAACATCTTCGTCTGACCACTGGAAGGAATTTCTTCAGACAAATAGATGGGAACTCTCAGTAAAAGACGGATATTTGTTCAAAGAGAAGAGTCTAGTGATACCAACACACGAATTGAGAGTAAAAATCATGAAACTCTGCCATGATTCCTTCCACTCAGGGCATAGTGGTATTTCAGCAACTCTCAGGATCATTCAGAGGAATGGCCGAAAATGTAAGAAATTCCATACGAGCTTGCGCAATCTGCTGTCATAATAAACATGACAATAAGAAACCAGCCTGACTCCTGTATCAACCTGCCTTACCCGACCGACCCTGGACGACTATTGCTACTGACTTTATCGTGGATCTGCCTCCTTCCAAAGGGTTTACGACCATAATGGTGACCATAGACCTGTTTTCCCATATGGCCCATTTCACTCCCTTGGAAAAACTACCTTCAGCACAACAAATGGCAGGAATATTCATAAACCACATCTTTAGACTTCATGGCCTTCCTTCCAGTATCATTTCGGATCAGGCCCCCAGTACGTCTCCCAGTTCTGGAAGTATCTGTGCAAGGCGTTAGGCATCCAACGAGCCTTGTCCTCTGGGTATCATCCCCAGACCAATGGAATTACAGAACGAGTCAACCAAACTCTCGAACAATATTTACGATGCTTTGCCTCCCAGGATGATTGGTCTGTCTTGATATCCGTGGCAGAGTTTGCTTACAATAACTCAGATCATACAGCCATTAAGACCAGCCGGTTCTTCTGCTCACAGGGATTTCATCCATCTGTTCTACCCACTGTGCTGCCTCAACCTACTCTTGTTCCATCGGTTGATTCCTGGATTGATCATTTGGTTACTATACACAAGGATGTGAAAGGACATTTGGAGAAGGCCAGGGAAAATGTAAAACAACACGCTGACTCCAGGAGAAGACCTGGACCTCAGTATGCTATTGGAGATACGGTCTGGCTTTCCTTCAGACTCTTACCTAGACATCTGAGACCCAACAAGTTAGCCCCACGTTTTTATGGCCCTTTTACGATCAAAGAAATAATCAACCCTGTGGCCTACAAACTCAATTACCCCAATCCTGGAAAAAGATCCACCCAGTCTTTCATACCTCTTTACTGAAACCTTGACACCAGGACCTCTCCTCGACCTACCCCCGTGATCAACAATGATCAGGTTGAATTTGAAGTCGCCAGGATTTGTGACTCCAGATACAGACGGGTCGCCTCCAATATTTGGTGGAATGGAAAGGGTGCCCACATAGTGAGCGAAAATGGGAACCAGTGTCCAACATGAATGCCCCTCGTTTGCTGCGACGGTTTCATTCAACGCATCCGGGCAAACCAGGAGGGTCACAGTTTAAGAGGGGGCATGATGTCATGATTCACCGTTCCAGCCCCTTCTTGACTACTTGGTCCATATGGCATTGCTACACCCCTTCTAGGGCACACCCAACATGGCTGACGCTAGTGCGTGAGTACCGCGCTAGCGTTTCCAGGGGTTTGCCAGTTCCTTGAAAAGAGACAGACCCCAGCAGCGCTTCGCGTCTCAACGCTAGTCTTTCCGAACTTTGGCAAGTACGCTCGTATTTTCCCATGCTCTTACTGCCCTTGATCAGGACCTTAGCACCTTCCCTTCCTAGCCCTTGTGCTCCCCCTTATCCTGGACCTTCGCCCGTTGCAACGCTTCTCCCATTCCTCTCCTGATTCCATTCTGGTTCCTTCCTTCCGGGACTTTCACTATTCCGCTCCTTCCTGGAAATTGAACGCAGACTCGCTCGGAATACTCAACACGCTGGCGACGGAGGATACGCGCCCGAGTCTTTACAAGTCCTGAGATGTTCGGAAAAAGGAGAAGAACCAGCCCAAGACTTCAAAGGACAAACAGGGGAGATTTCACACAAAGTGTGACACATGGTCTACTACAACAAGTATAAACCTGTTGCCTGAAGAAGTTGGAGGATCCATGTCGATTCCTACCCTCTGAAATGGTACTCCCACCACAGGGAGAGGCACTAGAGGTGCCACGTTCTTGGAGCCACTTTTACCAGAGGTTTGGCAAGTGTGGCAACTCTTGCAATACTTATCTACCTCAGCCCCCATTTTAGGCCAATAAAAGTAGAGAGAGAGCCTTTCCTTGGTTTTCTTGAAGCTCAAGTGACCAGCCAAAGGTATCTCATGGGCTAGTTGCAAGAATTTGTAATGCTTACCTTGACTCTGTGGGGACACACACGATTGGAACCACTTCAAACTGACTCTTCTCCTCAGATTGCGATGCTCCTACACTCTCCTCAACTTCCCAATCTAGGACTCCCTGAAAACAACACAGAATTTCCTTAGGGGAGGTATGAGAGAATCTGCAACCTGATAATACAGCTAATGTACTCAACACTGTAAAAATACAAAACACCTTCTAAATTATTCTCTTGTCTTTACCTGATTTATTTTTTGGGTGAGCTATCCATCCTGCATCTGTGCAGGGGTGCAAGTTCTGTAGAGTGGAATTAATGAAAGTCTTCAATGGCGGGAAATGGTGGGAAGCGCCAACCTGTGTAAAACAACTATGCACCTGGAACAATAACCTGCGCCAAAAAACAATAATGCCACAGAAAAGACAATAAGGAATAATACTGCCTAAAAGTTTGATGTGTAAACCTGTGACTCAGTGGAGCCCCACTGGCCACTAGACGAGGGTCAGGAAAGCTAATATATGATAGTTAATGGCGTGTGTAGAAAGGAGATGAATGAGAAAACTACGGCACTCCCTTGCCGCTTTTCATTAAGTGCTGAACTCTAAAATGTAAGCGGAAAAGAAAGGAGAAAAAACAACTGACTCCTTACACTGAGGGCAGAAACACTGCATGCACAATAGCGCTGCTACCTATGTACACAAACAACGGCTAACTCCTGTCACTGAGAGAGCGGGAGCCTACTTCCCACAGCGAGCGAATAATTCAAGTACAAACGTGTGGATATCAATGAAAAGGCACAATTCACTTGGCAACAGTGTAAACGAAAACCAATACTTGCGGTTTTTAAGCTTCTGACTGGAAGTGGGAGTTACGTGTGAGGAATGCTACTGTGATAATAAAAACACGGAACTCTCGGAGACAAACACCGTTCACACCTAAGGCTGCAAAAGACATGGGATACCACAGAAGGCACAACAAATGCTATAAACTATGAATACTGGATAAAAGGGAAGTGACTGGAACAGATGAGTGAACCACGGTAAGCGTTGACTGAAACAATCAGAACGCGAAGCGCGGAACAGTCAGTGGGAGGGGCTTAAATAGAAGCAAGCTGTGACAACTAGAGCAACCTTGCTCACAATCCGGAATAAACTAGGCGGCCATGCGTGAGAGTCAGGAAGTGATTATCTATGCCCTTTCAGTGCCCTAACTGCCTTTCCCCTTAACCAACAGTGATAAGCAGAAGACTGATTCCTTTTAGGGGCAATTAAGGAACCCTTATCCGTGATCATGACAGTATTCCCCCCCAAGACCCCTCGTAGGTTAGAACCCTCCCTTCCAGGTTTGTCAGGATTATTCAGATGGAAAGATTTTATAAATCGGGGTACATGAATGTTTTCAAGGAGTTCCCAAGTTCTATCCTGTGGACCATACCCCTTCCAATCCACCAAATAGTACAGCCTTTTGCGAACCACCTTAGAGTCCAAGATAGCCTTTACTTCGAACTCGGGTTGGTCTTTTTCCACCAGGACTGGAGCTGGAGGGTCTTGGATTCGGGTGTTTGGGCTCACTGTCTTTAACAAGGACACATGAAACACTGGATGAATTTTCATGTTCTTGGGGAGCGTCAATTTCATAGCCACTGGATGTATGACTTTTTCTATGGTAAAAGGACCCAAAAATCTTGGAAGGAATTTCCGGGACCCCTTCAAGGCCAGATTCTTGGTAGCCAACCACACTGCATCTCCCACCTTGTACTCTGGAGAGTCTCTTCTCTTACGGTCAGCAAACTTCTTCTGCGCATCCTTTGCTAAGGATAACTGATTTCTTGCTTGGATCACAGCAGTAGTGATATTGGAATGCAAAGTTTTTACAGCTGGCATTTCCAATGCTTCAGGTGGATCATGAACTGAGGTTTGTGGATGCCGACCGTATAGGGTGAAAAATGGACTTAAACCTGTGGAGGAGTGCACTGAATTATTGTAGGCGTACTCCGCTATCCACAAAATCCTAAGCCAAGAGTCTTCGGTTTGATGAAGCATGCCCCTGAGGTATTGTTCCAAGGTTTGGTTGGTGCGTTCGGTTTGCCCATCAGTTTGTGGATGGTAACTAGTGGACAAAAGCACTTCAATTTTCACCATCTTGCAACATCTCTTCCAGAATTCGGAGACAAATTGACTTCCTCGATCAGACACAACAATGGAGGGAAAGCCATGTAACCTCACAATGTTTTCCAAAAACACTTTTGCCAGAACTGACGCCGTTGGTAACCCCTTTAGGGCCACAAAGTGCGCCATCTTGGAAAAAAGATCCACCACCACCAGAATGGTGTCGAATCTGTCACTCTTGGGTAAGTCAGTAATGACGTCTAATGAGAGAGTGTGCCAAGGAAGAGGTGGCACATCCAATGGTTTGAGGAAGCCGGCAGGTTTCAGTTTCTGAGATTTATTCTGAGCACAGTTTCCACAGGTCTTGACAAACTGAATCACATCCTTTCACCAAGTAGGCCACCAATACAATCTTTTGACCTTTTCCAAGGTTTTGGTAACACCTGGATGCCCTTCCATCAAAGCACTGTGGTAGTCTGCAATCACTTGTTCTTGTAACCTTTGGGTTGGTAAAAATAATCGCCCTTGATAAAATGGCAAACCATCCTGCACGTAACAATTTTCTTTTTTAGACTCCCACTTTTGTAGTTCTGCGGTGTTGATATTTGCTTTGATTTCATTTCGCAATTCTTCAAACAATGAACCCGCGAAGTTCATAACCCCAAGCATCTTCTCAACCCCAATTATTCCCACAGGAGTTGTGGCAATGTAAGCTTCTTCTCCTTTACCAATTCTGGACAGGACGTCTGCTTTACCATTACGGATGCCAGGCCGGAACGTAATGACAAAATCATATTCTGCAAAAAAGAGAGCCCATCTTAACTGTCGCGATGATTGTGGTTTTGCAGATCGCAAGTACTGTAAATTCCGATGATCTGTGAAAATGGTGACTGTGTGTCAGGCCCCAAGCAGATAATGTCTCCACTCCTTCAATGCACATTTTATTGCCAACAGTTCCTTATCAGTGACAGTGTAATTAAGTTCTGGAGAGGAACATTTTTTGGACCAAAAGGCCACTGGGTGTAATTCTTGAGAGATTGGATCCCGCTGCGACAACACTGCACCCATGGCCACATTGGATGCGTCCGTTTCCACCACAAAGGGAAGATCTGGCCTAGGATGTTGTAGGACTGGAGCGATGGTGAATTTTTCCTTCAGTTCCTGAAAGGCCCCTTCAGCCTCTTTGGTCCAAACAAAGGTCTTGTTTTTTCGCAGCAAAGACGTGATGGGATGAACCAGTCGAGAAAAATCTGACACAAATCTTCGATAAAAGTTTGCAAACCCCAAAAAGCTTTGTACTCCTTTCACCGACGTGGGAGCTGGCCAAGAAAGAATTGCATCAACTTTTCTGTTGTCCATCTTTATCCCTTGTGGTGATAACACAAATCCCAAGAATTCAATCTCACAAACGTGGAACTGACATTTTTCCAACTTTACAAACAACGAGTTCTCTCTGAGTATTTGCAGGACAGAAGTTACATGTTCCACGTGCTCTTGAGGATCCGCTGAAAAGATCAAAATGTTATCAACATAAACTACCACACAGATATCCAGAAGCTCTCGGAAAATGTCATTCATGAAAGACTGAAAGGCTGCCGGTGCATTGCATAGACCGAAAGGCATCACCTGGTACTCGAAAAGTCCATAGCGTGTACGAAAAGCCATCTTCCATTCGTCACCTTGTTTGATGCGAATCAGATGATAAGCCCCTCGAAGGTCAATATTTGTGAAGATTTTAGCTCCTTTTACTTGGTCCAGTAGTGTAGAAATAAGAGGTAGAGGGTAGCAATTCTTTACAATGATTTGGTTTAAGGCTCTGTAATCAATGCAGGTTCTCAAATTACATTCCTTATTGGGCACGAAGAATAGAGGTGATGCTGCCGGGGACTTGGACGGTCTAATGAATCCATTCGGCAAATATTGGTCAAGATATCTTTTCAAATGAAGGTTTTCTTTTTCCGTTAATGTGTAAATACGATGGCAAGGAAGTTGAGCGCCAGGAATCAGATCTATCTGACAATCATAAGGTCTATGGGGAGGTAGAATTTCAGCTTGAGTCTCCTCCTGAAAAACATCTTGGAAACTTCGATACTCAGATGGCAGTGAACCACTGAGACCCAAAGTAACTTCTGTGGTTCTCTTGGGTTTTTCCAACTCCACTGAATTTTCTGTTAAACCACAAGTTTCTTGACAATCAGAACGAAACCTCAAGGTTCTTGCAGGCCAGTCAATGACAGGACTGTGTCTCTCCAACCAAGGTATTCCTAGAATGATCTGGAATTGTTGTGCCTGAATAAG
Source organism: Ambystoma mexicanum (assembly GCF_040938575.1). Lineage (NCBI taxonomy): Eukaryota > Metazoa > Chordata > Amphibia > Caudata > Ambystomatidae > Ambystoma > Ambystoma mexicanum. Next base: position 75,173,599 of record NC_090933.1, read on the forward strand.
GTCAAAGGAAATCTCCTCCTTGTGTTCTTCCTGGCAGAGCATGATGAGATTGTTTGTGCGCTGTGTTACTGGGCCTGACACCAAGGGAGTGCCATCCACCCCGGAAACATTCTCGACTTCCAACTTTTCTGTTAAAGGAATGCCCAATCTGCTCGCTAGGTGTAAATCCATATAGTTGCCAATAGCCCCACAGTCAATATAAGCGTTCAACGCAAATTTTCTCATGGGCTGCTCCTGACTAAATAGGATTATTGGAAACACAAAATGTGAGGTCGCTGAAACCTTCTTCACGCTCGACAAGCTGACCTCTATGCTTGTCGGGCACTTGAGTTTTCCGGAATTTGTTCCTTCTTCTCCTGACTGACACCTCCTAGGGGTTTTCTTGAAGGTTTCACTGGACAGTCCTTCAAGAAATGGCCAGCCTTCCCACAGTATAAACATAGCTGCTGCTGACTTCTCTTATCCCTTTCTGCTTGCGAGATGGGACCTCGAATTACACCCAACTGCATGGGTTCGGAATGAGTTTCTGACGATGATGTACCAACTGATTCCTTGGGGCGAACAAAATATGCCCGACTCTCTGGGCGGGCTCGGTCAGTTCTTCAATCTTGGAGTCGATGATCCAACTGGATAGTCAAATCGATGAATTCCATGACACTCTCCGGTGGATTCACCACTTGAGCTAGGACGTCCTTTAACTCACTCCGCAATCCGCAGTAAAACAAGGTGGTTCTTTTTTCCAAAGGCCAGTTGGTCTCTGCAACCAACCTATTGAAGGTAGCCACATAGGCCAACAGATCTTGATTGCCTCGTGGAAGCGACAACAACTCATTAGCTAAGGCTTGGCCTTGAGTGTGGCGGGCAAAAAGTTTTTCCAGTTCCCGTTGAAAGTCTTGAAAATTTCTCAACACTGGATCATCTCTATTGACTAGAGGTATGGACCAGTCGGCGGCATAACCACAGAGATACGACAAGACAAATGCCACTTTGGACTGATCCGTAGGAAATAATCCTGGTTTGCATAGGAGCTGTGAGAGAATATGCAACCTGATAATACAGCTAATGTACTCAACACTGTAAAAATACAAAACACCTTCTAAATTATTCCCTTGTCTTTACCTTATTTGTTTTTTGGGTGAGCTATCCATCCTGCATCTGTGCAGGGGTGCAAGTTCTGAAGAGTGGAATTAATGAAAGTCTTCAATGGTGGGAAATGGGGGGAAGCGCCAACCTGTGTAAAACAACTATGCACCTGGAACAATAACCTGCGCCAAAAAACAATAATGCCACAGAAAAGACAATGGGCCTCATTACGACCCAGGCGGTAAGTTACCGCCTGGGCCGTGACTTTACCACCATGGCGTAAACTACGTTTACGCCATGGTGGTTGGCGGACTTACCGCCCCATTCCGACCTAGGCGGGGCGGTAAGTCCCCAATCCCCATTTACCCTTCCCCATTCCCATTTTTGCCCCATAGGGCATAATGGGAGTGGGGAAGGCGCTAATTACGCCACCGTAAATTACGGTGGCGTAATTAGCACCATGGTCCCTTAGCGCCATGGATTTTAACGCCTGCAAAAAGCAGGTGTTAAAAGCGCCATGGCGCTAAGGGACCTCGTAATTGGCGGTAAGGGGTCGGCGCAGCTAACGCTGGCGTTAACCCCTTACCGCCAGGGTCGTAATGAGGCCCAATGAGGAATAATACTGCCTAAAAGTTTGATGTGTAAACCTGTGACTCAGTGGAGCCTCACTGGCCACTAGACGAGGGTCTGAGAAAACTACGGCACTCCCTTGCCGCTTTTATTAAGTGCTGAACTCTAAAATGTAAGCGGAAAAGAAAGGAGAAAAAACAACTGACTCCTTACACTGAGGGCAGAAACACTGCAAGCACAATAGCGCTGCTACCTATGTACACAAACAACTGCTAACTCCTGTCACTGGGAGAGCGGGAGCCTACTTCCCACAGCGAGCGAATAATTCAAGCACAAATGTGTGGATATCAATGAAAAGGCACAATTCACTTGGCAACAGTGTAAACAAAACCAATACTTGCGGTTTTGAAGCTTCTGACTGGAAGTGGGAGTTACGTGTGAGGAATTCTACTGTGATAATAAAAACACGGAACTCTCGGGGACAAAGATCGTTCACACCTAAGGCTGCAAAAGACATGGGATACCACAGAAGGCACAACGGATGCTATAAACTACGAATACTGGATAAAGGGGAAGTGACTGGAACAGATGAGTGAACCGCGGTAAGCGTTGACTGAAACAATCGGAACGCGAAGCGCGGAACAATTGGTGGGAGGGGCTTAAATAGAAGCAGAGCTGTGACAACTAACCAACCTTGCTCACAATCTGGAATAAACTAGGCGGCCATGTGTGAGAGTCAGGAAGTGCTTATCTATGGCCTTTCAGTGCCTTAACTGCCTTTCCCCTTAACCAACAGTGATAAGCAGAAGACCAATTCCTTTTAGGGGCAATTAAGTAACCCTTATCCGTGATCATGACAGAATTGGAGTCGGTTTGCTTGTGGCACTACAAGTCTTTTGTAGTCCCCAGGGAGTGACCTGTTGGTTCACTATAGAAGAGGCCATCTTCCCAGTGTAACCTATACTTCCCAGGCTCTTGCCCTTCAAGCTGAGAAGCTGCCTGGTGGCGAAGACCTTCCAGAGTTGGACATTCTCTTTGTCCCTTACTGAAGTCTGCTCTTTGGGGTCCACCTTCTGCCAGTAAAGACTGCAGCTCAGGATGGTCCACAGGGTCAAGATCTCCAATGAGTTCCTGGCCTCCTACTAGATCTGAGTCCTCAGGCTCTAGTTCAACCACACAGGGTTGTACCTCACTCTCAGCCTCAGCTGGAGGAGAAATCACAGGTGTGATTTTTGACAACCTAGGAGATTTCCTGGTTGGCAGCACTGGGGTGCTTCCTGCTGGTTTCTTCTTTGTAGTCTTGGGTTTCCCCTTTGCTTCTGGTTGCTTGGAAATACCAGTTAGTAACTCCAGTGGAGTAGGAGTGATTTCTTTTTCTTGAGCCCCTCAAGGTCCTCTCCCTTGCAGGTCTGGTAAGCTCCTGTAATCTCTTACTAGGAGGTCTGGGTGTACTTGACACTACTCCCAGGTCTTTCAGATCATTGCCCAACAGCAACCTTCCTGGTACTTCAGATTGTACACTCACAGGTATCCTGACAGTCATTTCAATGCACTGGATGAGAGCTGGTAATTGGGGAAGCATCTGCACAGGCCCTCCAGCTAACTTGGTGAGGCGTTTGGGTGCCTTGGCAACATCCTCAACCTTGAAAAAAGATTTGTCCACCACAGTTATGCTGGCCCCAGTGTCTCTAATGGCAGGAGTCTCCTGGCCATTGACTAGGACACTGTCTTTATAATACTCTTTAGTATTGGGAGGGATAGAATTATACACATCTAAATTCTGTTGTTCCCACAACCCTAGAGATACTAAAGATACACTAGCTGAGACTCCAATGGGATCTTCAGCTAGTAGTTGAAGGTTTCCACTGGCCGTTTGTACTGCCTCCTCTGGAGCGAAGGCTAAGGAGACAGTGTGGACCCCTGAAGGTTTACTCTTACATCTGGGATCCCCTTTCACATGATCAGTAGAGCCACACACATAACATTTTCCAAATGTCTTTATGAATGGTGTCTTGTTCTGACCCCCTTCTGGCCTGGGACCAGAAGGTGCACTAGCCTGATTAGGTTTCCCTTGTGGCTTACCCTTAGAATTGTGTTTGGAGCCCTCTTTGGAAGTGGAATTATTTGGAATCTCCTTGTGGTCTTTCTTTGGCTGCTTTCCCTCATCCTTTTTCTGAGTTACCTCTGAATCCTTGTGAGTAGCCCTGTTGGCAACCCACAAGTCAGCAGCCTTAGCTAGCTTCTTAGAATCCAGTTTTTTTGAATCAGCCAAGTGCTGTCTGAGCTCAGGAGAGCAGGCATCATAGATAGACTCCATTATAACAAGATTTCTCATTCCTTCATAAGTGTTAACTCTATAACCCTTAATCTATCCCTCTAAGTTCTTCAAACACTCATTCACCCAAGTAGCAGAAGGGGTACTATCATGCTTTTTGAGGGTCCTAAACCTCTTAAGGAACTGGGAAGGAGTCTTCTCAAATCTAGCTATCAAAGCTAGCTTTACACATTTATAATCCATCCTATCCACCTCCCCAACTCCATTACCACATCAGATGCAACAGGGGGGAGCCTGGAGAATAACTAGGGGATCAACTGATTCCCCGTGATATCCTGGAGCCCATGATTGTATTCAAACATAGCAAGCAATCTAATACATCCAACTTCGGTTCATACATACCCACAATCTCTTTAGGCATCCAGGGTCTTTTTGGACTGGAAGATCTAGAGGATTCGGGGAGAGAAGCATTTTCCAAAGACAATTTCTTCATCTCAAGCTCATGGTTGAGCTCCATTTCTTTGAGCCTTAGTTCTTGATGTCTCTGTTCAGTTTGGGCACTAATTCTTTTGAATTCAAGTTCAAGTCTCATTTTTTCTAGTGAGATAAATTCAGGACTTAATGTGGGACCTGGTAAGGGTCCAGTAGCCATAGGTTGAGGTCTTTGAGCAGGTAGAGGGCCAGAGGGGGTGACATTGTTATCCTCCTCTTCCTCATCATTTTCAACAATAACATCTTCAACATTATTTTCCTCAAGATTTGCTACATTTGCTGGAGTAGGGGGCACTACAGCACCACTATCCAGACTTTGTTTCTCTAACAGTCTATCAATAATTTCCAATGTCTTGCCTTTGACAGGAAGACCTTTCTGTCTACACAGATCCCTTAAATAATCAGCAGTATTAGTAAGGAGGGTCTCCTGGCTGTAACTTTCCATAATTTTGACTTTTGTTTAAAATAAACTTGTTGTGATAGTTAGCCTTGTGGTTATTCGAACCAAAGCACTAGCAGAACTCTAAAATGTAAATCCAATACTTTTATCCTCACCGCTGTGCACCAGTGTTAGGCAGAATCCTGTGCAGTTCCCTTAGGGAGCATTACACAATGTTAGGACTACAGGTGAGAGCAATAAATCCCCTTTGGTATCAGTCTGTACCACAAAGATTTAGTTGGTAGCTGTGGCTGAGCAGTCAGGCATATCTCAAGAGGGGGATGAGCAGCATTCAGGGTTTACACAATAGGCCTTCAGTACTATGGCACAAGGAAACACTGACCAAAGCTTTGTAGTTAAAAAGTAGATATATATTTATTTTATACACTTCTAATAAAAGACATGTATCACAGTCATCAAGCAAGTTAAATTAAGTCAAAGAAAAAGAATATACACACTCCAAAGTTAAATTGTAGACCAAGTGAACCAGAGTGAAAACTGAGCAAAACGGCACAGTGACAACTACACACAAAGGATCCTCTAACAATTCCTCACAAGGGAGGGAAAGCACACGTTATATAGAAATAGGTTCTTACACACCCTAGCAACACTTCCCATCAGTGTGTGAACCAGCTTAAGCAAAGGCAGTGCATCAGTATAAGCAAAATTTAAATGCAAACTGAGCAAAATGGCATTTCACAAGGTTAGAAAATGGGAAGGAAAGGGTAGTTAAAAGAAATAGGTACACCAGACAGTTCTAGCTGTGAATCAATCTAAAGAAGGCAGATCTAACAAATGTGACCAGAGTCAGTAGGCATGTGGCAAAGTCAGTTGGTACAGGGCATGGGCCCAGGAGCAAAATGTTCTTGTAGCTGCAGTCAAGTCTTTCGTTAACGAATTGGAATAGGTGGATGCAGAAGTTCAAAAGACAATGTTAAGAGAGAGGGGCGGCCAACCCAACAGGTAGGTAAAGGATTTAACACACCTTTAGTGCTACCGCGGAGAAAGGGCGGCCTGGCGGAACAATGTACCTTAAAATGAATGTGGGGCTCCTGCGGTGGCGGTTGTTCCTGGTATTTCCTGCAGTTCGGGTGATCCAGCAGAGGAATAGAGGCTCTCATCGTGGAGGAAGATTCGAGTTACTGCACTACCCAGGGATGAAACCAGCCACGGTGCTGCCCGACGAATAAAAGGTACGTTCCTTTAAATCGCGGTCCTGGTGGACTGGTGCCTGGCTATCCGACCTCCGAGTACAGGGTACGGGAGATTCGACCAAGTCTGGTCCGGGAAGGCGATTGGCAAACTGGTTGGCCCCGCCAGTTGAAGGGAAGAAGGCTCTTGCAGGTGAAGATCTTCTCTCGTCGTGTGGAGAAAAGTGGTGAGACGCTGCAGCAGGGCTTCACCGGTGGTTCAGTCGTTGCAGATGTCTTTGGCTTCTCTCCTCTTCAGCTTCTTAGTTCCAGTGGCGACATCTTGCTCTTCCAGTCCCCAGGACCCTGCTTTTATGCAAAAAGATCCCCATTCATACAGCCTAGCTGTCACTCACACAGTGGAGTGGTCACCTTGGCGGGAGACCCTCCAGCCTATCAGGATAGAGTGCGACATGGGTTGCTGAGGCAACCCTGTCCAGGGGCCCTACTCCCCCTCCCACACAATGCACCCACCACAGACTCAGTGGCGCCGAAAGTAGGGCTTCTCGGCAGAAGGCTGCCAAAAGGACGAACAACCCGACCTAGGTTAGGAGTTTAGAGGAAGACACGAGAAAGAAGTTATATTAAAGTTCTGGCAATAAAAACCTACCGGAGTAAAGTTAATATTAAAATACACCGGCGGTATGTTGACACATGTGGATACAGATGGTTCCTATGGGGTTGAGAAAGATCCCATAGGCATTAAACACAAAAATAGCCTAGAACACACATAGCAAAAATGCCTAAGAGTGGGAAAAAGAGTCTCACTCTTAGCAGGTAAAAAGAAACAAACCCTACAAATCCAGCAAAGCTGCTGGGGGACTCTATAGGTAAGGGAAATTAGCCATAGAATGAGAATTCTCCCCAACAGTAGTTTCACTCAGACAGGGATCGACCAGAGTCTCATGAGTTAGCACCCACGTGGTGCCGGTTCCCTCTCCAGCCAGTCTCTCCTTTACACTTTTACAGTTCTTTGAACTTGCTTCAACTTGTCAATTTGCGTCTTTCATTCACCACAGCCCGGCTCTCATCAGCTCTCCCCTTGACTCACTGGCTGTGATTAACTGCTTGGCTTTCCTCGTAACTGGAGTCAAGGCCAGTGCACGGTAGCAGGAGTTTCCCTCCTGCTTATCAGCTTCGAAACGCTCTGTGTACCGTTGACATCTGATACAGCACACTTGAGCTATTGTCCTCAGCCTTATGATTCTATCAGCGGAGGGTTCGCAGGGTTTTGTTGAAAAGGGCAAGGTCGTGTCTCTCCTCGTCAGCATCTCAAAGTTTGCAGCGTTTCTCCTCCTCTTGAACTGCCAGGTCTGGATAGCTGTCTCATCAAGCGGTCTGCCTTGCTCATACTGTGCTCTCTTGCTCCACCTTTTATCCCTGTGGGGAAGGGAAAGGGCCGTCAGGTGTGTGTGATTCTGATCAATTGCCTGACTTTGCCTGACCCTTGTATTGTGACATGTCAGGTAAACGGCTCTGCGAAAGTGTTTGTGTCGGAAAAGGGGGACCGGGGCTGTGGTTATGAATGTCCTATGTGGTAGGATGGGGAAAAGGTGTTGAAAAAAGTGGGAACTCCGTCTCACCAATCGGTGTCCCGCTTTCACTCCCCAAGGACCCCATCCAGGTTATCCTCCCTCACTGGTCCACCTCCAGGAATTGGATCCAATAGCGATGGCTGTGTCTTGGCCACCTGGATGACAGATCCCCGGGGGCTAGCTAGGTAGACACCTTCAGGTTTCTCACAGATACCAAGAACTACAGTAATACATTGGTCTACTCTCAAGGAAGTGGCTTGGAATGGTGGGGGTGTTAGGGAAGGTTGGGGTGTGATGTTTTTCAATGATCTGTTCCCTAGGTGATGGTCCTTGTCCCCATAAGGGGCGTTCCGCCCCATGAGGCCCTCGCACGTTACACCACCCATAAGGGGACTATTGGATAGCAGCCGCACCTCCCTTGCTGCATGGGAAGGGGTTCCCCCTTGGGGAGAAGTGACGATACCTGGCAAGTCATCACATACTCTTCCCCCAATGCTGCTGGCTTCTCCATCTGAGATTGTCCAGAGATCATGATTCTACAGATCCTGTTCAGGACCATCTTTGGGATTTTCATGCCACATCCAGACAGGGGTATCAGTTCTAAATCATTCTTCCTCCTAGGTATCAAAAGAGGAATATTTAATTGGTAACTTATTTATTTCCTCTATTAGATTACCAAATTGAGGAAACTCTGTACCAATAATGGTCTCCTCAGGGAGTCCAGGTACTTCGGCTGAGTTCAAAATCGTTTCTTTACCCCTGATTTTAACAGAGACAGGGGTTTTAGGACATACCTCTTTATCTCCATATACACGTTATCCTAACCGGTTTTCCAATTTTTATCTCATCCGCATATACCAAGTCTGCTTCTACGGCAGTTAGTCAGCTGCCGGAATCAACCAGAGATGATACTGGCACTCCATAGACTGTGACAGTCTCATGGGTTTTAATTGGGGTCGAGAGACAGAGACAGTTGTTAAGGGTCTGAATGTTGGTTTCTCCTTGTGGTTCTCGGTCTCCCCACTCCTCTCTATCCAACGTAATTCCATAAACTCGTCTTTTTTAATTTCTTGGGCACAGTCTAGCCATATGTACTTTTTCTGCACAATAGAATCACGCTATTACCAGTACATTTGAAGCTCTTGCTTCCTCGAGTTTTGTTAACTCCTGTTCTCTAAATGGGATATATTTCCTTTCTTCCTTTTTTCTATCTCTCTAGCCCCTGTTCTACTGGTCCGAATGATTTTCTGAGGAATGTTTCTTTGGGGTTACTCTTGAAGCCTTTTGAGGGGTTTATTTTAGGTCTTTTCACCCTTCCTTGCCTTTATGTAAAGCCCTTAGTTCTTTTGCTGCAACAGCATGGTTTTGAGCTACTTCAATGGCCCTATTCAACGTGGGTTTGCCAAGTTGTAGAACCACTTGTAGTAAAGATGGAGGAAGGCTGTTAAAACAGTGTGCTAGAGCCAAAGCATCCAAGACCTCTGGTAAATTCTTTTTCCCTAACCAATGGGATAGGGTATTTTGTATCCAGGTGCCTAGTTTTAACAGGGTTTCATTGGGGTTTAACTTAATCTCCTGGAACTTATCCCAATAAAAACTCTGTCTGTCTCACCCGATGAAGTAACCCTTGTTTTATTTAATTAAAGGAAGAGGTTGCTGGAGGATTTAAAGTTTGGTAGGAGGCTTGTAACTCGCCCCTCAACAATGGTTTGAGATAACCGGTTTTAATTTCCTCACTTCACTGACACTACTGGGCATACCTTTCAAAGTTTAGTCAAACATTTCCATGGTCTTCTCCCCCCTGCTAGGGTTGTAGGATACCATGGGGGACGATTGGTCTTTGTTGGTTTGCAGCTATTATTGCTAGTCCCTCCTGAAACCTTACATTTGCCTGCATCTGATAAGTTATCTGACGATCTAACAAGGCCTCTATTGGATTCATTTTAAATGTTTTGTGGGAGGTAATGAATACATCTGGGAGTTTCCTGTCTATACCGGCGTTTTTTCTCTTATGTTTGCCCCTCTCCTTGTCCTTTTCTCACCTAGAGTCTTTGGAGGTATCTGAGGTTGTCACTTCTTCCCACTCCCCAAGACTTCCTTCACTTTCTCCCTCATATTCGTCTGATGGTTTCTCTCAGGGTAAAGGTGAGGACATTGAAGACCCACAAGATGCCCCTTGTTAACAGTCAGGAAATTGAGACCTCTCTCCCTGAAAAACCCTCTTTTCCTTCCTCTTATCCCTCTTAGTGGCTTGATTCGTGGGGCAAAGTTTTGGATGCGCCCACTGGAAATACTTCCAGCCTAAGTATCTCAGTGTTTCCTTTGGTAGATTCCTCAGGATCTTCTCCAGTACCTGAACTATTGGATAGGGAGGAGGTCAAGGGAGTTTCCAAGGTGACTGAGGTGGGTGGCTCTCTCAAGCAGGGTTTTATTCCTATTTATCCTATGGGTGGTAAATGGCTTCCTGCTACTTTTCAGGCTTCCTCCACTATTTATCAGTTGAGTCATATCCCACGGCGGACACCATATATAAGAGTATCCAAGAAGGATGCTGACACAAGGGTGGCATGTTTGTTGCTATAAACATTTATTTATAGTAAAATAAACCTTTACTATCCCTATCTCTTAAGAGGGGTTTACCTGCCTCAAACTAATACTAAAGGATCTGTGAGAATGTCCATTCAAATCAAACTCCACTATCCTGTGTCACAACCTACTTCTATTCCTTACACTCCAACTAAAGAATAATATAATCCAATGGAAAGTTCCTTCTCCAGGAAAATTACCCTGTTCTCCTGGTATTCAGGTGTTGTTCCCAAAATGCTCTCTTGCAAAAGGAGGCCAGGGGGAAAAAAAACCTCCTTCCCCTGGCTTCTAGTCCCAACAAACCTTGTACAACTCAGCTTTATATACCAGAAGAATGATTCCCTTCTCCTGGTATTCGGGTGTTGTTCCAAAAATGTTCTCTTGTAAAAAAAAAGAGTGAGGGGGGAATGACTCCCTTCCCCTGGCTTGTGGTTACAACAATATCTTATACAACCCACGTTTCTGGACCTGGAGAATGACTCCCTTCTCCTGGTTTTGGTCTGCACACTTCAATATAGTTCAAAACACGGCCAGGGGGAATGACTCCCTTCACCCTGCGTCACTTGAGTATATTCAAAGGATTTTAGTTTTCCTTACCAGGAGAATGGCTCCCTACTCCTGGTGTTAGAGAGTTCCTTTCTGTATCCTCCAATCTTGTTTTTTTTCTTGCAGCTCTCTCACGGTTCAGTAAAGTCCCAAGTCCTTCTCTGAATTTCTGCAGACTTATCTCTGCCACTGCGATGAGGAAGATTTCCCCGGATGCCTGTTTTATGTCTGCCAATGCTGTGAGGATGATTTCCTCCAATGCTTATTTGAACTGTGTTGGAGTCATAGATATTCTCTGGTAGTCAGTGGGTTTATCTCTGCCACTGCTATGAGGAAGATTAGTTTGGATGCATGGCCAACACTTCTCTGCACAACAGCAATTTTACTGCTTGTGAGCCCAGGGAGAGTTACGCTGTCTGCCCTGCTTGCATCCCAGTCTCCCCTCCTGATCCTCCCGCACCACCCGTTACCTTCACTAGTGCTTTTGTACATCAATGGGGCTTCCTGCGATGGAGGTTTGTCTCCCAGGCTCTTCAGGCTACTCTACTTTGCTCTTGCTGCACTGCAGCGTCCCGGCATGCAGTTCCACTCGACTCTGCTTCTCCTCGGTATTGTGCCTGGGTCTGTTCCAGCGAGACCCCAGGAGGACTCTCTCAGCTGCTCGCCACCGTCCTCCGTTTTTGTTTGTTGTTTGTTTGTTTATTCATTTGTTATGCGCACCAGACTCGTAAGTAAAAGGGCGCAGCAGTATGGAGATGCAAAGCTTACAAGGTTGCGAAATATGCACAGGATACAGTATTTACATGCTGACAAGATATACATAATGTACAAAATAGGAGCAAAGACTAAAAATGGTCTATGTAATTACAGAAATAAACAATAAACAATGTACACAAAATATATATTACAGGAGTGATGCCCTTTTGTATATCACTTAGGCTCACAGGTAGACTAGATTACACATGGTCTTCAAATGTTAACACAATAATACAATATTAAAGCAGGGTGAGAGGGTCTCTTCAGGTGTAGGCAGGTCCACAATGGGTACTGGGAGACTAGGGGTCAGTAGCGATGATGTATTTTATTACATTTTTTCTGAAGTGTAGGTAGGGTTGGTCGGCTCTCAAATCTTGAGGCAGTGAGTTCCTGAATTTAGCTGCCTTTACAGTAAAGGTATTACCACCGATAGTGGTGAGCTTATATTTAGGTATGGTCAGACAGTTAACATTCCCAATTCTGGTAAGTCTGAGAGAAGTTCTTCTTTGGAGTTTATCTATAAGGTAGCTGGGGGCTGCGTTATTGAGGGCTTTGTAAGTCAAGGAAAGTGTTTTTAGTTGTATTTTATTGGACGTGGATAACCATTTGTGCTGGAGTCTCAAGGAGGAGATGTGTTTTTTTTATGCCTAGGGCTGCTCTTAGGGCATTGTTCTGTAGTGTTTGGAGCGTTTGGATGGTAGATTTATTAGCACCACTGTATAGGGCATTACAGTAGTCAATTCTGGAGAGTATTAGGGCTCTGGCCAAGATCAGGCAGCTGTTGTCAGAGAGGAATGGCTTACCAGCTCTGAGTAACTTGCAGGTGTAAACCGTAGAGGAGGTAAGGGATTTGACCTGTTTATCAAAAGACAATGTGGAGTCCAAGTAGAATCCAAGGGTTTTTACCTCCTAGAGACTTTGATGGTGTTCCCGTCAATATTAAATGAGGAAAATTCTTGGCCTAGTTTCTTCTCCTCCCTGAGTCTACCTTCTAGGTTCGAAACTCCCATGCGGACAGTCTCCACACCAGCTACTTCTCCCGGCTGGGCTTGACAAGTTCTTTAGTCCATTGTCTCTTCTTATACATTGTTGCCACTGTCAAAGTCCTTTGTTTCTGTTGATCTTTATGCCTCCTCAGCGCCACCTCATACCAGTACTAGCACAGTCAGTAATCTTCATGTCTTCTGTGCTCTTCGTCGTCCTGCTATTTTATATTTTGCTTGGATCCCAAGTACTACAGTAATACATTTGTCTCCTCTCATGAAAATGGCTTTGAATGGATTGAGGGTGGGGGGTTTAGGGAAGGTTGGGGTGTGATGTTTTTCAATGGGCTGTACCCTAGGTGATCATCCTTGTCCCCATAAGGGGAGTTCCTCCCCATGAGGTCCTCCCACATTACACCACCCATAGGGGACTATTGGGTAGTGGACACACCTCTTTAGACTCATGGGAAGGGGATCCCCCTTGGGGAGAAGTGATGATATCTGGTAAATCGTCACAATACCCACCCAATCAGAATTGGACAGTCAAGCTCAGTTTACGATGACACATACCTGAGACACCTGCATCCTGCCTAAACCAGATTCCTTTCTAACCGAAGTGCCTGTTTGAACTCTGCAAGATCCCCCATATGCAGACCATTTCAGCTCCTCCTTGTGGCCCAAACAGAGTAAGAGCACAAACAAAATGGCCAGAGTTTAGGACTTTAAACATGCATTGGTAGTCACTTTGCTTCTGTTAAAGGAGCACGTGGCTAACAACACAGTTAAAAAGCTACAAAGCAGTCAAGCCAAAATGAAAATGATATGGCTGCCACCCACAATCACCAACAGAGTTTCTGTGTGAGAAAACCTATGCATGGACAAAATAGGGTGCTCTGCGAGCATCCCTTCAGCCATATGGGCTAAGGGCAGCATCCAAATACTGAGTTGCATCTATAAATGGGGGTGACTAATTCCTTTTTGAATAAGCCACTTGCTTCAAGTAGGTTACTGGACCAGGAAGACTGGAGTACATTTTCTGCTGATTCGAAACCTAGCATTAGGGATAAATTCCAACATCTGCAGTCCAAAGGACCTCCAACATTCTACAGGAATGTTTTGTTTTCTAGATTTCTAGAAAAATTAGTGTGTTCGAGAGATTGCCTTCCTTGGTCACTCAGAGAGATTTCCAACAGGCCCCTCAGTTAAGGGCCTGAACTCCAGAGGACCTCTCAATACTACAGACACAATACTAGAGACTTTACAGAAACCATATCCTCCTACACAGAAGGGGCAGGATGAGTTTGTTTCAGGTTGGGAGCTTCTGGAATTACTTATTCTTCCTCCTCCTGAATTTGAGCAGCTCTTCAGGGTTTGGAAAAACCTCCTTGGCAAGAGGACACAGGGAAGGAGAGGAGTTATAGGCTAACTACACAAACAACAAGAGTGGATCTTTTAAAGAGCCCTCTGCCCTCCAAGTAATTCCATAAGAAAACCTTGCCTTGGGCATTTTCTTGGATACTGACAGGAATGAGAACGTGTTTGTCAATATTCTGGATGGTAACCAGAGAAGTGGTAAACTCTTTAGGGGATCCACTGGCTAACCCCATGAACTTATGGGGTCCTTTCAGGTCTCCATACCAAACCAAAGTACTATAGATCACAGTATCACTAGGAGTGGGTCTCTCTGAACTCAGGGGTCTTTTGTGAGTGTGTACAGGTACTGTTCAATATTGGGAAGAATCAGTACTTCCTCAATTGGTTTCGAATCACCCAACCTGAATAGAGGATGAAGAGATTGATGGGATATCTACAAAATAGAACATCTCAGAGCCAGAGCACAATCTTGAGGCCTGTTCTCATTGTACGATGTTGGGGACACTTTGATTGTCTTCTTTGGTGGTCAGATTTTCCAAAGTGCCACCGGGAATCCATACAACCCAAAGGGCAAGTCAGTGAATTGGTTTAGTCCTTTTGGTGCGGAGGAATCCATCTTTTATCTTCAGACACCAGTGGCACCCTCAAATATCCTTTGGCCAGGTCAAGCATCACAATATACATCAAGTCCCCAATCCATTTAACATCTAGTAAATCTGGGGCATTGGATAGAAATGAAATATGAAGTTTCATCCACTAAAAGTCGATACAAAAGTGCCAGTTTCTGGAAGTTTCTGCCACACTTCTCCTCTAAAATGGTTGGAGAGACCCACTGACTCTAGGATAGTTTGATAACTTGGAGTTCCAACATCGTTTGGACCTCCTGGTGTATGCATTGCCTTCATGCTTCAATCAGGTAGTAAGATTTGAAAATCACTGGCTTCTACGGTGTGGTGTGGATATGAAAGAAGAAATTCTACAATCGACCTACAGTCTCCAAGACTAACTCAGAAATGGTTCAAGAAATCCTGTAGATTTTAAGTCTGATATCGTTTCACTTCTCTCAGGATTAGACCTGGGGCTGACTGCTCCAACCTTTCTTTTGGGTTCTGCAGTTCTCATCATGGCCATCAACGTAGGGTTGTCCAGATCTTTCAATTCTTTCAGCCCATTCACATGGTAGCTCTGGCATGGTTTCTTTCGGTCTGGTTGTAGAAAGCTATAGTTGAGATTTCTGTGTACAGTGTTGTGACCATGCCATTGAGCAAGCAGTTTGTTCTCAAAAGTGGAGAGCAGTAAGAGGATCTTGTCACCAACCTTGAATAGATGAAGATGCAACCTTTGGCCTGCTAGATGTTCGGACTACACCTTTATTAAGTCACAGCCAACATAGTCAATGGTGAGGGATCATGGGAGTTGTAGTAGAAAACATCTGGAGAGCCACATGTTGCAGGCCCCTGGTCTTGAGACAGCTTCATGTGTTGATTAACCAACTCACAACTTTCTTGCATACACTCATGGGTTCACTGCACAAACTGGCCTGATGTCAGTGCTATATCTTCCTGGCGTTCCCATCTTTCCTTAAGTACAAGGCATTAATTATCTTTCAAAAACTGATTAGCAGAGTTTGCTAATTAACCTTTTCTTCATTAGCAAACAAACGTATTTGATTTGCAATATTGTTATGATTTTTTAGTTAATGTCACCAGACGTTGGTTGTACCAAAGACATAAAATGAGCAACTATGCAGCATTTCTTTGGACCGCTGAAGTAAGACATTAGTGAGATGAATGTCTGTAAAATATAAAGGTTTTCTGCATGAGTGGACACAGATACTTTTGATAAAAAGGCTCTGAAACCAGTTTTCAGTACAAGTCTCTGTGCAACTGGGTGCAGACAGTGTTGCACAGGGCAGTGCCTCATATATTGTATGCTTGACCCACCATTTGCTCCGTAAAGAGAAGTTCAGAAGTTTTGTAAATAAAAAAGTTCACAATGTGAAATAAAATTCATACCCTGTATATGGTGTTGTGGCAGGCAGGGTAATTGTCAACTTCAGGCAGACAAGATGACCCTTGCCAATTATTGAAATAAACAGTTTTCAATATAGCGTTAAATATCACTTTTGAGGGAGGGCAGAGCCTCTATAGTTATTCAAGCCCAAGCCAAGTAGCCCCAAGCACAGAATTCCAGCCCTGTGCACCCATGAAAGCAGTAGTTATCGTTATTAGCACTCTGAGCCTCATCTGGGGTGCTGATACTATTTTCGTTTTTACGGGGAGTCGGCTTTGCTCAATTCATGCTTTCCTTAAAAAGAAATTGCACATATGTATATGACTGGAAATTAATATTTCCAGGAGCTGTATGTGAGCCAGAAGGTGCGCAGGTGAGTGGGCATGGGTTTGGGGCGGTGTGGGGGGTTTGAGGCCTGGCACTCGAGTGGAGACTACTACTACTTGAAGATTCTGCTTCCGCTCCCAGCATCTCCAAACAGGTGGTTATACATAATGCATCATAATCTTAACCATAATTTAAAAAAGCTCTGTAGACTAACTAAAGTGGATTTTATTGCAGTACATCCGTAGATGTACAGGCTGGATGGAACTATTGATCACTACTTTGCAAAGACCTTAATTTAGTTTTGTATACCCATTATGTAAGAGGAAAGCAAGTAAGAGACTAGGCAGAGTGGTTGGCGTAGCAGGCAGGGAACTGGAAAAACTCGATGGAATATTGTAATTGTAGTTTGTGGCTATCTCACTTACTGGGCAGCTGGTATAAAGCAACGGGGTGATAACATAGAATGACAAGGAGTTTGGGATCAGCTCATGAATTGAGCACCTGTTGCACAGATGTATGCAACCATCAGGTAACATAACTACTTTTGCCTTCAAAAGCATTAGGCAGTGTGATCATGTACATTTTCAAAAGTGGTCACTCGTCAATATGATGAACCTTCCCCAACAATATGAAATATACTTGATAGCATGAGATTTAGATGCACTAACATAAACTTTACTGACAAACAGACAATGGGCCTCATTACAACCCTGGTGCTAAGGGGTTAATGGTGCCGTAAAAGGCTGCGGTGCCGTTAACCCCTTAGCACCTAATTATGAGGTCCCTTTGCGGGTCCCAACCTTAACGGCTGGTCTGGACCAGCTGTTAAAGTAGGGACCCGCAAAGGGACCTTGAAGGTAATTACGTCACCGCAATTTGCGGTACCGTAATTACCACCTTCCCCATTCCCATTGATCCCTATGGGGCAAAAATGGGAATGGGGAAGGGCCAATGGTGCATGGGGAATTACCGCCCCGCCAACCTTGGAATGGGGTGGTAATTCCCCATTGCACCATGGCGGACTCGTTACAATACCGGCAGCAACCATGGTGCTAATAGCGCAATTGGTTACCGCCGGTGTTGTAATGAGGGCCAATGCATTGTTTTACAGTATCATTTGCAAAACAGGATACACTTGGCTTAAAAGTATCATCCTGATTACTTTGGGTTTGCAATTATTTAAAAAAGAAAACTTTTGTTGCCTAGCACTCCCACACATGCCTTTGGCACTTTTAAGAGTGGAGGAGATTGTTTCTAATGCATTCTTTACACGTTATACCCTTTGAACTTTCGTGAGCAGAGAAAGAAGGGTGGGAGAGCCCTGAAGGCAAGAGAGCAGTGCAGGGTGAGCTGTGCTTTCATTGAACAGGGTTATGTAAATAGCTAGTTGTGCTGCACAAGTGTCAATTTAATTAGCAAACCTAAAGAATGACATAGTAAATTGCTATGCGACACTGCTTATTTTATGCCTTGAAGTATATTGCAGACATCTAGCAGCTCCCTGCCATACACAAGCTCAAGTAGAGAAAATCCATTGGTGGCTTATAGTGTCCTCCAAACAGTGAATAGGGCCCACAAATTAGATTATCATGCTTCTTGCCATCCTTGGCTACTGTGACAGCGTCCAGGGCTGGACTTTGTCATAGGGGAGCAGGGACCCCTCCCAACCCAGGGCAAGTAATCTACCAGGACAATAATCAGAGCCAGCCCTGTCCCCAGAGGTGGGGAGTAGAATTTGGGGGTGGGAGGCAGTCCCTGAAGCCCTCTCACGTGCCTTGAATGTTATTGTGTACATGTTTTGGCCAGAGTTCTCGTGTCAATTTTAGGACCGTGTCTCCCGAAATTCACCTGGCACCACAAAGAAAACCCAGGCTGGATCCAGGGGAATGAAATTGAGAATAGAAATGGAATGGACTGGGATTTTTCTTGCCAAACGAAGATGATACACCCATCCCATCAACCCCAGACAGGCTTCAGGCTAATGGTGATGGAACAGTAAATGAACTCGGAGTGAGAAGAGACTGCAAGGGAGCAAGAAAGAAACAGAAATCCTCCTCAAACCAAACTGGAAGCAACTCTCACCAGCAGATGAAGAAAGTCACAAGGAAAATTAGCAGCCTGAGCAACCAGCTGCTGCCCAGCAAACAGAGATTGAAAAGGGGGCAGGGCTTAGACTTTTTTTTAAAGCTTTACACCTATGTAATACAACCCCTGAAGAAAGAATAGCCACAGTGAGCGCTGGAACCAATGAAAGGGACGGGAGAAACCAGGAAGTGAAAAGTATAAAAGAAGAGCACTTGAGAGACAGAGTGTAAGTTATAGGGAGGAGGTCAGGAGGTGTGGAGGTGGACCAAGAGACCAGGTGAAAGACGGACAGTGGAGCATAGGGCTAAAGAGTTGGTGGCGAAGTTGGAGCACATTGTAGGTGGGGTATTGATTGTGAGAGTGGTACCAGTTGTATGAGCTGTAGTGTGAGGTGGGCTGTGTAAAAGGAGGGTGAAAATAGAGAGAAAGGGGAGAAATTGTTAGAGGGCATTAGAGAGATAGTGACATTAATAAAGAGAGTCTATGGTACAAGGGTGTGGAGAGTGTGCAAAGTGGTAGTGGCAGTAGTGGTGAGGGCAGGGTGAAGCCAGAGGGTGGAGTTGGAAGAGATAGGCAGAGAGAATGCAGTACGATTAGGGCAGAGAGGCATGCATAGGGGATTATGTATATGAGAGGGTTGTGGAAAGTGGAGATTAGAGGGAAAGTAGAAAGGCGAGGACCTTGTTGAGAGGGGAGAAGAGAAGACAGTGTGGACATCAGAGGGACCGAGGAGAGGAAAAAAACAGAGGGTGTGATAGAAGGCAGAGGAGGGAGAAGGGTGACTGAGAAAAGAGTAGACACTGTGGCAGAAGGGGTAGTGAAATAAGGGAAAGTAGAGAGAGGGAGCACATGAGTTAGAGAATGGACCAGGATGCCTGTTACTGTCACCAAAAAATTGTCTTTTCCTATTGAGAAACCTGAGGAGTGCATGGTTAAAGAGCCCCAGTGGGAGTCCGAAGGATTAGGTGCTCACATTTAAGTAGCTTATCGATAGATAGGGTTACTGATTACTCATTGCCAAACCTGGGGTTAGGGAAGCCTGGGTTAGGATGCTGAGAGCTGTAAGGAAGATATGGTATCAACAGTAAGACAGACAACAGTTCAAGGGTGTTTATTGAACTTCAACAAGGGTATGAAAAACGCCTATCTAAACCTAAATATACAGATGGCAACAAGCTACAACAATCAAATAATAATAACACAATCATAGTGGTGTCTTGTCAAAATTAAATGCCCTATACTAATAAACCTATTGCCAATCCTTACCTCTAAATACAAATAGTGTGAGGGATAGTGTTTATGAAAAAAGAAAGTAGTGTTCAAAATGATATGTCAGGATGTCCAGGCAGTTGGCCTCCCTTCCCCACGTTTTCAGAACAGGACAAGGCGGTTCACCCGAGCATAGCACAGGTCTGGCTTCTTTAGCACGAGGATACAGTTCGATCATTAGCATCAGGACCTTCTGTACGCAAGTCTCTTTGCTTCTCAAAGTTTTTTCATTCAGAGGGCCTGTTGCAAGCAAAGTAAAATTACAAGTTCTTTTCCTCTTTGGATTTTCACAAGTATTCATGTTAGGTGATTCACTATTCACCCGGATCCCCCTCAGTCAGGCTCAGATCTCTTTAGTACAATGTTTGTTCCGTTTGGATCCCCACATTCAGGCTCAGATCCCTTTTCCACAATGTTCGCAGGATATTCTTTTCGGGTGACCCACGGTCCACCCCGGATGCCCCTCGGGCGGGCTCACATTGCTTTTAACATAACACAATTGGTCTCCCTCAGCTGGGCTCTGACCAATTTCAATCAAGTATCGAAGACTTTCGAATGTGCATGGGGTTTGGCTTGACATGTCACAGGACCACTTCGATTTTACAATACCTTCCCTTTTGCATTTATCACCTTTTGGTTGGATACCTAACAGAGACTTTCAAATGAACACCCACGTGGTGTCAGACCACTCTGTTTACAGTATTGAATCTTAGCTTCAAAGGTTTGTCACTCATCTGCTGCTTTGATTATATTTGCATTGCTTGCACACATGCCCTTCATGCTCTTGTTCTCTTCAATTTCCTTATACAATGTTGCTGCTTGCAACCTTGGTTTCTGCACAGACTGGGCTGGTATCAGCCTTCCCAACTCACCGGCTATGCTGGCTTCACTGGTGTTGCTTTGTTGTAGGAGCTAAGGACAGTACCACGGCGGAAAATGATTCTCCCTGCCTTGGTTATCGATGCAGGAGAGCTCCAGGTACCTCCAATACACAATGCAGGATTCTTCAGCTTTGATTCCAGATCTTATGTTTTCTATTCTTGAAGGCTCATGAAAGTTACGGTCTTTCGGTGAAAAGGTCAAGGGTGCTTCCTTCCTTGCATTCCTCTTCAGTCTTGCCACATTTCGCCTTGTATTAAACTGCCATCTTGAAACTGCAGCCTCTTTGTGCGCTTTGTCTCGCTCGCTCAATGCCTTCTCTCTCCTCCTTCGCAGCCTCCTATCTTTATAGAACTGGGTCATGTTAGAAAGCTGCATGTGTCTGTAATGATCAGTAATTGCCTGACCCTGCCTGACCAATGTATTGGGACATGTCAGGTATACGACTGGGTGTTAGTACATTTTCTCTCACAGTGAGATGTCCATTAGAAAGTGTTTGTGTCGGAAAAGGGGCAGGCGGGTTGAGTCCCTAAGTATCTGTTGGGGAGAAGCTGGGCCAGCAGCCATGGCAGACCCCAACACCTCCCATATGGCCCACAGGAATGCAACAGAGACCCCATCAGGCAGCCACATGTTCCAAACTGCGTTTATTTCTGGGGAGGAAAAAAGAAAAAACAAACACGCAGAGCTTCGTGCACATCGAAAGTCCAGGCGCTGTCTCCCCTGGGGCTGGCTTGCAAGAAAGCTTTGTAATCACACTGCAGGCTGACCTCACAGAATTGGATCAGCTCCCAGAAACCTATCTCCTCCTGCTATTGGCTGCTAAGTAATAGGTTACCTATGTAGCCCTTATAGAGAGCCTGATAATTGGACATTAGAGTTTTGCGTCAGTAGGTTGGTTTAGCTGTGCCACCCACCATTATCTAACTCTGAAATTGTTGCAGTATGAATCTGTTCCCATCAGTTTTTAGCTGAAACAGGTTTTTTCACCCCTGGGCTCTGTGTTCATTGGCTAGGGCTGAGCCATTCTTGTTACAATTATGTTTCAAATGGTGTGCGAGTCTTTGTAAAAATGTCTTTTGTTCCCAGAAAGAAAAGAAAAAAACACACTGGGCTTTGGTGCTTTGCCGTGGCTTAGTCGCATTCGTGGAGAATTAAAAAATGTTTGTCTGCAGAAAGCAATCTTATCTGACTGCGCGACCTTGGCTGCTCGTGGGTTTGCGAGGAGTATTGGTGAAGGCATCCGCAGCTAGTGTTCAGTGAGAGAAATGAACTTGGCTGTAATTTTCCTGAAACATGGCTTTACACTGTGCAATTAGACCATGCTAATTCATATGGGCATTTGCAAGCCTTCAAACAGGGATTCTTGTGTTTGTAGATTCTTATATTGCTGCATTGATTCTAATGTAGCATGGAAGTTGCACTGTTGGTGGAGTGGGTGTCTTTCAGCATATTTGTCACCCATGGGTGCGCTGGGGCCTGGTTCAAATGATAAGTGCGCTCCTTGTTCTTCCTGCTGTTCTTCTGTATAGGCGCCTGGCGTGAGGGTACAGGGGTTTGATCTTGATTTTCCCTCTTCAGATCCTACCTGATTGGATTGGGTAAAGGTGTTACAGGGAAGGGGGTACCGCATCTCGCCATCCAGTGTACCACTTCCACACCCCGAAGACTCCTCATCCAGGTGATCCTCCCGCACTGGTCCACCTCCAGGAACTGCATCCAAAAGCGATGGCTGTGTCCTGGCAGCCTGGATGAATGATCCCTGGGGACTAGTGGGTGAGACACCTTCAGATGTCTCACAGAGCCCATGGGAGGTCAAGATAGTTAAGCCCATAGAGACATGTCTGTCATTTGGCAATACAACCCTCGAGCCATCTTTAAGAGTTTGGGAGTCATGGAAGCCATCCGTGGCAATACCAATTTCTTCAGTAGGTAAGGTTTCATTGAATCACTCCACTAATCCAGGTATTTGAGGCTTTAATTTTTTCCAAGAGCTTTGGCATAAAGGTGGAACTTTTATATGTGAGGATGTTTTCTCCAACTCCACCCTTGAAAAGTAAGGTACATAATGACTAAGCATTTGTTGTGTAGTGTTTCTTACTCGGAGGAAAGGCTTCATGATAATGGGTGGCATAGTCTACATTGACCGGTATATACTGCCCCAGCCCCAGAAGCATCTAAAGATCCATGATATCCATTCCTATTCTGGTGAAGGGTACTTCAATGATAGGCACAGGTTGGAGGTGATCTCAACCTACATTTACATTTGATGTCTTTTGGCATATTTATTTTATTTTTATTTTATTTTGGATTTGTATAGCGCACTACAACCCTTGGGCAACGAGGCGCTGTAAGATGAAAGTAGGCTTGCTTCGGGTTACAGGTGAGTGGCCCCAGTTAGACACAATTGCTTAGTTACAGAGGGTCCGTAGACCCAGCAAAAGTTACATTTCGTGGTACAGTACATGGTATGAGAACAACAGAGGGCAGGCATGAGGCACAGACAGGTTGGAAGGGGAGGCTGTCATACAAAGAGGTTGGTTTTTAGTGCCTTATGGAAGGCTGCATGAGATTCGATCAATCTGATTTGGGCTGGGAGGGTGTTCCAGTATGTCGCTGCCATGGTTGGGAAGCTGGAGCCACCGGCTCGCACTCTGCGTGTGGGAGGGACAATGATGCGATTGGTGTAAGCAGTCCTGGACGGTCTAGAGGAAGTTTGTCTGATGATCCTTGGAGCTAGCTGGGGGGGGCTAATCCATGAAGACATTTATGTGTGAGAGCCAGTGTTTTAAAGACAATCCTTTCTTTGACAGGTAGCCAGTGCACTTGTCTTCTGACACCAGAGATATGATCCCTACGTGAGATACCAGTTGCGGCCCTTAGAGCATTATTCTGAGCCAGCTGGAGTTTAGCCAGGTTTATTTGGGATGTTCCAACAAAAAGGGCATTGCAATAGTAAAGCCTAGATCCAATGATTGCCCTTGCAATAGTGAGGCAGTTGTCTTGTGATAGGAATGGCCTGACTGCATTGATTAGTTTCGAATGATAGGCTGCTGAGGACGTGATGGCATTAACCTGCCTCTCCATGGTCAGGCTAGGTTCAAGGTATACGCCCAGTGTTTTGATTACTTGAGACACAGTGATAGGTATGTTGTCTATTGTGAATGAGAAGTACTGCTTGTCCAATTTGCCCAGCGTTGCTGTGGATCCAATTAGCAAGAGTTCAATTTTTTCACTTTTGAGACAAAGGGGGTCATTACGACCCAGGCGGTAAGTACGCCAACTTTACCACCATGGTGTAAACTACGTTTACACCATGGTGGATGGCGGATTTACCGCCCCATTCCAAGGTGAGTGGGGCGGTAAATCCCCATTTCCCATTTTACCCTTCCCCATTCCCATTTTTGCCCCATAGGGCATAATGGGAGTGGGGAAGGCGCTAATTACGCCACGGTAAATTACGGTGGCGTAATTAGCACCAAGGCGGTTTAGCGCATTGGATTTTAACGGCTGGTAAAAGCAGCCATTAAAATCGGAATCAGGCGTTAAGGGTTAACGACGGCGTTAACCCTTAACGCCTGAGTTGTAATGAGGCCCAAAGCAAGTTTTCAGCCATGCATGATTGAATTGTAGAGTAGATGAGGTTGAAGGTGTTCATGTCATAGGGATAGTCACCGGTCAGAGGTATGAGCACCTGGGTGTCATCTGTATAATTGGTATATGAGATGCCCGTGGCGTCAAAGATTTGGAATAGGGGCCTGGTGAAGAGGATGAAGAGAGTTGGGGCTATGCAGGAACCTTGTGGGACACCACATTTTATTGGACTGGCGTTAGCATTCTGAAGACTTCACAATATCTCAATATCACCATATCACAATATCACTATAACAGTTGAAAAATGCCCAGACAGAAAAACAGATTGAGCACATGTTCCTGAGTTTTGGATATGGCATGCAATTCATTGAGAATGCAACAATTCTAGCACCGTCTGTTGAAATGGGGTTGGTACCAGGAGCTGGCAACTGGTCGTCCCATCTCCTTTCACATTGTTTTCTCCCAGTTTAGGAGCCCTTGTTCCACAAAGAAGGGTCCTGTTTTTTGCCCCACCTTTTCTTGGGTACCACTTGCTGGAAGGCAATGCACAAAGAAGCGTGCATTATTTTGAGTGGCAACAAAGTCACAAGAGAATGTCAAGTCTTCTGATGGTTTGAAGCAGAACCAAATGCACCTACGCCTGCCAACTATCATCCTATAACTACTGTACCTTTCCTTCTTAAAATTCTGGATAGGAATGCGTACCTTCAAATTAAAAATTATCTTGAATCAAATAATCTCCTCGGCATTTGACAGACAGGCTTTAGACCAGATCATGGCACAGAAATAGTTCTCATCGACCTTAAAATACAAATGGATGTGCTACTGGACTAAGGCAGTTTAGCTATCGTGCTCCTACTAGACCTATATGTGGCATTTGACTTGGTCAACAGCAATGTCCTTTGAAAACATCTGATGTCAGATGGACACTTCAATGCCAAAGCTACATCCTGGATTAAATCCTTCCTCTCTAATAGGACAATGAGAGTATTCGCCCCTGCAAAAAACTGCTGACCCAGCGCCAGTTCTGTGAGGAGTCCCCCAAGGCTTTTGCGTCTCGGCTACTTTGTATAACATCTTTACAAAGCCACTATTTGACCTTCTTGACAGGTTCGGTGTCACCTACACTAACTATGCAGATGACACCCAAATACTTATACTCCTTACAGGTTCCTACGATGCTGATTCCAAACTATTGAATGAAATCTACCAAGTTATTCAGGCATGGATGGCTATTCATGGTCTCTGCCTGAATGACGCCAAAACAGAGATTCTACTCATTGGCTTACAAAATGGCTTAAATAAACTACCTGAACAATATAATCCTTTTCCATTGACAACAACACCATCAAGGTAGCGAAAGAAGATAAAACCATAGGGATTTATCTTGACTTGACACTCTCTCTAATGAGACAAATCAATGCCACAGCCTCTTCGGTGGCGTATAAAGTGAAACTCATCACCACCTTCAGGCCATTCCATTCTTCTGACAGCTGTATTCCCTGGCTAGAGCCCTTATATTATCGAAACTGGACTACTGCAATTCCTTATACATTGGCACTAGCTGCCAGAACCTTAATAAACTACAAGTACTTCAGAACAACGCATTAAGAGTGGCACTGAACATTCCTAAAGCCAAACACATTACTTCCACCAGACAAAAAGTCCATTGGCTTCCAGTGAAGAACAGAATTGCCTACAAAACGCTGTCATTAACCCACAAGTGTCTTGCAAACA
Source organism: Ambystoma mexicanum (assembly GCF_040938575.1). NCBI lineage: Eukaryota > Metazoa > Chordata > Amphibia > Caudata > Ambystomatidae > Ambystoma > Ambystoma mexicanum. Next base: position 75,199,332 of record NC_090933.1, read on the forward strand.
AAGCCCCCATTTACCTTAACTGTAAGTTCACTAAGAACCAATCTATCAGACCCATAAGAACCTCCCAGGTCAACCAGCTTATGATTCCTAGATACAAACTTGAAAAAACAGGGAGTAAGAGTTTTCCTGTCCTTGCCTCCAAACATTGGAATGCCTTGCCATTAGAATTAAGAACTGAGCCTGCATACTGGGCCTTCCGAAAAAAAAACAAAAAATGTGGCTAGTCTCCAAAGAACAAGAATGACTATAGTACCAGATTATTGACATTTTGGAGGGAACTCCATGTACCCTTGCGATGATGCTCTGAACTACAAATGTATCGCCCTCAATGTATCTACTCCCCTATCCTTGCATGTAACTTGTGAACTGTATTGCAATCCTCATGCACTACTCTGTATGTAATTGTTTATGTGTATTGGAAACCACTTGCACTTTAATTGTAACTTGTAAACCTGCGCCTAGATACCTTTGAGTTAAGAGCGCCATATAAATATATAAACTAAACTAAACGCCACTGCCACTGTAAATCAATTTCATGAAAATGCAGTTGCAATATATGCCAGCATTGCTACTGCAGGTACACTTCAGGCTGCATGCTGTGTCAAGTTTATATTCACATTGAAATACACATTACAGGGGGGCGCTGTTGAGCAGCCGCAAGATGGCTGCTGATCTCTGAACTCCTGTGCGAAATGCCTGACATTGATTCTAGAGAGCCCACCTGCATCGCACTGAGCTGGAAACCAATAGCAGCCACTGGTTTCGGAAGAGCCCCTGCATGACCTGAGAAATGTTCATTGAGCTGAGTGCAGCCATTCCTGTGCTGCTTGCTGTTTTTGCTGCGGCAGCTCCTTGAGCCGTGAGATCGGAGCGTGACTATGCTACACATTGAGGGACAGAGTGGTGCCTCGATCAGAGGTGAGGTACATGAGGCGAGAGCGGCCGAAGGTGTCAGCTGTGGTATGTGCTCTACTGAATATGGAGCGAGAGATACAATAGCTGTGACGCGTACCCTGCTCGGCCAGTCATTGGTGCTGTGAGACTTTGTGACTGGTATCTGATAGTCCCGCGAGACGGAAGAAGTGAGGGACCTGGAAGCCGCTGCGGGTGAACGAGAACAAATATAAGGTACAATTGCTAGGAAACGAAGAAGCTATGCACGACTGGCTTTGATCGCCTCCTACCCCCTCCTCTATTTTTATGAGCCCTGCAGTGTGATCAAGGCAACAAATACAGTGCAAAGTATATTGTAACTGTGTGGCTCTCCTCGCAGTGCATGTGCTACTTGAAGGCTTTTGTAAAAAAAGTAAAGCAACAGGACAGGGTGTTATATCATCCTTTTTGAATGAAAGCTATTGCAAGACTTTGGGCTCTGTGTAGGATGCTTGACCCATACTATTGCAGGGAACACTCAGCACGGTAAGCAATGCGGCCCTCATTAATGCTGGAACAGGAAAATAGAACAAATGGCAGCCATGCCTAAAAAGGAACAGAGCCAAAAGAGACAGCATACGCTGGATGCATATGCATGCCAAGTCAGCCAGTCTCGAGCAGAGGCACCCTCTGAGGCCCATGGAGCCCAAATACGATGCAGGGGCGACTTCTGAGACCCCAAGCCTTAAACAGCTAATGGACAACATGCAAGATGTCTTTGCTTACCTTACTGGCAAACTTGATGATATAACAACCAACATAACTATCCTTAACAGCAAGATGGAGCGGGTAAGTACGCGACTCATGGAACCTGAAACACGCATCGGTACAGTTGAAGATGATGTGCATACTCTTAAATCTCAGATGGCGATAGTGACTGCAGACTTGAGAAAGGCCCTCTACAAATGTGATGACCTGCAATCAAGGCCTAGAAGAAGTAACATAAGAATAGTGGGCCTCCCAGAGAACTTTGGCCACAGCCACATGGAAACGGCCGTTGAGAACTTATTGAAAGAATTGCTGTGCGATCAAGAATTCTCTCCCATGTTCGTGGTGGAACGGGCCCATAGAACATGAAGTGTGAGACCCAGACCCGGAACTCCTCCCAGAGCAGTCATAGCAAAACTCCATAATTACAGGAACGCCATTATCCGCCCTGCTAGTGTAAAGGGCCCATTGAAATATGACAACACAACCCTGCACATATATCCAGATTTTTCTGCAGCTGTACAACAAGAGCGAAAGACCTTTATGGTAGTCAAACGAATGCTTTGTTAAAGAGCCATACCATATGCTATGCTTTTCCCGACGAGACTCTGCATACAGTACCAAGGGAAAACTCTATTCTTTACACTATCGGAGGAGGCAGCCTCCAAAATTGAGGCCAATATATCCATCGATACCCAGCTGGCAGAGATCGGGGAAACAGGAGAGCCATCCATGTCCACTTGACTGAGACAGATGCAACAGAATGGCTGACTCTACTAATTTGCAGAGTACCTATTGAAACACACTACGCTGGTAACGTTTACATTGTGCTAGTACCATGATACAGAAGTAATATTTATGGACCCTATATGAAGTGGGCTTGTTAATCCTTTGTATGCTATTGAATTGTGGAAGGTGAGCCACTATCGGGAGGTTTATATGCGGAGGCAGCAACCCCCAGGCAATGTTGCAGTTGTTTGTTGCAGTATCAATGCACAAGTTGGGGTTGAGTGCAAGAGTTGGTGGGCTAGGGGGTGGGGTGGGAATGGTACACATGCCCTGGTTGCGAGGGCAATGATGGTGGGGTAAGGGAGGAAGACAGGGTTGAAAAGTTGGGGAAACATTTTTCAGACAATCACAAAACGTATACTTGTATGGCTACGTGCACTGAAAGTAATACATGGACTTGCTCACACTGGTGGTATACCTTTTATTGCTTGCAGCATCCTGTAGATGCTTGATGTTTTAAGCTGGAATGTACAGGGATTTGGAAACTTCATTAAGGCAAGGAGGGTGGTATCCTACATTAATCGCCATGATGTCCAGATCTTATTTTTCCAAGAAACTCATGTGAAGGGAGGAGCAAATACAATGTTTGCTAAGGGCTCGGGCTCAAATAGATTTTTTACCAATTACTCTTCGCAATCCAGAGGTGTGTTGACTCTGGTTCATGGAAAGGTGGCCTTTGTTCTCATACATTCACATATAGGTCCGGAGGGTAGATATGTAATTGTCCATTGCAAATTACAAAATAGAGAAGTACTATTAGTGAACTCATATGGACCAAATTGAGACGACCCAAACTATTACCTGGCACTGGCTGATATTATCATGGGCTACCCATTGAGACCAGTGATATAGGGGGGTGATTTGAACACTATCCTGAACTTAGCTCTAGACCGTACAGGGCGGACGCCCAGACCCTTATCGAAGGCACCCGGCTGCATCCTCCATCAGTTGAACACACTTGGTCTATATGATATATGGCGTATACAGCATCTGACAGAGAGCGGCTTAAGTACTACTCCACTGTGCATGACATGTCATCTAGAATAGACGTTATCCTTATCTCGGATGTCTTAGTGGAACGAACAGCGTAGTCTAGTATTCTTCACCGTACTTATTCTGACCACTCCCCAATCAGGCTGTCCTTAAACTGGGATGATACTGCTCGAACCCGAAACACATGGAGGTTCAAATCACTAGCTTTACAAGACTTGCAGGGTCATCACGAGTTGGGCGGTAACCCTTAAATGCGGCGGTAATGCTATTACTGCTGCATTTAAGGATCTGCCAAATCACGGGTTTGGCAGTATTTACCCCCAGTTCTGAGCTCTGACCTAAAGACATATGGGGGGAGTTTAGAACATATCCCACTAAAGATTGAACTGAACTATATAATGTGCATACTTTGTGATGAGCAAACTATGTATATTTATATTTGTACTTTATTAAGCACTGAGACAATGTATACTCGTCAAATGCATTAGAAATGCTTTTGCTTTGTTTTTTTACTCGTTCTGTGATTGCTAACTTAAAATAAAAAGAAATTAAAAAAAATACACATTACAATATGTTTACATGAATGAGGGGCTTACTAAGGAAAAGACAGGATAGAAAATCAAAACTGCTGCTGTGAATAAAGAACTGTCAAACATCTGTCTGTAAACTGTCTTTGATTCTCATAGGGAATTGCTGCAATTCACGTATAAACATCAATGTCCTCACGGCAGCGTGCGTAAAAATGGCATTAATGCGGCAGCAATTCCATTACCTCGACATTACTGCTGCATTACTGCACAGCCATACTACAAGTTTGGTGGTAAAATGGAGGATTTACCTCCAGAAGAAAGCTGGCGGTAAATCCTCCACCTTACTGCTGCCAAAAATTGGTGGAATTGCTGCTGGCAATAATTCTGCTGAAATCCCCATGAATGAGGATTAACACCACCCTACCACCACTTGAATCTTGTGGTAAATCTGCGAGACCAAGTGGCAGTAACGATAATTGAGTTTGGCGGGAATTCAGGGGATTTACTGCGAATTACCAGCAAACTCGGAATGCAGGCCAAAATCTATGAAATTATTATAAGATAATGTTTTGCAGAAATGTTTACAACGAAATATGTGGTGCAATAAGAGAAAGGTCCTCTAGCATGTAGACCCCTATAAACCAGTCAAAAGTAATGTCCAACAGAAATCTGTTGGAATCTTCATGCAATCCTTCTGTGGAAAAAAAACTTACTGTACAAATGACTTGAAGATGTAATACTAATCTACTTTTTCCCAATCAAATTAAACCTAACTGAAAAGATTTTTAAATGTACAGAGAATCAGTAAAATATTTAATGTACAAATGTGCTTGCTTTTCAAAAATAATTACAAATCCTATTAATACATAAATAACCATGAAAAGAAATGAATTAAATATATGAATATTTGCATGTTTATAGCACCATTCATCTTCAACATACCATCTTTGACAGAATTAACACATCCTTTTAAAACATTGTTGTAACAATGCTTTTCTGGTCCTTAATGGGGCTGTCTTCAAGAGAACTTCAAGACTGTCTTCCTTATAATAAAGCATATACACACTTTTAATATAGCTCTACTGATATTTTACTTTTCTTCATAAGTTTTGACTTAAAAAACTCACCAACTTTTTTCCTTTTTTTAAACAGGAAGTCAAATACTTATTTAAACTACTCTTGATAAGTAATGCTAACATTGTAAAAATATTATATTGTAAAGTCCATCAATAAAAGTCAATATATTGAAATAGTTTAAGTAAATATATTTTCTTACCATATGTAGTGTCTGTATTTCATTTGAATCAGTTCTATATAATAATGCTGCTTCAGATTATTTCCAAATGTTCTTTCTGCTTGCCTACTCATAAAAGGGAATCCATCTTTTTGTTTGTTTGATATTTTGACTCAAGAATCAAGAATAATATTTATGATCCTTGCACCCCATTTTTGAAAATAGATACGCCTTAAAACCATCAATGTAAATATCTTGCAAGTTACTTATTGAAATGTAAACAAGGCTTGAGTCTTGATTAATATTATGTAATATAGAATAACAAAAATATTTGTGCTATGTCAACTCTTATTGTAAGCCCCCAAATTATCAATATTTTTTAAATTATTCGCTTAATTGTGTGTCAAAGGTTCCCTGTTCCTCTATGCTACTTTAGGGACTCAAAAAACGGATGAAGTTCTACAACATGTATACATACTCCATCTAAAGAGTCGGTTTCCCATGATAAATCACATTCGAACTGCTGTCCGTCATCCACTACCAGATGTTAGGGAGAATTCTCTGTTAAGGCTGAATTTCCTAACCTAGTGAGTCCCCCAGCAGCTTTGCTGGATTTCTGGAGTTTGTTTTTTTCTCCTGCCAAGAGTGAGACTCTTTTTCTCCCACTCTTGGACATGATTTATGGTGTTCCTTTGACTGTTAATGTGTTTTATGGGCTATGGGGTCCTTTACTCCATAGGGTCTCATGTGTTTTTACTATGTGTGTTACACAGCACCCTCCGTTCAGTGACACAGGGGTGTCATAGTGACACCCCACCATAGACTACATACCCTGGGACTGACTACTGTCTCCCAGGGCATGTAAAGTCACCATTGGCTTTACTAGTCCCAAATTATGAACAGAAACCAGTACAAACCATCATATTGTGGACGTACTGGTCGGGGAAATTCGATTGCCCCGGGGTCTGTTAGTCGAGGGGGCACGTCTCTGTCCCCCCTGATTGAGTTTTGGCTGGTGGCAGTGGATACTACTTTTTATATTCGACCGCAAATATATCCCTATGGGATTTTCCCATTGTTCGAGGCTACCAACTTTAATTATTTAATTCTCATAGCCTCGAACATACCGCCAGTTTATTTATTTAATATTAATTCGCCGGTTGGTATTTTTTGCCAGGACTCGATTCTAAAATGGCGTTTGTGTTCTCTTCTGTGACTCCAACTCACGTCGAGCCCTTTGTTCCACTTTTGGCAGGCTTCTCCACAGAAGCCTCCAAAAGTCGTGCCACTCTGTCTGGGTACCACAGGGAGTGTGGGAGGGGGTTCAGGCACCCTGGACTGAGTTACCTTTTTAACTCAAGTCGCACTCTTGTGTGATTGGCCCAAGTGGTGAGCCGGCCAGCTCACCACTTAGCATGTTTGATTGACAGCTAGGCTGAGTGAATGGGGTGTGCTGCATAAAAGCAGGGCTTTGGGGACTGGAACTTCAGAAGTCGCTACAGGACCTGAGAATCCGACGAGGGAGAAGCTGAGCCAGCCTGCTACGACGACACCACCGGTGGAGCCCTGCGGAACCGACTCACCACTTCCCGACGACAGAGAAGATCTCCCGGCTGGAGAGTCTTCTTCCCCTGACTGGTGGTCAAAACCAGTTTACCTTCTTTTCCTCACATCCCAGGCCGTCTTGTGGTCGAATTGCCCATGCCAAGCACCCCGGCAACCGGATAGCCACTTACCACTGGACCGCAAACAAAAGGACCGCTCCTTTTAACTGAGAACTCCGCAGCTGGTTTCTTCCATGGCAGTGCAACGGACTCCTGTCTTCCTCCCCGACGAGATCCTCTCTTCCCCCGGACGAAGCACCGACTTGCATCCGCTGCCAGGAACAACTGCCCCCGCTGGAGTATTCTCACCACTTTAAGGTACCGTGTCCGCCAGGCCTCCCTTTCTAAAGATTGCTACAAGGTAATCATAATCCCTTAACCTTCTGGACTGGGCTGGCCGCCTTGACCATCTAACTGGTCCCTTTCTTTTGGTTCAACTGTTTCTGAACCTTTTCGAGACTTTTGTGCACTTTTCAACCGTGTGACCTTGGACACATTTCGTTCTGATCCTCTTAAAGTGGATCTGGCTTTCTGAACTCTAACTTCACGGTTTGATTCTGCCTTCCTCTCTTGCTGTGTTCTTGTGAAAGTGTTGGGATCTGTTTCAATTTATACTCTGCCTTTCTCTCCCTTTTAAACCGAATTATTAGAGTGCCATCTGCGTTAAGCGCTCCCCGCTGTCTGAAAATAAGTGGGGCTTTACTTAAGACTTGTCTAATATTCTTTTAAGGGAGTGTATATCTGTTAGTGACCGTGTTTTTGAACTGCTTAATATTAGTGCCTGTGTTTTATTAGATGTGGTTTTAAATAAATAATTATATCTCTTTTACACCAAGTTCTGGTCAGTGTTTGCTTGTTCTACTGTGTTCTTTTGACCTATTGTGAATACTCTGTATACTGCCTAACTCTTCTTGAGGGAAGTCTGACTGCTCAGCCACAGCTACCAAGTGAATCTGTGTGGTACAGACTGCTACCAAGTGGGTTTACTGCCAAACACCTGTAGTCTTAAATCTTTTGCAGTGGTCACAGGGGGAACTGCACAGGTTTCTGCCTAACACTGGTGGCAGCAGTGGGATTTGTATTGAGTATACACTTTAGTGTGCTTTTTGAACACTTTAGGACAACTTACCACAAAGCTTAGCACTAAAAAGCTGATTTTCTAACTATGTCTGCTATGGAGAGTTATACCCTAGACTCATTGGGCCTCATTACAACCTGCCAGTCCGGGACCGTGCAAAATCCGTGATGGCGGTAAAAACGTTTCCGTGTCCGCAAGGGTGCGGAAAAACCGCACGATTACACGCTGTCGGTCGCGCGCACCACACGGACTCGGAAACGTTGTTACCGCCGTCACGGAATACCCCACGGAAATGGAAATAACGAAGCCACAAGTGGCGCAAAACCCGTTTCCGCCTCCGCCGCCACGGACACGGAACCGGAAATACCATGATCGCCAAAACAGGAAACAGAGAGGCGGCCATCATATAAAAGCACAATCCATTGCCATCCAGAGCCAGCACAAGCACAATCCTGACTCTGAGAAGCCAAAAGGGACCACCAGCATGTCTGCCAGGATTCCTGCTCAGAGGCAGCGCAAACAGCGCTTCAGCGAGGCGGAGCTAACCGTCTTGGTGGAGCACATTGTGGACAATGCTGAGATGCTGTTCAGCGCCGACCAACGGCGTGCCACACAGCAGCGGAGGAAGGAGGTGTGGGCCGAAGCTGCACGCAAGTGCACCGCTGTGGGCGTGGCAGTGAGGAGCGTGAAGGACTGCCACAAGCGTTGGGACGACCTGAGGCTGAGGGTACGCAACCTCATTTCCACACACCGCCAACGCAGCAGTGGGACAGGCGGAGGACCCCCTTCCCCACTGAGGCTGCAAGCATGGGAGGAGCGTTGCAGCAGCGTCCTCCACCTAGAGGGAATCCATGGGATTGGGCAGGCTGAGGCAGGAGTGAGCCCACCTGCAGATGCCGGTAAGTGCCCAAACATGAATGCCACATGTAAATATGCAGTTGTGAGTACTGGGCCAAAGGACCCATTAACAACCCCCCCCTCCCCAGGCAGTGCATGTGTGGGCCAAAGGACCCATTAACAACCCCCCCCCCCCAGGCAGTGCATGTGTGGGCCAAAGGACCCATTAACAATCACCCCCCCAGGCAGTGCATGTGTGGGCCAAAGGACCCATTAACAATCCCCCCCCCAGGCAGTGCATGTGTGGGCCAAAGGACCCATTATGATCCGTATGGCAACCAATATCACTGAATGCAGACACCAGCAATCAGATGCATGTGACTAACACTATTCAATGTACAATCTTAATGACGCATGTGATGCACCCATCTGCCACCACAACAACACTAATTGCATGCCCTTTGTGTCCCCACAGCCGTTTCAAGTGACAGTGATACTGCACAACAGGCCAGCCAATCAGCATCGGCAAGTACACTAGCCACCGCCACCACACAGGAGGATGCTGCCGGCAGTTCTGCACCTCTGGCCACATTACCAGCCACTACAGATGTGCATCACACCACCACCACCACCAACATCCCCACCATCTCCACACTGGCTGAGTCCAGACAGGTGCCACAGGAACCTATCATGGCCACCCAACAAAACACCGAAGGCAGCAGCACTGCAGAGGGGGCGGCCTGCAGTGATAACAGTGCCCCGCAAGAGCACTCGGAAACGGGGCCACAGGGGGAGATGCCCACATTGGAAGACCTGGGCTCCTTCCATGAGCTGGGGTTCAGCCCCACTTCACTGGGGAGTCCCATGAGGTCGCCCACCCCATCCATGGCCGAACTGAATGCCCGCATGCAGCGGATGGAGGACCAGCAGGCTACCCTCACCCAGCTGGTGGAGAGGCAGCTAGAGGAATCCAGGCTGCAGAGGGAGAGCTACAGCGCCTCAGTGCGTCGCCTGTCGAGGTCCATTGGACGCTTTGCGAGCACCATAGTGACCCTTGCACGCCATGTGCGGGAGGGCAATGACCACACCTCCAGGCTTGTGGAGGCCATGTTGGTTGGCCAACAGGCAAATCTGGCACGGATGCCCTCAATCCCTGATTCTGGCCAATCAAACACTACCACCCCATCCAGCTCCACTACTGCCAGTCCAAGGAGGCGCTCGAGTAGGCTAACGGGTCCCTTGGGCAAGGTTGCACAGAAGCGCACACGGAAGTGATGGCATGTGTGTGGGGCAGTGCAGGACACATGTGGACTACAAGGGTGTGAGAGGGGTGGTCACGTTTGGGTGGTGGGGTAGGTAGTTTTGGGGGTTTGGACAATGGGCTCTGGGTGGGGGTGGGCACGTTTGGGTGGTGGGTGGCCCCGGGTGTACAGCTTCCCTAACCAATGCACCTTCTTCCCTGTTGTTATTACATCAATACATCACCATTTCAAATCAAGACATACATGTGTGGACATTGATCATTTATTTTGCAGTGCAACTATTAATTCATTGTCGTCACCATGTTTGTGCATTACTGTGAATGTGCTGTGACTCAAAAGTAAATGCGAATCAGGGCATCCCGTGCTCTCTGGCCATCATGTGCACCCCCAGGGGGAGGCGGTGCCATCCCATCCCCATCTCCATCTCCATCCCCATCTCCATCCCCATCTCCATCCCCATCCCCATCCCCATCCCCATCTCCATCCCCATCCCCATCTTCCTCATCTGCGTCTGGTGGCATTGGGATGTTCCTGCGCAGGCATATATTGTGCAGCATGGCACATACCAGCGTGATTTTGCCCGTCTTCACTGGGCTGTACAGCAGTGATCCGCCAGATCTGCTCAGACAGCGGAAACGGGCCTTCAGCAGTCCAAATGTCCTCTCAATCATTCCACGTGTGCGGATATGTGCCCTATTGTATGCCTCTTCATGCCTGTTCCTTGGTCTCCGTACAGGTGTCATCAACCATGGCGTGAGTGCATATCCCGCATCACCTACATGGGATGTAGATGGGGGAACATGTCAGTGTTTGTGGCATCATGTCCTCATCTGCTGCTGTGCATTCTTGTATCATCATTCATTCATGCATATGAACCATGCAGTGTCTGGAGGTATGTTTTGGCCATCACGAGGAATGTCGCTGACTGCATATGGGCCTACACATTAACTTGCATGTTTGCTGTGCCCTGCGGGTGACATTTGATTGTGTGCATGTCATGGTGCAGTGCTGTCCACACATGGCAGAGTGACTCCACTGTACGGAAGTAGTAAATACTCGTCGTATCATTTACACGCCTCTCGTGCTTTTTGGGGCAGTGTTTCAATTGAGGGTGGGTGTCTGCAGTGGCACAGGGTTCATGGGACAGTGACGGGATTGGCTGTGGCAGCGTGTGCACGGGCACATTGTGGTGCCCTGTCATGTCTTCCTTCATGATGTTTGGCATCCGCTGTGTATTTGGTAGATGGAAGGGGGGTGATGCATGTGCGGTCACAGCGGCACACTCACAATGCTCATTGCCTGGACACACACACACCACTCCGACAGGGTTGTAGCATCGTCAGCTGTACTCACCCAATAGCCACGTGCTTTGTCCGGCATAGCGTTCCATGTACCGTGGCAACGTGGAATTCCGCAGTACCATTGAGTCATGTGATGAGCCTGGGAAACGTGCGCAGCAGTGTGTAATCAGTTGCATGGCATCACAAACCATCTGGACATTCAAAGAGTGATACTGTTTCCTATTGCGGAACACCGCCTCAATTGCATGTGGTACTGTCAGCTCGACGTGGGTGCAGTCAACTGCGCCTATGCAATTTGGCATGCCTGCTATGGCATGGAAGGCCAAATTGGTGGCAATGACCCCGGGGAGGGTGCGGGGTAGGGCTATGTGTTCCGACACATGGCGCAACATGGCATCCAGTACCTGTACCAGGACTTTTGAGAAACACGGTTGTGATATGCCGTGCAGCTCACCAACCGTGTGTTGATAGGTGCCAGTGCCAAGGAAATGCAGAACTGAGACAACCTTCAAGAGGGGGGGGATGGCGGTGGGGGTGTCAATTAGGCTGCTGATGTTGTCCTCAATCATGGCGGTGATGTGCATGATTGTTGCACGGTCCAGCCGGTATAGGGTGTGGATCTGTCCTGGGGTGAGGTTCCAGGGTGAGGCCCTGATGCGTGGTATTGGTGGCTGGCGGCGGGGTCGGGCTGGCTGGGCAATGGGGTTTGCCATAGCTGCAGGGTTGGCTGGTTGCCGCCTGCGCCTCCTCCGCCTACGCCTCCTCCTCTGCGCCATTGCTGCCACCATGTGCAGTACTGCCTGTTGGTTGAGTAGGCCCAGTCCCAGTGCTACTAGCCCTGCTGCCTGCATGGTTCTGTGTTGTGTTGGGCTGGGTGTGGCCCTTTTGTAGGCTCCCAGTGGCCTGCTAGGTCCAACTGGGCTGATTTGGTGCACCTGTGCCCTGATTCAGTTCAGCCGGCAGTGTATAACGCCATGTTCGCGGTGGCGGCGGTTCCGCCACCGTGATCACGGTATTTCCGCCATTTTTTCCCCGGTATTTCCGTGTCCGCGCTAGTTGTGATGCTCACGGTGTTTCGTGTTGCCGGTAACGGAGGGGTTTCCGTGCAGGCGGAATTAAGGGGAACCCTATTTCCGCGGTGGCGGTTTAGGGTGGTGCTATTACCGGGGCCGCGGGTCATGATTGCGCGGACATGCAAACGGTGCCGGTATGGTTTTACCGGCAGTGTTAATTCCGGACCGGAGTACTTGTAATGAGGCCCACTGTCTGCCAAAACTGCTGATTGCTTAAAAGTACTGTGTAGACATAAGAAACTCTCTGAGAAGGGCAGGAAAATGGAACTTATAGAAAGATTGCTAGAAAACCAAAGTCTGGGTGGTACAGAGGAATCTATCCCCCCAGCAAATGTAGAAAACAGTGATGGTATTGATCTAAATCAAAGTCTTGATAATGAGTCAGAAGAGGAAAGTGAACCTAATGAAGTTAGCCACTCTGAGCCTCTGTCTGCCTTACCTACTGTACCTACTGGGCCTATACCACGTCCTACATGCAACCCTGCTTACTTTGAATGTTTTATTGCTCAATCTGAAAGAAACCAAGAGCTAGAGTTCAGAAGAATGAATGCCCAGGCTGAGCAGAAGCAAGCTGAGTTAAGACTCAGAGAAATAGAGCTTAATCATGAACTAGAAATGCAGAAGTTGTCTGTGGAAAATGCTTCTTTCTCCTCTGGTTCCTCTAGGAGTTCCAGTCCCAAAAGACCCCGGATGCCTAAGGAATTAGTGGGTATGTATGAACCCAAGTTGGATGTGTTGAATTGGTTAAAAATGTTTGAGTATAATCATGGGCTCCATGACATCACAGGGAATGAGTTACTTCCCTGGTTGTTCTCTAGGCTTCCCCCTGTTGCAACTGATGTGGTAATGGAGTTGGGGGAGGTGGATAAGAAGGATTATGAATGTGTGAAGCTAGCCTTGGTAGCTAGATTTGGGAAGACCCCTTCCCAGTACCTTAAGAGGTTTAGGACCCTCAAAAAGCATGATGGTACCCCTTGGGCTACCTGGGTGAGTGAAAGTTTGAAAAACTTAGATGTATGGATTAAGGGTTACAGGGTTAACACTTATGAAGGAATGAAGAATCTTTTAATGTTGGAGTCAATTTAGGATGCCCGCTCTCCTGAGCTCAGACAGCACTTGGCTGATTCAAAGGAATTGGATTCCAGGAAGTTAACTAAGGCTGCTGACTTGTGGGTTGCCAACAGGGCCAATCACAAGGATTCTGGGGCTACTCAGAAAAAGGATGAGGGAAAACAGCCAAGAAAGGACTCCAAAGAGAATTCTAATAATTCCAATTCCAAAGAGGGCCCCGGACAAAACCAAAAGGGTAAGCCACAAGGGAAACCAAATCAGACTAGTGTACCTTCTGGTGCCAAACCAGAAGGAGGTCAGAACAAGCCACCATTCCAGAAAGCATTTGGTAAATGCTTTTTTTGTGGCTCTACTGACCATGTGAAAGGAGATCCCAGATGTGAGGGTAAACCTTCAGGGGTCCAGCTTGTCTCCTTAGCCTTCGCTCCAGAGGAGGAAGTACAAATGGCAAGTGGAAACTTTCTATTGCTGGCTGATGAACCCATTGGAGTCTCAGCCAGTGTTTCTTTAGTGTCTCTGGGTTTGTGGGAACAACAGAACTTAGATGTCTATAATTCTATCCCAGATAATACTAAAGAGTATTATAAGGACAGTGTCCAGGTGAATGGTGAGGAGACTCCTGCCATTAGGGACACTGGGGCCAGCATAACTGTGGTGGACAAATCGTTTTTTTTCAGGCTGAGGATGTTGCTAAGGCACCCAAACGCCTCACCAAGTTAGCTGGAGGGCCTGTGCAGATGCTTCCCCAATTACCAGTTCTCATCCAGTGTAATGACATGACTGTGAAGATACCTGTCAGCATACAAAGTGAGGTGCCAGGAAGGGTTCTTTTGGGTAATGACTTAAAAACTCTTGGAGTAGTGTCACATACCCCCAGACCTCCTAGTAAAAGGTTACAAGAGCTCACCAGACCTGCAAGGGAGAGAACCATGAGAGGTACTCCCAAGGAGATGATGAAGAAATAGATCACTCGAGCTCCACTGGAGATATCAGCTGCTGTCTCTAAGAAACTAGAAGGAAAGGGGAAACCAAAAACTTCTAAAAAGAACCTCACAGCCAGCACTCCAGTGCAGCCAACACAGACTTCCCAGAGGTTGTCCAAAGTTACACCAGTAACTCCCCCTCCAGCTGAGGCTGAGAGGGAGGTACAACCCTGTGTGGTTGAACTAGACTCTGAAGAAGAGCTAGTGGAAGGCCAGGAACTCATTGGAGATTTGGATCCTGTTGACCATCCTGAGCTGCAGTCTTTACTGACAGAAGGTGGACCCAACAGGGCAGACTTCAGTAAGGGACAGAGAGAATGTCCAACTTTGGAAGGTCTTCGCCACCAGGCAGATGCTCAGGCTGAAGGGCAAGAGCCTGGGAAATATAGGTTACACTTGGGAGAGGGCCTCTTCTACAGTGAACCAACGGAGTCTGCACCTGGGGCCAGCAAACGACTTGTAGTACCCCAAGAGAACAGACCACAGTTCTTGCAGTTAGCCCATGAGATTCCTTTGGCTGGTCACTTGAGTTTCAAGAATACTAAGGAAAGGCTCTCACTCTACTTTTATTGGCCAACGATAGGGGCTGAAGTAGATAAGTACTGCAGGAGCTGCCACACCTTCCAGACTTCTGGTAAGGTTGGCTCCAAGAATGTGGCACCTTTAGTGCCTCTCCCTGTGGTGGGAGTCCCATTTGAGAGAGTAGGGATCAACATTGTTGGTCCCCTTGATCCTCCAACCTCCTCAGGCAACAGGTTTATAATTGTTGTAGTAGACCATGCTACTAGGTACCCTGAGGCAATTCCTATGAGGACTGTTACAGCTCTGGCTGTGGCTAAGGCCCTCCTTGGTATTCTTACCAGGGTTGGCTTTCCTAAGGAAGTAATCTCTGACAGGGAGTCGAATTTTCTGTCCCACTACATGAAAGCCATGTGGAAAACCTGCAGAGTTACTTACAAGTTCTCAACCGCATACCACCCTCAGACAAATGGGCTGGTTGAAAGGTTCAACAGAACCATGAAGAGCATGATAGGTGCTTTAGAGGACCCCCTTAAAAGAAAGTGGGACCTTCTACTGCCGTGCCTTCTCTTTGCTTATACAGAAGTCCCTCAGGAGGGAGTAGGTTATTCTCCCTTTGAACTTGTTTATGGTCATCTGGTCAGAGGTCCATTGGCCCTGATCAAGGAGGGGTTGGAGAGTGCTCCTTCCCCCAAGCCAGTCAGAGTGACTGACTATGTGATAGGTCTCTGAAGGAGAATGTCACAAATGATGGCAGAAGCAAGTGATAACTTGAAAGCTGGACAAGCACTGGTCAAGCACTGGCATGACCAAAAGGCTAACATGGTTGAGTTTACTCAGGAGCAGCTAGTTCTCGTTATGATTCCAACAAGGCAGAGGGCCTTGCAAGACAAATGGATGGGACCCTTCAAGGTTGTGGGTAAACTTGGAGAGGTCAACTGTCTGCTGGACTTGGGCAACCCCAAGGAGGCTCCAACAGTCTTCCACACCAACAGACTAAAAGTGTATGTCTCCAGACCTGATGTAGGAGCTTTACTTCTAGCATCATCAGAGGAAGAAGAAGAGAGTGAAGCTCTTCCTGATCTCCTCAGAGGCTTACCTTTAGACGAAAAGATTGAAGGAGTAAATCTCTCTTCAAACCTGACACCTGAGCAACAGGGAGAGTGCAAATCTATGTTAAATCAGTTTGCCTCCCTGTTCTCACTTTCACCAGGCTTGATCCCTTGGGGACAGCATGACATACTCACTGGTGACTGTCTGCCAGTCAAAAGCAGAGGATATCGAATGTCAGAGAATGTAAGAACCCACATCAAAGGTGAGGTCAGCAAGATGCTTGATCTCGGGGTAATAGAGCCTTCTACTAGTCCATGGTCTATCCCAGTTGTGTTAGTACCAAAGGCAGGATCTAAGGAACTTAGATTCTGTGTGGATTACAGAGCTCTTAATGCAGTCACTAAGACTGATGCCCACCCTTTGCCAAGGACAGATGAGTTGGTGGATAGACTTGGTGCAGCCAAGTTCCTCAGCACATTTGACTTGACGTCAGGCTATTGGCAAATAGCCCTGACAGATCATGCCAAGGAGAAAACTGCATTTTCTACCCCAGTTGGCTTATACCAGTTTAAGGTTATGCCTTTTGGATTGAAAAATGCACCTGCTACATTTCAAAGGATGGTAAACCAGGTTCTGAATGGGATGGAGGGCTTCTGCATGGCATACTTGGATGACATAGCAGTGTTCCGCAATTCCTGGGAAGAACATGTGGACCACCTGAGATATGTTTTGCAGGCTCTTGGAAAGGCCAATCTGACCATAAAGGCAAGTAAATGCCAGATTGGACAGAGTAAAGTGGTCTACCTTGGACATGAGGTAGAAGGTGGAGAAATAAGGCCTTTGCCCTGTAAGATTGAAGCTGTGCAAAATTGGACAACACCTACTACTCAGACCCAGGTGAGAGCCTTCTTAGGTCTCACTGGGTATTACAGGAATTTCATTGAGAACTATGGGTCCATAGCTTCTCCACTGAATGTCATCTCCTCTCCTAAATTCCCCAAAAAGGTTAGGTGGAGTCAGGAATGCAATCAGGCCTTTGAAACCCTGAAAAAGGCTCTTTGCCAAGCCCCAGTACTCAGAGCTCCTGACTACCACCAAACTTTCATTGTGCAAACAGATGCTTCAAATGTAGGAATAGGTGCAGTCCTCAGTCAACTGGATGGGAAATGTAGGGAGCACCCCATTTGCTTCATCAGTAGAAAACTGAAGGATCCTGAAACAAGGTGGGCAACCATTGAACGAGAGTGTTTTGCTATTGTGTGGGCTCTGAAGAAGTTTAGGCCATACTTGTATGGTTCTACTTTTGTCATTCAGACTGACCACCAACCCTTGAGATGGTTAATGCAAATGAAAGGGGAAATCCCAAAACTATTGAGATTGTCAATCTGCCTGCAAGGGTTTGATTTCACCATTGAGCACCGGTCAGGGTGTCACCACCAAAATGCTGATGGTCTCTCTAGGATGTATGTCATCGACTAGAGGTATGAGATTCATCCAGGAGTGGATTAAATCCTCCTGTCCCTTAGTCTGGGGGGGGTGGCGAGTGTTAGGGAGAATTCTCTGTTTAGGCTGAATTTCCTAACCTAGTGAGTCCCCCAGCAGCTTTGCTGGATTTCTGGAGTTTGTTTCTTTCTCCTGCCAAGAGTGAGACTCTTTTCCTCCCACTCTTGGACATGATTTATGGTGTTCCTTTGACTGTTAATGTGTTTTATGGGCTCCTTTACTCCATAGGGTCTCATGTGTTTTTACTATGTGTGTTACACAGCACCCTCCGTGCAGTGACACAGGGGTGTCATAGTGACACCCCACCATTGATTCCATACCCTGGGACTGACAACTGTCTCCCAGGGCATGTAAAGTCACCATTGGCTTTACTAGTCCCAAATTATGAACAGAAACCAGTACAAACCATCATATTGCGGACATACTGGTTGGGGCAATTCGATTGCCCCAGGGTCTGTTAGTCGAGGGGGCACATCTCCGTCCCCCCTGATCGAGTTTTGGCTGGTGGCAGTGGATACTACTTTTTTTATTCGACCGCGAATATATCCCTATGGGATTTTCCATTTGTTCGAGGCTACCAACTTTAATTATTTAATTCTCATAGCCTCGAACATACCGCCGGTTTATTTATTTAATATGAATTTGCCGGTTGGTATTTTTTGCCAGGACTCGATTCTAAAATGGCGTTTGTGTTCTCTTCTGTGACTCCAACCCAAGTCGAGCCCTTTGTTCCACTTTTGGCAGGCTTCTCCACAGAAGCCTCCAAAAGTGGTCCCACTCTGTCTGGGTACAACAGGGGGTGTGGGAGGAGGTTTAGGCACCCTGGACTGAGTTACCTTGGTAACTCAAGTCGCACTCTTGTGTGATTGGCCCAAGTGGTGAGTCGGCCGGCTCACCACTTAGCATGTTTGATTGACAGCTAGGCTGAGTGAATGGGGGTGTGCTGCATAAAAGCAGGGCTTTGGGGACTGGAACTTCAGAAGTCGCCACAGGACCTGAGAATCCGACGAGGGAGAAGCTGAGCCGACCTGCTATGACGACACCACCGGTGGAGGCCTGCGGAACCGACTCACCACTTCCCGACGACAGAGAAGATCTCCCGGCTGGAGAGTCTTCTTCCCCTGACTGGTGGGCACAACCAGTTTACCTTCTTTTCCTCGCATCCCAGGACGTCTTGTGGTCGAATTACCCGTGCCAAGCACCTCGGCAACCGGATAGCCACTTACCACTGGAACGCGAACAAAAGGACTGCTCCTTTTAACTGAGAACTCTGCGGCTGGTTTCTTCCCTGGCAGTGCAACGGACTCCTGTCTTCCTCCCCGACGAGATCCTCTCTTCCCCCGGACGAAGCACCGACTTGCATCCGCTGCCAGGAACAACTGCCCCCGCTGGAGTATTCTCACCACATTAAGGTACCGTGTCCGCCAGGCCTCCCTTTCTAAAGATTGCTACAAGGTAATAAATATCCCTTAACCTTCTGGACTGGGCTGGCTGCCTTGACCATCTAACTGGTTCCTTTCTTTTGGTCCAACTCTTTCTGAACCTTTTCGAGACTTTTGTACACTTTTCAACCGTGTGACCTTGGACACATTTCGTTCTGATCCTCTTAAAGTGGATCCGGCTTTCTGAACTCTAACTTCACGGTTTGATTCTGCCTTCCTCTCTTGCTGTGTTCTTGTGAAAGTGTTGGTATCTGTTTCAATTTATACTCTGCCTTTCTCTCCCTTTTAAACCGAATTATTAGAGTGCCATCTGCGCTAAGCGCTCACCGCTGTCTGAAAATAAGTGGGGCTTTACTTAAGACTTGTCTACTATTCTTTTAAGGGAGTGTATATCTGTTAGTGACCTTGTTTTTGAACTGCTTAATATTAGTGCCTGTGTGTTTTATTAGATGTGGTTTTAAATAAATAATTATATCTCTTTTACACCAAGCTCTGGTCAGTGTTTGCTTGTTCTACTGTGTTCTTTTGACCTATTGTGAATACTCTGTATACTGCCTAACTCTTCTAACTGCACAGGTTTCTGCCTAACACCAGAAGGCAAACTTTGCCGTTGGAGTTCCTCCTGGCCCTTTACCCACACCCCCTCAAAAGCACAAGCATGCGGGCATGCATGCGCGCATTCAGCAAGTGCTTCACAAGTGTTGTCTTGCTGTTTTTGCTGGCGAGAACTGCTGTCCGTCATCCATTACCAAAAGACAAACGTTGCCGGTGGAGTTCCTCCGGGCCCTGTCCCTTTACTCACAAGCCCTCAAAAGCACGAGCATGCGCGCATTCAGCAAGTCATTCACAAGTGTGTGTTACTGTTCCGCGGGAGTGCCTGTAGGGACCACAAACCATACTTTGTCGGTGAGCTGGGCCTAGTATCCACACTGTACTTAGTGCATTTCTCCACTTTATACTCTAAGGTCAGGTATGCCGCCGGTCAAAGAGTTGTCAAAACTGCTAATGCTTTCAAAAAACACGCCGAAGCATACCATGCACATGGTTAATTTAACCACCAGCGCTGGCCTGAACACACGAGCAAGAGCTGTGCCCCTGCTAAACGATATTTGGAAATAATGCTCCGACATAGCTGTTCAAACTCCTATGGCTGTAACAACAACCGAATGCCCAACAACACAAAATGAACTTCGGAATGAAAGAGAGGCCTGGAACACAGAAATTATGATTCCCGCGATTGATCTGTGTACTCCCCTGATTTCCTGCTTGATGCAGGTTTGTTAGAGGCAGAAGCGGAGAGTTCTGTCAGACCCCACTAATTACAGCGGACGCAATTCATACTGTAGCACAAGTCCACAGGAATTTGACAGGGACAGAGCCGCTGCTAAAATCACCGATGGCCATGCTATCTAGTCAGTTTACTCAGGGGGAAACAAGCACAGAAAATGCCCAAATCCAAAGGGAATTCACTTCTGTTTTGTCACCATTAATTGGAACATTGGGAAATGTTCCTTGCACAACTTCTACAACCGTGCCCACTTACTCTGTTTTGACCCAACTATCACAATCCCCAGTGATGTTTTCCAACTCAGCCCACGAGTCATCTGCCCTGTCAATCTCGTTCACCCAACCAACACCACGTAAAACAAAAGAGCAAGATCTGCCAAATGGAACAGGTTTTTTTCAAAGCCTATCCCTTTTGCAGAATTTACTCTCCAATCAATGAAAATGGCACTTTTTGCTTTAGCAAAATTGTACGAAAAGCTTGATACAAAATTCAATGAACAAACTGACTTGATCAAGCATTTAATTCAGATTAACACAAAAATAAACAGTAGTACTGATATGAGCACATCAACAGACATTTTGATGATGCCTGCATGTACATTGGATACGGCGGAGGAAATCCCGGGGGTTAACCGACGCCAACCTCTGTTTGACAAAACCAAAACTCTTAAGACACCCAAATCATTAATAGCACAGACACCAAAGGAAGTGCTTACGAGTGCACACAATAAGGGAAACCATACATTACACAGAAAACAGGCAGACAACAACTCATCAAAAATAGAGTGTTTAACTTTGCTACAAGAGACCAATGCCAAACCAGCATTTACTACCTTTTCTAAGCAGAGGAAAGCTAAAATAACTACAACTGGCTGCACCTCGAAAAAAAGTAAGAATATCAAACAATCAGCCTTGCCATTGAGAGCAAACTCTTGCTTCTTTATACATTCGCGACCCTACCCAAGAATAATGTCCAAGCGGCCAGTGTGGTGATATTGAAAAAATATGCTAATTTGGCGTGGAGCAAATGGACTGGACAACATACCAAGTCTCATAGCTCAGAGCCAACCAGACCAACGTCGGTTCTCCCTTACGAACCACTTGACCAATTAGTTAATGAAGTCCAAAATGCCAAAAATAGAGATAATCCCCTACGAAGTCTGGGAAACCAAGTAAATATGACGAAAGTCCTAGCAATCCCAACGAACACTACACTAAACAAAAATAAAAATTAGAAATGTTATACCATAGAAGAAAGGAGAGAAGAAATAGCAAAATCAGTCGCTCTCTTCATGACTCGCTCAGATATGAAACAAACACAAGGAGGAGAGGTAAGAGGACAAACTTGCCCACTACTAGCACATCTTCAAATGTAGGCAAAGCCTTGAACAAAAAAACACAATAGTGCTAGAGGGCTAATATCTCTATTGCTAGGATAGACTGCAAGTACTGCAAAGGGGATCAGAACCCCTGTCTTGACAAACAATCCATAGACCAATTATGAAAAAATATAACAAATCATTTTGTTAATCTCAAGACAATGTTAAAAACGCTTGTAAAAAGCAAACATTCCAATAAAATGGACAGTTCAGTCTCGGCAAAATTACAAGTGCAGAGTGTTATCACAATAGATGATAATTTGGTAAATAGGCAGATGAAAAAATTGGTAAATCTGGAACTGTTTTATGAGCCTAATGCTATAAGAGTACCAGATTCAAATGTGTTGTATTGTGTAAGTGTGGGAACATAAATCACTTCAAACACTGCATTAAGCCTACTCATGGGTCAAACATTCTCATTCTCTCTCATATCTTCCCAACATGTTTCTTTCTGATTTTGTGAAAAAAGCTAAACAGAAATTCATCAGGGGTATTTTGCCGTCTACCAAAACAGCTACTGACAAAGACTGATCATAGTTAGAAATTGACATTTGTCAAAGACAAAAACTATAGCTAGAAAACAACGATAACATTCAATGTAACGTGGACTCCAAACGTTGGGGTCCTGCAATTGGTCCACTGTATTCTAAGGCCAATTAGCATAGAAGTTCATCATCGCTAATTAGCATGTGTATTTGCACGAAGAGTCAGTTGCTAACAGTCTTCGAATGTGACTCAACTTTAGGAATAGTAGGGTACTTCAGTAGTCTACATAAAACTCCTGTGCCCATGAAGTTAGACAAGAATCGTTGTCCAGGTGTGGTGTCAAACCGGTTATGGTTTCATTATTGCTGAATGCGAGCCGTGGCTATCACGGGTCAAATACATGTGTTCAGGGGAAATGCAGCCCCTGTAGCGAGCAAGGCAATTTCTGCGACGTGTGGAGCAGGCAGCGGAAAATCGTTGTGCCCGTCTGTTCAAGGGGCAGAAAACAAATCTGCTTTGCCAATAAATGTGGCTTGACTAGTCCAACTTAAAAAAGAGTCCCCATTGATTTTTATGGGCTTTATCGCCGAACTATAGGTGGAAATGGTCAATGCGAGGCCCTACTTGAATTTTCCGGTCGTGGTAGTATTGTTAGGGGTGAATCCGCTATGTGGCAAAATGGAGGCAAATTAATTGCTGTGTTCCCATTATTCAGCTCGTAGTCACGTACCTGCACTGATCCGAACCATATCCATAAAGTTACAGAACCTACTCAAGACCAAAGTAGGAACGCATGTGGCCCCAGTAACGTTAAGGCTTATTGTGGAAGTTCAGAGGCCTAGTCTAAATACCAACCGACCTATGACAACTAAAGATACCACTATGAGAAATGGGACTTGTGGTATCAAGACCCACCGCAACTTAATTTTACAATGCAGAGGCAGTGATTTCCCTGTGTATGATTTGAATCGAACTAGCATATTAAATATAATGGAGGACGTCTCTCTGGTACAGGATATGAGCTCCAGCGATATTGCACAAGTCGAGTTTATAAACGAACATGACACATCTGTTGTCAAACTCTGGATGAGGGCAGGAGTCATTAGGAATCTGATTTGGCAGGTGCGTGAGGAGCTGTACAAGCTAAGCTTCATACTATCACAACATCTGATATATACTTGTAACATGCCAAAATAGCTGCCCCAGAGCTAGGCTTCATACTACCACAACATCCAATATATACTTGTAACATGCCAAAATAGCTGCTCCAGAGAGACACTATCTACTCGAAAACTGGCTCCACGCTCATGCCCTTAAAGATAACCTACTCACAGGTGTCTTCCCAAGATAGGCACATGGTGGAACCTTCTACCTTCCACCTAATATCAAATTCCGAAAATTTACAATCCATCAAAGAGATGAGCGGTAAGTGTAGGCTCACTTCTTGGTACACCAGAGGGCACAAGCATCTCACTACAACAGTTTTCTATCTCCTAAAACTGCTACGATATAATAGCATTACAGGGAATTTGACTCACAACAGCTCCTCTGTGGGACAATTGTGGCTTGTTACTGTTACCAGCTCAGACCTTAAAGCGAGGCAGACTGATGGCAGGCCTCTTGGTGACAGTAAGAGTATCCTCAGGCTTACACATATTAACATGGGCATCACCAAATAAGTTTTTGCAGCTAGTCAGAATACAATACTTCCAATTTACGATTGCAATAATAAACATATATTGGAACCGAGCAGCCATTGAAAATGATACATTTCTAGAGGACTTTGAATTTTTATTAGACATGACCGCTACAGACCCAGCGATTAATTACACGATTGAGTCAGGTGATCTTAACATCCAGTGCCTACCACTCGCTGGCACCAATATGTCACAAGTGGCAAAACAAAAATCTGGTGTTCACTGATGAAAGACAGGCAATTTATTATTCTCAATTTCTCTATGGCAGAAGATGATCTACCGCACTGGACATGGCAATGAAGCAGTCAGACAGCTCTAATTGAATGCATATATTTGGATTGCAGGCTGTTTGCTATCACAGATACCTTCCAAGCGGTAATACAGAAACATAGTGACCATGAGTTGCTATCTTTAATATGGTCTTGACCAAGAAAATTAGGAAATAAACATTTGGTTCAATTTTTGCAAGTGGATAGATGCAGACAGTGAGTAAACCAATACATATGAATAATACAAAAGCACGTATTAATTGGAAACGCCAAATTCCATAAAAACAGAAGGAAACTGTGACGGCCCAAATTCAGTATTGCAGGTGCCGCTAGTTAGTGAATGCAGGTCTGCCGACATGTTGGTGTTTGAAAAAAGGAAAACACCTAACATGTGCACAGATATATTCGTGCCTAGACGGTTACATTTTCAACATTAATTTGAAATTAACTTCAAAATGAGTTCCAAAAAATAGGGTCTTCATATCAATGATGGGGTTTAAACATCCATAACATGTTTCGGATCTGCCCCCTGCTGGGCATGTACATTTTTACTGAAGCCTTCCTCAGGGCGGGAACACGAAGAGGTGGGGAGCCAACTTAACCCTGTATGAAGGCAGACAAAAGAAGATAGCAAAAAAGGGTTTGTTTAAGGAATGTTTTCAATTGGTGTGGCATTTGTCTAAATCTAAAAGAATAATTTTTAATTTTGCAACAACAAATGAGAGCCTAGTGGGGGCAGCGCCCTTACCCTGATTCTGGGCATGGACTGAGTCGAAAGAACCCACTTAGGCTAGGGTTGGAGTCTTCCACAGGTAGGAGGGACGCATCATGGGACCCGGGGTCCCCAGGGCGTAACCACCCGCTGTCCTTTAGTCAAATTCTGGGACAAGATAGAGAAGAGAAATAAAAACAATATATCTATCTCTATCAGAGCTCAAGTATTCATAATTTTTGGCTAAGAGAGGTAGTTGAATTAATAATTTCATATCTCTTAGAAAGTCGTGTCTAGATAACTATTTCTCAATGGGTCTCCGGGTGTCTTGAATGCATATATGGCGTTGAGCTCAGCTGTACTTGCTGTGGTGCACAGACTAATGGAGCCCGGAAAAAACAAAAAACAAAAGTTGGTAAGTTTGGTGTGTTATTATACACTGACATCACTTTTAAGAAAGTTTAGTTAGGTTGTCTGTCATTGTAAAAATGTCGGTGGGTAGTGATCCAAAAAATACCTTAATTCGTCATGAGAACTCGTAAATGCCTCATTGTAGCAGCACACCTTTGCAATGACTGCGAGTGAATGCTGACAAGGATTTCTCAGCGTCCGAAATGCTGAGTCATGGCTGTAGAGCGAGAACGCCGCCGTCGCTTCTATGGGTGTGTCTCGCAATGTAAGTGCTTGATTGGCTATGGCAGGGCTGTAGCAGCACTTCCTGGTTGATTCAGTGTCAGCGCAATGCGATTGGTGCGCTGAAGTGTCTATTTGTTAGTGCTGCGGCGGTGTGTCCCTCCGACAATGAATCGTGAACAGCACACACTTGCTAGTGTTATTGAAGCGTTGTGTGCAGATGTCCAAATTGTCGCGGGTAGATAAACCCGACTTGTATGTACTGCACCTGACATCAGTACCAGTTGTTTATATATCAATTGCACGATAGTTCCTGCTCTTGCGGTACATCTTCATTATACTGACCAATTTTACAGGCAATTCAATGTTCATTTTCTAATTGAGGTGTGTTGAACCTTATTTACAAGCTCTAATTGGTCAGATGATGTGCATCTGCCAAGGTACTGTTCGCACTCCTATCCGTCAAAGCATATGTACTGAATACTGTATTCAGTGTCAATGATTTAATTAATAGGTACAATTGATAAATAAATAATGGCCATTGGAGACCGCCATATGTATAGAAAAAGTTTATGGCTTGTGTTACAGACTCTAATATTTCAAAATAAAGGTACATATTCTTCATTTAAACCATGCTCGTGACTGGAGAGTCTGTGGATCCATCTTGCTTCTTTGTGCTGGAGACTGCGTGATGTGTTTGCAGATTCCTTAACTACATCTAGGATCCACCATTTGATATCATTAGGGGTGTGATGTTTTTCTAGAAAATGATTCACAAGGGGTGCTGATGTATTTTTGCATCTAATGCGGGATCAGTGCTCAGAGATTCTGATGTTCACCGATCTAGTTGTCTGGCCTACATACTTCAGGCCACATGGGCATTCGATGCAGTAAATTGCTTGCTTTGTTTTACAGTTTGTCACTAAATTTAGGTGCCAAGTCTTTGACCCAATGTTGAATTTTAATTTTTTCATTTTGCAGGTGAATTGGCACAATGAACATGAGCCACAGGGAAAGTGTCCAACAATCGTCCTGAGGTCCCAGAGTCCAGTTCTTGGGGCTGGTTTTTTGAATTTAGAATGTACCAAAGTGTCACGTATGTTTTTTGCTCTTTAAAAAGCAAAACGTGGCATTAGGGAGTCTGGTAAGCTCAATTTAACAATGGGCCAGTATTTACAAATGAATTTCTTGATCTGAAAAGTATGAGGGCCATGTGTAATCACACAGGTCATTTTGTCGGTGTTAGAATGTTCCCGAATGATGTTTATTTTGTGATAGCAAGATATCTCTATCTGTAAATCTTGCCCTCTTCTTAGAGTTTGAAACAAGTTTTTTGGGGTAGCCTCTATCTAACAAGCGGTTGGCAAGGTCCTCAGATTGTTGGTAAAAATCTGCAAGGTTAGTACAATTCCTCCTTACTCTGGCCGTATGGTAAATTTTCATGCAGGTGGCGTGGATGATTACTTGAAAAATGCAAAAGAGTGTTCCGAGCAGTGGTTTTTCGGTACAGACAACATTTCAGAATTCCATCTTCGTGTCTGATTTTTAAATCAAGGAAACTAATTTCCTCATTGCTGCATTCCATAGTGAACTGGATGTTATTATCGATGTTATTTAACCAAGCTTAAAAAGAGATTGAGTTCAGTTTCTGAGCCGCTCCAAATGAATACGATATCATCAATGTATCGTTTCCAATATGAGATACAATTTTGATAGGGGTTCTTATCACATAAAATGTTATTTGACTCAAAGTTGGAACAAGATCGCAAGACTGGGGGCGAATGTGGCGCCATCGCTGTTCCATTGGTCTGCATATAAAATTGTCCGTCAAATTCAAAAAAGTTCTTACATAGAGCTAAAGTAATTAGTTCCAGAATGAAATTGTGAGGTACTCTATTTTGCAGATCATGGTGAATAAGTATTTGGTGTATACATTCAATGGCCTGATCTTGAGGAATACTTGTGTACAATGATTTGATATCCATTGTCACAAGTCTTTGTGTCCGAGGATCAAAAGGGAGTTTTTCAAAAATTTGGATGGTGTGCGTGGTGCCTCACAAATAGGTTGCCGTTTTGATGCTTAAAGGTTTTAAAAAGACATCAATACATTTGCACACTGGTTCCAAAACTGAACCGCACCCAGACACAATGGGCCTGCCTGGTGGGGTAACAGAATTTTTGTGAATTTTAGGTAATGCATATAATGATGGGGTGCGGCCTTGACTCGAAGTTAGAAATGTTAGTTCTTTATCACTAATCCATTGCCTTTCATAAGCATATTGTGCCACTTCTGCTATTTCAGATTTAATTTCACTTGCTGGATCTTTTTTTATTTTCTTATAGTTTTCCTGATCTTGAAGCAATTGATTAACCATAGTGCAATATTGGTTATTGGACATAATCACAATGCCTCCGCCTTTATCGGCTGGTTTAATCACAATATTTGGCTTTTTGGAGAGCTCAATTAGTGCCCTTTGTTCGGCTTTTGACAGAGTGTGCTTGAAATGGTTACCATCTCCTTTAGGGTTACCCAATTCCTTCATTATACATTTTTCAAAAGTGATAATTTCTTTTGGTGTTATATTATCTAGGGGTCTAAAAGTCAAAGGGGTATGTAGGCCAGAATCTATATCCTGTGGTTCTGTTGGTATGTCATCAAAAAAAGCCTTCAGGCGTATTGTTCTGAAAAAACGGTGAATTTCGATTTCAGTTAGAAGCCAGTCAGTTGTTCGAGATGGCACAAGATGGCACAAATGAAAGTCTTTTGTTCGCACAAAGTTTCTTATTCGGTAGATACCTTGGGTTCATTCAACAAAACAAAAGTTCCTTTCCTCCAGGATTCATAGTTAACATACTTCAGGCTTTATAGTTCATATAGGTTACCCTCTGTCAGGCTCAGACCTTCCGATAACACTTTCTCACAGTGTGTTACAGGTCTCCCTCTGTCGGGCTCAGACCTTCCAAATCACATTTGCTCACTGTTCACTACAAGTCTCCTTTGGTCGGGCTCGGACCCTCTAAATTACAATTGCTTACTGCTCACTTTTCTCATCGAAGAGTTTCGAATGTGCGACAGGTTTTTACGAATACCTCATGCTGACCACTTTGATTACAGTTCACTTTTTGTATTAATTTTCCCACTGATGTCAGATACATTTGTCATTCATGGGTTTCTTGGCTTTTCACTTTTCTGGTTGCACCACTATGCACATTTAAACAAAGACCTTTGATTGGGCACTTTCGCTATGCCCGACCACTCTGTTATCTCTCCATGTCTTACTTGTTCGATTCACAGTTCAGCAATAGTTTGGCTGCTTAATCACATTCTACTTTCACTGGCGTCTTCTCAGTATACACGCAACCTTCATTCACATTATACACTGTTGCCGCTTGTAAAGTTTATCTTCCACACAGACAGCATTTCACAGCTTTCTTTAACTCACCAGCTTTGCTGATTTCTGTGCTCGTAGGGTCTTTGATCTAGGAGCCAAGGTTGATACCAAAGCTGCTGCTTCAACCCCCCCAACTTACTCGCTCACCGGGAGGGCTGCTGGTATCTTTTGCACACAATGCCAGGGTCACTTGTGCAGCCTTCAAGATTCTTTGGCGGTAACGATTGTTCGCCGGGACGCCCAAGATCTCTCCACTCCTTGATTCTGTTTCTTGGCCTGCCGCCCTGCTCCACCTGTTTTGCTGCTGCCCCAGAAGTACTGCTCCTTCCCATGCCTTGACTTGCCTTGCTCAGTGTGTGTCCAAGTGCTCCACCTTTTATCTGTGTGGGGAAAGTCAATAGGTATCAGGTGTATGCAATTGTGGTCAATTGCCTGACTCTGCCTGAGCGTACTAACGGGACATGTCTGGTGTAATGTTTGGGTGGTAGTCTTTCTTTGCTCTGACCCCCTCTTCCTCGGCTCAGTGTTTTTGCAGGAAAGGGGGGTAGGGAGTTGGAAAATTTGAATATCCCAAAAATACGATGGGTTAAAGGTGTTAAAAAGGGAGGGATAGTGCATCTTACCATTGGGTATCTCACCACCCCCCAGAGAACCCCTCGCCCAGATGATCCTCCTGCACTAGTCCACCCCCAGGGTCTAGGTCCAAAGGTGATGACTGTGCCCTGGCCACCTGAGCAAGAGATCCCCGGGGACTAGACGATGAGTCACCCTCTGGTTTCTCACACCACCCACAGCGAAAAGAAAGTTATGAGCACTCGTGAGTGGAGTGAAAGAAAGGAGATACATGTGGCAGATACCACGTAATGTGTTGTTTGAGACCCAAGCAGGGACAAAAGTCAAGCGAATGTCAAGAAGGGTATGAGATGAGAAACCATGTATAGAACAAAGCTAAAAGAGTTCAAGAACTGCAGGAAACCAGTATTGGCAAGAGCCAGTGGAATACAGAACAGAACAAGGGTAGCACAGTGCTTGGTGGCCCAGCAAGCCACCAAACAGTGTTAGAAGAGTGTGACACTGATGAAAGAACCAAGCTTCACTGTCAAAGGAAGGCAGTGGGCAATTGTTTATGGAAAGCAGTCAAGAAGGGACATTGGTTGCGTGACCTGTAATAGGTGGACCGTGTGGTCCAACAACTTCACCTAGACTGAGTGCCCCTCTGTATGGAGAAGCTAAGGAAAGTATCCACAAAGAAGTTTATGAATTGCAACAGCTGCTTATGTGGTTTGAACATTAAGCAACAGAACTATCTATGTAATCCAGTGAAAAGTACTGATGTCCAAAGAGCCAGGAAGTGTCCCGAGGAACTGTGTTGTTTTGTTGAAACCTGGAGGACTTCTACTCTTGGGAAAGGAAACCCCCTTTGTTGTTTTGTTGAAAGTTAGAAGATTTGAACTCTTAGGAAAGGGAATCCATGTGCTGTTTGAACCACTTTGACTTCAGGGAAGGCGACGCTGATACAAGCCAAGAGCTGACAGAATCTCAGATGCAGTTAGTTGTGAGGGCAAATATACGTTTTGGACACAGACAGACTTTTGATTCAGAATTCCTGATGCAGGCTGTCCTTAGTTTTCTTAGTTCCCACTTTAGAATAGGGCAGGTTAGGCATTACTCCACCCTGCCGTTTAAAGTTGATAAAAGATGTTTTGGCGATCTTGAACCTGTTGTCTGTGTCTTACTCATGATGCCTTCACAAATTGTGTCAGGGGTGGGATGCGGTACTACCGATACAAGTTGGGGAACCCTGAAATTTGAAAAGTTAAGTCCCAGAGCATTGGAACCCCCCAGTAACCACCAAGAGCTCTATTGGGTTTGATATATGCAGCAGTAGGGAAGAGATCACCCCCGGCCCCCAGTGAAAGAAGACAAATAACCATTGATGTAATCTTGGTTCCAACCCCGAACACAGACAAAAGCGGCCTGGTTGACCTAAGCCAGGGATCCTACCCACTTAAAGCAAATCCTAACCCTCCATTTATTACATCTAGAGAGAAGCAAAATAATATCACCTTTTCCACCAATAGACTAAAATCACAAGCGACAAAGACTAACCCAACCAACTTCAACGGGTTAAATCTACTAGGTCAGAGTCCGCTGGGAGACTATGACTACCACATGAAGTATCGTTTTGGGGTCACCTTCAAGGTTTTGACCTTGCAAACTATTCTCCCCATACGAAAAAAACATAGAGGGGAATACATTCTTTTTTGTCCAAAGCAGCATCCATCTACAGGTCGCGAGTGTACACTGTAAGATGTCTCCTCATTAAAAAGTTCCTCTCCAACTACACACTTTTTTGTCCACAAGATTGTCATGTGTCAGGAAGAGATGAGATAACAATCTCTTTTGGTTTACAACTAAGTTTTACCAACAGAAAGAGCATTAAAGATACTACCTCTACTATCCTGTGGGAATTCATTGAAATGTGTTCTTTTGAATTTCTCTGCAAACCCCGTTGCGATCGAGCAGGGCCAGTTGGTGGGGAGTTTGATGTATGAAATTCTATACGAATCTTCTGTCCATAAGCCTTCGAGAGAAAGTTACTCCGAGACGACATCTGGTGAGGAAGGAAAAAATGTGTTCCTGGTCTTTTAGAGGGGAAAAATAGAATTTCCCTTAGGGAAGATACTCTATCTGAGTTATCCACTCCCCCAGGAGCTCTGGGAACCCATAACATAGGATGAACAGAGGGAGAAACCCATAGACCATCTTTCCTCAGAAGAGATTAACTAAATCCCTCATGAGCAGAATATGGACTCCCATCCGGATGTCGCCCTATAGAGCAGGAAAAACAAGAGACAATTTCCCCAATCAGTGGTCTACTAGAACTGGAACCATCTAATACGAAATTGGATCCTCTTAGAACTATAGGTTGTATAACAAAGCCACGATGTGGGTTAGCAGACACATATGGCAGGTATTAAACTTAGCGTCTGGAGGTTTCCCGTAGCAGCGGTGAATGGAACCGAGTGATTGGATCGTAGCATTGCATTTATATTCTACAGGTGATTGAGAACAACTGGTGCGGTTGTGTACACAAGGCTAGCAAAAATCTAAATCACCATCCATTAATTAATGCACAGTATGTTAAAATAGGGCTTTCAGAAAGCTCAACGCTTTGTAGTGAACAACATGGAGACCAAGTCCCGCACTCCCATTGCCATGGTAGGGTGGGACACGAGGTGTGGCCACGTCAGCACTTTGCTGCTGGAGTGCGGCACCGTTCAGGTCTCTATAGGAACATATAAATGTCTTGGAGAACCGCGCATCAACGCGGTTTTCCTCGGCGAGTGTAACTGCTGATTCATGCCGCTGCATGGAAGAAATTACAGATACAGTTATCCACATCCGGCGTCTGTAGTGATACATAGGGCATACTAATAGAGGGATACATTACAGGTTACCGTATTTATTAGGAGGTGATTTGTACGAAGGAAGTCGTAGAATTTAAACTGAAAGACTCTCTAATCAAGGTATGATTGAAGCCACTTTTATGTAGTAAAGCAATATGAATATGATCTGTACATAGCTGGATGTTATAACGGAAAGAATACTTAGGGTGACTTTGTTTTTTTGCTTTCTCCTTTACATATTTGAACACGTTTGACACATAACGGTATGTACCACACATTGAATTTATGGATTTATTTTTGTATGAAATGTAAATATTAAGCATGTAGAGCCCTGAACATGGTGTTAAGCACCGAAATGCATTGTCTTAGTGTGATATGTAGACCAAGGAGTCTTTTTCTGCTATAAACAACAGCCTTTTTTAGGCTGTGCAATTTTTGAATAAAATACTTCCTGCAACTTTTTTTTTACAAAGGACTATATTATTAATGGAAAACATAACAGGTTCCTTAAATAAGTACAAAATACATCTGTGAAAGAAATAAAGAAAAAAAGAAAAATTGATACAAAACAATTTGAATGAATAGCTCATATGATGAGCAATTTGAGAGCATCAGATGATACTAGGTGGTTCCATCTGGTTATTTATGTTGCATAAAATATATTTTGTAACCAGGTTGGAAACACGTGTGCTGGTGATTTGAAGGACTACTTGTGCCAAAGGGCATTGAACTATTCTGGCCACTGGTAACTTTAAGATTTCTGTTCTGTTTGTGTCCTATACATATTTAATATTCCTATGCACTCCTCCTAATTTTCATTTCTCCCTTCCTCCCATTTTAGATTCTTGAACTAGGACTTTTGTAAAGTAACGTTTTTTGTATAAGTCTATCAGTAGTTACTGCTATGAAATGGTAAATTGTTAATTCTTCGCAAAAGGTTTGCCTCTTTCAACATTAAAATATATTTTTTTATTTTTTATTTGTATTTACCAAAAACTATTTGGTTTTAACAAAAGCGAAGATGACTCTGTTCCTTACAAACATTGACCACCTGTTTACACTTTCTTTTTCATTGTAGTTGCATACCATTTCCTTTATCATTGTACTTCTCTTTGCTCTATCAATAAATTGCAAAAAGCATTATATTACTGTTAAAAAGATTACTATGTACAAAGTCGAATGTTCTGTCAAGTGTTGCAGAGATATTTTGGTGGAATGATAGCTCAGGGGCAATACATTTGTCTTCGAATGTAATCCCGGGGTCCCGCCTTTGGCTTATGGACGTGCCAAACAAGTCCCCTTAAGCTGTTATAAAAGAACAATTATAATTATAGCCTGTGCGTGGGCTTACGTTTGGATATGCAGGGCAGTGTATCCTTGTGTACAAGCAGAAGGGTATTTATTTGACATGTCTTCTCATTTGAAAGAATTGGGAAACATGGTCAACTACTGGGCCCGATTCGCCCAATTGGTCACTGGAGCATTTCTGAGGTACCCTTGAACAATTCTCTGGGAAATGGATGTGCACCTCATCATCTCTAAAGATTCTGCCGGTTTGCTCCGATGTTGGGCTTTGTGAATAAGGGACAAGGACACAGGCTCGCCTAAGATGCCCCCACGATGTGTACGTTTGCTCCAGCGCAAATCTTTGTGAATCAAGTCAAAAGACGTTGGCAGCACTAATCGCCGTGTGAACGGCAAGTCCCATTCCAGCTGCTCGAGGCTGTGCTCCAATCACTCAGAGGAACTGCGTGGTGGAACCGCCCCTAATGGGGCAATCATTTCTCTGCTTTCATATGACATCGCCACTGTGGATGCCCTGATGGGACTCCCCTCGTGGGCGAGAGGGAACTGCGGAATTGTTCATATGCCATCAAACTGGCATCTACAGGAGGGTGCACGTTCAAAGGCAGTGGAAGCAAAGTATGCTTTTTTGTACGTGTAGATTTCAAAAAAGTCCACAGGATGTGGAGCAATGTGGCCTCCTGTGAATAAGTAATCAAGCAAGCGAGCCCACAGAGAAAAAAAGTGATGCGTCATTGATCGCATTATGAGGGATGATTCAGACTGGGTGAGATGATACAAGGCAGGAAAGGGGGGACGAAGCAAGAGGGCAGTAAGGATGCCTAATAGGATGGGTAATAGGGTGCATAAGGGCCTTTTGATACCCTGACCAGGCTTTGTATGTAGAGGTCGACCCTGATCTTGATGTACTGTGCTAAAGTACCATTGACATCTGCAATGCCTCACGAGCATGTTATGTCTGAATTACTAAGAGGCTAGACAGTGTTCGCCTCTTTTTGCAGATAAGAGGGAGATAAGTCCAGAGCGGATGAGAGACTAGTAGAAGAGAGGAAATGGCAGGGACGAGTCAATATCAGGCGGTTGCGAGATTAGCCAGCACTGCAGAGGGGGTATCCCGCAGCTAAAAAAGCGGGGGCCAGTAACCTGTGCCCCAAGGAGGGAAGGATAAGGAGAGGGAGCAGGGCAAATGACAAAATGGCTGGCAGAGCCTCAGCCAGGGTTAGGGATATACAACCACAAATCCCTCTCCTCTCCTGCCCCCTCAGACTCCTGGAGCCAGGCAGGATGAGGTGCTAGGTGGGAACAACACCTTTTGGCAGGTCAGCAAGGAAGTGCTAAGCACCCAAGGGCAGGGAAGCGGGAAACCTCAGGTAGGAACAAAGAAGGACCCCACGGTGCAAAACGCTGTTAGTGCCAGTTGGCTGGGGGCTGGACACAGCACTCACACAGGCAGACAAAGCCCAGGGCTAGTCCCTGGGCCAATATAAGGGGCTGCAGGAGCAACCAGAAAGCACAATCAGTTTGGTACTCTGCACGGAGCACCACACAAGTATCCTGCATCCGCAGGTTAATTTTTCTTCTCCCAAAGACCCTCCCACCCAAGAAAAAGGGCATAAAAAAGAAGTTCGATAAGTGTAAATGTAGATTGGTGCTTTCACTCGAAAGTAGATCAAAAGGGGTCCACCACCTTTGTGGGAACCGCTTGCTGGAGAGAGGCTATTTGTGGGTGCAGGGGATATCCGGTTGTATTTCCTTCTGTCGGGGAAGTCCCAAAATTACAATCCTGGTTTTCTTCTTACAGTTAGGGTGGAGTTTGGTGAACGTTGGCAGGAGGTGGTAAAATAGATATATAGAAAGTTGGTGGACATCAGGAGGAGGTAGCAGAAGCAGCAGCAGAAGAGGAGGAAGACGAACAGGACGAGTGATAGACAGCACTGGAAGTTTTGAGGTAGCCAGTTGTGCCAAAGGCAGAGTATGGAGGAGTCCAGACTTAGGGTGGCAGGGGGAAGAAGAAAGTGGCGGAGCATCGAGATGGGACTGGAAAAGAACAGCATCAGGGAAGTGCTGAGAAGGGTAAATATCGGGTCCCTGGGAGCAGTGACATGGCTACGGGTTGGCCGAGGGGGCTAGAGCCCTGAAACATTTGGTTGTAGCCTGGGATAGAACCCTGGGCGCTACAACCAAAAGCCTAGCTAGCCCCAAGTCCTGCCAGTTCTGACATTAACATAGCCTCAGTTCTTTTCCAGACCTAGCAGCATCCCTTATTTCAAAATAGGTAGCAGGCTCTCCTCTCCAGAAAGAACATGGCATGTTAACCTGTTCTGAGATGAGAGTTTGCAGCACAAGCTTTTTGCTCACTGTACCTTTCACAGATGGGAACTATCCATTTGCATATCAGTCTTTGTCCCGCCCATATGGGCAGTCTAGCACTGAAATGCTATGGCAATTCCTCTCTGAACAAGAGTACCAAAAGCAACCCCATACACGTGTTTCAGCCTTGTTGGGCCTCATCAGTGAGGTGAAGCTTTGTCTCTCTGAGCACAGTGAGCAGGGAGTCCACATCTGGTTGCCTCCAGGTAACTCAGGGTGACCAACCCAAGTCCCTTGCAAATATTTGAAAATAGGTAGCAGGCGCTCCTCTCCAGAATGAACATGGCATGTTAACCTGTTCTGAGATGCGAGTTTGCAGCACACGCTTTTTGCTCACTGTACCTTTCACAGATGGGAAATATCCATTTGCATATCAGTCTTTGTCCCGCCCACATGGGCAGTCCAGCACCGAAATGCTATGGCAATTCCTCTCTGAACAAGAGCAACCCCATACATGTGTTTCAGCCTTGTTGGGCCTCATCAGTGAGGTGAAGCTTTGTCTCTCTGAGCACAGTGAGCAGGGAGTCCACGTCTGGTTGCCCCCAGGTAACTCAGGGTGACCAACCCCAAGTCCCTTGCAAATATTTCAAAATAGGTAGCAGGCGCTCCTCTCCAGAAAGAACATGGCATGTTAACCTGTTCTGAGATGAGAGTTTGCAGCACACGCTTTTTGCTCACTGTACCTTTCACAGATGGGAAATATCAATTTGCATATTAGTCTTTGTCCTCCCACATGGGCAGTCCAGCACCAAAATGCTATGGCAATTCCTCTCTGAACAAGACTACCACCAGCAACCCCATACGTGTGTTTCAGCCTTGTTGGGCCTCATCAGTGAGGTGAAGCTGTGCCTCTCTAAGCACAGTGAGCAGGGAGCCCACGTCTGGTTGCCCCCAGGCAACTCAGGGTGACCAACTCCAAGTTCCTTGCAAATATTTAAAAAAGGTAGCAGGCACTCCTCTCCAGAAAGAACATGGCATGATAACCTGTTCTGAGATGAGAGTTTGCAGCACACGCTTTTTGCTCACTGTACCTTTCACAGATGGGAAATATCCATTTGCATATCAGTCTTTGTCCCAAAAAGTGTGTGCTGCAAACTCTCATCTCAGAACAGGTTATCATGCCATGTTCTTTCTGGAGAGGAGCGCCTGCTACCTTTTTTAAATATTTGCAAAGAACTTGGGGTTGGTCACCCTGAGTTACCTGGGGCAACGAGACGTGGGCTCCCTGCTCACTGTGCTCAGAGAGGCACAGCTTCACCTCACTGATGTGGCCCAACAAGGCTGAAACACGTGTATGAGGTTGCTGGTGGTACTCTTGTTCAGAGAGGAATTGCCATAGCATTTCGGTGCTGGACTGCCCATGTGGGCGGGACAAAGACTGATATGCAAATGGATATTTCCCATCTGTGAAAGGTACAGTGAGCAAAAAGCGTGTGCTGCAAACTCTCATCTCAGAACAGGTCATCATGCCATGTTCTTTCTGGAGAGGAGCGCCTGCTACCTTTTTTAAATATTTGCAAGGAACTTGTGGTTGGTCACCCTGAGTTACCTGGGGCCAACCAGACGTGGGCTCCCACTGTGCTCAGAGAGGCACAGCTTCACCTCAATGATGAAGCCCAACAAGGCTGAAACATGCGTATGGGGTTGCTGGTGGTACTCTTGTTCAGAGAGGAATTGCCATAGCATTTCGGTGCTGGACTGCCCATGTGGGCGGGACAAAGACTGATATGCAAATGGATATTTCCTATCTGTGAAAGGTACAGTGAGCAAAAAGCGTGTGCTGCAAACTCTCATCTCAGAACAGGTTATCATGCCATGTTCTTTCTGGAGAGGAGCGCCTGCTACCTTTTTTAAATACTAGCAGCATCCCTGCCTGGGAGAGAAAGAGAAGACAAGGCCCTTCTCAAGCACCCTGGGGAAGTGGGAGTTGAACTGGCCCGCATGGTGCTGCCCGAGTCTTGTTGAGAATATTTGCCTGATATCAATAGTTGTTAATAGAAACCCAGCAACATCTACTGGAGCAGTCTGAAGGAGAAACAATAGACAGAGAAGATAGATGCAGGAAATGCTTAAGACCGATATTGAGAGGAGAGAATCAAGTGACTGTGAGAAGAAGGTTGTCTGAAACCCTTAAGCCGAATACAGAGAAGATAACAGAACAAAAGAGAGCAGCAGAGTGTGGGAATCCCTGAAGCCAGACATTGTAAGTTGAGGTGAGACTGTTTGAGCTGTTTTCAAATATCTTGTAGATAAAAAGCCATTTTACTCATACCTTGGTGTATGGTCCCTTTGTGCCCTCCATCTGGCTATTTGACAAGGTAACAGGAATAAGGGCTGTTAACACTGTGGGTAGGGAGAAGTAGTGACTTGCCCCATACCATCGAACGCTTTTCTGCATAGTACAGAATGATATACATCCGCATGGAAAGTGCTCTGTCAAAACAGAAGAGCAGAGGGACGAGCCTTCATAAATGCAAAAGGGGCATTTCCATAATTTAAACGGTGTAAAGGTGGGCTGCCTGTGTTCCTGGGTTGGGATTCCAATCTGTCTTCATGTGATGCGAGGTGGGCACATCCTGTCTCCATATGAAGGGCCCCAAAGTCAGTGGTGCAAGGATTGACAGCAGAAACCTTAAGGAGTACCTATTAGGAAATGTAATTCATGCGCTCACTTTGTTCATGTACACATATTGGCAAGGAGGCCAGTGACACTGATGACAATATTAATGCCCTTGAGCTGCACAGACTAGAAGCATTCTCTGATTTCTTCTTTGTTATATATACAAATAATGTTGTTTGCCAATAACCATCCAACACAATGATAATCCTATTCTTAGACACAAGACACACACTGTGTCATGATCAACGTACACAGTGTTTATTAGCAAAACAGGGAATCTGCTGGCGTTGTCAATACATTTCTTAGGATCTCTGCCACTTAAAAAAAAGACCTAATAACTAGTTATAAATGTCAGGACAGCCACTTGGATCAGCACGCATCACCGAATCAAATACCAAGTGTAAAAGGGTTTATTAAGGATGTGGGTACATGTTGGGGAAAAATTACAAACGGGAGGAAAAAAGCA
The DNA here is from genome assembly GCF_040938575.1 of Ambystoma mexicanum. NCBI lineage: Eukaryota > Metazoa > Chordata > Amphibia > Caudata > Ambystomatidae > Ambystoma > Ambystoma mexicanum. The sequence goes on from NC_090933.1 coordinate 75,238,271, forward strand.
AATGTAATTTTCTCTTGTAAATTACTTCCCCGACCCCCCTCTGGAGTCAGTATCCACTTCCTAAAATGTCGTGGTGCGGGTTTGCTTGGGAGGTCCCGAATCCGCTACGCAGTCCTGCTCTACTGCGTTCCGAAATGGTGGGGGATCTGCCCGGTTGTAGGGTAGTGTCTGGGTACCAGGTTTTCACCAGCAGAATCCTTGGTTATGGTTGTTGTTTTCCTGAGTCTGCTGTTCTGGGCAGAGTGAAGTCCAAGAGGTAGCAGAGCATGTGTGGTTGGCTGACAGGCCTAACTCTAGGGATTTCTCTACATAACAAGTACCCTACACCCTGAGCTGGTCCTGCTCTCCTCTCCACCATTCCACAAGCTCATGCCTCCTGCCACTGTGGAGTCAACCCCTTCAGCTTGGGCACGTCAACGCAGTGGATGGTACCACACTGCTTTCAGGAATGGTTACTGAAAAGACGATTGATCTACTGATATCCACTGAGGATGGCCATTCTGAGACCATCACTTTCGACCTGATAGCTGCTCCACAGTACAAGATCATATTGGGTCTTCCTTGGCTCTCCTTAAATAATCCAGTCATTGATTGGGCCGGTCAAGACGTCTGTTTCTCTTCTGACCACTGTCAGACCCATTGTATGTGTACAGATGTTGAAAGACCACTTAGACCTGGTATTCCTTTGCTGGGCACTGCAAAAGGAGTTGGAGCCGTGACAACTGTCTCTCTCCCAAAGGAATACGAACAGTACGTTGATGTGTTGAATAAGGCCTACGCAGAACAGCTACCACCACACAGGCCGTATGATTGCCCAATAGACCATATTCCCAGGGGCCAAGATCCCCATTGGGCGTGTGCATTCCCTTACTCAAAAGGAAAACATTGTTCTCAAGGAATACATTGATAAGGCTTTAAGCATGGGGTTCATAAGACCATCCAGGTCCGCTGCTGCTAGTCCTTTGTTCTAGAAGGGGACCTGAGGCCCTGTATTGATAATAGGTCTCTTAAAGCGATAACCATTCGCAAATAATATTCTTTGCCTCTGATATCAGTACTGCTTGATCAATTGGGCAAGTCTGTTATTTTCACCAAGCTGGATCTGCACAGGGCCTACAATCTTGTTAGGATGTGCGAAGGTGACAAGTGGAAAACCACTTTGAAGATGCGGTATGGCCTTTTCGAGTACTGCGTTATGTCTTTCGGGCTCGGTAATGCCCCGGCTACATTTCAGCTTTACATGAATGACGTGTCCCAGTGTCAGATTCTCACATTTTGTACCTCAATTGGACAAGGTTCTTAGGAGAATAGGGTATGTCAAATACCATTCCAGGAAAGTTAGAAAGGGAAGGTGGTTGAAATATTAAATAACTTCCATTTAGTGAATTGAGCATTTCTTTTAGTTTGTTCAATTTCCCTTAACTAACTTTCAATTAGAAAGATGAAATGCCCCCAAGCCAAGATGGTGGAACTTTTTCACAACAATGATTGGTTCAGTTCTCAGCATGCAGCATTGTGATGTCATTAGAATGTTAATAACAGTTCTCAACTGCCTTTCATTAAAGTATGCATCAGAGTAGGTCATATATTAGTTAGCTCCAGTAAAATTCATTTAAAGTTTCCATTTTAAAAGAGAGTTATATCATTTTAAGAGTTCTAAAAAATATAGTAGTAATATTAGTTAAGTAACAATAGAAGAAGTCTGCAGAAGAAGAATTCCAGTGAGATTCAGTTGCTGAGCCAGAGAAGATTCCAGTTTCATGAACATTGATCAGCTAAGTGGACTTCTGAATTTTTAAGTGAAGATTCAATATTTTTGAAATGTTAATAATTTAAAGACTTTATATTGAGCTTTTCATTTTTGTTTGGAACAATAGAATCCTAATAGTATTATAAGAAATTGGGCAAGGAATTTTCAATGAACAATATATAAAGAAGATTCAGCAATTCATTTTTGTGTACATTTTATCTTATCTTTAATACTAATAAGGCGCGCGGTTCGAATCGTCGTGTTTTTAAAACCTTTAACCTAACATCTAATATATATTTAACTACCTTCAGGTTCATTTGTTTTCGAACCTGTGCCACGTATTTCCTTGGATTCGTAAGCACGGTTTAGAGGAAAGGACCTAACGACGTCACTCGTGCGTCGCGGCCATTTTGGATTTTCAATGTTTTCCTCGTTTTTATCCGTTGTTCGTGACGGAATAGAAAAATGATTTAAGGACAGCGTAGTATCCTGATTACGCAGCGTTTTTGTGAGCAATAGTTTTTCTCCTTGATAAAGAAAGAATTCAGAAGAAATACATGAGTAGCAAGAGACATTATTGAAAAAGCACTCTGTATGTGAAATTGGAGTATAAAAGTTTACAGCAGAATATTTTACAAAGGTTCTTCAGAATACAGAAGGTAATTATTTACACATATTTATAGAGAGTATATGATTCCTAGAGCATCCGGCAAAAGGTATAATAGACAATAATAACAACAATATTTTGGGATATATTTTATTTTAAAGAAAAAAGATTACCAGATACTAAAGAGAGCAAGAGAGGTGAAAGACAAAGAGAAGGGATATCGCTAGAGTATCTACAGTCAACATAAATCTTTCAGAAGCAGCCTATTGGCAAATCAAGCATAGGCAACAGGTAAATGTAAATGGAGAAAATATAATATAGAGAGTAATCAGTAATGATCAGAAGATTGATTATTAAAAGTTGTATTTCCTTTTTAGGAACATCCCCTCTGAGTCAAAAACTTTCCGAAAAGACAGTCTGAAGTACCTGCAGTGGGAGTTCTTGTCTTTTGTTGTTTTCTCCATTCCGCTTTTCCCTTGGGTTTGCCTGGCCAATAGTTTTAAAGAAGCTGGATTGTTGAGCAGGCAGGTTTAGGGGGCTAGGTGGGCCAGCTTCACTCCTGCAGGATCCAACTACTTCAGTTCCTGACAGAATGAAAGGCCCACGAATCTGATCCTGCCTGAGTGAAGATGGACCCAGAGTCAGGGTTGAGTTTGGTAACTTTGGAAAAGATACTATTAGAATTAAAGACAGAATTAAAAGAGACTAGACAGGAGACTTTGTCCCTGGGAATTAAGATGGAGGAGTTGAATAGTAAGGTGAGAAAGGAGGATTTAGCAGAAGCTTCAGGTTTTAGTTATGGAATTGAGAGAGAACCACCCACTTTGTATCCAGAAGGAATAAGGGTCAAGGAAGCTAGGGTAGCTAAAGAGAAAAGAAGTGGGGAAAATTATTTTTTAGGAGGAACAATAGCTCCTACACCATTAGCTCCCCCAGAACGATTTGGAGGGGATTTCAGAAGATTCAAATCATTTATTATGCAATGTGAATTGCACTATATGTGCAGACCTGAAGCATTTCCTACAGAAACTTCTAAGGTAGCCTTTTTGATTTCTTATCTCACGGGAGACGCGGCAGCTTGGTCAGTTCCTTTGGTAGAAAGAAGAGCAGCGGAGTTACATAATTGGTTGGAGTTTAAGGTGGTTTTTGGAAAGATGTTTGATAGAAGAACGTATTCCCAGAGTGTTGATGGAGAGCTTTTAGAATTACGTCAAGGAAATCAGGAGTTGGTTTCTTACATCACACAGTTCAGGGGCTTAGTGTTGGAAAGTGGTTGGCCAGAGGAAAAAAGGGCTTCCATTTTTTATAGAGGTCTAAGAGATGAGTTGAAGGATGCGTTAGCAAATATTGTGGAGAGACCTACCTCTGGTGAAGATCTGATTAATTTGGTTCTACAATTAGATATGAGATTAGGAGAGAGAAGATTGGAAAAGCGAAGGAATTTTTCTGAGAATAAGGTTTGGTTCCGAAACGAACGTCCCAGAACAGAGCAAGCATTAAGGGAGGTTAAGGGTTCTTCACGAAATGAGGCTGTAAATTCAGTTAGACCTCCTTTGACTAAGGAGGAGAAAGACAGAAGGAGAAAGGAAAATTTGTGTTAATATTGTGGTGATAGTACCCATTTTGTAGGGAAATGCCCACGTACCCCAAAGAGATTCCAACCATTTCCTGGAAAAGGTCAACAGGTGGCGAATACAGTTCAGACAGCAGTTCCATACATCACGATAAACGTATCCTTTGCATGGGAAGGTAAGCCAAGATGTGGTGGACCATGTGTTATTGATTCTGGGGCAACAGGAAAGTTTTGTTGATATTAGTTTGGCAGGTAGATTGGGTATCCCTGTAATTAAAAAGGGAATTCCTGAGCAAGTACGAGCCATAGATGGATCACCACTTACTTCGGGGTTAATAACTCAAGTGACAACTAAATTGGAAATGAAAATTGGGGAGGAGCATTATGAGGAAATTGAATTTGAACTAATTGATGCACCACAGTTACAGATTAATTTAGGCATACCATGGCTATCTTTACATAATCCATTGATTGATTGGGGAAAGCGAACTGTAGAGTTCAAATCAGGTTTTTGTAAGGAACAATGTTTGGTAAGGTTAACTGCAGAAGATCAAGATGAAATTTCTAATTCTATTGGAGTGTGCCTAGCAGCAGGGTTGGTGAAGCAACATATTGTGGGGGCAGTAGCTGGAGTATTACCTGAGTGTTATAAGGATTTTCAGGATGTTTTTGACAAGAAAGAAGCTAATGAATTACCACCCCATAGAGAATTTGATTGCAAGATCGATCTTGAGGTCGGAGCACCAATTCCTTGTGGAAGAATTTATGCTCTCACTGAGAAAGGGAATGAGTTCTTAAAAGAATATATTGAGGAAAATCTTGCTAAAGGCTTTATTAGACACTCGCAATCACCAGCAGCCTCACCATTGTTCTTTGTTCCAAAGAAGGACAAGACATTGAGAACTTGTATTGACTATAGAGCCCTGAATAAAATAACTATCAAAAATCGCTATCCATTACTTTTGATATCCGTAATGTTGGATAGAATTCAAGGAGCTAAAATTTTCACGAAACTGGATCTACGAGGAGCCTATCACTTGGTTCGTGTTCGTGAAGGTGACGAATGGAAAACTGCATTCAGAACTCGTTACAGACTTTTTGAGTATCAGGTGATGCCCTTTGGTCTGTGCAACGCACCAGCGGCATTTCAGTTTTTTATAAACCAAGTCCTTCGTGAATACTTAGATGTATTTGTAGTTGTGTACATTGATGACATCTTGATTTTTTCTGAAGAAGAACAACAACATGTGGAACACGTAAAGAAGGTTTTAGTGAAGTTGCGCGAGAATCACCTATTTGCAAAACTAGAAAAGAGTCAATTCCACACTAATTGTGTGGAATTTTTGGGTTTTGTATTATCTCCAGAAGGTCTTGAGATGGATTCAAGTAAAGTAAAGGCAGTTAAAGAATGGCCACAACCAAGTTCTGTAAAAGATATTCAATGTTTTATAGGATTTGCAAATTTTTATCGTCGATTTATTCAAAATTTTTCACAGGTGATTTCTCCAATTACTAAATTGTTGAAAAAGGGAGTAAAATTTGTTTGGAGTGAAGAGGCTGAAAACGCTTTTACATTTCTTAAAGAAAAATGTATTTCTGGACCAATTTTATTACATCCTGATGTGGATCAACCTTTCTTTGTGGAGGCAGATGCTTCTGATTGTGCAATGGGAGCAGTTTTATCACAACGCCATCCAAGAACTGGACAAATTCATCGGGTAGCATTCTTTTCAAAAAAGTTTCCATCGGCTGAGAAGAATTATACAATTACAGATAAAGAACTTTTGGCCATCAAGTCTGCATTCGAGGAATGGAGGCATTATCTTTTGGGTGGACGTCATTGAGTTACAGTTTTAGCCGATCACAGAAATTTGACCTTTCTTCGTTCCGCCAAGACTTTAACACCAAGACAACTCCGTTGGTCATTGTTTTTTGCAGAATTAGATTTTGTGATTACGTTTAATCCTGGACATTTGAATGGAAAGGCTGATGCGCTATCTCGATGTTTTCCAGGACGTTTAAAGACCGATGATTGTGTTCCAGTGTCACTCTTGTCCGAGAAAAACTTTGTGGTGGGTGAAGTGCATAAAGAAATAGATTTTCGAGAACAAATTCATCATTTAGTATCTAAAGAGGAATTGGAAAAATGGGAGGCTGGAGATCCGGTGCGAAGTATCAGGGAAAGTTTGCCCTATGTAGATGCAAAATTGTATCTTCCTTCTGAAGAATTACAAGAAGAGGTACTGAAGAATTGCCATGATTCACCATTGGCTGGTCATCCAGGAGTTAAGAAAACCTTGGAACTTCTTCGGAGAGAGTTCTGGTGGGAGAAGATGCGTGAAGACACAGAAAACTTTGTTAGAACAGGTGAAGTTTGTATCAGAGCAAAATCCGACCATCAAAAATCTGCTGGATTATTAGTACCGTTACCAATTCCACCTCGTCCATGGCATACAGTATCAATGGATTATATTGTTGAGTTACCATCTGACAAGGGATGTTCTACAATTCTGGTGGTAGTAGATGTTTTTTCCAAAGCAGGACATTTCATTCCCATTAAGGGAGCTGCTACAGCTACGTCCTTAGCACAAGCCTTTTAGCAGAATGTTGTAAAACTTCACGGTTTACCATGTCAAGTGATTTCTGATCGAGGCACAGTTTGTTTCAAAATTTTGGAAGGCGTTCTGTAAAGAATTGGGAATTGAAATTAATTTGACAACTAGTTATCATCCCGAGGGTAATGGCCAAACAGAAAGGGTGAATCAAGAGTTAGAAAAATACCTTCGTTGTTATTTGGGGTCTCATCACAGTTGGGTGGAGTTGTTGTGGTTGGCAGAATTTTGTTATAACAATACTGTGAAGGAATCTATTTCTATGTCACAATTTTTTGTAAACCAGGGATTTCATCCACGTTTTCTGAGGGGAGTAGTTTTAGAAGAAGTGGAGGTTCCTGATGTGGAAAACAGGTTGAGAACTATGGGGCAAAATTTGGAGAAGGCAATTCGAGCTTTGAAAGTAAGCAAATTGGGTTACAAGAAATTTGCTGATAAGAAACTTAGAGAGGCTCCTAAATATCATGAAGGAGATAAGGTTTGGTTATCCACTAAAAATTTAGCTTTGAAAGGAAAGAATAAATTTAGTCCCCGTTTTATAGGACCATTTGAAGTTGAAAAAGTATTCTCCCCAGTTACTTTGAAGTTGAAGTTACCATCTAGTATGAAGATACACCCTACATTTCATGTTAAATTGTTGAAACCATGTAGAAATGACACTAGATTAATGGGAGCACCTGGCCCAGTATTTTCTGATGACGATTCTGAATATGAAGTTCAAGCTATTTTGGATTCTAGAATTGTTCGAGGTCAGTTTCAATATTTAGTGGATTGGAAAGGTTACTGTCCAGAAGAGAGTTCATGGGTTAAAAGTGAGGATGTTCATGCCTCTAGACTAACAAAAAAGTTTCATCGCTTACAACCCTTTAAATCAGGCCCTGGGACAGGGCTTTACGGGGGGGTACTGTCAGATTCTCACATTTTGTACCTCAATTGGACAAGGTTCTTAGGAGAATAGGGTATGTCAAATACCATTCCAGGAAAGTTAGAAAGGGAAGGTGGTTGAAATATTAAATAACTTCCATTTAGTGAATTGAGCATTTCTTTTAGTTTGTTCAATTTCCCTTAACTAAATTTCAATTAGAAAGATGAAATGGCCCCAAGCCAAGATGGTGGAACTTTTTCACAACAATGATTGGTTCAGTTCTCAGCATGCAGCATTGTGATGTCATTAGAATGTTAATAACAATTCTCAACTGCCTTTCATTAAAGTATGCATCAGAGTAGGTCATATATTAGTTAGCTCCAGTAAAATTCATTTAAAGTTTCCATTTTAAAAGAGAGTTATATCATTTTAAGAGTTCTAAAAAATATAGTAGTAATATTAGTTAAGTAACAAGAGAAGAAGTCTGCAGAAGAAGAATTCCAGTGAGATTCAGTTGCTGAGCCAGAGAAGAGTCCAGTTTCATAAACACTGATCAGCTAAATGGACTTCTGAATTTTTAAGTGAAGATTCAATATTTTTGAAATGTTAATAATTCAAAGACTTTATATTGAGCTTTTCATTTTTGTTTGGAACAATAGAATCCTAATAGTATTATAGGAAATTGGGCAAGGAATTTTTAATGAACAATATATAAAGAAGATTCAGCAATTCATTTTTGTGTACATTTTATCTTATCTTTAATACTAATAAGGCGCGCGGTTCAAATCGTCGTGTTTTTAAAATCTTTAACCTAGCATCTAATATATATTTAACTAACTTCAGGTTCGTTTGTTTTCGAGCCTGCACCGCGTATTTCCTTGGATTCGTAAGCGCTGTTTAGAGGAAAGAACCTAACGACGTCACTCGTGCGTCGCGGCCATTTTGGATTTTCAATGTTTTCCTCGTTTTTATCCGTTGTTCGTGACGGAATAGAAAAACGATTTAAGGACAGCGTAGTATCCTGATTACGCAGCGTTTTTGTGAGCAATAATTATTCTCCTTGATAAAGAAAGAATTCAGAAGAAATACATGAGTAGCAAGAGACATTATTGAAAAAGCACTCTGTATGTGAAATTGGAGTATAAAAGTTCACAGCAGAATATTTTACAAAGGTTCTTCAGAATACAGAAGGTAATTATTTACACATATTTATAGAGAGTATATGATTCCTAGAGCATCCGGCAAAAGGTATAATAGAAAATAATAACAACAATATTTTGGGATATATTTTATTTTAAAGAAAAAAGATTACCAGATACTAAAGAGAGCAAGAGAGCTGAAAGACAAAGAGAAGGGATATCGCTTAAGTATCTACAGTCAACATAAATCTTTCAGAAGCAGCCTATTGGCAAATCAAGCATAGGCAACAGGTAAATGTAAATGGAGAAAATATAATATAGAGAGTAATCAGTAATGATCAGAAGATTGATTATTAAAAGTTGTATTTCCTTTTTAGGAACATCCCATCTGAGTCAAAAACTTTCCGAAAAGACAGTCTGAAGTACCTGCAGTGGGAGTTCTTGTCTTTTGTTGTTTTCTCCATTCTCCTTTCCCCTTGGGTTTGCCTGGCCAATAGTTTTAAAGAAGCTGGATTGTTGAGCAGGCAGGCTTAGGGGGCTATGTGGGCCATCTTCACTCCTGCAGGATCCAACTACTTCAGTTCCTGACACCCGGGACATGATCGAACAGTACGTATTAATATATCTGGTCGATATATTGGTCTACTCTACGTCCTTTGAACAACATGTACAACATGTTTCATCGGTTTTGCAGTGTTTGAGGGAGAATCACCTCTTCACCAAACTTGAGAAATGCATATTCCATGCCTTGGAAGTTGAGTTACTCGGCTATGGTCTAACAGATAAGGGAGTGCAAATGAATCACAGCAAGGTGAAAGCAATCCTGGAATGGCCTGTTCCTACCACAGTCAAGGCATTACAGTCTTTCTTAGGCTTCACCAATTTTTACAGGTGTTTCATTAGTTCCTTCTCATCAGTGGTCACTCCATTGACAGCCCTGACCAGTAGCAAGGTTCCTTTCATCTGGCCCTCTGAGGCCCAGTACTCATTCGATGCCCTGAAAGCTGCTTTTACCACTGCTCCGGTGCTATAGCATCCTGATTCAACCATACTGTTCTGTGTGGAAGCAGATGCGTCAGGGGTTGCCATTGGTGCTATTTTGTCTCAGAAATGCCCTGAGACGGGTGTACTGCATCCAGTTGCATTCCTTTCACGTAAATTTACACCATACAAGAGGAATTATACTATCACAGAGTCTGATCTGCTGGTGGTCCTTGACGCCCTAATGGAATGGAGGCATCATCTGATGGAATCTGCACATCAGGTCCAGGTCTATACCGATCATCGGAATTTGCTAGCATTTAAGTCTGTCAAGTGCCTTACGGCTAGACACGCTCATTGGCATGAGTTCTTTGCTATGTTCGACTTTGTGATTACGTTCCGCCCTGGGCATCTGCATTCTAAGGCTGATGCCTTATCCCGTATACATGGCACCATGTCGTCTCAGACGTCTAACAACACTATTATACTCCCTAACCAAGTAGTTTGTGGCTGCACCCTGCAGTCGTCCCTCAAGTCCTCCATCCAGCAATGGGCCTCAAAAGAGCCACCTGAACTGGCGGAGTACAACATGGACATCGTCCACTCCTTACCATACGTGCAAGGCTGCGTCTATGTCCCAGACATGATTCCAAGCTGGTTGCTCACCGCGGTCAGCGGAAAACGCTTGATCTCTTATGTCGCTGGCCATCGATGCAAAAAGACGTGGCAGCATACATTACATCCTGCGCGGTATGTGCGCAGCGCAAATCCTCTTCTACCAAGCCTATGAGACCACTACAACCCTTACCTGTTCCGCAACGTCCGTGGAGCATGCTATCCATGGACTTCATTGTTGACCTACCCACAGTACGGGGGTTCACCACAGTGTGGGTGGTTGTAGACTATTTTTCTAAAATGGCCTTGTTTGTGCTGTGCCGAGGTCTCCCTACAGCTCCTGTTCTCACTGATCTTTTTCTGAAAAACCTATTCCCTTTTTTTGGCCTTTCTGACGTGATAGTGCCTGACAGGGGTTCATAGTTTACATTGTGGTTCTGGAGGGCCCTGACATCTTTCTTCGGCATAGACGAACGGTACTCCAGCACATACCTGTGCTCCAGCGCAAACTGATGGTCAGACCGAGAGACTCAGCGTAACTCTGGAGCAGTTCCTATGTTATCTCATTTTGAAACACCAAGGAACCTGGCTATCGGTGCTAGAGGCTGCTGAGTTTGCGTATAACAACTTCCTGCACACCTCTACTGGTTCATCGCCTTTCTTTGTTATGTACGGACAGCATCACGGCGTCTTTCCTCTGAATCCAGTTATACCTGTGAATAGCCCGGCGGCTCGTGATTATGTTCGAGATTTAGCTGTGCTGCATCGCAACATTAGGCAACACCTATTGGATGCCCAAGACCGTTCCAAGTCCTTTGCTGATGCTCGCCATTCCCCTGCCCCGGTCTACCACACTGGCATGCGTGTGTGGCTTTCCATGAAAAACCTCAGGATGCCGGGTCGCAAGGCCCTGCTACATCGATTTGTGGGTCCGTACGTTATCACTAAAGTGATCAGCCCACTGATGGTGTGCTTAGCTTTACCTCCGTCCAGGAAAACCCATCCAATGTTCTACGTTTCTTTAGTCAAACCATGTCACCCGGATACCCGGTTACCATCTCGGCCACCACCAGATACGGTGCAGAGCACGGAGGAGTTCAAAGTGCATGCCATTCTGGATTCCAAGCACTGTCGAGGTGTGCCACTACTCGGTGGACTGGGAGGACTACGGGCCTGAGGATCGGACGTGGGAGCCTGAACGGAACATCAATGCTCCTCGACTGGTCGCTCGTTTTCTGGTTTCTAAGAGTGTTGGGGCCCTTTGGGAGAGGATGCTGTTAGGATTCCATCCTCTCGGCGGTCTGTGGCTCTTGATACTACAACACCTGTTTCCAAAATACACACTACCAACGATGTGGTTTCATGCTCCGACACAGGTAAACTCCCAATAATCAGAAAAGCTCTGTGATTTTTCAGTTCACGTCTTTTCCCACGGTATAAGAAAGCACAGTTTCTTTCTCACTATATGTTACCATGGAAATTGGAGAAGCGTGTGCTTCCATGGACACCAGGGAAGTGTTACCGTCGGGTCTGTCACCTGACTCACACAAGGGGAAGAGTCACGTGATTTGGTTTGAAAATAAAAGAACACCCTCAGCAGAGGAACAGCGTTTCTGAATGAAGTTGCTGGTTTCGTTCTGTGAATTCTTGTTCCCGTTTCATGCTCCATTGTCTGCAATCAATTTCTGCTTTTGGACAACTTATTTGATTAAGCCCTTGTCTGTACCTCACTTCCGCAACATTCGGACCCTTGCCTGCCATACGGACTGCCTCTGGATTTCCCTGTGTCCTGTTACGCCCGACTGCTGCCGAATACCCTGGCTTGTTTACACGGATTGCCTGCTTCCCAACGTTTCGTACTAGTCTCCACCTGCACAACAACAACCTTGCCTGCTTCTACGTCCTGAGACTCCTACGTTCTCTGAGACAATGCCTACTTTTCTTTAACCCTTTCACAAACATTTTCTGGGATTTTTGGATCCTCTGCACCAACTGCAAAAACACTGGGGATTGTTCTGCATGGACTAGAGGCACGGATGCACCTTTATTAGGCGTCTTCATGCCGTCGGGGTAGAATTATTTTCACTGATTAATTTCTGCTCCACATCAAGGATTGTTTTGTTTCCACTTCGAGGAATTCTCTCTCACTTCAAGGATTTCATGCACCTTTCTTCCTTCCGGATTTTTCTGCCATTCTTCACATCCGGACACCACATATGTACCACTAAGGGACTTCAACCTGGTAAGGGTGATTCTGTCTGCTGTATTGTTCTCTGATCTAGGCCCCTTTTTGCTGATTCTTGTACTGTTTTGCAGGTGTAATCATTAACCCCAAACACTGACACAGCGCACTGTACAGCCTACGGCCTGGTATATTGGTCTGCTTGCCACGTTTTCATATTCCAGTGATACTTCGCTTATGTTTACTGTGATAGTGCTAACCATGTCTCTTCTCCTTTGCAGCTGGTGGTTCAAGGTTGAATTCCCTGTCTTTCCATCAATTGACACCTTGGCTTGTCGCATTCAAACAACCAAGGTAGGAACAACTCGTCGTCTACGAGTTCTACGGTCTTCTGCTGTCATCTTCCACGTTGACAGAGAGATCTCACATTGCTGTTAGAGACCCATTGAGGGGATAGATCCTAACAAGTACTTAATGAAGAAGGGTCATCCGCTTGATCTTGATATTTTGTGCTAATAAAAAAGAGATCTGGGAACAATAGGCAGATCTGTGTTATGTGTGGATACCTCACTAACGTTATGACACACAAAGAAATCTTGTTGCAGCTGATGCCTAATAAATCAAGAGTAAATAAATAAAAAAAGAATACGTCCAATAATGGAAAAGCAAATGGCTCAGTCCTTTGGTGTGAATCTGGTGCCTGGCATCAGTCACACCCTTAGCTAGACCCAATGGACCTAATGAATTTAAAGGAGCTTCATATTTTTAACCATCAATTGTCTATTCCAAAATAAACTATTGGTCCAAACTTCTCTCTCTAGTGTATTCATACAAATGGCTCAATGGACTAGTATTTCATGCCACAGGGATCAGTGAAAATATCAAATATACAGCTGACCCACAATAGGCATTCATTACCCTTTGGTGAGGCTGTTACAGTTCATGGTGGAACAGTTTTAGTTAATAGTTTTGAGGGCGAAGGGGTCTAAGCCCATAGGCAACTAAACATATATGGGGCAAGCACTGGGAGAGCCACTCATTTTTCAGAGAAAGATGGCAAAGAAAGAATGGAAAAAGAGCGAGCAGTGCCAGGAACGAGGAAGAAAGGGGGACAGAAATGGCGCGATAGAGAGAGGTAGAGAGGGAGGAAGAAAGTGAGGGTGTAGACGTTAAGAGAGATGAAGGGAGAGACAGAGAGAAATTCAGAAAAGGATTGTGGTGGGAGAGCAACGAAACGGAATTGAGTGGCCAACAGGGATAAATGAAAGAGTTCGGGAAGGAATGTGAAATGAGAGGGAAAGGGAGGAAGAGTGTGGAAGAGTGGGAAAGCAGTGAAGGGGGATTGAGAGGGAGTAAGGAGACAGAGGCAGATGCAGAGAGGCAGCAAATATATAGAGAGGGAAATGTGGGTACATTGTTTTGTTGAATCCTACAAGTCATCACTGATTCCCCAGTGATGATCTCCTCTCACATGGACAGGAGAAGGCAGCCACCACCTGATCCCGACCGTGGGGGTGGCATTATGAGGGAGGATCATGTGGGAGGGGGAGACTGTTGGGAGAAAGTGATGACTCCAATAGAAGAGATGTGATATTCCCCACCCCCTGAAATTATAACCTCTGAAACACTGAAGCATATTGTCAATCTGAGACCATTCTCACAGTTGTGCAAAATGATAATTTAACATCTTCTAGGTCTCACCATCTTGACTAGAATGTAAATTCAATACATTCTAACTTTCAAAAGCCATAATCTCCAATGGACTCCAAGTCCCAGAAAACCTATAGTACTGGGACGAGGAAGAGGAGGAGCTCTGGCTAATGTAATGCAGGTGTCTGTGGATAGAAACGGTTTACATGCGTTAATGAGTTTGCATGTGTAGCTGGTAGCTGAGGCGGTAGCATTCAGTTGTCTTTTGGGGTTCAGTGCCGAGTCTAGGTAAAAGCCTAAGGTTTTTACCTCTTTTGGAGACATTGATGTTTAAGACGTCAATGTTGAATATCATAAATTGGTCACTAAGTTTGCTCAGTTTTGTTGGGGAGCCAATGAGCAAGAGCTCCGTCTTGTCATCATTGAGACAAAGCCTGTGTGTAGCCATCCATGCTTGTATGACAAGGTACATTTTGTTAATCCATGCTACGTCTGTACTGTAATCACCTGTGATTGGAATGAGAATCTGAGTGTCATCTGCATAATTAGTGTAGGAGACACCCTGATTGTCAAGATCGTCAAACAAGGGATTCTTGAAAATGTTGTACATGGTAGGTGAGACACAGGATCCCTGTGGTACCCCACAGGTTACAGACACTGGGTCCGCTGAATCCATAGAGGAGAAGACTCTCATTGAGTGGTTGTCTATGAAGGATTGGATCCAGGCTGTGGCCTCCTTGGAAAAATGGGCGGATGACATCAGATGATTGCAGAGGACCTGATGATCCACCAAGTCAAAAGCGGCAGACAGATCTAAGAGTAGGAGGAGGATGGCTAATTCCCCTTTGTTCTTCAACGCATCCATTTGTTTTTTTAAATGAACGAGTGTCATTTCTGTTCCATGTCTTGGCCTAAACTGTGTTATACTCAATCAAGAAACAGTATTGAAAGATTGTGAGACGACCTGGTAAAGGTGTTGCATAGGCAGCAAAACTTTGGGGGAAAGATACCTGGAAGGAGAGTACATCAGGGAATCTTCCGAACTCAGAGGACCCTTTTTAAGGGAGATACCTGGCAGGAGGGTACACCAGGAGATCTTTAAAGCCCAGAAGTAGAATACCTGGCAGGGGAGTATACCAGGTAAGCCAGCTAAACTTTATGAACAGAAAGACATTGTGAAAGGGGTTCTTGGCAAGGGAGTATACCAGGAGACCTTCCTTTGTTGAATATAAGGGACATTGGAGCCATCCTTGAAAATCATCATTTGGTTGGGAAGAGACATTTTCATCTTGAGGAGGTGTTGTATGGAAAAGACATTTCTACCACTTCTAAGGAACTGTTGTTTGAACTGAACATTTTATACCTTAACCAATTCAGAGGAAGGAAACTATCCCCTGTATCCAAGGATTGTTCTGTTGGATTTATATTCTTAATTTGTGCACTTATTTTTCTAAGTTTAAAACAAAGGCATTTGCCTGGGGCACTTTGTTGTTCATTTTCAGTGTGAGGGTCATATAGGTTTTGTACACAAGGACTGTTTTCTTAAGTTGGATGACGAGACACAGACCATCCACTAGTTTCGATTTCATTGGTAGGGAAACTCTCATTTAGATAGGGATAGAAAGGCCTTTTCCCAAACCCTTTTATTTTAATAAAATGGCCAGTGTTGAAAACACCACAATGTTGTGTCCATCTCTCATTTCTGACCCCTCACATATGGTGTTAGGAGTGGGATCGGATTCAGTTTATACAAACTGGGGGACCCTTAGATTGAGAAACCTAGTAAGAGAGCCTCTGAACCTTACACTGCTACTGAACAATGTATGATTTGACTTGTACAGTAGTAGGAGAGAATTAATTCAACCTGGGGACCAAGCTTTCATACCTACTGACCTGGTCCTTATTAACCCTCCTCGTACTTACATTAGGTTGGCCTTCAAGTCAGGTTTGGCATGGCGATATGGTTTAGACAAATTGGCTGGTGTCATAAATCCTGATTATAGAGGAGATGTGAAAGTAATGATACAAAATAATGGAGAAAAAAACCATCAAATCAAAGCAGGGGAAGCAATAGTCCAAGAGATTTTGGAGAAGGCTCTATTTCCAAAACCCAAAGAAATCAATGGTTCTGATGAGACTGGGAGAGGAACTAAAGGTTTTGGAGAAGCAGACATAGAGCCTCCCTGTGGACCAACAATAAAAACTATCCCTATAATAGAAGAAGAACCTGAGATTATCCCAGACCTAGCTTTTGCCCAACAAAATTATCCCTTATTGGCAGATCCCTTTCTTCGGGTATTATGTGAAGAGTAGGGAAGGGAACAGAGTGGTATATTTTTCTTTCTAAAATCTGGGCTATTATATAGGGGAGAAGTTGTACCTGATGGTATTCCTAGGTCACAAATAGTGGTACCCAAGAGTCATGAAACAATTGTTTTAGAAATCGCTCATTCTCATCTGACAGGTGGGCATCTAGCAACAGCTAAAACCCAAGCCCAAATTGTGAATCGATTCTGTTGGGCAGGAATATATGCTGATTTAAAGAATTTTGTCAGTACTTGTACCCTTTGTCAGAAAACAAGTACCCAGATGCCTTCTTCAGCCCCATTGCATCCCATATCTATTATAGACGTGCCATGTTCATGCATGGGTATGGATATAGTTGGACCTTTGGAACCATCAAAGTTGGGCAATCTATTTATATTGGTGATATTAGACTATGCAACACTTTACCCTGAAACTTTTCCCTTACAGAATAACACCTCACAACACATTTAAAAAAATCAAATTCCTTTCTTTTCAACAGTTGGTTTTGTAAAAGAGATCTTAACTGACCAATGGTCTACCATTATGAGAAAACATATGTCGGAAGTGAAGGAAATCCATCAAATTAAAACTTTGAGTACTTCCATTTATCAAATCTAATCTGATGGTTTGGTTGAAAGATTTAACAAAACTTTGAAACACATTTTAAAGAAAACTAGTAGAAGTTGATGGGAAGAATTGGGATGTTATGACACCATGGGCCTGTTTTGCCATTAGAAAAACCTCACAATCTCCAGATTTAGCTCACAATAAAAAAAACAAGCTAAACCAGATCAATTGTGGAGATTGTGCATTGATTTTAGGAAAGTCAGCTAAATGTCCCAATGTGGCAGTTATGCTATCACTAGAATTGATGATCTCATTGACAGATTGGGAGATGCAGTATACCTCTCCACAAATTATCTGACAAAAGGATACTGGCAAGTTCCAGTCAATCACGTAGATAAACCAAAAATGTCTTTCTCTACTCCCCTGGGTCTATTTCACTTTAAAGTTCTACCTTTTGGTTCACATGGAGCTCCAGGTACCTTTTACAGGTTTATGGATCAAGTTCTCAGAGCCAATGCTTCCTTTTGCAGGGCTTATATTGATGATATTATTATACACAGCTGGTCCTGGAAAGAACATATGTATAATCTATATCTAGTTACACATGCTTTTAGACAAGAGACATTGGAGCCATCCTTGAAAATCATCATTTGTTTGGGAAGGGACATTTTCATCTTGAGGAGGTGTTGAATGGAAAAGACATTTTTACCACTCCTAAGTAACTATTGTTGAAACTGAGCATTTTATACCTGAACCAATTCAGGGGAAGGAAACTATCCCCTGGATCCAAGGATTGCTCTTTTGGATTTATATACTTCGTTTTTGCACTTATTTTTCTAAGTTTAAAACAGAGGCATTTACCTTGCATGTTTTGTTGTTCATATTTAGTGTGAGGGTCAGATATGTTTTGGACACAAGGACTGTTTGCTTAAATTGGATGACGAGACACAGATTGTTCCCTAGTTTTGATTTCATAGGTAGGGAAACTCTAATTTGGATAGGCATGGAAATGCCTTTTTCCAAACCCTTTTATTTTAATAAAATGGCCAATGTTGAAAACATTACAACTTTGTGCCCGTCTCTCATTTTTAACCCCTCACAGTGCGTAGGGTGAGACCGTGGGACAGGCAGATAGGAGGGAGACGCCAAGAGGGGAAGTGACAGTAGGAGACAGTGGAAGTGAAGGGAAAGAAGAAGGGAGAGATGAGAGGAAAGAAAGGCAAAGCAAAAGAGAGGGAGAGAGGGGGAGAGAACTAGTTGGGAGAAAAAGACAGGAAGGGAGACACAGAAGGCAAAGAAGAACATGAGAAAATGGAATGGGCAATACAAAAGCATGAGGTGGAGTAGAGACGCCAAAGAAGTAAAATGGGGGTGAAATATGAAAGAAGTGTGCAGAGGAAACAGCTAGCAGAAGAGTAATGTGTGACACAAAGAGATAGAGAGTGAAATCTAGAGATGGATGGAGCGAGAAAATCATTGGGTGCTGTGAAGTTCCTTGGGTGCAGGGGCAGCAACAGCTCCTGTGACGAATCCCTGGATGTCATCCCTTCTCCCCTACAGAGTGCCCCTTCCCATGAGACCAGTGAGTTGAGGTCACTACCTGATAGTCTGCTAGCGGATGGATATCATGGGGAGGGATCCCCCCAATGCAGCTAGGGACAGCTATCCGGGCAGAACGCGGTATGTCCACACTGCACCGCAACCTCCCTCATCCTATACAGGGTACACTAGTTCCCCACACTACCATGTATTAATGTTGGAAAGATAACACAACCCTGATGAGAAACACTGAGACGAGGAAGAGTAGGTACTACCCACCTGAAGTACACTGGAAGACTGGGATGAGGAGGAGTCCAACTAATCCAGTAGAGATGAACCATTTCAATACTGGGACAAAGAAGAAGGGTGGAGCCATGAGTAATGCCCCGTGGCACCAAAGTAAGCGGTCCAGTCAATGTGGATGCTGTACGAGCATAAAAAATGAGGAGGGACTCAAAACAATGTTCAACCCTCCCTTGAGGATCCCAGAGAGAAGTCACCCCTGGAGGAGCCAGGATTGTGAGAGCGGGAAAGAAGAGGAGCTCGAAGATGGCATCTGGGATGCGTACCATCCTGCTGTGCAGCTCACAGTTCGCTGAGGTCGGACGGTCTGGAAGGCTACATAAGCCAGCCTCCAGACAACAAAGACTGCTGGACGACACTGTTAGAGGTGGATGTGCTATCGGCGAGGAACAAAGTGTTGCAGAGCATCCGCAGCATATGAGAAGCTGAACGAAGACCGCAGAAACCCAACGAGAGGCACATCAAAGCCGTACACCACCCGGAGAACGTAGGAAAGACCCTTACAGGTAACAGTGTTTCCAAACACATGGTGGGGCTTTGGAAAGGTTCAAGAAATATGAAAGTTGGATCTGGCACCCATACCAAATTGAGAAGAGCATCACAAATCCTCTTCTTCTGCACAGTATCTGGCAGAAGGGTGAGCCAGGCCGGACAGAGCAACCAGAAAGAGGAGTACGGATCTGGGACCTTCGCCCAGTTGAAAGCGCAGCCAGGAAAGTGAACCAGGTCTGCCAAGGGAAAGCAGCAAAATCCTAGGGGCCTGGGACCCACACTTGCAGCCCAATAAAACAAGATGTAAGACCAGGGTAAGAGAAGCATCCCCCCTGGTGGAATAGAACTGTGAGAATACAGTACCAAGAAAAGGGAGACATTTTCTTGGTACACCAAAGCCAGGGGAATGGAGTGTCATTCCCCCTGGCATTGTGAACTGCCTCATAGAGCCTGAGGAGGACCTGGGGGAAGTGAGACAATCCCACAGCCTTTGTTGTAGGAACGCTGTCGAGGTTGCTATGAGAACGTTGGCATATTCCACAGCATACTGTTCCTTCATGTGTTCTGCACTAGCGGTCTAGTCCTCCAATCCAATATGGGGCCTCCCATGTACCAGGCCAATGCATTTATATGGGACCTAGCCGCTGAGGTATGCAGTGATAAAATTGCGGCAAAAATGTTTCCAGTACAAAAAATCGCAGCAAAAATGCAGTGGTTTGACTCGTTAAAGGTGTACCCCATTACACTACTTAAGGGGAGCAGGGGTTGCGGGGGTGTCCCCACCCCCCTTAAATGGTATAATGGGTCCAGGGGTTGCGGGGGTGTCCCCCGCATCCTTTACATGGATTGCGGCGGCAAAAACACAGACCTTTTGTGGCAATATTTTGTGTCCACAGCCATTTTTGACCCCATTTTAACACATGAAACTGCCGCTGAGCATATGCCTCTCAAATTTGTAAGTACCAACACAGTGTTTCTGAAACTCCTACTCGAATCCTCTGCTGAAATCCTCCTTTCTGCACTCTCCAGATACCTTGCTGCCTTCCTGTTAAGCTGACATGTGCTTCCCGATTCCTTCCTGTCCAGGCTTTCCTTCTTCCCGTTTTTTGGAGCTGTTTTATTTTTGTTTTGTGTTTGTTAACTTTTCTTCATCATCATTTTCCTGAAACTCTGCCCTCATCCATATCCTTCTGTACCTGCATGTTGTCATCATTTTTGGAACGCCAATATAAAAAAGGGTTTTTCTGGCATTGCCTTTTCCCTCCTGGTTCCACCATTGGGTTCTTGTTTCTGGCATTCTGTTTCCATCCCGATCCCAGAACAATTACTAATACGCTGGTTGCATTCTCTGCCACTGCCATCATGTTGCACAAGACTGGCGGTAAGTGGGATTTTTTCTTGTCTTTAATTGGTAAACTTCACATTTGTGAAGTGTGACAAAGAGCCTGAGAGAGACAGGGGAAGGAAGCCATACTCCCTGGTGTTGTGTCCTGCAAAGACAAGAGAGATCAGGGGAAGGAAGCCATACCGCCTGATCGTGTATACTGTGAACAGAACTAAGAAAGGCCCAGAGAAGTGAGTCATTCCCCTGGCACTCTGAAAGTATCAAAAACACGATACCTGGAGAAGGGAGGCATTCTCCAGGGGCCCAATAGTGGAGAAAACTATGGGCCATAAGGAAGGATGTTTGATTTGAGAATTTTACAATACCACAAGCTGGAACTTTGTGTTGCATCTTTGGGACAGGAACTGAGATCTGGAGAATGGAGTCATTCTCTCAAGCGAAATTCCCACCTACAATTGGAACTCTAGACCATTGTCCAGAGGAAGGGAGCCATTCCTCCGGACCAAGAAGATCCACTACCTCTTTAGTATTAGTTACAAGTTTGAGGGACAGAAGTAAGCATTTTGACCCACGATGGTGGACCCTTTTCATTTACTTGTTCATTCTGACAAAATCCTTAGTTCCTTAGTTGGGGCAGGGAAACCCCTCATAAAGTAAGTGAGAGATAGTTTTCCTCTTTATTTTGACTAGATAAATGTGTATGCCAACAAGCATGCCAACTGTGTGTCAGTCTACTCCTCCACCTTTACAGCCCATACACAAGAGCCTCTCTCAGAAAGGGACATGTCACTGCAAGAAGTCTGTGTCACTCACTGCATTTGCTCACACACATCCTTGTGCTCTTCCTTAATGTCACAACCATGCATACCACTTCCTGCCCATTGCCATTGTGTGTGCACAGGTATCCAATCTGTAGCCCAGAGTATTTTTGCCTTAGCCTGCTGCTGCTGATCCTTGCCCACCAGGCTAGGGAGGGACCACTTAATGCAACCCTTCACCCCTCAGACTAGCGGTAGAAAAAGAGGGGGTTAAGCAACCTGCATTGGAAAGATAACATTCATGACAGGAGATGGTCTACAATCCTCAGTTTCAAAAGATAGTATAAAAAGTACACTGATGATATTTTTCCAGCCTGAAGGGATCTCTGTTAGGTGATAAGTACAATTGAAGAACAGGATGGCACTCGTGTAACTCTAAAACCTTTGCATGACCTTTTTTGCTCCTTCTGTTCTGCCTCATGGCACCACCATGAATGAATATCATTGCGTACCCATGTATAGGGTGTTGGAGGTAGCCGGGGTGGGGGTTGCGACTATTAACAGAACCCTTTCTGATAAATCTCACACTCCATGGGTTGACTCATGTGGGGGGCCCTTATTTTACCCCTCTTTCATGGCCCACATTTGTTGGAGTACTTCACTACCACCATTTCTTGTATTATCTTTAATAAAGCCCTGCAAAGGCTTAAGGTGACAGTATTGTCTTAGATGGAAACAATATATTGAGGCAACATACTGTAAACAACAGCAGCACAATGCAGTGTAAGGGAGCAACACAGCCCAGCTCAAAACAGCTGCAGTATGCAATCACCAGCTGCTGGCCTAGTTCTAGCATTGATTGTGCTCCAAGCTGCTCAATTCGATATAATGACACGCGTATTCGCCCAGGGGCTAGGGCTTTTGTGCTCTCTCCTACTGTGTCTGCACTAGGCTAATAAGCTGTTGCCTGCTTGAACCTGCTGTCCTTGCACCAAGCCATGCAATGTGCTTCAACTGCCATGAAGAGAACCTACACACCCGTCACTGAAGACCGGCATGTGTCCCGATTGTCTTCCATGAACGCACTGCCACTGCCATGGTCATATGAACCAAGGAGCTGCTGTCCTCATCACCACCCACTGTGTCTGGCCCAGGGGTGGGCTGGTATGCACCACAAACCTCCTCCTCCTCACCTTGGCTGCCCCATGTTGTGGTCTGCATTGCCCCAGCACCGCCGCACGTAGGCCTTGTCCCACCCGTCCCTGGAAGGAACACACAGACACAGGTCCTAACGTATCAGGCTCCTAGCACGCACTGGCTTGTTGTGGGACCGCCCCCTTTATTGCTTACAATGCGTGACGACAACTTTCTGACTACATCACATTCCTCCTTTTTCATAACAATATAGAAAACAGAATATAGCCAGTGTAAAAAAGACGGTTTTAAACATGGCCAAACATGGTAACATGCCAAATTGGTTGGGCCCAAAGTGGGCAACATCGGGTGGCGTGCTACGGCCAGGTCCTTTCAATTCTAGTCATCCATTTTATAGTCTCGAAATCGTGCAGGGCACTTTCTGATTTCTCTGCTGGGATATCTTCTCCTGACTGCCACCTCCGTGAAATCTCATTCTACCCCGCATAGTGTCGGCACTTTGTCATCCGCTCCACCTTCTGGTGTTGGCTCCACACCTGAGGCTCCAGTCAGGGTAACTTCTTCCTCTCCTTCTTCTAATCCCTCCTTTTCACCAAAGCAGGAGTTTCGAGTCACTTTCCCCCTTCGATCGGAGGCTGTCACCATCGAGTCTTTGACCCAGACCACCTCCATGGGGGAGGGCTCATAGGTGAGGGTTAGTTTCCCTTCTTGGTGATCATTATTTCCCCGAAGGGGGAACGTTTCGAGTCACTTTCCCCCTTCCATTGGAGGCTGTCACCATCGAGTCTTTGACCCGGACCAACTTCATGGGGGAGGGCTCATAGGTGAGGGTTAGTTTTCCTTCTCGGTGATGATTATGCCCCAGTACCGTGTCCCCAACGGCTATGTCTGGTGGCTTCTCCTAATCCCTCCTTTTCACCAAACCTGGAGTTTCAAGTCACTTTCCCCCTTCGATCGGAGGCTGTCACCATCTAGTCTTTGACCCGGACCTTTTTCATGGGGGAGGGCTCATAGGTGAGGGTTAGTTTCCCTTCTCAGTGATGATTATGCCCCAGTACCGTGGCCCCAACGGCTATGTCTGGTGGCTTGAGGTGCCGTCTTAGGTTTTCCTTATCGTTATGTATTCTCCGATCATCGGACATTCGATCTTCATCAATGGTCCCTGGAGGCCATCCCTCCGGGAGGAGTCCAATGGGCATCTCTCAGAAAAGTGCCTCTGCGGGGGCCACACCTGTGGACTGGTGAGGTGTTGATCTGTATTCCCTCAGGAATTGGTACAGAGTTCTCCTTAGTTCATTTCCTTGGCCCTACGCTATGCAGAACACTTTATTCAATGTTCTCATAAAGCATTCAGCCTCCCCATTGGCCCTGGGCCAGGCTGGTGTGACTTTCCAGAGTGTGGTCCCACAGTCTGCCATGAATTCCGTGAAGTTCTCCCCTTGAAACGGCGGCCCATTGTCAGAGCATATGATTCTGGGGAAGCCATGTGTTGGAAACATCTTCTCCATGACTTGCACAACTTGGTCAAATGATGTGGACTCCACTAGCTCGACCTCGGGGTATCGAGACCGTTGGTTTATCATCACTAGGAAGTGTATCCCCTTGCTGCAGACCCAAAGTCTGTGTGGACAATGTCCCACGTCTGGTCGCTGCGAGGCATGAACTCTATCATCGGCTCTTTGTTGACTGGGGCAGTTGCTTGACACCAGGTGCAGTTGGCGATATATTCCTTCACTTTTGCCTCCAGGCCTGGGAACCAGACCTTCAGTCAAAGACTTGACTTTGTCTTGGCTGTTCCCTGATGGCCAAAGTGTGCCAGCTCCATCGCTCTCCCCACCAGTGCTTGTGGGATCACTAACTGGTGTCCTCTTAAAATTAGTCCTTCATCCTTTGCTGACAGTTCGTGTCTTACCCGCCACAGCTGCTCCAGGTCCTGCTGCGCCTTTTGACTCCTGCAGTTGGGATTGGACAAGACATTCTTCCATTCGCCACTGATCATGGCTGCATGGACCACCTGAAAACACTCATCCTCGTTTGATGCCTATGCCACCTCCTGAATGGTGAGTGCAACCGGTTTGGCGGTCTCCACCATCAAATGAACATGTTCTTCGACCGCTACCTGTGCTGTGTCTTCACGCTCATCTCCGCTCCTCGGATGGCGCGAAAGGTAGTCAGCTGGATTGTGGGCTCCAGATCTGTACATCAGCACCACCCTGTACTCCATCAGGGCCAGAATCCATCGTTCGATCCTTGTGGGCAGCTTGGACAAGGACCCTGCCATGATCAGAAGTAGCCGTTTGTGGTCAGTCACTACCATAACTGCTTTGCCCAGTTTGTAAATCCGAAAATGTCAGTATCCCCATAGGACGGCTAGGGCTTCTCTCTCGATCTGTGAGTAACGTTGCTCAGTGTTGATTAGCGCCTTGCTGGCATTTGCAATCCGTCTTATCTGTCCCTGTGCATCCTGCTGCTACAGAACTGTTCCTATCCCAACTGGGCTGGCGTCGACAATGATCTCTGACCCCTTCCTCGGATCGCAAAATGCCATAGACTCCTTTGAGTGCCCTTTTGATGGTTTCAAAGGCATCCTGCTCTTTGGAGGTCCATACCATCCTTTGTCCTTTCTTGTCAGCATCCTGAGGGGCTCAGAGAGGGTCACCAGGTTTGGTATAAAGCGACCACAATACGTCACCATCCCCAAGAAGCTCCTGATTTCAGACACGTTCCCTGGTATTTTTTCCTCTTGAAAGTCTCGTATTTCTGTGGGTCCGGGTAGATGCCCTTCTCATGGAACACAAATCCAAAGAATTCTATGCTATCCTTCAAGAACTCACACTTCTCGCAATGCAAAGTGAGCCCAAAGAGCTGAATTCCCTCCAGAGTATTCTCAAGCCATGCCATATGCTCAGTCTCTGACATGGCGTTGACCAGAATGTCATTGCTGAGATTGATGACTTCTTCAAGACCTCCCAAGACTCCCCATTTAACGTTCTGAAATACTTCAGCTGCGCGGGAGACCCCAAAGCTTAAATGTTTGTATTGGTAGAGGCCCTGGTGGGTTGTGAAGGTGGTAATATAACGCAAGTCTGTGTGGAGCTCCAGCTGATGGTACCCAGATCGCAGATCTAGTTTTGAAAACATCCATGCACCTTATAGTTCATCTACTATGTCATCAAGAATCGGGGTGATGTGTCATTCATGCTTAATAGCCAGACTGGGAAGCCTTGTGTCGACACAAATACTTACCGACCCTGGTTGCTTCGGCTTGCTCGCCAGGATGATGGGGGAGACCCATGGGGTGAGACCCTTCACTCTTTCTATAATGTGCAATTTCTCCAGGTTCTGCAACTCCAGTTCTACCTGTTGTCTGAGATGAAAAGGGATCCAACAGTGTTCCAGTGCGGCCGGTCGAACAGTTTTGTTGATGTGCAGCTTGATGTGCTCACCCTGTAGCTTGCCAACCCTCTCGAACACCGCCCCAAACCTCTCAAAGAGCTCATTTATATCTTTGGCATAAATACTGAAAGCAAAATGTACGATTCCAAGGGCTTCTGTTGCCGTGCAGCTCAGTAGGGAGTGCGTGCTTATGTCAGTGACAAATAATTTCGCCCCAATCTCCTTCCTGCATGGACCTCTTTGGTAATGAACATCCTCCTGAGAGGTATCGGTCAGGTTCCGCCAAATGTGAGGATTTTTGCCTGTGCTTTCGACAGTGCTGGAGGCCTCGGGAGTGCTTCGTAGTGACAGGTCACCATCAGGCACACCGACGCTCCAGTGTCCACCAGTACTGGTGTCTGCTCCATCCACGCATACCGTGGACATGGGTTGTCTCCTCTTTTTCTTTATGGAGTCTATACTTGAGATGAAAATATTTCTTCTTCCTCCTCTTCCTCTTCTGCCAGTTCAGGGCATGGTGCCACCTGTTCCACAACCACCACCTGCCTCTGTCGCTGTACAGTGTCACTGTGTGTTTTGCTGGGCCCTCTGGGAATAGTCACTAGTGTGGGGGCTTTGCACTTTCATGCGAAATGGCCTGCTGCATTGCAATGTCCGCACACTCTCCCTTTCGCTGAGCATTCCCCCACGTGCAGAAGGTCATAGCCCCACTTGGAGCAGGGCAGCAGTGTTTCATTTGTCCTCGTGTTCCATCTGGGCCTTGTTGGACCAGCACTTTGCAGGTACCCCATTGCGCACACGTCCTCCACTTTAAGTGTACGAATCGCAGCATCCATCTTTGTTGGCTGGCTCACCGCTAGCTCATATGTTGTGTCCATTTCCAAAATGCGGGCCAACGTCAGACCAGGCTCACGCAGCACTTGGCAGCGTAGCATCCCTGAAGCGCACCCTTGTATTAGTTGGTTTCTAACCATACCGCCCTCATTCTCCCATGCACATGTACTTGCCAGGTGACGGAGCCTGCCATAGAACTAGTCCAGGGATTCCTCCTCCTTCTGTTTTTCTCTACACATAACAAACCTTTCATAGTTTTGATTAGCTTGTGGGAAGAAGTATTCTTTGAGGCTGTCTTCTGCTGCTTGATAGGAGTTGTCGATGGGAGTGAGGGACTTGAAGATTTTGTGACCCTCTAACCCAGCCGAGTACATGAGAGTTGCAATTTTGTCCTCATCATCCGTTTCACCGGTTGCCCTAAAATACATGTCTAACTTCTCTATCCGGAGCAACCATTTTGGTCCCAACTTCGAGTGATTGCCGGATGTGTCAAACTCTGGCATTGGGGCCAGTGTCCTTTGTTGGCATAGTCTTCTTCTCACCCGAGGGGGCCTCGCAGCATCTTGACCGTCTCCCTGGAGGTCATCTTCATCGTCATGGTTGCAAATCGCACAGGCACCCCCTTCACCCAAGAAGGCCGTGATTCGAACCTGCTGGCCTATTTCTGGGACTTCCGGCACCGTGGTGCTCACACTCTGCTTCTTCCAAGAGACCGCGCCCTGATGGGAGGCACGTCAGCCTCTCCAGACAGCAACTCAGTGTGATTGAGAAAATATTAATTGCAGACAAAGAGAGAAGAAAAAAAATCCCTCTTTTTTTTTTTGAAGGGCCCTTGTGGCCCTGCCTGTAGTTCGTCACCCTTGTGGGTTCCACAAATTGCCCATACGGCGTGCAAGCACTCCTCGTGTGGAGCCGCTGCCGTTGGGACCTCAAAATGGCAGTGTTTGCCTTACCGCGTTGATCAGTGCACCTGATAGGAATCAGATAAGTTTGCCTGAGATGTAATTAACATCTGAGCACCTTCCCCGTCAATGTTGTGGTCCGCATTGTCCCAGGACCCCCACACGTAGGCCTTGTCCTACCCGTCCCAGGAAGAAACGCACAGACACAGCTCCTAATGTATCGGGCTCCCGGCACGAACAGGCGTGTTGCGGGACCACCCGCTTTATTGCTTACAATGCACAACGGCAGAAAATTGCCGTCACACCACAAGACTACATCACACTCCGCACAGCACTCTGCCTCACACAGACGCTTGGGTGATCGGCGGTGCTGCCCTGGTCCGCTATGAGGGCACCAACATAGTCAGTCTTCATTGGGGTGCCGCTCCACCTCAGTACCCTAGGACATGAACTTCCACCTGCTTTGCCCTCTAGCATGCTCTGCAAAGTTGTTGTTTCTTAAGTGCCAGGCCCAAGCACCACCACATCATTGTTGTGCTGTCCCATGTCCAAGCCATTTACATTCAGCTCTGCTGCTGGTCTCCTGCATGACACCCTGTACCCCTGATTCAGCATGGATGCCCACTTCTTTCCCCATGTGAGTTCAGCTTAGTCACTAGGGTGCAGCACTGTGGCATCCCTGTCGAAGGGACGGAATGAAAATAACTCCTTTGCCCTGAGGGGATGCCTCAGGCAGCAGCCCCCGGCAATACACACCTTTGCTCCCCTCTCCTGCTTTCCCTAATTCCAACTACCTTACCAGTTTCTCCTGCTTCTGTCTCTTCATCTAAAAGGCCAGTCGACTGTCCATTGACAGGAGTGCCCCGCTGATTGTCCTTGACCCAACCCTCTACAGCTTCCCCTGCGGAATGGTAGAGCCTACTTCATGGTAAATTACAGTAAAAAGCACAAACACATCCTTAATACACCTACTCAAACAATATCTGTTCTGTGTGTGTTATTTTTCCCTTTATTTATTTATTTTATTTATAGCACGCTGTGACAAAGCCTGTAGGCATAAAGGCGCAAACACATAACACAACAACACAAAACAAAAAGCGAGGGTTAAAAGATCAGCAAGGAGCAGAGAGCAGCACACCATGTACATTTTACTCAAAAAGATGACTTTAAGACTGCACTTGAAAGCTAGTAAATTGCTATTTGCTGTTAAATATGGTATGTAACCTAATCCAAGGCTAGCCCTTTTTGACACACGGGTTACAAATCCCATTCTCATCCGCAGTGATTTAGTCACCTTCAACAGTGAGGACCCTAGAGTGCAAGCAACCTGGTTCACACCTGATAACTTGGCAGTGCAAGGAACATAGCAGGGGGTGCCAAGCAGGACCTGTAGCACAGCGCACCCCTGAGAGCACACGTAAGTGCTCCACCTTCCAAGTCAAGGAGCGGAAACAGACTCTTCTGATATGTCAATGTTACTTATACAAAACTGAAGAGTGGTGGGTGGAAGGTTTTGAATCAATCCAAAACACTTGCATTGATCTAGGAAACCCTCCAAATCATCCCGCTGGCCCATTACAGGATCTGAACCCCAAAATACAAATCCATCTCTGTCCCGCCCCAGAAGGGCCTGTAGAGCCCAAACTGATGTAGGCCACATGACTCTGCACAACCCTTTACAACAAGCGCTTTGTAGTCACCTTTTATGTCCATACCAGGAAGGACCGAATTATGCTGCCCATTTAGACATACAAGAAGAACAAACATCATTGATCTAACTTACCATCAAATCTTGTTTGCCGGGCACAGATCATGCCTCACTGGCAGCCATACCAGACCAGGAATTAACAAGCGGCCAGAGCCCAAGAGCAGATGCAGGAAACATGGATCTGACCCAGAAGTTGGAATTTTGTGGGCGGTGATATAGCCTAAAAACACCTGCAGGCCATACATAGGTGCACAGATCCAATCCCTGCCTTCCACACATCTATGTTAATCATGTTGGTGCTTACCAAGTAGAGCTAAAACGTCACCTATGTGATAAAACTAATTCCGTCTGCCGAACGCATTTCAAAAGGGAACTGGAATCAGTATCTGGACTAGTTATGACTTTTTAGACTTTTTAATTCTTTTGTTTTCTTACTGTTTTTCCAGCTTTTTCCTGATAACTGTGTCCGAGACATGGCTTGACTTGCCGCAGTTTCCTGAATGCTATGTCTCAGACACAGTCTTCAGGAGCATGAGCGGCAGAGAGCTTCCTCAACTTGGGTGAATGTTGTGTATGGGCCTCGTGTCTACCCTGAATGGTGCTCGGCAAGACAGTTTTTGCCTGAGCACAGCTCCTTCTTGTTCCGGCCCAATTCCTCCCCTACAGGAGTGTAAACACGTCTCCTCTGTGCATGCACCCTTATCGTGTTGATGTTGAGGCACATTGGACCAAGCCATTCCACATCAGCAGGGGTGTTGCTAGGTCTGAAAAAGATCTGGGGCTACACTCATTTCGGGACTGTTCGGACTCAGGGCTAACTAGCCTTTTGGTTGTAACGCCTGAGCTTCTATCCGGGGCTATAACCAAAAGACCTGGGGCTATATATATATGTGTCTAGATTCCTTTGGTCATCGATCATTGTGCCAATTTAAACATCATCCATATATGCATCAAGGAAGCTTCTTTCAAGACAGACAAATGGTTGGATGCTGTCAAAAAGGTACTATGAGCACAAATTGTTATCCAGAGTAGATTTCCTTCTTGATAATATAAAGTCCAGAACAGTTTCGTGATTGTAATCTTCAATGTGCTTTAATTCCAATAATCTCAAATAGGCTGTTTGAGATTATTGGAATTAAAGCACATTGAAGATTACAATCACGAAACTGTTCTGGACTTTATATTATCAAGAAAGAAATCTATTCTGTATAAAAATTTGGGCTCATAGCACCTTTTCGACAGCATCCAACCATTTGTCTATACTATATACTTTGGGAGTCTAGAGGTCCCTCCCTTTGCTGTTGTGGCTGCAAGTGACTGACCATTTAGTTTTGGAGAACAGCACACTCATTTTTGGTTACACCTCATTAGTTAGCTTTTCTTTCAAGACAGCATAACCTGTGGAACCATTGCAGGCTCTTCCTTTCTGTCACCTCAATGTGCTGTCTGGGGCTCAGGCGAAACTCCATGAATCGAGCAGCAAGGGAGTGCAGAATGAAAATGAGAGAGTTTGGGGGAGATAAAGGATACTAACTAATTTGATAGTTTTTTTGTCCGTACGGACGATTTGGCCGAATTCGTCCACTACTAATAATTCAAAGCCCATCATACCGAACATGTGGAGCGAGGTTTGCAGGGGTGTCTCCCGCACCCCTTGTTCGGTATAATGGGCTTCAGGGGTTGCAGGGGTGTCCCCCGCTTCCAGGACATAGGACTAAAAAAAAATATATATTAAAAAAAGAAAAAGGGCTCTGCAGCGTCAGCTCTGACTCACGTTCGAGGGGACGCAACTGACACAGCAGGGTCTAGCGTGAGCGCCAGAGGCCGGCAAAAAGGTCAGTAGGGGAAGGGGAATGGTATAGGGCTACCGGCGAGATAAGGATCCGGGTAAGGTCAGTAGGGGAAGGGGAATGGTATAGGGCTACCGGCGAGATAAGGATCGACTACGGTCAATTCCGCCACACGGTCAAATCCACCACAAATATATTGTCTTTGTTCGAACAACACAGATAAACCACACAACACTTCAATACTAAGGACTGGGGCAAGGATGATTGAGGCGGGGGCAATGCTGTGTGTTGCATAAAGATTCTGCAAACACCTTGGTACGAAACTACACTACATCTATGTCAATCACTTTCACATGCAAACCATTATTACGACTTATAAGAGTCCCTTTTCATCTTAAAACATGTAAAACATTCTTGTTAGGTAGCAGGAGACGGTAGTGCCGCTGATTGGTTCAGTCCTAGTTTTCATTTCCATTGTGTGTGCATAGTCTCTCCACTTGGCAGTGCAAGCTCGGAAGTAGGCTAAGCAATATATATCATAACAGAAGCACCAATGTGCAAGCCTACATACTCAAAGATGACCTGTGTATTTTATTTGTGCATGACCTAAAGCTTGCCGAACAGGCTAACGTTGAAAAGCTACACACTCACCCAGCCAGAACATTACCTGAGAGACCCAGTGCCATGTACCTGAAATTGAGTGTCAGAATAACCCTGTTCAAAGTGACATATTCTTCTCTCATTGGGTAATTCAATAAAACCACCTTTAACACTTGCATTGTAGGTGCCACCCGGAATTTATTGAAGGAAAGACCAGAACAGCAAGAGGGTTCTATTTCCGGGTCAGTGAATGGCCTTGTTCGTTTAATATATATCTGGGCCATTCTGCTCGGATTTCCTGCATGGCGCTGGGACATGGAGCATAACGTTTTATCCATCTCTTACCCCTCCCTAGTGAAGAAAATAAGCCAGCATCCCCTCCTGCATCTAACTCTGATGCTTGCGAGCGTAGAGACTTGAATCCATAACGAGTCCTCCTACGTGTATCCTTAGGAATTCATTGTAATGCCATCTACCATCACACATACATTGTGAGTGACATAACTACTTTTTTTTAGTTTGGGCTATTAGGTGTGGCTTACACCGCTTATACGCCAAAACTATTGCATTGGAGTACAGCTAGGGAGGAATAGCATATGAGGAGGGGCATTGGGAAATGACATATGAGGGACAGAGTGTCTGTATGTGTTGTTTTGTTATGTGCCCACCCATTGCCTGCTCATGGCCATGCTAACCCCTATGGACATTACCACCCATTCCTTCCTAAGCCCGCCCAATACACCACCTGCTCGTGGGAACTCTTTAAGCTCGCTTTAATCAAGCCCTTCCATCACACTTTGCATTCAAAGGGCCTGCCAGTGTTATTTCAGAGCAGTCTTCTGAGAGTTAATGACGTAATTGGATTTATAAACAGCTACTGGTTAAGCCTGCCTTTGGCCACTTGATGTATACCTCCTTCACTGGAGTACTGCTATAAACAGGCATTGGCAAAGTGTCAGACTCCGGTCCCACCTCCCCTATCTCCTCACCGGATTCTTCAGAGGATAGATCCTTGAGAGGATTCTTCTTCTTTGGAAGCTTCTTCTTCTTGTTGCTAGATGACTTGTCCTTAGAAATCCGGACCTTCTTTTCGCGGAGATAAGGTCTATCCCCTCCAGAGGCCACCGTGACAGTAGTGGGAACCTGTCTTGGGTGCCTCCAGTGGGGCCAGCCTCACTTTCAGGGAAAAAGCCAAAGCAGAAAAAACCCTGTAGGTCTTGGTGGTAGGAGGTGAGGTAGTCCTTGAGAACCCAGGCCTTGGAAGAAAGGTGGATAGCGAAGGCTGACTGGAAGTAACCAGATGTCCGCGACCAGTTTTCCCAGACAGAGCTTGGAATAAGACCTGCAGGTAGAATCCTTCGATAGCAACAAGGAATTCGTAAGTAAGTAGCAGGATTAATGACGAAAAAGAGGAAAGGAAAGGAGAATAAATGGCCTAAGAAGGAAACCCGAAATGCAATACCCAGAGAAAGGAATAGATGGCAGATACCGCCGAGTAATAAATAAACCAGATACCGGAAGAGAGTGCCGCAAAGTTTGAAGTACCGGAAAGGAAATGTAAGTAGCAAACCGTGCAAACAGTGCCGCGCACAGAGAAGACTGCAGGCAGCAGGGAAGGAACAGTGAGAAGTCGAGCAGGGGAGTAGGAGGAGCCAAGTACCCAGGTAAGCAAGACAGCAGTCACCGACGCGGTGAAACAGCGGAGTACACGCCGTGAACCCTAAGAATACGAAAGAAGGAAATGCAGCGAGAAACAAAGGTTGTACAAGATTTGGATATAGTTGGAAAACTAAGGCGGCTAAGGAAGCCCAATGGAAGGGAAAAAACTAGAGAGCAACGGAGCGTTAGAGTGCGAGAAGCGAACACAGATACAACGCACCGCACAGGGAGGCGGAGTCAGTACTTATAGAGTCCTCCGCCATATTGGATGAGGACTAGAGCGAGGTAACCGCTAGCTAGTGCCGCCAGCGGTTCCATAACTTCCACCACTGATTCCTGACACAAAGCCACTGAAGTCCTGTTTAAAACAAAAATTGGCAAAGCCAACATTTCTTTTGTATTCACGTTTTTATTTTTTATATCAAAGGCAGAACAAGAACATAGAAAATAGAACAGAACATAGATAACTTTCATTCTCACCCCATCTCACCCTATTTCCCCATCCTGCCATCTCCCTGAAGACAATTTAGCTTACCTCACCACTTCCAAAAAGTGTATACATGGATTTAAAACTGCTGTTTAAAAACTGAACCATTCCTCGTGCCCCCTGTTAATGGGGAAAGGCCCTTTGATCATCATATAAGTGATATTTGCACCTAGCTCATGAGTTTGCAATGTTATGCAGGAGTTGCTGAATGCTGTTGGGTAGGGTTGCACTAATAATACCTCAGCTTTGCTATTTCTACCCAGACTAAAAGCGAGGAATGGTACTTTTCTACTCAACCATCGCCTCTGCTGCATTAACACTTCCTGACAAGGTCATATGAAGTAAAGGGCGCCAGAGAAAAGGCTTAAGCAATAGTTTCTGAACCTCTGAGCGGAGACACATCCACAGAAACTCTGTAGCTTTTTATACCGAAAGTCAAGTCTCCCATCTTGAAATCACCGAGCTGTTTGCATCCAGATCTAGATCTTGTGGGAAATCCTGGATCGTGATCATTTCCAACCTCAATCATGGCGTCCCTAGGTTTCCAATTAACACCCAAGTCTTACACCTTCAAGTGCATCCACAGGCAAGGCCATGAGTAACCTAGCAGTTAGAAAAAACACAAAGCCCCTACCCCTGTTCGGCTGCACTAGAGCTGACACTTTGAAAGATACTAGAACATCCCGAGGCAAATCACCTTCATCTGAGAAAAATAATTGAGAATGTGCCCCTTGTTGCTCTTGAACCCATTTTCCCTCACTTTGGAAGGGCCTAGAGGCAGTTTAGTTTGCTGTAATGTGCTATGCATTCCTCCTCATACGTATTTGCAGGCCTGCATATAGGGAACAATTAAGGAGAATGTGTGGGTTCCCCAAACCACCCTCTAGTAGACCCTTGTTATAGAGACTTATGGTGCTCTGATATAAAGGGGCACCTGTTAGCACTGCTTGCACCTGCAGTATAACTCTTGTTATAGAGATGCCCTGCGAATGGATGTGGAAGTGTATTACTATTGTGAACATTGTTTGCACAAATCCGGGGGTCTATATTTCTCTTGCTAGGCACTTTTCGTCCCACGATTGTTGATGTAATGACAGTGTCCTGTGCATTGTTTGTCCTCTTTTTCAATTGTTATGATGGTTCCTATTGTCCAATAAACATGTATATTTGTATGTATGACTATCATAGTTCATCCTTGACGAGTCAATGGTTCCTTCCCCATACTCCAGAAGATGAATGATTTTCGTCAATACATTTCAAATGAATTAACTGGTCGGTTTTTCGCGAGACACTATTTTGGTTTAGTATAGAGAGCAGTGGCAGCAAGGCAAACAAATTGGGTGGTAGACTGACGTAATTGACTGTCCAAATCTAATTGACATTGACCTTTTTAGTTCAGGCTATTAGGTGTCACTTACAACACTTATAAGCCGAAACTATTACCATAGAGTACAGATAGGGATGAATGGCATGGTTATTTGCCCACCCATTGATGGCCCACCGCCCTGCTGATCACTATGGCTTTTTTCACCCAGTTTCTGACCTTCCCATCCCAAAACACCTCCTCATGGGAGCTCTTGATGCTCTGTTTAATCAAGACCTATCATCAAACTGTGCACTCAGAAATGCCAATCAGTGTTCAAAGCAGTCTTCTGAGAATCAATTACTCCATTGGAGCTGTAAACCCAATTCTGGTGTAATAGAAATGTCTCACCAGGTCTGTCTTCAGCCACTCGATGTATAAACACTCTGTGTGTCCTTCAGTGAAGTCTTGTTAAAAACAAGCAAAGCCAACAGTTTTGGATTGTGTATAGGTATTGGCCATTTGCCAGGCACTGCCACTAGATGCTGAGGAACTCAAAGCATTTTGCACATGCTACGATCAATGGTCAGTTAATACCACTACTGCTGTGCCTGGCGAGTGCCCCTTCCATGCCTACACAAAAGCCTATACTGTTGCCATTGCCAATGCTTGTTTTTATTAGATGTATAAAAAGGCACGGGAACTAGGGACCACACAGTGTCCTGTGTCTTTTTTACACAAGATTCAAAAGATGCAGAATTACAGGGAAAGGCTGCGGACCCTGCACCATAGTGATTTGCAATCAATAGCGTGGAAAATCATGCATGGGTATGGAGGCACAAAGAACATACTGTAAGGATGTAAACATGTCGTTTTATAATAACTTGGTGACGCAAGCCGGCCGTTCTGCAAGTTGACAATGGGATATAGCCAATGTTTACCTTGGATTCATCCACTGCAATAGTTCCAAGCGTAAATACCTCGCCTACAAACCCACAACGTGCACAAGAACCTCACGCTTCTCTCAGAACAACAGTGGTGTTCAACACAATGCAAAAGGCACCACTTTTCACTCACAATGCAGAGTCGGATAAGCCATATTTCATTCACCACTTTACTTATTTTGATCCAAATTATATGCCCTCAGAGATTTAACTTACAAAAACAAAAACGCGTCGCCAGGGGCAAGACTACGCAGAGCAACACAGGTTTGAATCCCAGTCCGCACTTAGAAACTGTTCTCCGGTATTAAGCGAGCTATAAATAATTAATGAATGAATGTAGCTGGATTTCCTCCTCACTGTTTAACTGACCTTTTGCTATCTCATGAAACTCTTGCGTATCCGCCCCCATCCCCGGCCAGTGAGAGTACCTGAGGATTCTGACCTCAGATTTCCTTTTCACCCTTCACACATTTTCTGCCTGCCAACATATCTCCTTGTATAACTTCTCCCATCACCACTTTGCGAATGACACCCATATCCTCTTCTACTTTCCCACCTTCTCCCCCGAACCAGCCTCCTGGGTGACTCCTCAATGTCTCATATGCACATGTTCCAATATCGAAGTCATCTACTTCCCAGCCTCGTTTGACCTGCACACCAACACCCATTTCCCCTTTGGTTCACAACTTTGGGGTACTAGGATGGCTTCTCAGGCTCCAGCAATTCGCCACCTTGACTGCCATGGCAGCTTGCCTGAAATTCTTAAACATCTGGAGAATCTGTCTGATCTCTACCAGTTTTCTAGGTCATCTTGACTACTGCTCCAGTCTACTCCTGGGCTTCACACACTACTCATTTGCTTATGTAACAAAAGGACTCAACATCACTACCAGTGTTCTCTTTAACCTGCCCTGACCCCCGCCCCCAAACCCTTGATGGATGGTACTATTTGTGATGTCATCTTTGATATCCTGGATGTTAGTCTTAGCAGTGCACAGTGGTGGCGCAAGTTATGTTTGCTTAGCTTACCATAACTGTCAAATTTCAGGGGTTTTTCGGTTTTACTTGTAACCATAACGTCCCTTTAACAAAGTTGTTTCATTGAATTTCATAGGTTTTTATCAGTGCAACTTAACCATAACGTCCCTTTGACAAATGTTTTCATTGAATATATATACACATATATATGTTATGTGTAAACAATAACTTCTGGATTGATGTCTAGGAAAAGTAGTGAGAAAATCTCTCGAGTGTATTGGCTTAAATCACCTGGCTGACTTCACAGGAGTTAAAATAGACCAGATGTCTTCTCTTGCATGCTTCAAAGAACCTTTCTTTATTGTAGTCGGTGAATCACTCCACCTAATGTGAGGACGACATTTGAGATAATCTCTATTTAAAATGGCTGCAATAATAATGTCTGTCCAACCAAAATAATATCCATTTATACTGTCAGTGCCTACCTTTCAATTTGGAGAAAAGATTCTAAATCAGTTCAGAGTGATTGGCCACTCATTGGGGACACAGCTCCCAGCTCAGGCCGAGTACTAGTAAGACGATAAATAGGTGCAGTAATGAGGCACGTACTGCTCAATGTACAAATATATCTATTCCTTCAGACAAATTCTATGTGTGTAACACTCATCTCTAACAGGTGTATGCAGAAGCCCAGGATTATTGAATAAGAGTTCTCCTTGTGGTGGAAAAATCAAAATTCTGTGGCGGTATTGTAAAGGTTCAAGACAGCATGCTGTTTTCGTAAAGGAGGTCACCTAGCTCTATAACAATTTAAATTGCTAATCTGTAGGTTACTTTAATTCAACTATGGATTTGCAGGGATTTGGACCATGTGGTCGGTTCATTAGGATATTCTGTTCAGTTTAGTGAAAATCTAGGAAAAGGAGAAAAACTCTTAGTGTGCACTCAGTATGTGTACTAGTTGGCCTCAAATCAAAATGCCAAGAGGCGCAGAGTAAGAAACATTTCTGTTATCTATATTAGAGAGGTCTTGAAAAACTACCAATATGAAACTGGAAAAACATCAATGCTCTGTAAAACCAAATATGTATTTTTATCCGTGTGATACTCCTTTAAGGAATATGCTCAAGGCGAAAATGGAACTGATGTAAAACAAATTACTGATCATGATTCAGACCAAGCTGATTTTACACAAGGTAGATGGCATAAAGAGACTTTACAGGTCCCACCAGAAGGGGGTGATTGTGATATAGTGGGTGATTATAACACCCAATCACACGAAGGGGCAGTTTCTCAAAAAGGGAACATAAAATACTATGGCCTAAGCCAAAAGGGATGCACTTTAAGGCAAGTGAGAAACAAACATGGGTGCCTAAGCCAAAAGAAGATAACTGAGCCTAACAGTGTGTGTGACAAATATTGCCCAGCTGTAAACAATGTTTAAACCCATATTGCTTACGCCAAAGAAGTGAGAAGAAGAGAAAGAGTTATTTTCAGCCTTTGGTTAATAATTAATAATACAAAGGTGGATAAGATTGGCAGGAGGGCTGCCCTTTTGATAAAATAGGTTCAGGAGGAAGGAAACATTGCCTGTCCTGTGTGTGGCAAACACTCTGGCTGGTGTAATAAATAGCACAGTGGGATTCTTGTATCACTTAAAGAAAGTCATAGATGTAATTGTGTGAAGCAGAAGACATTGTTAAAACCTTTGATGTTGACCCTTTCCACAGAAGTATTTAAAGGTAATAGTTGGGCCTGGCAAGGGCCTAGAACTTTGTGCTAATTGGTTCCCTTCGGGCAGAAATATACCTGAGCAGAGTATTGTAGAAGTGGTCAACCTGGAATGAGAGTAAACCAGGTGGAAACTCATAAAGTACTGTGGTGAGGTAAAGCTTGTGATGAAGTGGAGCGGAAGCAATGTTGACAAAGACGTTTGTTTTGAAGCTAAGGAAAATTTGAAATATTCTTAATGATTTATATGTTGATGAAGCAGTACTGAAGTTAAAGTGGTGCCAAAATATCCTGACAAAGACATTTCTTTTGAAGTTAATGATGTTCTGAACTATTTATTGTTGATAACAAGAAGCTGTCTCAAGATCTTCACTACAAGTGGAAAGAGGAAAGCTTTGTTAAACAATCGATAACCATCATTGGAATCCAAGATGGAACTTTGTATTGTCAAATTGGATTAGAAAAAGAACTGAAGTGGAACTTTTTGTTATGACACAGGATTTCTTTATCCTTTTAAAAAATTTAAAGAAAGACCTGCTTGAATATGGGGCAGGGGAGTTCGCCCATGTTATCAGAAGAAGCATATTGTGGTGTGACTTATACTGTTTTATTTGTTGTTGTTAAACTGCCATATATTCCCTTATTGATTCATTGTGTATATAAGTGTGAGGGACAGAAACCTTTTTTTTTAGTTTTTCCTTTAGTTTATTTTAGGCAGGGAAATCCTCCACAGGGAAGGGATAATGAGGTGTTTATCCAAACCTTTAAGTTAATAAAATGTGCATCTTTTGAAAAGACTTCATAAGGTTGTCCACCTCACATTTCTGACCCTTCACATAACCCAGACCCACCCGCCACTCCAACCCACTCAGGAATCTACTTCTTGTCCAAGGAATTATTTTCTTTTGTTACATAGCCTGAATCCTGCTGCTACAAAACCAATGAAGCCAGAAACATATCTTGGTTGTTCATTATTAAGTTTAGTGCTTGGAAATATGATGCTTGGTTTCATAAAATAAAACCACCATTCCACTGTCGTAAGCAAATTGCATTTTCTTAACACTCGGCTCTTGGTTTCTGTCCTTTCAAACAACAGTACATGCACAAGGTTTCTTGCCTTTAGTGATCATTCTCCTCATGGGACAGAAGACCTCTAAAAATTCCCATTTGCGTTGGATCCTCGCTATCATTCTGCTATGGGCAAAACTGTCTCTGTGGAAACAATACTAGGTGCAATGCTGATGTCTTTCTATGCACTTTCTATCAAGTTAATCCTTTATCCCACCGCAATGGTAGAGCAATAATTTAATACATTTGCTTCGGCATTGCAGTAGACTTACTGCCGTTTGATTCTTCAAGCAAGTGAAGATTTGAGTTGTATCATGAAATCATCACAACAGTGTCATAAATATGTAATAATTAGGCACACATTCATAATCATGCATTAAATAAAAAACAGTAGGCTGATTTTATTACATTTGTACTGAAATACTGTAATCTACAAGGTTTTGGGGAATTGAACCTCAACTTCTCATTGCACAAGTATGAGATAAAATGAATCACCCAGGAATGCAAGGCAATGCCAGTTTAGGATTTTGGGGTGCAGTGGGCAATTCTGCCACCATTCTAGCAATTTGAGTGAGACTTTCTTTTGGACGTTCGTTAAGGCTGACTGAGGGAATTGGGGCAGGTCTCGCGATTTGAGGGCGCTGCAGCCACTTATTTAACTCCATCCTATGTAGCAGGTGTTGCCCTGCATATTTTAAGGTGTCATCCGTTAAGGACTGTGAGGGTGAGCTATTGCTTGTGCTATCTGTTTCAGTATGCGTGCAGTCTGGCATCACTCTCATACCGCCACTGTCTGGTGCTCTCTGTTTAAGCAGCGGGTGATGGGATTTTGGCATATCATGACCCCTCTGCTTGTCAGTGAGATGCCTTAACTAAGATGGATTCCTGCAGTGTTCACCTGGTACTCTCACTTGTCTCCAGACCTTCCCAGTGATTATGTATGCCAAGGGTTCTCATTTGTTGCAGACTCTGCTCTATGGGCATCATTTCCACTCCTGAGGTCCATGGAAGAAGGTAGAACTGGAGCGTCAAGATCCTGGCAGAGCTACAGCGAAAACCGCTTCAAATCACATTAGCAATGAGATCTTTTAAAATTGGTCCTAAAAGCAATTAGATCTCTATTTCATTACTTGATGTAGAACAATCTACCAAATAGGTAAATAGGCAAACACCAGACCCCATGTAGTCCTGACTTGAAATCATGCAGCCCTTTCCAGGTACCCGGTATATACTGCATGTGGTAACGGTAAATGATATTACGGGATTACCAGAGGTGATACCTCCAAACTCATAATCAGGCCCTTTTTCAATGCCATTCGACTCAAGTAGTTCAATGTGGGTTTCCAAGAAGTACTCAAGTTTCTTCTAGATGGGCTCTTGGCATATTTAGAAGTATTCATGCTCAAAGCTCAGTGGCAGCAATGAGAGCTTTTTGAGAAAAGTGGATGAATGGTGCAGCAGCTCAAACAATAGCTGCCAGGTTGCTGAAATGTTTTTCTTTGGCAAGACCCATTGAACACAGGATTACCGTGAGTAGATCGAAGCCGAAATGACAGAGGGAGGAAAAAAACGAAATCATTTTTTTTTTAAAATAACTTTCGGTTTTGTCTCCTACTGACATGTCTGACCACCCGCTCCCCCTCCACCTCCTTACTTAACTTCTGGCGGCAAACAGCGAAGTGTGCCGCCTCCTCCGCAATCCCCCTGCGACGCCGGTTCCCTTCACGCACATGGAAGCGAACTGGCACTGCAGAGCCCTTTACTTTTATTTTTTAATGTTGCTTGTCCCCCACTTTCCTTTTTATGGAAGAGGGGGATACCCCTGCAATCCTTGAAGTCCCTGAATGTCAATCAGGGTGAGCGGGGGACACAGCCGCAACCCCCGCACCCTTTGATTGACATTTTTGACATTCATTGTTTTTTTCATTGCCGAATTCGGCATTTTTTCACTTTCGTTTCTTTTTTTTACCATTTATTCTGCAGAAACCTTGAACACATAGGCGTTT
This sequence comes from Ambystoma mexicanum, assembly GCF_040938575.1. Taxonomy (NCBI): domain Eukaryota; kingdom Metazoa; phylum Chordata; class Amphibia; order Caudata; family Ambystomatidae; genus Ambystoma; species Ambystoma mexicanum. Next base: position 75,280,117 of record NC_090933.1, read on the forward strand.
TACCCCGAGACCTGCCCCTGGTGCTAAAATCCTAAAATTCCTTCAGAGTCAACCGTTCAAACCATTAGAGTTAATTATGTGACCCGACTTTCCTGCCAAGTTCCAGTGTTTCCTGCCTTTTATCAGAATCTCTCCTTACCTGAGGGAAAGCACAATTACCTAGGGGTGTTGTTAGGTCTGGAAAAGATCTGGAGCTATGCTAATGTTGGAACTCTCAGGACTCGGGGGTTGCTAGTCTTTTGGTTCTAGAACCTGAGCTTCTATCCAGGGCTACAACCAAGAGGCCTGGGGCTATAGCCCTCTCAGCCACTCCCTAGCAACGCCTCTGCTGGTACCACCTGAAAGTGATAAGAGCAGTCCTCGCCTAAGTGAACAGAACAGCTGAGCGAGCAGGGCAGGAAATGTATGGGCTGTTAAAATGGCCCTGTTGATCACTATCAGCAAATAGATGAAGTCTACTCTCTTACTAGCTGATTCAACAGATGGGGTTCCCGTACCTTCTAAGATTCAAAGAAGGTCAGTCAACAAGTGGTATGGCTGCCACATGGACAGACGTGTTTCTAGCCCAGATATTTGCTGAGCGGTGTCTGGTCGGACCGAGCAAATTCATGGCCCCTGTAAACCGAACCTTGACAGGCGATCCTCAGGCTCCTTCGGCAAAACTGTTCCTTGGACACACACTCACTTAAAGAAGTGAGAGGCCTGATTCAGGAATATGATACAATGGGAATGGGGTGAGCAACATACTACTTGATGATATCTGTGTGCATTGGTCATAGGCCCTTCCATCGCTACCTATGATAAACCCTCAAAACAGGTACTAAGACGAGGAAAAGGATGTGGATATAATGGTCTGATTAGTTAATGGTAATCTTAATTAAACCAAGTCCTACTCTTCTTCGTCACAGTATGTACAACCCACTTCATGGGGCCTCATTACGACCCTTGCGGTAATCCGCCGTCATTACCGCCATGGCGTAATGAACGTTAACGCCGTGGGACGATGGCGTAAAGTGCGCCACATTAGGACCCATCGCGCACGAGCATTACGCCATGGCGGTAATGTAAACAGCGCCATGGCGGTAATGCCCCCAAAACGGCACCTACCGGCATCGTATGCGGCGCAAGGTGCACCACCGCCGCCGCCGTACATAGCGGTGACCGTAGTTAGCGGTCACCGCAATTAGCGGTGACCGTAGATAAGCGGAACCGGAAGTAGCGTCACCGCGGCGGAACGGGAAAGAGCACGGCGGCCATCTTTAAAAACACAATCCATTGCCATCCTCCGAAACCACTGGACATCCGAGCCTGAGACCCCGCCAATACCGTCTTCAACCTTCTACCTGCAGGAAGATGCCTAAAGTTTTGAAAAAAGCCTGTGACCGCCAGCGGCAAGACCGCTTCTCCAGAGAGGAGCTTACCATTCTAGCGGAGACCCTCCAGGAGAACGCTGCAGTGGTATTCTCCAACCAACTGACAAGACCGGCCATATCCAAGAAGAAGGCCATATGGGCACTGGTAGCTCAGCGGGTCAGTGCCGTGGGAACAACACCCCGCAATGTCAAACAGTGCCGCAAGCGGTGGGACGATCTCCGGCTCAGAGTCAGGAGCATACTATCAGCCAACATGAACCTGGCAATGGCAACTGGGGGAGGATCGGAGTCCCCTATAAAATTGCAGCCATGGGAGGAAATCTGTGCCTCCACAATCGGAATGCAGAGCATTGAAGGAGTAGGAGGAATGGAGAGAGGAGCCCCGACATCGGGCGATGCAGGTAGGTGGCTCAAATCAAGGCATGCAAATCTCACCTAAGTCCATTCATGTGAAGTACAATGTTGGCCCATAGTGTGAATGCAACACATCAGCAGGAGACTGCCCACAGATACATCCGATCTGCACCCTGTACACATGCAGCACGCACACCCTAACTGCAGGCACCCACATACCTCCATGCTACTTCCACACAAAAGGGAGACAACTTTTTTCCCCTGCATGAAATGTGCCACATGTACTAACTGATGAGATGCCAGTCGCCACAATGCCCGGCCAATGTCCGCAGACCCATCAATAACACTCTCCCTCCTCTGTCCCACCACAGGCTCAAATTCCGACCTTGAGGAAGAGGACACCACAGCCTCCACACCCACCAAGAGGGCCAGGCCAACTGTGCCAACGCCACAACCCTCCACCTCTGTTGTCCCGAGGAAAACACCACAGCAGGCAAAATCCCTGCAAGGGAAACAGGACAGGGCACAGACAGCCACCCCAGCAGGCAGTACAGCAGCAGCAGCAGCAGCAGACATCACACCAATCATGCCCACAGAAGCCACAGCCTCTGCTGCAAGCAGCACAATTGGGGAGACTGCTGCCATTGCTGCCTCCTCCGATAGCGAAGCAGGGATCTTTGAGGAGAGTGATGTCAGAAGCCCCACAGGCCACCCTCATTCCCCCTACCTGTCCCTAAGCAGCCCGCATGCGGATGCCACACAGGGTCAGCCAGAGGATGACGATTGGCCAGCCACTCCATCCCCGCTGCAGGGGCAGATCAGCCCAATGGGAATACCACTGCCATTAGCCATGGGCCAGAATTCCAACCATTCTCTGGAGGCGATTGCCACCCGGCAGCAGCAACTTTCCTCGCTGCTCGAAGAACATGTTGCAGAATGTGGGGGGTCAAGTGCAGCAATGGAGAAATGTGCTGAGACTGTGAAGGCAGCTATAGAGTCGTCCACAAAGGACATCTGCGCGGAACTAGCTGCTGTGCGGCACGCCATCACTGACCTTGTGCAGACAATACGGGCCATGCGTCCAAATGAGCAGGCAGGATCCTCCTCGGTTGCCAGCTCGACACCGAGCAGCCCCATCCGCCGATCGGGGAGGAACCTCCGCAGCACAGGCAGGGGTGCCCCGGGGGCCAGTGGAGGGGGCTGCCAATAGTGGCCGGACAGTGTAGGAATCCTACTACTGACACTGCTGCACAGACCAACTCACACCTTTGTTGGGATTCCAGGGGGGGGGGAGGGTGGAGGGGGGAGTGGGTGTGTTGGGGTGTGCAGGGGGGTGGCGGGGTGGTGTGTTGGGGAGTTAAGGGGGGAGTTTGGGGGGGTGTGTGTGCAGGGGGGAGGTGGGAGGTGGGAGGGGGTGTGTTGGGGTGTGCAGGGGGGAGGTGGGAGGTGGGAGGGGGTGTGACACGACAATTCATAGTTCAAATACACTTTTTCGTTTCAAAAAAGGAAATGTGTGGACATTTTCATTGCGTATGTGTGCTTTATTGGTGTCCAGTCCTCAGTGTGCATGCCCCAGAGTCACACAGTGCCCCAAGTGCAGTCTCCATGCGATGAACACCAGCCGTGTGTGCTAGAAGCAGTGGTTGATGATACTTTGGCGCATGGCACGCCCCTCCTGTGCATCGCCTCCTCCATGTGGTGGCGCCCCTTCTGCACCCTCCTCATCCTCATCCTCATCGTCAGGTGGTTGCAGTTCTGCGTCAGGGGGCAGGGGCACATTCCGTCTGACGCACATATTGTGCAGCATGACACATGCCATGACGATCTTTGCCACCTTCTCATGGCCATACAGGAGTGCCCCACCAGACCTGCTGAGGCTTCGGAATCGTGCCTTCAGGAGGCCGAATGTCTGCTCTATGACCACACGAGTACGTGTATGTGCACGGTTGTAGTCCTCCTCGTGCTGGTTCTGCGGGTTCCGGACTGGCGTGAGGAGCCACCTCTTCAGGGGGTAGGCTGCATCACCTGTATGTAGGCGAGAATGTATGTGTCAGTCATGTTGTCTGATCAGGAACATGATGTCCCACCATGGCTGGCATGGAACTGTTACCTTGGCTCACTTCTACATGCACTAATTGATTCACACTATGCAACCAGTATATGCTCATTGCTGCCATGGCCTGTTTTGCATGCCATCACCCTATGTATGCAGAGGGGTTTTGTGCATTGTGAGTGGCCTTCCTCTGTATCCGTTCTCTGTGTTACTCACAGCCAGGTGGAGTATGCATCATCCCCCCCCCCTTCCAGCCAGGTGGAGTATGCATCATCCCCCCCCCCTTTCAGCCAGGTGGAGTATGCATCATCCCCCCCCCCCTTTCAGCCAGGTGGAGTATGCATCATCCACCCCCCTTCCAGCCAGGTGGAGTATGCATCATCCCCCCCCCCTTTCAGCCAGGTGGAGTATGCATCATCCCCCCCCCCCTTTCAGCCAGGTGGAGTATGCATCATCCCCCCCCCCCTTTCAGCCAGGTGGAGTATGCACTGGTACGTCATTCCCATGCCCACTTCCATGACATCGCACTCACCGAGTAGCCAGGATCTTGGGCCTGCATGTCGCTCCATGTAGCGTGGTATTGTGGAGTTCCTCAGGACCATGGAATCATGGGTTGATCCGGGGAATCGGGCACAACAATGTGTGATGATCTTGTTGGAGTCACAGACCATTTGCACGTTGACAGAGTGGAACTGTTTCCGGTTGCGGTACGGTACCTCCATGGCACGTGGAACCACCAATTCCACATGGGTGCAGTCGATGGCACCAATGCAACCGGGTATGCTGGCTAGTGCATGGAAACCCACTTTGGTGTTTGCAATCTCCTGGGCAGTCCGTGGTAATGAGATGTGGTCGTCTGTGTGCTTGAGGAGGGCATCGAGCACTTGGATGAGTGTTCGTGAGAATAATGGTTGTGAAATGCCATGCAGGTGCCCCACTGTGTGCTGGTAGGTGCCTGTGGCCAGGAAGTGGAGTACAGCCACTACCTTCAGTAGGGGGGGGATGGCGGTTGGACTTTCTATCATGCTGACGATGTCGTTGTGTGTCATGTCTACGATGGCGGTGATGGTGTCCCTGTCCAAACGGTACAGGGTGTGGATCTGCTCAGCAGTGAGGTTGTTTGGATTGGCTCTGATGCGTGGGATTGGGGGCTGCCTGCGTGGTGGCACTGGCTGTGCTGGTGGGGCTTGCTGGGCCTGCCTTGCCCTCCTTCTCCTCCTGCGTCTCCTCTGTGCTGCCTGTTGTTGTTGTTGTTGCTGTTGCTGTTGTAGTAGCACATGCATTGCTATCAGGTCCTCCAGCCCCAACATTGCTAGTCGTATTGGCATCATTGTGGAGTGTGACTGGGTGTGGGTAGGGGTGGGGTGTGCTCTTTTTATACTCCCCTGAGTCTGTATTGCCTTCACCTGTGCTGTTTCTGTGAACCTGTGGCAGCTGCATTCACTTGAATTGGCCCTTTACGGTTGGTTCGCGATGGCGTTATTTGCACCATGGCGGTAAGGTACTTAGCGGCCTCATTGATGGCGTTAGGTGCATGTCCGCTTGGGTCGGCATTTGCGTGCCTTTCCGCCATGGCGCTAAGTACGGTGTGGGCGGTCGCGTGCGCGCACCCTTAGCGCTGTTTGCGGCAGCGTTAACTACGATGCCGCTATTGGCATCGTAGTTAACGGTCACGGGTCATGATCGTACCTGGCGGAAAACGATGGCGGTAAGCATTTACCGCCATCGTTTTTCGCTTAGCGCCAGGGTCGTAATGAGGCCCACGCTCTCTTAAATGCCTGCAGGGCCCATGATCTGTTTGATAAAAAAACGAAACGATTGAGAGATCCTTGGGGCAGTATGTCTCTGGAGAAAGAGGATGGGACATAATTAGATTACGAAAATGTGTTTGAATCTCAAAACAAGTTAGAATCACGCTAACAGTACTGAAGATTAATGGTTAGTAACCAGAGCACCAATAGTTAAAAGCAGCTCTATTGCTCGAGTCGCTTTCTAGGACCACAGTCAAATTGAGAATTTCTCAGAACTAATGGTCACTTTTGTTATTGTCGATGAGACTAAAGAGCAACAGTGTGTCTGGCTGACTCATTCAGTATTAGGTTACATTGTAAGCATGCTCATGGTCATAATGTTGCTTATTGATTTACAGGTCACTGATTGCAGTGCTATACTGCACACCCTTTCCCAGAAACATGTGTTCCGTGCAATTCCTCTTTCTTTTGATCATACTTTGGTGGATCAATAGTTACAATTCCTGTAATTCCAATTGAATAGTTTACTAAGGGCCTCATCGGGGTTAGGCAGAGCTGTAAAAATGCAGCCTTAATGCTATTACCACCACATTACCACTCCACCCAATCCCAAGTTTCAGGGAAACTGAGCATTCACCTCCAGCTATAAGCTGGAGGTGAATGTGCTGACTTTCCCGCCAATTTCGGTGGAATTACTGCAGCGCTATTACCGTGGCGCAATTACCGCCATAATAATTGCGCCAGAAATGCTGCATTGAGTCCAATGGGCTAAAAAAAATGGGGACTAAACCCGCCACTGCAACTTGTGATCCGGCGCTAATAGCGCCGGAACAAGTTGCGGTATTTATAATTGCATTCAGCAGTATCCCAGCTCATTTACCGCCAGGATACCGCCCAACTTGTAATTACCCCCTAAATCTGTTTAGAGACGAATTCAAAAATAAAGAAAGATTTCACTGAAGGAAGGATTTCAAGGTATGTTTTAAAGTAACTGCTTAGGGACATGCAGAAAAGTTCATTAATTCAGTGTGTTCAGACTAAAGGGATTAAACTTGCCTGGTACAACTGTTACTTTATCCGTTTCCAAATAAATTGTGTACGCCTTCAACCAGGAGCAAAAACAAATCAGCCATTCCATCCTGGTTAGAGTTTTCAAAATGGTTTCCAATTATGCATTTTCTTAAGCCTTTGATGTTACTAGGAACATCCCATAAGGGATTGATGGCCACCATCTTTGTAATTCTTGACAAATATATAACTCAACTCTTAGATGACATTGCACCCCTCAAATACCAGAACCCCAATTCCAACAAAGCAGAACTGAACTGAACACATAGATGGATAATTACCTTTATCTTCTGTGCTGTGGTATAGTTCTTGAAAGATGCTGGAGAAAAACATATGTCCATCAGACTTCATTGCATGTAGAATTCACTATATGGGAAACTGGGATGTCATTAGAAAAATTAAAGCATCTTACCTCCAAAGTACAATTGCTGAAGCTGACAATTCAGAAAGTGACTTATTTTGGATCTTCAAAGAGCTCACCTACACCCGCGCCAAGCCAGTGCCCTCGTTGCAGAAGCTATGCACCGGGCAAGTGCTATTTGTCACAGTATTAGCACATTTTCAAAACACATATTCTTTCAATGCATTTTTTAACCAGGACAATATTTGCCATTGTGCTTTTAGGGCATGGAATTAGCATTTTTTTAACCAGGGCAATGTTTGGGCTTGCGTTGAAAGAGTACGGTACTAACACTGAAAGAATGCGTCCTTGCACTAGAGCTATTTTTACTCTTTTTCTAAAACCCTACACAATTGCAATTCCGCTAGTGCGCAGGGTCTGTAAAGAGATCCCAGCTGACCCCACTCTCCAATTCCCATGAAATTACTGTCATGATGCCTACCCCCGGGGACCCAGACCACGTCCAGCAACCCCGGAAGCAGGCATCAAGTTATCCTAAGCAAGCCCAACAACCCCTGCTAGGAGCTATTTGGGTCCAGTCCTGGCGCCTCTGGCGCCAGGCTCATATGGAGAGTCAGTCCTGGCGCCATAGGCGCCAGGCTCATAGATTAAAACATACCTGATGCAGACCATGCTGCAAACTTACCTGATGCAGACCATGCTGCAAGAGCTCCAAGCCAAAAGAGGCTTGGAAGGGACTACTTTACTTAGGGACTATTTTTTACTCGGGCGGGGCTGAGGAGGAATACTTACCTGGGACTACTTTGGAGGCTATTTAAACCACGCCCGAAGAGCAGCACACGCTTCGCGTTATTCTGCATCCAGCAGCGTAACGCTCACCGTGCCTGCAAGTCTGCATCCAGCCTTCTGCCACGCCCGCCTCGAGTTTGGAGCTCCTAGAAAAAGGGAGAAAGAAGGAGAAAAGGTTAGAACAAGAGCAATACCTTTAATCCTTACCTGAATTCCTGATCCATCGCGCCTTCGAGCTGGAAGAAAGAAGTTATTTTATGCGCATCGCCTCGCCTGCTGCAGCGCCGTGCTGAACTCACCGGCCTCCGCAGCATCTTCCCATTCCACCGCATCCTCCTGCATGTTCCCGCCGCACTCCGGCACATAAGGAGAAGACAAGAACAGCAAGGTGAGCTAAGGGAATACACAGAGGAATATTAGTTACCCCCCCAGAGACTTACCTGATTTTACCACCGAGGGTACTAATACTCTTCACGGGTCGGCGCAGCTTCCACTGCATCTTCGCCGAACCCCGGCCTCTAAGGGGAAACAAAAGGATAGCAAGGTGAAACAAAGGGACTAACAAGGGGAACCCTCTTCACCACAATAGACTTACCTGATTTTACTGCCGGAGGTATTATTTCTCAAGACTTCATACTTTCTCTCAGCGTCTGAATAAGGGAGAAAGCAACAGGTTACATATTGACTTTGTTTTATCGAACTGTGTTGGAAAATACAAATCCTTACCAGAATACTACCGGTTGCCACGAGGAACTCTTCATTAGGGTCAAGCTGCAACCTGCAAGGAATCGGACAAGATTGAAAGTCAGGCATTTGAACTCTTACGAACTTTATACTTACGGCGTCTTGCCGGGAATCTCGGAGTCAATATTGTTCTGGAACTCACCAATTCCTTCGAGCCAGTGAAGCAACTGGTTATCAACGCACCCCTGCGCTCAATGCAGATGGAAAGCTCAACTCTTCAAACCATCAGGTGAGACTATAAGAGGGGACAACAAAGGCGATCTGTGAGGAGAACAGCAGGGGTGGGGGGATTTACGCTCAACTCCACGGGTGGTTAATTCCCTTTCTTCATTTGCAGAAGAATATTCCTACGGGCCAAGCAAACAAAGCTAGGTGGGCCAGTCCAGTCCGTCATCTCGGCCCTACGCGTCACATTGGTGGAGACCACAGCTGTCCCGTTCCGATCGACGCCTCTGTGGGAGCCAGGTGAGCGTAACAGAACGCGAAGCCTACCCACAAATTCCCACCCGGGCGTTATGGATACTTCAGAGACTGACCAATTGGCCCAATTACTAGGGGAACTGAGGGCTGAAGTGCATTCCGTCCGTCAAGAAACCAATGATCTTAGGTGAGAACTGATTTTGTCAAAGGAGCAAACTGATGACCTTGCTAGTCAACTATTGCAAAGCCAGGCTGGACAAGCACCCCTACCTGGTTCCGGGGGAAATCCAGCTCCTGTGTTATCGAGTAATCCTGTGCAAATAAACCTACCAGGAAATATTCCATTAGCTCCACCCGAACGCTTTGCCGGAGATCCCAAAAGGTTCACCGTGTTTATGAACCAATGCCGCTTGCACTTTTTATGCAGACCTGGAGCCTTCCCAAATGATCAAGCCAAGGTAGCCTTTGTATTGTCATATCTCAGCTGCAGTGCAGCTGATTGGTCAATTCCACTAGTTACTCAGGATGACCCAATTCTTCGGGATTTTCAGGGCTTTCAAACGAGCATGGAAAGACTATTTGCCCGGCACTCCCAAGGACAGGCCCTGGATAACGAACTTTTGTCCCTACGACAGGGTAACCAGGACCTTCTATCCTACATCGCAACCTTTAATAGGTTGATAGTGGAAACTGGATGGCCTGAGGTAAAACGAATCACGTTATTTCACCGAGGGCTTCGAGGAGAACTCAAGGATGTCTTGGCTCAAGTTGTGAACCCACCTCAAGACTGCGCTGAATATATAGACTTAGTGGTCCAGTTAGATCACAGACTTCAGAACAGAAAGGCTGATCGAGCCAAGTTTGAGAATCGGGTGTTGGTCAAAACCCACGCTAACCCCAAAGGAGCAGATGCTTCAGAACCCATGCAAATCGGAGGGGTTAAAGGATCCTTAACCCAGAAGGAAAGAGAAAAGAGACGGCAAATGCAATTGTGTCTATATTGTGGAACTTCTGGGCATTTTCTACGGGATTGCCCTGTAAAACCACCCAAGAAGGTGGTAGGAGCTGCTGATAAAAGCCATATGGAGTCAGACTCGGGAAACGACCATGCCCGACAAGCGTAGAGGTCCGCTTGCCGAGCTTGAAGAAGGATACTCAGACCTCGCATTTCATCATACCAATGGTCCTCGTAGATCCAGGGCAGCCATTGTGTATGCACGCAGTAAGGGCATACATTGATAGCGGGGCCATAGGAAACTATGTGGACTATGAATTGGCTTCCAGGATGAATCTACCTCTCTGCCGAAAAACCACCTCAGATGTCATCACCACAGTCGATGGAACTGAAATTGCCTCTGGGCCTGTAACTCATTCCACCGCAGAGATGACACTATTGGGTCAGGATGGGCATCGAGAGACTATTGTGTTTGATCTAATCAAAGCCCCACAGTTCCAAATAATACTGGGGATACTTTGGTTGGAAACACATAATCCTTGTATTGATTGGCGAGAGAAGAGAATAACCTTCCCGGATTGTGCACAAACCTGTTACCCAAAGAAAAGTCAGAACACAGGCCTGGCCACAGTAACCACAGCCGTCATGCAACTACCTCCAGAATACCAAGAATTCCAGGATGTCTTCCAAAAAGAACAGGCAAACACCTTACCTCCTCACAGATCGTACGATTGTCAAATCGATCTCATACCCGGTGCACAACCCACTTGTAGCAGGATCTATGCCCTTACGGAACCTGAGAACCTTCACCTACAACAATACTTAGACCAGTACCTTGCCAATGGCTTTATTCGCCCATCCAAGTCCCCTGCATCTTCAGCTTTGTTCTTCGTGCCCAAAAAGGAAGGTGACCTCAGAACGTGCATAGACTACCGTGCATTGAACCAGATAACTGTTAAGAACCGATACCCATTGCCTCTGATCCCTGAACTACTAGACCAAGTGAAGGACGCTTGTATATACACTAAATTAGATCTCCGGGGGGCATACCATTTGGTACGTGTAAAAGAAGGCGACGAATGGAAGACTGCTTTCCGCACTAAGTATGGGTTATTCGAATACCAGGTGATGCCGTTTGGGTTGTGCAATGCACCAGCAGCATTCCAATACTTCATGAACTATGTCCTTTGTGAACTCATTGACGTTTGTGTTGTCGTATATATCGATGATATTCTAGTATACTCCTCTTCAGAATCTGACCATGTCAAGCACGTCCGAGTAGTGCTTGAGAAGTTGCCCCAGCACAAACTATATGCAAACTGGAAAAATGCGTTTCTCATGCCACAGAAGTTGAATTCCTTGGGTTTATCCTGACCCCAAAGGGAGTCCGAATGGACTCACGAAAGGTGGACGCAATCCTTAAGTGGCCATCACCAAGTTCAGTTAAAGGAGTACAAAGCATGCTCGTCTTTGCCAATTTCTACCGCAGATTCATCCCAGATTTTTCACATGTTGTACATCCCATCACAGCTCTCTTGCAAAAAAATAAACGCTTTATCTGGACTGAAGAAGCTGAAAATGCCTTCCAAGGGCTGAAAGCGAAATTCACGTCTGCACCTGTATTAAAGCACCCGCGCCCTAAACTTCCATACATAGTGGAAACCGATGCATCCAGTCTAGCCATGGGAGCTGTCCTGTCTCAAAAGGACCCTGAAACTGGCCAGCTTCATCCAGTAGCATTTTGGTCCAGAAAGTTCTCGGCACCCGAGTTAAACTATGCGGTTACTGACAAGGAGTTATTAGCCATTAAATCCGCCTTCAAGGCTTGGCGGCACTATCTTCTCGGTGCCAGGCATACCATTACTGTGATCACCGATCACCGGAACTCATAGTATTTAAAGACAGCCAAGGCCCAATCGTCACGTCAACTCTGATGGGCATTGTTCTTTGCCAAGTTTGATTTCGTAATAACCTATCGACCAGGTTGTAAGAATGGTAAAGCAGACGCCTTATGCCGAATAGGGATGGGAGAGGCAGAAGTGAACCCAGAACCAGTACCTATAATTTCTGAACAAAGAATTCTTGGCATGACTACTCTACAGACACTAGAGGACATTCAGGTAAAGATCGAGCAACTCTTTGATCCTACAGCCCTGCAGGACTGGGTAAAAAAAGGCCCGGACTACTCTGTCACCAATGATCTGCCTTATTACCAAGGGCGGCTATTTCTGCCACACAAGGAACTACAAGAGCTAGTCATTTCCCGTTATCATGATACCCTAATGGAGGGGCACCCAGGTATTGCAAAAACTGAAGCTAAAATTAAAAGACAATTCTGGTGGCCCACAAGGCGAAAGGATATTAAATCATTTGTGATGTCTTGTGGCATTTGCGCCCAAAAAACAAAAGTCAAAAGAAAAAACCAGCTGGACTCTTACAACCTTTAGACATTCCGCCTACACCTTGGCACACCTTATTGTTAGACTTTATTACTGATCTACCCCCATGCAATGGATTTAACACCATTCTAGTTATTGTGGATCTTTTTTCCAAGATGGCCCACTTTATTCCTTTAAAGGGATTACCTTCAGCTTCAATCCTGGCCAAGGAGTTTCTCGAAAACATTGTTCGCATACACGGATTTCCGTCCATATTGGTGTCACGCCACGCGCTCGCTCGTGTGCGCCACTTACCTGCTACGGGGATCCGGGTCCTCGGCCTCGGCAGTCTTCTCCTTCATGGAGACTCTATCCGCAGTGGCGTCTTTCCTCATGCCGTTCCGCGGTCCGTGGGCGCAGCCATCTTGCACGTTCAGCGCATGCGCGGATCGTCAGTATTCGACGTTCGCGCATGCGCAGTAACACAGACTTGCGTCCCAGGCCTCGCTTTGGCCCCGGAACTTAAAAGGGCTCTGCATACACGGAGACAACGCGTCTCAATGCGGTTGTTGCCGTGTATGCGCTGCTGGAGCCTGTTTACCTGTGCCACAGTCTCTCCAGTCTCCATTTGCCCTGTCTTGCCCTGCTTTGTCCTGCCTACCACCCTTCCTCTCCTTCCCTGCTCCATGGTACATTCTGTTCCTGGTTCCCCAGTCCTGTCTTGACCTTACCTACTTTCTGGTTTTGGGGTTAGGGGAGGTCTTGTCTGGGTTCCCTGTCTAGCCTTCTTCCTACCTTGACTCCTGTTCCGTGGGACATCCCTGGTCAGTCCTCCCTGTCCTTGCTGCCTGACCATCCCCCCTTCACCTGTCTTGTGCCCTGCCGGTACCCGTGCCTTACTGCCTTCCTGGAAGTCCCGAAGAACAGCTCATCCATCTACTGGTGTTATAAAGGACTCACTTAGCCTTCTCTGCCAGTGGAAACACTGTCCCGACGTCACGTTAATGCAGAGAAGTGCCACCCGTGGCGTTGGGAGTTGGTTCAGTGCTATCCTGTCATTTATTGTCAGGAGGGTGTTGGGTTAATTTCCCGCGTTACTGTTTCATCGCATTGTCGCTCCGACAGGCTGGCTGCCTCGACTCCACGAACCCTGGGAAGAAAAGGTAACCAGCGATCTCGTGAAACCTCGTTTAACAATTTGTCTCTGACCGGGGCAGTCAATTCATTTCACATTTTTGGAAAACATGCTGTCAATTGGCGCAAATCGATGTGAGGTTATCGACCAGTCACCACCCCCAGACCGATGGTCAAACGGAGAGGACCAACCAGACTCTGGAACAATACCTGCGTTGTATGTTACATCAGACTGAGAGTAATTGGAAAGACATTCTTTGGATCGCCGAATAGGCATACAATAATTCAGTACACTCTGGAACTGGACAAAGCCCCTTTTATACCTTATATGGGCACCATCCTCAAACCTCAGACCTTGACTCACCCCAACACTTAGAAATGCCCGCAGTGGACCATCTGCACGCTACGATTACACAAGCCTTTAAGGAAGCAACTACACATTTAAAACAGGCGAAATAAAAATACAAGAAAGATGCTGATCCGCATAGAAGTGATACTCCACAATACCAGATAGGGGACCAAGTATGGTTAGGCACAAAACATATACCTCTAAAGGGAACACGGACCTTTAACCCCAGATATTTGGGACCTTACTCTATTAAGGCCACTATCAACCCGGTGATGTCAAGTTGGACTTACCTGCTAATATGCGAATTCACCCTGTCTTTCATGTGTCACTTTTGAAGCCAGTGCAACCAGGGACAAGACTAACCAAGCCACCAGACCCTATCCTTGTAGACGGAGAACCCGAATTTGAAGTTAAGAACATCCTGGACTCCAAGCTGATAAAGTCAAAACTCTTTTATTTAATCGACTGGAAAGGTTACGGACCACAGGAAAGGTCATGGGAACCTAGTGACCATGTTCATGCACCCCGATGGGTGAAAAAATTCCACAGAAATTTCCCAGACAAACCGCAACCACAAGGAAGAACGACTTTAGGAGGGGCCTTGGGGGGGAGTGCTGTCATGATGCCTACCCCCAGGGACCCAGACCACGTCCAGCAACCCCGGAAGCAGGCATCATGTTATCCTAAGCAAGCCCAACAACCCCTGCTAGGGGCTATTTGGGTCCAGTCCTGGCCCCTATGGCGCCAGGCTCATATGGAGAGTCAGTCCTGGCGCCATAGGTGCCAGGCTCATAGATTAAAACTTACCTGATGCAGACCATGCTGCAAACTTACCTGATGCAGACCATGCTACAAGAGCTCCAAGCCAAAAGAGGCTTGGAAGGGACTACTTTACTTAGGGACTATTTTTTACTCGGGCGGGGCTGGGGAGGAATACTTACCTGGGACTACTTTGGAGGCTATTTAAACCACTCCCGAAGTGCAGCACATGCTTTGCGTTATTCTGCATCCAGCAGCGTAACGCTCACCGTGCCTGCAAGTCTGCATCCAGCCTTCTGCCACGCCCGCCTCGAGTTTGGAGCTCCTAGAAAAAGGGAGAAAGAAGGAGAAAAGGTTAGAACAAGAGCAATACCTTTAATCCTTACCTGAATTCCCGATCCATCGCACCTTCGAGCTGGAAGAAAGAAGTTATTTTATGCGCGTCGCCTCGCCTGCTGCAGCGCCGCGCTGAACTCACCTGCCTTCGCAGCATCTTCACATTCCGCCGCATTCTCCTGCATGTTCCCGCCGCACTCCGGCACATAAGGAGAAGACAAGAACAGCAAGGTGAGGTAAGGGAATACACAGAGGAATATTAGTTACCCCCCCATAGACTTACCTGATTTTACCACCGGGGGTACTATTCCTCTTCATGGGTCGGCGCAGCTTCCACTGCATCTTCGCCGAACCCCGGCCCCTAAGGGGAAACAAAAGGACAGCAAGGTGAAACAAAGGGACTAACAAGGGGAACCCTCTTCACCACAATAGACTTACCTGATTTTACCGCCGGAGGTATTATTTCCCAAGACTTCATACTTTCTCTCATCGCCTGAATAAGGGAGAAAGCAACAGGTTACATATTGACTTTATTTTATAGAACTGTGTTGGAAAATACAAATCCTTACCAGAATACTACCGGTTGCCACGAGGAACTCTTCATTAGGGTCAAGCTGCAACCTGCAAGGAATCGGACAAGAGTGAAAGTCAGGCATTTGAACTCTTATGAACTTTATACTTACAGCGTCTTGCCGGGAATCTCGGAGTCAATATTGTTCTGGAACTCACCAAATCCTTCGAGCCAGTGAAGCAACTGGTTATCAACGCGCCCCTGCGCTCAATGCAGGATGGAGAGCTCAACTCTTCAAATCATCAGGTGAGACTATAAGAGGGGACAACAAAGGCGATCTGTGGGGAGAACAGCGGGGGTGGGTGCCAGGTGAGCGTAACAATTACTCTGTGACCACCGGACTCAATGTTTCAAAGGGAAAACAACCTAAAGTCAAACAATGCCTTCCATGCAACCTCTCTCAGCTTGGAATTAACTACTGCCAATTCCAACCCTACTCCTGCCCGTTCTAGGTTCTCTCCAGTAACTATTGATACTGTTCCGAAAATGATACTCATTTAATATATCAATGTAAAATACAGTACAGAAAATGTCTTAAAAACCAGTTGAAGAAAAAAAAAGAGGAAATATGGCTCACACTGTCACATGCAGCAAATAATAAGAATAGTCAAATTATGTGGGATATCATCAATGAGAGAAAAAATAAAACGCTCCCTATTAACTGTATGCTGGAAAGCTGGTGGACTACCCATGTTAAGAACACATTAGAAAACCTAGGCTGTGGAGAAACAGACTACCAGTATACAAAAAAACATATGGAAGGGTACCTATACAGTGGACACTCTCACTAATATAATTAAGAAGCTTCCAAAGTCTAGAGCTGCTGGACCCGACAGTACTTGTAATGCCTTACTTCAACAATCCCCAGATAAATGGGCCAAAGTGTTAAATATTGTCTTCCAGTGGATTAGAGTGAATGGGATGATTCCTGAATCCTGGACGAGGAGTATCATATTGCCGATATATAAAAAAGGAGATCGTAAGGATCCGGTCAACTACAGGTTGCTGGCAATGTTAGATATTCCTGCAAACATTTTTGCAAAAATTCTGTTGATGGAACTTAATCAGTGGATTGCCAGCTATGAGATCCTACCAGAATTTCAATCTGGTTTTTGAACTGGGTCGTCAACTTCCCACAACATTGCTATCCTGACAAGTGCTATTGAGTACTCTTGGAAGAATCGGGGACTGCCTGTATATGTTGCATACATCGACTTTTCGGATGCCTTCGATACTATTGCACATAGCAAATTATGGGGTAAATTAGAATGCTGGGGAATACCTGGTGGGCTATTATATATGATTCAGTTGCTCTATCAGGATACATCAGTAAGAATACGCTTGGATACAGAGGGGAGAATGTCTGAAAATATCCAGACATTACGTGGGGTTAAACAAGGGTGCACTCTCGCTGCCACCATGTTTAATCTATACTTGTCCGACTTTCTGCAGAATTTGACCAATGCCCTTATGAACGACATCAAGATAGGCAAACTAATGTTAAGATGGCTAGGCTATGCAGATGATCTTCCGCTTTTAGATTATACACCTAAAGGCCTACAAGCCAAGCTGGATGAGTTAGAAAAGTTTGCCATAATTAACAATCTCGTTATTAGTATTGGGAAAACTAAAATCATGATGTTTGAGCCAAAACACAGTAACAAGTAAAGATATTATGGTGGATGGACAATCAATAAACAGTTGATTGAAGTTGTTGATGAATATAAATATCTAGGGGTCATAATTGATAAGAAACTTACCTGGAAAAAGCACTGGAATTAAACCAAGAGAAAATGTATGATTGCTACAATGACCCTGAGTAAGTTTGTGGGAAGGCAGGGTAGTTTTACTGTTGAAACAGTGTTAAAATTGTATTCTGCTAAAATGGTCTCTTGTGTGACTTTTGGAACGGAAATCTGTAAATCATTTCAAGAATGAGTTAGACAAATTTGAGGCAAAAAAGCTCAGGTTACTGTTGCGGATGCCAAACACACTCTCCTATGAATATATTCTCTTAGAATGCGAGTTAGCTAGTGTTAATAGTAAAGTGCAATACTTGACAATCATGCTATATGTTAAACTTACTCATCTATCTAACTGCACCTTTATGGTGAGGCTAATGGAGCAATATGGTGTGATCAATAACAAAACTGATCTTGGAACCATACATAGATGGAGACAGGGATACCTTAAATGATTAATAACGAAACTTCCTGCTGGCTGTTATACTCAATTGCTCAGACTAAACGTAAAGTGAAAAGTCTGATATATGAGGTTGATCGTGAGCAACGACTAGTTAACTTGGCAACTAAATCCAACAGTAGGGTATTCTTAGATCACTTAGAAGTGAGAGAATGTAAACCCAAATACCGACTGGCATACCCAGATTGCTCCATTATCCGATGGTATTTAATGTTCATATTTAACATGTGTGATGTCATGGAAATATTAGGACCCAAAGTGGGAATTCAGAAAGAACTGAGGTTTTGTTGACTCTGCGGAGTTAATACTCTAGAATCACCATATCACATAATATGTAAGTGCGATAGTCTTGACAAGCCCCATCATAAATTTCTCGTTGGCTTATGAGAACTCCATGGATAATTGCAATATGAGTGACATATGGAGAAAATTAATTGGTGGAAATGATTTAAATTTAATTTTTTATATGATGACATTTTTTGTGATGATTCTAGAGATTTTTAAAGATTTATCTAAAGATATTTTTTATACTGTTTAATGAGTGCCGATTTTATGTGTAGTTCAGATGAAATGCTAATGATGGTATGTGCCTATATATGTAAATCTTTTATTGTTGTATGCATATTAAATAAATAAATATAATAAGATACTCATTTATACCTTCCTCCCTTAACTATGACATTTTCAATGCCAAATTATCCAAGATAGACGTATCAGATATTGCCTCACTCATCACGCGCAGTCACATATCCTTGAGTCAAGTTGAGGTTCACTGCAAACCCCAGCACATGGTCATCACTGCACTACTTTCTGAGCCTGCAGCACATCCGAGGGTGCTCCCTAAGTTTAGATCCTTCTCAGGGCTCCCCTGTGTTGCCAAAGACTTGGGACCTCTTATGACTGCCTTGCTCACCTTATACTCTGAGACATATAATCTTCTCAATGACTTTCAGTCAGGGCTTTTATCCGAACATCATACTGAATGTATGTGGTAATTACTGCATGTGCTAGTTACCAGATGCAGTAATGCTTTTGTGTGAAGGTAATTGCTTCCATACAAAGGCAAGCATTATAAAGAGTTTCAGTTACGGAAATCATAGCTTGGCAGAGTGGTAAAACATCGGGTAGTTTTAATTTATGGATGTTTTATCACTAGCGCCAAAATTATAATCAGGCCCAAAATGTCTCCAGGGTCTATTGTAGACCTTCAGTTTAGCTTGTCTCCATGGCTATTCGATGGGCTGAGCTAGAGCTAGCTTTGCCTGCTTTCCTTGATATTGAAGCCATTGCATATCAACTTCCAAACCAACCAATGTTAGTGGCTTTTGTGAAGAGTCAGCAATGAAACTCAGACACAAGTGAGCCATGTATTTTGCTCAAAGACTTTTATTAAAATAAAAGGGTTTGGGAAAATACCTCTCTGACCCTGCTCTAAGAGGAGTGTCCCTACCTAAACCAAAAACGAAGGATCTGTCTTTGTCAGAATGTCAAAACAAAAATGCCCCATGTCCAAAGTTCTATTCTGTCCCTCACACTATAATAAACCAAATTCTAAGGTGATAAGGGTAATGTCTTTGGCCTTGAGTGTCTTTAGAAAAGTGTTCAAAAAGGAAAAATGAATAACTTCAACAAAAGAGTTCCTTGCTCCAGAGAGTTGTTCCCTTCCCCTGGATTCCTCTTTACTTTCTGATATTTCCACAAATAGCAATCAGTTCCTTGTGCCTTTCCTGTCCAACAACAACACTGATACACAAAACTGTCTGGTTTTCTACTTTTGTCTTTTCAGGATACCCAGTGTCCTCTCCTGCCAGCATTTTGCTCCTTCTCTCCTGGTTAACACAATCCCTTCTCTAATCCATATATATCCTGCTCAGGACCTCTTTAGCTTCTGTATTTTCTGTACACTGTTCAGCGTGTCCTTGCCTGGTACACATTTTCCCCAGGAATTTCTTTACACCCACACACACACTAGCAATTGCCTGGTATATTATTCTGCCAGGGCTTCTTGTGATTGCACACTTGTAACTGTCAGGTATACTTTCCTGGCATGGCTTCATGTAATTACACACCTGTAGCTGCCTGGTATACTCTCCTGCCAGGGCTTCTTGTAATCACTCACTTGCAGCTAGCTGGTATAATCTCCTGCCAGGGCTTTTCCCATGCTAATGTCCCCCTCTGCTGCATTTTGACTGGCTGCCTGGTTTCCTTCTGATTTATATAGCCCAGTCTTTCCCAGCACCTCAGTCTACCCTGGACCCCCTAACCTGCACTTGCCTTACCTGGCCCCTACCCCTGCACTAGCCTGGCTGGGCCTGCACACCAATTGAGCCCTTCCAGCCCCATCCTCTCACTTAACATGTAGACCTTCATTCCCATTCCCCTGGCACTTGTCCACCTGGCCTCCCCTTAGCACTCACCTAGCCCAGGGGCACTCTTTCCCCCTTCCTCCCCCCACCCCAGCATTTGCGCGTTCTGCATTCCGACATGCACTTCCTTTCCCTCCTTAGCGTTAGCACCTTCCACTGTGACCGGTACTCCCCCCCACCTCCCCACTCACCTGTACTTCTTGTTACTGCACTTGCACGATCCGAATGACACGGGACCTAGTAAGTAGGACTGTTTTTGTTATCTTTCATCCCTGCCCCCCTTCTTTGTCTTGCTTCGCCTTGCAACACATTTTGCTGTATAGGGATATTATAACTGCCCAATAAATAAATAAATAAATGTGGGCTCTGTGCACACTTCCAGATTTGCACGTTTACTGTGTTTGATAATGTATGTTCTTGATATATTATCCTGTGTGTGTTTCCCATACACCCGTGCTGTATGCACTGTCAAACACATACATTTTTCCTTTGCAGTAAGTTTCCTGTTTTAACAATTAGCTCTCTCGCTCTTTCTTTCTCAGCTTCTTTATTTAAAATTACTTGCATTTATTTATTTTAAAATGTTTTTATTGGCATTTGGCATTCGCTGTTATATTTCCAACCAGTACAATCATGGTTTATGTCTATGCATGGTTACAAATCTCTTATGTCTTACAAGGCGTAGGTGTTATTAAACAACAAACAAAACAAACAAAGAAATAACGAGAAAGAAAGAAAACAGAACAAGTAACAGTGGTAACAGTGACTGTCCTTTGAACTCTGTGTGGTTATAGTCCTCATTTCCGTAGATGAACCCCAGTTTCCACTCCATTGGGCTCTGGCTGATGCCCCTGACACATAGGGGGGGAAGTGGGTGTAGAATGAATGCTACTGTGCGTGGGTTAGGCCGTTTTGCCGGTTGTGGAGGGTTGGCTCAGGGAGGCTTATAGCTCGTCGAGAAGATCATGTCTCTCAGAAGGGTCTTCCAGGCCTCCAGTGCGGTGCTCAGGTCTTCTCCGCCCCGATTATTCGCTTCCTCCCATGCTCTGGTTTCTGCTGCCGTCCATCTTTCCATCTCCCTGATCCAAGGTTCGTACATGGGGCCTGCTGAGGATTTCCAGGCCATTGCGACCGTTCTCTTTATAAGCACACATGCTATGTCCATCAGCTTCACCAAGTGTTTGATTTTGCCCAGTCTCGGGTAGGTTCCTAGGAGGCACTCTTTCGGAGTCCATTCATATAGCTCAAGGCCAGCTTTCCTGCAGGTCTGTTCGGCTGCGAACCATAGTTTCTGAGACTTAGGGCAAGTCCAGAACATGTGAATCATGTCAGCTTGATCAGAGGAGCACCATGGGCATGCCGGGTTGACTTTGTCATTGAAGGTGGATATTCTATGTGGGGACATGTAGGTCCTATAGAGGACATTGAGTTGTATTAGTCTGAATCTTGCGTTCCTAGATATCTCCTTCGGGTATGCTAGGGCTCTCGACCATTCTCCCTCCGTAATTTCGGTCCCTAAGTCAGATTCCCATCTCTCTTTCAAACGTGTGCTTCTTGGGTTAGGCCTATCGTTTATTTGGGCGTATAGCCTTGATGTTGGTTTCCAGCCATCGCTTACTCCGTACATCTCCTGGGTCAGGGCGTGTGTTTCAGGCCTCACGGGGCCTCCCGACCTCCCATTCTACTCAGTGGTCAAGTGTGGAATTTACCTTAATCTGGCTACCCCATACAGTACCGTGGTCACGAGTGATCCCCTCGATCTCTAGCAGAGCATTGGAAAGTCCCCCTGAATTGCCCTTCCTCAAACAAAGTTTTCCCATCTCCTCATTGTTGGTAGGTCGCCGGGGGCTTTACACATGTCTGCTAGGATGGGGGTTTCGGGTGAATACAAGTGTTGTAGCCCCAGCATAGAGTTAACCTTTTTCCACACCTGTCGACCCACCTGTACTATTATGGGCGGGTCGGGAGGCCCCATTTTGTTGTTCCATATCAGTTCTTTAGGGTGTAGGGGTGAGGTTAGTTGGCAGAGGAGGTTTGTCTCAGCTGAGGGCTCGTCGCTCAGCTATTTGGCGACATGTGTTAGTTGGGCCGCTAGATAGTATCTTCTGAAGTCCGGTAGTTGGATACCGCCTGCGGAGTAGGGAAGTGTGAGGATGTTCAGTGCAAGCCTGTGCCTGGATCGACCCCAAAGAAAATCTTTGATCAGGGATTCCAGTTTCCTGAAGAAGGATGGGGGAATGTAAAATGTTATATTGGTGAAGTAATAGAGGAATCTGGGCAATATTATCATCTTGGATATTGCGGCTCTGCCCATCACCGAAAGCGGAAGCTTCGACCAAAATTTGACGGAACTCCGTACCCCCGATAATGCGGCTTCAGTATTGCTTTCGTGAGTGGAGATTGGTGTGTGCTTGATGGTAATGCCCAGGTAGCGGAAGGACTCTGTTTGCCACTGGATTCCAATCTCGGGGAGTTCTTCTGTGCTCCTTCCCCTGAGGCCAGCCAGAGGGAAGGCGGATGATTTCTGCCGGCTGAACTTTATGCCTGAGTATTTCGAAAAGTTATCCAAGATATCCAGAGCTATCGGGGCATTCATCTGAGGGTCACGAAGATATAAAAGAACATCGTCGGCGTATAGGGAGATGATGTTGTCTGTACCGGCGATGCTTATGCCCGCGTCGAATAGCTGTTTCCTGAAATAAATTGCTACTGGTTCCAGCCCTAGGATATATAGCATTGGTGAGAGCGGGCATCCCTGTCTGGTCCCCCTTTGGATAGCCCAGGCCCCTGACACCATGCCCCCTGTTTTGACTCTTGCCATCGGGTTATTATATAGTACTTTGACCCATCGGATAAAGTGTTCGCCCATTCCAAACTCTCTCAAGGTTTCGATTAGCCACTCCCAGAAGATTGAGTCAAAAGCCTTAATGGCATCAAGCGAGAGTACCGCTAGGTCTTCTTTGCTTTCCTCTGTTTGTGCCATTATGTGCTGGAGCCTTCTTAGGTTGGCTGTAGTGTTGCGTCCAGGGACAAAGCCGCATTGGTCTGCGTGAACCAGGGAACCTATCACCTTTGAGAGCCTCTTGGCCAGTATGGTCGTGAGTATTTTGCTATCGTAGTTTAGGAGTGCGAGTGGGCGATATGAATCACATTTTTCGGGCGGTTTGCCAGGTTTGAGCATTGGCACTATGAGGGTTTCTCTCATGGTGCCTGGTAGTATGCCCGTCTCAAATGCCTCCGCATAGACTTCATGCAGTATGGGGGACAGGATCTCTTCATATGCCTTGTAAAACTCGGGGGTAAGGCCGTCGGTTCCAGGGGTCTTGCATGTGGAGAGGGATCTAATCGCTTCAGTAATGTCTTCGATAGTAATGTCCTCTCCTAGCATTTTTCTTTGCTCCTGGTTCAGTTTTGGTAGGCCGACTTCTTCCAGGGTGTCTCTTATGTCTGCTACGGGAACTTGGTCGCTGTGGGCATACAGTTCTGCATAGAAGTCGGTGAAGACCTCATTTATTGCTTGCTGTGTTCTGTGGACTGTGTCATTATCGTCCCTGATCGCTGTAAGGGCCCGCTTCGGATGTTCCTTCCGGCACAGCCAAGCCAGTATCTTGCCTGGCTTATCTGCCTCTTTGTGAGCTCTCATGGTGCGAGTGGAGAAGTCAAATTTCGCGAGCCTTTCCCATGCGGTTCTGCATTCCTCCCTGGTCTCCCTCAGCTTGGTCTCTGTCTCAATTGTGGGAGGGGAATTGTTTTCAAGGTGCCTGATCTTTTCCTCCTTAGCTTCTAATTCCTTTCTTAGCTGCTTCCTGATTCCACCCGCCTCAGCCATTACGTCTCCTCTTGTCACCACCTTCAATGTTTCCCAGAGGGTACTCCATTTTTCAACTGATCCCTTATTAATTTCCACATACTCTTCTAGTTTCTCGGCCAGGTGCTCCCTGAATGCGGGGTCAGTTAGTGTCTCCGCTGGCATACGCCACGTTGGGATAGGAGGTAGGGGGGGGCGCAGGCAAAGTTGTATTATTAGCGGGGAGTGATCTGAAATTGATCTGCCCAGGTACTCCGCAGACTCGACCCGAGGGGTCAGCTCGTCATTTATAAAGAGGTAGTCTATCCTGGTGTGCAGGTTGTGAGGGGCCGAGTAGAATGAATAGGATCTATCCGTGGGGTGAAGGTCCCGCCAAGTGTCAACCAAGTGCAAGTCCTCGATTGTTTTGTGGAGGGCCCGAGCAGGGAGGTAATTGTGCGATTGTGGGGTGGTGGATCTGTCCATTTCCGCATTCATGACGCAATTGAAATCTCCTCCCCACAGCAGAGTGTGGTCCCTGTGAAGCATGACTTTGGCGCACAGCCCCTTGAGGTAGGAAGGTATGCCATGTTGGGGGAAGTACGAGTTCATTATACATATTCGATTGCCCTCCAGCATGCCCAATACCAGCAGGTATCTGCCTTCCTTATCCGACTCTACCCCCAGCTGTTGGAATGGTGTGTCCGGGCTCACCCATGTGTATACTCCTCTTGCATACTTCGAGTAAGATGAACCATTACCTTGTCCCCCCAGTAATTTGTTAGCTTATCTGCAGAGTCGGCAGTGAGGTGCGTTTCTTGTAAGAGGGCAACTGATACCTTCTTCCTCTTCAGGTAAGAATGTATTCGATTTCTCCGGAGGTATGACCCCATCCCTCTTACGTTCCATGTGATTACCCTAAGTTTTGGGGCCATTGCTTGATTGCATTAATTGTCGGGGAGAGATATATGTCTTCCCTGGGGCTTGTTCGCTTGTTATTGTGAGCCATGGTTGGTTCTGGTCGCGTGGAGTGGTTAACTCTGTTGGTTAGTTTTGGGTTCGATTCCATTTGGTCAAAGGTCTTCAGAGTCAAGGCAGTTAAAACAGTACTAACTTGTGTGGAACAATTATAACTGGTGCACCCAGCGACTGACACAACGGTGGAGTGCTCGGGTGCTCTCGCGCCGCCTGTCCCAATCCGGGTGTCTGGCACGAGTAGGTGAGTGCTGGCAACTGGCCTGCACTGATCTTTCGTGGGGTCGTGGTCTGTGTTCATGTGTGGTAGATCGGGTGAGCCCCGCAGTCATTTAGCTTCTCACATTGTAGTTTTGCTTCTAAGGTTGGGGTCTCCTGATCTCTCAGGTGTTTGTGGGAGGGTGCAAGCACCTGTGTCGGGGCATATTGCCCTCATCCCTGGGCACCCTCATTGTGTTTCCCATGCGGGGATTCGACAGGAACCTCGGCCAGGTTATTGTGTTCCATCCATAGGTTGGCTGCGGCTGGTGTCTCGAGAAATATCGCTTTTCCTTTATAGATTACCTTCAACCTGGAGGGATAGAGCAACATGTATTTTAGGTTTAGCTTCCTCAGCCTGGCCTTGATTGGGACGAAGGAGTTCCTCGCTCTTTGTACCGACTGAGTATAATCGGGGTATATTGTGATTCTTGAGTTGCCTCGCTCTATCTCTCCTCCCTCCCTCGAGAACTTCAGGATCACCTCCCGGTCTCGGAAGTTAAGGACCTTCGCTATGATGGGGCGAGGGTAGGAGCCTGGGGGGGGTTTCTTCTGGAGCGATCTGTGAGCTCTCTCTATGGCGAAGCCCTGTGAGAGATTTGCCACCCCGATCTCTTGTTGGATTAGGGATTCAACGAAGGCCGTCGGATCAGCAGTCTCCGTCCCCTCCGGTACGCCCAGTATCCTAATGTTACTGCGTCTAGCGCGGCCCTCCGCCTCCTCGGACCTCGCCTCCAGCAGGGCTACCTTACGTTGCAGGTCTGCGAGTTCTGTTTTCATGGCTGCCGATTCAGTTGCCATGTCCTCCTGAGAGGACTCCACAATGGTGACGCGTTCCGTTAGGTTGCGGGCATCTTGCCTTATCAATTGGATGTCGGCTTTTACTTCACCGATCTTCGTGTCGATAAATGATTTTAGGGCCTCAATCGCCCCCAGCAGCTGATTGTGTCTGGTGTCCGGGCTATCCCGTGTTGCTGGGTCGACCGATGTGGTCTGGGTGGTGGGGTTAGATTTCGCCGTGACAAAAGGATCTAAGGTGGCATTTTTGGCTTTGTTTCTTGCTGCGGCCATTGTGGATTGTCTCGGGCCTGGTTGAGGCAGACGGGCTCTCTCGTTTTTTTTTCCCCCGGGTTGATTTTAATGCGTGGTGGTGCAGGGATATTAGGCTTTATTTGATCCGGGGTCTGGGTGCCCAACGGATGTGGTCGCCCTGCTTTAGTGGGACAGGAGACAGTGGGGCCCGGGTCGTTCAGGGCTGCAGCGTTGTGGGTCCGGTCCCCTGGTGTGGTAAGGTTGGTTGGGGGGGACGCGGGAGCAGGGAGTTCAGTGGGAGCGCCGCGGTGTGGGCTCTCAGTATTGCTCGGGGTGAGTCGGCAGGGTCCCGCAACTCGGTGAGTAGGTGGTCGGGCCTGGCTAGGTATGACCCAACCCGGAAACTGTGGCGGGGTCTGATCCCAAGGAGGGAAGGGTCTCACCTGTGAGCGTTATAGTCCGGGCAGATCTGGAGACAGCCGCCGGCCCAGGTCGAGGTTTGCAGGTCTGCGCAGGCCGGGGGGCTCCGCTCGCCGGGAAGTTGAAAGTCGGGGTCGCGGTGGATGGCCCTGAGGATCCGGTGGTCTTGCCCCAGTCGCACTTCAGCTACGTCGTTGCGGGTACCAGCACCGGGCGCCCAGTCTTGGCCCCCAGTCTGCGTATCGATAGGGCCCAGGATCAGGTCGCTTCGGGGTGCACGCTCCTCATCCGCTCATGTCGCCACGGCCGCCATCTTGGGAGTCCCTTATGGAGTGCAGGGGACGCCGGACCGGAGCGTCCCAGCGGGCCCCGGAGCTCCGATTTTTGTCGGGTCAAATCGTCGGGTGTAGTCAATCGCCTGATGTACGGCTACACCGAAGGCTGGGTGCTGCAGGCAGCCCACACCACCCAAATCGAGGAGTGATTGCGCGGCTCGCCGCTCCCGCGCGCCTCCCTCAGGGGATAGGGGGGGCCGGGCCGAAGCGTCGGGAATGCTCCCTGGTCCCCGATTTCTTTCGGGGAAAGTCGTAGGTTGCAGCTAATCGCCTGATGTACAGCTGCTCCAAAGGATGGACAGTATTGCTGGATTTTTGGTGCCCAAATCAGGATCGGACTGCGCGGCTCGGCCGGAGCTCAAGGGAACCGCGTCCTCACACCCTGAGCATCAGGCCACGCCCCCCAATTACTTGCATTTATCGTGACCGCCTTTACACCTTGGTGTCCCTGCTGTCCTGGGGTGGACTCACTGGTTCTTGCTGACAAACCTGGTTTCTCAACGTGGCCGGCCGGTGAGAGTCTTTTGGTGCTTTCTTTCTTGTGACCGCTTTCTTTCAGTGTTCCTGTCTCTCGTGTCTTCTGCTGGGCTCGTCTGCTTCGTTCCAGCGTCCAGTAAGTTAGATTCTGCCACTCAACACCTGCGAATGCGCAGAATTCTTTCCTTGTCCAAAGTTCTATTCTGACCCTCACACTCCAATAAACTAGATTCTAAGGTGAAAAGGGTAATGTTATTGGCCTTGCACGTTTTTAGAAAAGTGTTCAAAAAGGAAAAATGAATAACTCCAAAATAAAAGTTCTTCAAGGGTAAGTATCCTTGCTCCAGAGGGTGGTTACCTTCCACTGGATTCCTCTTTACTGTCTCATATTTTCATAAGTAGCAGTTCCTTGTGCCTTTCTTGTCCAGCAACAACACTGATACACAAAACTCTCTGGGTTTCTACTTTTGTATTGTCAGGATACCTGGTGTACTCTCCTGACAGGGATTTGCTCTTCTCTCCTGGTTGACTGGTTGACGGCTTCTTTATTTACAATTACTTGCATTAGGGGTGGCCGCCGATAAACCCGTGTCCCCACTGTCCCGGGGTGGACTCACCTGTTCTTACTGGCATTCCTGGTTTCTCCCACAGCCAGCCGGTGATGGTCTTTTGATGCTTGCTTTCTTGCAACCTCTTTCTCTCAGTGTTCCTGTCTCTCGTGGCTTCTGCTGGGCTCGTATGCTTTGTTCTAGGCTCTGGTAGGTCAGATGCTGCTTCTCAACACCTGCGAATGCTCAGGAGTCTTCCGTCGGCTCCTGAAGTTCCCACAGCGTGTCCTCTTCCTGTGACAGCTTCCTTCTTCTTGCCACTCGAGCTGGTCAGCTCCACTACACACGTTCCAGCCCTTCGATGTCTCGGTCCGCACCGCGAGGAGCAGGTTTCTCTCACCCAGAGCACACTACCACTCTTTGCTTCTGCTGTTTAAAGTTTCCAGCCACACGTGTATGCTCCCAACAACTAGAGCACTCATTGTGCTTGTGGCCTCCTTTGCTCTGCATTACATGGTTCCTCTTCCTCGTCTCAGTATTTTGGTAGCTATGGGAATGGAAGTCCATTCTCGACAATTTATATAACAAATCTGGTTAAGTACTTCTAATGATTCGAGGGGCAAGTCAGTGCTGGATGATTTATATGTGGCGTCTGAGAAGGTAGTTCATAAGTCTCAAAAGCCAGGTTAGAGTTTGAAGTTTGGCCTATGGGTTTTGGGAAAAGGTTTTCAATACCTTTCATAGGTGGATGAGGAGATGTATGACAATATGCCATAAGGAAAAGGGGGATACCATGTCTCATCTGATGATGCCATGAGACCTCCCCGAAAGTTCTCTCCCCCCACGTGATCCTCCCTCATATAGCCACCCCCAGGCTCACGATCAGGTAGCGGCTGTTGTCCCCTGACCACATGGGAGGAGGTCACCAAGGGGAAAGGGTTGATGACACCATCCGATTCATTACACTTTCCATCTGAATTCCCTACATTGGCATGAGGGAAGATGGGATCTTTGGTAGGTGCCATACTAGGTTGCTGCCTATTTGAATAACATGGGAAAGCTGGATCTACATTGCCAGTATGGGACTAACAAAATCACCTCTGACTGGCATTCTCTGATTCTTACAGCTATTTTATGAATCAATGGCAAGGTAGAGAATGAGTAAAGTAGCCCACTGGGACACTCATTGTCATGTCATTAACTACAACGTACCCTGGTTCAAGAATCTGGAGGAAAGGTCTAGGAGAAGTACATTTTCTGGTGAGGCAAACAATCCAGAATTAGATGCCCCAGCCTCAAACATATTTGCCTGAAAATCAATGGGAGGAGTATTTTCTGGGGAAAGGGAATGTTCTGCTGAGCTGGTCCACCACTCTGTTGTCCATGCCTCTTATGTGGACAGATATAGCAGTATCAGCTAGGCTTCTGCTTTCTGCCTCCCCTCTCGCTTCCTAGACATCCAGGAGCTTCCATTTGGTCCCACTGTTGTGATTTATATAGAACATCGTCATAGTATGGGAACCCTGATTATTACTGATTTCCATTGAGTCCTGATCACATGAGCTTGGAGTGCCGTGGTGCCAGCGGTGAGTGTCAAACCCCATCCCAATCTGCTGGCATTTGTTGTAACTGTGATTGGAGTGGGCCATTCCAAGGAAAGTCCATTCATTACATTTTCCATTTCCAACGACCATTACAGTAAGAGCCTCAGCTTCTGGGTTCTCAGAATCTGAGCCTCGAATGTTTGTGATGCCATTGTTCAATGTCCTGCGTTTCTATAGGCTCCAAGTAATCTCCTTCGGCTACTGGCAGAATTCTTTTCTGAAGACTTTCCATCTTGAAATTATGTTTTAAGATTAATTCCTTCAGCTCCTTCAGAACCAGCCTGAATTTGAGCAATATTTTGGGAACTAAGCAGATTATTGAATCAAAACACTTCCAACCACTTGCAACTATTGCCATCCATTTCTTGTTCAGAATATGCTTTGTACCCAGAGTCAAGAATTCAGTGGCATTGCCTTTTCCACTTCGGAATGGATGTTTTAATTTGACCCATGTGTAAACGAAGACAGGAAAACTCAATTTGTACCTCTAGAATACCATGCGGTTGACCCATAAATCCAATTTATTTTTTATTGAGGTCGGTTTATCAGTAAAGCCAAATGCGCGTGACAGTACCAACATGAAACATGAGGAATAGTGCTACAACCAAAAGGTATCTAAGCACCTAAACCAACCAAAGCAGGGACCTAAAGGAAACAGACATAACAAAAAAAAATAATGTTTTAAAGCTGTTTCCTGAAGGTCAGCTAACCACTAATACTCCAAATGTCAATAGGTAGCTGATTCCAGAGCTTGGCACAGGTTACTGCTCCCAAAAGCATGAGGTCTGTGGCTGGTCAGAAGAAGGACGAGGACTCTTGCAAAACATTTGAAATATGTTTTTTATTAAAGAAAAGGAAATTGCCTACCTTTCCCTACTTCTATGGGGTGTTTCCTCCCTAACAAAACTAGCAAAGGTGCTCATCATTTGTCTGTGAAATGTCTTAAAAGAATATGTCCACCGTCCAAACTAATCTTAACTGACCCTACCATTATTTTAACAACTAAAGTCATGAGACCGACTCTCTTCTCCTGCGTTTTGCCTCTAGCAAACATTTGTTCAATAGCTGATCTTTAAATAGCCTCTAGTGACTTATTTGATCAGTTAATACAGTTCTTCCAAGACTTCCTCAAGCCTTGGCTTCTTTGCAAAATGGAACTTCTTTGTCTCTGAATTGTTATTTTCTCCCTTGACAATGGTTTTCTTTCGCATAAGACATTCCTCTTTGGTTTTGTTACAAAGCTTTATACTCGCCTTTTCCCAAGGTAAGGTTATCCAACCCTTCAGATTCGCTCTCACAAAGTTATTTTCTTTCTAATATATTTCACTCTTTTTTTCCTCTGTATTATATCTGTCTTTGAACATATATTTCAGTTTATCCTTCTCTTCCAATTTTTCTCTTATAACCTCCTCTTTCTTACTGATGTTCTTTTTACTTGGAATGTACCGAGTATGAATGCCTTTATATTGATATAATTCACTTCTCTTTCTCTCACTGTTATCGTCTCTTTAGTTTGACTGGCCGAGTATAAATACTCCCATAATGTTTCTCATTCACTTCCATTACTTCCACAGGGATCGTTCTTTAACTTGACTGAGAGGGGCATACACACTCTGGTAATGATTCTCCTTTACTATTCTTATTGCCTCTTTATCATCTGTGATGATTCACTACATGTCGTCACTTCTCCCCGGCGGGGAGCCCATTCCTATGAGGCCAGGGAGTTGAGGCCACTACCCAAATGTCCCCCTGTGGGTGGATCCTATGCAGTGGGACTTCCCCCCACCACTACGGAGAAGGAAGACCATCTAGGGTACAGCCCTTATAAGAACATCAGATCCCCAAACACTCTAGCCTCTCCTTCTGCTAACCTCTTTGTAGACAGTAGACCTATGTACTGTTGTAAAGTAGACTACCCAATGGTTCTGGAAAGTACTGAGATGAAGAAGAACATCATGAACACAGGTAATCCAAGTACCAGGATGAGGTGTGTCACAGGAACAATGAAGAGCAATACCAAGAAGGAACTGCAGTGGTATAGACTTCTGCTTAGACGTGGTTCCTTTTACGCCATACAAACTGAAGAAATACTGCCTATCAGAGAGACACAGCCAATGAGGACGAGAGGCCGTGAAGTCTGGGAAGCATGGAGGAGGTGCGAAGAAGGCCAACACAGAGCTGAGAGCAGTCCGCTCCTGTAGTGAAGAGGATAACGGGACTGCTTTGCCTGAGGGCATCCAGACGTTTCCAAGATGCTGGCAGACGGTGACATGAACGCAAGAGGCAGTGTCCACACTGTCGGTCCAAGGCCCGGCCTGGAGATCTTCAGGTGAAGAAACTGAGACACACAGATGCCCGCTCAACATACAAAGTAGGAGAGAGACTCCAGGAAAAAATGACTGTGCATCCTGGGAACAGGCAAGTTAACAGGAGCAGTGCAGAGACCAGTAGAGGCTGGAAGGTTCAGGAGACCAAAACCTTTTATGGATATAACAAGCAGGTCTTTCCCCCTCGTGTCAGTGTATGGAAAGCGAGGCAGACAAGGGGAGATAAAGAGAAGTGGAGAGAAACAAGGGTCGGGGACTGTGAAAGCATTATGAAGCAGAAAGAGACAACGCAAATAAAGTTTCGGCTATAAACTTTTATTTAAAAGAAAAGAAGGTAGGAAAAATGTCTAACTTGCCCTATGGCAAGATGGGGATTCCCTACCGAAAGAATTTTAACGATAGTCTGTGTCAGGAAGTGGAAATCAAATGTCTGTCTGTGTCCAAAACCTATACTTGCCCTCACAAATATGTGTATACAACGTGTAGGGATGTCAGCCTCAAAATGATAAGTATTCAAATAAAAGTTTAGAGCTTTTTTCCAGCTCTTGGTCTTCAACAGATTTCCCTTCCCCAAGGTTCAAATAGTTTACAATGCAAAAAGGAGTTCCCTTCCGCACGCTTTCAAGTCTTTCAACAGTTTCAACACAACACAATTCATTGGGATACTGCCCAGCTTTTTGGCTTTGTTACCTTTCACCAGTTTCATCGAGTTCAATTCCTTAATTTCAAATGAAACAAGCTTTCCTTTAGAATCAATCAGAAGCTTCTTTGTGGTGCTTTAAGTGTCTTTTCCGTAAAAGGGTGTACTCGGGCTGGGCCCAGTTGTTGGACCACCCCGTCCACCCATTACAGGTCACGCAATCAACACACTATATTTGATCCTTGTTCATTACACGTTGCCACTGTGTCATCTCTACAGTAGTGCTTGGTTTGTTTTCATTTCGCATCCTCATGATGCTTTATCATTCACTTGTTACACTGCCACATACTCTCATGGCTCTTGCCAATGCTTGTTCTTTCAAGTTATACAGTTTCTTTATGACTCTTGCCAATGCTTCTCTCTCAATATACACAATTCCTATATGGTTCTTGCCAATTCATAAACAGTTCCTTTCTCAGTGAACTTTGGGTGACAGCTTTCCACTCGTGCATCACCCTCGACTGGGCTCGGATCCCAAATGTCAAGGGGCACACTTTCCTTCCCCTTGTCTTGCAGTACTTCTTGCTCTCACAAATCCTAATGTCTTTTTTAAAGAGGTTTTTGGGTTTTGCCCCTCGTTACTGGTGTCCCTTTGCCGGATTCACTCTCGCAACTTTTTGGTTGTTGGTTTCCCTCTGCCGGGTTCACTCTCACTGACCTTTGGTGGTCGGCTTCCCTCTGCCGGGTTCACTCTCACCAATGGTTATAGACAATTCATCATGGGACTTTAGACTTTGCCCCTTCTCATTAGCATCCCTCTGCCAGGTTCACTCTTGCTAGTCTTTACCAAAATACAGTTCATTGGTTAATCTTCACCATGCGGGATTCACTTCCCATAACTTTCTCAATCATCTGCTGGTCAAAAACTTTCAACGGTACAGTGGATTTTACAAGACCCCTGTATGACCACTTTGACCTTTCTTCACCTGTTCCCAAGCCCTTCTGGTTGCGGTAGTCTTTCTACCATTGGGTAATTGCCCAGAGTTATCTGCCTCAGCACCCAAGTGGTGTCGGCCTCCTCTGTTACTGGTTTTTCCCTTCTTTAGCTTCTTGAAGTTCAAGTGAACAGTTTACATCTTCTCATTCAACACAGTTCGGGTTCTTATCGACTCCCTCCTCAACTCACCAGCTGTGATGAACCGCTTGCCTTTCTTTATCCTTGGCGTCAAGGTTGCTACCACCGAGATCGATGTCCTTCCCCGGCTTGGTTATCAGCGGAGGAATGTCCTGTGTACCATAGACGTCTGCTGCAGCACATGCTGGCCTTTGTTTTCGGTTTTATGTTTCTGTTTTCTGAGTTTTCACAGCCTTGGCTCGGAAAGGACAAGGTAACTTCTCTCCTTGTCACCCCCTCGGTCTGCACCGTCTTTCTCCTCCTCTTGAACTGTGTGGTCTACCTTGTTTGTCCTGTGCTCTTGTGCTCCACCTTTTATCCCTGCAGGGAATGAAAAGGGCCATCAGGTGTGTGTGATTCAGGTTAATTGCCTGCCTCTCCCTGACCCTTGTGTCGGGACATGTCAGGTAAACAGGTTTGTACTTAATCCATTGTCTTCCGTGGTGTGTGAGAATTGTCTTCCGTAGTGTGTGAGAATGTTTGTGTCGGAAAAGAGCGAGTTACAGTATCTGAATATCCTATATGGTAAAATGGGAAAAGGGTATTATAAGACTGGGGTTGGTTGGTTAACTCGGAAAGATGCGATGGATAGGGTTTGTAAAACATACGGGACTGAACGGGATTATTATCATGAGATAAACAAGGGGGTTTCTGGGAACAGTAGTGGTTTGTCTGAACAGATTGGGAATGCAGCAAATTATAATCTGAGGGATGGGAAAGAGAATAACTGGGAATATTCGGGTAAATTTGGGAAAACAGGGATTCTGAGAGAGGTGCTTTCTGGATGTAACTGGGTTTAGGGTTCCAGGGGATTTGTTATATTTGGACAACATAGGTTTGACGGGAGGAAGGGGTTTAGATGTATTACAGCCTATAAAGGCCTTAGATATCTCCTCCTCCTCTCCTCCTTCAGTACAATACTGCGTCTCGCATGGGGCATTATCCCAAACATACCCCGGGTTCCCCAACCCAGGTGATCCACCCTTATTCGACCACCCCCAGGGTTGGGGGTCTGAGAGAGCCAGCCCTTCCCTGGCCACCAAAATAAGGGACATTCGAGGTCTACATGGGAGAATACCCTTAGGTTTCTCACACTAGGTGTACAGGAGCGTTACTTATTATATTGTTAGCCCCCCGCCCCCACTTTATGACAATGCTGTCTCAGGTAGATCTTATTACGAAGATCCAAAATCATAGACGGGCAAGATTAGCTGCTGCCTCAAACAACCATAATGCAGGAGATAAAACGAGCCAGATTCGGGCAGTAATTCAAAACCAGCATGTCTTGGAAATTAGTCAGACAGCAAGTCCACAGGCTGTTAGTCAATTGGCCAATCTACCCAACATAAATCATTTTAACAAACCTGGGGAAAAGGTGGACTCTCCACAGAGACAGTCCACCACAACACATACTTGCCCAAGAGTAAAAGCAGCACTTCTTAATAGACGCTTGTTAGTATGTTATGCAGCAGAGTTAGCTGACTTCATAGTTGAATCCAAGGTAGATGTGATTTTCTTTTACTGAAACATGGCTACAGGATACTAGTTTACATGCTGCCCAGATAGCAACACCTGGAGGATATAAAATCATGCGTTCTAATCGTATTGGCACGAGAGGAGGAGGTGTTGCAGTGATTTTTAGAGATTCTTTAAATATGTTGATATTCAGCACTCCTATTTTAGAGCACTGTGAGTCTATGTTTGTTAAATTAGTTTTAAATCCAAGAACTACTTTTAATATTTTCATGATTTATCGACTCTCTATTCTAACTCTGGCATTTGAAGAACAACTATTAGCACTTTTGAGATCTATCGCTAAACCTTCCTCTCCTTTACTGTTTCTTGGAGATTTTAATTTATGGGCCTATGATTGTTTGGATCAAGTGGCTTTGTCATTGCTGAACCTCTTAGAGGGACTTGGTTTTAAACAGCATGCAAAAGCGGTCACGCACCTTGGGAGGAACATCCTGAATTGGATTTTCACTAAAAACCAGGATCTCTCACCCATAGAAGTACTAAAATGTATTTGGTCAGACCATTTCCTGCTACAATTTAATATCCCACTAGCATATCGGCCATTAAAAAATGTCCAATTAGGGCTGAAAGCGGTCCTATCCAGGAGCCGTTGCAATGTTACCCACAAGGCCTTTGAGGCCATAGTGGCCGCTCAGTTATCACTTTTAGATGATAATTTGAAAAAGGAGAATCTGGGTCCTGGTGATCCGGCAAGTTACAGGCCAATAGCAAACGTCCCATACTTGTTGAAGATTCTTGATATAGTGGTGTGTCTACAATAGCAGGATTTCTTTGAACAACAGGGAATTCTTGCCACAGGACAATCGGGTTTGCTTTTGAAACATGGCACTGAGACAGAGCTCTTGGATTTGAAATCTAATATTGCTGGAGTTGTTGACAAGGGTGGCCAAGCACTATTATTACTCCTTGACCTGTCGGCCATGTTTGATTGGGTAAATCATGAGCTGATGACAGATGGGTTGATCAGAGTGGGAAAGTGTTCAAATAAAGCTGCAGAGTGGTGTAAAACCTTTCTTGGCCCAAGGATGGCACGGGTAGCAAAGGATGAATGTCAATCACAACAGACCCCTCTAAATTGTGGGGTTCCTCAGGGCTCGTGTTTGTTGCCGTTGCTGTTTAATATCTACTCAAGACCTTTGTGTGACCTCCTGCATGGTCTGGGTGTGCGTTTTGCAAATTATGCGGATGACGCCCAGATCATCCTGGAATTATCTGGGCCCTATCCAATGGATTTAGCTAGGGTTAAGTGAGGTTTATGGTGCCATCAGGATCTGGATAAAAAAACTGAAATCTTGATCCTTGGTACTGGTGCAAAACTAAAAAAGTGTATCCCTGGTATGACAGCTTTCTGATTGAAAGTATTAATATCACTGTTTCAGAACATGTCAAAATGCTTGAAGTCTTTTTTGACCCTCAATGAACCTTTACAAAACATGTTGCATATCTGAACTCTGCATGCGCCTATATGACACATTTGCTATGGCAAATTTGTCATTATTTGCCGCAGAAAAATAAGGCCCTAATTGCAGTAGCAACAATAAACACCAAGCTTGACTAATCCGGATGCCTCGAGCACTGTCTCTCTCGTGCAGCACCTCGCTCCTTCTCCACGGCTCTCTGTGGCTTCGCTCCTACCTCTGAAGTGTCTCTCGCGGCTCAGGCCTCACTCAGCAGCTTCGCCTGGTCACACAGTTCCTTCTCCGTATTCGGCCACAGGCCTCCAGCTTCCTTTATCCACGCTTCCCACTGCATACTCTCTGCATCATTCCGGGTTCCTCGGGCACTCTGTCTACCACGCCGTCTTCTTGGAGAGGTCTGCTTTCGTCCAGCGGTGTCTTAACAGGTACTTCTCAAGCAAATGTAAAGAAGCTGCAAGTGATCCAGAATGGACCAGATCGTGCAGTATGTGGACTTGTCGAAGGGTCCATGTCTCCACAGCACGCCGGAAATTACATTGGCTTCCCGTATCTCAGAGAATACAATTCAAGACCTCTAGTTTGGTCTATAAATGTCTGTCGAATGACTGCCTACCTTAACTCTGTTCTTGGATTAAGAGAGCCCCTGTTGTGCGCATGTTGCGTTTAAATAAGGATAATATTTTGGCTCAACCTCCTTTTTCATTGAAGAGGATTAGAGGATCTAGTTTTGATTCCTGGGTCCCCATTATCTGGAATGCACTACCATGTGCACTTAGATCCATTCCCTCAATCTCACAGTTCAAAAAAGGCTTGAAAACCCTTCTTTTTGACAAAGGAACTCATTAAATACTAAATACACCAGGCCGCCACTGCGTTAGGCTCTACCTCTGAATCCGTTCAAATCACCCGTAGTACTGGATTGTCCTTGTTGCATTACTTAAATAATCTCAGTTCCGCCCGCTTGTCCTTTCTGCATTTCGAAATGGCTAGCCACTGGTCGTTTTTTTTTTACCGTGGTTTTGATCACCTGTAGTATTGTTCCGATTACCTACTGCAAACTATTTAGCAAATTGCATTTCTTTGGTTACAGAACTTAAATAATACTAGTTCCGCCTGCTTCTCTATAAGTTCCTCGAATTTTACATTCACATACTATCGTGCCTGTCATCCTCTCTATCCTGAATTTAACAAGCTTCCCGAACGCATTTACCATCTTGCCCACTGCATACCCTGCCCCAGACTCCATCCCAATGCACATATATGCCAACATTAGTGCTTTGGCACTCCTACTTCATACCAAGGAGCCCCCCAGAAATAGGCCAGGGCATATTTACCCTGGCGGCCCCAATCTAACATACACAGTGTTTACCATTATCACAGCCACTCTCCTACTGCACAGTGACCCGCAACACCAGGCCCACAACGCTAGCACTAACAACACCGGCACACACAAAACAATGTCCTTCTACCAAGATACCAACACCAAATTATGCACAAAGGGAATGTTCATCCACATAGGCACTGGCCTTGCCCGACTACACTGCCCCAGATATCACCCCCTTCATCACCCTCTACCATGCCCACTCCATTTCTTCCCAACACATTAGCTTTCCCAACGAATCCACACAACCACATCCAAACCACTCCCCTGGTAGCCAGAGCATGCCGCACACACCTCTCATTCAGATAATTTAACAACACCACCCCATCTAGAACCACCCCAGCGTTCATAAGAACTGCAAGACTTTTGGCGCGCACTCATGATTTGCACCCAAACACCAAGAATCAGAGCACCCCTTCACGTACCAATACGTTAGCAACGCATAAACCCTATGTGTCATAGGATAAGCCTAACATCACCACCCGACGCATTGGCAATCCCACCAACACTCCACAAAAAAAACAGCACCCCCTAGCCCGCCCACAGGCCTGTCCTACCCAAATCCCTTGCTCTCCCACAACTAAACAGCAACTACTAGGAGCCTTACTTAATGTACGATCCCTTGGCGCCCATGCCATAGACATACATGATCTTATTCTAGAACTGAAATTAGACTTTCTAGTACTAACCAAAACATGGTTACACACAACTTCAGGTCCGCTGATCACACTAGCTATCCCTTTAGAGCAGACCGACAAGATCCCATAGGCAGTGGTGTGGACATTATCTTTAAAACTATACACCAATTCAGGGAATGCAAAATGGAAACCTTACCAGGGTGTGATCTCCTATCCCTTAAACTAACCATCAAGCCCAATTCAACCATCAACTTTCTAATAGTATACACAGCCCCAAGCTCTACAAACAACCCTGACATAGACTTACTGCTACTCATTAACCCTCATCTTAAACCCAAAACGAAATTCATCATTTTAGGAGACATTAATATAGGCTACAATGACCTAACTGACCACAAAGCCACAGCCTTCCATAATGCATTCCTAGAAATGCAATTCACGCAAATTGTAAATGCCCCTACCCATTCAAAAGGTAGAATCCTTTATTGGATACTCACGTTGAATACTGCAGTCTCCATAGAAGACATCCTTAAGATACCATGGACCGACCACTGCTTAATCAAATTCAACCTAAACATAGCCACCAACCCAATAGTAATAAAATCACCCCATTACCTATACTGGTCAGAAATACACAGAAACTCACATCCGAAAACTTGACTCCTATACTCAATAGATTACTCAATTATAAATTTCTAGACAACACCAATAAAGACTGTGGGCCTCATTATAAGTTTGCCATTCCGGGACCTATGGTACCGGTAAGCTTGCCGGTACCGTTGTTCCCGGACTGGCAAACTAGGAGTTCTGCTTGCGGGTGTCTTTCTGCCCACCAGGTCTGACCTGGCGGGCAGAGTGGCACTCGCGAGAACAGCATGTCGGATGCCCCAGGACCGTTATAAACGGTGTCTGTGCATCCGACTTCCCCATTCCCATTCAGTCCTATGGGGGCGAATTTGAATGGAGAGCATCTTTTTTTCCAGCGCCCGCGAATGGGCAATTACCGGGTCTGGCAGGGCCTGAATGCCCCGTTAATTGCCATTCGCAGGTGGCAGAAATATTCTGAAGTTTGGCGGCAGCGTACCGGTTTTACCGGCAAGGCTACCATCAAACTTCTAATGAGGCCTAGTATCTCTCTACACTAGCACTGCTGCTTGAAAACAGCTATTAACGAAGTAGCCCCACTTAAATCAAAGCTTCCTAAGCCTAAACGTAGCTCTCCCTGGTTCAAAGATGAACTTATTGAATTTAGAAGGAAAAAAGAGCCTTAGAACACCTATCTAGAAAGCACCACACCATAGAACTCCAAAAAGAACTCCAACAATTATCCAAAACCTACAAACTCAGAGTAATCACCCACAAAGCCAATTCCCTTAACCAGCGCATCACCAATGCTGCCTCAAATACCAAAGAATTATTTACTATCATTATAGAACTTGAATCCCCCATCCCACCAAGCAGCTCAGTCAATGCTAGCAAAGCTTGGTGCACCACCATTCAGGATGCATTGACCACGAAAGTGAATACCCTCCAAAATTAAATCGTTTTGCAAAGAAAGCTCCTAGAGCATTCCGCCAAACCTCCCCTCCCAGCATTCACAGACACCAGAATAAACGTGCCCGATTTCCATTTTAACCCAGTTACCAATGACCAGGTTCTCAAAATGAAAGCATCGCTTAAACCTTCCAATTGCAAAGAAGACAGCTTTCCTGCAAAAGTAGTTAAAGACTGCGCCCCCATCCTTGCCCCCATCATCACTAAGTTTGTTAATGCTTCTTTCAGTTCCAACGAAATAAATCCCAGCCACCATAAAAGTAGCCTGGGTCACACCCCTACTCAAAAAACCAACACTAGACACCACCACCCCTGCCAACTACAGACCGATCTTTACAGTGCCCTTCCTCCTCAAAATCATAGACAAAATCGCATACACCCAAGTTCAAACCCACCTCGAAAAAAACCACTTACTAGGGGACAGACAATCGGGTTTCCGCTCCAGACACAGTAGTGAGACAGCTCTCTTGGACTTAAAAAACCAGATGGATGCCATCAGGGACTCAGGGAAGTTATGTATTTTACTACTACTAGACCTCTCCGCAGCCTTTGATTTAGTGGACCATGATAAACTATGCCAAACACTAGCTAACACTTCCACCTCTCAAAGGAAGCCACCACCTGGATAAAATCCTTCCTCTCTGACCGCACCTCAGGAG
Organism: Ambystoma mexicanum; assembly: GCF_040938575.1. Classification (NCBI taxonomy): domain Eukaryota; kingdom Metazoa; phylum Chordata; class Amphibia; order Caudata; family Ambystomatidae; genus Ambystoma; species Ambystoma mexicanum. The sequence continues at coordinate 75,320,843 of NC_090933.1, forward strand.
TAGCCACAGGTGACGAAGCAGCAGACTCCATTTCAGTACCATTGGGTTTCCCTCAAGTATCTTGTCTCTCCCTCACACTCTATAGCACTTACACATAACTACTCTTTGCGGCACTAGACGAAATGGGAGTAATTTATACAAATTTTGCTGACGACACATAAATCCTCATTCCAATCACAGGCAACCTCGAACATGATACTAGGGGCCTCATTACGAGTTTGGAGGTAGCCATGGAGCTATTAGCTCCCTGCCTGCCTCCAAACCGGGCTCCTTTACCGGGTTCCTGCAATGGGAATTTACCGGGTCATTCCGACATAGGAGGACCCGGTAAGTCCTCCTTGCAGGAACCATTCCCCATTCCCATTTGAGCCCCCATAGGGCTCAATGGGAATGGGGATGGAGGTAACAACGGGCACATTATAAGTGTCATGTTGTTACCTCCCTCTTCCCCTCGCGGGACCCAGAAAAGACTTCTGGTTTTACCAGACGTCTGATCCCGGTCCCGCGAAGGGAACCTTGTAATACGTGCTCCCGGAATTAAGGGGGCTGGTCTCGTACCGGCCCCCTTCATTCCAGGAGCGCAAGGGTCGTAATGAGGCCCGATATGTGTCAACAAAATGTATTCTCTCATCCAAAACTAGATGGCAAACAACAGTCTCTGAATCAATGGAGAAAAAACAGAGATCCTCATAGAGGGTGCCCTGGCTCGCCTAAGCAAGCTTCACCCAGAATATACCTCCATTATCATAGATGGCACCCCAATCACCATCTCACACAAAGTCAAAACCCTAGGGGTATACCTGGACTCCAGCCTCACCATGGGAAAACATATTAGCCTGATTGCCTCCTCCACGTCATATACAGCTAAACTAATCGCACTAAGCAGACCCTTACTCACTTCAGAAAACTGCCTCACGCTCGCCAGGGCCATCCTCTTAACCAAGATGGATTATTTCAATATCCTCCTATTAGGCACCTCGAAGAAAAATATAAACAAAATGCAATTACTACAGAATAAAGCCATTAGGGCAGCACTGGGCATTAACAGAAGGGAACACATATCGCAACACAGAAGTGAAGCACACTGATTACCAGTACAAGCAAGAATACTCCACAAAACACTCACCATCACACACAAATGCATTTCAGACAATTCCCCTATCTTACTCTGCCAAAGCCTCTCACGCAAAACCACTGCCAGAACACTCAGATCCAGCGCCAACACACACCTTACCACCCCCCAGCTTCACTAATGCCAAATCAGGGAGCTCTAGCTTCCCCATAGCAGCCCTGCAAATCTGGAATTCACTACCTACCAACATATGCAACAAGACTTCTTACCCAAAATTCAACAAACTACTAAAAACCTGGCGTTTCAACAAATATTAAACATCAAAGCACAAAAAACCTAAATGGCACTTGGGAAAAGAGTGGCTAAGTAACACAACAAACACAAGATACTTAGGCATGCAAATCAACTCAAGCCTGAACGACAGTCAATGGGAACATGTAGCCAAAACCAAATGCCGGCAATTTGCATGCCAAGCTAGCGTATTACACAAGAAATAGGGAAAATTCTCAATAAAACCGGTAAGGAACTTCTACTGCCAAAAGGAAGTGCTGGCCCTGATCTTTGGCGCAGAAAACGCTGTCGGATGCTCTGCGGATGTCTGGTCCACCCTAGAAAACATCTTCTGGGTAAGAGTTTTGCAACTACCAAAGGGTACATCAACTGCATGTATGAGCTATGAGCTAAACTTAATATCAATCAACGCACAAGTTAGCTGGAACCTGTTGAGCCTCTTCAGAAAGGTGACCATGAAGAAAGTGGCCTTGCAATTTGAAATACTACAAAATCCAAGCAAAGGAAATCCCAACTGTCTGCTGTCGTTGTGGTATTAACGCTGCAAGGAAATATTGGCTTTCTACGACATCGACCTAAAAATCCTGCACGACAACCCAGATGCCGCAAAAACTAAGGTATGGCGACTGGACTGGATCGTGACTGGGAACTTAAGATCAGCTAACAATTTAATGAAGGATGTCCCGTGTGAAGCTAGAAACCTAAACACTCTACAGTCTTATATCGAATTGTTCCCAGACAATGGCAGCAGAGCCCTGTTTTTACATTTCAGACTAAACGCATTTAAAACAAGAGAGTGGTCTAGAGAGCTACGCAAAACAGAAGAGCTCAATGTAGCCTGTAGATTTTGCAATCAGATGGAAGAAACCTTAAAACATCTGACACTCCATTGCAAGAGACTACATCGGGAGAGAACACTGACATTAGGGCCTCATCTAACGAAATTTCAAACGCCAAGCACGGACGACTGTTGGCAAGCCCTGTTCGACAGCCGTGAGAAACAACTGAACTACGCGTTAATTCGCTTCCTGAGCTTGTTGAAAAAACTACTGACATAATACCTAAAACAAGGGAAAAACTGTGAGAACGCATTAAAGAGGCTCCCTGCTGGCGAAGGCTCGAATGCGGCCTGTGAGCTTATGATGTTAAGGTTTTAACAGATGAGAGTTACCCGGACATTTAAAGGGAGAGAAGTGAGAACAAATTGTAGTGTAATATCTGTTCTTCTTTTTTAAAGGCATCTTTGCCAATAAAAATAAAATAAAAGAAATTACTACAGAATAAAGCCCTTAGGGCAGCACTGGGCATTAACAGAAGGGAACACATATCGCAACACAGAAGTGAAGCACACTGATTACCAGTACAAGCAAGAATACTCCACAAAACACTCACCATCACACACAAATGCATTTCAGACAATTCCCCTATCTTACTCTGCCAAAGCCTCTCACGCAAAACCACTGCCAGAACATTCAGATCCAGTGCCAACACACACCTTACCACCCCGCAGCTTCACTAATGCCAGATCAGGGAGCTCTAGCTTCCCCATAGCAGCCCTGAAAATCTGGAATTCACTACCTACCAACATATCCAACAAAGACTTCTTACCCAAAATTCAACAAACTACTAAAAACCTGGCGTTTTAACAAATATTAACACCTCATAGCCAGCTTACACAGGCCAACCACCCCACTGTGTTTTTCTGTCTATTACATTCGTAACGTTCCCATAGCCTATAAAGTAACCAACCGGTTGTGTAAACATTCTTTCTTTTCTCTGTCCATGTGTAACTAAACTTGTGACTTCTGCATGAAACTGCTAAAATGTCAAATATGCTTGTAACCTACGCCGTGATATCCCAGGATTGGGCCGTAAAATAAAATAGAATAAATTGTAAAAATTTTTTTAAAAAATAAGGCGATTTCTACTGTAGAGTCACATGTGTTTTTGTTGGATATGTTGTGAGTGCCCTGAGGTTTCGGGCGTGTTGGCGCTGTAGAAAAATTCCATGGAATAAAACAGAATCCTGCCATTGCTTGTTTTGCCACCATTCACTTGTTACACTGCCACATACTTTCATAGCTCTTACCAATGCTTGTTCATTCAGGTTACACAGTTCCTTTATATCGTGTGGTTCCACAAAACTACTTTCATTCATAACAGTATTGAACCGTACTTGCTTTCATTCAGTTTGGTATTCAAAATGCTTAGTTTCAATTATATCAGTATTCAAAATGCTTGTTTCATTTAGTTTGACACTCATTAACTTTCTTTGTCTTACATGCTTGACTGCCATCCTGGTGTCCCACTTCTTAGGCTGACTCACTGGTCGGTGCTTACAGGATTTCAGGGAGGCTTCCGGCTGCCACAAGCTCTGTCTCTCTCGTGCAGCACCTCACTCCTTCTCCAGAGCTTCGCTCCTACCTCTGATGAGTTTCTCGCAGCTCGGGCCTCACATGGCAGCTACACCAGGTCACACAGTTCCTTCTCGTATTCCGCCACAGGCCTCCAGCTTCCTTTATCCACGCTTCCTGCGGCATACGCTCTGCATCATTCCGGGTTCCATGAGCACTGTGTCTGCCACGCCGTCTTCCTGGAGAGTTCTGCTCTCGTCCAGAAGTCTGCAAACCTGGTGTCATAAGCTGAATGCCGACCTTTTTCCACAGCTGACTCCATTCTCACCGTTCTTGCTGCTTTTAAACTTCCCGCCAGGTTGATTGGTCCAAAAAGGACTAGACTAAACATTGCCGACTTGGAAGTTCTGCATTGCTCTTGCTTGCCTCCTCCTCATCCCAGTAAATAACTGGTGTCTGTGTGTATGAAAGTCAATAAAGGAAGGATGTTTGCCTCTAGTTTGTCTCTTCCTCATCCTAGTACTTGACTGGTGTTTACCAGGAGATGGATTACTTGAAAAAAAGAGCAAATGCTAATAGCCTACAAAGGCCTGGGGGATGTCAGACTCATTATAAAAGGGAAATTGGGGATACCATGTGTCACCTAAGGGTGCCTCATCCCCACTCCCCAAGTCTCCTCCACCCATGTAATCCTCCCTCGCATATCCACCCCCAGGTTCAGGATTCAATAGCAATGGCCTTTTCCTGTCCACCTGGGAGGAGGATGTGCCTAGAAAGAAGTGAGGACACCCTTATATTCCTCACAGGACCCAAACCAATAGTGTCACATGAGTTATCTTCCTCATGGCAGTACTTGGCAGGGAAGTGAACCAAGTTGGTAAAACAAAGAAGAAGAGACACAAGGGTCCGGGACTCAAAGCAAGAGAAACATAAATTCAGTCTGTTGTTTCCAACAAGTATACCCAGATGCACTCCTGTGGGACAAGTCCCCAAAGATTCAACTCATTAATGTCACTAGACAATTGTAGCAACAGTCTCACAAAAGAAATATTTTTCAGAGCAAAAAAATAATAATAATCACGCACAATTTACAGGCCGATTCATGGAATAAATGTGCGCCGAAAATCTGCACGCAAGTGTGCAAATGCGTGAGAATCGCAGCGCAAGTGCGAAAATCGCAGTGCAAGCGTGCAAAATCCACGCACATCGATTCATGGAAGTCCATGCGCGTGTAAAATCTGGGATGTGCGCTAAAATTCTGCGTGGCGCATGCGGGCGCACACGTCATCAAACGGCGTGCGCTACGCGCACAGCGAAAGCGCACATAGCGCGGCGCACACAACAAAAGTAGGCGGAACACGGGGTGTAACATGCGGAATGAGAAACACCGGGTGAAAAAATGGGCGTTACGGGGGATGTACAGGAGGCAAATGCGCGGAACGCCCACACGCGCGCCTACAACACGTATTCATGGAATCGAACAGGGCAACCGCGTGTGCCAAAAAAGACGTGCTAATCCGGAAACACGTACGCCAGCAGGAAGCAGGCGTATGCGGACCAGCGCAGCATAAAAGTGCGCGCAAACAACAAACAAGCTCAGATGCTACGATGATTATACCGTTCCTCGCAGCAGTGGTCGTGGGACACTGCAGGAGGAGGAGGATAGTCAGGGCCAGAATTTTTACACCCAGGACCAGCCTTTTTGGGATGCCTGATGACCAGGTGTATCGGAGGTACAGGTTTCCACCTCACATAATACTCGACCTGGTGAGTGAGTGGGAGGATGACCTCACATCACCCACCCTGTGCTCCCAAGCACTGAGCCCCTTGGAAAAGGTGCTCAATGTACTGCACTTCTTGGCCACTGGTTCATTTCAGCGGACAAGTGCCGCAATCATGCTGCCTACACCAGGTGTTGGCCATCATGACTGCACGCCCATCAGTCCGCAGGCACATATGCCTGCCCAGAACACCTGCAGAAAGGCAGGCTGCCGTCCAGGATTTATACGGGGTGGCACACTTCCACAAAGTGCTAGGTGACATCGATTGCACCCATGTGGCTCTTCACCTCCCAGGGCAACTGAGCACATCTATAGAAACCGCAAGCACTGGCATTCCATCAATGTGCAGGTAGTATGTGATGTCAAGGGAATCATCACCTCAGTATATGCCAACTATCCAGGGTCCACCCATGACAGTTTAATTTATAGAATGTCAACCCTAAACCGGGACCTAGAAGCTGGGCGGCATGGCGATACATGGCTGCTTGGTGAGTATAAATGCCTCTGCACATGCATGCATGTCAGATACTGAGTAATGTCACAACCCCACTAATAATACCCATCATCACCTCCCCAAGGGACAGTGCTACCCTCTGAGCACCCACCTGATGACGCCAATTTGGAACCACACTACACCACCGGAGGTAAGATACAACACAGCCCATATTGCAACCTGGGGCATAGTGGAGTGCACATTCGGAGTGCTCAAGTCACGCTTTTGCTCCCTTGACCGCTCTGGTGGGCAGCTGCTATATGCGCCCCCAGTAGTGTGCAGGATCATAGTGGCAGCATGTGTCCTGCACAACGTTGCAACCCGCCGGGACCTGCCGGTGGACATGATGGTGCCCCCACATCCCCAACCACATGCACGGCCGCTGCGCATGGGAGGGGAAAGGGCACGTGGTGAGGCAGCCCGTATGCAGCTGGTGGATAATTACTTCACCTAAAATCACACCCCTGTGGAGTGCACAAAGCCCTGGTACATACCAGCTGCCAATCAATGATGATGACATAAGGGACAGTCAACTTTCACAACCATACCAGCCTGAGATTGGTCACCTGGAAGTGTTACATAGTGTGCATCCCTACCTACCGAAAGACAACCAATGCTGTGTCACAAAAAGACACAAATTTATGCTACATGAATGACTACCTCCTTGCAAAATACAACATGAAAACAGCGCCATGTCACCCAACCCCACCCCATCTCCGCTATGCAACACACCATGGCATGTCATGCAATGTGAAAGCAAACAAAGGAATGCACAACACATGACACAAGTGTCACAAAGTGCACTGTCCCAAATGGAAACAGGCCACAGACAATATGCTCCCAGTAATCAATAACAAACAGCACACATGACCAAATACTTACCAGCAACACAATACAGCAACACAGGATGAAACATTGCCAAAATATGACAGTACCAAATAAAAGTAGTGCAAGTTTTACAACCTGAATAAGCCAGCACAACCACCCCTTCCAACTGCAGAGTGTTGACGTCAGGCAAATGTGTCAGTGTACTGCATACAACATGAACTGCATCCGCAAAGGAGACGGCCTTGTGAAGACATGAAGAAGGTACCTGTGAATAAGGAGGACAACATGGATGCACAAGCACATTTCAATACACCATGCAGTGTTCAATACAACAACAATCCCCACTAGGGATGTACACACAGTTTTAACTACAGACTGCCTACACAGCTCATGGGAGCCCAATGTCACTGTGTAAGTCACTGTCACTTGGTCACACCCTTTGCTAGCCCATGGAAAGGGAAGCAGGAGGGGTGTGTGTGCCAGGAACCCAATCATCTAACCCAAACACAGGACAAGCCTACATGTGCCCAGCTGGAATACACAGTGGATGCCCACGGGAGCCACACAAGGCAACACACTGTAAAAAAAATAAAAATAAATAAATAATGGCCGTGTGGGGGAGAGGGGAGGAGGCCACCCAAGAGGTTCGAGGACAGGGTGCACACCAACAGCCACCTGCGCGGATGTTGCAAAAAAAAAAAAACCTCAATGGGCTCATGGCCTGCACGGCTACGCTAGTGTGGGAGGAGTGCTGCTGTCGCTCTCATCACCCTCTGCTGCTGCATCAGGAGGTGGTGGTGCTATGGGAGGCAGCCCTCGCAAAGCCCTGGTATGGTCCTCCATGGCAGCAAGCATGCAGGTGTGGAAGGTCTCATTCTGGAGGATGATAGTACGGAGATCCCCATGCAGCACCTGACGGGTTGCCTGCATTTCTGCACGCATGGCCTCCCGTGGTGCCCGGATCTCCTCCCGAGTTGCCTGCAGCTCAGCTGAGAGCGAACGTGTGAGCTGCTCCAGCTGCTGTCCTGACCTTAAATTTCGGGAAGCCTCAAGTTCACCCAGAGTCTCCCTGAGGTTATGGAGTTCTACCCTCAGGGCTTCCCTGTGGCCCTGTGACTCTATAGATATGGCTTCGCGCAGAGTCTCCAGTGCCGCCCGTCGGTCCCTGTTGGACACCAACATGTCTTCCCTGTGTGATTGGCAAATGGAGTCTGTTGCCTGCTGTTGTTGCTCCATCTGCCTTTCAGGGGGGAGAATGGAAGTGGCCACCCTCTCCATTGCCTGAGCCATCATTTCAACCGATGCTCCCTGTTAGGCTGCTATACTGTAAATGGAGTTTTCCCATACAGTATTGCCTGGTGGCGTACGGCCACCGAGTCGGCGGGCACCACACCTGTTCGGGGCAAGGCGATCTCCACCTTGCTGTGCTGGCACTGCCTGAGGCTGCAGGACTGCATTCCCCCTCTGATCTGCTGACCCAGGAACAGGATCAGATGTTGTGGAGTGTGACCCTGCATCCGTAACCGCCAAAGGCGGACTTACCAACACTGACATCCCCATAGAGGGTTCTACCCCTGGTGCAGGCGGGTTGGACAGAACAGAATCCCTGCCAGAAACACTCACCTGCGACGGCACATAAGTCTCATCATCCGATTCAGCAACTGAATAGAGGTCTGGGGAGGTGCACCCAGAGACACCCCTGGACAGTATTTCACCCACCACCACACCACGTCCCGCACTGGTGCCCGGTCGTGCCTGAGATTCCTCCTGGGTCTGCACTATCTCCTCAACCTCAACAGCATCAAGTGCGTCATCACCTGCAAAAACATGAAAGACAAAAAATGGAAACAGGCATAGCACACACATAGGCCTGGCAAGCCAGAGATCCAGTACATGATTTACACATGTCCCTCATGACTATAACCCTGGCATGAATGCACTGTCAATGAGTTGGAAGGGGAGGCAAAAAGCAGACACTGAGGACACCAAGACGGAAAAGCAACACATTTGCTGCATGCTGGGTAGCACTGGCATCACACATTAGCCTGTGAGTGGCATGTCCAATACACATACATGACACATGCCAGCGCACAGATGGCATGTAGCATAGCCATGGTACATTTGACAATTACAGCCATATGTCAGTGAATGAGTACTGTCACCCATCCATGTGAGATGGACATGATGAGATGGAAAATGCTACATAGTGTGACAAAATATGCATGTGCCACACACTGCAACACATCCAGTGTACAATAATACAGTGATGGCAAGCAGATGTACACATCAATGGTTGGTCACTTCAACATGACAGGAAACAACTATCATGTACCACATTCAAACAGGCCCCAAAAATGAATGTGAGCAGGCCAATACTCAATCAGCCTGAATGGTCTAATCATTCACATGACAAGGTAACAAATGCGGGCCAATGTGGGGTGTAATCAATGACAGAAGCATGTCACATATGTGGCATTAGGGCTGATAAATGCATTGCAAAAATTGGAGAATTGAAACAATCAGCCTGAATGAACCCTGAAAAAATCTGAACAATGTTGTTGCAAGATGACAGTTCAAGGGCAACTGCAGTAATGTTGCGCTAATTGGCTACTGTGGGCAGACGGGATACTGTCATACCCAAATTCAAGGCAGGTGAATGTTTTGGAGGAAGCACATGGGTGACCCATACCACTCAGGAGTACACACCCTCACCTGGCACTCAATCAGAACCCGTCACCCATATACCATACACATGGATTACACACACATGCATGGGCACTCACCGGACAATGTGTCGTAATCTGGTAGGTCTCCCACGCCTTGGATCTGTTCCTCTGTGACGAAGGTTCCAGCAACAGACTCAAGTTCAGTGAGTTGGTTGTCCTCTGGTGGAGACCCACCACCAGTCACCAGAGTAAAGGCATGATTTGAGGCCAGCTTATTCTTTGCTCTGCGTTTCAGGTCATTCCACCGCTTGTAGCAATCCTCAGCTGTGCACCTCACAAATCCAAGGGCACTAATGATGTCCGCGATGGTCTGCCAGTGTGCCTTACGTTGACCAGGTGTGGTCTTGCACCCTGCAGTCACCACCATTTCACGGCTATGTGCCGACACATAGGCCACAAGTGCATCAAGTTTCGGCATCATTAATGCTAGGCTTCCTTGACGTGCCCGAGTGTTTAGCCGTGTCTGGGGTCTCAGCCTGTACTGCCAGAGCACCCTTCTTCTTCTTTTTTAAAGGTAGTGCGGATCCAGAGTGGCTTACGCCGCTCTGGTCAGTAGGGGCAGAAGCGCCGGTGGACTGGGTACTAGGAGTGTGCGAATGCACAATGACCATAGGTCTTGGTGCAGGCATTGGCTGCAGGCTGATGTTGGCAGGGCCAACGTCGGTTTGATGGACCTGGACCGACACTGTCCCGGCTGGGAGACTCAGAGCTGGGGTGGATAGAGCTGCAGCTGCGCCTGCAGCCTCCCCACCCTGCCTACTTGGGGCAGCAGATGACATTGCTGCCCCAGATCCACGTGGCCTGGTGACAGCAACTTGCACTGCCACACGTGGCTTAGACTTGCTGACCTGGAAGTCAGCCTGGGAGTCATCCTGTGCCGGTTCAGGTGCCAAAATGGGCTGGTCCAACAAGGGCTGAGCTGGGATGGTGTCATCTACGTTTCCCACAACCATGGGGGGGGCATGGGTGTCCCTGATTGGTCCTCCACACACGGGGGTCTAGGGGCACCCTGCAAATCCTGGCAACGTCCGCTACCACGCCCACCACGCCCACCTTTTGGAGGTCGGCCACCTTTGCCTCCCTTACCGCTTGGTCGCCTCCCAACCATGGCACTGATGTTGTTGTGCGTATGGGAGTAGCAGTAAACAATTGTCCTGGGTAATTCGGGGTAAAAGGGGTAGGGTACTAGATGGAATTCGTACCCTAGTGCTCCAGCAAGGCTGTCTGTGACCCGTGGGGGAGGATGACGGGTCATGTAACGCACAGGCACCCCGAAAACAAAAATGAACGTGCACGCAACCCCTCGTAGACCATGTGCGTGGAAAAATGAACCCGCACTACGCTGTGGCACCCAGAAACACAAAAAAAGCGTACGCGTAATACACGCAGCCTACACTGACCTCTGAAGGGGTACGCAACACACGGGGCAAGCACAGTTGGTAAATACGTGCGCGACTCACCGTATGCCTGGAAAAAGAATGTGAAAAAGACACGCGTGTGCACGTTGGCAACACCCCCGCCAAAAGAAGAATTGTACGCTGTCTGAGGAAACAGGACAAAAGAAGAAGTGAACGCTGTTTGAGGAAACAGGCCAAAATAAGAATTGAACGCTGTCAGAGGTAACAGGGAGTACGAACTTGAACCGTTGTGAAGTAATCGCGTGTGAACCGACTAGAAGTACAAAATTCACCCACTCGCTCTCCACGAAAAGCATGTACAAGAAAATGGCGTCCTACACGTACCTTTTCAACCGGCCCACACGTACAACGTCACTTGTGCGTGTACGCGCTAAGGCCCTTTCCTCCAATTACACGAGCTGACACTCGGACATGCAGTTTTTGCACGTGTACAATGAACATGCACCCGTGCTGACGGAAACGCCCTTGTGCGTCACGTCACAGACGTGCTTACGCGCTAAATGGCCTTTGGTCCAATGAATTTGTGTACGTGCTGTGTCTTCACGTGCTGATTCATTATGCACCTGTCACGATCGAAACACCCGCGCGCGTAACATCACAGACGCGCTTATGCGCTAAGGGCCTTTCCTCGAATTACACGCTGACGTGCAATTTTTTCACGTGCCAAATCACTCCGTATCAAGATGGCCACGCGACTACACACGGAAGACCACGCTCCTGTCCAGAAGGCCGAATTACTGCCCCCAAGAACCACGAGCACGCTCCCAGCTGCCATCTGCTGCTGCCTGCCTGCTGCCCACATGCCCTGCTATTTGCTGCCTGCACGTCAGCCAGGGGTGCAGTTGCTGTGACCACCCCTGCTGGAACCGAAGACTCCCGAGTGGGATACCATCGCTCCACAGCCCAGCCCCAGGACCCAGTTGCCCACCCACACCTGCCCCTGGGGTTGCCATGTCAGGCACAACACCATCTGGCACCACTGGCAACCCCCTGCCAGGGAGGCAGAGGGCCACCAGCTTCTGTGCCAGGGAAGTTGGTGTCGTGGTGGAGCAAGTCCTGGGGCAGTATGATGCCCTCTTTGGAAGTTTGCGCACCGACAATGAAGGACGGACCAGGATCTGGATGGACATTGTGACTGCCATCAACGAGGAGGGGGTGGCAGTCCGCGACATCAAACATGTCCAGAAGCGCTGGGAGGACTTCAGGTCCAGGACCCTCGACAAGGCCCAGCGGTTCTTGAAGGCAGCGGATGCCAAGGGGCGCCGGGGCCAGCTGTCAGACCACCAAATGAGGGCCCTGGAACGCATACGCCCAGCGCTCCACGTCCAGGTCCTTGAGAGGCAGACCCGTCTGGAGTCGAGCGATAAGTGTACATGTATACTGATTGGAAGCTGTGCGTGTTGTGGTGTGCCAGTAGTGTGCAGGTTATACATGTGTTTTTGTAGGGCCAAGTATGGATGTGTATGTACAGGGGCATGAGGCTGACACATGTGAGTCCTCTCATGTGTGAGACACATGGATGGTGTATGTGTTGGTAAACATGCAGGCCAAATGCAGGTGTGGGAGCACACAAGTTTGCATTGCTGTGTATGTACGTTGGCATGGTTGTGGTGTCACACATGGATGGGGGTTCCAGCTGCATGTATCTGCACTGTGTGCATGTGTGTGTATTTGACAAGGGTGCAACTGTGATGCAACATGGATCCATGTGGCACTGACATGTAGAAGGCTGAATGCCAGTTGTGACATGGATGGCGCTCTCATCACTGTGACAGTTGGTGGACATGTACACATCCATGTAAGTGTGTTGGTGTGTGTGCATGTGTTGTGCACTCCCCGTGTTTCATGTGACGTCAGGCTCACCTTCGGATGCTGATGCTGTTGTATGTGTATGGATGGTGCTGCCCGGTGCAATATTGCTGTGGAATTGCTCATGTGTGTGATTGAAATGACATGTGTGTTAGGGAGTGTGATGCCATGTCTGAAGTTTGACACTGCCACTCATGTACAACTGTCATGTGTGTATCAGTCCATTGTACAGTGCCCTGATGCCTGTTTTCTATCTCTCCCTGTCTGCAGCGTCAACTGATGAAGAGGGCGGAGAGGGTGCTGTGGAGCAAAGCGGCAGGGATGGCACAACCAGCCGGAGACGCAAGGCCCGGCTCCCCTCCCAGATTGTCATCTCTTCGGGGAGTGAGGAGACTGGTGCCGCGTCCCAGGCCGCAGCTGCCGAGGGTAGGTCCAAGAGGCGGAGGTTGGAGATGGACTCCTTGGCAGCAGAAGGGGCAGCTGAGACCCCACAGGGTCCGACAGAGGAAATGCATGGAGTCATCCAGGATGGTGGGGGGTTTGGAGGAGGAGGAGGCCGTGGAAAGGACACACACGGGGTCTGGAGGTGGGGATTCCACTGGTGCCAGTGATGCAGTGCAGGGGCAGGGACAGGAGGCAGCACAGGCCGCCGCGGAGGTGCCTGTGTGTAATCCTGTCCCTGATCCTCTGACTGCATCATCCGGCACCAGCAGGGATGCCTACGTCCAGACCCGTTTTCAGGGAGGGGATGGGCGCACAACAACTGGCCTTCCTCTCCCTGCGGACGTGGCTATCGGGAACCGGGTTGAGCCTGTCCTGGCTGGGATAGCGTTGCTTCAACGGGGCATGCAAGGTGACCTGTGGTGTTTTCGTGAAGACACTGCACGTCATCTCGGATGCCTCTTTGACCGCGTTGACCTACTGGGACGGGTCACCAGTACTGGATTCCTCCGTGTGTTGGACCTTCTTGCGACCCCCTCCTCACCTGAACCCCCTACGCGCCAGTCGTCCTCCATGCCATCTTCCCACCCATGTATCACCTGGGTAACCTGTGGAGCTGCCTCTGACCCAGTGGCCAGGCTGGCGGAGGACACATCCCTGCCACAGTCGGGAGTCGGACATCCAGCAGGGGTGGCCATCACAACAACTGCACCCCAGCCGGAGGAGGACGTGCAGGCAGCAAGAGCCAGGGCGCAGGCACAGGCACATCAGCAGCAGCAACATGGTGGGAGCAATGATGGCTCGGGGCCTTCAACATCGGAGGGGCAGGCATCGGCTAGAGGGCAGGAGGACCCAGGATTACAAGTGTCTTCCGTGTGGCAGCGGTTGAGAAGCAGACCTCTCGCGCGGGGCCCGTAACGCAGACAGAGACGACCGCTCCAAGGTTCCGGGCCGGCTCACCCACCGCGCAAAGTTACCAGACCACACGGAGCGGGGAGAGTTCTTGAAGATATGCAGACAGTGCTGCCAGACGTGATGACCAGCAGGCACACACTCAGATGCCTTGCAAAGCCCTGATGAATGTGGCCCACTAATTTTTCCCACAGAAACCTGTCGGCTAGAGAACGACCAAACCTAGTGCACAACATGAACTGCACAGGTTACGCTCGTTCTGATTAGGGACCCCCTGCCCAAGTATCTAGGGGCCTTTCCTGTTTGAGGGGAACTACCTCCAGAGAGAACATCGCTGAAGAAAATTCTTCACTGTTTTAACAACCCACACCTGCACCTGCCCACCCAGAGAAAACCTATTAAAATTAATGTTCATTTTCATCTGGATGGCAGCCAACACATGCAAAAACCAAGGCGGTAGAACATGTGTTTTTTAGCAGAACACAAGTGCACAAGAGACGACTTGGAAAGCGCAATTAGTTATATTGGCTTTTTGACAAACTCTTCTCCACTCGACATAACTGTGTCCTCCTTAGTGTGAAAGCGGTTGGGCCACGCCATAGATGCGGAGTGGCAGCGGGCGGAAGAGGCACGGCTCACAATGGTCAGGGCGGAGAACTCCATGCGGAGGGCACTGAGGCGGGCCGAGTGCCTCGAGGCAATTCGCAGTGAGTTGGAGGTCAACATGTCATCGTCCCTGCGAACCCTCGAGGCAGAGGACCGCCTCCAGGACATTGAGCGGGAGTTCGATGATGCCCTGTCCCGGGACATCAAAAAGTGAGCCGTCGGACTAGCCCGCTGCCATTGTAAATAGTTAGTTAGTGTTAGGTTTCATTTTTTTTTTGGGGCGCTTGGACAATACCCTACATTTTTGTATATAGTTCTTCATTAGTTAGTGTATTTTTGTAGGTTTCATTTGGACAGTTGGGCTCATGGACCCCGGATTTCATCCTTGTAAATAATTGGAGTGTGGATTTGTCAGCATTTTCTTTTTTGATTTTTCCATGGAGCAATGGATTTTACTTTTTCATTTCTGTTTGGATTTGCTTTGTTGGAGGGAGACTTCGGAGTCATTTTTGATTTCATATATTTTGGATTCTGATATCCTTTTTTTATCATTATGTGACATTCTGCATTGTTTTCCTTATGTCCATTGTTTGGTGTTTAAATTTGTTTCACCACATTTTTTGTTCAATACTTTTTTTCCCGTACTTCAATGTGTGGTATTCTCTCATTGGTTTCGAGCATGTCACGATGTGGGTTTTCACATTCACTGGCACCCATTGTGTGTGTGTGACGGACATGTGTTGATGTACATACATGTCATTTGGGTTGTTTCATGTAATGGCCATTTCAATGTGGGGTGTATGTTATACTTGGTTGGTTATTTGGGCAGGGGTGGCGTGCGGTGGAATTTGGGTGGCTGCTCGCACAGGGCCTACCGCGTGTGAAACTCCCTGTGAACCCCAGTAATACACGTACCCCGCTCGTGCTAGGCCTATCGCGTGTGAAACTTCCCGCGAATGAGCAGGGTACGTGTATTCTGAGGGGTGCGCGGGGAGTTTTACACACGATTGGCCTAGCGCGAGCGGGGTACGTGTATTCCGAGGGGTGCGCTGGGAGATTTACACGCGATTGGCCTAGCGCGAGCGGGGTATGTGTATTCTGAGGGATGCGGGGGGAGTTTTACATGCGTTTTCATGGTTGGGGGGCTGTATGCTGGTCCACTGGCCTGTGCGCCATGTACTGGATTTGTGCGCTGTTCATGGCGCACAGGGCGGGGTTGGGGGTGTAACTGGCACTGCTACAGGGTCGCTGCGCCACTCTTCGCCACGGCTGCTTAGGGATGTTAAAATCCATGAATACGCTGTGCACGTAAATGGAATTTGGCGCACGCGGTTGGCGCAGACTGACACACGTGCACACTGTGCGCCAGCCGCGTGCGCCACTTGTGCGCTGAATTCTATGAATTACCCCCTAAATTCGGCTGTTGGCGCCATAAAAGCTTTAAACAATACATTTCATAAAACATACTTTACAGTTCATAATCGCAGTACAACTTCTCACATTTCATCAAACATCCAGAATATTTACACAACAATATTAAAAATCCCATGGTCAGACACTTAAAATATGATACAACTTGTGTTGGACCATTGGGAAGAATAAAAGGTGCTATACAGGGGATCTTAAAATCCAACCCAGGACCATGTAACGGACCGTAATCATAGGGCCCCGCTACATAAGTCTTAATAACCAGGCTCGGTGTATAAATTTAGAAACAGCAAATATTGCAACTTGATCACTGGCGTTCAGACAAAGTTCCATGGCTTCCTGGGGCTGCCCCACATTCCTAAGTTTACAAAGGGGTAGCAAGTAGCGGCGTCTCAGATCGCCAAATTTGCTATAGAAGAACCTAAAGTGCATGATCGATTTATAAGCTGCTCCACAGGCTACATATTCTGAAAATTTAACTATTCTTCTCATCCTTTTTTGCTGTGAAAGAGGCTACTTTCAAGATGTTACTATGTAATTGTATGTAGAGGGAGTGGACATATCATGGACTAACATTATTGAGGTATTCCTCGAAGCCGTGTACCTGCTTGTGAGCCAAGTACATTCGCTCTGTGCGCATGGCCATGCAGTCCAGCTTCATCTGGTTACCACTAGGTCACCACCAGCCTACTTCCTGGGTTAATGCTCTCGGTCCTTTCCCATGGCTGAAGCAAATTAGGTTTTGTAAGCTCTGCACGAATAAACCTATACCACGGTAAAGATTGAATCCCCCCAGTGATAAGAAATTGGACAGGGCCACTGAGTACGGTGCAAGATATTCATTTGACCAGATCCTGGCCCAGTACAACACTGGTTTACTGGCCAGAACCCCTGCAATATGGGGCCGATTGCACTCCATCCAAAGGCTACCGCTAGGTGCTCCCCTCGGTTGTATCCAGATTGCCCTGAGCAATTTGTTCTCTGAAACACTGAGGGATAGTACCCTTAAATGGCCCCTCAACTCCGCACCATACGAGGCTGCCGGGAGAACTTGTGCTCTGTATAGTTACAGAACTAGCAATATTGCCCCACTACCATTGCTCTTATAGAATTTCCGCAGTCCCCCGCAGTATTTGTCTAGCATCACAGCAGCCTTACAATGCTGGTTCGACCATTGGCAGCTCTCTAGAAACCAAATTCCCTAATAGTCATAGGTGGCGACTTGTTCCAATATCTTGCCCTTGCACTCAGTGCTCAGCGTAACGCTTATGGCCAGCCTATACCTAAAGACCTTTGCCTTTGCCCCATTAATTGCCAACTTAAGATGCCCACAATTTCCCCAAAAGTTGGCAAAGTTTATTCTAAGACCCATATGTGTGGTCGACAGAATAACTGCATCGTCAGCGAAGAATAACGCCAGGAACTTTACCTGGCCAAGCCTAGGGGCATCAAGACTATCTGCCACAAGTCCCCTGATCATTTGATCAATGTACAGTGAGAATAACAGGGACACAAGTGCACATCCCTAGTGCACTCTATTCTCTACTGGGAATGACTTGGTTAGTCCCCCCCAGTCCCCACCTCACTGAAGCCTTGTTACCAGTATATAATGCACAGATGTTATCGACTAGCTTGGTGGGTACACCCCTCCTGGCCGGCGCTTACCACAGTAGCTGTCATGGTACACTATTGAACGCAGTTTGGATGTCCACGAAAATAGCATACATTTTGGTCTTGTTTAGTAGGGCATATTTGGACATGGTCAGACTCAGTGTGAACCCCTGATCTTTAGTGCTGATGTCCTTGCGGAAGCCTTCCTGGAGATGATTTTCGCTCTCATCCGCCCACTCCTGCAGTCACCCAGGAAGGATTTTAGCATAGTTCCTCCCTACACTGTCTAGCAGCGAGATGGGCCTATAATTCCCAGGTACATGCCTATCTCCCTTTTTATAAATAGTCACTATTTCAGCATCCCGCCAGGAGGGCGGGACGATGCAAGAATCAACCACAGAATTATACACCTGGCAAAGTGCGGGAGCCCAGACCCTTACTTCGTCCCACAAGAGGTCAATCGCCATCTTATCTGGCCCCGGAGCTTTCCCTGCCCCCAGTGCCATAATGGCCAATTCCACTTCCTTTGGCGAAAAGGCCTCTTCCTCCATACTTTGTATTTCAGTAATTCTGGCAATGGGAGTAGCCAATAGAGTTACATGAGTTATCTTCCTCATGGCAGTTCTTGGCAGGCAAGTGAAACAAGTTGGCCAAAACAAAACAGAAGAGGCACAAGGATCGGGCTCCCAAACCAAGAGAAACAAACATTGAGCCTGTTGTTTCCAACAACTATACCCAGATGCACTCAGATGCACTCCTGTGGTACACGTCCCCAAAGATTCAACTCTTTAATGTCACACGACAATTGTTGCAACAATTGCAACAATCTCAGAAAATAAATATTTTTCTGAGCACATAAATAATAATAATAATTAGCAATTGACTCGATTCACATATACTTGTTCACTGAGTGTTTTAGTCCTCACGCTTGAATTGCATTGTTCAAACACAAAATCGAAAATCCAACATCTTCTTTGCAATTTCTAATACACACACAGGTTGAAGAAACTCCCAAACATGTTAAAGTCACTTCAATTTGTAAACAAAAAAAAGTAAACATTTGCATAACACCAAGCAGTTTAACTCAAGTGTTCAGTCCTAGAGATGTTAATAGCTGACACTTCAAGATAGCCAATGCATTTCGGATCATATATCCATTTTCCAGGCTGTTACACTGCTTATTCTCTAGATTCATACATAGTCATATGTAGACCTAATAAATATATGGTTTTACCATTTCTAACTTGTATATTAAAAATAGACAAATTCTAAACCATATCCTTGTCAATTACTGACCTCTCTGATTCTCATCAAATAGGTATAAACCTGAAATCAAAGGGAAAAACGGATCATCCCTCAAATCCATAATGAATCATCCCAATGTGTGCAAGTGCCACATTAAAAAAACATCAGATGCACACTCACCCGCATTTAAATATCATGTTGCACCATGCTGAAAAATTGAGTGCCTTGGAATCATTCTAATAGATCTATAAAGAACGGGACGGAAAGATATGAGCCTTCCCTCCCAACTATAATGTTGGAAATTCTTTCCCATTCCTTACCCACTTACCATAGAAGAAAAAGCTTAAAATATCACGGGGCAACAGACTGGAGAAATCGGTTGGGTGGGCCGTGTCCATATTGTAAAAGCAATTTTAAAAAAACACCCACGCATTGGTGATGGGAAATGCATACGCACACCCGGCGTCCATGTTGAACTAATCAATGTATCATGCAGATGTCTCATAGAAGGCTAATAAAAAGTAAACCATACATAATCCTTACTGTAATTACCCCTTAAAACTCCCTCCAAGATACCATCGGTACGTGTACTTAATTTCTCATCTAGCTGGTCACACATCTCATATACCGCCTCAATGCCAATGAATCCAGAGAAACTGCTGCAGCATGGTTTCCTCTAAGACCAGTACATCACTGTTATACTTTCCTGACCATCATCTAGCTAAACCGTGAAAGATGGTTAGCTAATTCACGATAATATGTCCACTGGTATTAAAGAAATCTGCACTGTGCCAGCGAGAACCATCTTAAAGGATATCCCATGGAGTCCCCAGTCAATGACTGTAGTCTACTCTCTAATCAAGGGCAATACTACACCACCACCATAGGTAAATCTAAACAGTGGTACCCACATCCAAATGTCAGGCATAGCAATAGATGTATTTTACCACCTGAAGCAGTTGATATTTTACCCACATCCCATCTTACAGTGATCCATCGGGCCATAGTTATAATATTAGATCATAAAGCTTGTGCAGCCATGGTTATCACCAGAGCTTCTCAAATGCTTAAACGCACCTCTCAGGCGAACCCGCTCACATTCTCATGATAGATCATATTGCTGATGACGCCTCTCAGAACAATCTACTCACAATCTCATCTCTGCTCGTATTGACAATGTTAGATTAATTTCCACTCGTATTGACAATACCAAGACCATGTTAGATTCGGTTCTACGTTATTTCGTCGACCACTTTTTCATTGTGGGACTTTTCATCACCGACCCTTTTCATCGCCAACATTTTTATTTTTTTAATTTTTTTATTTAGGGGGGGCTGCGCCCCCCGAAACCCCTCTTGCTTAAATAATCATACCCCAACCCGCACAAACACCCCCCCTGAAAAACATTTTTTTTAAAAAAATGTTGGCGATGAAAGGGTCGGCGATGAAAAGTCCCACGATGAAAAAGTGGTCGACGAAATGCGTGTATACCGTTAGATTCATTATCATGTACATATTTAGAGTTAACAGTATAAATCCCCATGGTAATCTTTTAACAAATACTTGGATCTAGGCAGTAACAAGTCATCTCTGACAGCAGCGTTATATCTATGGCCACCTACTAAAGGTAGCATGTGAGGTCCCAATCGCAATTCATACCTCTGAGCGTCATTGAGTCCAATCGAACGATCCATACAATTTCTTTCTGCATTAGTTTTCTTGATTGATCATCTCTGCTTTTCGGTACACTAACTTGTTCCAAAATAGCACATTTCATCTGTGCTTTATTGTGTCTAGCCTCCACGAAATGAATCACCACTGGTGATTTAAGATTCTTTTTTCTTTTATTGGAGTTATGCTCGGTCCAATGCACCTTCACCTTTCTAGTAGTTATCCTCACGTCGAAGAACCCACATGGGCATTTCAGAGCGTATACAACATTCTCAAAGTCACATGTGCATGAGTGTTCCAGTTGAATTTTCTTCCCTGAGTGTGGATGTGTGATGATATCACAATGTTGACAGTTGTGACAAGGTTGTGTACCTGCAAAATGGGTCTTTGTTATGGTGGAGGCTGGTAATTCAGCTCTCACTAGGGAATTCCTAAGTGCCCTGCTGTTTCTGTATGCAAAAGTAGGCAAATTAGGAAATTACCTGTCTAGTATCGGATACATATGCATCATTGACCAAATCATTTTGATTACTTTCTTAATTTGTGTACTCTTGATAGAGTAAGTGGTCACATAGACCATCGGCAGGTTTATTTTTGGTGGTCTTTGAGTCAGTAGCGATTCTATGGGGATCTGTTTGACTCGCTCCACTATATCTTTAATCAATCCACGATCATACTGCCTTTCTACAAATTTGGACTGCAAGTCCTTGGCTTGTTTTTTATTTTCTTCCATGTTGGATAAGTTCCTTCGGTATCGTAGAAACTGATTTAAAAGCACACTATCCAGTGTGCATTGGGGATGGAAGTCAGTGGCTAGCAGTAGGCTGTTGTGATCCGTTGGCTCTGTGAAAATTCTAGTATTTAATCTGTTGTTTTCTTGATATATTGCTACTTCCAAAAAGTGTGTGCTGGTTGTACTATGTTGTGTGGTGAATTTGATGCATGAGTGCATATTATTCATCATCTCAAAAAAGTTATGAAACTCATTTTCTGGACCCGTCCAAATCCCAAAGATGTCATCTATATAACTGACATACATCGCCAGATGTTGCACCCACCTTGCTGAATTAAGTACGTGTTCTGTCTCAAGGTACAGCTTAAAGGTGTTGGCGTAGCTTGGTGCCATCGCTTGTGATGTTTTACCGGCCCTGGTCCTTATGGGCGTCCCACAGGTTAACGTCCCATTTAACGAGTGCCATTTCTCCTTCCAACATGGCACCCACTCATTCCCAGTGTAGGTGCACAGAGCGCTCTAGTTTTCTCAGCAGCCCTGAACGCTGGTTGCTGCTTTCCGGGATTTTGTGGATAAACAGCACCCACAACACTGAGACCTCGCATCTCAATGCTGAGTAAGATTATACTTACCTTGCTCAGCGCTCTTGTGGATTTTCTTGTTGTCTGGCTCTCGTCCTGGGTTTTCTTACCCATTGTTCCTTTCTGTGTATCCTCTCTTCGCCTGCCTTGCCCTTCCTTCCAGTTCTGCTTTCCTGGGATCCGTCTTCCTCTGTGTTTCCATCTGCCTCAGACTGTTTTAGGAGCTCTTTTCTACTCCATTCTTCTGCCATTTACCTACCTGGACACTGCACCTCATTCTGCCATTTACCTGCCTTGATGCTGCACCTCATTCTGCATCGGCAGCACAGGTTTTTTTCCTCCATTTCACTGTGGGAGGTAGTTTTCCCTGTTTTGGGTTTCAGCTCCAGGAGTTACCCAGTCTGGGTTGGTACCATTCAGGTAGGGTGGCCTCCGGAGAGTCTTGCCCTTTCCTGCACGGCACCCGCTGCAAGTAGCGGACTAGACTAGGATCACCTGCAAGCAAAGTCCCCCCGAAGAATGGTCCAGTGAGCACAACTCCAGTACATGACATAGCCGCCCTCATGCTGGTCCCCGAGACCTATAAATAAAAGCTGTCATCAAATTTGAAAAAATTGGCCAAAAGTACCAATTTCAAGAGGGAATGAGGGATAAGAGGACAATCCTATCTGCCTCAGGTGTCAATAGAAGCCATTTCATTGGCTCAAGTTCTGCTTCATGTACAATGTTGTTATATAAAGTTGTAACATCCATGGTGAGCAATATATCACGAGCATGGACAAATTCAATATCATTCAATTTACTGGGAAAATCGGTAGTATCCTTAATGTACGTGGGATTTTCCTGTATCAATGGTTGTATCGCTCTGTCCAGATACTGAGCCAATGGTTCTAGCAAGCAGCCCATGGTGGCAATAATGGGACGTTCTGGCGGATTGATGAGGCATATGGATCTTAGGTAATAGATACAAAACCGGCATCTCCGAATTCGTTTTTTCAAAGAACCTCCTTGTTCGCTCAGATAACACCTATATATTTTCCGCTTGATATAAGACTTCCTTGATCAAAGCTCTCACTTTTTCAGCAGGATCATAGAGAATCTCTTGATAGGTCTCCTCATCCCTCAGCTGTCTATTTGCTTCATTCAGATAGTCTTGTTTGTTCATCAGCACTAATGTGCCCCCTTTATTCGCTGGTTTATAAATCAGTTATCGGTTGTCCAGTAAACTTTTTTCACGGTGAGTGAAATTCCCATGCTTTCTTTGTTGGAAACAATCTTCTTGAAACCATCGAGTACCAACTTCTCAAATGAAGTAAGAATAGAATTCTGGACAGGTGGATAGAAAGTTCTCTTTGGTGTCATCTGAATATACTCTGGATCTTTGTCGGTACCACTCTGTTGTTCTAATGAGTCATCAAAAATACCTTTAATTTCAATTTTCTCATCAGCTTGAAAAAGTCAATCTTTTCATGCAGCAAATTGCTACAATGATGTGGCACAAATAAGAGACCCTTCAGGAGCACCTTAAGTTTAAATATAGATAGTTGATGCATTGATATATTAACCAGTAAGTCTTCCTTGAGACAGACGATTTCAGTATTGGATTTTTTCTTTTGCCCCCTTCTGATCTGTCTTGGTCTAAAAAAGACACTTGTATAGTTGTTATATAGCCACGGGCTGTAGCTGGCCCGGCCTTTCTTTGTTGGGCCAATTGAAAGATTTCCAAACCAGCCTGTACGATTGCTTCTAACTGTGTGCTCGAGGCGTCGGATGATGCTGTGTCTGATGCCCATTCCCTTTGTTTTCTTGCTTCCTGATTATGAAATCTTGGAGTTCGTTGTTGGTAATATTCTTGCTAGCTGTAGACTATATCCAACTTGTAATCTTGCGTGACTCTACGGAATTTTCTAATCTTCTTAGCCTCCAATTATTTTTTATATTTGTCTAATTTATTGTTAGTGTCTTCCAAAATAGTGGATATTTGTCCTTGTGTTAAACTCATACTGAGCATAGCTTTGCTGGCTCTTTGATAGTCAATAGTATTAAGTCCAGTGGCCACTTATTAAGTATGTGTCGACAACGTTTAACAGAGGATTTTCCTTACTGGGGGCCAGTTCTAATTACACTCTTAATCCTCAAGGGGGGTTCTCTGTGCTTGATGGTACTGGGCTAATGTCGCGGTACGTAATTTGAGATTCATTTCCCTACGTATTGCCCACTCTAGTTTTTTAATGAGTGCTTCAGGTTTATCTGATGATACAAGTTCATCACCGGTAGTTTTGATCAATCCAAGGATCGTCTGATCCTCATCCTTGCTGAACCCCAATACCTCTGCACGATTAGCTGTGGTTGAATCAATTTGTGCAAAAGACATGGCCCTGCTTTTTGGAAATTAGCTGATTTAATTATACCCCGTTAGGATGATGAACTTGTATCATCAGATGCACATGAAATACTCATTAAAAAACTAGAGTGGGCAATATGTAGGGAGTTGAGAGTGTCATTAGAACATTAATTAGTTGAATCTTTGGGGACTTGTCCCACAGGAGTGCGTCTGGGTGTACCTGTTGGAAACAAAAGGCTCGATTTTTGCTTGTCTTTATGAGGTTCCATGTGGTCGGTGGACCTTACCCAATTGCACCTGAAATAATAGAATTTATTAATAACTTTATAATGAACAATGAATAATACTCAGCATTCAGTTTAGTTTAATATACTAGTAGTGCACCTCACTATTTCAGTGTTGATCAAAGCCAAGAGAGTGATACTAGTCATCTTCCTTGTGGCAGTACTTGGCAGGGAAGTGAACCAAGTGGGACAAACCAAAGAAGAAGCTGACTACCAAGAGAAAGGAGTCATTCCCCTGGCAACTCGGACCGGGAGGAAGGTCCAGCAAGCAGGTTTTTCGAGACTCAGAACAAACACCAAGAGAAGGGAGGCACTCTCCTGCCTCCTGGCCCACTGAGAAAGTAAATATTGTTTGGAACTTTGTTGCCTGGGGAAGGGAGTCATTCCCCCAGGCTATTTGAGACTGAACACCAGGGTTAGTGAGGCATTCTCCTGGCCTACAAAGTAAATATTGTTTGGAACCTTGTGACCTGGGGAAGGGCTATTTGAGACCGAACACTAGAAGAAGGGAGACATTCTCCTGGCCCACCAAGGAAATAGTGTGTGGAACTTTGACCATAATCCAGGAGACAGGAGACATTCTCATGGTACCAGAACATTACTGATTTATTCCTTAGTTTATAGGGCGGGGTACAGAAGTAAGGTTTTCTGGACACATGACAGTGGGCACTTTTACTTTAACTGACAACCTGACAGTCACCTTAGTTCTTTAGTGGAGGCAGGGAAACCCCTCTTAGAAATAGGGAAAGATAGGTTTTCTGTTGCTTTATTATTTATAAAAGTCTTTAGCCCAAACATGCCACTTTTGTGTCAGAGTCCTTCTTCTGCACCCTTACATATGGTGTCTGAAGTGGGATTCTAATCCACCTGTTAAATAGTGGAGGGACCCCAGGAAGTGCATTGCCCAGGCAGGCAAATAACTACTGCCTCTAGCATTACTGGGAATACAACCTAGTATGAAAAGACCACCCATTTATATACTGTAAGAACACCTTTAACCTCCTCCTTACCAGATGACTCAGAAAGTGCGGAAGAGAGGGAAAAACTCATCCAGGGAAAGTCAGGAAAACCCTATAGGAGAGAATCAACCCATCTCCTCATGGATTGGATCTATCAGAGAAGTCAGAGGAGGAATTATTAAAAGGGGGGAGATTAGAGCACCTGTGTTGTTGCCCAGAAACATCTAGCGATTCCTCAGACGCGTGTGAACTCAACCAAGAGGATGAAAGGAGTTCTGTGGGCTCGGAAGAAATAACACATGAGACTTCCCGAGAATCAAAGTAGGGACGACATAAGAGAGTCATCAATTGGCCCAACAGTTCCTTTGGAGCAAGGATATTAAAACGTGCTACATTGCACCTTTGTCGAAAGGAGAATTACAGGCCTCGTACCAAACCCTCAACCCATTAGGGACCACCTCCTTTGATGAGATCAAAAAGAGGGTACAAAGAGTGGGTCCAATTGATAGTTTTAATAGACAAAAATTCAGAGACATTAAGTTATGCCCCACTGATATGCAAAATACTTTGTCCCAATGGCTGGGTAAAAAGCCCTTATTCAAAGTCACAGACAACGTGCAGTTTTCCAATGAATTAACACTACATAAAATAGTGCCACTGAGACTGCCCAAGCTCATGTAGAGCCCACTAAATAAAGAAGAAGGGAGACATTCTCCTCCGACCAGAACAGTACTGCTTTATTCCTTAGTTCATAGCGTAAGGGGCAGAAGTCAGGTTTTCTTGACATAGGACAGTGGCCACTTTTACTTTAAACGACATCCTGACAGTCACCCTAGATCTTTAGCTGAGGCAGGGAAACTCCTCTTAGGAATAGGGAAAGTTAGATTTTCTCTTGCTGTATTATCTAATAAAAGTCTTTAGCCCCAAACATGCCACATTTGTGACAGAGTCTTTTTTCTGCACCCGTACATGTCACTGAGACAAGTATGAATGCTCTTGTAATGATTCTCCTTCACTTCTCTTATCACCTCTTTATCGTGACTGAGACCAGTATGAACACTCTACTAATGATTTTCCTTCACTTTTTTTATCACTTCTTTATCATCAATGAGAGGAGAATGAACACTCTTGTATTGTAATGAATCGCCATCTCCCTCCCATGTCTTCCGCTTTCCCTGTTACCTGACAACTTCGGGGAATACGTCAGCAGGATTTCTTTTTGTTTGGGTCTGGCTCTTGTCTTTGCATGCCCGACTTCGTTTCTTCGTTCAATATCTCATCCTCCATCTCTTTGTTTCGGATGTTTCAAATGGCTTTCCAGTATTCCATATGCTAGTACCTAACGTTGCTTCATCCACGTCCTGGCCTTTGCATTGTTGTAGGCACCTCTGGTCCACTAGGGTTTCGCTATGGTCATGACACCACTTTTAGCTGCTCTCTCTACTCGGCTCATCAGACGTGTTTCTTCCAGCTCTTCAGCTTCGGCTCCCCAGCTGATTCAAACTTTATAGGCTTCCTGAATTCGCCTTCTTATTCCTCCACGTCCCAGATAATTGATGTTTTCCATTTAAAGGGATAGTGTCATGCGCTATAGGCCATGGTCGCTGTAGTCGTCATGGAGACTGACGCCACGACTGACCAGCACCATTTCTTCCTCCACCATGGCACCACCTGGAGTCACGGTGGAAGCGCTCATCGCCTGCTTGTCTTTTTCCAACAGCACTGAATGCTGTTACTGTTTCAGGCTACCACAGCATAAACGATGCCAGCCAGCAGAGCTCACCGCATCTCAACAGTCTGTAATTATTACTCAGCTCAGCGCATTGGGAGTTCTCCCGTTTCTTGATTTTTGCTGTTCTTCCTTCTTCTGGCCCTCCATTTTGTTTTGTTCTTGTTGGCTTCAGCCGAGTTTGGTTGCATGTTCCTTGTTATGCTTCGAGCTCTTGTTTTTCTCGTCCCTCCTTCTCAGATGATTTCCTTCGTTGCTTCTCGCCTGCTCCTTGACTGACCCTATAGTACTCTGGTTTCCTTGTGCCACCATATATTCCTGTTTTACCAATATTCCTGGACTGCAGCTCTCCTGCTCCTGACAAAGTGCATTACCTAGAGGGTTTTTTGTTCCACCCCTTTGGGAGAGGTTCTTTTTCCCTGTGCTTTGGCTTTCTGCGCCAGGGGTCACCTGGCCTGGGTTGGTGCCTTCCAGGCAGGTGAGCTCTCACTCTGAACCTGACAGATAGTTACAGTTTCTGTTTTGCACATACTTTTTCTTTCTTCATATAAACCTTTTTAGAATATGTCTGAAGAGGTGATATTGGAGCGATATTTATGGAGTCCTTGTCCCCACAGGGGGAGTCCCGCTGAGGTCCTGCTTGCCTCTACCACTAAGGAGGGTGTTCCGGAATGGGCTCACCTCCCGAGGCTCATGGGGGGGTGCTCTCCTTTAGGCAGAATGGATGAATCAACTTGATTCATCATAGGTTCCATTCTTTTAAAAATCTCAGCAACTTTGCTCCCACTGGACCTCTGTAAGTGTCAGGACATTTGAGGTTTTGGAGGGGATTTGAAGTTTCAATTTTCCAATGAAATGTTTTTGCTTTGTCTTCTGCCTGAGCCTACTCTTGGATGTCATCTGGATCTTGGTGTTACCTTTTGTCAAAGGTGATTCTGATTTGCATCCAGGTTTAAATATTTGACACAGTTTGCCAGCACGCTTATCAGCTTTCAAACCGTTATGTACTTTCTGATCCAGGAGCCTGACAAATGCCATGGAATGGAATGGAAGCTGCCAATCCATATTCTTTTGCAAGCTAATGGTGTGTCAATCCTAGACATGGAGGTGGTGCTGTCCAGAGATAGAGGTTTCCATATCTATTACCCATGCTCTTGTCAGTTTTGCCCACTAAAGGCTAAAACTGACAGGAGTTCTGCCAGCCGTTTCATCTCTCCTAGGATCAGGGTGCCATCTGCTTTGTCTTCTATGAGTCTAAAACGTTTTTGGAAACCCCCTAGAAATGTGTCTGCACTAATAATGCATAGGTTTTAGCCATTAGAGCGAGGTCTGCACCTGGATAGGATTTCTTTAGCACTGAGTCCACTTTTCTATACTCTGGGTCACGTACGGCTGCCTCTTCAGCTGGTATAGACAACCTTCCCACTATGCTGATGATATCGAGTCAATATGGACTGGCGCTAGCATTGATGACTCTTCACCTTTTAAAGCAGGGCTGGACTGGGAACCAAAAGTGGCCCTGGAAATGTTTTTCATAGTGGCCCCATGAACTGAACGATTTGTAAGAAATTCTGTATTCATCCCACTCAAAAGAGGCACACCAGAAGATCTCCAGAGTTCCCTGTAGGCCAGTCCGCCACTGGTAGTGGGCAATGATTCCCAACGTATAAATCCTGAAACCTGTACAAGGCAGGGCACATTGTGAGCTCTTACTGCTTACTAGTTATTGAGTGCAGAACAATACATCCAAGTCAGAAGACATGTCTGAAAGAGGAATTCATGCCAATTAATCCTGACACATCGTGAGAGCCATTTGCATCATACACTTGTGTATAGGCGCGTTATAAATGCCATATCATATCATATCATACATTTCAGGGAAGAATTAAAATGAGTGTTTCGCTATCAAGCTTTTTCTGTATATTAATTGTTTTTACACCCTCTGAATGACAATAGGCCAACCTCCGTGGTCTAAAAGCAGAATGAGTTGCCAGATCCTACATGGACCTCAGGTGTGCTGTGTTTATCCAGATCTGCCCGTTCCTTCAAGCATTCACTTCACACTGGCTTTGCACTGCTACCTCCTCATGTTTTCCTTTTGGAAAACACCTGCTGGATTGCTGGATAATGAAAGCGCTGTGATGACATGTTCTTGGGATATGATCGTGCATGATGACATGTCCTTGGGATTTGATCGTGCACGTTTAAAGTTTAAATCCAGTTATACATTCATTTAAAAGTAAAATTAAAATTAAACTCATTTCAAAGAATATCAGCATTCTCGCAAAACTACAAAACACACAGCGCCATTTTATCATTTAGAAAAGTATTAAAATACCAACAAATATTTAAAATACCTACAAAATGTGTAAGTACCTACGAATTCATAAATATTTTTACGTATTTGTTTACATGTATAGCTCAATAATATTTCAATTTCATATTGTGCTTTATGACACACTCTTCGTGCTTCTAAGTGCTATTATGATAGATGCTATTATTACTAAGTTTCATCTGCCTCTGCATACTGAAAGTCTGAATTAGCTATTTCGGTATGCCATATTTAGCATTCATTGAGAGCACATCTGACCCTGTTTTGGAGTCTTGTGGAACTACAGTCTTTTCAATACTTATTTCAGAATGGTAGTGCGAGTATTCAGATGCTTACGCTTGAATGTTTGAGGAAGTCATTAGGACTCCAAAAGTGTATGCATTGTACCCCAATAAAAGATTGCTAAAATGTAGCTTACATCGCAACATGCCATCTTGAGCAACTCCTGATCTTTCACCCACAGTAAAACGCGGTGCTTTCTGGAACCTGTAGTTTCGTTATTCCCATTACAAGTACAGGCGTAGAAGACATGGAATATGATATTTAGAGAGAACAAACCTGATTTTAAAAATGCTGTTGCTGATCACCAAATGTATTTTTTTTTAAACTGAATGTTGAAGATAGGAAGAGTACATGTCTTACAAATAAACTATCACTTTGGTGACTTTCAAATGCATGCAGCACTGTCTATTCTAACGTTTGTTAAATGTTCACTCGTACTGAACTGGACATTACAGAGAGTAGTCATACCCTGAAAATAGTGAGAAACGGTCTTTTGCTAAAACACTAATTCTAACAGTGACCTAACATGTGTGGAATTAAGTGGATAAAGACACGGGTGCAGATACTGAACTAGTGAAAGAAATAGACGAATCAGATGCATACAGACATTCAGACAGATAGATGGAGGTCTATAACAGAGAAACTAAGGGAGAGGAAGGAGCAAACAGAGAGAGGGAGATACACGCGTAAGGGAAAAGAAAAGTGTCAGACAAGAGACCCAGAAGCAGGAGAGAGAGAATGACATGATTACAATTAATCAGCAAGCAGGCAGTGCATGAAACACATTACAGGATTAACTGAGGTAAAGAGAAACAGAGACACACACCCACCTGCTGCAGGCACCCAGAGCTGCCCCTTGCAGCGTGATTCTCCATGAGACGGCCAGATGATAGGAGAGCTCTAACCAGCAGCAGTCCGGGATGCCATTTCACCAAAATTCCAGGGGTAGCTCAAGTGACATTACATGACCCTTGACCTCTGATGACATCACAGGAAGTGGCATCATTTGACCACCCCGCCCCCAAGTGACATCACCGGAAGTGATAGCACATGACCTTTCACCCCTTGACAAAACAGGAAGTGGCAGCATTTTTGAACACATCAGAAACACAGGGCCTCAGACAAAGATGTGATCGCCCGGAGTAATACAATTTCTGCTACTGTCGCAGACGCCTGTCTTCCAATTACCAGATCTTAACATATCAGTCTTTGGTCCCTGCCCTATCCTCCCATTACTCCACCGGCACATTATGCTATCTTCCAATATGGATTTCCCTTTACATTCATTGCTCAGACCAGTCAGTCACTCACATGCTATGAAATCTGAAACTCGTTTCTCGCTTATGCTTGAACAGCCTTAGGGGCGCAACAAAACCTAAATTTGGGGTGGGGGTGCTAACTCTTGAAATGTTGGGGGTGGTGCTAACTTCAGAGATGTTGGGGACAGGCAAATCTATTTGTGTGGGGGGCATCTAACTTATTTACCCATTCTAATGAGACTATTCTAGTGCAGCTTCAATGTTACAAGCAGTTAACTCTCTCCTTTAAGTCTAAAAGCACCCACTTAAGGACTGCTGTGAGAATGAGCAGTCTCCTGCCCCTCTCTACTCTTCCAATCTTTCCCCTGGCATGCAAACCGTTTTGTGGGAGCAGGGAAACTCATGAAAAAAGTACAATAGATGCAAGTCACCAAAGGTGTACAAGCGCATTTCCCAATGCATTGTCATGCCGCTTCTTGCAATATATGCCAGTACAGTATAAAAATATTTTCATGCTGGCTGTGCCCATACATTTTCATGCTGGTTCCATCAACATATGCTAGTATTCACATATAAGAACATACTCATGTTCGCTTTAAGATGTGTTTTATAGTATCATTACTGGCACTAGGCACAAAGCTGGCTGCGCAAACATGCCAGTGCTCCTATGTAAGAACATACTCACGTTGGTTTGGACATTAAAGGTGACATGTCACAATAAGAAAACATGTCCGAACTGGTTCCAATGTAAGTCAGTCTAGACCCATAAGAACACTTATCATGCTTACTTCATCACACCACTTCATACAATACGCCTGGTAGAAACCACTTCAGTGTTTATTCGCCTGGCTATCTGATGTCTGCATTTCCAGAAAATTAAATCATTCCTGCTACCGTGGCAGGCTTGAGGTCTTTCTTTGGAAATCGTGGGCAGGTAGGCATTAGACTGCTCCGCCAGCTTAAAAAAACATGAAAACATTCTTGAGGTGTAGAAGTGAGTGCGTTGCACCCCAGCTGTATGCGATCACTTGAAATGGTAAAGCACGTGCGATGTAAGACCTTGGGCCTCATTACACAGTAGGCGGTGGACCAAGGTGCTAATGCCGGTAAATTACCGGCACCGCCTTGGCGGAAAGGGGAATTACCACCCTACTCCAAGGTTGGTGGGGCGGTAATTCCCCCTTCCACCATTGCCCTTCCCCATTCCCATTTTTGCTCCATAGGGCATAATGGGAATGGGGAAGGTGCTAATACGGTACCGCAAATTTGCGGTGCCGTAATTAGCACCAAGGTCCCTTTGCGGGTTGGGTTTTAACGCCTACAAAAAGCAGGCGTTAAATTCCCCAACCCGCAAAGGGACCTCGTAGTACGGCGGTAAGGGTTAACGGTCACCGTTACCATTAACGGTGACCGTTAACCCTTACCGCCGTCCGTGTAATGAGGCCCCTTGTAAAATGGTATCAGAGTCAGCTGCATGCTATTAATGTAATGGCATGACTGGGCTGAATAAAAGGAAATTGCTCCTGCGTTGGAAACTTTACTTTCACAAAACAGCGCAACATTTCCGTCTGGGGATGAGTGCTTGGGACTGATTCAGACGTGTTGCTTTTGTAGTTGCAATAATCAGAAAACGCAGGAGGATCTTTCCGTTGGTCTCAATTTACTTGTGAAATGAAAAAATCAGAAAGGAGCATTGATGACCTAAAAAACTTTGGTAATCAAATATAATCTGGGACATTTGCAAATACATGTATTATTTACCGAACTACATGGTTCATTCAACTTTGTAGGACGAAAGCTTGGGTCAGCCCTTCAAAAAATGTACCAACCTCATGCACGTGCCTGGCTGCGGCGACAGCGAGCAGTTGTATTAAAATATTGAAAGAAGGTTTTTTTGGGGGATTATTTTTAAATCCTTTAAAAGCTACCCAGAGTTGGCAGGTTTGAAAGAATTGCTGAAATGTGCATACGATTTTGCTTTGCATACTCACAAATAGGACATGCTCGGAAAATGGCAACATATTTAACATCAACAAAAAATAAACAAGGACGAAAAAGTGCAAGAGCAAAAAAAAAGCAGTTGCTGAATCCAGTGACTTTTGCAACATTTTGCTGTCTGCAAACACAAGCGCTAACTCTCCATATTCAAGGCACTCCATATTTTTTATAAGCCCTGTGGTGGAGAATGTGCTTCAGAAGCTCAGATTGACAGTTAATTACAAATGTAAACATATCTCACACTACAATCCTTCTCCACAACAGTCACGATAAGCCGTGGTTTGCTTATATTACTTCTATATTAAACCCGTCCGGCATCACTTACTTTCTCAACTGTGACCTGCACACGAGAACGAACACGAGCACTGCACTGTGAATCCATTACAGCCAGCCTCAAAATACACAGACTGACTGGAACCTCGCCCTTCATTACACAAACTATTTGCAATTGCGAACGGCTCTGGCTGCACGCCTTTATGGCACCTGGAACGCTGACCCTGTGACCCCTTCAAGCATCCGGCATGAGAGGCGCCAACAATAAAGCCACAGAGAAGTTAACTCTACAATTGAAATAGGAGATAACTTCCCCCATGGCTTATTGTTGCTCTTTCACTTCACCGCTGAGGTGACAGCCCGGGCCGATTTATCAGCTTCAGTGCAGGTGTCAGTGTCGGACTGGCGCTGCAAATGAAGAAGCCTGAGCGAGGGGTAAGCTTGAAGCTCCTGGTGTCCCCCGCACCGCGGGCGCTGCGAAGCTCCACAGGAGCTTCCGTTTAAGTTTTTTTTATGTTTAAAAAAAAAACTTGTTTACCCCCAAAAATTTGTGGTCGCAAGGGAGTCTCCAGGAGTCGCGGCGGTGGCCGCAGCGGTCGCTGCTGCGACCTCTGGCGACCCCTAAATGAAATCCATGGCATTCCCCCAAGAAAAGAGGCCCTGTGTGCCCAGGCCCACCGGGGAAACTCCCGGTGGGCCAGTCCAGGCCTGTTTTAAAGGGTACAGTTTAAACATGAACCTTGCCATGGATATGCACTCTGGGTCCCTATAGTCTTTCAGGATATTGTCCCTAATATCAGATTGGAGGCGATCCCAATTTAGCAGTTTGCTGGAATTGTCTGATCTTGGGATGATCCCTGGATGCTCCTCCCACATCCTGATTATTAAATTCGATACGGCTGGCCCCTTGAAATGACCCTTCGGAATGTACTATCTTACAGAGATACTTTACTTACAGGTAGGTAGGTAGGTATGTATGTAGGTAAAATCTTTATTTCGGAATAACAAAACATCCATAAAAGATACAACATGTACAACCATTAGTCACAATCTTTTAAAAATTCAGACATAAAAATCATGATTCATTCACTACGTTATTAATTACATAACACTGTTTCATACTGATAAAAGGAATAAGCAGAACTAACTGAAATCATTACACAATTATTATCCCCCACCCTAAGTGATAACAACTTCAGTTCATTTATGAAATTGCATATGCAGCACAATTTAACATTCATAGCACCTTGCAATCTTTACATTCACAGTGATGAGATGTTTAAACATCGGCTCAATCAATTTAGTCATTCGTTTTTGCACTTATATCTAATCTTAGACCACTTTTTCATATTCACCAAATTTTTCTTAAATATAGGGATACATTTCAGGCTATGGCTGGGGAGGATGCATCCAACAAAGAGTACAATGCTGGCCTATTCTGGGAAAACCCTCTTCCTATAAACAGTGGTAACAAGTACGTTTTACTTGGACCACTATACGCTGGACAAGAAAATAGGAAGTGTACTATGCCCTCAAACCCAGCATGACACATAGGACATCTGGATTCAAATGCCCAGTCCGTTCTCCGGCTTCGGGCCTCACCCAACTCAAGACATCCAAAACGCACCCTTGTGATATGTGACCTTTGGTACTTCCAGTTCGTCCAAACAAGATATTCCTTAATTTTGTTTGCTGATATTCTGATCAGTTCTCTATTCGTTGGCTTCAGTAGCTCTTGTGTCTCTCTAGTATCATTTACCCACTTTATTAGTCTCTTTGTGAGGAGGTGACACCTGCCTTCTTCTAATAATGATAAGGGTTTAGTAATTACATTACTGGCATTCATTTATCCCAGCATTTTCTTTACATTTTCTAACCAGCCAATTTTGATGGCACTCTTTTTATCCCAATAGGTCCTTTAACAGTTTATGTGTGGGCCTTGCCTTTTGATTAGACCATACACACAACCATACCCTGCAAGGTTCCAAGACCTGTTGGTCCTCTAAAAAGTCCCAACCTAGCTCTCTCTGAGAAGCAAAATCTGGTACTGACATGGGTAGGCCCAGCCGAGATTTCACAAACCTATTTTCCTCTTTTTGCAACCTACTCAAATCTCAATACCCCCAAATTGCTGCACCGTATTTAACTGCTTGTGCTGCTTCATAATCTGTAACTGCTGTCAACTGATTGTTTCATCACAGGGACCTGTTTCTGTTCATGTGCTTGTCCATTAAACTTCTCATTGAAGCGTACCCCAAGATAGTCAAATTGGGTCACTCTTGGGATGGTCAATCCATCACACCATATTTGTGGGAACTTGCATGCACTTTTCTACCCTAAACACACCATCAGTGCTAATTTGATGGTGTTAACATGCAGGTCCAATTCTCTCATATAGGTGCAACATTTATTTACCAGGATCTGCAGTGCTCTGGGTGTTCGTGCAATGAGAACCGTAACATCTGCATAAATTAATGCTGGAATCAACATGTTGCCCATTCTTGGTACATCAGTGTTACAATCCAATAGAATCTCTAGGAGTTTATTAATATACAGGGAAAATAGCAGGGGTGCCAGAACACACCCCTGTCTTACCCCCGATTCAATGGAGAACCATGCTGTACAGTGGTCCGCATGCATGCCTCATTGTCCCTATGCAAGGCTTTCAAGGCTGTCCAATATAACAGCTGGACAGTCGTAGGACCCGAGGACCTCCCACAATTTTTTTTACGATTTTCATTATCGAACGCGTTGCTCCGGTCTATAAACGCCAAGTATACTGGTTCCTGTTTTACATAAAAGGAATGGGCAATTACCATGTGCAAGTTTAGGCACCGTTCCATTGTCCCTAGTTTGGGCCTAAAGCCCAATTGAATTGGGGATAAAATTTCACTAGTTGTAATCCACTCTTCTAATTTGAGAGTAGACACTTCCCAAACATTTTAAAACTGGTATTCAAAAGGGATATGGCAGGTATGATTGTGGAGTTTTTCTACATCCTTTTTAATAAATTGAAGCAATTATTGCTCTTTGCCATTCCCTTGGTAAGAGTTTTGTGCTTATTATTGCCTCAAATCGTAATGTCAAAATCGGACCCCATATTTCGTCATTATCTCGATAAAACTCAGCCAGTATCCCGTCACTACCAGGGGCACACCTTCTTTTTGCAACTTGAATTGCTTTTGTCACCTATGGTATTGATAGGAAAACCTCACTCTGTACATTACCCACACTTCCCTGTTTTTCCGGCAGTACATGTATCACATTTTATTCCCATCCATCTGCTTTGTAAACCTTACTAAAGTGGTCCACCCATGACTGATCTTGGATGCCAGATTCCAGTCCCACGATTTGTTCACTGTATGCGGGGCGGCCATTAACTTCGTTTCAAAAGCTACATGAGTAATTATTTTTGCTTGCTATTTCTCGCCTAGCCCATGCTTGATTGTCCAACTCTATCTTACGTTTTCTAATCTGGATAGGATTTCTATAACACTGAGTCTACTGTTCTATACACTGGGTTACGTACAGCTGCCTCTCCCGCTGGTATAGACAACCATCCCACTATGCTGACGATATCGAGTCAATCTGGACCGGGGCTAGCATTGATGACCCTTAACCATTTAAATGGTACAGTTTAAACATGAACCTTGCCATAGATATGCACTCTGGGTCCCTATAGTCTTTCAGGATATTGTCCCTAATATCAGATTGGAGGCGATCCCAATGTAGCTGTGTGCTGGAATTGTCTGATCTTGGGATGATCCCCAGATGTTCCTCCCACCTCCTGATTATTACATTCGATACTGGTGGCCCCTTGAAACGACCCTTTGGAATCTACGTCCTTAGAGAGATATTTTACTTACAGGTCACTGTCTTCTTATCTGGAATCTGGTGCACATGAAGATGTAGAAGAGGAGGTTGACGAAAAGGATGATGTAAATGTCTGGGCTCTCCTGTCTTTCTTCATTTTATATGTATTATCCTCTTTACGAGCTTGCTTTAAAATGGCGTACAAAGGTCATATGGCTGGTGCATAAAGCTGGGGGAATCATAGGGCTCCTCGGCATTTGTGCAATGCTGTGGCATTTGTGTGGCGCAGAGAAAGGATGGCGGCGGAAACGCACGTTGCGTTCAGTCCCTCCCCTCTTCAATACAAATGATTGAAATTCGGGCGTAAGACTTTTATGTCTTTCATTTGCAGTGCGCGGGGCGAAAATGAGCCCCTATATGTTTCATTCCATGGTCAGGACGACACAAAAATGACGGGAGCTCTGAATGGTTCCAACTAGACACCAACATTGTCTCTGTAAAATGGGACGGGCACAGAATTTCTAAATGAGCACTTTGAGGAAAGCCAGTAAAATAGATGCTTGTGCTGCGAGCTGAAATTGAACAAATGTTGCCTCTGCTCTAAAAAAGACTGCGAACACGCAGGGCACATATAGAAAGGAGCCTGCAGTTGACTAATAGATGGGCGTCAAGCAGCCTGTACGCCTGTCGAGAAATTCCTCATAGCTCTCAACTCACACGCTTTTGGCGGGTGTCACCCGCCTTGTAAACAGCTGTCTCATCCGCCAAGCCTCATGCACGCCCATTCGTTTCAATGGACCTCTCACCCGCCAAAAATAAAATCGGGTGTTTCCACCCGCCTTTGCGACATAAATGGTTGAGAGCTATGAATTCCTCCTACGCAGTTATATTGAAGATTAATCGGTCTTCCCTGCTGAACTGAGCAGCCCTCTTGCTGATAAGCTGTCTGATGGGAAGCAATCCATATTCATCCGCAGCCACAAGCTGACAGGCGATTTGTGAAACCTTTTGCTTGCTCCATTAAACTGTTTTTTTTGTTGGACAATTAATGTCAATGAAGGCAGCCATACCGACATTTGGTAGCAAAGGATGAGGCAGCGGATGAGCAATTGACCGTGTTGCACTCGGTTCAGATTTTCATTATATAGTTAGCATTTACCTCAGATCCTGGAGAGGGCCTCACTCGATCCCTCCAGGATGCAATGACACAAACGCAATACACGCATGCATTTTGATTGCAGTTAAGGAACAGGAAACTGATTTGCTCCGATTTGATGTCACACAAGTAACGTCAATTAAGATGTAGCTGACGGTTATTTTATTTGTAATACTACTGGCTGCACCCGGCGTATTATATGTTGATTTAGAGCACTACCTCTTACCCTCCACCCCCTCTTTCTCCCTCTCTCTGTGCTAGCACTCTCTCATTCTATGTCTCGGTCTCTTCGTACGTGGGTGAGAGTCATGTAGGTAGGTGTGTGTTTGCTAGAGACACCTTAGCTGTTGTTCACAGCAACCTGACTAGAAGAAAAAACAGTCATTTTAAGGTGTGTTGTGTGGGAGAGGGGCTTCTACAAAACCAGCTGTTGGAACAAAGAAATAAAGATACATTATTTAATTGTACTATAATTGCAAAATGGCTCTTTTAAAAATATCACACTATTAATTTCCAGTTATTACTTTGAGTGTGCATTGTAGTCATACCAATGTTACACTTGTCTTACTGCATAACACACATAATTAGAATAACCATATACATTATTTTCGGATAGGTTATTATTCCAAGATGGACCGCCTGGTACACTCCTATTGTATTATTTTGCAATACCCCTGTGAAAAAGGAGAACTGAGAAAATAGCACCATTGAGTGTTGCTGGGTGTTTTGCATAAAATCAGAATTTTGGAAACATAATAATGAACACATATCTTCATGTTTGACAAATATGCTGTGATACATGTTTTGCACGCTTGAATCCCTAAGTAGATAATGCACACTGGGCTTTGTACTCATTTAATTTTCCACAACACTGACCCTATTGAAGGAGAGAGAGAGAGAGAGAGAGAGAGAGAGAGAGAGAGAGAGAGAGAGAGAGAGAGAGAGAGAGAGAGAGAGAGAGAGAGAGAGAGAGAGAGAGAGAGAGAGAGAGAGAGAGAGAGAGAGAGAGAGAGAGAGAGAGAGAGAGAGAGAGAGAGAGAGAGAGAGAGCTTTGCCCAGCTGCAGCACTGGCAAGTGAGTAAAGAATTGCTGACATATCTGTCCCAATGCTATGGTGAGGTGAGTGTATTGTTTGATCTGGAGTTGAGAGACTGCAAGTCCTCAGGTGTCGCAATTCTTTTAAGGGTGGGGATATCTCATGGTTGAATTACAGAGCAGGTGTACAGCAGAGAGCTCATGGGTAGGCACACCAATCTGACTGATAAATGTGTTTGCTCTCCATGACAAGAATGAAAGACTGGAACTTTTTCAAAACCTCAGGCTGTAACTCACCACTTCCAGGACTCAGGACTATCTTGAAGGGGGATGGCTTGAACTGAACCATTGAGAAAGATGGACACACTGGTTCTGACTCTGCCGGGACGGATGTGATGACCAGGCTGCGCAGGGAGATGGTCAAGGAGGTTTTCCTGAGCGATGCCATCATAAGAATTGGGGTGAATGCTAAGAACTACTGCTGGAGTCACCCTGATGGCTTGGTGTGCTCAAAGATCGACTTTATCTTCACTACCCTGACAGTAAAGCCTGTATATTTACTGTCCACTTCGCTGTCCACAAGGTGATTAATTACAGGAAGTACTTTTAGGAAGGTTCCCAGGTGGCCCAGGTTCTTGGATGCTGAATTGCATGCGGTTAAACAGTGGGGAGATTGTAGCAAACCTCAGAGAGGCATACACAGAGTGAAGGGCATGAGGGACTGCTTTCAATCCATGGAAGAGTGGTGAAAGCACAGTTCCAGAGGTTCTTTCAGGTTGCAAGCTGAGCTACTTAACAGTAAAAGCAGAAAATGTTCAGGAGCTTCAAAGTACATTGCTGAAATTGTTTAAACTTGAGTTTCACAGTTGGGGGCCTGTCATCCAGGTGGCCAGGACACAGCCATGGCTATTGGATCTAGTTCCTGGGGGTGGACCAGTGCGGGATGATTATCTGGATGCGAGGTCCTCGGGGAGTGGAAGTGGGGCACCGATGGGTGAGACGCGGTTCCCTTTTCCTATAACACCTTTTCCCCACCGTACCATGTAGGATATTCAGAGGTTCTACCCCCCTTTCCAACACAAACACTTTCCTACACCGTGACAAACAACAGACTCACACCAGAGCCTTTTACCTGATTTGTACCAACACAAGGGTCAGGCAATTGACAATACCTACGCACACCTGACGGCCCTTCCCCTTACCCACAAGGATAATAGGCGGAACACAAGAGCACACTTCGAGCAAGGCCAAATGCATGAGGAAGCAGCTATTCTGCACCGGCAGTTCAAGCGGAGGAGACAGGCGGAGAGGCCTGGAGGGACAGCGAGCAGGGAATTACCCTTGAGTTGAAAAGGACAACTCAAACCCGTAAAGGCTCCAAAATCAGACCCACAAAGTATCTGAAAGGGAAATCATTAGACTGGGAAGTCCAGCTGGTGTGTGGTGTGACAGGTGTCAGCGGCAAATGGGCCCCGCCCTGTGCTGATAGCCAGAGTGGGGAGAAGCGCTTGCCGCCATGGTGCTGTCCTTGACTCCCAAGACAAGAAACTCCAACAGTTCAGCACAGCCGGTGAGTCGGAGAAGACAGATAGTGAAACTAAACTGTTCTGGGCCCAAGTTTGCAGGTGGCAACCGTGTTCAACAAAGAACTTGTGTAATTTGAACTTTAAAGAAACCATAGTAAACCATAGTAAAATGTTCAGGAGCAGAGTGTTCATGCATCGCGGGACGCTCATTCGCTCATTCGAAGGACTCTGAAGCCTTTTTTGGGGTTGTGTTGTTTTGTTGAAACTACGAACACCAAGAGTCCTTAGGAGAGGCTAGTGTAAAGAGTCAAAGTGGTCCTACGAGGGTTGAGAAAAACCCCTCATACACTCAAAAGTCTTTGACACATAAGTGAAAACTGATTGAACTGTGAAACTGGCAATTCTGACCCTCCAGAGGGATTCCTGCGAATCGAGAACCGTGAAACTGGCAAATGTTAACCCGCAGAGGGATTCCTGCGAATCGAGAACCGTGAAACTGGCAAATGTTAACCCGCAGAGGGATTCCTGCGAATTGAGGGTAAATAGTCATATGCCTGTGAACATTGTGACGACAAGTGTCAATCCGGCTGAGGGATGTCCACAATGGATAGTTGGTGAAAAGGATGTTGAGAATGTTAAGTGATACTTTTTTGAGTGAAAGGCCGTAGTGAACCCGATTGAGGGAGGCTGACGTTGCACGAAGGATCAGAGCCCAGATGAGGGGGATCCAAGGGGCGAGGAGCAGTCGCCCAAGGTGAAAAGCTTGCCAAAGGAACTTTTTTTTGTTTATAGTTTCGGTACAGCCGGCCTTCTTAGGCAAGAGACTGTAGAGGAGCAGCCGAAAGTCTCTACAGGAAGTCCCACCCTATTTTACCTATATGTTGGAAACCAGAAATAAAGACATGCGCAGTACCAGTAAGAGTACCTATATCGCGAGAAACCTTTGAGACGAAGTATCCACTGAGAAAACCCTACATGATGTATACCTGGAAGGCTGATGGTCTACTAGGAGAGTTGCCTGAGGAAGGGTGAAAACATGGAAGAAGATGCTGGTGACGCCACGAGAAATGAGTGTGATGCACAAAGAAGGATGATCAGAGAAGAGAATGCATAAACGATGTAGAATCTGATGGTGAAGTAAAGAACTGAGAAGACGTTCATGTGTGGAATGAAAATTGCACGTGCTGAGAAGCGTTGCAGAAAGTGCATGCCATTTTATAAGTGTACAAATGCCGTAAGGCAAGTAGACTAGGCAATCACATAAGGCTGGCTATATGTAGTGAATAGACTGCAGGCGGTGCCACCAAAATATATATATATAATAACCTTCACTCGCGCCACCAATGGGCACTGCTAAGACTAACACCCAGGACATTAAAGAGCTGAAAGAGCGAATTGTGAGTAGACTAAGGAGAATGGCAATTTGAGGGGACGGGATTGTGGTAGTTAGAAGTAACCGGTAAAAGCAGCATGTGATTTATTATGTGAGATTAAGAGAGAATAAGGCCAGAGAGTCCTAATCCAAGAGTACTCAGAAGGAGCTGTCATACACTTCAGTCGAAGTAATCTAGGCTACGTACGAACAGGTTCATTATAAAATGACAGCTCAAATCCTGTGACCAGGATATAATTAGGGGCAGAAATAAGAGGAGTGATCACTGTGGATATATGTGAAGAGTTGACTAGTCTGTCTGTGTATTTGTGGTATATTGAGGGGTCAAAGGACGACAATTGTGTAAAAAGAGTTGGAAAAGGTCAAAAGAAATAGCGCCTATGTAGAGAAACTGTCGTACCGACTGAGAACTAGGTTGCGATTGTTGAGGAAATAGAGGTTTGAGCAGTGCTTGTTGGAGCGCGCTCATATTTATTGTTTTTATAAAGGTATTTTGTGTAAATACTGGTAAGTGTTGACAGTCAATTGAGACTTGTCACAATGGGAGATATCACACTGTTGAGGCATTTATGTAAGACATTGCCAAATCATATGCCCAAGCTCAAACAGCACAGTGCGGAATGGGTGAAAGGCACGGCAGATAAGATGTTCATGCCATGGCCACAAGCGGGATCATTGTCAAAAGCAGTATTGCAACACAAGACCACATACTTGCACGCTGCGTACATGGGAAAGAAACTGGTTAGCTATTTTAGAGCTTTGGAAAATGTATCAGGAAGAGAGAGAGGACCCGATAACTGAGGATTGGATGCTTAATCAGCGTAAAGAGGAAGGTGTCTGAGCCTTCTGCTCCCCTTGCCTCGTCTGAGGTAAAAAGCGTTAGCACAGAAGATTTAGGGTTGTATCCGTTAAAGGAACTGAAGGCGGCTGAGACTAAGAGAAAAGAGGAGATCTTCAAGGTCTTAGAAAACAGGGAAGAGAAAAGCGAGTGATCAAATGTATCGACAGAGATAGAATGAGAGTTTAAGACGTGGAAAGGAGAGAAGGATAAAGCTGATGAAGTAACGCTTGTACAGAACGAATGGATAGGAAGACAGATATTACTCAAGTTAGATGGGAAAAGCATTGAGGAAGTAAGGCAAAGGGAAGATCAAGAGGAACAGGATAGAAAAGACAGGAAACGAGAGAAGAGATTAAAAGAAGATGAGTATAAAAGGAAGAGTATATAGCGGCGAGAACAGATGTACCAGCATGAGCAACAAAGGAAAGAAGAGAGGGCAGAGGAGCAAAGAAAGTATGACAACAGACAGAGAGCAATAGAAGAACAAGATAAACAAGAAGGAAAGAGAGAAGAGGAGGAAGCACAGGAGTTAAGAGATAAAAGAATACAAAGATGAAGGGAAGAGAAAGAAAGATGAGCGGGGTAAGAAGAGATGAGATGAGAACAGAAGAAGAAAGCGTTAGATGGGAAGCAAAGATGAAGATAGATGAAGAATTAGTACGAAAAAGGAAACAGCGGGAACGCGATATTGATTGCATCCAAAAGGAATTAATGGAGCCAAGTCCAGTAATACAATGGAGCAGTACCCCATTACAGGGAGCAACATCAGGGCCATCCAGAGTGACCCTAGAAGAGAATTTTGATATAGGAAGTATCAGCGATAGGATTAATAAAGCTTATCAGGATTGAAGAAAAGTGGGAAATCGGGAACCGGAGGGAAGGGAGAGCAAACCGTAGTCCCTCAGCCACAAAGCAAAGAGAACAATCCATTCAGTCTTGAGCATAGAGCCTTGTGTTTAAGCAGACTGACCTCAGATAAGGGTGAAGGGGATGAGAGTCATACTAGTTGGGGTTTAGCTATGTCAGACGAAGAGACATCTTCTGTGGGGAAGAGGGAGGAGGTGCATGTGCCCTCGAGAGAGAGGCTTACAGGTAGATAAGTATGTGAGATGGTCTGGTTTAGGGCAACCTAAGGAAATAATGCCAGATCCTATATCATATCCAGAGCGCCCTAAAGGACGAGCGTACAGCGAGAGGGGGGAGTCACCACCATTTGTAAATAGGTTAAGGCCATTGCCGGAAGGAGGCTATCCGGAACCATTGTCCTTATGATAGACAGGCAGATGATGGGAGCCCATTGCGAATCGAGATTTACGTAGTTTCCCTTATTGGAAAAAGGGGGAGCAAGGCCACAGTATATTCCATGGCCACAGATGGATAAGGAACATTTAAGGTGCAAACTCCCCAGTTCAACGGCTGGTGCGGGAAAATTGATTTATGAGTTTGAATAAATGATGGAAGGAAATA
Source organism: Ambystoma mexicanum (assembly GCF_040938575.1). Classification (NCBI taxonomy): domain Eukaryota; kingdom Metazoa; phylum Chordata; class Amphibia; order Caudata; family Ambystomatidae; genus Ambystoma; species Ambystoma mexicanum. The sequence goes on from NC_090933.1 coordinate 75,365,534, forward strand.
CCTTGGCAATAGGGGATATTAATGGTTTCCTAGCAGCCATTATTGGGGACAGAGCTGATGATATTTGAACGAGAGCACGATATTCAAGTGTCAAAACACAGAACACAGCCCATGATGCAGCGCCATTTATTAATTGTAGAGCAGATGTCGGGAGCGCTCTCAGAGTACAGTATCCCGAGGCATCAGACATGGGGGCAATAATGACACGAAAGATGAAATATGACGAGGATCTACTTGCTTATATTCAGGATATTCAGGAACACTGGACTCTTGAAATGCGTGAGCCGTGGGGAAAGAAAGGCAGTATTTTACCACATGTTATGTCAGGGATTGCCTGAACAGGTACAGAGGGACCTTAAGAAGCAAGTGGGAATGGAAGTGAAACCATGGCCTGAGATACTTTTGACTATAGTAAATCACTGTCGGCTGTTACAAGAGAAAAATAAAAAGAAAACCGATGCTAGGGAAATTGAGGAAGTCAAGTTAGTCCAGAAGAAATTGTCAAAGTAAGCCATAGAAGAGGCAGTATTGACAAGCAGGGAAGGGCTAGGAGTACAGCAAGCAGTGGGTATATCGCAGGTGAATAATCGGCGCCCGATGGGCAAAGGAGGGAATGGATTTATACCAAGGGGTAGAGGCATGGGTTATGGAGGAAGGGTTGGATTTTAGAATGTGCAGAATGAGAATCAGAATGTGCAAGGAGTGTTTAACCAAGAGGGACTAGTTAGACAAGGTCCTCCTATATGTTGGACATGTGGGATGACAGGGCATATTGCGTGCACATGTGGAAACCAAGGGTATGTACAAAATGGGCAATTCTCCACAGCAGGTACAGCTCATCTTCCAGCATCTAGCTAACAAGCTAGGGAAGGATTTGCCCAAGATCAGACAGTATATCAAGCACAAGTGCTGCAAATGCAGCAGGCACAGCATCCACAACAGTTACAGCAAAGGCAAGTGAATCTACCGCAAGGGCAGTCACAGCATGCCCCCATGCAGATACACAGGAATGCAAACACAGGACAAGTACTGACACTGGAGGGAATCCTTTCACAGGTACAGGGGTATGCATGTATTCACAATAGGACAGCTCACAGGGTGACTTAATGTGTTCAGTACTATCCGTGGCACCAGACCCCCAAGAAGAACCCAGGGTTGATGTGACGATAGGAGGCACATCTTTTTCATTTTTAGTAGACACTGGTGCAACTAGTTCATGTATACGAGAGGAAAAATATACAATGTCAGAAAATGCCATGAATGCTCAAGGATTCTCTGGAGCTACAAGTCGAGTTCCTTTTACTGACTAATTACCAGTTTCGGTAGGAGAATGTGTTATGTCTGTTCCATTATTGTATTCACGACAGACACCAGTTAATATTTTAGGACAAGACTTACTGACAAAACTTAACATGACAGTTTTGTTTACTGACAAAGGTATACTGTGTTCCACTCCGGGGATACACAATGTGAATGTGGGTGAGTTTATATTGGCATTTACAGGCTAATGGCTCTGCGAGGGGTGCCAATAGAACCTGAAGTTTTTCTTTATGGGGTGGGAATTCTGTTAACATGGCTACCTGGTTTAGTGGGAATGACTATGCAGATACCTGATGAATTTCTGTTTAGACCACATGTACCTATGGACAAAGAGGAGAGACAGACCATCCCCCTAAAATTAGATGCAGCCATAGTACGAGGGGAAATGGCAATGCTCGAAGGGACAGATGACGAAGATAGGCCATCTAGAACAGTACTTGCTATTGGGGAAGTATGTAGATTGACTCATGTCACTGATGATGAGATGTTCAGAGATGATCCATCAGATGATGAAGTGGTGTTCTTCATGAGCATTACATATTGGATCAGAATAGAGAAAAGGGTGATTCGACAGCGCATGGCGATAATGCGGCAGCGTCCAGCATTTTTTTTACGAAGACTTGGAGAAAGTGCCAAGTGTTTTATGGACTAAAGGCCCTTATGATGTAGGCCTGTTAAAAGGAGTAGGGGAGGTTAAAATAAAGGTGAAACAAGGAGCGATTCTATCTCAAGTGAAACAATACCCAATGTCTAGAGAGGCAGATGAGGGCATTTTTGAGACTATCTCGGCATTGATGGAGCAATGGATTCTGGTACCATCAGAGTCATTGTGCAATACTGTGGTGTACCCTGTGGAGAAATTAAAGGGAGGGTCATAGAGATTCACCCAAGACATGAGACCGATTAACCAGATTGTAGAGGCAGAGTTTCCTTTAGTTCCTAATCCAGCAATGATACTATGTAGTATCCAGTAGAAGCACAATATTTCACAGTGATTGATTTGAAAAATGCGTTTCTCTCAATCCCATTGCACAAAGATTCACAAGACTTGACTTCATTTTTATTCCGCCAACTCCACCTGAAGCACACGATGCTGCCTCAAGGGTACTGTGAGTCTCCATCAATCTTTAATAGAGTCCTCCAGATGGACTTAGGCAATATTGATTTGAAAAGCACTGTGATACAGTACGTAGATGACAGTTTGATTTGTAGCATAACAGAAGATGAGTGTAGACAAGACTCGATTGAATTAATGACAATTTTAGCATACAAGGGATATAAAGTAGATAAAGAGAAACTACAATATTGTCAAGAAGAAGTGTTGTACATAGGCCAGTTGATCTCACATGACGGAAAGAAGGTGACACCTGAAAGAGCTGAAGTGATTATGAAAACTGCAAAACCACATATGGTGAAGCAGATGCAACAGTTCCTAGGATTATGTAATTATGTGAGAGCATGGGTGTTTTATTATAGTTCATAGACAAGATCCCTTTTACAGGCTTTAAAGAGAGCACAGGTGAATAAGGAGAAAATAGAATGGACTGAAGAAATGGAGGAAGGGTTTGAAGAATTGAAAAGGTAATTTGTTCAGCTCCTGTTTTAGGAATTCCCAACTATGCTGAGGAGTTCTTTTTGTTTTCACATACAAATGGGACAGTTATGACAGCAGTGCTTACACAAAGGACCACACTGGGGTACAAACCTCTGGCATATTACAGTGGGATTTTAGACCCAGTTATGAAAGGGCATTTTCCTTGCGAACAGTCATTGGCAGCCGGCGCGTTCACTATTGAAAAATCTACAAGTATTGTAATGGGGTGTTCTATGACGCTTTTTGTGGAGCATGCTTTGTTTGCCATTCTGGAGAAACCTAAGGGTACATTGACATCTCAGAGAGCTTCTGTACATGAAGTAAATATATCAAATCCAGCGATTAAAATTGTCAGGTGAAAAATAGTGAATCCTTCCACCTTTGTGGCTGAGCCAGTGGCAGAGGGCGAGCATGTGCATGATTGTGTGAATTATGAGGAGTTTTATGATGGCATACCACGTGTTAAGGAAAACATGCTGGCAGGAGGGGAGATTCTCTTTATTGATGGCTCTTCGAAAATTGATCAGACAAGTGGAGAAAGACATTCTGGCGCAGCTGAATTGAGGCATATAGTGAACAGAGCATTTGAGGTTGTAGCAAGTGCAAGACTACCATTGCACTTTTCAGCACAAGCAGAATTGGTAGCGCTTATTGTCGCGCTTGAGAAACAGGAAGGGCAGCAAGTGACATTGTAAAGTGACTCCATCTATGTCACGTTGACCGTACATGCAGGGTTAGCACGATGGAAGAGGAGGGGCTACCTCCATGCGGATGGCACTACAGTGCAGCACGTGTCTTTATTAGAAAGGCTTATCAAGGCACTACAACACGCAGTAGCCCTCGCAATAGTTAAATGCCCAGTGCACACTAAGCAAACGGACTTGAAGTTGCAGACGCAGAGGCCAAAAGGCTTGCATGTTCAGCAGTTATTTCACGTTTTGATACTCCAAATGTTAAAGAGAAAGTAGTTGTGATTATGGTAGTGAATGAAGGATTTAATAATTTACCAAGAGCTCAGTTCATGGAAATTCAAGGCAGTGTACCACAGGAAGAGCAGGAATTATGGTAACAAAAGGGGTGTTCTCTATCCCCCACAAAAGCATTGTGGCAACAAGACAGCACTGGAAAGCCAATAATGCCAGTACCATTGTTAAAGGTAGCGCTAAAACAGTTGCACTACCACGCGCATGTAACTAGGGAGAGCCTTGCTGCAGCAATTGCAGAAGACTGGTTTGTACCGAAACTGTTAGAACATGTTGCATTTTATGTAGTAAATTGCGTTGTATATCAAAGGTTTGCTTCTGGGCATACACTGCGAAGGATTAGAGGAGTAATTCCTCGACCAAACGGTCCTTTTCAGCATGACATGCTTCAAGTATGTAATGGATATGGGTATCTGATAGTGGTGGTGTGTCCCTTTTATAGGTGGATCAAAGCAGGTCCTTGTATAGACCTGATGCCACTTGCACAGCAAAGTGTTTAGTATGAGAAGTCTTTCCTAGATGGGGAGTGTGCGAAGTACTGAGATACGATAATGGGCCACATTTGTTAATGAATTATTTGAAAAAATAGGATTATTGCTGAATATTAAGCACAGGGCTTCCTCTGCTTATCACTCGCAAGCCAATAGAATATGTGAGAGACTCAACAGCCTCTTGAAGCAAAGAGTTGCCAAGTTTAAATTGACATTAAGGAAGGGATGGCTATTTTGCACACGCCTAGCTCTATATGCCTTAAGGAATCAGCCTGACAGGAAAACGAATGAGAATGCCTTTGACTCCTCCATCGAGCAATATCGAGCAATAGTGATGCCCAGAGCACTGCAAAACTGTTAGGAAATGAATTGAATGAATATTTGACATGTATGACTGCTAGTATCTCTGTCATTTCAGGTCAACTCAAGCGCCATGGGGATCGGTCTCAGAACACAGATAAAAACCATTCAGCAACCGGAATTTCAAAATTATTATCAGTACCTGGACTCTTTGCTGGAGACACAGTGTTAATTTGTAATTTTACTAGAAAGTGATATGAGCCACGATTTGTCAGACCCTATGTTGTGGAGGACATTACTCATCTCAGCGACGCCAAAATCTATGCTGTAGAGACCGTCGCACCCCCAATGATTAATCCGGAAGCGAGGCAGGAAGAAGAGTTTCAGCAGGTGCAGACTCGATCAATGACGAAGAAGAAGGATGATAAACCAGCGGATTGATTGTAAAATAAAAAAGAGATGCAGCTCTCACTGGACACTCCTTATAGATATTCTAGCAGGCGTGCAAACTTGTTCTTGAGCCACAGAGTTCTTTCAAAATATACTTTAGAAAGTTGTTGACACATCGTGATTATGCCTGAGTTGGATTTTGAATTATGCTTTGACAACTGTAAGAGGGAACAGTACCCTGATTCTTTCCTTAATGAATATTTGGTTAATTGAATCTATGGTCCTGTCCGATTGAGATACCCATAGATTTTTCCTTGCTGTCTTTGTGTTCATTCTTCAAGCTTATCCTATCCTTGTTAGAAGAGATGTGGACATTCATACTTTTCTGCATGTTCCTAAAAATAGCCCTGTGATTAGAAGGCTGCTTGTTGCAATAACAGAAGAGAGATCCAACAGCTATCAGACTTACTGTAATTACCTGATTAAAATGGGTTTTTCCTTCCTTAAATGAGAATAGCAAAACTGAGGAATCTTGAAAATGGCATGATTTCAGTGAATGAGCAAACTCAAGAAATACCGGAGTGGCACAAATCATGTGTATTAATATTGTGGTGTATAGTATATGCATGTGCAGTGTCTATCTTTGTTTTCCTGTTTCTTCTGGGACACACTCTTTACTTTTATTGGTCCTGGAACAGTGAAAACTCCTTTGATTCACCCTACTCTAGGAACTCGTGCAGATTTGCCCATTTTAGAAGAGCCTAGGTCTCGAGTGCTTTCTGCCCAGAACAGAGCCGCTTTAGAGTTGTTTCCATGGGCAGAAACTATTATGTTGGGAAGAAATGCAGAGGAATGAGATAATGGGATTAACACATATTTAGACAGTACAGCACATGTGGGTAATAACATATGGTATTAGCACATGAAAAAGGTGAGAAAGAGAACATCTAAGGAAGGTTGCTATGTCTGCTCTCTCGTACCTTATGCCATGAGTGCTGCCTGAAGTTTCATTCCCAGAGAAGTATCCGAGTATGATGCTGGATGTCTTGTCCACCTCGCTGCATGCATGGTCCGAGGACAGTTCCAAGGACATTGGGGCACCCTGCAATGGAGATCGAAATGGTCATTCCCATTCCCATTCCAGGATGATTATATTAAGACTACACAGATGGAAAATGATCCTTCATGGAAGAGCAAGATGCTCACACACCCTAGGGAAGGACAGGATGAAGCAGTCATAAAAGATACAAAGAGAATGGACTGTCCAGATAAAGTAGAGCTAGCTTGGACGCCTGGATGCTGGTAGAGAATGCAGATGTTAGTCTATGTACAAGTAAAGACTAAAAAAGGATGGGAAGAAGTATTGATGTCCTGTGCAGCTCATCTCTTAAAGTGAGAATATGTATGAGAAGTACAAAAGGTGATTGATGAATATTTAAAGTCATGGGCCGAACATGTCAAGCTGCTGACATGAGTAGAAGATGAATCAGGACCAATGTTTGTAATCCCACTGACGAATGCAACAGTGTATTTCCAGCAAAAAGGGAAAAGACAGTTGGGAGATAACATAGGTTGTAAGACTATAGTTGATATTTCCGGTATGGGTGCAGGACCAGCAGTACTGATGGGTCGATATTGGGTGTGTGGGCCCAGAGCCTACATGAAGTTGCCCAAGGTTTGGGGAGGAACGTGTTCCTTAGTGCTTGTCCCTGCTCCAGCATTAGTGATTCTGAAGAGTGACCTGAATATTGGCGAATTTCCGAAAGCAGATGCCCATTTGAGGAGGAGATCACTTGAATTCCTCAATCGAACCAAGAGGGAGAATTATTTCTCTGCTAAATCAATAGATGCTATTCCGTATGAACATAGGCTGTTCAGCAAGACTGCTTCAATTCATACGACGATCTTCATGTGAGGGATCCAGACGATGACTAATTCGAAATTCTTACAGATTACCAGATGGGAGCTTCTGCAGGTGATCAACACTACTATAAAGGGATTCAATGCGATCAAGGAGGAATAGAGGGGCATAAGGCTGATGACCCCAGAGAACAGATATGTCCTTGATACGATTACAGTAATGGATGGAGGTGTTTGCGCCAAAATGGGGCCATCATGCTGCATGTTCATACCTTCTCACGATGATGAGAATGGGACATTGACAGAGGCCATAACGCTGCTAACGAAGTTACACAATAAGATGGAAGATGAGACAGAAGACATTGTGGATGATGGCTGGTTCGCATCTATCGTCTCGTGGGTCCCACAGTCGATGGCAAATATCTTCAAATTCCTGGGAGCAATACTGGTGATGGTGATGTTTGGAGTGGGTGTGATCAGGATGATAATCACACAGTGCAAGAAGACAGCGAAGAAGGTTGTAGGAATGAAGATCATGAACGATGTTGAATCAAGGTTTGGACTCAAAGTGTTGACAGATGAAGAGATCAGAAACATATAGAGGCAACATCTTAGCACCAGAGGGAACGAAGTTCCTACATCCAAAAAGTCACAGGAAATATGTGGGATGATAGATCTACTGTAATCTGAATGGACACTGCAGCCGCATGACCTAGTGCATTGATGAACATTAAAATCAGCAGGATCCCTGAAGGGAGTGGTGAAAATTTGGACTCCGAAGAAGCACTTTTTCAAGAAAGAATACCAAGATGTGGAGACTGGTGAAGGTGTGGTCGATAAATGAACCAGAGGGGGGAATGTAGACAAGCAGCCGAAAGCTTCTGCAGGAAGTCCTGCCACTATTTTACCTATATGTTGGAAACCGAAAATTGCTACATGCGATACACCAGTAAGAGTACCTGTAACGCTCACCTGGTATCCACGGGGACGTCACTCAGCCTGTTCTGACCTCTTACGACCTCAAACCCTTCCCTGGAGGCTATTCGACTGGAGTCTGGGCCTGAAACACAGGATTGGTAGAGTTTAACTCCCTATTGTCTCTGTGTGCTTGAACCCCTTCTTCCCCAGGGTCCAACCCTTCCCTTTGATCCACAGCTCACCTTGTTTTCTTGGATAATGTGCTCTCTTTCCTGCTTTCAGCGCAGGGGCTCGTTGATTGATGTGGGCTCGTTGCTGCCTAGTTACTTCACTGGTAAGAGTCCGACAGGTAAGTATAATGAGTCTTTTGAACAGTTCTCTAACTTCGTTCCTTTCCTTCCTTAGATGATGGCCGGCGTCCGGGGATGGCGGCGTGCTGCTGAGATGAGTAGCGCTGAACGTGAGTGAGAGCGCGATGCACCCCTTTCGTATTTGCATTGAACTGAGTTCTTTTTCTGTGTTTTTTAGGTGGCGTGACGTTTTCAGCGTGGATGCCGGTTATGAAGAACAAATGCGGTGGGTAAGCGTGGTATGCGGCGCATCTATATGTTTCCATGCTAACCTGGAGTGTCTTTTCCCTCTTGCAGATGGAGGAGAAGTTCCGGAGACAGAGTTCCCCCACAGGGGCTGGGATTCAGGTAAGCATTTGAAGTACAGTATTTAAAAATAAGCGAAGATTTGCAGAATGCTTACTAATTCCTTTTTTCTGTTCTTTTCCCTTTTCCTTAGGAAGCGGCATACTGGGATGGGAATGACACTGCCGAAGATGCCCGCAGAACAGAAGGAGCGATGAATGATGGGCGAAGCGCCGCAAGTAAAGGCTGTTCCAAACGGTGTTCTTGTTCTTGCAGGAGCTGAGCGCAGAAGAAAGATCCAGGCCTACTGGAGACCGATCCGAACACGGTGAGTGTCAAGCTGCAGGTGCAGAAAACGCAAAGCATGTTTCTCAGACTGGGTGTGGCTTAAATAGTCTCTGGGTATCCCAGGTGTCTCTGGGCTGAACCACACCCAAAAGACTAGACCGCACATGCAGTTCTGGGAACTGAAATATGTGGGGGCATCCATCTTGTCCCCATCAATGCACTACAAGTCCAATCCCCAATGTTATCCAATGGGAGTGAGTGAGTCTGGTGCCACAAGCGGCAAGTCTGACTCCAAGTGGGTCTTTGGAGGGATGGAGAGGCCCTTGAGGGCCATGTAGGTGATTGTGGCCTGGCTCCAGCCTGACATCTTGGAGGGCTGGGGACATGAGGGGCAGGAATCATGACAGTACCTATATTGCGAGAAGCCTTTGAGATGAGGTAGCCACTGAGAAAACTCTGCGTTATGTATCCCCAGAAGGATGATGGTCTACTAGGAGAGATGCCCGAGGAAGTGTGAAAACATAGACAGAAGAAGCTGGTGACGTCACGAGAAATTAGAATGACGCTCTAAGAAGGATGACTAGAGAAGAGAATGCATAAACGATATAGAATCTGATGGCAAAGTGAAGAATTGAGAAGACGTTCAAGTGTGGAATGAAGATTGCATGTGTGAAGAAGTGATGCAGAAAGTGCATGTCATTTCAACTCTACAAATGCTGTAACACAAGTAGCCTAAGTAATCATAAGGCTGGCTATATGTAGTGAATAGACTGGAGGCGGTGCTGCCAATATATATATATATATATATATATATATATATATATATATATATATATATATATATATTTGGACTCTGGACATTTGATGTTCTAATTTTAGTAAGCTCAACCCATGGATAAAGGAGGATTGACAGCTGTATGTGTGTCGCAGCAAAGAATACGCCGAGGCTCAAAGAGGGACCAAAGGAAAACTGCTTGGCTTGGTGTCAAAGGTTAAGAGCAGCCAAAGCTGGTTATCAGTCCATCAGTCCTCGAAGAATAAGTAAGCATGAGAAGCCGAGGCATCCCTTGTTAAGTTGTAAAGGGAGAACATCCTGGGAGCCACATTCTACATTAAAGACAAGTAAATGCTACGAAATGGGCCGATTCACGGTCTCTGATCACGTGAGTCAAAGATGAAAATAGACATGAGCATGCAAGACTGAACCTTGATAAGAACGTGCTCACACTCCCTTATATTCCCATAGATGAGAAGCTGCTACAAGGCCAAGTTCAAAGACAATCTGAATGGCAGACGGCATGAGTGATGAGCGATGATGGGCTAACTGGGTGGGGAGGTACAGTCAAGTCCACCCACCAGCACATAGGGTACCAGTTTACATGGTGCTAAAGAATCGAATGGTCCAGAAGGGTACAAGCGTGCCAACCAATTGTAGAATTGTCTGGCAGAGTGACTCCCAGGACCCCCCTTGTTAATTTGCATATTTAAGTAACTTTGGGTCTTACCCTAAATTACTAGGGGGAATCCAGACATGGACCCCTTGCTCACTATTCTTAGAGATGCACAGCTCCACCCTACTGATGGGGTCCAACCAGACCGAAACATGTGTCTGGGGTTGCTGTTGGTACTCTTGTACGGAGAAGAATTGCCTAGCATTTCGGTGCTGGACTGCACCAGGGCAGGACAAAGACTGATATGTTTTGGACATTTCTCTTCTGTGAAAGATAGTGAGCTAAAGAATCTGGGTAAGGATCTCATAACCAGGACTAATGTCTGGCAGAGGGCCTCCCAGGACCCCCCTTGTTAATTTGCATATTTAAGTAACTTTGGATCTTACGCTAAATTACTAGGGGACTCCAGATGTGGATCCCTTGCTCACTATTCTTAGAGAGGCACAGCTCCACCCTACTGATGAGGTCTAACCAGAACGAAACACCTGTCTGGGGGTACTGTTGGTACTCTTGGCCAGAGGAGAATTGCTTAGCATTTCGGTGCTGGACTGCCCCAGGACAGGACAAAGACTGATATGTTTTGGATATTTCTCTTCTGTGAAAGATAGTGAGCTAAAGAATCTGAGTAAGGTTCTCATAACCAGGACTAATGTCTGGCAGAGGGAGTACAAGAACCCCCCTTGTTAATTTACATAATGACCAATTGTAGAAGGCCATATAACAAAGGGCCAATGGTTTGAGAGCCAATAAGGTGTTGTGTTCTATTCACAGTCGAGGAGGACTTGCACTATGCCTTGAACTAATGGAGGGCATAAGTTGCCCACTTGACTATAGAGACCCAATCACAATCCTATCCCATATAGAAAGTATACTTAGATGTTCCCCTTGAACCAACCACAATCCCCTGTAGGCTTTTGTAATTTGCCACATAGTATGACGTCACGTATGACAAGGTTTTGCTATAAAAGTCTAATTTTTCATGAAATTAGTTCAGAGCGTGCTGTGCGTCGTCCGTTGATATCCATTGAACTCCCTGTTTTAGATAATTGATATTAAAACAGAGCGTTTTGCCAACTTCCTGAGTCGGTCTTCTTGTTTGCTGTGAAAGTTATTCTCCATCCCATCCATCGTAAGATGTGCTACCTTACTAAAAAGGACCATTAGGGTTCAAGACTTTTGAAGGAAAAGAGACTTGGCCCAGGAAGGTCCTGGCATCGTTGAAAGGAACTGTAACCTCGTGCTGGCGAGGCCCCCGGAGTGTGCTGTGCTCAAAGGTCCTGCCTCGTCTTATGCTAAAACCGTGGGGAGACCCAGCCACACCATCCTGACTTATCTTTTGGTGAACACCTTTTCTTGAGAACAGTGTCCCACATTATTTTGTAACTTAGTTGTAAGGATTGGAAATAGTTTTAAAAAAAAATATAGACCCTTTTTATTTGATAAGACACCACTAGGACTACCTTTTTATTATTTGATGGTCACGGCTTGCTCTCATCTTAGATTTAGGTTTAGATTACGTTTTTTTCTGACCCATTATACAGTTTAATAAACACAGTTGAACTGTGATCACTTGTGTCTGTCTTTACTGTTGCCACCATGAGTTCCCTACACCTGTGACTCTGCCACTTCATTTGTAAAGAAGGCACTGTTTGCGACATTCAAGAATGTCCCTAAGAATATGAAAGAATACCTTGTTATTTTGATATTATTCTTTTTCAATGTTCCCATTATGTTTGTTTGAAAGGCAGCAGTTTACACTACAAGGGTCATCAGATCTGATGATGAACATCAAGGGTAGCATGCCACTATCTCTAATAGAAGGCATGCCCGTACTATTGTACGAGCAGAAAGGAGGGAGGGGGTAACTCAAAAATTGGAGACCCATCTCCCTCCTGAATGTAGACTACAAGATCCTTCCAAAAGTGTGAAAAGGGGATCAGGAATATAGTCCACTCAGACCAGTCCTGTGGATTTCCCAGTTTACAGATTTCAGGTAGCGTGGCCAGGATCAGTGACATGATCAAGTATGTCAAGGAACCAAGGGTCCAGGCATCACTGGTCAGCCTGGAGCAGGAGAAGGCATTTCACAAGTTCATGGACCAGCCACTGGGACTCAGGTTCTTTTTCTATAACATTGGGAACGTAATGTACAGAGAGCTCTTTGGAAGTGCTGTGGTTCATGGTTTGAAGCCCACCCCATTCCCAGTGGAATCCAGGGTCATACAATAATGTCTCAGTCTCCTGTATGAACACTCTGTTTGGGCCCTGTTGAAGGCCTGGGAGGACTGAGAGGATGGCAAGGCATCAGGAGCAAAGATTAACTGTACGAAGTTGGAAATCATGCTCTTCAGCGACTGGAACACCAAACACAAGCTGCTGCTCTTCCCCAACACACCAGACTGCATAACAATCATGGGAGTCACTTTTGAGTGAGACAGAACCACTGAAAGGATGTAGGATGCACAAGTGGTGAAGACCAGTCAGAAGCTTGGACTCTGGGCCCCTGAATGAGGGCAATAGGGGAGAAGATGCTTGCCTACTGTCAGGCCTTGGTGAATGATCAATAGGACAGACGAGTTGCTGTTCCCAAATGGTAAAGCACTAATGTGCTTCCTGATGCAGCTATTCACCAGGTCCACCTGCCAGAGGGTGTCATGGAGGATGTGGAGAATTTGTTTGTGAGAGAACCCTCAAGGCTTTGCGAGAGAAAAGGGTGCAAAAGGTCAAAGGCTGAGTACTCATATGGTTCAACAAGTTGGTGGGCGTGGAGGTCTTAGCACTTATTGACCTGTTCATTGGGGGAGAACCCCACCTAGTTTTCCCTGGCTAAATCTGACTTACTTGAAGAAGTGACAGCTGTTCTGGCAAGACAGGCACCTTGAATCGTTGAGCAAGTCTCTCTCAAATATGTGATAGCAGTTTATTTATCAGACACTGCACTAGCATCAACTTGTTCTTTTTGTTCTTTTTTATTGGCTGGAAGTGACATTTGCATATTTCTGGTCACGTCCTGGTAGCAGTCAGGCCTGTCCCTGTCCCACCAGCCATCACGAATGATACAGGTGCCAGCTTTCGTGTGGGTGTAATGCTCGTTGCACGAAGTGGTGGGAATGCCTAACTTGTTTATCCTTTATCATGGGAGTTTGTGTGAGTACACTGCAGGTGGTTTCCTGGATCCCATCCCTCCTAACAACCCGAAGAATGACATGCAACTGATGCTAGAATGCATGGCACATATCTAGGTCTGGCTGGTGAAGAAGAAGATAGCTAAGGGCATCACCTGGATGGTGTTGTACATTATTAGAATTCAAAGATGGACAGAGTGAAAAGGATCATCATGCACAAGGAATACGAGAAGGTTGGAAACAAATACTGGGAATCCCCACAATCCTGAGGGTCTTCTTCACCATCAAATGCATAAGGGCCACCATAAAGGGCAGTGATTAGAGTCATTCAGGATTTCTGATGACTTGCTTCTTCTCTCTGCAGTGTGGAGAAGACTGGGAGGGGAACAGTGGGACAGCAGGATTCCCTACAGCTGGACGTCATGATGGTAGTAGGTGAAGTCAGAAACATTGCTGGTCGGCAACTGGAAAAACTCAAATGAGCCGCTGCCCTTTCCTGTCATACCCCACTACACTAAAATCTTGGGAGTACGGTTTGTGTGAGACAGAGCCACTGAGACGATGTGGGGTGCACAACTGGTGAAGGGAAAACAGGAACTGGGACTCTGGAACGCTCAGAAGCTGACCATAGAGCGGAAGTTGCTGGCCCTAATGTTTTAAGTACTACTGGTGCTGCAGCATGTGGAGCAGGCCTGGCAAGCACAGAATAAGATGGCAAAGACTATTGACTGAATGATGTTTTACTTCATCTGGAATTCAAAGGTGACACAGTGAAGGGGATCGTTAACTACAAAGAACACAACAAGGGAAGGAATGGAGTCCTGGGCATCCACAACATCCTACAAGGCTTCTTTTACTGCAGCTCCATGTGAACCATCCTGAAGAATAGCAAGAGAAGTCATCAAGAATTCCTGACGCCCCACTTCTTCCTGCGGTGTGGAGAAGACTGGGATGGGCCAGGGTGCCATACAACAGGATAGCACCATGATATTTCACAGGTGCAAAGAGGCTTGGGAAATCATGACTGCTGGTGTCTGTCACCACAGGCAAGTGGACAACAAAGGAGATCTACACATTTATCTGAGAGTAGGATTTCTGCAAGCAGATCAACGCCCTACCCTCAGCAACAGCAGATCACGTGGGGGAGAACATCACATTGAATGGAATTGCCAACCAGAACAAAGACATTGCATGGACGGCCATCCGGGGAGGACTGCCAGGGAGAGACCTTGTGCATATTATAGGACTTAGCTTCTTCAAGAACTGCCCAAGAGAATTAACAGCTGATGAGATGGAGCACCACCTCTTCTGGGATGGAACCTGCGCCAGACACCTTCTGTGGAGACTGAACACAGAGCACACATGGGGACATCAGGCCTCTTGTAGAACACTGGGCTGCTTTTTAGATGTGCTTCTATTTTCCAGCAACCGCCTCGAGGTGGGGAATTGGAACCCATTGACCCAATCCTGTCGAAGACTGATTCACAGAATCCTTGAGATGCGCGATTATCAATGGTGCAGAGATCGACAAAGAGGAGTGAGTACATGTATATTTTCACAAGCAAAAGGTAAAAAGAATAGCTTGCAAACTTGTTTTCGTAATTATTTACATTGTTTACATCTTGGTCAATTTGGAGGCCTGGGATCTAGTGAAGGCATTCCCTGTTCATGAGAGAATTGAGAGTGATCATAACCCCCTCGTTTTGGAGTTGTGGGAGCACTCTGGGGTAGCACCCGAAGGAAAGCCGCGTGGCTAATGGGAAGGTGCGGTCCATTTGGAAATTGTGTGGCATGCAAGGAGAAATATCAGATGGGGGGTGTTGATTTAGGGGTAATGTTTCCATTGGTTTATGACGACATCATTGAATCACTGGAGGATCATACAATGGCAGACCCATCTTATGCTGATTGCCTAATATCCATGCATGAGCAAATCATGGCTTTTGTCATTCAGCGATTTTCCAAACCAGCAAAGGCTGTCTGCAATCTTGTGGCAACAGTAACCCCCTGATATGACAAGGACTGCAGGCAGGCTAAGGGGCGGCTTATAGCAGTTGTGAAGGGTCCCGGTTACAAACATGTGGTGACGTTAGGCTTGCCAGAAGGGAGTATCAGAAGAAGCTGAAGGACAAAAATAAGACGTGGCACGAAGATGTTTGGGAAGAATTGTTGCTAACAATAGGGAGTGGGGATTCAGAGCTTGATGGGGGCAGCTAAAAGAACAGGGCCTAATCTTTTGCAAGGTAGTGTCCCGGAGCAGTGCTGGGTAGAACACTATGGGAATTTCTATCAAGTTGAAGGGGCAGCTCAACTGGAAATGAGCTACTCCAAAGCGGGCGCTGATTATGGGCATGTACACAACTGTCTCTGGCTGGCACTCTCAAATAATGAGGTAGAACGAGCGCTCCTGAATCAAAAATTGGGTAAGGACCCAGGACCAGGTAGGGCCCCAATAGATTTCTATAGAAATTAACCTACTGTTTGGGTTCCTTTTTTGACAACACTGTTTAATGCCACTCTAAGTAAAAACCAGGTGCCTGTGTCTTGGACCACTGTGGAAATTGTCCCTGTTTATAAAAAGGGCAGTTGGCATGATCCTGCCAATTTTAGACCTATTTCCCTATTGGACACAGGGGGTAAAACATATGCTATAGCACTATTATTTCATCTAGAGGATTGGACCAAGAATAATGGAATCATTGACCACTGGCAGGTGGGATTTTGTGAAGGCTTGAGTATGATCGATCAAAGCCTCCGTTTGCGGTTGGTATGGGATAAATATCCAGTTTTCAGAAAGGTTAGTGTATATGCAATTTCTGTGGATTCATGCACCGCCTTTGACACCGTACTGAGGCATTGGCTGTGGGAGGTGTTAAGGAACTTGTGCATCCCCAGGGCTCTACAATCCGCTATCCAGAGCCTATACACTGGAAATACCATGTTGTCTGGTGGGGAACCGACAGGAGTACGACCGGCAGCATAGACTTACAGAAGGGTGTACGGCAGGGGTGTGTGCTGGTCCCTAAATTGTTTTGTATTTTCATTAATGGACTTATTAAGGAGCTTTTGAATTCTCAAACTGATGCTCCATCCTTGGCTGGAGACACGCTCCTGGCCTTGCTCTTTGTAGATGACACAGTGCTCCTATCCCTGACACCTGCCGGTGCTCGTAAGCAGATAGAAATCTTTTTTTAATTCTGCAAGAGGAATGGACTGTCAATTAATGTAAGTAAAACTAAATGTATGGTTTTTAATACAATGTGAGTAGAGGGTAAAGGCTTTTAGGCTTACTTTGAGAGAAGGAGAAATTGAGCAGGTCTCAACCTATGATTACCTGGGGGGTGAGCGTTATGGCGTCCTGTGGGTGGTGAGCACACTTGGAGAAGACGAAGCTAACCCAGGCAAGGTATGGTGGTGCTCTTACCAGGTTCACACATGAACATTGTGGTGTCATTGGAGGCATATAAAGCTCAGGCATTGTATGGGGCTGAACTGTGGGGCCAAACGAATGTCAACATATTGGTGGTGGCGGAGAACACATTTTTGTAAAACATTCTGGGTCTGCCAAATAGTACACCAAACACACCAGTGCTGCTGGAGACTGGTCTGCAGGGCATTGGATAGATCTGCCAGTCGCGGCCGGTGTTATACTGGGTTTGTTTGTGAACAAATACAAATCTATACAACTATAGAGAGGCGATGACGGAGGTCTTGTCACAGTAAGGGGGTACTACACTGAAATGGGAAATCCATGTCAAAAGTGTGTTGGGGACTCTTGGGCTTGGGGATTTTTGGCTGAATCGAACTGTTATGGTTCTAAGGTCGAAGTAAAGAGGGCAGTGTTCAACAAAGTGGCCCGTGAGCAGACCTCGTAATTTGCTGGTCCGGTAACAACGGTACCAGGAAGCTTACCGGTACGTTTTTTACCGGACCGGCAACCTCATAATGAGGCCCATTGTGTCATCTTGGTTTGGAAAGGAGGCATACATTATATCTCAGCTGTTTTTATGATAAATTGATTACTTGATGATTCGAGGTTTTATATTGCACTGGTATCAAGTATGTTTTATATTATTGTTTTATATTGTATTAGTATCAAGTATGCTTTATATTAATGCGTGATGTACTGTTGCTTTTATGACATTAAGTCGAAACAAAGCCTATGAACTGAAGTGAACTGATTATTCTTGAGACTAATGAATAAATTGGGTACTTCGGTAACTGATGGTCTTGCCTATTGGAGCTCATTGGTGAACCCAGAAAAAAAAAAAAAATCTTGGTCTCCACTGGGGTCCAAGGTCATTGGTATTTTAGCCTGGTCTCAGGGTAAACATGGCAATGCGCATGCTCAGTTCCCAATCTTAAAAGAATTATGTATGCATGTTTCGATTTACTTTTGCTAGCTACCCGCACTATGCTCCCACTGTTGTGATAAGGTGCTATAGTTAAGGTCTTTTTACCATTGATTACGACCGCTAATTTAACACCTAAATGGCGTTTACACAGAAACATTAATTAGTAGAAAGGTTTTATTTTATACCATATATACTTAAATTAAATAATAAAAAAAAGTAAAAGGGCTTCTGAATGGGCGCATCTAAGTTTCACCCTTTCAGGTGCCCTTTGTGGATTGGGCTGCATCTTGTTTCAGTGCAAGTGATGAGATGCACACGCACCTCTCATCACTTAATTCAAAAAAGCTTTTTAGAGTTTATCCCATTTTCTAACTATGGCATGATGGTAAGGAGCAAAGCCTGGACTTCTTTGGCATTGCACCTTTTCTTGGCAGCAAGTGTAAAGCCAACATGATGAATATTGCTATGTGACAGCACCGACCTACTGTGGTGCAGCCAGACTGGTGGACATATAAGGACAGAGTCTCAAAAATAAGAACCAAGAAAAAAGCACAGAGGATGCGTTTTTTTCCTTTGCCATTACTGTAAAAATGTGCAGGTCACCTTATTGTTAAAGATCTCATTACTTGCGCCAAAGAAACAGTTCAGAATATGGCCCATATTCTTTCTATGGCATGATGCAATATTAAGAAAATATGGTCGGACTGCTTTTGGGATACCATGTGTTAGTGGCATCAAGGCTAAAGCCAAAATGATGGGTGTTCTTACATGGCTGTACTGCTCTACTTTGGTGCAGCCACTCTGAATATATTTTCTTATGATGGTATAATACCATAGAAAGAAAAAAGTCCAGATTGCTTTGGCATGGCATTTTCTCCTGGAATCAAGTGTAAAGCCAACCGATGAATGTTCTGAAATGGCTGCACGGGCAAACACTGGTGCAGCCAGTCTTATGGACATATTTTGTTAGTATGGCATGATGCCATTGTGAGAAGATATATCTAGCCTGGCTTTGGCATGACGTGTTTGACTGGCATCAAGTTTAAAGCCAACATGATTACCGTCCTTACATTGGGTGCTGGCCTACGTTGGTACAACCTGTATGAACATATTTCCTTACTGTGCCATGGTATTTTTATTGGCATCAAGGATAAAGCCAACATGATGGATATTATATGTTTGTTCTGGCCTACATATGTGCAGCCAGTCTGGACATGTTTTCTTACTGTGTTATGGCATTTTATACTGGCACCTGGTGTAGAGCCAGCATGATGAGTGTTCTTATGTGGCTTTACTGGCCTACATTGTCGATACCGGAATATAGAGAAAACTGATTCAAGCTGCGCGCATGCAAGACTGCAGGTGTCATGAACCGCCGAATTCGTCCATTCTGGACTTCATGGTCCATGATGCACTGCGGTATGAACTCTATGATCCTTCCAACATGGCAGACAATTCTGAAATGCTGCACTACAGCCCTTGCGCATTACGTTTGACTTTCTAGAAAACAGCCATGCCCACGCGGCTCTGCGCGTCTCAATGCTACTGCTTGGAGTAGTTAGACGTGTGTTGTCGGAGTCCGCTTCCGTACTCTTTCCAATTCCCTTTTTCATTTCTTCTTATTTCCTGGAGCCCCGTTCGTTTCTCTCCTTACCTCTTATCCGTGCCCTATTCCTGGATTAGTCCTGTGCTCGGTCCTACGGCACTTCGGACACGTTCCGAGCCTGGAACTCTACCTTCCTCCTGGCTCCACATCCTGGATACTGAATGCACCCACTGAAGGACAGCCGGAGAACTGACGCTGGAATCCAAAGACCCGCGCCCAGGCCTATACAAGTCTCGGACAGTGCGAAAGAAGGAAGCCCCTTCCAAAAAGGTCACAAGTAAAGAGAAACAGGTGAGAAGGGGAGAAACTTGTGACAGCAGGCACAACAGCCTTTATGGAACAACACCTATGAAAAGAAACAAGATAAGAGGACATGTGAATATCGAGCACTAACACAACCAAGGTGACGAGACCAAAGACCCTGGGAGAAGTAGCACAGAGACTGAACCGATGCTCTACCACAGTAGGCAACGGATGGCGGGAGCAGATGCACTGGGGAGATATCCCATCTGAACGGACAACGCCCACTCCAAATAAAGCAATTGAGTGACAGAGAAATGATACAACTGTCCTTTTTATAGGCATTATCTATAGTCCTGAAGAAAGCGGCAATCTGTTTTTCCTCGCTGAAACCGTTTGACAAAGATTGTCTCAGGGTGATGACCTGATCCACCTGACTCATAGCAATCAATATATGAGCTTGGCTATAAGACATCCTTTGTTTTTATAATACACAGCAGTAATGAGACCAATGAACATTGGACCACAGATTGCTGTGATTTTATGACAATTCACACCAAGGGGTAGCAACACGAATAAAAGAGGTTTGTTGACTCCATTATGGTGTGCACCTTTTAGAATTTTAGGAAAGTAGTGAGCCAGGATAGGGTGAGTTTTTTTGGCTTTCCCCTTCATCTATAGAGGCGACACACCAGCGCCCAACTAGGGACAGCTATTTCAAGGGATAGAGAGCTTTCCCCTTATAGGGACATGTATTTAGAGTTAAGGACATAAGCCGTAGGCATAACTTGTTCAAGTAAAATAGATTCTGCTCGTGATGTGTTAATAGTTAGAGGGGAGGAGACAGAATCCAGTAACCCACACAACTCTACTTGTTGACTACATTGTTGCAGCAAGACTGGACATCTTTTCTTACTGTGGTATGGCATTTTTTACTGGCAAGGCCAACAGTTGTATGTTTCTAAATGGGATACTAGCATATATTCCCAGAGCCAGCATGGACATGCTTTCTTGTAGTATTTGTAATGGCATTATGGTTAAAGCAAACATGCAAATGTTCATATAATGGAAAACTGGCATATATTGGTGCAGCCAGTATAGACATGTATGGGCACAGCCAGCAGGAAAATGTGTTTATTCTGGCATACATTTCTGGCAAAGGCATCTTGAAAATGCATTGGAAAATACTCCTGGGGGCTGTTGGTGACTTGAAATCTATGGGATTTTGTCATGTGGTACCCTACAAAACCGATTGCAAATTGTTCACAGAAAGCGTACTGTAAAATTTAGCCTTTCCACCCATTATTTTAAAAATGTCCTCTTTGAGATAAATCCCATCCGAATCTTCCTTGGCTGATACGGGCTCCCTCATACGCCTGGTCATACCTGCATATTGGTGGGCAACATTTACACACCTCCAATTAAAAGATTCACCATACACCACATCACATAAGTGCACATCTGTGCCTACATGTGGGAAAACTCTATAACCCCCTCTCAGCAGCTCACTCATGCTGTCCTATTTGGGAGGATGAAGGTGCTGAATTCACTGCATGAAGCTCAAAAGAGCTGACTGCATTAAGGTTTAGCTGCAAACAACACTTTATTGTACGTATTCTTCTAAAATGCAGCATTCAAATACATGAAGGGTAATGGAGGGAGCAGGGTGCACAGCTGTATGCTTGCTTGCATTGCATTGCATACCAATGCATGCACACATTAGGGGGAGGAAGCATGTGCAGCAATCCTTATGAAAGATTGTACAGGCTGTTGAAATGTTAATGGCTCAATGGGGGTAGGAGAACACCTGGGCAATGAGATGAGAGCACACCACCAACCAACAGGATGACATCTCCCACGTTTCTGTTTTTTCCTGGGGAGCTCTATAAAAATGTGTTTTTTAGACTGTGATTTTCTTGTAATAGAGCAAAACCTCAAAATTCCATTAGAACTAATGATTCCCACTTTCAGTCAAAGGTTTGCCTCCAGCTTCTCAGCTCTGGCCTGGATAGTGGACCTCTGTTGCTCTTAGAATATCACACACATGTGCCACACTTAGATGGAATTCTTAACTTTAGCCTGCGTCGCATCTAGATAAAAATGTGAATATTAGCATGTACCACACTTAGATGGAATTCTTAACTTTAGCCTGCATCGCATCTAGATAAGATTGTGAATGTTAGCATATGCCACACTTAGACGGAATTCTTAACTCTAGCCTACTTTGCATCTAGATAGAAATTGAATGTCAGCATGTGCCACAATTAGATGGAATTCTTAACTTGACCGCGTCACATATAGATAGAAATGTGAATGTTAGTATGTTCCATACTAGGATGTAATAGTGATCACGAGCCTGCCTCCCATCTAGATAGGATATTGAAGATTAGCAAGTGCCGCACCCAGATGGAATAGTGAATGATAGCAAGCATCACACCTAGACATAACTTCAAGGACAGCAATGCCAATTAACCGATGCACGAACAATTTCACCCCTCTGCATACACCTCTCAAACTCTAACCAAACACAACCACAAGCCTACAACACAACAATCCGCACAAACTTCGCTACACTGCAACAACAAAACAAACCACACATAGACTCGCACAACAGCACACGATGACTACCGACCGTAAAACACCCCAAGACCAGTCAACGGACCCACCGGGCTGAGGCTGCCAACAGCACATCACTGCTCTCTTGCACTTTTCCAGCTTATTCCCACTAACTCACCCCCCTCCCTTTTTCAGAGCTGCCAGAGCGCCAGGGGACCACTCCGGTGGTGATAGTGTGCGGTACAAATATCCTTTAACATTAACATAAGTGCCAAGCCAACCATGCCCCTGAATACCTTGCCAATCACTTCACCGATCACACTTCCACACGACCATTCAGGTCTGCCCAAGCCCACTCACTTTCCATACCCAGATTTAAGTTACATAAAGCAGGGGGCTCTAGCTTCCCAGTCCTTGCAGCCAAACCTTGGAACACACTTCCCAACACACTCAGAGCTGAACCATTCTACTCTGCATTCAAGAACAAAGCCAAATTACGGCTCATTGAGCAGGATTTAGCTGCTTTGGATTCATAATGTAAATTTGACCTATACCTGTAACGTACACTCTGTAATTCTCTGCAACGCTCTTGTATCCATATGTATATATATTATGTAAACTTATGTAGACCCAATTTTGTAACTTACACCTTGTAAATTGTCCTGTACCACCTTTGTATTCCTATTTATATTCTGCCTACACACTTTACCTGTTTGTCAACTGCAATCTTGCCCCAATGTTCCTCTCTGATACTGTTATTACTAAGAATATTGTACCATGTAATTGCTTAACCTTCTGTAATTTATGTACCCTCAAGAATGTATCTGCTGATGTTATCTGTAACCATTGTACTTTCAAGAAATGTGCACAGATGCCTCCGGGCAAGGCGCGCAATACAAATAAATAAACTAAACTAACCTAAACTAAACTTTATTTGGTGCTTCTTTAGGTTTGAGGATGCTGGAGTGGTGGGGGGAGAACGTTAGTTAATCCTTGTGCCAATGGGTGCGCCTTGCCACAGTTGATGTGTGGTAATCCCAATGGAGTTTATTTACTCACTGACAGGCCCATAGGTCAGTACTCACCTTCCTGAGCTTGTAAGACAAGATAACTGCACCATGTGAGGACAGGGGGTGCAGGATTCACATACTCCAGCAAAACTCAATAATGAGGACTCAGTAAGTTGGCAAAGGAAAGTCTGTTTAATGACAAGTACATCAAACAGGGAAAACAAATGGAAATCAGCAGCGTTGCGATCACCTCTCTCGCCACGACTTCCCCGAACTTCAGTTGAACAGCCACTTTTATGCCTAAAGCTCATCATCATTGACGTCTAACTTTACAAAAATCATCATGCAATATAATTGGTTAGGAAAGGTAACTTAAGTATAGGTGCTATATCTGTATACGGTAACAGAGCATGTGGATTGGATAACTCTTATCGGGTGGGCGTCTATGTCCAACCCTCTACATTACTCGTGATAGATGTCACTACAAGTACGACGTCTCATTGGTTGTACTGGCTATAGGACCCTAGATTACTTGGTCTATTGTGATTGGGCAGGTTACACCCCTAGACATAAATCCCCATTTTAATTCGCATCATGCAGAATGGAAACCCAGGTGCCTGGTGTCCCAGGTTTCACCCTGCCTCACTTCTATCAATCAGTACCTTAGGGCTATGTGTCAATTAGTTGGCTGGGTATGGCCTCAAAACTGTAGTCTCTTATCAGGAGAAGTTATGGCATCCTCGGGTATTGGATGACATCAGGCGGTGGTACTTCTTCACACCTGGCTGGCCACGTGTCTGTTCACCATGAATCTGCTTCAGTTTCCAGCTTTTATTGTATTTAATTCTCCTTCGGCTCTGCCACCTGCCTGGGCCTCTCTTATCTTGACCTTCACGGGCGAGCTGGTATGCTCCGGAGCCTGATTCTTGCGAGTTGATGCTCTCCTCCCCTTTTCTGGTTGACCTCGATTTCCTAGGCATGAGCCGCTCTTTGTTGAGTTTCGATTCCGCCCCTTCTCTTGCCTTTGGCTGGGTTTCGAAACTTGGCCTGTCAGGCCTCTGGCCGCCTGGGTACATTTCTGCTTTTACAAAATGGAGTTGCACTTGTATAATGTGCTTCTTGATGTAGATATATAGTCGGCGCATGCCGCTTCTATTATTCTACTAAGCATTGCAAGCAGCATCGGTTTCTTAGCATCTTGCGCTTCAAGCCTATTTACACACGTTTAACAGGACGTTGCTTCCATCTTGTCTCGTAGCACCGTTTCCTTATGTTTTAACATTGTCTCTTCTCTGTGTCCATTACATTTATTTTCGTAGCTACTCACACTGGCGTGCTTGTCTTCGCGAGCCACTTTTGTTAATTTGCGAGTCTGTTCAGGCAATTATGTCATTTCTACTGGGCTTCCATTAAGGCTTTTGTGGTCTCTTCGTGGACCGCATGAAGGTACTCCTTATTTCGTATCAGCGGCTGGTATGGCTGTCTGATAGGGTATCGCGCTGCCCAGGGTTGTCTTGTTATGGGCACTTCAACAGGCATGGATCTCCTAATGTATACTGGGCAGAGTCCCAGTGCGGCTCTCTGTTGGTTCATTTGCTCTTCATAGGTCACGCCACTTGGCAGGTACCTTCCTGGCAGATCGAACTGAGGGGCGGGGGTGCAGGTCATGTCTGGAACCTCCTCTACACTCCCCCCCTCTGGTCGGTTCATCGACCACTGCTTCTTCAATTTTCGTCTCCATTTCTCTTGATTCTTCAGTGTTTTGTTCATCATCTTCAGGGTTGGTACATGATGGTGTGAATATATGCGTCTTTGGAGTCCACATTTTTATCACGCCTTTCAAACTCCCTGCTGTTTTGACACGTTCATCCTTGTTCCAGGTCATTAGCTGGCATTGTCCATTTGGACTGCAGTAAATCCATTTTCCTTCGTACTTTCTTCGTTTCTCAGGGTATGCAAATTTGGTTCCTTCTGGCGCAAACTCACTGGCCTTCACAAAGTCCTTTATCTCTTCATCCGTTAGGTCTCTGGGCTTCCACCCTGGCTCTACATCGACCATAATTTTCATCCCAATGGCTTTCTCTGCTGTTTTCTGGCACTGTGTGATGATTATTTTGATCACACAGAAACCTAGTAGTATCATTACTAGCAGGGCTCCCAGAAACTTGAATATATCAGCCATCCATTGTGGGACCCATGAGAACAGGTTCCCAAGCCAGCTGTCATCGTCCACTTCATCCTTTTCATCAATCTTTTGATTCTTTAGATTTGTCAACATGCTTATGGCCTCTGTGAGGGTTCCATTCTCTTCATTGTGAGATGGTATGAATGTGCAACATGATTCTCCAATTTTTGCACAAACACCTCCATCCATTGCAGTGATCATGTCAAGCACATATCTGTTTTGGAGGGTCATCAGTCTGATTGCTCTCAGTTCTTCCTTGATCGCGTTGAATCCTTTTACAGTGGTGTTGATGGTCTGCAGTAATTCCCATCTGGTTATCTGCAACCATCTAGTATTTGCTCCAACTTGGATGTGTGGCAAGAGTATTGTTGTGAATACTGATGAGGTGAGGCTAAACAGCCTGTGTTCGTATGGGATTGCATGGAATGCTTCCTTCGATTTGGTAGAAAAGTAATTCTCTCTCTTCATTCGGGATACTAGCTCCACAGATCTCCTTTTCCTCAGGTGAGCATCTGCTTTCAGGAAGCTGTCAATACTCAGGTCACATTTTGGGATCACTAGCGCAGGAACATGGACGTTTACTATTGTGAATATGCCTCCCAAGTTCTTCGGCAGTCTTATATATGCTTTGGATCCACACGCCCAGTAATGATCCATAATTATTGCGGTACCAAATACCATTCCTGGGGCGTCGAAGTCTCATCCACAGTTCTGGTTCTCTCCCATCTTCCTCGTACCATTGTTTCTGAAGCAGAACTTTGGGCTCTCCAGTGGTACTATCTTCAGGGGTCCACCTCTGTCTTCGACCAATGTGAGTAATTTTGTGAGTTTTGGCCATAATGGTTTGCATCTGTTCCGTACTATGTTGATGGTAGGTTCGTATTGACCAATGACCATCCAGGCTCTGCAGATCACCACTCCCTTTTCCCATCCATCTGGTGAAAGCACTTTCCCCCAATTCTGCATTTGGCCTCTGTTCTTCCAACTTCGAGCCTCCTCTGGAGTTTTTCCTTTTACGTTTAGCTTCTAATTCACTTCCTGTCTAATTCCTGCTCCCTTCACTCCAGGGTTCTCGTATCTGATTACATGATTCTTAGTATGGGCTTTGTTTCTTGTCTTTATGTCCTGAACATAATCATACTCTTCAGGGTCAGTTGCTTCTTTTGCCCATTTCAGGGAGGCATCGATGCCCATGAACTGGCCTCTGGTCTTGCACATTGCTACGTGTGACATACAGTGTGCTGTCTGGATATCAATTTCTACAGCCACAAAGATCTTGGATTTTCCCATACTGTAGGGCAGGAGTGCACAGACGAAGCATTCGCCTTCTGACTTCCTACGTCCTACTTCCTTCATGTTCTGGTACCATATGTTGTTTCCAAGATGGGCTGTGCTATCCAGGTAGTCGTTAAGTTCATTGGAATCTTCGTGAGGGCTTCTCTTGATTCTTAGCGTTCTTCTGTAGTTAGCTATGACTATGTCTCTGAATGCATCTGTGCTGCTTTTCCACTTCGGGTATCTCAGTGGGGCAGGCTGTCTCGACTGTATCGCTATGGTAGGAGAAGGCTTTGCGATTCCTTTCCCTCCCTTTTGTAGCCTGTCATCAGTTTCCCCTGACCACCATTTGTTCGCCAACTTCCCAACGTGAGGCCATGTTGTGGGCTTGCGGCTTGTTCCTTGTGTTGGAGCAGGTGTGCCTGCTGTCATAGTTTCTATAGTCCGGTTCTTCAGCTCCTCGTGCGTTTTCTTTGCTTGGGCTATGAATGGGAAAAAATACTTTATTAGCATCTGTGTCTTCTCTGTGAATTTTTTAGTGGCCATTTCTGTTCTTTTGAGGGATTTTGTTATTCCCTCAGTCTTTAGTATTTCACTTGGCTTTTCCTGGACATTTCCCTTGTTTTCAGGAATCGATTGTTTGGCAGGCAGTCCCTCCTTTTCTGCTGCCTTCGTCGGAAGCCTTGTAGCCATTGACACTTGCCCTTGTTTGTGTGCACTATGTGTGTGGGTGCGTGTCGTGTTCAGTGCTACATTATCATTCATTTCTTGCTGTCCTTGTCTCATGCTTTTCTCCCCATTGATTATCTCATGTATATATGTATCAGTGCTAATTACATTCATTTTCAAATAATTTGCTTCATCATTAGCTTTTCTTGGAACTGGAATCACTATATAGGGTCTGGGTGCTTTTGTGTGACCCTGACGTTCATCATCCTGTGGTAGTACTGATAGTGGGACACTTCGCTCGCCAATAAAGAAAGCAGTTCTGATTGTTAATAGTAGGAAAACAACAATAATCACTGTACATATGCACATTATCATTCAGAATGATAATTTGTAGCATTTTCTTCCAGGGATGTGGAGGCGCCCTTCTGCTGGGGGTAGAACTATGTTACTGTTCTGGGCCCCCATTTCGATAAAATCCAGAGGGCCTCATTACGAGTCGGGCGGTACAGGGTTAACGGCACCGGTAAAGGTGCCGGTGCCGCCAACCCCGTACCGCCCGATTCCGAGTTCCCCTCGCGGGACCCGCTCTGCACGTCTGGTCTCACCAGTTTCCGGGTCCTCGGAGGGAGGAATTACCGGGCCTTCCACCCTCGGAATGGCCCGGTAAATCCTCATTCCGAGGACCCGGACCCGGACGCGATTTCGGCGGCAGCCCTGCCGCCAATAGCGGCATGGCTGCCGCCGAACTCGTAATGAGGCCTATACTCAATTATTTATTCTTTTCGTGCTTTGATCTCACAGTTCAAAAGGTCTATTATTAATAAAGTGCCGAGTGCTTTTAAGTGACCCCCCTCAAGTGGGTGATGATGATAGTCTCTGGATATGCAGCTCGGTTCTGTTCGCTAGACTATGGAAAAAAGGTTAGGCTATCAACTCTGGTACATCACATTTATTTACGTGTATCTGTAGTAGGTGAGGTCCCAATGAACGCCTCGAATTTGACTTGGTCCTGAGGACATGCTAGAAACAGTTCAATGCGAAAGAATAAAACAATGGAACTGCTACAAAATCACACAAAATGGAATGCTTAAAAAAAATAAAATCTGAAAGTGAATGTGTGGCAAAAATAGGAAAAACTGAGCTATACTCACAAAAATAGAGTTGTAAAAATAGGAACAAAAATAAAAAAGAACATATGGAAAAGGTAAAAAACTAGTTAAAAGCACAAAAATAAGATGTTGCAAAAATAGGAACAAAACATAAAAGCAAAAGTGACCATATGAAAAAATAGAAAAAATGGGAAGGTTGCAAGAAAAGAAAAATAAGATGGTGAAGTGTTTGCTCCTTTCGTTCCGTCTCACGGCGACACGTTGAAGAACAGTGTCTCTTTCCTCTGTCTGCTCCACGGCGGTAGGATGACGAAAGGTTATATTTTCGATCTCCTCCTTCTAAGGCTCTCCTCAGCAGTGGATGTCCATAATTGCTTCTTAGTTGCGCTATGATGGCTCTCAGGACCCTTTTTAATTGAGCGTTCTTTACCGGGTCTCTGAGGAATGTGGATACGTCAACATTGTTGGGTCTACCCACCAGTTCTGGAAAGTTCTCAATGAGATGGAAAAAGACTCGGTATGCCCATCTGCTGTCTTCTGGTGCCAACGACATTTGCTCTTGTTTTCTAGTCTCTAGATCACAGGCCTCTCTTGCAGTGTGAACAGTTTTCGTCTCCTCGATCTGTCCCTCTGCGAAAGGTCTCACTGGAATCTCCTTAGGAATTCTCGCTGGAAGTTGGACAGTTCCAGTTGAAGCATTATACCATGGAGAAGTGTGCCCATTTGTGGGGCTTTGGCCGGATCTCTAAGGAAGGTGGTGACGTCAACATCTGCAGGCCTTCCTACCATTTCTGGATAGTCTGTGACTAGTTTGAGCATGACATTGTGGGCCAGCTCGGTATCTGCGGGTGACAGGGACATCTGCTTTGTTTGCTGGGTCCTGATCACAATCGTTTCTTTTGACGTGAACAGTTTTCACACTTTCCTGCTGCGTGGATTGCAACCACGTAGTTTAGTTTGTACCATACATGGTTTAGGAATTTGTTGTTTCTTGGGTCTCTGATGAAGGTTAGGGTATCTGTGGTTCTCCCAATAGCTCCTGGGCACTCCTCTATGATTCGGAAAATAAGGTGTAAGTCAGTTCATTGATGATCACTTGAGGTGGCAGCATTTGTTCTTATTCCCAGTACTCTGGCACTTCGACAAAAGCCCCTGCTAGGACAGTCAGTAGTTTCTGTATTACCTTCCTGTTAACTGGATTTTGGATGAAATCTGGGATACTTGTTTCTCTCCCTACGAGTGATGGATATGTCTCTAATACTAATCAGAAACAGGATAGCACATCCTTTGTAATATTCCTACTGGGGGAGACCATGAGTTTTGTGGCACGGTCTTTGTTCTGGTTGCTTCGGGATATTGTTTTTGGTTCTCAGGAATGTCTTACTTTCCGCTTATCAGAGTCTTAGGGCCTTTTCAGTGTTCAATGTGGCTCTAAACATTTATATGAGTAGCATTACTGCGGCTTTGGGTGCACGATTATCTTCTTTACCCTGTATCTTTGGCGTTTTGTTGCTTTTATCCCTTTCAATGCTTAGGGAAAAAGTTTGGCGTAAGGTGAAGTATTTCACAAGAGCTCTTTTCGTCTTGTCTTTTCTGCTCATGCGTCCTTCTTCCTCGTCATGGATCTTGTCTGCACGTGCTGAGGTTCTTTCCTGTTGTCTGTAGCTTCTTCACAGCTGGATGCAGCTGGAGGGCTTTCTCCTATGTAGGGTTTAATGTCATTTAGGAAGATCCAGGCTCTTCTGCCCTTGAGCTTGACAGCGGACGGGTTGCAGTCCTCTACGATGAAGAGACCATTGAATCTTGGCTCGTCCCATCTCTTTCTTGTGTGGTTCTTCACCAATACTGTGTCACCAGGGAAGACGAGGGGCGCACAAAGGAGTTGAGTTGTGCCTGCATCAGCACTTTCTGTTGCGTTTTGTGTTGTGCTGTCCCCTTTTCACCGTCGCTGCAGCTGGTCTGTAATAACAGAGGCACTGGATGTCATACAGTTAAGATAGTCTTTCATCTCTGCTCCCAGAACCTCCCTAGTTCGCTGGGCATCATATCTAGCTCTATCTCAGGGGGTAAAAGGGGTCCTCATCCTTCTGCCTGTAACTATCTCGTGTGGCGTAAGATGATGGTCGGAGCCGGGTTGGTTCCGAAGTGCATACAATGGCAATGGTAGACAGTGCAGCCATCCTTTCTTTAATGTGAGCTTCAACTTGGCTATCCTCTCCTTAAGCAAGACGTTGATCCGTTCACATATCCCGTTCCCCTCAGGATGATACACCGACGAGAACTTGTGCTTTATTCCAAGCAACAAGCTAATCTGTTTGAAAACTGAATTTATAAAGTGAGCCCTGTTGTCTGATCTCATTACTTCACACACCCCCCATCTAGGGAACACCTCCCTCACTAGGAACTTGGCAGCACAGGTAGCATCGGGGTGTGTGCAGGGACCTGCTTCTATCCATCTAGAGAATGGGCACACCACCACAATTAAATACCTGTACCCGTTGCATACTTGAATCATGTCGACATAGTCAATATGCAAGTGCTGGAATGGTCCATTTGGTCTGGGAATGATCCCTCTCACTACTTTTAATGGTTGCCCAGCGGTGTATTGCTGGCAGATTATTCAGTTCACCATGAAAAATGCAACATGCTCTGCCAAATTCGGTGTGAACCAGTCTTCTGTGAGCATTGCCGCTAGGTTTTCTTTTGTCATGTGGATGGGGTAGTGAAACTGTTCTAACGCTACCTTTAGGAGGGCGACAGGCATTACTGGTTTACCAGTGCTGTCTTGCCTCCACAACCCGTCAGAGGGGTTTAAAGAACACCCTCAACGCTTCCACAGATTTTTCTCCTCCTGAGGTGCCTCCCCCTGGAGCTCCATTAGCTGAGTCTGCCCCATATTGCTATAAACCTCTGGTGTGGCTCACTCTACCATCATCCGCTCATGGGTACATGCCACCTCCACGTCCATGATTGTTTCGTTCCTAGATGCCATACGCTTGGCTTCCGTGTCCGCTTCATGATTTCCACGTGACACGAAATCTGTCCCCTTGGTGTGAGCGGCGCATTTAATGACCGATATGCCCACTGGGAGCTGTAGTGCTTTTATCAGCCTGTCCAATAAGGCTGCGTGCTGCACTGGCATGCCGTCTGCTCGGAGGTAGCCCCTCCTCTTCTAGTGCGCTAAGCCTGCGTGCACTGTGGACGTCACATCAGCGGAGTCACTGTACACCGTTACTTCCTGGTCTGCATGATTCTCAACGGCGAGTATCAGTGTCAATAGTTCGGCAGCCTGCGCTGAATAGTGAGATGGTATTCGTGCACTAATGAGTACTCGAAACTCCCCGTTCGCCAGGTGTTTCACCACGACCACGCCTGTATACCTTTGTCCGTCTTCTTGGTCTGTTCTCGAAGACCCGTCAATCAAGACGATCTCTCCACTCGCCAGGGCATTTTCCTTTACCCTGGGGATCTCATCATAGAGTTCCTTATAGTTCGCACAGTCGTGCATGGGTTCTCCCGCTGTGACTGGCTCAGCTATGAACGTAGCAGGGTTTACAGTTTTACATCGCACTATGTTGATCGATGGATTAGAGATGATCACCTCATAGGCGGATGCTCTTTGAGACGTCAGTGTGCCCTTTGGCTTCTCTAGTATGGCGAACAGTGAGTGCTCAACATACAGTGTCCTGGAGCACCCCATCACAATGGATGACGCCTTCTCGATGGTGAACGCGGCAGCAGCTAGATTTTGTTCACATGGGAAGTGGCCCTTCATGACTGGGTCCAGATTCCCACTGTAATACGCAAGGGGCTTATACCCCAGCGAGGTTCGCTGCGCGAGCACTGCCGTCATGAAATTACCATCGGTATGTGAGAACAGGTAGAATTCCTCTGCATAATTAGGAATCCCGAGAACTGGGGCCTTACAAATTGCTCCCTTGAGTTCTGTAAACCCATTTTACATTGTCTCAGCCCACTTGATATCTTCCCTTGTTGCCTGAGCCTTTTTTAGGGCCTGAAGCAAGGGCTTGGTGTATGAGCTGTAGTCGAAGTTGCCCCATGTACAATACTTCGGGCTGACAGTACTGCAGCTTCTCCTTATCAACTTTGTATCCCTTTTCAGCCAGTATGGTTAGTAGCTGGACAAAGTCTTGCTTGCATTGCTCTTCAGTGGCGCTACAGATCAGAATGTCATCTACATACTGCAACACAACACTGTCCACCGGAATATTGCTTAGGTCCATTTGCAGGACTCTGTTGAAAATAGACGGGGACTCGCAGTACCCCTGTGGCAACCTCGTACTTTTCAGGCGCATTTGTCTGAAAGTGAATGACGTCAGGTCTTGTGAGTCATGGTGCAACGGGATTGAGAAAAACGCATTCTTCAGATCGATCACTGTGAAATATTTAGTCTCAGTGGGTATGTTGCATAGGATTGTAGAGGGGTTCGGGACTAGAGGGAACTCGGCTTCAACAATATCGTTTAAGGCTTTTAAATCTTGGATTAAACACCAAGACCCTCCTTTTGATTTCTTGACAGGGTAAATCACTGTGTTACACAGCGATTCTGACGTCACAAGGATGCCCTGCTCCACCATGGCGGAGATTGTCTTCGTGATCCCTTCACATCCCGGACATGGGATACTGTCGCGCTTGCGGTAAAATTGCTCCTGGCTTCAGTTTAATTTTCACTTCCTCTGCCCCCTTCAGGAGTCCTACATCGTAGGGTTCTGTTTTCCGTACTGCGGCAGGCACTTGGGCCATGTCGTCATCAAAGTATTCCGGACTTACTAGTGCCAACATCATTCTCTGTGGCACCTCTCGTTTGATCATTTTGACCCAAAATATGAGACTCAGTTCCACCCTTGTCACTTCTAGGTCAGGGTGTTCTTTGAACAGATCGTCATCGGTGACGTCAGTCACTCGGTACCCTTCTTCAATGGCGACAATCGCACCCCATTGTCTGCCTTCATCATCACATCCTTCGACAAATACCACTTTGCCTCATACTGCGGCAGATTGCACCCTTAAAGGAAATACTTGTCCCTCCTCTTCATGCCTGGGTATTCTTGGTCTGAATAGAAACTCATCCGGGGTTCTCATAGGTCTGTCCGTGAGGCCTGGCAATCCCGCCATAAGCACCTGAACGCCATATGTGAAAACCTCTGGTTCTAGCGGTATGGCCCTCATTGCTGCACGTCCAGAGTATGCTCTGATCATTTCACACACATTTGAATAATGCATTCCTGGAGTGGAGCACACTATGCCATTCTCGGTAAACGAGATGGTCATGTTTAGTTTAGTCATCAGGTCCCGACCCAGAATATTTACTGGAGTCTGACGTGAATATAATAGGGGTACATTCATTTTGCATTCTCCCACTGAGACGTGGAGTGCATCTGTAAAGGGAACTCTACTATGAGCTCCAGTGAAACTCTGAGTATCTATAGCCTCGCCGGACAAGGAAAACTTGCCTTCTCGAATGCACAAGCACGTCGCACCCGTATCAACTATGGTGTCATTCACCCTTGGTTCCCTGTTAGGGTCTGGTGTCACTGATAGGATAGAACACATCAGAGTCCCCCGTGAGCTGTCCTATTTTATGTATAAGTTCGGTCCACTGTGTACTTCTTGATTTCCCCCAGTCCCAGGGTTAACTCCCCCTCTGGAGACAGTGCCCTGTGACATTTGCGGTGGTGCCTGCTGGGGTTGTCCCTGTGGCAAGTTCCCCATGTTCGGTGGTTGAAACACTTGCTGTGCACCTTGCTGCACGCCTGATGCCTGCAGCTGCACTGTGTAATTTTGTGCACCGCCCGGTTGCAGGACGGCAGGTTGATTCATCATGCCTGCCCCCGTCCCTTAGCCATATTGCCATATGCCTTGGCTTCTGCACATATGCGCTACGTGCCCCGTCATTCCATACAGCCAACACACTTGCGGTGGTCGGGCCAACTGTCCATCCAGCATAGCTGGACTGCCCATCTGTGCATTCTGGAAGCCCCCTTGAACATTCTGAAAACCTCCTTGGTTACCTCAAAACCCTCCCTGATTATTCTGTCATCCTCTTCCTCCAAAACTCCTTCCTCTCGGGTAGGACCCTGCATTACCCTGATTATTCTGCAATGGGTTGGTCGCTTGTTGTGCGCTTGGCTCAGCTGGGCTGGTGAGCATGGCTCCCTCGAGAGCATATCTCGAGGGTTTCTTTTGCACTAGCTTTGCCTCCAATCCCTTACGTGTTGCCTCTTTTTTCCGATTCTTTTCTTGCAACAATCTACAGTATTGTGCAATTGTCAACTGTATTTCGGCCCATGGTTTGGCTTCTACTCCTACCAATTCTTTCAGCTGCTTCTGCACCGGTTCAGGAAACCCTTGGCATAATATGTGGTAGAATACAGGGATAGATTTCATCCAAGACTCGAGCACCCACGCGTCCTGAAAATTCTGGATATAAATCAACGGATCCTCAGAATCCTTCATTTTCTGAGTCATTATAGCTCCCACATCGGACGTGTCTGGGCATAGTGTTCAAAGCGCTTTCCGCACTGCGGCTCTGCAGTTAATAAAGGGCGCTCCGTCATGGGAGGTATCAGTTAAGGTTTCCCTAGGATAGCCTGCCCATTTCCATACATCATCTGCTCTTTCACCAAGTATAGAAATTAGGAGGCCCTTAATGTCCCCTAAAGCTAAGGTGACACCCCCTGTCATTTTTTCTAACTCGTGTATCCACTGTCCGGCACCCGATGTCAGCATTGGAAGCTTATTTTTAAGATTCTCTCAGTCCATGTGTGGCCATGGAATTCATTGTGGTCTTGCTCCCCCGCTTTTCTAGCAACGGGAATTGGAATGCACAGACCTCCTTCTCTTTCACCATAACTCTCTGGTCTATTGCCGGGGTGGCATTCCCGCCTTACCGTCTGCCTGGTAATGTCCTTAGTCTGTCTGCATAGGCAAGTGCTGGCGCCTCCCGCTGACCGTGGGGTGTTCCTTCATGACGGCCGGACTGCGCGGCAGACTTCGGTGCCCTACTTGTGGACCTGCTAGCATCTGACCATCGTACCCCTCGGCCCCCTGGGGGCCGTTTTTTGCACTGTCTCCCTTCTTCATATGCCACATCCTCCGTTTCCCCACCAGAGTCAGATTCTGAGTACTCCCAGTTTACACAACTCCTAGCGTCTTCTTCGTTTTGCCCAATCTCTAGTCTGTCTGGGGACAGTCCCCTTCTCCCACTACTTCGGGTGACAT
This sequence comes from Ambystoma mexicanum, assembly GCF_040938575.1. NCBI lineage: Eukaryota > Metazoa > Chordata > Amphibia > Caudata > Ambystomatidae > Ambystoma > Ambystoma mexicanum. Next base: position 75,401,136 of record NC_090933.1, read on the forward strand.
CCTCAGTGTCATATAGCTGAGTGCTCTCTAAGCGCTCATCTTCCCTTCCCCCTTGGTAAACTAGTTCCAGCCCCATCTCGTCATAGATTTTATCAATCGTTTCCCCGATGCTTCTGGTGTCGACGTCATCTTCAATATTAGTCCCGCTTGTAACCGGTACCGCATCGCTTGCAGGAATGAATTCTTCTATGTCTTCCCATTCTACTGTAGGACTGGGTTTAATCACTTCCCGTTCCAAATATTCAAGATCCCGTGCCCTCTGTATGTGCTTACGTTCTATTTCCTCGTCTATTTTCTTTCGCTTATTTGCTTCCTCCCTAGCCTTATCTACTTCCCTCATTTGTTCATTTCTATGTTCTTTTGCCCTTCTGCTTTCCTCTTCTTCCTGCTTTTTTACTTTTCTTTTGTGCACTCTCCTCTCTTCCTCTAACTTTAGCATGTTCTGCCTGTACTTTTCATAGGCTGCGCATTGTGTGTGACTGAGCGGTATTCCTTGCTCTTCGCGAGATAGTTGTTCTTGTCTTAGCCTATCTTTCTTTCATGTCCTTTCATCCCTTACTTCTTTCTCCTTTTGTTGTGCTTCATCAGTCCTTTCTCTTGACCGTACCTCATCACTTCCCTTTCCATCTAATTTCAATAGTATCTGCCCTCCCATCCATTCGTCTTTTGCGAATGCTAACTCATCACTTCCTTTCCGCTTCTTTCCCTCTCTCTCTTTCTCGAGAGATGCACTAGTCTGTGCCTGATCCTTTTTTCCACCATCGCGTCTTTCCTTGTCCCTCAAGACTGCGGAGGCAAGATTACTCTCCTGCTCCCTCTCCTTGATCTCATCACTACTGCACGTAGGTGACTCATATGCGGGGATGCTATACCCCGTAGCTGCCTTGAGTTCTCTTAGTGGGTAAAGCCCTTCTGTTTTGCTCCCTTCGATGACTGGCTCAGGCGGGGCTGGTGGCGCGGTAGGCGTCTCACCCCCCTCCGTACATACATTTAGTATCCAGTCTGTGGGTGGTTCTTCCACCTTTGTTTCTTCAAACATTTTCCATAACTCTAGGATATCAAGACGTTTCTCTAGCTTCTTGCCTGTATATGTGGCGTGTAGGAAGGTGGTCATGTGCTGTAAAACAGCCTTAGAAAGCGACCCGTTCTGGGGCCAAGGCATAAACATCTTATTGGCGGTACCCTTAACCCACTGCTGGCTATATTTCTTCAGTTTTATTGCATGCTTGGGCAGTTGCTTGCATAAATGCGCAAGTGGGGTAACTTCCTCCATTCTTAATTTCGTCACCAACAATATTTACACAGTTCTTTAATCTTTCCACTAGTATGAGCGAGCACCACATACGCAAGCTCCAATCCAATTTTTTTTTCTGCTAAATTTTGTACCAACAATTTACTCAAAACTCATCAATTCAAAGGCGATTCCCTCTTAGTTACGAAATCGCATAAAGCCAAAATGCATTTCAATCAATCATCAATACAATAATTTCACATTTGACATACACAGGACATATATGACAGACACTTGACGGACGCCAGCTGGTCACACATATACCTGCTTTCTAATCAATAATACCCCACCATGGGATTTGAACAAACCCCCTTTGTTTCGTCACCGTAACCTAAATTGTCTTTAAAGCGCAGGAACAAGGCGAATCCTTACGTTTTTGCTCGGTGCCCCCCTGGTATTCCTTACGTTTTTGCTCAGGTCCCCCCCTGGTATTCCTTACGTTTTTTTCCTCAGGTGCACCCCTGGTATTCCTTACGTTTTTTCTCAGGTGCCCCTCTGGTATCCACTCTTTATTTCTATTGCTCGAGTCATTAATTCCCTATATAAATACAGTCTTCTCTACTTCTACCTACTTTATTTTTTCTCCGCCACCCTCCGTTACCTTTCCCTTATTTACTCTAATGTCTACGAGACATTTGCCAAAGTAACGAGTTTGTTGTTTCACTCACCGATTGCATCTTTTCCTCTCTGGGACTTCGGGATCACCGCCCCTTCCTCTTCCTGCTTTTAAGGTTTTCGTCCGATCCGCTTCCCGTGGGAATGAGAAGGGTTATGCTTGGAAAGGCGGGTTCCTTCAGACCCACTGCAGATTTTTGAAACTTTTACTCGATCATTGTCCACGGGGAGCTTCTCAGTCTACTCAGCCGGAATGGCAAAAGGATTTGTGATCTTACCGAGGCCCAGAGTTACTTCGTTCCGTCGGTCTGAAGGTGTCTTATAACTATCAATCGATAATCAATACTCGATGGCCAAAACCATCCTCATGCTACCAAGTGTTCAAGGAGGGGAGGAAGTTACTGACGGGCCCATAGGTCAGTACTCACCCTCCTGAGCTTGTAAGACAAGATAGCTGCACCATGTGAGGACAGGGGTGCAGGATTCACATACTCCAGCACAACTCAATAATGAGGTAAGTTGGCAAAGGGAAGTCAGTTTAATGACAAGTACATCAAACAGGGAATACAAATGGAAATCAGCAGCGTTGCGATTACCTCTCTCGCCCTGGCTTCCGCAAACTTCAGTTGAACAGCCACTTTTATGCATAAAACTCGTCATCATTGACGTCTTACTTTACAAAAATCATCATGCAATATAATTGGTTAGGAAAGGTAACTTAAGTATAGGTGCTATATCTGTATATGGTAACAGAGCATGTGGATTGGATAACTCTTATCGGGTGGGCGTCTATGTCCAACCCTGTCCATTACTCGTGACAGACGTCACTACAAGTATGGAGTCTCATTGGTTCTACTGGCTATAGGACCCTAGATTATTTGGTCTATTGTGATTGGGCAGGTTACACCCCTAGACATAAATCCCCATTTTAATTAGCAGCATGCAGAATGGAAACCCAGGTGCATGGTGTCCCAGGTTTCACCCTTCCTCGCTTCCATCAATCAGTACCTTAGGGCTATGTGTCAATTAGTTGGCTGGGTATGGCCTCGAAACTGTAGTCTCTTATCAGGAGAAGTTATGGCATCCTCGGGTTCTGGATGACATCAGGCGGTGGTACTTCTTCGCGCCTGGCTGGTCACGTGTCTGTTCACCATGAATCTGCTTCAGTTTCCAGCTTTTATTGTATTTAATTCTGCTTCGACTCTGCCACCTGCCTGGGCCTCTCTTATCTTGACCTTCACGGGTGAGCTGGTATGCTCCGGAGCCTGATTCTTGCGAATTGATGCTCTCCTCCCCTTTTCTGGTTGACCTCGATTTCCTAGGCATGAGCCGCTCTTTGTTGAGTTTCGATTCCGCTCCTTCTCTTGCCTTTGACTGGGTTTCGAAAACTTGGCCTGTCAGGCCTCTGGCAGCCTGGGTACATTTCTGCTTTTACAAAATGGAGTCGCACTTGTATAATGTGCTTCTTGAGGTAGATATATAGTCGGTGCATGCCGCTTCTATTATTCTACTAAGCATTGAAAGCAGTATCGGTTTCTTAGCATCTTGCGTTTCAAGCCTATTTACACACGTTTAACAGGATGGTTGCTTCCATCTTGTCTCGTAGCACCGTTTCCTTACGTTTTAACATTGTCTCTTCTCTGTGTCCATTACATTTATTTTCGTAGCTACTCGCACTGGCGTGCTTGTCTTCGAGAGCCACTTTTGTTAATTTGCGAGCCTGTTCAGGCAATTATGTCATTTCTACTGGGCTTCCATTAAGGCTTTTGGGGTCTCTTCGTGTACCGCATGAAAGTACTCCTTATTTCGTATCAGCGGCTGGTATGGCTGTCTGATAGGGTACTGCGCTGCCCAGGGTTGTCTTGTTATGGGCACTTCAACAGACACGGATCTCCTAATGTATACTGGGCAGAGTCCCAGTGCGGCTCTCTGTTGGTTCATTTGCTCTTCATATGTCACGCCCGTTGACGGGTACCTTCCCGGCAGATCGAACTGAGGGGCCGGAGTGCAGGTCATGTCTGGAACCTCCTCTACACTATCAATAACAGTCTCAACTCCTGAAATATCTCTGTGATAATGTCTGTGAGAAAATACCAGCAAGGTAGCTCCAATGTCTTCTTTCTTATTAGAACGTTTCCTATCCTGTGACAGATGGCCTGAATGAAGCATAAAGTCTTACTCCTATTTCAATGGTTTTTATTTTAACACACAGTAAAGCTATGTTGTGGTTCTTTAAAGCTTCATTGAGATTGCAGAACAGACAGACATTGATTGTAACACAAGGCGTACCAGCTGAAAAAAGGGGTTGGGAAGGTGGCACTAGAACTTTCCCTCTCTCTCTCAAGTCCCCTGGGATTCCAGCCGTAGTCCAGGCATCTGTAGCCCCAGTTAGTTTCTGCAGATCGGAAACCCCTACTGTCTGTGCGCTAAATTTCTCCAAAGGGGCGTCACTGAGACGTTCGCTATCTGTCTCCCAGTTCCAAGTAATTTTGCTGATGGTAATTACTTCAAAAATCACTTCAAATTGTTTTGTTTTCCATTTGGGGGGGTCCCCTCAAATTCCCCCCAAAGCAAACCCCTACCCACCCCTTAATCCACAACCCCCTATATAACTTGAAGTGTTTTTCGAAATAATTACTTCAAAGTAAATTACTTCAAAGAAATTACCATCAGAAAAACCATGGGATACCATGTCTCCGTAAGGGACTTCCTACCTATTTCTACACTACTACAGATGTTAGTTCTAGATGCTGGTGTATGTGTGCTTCCTGATCTTATTACCCCTTCATTGCTTTCCACTCTACTCCTCCCCCTACTTTCCTCCATCCTACCAACTACGCCTACCTTCTCATTACCACAACTCTCTACCTTCTCTACAAGTCTTCCTGCTCTAATCCTATTACAACTATGTACACAACTCAGGGATATGGTGCCCTACTCATCCCTTCACTAGTCTCTATTCCAGAAACTCAGGGATATAGTGCCCTGCTCACCCCTTTGCTATACATACTATCACTACTCTCAGCCCCTCCCAACTTCTCTAATACATCATACTCCTGGCACTCCATTTGTACACCCTCCCTACTAACGTTATTCTCTGCTAACACTCACTCCCTCTCACACTAACTACTCTCCCACACCATGTTCAGTATTTCTCTCACCTTCTAAACTTCCCCTCCCCACTTCCTGCAATGCAATACACTACACGCCACTGATACCATTCCCTCTCACCTGCTCAAAATCCACCTCTCCAACACTCTGCTCTGGTGTCCTTGCTCTTCCTGGTCTCTTGGTCTTTCTCCAACTCCACCTGTGACATCACCTGTACAACCAACATTCTGCCTCTGTCTGCTTATACGGTGCCGGACTCTGGATGCAGGGACTGTTTCAACACCCCATTGGTTGCAGTGCTCAGCTGATTCCCTGCACCAATCTGTGCCTGCATTTTCCCTAGGAGGAGGTCTACACAGTTTGTAGGTTTTAAAATCCCTTCCGAGACCCTCCCCCCTTTTCCATCATGGTTTTACAAGCAGTTTGGTGTTTCTCTGCCATGCTGTTGTCTGAAAGTTTGATTTTCTGCATTGCTGGTGGGATTCCTGCTCTACTGGAGTGTTGATCTTTGTTGGGACATGGTGCTGCATTGCAGTCTGTTTGAATGGCTGAAGATCTAGGAATCCAGTTGTGTGGCTCTGGTACAGGTTTTTTAAGGCTGCTCGCTGTTGCACTGTGGGAGATGTAGTTCTGAAAAGACAAAAGGAGAACTGTGGCGAGCGACTGTATCAAGAGGCATTAAGAGCATATGAGTGGCACCAGTGTTATCATTATTGGCACAAGGGGGGATTTTTCGGGACTAGTGACCCCACAACTCCCAACCATACCAGTGGCAGGGATTTTTTCAAGTTTAACTTTAGAAAGCCTCCTGCTTCCGGCTGAGGACATCATGCCCCCCCTTGACAGAGTCAAGAACCACCCCTGTCACATACCTCCAGCCTTTCTTCCAAGCCTGCTCCTCTAGGTCTTCTCTAACTTTGCCCCAGGCCTTAATGTTACATTCCCCTTCTGCACCCGTACCTCCCTGAGACATAGTTGGAACAGAGGGAAGTCTGTGCCCAGGAGTACCTCTTCGTGTAGGTCAGGGACAACTAGCATTGGAATGATCCAGCGATGTCCCAGTACCTTAATATCTACTTTGGCTTGGGGGGTATAGGTTATTGTTGCTGTGAACACCAGTGCTTTGGGGATATCAACTCAGGGTCATTCACTGACTTTCTGCAACCTGTGTCCACCAAGGCATTGGTAACGATTCTTTGGACCACCACAGGAAGCAGATAGATCTACACTGCCTCTTCCCAAAACATCCTTTAGAAATGCAAGATTCACAGACTTCCTGTCTCTTTGCACTTTGGTCTGGCTGATTAAGGATGACTAGCTGCTTTTTCTGCTGTTATTGGCATAGATGCCCTTGAGAAATCGTCTTGTTGAAGTTCTGACCATCCCTCCCGTACGGGTGCCGATGAAAGCGGTGGGATTTGGACTCTTCCTTGATTGGTCATTATCCCTTCCACGTCCATGTTGGAATTTGTGACCATCTTTGCCCATGAAGTTTCTGCCGATTCCCTACAATTATGGGTCCTTGTGGGGTTCTCTACCATCGTGCGGTACCTTGCCTGGGCCTGTTTGACCTCAAATTCTTCTGATTCTGAGGTTCACCTGTCTTCAGAGTCAGTGAGACTGCTTCTGAGGTCCAGTCCTGGATGTCGCTGTGGGATAGCTTTGGTTTTCTGCTTACAATCAGCCCAACTTCCATCTTCTTTTGGCAGAGTCTTCGAGATGCTTGGTTTTTATAAAGGGGAAACCCGTTCTTGTCTAGTCTCCCACCTTCAGCCCCAGGACTGCAGTCTGTCCTCATTGAGGAGACGACTCAATGACAGCTTCTGGATATGACATTGGAAATGTCGAGATTGTTCTCTGTCCCTGGCTAGTCATCACCTCAGAAATATCATCTACATTTCTCGGGTGGGGGGTGATACTGCAGGGTTTTGGGTGGCTGCTTCTGCAGTCTTTGGAATGGACTTCCTTGGGGCATCTCTTCCTTGGACTCCTGTGGATGCCATCATTCTGTTGTATCGCCTTGCCAGGGCACTTTTGTCTCATCTGCCCGGAACCTCCCACTTCTAGGTTTGGGTTTAGCTCTCGCTCGCTCTCCAAGATATTTCACTTCTTACACCTTCGGGAACAAGGTTCTCCCACACACCAGGTGGGTGATGATTTGGCCTGCTCGGATGCGGTAGGTGTTGTTCCACAATTTGAATAGGGTGACCTTGACTGCCCTGCTGTAACCTACTTTTAAAATTCCGATCCCCACTTCTAGGGAGTTCCTGTGTGCAATTTTCTCATAGGTTCCTTTGGGAACGTCTATCCGGAGACAGGCCCGCACCAGCACCTTCTTCTTTGGTTGGAGCACCACCTCCTTGTTCCCATACAAGTTATAGCCTGCAGCTGTGGGTGTGGCTCTGACTGGCAATCTAGCAGTCCTGGGGTTGTGTGCCACCTTTAGCATCTTTTCTGCAGTGGGAAGACTCAGTGTTGTGCCTGCATGATCACACAGTGACACCATGTGTGACAAATGGCCTGAATCACACACAGTCTTGCTCCTATTCCAAGGGGTTTTATATTAGCACACAGTAAAGCTATGTTGTGGTTCTTTTAAGTAAGGGCAACTAGAGGGATGGCCCAATACAGGAGCAGGACTATGGGCTATTAATGGATGTAAACAAGGGGGGGCGTCCTGCCTATGATAGTTTGGTAATTGCAACGTGATTCAATGCAATTTTAGTCAATTGTAGTCATCAACATTAATACATTAATAGGTCATTATTACTTTTTACCATGTAATGTGTTACTGTGCAGAATTCAAACTCTCAAATTGGGTTTTGTAGATCAGCTTTACACTATGTTGAACTTATTTTTAATATGTATGTTTGTTGATTATTAGAGAGCAAACATCAATCAGTAGTCAACCGAGGGCGACAAAATTAGTTCCCTCTGTACAAGTATCAAAATTACTTTGTAGAGCAAAAAAATGTGTGAATAACATACACAAAGAAAGAAATTCACACAAGGCATCACTTCATGCAAGAAGTCAAATTAGTGCAAGGAAATGCAATATTAGAACAATGCTGTGGACCATCTAAACAGAGAGAGGAGTCAAGGAATTTTGATACTTGTACAGAGGGAACACATTTTGTCACCCTCGGTTGACTACTGATTGACGTTTGCTCTTTATCAATCAACAACTAAAAAAAAGTTCAGCATAGTGTAAAGCTGATCTACAATACCCAATTTGAGGGTTTGTTTTTTGCACAGTAACACATTACATGGTAAAAAGTAATAATTACATATTAATGTTGATGACTACAATTGACTAGATTTGCATTGAATCACGTTGCAATTACCAAACTATCACAGGCAGGACACCTCCCCCCACTCCTGTTTACATCTGTGGTTCTTTAAAGCTACATTAGGATTGCAGAACAGAAAGGCATTGATTGTAATACAAGGAGGCTGGAAAAAAGGTTTGGAAAGGTGGCGCTAGGGCTGTCCCTCTCTCTCACTCTCTCTTAACTCCACTGGGATTCCCACCCTATCCCAGATGTCTGTAGCCCCCAATAGCACCATGGTTACCGCCTTCCGTGTAATGAGGCCCATTATCTATCTGTCTCCCTCAGGGACATCCTACCTTTTTCTACACTACCACAGATGTTAGTTCTAGAGGGTGGTGTATGTATGCCTCCCGATCCCATCACCCCCCTCTGCTCAACTACTCTACTCATCCCCCTACTCTCCTCTGTCCTGCCAACTCCAACTACCATCTCTATGTCACAGCTCTCTACCTTCTCCACGCTACTACGAGTCTTCCTGCTCTACTTCTATCACAACTATGCACACAACTCAGGGATATGGTGCCCTGCTCAACCCATTGCTATTCTCTCAAGAAACACAGGGGTATGGTACCCTGCTCACCCCTTCACTAGTCTATATTCAAGAAACTCAGGGATATTGTACCCTGTCACCCCTTTGCTATACAAGGAACACAGGGATATGGTGCCCTGCTCACCCCTTTACTATGTAAGAAACTGAGGATGTTGTGCCCGGCTCACACCTTTGCTATTCAAGAAACCCAGGAATATGATGCCATGCTCACCCCTTTGCTATGCAAGGAAAACAGGGATATGGTGCCCTCCTCATCCTTTTGCTATGCAAGAAACTCAGAGATATTGTGCCCGGCCCAGCCCTTCGCTATGCAAGAAACCCAGGATTATGGTGCCCTGCGCACCACTCTACTATCCACGCTCTCATTCCCTCCCCATTTCCTAATACATCCTATTACATTCACCCCACTTCTACAACCTCCCTACTAGCCTCATTCTCTGCTAAAACTCCCTCACACTGTTATCTCCCACACTATGTTCAGTCTTTCTCTCACTCCCACCTTCTAAACTCACCCACTCCACTTCCAACACTCTGCTCTGCCATCCTTCCTCTGCCTAGTCTATTGGTCTTTCTCCAACTCCACCTGCGACATCACCTGTACAACTGACATTCTGCCTCTGGTGCTGTCTGCTTTTATAGTGTAGGACTCTGTATGCAGGGCCTGTCACACCCCAGCCCATTGGCTGTAGTACTTGGCTGATTTGCTGCACCAATCAGTGCCTGTCTTTTCCCTAGGAGGAGGGCCAAACAGCTGCTATGCTTTTAAAACCTGTCTAAGCTCCTCCTCCTTTTCCAGCACAGTTGTACAAGCAGTTTGGCATTTCTCTGCCATGCTGTGGGCTGAAAGTTTGATTTTTTTGTATTGCTGCTTGATTTCTGCTCTGCTGGGGTGTTGGTCTTTGTTGGGACATGGTGCCACATCACAGTCTTCTTGAATGGCTGCAGTTCTAGGATTCCAGTTATTTGGCTTTGGTCCAGGTTTTTCTGGCTGCTTGCTTTTGCATTGTGGGAGATCTAGTTCTGAAAAGACAAACAATAACTGTTGCGAGCGACTGTATCGAGAGGCATTGAAAGCATAAGAATGGCATCAGTGTTGTTATTATTGGCACATGGGGTGATCTTTCAGGGACCAGTGACCCCACAACTCCCACTTTGTATACCAGTTGCAGGGCTTGTTTTGAGTTTCATTTTAGAAAGCCTTCAGGCTGAGAAGGATCACTCTCCTACTCCTCTGACATGGTTAAGACCCTGACCCTGTCACACATCCTCACTATAGTTATGTGCAGGGTCAGCCTCTTTAGAGCTTGTAGCTTTAGAACTCTACCCACCCTTTCTCCCTGCACCACATGATTCAGTATAATTCGCTCTAGTTCCCAGTATAGTTTTAACAGATTCTGATTACTCTGGGACGATTTGACAGTAAAAATGTATTGGGTATACAGAGTCGCTAGATCTCTAAAAAATTCCTGCAATACACTCACCATTGGCAGCCATCTTTTAAGCTGCAACATAGAAAGGAAAGTCAGCACACTATTAAAATATGTTATGAATGTGTTATAGAACAGGCACAACTTGTTATTATTAATTGGGTTCAAAGAAAATATAAAGACATGTATATCACCTGGCAGCTTTCGGATCATGCTTCTCAGTAGTCTGTCCTACAATGGATCCATCGAAACCCACCATGGCCAGCCAAACACTGAAACAGAGGTGAACCCCTCAATGAGTCTGTATGTGAAGGAGCCTACGACACATATGTTCCTCACTAATCACAGGTGATGAAATCCTTATCCATACAAGAGAAACAACCAGAGGGTACTGATTCCAATATAACATAGCAAGGAATCCTGTTGGTATCTGCCCTCCTCCCTGGTCTTCAATTCACCCAGAAGGTATTCTGGGGTTAGTTAATAGCAGTACCACAGAGGCCCTCACATTGTGCAGGGCCAATAGAAACCCGGCCACCTTGATACAGGACAGGTCACAGGAGGCTTCATTGTTCCAGAAATCCAACTGTAGGAAGCCTAACCAAGGATGGGTATTGCGGCTCAGCTGTAGTGTTTCAGGACCAGCAGTAGGCAATGCTGAAGGAAGCGGCTCAGCCAAGCAAGCACCCTGTAGCCTTTTACTTAGCGAGGTTGGGAGGAGTAATTGGGAATGGGGTCAGCAGTGTGTTTTGTTGTAAACAAAGGTGGATCATGGCAACCAGGATCTGCAGAGTATGATTTCGGGTGTCAGCAAAAGCAAGCAGCCTCCGAGGCACCATTCTCCATAACGTGTAGCAGAGAGAGGGCCGTATCGAGGAAACAGAGCGAAAAACACTGTTGAACGGGACTGCTACTGGCAGGGTAAGAATACCTGGCATAGGGGAGAAAGGAGCAACAGGAACCCAGGAAGGAGAATAGGGATAAAAGAAGAAATACCAAAAGATGAGGCATGATCCTGCAAGTAAGCGTGTTGGGATAGGTGGTAATGTTTGCCAATGCTCACTAACTTGTTTCTGCCCGCAAGTGATTCCTAGTTTCAATGAATATGGCGGCCATCTTGAAATGTTGCTAACTGGCACACTCTAGATATCGTCTTCAAGCCCAAGGAATTTATTCCTAGCTACTCCCCTATTTTGTCCTTTTCCATTTGTCTCATATTTTTTTATTATTTAGCGTTATTCATTCTGAATCTGGGATCCCTTCGTTGCCTCAAATTTGGCAAATCTGGTCCAGCACCCACCAACTTCGTACCTTGAGAATACCTGGACAGCACCTAATTTCAATAATCAGTCGAGTGTGATCCAAAATTGAAGTGTATTCATATCTAGATTTAAGTAAATGGAGAAACGACATGGTACATACAAGAGTGCGGATTATTGCGAGTAGCACATGACCATGTTGTGATCTCCAGGTATCTACCTGTTGGAAGCTGCGACAGAACAATCACAAATTGCCCAACTTTATAAGTGCTACTACCCACCTGCCATTAAAGTCACCTTTAGATCTTATTAATGAGATTGCAGGATTCAAAATGATCAAAGCCACTCCGGGCGAGAGACATTTTGAAATGTAACAAAGCATAGGCTTTCTGGCATGCAAGCTACAGCTATGGGAATTACTGTAACTGAAAGAGCAGCTTCAACTCTCTTTTGTATTTCCAGCTAAGGCCGTTCATGCTCCAACAAACGATCTGAAGGTTCTGTAAGCTTATCTTCACCAGTCAAAAATGTTGACATTGTGCCAGTTCTGCTATTATAATGAATGCGCAATTACCTCCTAATCCTTCTTAAACAAGTTAGGCAAGTCAACGTTTGCATTTTCCCAGCATGTGCATCAACCACCCACAAACCCATCCCCCTCCCCAACACATTCAGTGGGGCTTTCCACTGACAGTAAACCCATGTCAGCCCAAAGCATGCAGTTGCTAACGAGGAAGACACTGCACCAGTGGCACCTTAACTGAAATCTATAAGAACAGAAACGGAAGGAGTAACTATGAAGAAACCGAAACTTAGCCAAGACTTCTAAAGAAGTGAATTTCTCTAAACTCGCACACCGCTGCACACTACACTTAGTTATGCAGTTTTAAACAGTTGTTGGCCTCAAGAAAACATAACGTTAATTTTGAAAATTAACCCTGCCTCAAATTGCTTTTTGTAAATTGATATCAGCACCTGTGGCCTGCCACTGAGGTGTGCCTGGTTTAGGATTCAAATGGGCCCCATTACGAGGTAAACCGGCAAGGCTACCTCCATACCGGCATGAAAATCCGGCACCCGCGAATGGGCAATTACTGGGGTATTGTGGCCCCACCAGACCCGGTAATTGGCCTTTTGCGGGTGCCGGTGCCGGTATATCCCCATTCCCATTTCAGCCCCATAGGGCTCAATGGGAATGGGGATGCTTGTAGCAATGGCACCAATCATAACGGTGCCGGTGTTACAGGCTTCCTGTACTCGCGGGTGCCTTTCATTCCGCCAGGGCAGACCTGGCGGAATGAAAGGCACCCGGTAGCACAACTCAGAGTTTGCCGGTCCGGTAACAACAGTACCGGCAAGCAAGTATCCTGTAACAGCGCCACAATGACCAAAGGCCGATGGGTGCTTTAAAAATGCAAATAAATAAATAAATAAATAAATAAATAAATAAAAATAAAGATCTGAGAGATCCTCAGAATCGTTTCCCTAATCTGAAAAGGCTGAAAATGAATCAAGATCACACATGCTTTCTCCCGTTCTTTATTCGGCCTTGCAGAAACTCAGTACACACTCTTCGTATAGGGACCATCTGTTATGTTTCGAGCAGCCCCCCAATGAGAGTTTCTCGAGATGTTTCACTGGCTCCTCTTCCCTCTCGGGTACACATAACATGTGCATATCATTTAGGCAGCTTTTAGTTTGAACGGAATTCTCTTAAGAGTTGAAGGGCATCAACTGATGTATATGCTTTGTTGCTGTTTATCAGGATTCACACTAAAGTTTCCTCTAAAGACTGCGCCTGAGAGAGGTGACCCTTTGATGTCAAGTATTTGGATCTCAGATCATCAAGGGCAGTTTGAACATTATTTAGGGCCTCATTACGACCCAGGCGGTAAGTTACCGCCTGGGCTGTGACTTTACCACCATGGCGTAAACTACGTTTACGCCATGGTGGTTGGCGGATTTACCGCCCCATTCTGACCTTGGCGGGGCGGTAAGTCCCCAATCCCCATTTACCCTTCCCCATTCCCATTTTTGCCCCATAGGGCATAATGGGAGTGGGGAAGGCGTTAATTACGCCACCGTAAATTACGGTGGCGTAATTAACTCCATGGTCCCTTAGCGCCATGGATTTTAACACCTGCTAAAAGCAGGTGTTAAATCCGCCATGGCGCTAAGGGACCTCGTACTCAGGCGGTAAGGGTCGGCGCTGTTTACGCTGCCGTAAACCCCTTACCGCCTGGGTCGTAATGAGGCCCTTAGTCTAGCCTTTATCACCAAATTATTTCTTTTAATAAACTTCGGCAATATCTTATGTCCCATTAAATCGTGTAGAGAGACTTCTGCAGTACTCTGTATGTACTGATCTAGAGCCTCCATAGCCATGGCAACTCTCTGGCCCTGAACACTGGCACACCGGTAGGGATGATAACAAATACCAAGAGTTGTCCTTGTACTGACAAGAACTCCTTAAGTAGTGCTGTTCATGATGAGCTGTAATCATTCGAGGAAGGATCATCCTCCCACGCTCAGCAAATTGAAAAGCTAAAACTGATGAAAAAGCAGGGTAGATTTTGACCTGCATCTCTTACTCCCTATCCTGGTGCCAAAGTCATCTTCCTTGAGCTCAACAACACAACAACAGGGTGTGGGGGACCAACTCCCTAAACCAGGCACCCTTCTTTACCTCTGATACTAGAGGAGTCCACTGCAGTAGTGATGTAGTTAAAACCTCACAGTGGGGAACGCTGCTGGAGCTCCAAGATGCTGCAGCTATAGCTCGGGCGTAGAAAAGGGCTGAATGGAGAGAAAAGGTGGAAGGGCTTGAGAGGTCAGCCGTAGCCCCGGCTTCCATTAAGTAAAGAAAGTCATTGCAAGTCTGGGTCCGTTTGGTGCATTGCCTGCACACTGACAATTGGAGGGGGGAACAGTGGTGCCAACAAGAATCGTAGCATCTCTTTCTTCTTCTAGAACTGGAAAGGAGTGATATTCAGCAGCACTAGCGGTAGTAGCGGCAGCAGTGCCAACGATGCCGAATTTGGATTGGGCCGTACCACCAACGATCCCCCATTTGGGATTCTTTGAAAACATTTCAAAATGTGGGTTGCAGTGTGCAGGGCTGCAGAAGGCTTCATCTTAGACTTGAGGCTGTTGAGTGCTGAGAGGCCAATATATCTGCTGGAGACAGAAGGAGAGGGACAGCAAGCCCCCTGCTCGCCTCTCCTAATGGTCCTCTTGCTGCTGCACCTCAGAAGCTCAGCTCAGAAACCACAGCCCTCATCTCACGTGATCTGAGCCGTAGCATGGTGAGTTTTGATTTAGGTAACTATCTTGGCACCTAAGCTGGTTTTACTGCTCTTCCAACATAGCAACCGGTCGATCCTTTTGGGGCTGATCCTGTTGGGAGTCACCGAGAGGCTGCCCCCCCCAACCTTCTCAGCCTTAAACATCATGGCTATACCAGGCTTTCACCAGGACAAATCAATGAAATCAGTCCTGACCAAGCCCACTGTGGACTCACTCATGGCCTACCAAATAGATAGCGGCATTCTCTTTCGTGATCCAGAGAACCGGTAACACGACAAGGGACTTCCTTCACCCCCATATCCAGAGATGTACGGCAGGGGATTCATTGCAGGGTCAGAGGATCCAATCCCGCCGCAGTACTATACACAGAAAAGCATCATCGCAGCATTGGGCGGGAATGGCGGCCTTGTGCTTGAGTAAGGGGCCATGGAGGAGGGTGAGGACAATGCAGAGTACTCTCCCCAGTCATTAACTCACTGACCGCTCTTGAGGACTTTCATGAACTGACGGAGTGTTGGAGTTGTCTAGACGTCTGGTGGGATCTTAGTCCACACTGTCAGTGCACAACAGGAGAATTCCTGTTTCCTCTTTTTGTTCTTTGTGGCACTTTCTGGTTTCCAATCTTGCAAAAAATACCAGGGGTATGAGAGTCCAAGGTTCAGTCCCAAGTAAAACGAAATATTAAGGAAGCTCCAAAGTTCAACAAAAACAAATTTCCAAACTTGAAGGGGAGTAGAAAAAAAATGAAAATAAATGGTCCTGGATAACAGTCCCTTCCTCGGGCATTTTCGCTTTGTAGGAGTGGTGTGGTGTCCACTCCTACAGCGGGCAAAATGGCTCTTGGGCCATTCTGTGGTCTGCTTTGCTGAAGGGGTGGTGCTGGCAGTGAAAGGGTGCGGCTGGTGCAGGAGAATGATACAGTAGATGTTGGGGTTCCACTGTTGCTGTTTATAAACTCCTTCATGTTATGGAGAGAGAGTTCCTACCATGCCAGCAAATTATTTAAGGTGGAATGTTACTAGGCCTGGCAAATAATTTCATCAACCAAAGCATGGAAGCCAGGGACCTGGATTGACTTTGCAGACCGGCGGACTGATTTTCTTTTTGTATGTGTTTTATGGGTGTGTCAGATGTATGTATATGGTGTGTGGGTGAATGCGTGGGTGTCTGTGAATGTTCTGGGTGGGTGCCTGTGTGGCGAATACAATGTGAGTGAATGTGAGAGAAGGTGTTCGGTGAGTGGCTGGTGGGTGAATGGATATGAATGTGACTGTGTGAATGAGAATCGGGAGGATAGCTCGGCGGCAACATGCTCACCGTGAAAGCAAGATGACACAGAGCAACTCAGGTTCGATCCCCGGTTAGGCGCTTAGAAACCTCTGGTTATTAAGCGCGTTATAAATAACCAATCATACCATATCAATGTTCTAGGTGGGGGACGGTGTGGAGAATGCAGTGTGAGTGAATGTGACAGAAGGTGCATTGGCGAGTAACCAGTGGGTGAATGGGGATGTATGTGATTGTGTGTGAATGTTCTGGGTGGGTGCCTGTGCAGAGAATGTAGTGGGAATATTCTGGGTGGGGTGTGAGTAAATGTGAGAGAAAGTTTATGGGTGATTGACTGACTGATGGGTGAATGGCATGAATGAGGTCATGTGTGCTTGCGAGGCATTAGGGGCCAGGGAGCACTGAAGCATGGTTGGCATTTCCTTACGTGACATGGCATATTGTACTGGTATATTCAGGGAAACTTAATGTGTGTTATTGTGTGGCTAGACTGGAATTTGTTGCAGCCAGTCTAGCCATTGCTTACTGTGCCAAGACATTATTTACTGGGCATCTATGATAACATATGCATGATAGGTGTTTTCATGTGTCTAGATTGCCATTTTGGTGCAGCCAACCTACCTATTTCTTACTGCAGCATGATGTTTATGAGTGAGCACCTATGATAAATCAAGCATGATAAGTTATCTTATGTGTCTAAAATGGGCTACATTAGAGCCAGATTGGACATGTGTTCTTATTGTGACATGGCATTTTTAATGGCAAAGCCAACAAGACTATGTTCTTACATGGGGGTGCTGGCGTATATTGGCAGAGCCAGTTTGGACATGTTTTCTCATAGTATCATTACTGGCATTATGAGCAAAGCAAATGTGAGTATGTTCTTATATGGGAAAACTGGCATATATTGATGCAGTCAGCATGGAAACGTATGTGCACAGCCAGCGTAAAAATGTTTTGTTTATACCGACATTTATTGAGGGGAAAAGGCATGAAATTGTGTTGGGGATTGCTCCTGTGCACAGTTGGTGACTTTCATCCATTCAAGTTTTTGATGAGTTACCATACAAAACCGATTACAAACTGCCTGGCTTTTTATCCAATTGTTCATAGAAAGTGCTGTATAACACACCTTTCAACCCATTATTCAAAACATTTTCTCTGGGGGAGAAGCTCCCCCTGCTACCTGAACCCGTTTCCAATAGTTCGGGCTCCCTCGCTAC
This sequence comes from Ambystoma mexicanum, assembly GCF_040938575.1. NCBI lineage: Eukaryota > Metazoa > Chordata > Amphibia > Caudata > Ambystomatidae > Ambystoma > Ambystoma mexicanum. The sequence continues at coordinate 75,418,537 of NC_090933.1, forward strand.
GCCCAGTCCTTCCTTTAAGCCCCTTCAATAAAATAATTCCTCAGCTGAAACTGGTGGCTTGTGCATTATGCAAGGTGAAAGATGTAAGCTTTGATTAAAAAGCATACATACACGTTCACCTAGCGCAGTGTATGCGTTCCCCTACAGCAGCATGATCATCATGGACATTGTGCACATGTGGTGGTCCAGGTCCAGAGTGTGGCATGTCCTGTGCTTTGTTGAGGAGCTTGTGGGGGGGCCCTCAGCATGGCTCAAAAGGGGGGGGGTCCCAAAACATTGAGTTACGCCACTGGCTGCAGCCTCGGCATTATCACCACCAGCAACATTTTATAGCCACCCAATGTGCCTCATGAGCCTTATCCAACATGGCTTCCCTCAGAGTGCTGCACCTGCTCCCGTATAAGTTGCATCTGCACCTGGACTACCCCGTGGAAAGGTATTCTGTTCACGGTGCACATATCCTGCTTGTTTAGCTGGCAACCTGTCCAAGATATTGCAGACAATAGGGTCCACCTGGGAAGCTGGTATGGAGGTTAAGAAGGTGTTAGAGTTGCTGGGACATGAAGCACTTCATGTGGAATAGGTCCATGGTGTACTGGAGCAGGGTAAACCCGACTATCTGGCCAGGGAGTGAACATTGGAGGGGGATTGTGTGCTCATAGTGCGATCAATATGGGAACATGATGGTCAAGTCGGGTGGTTAGTGCCAGTGTCGTGACACTAGGAACTGGAGTAGCTGTCTCCACCTAGGTGGATGTGCAAGGTTCGCTGGGGCCCTGCTGCATGGTGTCAACTTCTGCCTCCACTGTGGTGTCCTGCTGGGCCCCTGCAAGTGAGGCCTCACTCTGAGTATGCATCTTGAATGTCTGTTCACATCCTCAAAGTCAGGCAATACATTGAATTGTGTGGATGTCACGCATCCCCCCTCTGGCAAGCTTCCTCTCAGGAAGTTGATGTGATTGACATCATTTCAGCATGATCTCCGTGATTGCAGTGTAACATTGTGGGTTACAAACTGATGTTCACCATTTACTGGTGTGAAACTGATGAAAGTGTCAGTTTAACCGGTTGTGAACCTTACTATGACTGTAAGGGTAGATGTTTTTTCCTTCAAATATTGATCTACCAATCTATAACTTTCCTTCAACCATCCATTCATATAAATCATATTGTCCTTGCTGATGAACAATCTACTTTGCCAATGATGTACATGCAAACATCTTTTTGGTTTTGGCGCTTTGGTGGCGTAAGCCACCTAATCGCTAAAACATTGGTACTGTATATGTAAAAAAAGCAGAAGGGCTAGTTTCGGAGCAGTGTATGGCATTGCCATGGCAACTTGCCTGGGCGATGAAATGGCCGCAGCACCATCCGGGCAAAACCCTCTCTCTCATGTCTGCCGGCCTGCTGCTGTTGCCAGGGAGCTGTGCGCGCTCCAAAGTAGGAGCAAATTGACTGCACTTAGCTAGATGCCCGTTATATTTAGATTTATATGCACCAATCTTTTTTGTCAGTTGAACTTCTGTCAGTTTCTGTTTAAAGTCCCTGCGAAGTGATCTCTCTTTTTGAGACATAGCTGCAGTGAATTTGCTAACAGGAACAAACATTAATTTCTTCGCCAAGATCGGCCCCCAGGGCAAGTCCGCCGATGTCTATGTCAGAAATAACTTGGCAAAAGAGTTGTAGTTTCTTTCACTGCCACAACACAGTGCACAAGCTGCTCTCTGGACTGATTTGGGTTTTGTAATTGCTAGGAACATGCAGTGATCAAGGTTTTGTTTAGAATAAGTGACACTGTGGCCCATTTCTTTAATTGCTTGACGCGCAGTTGTGAACGCTGGCATTCGTAGCCTCTGTTGCCTGCCCCACCTATTGCCAAGGCACTTACTACATGCTTTCTGATTGGCTCTCGCCGGGTCGTTGCCCGGCCGAGAATCCCTCGATTCTCAGCCAGGATCCCAGCCTCCTTGTCCACGGTGGACTTGGTCACACAGATCTTGCGGTCCGTGGTACTAAAAGCAATATGACCCTCGCGGCGGGGGCATTACCGACTCAGGTAATGCCCCGGGGCCTTCGTTTGGCTTCGCTCGGGCCTAGAACCATGGGCCCCGGGCATTACCTGAGTCGGTAATGCCCCCGCTGCTCGGGTCATATTGCTTAATTGTCACTATCCGTGACTGGTAAAGCATACCCTTTGTCACTCTAGAATAAACAGTATTGCAGAGGAAGTGTTCGGAACACACCATTGTTAGACCCCTCCTCCCCCTATGCCACTAGTAGATCTGAATAGCTTGCATTTTCCCTTGGAGCACGAATGGATTTCCGGATTTCCGGATTTTGAGTATGCTTTCTGGAATTTGGCTATCTCTGGAGTTGCGCCATATTTAGAGCGCTCAATCAGCCGGCATTCCCCCGTTATGCACGCGGCTGGAATGTGATTAGGTAGCAGCACTGCTGTGCCGGGTAGATTGAGGGTGATCTGACGCCGGATGCGAAAGCAATAATTGTTTTTAGGATTGCGACAATGTAGCTGTTCGGTTCGAAAGCACAAGTTTAGGCGCTGCGCTCAGAATGTTTTGGCCATGCAAAGTAATTGCTAGCGAGAGCCTCCAGTGGTCTGTTATATGGGTATTAGTGCCTTATCTGTCGCCTTTCCAAAACACGCTTACGTAGCAGGTATTCCAGCAGCCACTGGCCCTGCACGCAACGGATGGTTCAATAACAATGCACGTGCTGTGTGTCAAACTCCAATATAGTGCGCAGCAGCGCAGCACACAATGCTTGTGTTCCGCTGACAGCAGGCCTAATTGTCTTGAAGTCTTGGCCCTCATTACAACTCAGGCGTTAAGGGTTTAACGGCACCGTCTGCGCCGTTAACCCTTAACGCCTGATTACAAGTGTCCCTTTGCGGGTTGGTGTTTAACGCCTGCTTTTAGCAGGCGTTAAAAATCCAACCTGCAAAGGGACTTCGGTGCCGTAATTAGCGCCTTCCCCATTCCCATTATGCCCTATGGGGGCAAAAATGGGGAAGGGCAAATGGTGAATGGTGAATTACCGCCCCACTCACCTTGGAATGGGGCGGTAATTCCGCCATCCACCATGGCGGAATCGTAACCTTAGCGGCATGGACCATGGTGCTAATAGCACCATGGTCCTCCGCCAAGGTTGTAATGAGGGCCAAATGTACATATTTGTGGGCACGAAGAAGATGCGGGGTTAAAGATATTAGCAGTCGGGTATCAGACCCTGCTTTCGGCCTGCCGACCTGGCGCTGCAGAGTAATGAGAATGACTAGCTGTGGGGCAGCATCTAAATAGGGATCGGAAGTGCTGCCGGCCGTGTGTGTTTGTGCGCTGCCGAATGAGCTTTGAGGGTGAGTTCGTAGGATTGGAATTCGAGTTGAAGAGCATGAGGTTTGCCATGTGATACATTTACGATTGATTGGGTATTGCTGGTTAACTGGCATGCATTTTGTGGTTTGCAGCGTGGTTGGGGGAAAGGTGAATAATTGCGTGCCAGTGGTTAAAACATGAGATGTTTTTTTAAACGAAATGCTGCCCTTTTCGGGGTGCAAGTATCTGTAGCATGCAAAATGAACAACAGGGAGCCGGGCGATATTTGGGCTGCAGTAATGTCGGTTTTAACGTTTATTCAGATGGATTTATTTAATGTTTCTCGTGTTGAACGTTCTTCGTTTGCCAACGTGGATGTCTTTTAGGGCTGGTTTGTGTTTAGTGTTTGTTTATTGTATTGGGCATTATGAGGGTCGGACTGGGCCAAATAATTGTCTCGGGCACCAATGAAAAAGTGGCCCACAGTTGCAAATGGCTATTCATTCCTTCCATCCTTTTGTGTCACTGTTTGACTAGTACCCAAGGGGGAGTTTTTTTGGTAAATTGTGATGCAAATTGTGCATTTTAAAGAATATTTTTTCAGCAACACTGGTCAAAACTACTAGCCGCACGGTGAAGTAACTCATCAAACTGGCCCCCTTTGACCCAAAAAACTGGCCCACACCAGCATTTCGCGTTATTGGTTCGCCCCTGGGCCTGTTGCCCGATAGGCCAGTCCGAGCCTGGGCATTACAGTGGCAAATGCTGCTTTAAAGTTCATTTCAATGTATTATTGTATTGTTTCTCGTGTTGCAGGTGATTGTTTGGTCAACGTGGTTTTTTTTATATATAAACTACAGCGAGACATGTCCAGAGACTGTGGGCCAGAATACGTTACTTATGCGCTCCGCTGAGAGTCATTCAGACATGTGTTTGACTCATGCATGTGGATGTTTCGAAACACAGAAAGATAGAGCCTTCCCCACCCCCCTCCCGCAACTGCGCGGGTCTCGAAATCAAGCCTGGGCCGTGTAAATACTCATGCATGCAGTCACTTAGAAATATAAAGCCCCCACGGCCCACGAAGACAAGCCTTTGTTGTGTAATAGGCTTCCCGCAGGCAGCGACAAAGCACACATGTAGGTCCCGCGGAGCATGTTACTATCTAATGTGTTTGACTCCCGTGCAAACAAGGGGACAACCAAGCACTCCCAAAACACTGCGCATGGGTCTATATATTTTCTCTAATTACGCATTACTGTACCTTTCTGCGATATGCTGTGGGGATAGCCGAGTGGGATTAGCGCCGGCTGGATTGCATGTAGGCCCCGGCTGGCCAGGTCCTATATATTTCCCTAATGACTACACCTTTTGACGGCATGCCACTGGGAAACAGAAGTAGGTTGTGCGTCGGCTGGATTTCATGCAGGTCCCTGCACTGCGTTTTGAGCAAGTACGATGGTAGACTGAGCACACATGAGTTGTGCAATTGTTAGTGTTCATTTCAATGCCAAGTGGAAAGCTTTGACCTAGGTTGGTGCATGCACGTTTTGTGCTGGGGTGTTTGGGAACAACTGAGTTTGTTTTAAGAGGTGAGACAGCTCAGTGGGTTGAGTGCTTGCTGCAGTGAGGTGTGCATTATCAGTAGGTCACAGGTCCAGATCCTGGCAAGGACCACTGAGCCCTTCAATTTCCTGAGGTTGATAAATGAGTATCCACTGCGGTTGGGATGAAAATTGCATATGAAGATTGTATATTTACAGCACTTTGGCGGCAGAGCTATAAGTAACAATGGGCTAGCACTAACTAAAACATCAATGCTCCTGTTCACTGAAAGTTTCCACACCTATCAGATTTTTTTGCAGCATGCCCAGAATTTGGCTGGGGACCCTCCATGGTAGGTTGGAACGGTTCCCCCTGATAAGGACGTGGATGCCTCGGAAGAGCTTGGTTAAGTTGGGGGAAGAGATTGCCTGGGGAACTCTGTTTGTTGAAATACAGAAGCTGATAGATTGCTCAGTGTGTCAAGCACTCGCTGGTTCACAGCGGTGAAGTGTAGGGCTAGATGCCATGGAGTGTAAGCCTATGAGGCATAAGCACAGGAAACCTGTTGATTGGGCCGGGGGAAGACTTGGAGCTCCGAAAGTCCCTGAAAGAGCAGCACTACCAGGTTGCAAAGACAATCCCCTGAAGCCAAGAGAGAGGTGAGCACCCCAAATTGCCAGCAACATTGAGCATTGAGCTTAGGCATCGGTCGGTTGCAATGTCATGCACTTTCGTTATCTGGTATCCACACTCCATCTCCTCTTCTCTGCCTACTCAAGAAACCAGCTTACAGGGTGCGGGGTTGGTGCATTCAAATGACCCGATAAATAATAAACGCTTGAAAGCACTATTCACAGAGGAAAGTGTATGAATTAAATCAATCATAAAAAGGGTATCCCCTTTAGCTTAACAATTTCAACAAAATACAATTTTCACTAGTTTGCTTTTGTGCAGTTCCGTCTTTTTGCCATCATTCTCCTGTGCTTTTGTGTTGCTTTTATCGTGCTGGCTGTTAGCAGATGGGGTTTTGCACAGATATTTTAACACACTCTTGTCCCTCCTTGTAAAGTTTATTTTGGCCTTTGGGCGCAGGTTCTTTTGGTTGAGGGGCGGTGACACTAACTCACAGCGGCAGAATTATACTTCACTAATAAAATAAACCAACAGCATTGCTTTTGTGTTTGAGGGACTCTCCTAAGGCTGTCTGTTCCCCCACTCCTCTCTTTCACATGTGAGGATGGGGGTTGACTCGAGCATCCCGGGACCCATTTGGAGAAGAGAGACTTTGAAAATATGGCAAAAAGGTGAGATATACATCCATTTCCTAGCGCAGATGGCGCTGTATGTATTATCTGGATTTTTTGAGGGGGGTCTTTCTAAACTCAGCTATTCTTCAGGCGCACAAACTTTGTGTTTTGTTATTGAGGCATATTTTGTGGGGTGCATTCAAAGGCCCCAAACTGAAGGTTCCTTTCATCTGAGAAACAGGATTTTTTAACACTATCACAAAAAATGGCTTTGCATGTGTGACTGCAAGGAAAAACTGAAGGGCCATGTGAAAAAGGCCTACCTGTCACTACCCAAGGAAAAGCAGCATTTTAATTCACAAAGCAAGAAGAAAAATCAAGGGTCCCTTTCACATGGAAAACAGGATTTTTAAACAATAACTCAAAAACGGCTATGCATGTGTGTTTGCAGTTTAACTCTGAAAAAGTACCCTGGCTAACATTTGAAAAGAAAAGCCCATTTTGTTTTCCATGGAAAAGCCTCTGTAGGCTACAGACAAACCCTTTTGCTTGTAGTGGGACACTTCAATAGAAAGGTCTGGATTTTACATGCCCCAGCTAATTATAAAGCCAATAAAGTGTCCTGCTAAAGGCGTGGAAAGCTCAGTGTTCCCCAGCAGACTTGATGGCTCTGAAGGCAGTGACTGCAGGACATGTTCCCCTTGGCTAGAGCATGGCCAAAAGGTGTGGAAATTGATGCATCCAACTTCAAAGAGCAAGCTGCAAACACAAAGAGAATTATGAAAACTCTGGTTACAGGCTGGCCCAGTGAGGCCATATGGCCTGAAGGCAGGAAAATGGCCATTTGTCCCACTTGAAGATGCACAATTAATTTAAAAGGACTATTATCATTTTCGGCTTTTTCTCAGCAACCATAAGTCATACTGATTACATGTATCTGTTATTTTTTAATGTAACTTCCAGGCAATTGTGGAGATATCAAATTCATCCATGTGTGACTCCGGGAACTGTAATGGCCATCTAAGATGGGTTTCTGGCTGATCTGAAAAGGTTCCTAATATGAGAGTTGGTGAATGGGTGGAGGGAAAAATTAGGAATATGGGTAATACATTACATATTCACAACTGTTATGCTTTTTGTAAAATGGTATAAAATTGCCAAATAGTCGTGCAACATGGCATAGAGCTGGCTGTTGTTTGATTACATGTCCCATGATTAGCTGAAATGGAAAATATATATATTATGGCAGTTATGAATAAATCACAAAGATTTTGATACATGACTAGTTTTTGTCAAATGTTTGAAAGGAGAAAAAATGGCTATTACAAGTGGGAATTGCCATATGTTGCTCCAGACCCCTAAACCAATCCTGAGAGGGAGGCTGGATTTGGGAGGCAGGAGAAGGGTAGCTGTCTAATCCTAGTTGCGAGAACTATTGCAGGGTACTTCCCCAAGATTCTAAAATTGGTTGTGTCATCACTGCTATATAAGGTGGACTGCACTAGGAGGAGGGGACAGAACTGCTGAAATTTACCATTGAAGAGCGCAGATGAAATCTAACATCTAGAAGCTGCAAGGAAACACCACAGGAGATTGCTGAGAGTGCATCTTGGTGGAGCTGTCTATTTCTAGGAAGGGCTCAAAGCTGACTGGGTCCTATGGTGGAGAGTGGGAGGCCATCTTTGAGAGCGGAGAGATCAGATCACTGCCCTATCTTTCCAGAGTGTCCCGAGATGCAGCTGGCTTTCCTGAACTTTAAACAGAGGCTTTCTATGATAGCAGAACTGAGCCCTTGGAAACCAAAAGGTGGGGGAATCTGCTTGTCTTGAATCCTTTCCCTTTATAGTGGGTGGATGGGGGGCAAAACTGTGTAGATTCTTAGCCTATTTAACTAAAAATATTTATTTAATTAATTTCCCATTAGGCAGAACATTACAGTGTGAATTTTGTTAAAATTTGAAATTAACAAAGCTCACTTCCCAGTGCGCACTGAAAACTATATCCTATAATTTAATTGGGTGATACTTTTTGTCCTGCTGACTCAGAGTTCTTTAAGGAAGAGGGGTGTCTTTGTTCTTAAAACAGTCCAACTTTTTTTCCAGATTCCCCAACACAGAACTTTCAGTGGAGGGAGATCTGAAATCCCAAATTCCTCAAATCATTCCAATTATTCTGTCTGACTTCCCCAACACAGATGAAAGTAGCGGCAGGGGGTCTGAAAAACCAACCTCTAAATTACCCTGTGTTTATTTTAAACTGAAATTGTGGGCAAAATCATAATTACCATGTGTATTTCTACCAATCTTGAAATCCTACTGCTTTTTTTTAAGCCCGCGGGAAAATCAAAACCGCACAACACTTCATTTGTAATTGTTTTGGTTATTTATCAGTTTAATTATTTCTTGAAGTGAAATTTGTAGAAAGTGAAGAATTGTGATTGTGTTCTTTTCAACTCACTTTTGTGATTTATTGATGCTGAGAGAAGTTGATTGTGTTGCAACACGGATAAAATTGTGTTTGACATTTTTGTGAAAATTTATATTACTTTTAATTAAAATAAATACCAATATATTTGCCATACACCAGCCTGGTTCTTGGCTCAATGTTAGCTTAGGGGAAGGGATCCAAGGGGCATGATATGATTCCGAGATAGGGCTGAATAAAAGAATCTGTTAAACAGTTTGTTGTGAGACACCCTGAGTGGGAAGGCAAGGAACTCCCCGTGTTGAGGGTGGCCTCTCAATAAACCATTACCATTTCAAATCTACATGCATGTAATAATGGTAAGAAACTTGGATTTAAATATGCCAAACATACAAACAGATTGGCTAAAATGCCCTCCCTAACAATGCAAGTGAGGGCAATTGACCAAACAAGTAAACACGAACTGGGCACTGTGTTTGAACCTATAACTGCAGTGTTTTATGTACACAGGGCTTGATTTACCAAGCATTTTTCAATGGGAATGAGCCATTGTTAAATTTGTGTGGAAATCAGGCCTATGGTATCCTTTTGAGTTTTGGAGCATTTTGGTGGCACGGCCACCAAAATATCACCAACACCATTGCTACAAACAATATTTGCTCCAATCTGCAGCTTTATGAGAAGCAAGTCTGGCGCTTGGCTTTCCATTTCTCAGCTACAGTTATTTCATATTAGGCTTTTGTGCTATTCTCCTTCCGTCTCATTATCTTGCATGCCTGCGCCCCTTATTACATCCTCTTTTGAAACGTTGCACCCTCTTCCTGCACCCTGGTGCCTATAAATGCAAAATGGAAAGAACAGCAGTAAACGCCAAAACTATGTTTGTTTCCTTTTGGATGGGTTTGTCAGTAATGGTTGGTTGTCTTGTTTGATTTGTAGATCTAGATTTCCCACAGTGGTTCTATTCATTTATTTTATTTATTGGGTATTTATAATGGATGTATACAGAAAATGGTGTTTCAAAGTGAATCAAGAAAAAATGGGGGGGAAGGGTGAGGAAAACAAAACAGAAACGTCCCCACTAGGCTTTGAGACATTTGGATCGTGCAAGTGCTGTAACAAGAAAGCATGGGAGAGGAAGTGCGGAAGTGCAGGTACAAGTAGGTAAAATGCCGTATTGGAATGCCTCACCTCATGGTGCAGGGGGCTACATCAAGTATGCAGATACAAGAAGGTAAAACACAGCATTGGAATGCCTCACCTCATGGTCCAGGGGCTACATCAAATATGCAGGCACAAAAGTGCAATATTGGAATGCCACACCTCAGTGAAGGGGGGTACATCACATATGTGGGTACAAGTAGGTAAAGGAAAGCCAGACAAACAATGTGACAAAGTAGGAAGGAGTGAATGCAGACTGGCAAGGCCTCGCCTCATGGCACAAGAGGCTACATCAGGCATGCAGACGGCAAGTGAGACAAGTAGGCGAGGGATGTAATATGATAAAATACAGAGGCGACATGGGGCTGAGTGAAGAGTCACGATTAGAAGTTACAAGCAGACGAAAAGCTAGGCAGCACAAGGCTAAGTAAAGGTCAGGGTCAGGGATTGCAGGCAGGTAGGAATGCAGGTGCCACCCAAGGCTGACGGGAGAAGGGGCTAGTCGGCATGGTGTGCAGGCAGAGCATGTCTGGTGTTGGATTGTAAGTCTGTTGTTGGATTGCGGAGGCGAGTTGTGAACAAATATATTAAGGCACTTAGATACGCCGCCTGTTGGGGGTCACAAGAAGTATGGTAGGCAGGTGGGAGTGTAACAATCAGAGGGCATGGCGAAGTGGAGAAGGTGTTCAAAGGGTAAATAAATCAGCAAGCCTACCCCTCGGCGAGAAGTCCTAGCAAACTTGAGGGGAGTCGGGCCGGGTTGGTCCAGACCCTGGTAGCCAGGCGTATTCCAGGCAAAAACCAGCACCTGTGAACAGCAAAACATGTGGGCATTTTTCTAGGCAGATGCAGAACATATTCACAGTAGCTCAGACCACAGGGTCAACCGGGAGAAACTACATGTGGTCATGGTTAAATAGCGATAACTATGCCAGTTGCCTGCTTTTTGGCATCTGCTAAGGGCATGTGGAGTCTGTAGGGATTCACTCTACTGACCACACCCATCACAATTCTCCAGCATACATGCATGTATGCACAGGGGGGAAGGGAGCACATTCCCAAAATGTTGTAGTGTTCGACACCAGTACCTTGTTCCCAGGTCATCATGCGTTGGCTCATCAGTAAGCATGTAGAAGTGCCGGTGTGTGGGGAGTGGTGGTTTTAGGAGTCTTCCCCATGAATTCTTTGTGTCTCAGGAGATTTTGCAGAATCTTTCGAGAACAACACAGGCTGGCACAATACACAAGTCTCTTCATGCAAACATACACATCTGGTATTTTGTGTTCGCTACACACCTTCACCTGCTGTCTCCATGCCTCCAACTCCCTCGAGGCTGTTCATGAGGCAGAATTTAAGCCAAATCAATATTAAGGTTTGAATTTGGAAGAAAGAGAGAGAATCAGTCAAGGCTATGGGTAAGGATAAGCAGGGACGTCATTTTACCAAAATGCCAGCGATAGGGGAAGTAACATGACCCTTGACCTCTGTTGACATCATAGGAAGTGATGTCATTTGACCCCACCCTGAAGTGCCATCAAGGGAAGCAATGGAACACGATCTTTCACTACACGACAAAACAGGAAGTGGCATCACATAGCATTGTTTCTGAGTACACTATGAAAAATATGGTTACGATATCACTGTAGTGATATACATTTCATACAAGAATGGATCACCATATGTATCGTTAACATCAGTGCGTATAGGCCCATATTACCAAATCACTGTGAATGCAAGCAGACGTCCAAGTCCAAAGGACAATGATGTGTTATTATATAGCACTTATGCTTAAGCGCTTCATATAGAACAAATATACATGGAATATCATCCAACCTGTGTTGGCACCCATTTATCAACCTCAGCAGGATGAAAGGCCGAGTTGACTTTGCTGGGAGTCGAACCTGCAACCTGCAGATCACACACACATTGCAGCAGCCAGTGCCCAACCCACTGAGCTATCTTACTGGCTATAGCCATCAGAAAACCAGCCTCTCCAGAAACAAAGAGCTACATGCTTCTGGCCACAGGCAATGAGCCTGAATGTAAAAATAAAAAATAAAAACAACTTCTCTTTTTTAGAATTATTTTTAGGGGTAGCAAGGGAGACCACATGGGTAGCAGTTGAGACCCCTAAATGTCGTCCATGAGGATAAGTCAAAGGCAATGTTATGAATGAAATTAAGCATGGCGCGAGGGACTTGCGTTAAGGACAAGAGGACTTTATCTCTATTTTTACAGATTATTATTCATCTTTATATAAATCTGAAGTTAAAGGCATGGTCCAGTAAAATTTTTTATTGTCCCTATGGGTCGGCCATGTTTTTTTAAGCCTAAGTGGCTCGATTTTAGAAAACTTTCCTATGGACCTTACCCGAGTTTTCAATCCATTAAATGCACGCGAAAACAGGCACCAGGGAGCCGCCATTTTGTGATAATCCTATCACTTGCCGCATCGCCCTGGCTGTCCTGCTTCTGCGGCACTAAATCAAATCCCCTGCCCCTGAGCCTGACATTATCAAAACATTCATATTCCCCGCCTCTCTCCGTGACGTTACTGTGCTGCGTATGCAAACACGCCCAGTCGTCTTCTACGCGACTCCACACAGAACCCGGAAACCAACACAGACCATCTCACAACACAGCGCGCCACAATTCGGAATATGAAACTGTACTTTAAAATCAAACAGCAACACGGTACATTTGGTAAAGTACATTTATTTTACATTAAATGTTTAGAGAATATTCAGCAATTGCCATATGAACTCCGAAAGCCATTTATTTTCTTTTATCTGTATCCGCAAATCCGGATAAGTTTATATTGAGTCACGCGCTGTTCCTTTATGGTACACAGGGTGTTGCTTTTCGTTAAAAGAAGCACTTTGGAAGCACGTTGAACCGCAAGGCTGTTCCATCAACTAGGCACTAGTCCATCGTAAAGGTTGATATGTTGCTTCTTGCCACTAGTACAGCATAAGGGCATGTGGGCCCTTGGCGATCGTCCCATAATATGGTTAACGTGCTCCAGTTGTTCACACGAAGCTGCAGGTGTCTATTGAAGAATCTGTCTGCCGGTGTCTCAAACCGATGACAGTAGCAGAACGGGATCAAATACCTGTTACGAAAACAAAAAAATTATTTTATTTATTACTGCCGATCAGAAACTATTTGCTTGCAAGGATAGTTCAATGGAGTATGTTCGGCTCTAAAATCAATGCGAAAAGTAACAAAATAAATCGAGGCCAACACACAATGAGAAACGACAGTTAGTCTACATGCGTGTGGAATTATATGATATATGATATGGCATTTGTAACGCGCCTATACACAAGTGTTTCAAGGCGCGACGAGGCAGGGGGGGAACAAGGGCAGACAGACAATGATCCTACTATGCCAGAGTTCTTTCAGATCGTGCATGGGGAAGGGGAGAGGGGGGTAAAAGTGCTGTACATGGTTAGTAGAATACAAGATAAATAATAGGGCCAGCTGGTGGCAAGTGCAAGGTAAATGCCGGGAGAAGGGGCTGAAGGATACAGAGACAGTCCTGTAGTGCAGGTAGGCAGTGCAGGGAAAAGTGGCTGGGCCAAGGACCGAGATCGGTGAGACCAGTGGACCTGCATGCCCATTTGGCCACTATGAACACGTTTTCCTTGCTTTTCCTAGCTCTTCATTCATTCATTTATTCATGCATCCATTCATTAATTCTTCATTCCGGTATAAAAGCGTCTAAAGATTTACTTACATTATATTTGAAATTTCCGTTGTGTCTCTGCGTAATGCAGTCTGTAAATCGGACCGTGCTCTTGACGACGATTTTTCGTATACTGAACTAAAATTAAACTCGGCCAATTTTCTGAATATTCTGCCTTATCGTCTCTTACGTTATTGTGCACCCCCTTCAAATGAAGTTCTTTCGGCATGGTCCCTGTCTCAAGGTCAAAAAACAATAGACCCTTATACTTCCAGTGAGACTTGTGGGCCTCTTCTGGGCGCGAGCTGAAAATCAAAGCCGTTTCGCATTCTTTATTTGCAACATCCCGTAGTAAAGGCATCTGTGAGAACTTGAAGTTTAAAATCCCTCTATGTAGTGCGCCACAATGTGCAAATGCAAACTGGCTTCTCTGCCAAATGCCACGGTCCGCTTGGCGCGTTCTAAGGCCCCCAATTTTGTCCCCGTTGTCTGCGACATTTGCAGCCCAAATGGAGACATTTAATTTTTGGCAGAAGGTCAGGGAAAGTATAAAGTACCACAGGAGTTGAGTTAAAAGTGAGATTTATTGTTTGTTTGTTTTATTATTTGCAATACGCAAGCCTCCCCTCCGTTAACAGTGCGCAGCATTTACATTTACATGAGATGAGACATGAGAAAAATATATACATACACATATATGAGGTGAATAGAAAGAATTCAAAGATGACACCCAGCTTGTTCGCCACCCATGATGATGAAGGTAGGGGTTAGAGTTACAGGTATACTGTACAATAACATTTATTTAGAAAAAGACAATCGTATTGCAATTATTTAAACCGGGATTTGTACTTCACAACCAGCTCTGCTTCTGGTGGACATGGCACAGTTGCAATGTTCGGTGGCAATGGATCACTGCTCTGCACAGAAACGTCCAAAATTCCATATCTGTGCTTCTCTAACGCAGCAACAATAAGGCAACAATAAGTCGAACTGCATTTCATCATAGACTGGTTTGATCACCCATTGCTTACTTCGTTTTGAAAACACCTTAGTGTAGCGAGGCATCCTTACTTTACCCCTAGTCCTAGATTGTTCACGTCTGACATTGCTGTTATGGGCCAAGACCGCTAGTAGAGTGCGATGTTTCATGCCCTGAAAGCTAAAATGTAAGCGCTTTGGCCTGTACTTTAGGCACATATTGTGGAACACCTCCAAATCTCCTGTGTGACAGAATTCTGTCAGTCCTCTCAAATCTCTTGATAGAATTTTGTCGAAAACAATCTTCTCAATGGCTTTGTGTGTCGGTGAAGATGGAATCAACCACTTCTTCTCCCGTGCCTCCTCTGGGGACAAAGGGCCATGTTCACATTGGTGGAAATGTTCATTTGCTGTCCAGCGGTGAACGTTGGTACAGTGGTGCATCAGTGACCGCCATTTTTCAAGTAGTATTTCCACTGACCCTTCACAAGTTTTTGAGCTCCACCAAAGATGGTTGGTGATAGACTGGGACCACTGCAAAATACTTTCAAAACCTTTTTTTTTTCCTGCAGCCGAGATTTTCTTACTGATTGATTTAGCAAGATGCCATACGTCAAATTGATGATTAATAAGCGGTAACTTCTCTCTCATTGTCTTGGCAATTGAAACGTGTCTGTCCGTGGCTATGAGGTCGATGTGCATTCCCCTTGATTGTAGATATTCCACTGATTTTATAAATCCTAGTTTCTCCATGGCCACTGAGGATGTACATTGTGTTACCTGCACGACCACCGAACTCACAATCTTCTTACTATCCATGTCCTGAAAGTGGTAGGTGCAGTACTTGGCAGAAAATCCAGGGCTGTCGCACTGTCCATAGCCAGCTAGCCTGAAACGTTTCCCTTCGAATGTACTTGCTAGAGACAATTGTTCAATTTTCCAAGCATCACTAATGGCCGGAAACAGATAATCACGTTGGTATATGTAGTACAGCGATTTAGAAATGAAATGGAGTCCCACAAACTGAAAGAAAGCCTCTAACTTTCTAAATTTGGAGCCACTAAAAAGTGATGCAGCTGCACACATTAGATTGCCTGCTGGCATTTTCCCCAGCATCGTTTGTGCAGACCATGAGAACCTATGATTTAATTGACAGGCGGCATTTATTTTGACGTTACTGCCTTTTATTTGACGAGTTACATGAATCAATGGCTTCCCACATACTTTCCCTCTAACTGAATGTCCACATTTCAGCATACTTATAATTTCCATCAAACAACTGTTGAATACAATGTATTTGCTCTCTTTCATTAGACTGTCATCCTCCGTCAACGTTGTTTCGGCCTGTGACATTGCAGAGATTTCAACACATTGGAAAGTAATATCGCTGCTATCAAGTTCTGATGCGTCTATGGATGCTGCGGCTGGTTCATTCTCTGTCATTTTGACATCTGCTACTTCAACATTGATGGGAGAACACAACAATGTCGACATGTTTTTGGGTGGCAATTTTTTGGCAGGTGTAGATTGTGTGAATTGATCTGCAACTACTTCAGAGCTATCTTCAATACATTCAATATCATCTTCTTGTGGTGGTGCGGTTGCACTGTAGCAATGGTTCAATGCAACTTTGCTGTATTCTCCAAACACAGTTAATTCATGTTCTGGCCATTGGACATGAGCATCTCGAGCCTGAACACGCCTCGCCTCAATTAATAGTTCCTCCATAGTGTACATGGTCTGGCAAGCAACATCTCTCATTCGCTTCACTGTCTGTGTATGTATAGTTCTGACACCCACGGGTAACTAGAGGAGAGATTTGAAAAGGGATGTTCAGTTTAAACACAAGATAAAGTGTAGTCCAATTGACTGGAAAAAAACATGCAATAGTCCCCAGCACAAACATTTTTTCAAAGTTATGAACTGTTTGTAACTAACCTTTTTTTGTTTTTTTTTCTTTGCAACTTTTTTGACTCGACCTTCAACATCTGCACGCTGTAGCTCCGATTCGTTTCTGCATGTTCTCCCTTCCTCTTGCGCTGCAACGACTATATTTTCTGTATCCGCATAGACAGCACGGAATGAGGCTCCATCCTCTCCCTGAAACATAGTACTTTCATTACTATGTATCAAAATATTGTTAGCATAAAACACACGTGAGGACGAACACACAGGTACATCTCAATAGCCAAACACGATTTAAACATTGTGTGCAACAATCAAACGACAAGTATTCGACCTGTGATGATCTATTTCGATGGAACTGTCAGTATCCATACCTCTGGCTCTGCATGGACTGCCATGAATGGTTGTATTGGAGAGGAGGCATCAGCATCTCCCTGAAACACAGTACTTGCATTAGTATGGTTTTCAATATTGGAAACATAACACACACTTGGGGTCGACGGCACAGGTACATATAAAGAGATAACCACAAATGATGCATTGTCTAAAACAATCAAGGAAAATATAAATATGCAGATTTCATCGACTTATTTCTCCGATTCCTTTACATCTGCATCATCAAAATGGGATGTTGTGATTGTAGTGGAAGCTCCGTCGTCTCCCTGAAACACAGTACTTGCATAAATATGGTTTTCAATATTGGAAACATAACACACACTTGGGGTCGAACGCAAAGGTACATACAAAGAGATAACCACAAATGATGCATTGTCTAAAAGAATCAAGAAAAATCTAAATATGATCACATTTCGATTTATTTCTCCGATTTATTTACATCGGCATCATCTAAATGGGATGTTGTGATTGTAGTGCAAGCTCCGTCGTCTCCCTGAAACACAGCACTTGCGTTAATAGGGAAGAAAGTATAGCAAATGGAATCACGTTATATGATCACGCATGATGGAGCTGTCAGTATCCATACCTCGTGCTGCTGAAGAATATCTATGGATGTTGCAAATGTAGTGCGCACTTCCGAAAGCTGTTGCGCCGATTCGTATACGCATGGTCCCGCTTCCATTTCCCCTGGAATTACTTGAATGTCAGGCTCTGCATCAAGTGCAGGGGTTGACGCTACATCAACTGCCTGAAACATAGTACTTGCATTAGTGAGGATTACAATAGTGAAAACATACCACACACCTGGGGTCGACAGCACAGGTACATATCAACGGCTAACCACGAATGAAACATTGTGTAGAACAATCAAACGACAAGAATTCCAGCTCTGATGACGACGCTCGATGGAGCTGTCAGTATCCATACCTCCTGCTGGTGAAGAACATCTAGAAATGTTGTAGATGTGGCGGACGCTTCAGCATCTCCCTGAAAGACAGTACTTGCATTAGTATGGATAACACGAATTATAACTGAAAACAAACACCAGTGGACGATAACTAAGGTGTATATCAATTGGAAAGCACTAACCAAACATTCGGTAAAATAATTACACGATAGAATAAAACTATTACTTGACATGCATAAAACAAGTCTGTAGCGGATTAGCCTAGTAAGATTACCTGATACGCGCTAGAAGTGGTTGATAACTGCGACCACGTCAAGGATGTAGAATGTTCTTGCTTCAGATTCAAGGGATAGTCAAGAAGTTGTAAAGGTAAATTAATGATTGATAATGAAATGCCAATATTAAAAATAGCCATGTAAGGCGACAGAATACTTGAAAAATGCTCAATACAGCACAGTTCCCTGTTCCCATATATATACATTTCATTTGTGGGTTATGAAATCGAAAAAGAATATATTGATAAATGTCATTATTCAAAAAGCTATACACTCATATCAATATCGAAATTATTACAAGGGATAGAACACCTACAATATCAATTAATCCATTCGGCTACCTACACACTACTGCAAGGCCTAAAGCTAAATCCGGACACTTGACTCACCAGTGGCGGAATGTTGACGAATAGAGTGGGAATAGCGTTTGCGAGCAATTTCCGTGTCATTCGCCGTTTATTCTTCTTTGTTACCCAAGATGTGGTGTACATGTCCAAGGAAAAGTGCCGGCTGCAGATGCAGAATTGATCACCCCTCTTGTCCTGTAAGACTTGTTGGACTCTACTTTCCAGCTCATCCAGTGGATATCCGCAATGTCTGACCCATTCTCTTATTCGATCAACAGTTTTCGGGAATACATGCATTGTAGTGCCTTCAGATTTCGCATGGGTCTTCGAAGGGCAACCGCTAATTGAACAGGCAGGCATTGTTGATAAATCTGAAAAGTAAATATCGACATTATTATACAATCTTCATGAATAAAGATTTGATACAAAAGTAAATTAATCATACAATGATCAATGCAAGGTTTGTTTTGGTCGCAGGAACTATACCAGTTCATTATGTGCGGCTTAGTATTTGCATAAGTTGCAGAAATGTATAATTGATGTGACTGAAATCTGAACATGTGACTCGTCCCTTGGATGTTCTGTCTTGCACAAGAAGGAAACATGCTTACATTATGGACTGGACCCCCGAAGGATGCAATTCGATGACAATAGACAAAGATGAAAATAAATAGATCTATTGATAGCATAGCAATGGAAACTCAAGTCAATAGCAATGAGACCAATGAACATAGCACTATTGTGTACTCTACTCGCAAATAGATAGAAATTTTAAAATCTGCGAAATATGACTAGGATACATGGCCTTACCTTGACCAACAAACAGTTGGATTCAGCAAGCAGAGCAGTATGTTGCAGGAGAATAGGTGGGTGGCCACAGGTAGCACACTGATGCGTTTGCTCTAAGCGGACACAGAAGTTCACGGATAGCACGACGACGAGCAGATTAGCGTAGATCTCAGTGGTTGCCAGGTAGCACGTTCAGGAGTTGACTTGCAAAGCACAAAGATGTTCTCATGAGACATATCAAGTGGTTTATAAAGTATTAGAAACAGGGGTGTGTTTGTGAATGAATGAGGTATGTATGTCTTGGTTTTAGGGGGGCGGCCTGCTTCAAGGGGTGGCCTGGCTGGAGACACGGGGTCTGAGGAGGCCATGTGACCGATGGCCCCTTGGCGTGGGATACCTTTTGAAGTGTACATGCTGTTTGGCAGCTTGGCCGTTTGCGCCCGTGACAGCCCCCCAAGCCCGCGCTCATCCCCGGGTGCGAACCGCCTTTGATAGAGGGGGTGGGATGGATGGGCCTGGGGCGTGCAGATAAGGCACAGGAAGACTACTGAATGGAGACACACTTATGTGGATTGCAGGGGGGCGGGGGGCGGCCTGCTTCAAGGGGAGGCCTGGCTGGAGACACAGGGTCTGAGGAGGCCATGTGACCGATGGCCCCTTGGCGTGGGATACCTTTTGAAGTGTACATGCTGTTTGACACCTTGGCCGTTTGCGCCCGTGACAGCCCCCCAAGCCAGCGCTCATCCCCGGGTGCGAACCGCCTTTGATAGAGGGGGTGGGATGGATGGGCTGGGGCGTGCAGATAAGGCACAGGAAGACTGCTGAATGGAGACACACTTATGTGGATTGCAGGGGGGCGGCCTGCTTCAAGGAGAGGCCTGGCTGGAGACACGGGGTCTGAGGAGGCCATGTGACCGATGGCCCCTTGGCGTAGGATACCTTTTGAAGTGTACATGTAGTTTGGCACCTTGGCCTTTCGCGCCCCAGACAGCCCCACATGCCAGTGCTCATCCATCCACGGCTGCGAACTGCCTTTGGTAGTATATCGTTGCTTATCAATAACAAATGCCACATACCGGAGATTCTTGTGAGCACAGACCCACACTTCAACGGGTGTATTATAGTGGTCAAGACCCTTAACCTAAGGCCTGTATAATCCAATGGTAATTGTTAGTATAGATATATGTGTGACTTTTATAGAGACATAACCTACTGAAAGACTTTGAACAAGTGTTATTTAGTGCATGCATTATCGAGAATATGTTATGTTAGCTTAGATAGATAGTGACCACCCTGCTTCACAGCGACCAGACCTTCACCCATTCGGAGCACAGATGTCTGACGTCCATCCTTGAATGGAGACACACTTGATTCATTTAAAAAATCGAAACAACCGTTGTTAAAATATATGTGGTGTTTTATTTTGTATCTTATTTTCATGACACAAAAATACAAGACTTTAAAGATTATACAGGTCAGGTTGCAGCACAGCGAGCGAAAATCCCCTGTACTGACCACTGTCACTCGGGAACGTTTCTCTTATGGCACGAACGGCACAGGTGGGTATCACTCTTTGAACGCGGTGTCCTAGCCTCCCGTGGAGCCAACATGTAAAGGAACGATAGGCCACCAGCCTGTACCACCTGTGAAAAGGAATGAAACAAACTGTTTTTAAATGACCAAGATAAGTTTAATAAACGTTTGTTGTCAATGACAATTCTTGTAACTAATGGCATTCTGCACGGACAAATGCTATCTAGACAATGCACACTATTGAACGACTTTCATGCGTTACTATGATATGAATATATAATTTTGGATATAGTAGAAGAACATGAAATAGGAGTGGCATGACAAGCAGAGTATACTTACTCGTTACTCGGATTACGAGGACGAACAGTTGCGCGAAGTTCGTGCATAAGCACCATCATTATTCTCAACACGGCCCGTGTGAGGCAGGCTGCCCTGAAGTCTGGCAGCTCGGTGATGCATTGCGGTCGTGGCTCGCCTTCCGAAATGTAGGCCAGGCATCCCGAGTTTTCTCGGCAGCAGCAGTTCTCGTCCTCGGTTGGCATTAGCTCGCACCGATTGCATGTACACCAGGTGGAGACGCCGTCCATGCGACTAGGCCCTGGCTCTTCATCTGTTGAATCGTCCTCCCAACTGCCGTCCGAATCCCCATCGTTTTCGCGTGCTTCCCTTTCCAGTAGTTCCTCCTCGGTATACTCGGGCTCGTACATGTAGGGCATTATTGTAGCCATTGTGTGTTAAACAAAGTAAAATAATTTACAGAGGTGGTACAGGTGTTCACACGGGCTACAAGCGGCGAAGGTAGCTGACCAGAGCACAGAAACAAATCACAGAATACTCAAAGTAACACAGAGAGAGGAATGGAATCGAAAATCTGCTGCTGTGTGTTGGGAAACGGTCTGTTTATACTTATTGAGGAAAGAGGCGTCGTGCCATTTCCATGGCGACACGTCATTAGCTGAGGCGCAGCGATTGTTGACACGAGACGTGCTTTGGCGTTGGGAAATGGGCGGTATGAGTCTGCTGATGACAGGCACAGGGGCGGGGGATTTGATTTAGTGCCGCAGAAGCAGGTCAGCCAGGGCGATGCGGCAAGTGATAGGATTATCACAAAATGGCGGCTCCCTGGTGCCTGTTTTCGCGTGCGTTTAATGGACGAAAACTCGGGTAAGGTCCATAGGAAAGTTTTCTAAAATCGAGCCACTTAGGCTTAAAAAAACATGGCCGACCCGTAGGGACAATAAACATTTTTACTGGACCATGCCTTAAAGCTTGATTAAAGTGTTTTAAATATTTTTTCAGGTAAAGTCTTTTTGGTCTCATTAAGTAAAATGTCGGTTGTGAATGTACGGGCCACCCAACTCCACTTCACACAAAGTGCCACCTAATAGCCCAAATTAATTTTTAAGAACTAGTGCAGTCCACTGATATAAATGAAGGAATTCCATTTCACAGTGATTACTATGACTGCACCTGAGTAACAGGAAAAGGGGGTGAGGGGAACTTGTTATTCCGCTGGTCGTAAACTGTGCGGATCCGGTTGTGCCGAACAAATGTCCTTTAACTCTAAAACATAACTAATGTGGCGCAGTTCGTGGATGCGTTTGGTTACATACATGAAGGTTGGGGGTTCGAGCCCACCCCTGGACTGTGATTGCTTTCTTGTTAATGTCAATTTCTCACACACTAGTCTCTAGTATATGTTTGCTGCATACAATTGTTGGCAAGCGATATGACAGCTGGCGACGACAGGGTTTTTAAATGAAAAAAGACTCTCAGGACAATGGAACAGAAGGCTCAATTCCGGGACAGCCCCGGCTAAAGCAGTGCGTCTGGGTGGACACTCACACCAAAGTGCGTTTTGGAACTGAGCTCGCTCCACACCTGTACAGTATTGGCTGTTTAACTGCCTTCTCCCCCTAGCGCCGTGGGCAGCTGTTTATAATGACCTTACTCCAGCACCAGCCCTGGTGATAGTAGCACCTGTTACAGTGCCACGAAATGGCTAAATCTGCCCAAGAGAGGCATATAAAATATTAAGTTGATTAATGACATGTTGTCACTTAAATAGAGGCCTATCAATGCTCTCTGTCTTGGCGACCTAGGTTAATGTTGTTACATAGTCTCTATTGTCACTACAGGCTACGAAATTGTGAGGCATGGACTCGTGGCAAGCACACCCCACCGCACAGTGTTCCACAGCCCCCCTAGGCCAGAATGTCTGTCTTGTTTTGTTGGAGACAGCAACACAGACCAGCTGTTCTGTGACCTTGCGCCTGCGTTGTGCAGCTTAGAGCAGGCAAGGCGGCTCACTTTAACACAGCACGCTGAAAAATGAAAGCGAAATTTACAAATCATAGTATTTGTTTTCATTCTGAATGAAGCCCTGCTGGCAAATTCAGACCCTGGGGGTTAATTTCAGCTATCTTTCAACAGCGACAAATGGAGGTCACTCGCTAAAAGGGGTCATGCTCAGAGTGGAATAGATCGGAGTAATTGTAATGGCTCCGGTCTCTCTGGTAACTTAATTTAACCACTGCAGCCCTGCAATTGCTCTCATCTTCTCTGGTGATCTGTATGCTCGACTTGTTCAAAGTGCTCATGTTAACATCGAGCTGGCTGCCTGCATCAACAAAAGGGGACCTGGATGTCTGTCTGCTTGGTGGAATGCACACATTTCAGAGCAAGAGGAGAACATAGTTTACTAGGGGAGGTGGACGATATACTGACATGTATACCTAGCACGCTGAGATATTTATAAACTATATATTGAGGTGCAGGCAGTAAATATTGACATGCACAAATGGTGCATGATAAATTGCATAAAGTGCTATATATATTTTTTATTGTAATGTGGATAGTTCCAAGGACCTTTTCACAACAATTATCTTAATACAGTCAATCAGCATTCAATACAGAATACATTAAATACATTTGCATTAAAAATCCTAAATTCATAAAACACATTTCATCGCATTATTAATATTATATACACATATTCTTCTTTCTAAGCTAACCCCTCAGATTCCTACACTATGCGGTTGACCTTTGTGCTTACAACAATCATGCTCTTATACTGACTCCATTCAAAAGACCTTTCATTTTTTTGCCACATCCTAAAAAGTGCCATACACAGTAAATGTTATATTACACATATACATTTATTCTTATGTACACAAGGAAGGTAGATACATAGGTATTTCACTAACCAGCACACATAGGAATTCCTAAAAATACTTTTCAGAGGTGATGACTTCAATAGTAGTTGCTCGATGTTACAATTGTTACAGTTTGACACTAATGACAGTTCTACCGTATTATCGGACTGCCGCGCACTCGCGTTACTTTACAGATAAACAGTAATTGTATTTAGTTAGGAAAACCACATCATATAAAGTTTTTTGGAAGGAAAACGGTTTGCTACACATACAGCAGCATATCTTAACGTTCTGGAGACACTTTTCTGAGCTTCTAATGCTTTTAAAATCCAATCCCTAACTATACAAAAAGTCAGTGTAGGAGTGGAGCCAAAGTCTCACTAAGGAGCTGAAAAGGTCAATGTCCTCAGGATACTTTTAGTCAATAGGAATAAGATGCTTAATAATATAACACCAGTTATGGGGACCCTGCAAGAGGACTCCCCAAAGGGACACAAGCTGGCAAGCATGGGCCAGAGGTATGGTGGACACCCGGACACTTCTTCATCTGCTCCAGTTATACTGGAGCAACTCTTCAGCTTAAAATGTTTCTACCTTTAGCCCCACAGTACCTTTGGTTAGAAGAAGTAAATGTAGCCGGATTCTCCTCTGTGCAGCAGCAACGGTCCTGGTCTCCTGATTCCTTGGTCTGGTGACGAAAGGAAGGACTCTCAATGGGATGTCTCAGCAGCAGTCTTGAGAGAGGACCATTGTTATCTTGTTCGTCATTTACATAGCACCCTTTCCCACTTTGTATTGCCTCAATGCGCTTTGTGGTTTGAACACACTCGGGGACCGAGTCCATGTGTGGGAGATTGTAAGAGTTAATGTTTAAGATGTGTGTGTGCATTTTGCCAGGTTAGGACTTAGGTGGGCCGGCTAGGCTCCAGTCAGCAGGGCGCAGGTCAGGCACGTGGGCGGGTGCTGTCAGCGGTTTAGGATAGAGTGCTAGTGCCAGAGACCCGATGTGTGCCCAGCTAGACCAACATCTTTTCGTGGGTCGTCACTGTTTGCTAATGGTAGAGGTGTTGAGGTACGTCAGCGGTTTCAGTGTGGATGGCTATGCGAGCTGCTAGACTGGAATTGCATAGCGATAGCTGCTGTTAGGGGAGTTTTCCCAAAGTCCACTGTTAGTTAGACTTTACAAAATGATCCCAATGGTTTGTAGATCCCCAACTCTTAGTATCCATCTGCACTACTCATGAAACCTTGGTAGAGTGGCAGAGCAGTCAGGCTTATAAGAGGAAGATGTGAGCTGTAGGTGAGTACACTGAACCTAGTTAGCAATGTACATAAAAAAACACGTACACATACATTTATATTAAAATATAGATTTATTATATATACACAAATATCACCTTTAAATACTTAGCACAATACACCAAAACACTTTAGAATAAATTATAATACTTTTCTAAGGCCACTGCTTAGCTTGTAGTTGCTCACGCGTTACATTTGTTACTGCTTTTGACAGTCATGACAGTTCTATTGTATTATCGGTAAAAACGCGCACTAGTGAATCTTAGCAGAAATACGGTAAAGACATTTACTCTCCATACACATATAAACCAGGAAAAAAACCTTTATATCCCATGGCCCACAGAACTATTAACATCGCCCACACCATCGAAAATAGTCAAACACTTGGAGTCCTAATGGACAATGTGCTAACACTAGAACCACAAGTAAATGCAATAAACAAGAAATGCTTCTTCCTCCGACACATGATAGAGTCCTACTATTCCTCTCCTTCACTCATAAAACACTGACCATCAGCGCCCCCATCATGTCCAGAATAGACTATGCGAACAGCCTTTAAATTGGAATACCAGAACACCTGCTGAAGAAACTGCAAAGTAACCCCAGCACTAAAAATGTTACATTGGCTGCCAATCAAACAACAAATCACATTCAAAACCATGTGCATAACGCACAGAGAAATCCACGGTCAAGCAGCAGAATTACTACAAAAGAAAATAACCATTTACCATGCCGACAAGAGCACACAGATCAATCAATGACATCTGCCTGCAACCAAAACCATACACAAGAAAAAAACTTGGGGGTTCCTCATTCTCCCACCTGTCAGCAAAAACATGGGACTCCCTTCCGAAAGAAGTACGCAATACGAAGGATCACCTAAAATTCAGTAAATTGCTTAAAACGTGATTCTCCACCTCAAAACCAGACATAAACAACAAGAAAAACAAAGACAGCACTGGAGATAGAATGCATCACGACAAGCACATATGGAAGGAAGGAGGGAGGGAGCCCAGGATATACCCACTCCCAAGCCAAATCCCTACATTAGGCAGCACCTAAGGGACAGGCATCCTAGCTCCAAATAAGGGAGCACTAACCGATATTCTGGCACACCAGTAGGATAGGGAGTGCCTAGAATTCAGAGGGAGTTGACCCTTCCATAGGAGCTCAGGGAGGCCATAGCAGGCACACCCGTTTGATGACTTAAGAGCAAACCTACAACCATACTGATCCCGACCTAGGGGTGAGGGGAGGCTTCACCACTTTCCCACCCAGAAACCACTAAACAATTATAGAGACATGCCACCACTATGCACAGAACACAGTAAGTGACCAACCGCAGAACGCCCAGCACACAGCACTGGCAGAGACACCTAACACAGATATCCAAAGCAATGAGGTAACACCACTTACCGAACCGCTAAAACCTCAACTCTCTGGATACACTTCTCAAATGCTAAACAGACACAACCACATCTTTGCACAGAAATCCGCATGGACTTGACTCCACCGCAACAAAACAAACCACACATAGTCCCGCACAACAGCACATGGGAGTCTACTGATCTGTAAATCGCACCCATGTTTAGCGAACTGTGTTAACCAAACTGAAGCTGTCAACAAGACATCACAACTCTCGCTCTACCTCTTCCCGCTATACTCTACTAACCCATCCTACCCTTTTACCTTTCAGATCCGACAGAGCGCATGGGGACCACACCGGTGGTAATAGTGCGTGGTATAAATGTCCTTTAACATTAACATACTCAGATGGTCATTGCTGGCCAGTTTACATGCTTTCCAAAAAGACTGTTTTTATCCAGTCTAAATCATGTGCAAATTCCCCCCAAAAGACGATATAAATGTACCCAAGCATGTCACATCTCGTCATACCATGCCTGTTGGTTTCCTGAACACGTTACATTTTGCATCGCCTACACCCTTTGTCTTCATATGAGATCCCTTTCTGCGACCTGATGACTCCAAGTGCAGGCAGCTGGTTAAACCGTATCAACATAACAAACCTTCTCAAGGCAGAGGCTGGCGATTGAACCACATATTTTTGTGGATATAAATAGGCCTTTTGCCAATCATAGAAGTCTTTATATGTTTTTAAATGATGTAGGTACTCATAATTACAATTCCGGTCTCATTATTTTAACTTCTTTATACATCCTTTAGTACGATGATGGTATTCAATATCCCACTTCGATTTCAACCTAGAACAGTTCCTCGTTTATTTTTCCGAACTTGCTTGAAGCGTGTTCCCTAGGATCCTTCATGTTTTCCCCCAGCAAAGGAAGAAGCAGAGGATACTTAGGGCCTTTCTTCGCTTTTATGTATGATTTAGCCCGCCTCATGAGACGGTATCCCATCAATGAGGTCAGCCCCAGCTCCAATCTTAAAGCCTCAACTGGTATACACTGAGGCAACCCCCAAGATCACCTCCAGATTTTCCCTTGTGTTTTTGAAGCCAACTCATATTATTAATATTGGTGGCATCCACCCCATTGTTTGTGGCGGGTATTATGCTTTGGTTATACACCAGAAGTATGCCTTGTAAACTGTAATCTGATGTGTTTTTCTGCATTTTTTAAAAACTTTAACTGGTAAAGCCAAGGTCATCATTCTGTTTCGAGCTTTTCATACCGGCGTATTTTTTGTCCTTAATAACATGGAGCCCTTGATACTTATACGTGAACCATGGCATACAAGCAACATCCAATCTGCTGCCTCTTTCCTATACTCATAAACTTTGTTTTGCCATTTACAACGAGACCGTTTTCTTTAGCATAGTTATTTATAATATTTGCCGACCGTATCAGCCCCATCTGAGTGTTGTCCAACAGGACCACATCGTTTGTGCATGAGATCCAGGGGACATTGGCTCCTCCTATCTCAGCAAGGAAACTTCCTGTACGTCCCGGAAATTCCGTCAGATATAGGTTGAACAACATGGGGGCGAGCACACAACCCTGTTTTAGCACTTTTTATGTGAGTATCTCATTCATGCTGTCCAACCTCACCTGTACTCGAGTTTTAAGGTGGAATTGTTTCAATATCTGCAATCCGTTAGGTGGTATCCCCCATGGATCCGTTTAACCCAGAGACGCTGTCTGTCCACAGTATCAACCGCGGCTTTGAAGTCGACGTACAACATATGCAAAGGTTTATTTTGTTTTAGTGCCTGATTTACCAGAGTGTTTGACAGTAGGATATTATGTGGCGTGGCCAAGCCTGCCCTCAATCCAGTTTGAAAGCGGCCTAAAATATGGCTATCTCCTACCCAGCGCTCCAGTTTTTTTAACCCAAGGGTAGAGAATATCTTACCTGGCACATCCATCAATGATAGTAACCTATAGTTTGCTGGTTTGGTACACACGTTTTTTTGTGCATCTGGATTAAAATAGCCTGCCTCCATGAATCTGAGATATATCCCTCCAAACATATGGCCTCATTACGACCCAGGCGGCCAAGGAGTGAACGGTGCCGGTACGGGACCTGCCCCGTTCATTCCGGGCCGCCCTATTATGAGGTCTGCAGTGAGACCGTTTAAGGAACACCTGGTCAGACCAGGCGTCCTTAGCGGGACTCGCTAACAGAGCAGGATGCTAACAAAGGGCCCGTCATTAACGGCCCGTTGTTGGCATCCTCCCCATTCCCATTGAGCCTTATGGGGGCTCAAATGTGAATGGGTATGTACTGAGTCCAGGTCCCGCGGAAGGGATTTACCGGGCACTCCAAGGCTGGAATGGCCCGGTAAGTCCCCTTTTGCGGGACCCGGTCCCGTTACCCGGTACTACCACCATACCTCCAAACTCGTAATGGGGCCCATATTCTTTTCAATAGTCTCACCAAAATGTTGTCTCACATTTCTGGGTTCCTGATTAGTACCGTATTGGCTAAGGCATCTGGTCCTGGCGCCCTACATTTTTTAACCCCTTAATCAGAGATGTTAGGTCCTCCTTGTCTAAATTCAATCCAAACGGCTGCCTTTTGCTGGCTACCACCCCATTATTGTGGTCACCATGTCCACCATACACCTTAAGTATGTGATCTACCCAGGACAATTCTTTGACGGGGTTGGTAACCAGCTCCGTACAAGACTCCCTGATGTTCTTAAGGGCTCTCCAGATTCTTTTAGGGTACCCCTTTCTGATTATTCCAAACATTGATTGCTACTGGGCATTTTTCAAGGATAGTCACCATCTCTGAACCCAGTTGTTATATTTGCACCTTGCCCCTTAATTGGAACGGCTGGCTCTGCCACTTCCGGGACCAGTCTCTAATCCCCCTGATATTCTTCCTAAATTGACGCTTAGCATCTTTTATCACTCAGTCACTATGGTTCGAAACATTGTTGGGGTTCACGGAAGATACTGCATGTTGCTCACCGGTGTGATTACTATTTGAATAGGCGGAGAGACAATGATTCCTCCAAATGCTCTTCGTGTATAATGATCACCACGCCATGGAGCACATTCACTGTGTACAATACATATGTAATGTTTGGGCAAACCAGTATGTCAATGTTAATCTGAATCTTCTCTTTTTGTTAATGTCTGTGAACACACAAAAGTCAATGCATCACCAGACTGGCCAAGTCCCATCCACCTCTAGATATGCGGCCGGCTGGAAACAGTGCTCCAGTGTATTGGGGTTCAGGTCCTGTTGGGAATTCCAGCTGTCTGGTTCTTAAAGCAATTTGCTGGAGTTACCCGCCCAGTCTTCCTTTTAAACTGCGTCTTTTAGGGAGGAATAGACAATCCGTAACTGGGATACATGTGTCTTGGATATTCCTGAGGCGATGAAATCTCAGACAAGAAATCAAGCATTTTCTTGTCTGCCCAATATTTCAGGATGGCCTTCCAATTCTTTTTTCGTTCAGCCCCTTCTTTATTCAGAAAAAGTAAATATAAAATGTACCTTTATACAAAATGAAAGTATTAGGGGTGGGCTATAATCCATTCTAATTTAAATAGATTTTTTCTTTAAGTACTAGGGGTGGGTGTGCCCCTTCTTGTTTAGGTTTGATTGTATTTATTTGAAATTTTAGGATTGTAAAGAACTCACTTAAACATAAGCTGCCTGCTAAATAAATTCCCAAAATAAAATTGGATATAAAGATAAAAAAAACGGTCTATTCTAAATATAAAAGGTGCCTTAAGCGAGTCTTTGGATAGTTCCATCCATGTGAAATGCAATAGGCAATGGATTGTCCATGCTACTACATGTTCAGGGTTGCCTGTTCCAATAGCATTCAGCCCATTCAATGGCAAGTCGACATGGCATCATGGTGGGTCTAATCAGGTGGTGTGTGATGCATGCACGCCTAATGGTGATCAGTAAAAATGCACCAGCTATATGCGTGGGCATGTGAAACACCACATGTGTTGGGGGGGGGGGGGGCATCGACATTTGAAATACCCCATGTGTTGGGGGGCCCATGGACATGTGAAACACCCCATGTGTTGAAGGACCTACACCTCGGTCTATGTGTCAGTTTGCAGATTGACAGGCCTACTGGTGTGCCAAACTCCATCTTCACCTCAACTGCGTGACTTTATGCAATGACGGGTACTTGTTTAACTTATTCATGTCTGTACATGACTTTGATGTCAGAAATGAAAAACCTATTGTACAGACGCTTATCAGGTGACTAAGGCCTGACATTCGATTGCCTTTTTTTTGCACAGTGTGACAGTTTGCATATTTTGCACAAAGTTCTCGCCTATTTTCGCGGATTTGTTTTCAGGTATCTGCATTCATTTAGTATTTGTATATGTTTTTTGTCGAGTAAAGCCTATGTATTTACCTTTGTGATCTGCCACATCGTGGCCCGCAATTAAATGGACACGGTTGTCTCATTAAGAACATTTCACAATTTTTTAAAAGAGGTTTTTGAAAATAGTCCTAAACAATGTAGGTATTAAAAGGATTAACGAGTGATCAATACACCCCTCACAGACTTTGGTTTCTTCCATTGTTTTTGAAAGACCACCTGAAATAAGCAGGCATTTAGTGCCGATCAAGAATAAGACATAAAATAGCTCAGCGGGCGATCTGAGTGTTTTCTGCAGGTTGCAGGTTCGAATCCCGGGCAAGGCCAACTCAGCCTTTCATCCTTCCGAGGTCGATAAATGAGTACCCATTTTCGGTTGGGTGATATTGTATATAAGTATGTGCTTTGTAAAGCGCTTTGGATTAGGGCGCTATATAAATAACACACCATTCTCATTAATTACCTGTTAGGCCAGCTTTGTGTTATATTAACTTATTCTAGGGACATTAGGGATGCTATAAACCAAAGCAAGAAGAGCAGGACAGTGCCACCACCACCGTCGCCTTATTAACAGCCAACCCTCCACATTGTTGCATTGAGCTCAGCTGTAGACTCGCCACATCATGCTTAATACACAACTGAAGGCTGGGTAATACACTGCAGTTTTCCTATCACGTTGGCATTTTCCGAAGCAAATGTATTGCAATCAGTGCAGGTTTTGCTGAGGTCTCCATGGCAATGTATCTAACTGCTAGACAGTGGAGATGACATAGCATGCCTTGGTACAACGCCTGCAGAAGGCCTGCCCCAATCGAGCTCAGGCATAGAGCATGTCCCTTGTTTTCACTGTGTGGCTGACTGGGGGACAGGCGATGGAGAACCGAGCAAGGGTTCTTGCAACGCACAGGCCTCTACTTCAAGCATGTCTGCCACTGGAGATAATTGTGGTAATGCATTCTGCCCTCCGGTGGTTGGCAGGCTGAAGGCATCGCGCTGTTGCCCCCTTAACCGTTCGTGCTCGCTGCTGGCATCATCTGGGTCAGTTGGCATTGTGCTTAGGACTCTACTTATCTTCAAAATTACAACATTCCCTGGCCTCACCCACATTGAACCCTTCTGGTTGAAACACATTTTTGGAATTTATGTACATTGATTGAAAATAAAAAACGACCACAGAATGAGCGGGATAGCCCTGCAGCCCACCCAACACACCTCCACCAATATTTCCTGACCCCCCACCCCCCATCAACGTTTCGGTGGGAACACTTGAGGAAACAAAATAAGTAAAATAAATCCAAGTCGTTTTTGGTCGAGCCATAGACCCACTACCCATTTTTGCACTTCCCAACCAAGCAGTGGCACCCAAGAAGTTTCACTGGGAAAGTCTATGCACGTGCATGGCCTCCTATTCATCACTTAGCGCTTGTGGATGACCCAAGAGTATGGCAGGTGTGCAAAATGATGCACAGGTGTGTACCATACCTCACACTGCTGTGTTCCATCCTTGTGGTAAATGCTCGAGAGCTGGCCTTAGGCGTCAAGACATTGGCATATACATGTATACTTAGTACTTCTTACATGGGGGGCTTTTGGAGGAGCCCTTTTGACTTACTATTCTTGTGCTAAAAGCCCAAATGTTCATCACAGGATATACCGGTTTCTCCTTCATTGCTAATGTAAACGTGGCTTGGGCCACCACCAGAGGCCAAGGGACTTCGTGTGCTTTTTATATTTTTCATATCATTTTGCCAGAAAACACTGGCATACTTGAAACAACAATGACCCCTGTTTTCAGTATCAAGCGGGAGGGCAAGGGCTGAATGGGCTTGGAGTGCGTACTGCCCTCCGATTCACTGGGGCCGGTTTGAGGCTCAGACAGTGCCTCACTGTATGGATGGATAGTTGTTTCCTCTCTTATATATCCTTAATTC
Organism: Ambystoma mexicanum; assembly: GCF_040938575.1. Classification (NCBI taxonomy): domain Eukaryota; kingdom Metazoa; phylum Chordata; class Amphibia; order Caudata; family Ambystomatidae; genus Ambystoma; species Ambystoma mexicanum. Next base: position 75,451,234 of record NC_090933.1, read on the forward strand.
CTGTCCACCCTCTCGGAATCTTAACCTCCTCCTCTTATTACAGGCCCTTATGTTAATCTATGTACAAAATTCATCAACAACATGCTTTCTGTACCAAAATCATACTCCAAAAACCATAACAACTGTTCGAAAGATCACATTGACTCTACTCGTCTCCCATCTGGACGGTCCCAGATCTGGACGGAGACACGGAGATGCTCATACACCCCACCTGGAGAGAATACGGAAGTTTAGCGCCTCGCTTCCAGAGAGCAATGCCAATTAACCAATCCACTAACAATTTCACCCCTCTGCAAACCCCTCTCAAAGAACCAAACGCAACCACAAGCCTATAACACAACAATCCGCACAAACGTCACTACACCGCAACAAAACAAACCACACATAGACTCGCACAACAGCACACAACGACTACCGACCGGAAAACACCCCAAGCCCAGCCAACGGAGTTAACCGGGTTCAGTCCGCCAACAGCACATCACAACTTTCTTGCACTTTTCCAGCTTATTCCCACTAACTCGCCCCCGCCCCCTTTTCCTTTTTCAGATCCACCAGAGCGCCAGGGGACCACTCCGGTGGTGATGGTGCGCAGTACAAATATCCTTTAACATTAACATTAACATCCGGTAATCTACCTTGCACCAAGTGGTCATTTAGCTCCCAGTGCACAATACAAAAACATTCACCCAGTCCCTTGGTAGTTGAAGACACACATATAGTGTGCTAACGTGCGGAAACTTTTCACACTCAGTATGCTAACATGATGTGTATTGCACACAGTTGTGCTCTCACAATGAGAACTTACTCGACCCTACATAATTTATTGACCTGGAGAACACAGGATGCCAAGATTCAGTTTGGGTTCATTTCATTGAATCTAATTGGTCGAATCCGAGTTGGTCGAGCTTTTTTTTTCCTCTATATCGAATTGGCTGCAAATATATGGGGGGAGACCCCGCCCAGCTGCCCGACCTCGCCCTATATTTATATTTACGACCCCCCCACATATATTTGAAGGCAATTCTGACAAAAAACTGCAACCAAATTGGATTCGACCTATTCGGAGCCCCAGTGGTCTGTCAACACCCAAGATTCCTGGCGTGCGTGTAAGAATTCCACACAGAATCTCCCCAACAACAAGCAATTGGAAACAATGGTAGGGAAAAGATTGTGCACCACACAATGCCAGCAAGGACGTAAACATAGTTATTGCGATCAACATTCTTTGGGAAAATGAATGAATGCATGACAAATTAATGTGTTTACGCGCGCCAGTCTATTTTTCAGTATGAAATGAAAGTTGAACAGCGGGCACCGAAGATGAAAATTAAGCAAATGAAAACATAGCAGGGAAAAATACGGGCCTGCATCTTATTTTCGGAAACACAGCTTGAAGACATTTGAATCCTCTTAGAGAATATTAGATGTATTACTGAAGAAGTAAGAATGGTTCTCCGGCGAGGGCTTATTAGCACACTGTGCTTTGTTACTTAAACTAACAGGAAGACTGTGAGCCCGCAAGTGCGTGCGTAGGAGCTCAGCGAAGAGATGCTAATGGCAGCGGGAAAATACAGATATCATGAGGGGCAAAGGAACGAGTCAGTATGAACATATGGACAGACGAGGAATTGGGCAGGAACAAGACGGAGCTGCGCTCTACCAAAAACTGTCTTGCCGGAGCTCTGTTCTGGGTAGACAAGACGGAGGCCCAAGTCCCGCCAAGTTGAGGAAGGTCTCTGCCCATGACTTCCGTGAGTCTTCCGAACGCCGTTAAGCAGCGCACGTTTTCACAGACTGCATCTGAAAGTTGTCCTTTGCTGAACAGCCCACACTTAAACAATGACACTGCCCAAACCTGTATAATTGCCTCATGCTTTGCACACATTTTAATATCAGGGTCTGTTCTGACAGAGAAAATGAGCACCATACCAAGTGTGTATTGCATGCTCAGAAGGAATGCACATTTGAATTACTAGCATATACATGTTTGTTAAATTGGTGGTTATTAATATGTTCCCAAAATGCTCTTTGTTTTAATGCAAAGCAGCCAGCACCCTAGATTCAGGGCACACACATAATTCTACACTTAGCTCTGCCCCACAGTTCAACCCATACCACTGACAATCTGGCCCCAGTCCCGCCCACACCACTGACAATCGGGCCCGCGCGTGCGAAATGGTGGGAGTTCCCCCAGTACATTTTGTGCATTTCCAGCACTGCATGTCTAACACCGAAGGTGAGCACTGGTTGAATGGGGGTCCAGGGAGAGATAGACGGGGAGGATTCACAGCGGGAAGTGCAGGGTTGTCCAGAGAGTCATGGTGATGCGTATATGGGCAGGCAGGGCCCTGAGGGGCCAAGAGGAGGACAAGGGGTTCATGGGGTGTTCTCAGGATCAAGCATAGAAAAAAAGTGGCCTCCGCTACTTTAGGCTAAAGAGCGTCAGCGAGGGGATGCAGAATCTGCAATTGAAGCAACAGGGTCAATTCGAAAAACAGCACTTCATAGAGTTGCATAATGAAATCATTATGCAACAATCACATAGGAACTGATTCACAGGAGCTGCTGCAAAAAAGGCATCCCGGAGGCTGGTGGCACAAAGGTTGGGGATGTCTACACATAATCCTGGTTAAAGGCTGTCCAATTTAAATCTGAAAGGCTGCCGATCTAGCAGCAGACAGTCTCTGCGACTCGAGTCACTCACTTGATCGATCTCCGGACTAAAGCTTCTGCAGCAGCAGAGCAGCAGCCGGCGATGCAAGGGTAGGGCCCAGTGTGAGGGCCAGGGAAATTGTTACATTTTAAAATGCATGTTTGACAGACACTGACATGATAAGAGATCAGCTAATTTCCAGCAGCCAAATGAGAATGGAGCAATTCCTGCTGAGCTTAGGGCCCTTTAGGAACGTGCATGTAATGGATGGGATCAAACAGAATAACTCCAAGTACAAATAAGTGAACAAACGCATGGAAGATGGCAAAGTACTGTTTATATAACAATTACAACTAACATCAACTGACATACGCTCAGTCTCTAAGTATCTTCCCACGAATCATAGCTTTTATATCAAAAATATGTCAGAGGTGATGTCATTCTACGTGGCAATAATGAACATCCTATCAAGGGTCGGGATTGGCTAAAGGGAACATCTAAGTATACTTTCTATAGGAACTAGGATTGTGATTGGCTGCCCAGACAACATATGCCTACCTCTAAAATATGTCATCCTTTCATCCTTTGCTCACGTGACAGGAGACCAAGATTTGGTCCATTTTACAGGTTTTACATGCTCTAAATTAATTAAACTTGGCACTCTTGGTGTTCTTTTTTGCACCTTAACAAGGGATGATTCATCCTCCGCATGTTCGCTCTTTTCCAGAATAGATAGCTGACCTTGGCTGTTTCAGTCTTGACTCCAGGACAGACAGCCTCGCAGCTCCACGGTCCTGGCTTACTAAATTCATGATACCGATGTCCAGCTTCTATATAATGGCGGCTTTGCTTGCGTTCTATTCACTACGTATAGCCAGCTTCTATGATGACTTAGTCTACCTTGCATTTTGTGCACATGTAATCTTCTTCTTTGTATTTAAAAGCTCACTTGATTCTTTACTTCGTCATTAGTTTCTTTTAGCATATATTCATTCTCTTCTGTCAGTTTCTCGGGACGTCCTACATCATTTTTGTGACATCACTAGCTCCTTTTCTTTGCTCTTTCTCATATTCCTTCAGGGAGTTCCTCCCTTACGTGGTCATCACTTCGGGGATACATTTGTTAGGTTTGTCTCAATGGGTATCTTCTTTTGAACACACCGTGCGGTATTGGCAAAATGGCTGGTGTCAAACACGGCACGGTCTCATGCTTCCAACATATGGGAGGAAGGGGGGGAAGGGTTTCCTGCAGAGGTATGCAGAGGTATGCAGCTGCTCCTCTACACTGCCTCTAAATTTTTTCCAATGACAGTGTTTTTTTGCTGAGATTGCAAAAGTAAACAGAACTGTCTGTAATTAGTTTTTAACTTTGCAGCTTTTAGTTTTGCAATTGACATGAAAGGACAGTGGGCTTCGTCTGAGTCAGTGGCTGACAGTTCTTAATTTGTAAAAAAATAAGTGCCAGTTTCCAAATATGTTCTAGCATTCCTGTGAGACTGCGGGTGGGCAGTTGCCCACCACTGATGTCGCCACCCATAGAGGCTCCCCACAGTGTTGACCGGTTTGGGGTTACACTATAACTTGCGCCTTCTCATTGTGATTGACGGATGCACTGAAAATCACCACTTCCTACTTAAAGTGAGTCCGAGACAATAAGTGCCGGGTCAAAAAAATAAGTGCCAGGGCTGAGCCCTGGCAAACACCCCCCACAAATTAAGCACTGGTGCCAGAACTGCTGGAAATTAAGAACATTGAAGGCAGCATTGAAGGCTGCAACTGTAAGTGCATAGCAAAGAACATACTAGACCCAAAGTTGGGAAATATTTCAAATGAAAAGACGGTAATGGCCTGATGCCGGCATCCACACGGCTCTTTCTCATGCAACCCCCACGTCCCTAAAGTCAGCCCTACAGGTTGCAGCCACGTTAGTGGTTGGGTTTAGAAAATGTGATCGTATACCCCCTTTATTAAAGCAATTACACCAGCTTCCTGTGTGTGGTGTCGTGAAACCACTATCCATATCGCGTGTTATGGGAGGGGGCCGGAAGACACGGGGAGCGGGTGGATCGAAGACGGGTAGTTAGTCAGGTTGCTGTACGCAGAGAATAAAGACATGTATAATTCTCCAGCTGTTCTGCGGCTTCGTGTGGTGCCGTGTGGTAGCAGGAGTGGAGGCCCTGGGTACGCGTCTCCCCCACACGGGCCAGTCCGCCACGATACTTTGGATGCTAGGATTATGCTCAATCCCAATCTAAATCTTATTCTGGCAAAGAAATTGGCCATTTCTTGAGGTGTGAGGTCCATCTGTAGTCGAGTTCCTTTTCGGTCGGAGCCTCTACATTTCCAGTCTCCTCTCCACTTGAGAGATCCTTTTCTGGAGCCACCTTTAGCTGATGGAATTCTCCACCCACTTCCTTGTCCAAGACTGTTGGAATCTGGAGTTTTCAAACAAAACTCAAAACTTGGAAAAATTATTTTAAAAGTCCTAAAGTGTTTGTTCTTATTCTGTTGCTACTTGCTAGTTAGTGGCATTGTTGGGCAGCTGGGTGGGATTGGATATTGTGTGCAATGTAGTTCTTGTGTATGTTATTTTGTACAGTGCTCAGACGCACTATGGTGGTATTTTCACACAAAATAAAAACCTCGAAATTAAAAAAAATATCACAATAAATTCCACGCTGTGCAGCGTAGCGCTGCATTTCTCTAAGGTTTTTGGGGCCCAGGCCACAGCCCAATGTGCACCCCCTCCCAAACCAAAGAAATGTTCCCCCACCTCACCCTTCATCCCAGCCACAACACAAAGGTCGATAGGCGGCTGCAGCTGCTATCAAAAGAAGCATGGGAGCTCCCTTGAAGTTCCCTGAACCCCTTCATCCCTGCTGGATTCAGAAAAAGAAATACGTGGCATTTCAAGGACAACATTGGTAGTTTATGGTGGGGGTACTTACAGGGACTGAGTGGGGCATAAAATTGTCTCAGGCACCAATGAAAAAGTGGCCCACAGTTGCACATGGCAATTCATCCCTTTTGTGACAGACAGTTTGAGTAGTACCCAGAGGAGGTGAGAGGGGGGCTGTGGGGGTTGGGGGAGTTAGTAAAATGTGATGCAAATTGTGCATTTTAAAGAATATTTATTCAGTAACACTGCTCAAAACTACTAGCCGCAGGGTGAAATAACTCATCAAACTGGCCCACATGGGAAAAATAGTGGCCCACATTGACCAAAAAAAACGGGTCCACACTAGAATTTTGCATTTTTGGTTTGGGCACTGCCCTATAGGCCACTGCGAGCCTGGGTACTTGTTTGTTTTATTATTTGTAATGCGCGAGCATACCCTCAGGTAACAGTGCACAGGATTTGCATGAAATTGCGAAGCTCAGTTACAACAGCAAAAAATAAATTATATACATACACAAAGTAAAAGTAATATCAGGAGTATATACATGTATACACATAGGCAGCAGTAAGTACAGGCAGTAGGCAGTACAATATGTACCGATGGCAGGGGTATGAAGACAATGCGCCTGGATGTGTTTGTAGGCCTACATTTTCAACCATACAACAAACTTGGATCGGAAGTTCTGATAGGGCAAGTCCATTCTGAGAGTTGGCGGTAGAGAGTTCCACAGTTTAGCTGCTTTCACTGGGAGGCTGTTACCCCCTATAGTGGAGCGTTTGAAGTTGGGGACAGAAAGGCAGTCTTTATAGACTGTTCTTGTGGGTCTCAGGGAGGTCTGTCTATGAAATCTGTCGATCAGATAGATAGGGGCAGCGTTATTGAGGGATTTGTGAGTGAGTGAGGCAGTTTTTAAGATAATTTTGTCTTTGATAGAGAGCCAATTATTCTGTTGGCAGTATACTGTAATATGCTCTTTTCTGGAGATGCCCAGTGCTGCTCTAAAAGCGTTATTCTGGAGAGTTTGAAGTTTGCTGGTGGTGGTTTAGAGGACCCAAGATAGAGAGCGTTACAGTAGTCCAAGCGGGACAGTATGAGGGCTCTAGCGAGGGTCAAGCAACTGGTGTCGGACAAAGGGTTTGGCTCACGGATCAGTTTACATGTATAAGCCGTGGAAGAGGCTAAGGAGTTCACCTGTCTGTTAAAGGAGAAGTTAGAGTCCAAGTAAACGCCTAGTGTTTTAACCTCTTGTCCTACTTTGATGCTGTTGCCATCAATTGTGAAAGACCAATAGGCAGGACCTAATTTCTTTAAGCTGGTGGTAGTACCTAGGATAATGAGTTCAGTTTCATCATCATTCAGGCATAGTCCATGTGTGGCCATCCATGCATGGATGATGATGCACACTCTATTCACCAAGGCCAAATCCTTCCCATAATCTCCAGAAAGCAACATCAGCAAAGAGGGTGTACGGTATGTGGCTTCGATGCAAGACAAAGATAAGCAGGAGAATTGAGAAATGACCGCCTACCTCAACATTAATAGAGAACTCATATTAGGTGCTGCACAGACAGAAAGCACAAGTGTTCAAGCATGGATACATGAGACTAATTGGAAGCATCGAGGAAAGGCCACATCCCACTAAATCACACTTAGGGACTGACCATTTTGAAATATTTAGGGAATGGTAATATTGACTGGTAAGGCACTGTGAGAAAAAATGATTTGGGCAAAATCACACACAATGATATGTGGGAATAGTGGGGATTTGACCACATTTTTTCCCAGTGCCTGTTGTACCCCAAGGTGCACTTATTTTTTAATGTTTGATGTTCAAACACTCAAACAATGTCTTGTTTTGTTGAACTGACTTCAAAAGTGCAATGGACATGATAAATCAGCAGAATCCTAGTTGCAGTGAGCCTAGGAAAATCTCAGCTGCCGTTTTACTGCTGTATTTTAAAGATTTCAATATACCCCAGAAAAGGACGCTGTGCAGTTAGGACACCTACTTGTATTCAATGTTTGACCCAGACTAGCTAGTTGGTTTTCATGACGTGAAGAACATTTGAAATTCTAGAAAAGAGAACAACTATGTTTGTGTAAAATATTGCATTACCTATCAGCAATACTCAACAAGGAACCCACCAATAGGGTCACAAACAAGAGGCTAGAAACGCAAAGCGCATTACAAGTGAAGAACAGGAGGACACATGTGCAGAGCAAGGGTCCCCACGCAAGACACGGTCCTAAGGAAGGTGGCGTAATCATTGCGCCACCGAAACATCAATCTACCGATAGAGGAGCAAAATTAGTTGTATAGAAACTGTTTCCTAGTTGCAAATTAATTGTATTTTTTTGGGTTATTAGAGGGATTCACTACACGAGGTGATTTTGGTTGTGCAAACAGCAATTAGGATTCACACTATGATTCATGTAAAGTTGTAATTGTGAATGCAGCCTGGCTAGTTTGGAAAATAAGAAATACCAGGGGGTGCATGAAGAAAGCAATATGATTATAATAATGAATATGGAATATGTGAATCTGCATTAAATAATTGATGCAGAAAATGAAATGGAAAAGAAATAACCAATGCATTGAACATGATTGGCTACTAGAAATTAGTTGAGAGAATTTGCTCCAAGCATTTATTGTAGTAAAAATTAATAAAAAATAAGCGAAGAAGGAAGAAAAATGTTGGGTACAACTGTGTAATTATGTGTAAAATATACAGTGCCTGGCAATAAGCATTCCAGAGTCTGAGGCATTTAGCCATCTCTCTGCTTTTTTTAGGACCATTTCCCCTTAAATAGCATTCATGAAAAAAAGAGCTCACCATAGGCTAAAGAAGGTCACGAGAATGTGAGGAAGCAAACTATTTGACCAAAGGTAGCACCGTACTGAACATGGAGATGAGAAGATCTGTCATCCAGTTTCGGGACCAGGATGTGGGCCTTGACACTGTCTTGAATTTGTCAACCTAATCACCTCTCCTGACTAACATGATCTTCATTGGGGATGGCTGCTCATTGAATAGAACTCTTGTTTGGAAGTACCGAGACCCAGACTAACCCTATATGGATGCTAATTTAGTTTTTTAAAACTAGCACCTTCCAGTGCAGGTACAGAAGAGAAGGTGTATGGGTCAGTGAGTGGTGGGTGAATGAGTAGGAATGTGATAGTGTGTGTTTGAATGCTCTGGGTGGGTGGGTGCGTTCCTGTGTGGAGTGCAAGTGGACCTGAGAGGTGGATGAGTGAGTAGGAATGTGAATGTGTGTGTGTGCATATTCTGGGTGGGTGGGTGCAAGTTTAAGTGTATGTGAGCGAAGGTATATGCGTGAGTGACTGGTGGGTGAATGGGTATGAATGTGATTGTGTTTGTGAATGCTCTGGGTGGGTGTGTGCATGCATGTGTGGGGAATGTAGTGTGAATGAATGTCAGAGGAAATGTATGATGGGTGGGTGAAAGGGGATGCACACGTGTGTGTGTGTGTATGTGTGTGTAAGGCCTGGGGAGACTGGGGATCACCAAAACATTTTTGACACATCCTTCATTGACTTTGCATGTTTTACTGGTATTTTTGGGCAAAGCCAAGTTCATGTGTGTGATTACCTGGCTAGACTGGTATTTTGGTACAGCCAGTCTAGCCATTGCCCAAAGTGGCATGCCATTTATTACTCAGCATCTTTGGTAAAGCAAGCATGATACGTAGTATTACCTGGCTAGACTGACGTTTTGGTGTAGCAGCCTGTATATTTCTTACTGTAGCATGATTTTTTTAAATTAACTGAGCATCTATGATGAAGCAAGGATAATAAGTGTTCTTATGGGTCTAGACTGGCTTACATTGGTACCAGTTTGGACATATTTCCTTAGTGTGACATGTCACTTTCAATGGCCAAACCAACAGGAGTATTTTCTTACATAGGAGTACTGGCATTTATTAGCAGAGCCAGCTTTGTGCTCAGTGCCAGTAATGATACTATAAAAAACATCTCAAAGTGAAAATGAGTATGTTCTTATATTGGAAAACAAGCATATGTCGGTGGAGCCAGCATGGAAATATATGGCCATAGTCAGCATGAAAATGTATTTTATAAAGGCATATATTGAAGGGACCATGATGAAAATGCATTGGGAAATGCACTTGTGCACTTTTGGTGACTTGTATCCACTGTACTATTTTTCCATGAGTTACCCTACACCCTACAAAACCGACTGTAAACGGTTGGGCCTTCTACCCACATTTTCACAGAAAGTGTGCTGTGTAATGCACCCTTTTTGTCGATTATTCAAAACATTTTGTCATGGGTGGGGAAAGAATCCCCTGAGCTCCCCCAACCCCGTTTTCGTTAGTTCAGGCTCCCTTGCTATGCTCGGTCGCAATCACATTTTTTGGGCAAATATTTGCACCCTCCAATAAAACTCAGCAGCCACCACTAGTGGCTGGTATATTTTGGGACCAGGCACTGCCCGCTTCTTTCTACGCTAAGTGAAACATTTAAGCTTTAATTAAAAGACATTTAGTTCTTTCACTTGGAGTAGTGCAAGCCCCTGCAGCAGCATAATCATCATGGACATTGCTGACACGTGGAGGTCCGGGCCGGCCCGGGGTGTGCCGTGCTCTGTGCTTTGTTAAGGAGCTTGGGGTGGGGGACCCTGAGCATGGCTCACAGGGGGGCCCCCAACTGTTGTGCTACACCTCTGATTGGGCTCTGCTCACCTTGAATGCATTCAAGTGTGATGTGAATGGTTAAGAGGGGCTGCAAACTCGACCAGGACCCTGCTCTGGTGCAAAACTGTTTAAGAAAATAACCATTGGACACAGACTCTCAGAAGTGAGAGGGCCATGGAGTGACCCACCCCTCCCCACTCAAACTCCTTCTTGGAAAGGGCTTTGTGGAATCTTCATTCAAGGGCCAGTCCTGGGCCGGGGGAGGGGTTATTGAATAACACACCTTTCACACAGAGCTCTGAAAATCATAGATGTATTGAGCCCCACTCTTGAGGTAAGTGCAGCCCCTCCCCACACCTCACCCCATTAAAAAATATTGAAGAAGAGTCATGTATCAAAGCCTAGGACATAAAGGTATTATGTTCGGCTCAGGGTTGTGAGGACAACATGTGGTTGCTTGACACATAACTTAAAGATAAATGCACAGAGACAGATGGTCTCAGCTTACACCCGCACAATAGATTTCTTCTATCGTAGGGGTAGCTGACTCATAGATACATTTATAACAAGGGAATTTTGTTGATACTAAATTCTGGTCAATAATTTAATTTTCAGGCCTTGCTCGTGCAGCATTTTGCACCTGGATAAACAACAGTGCACACCTGCCCATGTCAGTGCTTTTTTGGCCTCAATGCCACAGATAATGAGTCCAATGACCAACAGATGTTTCATACACTAGCTGTAACCTGCTTTAGAGATTTCGGTTACCGAGTTACCTCAGGCCAACCTCCACCTCTTTGATAGACTCTTCCCATGCCTCATCAACTTCCTTTCCTCTCCTGCTGTCCCGTCTTCCCTGTCCTCGGCTACCTTGCCTCCACCCTCTTACCCTGCCCTCTCTCTGGCTCCTTCTTCTTCACCTCCACAGGGCGTACCTCTGATCTGTACCCCTCCCCGGAAGTCCTTCAAGGATGGCAACCTTCTCCACATTGCCACTCTCAAATCTCGCTCTGCCGTAAAACATTGCTATGATATCTGTCGCCTTCTTGAGGAACTGGACCTTGACGTACTCGGTCTCACTGAGACATGGTTGACTGCCAGCTCTGTCACCAGCTTTGACACACTCCTACCTGACGGTTACAAGATCCTCTCCTTGCCCAGGCCCAACCGTGCTAGGGGGGGTGTGGCCCTTATCTTCCATGAGTGGATTCCTGCCACTGTCACTCCTACGCAGACCTACTCCTCCTTTGAATGCCTTGTCTGCTGACTCTCTCTCCTAGCCATTCCCTTACCGTGGCTACTATCTATCGGCCACCTGGTCAAATTTCCGCCTTCCTCTCTGAGCGAGTGGGCTGACCTCTCTTCCTCACTCCTGACCTCTACCTCTCAACTCCTCTTTCTAGGAGACTTCAATATCCACCTTGATGCCTCCTGTCCTCCCTCTGGACTTTTTCGCGACCTCTGTGACACTCTCTCACTCTCTATTCTCCCATCTGGGCCGACCCATTCTGCAGGGCACACTCTTGATGCTCTGATCTCTTCTGACCTTCCCCTCTCTGTCCCTCTCTCCACTTCTCTCTCCTGGAGTGATCACTTTCTCCTATCCTCCCACCTCACCCTCCCTACCCCACAGGCAAAGCCACCCTCATCACTGCCACCCACCTTCACGGTCATCCGACCCATGAAACGTGTGTCAGTTGAGGCTTTCGCTACCACCTTCTTGCCCCCACCTCCCCCTTCGGCTGTCTCCCACCCTGACACAGCCCTCTCCACTCTTCTATATCTGATACCCTTGATAAACCTGCCCCTGTCATGAGGATCCGCCTGAAGCCCAAAGCCAAATGTAACTCCTGGTATGACTAATTTCTCGTCACCCTTAAACGCAAGTGCAGGGTGGCAGAGAGGAAATGGCATGTTTCATGTTCATCCTCTGACAAACTGGCCTGCCGCCTGCTCCAAAGGCAATACCGGCTCTCCGTTCTCACTAAGAAGAGAGCCCTTATGCAAGCGCGCATCTCTGCGGCATCTAACAATTTGGCCTAACTCTTTAAAATCTGCAAGGAGCTGGCCAACCCTGCTGCAGTCTCCACCTCTCCTGTCCCCTCCCAGGCCCTCTGCACGGCACTGGCCTCTCACTTCATTTAAAAAACTCAGGACATCCTGTCCTCACTCTCCTCCTATCACCTCCCCCCCTCTATTCCCTGCTCTCCCTCTGGCCCTTCTGCAGCCACCCCTCCTCCCTCCTTCTCTGCCTTTCCCCTTTTTTCTGCTGACTAGGTTTCGAGACAAGTCCGATCTATGAAAGTCTCGTCAAAACAGGTCCACCACTGTTCCTCCAAAACTATCAAGGACCACATTGACTCCCTGGCCCCTGCCCTGGCTGACTTCTGCAACCACTCCTTCGCCTCTGGAGACTTCCCATCCCCCCAAGCACTCCCTTGTGCACCCCTTTCTTAAGAAACCCTCTTACGACCCCTCCTGCCCAGCTAACTATCACCCAATCTCTATCACTCCCTTCCTGGGCAAGCTCCTGGAGAAACTGGCCATCTCCCAACTTAATCACCATGCTGAATCTGTTGGTAGTCTTCATGACCATCAGTCAGGCTTCAGAGCTGCCAGAAGCACGGAAACTGCTCTCCTGAACATCCGTGAGGACCTGCTCTCTAACCTTGACTCTAACACCCCTTGTGTTCTCATTTTGCTCGACCTCTCTTCTGCCTTTGACACTGTCAACCACACCATCCTGCTCAACCGTCTCCGTGATAACCTGGGTATCACTGGTCAGGCTCTGGCGTGGCTGACCTCCTTCCTCTCCAATCGACCCTCCCAGGTCCAACTGGGTTCCTTCCTCTCTGACATCTTTTTCTCTACCTGTGGTGTCCCCCAGGGATCTAACCTCTCCCCCTGGCTGTTCAACCAGTATCTGGCTCTTCTTGCTCACCGCATCGCCGCTCTCTGTCCCAACGTTCAGTGCTAAGCGGATGATACCCAGCTCATTTTCAGGCTACCCTCGGCTTCCTCTTCCCCTTCCCTCATCTCTGACTGTCTCTCTGCTATCCAGGAATGGTGTGCCGCCAACGACCTCTGCCTTAATGCCAGTAAGACTGAGATTCTACTTATCGGCACACCCACTCCCTCCTTCCCGGCAGCTCTCTGGCCGGCCTCCCTTGGCCCTCTTCCTGCGCCTACCTGCAAGGCAAAAAACCTTGGGGTCATCTTCGACTCCACACTCTCTTTCTCTCCTCAGATATCTGACGTCTCTAAGAGGACACACTACCAGCTGCACCTCCTCAGAGGTATCCTTCCTTTCCTCTCCTTCCCCCAGAAGCTCACTGTCTCCAGAGCTCAGGTTCTCTCGAAGCTGGACTACTGTAACAGTCTCTATCTAAATCTTCCTGCCTCTACTCTCCGCCCTTTGCAACTCATCCAGAACAGGACTGCGAGACTTGTCCTTGGCCTCAACCCCAGGGACCGTATCTCTCCAGGACTGAAATCACTACACTGGCTCCGAGTGGCTGCGAGGATTAAGTTCAAAACCCTCTGCATTGTCCACAAGGCCTTCTGGGGCCTTGGGCCAAAATACCTTCAACTCTCTCTTCCGAAATATCTTCCTTCTCGAGCTCTTCGCTCATCCACCTCCAACTACCTCAGGGTCAGCCGCTTCTCCAAGCAACGAGCTGGGAGTAGATCTCTCTCTGCAGCAGGGGTCTCACTCTGGAACAGCCTTCCTGCCTCCCTGAAACTTGAGGAGAACCATCTCCGGTTCCGGAAGCACCTCAAAACCTTCCTCTTTGCCTCCGCTTTCTCTCCCTCTCTCCCCTGCTAAAATCACTGAACCTGTACTGAATCTGCTACTGGGCCACTCACCGATCTCGGTCCTTGGCCCAGCCACTCTTCCCTACACTGCCTACCTGCACTACGGGACTGTCTCTGTATCCTACAGCCCCTTCTCCCGGCACTTACTTTGCACTTGCCACCAGCTGGCCCTATTATTTATCTTGTATTCTACTAACTATGTACTGCACTTTCCTTGCACTTGCCACCAGCTGGCCCTATTATTTATCTTGTATTTTACTAACCATGTACAGCACTTTTCCCCCTCTCCCCTTCCCCTTGCACCTTTCCCAGTCCCCTCTACCCTTGCACTTGCGCGATCTGAATAACACCTGGCCTAGTAGGAAAGTTTTCTGTCTCCCCTTGTCCCCCCCGCCTCGTTGCGCCTTGAAACACTTGTGTATAGGCGCGTTACAAATGCCATATCATATCATATCACAAGTACTGCATTATGCATGTTTTACATTAGGCTCCACATTGAATATGGAAGATGACATTCCGAAATGTGTGATCGTGGACAAATTTCGACTGCCTCGGTTCTTATATCTGACTGAAATCAGAGTGCCTGAAAATACGGGTGTTAGACGCATCTGAAGGTCATGTGCCATCACTTTCTGTGATTTTTACTTGGGATTGGGTCAAATGACACCACTTCCTTTGATGTCATCAGAGGTCAAGGGCCGTGGGATGTCACTTCCGCTACCCCCGGAATTTTGGTGAAAAGACGTCCCTGTTATCAGCCTTATATGAGAAGAAGCCTGAGCCTGTTTTTGCTGCGATTTGGTAATGTGATGTGTCATATGAACTCTCTGCAGCAAGTGCTTAACACACTGAGGCATCATCTTAACCATCATGACGTTCACTTACCAATATGCATGGTAAATATGGTTATTTCACATGATCAATATATTCCATAAATAAAGGTGAAAACGCCACACAAGTTGCGCTATACTGAACACACTATGTACTACAGCGAAGACAGAACACATTACAGTATAAGTCGATGAGAACAGAACTTTGTTGCCAACAGCCAAGCTGCCTCAGCAGTGCACTATGCAATCCCCTGACATCTGCTATTTGTGTGTTGTAAAAAAGGGTACTGATGTCTTTGCATCATGAAGCCTGGAGGGGGCCCTTTTTCACACCCATTAAGACCACCTGAGCTCTGGATAAATTCTCTTGTATACCATCCACTCTGGATTGCGAGAGGGATATGTTCCCGTCGTGCACCCTGGTTTCTACACCCCTGGTGCTCGCTTCCCATTGCTCGCCACTTTGGAGTTCAGTACACGATGCACTGTTGTAGCTGTGTAGCTATTGGCTTAAAATAAGGTATCTCATAGAAGATGAGAACACTACATATCTGTGGGTGGCATCTGTCTTTTCACAGAACCAAACATCAATAGATAGTATACAATGACATTTAAATAGATGAATAAATTCCTATGTTTAGCTACAGTCCATTCAGTTGCTTTGCTGCAGAACGCTATGTTCAGGCCTTGTAGTATAAAGAGTGACTGAGAATTATTTATTCCTGACAAAAATATCATTTTTTGGAAAGGACATAACGTTTTTGCAAAAATAAAATATTTCCTCTGTACAAATAAAATTTTGCCTTCTGGGGATCTCCTATCCCAAAAGTAGTGTCTCTTTTATATTTGTAAACTTTTGTAAGCATTTCTCTTTCTTAAACTATCCCACATTTTGTTAATTGCCTTAACTTACTGGGTTACCCTATCACATCTCCATGTAGTAGATTTTGAGAAACAGTTAACCCCTCCACCCCTCCACCCCCAAACCCCGAGACCTATTTTTACACCTTCTGAACTTGTCCCCCTGTAGACATGTAGGGCCTGATTCTCAAAGATTTGCACTGGAGCAAATCAGGTGATGCACTGAGAATGTCAGATTTGCTGCTGCTGTCTCATACCTGATTCAGAAAACCTCAAACTAAAGCAAATCAGGAGCTGCCTGGAACAGTGTTGTAATAATATATGCAAATAAGACTTAAAATGATTCCCTCAAGGAACAGCCTATGTTTTATTCAAATCTTAGATGTTCCTGGGTTCATCTCATTCGCTCAAGTGAAAATCTTAGTAAATCAGGCCCTTGAGGTCTGATTCACAAAGATTAGCACTAGGAAAAATCAGCCCATTCCCACGAATGAACACATATGGTCCTTTTAATTAGGGTAACACATTGTACGATGGATGGGAAGGAGAATAACTCTCACACTAAATAAGAAGACCGACACTGGAAGTTGGCAAAGCGTTCTGTTTTAATATCAATTATCTAAAACAGGGACTACAACGGATGTCGCACAGCATGATCTCAACGCATTTCATAAAGAAATCACATTTATATAGTAAAAATGTGTCATACGTGACATCATACTACAAAAACATACTGGGGATCGTGGTAGGCTCAAGGGTGACATCTAAGTATACCTTCTATATGAGATAGGATTGTGATTTGGTCTCTATAGTCAGGTGGGCAACTCATGCCCTCCCTTACTGCAAGTCATCATCATGCCTTATTAGCTACAGGGCACACCATTGGCTATCAAACTATAAAGCCCTTCGTTATATGCCTTCTACAATTGGTTGGCACGCTTGTACATTTATGGAATAGTCTATTCTCTAGCAGCACGTAAGCTGGTACCCCAGGTGCTGCTGGTGGAATTGACCGTACCTCCCCACCCAATTAGCCCATCATCTCTCATCACTCATGAAATCTGCCATTCAGATTGTCTTTGAACTTGGCCTTGCAGCAGCTTCTAGTCTCTGGGAATATAAGGGAGCATGTTCTTATCAATGTTCAGGCTTGCATGCCCACACCTATTTCCTTCTTAGACTCACGTGATCAGAGACTGTGAATCGGCCCATTTTATAGCATCTAATTGTCCTGAATAAAAAAACTTGGCACTCATGGTGTTCTCTCTTTGCAACTTAACAAGGTATGCCTCGGCGTCTCACATTCACTGTTCTTCAAGGACTGATAACCAGTTTTGGCTGCTCTTATCCTTTGACATCAGGCCAAGCAGTCTTCCTTTGGTTCATCTTCAAGCTTCGGCTTGTTTCTTGCTGTGACTCATGCACCGCT
The DNA here is from genome assembly GCF_040938575.1 of Ambystoma mexicanum. Taxonomy (NCBI): domain Eukaryota; kingdom Metazoa; phylum Chordata; class Amphibia; order Caudata; family Ambystomatidae; genus Ambystoma; species Ambystoma mexicanum. Next base: position 75,468,397 of record NC_090933.1, read on the forward strand.
ATCAAGCCTCCTTTCTCCAGTGGGTTAAGCTTACTAAAATTGTGGCATCGAATATCCAGACTCTACACTCTACACATATGCATATATATTTTGGTGGCACCGCCTGCAGTCTATTCACTACGTATAGCCAGCTTTTATGATTACTTAGTCTACTTGCGTTACGACATCTGTACAGTTATGACTTGCATTTTCTGCAGTGCTTCATTCCGCACATAAAAGTCTTCTTGATTCTTTACTTTGCCATCGGATTCTATATTATCTGTGCATTCTCTTCCTTCAGTGCATCACTCTCATCACTCTCATCTCTTGTCACCAGCCTCTCTTTTTCACATCTTCATACTTCTTCAGGGATCTCCCTCAGGAGATCGTCATCTCTTCGGGGATACATCATATAGGGTTGTCTCAGTGGATACCTTGTCTCAAAGGCTCTTCGTGGTATAGGTACCATTACTGCTGTTGCGCATGTAGCAATTTCTGATTTGCAACATATAGGCAGAATAGGGATGGCACTTCCTGCAGAGGCGTTCGGCTGCTCCGCTACACGAGCATCTCAGTTTCACACCTTTGTATATCTGATTCACCACAGCTGAATCTGGAGCAGATCTAGAGATGACTGGAACATTTATGAAATCCCCCAAACTTTGTGTCTCACATTTGCACGTGAGCAGCTCAGCTATGGTCCAGGCCTCTCAGATTTGCTTCACTTTTAGGCTTTGTTTAAAGTACCAGGTGCAATTGTAAGATGATCATGTGCAAATGAGATTCACAAAGATGCGCTCAGGTGTCAGTGGAAATCCTTGTGAATCGAGTCCACATTCTGAGACGTTGCACAATGGCATACACAATTAATGAACCTGCCCACTTGTTCCTTTACTGCCACTCACATTGGCATTACTCTTAGTTCACTCCTATTGGAACTTTTTCTATATCTACTAGGGTACAATTGTTCCTATAATAAGAGTGTTTTATTCTACATGCTTATTTTAACAAAGAGCAACCATATTACCTGCGGGCAGAGGTTACTATACTGCCTGCCTGTTAAGCAGGGAACTTGGTGTAAACAACGTTCCAGGGTGTGTAAAGCACTGCACAGCTGCACCCATTTAGTGACTTTGCATCTTTGAGGGAATGGCATAACATCTGAGAAAACTAGTATGAATGTATGAAAGGACCCATGCTCAATAAACACCTGGGTGTCCGCTCCACTCCAAAATGGCCACAATAGAAGCGACAGGAGGCAGGCCCACAGTGGACGCGTAATTAGAAGTAGGACTACAACTATGCACTACATGTGCAACGCACTGCGAATGAAATAAAAAGACAGACAGAGAATGTCTCGACTCATGGAGAACAACTGGGCAGCCTAAAAAGGTAAGCTACCACTGGCTACAATGATTAACAACGCAAGGTCCCTCAATATTAAGGACTTGCTATGTGACAAAATCAGACATTCAGAGTAATAAAGGGTTTCAATTCCCTTGACAGGATGATGGCCAAGAGGGTGAACAGATGGCGATGCGAAATCGCTGACACTGATGAAACTAAGTTGACCACAGGACAGTTAATAGGGAATCCAATGATATAATTGAATCCGAAATGAATGAGGGAGAAATAACCAAAAGTATTTTTTTTGAAAATAACTTTTGTTTTTTCCTCCTATGGTCCTTTCAGACAGCCCCCATCCCCCACCCCCTTATTTACCATCTGGCGGCACACAGCGAAGTGTGCCGCTGCCTCGTCATCCAACTGAGATGCTGGTTCCCTTCGCGCACATGGAAGGGAACCGGGGCCACAGGGTCCTTTCCTTTTTAACTTTACTTGTCCCGCGCTTTCCTTTTTATGGAAGCAGGGGACACCCCAACAACCGCCCAAGTCCTGGAATGTCGATCAAGGTGGGGGGCGGGGGACACCCCTGCTCCCCTTGATTGACGTTTTTGGCATTAGTTTTTTTTCCAATGCCCTATTTGCCATTTTCTCCCGTTAATTTCTTTTCTCGACAGATTTTACGGATACCAGTTAATATACAGAAAACATTGAGGTTTCCTGCTATGTTATATACCCCAGCGAATCATCCATGCAGGTAAGTCAGCACAGAAAGGGAAACACCTAGAAGCAGCAACCTAGTATTAGCATCAGCAAAAGCAAAACTATAAAATGCTTAATAATACAATATTAAGATATATATCTTGTCTTGACAGGGTGAACACAAAGAGATCCCTGAAATTTGAATAAATAACTCCTCTCAAAGAATCCCCTACGCCCAAGGTTTACAGGATATGAGCTAAGTACATGAAATAAAGATACTCGCTAGACACTCCTGTAAAAGGCTCAGAGAAAGGCGGTGGTGTCTTTGAACCAACATTTCAGAGGTCTGACCGTATGCACATCTAAATCAAAAACATGTGCTTGTTGTTGCAGCCACACGATTTTATCCATACAAAGTTAAGAAACGTGACATTGACAGTCATAGATGCAGTAAATACCAAACTGCTACCTGCCTGATTATTTTTGACATTGATGTCAAAATAACAAAAGTAATGATTAGCACAATATAGCTAATCTTTCCATTGGTCTTTTGTTGCAGCGTGGGCATATATGGAAGGAATAACTCACAGACAGAATTGGTAAAAGATTAACACCAATTGTAGTAGTATTACATTTGTAGATGATCAATTGTTAATGCTATCAGGTTCCAGTCAACTGGAGATCAAGACTGAGAACCACAATTAACTGCTCCAATAGTTTAGCCCCTGAAGAATGTTCCACACACTGTTCTGGATGGAACAGAAATATGTCATATCGGGCAGTATAGACAGCTATATCCTAGCAGACCCTCTGTCTTCTGGGCCCAGGTACCTGCTCACCCTACCAACCACCTGCACTGCCTCCGGGCAATCCCTTGCACTGGGGTCTGTATCTGTAACCCTACAGCCTGCCTTTTTTTTCCTACACTTATCAGACGTACCCTGTCTGCTGCCTTAAACCCAGCACTGCAATACCACTGTTTGCTTCCTTTTTATTATTTATTATTTTATTTATTTATCTGTTTTCCTTTGCTCCGCACCTTCCACTTCTCTCCCCTTCCATGCACTTTTCCTTTTTCCCTCTCCCTTGCACTTGCGCGTTCTCAATGTCACTGGGCCTAGTAAGATCATTGTTTTTTGTTCTCCCTTGTTCCCCTCCCTTGCCTTGTCGCGCTCTGAAACATTTGTGTATGAGCGCGATACAAATAAAATATATCATATGTTATGTTATGTTAGGTACACTTATAGAGCACACAGTCACCCGAGGGCATCATGGCTCTAGAAGGCGCAGGACATACTCAAGGCCAGAAATCTAAAAAAGAAAGGTTTTGACAGCTTTTCTAAAAGTTAGATGATTAGAGATTTTCTTGATGGTCAGAGGGAGTTTATTCCATAACTCTGCAGCTGCCACCGAAAAGGCTCGCCCTCCAATCCGAGCACGTTTATATGAGGGAACTATTAGCATATCGGCGGAGGCAGAGCGCAAGGATCACTGGGGAACATAGGGCGTAAATTTAGGCTTTAGAAATTCAGCCCCTTGGCCATCTACAGCTTGATGAAAGATACACAATGCCTTGAAGTCGATCCTCTGTGCCACCGGGAGCCAGTGCAGAGAGTGGAGAACAGGGGATATATGGTCTCCATAAGGGGAGCCAGTGGCCACACGAGCGGCCAGGTTCTGGAGGCGGTGCAGCCGGCGAATCACTCCCTTAGGTTGTGCCAAGTAAAGGGAGTTACAATAGTCGACCCGCGAAATCACCATGGCTGCCACCACATTTGGGCACAATGAGCAGCGATCATAGGGAGCACCTTCTTTAATGTTTTCAGATGGAAATGACCAGCTTGGCACATGGCCGTGACTTGTTTCTCCATAAACAAGGAGGCAGACAGCACTATCCCCAGATTTTTCACCTTATCCAACGGAGTGGGGAGGGGGCCTAACGAAGAAGGCCAAAAGGAGGAACCCAGAGTGTTGGATTAGGGGGATAGCCTACCACCATAACCTCCACCTTGTTGCCATTCAGTTTGAGCGAATGTTGGTCCATCCACTCTCCAACAGCCGCCAGGGACTCTGCAGTTAAGGTGGCGGGGAGCAGAGAAGAAAGGAGGCATAGAGAGAGTTTGAGTGCGACCCGCCAAGAAGGACGTGAACCAGGCAAGCACCTGTCCAGAGATTCCCAACTGGGCAAGGGGTGACAGCAGAATGGGGTGGTCGACAGTATCAAAAGCTGCTGACAGATCTAACAAAATCAGCGCACCCACTCCACCTGCATCCACTAGCCTGGCCATATCGTCTTGGGCGGTGACTAGAATGCACTCAGTGCCTCTACCAGGATGAAACCCAGATTGGGCGGGGTCGATCAAGACTGAAGATTCAAGAAAAACAGGCAGTAAAAGGGAGACCAGTGATTCCATCAGTTTAGAAAGAAAGGGGAGAAGAGAAATTGGACGGAAGTTAGATAAAGTTACTGGATCGAGGGAGGGTTTTTTCAAGGGAGGAATTACTCTGGCAGCCTTCAGTTCTCGAGGGACCAGTCCACATTGACAGGAATTATTAACAGCAGCCATAATCTCCGTGAGAAGGGCAGGGGCAATCTGTTTCATCACCAATAGTGGAATAGCGTCTGAGCAGGAGCAAGATTTAATTTTATAGATCGCGTTCACAACTAGTTCTTCCGAGAATTTAGGGAAGACCGACCAGCCTAACTGGATGGCAGAGCTCAGGGCAGGAAGATCATATTTATTCGTAGAACTAGCAGTATCAAGTGACGCAGCAATGTTTTGGAAAATAGTGGTGATCTTAATAATGAAATACTGTGATAAACGGTCACAGAGTTCCTGAGTGTGACTTTCGGGGTCAGTTTATCAGTCGAGGCGAGTGAATTCGCTGCTGAAAAGAGGGCTTTAGTTTGATTTAGAGATGATTCGATCTTAGTGGCAATGTAAGTTGCTTTAGCTATTTTAATGGCAGCTGAATATTCTAGGGAGCAAGCTTTATATAGATTCCTTTGCGTGTGATCATGAGTTTTACTCCATTGTCTCTCGGCTTGTCTTAGTTTAAGTCATATGGATTTCAGATGGTCCGAAAACCAAGTTTCAGATGGTGAACTACGTGGTTGAATCTCGCACAGAGAGGCTACTACTTTAGCGACTTCTTCTAGGGCGGAGGACAGGGAGGAGAGAGGAATTACAGGATCAGCACTGCATTTAGCCTTAATAAGCGATGCCATGTTCTGGCTATCAACGGACCAACAGGAGCACCTCAGGATTTTTGTCATGGGGATCTTAAGTTTACACCCGGGTGCTTCCAGAGTGCAGGCCACTAAAGAGTGATCTGACCAAAGGACAGGTTCAATGGCCTGTATGGTCAGAAGTGTTTTATTAGCAAAAATCAAGTCAAGCGTATTGCCCAATTTATGAGTAGAGACATTCACAAATTGGTTCAAGTCGAGATCATACAGACTGTCAAAGAATTGGTTGAACATAGGCGACCTGGGTTAGTTAAATTTAATTTTCAAATCGCCAAAACAATCATGTAGGTGTATTGCAGTTGAAGTAGGACCAGGCAGATGATATACCAACAGTAAGTGGTGTGTCATTGTGGGAGAGACCATACATCTGACCAGGAGGGCTTCCATGGCTAGATTGTGGGGACAGTTTAATTGAGTAGTAATCAGGTCATCCTTATAAATGACTGCGATCCCACCACCAAAATGGGGGGATAGTCGGTCCATATAGGTAATAAGGTAGCCAGGAGGGATAGCCTGGACAAGAAAGGGGGCAGAAGTGGTCTGAAGCCATGTCTCAGTCAGGCACAACACGTCAGGATAGGGATCAGACAGCAGAGACCGGATTTCCTCTGCATGCTCAGGGAGAGATTGTGTGTTAAGGAGAATAAGGGAGAGAGCTCTGAGTTTATCTTCCTCAGCCAAGAGGGGTTGCAGAGAAATTATGGTTTCCGAGGGCACATCATACGTATAACATGTTTAAGATTTACTAAAGGGCATTTAGCATAACTATCCTGTATTTTTGAGAATATGCTCATCTGAGCGATACAGAACAGGTTTGGGTTATTATTGATGGGAAGCATCAAGGACCCATGTTCTTAAGGAGTGGTCATAACAATGATTTGCAGCGTCATATACTAAAACGCATCTGAAGAAGGATGTGGGTTAAGGTGTTCACTAACACATGCATGAAATATCAATGGATGAAAGATAACACATCCGTTTAATAATTTCTTTATATGCAAACCTGGTTTTAAGAATTTAGTAACGATTTTTATATTCATATAAAATCGGTGGTGTACACTCAATTTGCAATAAATTACCAATAGGCACAGGTCCTTATCTAGTTGGAGAAACACATACGTCCTGACAGAAAATGGCAATTGTTATCTAGTTGTCTGCTTTAAATCCATAGGCTTCTCTGCCTATCTTCACATTTCCTCTAACTGACCATCAAAGAGGCCTGTATGCCTCATCCTGTTGTGCCTCCTCTCATCTCTCTGCTGCCCCACTCCTCTATCAATGCAGTTCATTTCCCCCCACACATTCTGCATGCCTCATCCCATTTCCTGAACTGCTTCAATGCTTTTGCTGGGACATTCCTCCTTGTTATGCCTAATAGTTCTGCATGCTTTGTTCTGTTAGCACATATTTTATTGCAAAGTCACAATGCATCCTACATCCTGCCACAGGACATCTGGATCATAGTGCAGGCCCTTGTGGTCTCGCACTTCGATGGGGGAAATGCCATGTTGGCCAGGTCCACAGCTGTTCACTTGGCTCCTCTAAAAGCAGTCCACCGTGCTGTTGCAGATCTTATTCCGGTGCAAGGATATTTGACCGAATCCCACCCGTCCTACGTGAGCTACATTGGCTTCTTCCACAGGCCAGGAAACTGTTCAAAATGGCTTACAGCTTCTACAAATAAGTCATGAGTAGCACAGCAGCACACCTGGTGCCTAAGAGACACATATCTGGTGCACGTGCTCCTCGTGCAGCAAACCCACCAACCAGCTCATGCATCAAGAGAGGACACGCAAACAATCCTTCTCTTGTCGCACACCCAACCTCTGGAACTCGATCCCAGATCGGCTCGGATACACCCTCAATTCTCCAATTTCACAAATCTCTCACAACATGGCTTTTTCAACACCTGACCAAGACCAAATGCCAATTGGCACACAGACTGACGCACAGACTGCAACTCACAGTACTGCGCTACTATTAAAAGATGCCAGCCCAAACGCTGGCTCCACGTTCTGTACAGCTCTCTGCTGTTCTCGAACTAGGTCTGCACTTTAAACAATAAAATTATACAAATAAAATATTCACTAATTCTAAAATGCGTCTTCTTTTTTTTAAGTTATGGACCACACATGAATTGAGCTAGAGCATACTCTATCTCTCACAGAGCAGAAGCTCCCGCTATCGTATTGCCTGTTGATAAATCGCTTTTTGTTATTCCTGGGTCATTTTTTATTTTATTTTTATTTTATATTTATAAAGCGCTCACACAGCCTGCAGGCATCGAGGCACTGTTACAGGAATTGTTTGTTTTTCTTAGTTGCGTAATTGTGTGTTTTTTGTCTTAGTTACGTAACGCTTAAACACCCAGAGGTTTCTAAGCGCAGACCCGGGGATCGAACCTGTTGTTGCTTCATGGGGTCTTGCTTCCAAGACGCGCACGCTGCCGCTGAGCTATCCTCCCGGTGCTTCTTAGTGAGAGGTTAATGTTACTCAAAACCATATGGATATGTAATAACCTCTTGGATTTGTGGGCATTATCCAATTTGCAGAACTTCCGAATGGTTGCTTCAAAGTATCCTCGAACTGGGTTAAACCGCAGTCTAGCCCAGAAGGAAGCTTTATTGCTGCCTTATATTCAGTGCTAGAAAACCCCACTTCTGCCAACAGTGGAATTGTTGAGGCAGATCATGGCAGAGGAAGCACCGTTTTTTAAATCGATTTTCCACAGAAACCAAAGAAGGTATCTTCGTGTGGCCCAATATTTCGTCTCCGTACATGCGGCTGAAATCACCTTTGGCTTGTAGGTCTCTAATGTCACAGCCACATTATTTCCACCCATATTCTTTGAGAATATGCTTATGGCACCTGCTTGGTGTAACAATGTTGATTTGCTTTTCGCAACTTGGAGGGCCCAACCTCTACTTCATACCAGAAAACGTCCCAAGCAGTCCGAATGGTCAGCCTGATCAAGATCAGCACCATTCAAAGAAAAAACGTGGACCAAAATGTTTGATTTTATGGTGTTACTTAGGAAAGATTTTGATTAACAATACTGTTCCACTGCACACCAGAGGGAGCCAAAAACATATGGGAGATTAGGCCAAAATGGCAGCGTCGACATTACATAATAACAGTGAACGGAGGATAGTACAGGGGCAACACACTGGTCTTGGAAGCAAGAGAGGTTTGAATCCCGGATCCGCGCTTAGAAACCAAACTCATGTACGGTATTAGGCATGTTATAAAAAAAACAATGAAATAAATACATTAAATAAATGCTGGGTATGTATCCCTCAGCTCTTTGTAGACCAAAGTCAACATCTTTAATATATATAATAATGAGGCTATGTGCCAAGTCACTCCTCTGGTATACTTCTGTGCATATCAAAGGGATGGAAGAGGTGCCCCCACTGGCCACAGAGGACAGGGCAAAGCTACCATCATGCAGACACTCAATTTCCTCAACAAGATTAAAGTCTGTCCCTCACTCTTTTAACAACAGCGAAGTTGATTTTCGATCAGTACTGTCAAAGACAGCGTTTAGATGGATACAGGTGATGTATAGTGTTGCCCTGTGGAATACAGCATATTTCTAAATGATGGCATAAAGCCTGGCATGTAGTTCCAGATTATCCATATCTTTATGAAATGCCACCTTTGAATCGTGTTGTTCTCAATCCAGGTTGTCATCCACCCTATGAGGATTGTATGATATTTTTTTGCTGTTGCCTTTATTAAGGATATCACTCTGGAGGTTTTTTCATTCATACAATGCTCCTGCCTAGTTGGTGAGTAACTAGTGGAGGTAGCCAGAGGTTTCCAGAAGAAGACATTGTCGTGACAGGCAATTGTGGTTTAAAGAACCTCCTACTTCACCCTTTCAAATATGGTTTTATTTTGAGAATCGAGTTTCGCATTATTAATGTCCATCGGTTCCTCTCTACCCTTTTTATATTGATGCTGTGCAGGTTTGAGGCTGAAACAAGGGGTTCTTAAATTGCCTGCCTTTCTTGTTAGAAGCACAGAATCTGTCTGTTCATTGGCTGTGTAAAAAAACTCAAATAATGTAGCCATTAGGTCATAATATGATACCATTACATCCTCAATAGCAAAATCGATGGTTCTAATACAGTGGTTAGATGCACTGGAGATGCTTCCATGATTCATGGGAGAGTAAGTTGAAGTCTAACTGTAGATCACTTGAGGGCACCTCTGTTATCAGTTATTTTATCTGTCCAAAGAAGTTATCCAGATGAAATTCTCAAAGCAGCCATACAGCTTACTGAGGTCCAGTCCATACAACAGCTACGCAAACCTAGAAAAGAGAACTTCCCATTTATTCAAACCATGAAGTTTTCTAGTAAGAGTTACCAGATAGCACATATCATCAAGAAGAATTGGGAATTCATCCAACTAGACTCACTAATGCATAGGCTTTTCCCTTAACCTCCCATGATTGCGTATAAGCATGGTAGGAACTTCATGGACCAACTCATTAAAGCAGAGAGACCTAAGTGTAAAACAACAGAGGTCCTTAATGAAACCTAAGGTTGGCACATTTCCATATCTGCATTGCCACATTGTCACAATGTAATTAGAGGGGACTCAGTCAGAGATCTACATACTGGTAAAAGAAATCCCACTTCATCATTACACCACATGTGAGACGTGGAATGTGATTTATGGAATCTGTTTCCCAGGTGGGAAGTATTACGTGGGGCAGATCACGAGGACGGCCAAAGAACACTGGACACAGCATAAATCTAACATTCGTACACATAATAAGAAATCACCAGAGTATAGATACTTCCAAGAATGGAACCACAACATTTCACAAATTAGATATGTGGTATTGTAGGTGGTTCATTCATTCCCACGAGGCAGGGATATTGACAGGAAGCTATCACAGAAGGACATTTTCAGGATCCACCATTTGGACTCCTTGAATCCTCTGGGTATGAATGAATACTTTTACGTAGGTGGGTAACTCTGAATGCTAAAACTCTAAACTTCCTTTTAGGCATCTGATCATATACATTTATTGTGAGGGTTTCACTCCTTAGACCACAATGTACTATGTTCTGGAATATTATGTGAACAGAGATTAATGAACATCAATACTGAATTCTCAAGTGCTTTGCTAGTTTTTGGTATGTATTACACCATGTTTTGGAGCAACACAACATTGTTTGTATGTGATCTTGTGTTCACTATTTTCCGATCAATGAGATGTTGAATATTATTAATGTTGTGAAACATGTAACGAGTGTGAACATTATCAATATTCATCTCTAGGATTCTCCAATATCTAAGTAAATGCACAATACAATGTGTTGATATATCTTGTCATGGAGCACATAACATTGCTCTCATGTAAACTCATGCCTATTACTTTTTTCGACTAATGAGATGTCTAGTGTTACTATTAACTTATTACATTACTTCTCTTGCAAAACATACACTAGCGTGAGAACATAGTCTATACCTGTTTTAAAGCTATATGATAGTGTTAAATAGTGACCACTATTCTTTGGTCATTACCATATTTCTCAACTATCATTGTGCATTGATTTAAATGTGTTGAAATGTACTTGATCTTGGTCTGGAGAAACGCATTGTTTTTTTCTGAACTTGTGCCTACTATTTTATGATCAATGAGATGTTCAATATCATTATCGTTACCATATCGTATCATCTTTTTTTGTAAAACGTACAGTTGGGTGTCAGCATTTTGCCTGAGGCTACATAATATTGTTCTTATGTCAAATGATGACTACAATTCTTGGATCATTACCATATTATTTAATTATCATTGTGTATTTATTTGTAACACAACATTTTCCTTTAGGATAATGGTAGGGTCATCTATCTTGTATTCCCTCAGATTTCCTGCTCCTTGCAATTGAAAGGGTCTATCATATAGATACAACAATGTACACTCCAAGATGGCGTTGGAGTATAACAAACTGTAACCCAAAATGGTGCTGACAGAACATCACGTGAACCCGCTGTCATGTGATCATGTGCACATGATCACTATAAGATGGACGGCCATGTTTTTGCCACGTGTTTAGTGTCTTTCCATAGTCTACGTGAGATTTTGCTGCAACCACAACCTGCTTCTTGTCATACAAGTAGAGGAATTGAAGGTTTCTACTCCACTGATTTTCATCAATGGGGACCATTCCTGACAGACACATATAGTACAGAGAGTCTCTCTATTTTGCTCATGTTGTAGGTCCACTGTAAACTAATCTGCTATCTGCCTTATCTGCTATCAGCTCTAACTTCGAACACTCACATTTGGTGAACATTTAGAGCACAATTAACACATTGTGAATTACTCTTACTTGATTGAGCAGCACCAGTTTATCTGGAAGGTATGAGTGTTCTCTTATCTTGTTTAATTGATGAGTTATTAAGAAGTAAACATATAGTTCGAAAATTCAGTTTTTCAGTGGATACTTTTTGGAACGTTCAGACTCAAATTTGGAGGGCTATTTTGGGGATTTTTTGGGGGAAATCTTTATTGTGAATACCATGGGGGTCCTATAGGAATCATAAGGTAAATTACCCTTGGTGATTCCTTACTGGCTTTTATAAACACGCTAGAGACTGTATCACTGATGGTATTACATCTTTTTGTTAACCCTACAGATATACGTTGAAATTTGCCCCCGAAGAAGGGACAACTAAGTCCTGAACATGTAGAGCTGGATCCTACCGTTTTTAAGAATACATCTTCTGGATGAAGACAATTAAGACTGGACAGTACTGATTCCATTATCACATGTTCTAGACAACAGAAAAATCTCAGTTTTCTCCCAATTTACTTTGTGTCCAGACAGTTTACCAACCTCCTCAACCATTTCTCTTACCACAACTCCACATTCTTCCGGGTTAGACAACAAAATTAACATGTCATCAGCATAAGACAAAAGCTTTGATAATGGAATCAGGGAAACTTGGAATTGTAGCTGGTCGCCTAATGGTGTCACTTATTTGGGGTTATGTGTTGTTGGAGATTTGAATAAAATAATACAATGCAATTTAGATCAGATGTTAGCTAAAAATAACCTTAATAATCAGAAAATTGGAAATATTAAACTTAACCCTCTGGGCTAAAATCAATGCCATTAGGATGGTTCTGTTGCTCAAAATATTGTATATTATTTAATCCATTCCATTATTGATTTATAAGAAACAATTGTTGAAGATTTAGAACCTCTTTTAATCCTTTTTGTGGGGAATTGGGAAAAGACCTTGTGTTCCAAAATTCATGCTGATGCAGAAAGTGGAAGAAGGTGGATTTGGCTACGAGATCTAATGAAATACTACAGGTCCTTTTTACTTAAGAAGAGTTCTTATTACTTTAGAGATGGGAATGTTAAAGATCCGATTTGGTTACGAATGGAAAGAGAGCTGTGTGCACCATATCATTTTGATAATCTCTACTGTATGGAAAATCTATCTACCAAGAAACTGATTTTGAAACCGATTGGGGCAACTAGACACGTTTTGGGCTCTTGGTTTGGTGGGAATGGACAGACTTATGGTTTCAGCGCAGATGCCTCAATTTGGCATAATGAAAGAATAAAGATTGATAATAGATGTTTTAATTGGAAGAGTTGGATCTCGAGAGGTATTTTGAGATTAGGGGATATTTTGGATGGGACTCTGTGTTGAGTTTTGGGGATTTAATGAATAGATATAACCTGGATCAAAGAGAAGTGGCTAGATATTTGAGTTTGGTTCCAATGATTGAGCAGAGAATTGCTATGGCGGGTGGCTCACTTAGGAAGAGGCCAGAGATTAGTAAATTATTGGTTGGCCAGGAGTAGAGTGTAAGAATTTACATGAATTTCATGCCCATGGAAGCGAAGCATTTTTTAGCATGGGATGGATTGAGGGAAACTTGGTTGAATGATGTCAATATGGTCGTTTCTGATATAGATTGGAAAGATATTTTGAGAGTAGGTGTGAATATAGGAGAGGATATGAACTTGCGTCTGATTCGACAGAAAATTGTTGGAATATTGTATTGGATACCTGTGAGAATGTTTAAATTGAAATTGAGGTTGGATGAATTATGCTGGAGCTGTAGTGCAGATAGAGGTACTCTTTTACATCTACTGTGGGAATGCCCAAGGGTGCAGTCATTTTGGAGTGAAGTGATTGATAGGATTGATTTAATTTTTGGAATAAGTCTGCCTAGATATGCAGCAAATATAATCTTGCTCTTGCATGTAGAAAGGGGTGTACAAATTAGAAAACCTAACTTTTGGATTGATAGAGCTGTGATGATTGCGATTAGATTGATCCTCAGAATTTGGAAAACTAGGAAGAAACCTAGCATTGAGGAATGGTTGATGGATTTAAGGATTCTGTCTAGATATGATAAGGTTTTGTTGAAAAAAAAAGGTAAGGAAGAGGAATATTTTTTGCTATGGGAATCGTTTGATGCCCTCTATGATTGAATCTATGGAAAGTTGGGTAACAAGTAGTGGATTTTTTTTCCTCTTCTCTTCTCTTCTCTTCTCTTCTCTTCTCTTCTCTTCTCTTCTCTTCTCTTCTCTCTATTTCTTTCCTTCTCCTTGTGATGTTTTGTATTGTCTTTGTGGTGTTTTGTGTGTGTTAGGTAGAACATTTGATAGGGCTCATTTATTTAGGTTTTGCATAGTTGATTTTATTTATAGGATTTTGTTAAATGAGTTGTTCAAGACTTTCATATGTAAATACGTACTGTAATGTTAAATTACACCTATGTGGAACTGATGTATTTTATTGTAAACCTAATAAACAAAAGTAAAAAAAAAAGACTGTACAGTACTATACTTTACTCTATGATAGTGTATATATAATAACATTAGTAAAACAACAGTAAACTTGACTTAACTTTTTTGTGACTTTAGTCATTAATGGAGTGCAGGGGACGGGAGTGTCCCCAAGTTGGGCCACTTTTTTTTTGTTAGTCATTGCCACCTGCACCACATTTCCTGGCCATATCTGCACTTAAGCACTTTATGTAGAGTGGCAATTTGTCTGGTGAGCATAGAAGTGGAGTGGTCAACATTACCCTAGACCATCTGAGTATGAGCTGATGTGAATATATTGCTTGTCTGCTTGGCCTTGACGTTTCCCTATCAGCTATCCTCCCTTTGTCAGTGGGCCAATCTGAAAGACCCTGCATATTTGGTAGATGCTGCATTTCCTGGATCCCAGTGCTGCTGTCATGTTGCATTCCCCACCCATCATTCCTGCAGGCGGGTGTCTCTAAGTGAGTTCTGCTGCAAACAAAACATGGATCTCCCAAAGAAGTTCCACCTGTCTATGGTGATAGTGGCTGCCCCGTTCGTTCTACAGCCATTTTCTCCTAACAGCTGCTTTATGTCATCGATTTTAATCCCAATTTGAACTATTGGGTACTTATTTTGTATTGATTATCTCAAATTCTATGCTACTGTTTTCGACTTTACGGTTCTAAATATTCAACATGCAGTCTGAGAGGACTTTCTATTTACTCCAATCACGTCTAAGGAGATGCTTAGAAATCAAATTGAAAATGCTGTGTTTTATGCAATTGTAAATGACTTACTTTGCGGCTTTGGTGAAGCCAAATTGCTTTATAAGTGTATAGAACCTGCAGTGTTGCCAAAAAACACTTCTTGCAATTCGGATATTTCTCTACAAGCCACGATTTATTTACTGATTTTTTGGCGCACACGAATAATAACATTGCAGAGTTAATACGTCATGCTCTTTTGCTATGCTTTCACAGATTATATCTGGCTCGGATTTAGGTGTCCAGAAGAGTCGATTTTTATTTATTTGCGTTTTTTATCTAGCTAATATTTTCCTAAATGACTGAAGCAACTCCTGAATGGATAAAGTTTCCATGGCCCAGTTTGTAACGATACCATTTCTTATTTTCCTTCTTGCCAAATCTATGCATTTTATTCTGCATGTGTATATAGTAATGATTCTTCTGCTTAGCTACTGATCTAACATTGCAAATATTTTCAGAGTGTTTCCCTGTTATCTTCCTTTATTTCATATTATATTTCCTTCGTACACCCTGGACAGTATCCGCTTTCCCCCCTTTAATCAAATCTTCGTAGCTTTTCTGTGATTCGTCGGTGCTCCCTCTGTTTGCCTATGTTGGCAGGTGGGCTTTGGTGTGTTAGCTGCATTGCAGAGGTTATGACCTCTAGTGTTAGGGTTATGTTAGGGTTATGCTGTCCTCCATAAACAGTGGTGTGATGACTTCAACAGTTCTCTTGGTGGGCAGTGATGTGACAGTATAATGTGAAGGGTCATAAAGGCAAGGATTTGTCAGTATGCACATGTTTACATTCTTCATGCTGGGTATGGGCCAGTAGGAACTCGGGGTCCCATATTGCTACCATCACACACCCGAACTACCACCAGGACTCATTCTTTGGCAATTGGCCACATGTGGGGGCGACTGCCCGTGGTCCTATGATAGAAGCAGCACTGCATGCCCCAGAATGCACTGGGCTTTAGGGCTGTAATTTGTTGACTTTCAGTAGGTGTCACTCTGTCCCTGTTTGGTAGCTGGGCAACTAACTATGCCTTGTACAGGGGTTCTGGAGACGCTCATATCCAGGTTTTTTCTTTTCACAGCTTTTATGGGGTGCTCAGCCGAGAGGGGTCAATTCCAGGAATTCCAGGCTGCAAGCTTTTACTGTTTGTGGAATTTCCTGACTGTGCCCACCTTTTGTCCCTTGGACTTCACAGTGGTATGCAGCAGGTCTTTTCTAAGTAGGGCGGTGACCATTGTTACACCTTTTCTTGGTTTCGTCCTTGGTAAAGTGAACAATTCCAAAGGCAGCTTTAGAAATTAAAATTATTTTTTGGTAGACCGTTGCAGTGCCTGTACCTTCCACCTGCCATTTCATTTATTTATTTAATTTTTTGTACTGAGCCACATGCCAATAGGTCTCAGGGCTCACATAAAACGAGACAAGACGCACGACAAGCAGTGAGATCAGACCAAGGAAGCACAGAGAGCAGAGAGCACTTAATCAGGGCTAAGATTGAAAAGATGAGTCTTGATGGCCTTTTCAAAGGAAGAATAGTTATCAATAAGGCGTATAGAGACAGGAAGGGATTCCAAAGAAGTGGGGCTTGGACTTCAAAGCTTGTGCCACCAAAACAAACCAGTTTGAATCTTGGTTGAACCAGTGTAGGTTCTACACAGGTATGATGATTTCGAATGGACGTCTTGCTCTTAGTACGATCCGATAGGTATACTGGGCATGAGAAAGATAGGCACTTGTGAGCTAGAGTGAGAACTTTGTGTGAAATTCTTTGCCTAACGGGGATCCAGTGTAGGGATTTCCTGAAAGTAGAAATGTGTGTACAGCAAGAGAGCTCGAAGATGGCAAATACTACATTATTCTGATTAACTTGAAGGGCACTGATGTTCAGAGCGGTGGTACCAGCCAACAGACTGTTGCAGTAGTCGAGCCTAGAATTAATTAATGCTGTGGACAGCACAGCGCAATTTCCAGAGGTGATGAAAGGTCTAATATATTGTATGCACTTATTAACAAAGCCTTATGCAGACCTGACATAGGATAAGTGAGGCCTCATTGACAGTTCATCATCAAGGGTAACTCCTAAGGTTTTCACCTTAGAGACCTTAAAAGTGTGATCCGCAATCAAGAAATCGGAATAGTCAAGTGTAAGCTTGCTCTGCGTATTCTTGGTGGCAACGATCATAAGTTCGGTCTTTGTGTTATTTAGGGCTACGGAGTTGCAGGCCATCCAATTCTGTATGGCGTTGTAAATGGTATTAAGAGCGGTAAGGTATTTTAGCGGCCTGCATCAATATCAAGCTGCCCACAAAAAACTACAAACAAGAAGCCGCTATTTAAAAGAAACATGTTTAATTGAAAAATACAACCTGTTTTAACACTGTCAAGCATTTCTTCTGAAAAAACAATGCAACACAGTAGGAGACTCAATTGCTAAATCTGATTTTAAGTTAGTCTATGTCCTCTTTTTCTGAGACCATTAACCCACTGTGCTTCTGGTTTATTTTCTTTCATTTATTATTTTTTTACTTGATTTTAATCGAAAAAAAGCTTTTAACGATTTTTACAAGAACCTTTCTTCTTCAGATGCGCCTATGCGCTCTCATACTGTGTTTGCGGAGATAACATTCTCGAGTTAAAGTCATCTGAATCATCTGTCTCAGGATTATGATGCCTCTAAACTGTTTGCAGAGATAGAAGGAGGGGTTAGAGATGACGATGTCCCCACCTCCTCTGATGTTATTATGTAAGTCGGTGCGTTCGGAATCATTTCGAAAGCTAGATCTATCAATTTCACTGCTGCAATGGTCCATCTCGTTGTCTCTCCTGAGATTAACCTATTCCACACTGCCTCTTCGTCTAGCGTAATCACCCCTTGCAAACAGGATTGTAGGTATTTATCTCTGTTTATCCTTGTTTTCGGGCATCTTAGGACTAGGTGTTTCAGTGTTACCACTTCCTCTTTGTCTTTACATAAACAACAACTGTTGTCCATCTTCGGTGTTCGAATTGCTAAGATTTGGTGGGTCATCAGGAGGTTTAATCTAGCTTTCATAAATGTTCCTCGCCTCTTTTTGTTTGGGAATTTTGTGCAGTAATTCAGTGGCACTTTCACTTTATTGAAAGTCGGAGGGAGGTTGGTGAGTAGCTTATTAGCCCTCGCGGTATCCATAGTCCGAATCCAATCCATGAGTTCGATGTTTGTTTTTACTCGATCTGGATTTTTTTTTATATATTCTTCTGAGCATGATATTTCACTCAGAGTTTCTTGGATTGTTGTCGCCCAGTTGTTGAGTGCCTTACAGGTACGGTTTTTGAGTTCTTCTGCGATCACAGCATATATTGGTAACGAGTCAGCCATTATGATTTTTCTGTGCAGTCTCATCTTGCTCTGTTCAACTGAAGATGCCAGTGAGACCAGGCCTAGTTCCCTTCTAATTGCCGGCATGGAGGTCGATTTGGGTAGACCTAGTACTGACTTCCACACATGGCCTTCCAGTTTTTGCCATATTGAGTTCGGTATGTTGAAGGAGGCTTCCATGCCATAAATTATAGATGGAACTACCTTTGCCTTGTAAAACTTTATCGCTGGGACAATGGAAAAAGTCCCAAATTTATTGTCGACCAGTCTTGTTTGAGCTGTAAGTCTTTTCACTTTGTCCCATAGCTGGTCTTGCATTGCTTTGTCAACAGATGATCCATCCATGGTCACCCCTAGATATTTAAACTTGTCGACTACTTCCAGCTTTGAATCCTCCAAGTGCCAATTCTGCTGCTTCGACCTTTTATTTAAGTTTTTTTCAAAAACCAGCACTTTGGTTTTTGTTGCGTTGATTTCCAAATTATTTGTTGTCATGTAGCTTGCTGGGTTATTCAGTTTTCGTTGCAGCCCAATAGGGGTTTGGTCGATAATGATGGCATCGTCTGCATATAGCAGTCGCAGGATGGTACTGTTGCCAATTTTTGGTGGGAAAGCTCTTATTTTTTCCTCTTCGTTCTGATAGTCCCCCAGAAAAGCGATGAACAGGGCTGGGGCTAATGGATAGCCCTCTTTAACACCTCGCTGGACTGCAATCTCTTCTGACAAGATGCCTTGTTTGCTCAGTTTCACTTTGATCTTTGTGTTGTCGTGTAATGCTTTTATCGGGCCCATGATGCACATTGGGCATTTCCAATTGCTCAATTTTGACCATAGTTTTTCTCGGTCGATTTTATCGAATGCTTTCGATAAGTCTACAAAGGCCAGGTAGACTCTAGGAGCTCCTTCTCTTACTTTCGCTTTCAGAATGTGTAGCATCAGAATATTTATTGTCGTGCTTCCATTTTTCTGAAATCCTGTCTGGAAGGTGTCGAAGCAGGGTGTGCTTTTTGCCCAAATTCTAAAGTGGTCCAGCAGCTGCGTTGCGTAGATTTTGCCCATAATATCTAACAAGGCTATGGGCCTATAACTTTCCGGATCGTCTCTTCCACCTTTTTTATAAACCGGCACAATTATGGCCTTTAGTCATGTTTCTGGGACCGTTTTTGTTTGGGCGCAGTGTGTGAAGATTTTGCTTATTATCACTGCCCAAGCGTTCGGTGACTGCTTCAGATCCACATTCGTCAGGCCATGAGGGCCGGGGGCCCTCGATGATTTCAAATTTGTGATGGTCCTTTCAATCTCGGCGACCTTAGCCATGTCCACCCAAGAGGCTGTCGGGTCAACTTTTTCTTTGATTCCTTGTGTTTTGGGGAGCTCAAATTGGGCCGTTAGGTATGTTTTCCAACTTGTCTCAGAAACAGCGTTTACCAATTCTGGTGGTTTGGACGGGTTTGCTGCTTTGATTGTTGTCCAAAAGTCACTTGATTTCTTTGAGCTGAGGCTTTTCAACATGCTTTCGGCATCTTGTTGGTACAACCGTAGTCTATGTTGCTTTATCCACTGTTTATACCTCTTAGCCTCTCTACGCCATTTTTCCCAGGCTTCCTGGTGATCTCTTTTTTTTGCGATTTTTCTTAATCTCCTCACCACTTTTCTTTTTTCAACCACCAGTTTATCATAGGCATGAGTTGAACTTTTTTTTCCTCGGCTGACTCCCAGCTGGTTTTCTGTATGGCACTAATAACGGTAAGTCATTTGGTCGGTTTACAGGCGCTTGTAACTTTGCTGCATCTGGAAGTATTTTTTTTGCTGTTATCCTTTTAACATCTTCTTCCAACAGGCGGACTCTCGATTGTTGATTGTTTACTTCAAGGTTATGTTTGTATGTGTGGTTCTGTATTTGTATTCCTCGCCATTTGCATGTCAGGAGATTATGGTCGCTATGCATGGTTCTGTGGACTTTGTACTCCTGAATCATGGGTAAGAATTCAGTTGACACAAAAATATAATCCAAGGTTGCTTTGCAATTCAAGTTCTCCCAAGTTGGAATGTTCTTTTGCTTCGGGAATAGTGCTGCTATATTGTGAAGGTTTCTTGGTTTGGTCAAGCCCCCCATGCGATACCTCTCTCACGGGTCGCACCTTGAGACTTTTCCAACTTCGTTTCTTTGTTCCCCTCACTACAATCCACATTTAAATCTCTGCACACAATGATGTCAGTGTTCTCATACTCCGTGGCGAGCAAGTCTATTACTTCCGCCATTTTTGCACAGTAAGTTTTGGTTTTCATTTTCTGCGGATTCCAGTATGTATTTATTATGATGATTTGGTTACTATACACCTTCTTCTTCAATTCTCATTGGTCGGTCCATGCAGTCAGCGTGACTAACATCTCGTAAGATTTGTGTAGCTTTGTCGGCGTTGCCAAGCCTACTCCCATTTTTGTTGCTGTCAACAAGCCTGAGGACGGGCGGCCTAACATGCCCTTGCTTGCCGGTGATATTTCTACTACAAAGCCGTCCAGGCAGGGTTTTTCTTGTAACCAAGTCTCTTGTAAACATATAATGTCTAGTGAACCTAAGTCAACGTCACCAGGTCTGGTTAAATGAGCGTACCCCCTTGTGTTCCATGACCCCAGGGCGAAACACTTCTTACTTTCATCTTGCTCTACGTTACTTTGTTCGGTCAACGTAGATGCCGTTGACAACTTTGATTGCTTATTCTCTGTTTTGAGATTTAATGCTGCTTTTAGCCATGCCAATGGACCTGTGCCTGCTGACGTGTCCCTTGTTTGCACCGGGGGTGGTTTGTATGCCCTATCGATTCTGTTGTGGTGCGGGGTTCTCTCTGGGCTGTGTTGTCTATTGAAGCGTCAGACTTCTGCTCTTGGTCGTGGGTTGTAATTGTCTGGGATCGTATCCTGGTGTTCATTCCTTGGTTGCGTATTATATTTGTTTTTTTCGTCCCTATACCGTCTTTGGTTGTATTCTTTATCATCCATTCGTACATACTCCCTCTCCGAGTCGTAAACCTTATCCTCTAGGTCTTTGCTGATTCTGTTGGCTCGGTAGCGCCCTTCTGTTTGTGATGTAAAGTGGTATTGTCTTTCTCCTTTATAATTATACAGATGGTCTTTGATTTGTCTTGGTGTATTTCTCTTTATTTCTGTCAGCCCAAACCCGTTTTGGTCGATTTCTCTAACTGCGTTATCATCCGTATGTTGCAGAATTGTTTCTTTAACATGGATATGGTTCGACTAACGTAATGTCTTCTGTTTTTATCTTTTTCAGTGAGTTCATTTTGGTCATTAATTTCAAGATTGTCTTCCTGTTCAGAATCATATAGTCTCTTTTTGGGTCAAGTTGTTCAACTTTGAATATGCGTCCCTGATTTTCTGCTTTGGGAGTATCTGTTCTTCGATTATCATCTGAGCGTTTAGTGACCTCTTTTCGCTGTGGTAGAACCTGCCGACTTGTTCTTTTTTCTCTTGGGAACTTAAATTTGTCTTCCCTTTTCTTTTTTTGTTCCTCTGCTACCGGTCTCCTTTGGCTCTCAATTGCATCTTGGCTCCTTTAGTTGTTTGGGCTTTTGGGCTTTCTATATTCTCTATTTCTTTCTCTGATTCTTTCTGTTTTTTTGTTTGTTGGTCTATATTCACCTCAATCACTGAGTTGTTAGAGGCGGTCTTCCAATGCTGGGACAAATTCATCAGGTTTGTATCACTCATGAAGTCTTCTACCGATCGTGGAGAGCTCCTCGTTTTATCTCTTTTTGTCAATCTCGGAGTTTTTTCTAGAGTTTCCTTATTTTTCTTTCCTTTTTTTTCTTTTAGCTTTGATGGTTCCTGCTGCTTCACCTTCTCTCCCGTTATAAGTTTCTGAAGCTTGTCGTTGTTAGTTAGTTTTAATACCACCAGGAATTTTCTCTGAGGTTGATTAAGCAGTCCTGATTTGATTGGGTATAACTGTGGGGGTTTAGGGCTTTCCTCATTCGCTTCCTTTATCTCTTTCTCTCAGAGTCTGAGAGAACATAAATACAACGTTTTTAAAGCTGTGGTTTTATTTCTAAGTTTTCCGAGCTCCTCCAGCCTGGAAAACTTAGAAAAAAAACGCAGCTAGTGCTTATTTTTAAAAAAAAATAAATAGCACTTACCGAGATTCAGCTGCAGCTTTCCTGCTCTGGTCTCCGGTCCCCGTCCTCCGCATACAGCACGTTTTTGTTTACTACAGCTGGCTGGCTTTTCCTTCATTAGTGCCGCAAAAGCAAAAGCCAGCACAGGAGGGCATCCATTTCACAAAATGGATGACCCCATGTGCTTGCTTTTACGAATTTTGAGCTTGAATAGCTCAAAATTTTACATAGGAAGTTTTAAAAAAGAGAATGCTAGTATTTTTTTTTTATGTTGCCTATCTATTTTTTAAATAACATTTTTTACTAGACCATGCTTTAATGATACACTGAGGGGTGGAGTAGAACCAAGTCGGGGCAAAAGAGAGATGCCCGGAATAAAACCAATCACTAAAAACTATCAAGCTGAGTACAAGAGTCGTCATCTTTCTCTTACCAGTACTTGGAAGAAACCTAGAGAACTTTATATGACAAACAGTGCCTGGCAGGCTAGTGAACCAGGCATAATTGAGAGCTATTATGAAGCTGAGAGAGGAGTCTGGGACCTGAATACTGAGAGAACTGAAACTTGTGCTTTTGAAACAATGCCTGCCAGGCTTGTGAACCGGGCCTCATTGAGAGATATTATAAACCAGAGAGAGGGGTCTTGGACCCAAATGCTGAGAGGACTGAAAACGTGTATGTTTGAAACAGTGCCTGCCAGTTTAGTGAACCGATCCTGATTGAGAGACATTATAAATCTGAGAGAGGGGTTTGGCACCCGAAAGCGGAGAGGATTGAAAACTTGTGTGTTCAAAACATTGCCTGACAGGTTAGTGAACCAGGCTGGATTAACAGACATTATAAACCTGAGAAAGGGGTCCGGGACCTGAATGTTAGAAGGATTAAATAATTGCATCTGCAAAACAATGCCTCACAAAATAGTGAACTGGGCCTGAGTGAAAGATGTTATAAATCTGAGAAAGGGGTTTCGGACCCCTCACAAGTAGAGGAGTTGTACCAAGAAGAGAGAGAGAAAAATATCCTTCTTTTAAGAGACAACAGAAGACCAGGTACGCAGAAAGATATCCCCCAGCGAAACCACAGACATCACTTGGAGTACTAAAAAAGAGCCTGAGAGAAAGGATTGGAAAAAGGGAGATATATTTCCTCCTTCTTGTGGAACTGAAAAGAGTTGGTTGCATAAGAACACTGGGGGGTTAGGGGAACCTACTCCTCCACCTTTGTGAAATCACCTTGAAAGGTCTAGTGATGACCAGGGAACGAAATAGACACCCCAACACTAAGGAACTACCTAACTAACAAACTGCCTAAATATATTTAAAAAATGCATACTGATGTCCAGGAGGAGAAAAAGATCTTCCCCTGAGTCACAAACTGCCAAACCCCATGCAGGAGGAAGGAACCGCCTTGCTGGAATCAGGGTGAAGCTAGTATTATAGTTTTCTTTTGAAATGTGAGGGATGGAAATAGGTTTGGGACATTAGACATTGAACTATTTTTTTCTTTTGATGGCCATTCTGACACTATCCTTAGTTTTGCTTGAGGCAGGGTAACCCCTCTTAGTTCTAGGGACAGATAGGGATTTCCCACTTTATTTCCTTTCAATAAAGGTTGATGCCCACAAACACATCACCTCTGCGTCCTGTGTCTACTTCTGGACCCTTACACTGCTGACAGCTAAACATTTCTCCCGCAGTGTTGTGGATCAGCCAGGCTCAGAGAAACACAATTGGCTTTTTATTAAAAAAAATTACAACCAATAAGTTGAAAATGAACTGCAATAAAATGCCCCTCCTCTCGCAATCTGCTGCCTTAGGCCAGGGCCTTGTCGGCCTTGTTGTACATACTTCTCTGGTCAGGACTGCTGGTGGCATCATGGGTGTGGGGAAGGTAACTGGTGCTGGAAAAGGAAGGACGCGAGTTGTGAGCAAGGAACTGAAGCCGCTCAGGCTGAGCAGAGGCCTTTGGGAGCAAGAAGTGTAGGGGTGCATGGGTCGGGTGGAACGCTGAGTGGCATTTTATGGATTCAGGGCGAGCAAGTGTGTTGCTAGGTCTGGAAAAGATCTGAGGTTACTTTAATGTCTGGACTGTTGGGACACGGGGCTAGCTAGCCTTTTGGTTGTAGCCCCTGAGCTTCTATCCGGGGCTACAACCAAGAGACCCGGGGCTATAGCCCTCTCAGCCCCCCCACCCTCCAGCATCCACCTAGCAACGCCTCAGTGCATGACACATGGCTCAATCTGTAGGTTATACCAGTTCTGAGAGGACACTAATAGGGCGTAGACCCATCATGGAAACCGCATCTACTGAGTATTGTGATGAGGGAGGGCACCCTGAGTAATGAGAGGATAGGTAATTGGCGAGCAGCATTCAATGATATGCATATTTGGTTCCTCTGAAACATGTCGTTCTTTTACAGTCACTCGTGCTCTTAATTTACTCTAGATATGCATTCTGCCATTTCTCCTTTGGAAACCGCAACAGCGTAACTTTTCGACAGGATGTAATCAGGCTAATTTTCACTCCCACTCTCTATCTTCATGTTCCTGTCTGCAAAAATTGCGCTTCTTTAGATTTTGTTCTCAACTTTTGACAACGCGTACATTGTTCTTGATGCTTCCTCGGTTTGGTATTTTTTTTTGCATTTGCCAGCTGGAACAGGAAGGGACGCTAGAAATAGCACGCGATAATGAAACCAGAGAAAGTGTGCAATGGCTGACAACAGAGAAAAGGGAAAAGTAGGCCATTTGTCGGGCAGGTGGTAGCGCTGGCAATTGTGAAGATGCTCTGCCATCATTTCTGGGTCCCTTGTCAGGTATTGCTGCCTATTCACCCTCAATAGTTACTGCAGCTGTGCCAAGTAACTCGTCTACACTTTTGGGAGGCTAATCAATAATTTCGTAACATACATTTCTTTCCATAATAACAAAAGTTATGTGATCCAATGCATGTGATTAAAAACTCCCCTGATGTTCGCTCTTGACATCCATGAATGCTGTTCTCCATTTTATTCAAATGTGCATTTGATGTCTGTCAAGAGAACAGAAGAACACACAGAAGTGTGCCTCTACACCGTCAATTCTGGCATTGCTGTTTCTACACCGTCAATGCTGGCATTGCTGTTTCTGCACAATAGTGATCTACGTTGGTGGGGGTGTTAAGGACATACTCCAAGATTCGTAAAGCCATATACTGCGTCTTGAAAGGAATGCATTATATAGTTAGATGTGTCTATAACTTCTAGAGATGCATATATTACTTACTGACATATATATGTTCCACACTGGCATGTATATACATATATATTAAACTTATGCAATCTACACTGAGATACATACGTCGTGAACTGAGTTATAGACACTGCATATTAAGAAGCATACTTTATGTATTTGAATATGTGAACTATACACTGGAATACAGCCATTGCACACAGAGATCCATATAGAGTGTATTGAGATCCATATATTGTGGGCCTCATTATATGTTTGCCGGTCCAGTAACAACGGTACCGGTAAGCTTGCCGGTACTCTTGTTACCGGTCCGGCAAAGTACGAGTTCTGCTCGTGGGTGCCTTCCCGCTCACCAGGTCTGACCTGGCAGGCGGACCGGCACCCGCGTGCAGACTTCGATGGATACACCGGCACCATTCACGAATGGTGTCAGTGCATCCGACCTCCCCATTCCCATTGAGTCCAATGGGACTCAAATGAGAATGGGAATAATATTTTCCGGCGCCCAGGAACGGGAAAATGCCGGGGCCATAATGCCCCGGTAATTGCCCATTCCCGGGTGCCGGAAAACAAATGGCTACCGTCGGACTCATAATGAGGCTCTATGTATTGAAGTGCACACAGTGCAGTTTGAAATGCGTACATCTATGTATTGTTTATAGTGAGATGTGCATGGTACATTCTAAGAGACCACTTACAAAGGATGCTGAAATGCAAACATGAACTATTAGCACCATGGTTGGTGCCGGTATTGTAACGAGTCCGCCATGGTGAATTGGGGAAGTACCACCCCATTCCAAGTTTGGCGGGGCGGTACTTCCCCATTTCACCATGGCCCTTCCCCATTCCCATTTTCTCCCCATAGCGCATAATGGGAATGGGGAAGGCGGTAAGTACGGTACTGTACTTACCTCGGAAGTCCCTTTGCGGGTCCCTACTTTAATGGCTGGTCTAGACCAGCCATTAAGGTCGGGTCCCGCAAAGGGACCTCGTAATTAGGCGCTAAGGGGTTAACGGCGCCGCAGCCTTTTACGGCGCTGTTAACCTCTTAGCGCCAGGGTCATAATGACCCTCAGTATGTTAAAATACATCTACCACATACAAAAAAAGACTTGGACCCTTTTATAAATGGGGCTGAGCCGGAAATGGCGATGTAAATGCGATGCGTAACACTTTTCCTGCTCTGTCCCATTTTGCTGCAGTGACACGGTGCAAGTGGGGGCACAGCACAGAGATAAGATCTCCCCCGTGCTTACCTCCTCCATCTTGTCAGTGCGCTTCGTTTTACACCTGCATGACACTTCCACCCAAGCGGTAGCAAAAATGGATCCCTATGGAATCCGCCTTGGCTTTGCACCTGGTAAAGACCAGGCAGATTCCATAGGAGTCCATTTGTAAACGCTGTCTGCAGAAGCGTCATTTGCCGGCGACATTCACTTTTTCACAAGATGGAGTTTTGTTTGTTTGACTCTTTCCTGTTCCCTTCCACCTTGTGACTGTCTAACATTGCATGCAGGGAACGCAACATCACATACATGCAAACCCCGATGGTCCCCCGCACCCAATTTACATTCAATGTAAAATGAGGCTGATCATGTTAACCAAAGTGTCATTTGCTTGGTAGTAAATTAGTAATGTACATTAAAATGCTGAAGCTCTACAGTGAAATATATATAGACTACATGTTGGTGTAGATTTTGTATGCGGCTTTCTAACAGAGATTCCTGCCAGTCTGAGAGGCGCTGTGCTTCAGCTGGGGGCAGGCTGGGCCCACTGGAGATGCTTCACACAGATGCCACTAAGGTTTGGACTAATGGGCAAGTTCGCAGAATATGGGCACAAAGGCAGAAGAAGGCAAAGGAGGAAATTGCTAAAGCACACCCGGGGACTCACTGGTGCTATTAGGAAGGTCAGATCGTGTGAAACTCACAGGGATCTAGCTCCCCCACAAGCATAGCTGCGTATCTGCCAACAAATGAATGAAGCATGGGTCTGCCCTTAGCTCCCTAACCTCCTATCCCCTTACCGTACCCCCTCATCCCCTCTCTCCAAGGCCCTCCAAGTGTACCTATAGTAGTCTATCCTGCTAACTGGATCCTTATTATCAGACCCGATCACTGTATCCACTCTTTGTACAGCGTTCTGTTGATTCACAGCTTGGTTTGCGCAATAAAACCCCCAGAACATGCACATACATGCAAGAACCAGACTCAGCAATCTGTTCTGCCCCCACCCCAGGATGGCCCAGCACCAAACACTTTCATGGGTACGTTCATTTTCAAATGACTGCATTGCCACTCATATCCCCTTCACTAAGCGGCTCACATTCACCAAACCAGAATTGCAAAAGGGCCTTGCAAGTGGTCTTGGACCTTGGGGCCAACAAGGCTCCTGAATTGTTGTGCTGGAAATATACTTGTTTGGCGTCTACTTTCAGAGGATGCTTACAAGGCTGGAGTGACCAGTTCTTGATGCCATTCTTTGGGCACTCTGTCCATTTCTGCAGGTCCTACCACCCCACCTCAGAAGCATAGACTCGCACACAGCCTTCCGGAAAGCTATACAAACTCT
This sequence comes from Ambystoma mexicanum, assembly GCF_040938575.1. NCBI lineage: Eukaryota > Metazoa > Chordata > Amphibia > Caudata > Ambystomatidae > Ambystoma > Ambystoma mexicanum. Next base: position 75,496,527 of record NC_090933.1, read on the forward strand.
GTTATTTGCATAAACAGGGCTCAACTGGCCGTGCTGCTTTGCCTGTGCTGTCAGCTACTTCTCACCATGCAATGTAACCTTCACTGCTACCATGTGATAAATGTAACCTGTAACCACCTATGTAACCACCTTCGCCTCACCCTGTTAGGCGTGTGCTCACTGTAACATTGAGCAATGTACTCGTCCTTGTAACTAAAACACTTTGTTTGCAACAGTGCCTCGATGCCTCTGGGCTGCCAGTGGGCTTTACAAATCTAAAAAATAAATAAAAAATACAATAAATAAAGGGGAGAGAGGGGTGAAAATGAAAACAGTCGACGGCAAATGAAAACTCTGGGAACTGTATGGTCAAAACATAAGGAATGTACAGAACAATATTGTCAATTTATTGAAAGTGTCATGACCAGTTGAACCTGTATGTCTTCGAATCACAAATAAAGTTGTTTTAAAAAAAATACAATACATAAAATATATGGAGTGCTGTATCAGCTTCTAGACGGCGAATCACGGGTACTGTATGAAGTTCTGCAGCTCATATTTGCATTTGTGTGTCCAGTTCTGGAGGTCATGTGAAGTGGTGCGCCTGAGATGTGACCTCCAGAACTGACCACAGTGCACTAGATGTGATCTCAGACTAGGATACAGTTAACCAAATCTGACCCCTCGACAGAGTACCCCAGCACTGTGGAGCGCCCTCAAAATGGGGCCCCACAGAACTAGACACAATAGGCTGCATAACTACACAGTCAAACCGCACACACGTGGCCTTCAGAACTGGACACAATACTCTAGATAGCCTTCCAGACCTTGTCACAGGCCCGGAGATGTGAAAAAAGATTAAATATTGCAGAGATGTGGCCACTAGACCTGGACTCAAAGCTCGAGAGGATAGGGATGTGGCAGACAAAATGGCACAAATTTTTTTTGTCTGGAGTGAACCACTATTATTAAACATTGGAAGTGTTTTTTACATTCCCATTATACAGAAATTGTATCTGTTTACCTGATTGCTTTCCTTTGATCACATTAATTGTTTTTCTTGGAAGTGCAATTTTTATCTAAACAATGGAACAATTGTTGCATTTGCTTCAGATTTCCATAAAAAAATGTAAATGTACTATTTTTAGAGTTGCATTAGTTGAATGAATGTATGAATGTCTGCTATATAGGATGTTTTTCATAAAATGAACTAATTAAAGATTTTTTACAATTTATAACAAAATAAAATGAATATTTGATGTAATACCCTTTGCCTTGTTCTTCAGTTGCTCTCGTCCGCCCCAGGGCTACCCAGCTATGCCTGAAGCAGGTCTCTCTGGTTATGATGCATTCCACAGAACACTGGGCAGAGTGGCCCAGCAGGAGTGCTCCTTCGGAATGCAAGCGTACTGCAAGCTGCAGCACAACCCTCTCCTCCTGTCTAGTGCTCTCTCTGGGACGGGGAGGCAAGGGTGATCTGCGTAAGGGGGGGGGGGCTGCGTCTGGCGAGTAGTTAGTGCAGCCCTGCTCTTCAATTACCTAATTTGATGTGCCTGTTCCCTATTTTTATATGTATTCGGAAAATAACATGTTTCTCGCAATTTATTTTCAAGATGTTTATTTACTTAAATACATTCCATCGAAAGGTTGCGTTTGGACCAGCATTTTGACATCAAACAACCCTCAATACAACATGGACAGGTTGAGAGCTGCGCACTTACCTTTGATATGCACCTACCCTCGCCCAGCATGCTTGTCTTGGCTGCGGAACCTTCTCGGGATAAACACACAGGGCAGCCTCTTGCATTACAGTGAAGCATTTTTCGGAAAGATACCACAGAAAGGTAGCCCATTTGTTTTGCATATAGAAACTATATACAATTGACGAAACGGGTAGGCAGCTTTTCTTTCCTAACATTCTGAGCAATTCTAGACAATGCTGGCACATTTGAATGTATTTACCCAGCTGAAAGTATTACATTCATGTAAGTAACCGGTGTTCTAAAAATGAAGTCTATTTAATAATGCACACTATTCATGGGGGTCTGTGATTGAGAGGCACCCTTGTCCAGTTTTGCTTGTTTACACATCATGGCAAAGTCCCTTGCATGTTCTTGAGGACCTTTAGTGGGGTTACAAAGGTGTCCTGGTACCTCCTCAAGCTAAAAGGTGATGGGCCTGGAGATGCAATGGGAAAGGTCCCCTAGTCACCCCCAATAAAGGCAGCAGACAGTCAGATAGGGCTTCATTACAGTTTTGCCTGTACAATAAAAGTGCCGGTAAATCTGTCGGTAATTCCGGCACCAGCACTTTTATTGCACTGGCAAAACACAAGTTTGCCGGTGGGGGCCCTGATTGATCTACAGGCAGGAGCTGGAAGTAAATCTTGCCCCCACCAGCAAAAGAATGCTGGGATTACCGGCACAGATAATTGTGGTGCAGGTAATTCTGGCAATCCCCTCAATGGAGTCCTATGGGACCCCATCGACTGGGGAATTACTTACCTTAGCAGCAGTCAGAATCTGCTGGGAATTCCGGCAGACCGAGTGCCAGTAATGGTAAGTCAGTTTGGTGGCATCCCGCTGGTAATACTGGCAGGATACCACCAAACTTGTAATGAGCCCCATAGTGCCAACCAGGGTTGGGGTCCCGTCAGGGATCACAGCCCTAACACCTGGGAATCAATGGCCATATGGGTTAAGGGAAATCAGGATCTCCTCAACTCTAAAGCACAGTGCCTTAGTTTCCATGGAAGCTGGAGATTCTGTATCTAATGCCCTTGTATTGTATTGGAATCAAGGAATGGTTGTCCCACGGGTGTGGCACCGCCGGCATCACACTGGTGCAGGAATACCTTATTAGTCTGCAAAGGGAAAGAATGAGGCCTGAATTAGAGAGGGAAACCCATCAGTCAGCCAGTCAGTCATTTATTCACTGCACAATAACTCCCTTTGAGGTACAAACAGATAGGGTAAGGCAATCTATACCAGGGCAAGGTTAGGGTGCTACAACCAGAGTGAAGACCCCCGCCAAGAGGAGGGATGATCCTGCCCCAAGTCCTGCATCAGACCTGGAAGGCATCCCAAGAGATGGGGCCCACCAGCCAATCCATACACCAGCTACCTGAGCAGACACTACTGAGTTCCCTTACCACATGGAGAGCCTGAAATATAGTCACAGTGTGGCAGGCAAAGAGAGGGCCACCCAAGGGGAGGGACAAGTTATCCAGAGTCCCATATCAGCGCTGAGAGCCATCCCAGTGGGAGGAGCCCAACAGTTAGTCCTCATTCCAGATGACACATCTGAACCCCTTTTCAGCAGAAAAGGGTTGAAAGGGGGGAACCCGGCAGGAGTAGAGCACATACCCCAGTCTGGATGGGTGTTTGGTGTAGAAGCTGGAGACAGGAGAGTGGAGATGAGTTATTTTGAAGAAGGCTAGATGAGAGAGCAGGAGGACCTGGAGTTGGAGTAGAGCTCAGGAGGATACAGAGCAGGTTGAAAAGGCTGGGTCTCAACAGAGCCTGGGAGCTGGAGTAGAGACCCAGAAGACCAAACAGAGGAGCCAAGAGAACTTGTGCTTCTGGTAAAACGCCTGAGAGTGGTGGGAAAAGAGGGTGAACAAGGAGAATACAGTGATAACAGTACCCATAGGGGTGAAGAAGGCGACCTTGCTAAGCTACTCTGGTCCACATCCAGAGCTTTGGGAGTTGCCCCACTTGCCATTCAGGCTTCTTGCCTGCCGGACCCGGGACACCGCATTGTAAAAGTACACACTGAGAAGCAAAGAATGAAAAACCCTGTGAAGGACAAGAAGCCAGCTGTCAACAAGATCAAGTCACAGAGGACAAGGAGGAGGAAAGAGGAGACATCCCAGTGGCTACTGTGACAACCAAGGACTGCCAGAGAGCCTGGGAGAAGGCAAGTCCCAGACACTGGGAAGCTAAAGATTTTTGTTTTGCACATATTGGACCATCCACCTGGGATGGGAGCTCAGAACTTTGTAAGGCTGGAGAGAAGCCATTTTGAATTTTAGTTTCTCTTCACTTCACCTGAGAGGAACAGCCACCCTCCTATGCTGACAAAATATTGCAGTTTATGCTTACCCTATTTAATATTTTGCCGACTCACTCAAAAATGTGTGTTTATTTTGTTCTAGTCATTTCATCCCTGTCACAGATGTAACAACATATGTCTATTCGCTTTTTCACATTAATGAACAGTTTATGATCAATTAAAAATGTCACGGCATTTACTGAATGCAAATTAAATTCAATTAAAAACACGTGCTTGATTTCACAGACACTCTGATTCATTTCCATGAAGTTAAGAAACATAACCTTTACTCACACGCACACAAAAAAAGAAACGTGACATTGATAGTCACAGATGCAGTAAACACTAACAGGTACCTGAAAGATTACTCTTCAGATCAATGTCAGTAGGAGTACAGGGAGATATTGACATAGTGTAGCTTATCTACTGTTGCTTTTTTTTTGTTGCTGCTTGGTGAGAATATTTAAGAGGAATAATCCACAGGCAGAAATGGTTAAATATGAAGATCAATCATTGTATATTTTAAAACGTTGAAGACAAAATGTCGGTTTAATGAGGTTCCGGTACATTTGACTGAGCACCCTAAAATTGCTCCAATACTTTGGCTCCGGAGGAATGTTTTACACACACAGTTTTGGAAGGAACAGAAACAGTTAATGTCAGGCATTATTGACATGCATGTACGACATGTTTAAGATTAATCAAATGGCACTTAGCCAGACTAACCTGTATTGCTAAGAATCAGCTCCACTGAGCAATTCAGAACAGGTTTGGGTTCCTAATATTGGACCCTCATTTTTTAGGAGCTACTTGAATAACGATTTCAATATTTTGAAGTGTTACTTATTAGGGCACGACAGAATACTGATGATGGTCAAGGTGTTCACTTGTGCATACATGTATGTTTGGTGGTTTTACCTCATGTTGTAACAAATTACCAATCAGCACAGATTCCTATATACAGTTTAGGATCAAACATGCTACTAGCACAGTGTAGTATCTTACTCCCTAGCAAGATATTCCTGGATCAGAGATGACATGGAGCAGGAACCAGGCTGACCCAAGTAAGTACCAACAGAAGATGCTTTATTGGTTACATAGATGCAGATCATGAAAGGTAGGAAAGAAGGTCACAAGCATCTGTCCTGGTTCCCTGCCATACTCCAAGTCCCAACCGTCACTCTGTGGAACCCCCAAGCCTCCAACACTCCAGGCTACACCTCACCATTCTATGAGGCCCTGCATTCACTAAGACAGTCACTCTAATAATCAAGGATACAACTCATCTCCCTCCTTAAAAACAAACACAAGAAACAGATCACACCCACTATCAATGCTAGGACTAACAATCAGAACAACCATAACTCCTTCTACCCCGGCCTGCCACACCGGGGTCTCAGTACTGCCACCACCAAACACGTACCTTGCCACATGGACAATAAAAACCAAACTACAATCAAAAACCCTCTTTCTGCATACCTCCTTCTGCCAGGACTGCCACCCCTGGCCTCAGGCCTGCCACACTTGAGCACTACCCATGCCTCGACATGAGACAAAACACAGCTTCCAAAATAGTGTAGCCCCGATGTTTTAAATATACACAATGGCCTAAACAATTGTCCTAACATTCCAACAACAAACACAACCAATGTATCCAGAAACAACCATGCCTCATAACCTTATCCCTTCTCCCCAAAGAAAACATGAAAAAGGATGAAAAATATAGCAAAATGACTCACTAAACAAAGACCACACGAATCACAAAAACGCAACCACAGAAAGAAAGGATGTGGTGCGTAAAAAACAATGCACGGTAATAACCATGCGACAAAACTATCCATGACCGCCACAAAGATGGAGTGTAGCGGTATGCATTGATATAATTATGCAAAAGAAAATAATTCTACTAGCACAACAAAGAATGGAAATTGTCATGCTAATTCCAAAAACTCAGTGTAAAAATGTATTTTGATTAGATGTTAAAAATCATTCACAATTTCAAATTGCCAGTGTGTGGTTCACCTGGTCCTCTAATGATCACAACTTCAACCATTAACCCACACTCAAGAAAACACTGGCCTAAAATCTGTGTGCCACTCCAATATAGTATGAAAAAAAAATCAAACTGGCGTGCTCAATTAATTAACTTCCCCCTACCATGCACCACCTGGCATCACAAATCAACTAACTATGAGTCTGAATCTTACTCCTAAAAGACACCAAACTCAAAACTACATCACAGGAGATCATGTGCGTTCACCCACAACGCACAAATCTATAATATGGGCCCCTTGCCCAAAACTCACATGCACAACTGCATACAATTTATCTCCAAACTACATAACGGGCCCCTTGCCCTGGTGTCTAACAACTACCCTTCTCTAGGGTTGAGGGTTAACCTCAACAGAACACTCCTACTACAAGTGCCCAACCTCCACAAAAATATGAGGTTCCTACAAAGGTTTTCCAATGTTTAGGCAAACACACCCGGCCGGCGTGTGGAAGCCACCCCATCCAACATGCATGCAACTACAAAACACGTGTAAAACTGCACTACAACGTGCTGCCACTCACACGTACAAAACTGCTAAACAAACATACTACCTCATGTGCACACCCATACGTCACATGCTCACAACTCCTACAATTTGCGCTCACAAATGCAAACTCCAAACTCACAGTTCACACAAAGCGTACTTACTACACACAAATGCGCATTTGAACTGTACATTGGGATGTGCTGCACCACCAGTCATGGTGGTGATCAGTCACCATGCTGGGGCGCAGGTAAAAATCAATCATCTATATGCTCTCCAAATTTGAAAACATCCCTGTACAATTGCATATACAACAAAAGAAACTCTGTGAACATTTCAACAAAAACAAAATTCAACTCACTTCCATAATTATACTCCTTGAAGAGAAACATTTCATCGTTACTCAAAAATAAATCATGTGCCTATACCAATTTCTGTGCTTAAAAATGCATTTCCCACTTATCACAACACTCGCTGCAAACAACTACACATGCATACCAAATTGGATTTTTCAATGAATTCACATGTCCCATGACATTTTCCATAAAAATGCAGTGCAAAACATTTAACATGGTGCACAATCAAACAGCCGCATTGAATTTTGTATCCGAGAACAACAACTTCATAAACAATGATGCTAAATCAAATTGCAATGGAAACGCCTCAAAGCAAAATTTCACCACGTTAACCTAATAACTAAACTTTCCAGTTGCTTAACTACTTATTTTCTCCTGTGCCAACGACTTCACAAAGTTAAACACGTTTAACATTTTTTTTCTTTTCAGCACCGTCTGCAAATAATGCCGCCCTTGTGATAGTACCTCGCAGCTTCACGGCTTTCTAGACAAACTGCTGCTGCCTTCATGTCACAATGCGCGCCGCATACACTTCATACCTCAAATGTACTCAAACCATTAAATCAATGCTGTGTTGCCACGTTCATAGATTTCCTTGAGCATCGCGAGCACAATAATTCCATAAACAGCTGCCGTTGCTTTCACTTTGTCTCCGCTCACATAGTTCCGACTTCAGAACGGGCGCAATTCCTGATGCTTCCGTGTACATCATGACGCTCTGCACACTCTCAGAGGTTCATTCCTCTAACATGCTTCCCTCCATATATCTGAAAACAGGAACTAAAGAACAATGGCGCAGGGCCCCGACTTGTGCGTTCCAGCCCAAATGGCCGTCATGAAATGCAAAGGCCTCGCTCGTTGCGCACCTCCAATGGCCTATGGACCCTCACCAGCTGTCCCAACGTCATTTTCTTTTTCTTTATTTTTTTCTTCTGTACCTCCACACGCAATGCTCCAGCGCCGGACAACAAGTCCCAAAAGTCTTTTCAGTATAAGCACGACGGCGGTCGGCTCCTCTGCATAGGCTGCTCACTTCTGGCAACTTTTGACAATCTCCTTGCCACTCCAGTCTCCCTCATGTTGCCAGGGCATGAATCTTTGCCATACGTCATGCCCCATGGGTGGGCTATAAACTTCTTTGTCAGTCTGATGCCTCTGATGCCACAGCTATTTCCAATGTCTTTGATTGGCACCAACTTCAGTCAGTTCCATTACCAGCTCACCAAAAAGCGCTTCCCCAAGCTGGTGCATGGCATGAGGCCTTCCCTCCTTCACTTCTTCTCTGCTCTCCCACATTTCTCCAGGGTTCTCTTAGTGTAAACCTCGTCACCAACATGTAGTATCTTACTCCCTAGCAAGATATGCCTGGATCAGAGATGGAGAAGGAACCAGGCTGACCCAGGTAAGTACCAACAGAAGATGCTTTATTGTTCTTGGTTACATAGATGCAGATCATGAAAGGTAGGAAAGAAGGTCACAAGAATCTGTCCTGGTTCCCTGCTTTTCTCCAAGTCCCAACCGTCACTCTGTGGAACCCCCAAGCCTCACTCCAGGCTACACCTCACCATTCTATGAGGCCCTCCATTCACTAAAACAGTCACTCTAATCATCAAGGTTACAACACACAGCTCTATCATTCTCATTCTGAGAGTGCATGTCAAAGACATTCACGACTCTGTGTTGCTGCACCTTTGCAAGGAACTCTTTATCCCCCTGCCCCTTTTGTGGTATGTCTCTAAACCCGGCCATGCCTTTGAGGTCTCCAGAAGGTCAATGAAAAAGCTGAGTACCCAGGACTAGCTAGTGCGGTGTAAGCTCATCTCTTTATGTTTTCATAAAGTATTTTCACAGCCCTCTGCATTTGCATTGTCCTTCCTCCCTGGTTCCCACCACTGAGAGCCCCTGGCTTTGCATTCTATGAAACATACTCCAGTAGGAGGTTTCTCTGCTTCCACTGCCAAGTGTGGTGTGACTGAGGCACACCTATGCTCATAGTGGTTTGCAGGAAGGTGACCCCTACTTTCAGGAGCATTTCCAGAAACCATTTTAGCTCTGTTTATCTCTACTAATCTTAACAGCAAAGGGGAAACGCATGGTTTTTGACCGTAGCTTGCCTGTTCCCTAGGCAGCGCCCTAGTTTGCCTATTGCTTACACAAGCCTATCTACTGTCTTGTCTTACCTCCTGTTTCTCCCCACTGCTCCTCTCCTTTGTTTCCTCTACTCATATATCTCTCCATCTCCATTACATCTTTCGTTTCTTCTCCTGTTTTCCTTCTCCACTTGATTGCTGAATCTAATTCTCACTGTGCCTGTGTTTTGAATACTTGCCCAAAAGTCCATGAGTCCGTGATCACCTTGGTGTGCTCACTGTGAAGACATATCTGGGAGGACTAACCGGCCCTCAGCTGCAGTGCAGGGCCACGCACATTGGCCTAAGCAGTGACCCCATTAGCGAGGAGCTTTGCCAGTTCCTAAACAACAATTAATCTGCACTTACCATATGTATGTATTAGAAGTTCAAAAAAGGCCCAAAAATTCAGTGGACCGTACTCGTGCTCTTCAAGCAAAAATGGGAATCCTAAAAGTATTTTGTATAACACAGTCTTTAATTTAAGCAATTTCGCAAGGTTTAAAAGAAGATACAAGGTAACCACACATAACACACACTCACACATATATATATATATATATATATATATATATATATATATATATAGTGAGAAACCTGAGGACATTCTCACTCGTAGTTCCCTTGGATCCTCTGCACAGGTGGCCAATGAAAGGCCAATGCTTTTGGATCCTGACCCTGGGGGTGGAGAAGTGAGGGAGGATCACCTGGGTGGAGGTTCCTTGAGGATTGGGAGTGGGGTGCCCTCAGGCGAGACATGGTATTCCCCTTTCCCGAATGACAACCAACCTAGCCCTCCCCTGACCTTTATCGGCTGTTATAAGCCAGCCCCCCTAATTCCCCACATGTGGCACTTGACAGTACTGAGATGAGGAAGAGGAGACTGAGAGTAATGCACACTATGCCATGTCACCAGAGGTCAAAACAGGGAGGCCTGTGGGAAGGAGATCAGCAGGGGACCCGGTTTCTGAGGAGGCAGCTATGGTGGAACCTGTGGAGGAGCCATGACAATGCTGAGAAATCCAGAAATCCTCTTCAGCCTAAAGCGAGTTGGGCCATTAGACTTTTGCAGGAGCCACTGTAGTGATATACCAGCAGCCTGAGCTGCAGGAGAGATTGGGATGCTGCCCGTGTCCAGAAGGAGGCAGAAAAGCTACCAGTGAGGGCAAGACAAGCCCAAAGTGTGAGCCGACCTGCGAAGCTGGAAGGAAGCCACTGAAGTCACTGAGGAACAATGCTGAAGACTGGTGAGTGTCGGGCAGAGGCACTCGAGAGCCGGGGCATTCCTAGCGGGTGGCGAGGAGGCAATGCTTTACCCAACTGAAGTGAAAACTTGAACTTACACATGCAAGATGCATATTGAATACCGAACCAAATGGAAACTTTACAACTAAGCATATTGAACCTTTGTTTAACACTGAACTGAATGAAACATTACAATTAAGCACATTGAATATCTGGTGAATACTAATCGGAATGAAATCTCGCATTTAAGCTTGTTGAATATAAAATGCAGTGAAACTTTTTGGGCGAAACAAATAACAAGAGAAAATTCCCATATGACAACATATAAGAAAAAAACACAAGTGTGCAAGAACATCATCAAAATGTGGAACAGGAGTAAAACCACCACAAAGTAAACTTTACAAACAAATACGGTGCGACAAGGCCAAAGACTGGCAAGAGGTGTGAAACATACTCTGGCAGAACCAGGTTGCTACCGAGCAGAAGCCAGAGAAGTGTAAATATTATCCATAAAGTCAAGAGGCCAACAAAGAGAGGGATCCTGCTTGCGCAACCTGTGATGGATAGATCATGTGGTCTGACAACTGCACCTAGACCAATGAGCGCCTGAACTGTGAGAACCTAAAGGCATTGTGGCATACAATAAGAAGGGGCACTGCCAGTGAATGGATGAGGCAATCCAGGAACAGGGCCAGGCTGCCCTTAAATTGTGTTAAACCTTTTGTTTGAAAGACTGAAACAAGTATAACTTTTGGAGGTGATGTCTTGGGGAAGGAAGCCCTGAGACTTGAGTAGCTACATTTGCTCTCTTGTGGATGAAGTCTCAAGACCATCTTTCCTTTGAATTGTGCTGCTTGGAACTTGGGGAAGGAAACCCTGAGGGCTGTGTGGAACTGGATTACCTTGAGTGGAAGAGAGGTCATGCTGAGACGTTTGTGGAACTTTCTTGAACTTGGGGAAGGGGAGCTTAAAGTTAAGCTAAGAGCTGGACAAAGCTCAGAACTTTATGTTGCTCACCAGTTCTTTCATTATTGACATCCCTACTAGACATTGTTTAGCTTTAGTTGTGAGTGCACGTATGGGTTTTGGACACAGACAGACACAGACAGACTTTTAAGTAGAACTCTTTGATTTGCCTTAGTTTTGTTCAAATAGGGAAACGTCCCCCCCCCATCCTGACATTTCCTTTAAGAAATCAGTTTGTTGTGAACATTGAGGCCCTTATTCACAGAGCATTTTCCAATGGGGTATTGCCATTATAAAACCTGTCTGTGAATTAGGCCCTTTCTGTTGGCTGTTTCTTATTTCACGATGCCTTCACAAAATATGTATTTACCATAGACTAAATCTATAGTTAAGCTGTCAGCATTATGCATAAAAAACGATTTCACAAGCAGGCCCTAAACAACTTGTAATCCACTTAAAAAATATTTGACCTAGGCTCCAAAAATACCTAATCATGGCTTGACTATACTTTAAGAACCATTGCTTCCAGGAAATCATCAACACAAAAGACTCAAAAACCAGCTCTTCTTGTCCCCAAGCAAACAGGCTTTAAATCACTCACTGCCTGCCTCTCAGTTTACATTCATTAAACAGACTGCTGTGTTGATAAACAAACTTTTAGTTTTGCCAGAACAATGATACCCAGAGCTTTGCCACAGAGCAGCTCAGAACAGTCAATGTGCAAACCTTCAACAAGCTGGCAGGCTGGGAATGTATTTTCAAGACCCTTCCCTGTTTATAGGCCCCATAGCTGCCTTTCGGAAACCCTCTCCGAAATGAGACTGCCAAGAGGAGAACATGCCACACCCTCCAGCGGGGAGCTCTGCAAGTTGAGTGGCTTTTCATTAGTGTGTGTATAAGAATGTGTGTTCACATGTGAAAGGTTTCAACATGAAATGAACAAGCTTCTCAGCCCCCACTGTATACTCATTCCCAGTTAATGATGCATCTATTTCCACAGGTAGTGTAAAGATTTCAGTGTACAGCATACACATTTTACTGTAAATCCATGTGTTTTACCACGGAGTAGATGCACATTTTCAGTTTAAAGTATGTATTTTTCCCTATAGTAGATGCTGTTTAATATATACCATGTGTGTGCCGCATTGAACACATTTCTCACTATATTATGTGCAGAATTCTGCATGCTATGTGTATGATGTATTAGAATGTAACAGGCATATCTCCCTATCTGATTATATATATATATATATAATTCATTATTACATATATATATATATGTATGATTTATGCATCTCAGTATATAATGGAATGTGCAGCTTATGTATGTCAATATAGAATGTTGGTGTATGCCCGTCAGTATACAATGTATGTATAGCATATTCAATATATAAGGTATGCATTTTGATATAAAATGGGTATATCTCAGTTTACTATGTGTGTACATATATATATATATATATATATATATATATATATATATATATATATATATATATATATACTCAGTTGAGTGCGAAACGCATTGTGTGTGGGTCGTGCTTACGGGCGTCCTGTCTCTGTTTTTGTCACTGCTCTCCAGCCGTATTTTTGACTCAGTTTTTTTGGTAATATTAAACATTAAATATTTTCAGACCTACACTACGTTGTGAGCTGCGCACATTTTTTTTTTTCCTCTGACCTTGGTCTTTTTTCAACTGACCGCGGAGAGTGCGGTTCTTCCTTTCCTCTTTATTGTAATATATATATATATATTCAGTAAAAAAAACTTTGTTAAAGGGACGTTATGGTTAAGTTACGCTACTAAAAACCTATAAAATTCAGTAAAAAAACTTTGTTAATGAGACGTTATGGTTGAAAGTAAAACTGAAAATCCCCTGCAATTCACTAGTTATGGTAAGCTAAGCACCACCAACGTGCATAGCTAAGACTAACAGCCAGGACATCAAAGATGACATCACACATGTCATTGATGACATCACATGTGCATGTACTTTTCATGAAAAGTCTGTACAAGGGATTCTTATTATAATGTTGACAAAAAAGTGTCAAGGATCATTGGAATAGATGTCTTGAGCTATGTTGTGCATTAAGCAATGCATTGATATAAATAGCATTCGAGTTCTTTATAGTATAATAATCTACTCATGTATAAACATAAGCATTGTATACAACATACATGATGGAGGTGCAATATTCATAATCTTCCCATGTTGAACAGTGAAATGATAAATGCTTTCTTATTAGAGTTTTGTGTACTGTGCAACATGTAATAAGTAGCTAATGAAACCCACTTCCTATATCATTTCATTATTACATACAAAACACAAGGACACAACAACACATACAAATATGAGTATACACAGGGAAAGTGAAGTACGCAAAAAAGCAGCAAAGTGTTGATAACCTTACTGATTATCTTCATACTCAGAAAGCATTGGTATCTTTCAAGTCTGTATTCTCCCTATGTATATGTTTCATATGCTGTGAGTGAACCCCAAATGAATTACTGTAAGAACATATTTGAAGTATAAGTCTACAAATATAGTACTTTTTGATTTTTTTGTTCCTAAGTATTACTGGCTAAGATATATCACTAAAGGAAAAAAGAGGGAGCCAGACATGTGATGTCATCAGTGATGTCATCAATTATATTTGTGATGTCATCTTTGATGTCCTGGGTTTTAGTCTTAGCAATGCACGTTGGTGGCACAAGTTATGGTTGCTTAGCTTACCATAACTAGCAAATTTCTGGGGTTTTTTGGTTTTACTTTGAACCATAACGTCCCTTTAACAAAGCTTTTTTACTGAATTTCATAGGTTTTTAGTAGCGCAACTTAACCATAAACTCCCTTTGTCAAAGTTTTTTTACTGAATATGCATATTCATAGTGGGAATTTGATACATGTTTACCAGGATTCCCTTACTTTATATACATGTGACATAGAACATACTGAACCCCCAACTAGTGATTTTGATGTCCGCGGACAACATCAACACTACCCAAAAACTCAGGGGGTATCTTAAATTGTTCTGTCATGCCATATAAACACTGAACAAGTTAGAAAAGCAGCACATAAACACATTACATGTAATAATAAATAAGAAGTGGAACCTATATATGTAACACATCAACCGTCCATTTAAATAGCATATGTACTAAAATGGAATATACCAAAACAAAAAAGATATGCCTCCAACATAATTACCTCACAGAAACTGCACAGCAAGAAGCAACAGCAGACCTACACAACAGTAACAACAAAACTTATCAGAAATTAGTAAGTAAACTTCATTCTTCTTATATATTTCTAAACTTTCTGTATTAGGTAAACTAAAAGTAATATATTTTTTTTTGGCAGAACTTTGGAATGGCTCCAAGAAATTTTCCCACGTGAGGAAATGACTGAAGACAGTGATACTAATGGTAGACACTTCTCTATATAAGCAAATTAATAATCATTACTTTATGTGTACTTAACATATATATATTTTTTTAACAGACCATACAAACATTGAAAATAATATAGCAAAAGAGACATTACAACATACTCTGCAGCTCATGGAACAGAAAATGGATATGCTTATGGAAAATTTCAATCTTTTAAAACATTTTGTGGAGGACCACATAAAAGAAATAATTAAATATCATTGTCCCACATGCACCTGTTCCCCCTCTCCATATCCCAGTCAACTATCCCCAAACCCTCACTACCAAGAAATGATGAGACTTCCATCCCTTCATCCCCTCCCATTCATCCTCTCCAAACCCCTAATTCCCCTGTATTTGTGTCAGTTCCTGCTTGCCCGTCTCTTTTATAAATGTTATATCTGTATATAATAAACAAAATATTATGTGTGTTTTAATTCAGTCCTTTGTGTCTTATTATTTTTTTTAATAAGGCAGTTAGGGTGTCCGCCGACAGCACAGGTGTCAGGGATATCCGCAATTAACCAAAATGGGGGTGTCCTAAGGACATTATACCTGTCCGTACTGTCCGCAAACAAGATGGAACTGTCCTTAGAACACACTCGGTGTCCTGAATGTCCACAATTAACTAAAATGGAGGTGTCCTAAGGACATTATACCTGTCTGTACTATCCGCAAGCAAGATGGAACTGTTCTTAGAACACACTCGGTGTCCGGAATGTCTGCAATTAGCCAAAATGGAGGTGTCCTAAGGACACTATACCAGCCCGTACTGTCCGTAAGCAAGATGGAACTGTTCTTAGAACACACTCGGTGTCCGGAATGTCCGCAATTAGCCAAAATGGAGGTGTCCTAAGGGCACTATACCTGTCCGTACTGTCCGCAAGCAATAGGGAACTGTTCTTAGAACACACTCGGTGTCCGGAATGTCCGTAATTAACCAAAATGGAGGTGTCCTAAGTACACTATACCTGTCTGTACTGTCCGTAGAACATCTACGCACATGCGCACCACACCCATAAGTCCTACGAACATCGCACCTGTCTGTAACTGTCCGTCTCACATGTGTCGCACATTTAATTAGTTTGAGGACCCGAGCACTGTCCGTAGAACATTCGCACGCATGCGTACAACCATTCTTACGCATTTGGTGTCCTGCGGACATCCGTCCCATTCACTTACATTTTCGCAATGTCCTCATGTGACCGCATCCACGCTGAGCGTGTGTCCTGATTTGCGGACACTGTCCAGGTCCCCGAATATTTTTAAAGTCAATTTTTTGGGCAATCCAAAGTATTTTACAGTAAAAATCCACCATTGCACATTCCCAGACAATGTCCCTGGTGTTCTACATACTTTATGGAACTTTTTGACCCTTTTTGGGGTGGTCAATCTGTCTGTGGACGGCACGGCTATCCGCGGAGTGCGCACCAGCACCCCTGTAAAAGGCCTCAATCCATAGCTCATCCTCATTGTGCTTCTGGCTGCCTGACAGAGCATTGTCTTTTTCGGATTTTGCTGCTCTTGCTGCTCTTGCTGCTTTCCATCATCAAACCTGATGGCATCTATGGTTACTGCTGCTCCAGCTGGTGCTACTTCTGCCTCAGCACCCCCCACCAACCCTTCCACCACCACCACCTCCCCAAGGGCCTGCAGAGGGGAACAGGCGTTAGGATGTAGAGGAGGAGGATGAAGAGGATGAGGTAGTGGAAGTCCCTACTACCAGCACTCGCCGTGAGTCTTGGGTGTGGTGGTTGTTTACCATTCATTGTGGAGTGCCAAAAGCACGTGCAAATAAGGTCACCTGCAACCAGTGCAAAATGTTGCTGAGTCGTGGGAGGACTGGTTCGTACAGCTTTGGTACGACATCCATGAAGCGACACCTAAGGTCGATCCACGGTGGGGCTATTCACAAGGTTGTACCTTGTGATAAATGTAGTAGGTTGAGTTCCTCTACAACATCCTCCGTTTCCGCTCCTGTCACCACAAGAGACACTCCTGTGGGACACTGCATCCCTCCAGCTGCCTAACAGGCCATCCATGATGCTGTTGACCCTTACCTTTCGAGGGTCACAATATTGTGCATGTACTGCGATGCAGTACTCTACAGGGGGAGAGTCTTCTGAGTGCTTTTGAGACTGTGGTCATGGAGAATGAGAAGGTCTGCTACCTACCTAAATAAGGCATACCCTACATCTTCCTCTCTCCACCTGCCCTTTCTTATCCCCGTGGTTGGTGTCCCTTCCTTACCCTCCTTTCCCCTTCTTTCCTTGTGTGTCGTGTTTAAAAAACCAAAAAAATATAAAACAACAACGGCCCCCCCAAAAAAAGGCTCTTTTCAGAGCCGCCTTTCACAGTTTAAAAATAGGAGGGGCAAATAAATGGAGCAGGGCCTTGTGCATTTTCTTAAAGTCCTCGGACAGTTCGCAGACATATACAATTTTTGGGAGCTGCCCTATCAAAACCATTGCACTTTTCTCTGGGAGGAAGTGGTGGCTCTGAAAAGAGCTTTTTGGTGGTATTTTTTTGTGTTTGAAAAACATCAAATGGTGAACACCTACTGCAAAATGGATTGATGTAATTCCAAAAAAGGTTGCAATGCATTTTGTACATTTCTCAGAAAAATCTGATTGCCAGCATACATAAGATGGACTCCATCTCTGCGAAAAATGTATGTGCTATGAAACATAATATTTTCATTGTGAAAAGGGCACATGCCAACATCTCTTAAAAAGGCACAAACAGCCTTATTGACATTGCGCCTCGCTTTCTCCATTTGTGGACCAAATGAAGAAGAACGCAGCCACATTTGTCTCTGCGCAATATGAGAAAAAACTACTTGGGAATTTGGAAACATGTCCATGACTTCCCAAGTCCTTCTTTCATTGCGAATTGCAAAGAAATTCCAGATACATGTCCTCAACTGTTCCCTCCACAATTAATTATAATTATGTCTGGAGGATGCTGTGTCTCCAAAGTAGCACAGAGAGGTACCAAGTCCAGCCACTTCATTCCACGCACTCCATGCCAATGTACTTCCACGTGAGGGAATCCAAGATGTGCAGCTACTCCACAGCGTTCTGCATGCACCTCCAACCAATGTATCCACGAGTATCCCAAAATCCAGATAATCTGTTTTCTGAAACACACAGCCATAGCGATCTGTTCTTCTCTCAGGAAAAAGACTTTCTGACAAAGTCTCTCCTTACTCAACAAACCCAGTAAACTTTATTGAGCAATCCCTTGCTCTTCTCATTCGCATTTGCATGCCTCTCCACCCCAAAATCCCCATATGTAATACGCGGTATCCGCGGACTACCGCCATGTCCGCTGACATATTGAAAATCTGAGCAAGGTGAATTTAAATTTAAATAGTGTGCCGCATTTCCCTCTTGGGGTTGGCTCTGAAAAGTGCTGTTTTTTTTGTTTTTTTTGCAGATGCTTGAAAGACACCTGTTATTTTGTATTTCTTTTGATTTTTTTTCTTACTTTACTCTTAAAATCTTCACATAACCTTCTCCAAAGCAACCCTTACATTCCAAAACAGCATGGCATTTCCCCTAAAAGATAAAGAAATGCCATCTTCTTTAAAATAAACAGCATTACTGGAACCAATATTCTCATTATTACAGAAGAACACACCAGCTCGAAGCATGAAAGCACACATGCCTCAGTTGATTTCACACCTAGCAGTGTTTTGCTGAGGACAAAAAGCAGAACTATGGTCCCATATGTCACGCCGCTTCCTAGACCACGGACACACCTCCCCACTCGCCCCTCCTTGCCTACCCTTTCCCGCACTCCCCAACACTCGTGCACCATGCCCCCCACTCACGTCGCACACATCAGGGCACGGCATGGCATGTTTGGGGGAGCGGGTGTTTATCGCCCTTCACGGCGGTGGCAGATCAACTGGAAGCTCTGTCACTTCAGGAACTTACGTCCTTTTCGGAGACCGGCGCTTCCCCCTTTACGGATCACGTGACTTTGGTTACCTAGCAGCATTGCAACGCTTTCGGGTCACGTCACACGTGACTATACGTGCGTCCCTTCCGAGGATAAAAGGAGTCGGTGAACCGAAGGCGTTGCTTCACAGCTGTTTAGTTTCGGATCACGTGACTTCTCTCTTTGTTCAAGGACCTGCTCTGATTCTGACCTCGGCTTGCTCCACGGACTCCTCTTGCTTAACCCTTCAAGTACTTTTGGATTTGCCTGTTACCGACTCTCGCCTGCTCCCCGGACTCCTCTTGCTTAACCCTTCAAGTACTTTTGGATTTGCCTGTTACCGACTCTCGCCTGCTCCACGGACTCCTCTTGCTTAACCCTTCAAGTACTTTTGGATTTGTCTGTTACTGACTCACGCCTGCTCCACGGACTTCTCTTGCTTAACCCTTCAAGTACTTTTGGATTTGCCTGTTACCGACTCACGCCTGCTCCACGGATTCCTCTTGCTTAAGCACTTCATTGGCTAGGACCTCGGTCCTACAAATAGGTGGTTGCCTGTTCTACCCTACAGCACGTTTCCAGCCTAAACTAGGAGACCTACGCCTTGACCCAAGTTCTCACAGGTATTCTGGTAACTTGGGGTTTATGTACATGGAGGTATTCAGGCCCTGTTTCGTTGCTTAACCACTGTATCTTGCTTTGCAGCGCTCAAGGGGTTCTTCCGGCTGTTCCCGCGTCCAGGTTTTCCGGACTTCCACCTGTGGCCTTAATATTCACACTGACCATATAACAAAACGGTCAGGGTGTTTCTTGGGGACAGAGGGGTTGTCCATACTCTACACGACCAACAAACTTCGTAAAAGACTGTGAAGCCTATTTTATTGGTCGTCCAGAGTATGAATCCCTCCGCCGGGGATCCAGTGACCGCCTTGTTACAAGCAGTAGCGGCTCTTAGGGCTGACATGACAGCAATACACCACCGTCTGGATGCCCTACAAAGCACACGTTTTCCGTTACCCACGGATGCGGAATTCGGTGACACAGTCCCCTCAGACCAGCCAGCCCCAGCCATGGCCCCTGCACCCACTCCTATACTGCTTCCTACACCTGTTCCCCTTGCTGCCCCCGAACGTTATCAAGGGGATCCTCGGAAGTATCGCACTTTCATTAATCAATGTAGATTACATTTTTTGTGCAGACCCCTAGCGTTCCCCGACTCTTGTACTAAGGCTGCGTTTCTTCTATCCTATTTGTCCGGGGTAGCGGCCACCTGGGCCAACCCGATGTTAGAGAATGACCATCCTGCTCTCTATGACTTCGATCTTCTTGTATCAGAAATGGCCAAAGTCTTTGATACACGACATAAAGCCCATTCTAGAGATCTCGAACTCTTGGATCTAACACAAGGCAAACAAACTCTGATAGAATATATCACCAAGTACAACCAACTCGCTGCTGAGACCTCCTGGCCTGAGGAGAAAAAGGCAATCGTGTTCTATCGTGGTCTATGCAACTCCATGAAAGATGCCCTCTCAGTAGTTCCTGCCCTTCCTTCAGGGTTCTCAGATTTGGTGGATCTTGCTTTACAAGTAGACGCAAGGAGATCCGAGAGAAGGGCCGAAACATCCTTCTCTATTCACTCTGGACCTTCCGTATCCACCACCCCTGTTGAACCCATGCAAATAGGAGGTATCCGTAGCCCGATAACCCCATTAGAACGAGAACGCCGGAGAAACGACAATGCCTGTTTCTATTGTGGGTTAAACGGACACTTTGTAAGGGAATGCCCCCGCCGTCCCAAGAACAAAACACCGGGTTTTCCGAAGGCTCGCCCATGATACAGGGGGCACCGGCGAGCCTGTCTTCGACCCCCTCCGAACCTGCCTTTGGCCCTAATAGACCGATAGAGGTCCAGGCTCTGTTAAAACCCGCTGGAGAGATCAAACACACAGTCCATATTGTGATCGATTCCGGGGCCACTGGTTGTTTCATCGATATTTCCCTGGCCCGTCGCCTCAATCTGCCCTTGGTTAGGAAAGAACATCCAGAACCAGTACATGCTGTAGACAGTACTTCGCTATCCTCCGGTCCGATTAAGTTCCAAACTGCTCCTATGGAAGTGGTGATCCAAAACATCCATAGAGAAACCCTGGCATTTGATTTGATTAATACACCACTGTTCGGCATAATACTGGGAATACCATGGTTACGACAACATAACCCATTGATCAACTGGGGCAACGGACAGGTCACGTTTGAGTCGGAGGTATGTCAACATTTCTGTCTCATCGACACTGATTCCTTGTCCACTCCTGCCACGATTCTTGGTGCCATGGCTGCCACCCATGTCAACGATAGGGTTTCAGACCCGGTGCCTTCACACACTGTGGGGGCTGTCACAGCCAACATCCCTGCGGCCTATCACGATTTCCACACGGTGTTCGATAAGGCCACTGCTGAGGGTCTCCCCCCTCATAGACCGTACGATTGTCCGATTGACCTGGTCCCAGACGCTCCTGTACCCAGGGGTAGGGTTTATTCATTGTCACGGTCAGAGGAGCAAGCCCTTAAGGATTACATACAAAATGCTCTGGAGTTGGGTCATATACGTCCTTCTTGTTCTCCAGCTGCTAGTCCGATTTTCTTTGTGCCGAAAAAGGAGGGCGATCTCCGTCCATGTGTGGACTACAGACGGTTAAATGCCATTACCATTAAGAACAGGTACCCTCTTCCGCTCATATCCACGCTACTAGACAGGTTGACTAAAGCATCTGTTTTTACCAAGCTGGACCTGAGGGGGGCGTACAATCTGATTCGTATGCGGCTTGGGGATGAGTGGAAGACGGCGTTTTGCTCCCGACAGGGGTTATATGAATACACGGTAATGCCCTTCGGGCTTTGTAATGCCCCTGCCACGTTCCAACGTTTTGTCAACGAAGTGTTCTCAGACATTCTGGACACGTTCGTGGTGGTATATCTGGACGATATTCTGATCTATTCGTCCTCCCTGGAGGAACATGTCGGGCATGTTAGGGAGGTGCTCTCTCGCCTTAAGACCAATGCCTTGTTTGCCAAGCCTGAAAAATGTCTGTTTCATTCCAAGGAAGTGGAGTTTCTGGGTTTTCGCATATCCCCTGGGGGCCTGTCCATGAATTTATCTAAGGTCCATGCCGTCACCGAATGGCCGACTCCTGTTACTCTGAAACAACTCCAATCTTTTCTCGGCTTCGCAAATTTCTATCGGCGATTCATCGCCGGCTTCTCTTCTATTGTTGCTCCACTGACCGCCCTGACCAGCCCCCTTGTCCCGTTCACTTGGACCTCCGCCCATCAGAAGGCTTTTGAGGAACTCAAGGCCAGGTTCGTGTCCGCCCCTGTTTTACAGCATCCTGATCCAGAACTCCCCTACATTCTGGAGGCTGATGCCTCCTCGTTTGCTCTAGGCGCAGTATTGTCTCAACCTTGCCCAACCACGGGTTGTCTACATCCAGTGGCCTTTCACTCACGAAAGTTTTCGGTGGCTGAAGCGCACTATACAGTAACCGAAAAAGAATTGTTAGCCATGAAGGATGCTTTACAAACGTGGCGTCATCACCTCATGGGTGCGAAACATCAGACAGTGGTGTATACAGACCACAAAAACCTACAGGACCTGGCCTCATTAAAATGTGCTAACAGCAGACAGGTGCGTTGGCATTTATTTTTTGCCGCGTTTGATTTTGTGGTCAAACACAGACCAGGTCGCAGTCATGGCAAAGCTGATGCCTTGTCCCGTTCTCCCGGAGGGGAGTCCTTGTCCGTGTACCCCGACACACTGCTAGGAAAGGGCCATGTCATCTGTACTTGTACTCCATCCCCCACCATGCTTATCGACATCAGGCGTTGGGTTTCCCAGAATCCTCAGGCTCTCAACGAATGGGACATTGCTCTTCACGAGGGGTTGCCTTTCATCCACAACAAACTGTTCCTTCCCACGTGTGACGTCCGCAACCAGGCGTTAGCATGGTCACACGATGCTGCTGTAAATGGCCATCCCGGGCAACAGCGTACCCTGGACCTGTTGCAACGCTGGTGCTGGTGGCCTTCCATGAGAAAAGATGTCGAACATTATGTTAACACTTGCTCCATATGTGCCCAATGCAAAACACGCAAAAGACGGCCTTTAGGGCTGCTCTTACCTCTTCCCGTACCTCCCAGACCTTGGCACACCGTCTCGATGGATCTCATCACTGACCTACCCCGTAAACAGGGCTACGACACCATATGGGTTATTGTCGATTCATACACCAAAATGGCCCGCTTTATCCCCTGTACTGGTATACCCTCTGCTCCAACTCTGGCTCGCTTATTCTTCAGATCTGTCTTCTGCCTCTTTGGTTTACCACAGGTCATCATATCAGACCGTGGGTCTCAATTCACGTCCTGTTTATGGTGCGCGCTCACAGGACTCCTGGGGATCGATGCTCGCTTCTCTTCAGCTTATCACCCCGAGAGTGACGGGCAGACCGAGCGGGTAAACCAGGCTCTGGAGCAGTACTTGCGGTGTTTGTCCCTCCAGTATCAGGACTCATGGGCCAATCTGCTGTATATTGCTGAATTTGCGTATAACAACTCCCGTCATTCGACCACAGGTTTTTCCCCCTTTTATGCTTTATACGGGCAGCACCCACGTGCCCTTCCACTTCCTGATTTCCCCTCTACTACTCCCGCTGCTAATGCCTGTGTTCGGGATCTGGCCGGTGTCTATGCCCAGACCTTGGTCCATCTCCATGAGGCCCAGACAGTTATGAAGACTAAAGCGGACCGCAAACGGGCCGCAGCCCCGGAGTATCGGGTGGGCGATCGGGTGTGGCTTTCGACCAGGCATTTGCGGATCCCTGGCTGTCGCAAGTTGTTGCCTCGTTTTGTGGGCCCTTATAGGATCTCCAGGGTTTTGAATCCCGTGGCCCTCAAGCTTTCGGTTCCCCTTTCTTGGAGGATTCACCCGGTCTTCCATACTTCTCTCTTGAAACCTTACCTGGCTCCTACCCGTGTCCTGGTCCCGCCCGCTCCTGTCTCGGTGGATTCACAGGATGTTTATGAGGTCAGTGCCATCCTTGGGTCCCGTTTCCATCGGGGTCGGCTTCAATACCTGGTGGATTGGCTGGGCTATGGTCCCGAAGATCGCTCTTGGGTTCCCGCCCGGGATGTCCATGCCCCGCTTTTGGTTTCCCGCTTTTATAGGGACAGTCCTGCTAGCCCACGGGGTCGTGGGCCTTTGAGGGGGGATTCTGTCACGCCGCTTCCTAGACCACGGACACACCTCCCCACTCGCCCCTCCTTGCCTACCCTTTCCCGCACTCCCCAACACTCGTGCACCATGCCCCCCACTCACGTCGCACACATCAGGGCACGGCATGGCATGTTTGGGGGAGCGGGTGTTTATCGCCCTTCACGGCGGTGGCAGATCAACTGGAAGCTCTGTCACTTCAGGAACTTACGTCCTTTTCGGAGACCGGCGCTTCCCCCTTTACGGATCACGTGACTTTGGTTACCTAGCAGCATTGCAACGCTTTCGGGTCACGTCACACGTGACTATACGTGCGTCCCTTCCGAGGATAAAAGGAGTCGGTGAACCGAAGGCGTTGCTTCACAGCTGTTTAGTTTCGGATCACGTGACTTCTCTCTTTGTTCAAGGACCTGCTCTGATTCTGACCTCGGCTTGCTCCACGGACTCCTCTTGCTTAACCCTTCAAGTACTTTTGGATTTGCCTGTTACCGACTCTCGCCTGCTCCCCGGACTCCTCTTGCTTAACCCTTCAAGTACTTTTGGATTTGCCTGTTACCGACTCTCGCCTGCTCCACGGACTCCTCTTGCTTAACCCTTCAAGTACTTTTGGATTTGTCTGTTACCGACTCACGCCTGCTCCACGGACTTCTCTTGCTTAACCCTTCAAGTACTTTTGGATTTGCCTGTTACCGACTCACGCCTGCTCCACGGATTCCTCTTGCTTAAGCACTTCATTGGCTAGGACCTCGGTCCTACAAATAGGTGGTTGCCTGTTCTACCCTACAGCACGTTTCCAGCCTAAACTAGGAGACCTACGCCTTGACCCAAGTTCTCACAGGTATTCTGGTAACTTGGGGTTTATGTACATGGAGGTATTCGGGCCCTGTTTCGTTGCTTAACCACTGTATCTTGCTTTGCAGCGCTCAAGGGGTTCTTCCGGCTGTTCCCGCGTCCTGGTTTTCCAGACTTCCACCTGTGGCCTTAATATTCACACTGACCATATAACAAAACGGTCAGGGTGTTTCTTGGGGACAGAGGGGTTGTCCATACTCTACACGACCAACGAACTTCGTAACACCATATTGCCCTAGGTACTAATCCAGAAAAAATAACTTTGGCATTGGAAGGATGTTCATTACTGCTTGAACCAAGTGTTCAAAATCTGCCAACAAAGTAGGGGCACTGACATAGCCCAAATGGAAAGCCCCACAGTGCAGAACTACCACATGGGGTCTGTTCATCCTGCCCATATCTTCACAAACTTGTACAATTCCCTGTACATTGCAATCATGCACAGTGCTCCACACCACCTCCACTCCTTTAACATCTAAATTGTTTGCCACATGCTTGCATTAAGAATACTGCTGTAAACTGTGCACAAACATATCTCCAAACACCAACACCCTGACTTTCTCCACCACTGCCATCTTCACTACACACAGCCTCTTTCAGCTCAAATCCATAACCTCAACACCGGATTGGCAAATCCCTACAGTCCCCTTTCCATGCTGGATTTGCTGGAAAACCCCAGATGTGGCACGTCCTGTCCGCGGACAGCCACGGTGTCCGCAGAGTGCGTAACTCTTAGACAGCCCTTCTACCCTTTCCACTTCACTCTCTGTTCCATTCCCTCATTGGATACAGCTAAGCAGTCACACAACCATCCACCAATAACATCCAAGCCTCTACATCTAACTCCATCATCAGAGTTCAGCACTTCAAATGTACTGTTGATCACTCTGAGTACAAGTCTCATATCATTGGAAAGCACCTACTACAAAAACTACTGTACAAGTCTCCAAGATTTCTACTTGCAGCTGTGCATATCCACATGCATGAATACAAACTACAGGTATGCATATTTTATGCAGTGTACATGTACAACTATTATTAATGCATATAAACAGAGTAACTGCCACCTAACCTGCATAACCTATAAAATGAACTTACTATTATGTTTCCCATCTGCTATAATCAACTGTCACTTCCAGACCTGTCTGCTTTCTAAATTCTTTTTTACACACACAACTATCTAAACAATTATAATATTAAAAGATAGGAGAAATAACAGTAAAAACACTTAGTAGTGCATTATAAAATTACACACAGCCAGGATAAGTTCATGCATCTTTATACACTGAAACAGATAGACACTATCATTGAAAAGCTCCCAGCTGAAATATCATCACATCCTTCTGCTTTATCACCCACACCTTCACAAACACATACCTTCTATGCTTTTCTATACAGTTTCTGCCATTTACCTTATAAAAATTGCAAAACAAGTATATCATTATTTTTTCTATCTCCTAACATGCAATAACACAGCCTTAAGAAACCAAGTGAGTTTCATGCAATTAGTATTCTACTCATTTGCAAAGCATGTTGAACTAACATATTGTAAGTAAAATATAAGGGCTGCACATAGTCAAAGGAAACTGCATTCACACACTATATTCAGTTATCAAATAACAATACTACTACACAAACATAAACATCAACGTCTAAATTAACATCAGTGCTATAAACACACAAAATGACTAACTTCTTTCTTTTACAATTGCAGTGAATACCACTTTCCTGAAAAGCAGCAGCATCTGAAGTACAAACAACAACTCAGAAGAAACCTGCTCATTCCAAAGAAAAAAAGTAAGTACAATGCTACCATAATATTCTTACTGTTACTGAAACACACTGTGGGGTTGATCCATGGAATGTGTGCACCGAAAAACAGGGATTTGTGCACCATTCTGCCCACAAATCCCCATTTCTTAAACAGGGATTTGCAGGCAGATTGGCACACAAATCCCTGTTTTTCGGTGCACAAATTCCATAAATCAGCCCCTAGAATGTTAGTATTGCAGAACAAACAACTGTTTCAATTCTTTACCATTAGATTTAGTATTAGTGCTTCTCCTCGCCACTAGCTTACTTTCTACTGTCATCTGAACCCCAGTATATTAACACACAAATACAAGAATAGCCTTCAAAACTAGTTGTAGCTGCCCAAGGTACAATCACACAACACCACATACATCCTTACCATCATACTTAGACACTCATGCCCACAGCACACATACATTGCAGAACAGCCCAACCCATACCTTCTTTTTTTTCAACAGACCCCAAAGAATGCCTACCAAAAAGCAAGTCTGTAGAAAGCAACGCAGAAGTAGAGCAAATGAAAATAAAAGTATCCAAAATAAGCATCCAACTCTAGCAGAATTTGTACAAAAAGTTCAAACAAAAGATCTAATAGAGTCATTAAGCGAAACAAAACAAGCTTCCAGTACAAACACTTTGCCTCCTCTTTCAAAATGTAAAACGAAACAGAAAGTGATTAACAAGAATTCAGCTACCACTACAGCTAACAGTGCTCATATAAATCTTGATGTTTTGGCAAGTAACCATAACAAAAAAAAGATTTTACAAAAAATGTTCCACCACAGAGTCCTTCAGAATCTTTTAAAAACAGGAGAGAAATCATGCACAACCCTTAAAACCTACCTTAGAAAATGAATCTTAGAAGTTCTCATAGACAGTGCAAGTTATTTATTTTAGTGTTAAACAGAATGAAACCACTAACAAAACTAACTACTAAATTACAAAAAAGAGTTCTCAATAAACGGAATGTCAATAAAAATAACATCTTAAACATCTGTGGAGGTGAATGGAGTCATACCACGAGCACAGAACCATATTTCAATGAAGAAGCATACAAACAAAAGCAAACAAACACAATTGCAATCCATAGATGTGGACGAGGGTATGAAAAACTTAATAATACCATTATGGACAAAAAACGCTGCTCACAATAATATGCCCCGAAAACTCAGTATCACCTCTCAATCAGACTGAACCAAAATGTCCAGTGTACAAATGGCTGTGAACGTCAATGTGTAACATTGAAAATAAATCTTTCAAAACTTTACGCCAGTTGCGCAATCAATTTGTAAAAGGCAAAGACAAATTCAAAATGAAACGTCTACAAAAGATGGATACCTGACCAGTGCACAAACCCACAGGACTACAAGGACATTCATTAGCCTGCATTTCAGGACCTAATTGCAAAAGCACCTTCATCATATCAAAATGATATCAACACATCATTCAACTATAAGAAATCTAGTCCATGAACTGTACTATGCTAAAGTCCAGCTTTAGCATTAGACAATTTAAATAACAATCTTCAACATGGTACAGCCAAAGACCTAATCGTAGAAATAGAGCATATCCAGAGAAAATATTTTGGAAGTGAAAGCCACTTACAAAATGCAATAGCTTTACAACAGAATAGGAACAATTCTACAAATGGCAACCTTCTATTACACACATATAGAAAAGAAATACAAACATTTAAAACTACATCCACTGAAGTACCAAACCATGTGTGTGTGTGTTGCTGCAGAACATTTAATAAAAGTAGCACAAAAACTGTAGACATAACATACAAAATAGAAGACAATGAAGATTCCAAATGGTTTGAATTAACTCTCTACCTTATAGCAGAAAACAAATATGAAATAAATGACCCCTTAATACTTTGCAGTTACTGCACTGCAAAACTTGACAACATCCAAACTCCTTCATGTGCTATCACAAATAACTAAGAATTATTCCCCTCTACCAAAACCCTTGCAACAACTCAATGTATATGAGAGCATCATAATTCAAACAGTGCATCAATTTCAAGCAATAATACGCCTTCAACCAAAAACAGCAAAATTACCTCCCTCAGAATTAGTGAAAGGCATTTGTGGCAAAGTAGTTTATTTACCATTAGATCTGAAAGAAAATGTACACACTCTAGGAGTGCAACGTCTAATACAGCAATCTTTAATTGTTTTAGTAAATGGTGTACCTACAAAAGACAAAAGAATTTG
Source organism: Ambystoma mexicanum (assembly GCF_040938575.1). Taxonomy (NCBI): domain Eukaryota; kingdom Metazoa; phylum Chordata; class Amphibia; order Caudata; family Ambystomatidae; genus Ambystoma; species Ambystoma mexicanum. The sequence goes on from NC_090933.1 coordinate 75,525,319, forward strand.
GCAACAACTCGTAGACTTACATAAAATTAGACAAGCCTTGCAATATCTAAAATATAACAATGAATACTCCAAAGAAATTAATATTGAAGAAAACCTAAGTGAAACGACTGACATAATTCAAGAGTCACCAGAAACAGGTCAATTTAAACTTCTAGATCCTGCTACAGTATCCAATATTTTAGACCATCATACAATTCATCCATTACACTCTAAAGACACCATAGATAATGCACTAGAAGCATACCAAATGCGACAAACCAAAGGATCACCAATCAGCATATGGGAAAAAAGTATAGAAGCACGTGCTTTTCCTCTACTCTTTCCTACTGGGAAAGGAAGAAGGTACGATGATAGACCCACTCAGATAAAAGAATCAGAATACCGCTCATTACGAATGTATTCTGAAGATCCAAGATTTAGACAAAATGTGGAATACATATTCCACCTACTCTTTGAAAGTGAACTAGCAACTCAATGCTATGGAGTTGCACACACATTGAAATCAGGTACCTATTTTCAAAATATGTCAGCTACGCAATTACTACAAAAAGTGCAAGAAAAAGATGAGGTTTTACAATGAAGCATTACAAATATGTTAGCAAACATGCGTGGTACTAAAGAGTACTGGTTCCGACATCACAGAGATGTACATTGTACGATAAGAAACCTTGGCCCACCCACTTGGTTTGTTACATTAAGTTGTGCAGAATATGCATGGGAAGATTAACATGATTTCCTATGCATATCAAACAAAAACAAAACAAACATAGATATACTACTAACAACTGGAGAACTTTGATTTCTAGATCCTGTTAATGTTTGGAGATATTTCCATCATCGCTTCATTGCTATGCTACACTTTATTTGTAATAAAACTGTTCCTCCACTCGGAGAAGTGCAACACTTCTTTTGGAGAAAAGAATACCAAGCCAGAGGAGCACCACATATCCACATGCTTTTATGGATTAAAGATGCTCCTAAATTTGGTCAAGACGGTGATGCCACTGTTTTACAGTTTATCGAAAAATATGTCACTTGTGAAATTCCATCAGAAGCAACAAATAGTGATCTTCATGCACACATTTTACAATTTCAGAGACACAAATGTGGGAAATATTGTCGTTGAAAAATACAAAAACAAAGGGAAATACTACACCAAATGCCGCTTTGGTTTCCCTAGACCAGTTACAGCAACAGGTCAAGTAAACAACTTCATGTCTTCAGTTAGATATAGTGTTAAAGGTAAATCACATAAGAACACATATTACATAAAAAGAACAGAAGAAGCAAAATATATCAATGATTACAATGCAATCATTGCCCTCTTATGGAATGCAAACATAGATGTGCAGTACATTGCAGACAATTCCACTACAGTTTCACGATATGTTACAGCCTACTTAACCAAAGCAGAAAAAACAGAGCTTCAAGACCTCTGGGATGACCTATCATTGGACAAAACACTGTCTCAGAAATTGTACAGTTTAGGCATAAAAATGCTCTCTCAGAGGATGTGGCTACTATGAAGCTGCAGATCGTTTAACTTTACACAGTACAAAACAATGTTCACAATGAACAGCAACACGAAGAAGAACTCCAGGCCCAACTAGATAAAGACACTCCCGACAGTAGTCAACCTTCTATAACTGGAAGCCAAGAACCACTGGGAAAGCCACTAATAGCAAATGAGGCAGAATTTGCTATGACAGAAGTAGAAAACACCATGTGTCACTATGAAGAAGATACAGAAGACTTAACTGTACTGCAATCAAAATTGAACAATGAGCAGTGTAGTATTTTTCGAAGAAGTAACAAAAGAAATTGCACATGGTGTACAACATGAAAATAAAGAATGTATCTGCCAAAATTACAGACCTATACTACTATACATCAGTGGTCAAGCTGGTTCAGGCAAAACATTCTTAATCAAAATCATCAGCAAGTTCCTTCAACAATTAACAAACAACAAACTGTCAGCTGTTGTAACTGCCCCCACAGGTTTAGCTGCCTACAACATAGGCCGTGTCACTTTACACCGATTACTACTCCTTCCAGTAGAACACCAAAACAAATTAGAATATTACAAACTTTCTACAGAAGCTGCAATGGAACTACAAAGTGTGTTAAAACAAATTGAAATGTTTCTAATAGATGAAGTGCGCATGGTCTCCAACCTAATGTTGGGTTTGATTCACCTCAGATTACAAGAAGTACTCAAAACAAACTACGAAGAGCTCTTTGGAAGAAAACACATTATTGTTTTCGGAGATCCTCTTCAATTGACATCAGTGAAAGGTGAACCTATTTTTAAAACCTTAGGACACAAACTCTGCCATAAAACTGTTGGCAGCATAGGAAATGTCAACCTTTGGCAACATTTCCTATACAGAGAATTAACAGAAAACATGCGCCAGTCTGCAGACCACACATACCCAAACATTTTAAAAAGTGTTAGAGCTGGTGTACTACCTCAAGAAGCACAATCAATATTAAAAACCCGGCACATCCATGCACTGTATGGCCATAACTCATGTGTTACTGATGTTATGGAAAATTTAGCACACAAAAATGTCAATTGTATGCCCTTGATGCCAACTCTTGCTGTTCACAATTCAATGAAACGATGTTGAAAAAAGAAATGCAACCAATAATTGAAATATTCCCATCTCCTTCTGCAGGAGATAAAAAAGGATTTGATCACAAACAACTTACAATTGGCAAAAATTGAAGGTTATATTTTGTTGCAAGAGACATGTCATAAATATCATCTGGATTGCCCGGTAAGGGCGGCAGTAATTGTTAAAAGTGACCTTCTAACTATTAATACCCAGGTTGAAAAAAAAGACGTGGGTTCCCAAACAATGGATGACCCTCTATTATTAAACGGAATCCCTGTGACGTTTGCACAAATAATCCAGTGCAATGACGAACCAAGGCTGGAGAATAGGGGTACCCCTCCAGGTGAGACAATCGATAAAATGGATGTAGCAAAAAAACAACATGACAGATTTTACAGGTTGAAAAAAAACTTATACAGATGAACACAAGACAAAATATTTGAGATGCTTGAGTCTGTTGATTTAGCAAATCCCACTGCGAACAAGATAGCGGCGACTCCGGACAGTCCATTGATTCTGATCAACCTTATTGAAAAAGACAAATGTAATGAAATACAAAATGAGGATCTGAATCTAAAGGAGAATTTTTACTTTACATCAAGAAGGGCAAAAAAGAACCACATAAAAGCCATGAAAATAAGGCATAAAAATAAAGGGGGGCCTGCACGAGTTGAGAAGAAAATGTCGGAACCTTCCTTTGAAACTACTAATGTTAATAAAGTTCAAGCAAGCACTGGTAAAGATTTCTCAACGGTGATCCCCCCTGAACACAATCTGAATCTGAATGAGATGAACGAGGAAAGCAAAAAAGCCCTACACCTTAGCCCTGCTGTTGATCAGGAAAAAATTACGAAACAGTTGGCAAATTTGAAAAAAGAATCTAACTTGACGTCCACTTCTGTAGAGGGTGTTAACACAGGAGTAAAACTTCTAACGCAAGTAGATTCGACAATAAATATTCCTCTGATGACTCAACCACATTTAACTTCTTTTTTCACAGACATCAAAGTGAAAAAGACGGAGAAAGGAAAAAACTAAAGGAAAAGTAGGAACAGTTGGATCTAGGTCAGTGCCACAGGGGACAGAGGAGAAACGCTCAAACTCTGAACCCTCAAATTAATTGGTTAAAAAGATTGCTCCTCTGCCGGAGCCTTGCACCAAATATAAGGCTGCCAGTAGTGACCTCCACCTTAAGCAGGAACAGCTTACTGAACATAGTGGTAATTCGTTCAAACCCCCTCAGACCATGCCATCAGTACTTTTTGTAACTTCTGAGGAGATTGTGGGATTGACAGTGAAGTTACAAATTCCAAACATTATTGATACTGAGGACGACCTACAAAAATTGACACATAAATCTCTTACGAATTTGACAGAACCAAAGAAGGAGGACATTAAGGATGAAAATGAGATCGAGAAACCATCTGTGGATTCCTCCTCTGAACCCCCCCTCCATTTTCATACTATTCCTAATGAAATGAAAAATATTATTGGATGGAAGAGTGACGTTAAGATCAATGGAGCTGTGCGCATTAATCGCTCGTTTCTAATGAACGCGCTTTATAAGATCCCATCGCTCAGAAGTCTTGTGACAAATGACATTGAATGGATCAGACTTCCCAATGAGAATAACAACCATATGCTGTCCAAATTGCTATCCCCAATAATCGCGAAATTGATTTGGGGACATCAGAGTGATCTAGCGATCCTTGGGTTGGAGATGGTAGGTTTTCCACTTCTTAAAGATGCAATGGACTTCTTGGAATTCATTCTGCCCCCTCTGATAACTGTTATTAACAACAATGAAACTGTAACCTCCCATAGTGATCCCAATAAAAACATGATGGAACAACTCTCTGCACTCACGAATGCACTTGAATGGTCTTAAATGGCTCGAACCCTTAATCAAAACAGTTGCTAACACCACTTTACCTCACGATCCATCATAAATTCACAACCTTAAAGTTGCGTCGTGGAATTGCTGTGGTTTTTCAAACCTTTTAAAATGGAGAAAAACTACAAATTTAGAGGCCCTCCCTCAAATCCTGTTGGTTCAGGAAACCATGGCCGTTACTAAGGTAGAACTTGATGGTTTTGCTTCATATTTCCATCCTGCGACCAATGGGCTAGAAGGTAGACCTAAAGGAGGATTGACTATTTTTGTTGATACCAAGTTGAATTTTACGATTAACAATATATATGAATCTGACCTCTTTTTGTTGGTAGATATCACATTTGATGTATTAATGAACGGAAATGTATTTATAATATCATTGTATTGGAATCCTGGTCAATATCCTATTGAAAGAGCTTGCAAAATTTTAAACAATGCCCTTAATGATGCTTTCGTTAAGTCACCACTTGCTGAAATCCTCATTGGAGGGGACTTTAATGCATCTTTTTTGATTGACAATAGTAGTGCGATCCAGAGCTCGTCATACTTTCAATCTTCTATTCAAAGGGGTAATGTATGGAGCAATTTTCTCAAGTGTTGGGATATTTACTTATCACCCCCTGCTGGGAAACACATGAAGTTTACGTGGAAACGTGGTAGCTTGTATTCCTGGATTGACCACATGTTTTCTTCTAAGTTCTTATCAGGTAGGCTCTCAGTTGTCAGTACCATTGAGACCTTCTTGGGTGATCACGTAATGATTGCTACTTCGATTGCAAAATATCTAAAACTTTGTCCTCCTGAAAGCCATCTCATGCCAATTCAGTGGGATAGACCCAATATTTCAATCAACTGGGCTCCTACTACTTGTAGACAATGTACTACTCTAGTAAATAGGGATTTTTGGAAGTTTAATGGAAGAAAGTGTTACGACAATGATGTAATTTTAAAATGGAATTTAAAGATGATTGCCTTCCACCTTCTAAATATGTCTCAGATGTGTGGTGCCCAAACTACGCTTAAAAATGAGGGAGTCCGATTCTGTAATGAAATAGCCTCTCTTAAAAGGAAGAAAAATATTGAACTTCGAGAGGCGAGGAAGTCTAGGTTGAGTCTTATCCATTCTGAGTATTTAATAAGGAAAAAGAAAATCATAGTTACTTATAAATGTGCTTTAAGGCAGATCCGGGTCTTACATAAAATAAAACAAAATCAAAGAATAGTTAATTTACTATGTAATCGCAAAACTAAAGACATCTGAAAACCATCAGATCTATCGATAAAGAAGAAATACGTGAATTTGACTCGGGAATCAACAACTCCACTTGGACTTCTTTCTTTCTAAATGTGCTATTCCTGATGAATTTAGGTCTTATGAACACCCCCCAGAATGTCAACTAATTCCTGATTGTTGTCCCTGGGGATACATTGATATACTTTACGCAATTCAGAATTTGAAAGGATCTAAATGTGCAGGACCAGATGGCCTTCCGCCTTGTTTCATCAAAGATGATCTGTTTTTTTGGGCCTCCATGTTTGATACCATGTTTCAAGAAATGTTATGTTTAAAAATGATTCCAATTTCTTGGCTTACGTCAATCATCATTCCAATCCACAAAAAGGGATCGATTCTAGATCCTAACAATTATAGACCTGTGGCTATCATTGACGTCTCAGCAAAAAATGTTGCCTTGCTTATCTTGCAAGAACTAGAAATATTTTCCCGCAATAACAACTGCATTTGTCCGGCACAAGTACGGTTTCGAAAAGGCATGGGGACTCCTCTCAATGCTTGTATTCTTGCCCACATTATTTCGTATGCTAATGGTCCTACCAATATTCCGAATTTTGTTGCTTCCCTCGACTTAAAGGCAGCTTTTTATTGTGTCATAAGAGGTTAAAAAAAAGCTAATTTTCCTCAGTACCTGATCATCGTAATAGAAATGTTTCACTTTAAAACAAATTTTAAAGTAAGAATCAATCGGGCAGGTTTTCTCACAGAAGCTATTCCGAGTTGGACCGGTGTTAAATATGGCTGCGATCTCGCAGTCATCCTCTTTAATCTATATTTGGCAGACATTGATGAGATATGGAACAGTGACAAATCCTTTTCAATTCGTATTGGGTCTTTCTCTTTGTCCCGGTTAGCTTGCGCAGATGATAATCTGCTGTTCGTTCGTACACAATTAGGACTTCAAATGAAGTTAGAAAGTTTCTTACAATACTGTAACTTGAATAACTTAATGGTAAATCCTCAAAAATCTAACATCATCGTATTTTGTAATAAGAAAAAAGTATGGCATTTTTCATGGAAAATCGGTACCTCGATTATTGCAACTACTATTAATTTACCTTATTTAGGACTTATTTTGATGAAATATAAAAGAATGAAAGAATTGCTAATGGTAAAATTACTCCCTTTAAAGTGTCAAATGAAAATCTTGCTTCACAAATTCTGTACATTCTTGCTAATCCCACTTTTAGAATTTTATTTGAAAAAAGTAGAGCCAATCATGTTGTATGGAGTGGAACTATTTCTATATGATTTGGGGCCCCTATTAGATCAACTCCAAGGGCTCACATGGAAATATACTTTGGGAGTTCCATCATCTATGCCGAATGCTATTCTTAGGCATGAATTAGGCCTAAACTCGCCATCAGCTAGATATTATTGGCGTTTACTCTCAAATTTTGACAAAATAATGTTTCCTCCAAAAAATTGTATATTAGGTTAAATCATATGTTAATCAGTAACAATCCTCCATCTATGGTTCAATACAAAGGGTTTATGTTGTCACTTTTGGAAAAAAGAGTTGTTTCAAGAAAAGGTCAAGAAAAAATTGTTTGAATGGGATTGGGCGGAAACTTGCTTGCAGATGCAAAGATATTCCTCATTTTCTGAATATTCCAAATTTTATCATAAGAAATCTCCACGCCTGACGTATCTAACATTGTGTCCATGTTCTAATGTACGTAGATCATTTATGTTGTTTCAATTTGATTTGTTGCATACAAGGGTCCGAATGAAATATTGGCATAAAGACAATTCAGACAGAAATACGGAAATATGTAGATTCTGTAATTTATCTCAGGAATCCTTAAAACATCTTTTTATCTTTTGTACATATGTTGAAAATGATCTGTGTAAAATAATGAACTCGTTTCGGCAAGCAAATACGGTTCTAGCCAGAAATTGGATCTGGTTAAAATGCATGTGAGGAGCCACTAATGTTTGTATACTTAATACAACAAGGTTGGTAAATGTGATTTCGAAGGAACTGGATAGAGTGAACTAGCTAGCAATTTAGTCCTCAGAATTTGATTTTTGTTGTCAACTTTTTGGCAAGTGTTTGAAAAGCCACACATGGTTATAGGATTGCTGTTGATATATCATGTTTTTTTTGTTTTGTTTTTAATTGAAAGTGTAATTTTTATATAATTATTTGTAGAGGTCTTTTGTACTAAAAACAAATAAAGTTTTAATTAAAAAAATAAAAAACAGTACACAAACTGTAGATTTGTAGATATTTGAGAGATGTTTGATTCTATGGGTGTGTTATGCTGCGGTGGTCGTGGACAGGGCCTAGAGTCTTGGGTGCATGGCCTATGGCCTACGGCCGCGGACATGACAAACACATGAGGGGCACCTGCCACCTAAACAGATGCAGCATTTGACCCATCTCTTACTCCGCCACCCTCCCCAAACACTCTTACACACTAACACACTCCCCAGAGTTGTATTTTTTCCCCATTAGTTGCTGTGCTGTCCGCGGATGTCCGCGGATCCAAGATAACGGGCACATCAAAACAATATGACGCATCTCCCGCTTCATTCCAGCCAATCAGTGAACATGTCGTATGTCCGCGGACATGATGCAGGCCGATTAACCAATCAGCGTCCTGTCCGTGGAGCGAACAGTGAAATGTGTCCGCAGAGTGGACATAGATATCACTAATTTTTTGTGACCTACTTTTTGATCATTTTAAAAAAAAAACTGCTGGACGTATTTTTACCAAATTTACAAAAGCACACTTTCGGGACCAAGCCGCTGCTCCTGCTGTAAATTTGGTGCAAATCCGACCAGCGGGTTAAGCTGTAGGTGTGATCAAAGTTTTTTCCACATTCACTCTATGGGAAAAAAAGAAATTTTGGGACCCCCCTTATAACTTTGCCTCCTCTGCACATAACCTCACCAAACTTTGCACACACATCCAGAGTGGGCCATAGACGTCTTTTGCAAAGTTTCGTGAGAATTCATCCAGGGAGAGCTTGTATGGGTTCTTTACTATGCTGCGTGCAGATTTGTTGAAGTAGGACCAATGTTGTGAAAATGTTGTGATTAGGTTGGTAGTGACACAATACTTTGTGAATGGCAGTGGGTAGGGGTGATGGAGGCTGTGGTGTGTTTGTGGATGCTGCTAATTGTGACCTGTTTACGTGAATGGGTGTTTTATGGTGTGAGGGAGTTGGGTTGAAGTGCCACTACATATTTTACGTTTGTGCACAATGTTAGCTGCCTACATGGTCGCATGCATGGATTCATAGTGTTGTGCTGGGTGTGGGCAAGGGTGGACTGTTGTGTGCATGGCGAAAGGTGTGCTGGGTGCACCACAGGATCATTGTGGATGCTGAAATAGGGCATCCTGTAGGAAAAAATTGTGGTGTAGGGGCTTTGAAAGCAAAGGGAACATGCTCTCAGAGTGTTGAAATGTTATACTTGCCAATAGGCGCCACTAAGGGAGTGTTGGAAAATGTGAGTGCAAAGGGAAGAAGTATTGTGTGTGTTTTACTGGGGCGTTTCCCTAGCTGTAGCTGGGAAAGTGCACACGCCACATCATGGCCTTCTGCGCATGGAGCCTTCGCAAATGGAACTGTGGGGATTCGCCAATGAGGATTCGAGGGTGTGGTTCACAGGAAGGGGGGGTGACATATTTACCCAAAGTTCAATGCAGTGAGGTTGGCAGAGATGGACAGACAGCAATTGCTTGTAGTCGGTGATACATTTGTGCACGAAGTGCACAGGTATGCCGTAAAAAGAGGGTTCGATACTGACTTTCAGTTGGAAGGAGTGCAGGCTTTTTGGTACAAAGTTTATGAGTGGGGTTTCGGATGCATGGATCTCCTTTGCAAATGTGTGGCCTCTGTTGGTACTGTAGATGTGGTGGTCGTGCATTTTGGAGGACTACATTTAGGGCACATGCCGTGCTCACGTTTGCTCGCTTAATTAAAGAAGTTGATGACAGCTGTGATGCGGATATTTCCTACTGCAAAGGTGATTTTCTCATCGATGACACTAAGAGGACAATGGGAGCATGCCGGTATAATTTGTCCACAGCCAGAGGTCGGGAGATGTTGGATAAACAGAAGCATGTGCGACTTTATGTGCAGTGCTGGGATGTTCTGCACCGACTATGAAAGCATTAATAACCAGCAAGCTTTCTAGTGGTTTCAAGGAATTCTGACCTCCATTGGCAATACTGTTGTGTTTGCCACTTTGCATGAAGCACTGCAGAGAATTCTGTAGAAATGTAAGATAAGCATTCATCTTGTCAAAATGTCAGGAGGAGAAGCAAACAGGCAGAGAGCAAAAGAGAGAAAAACAAGAAAAAAACAATGTATGAATGCACTACATACTTAACAAAAACACGACAAAAAGAAAAAAGAAATATTTGTGTTTTTAGAGACAATCCTAAAGACTGAACCCCCCCTGTTTCAACCTCCCCCATAAATGCCCCCTCAACCCGCTCCCCCTCCAGTTTCTAGCACGGTAATGCCGTGGATTCCACAGGACTTTGAGGATTAGTTGTGCCATATCCGGCTCTTTTTAGGATGGCAGCTATGGCATTGGCTCTTTGTAGGCTAAGCCATTGGGCAATGTGGTTGCTGGTTGTGGTGTGTACACAAACACTGTGACAGAAGGTATGTTTGTAGTGATAAATGTAGGAGGCTATGGTGAAAGTGTGCAAGGTAAAGCACATTCATCCTGTTTGTATGCATGCACTGCACGCACTTGCTTAACGTTGCTAATATACATTCCCTGCTGCTTTAGTGGGATCACTGTTCCAACATTTGTAGTACATGCATTACAGTGGGAAGACCATACTGTGAAGTGTACAAGGTACGTGGCAGGCATCATGTTGTCATGAATGCAGTGTGTGCATCATATGATATGATGTGCTATGGTATTTTGTGCCATTTGCATCGTGCCTACATACAAGTGTGTGATGGCGCGCCGAGGAAAGGGAGGCGGAACGGAGGCCACACAGAGACGTTGATTCCTCTAGGCCAGCTGACATTAAGAGTGTGCAAGTGAATGGGAAGGGGGAGGGCAAAGTGCAGTACATGGGAACAATAAAAAATAGAATACCATGCAACTACGGCCGGTTCTGACAAGTGCAAGGTAAGGGTAAACATGAAGTGGTGGCTGGACTGTTAGGGTTATAGAAAACAGTCCCCAAGTCTGGGGGTTGGTAGAAAGCCAGTGCAGGGGTGGAACTGTAGGGAGGGAGGTGGCCTGGGGCACAGATTATAGGGTGGGTAGGAAACCAGTGCACAATACTTTTAGCCAAGAAGTGAGTAAGGGAGAGGAGGGGAAAAAGAAGAAGCACTTGGAAAGGTTTTTAGGTGCTTTCAGACCCTGCAATGCTTCCCCTCAATGTCCAGGAAGACAGAGAGCGTGTTCCACAGGGAGGCCCCAGCAGAAGAAACACATCTACCACCATCTGTTTGCATGTAGAAGCAACTGACCCTGATGGAGTACGAGGTGGATGAAGGAAGAGCTGGAGCAAGCAGATATTTAGGAAGTGAGAGTGCAAGGTATTGAGGTCCCAGGGACTAGAAGACCTTCTGCATAATGCACAGGGCTTTTATTTGATTGTTTGCAGCCACTGTGAGCTATTGCAGACATTTTAGTCCAGCAGAGATATGATCTCTGCCATTCAGGCCAAGGACAAGTTGCCCACTTGTCTTATGGATGAGTTGCTGAGGCCGCCGCGTGGAAACTAGCAGATTTAAAAACAGTCAGTGGCAACAGTGCAGCGTACAAAGCATGACAGCCGTGCAGACACTGACCTTTTGGAAAGTGACTGTAGGTTGCTAAGATATATTTAGTGGTGGCTTTAGTGCCTTCTTTTTATGAGTTATGTAGTAAGTGGGTTAGTGGAGAAAAATGTTCGTAGCATTGTCAGAGGGAAAGAACACAGTTCCTGTTTCGCTAATATAGTGTATGATATGGGTAAATGAAAACGTTGCAAGCACATACCAACAAATTGGCAGTTTATGGTAGGAGATTGGAGGAACATCAGTACGGTTTTTAAACACGTAGTGGACGCTTAGAGACAGATATCGTGCACAGAGTCACTTATAACAGAGTTGTGAACATACTGTAAAATAAATGTTCATAACTTTATTATGTGGATGAATATGCATGTATAACTCCTGCAATGTTTTACTGAACTTTCCACTGGACGTGCTTTCCAATAACAGCACACGTGCAGGCTGATTTTGTAACGGTACATATGAAGTCTTGTGGAAAACTGACATTGTAAAATGATGAAGTCTTGGAGGGCATTGGTGGATGCGCGTGTGAGTACTTAGCAATACCTAATAAGGGCGTGGTGGGAAGAGTATAGTGGAAAGGGAAGAAGGACTGTTCATGATTTACTGGGGCGCTGTCCTTACGATACTTTGCGAGGCGCACGTGCTACATTCTGTGCTTTTGAACATGCTGGCCAATGGAAGTGCGATTTTTGCAATTGTCCAATCAGGTGGTTAGAGTGTACGTCACAGGAAAGGGTGGCCATATTTTGTTACATTACTCTGTGTAGTGAGGCTGGGAGAGATGGCGAGATGCACAGTTTGCATAGTGGGTGATCGCTTTGTGCTAGATCTGCTCCAGTATGCCGTGGAAAGTGGCCTTAATGGCAAATTGAATTTGGACAACGCAGAGACTTTGTGGTGCTGTGTCGCTTTCCATACTTTCGACCATCTGCTTGCAGAATGTCGACGAGTGGCCACGTTAGGTGCTGTACACATTACGGTACTGCACTATGGAGCATTGCTTTTGGGTTCCATAGCTTGGTATACTGTCAACTCAAAAAGATGATGAAAGAAGTGCAGCACATTTTTGCCACTGTGAAGGTACTTTTCTCATGTATACCACCAAGTCCAGTATATAACTATCCCAATGAATGTTGTTGGCAGCCAGAGGTGGGAAGGAGTCTTTTCAGCAGAAGCATGTATAACTTTTTGCATGCTGCTGGGATGTACACCTGTGACAATGACAACATTGGTTATCGATATGTGCACCTTCTCAATGGAAATTACATTTCATTGTCGCCCAGTGACATTTGGTTTTCCAATCTACAGGCTGCACTGAAGACGCTATTGTAATAATGCGAGGCGCAGTGCAACAAATACAAACAATTATAAAAGCCCGAAAAAGAGTTATTACTGTGGAAGGTGTCTTAAAAAAAATTGAAACAGCTTTTTTAAGAGCCACCACTACAAAGGACATCCCCTACCCTGGTTGACATTTATTCCCCTACTCCTGTGCGTGCACACCTGGAAAGGTCAGCGGACATAGCGATAGCTGCAGGGTTGTACGTGTAACATATGCCCCTTTTGCACATGGCCATCTTCTATTTGGGACTGTGGAGGACGCAGGATTACGCAATAAGCTTTCTGGGTTTGGAGTGCACGCACAGACTGTGGTATACGGTATATTTGTCAACCTAAATGCAGAGGGTGAGCTTATGGCTGTGTGTTGTACGAGCCACAGTGTATGCTGTGTGGGTGAATTGCACATACATTACTTGACAATGAATGGAAAACAGAGTCCTGTGTGAGTTACGTGTGGAGTGTATTATGTGGCTTTGTACATGTATGGAGCACCTACAATGAAGTGATTGCTTTTGGTTTTTCTCTGTGAGACTTTGGTGACGCTCAATCAAGACAATATTATTGTTGTTGCTTGTGGAACACCATGTAACACGATTTGCAGTGCCGTTTGTGCTGCGTGAGGCAGTAGGCTAGGTAATGTTTCTGTTTCCAATCTCCTGCATAATTGTGTATCCCATTATACAGACACCCATGAAGGTGTGTTAATTTTTATTTGGTCCGGAAATGGAGAAAGCGCGGTACATTTTGAAGAAGTGTATTTGTGTCTTTTTACAACTTGTGCCATTGTCGTACTGTACAAATGGGAATCTATTTTTTCACAGCACAAACAGTTTTCCCCACTAATAGCGTTCCTGTTGATATTACTGCATTTTTGAATTCTGAACGCTCTACACACATTGCCTTTGCTTTCCTTTTTGGAAGTATAGGAATAATGTTTGTGCTTGCTGTTGCGCACTTGCACTCTTGAAAACGAACTGCAACACGCACAACCATCTGTTTCAACAGCCACCCATTTCTACCTGTTTCCACTGCAGTGTTTTCCACTGCATCACGGTTCCTTCCATTTAGCACACAATTGTGTGGAGGGTATATGATGTGCGTCACACTGCCTTCATTACCACTTACATTGTGACACCCTGAAAGGATCTTTATATCATAATCAGACACAAAAGAAATATTGCTAAAGGGACGTTATGGTGAAGGTGCAGTACTACAAACATAGCATCATTTCTAAATACACTATGCTAAAGAAACGTTATCTTTATAGTGCCCTAATAAAAATCTATGAAATTCACTAACAAAAAACGTTGTTAGAGGGGCGTTATGGTTAAGTTGCACTACCGAAAAGCTATGAAATTCAATGGAAAAACGTTCTTACAGGGACGTTATGGTTACAGGTCACACCGAAACACCCCAGAAATTTGCCAATTATGATAAGCTAAGCAACCATAACTTGCACCAGCTCTGTGCTCTGCTATGACTAACACCCATGACATCAAAGATGACATCACAAATGGTACGCCTAGTTAAGATTAAGATAGTCACTTTCCACGCCAGCAGAATTTAATGGGTTTTGTTGTAATGAACCACTTCACCAGTAACTAATTCATGCATCTCAATATATGATATATGTATTGCAGTATATAAGGGTGCATTATACCAACACATCTGTTTTACTAGCGTTAGTAAGACTCCTAAAGAAAATATTTGTAGCTCTTGGAAGAGTGATAGATCAGGGTGAGGCGCTACTTGCTGGACTGATGCACAACGCACTTTAAATGAGAAGTATTTGTCACATGTATAAGACAACTTTGAAATGTGAAGTAGTTTTGTTGTGTATGAGAAAGTTTTTTAATTTTTCAGATTATGAAATGGTTTTATGAGGGTAGAGTTTGCTACCTGGGATGCTATCTTTAAGAAAGCACTGGGGAATGTCACAGCAAGACAGACCAAGTTAAGGAAGGTCTTAACGAAAATTCACAATGCACTTAATTGGGTAGTACTGTTTGTTTGTGGTTGATATGTTTTAACAATGTTTTCTTTTTAAATAATTAACTGGTTATATGAATATTGTAAAGTGAGTTTTATGTCTTCACTACGGTGAAGGTAGACGCAGCCGTACTGTGCAAATGTGTCAGTTTCTTATACTTTGGTCTGTTTTTTTCTGTGGCTGTTGCCCTTGTTTATTGTTGCTTTGAAGTGTTTCTTTTTTTTCATCAGTGTGTAAGGCATTTACATACTAAAAAAAAAGAAATAATATGTGCAATTCAGTATGCAGTATGGATTGATGACTCTTGAATGTTGTGTTTAATGGCCCTCGCAATGGTCAATAGCTGTCACCTGGGTGATCAGGCTCTGCCACTTCACCAATGAATGCGGCTTCTTGTTTCTATCACGGAAGTTGAGCTAGGCTGATGATCTCTGCCTGTGATCTCTGCCTGTGTAGACAAAAACATCCTGTTGTGCATGGGAGAAATGCCACCTGCTTCAGCACAAGCATGAGTGTCAGGCCCTTGCACGAAGTAACAGGAGGGCGCGTAGCTACACCCTAGAGATTACACCCCCACACCCCACTGCTCCCTATATCCTAGATAACGATACAGCTTAAACTATACCTAGCAACACGTAAGCCCTGGGCTGACACCAAGCCAAGGAAACCTTTACTTAATGGCAAAGGTTTACACTAATATTTAATCTAAGAGTCCCTAATTTGTGCTTGCATCTAATATTGTTTGCTGGGAAGACTGGAGGAAGCTGTTTACTCCTCCTTCACCTTTTCCTCTCTGTCTCTTTAATGCTATCTTGATTTTATTACAGAGACCACGATGAACGTTATTGTTTCAAATACATTTGGCACTGTCTTGTTTGTTTGTTTGTTTATTTATTTGTATTGCGCGCCAGACCCGAGGGTATCCGGACGCAGAGGAGTAGAACATGAATACTTTCAGCTTAAGGTTACACAGCTGTGTAGGCGTAGCGATATGTACAGAAAGGATGAACGTCATATTAGAATAATATATACATACAATAAGCACGGAGGATTCATCATAACATCATTAATGGGTCAGTGTCATTTTGACATTGATATAACATAAAATAACATAACTTACATAAAAATAACATAACTCAATGATACAATGCATGATAGTGGGTAGGTACAGGTAGGCAGAAACTGAATAGTCTTAGTGGTCATTTTCTTTGATCCATTTGATAGTTTTTTGTCTAAAGTTCAAGTAGGTTTGGTCCGCCCTCAGGGAAGGGGGTAGGGAGTTCCAAAGCTGAGCAGCTTTGACTGTAAAACGACTCCCCCCTAGCTTTGGTGAGTTTGAACCTTGGTACAATCAGACAGTTTGAATTGGCCGTTCTAATAGGTCGGCTGGAAGATTTTCTGTTGAATCTCTCTATAAGGTATCGAGGTGTTGCATTGTTTAGGCACTTGTATGTTAGCGAGATTTTATCACTGGTAGAGAGCCAGTTATTTTGTCTCCTTATCTTGCTACCAGAGGTCTTCTCAATAGCAGAAAGGGAAATGCACATGTTGGATTACCATCGAAAAGATGGATAAATGATAATATGATCAATAATAATTGTGCCATACTAGTTCTAACACAACAGGCTGTTGTTTCAAAGCCGAAAACAGTGAAGGATCTTGCAGCAGTAATTCTGCATTGTCTGCTGGCTTATTTATTTATTTAAACATTTATAAAGGACCTTAGGCCCACCGGCGAACTGGCACTTTGAAGCCCATGTGGGCTTTCAAGACCACATGGGTCTCTGCCTTCGGCAGTAATCAAATGACACCCATGTTGTCTAGAAAGCCAGCAAACAGAATATGGAGTTTGAATAACAAAGGTATCATTGCTGCAAGGTCCTTTGTTGTTTTTTTGCTTTTCAGAAAAAGAAATAAACAAGCTGCTTTATTTGCTCGGCTAATATCATCTTCCTAAAGTCTCTTTGCAAACTGGTTTTAAAAATGGAAACTTTACGAAAAAAAAACAACTAATGTTCCATAGGCAAAATCACAATTGGCAGCAACTTCCTAAAATCTGTGCTGTGAAATGAAACCATAAAAACATTGAAAAAGTGCATTGATGTACATGTATTCCTCCATCCCTCCAGCCTAAAATGTGTTGCTGCTGCTAATGCATATAAAAACACAAGAATCAACGCACACATGCCACAAAAAGCTACTGTTCAATTTGCCTTGTAAAATAGAGATTGCTTCACAAAGATTCTGGACACTGAAAAGAATGCAGACTAAGGGCTCATTAGGAGTATGGCGGCGCGGGAAGAAATGGTGCTAAAGGAATTACCACCACTTTTCCCACTCCACCATGCTAAGAGTATGGCTCTAGAGTGGGGAATTTCTAATGCTGGAGGTAAATCCTCCCACTTTCCACTAAAATCTGCACAAGCGGTGGAATTACCATTGGCGGTAATTCCGCCTGGGCAGTAATTCTGCCCAAAATGTCCCATAGAGTCCAATGGACTCACAAAGAAATGGGGATTAGCTCCGCCACCGCCACTTGTAATTCTGCCGGATCAAGTGGCGATAACAGTAATTCCATTGGGTGGTATTCTGGTGGATTTTCTGCCAGAATACCGCCCAACTTATAATGAGCCCCTATGTGTCTTTTTCAGATGGTGTTGTCTGGGAAATACACAGGATCCCAAATTCAAAATGGTAGGTCACTGTTCCAGGGAGGTGGACGTTTGCACAAATGACGCCCTCTGGGAGCCATGACCCCACAGTTGCAGCCACGTGGACAAGGATAGAAATGGAAAACAGCGGCGGTTCATTGTGCTACTCTCCTGACCAAACGGAGATGCACAGGAGGGCCAGGAATGGCCCTTTTCTTCAGTGCGCATGCGCTGCACTTTATCAGACCAGGGGAATGCATGGCTCTACCATGCATGGAAACGTGCTTCCCGTTTGCGAATGCGAGATGTGCTTTGCAAGCGTGGAAACGCCACCCCCTCGCCCCAGTTTTGCTCAACTGCACACGGGGTACCAGCAATGCACACATTCCTAACCCACATCTTATTTCAGGCGACAGATGAAGATCATCAGTCGCATTCCTCGCTATGTGCATAAGGATGTGCGAATCAGGCCTATAAGGTATTTCCACCATCAAACCTGCAGCAATAAATCACCATAACATACAATAACACTATCATTGGCAAGAACATACCCCAGTCATCGGAAGTGAAATGCTAACTCAACCTTTGAACGCCTTTCCTCCTTATCGGGGCCCTTTGGCCCTTATCGGGGCCCTTTGGCCAGGGACTGCTGCAGCCATCAGTAGTTGAGTCATCAGATGGCTGGAAAGTGGCCCTCAACGAATGCTACTCTTGCTCTTTGGTAGGAGGTGAATCCCTTCGTGTTTACATGTCTTTATAACGAAGTAATTTATAAAGAATGCACATATATTGACTATTTTATATAAAGAAATGTTATAGCTATGAGCTGTCTGATAGCACAGCGAGTAGTGCGCTCGCTTTGACATCTGTGCAGAGCCTACTGCCGCAGGTTCGAATCCTGGCAAAGCCAAACTCAGCCTTTCATGCTTACAAGGTCGATAAATGAGCACCACACACTGTGGGTAATAATAAGCAGTGCTCAGATGCCTGAGAGTTCATTGCACTATATGAATGCCAAATTATTATTATTACAGTGAATGCACTTTTTTGGGGGGCTTTACCTCCCAAACCCCTGTTTCCCACCCCTAAAAACACATCACGACCGTTTCAAAAAACATTTAACCCTTTACCCCACCCTAAATGCATTAACTATAACATTTTTCAATATAAAATATCCGATATATGTTCATTCTATATAAAAGATTTGATATAAACACTGTATACCTCCCTTCACTTGCTGGGCCCTCTATATGAGAAGCAAAAAAGCAACACAAAGTGAAAAGCTCTTTTGGTAACTAGGGCCCAAAAATGCCATTGATAATCAAATAGGTCTTTCTTGCACCATGTCTCCCTGACTGCGTCAATGCAACCTATTTAATCTGAGGCGGATGGCAATGTGGAAGGTTGTATACGAATTGTACGAATGACAATTGTTTGAATAACTATTGACCTTCTGCACAATTGACCGAATTTAAACGGTCAATTTGGATATATATGTGGGGGGAAACCCCCTGCACTCCTGCACCCAATGCAACCCCCACCCAAACCCCCCACCCAATCCCCTTATATTATTATTATTACCCCAACCCAACCCATTATATATATAAAAATGACCATACAGTCAATTGTGCAGAAGGTCAATTCAGACCTCTGTTATTCGAACAATTGTAAACAAACAATTCGGGTAATACCATGTGGAAATGCTGGCTCGACGTAATGCCCCACGTTCGCCAGAAGAAGCACATGAGAGAGCAGAGGCTTCTATGCCCTGTGCCCGACCTTGTGCCACAACTCGGACCAGTGGTGTTTCAGTCACAAAGGTGAAACAGGTGAAAAGGGTACCGTGTGCCTCACTGGCCTCGCTATCAGTATCAAGGATCAAGGGCAGGTTGTCCTTTTCAGAGACACGAGTCAGCAGAAGAAACCTCCAAACAACAATGGTGCAGTAAACCCCAAACTAAATGGAGTGTCTCGGCCAGGTTGTATATAACTGTGTGAATTGCTCAAGTACAGATAATAATCAAAAACACTAAAACCCCACCATGTACGGAAAACACATAGATCTAGGAAAAAACATAAATGGCTATTTTTTAAATGTCATTGGTAAATTAGGGGAGGGGGGTATAACCAGTCTCTGGGGCCAGAGGTAGATGTAAGGGGGTCAGGATACCTAGACATGCCAGTGAAAGGTCAATGAGTTCACTCAGCCCGTCTCTACTTAGGTCTCATAGGGGTCTTCTTGGTACTTCACTATTCAGCAGAAGATGCAGTTCCGACATCTTGATGTGGTGAGTGGCTCAGGAAGGCTTGATCGGTGGAGGGCACCTCAACTATATCCTCAACAGACGTTTGAAGGGCTTGGTTATAGAAGGCATTCAAGTGCATGAAGCTTTTGCCAGCTCAGAATGTGGCCTGCCATCTCAAAACAGGCCCACATTTTTCTTGATGAAATTCTGAAGATCAGCAATTCCAGCAGGCATAGCATCGGATATTAAAGGGCACAGGAATGTGTAGAACAGACACCTTAAGAAAGCTGGAGCCTCTTCTTCACTTCCCATGCAGGGAAGTACACACCCTTACCTACAGGAACAGTGTGCTCCTGAGCGTAGTTGGGAATCCTGGTCAAAGTGTCCTTACGTTCATTCCAGACTCAAAGTTCTTTTAGTTGGCAGTCTCTTTGTCCCCCAGAAACTAGTGAGTTAAGGCTCTCTCTCGCTTCTTGAATAAATACCTTCACCTCAAACGGATGGTCTTTGAACTACCCAAAGCTCCAGGGTGAATCACCAGAGTGGTTGGCTACCACTCCATTTACAGCAAAGTCCTGGCAGGGGATCCGCCCATTTTCAAGTTACTTGTCCAGTTGCAGTAGGGATGACTACTTAATGAAGTGTCCACTCCCTCCTACTGTAGTACTCTTACTGTAGTACCCAGAGGCCTTAAAGGCATGGTCTAGTAAAAAAATGTATTTCAAAAATAGATAGGCAACATAAAAAAAATACTAGCATTCTCTTTTTTAAAACTTCCTATGTAAAGTTTTGAGCTATTCAAGCTCAAAATTCGCAAAAGCAAGCACATGGGCGCATCCAATTTGTGAAACACTACGCGGCATGTAGTGTAGGGGAGGGGAGCACCGGAGACCCAACGTGAAAGCCACAGCAGGCAGAAACACAACGCGGTTGTGTTGGAAAACGCTGCGGTTTTTCTTTCCGCGTTTCTCAGGCTCCTCCGAGCCAGAGGAGCCTGAGAAACTTGGAAAGAAAAAACGCAGCGTTTTCCAACACAATAATGTTCTATTTATGTTTGCGGTCGCTTCAAAAGCGACCGCAAACATAAATAGAACGTTTTTAAAGCTGCGGTTTTATTTCTAAGTTTTACGGGCTCCTCCAGCCCGGAAAACTTAGAAAAAAAAAAGCAGCTAGTGCTTATTTTTTAAAAAAAAATAAATAGCACTTACCGAGATTCAGCTGCAGCTTTCCTGCTCTGGTCTCCGGTCCTCGTCCTCCGCGTACAGCACTAGTGAAGGGAAAGCCACCCAGCGGTAGCTTTTGTTTACTACAGCTGGCTGGCTTTTCCTTCATTAGTGCCGCAAAAGCAAAAGCCAGCACAGGAGGGCATCCATTTCACAAAATGGATGCGCCCATGTGCTTGCTTTTGCGAATTTTGAGCTTGAATAGCTCAAAATTTTACATAGGAAGTTTTAAAAAAGAGAATGCTAGTATTTTTTTTTATGTTGCCTATCTATTTTTTAAATAACATTTTTTACTAGACCATGCCTTTAATCCCCAAGAAGTCACTTTAGGGCAGAGTAAGCTATACAGGAAAATCAAGAAGGCTCAAATGATTCCTCCTGTGTTATAGCTCCCTGGCTGACTTAGCTTAACCACGACCAGTTCCATGACCATGACCAATAAATGCCAGAACAGATGAGCTTTGTACAACATGTTCATGTTGCTGTCGCCCCCCTCTATCTACGCCAGTCATGAAAATGATCTACAGTCACCCTTACGGGCATAAATAGATTGTGGCAAGAAGCTTAATGAAAGTGAAATTGACGGCATGAAGCTGCCACCATAATCAATCGATGACTCCAATGGTCACTCTAAATCACTTGCCTGAGGCAAAGGTTAAAATCAGACTATGCCATGAATGGTTTCTAAAAATCACTTGCACGAAGGTGTTCCGAGGCTATGATTATCTGTGCCAACAATGGTAATTGTAAATCTCTTGCATGGTGTTGAAATGTGAAGACTGAATTTTGTGTTATCGTGGTTATTAGTTATTGGGGAATTGAGCATTAAGAAATCCTATGGTCTGTATTGGTCTTTTGTACACAGGACCAGCTGCACTAACCTCAGGAGACTGACAGGGTAATTCATAGAATTTCGCAGAAAAGTGTCGCAAGCGGCTGGCGCAGAGTGTCCGCGTGCGATTGTCTGCGCCAGGCACGTGCGCTAAAACCGATTTCCGCGCACAGCGTATTCATGGATTTCAGGCTCCAAAACCAGCCATGGCGCAGAGTATCGCAGCAACCCTGCAGCAGCGCCAGTAACGCCCCCAAGAACGCCCTCGCGCAAGGAAAAGCCATCAAAATCGCTAAATCATCGCAAAGGGCTGCGCTAACCCTGGACCAGTCTACAGGGCTGCCAAACAAGGAACGCAAAGCGGGTAACGTGCATATCAGGGGTACGCGTGAAGTCATACATGCGATTAGCCAGGGTACGTGTATTACAGGGGTACGCGGGAAGTTCTACACGCGGTTGGCCAGGGTACGTGTATTACAGGGGTGTGCGGGAAGTTCTACACGCGATTCGGCTGGGTACGTGTATTACAGGGGTGCGCAGTAATACTCACATGCGATTTGGCCAGGTACGTGTATTACAGGGGTGCGCGGGAATTATCACACGCGATTTGGCCTGGTACGTGTATTACAGGGGTGCGTGGGAAGTTCTACACGCGATTGGCCAGGGTACGTGTATTACAGGGGTGCGCGGGAATTCTCACATGCGATTTGGCAAGGTACGTGTATTACAGGGGTGTGCGGGAAGTTCTACACGGGATTCGGCTGGGTACGTGTATTACAGGGGTGTGCGGGAATTATCACACGCGATTTGGCCTGGTACGTGTATTACAGGGGTGCGTGGGAAGTTCTGCACCCGATTGGCCAGGGTACGTGAATTACAGGGGTGCGCGGGAATTATCACACGCGATTTGGCTTGGTACGTGTATTACAGGGGTGCGTGGGAAGTTCTACACGCGATTGGCCAGGGTACGTGTATTACAGGGGTGTGCGGGAAGTTCTACACGCGATTCGGCTGGGTACGTGTATTACAGGGGTGCGCGGGAATTCTCACATGCGATTTGGCCAGGTACGTGTATTACAGGGGTGCGCGGGAATTATCACACGCGATTTGGCCAGGTACGTGTATTACAGGGGTGTGCGGGAATTATCACACGCAATTAGGCTGGGTGGGTCCTCACAGGTGTTCCCTGTACACCCTCCACGGCCCCTGCAGGCAGCCCACAAAACAGGGGACTACCCTGCACACCTGCTCATGTCCCCCTGCACCCCCACCCCCCAGCAGTGCAGGGGCAGCCTCCACCAGGCCCCCACTCATGTCCCCTATCACCCCCACACCCCTGCCACCAGGGGCACCCTCCACCAGGCCCCCACCCATGTCCCCTATCACCCCCACCCCCCAGCCACCAGGGGCACCCTCCACCAGGCCCCCACCCATGTCCCCTATCACCCCGACCCCCCAGCAGTGCAGGGGCACCCTCCACCAGGCCCCCATCCATGTCCCCTATCACCCCCACCCCCCAGCAGTGCAGGGGCACCCTCCACCAGGCCCCCACTCATGTCTCCCACCACCCCCACCCCCCAGCCACCAGGGGCACCCTCCACCAGGCCCCCACTCATGTCCCCTAACACCCCCACCCCCCCGCCACCAGGGGCACCCTCCACCAGGCCCCCACCCATGTCCCCTATCACCCCCATCCCCCAGCAGTGCAGGGGCACCCTCCACCAGGCCGCCACCCATGTCCCCTATCACCCCCACCCCCCAGCCACCAGGGGCACCCTCCACCAGGCCCCCACACATGTCCCCTATCACCCCCACCCCCCGCCACCAGGGGCACCCTCCACCAGGCCCCCACCCATGTCCCCTATCACCCCCACCCCCCCGCCACCAGGGACACCCTCCACCAGGCCCCCACCCATGTCCCCTATCACCCTCACCCCCCAGCAGTGCAGGGGCACCCTCCACCAGGCCCCCACTCATGTCTCCCACCACCCCCACCCCCCAGCCACCAGGGGCACCCTCCACCAGGCCCCCACTCATGTCCCCTTTCACCCCCACCCCCCCACCACCAGGGGCACCCTACACCAGGCCCCCACCCATGTCCCCTATCACCCCCACCCCCCAGCAGTGCAGGGGCACCCTCCACCAGGCCCCCACTCATGTCTCCCACCACCCCCACCCCCCAGCCACCAGGGGCACCCTCCACCAGGCCCCCACTCATGTCCCCTATCACCCCCACCCCCCCGCCACCAGGGGCACCCTCCACCAGGCCCCCACCCATGTCCCCTATCACCCCCACCCCCCAGCAGTGCAGGGGCACCCTCCACCAGGCCCCCACCCATGTCCCCTATCACCCCCACCGCCCAGCCACCAGGGGCACCCTCCACCAGGCCCCCACTCATGTCCCCTATCACCCCCACCCCCCGCCACCAGGGGCACCCTCCACCAGGCCCCCACCCATGTCCCCTATCACCCCCACCCCCCGCCACCAGGGGCACCCTCCACCAGGCCCCCACCCATGTCCCCTATCACCCCCACCCCCCAGCAGTGCAGGGGCACCCTCCACCAGGCCCCCACTCATGTCTCCCACCACCCCCACCCCCCAGCCACCAGGGGGACCCTCCACCAGGCCCCCACTCATGTCCCCTATCACCCCCACCCCCCCGCCACCAGGGGCACCCTCCACCAGGCCCCCACCCATGTCCCCTATCACCCCCACCCCCCAGCAGTGCAGGGGCACCCTCCACCAGGCCCCCACTCATGTCTCCCACCACCCCCACCCCCCAGCCACCAGGGGCACCCTCCACCAGGCCCCCACTCATGTCCCCTATCACCCCCACCCCCCCGCCACCAGGGGCACCCTCCACCAGGCCCCCACCCATGTCCCCTATCACCCCCACCCCCCAGCAGTGCAGGGGCACCCTCCACCAGGCCCCCACTCATGTCTCCCACCACCCCCACCCCCCAGCCACCAGGGGCACCCTCCACCAGGCCCCCACTCATGTCCCCTATCACCCCCACCCCCCCGCCACCAGGGGCACCCTCCACCAGGCCCCCACCCATGTCCCCTATCACACCCACCCCCCGCCACCAGGGGCACCCTCCACCAGGCCTCCACCCATGTCCCCTATCACCCCCACCCCCCAGCAGTGCAGGGGCACCCTCCACCAGGCCCCCACTCATGTCTCCCACCACCCCCACCCCCCAGCCACCAGGGGCACCCTCCACCAGGCCCCCACTCATGTCCCCTATCACCCCCACCCCCCGCCACCAGGGGCACCCTCCACCAGGCCCCCACCCATGTCCCCTATCACACCCACCCCCCCGCCACCAGGGGCACCCTCCACAAGGCCCCCACCCATGTCTCCCAACACCCCCACCTCCCAGCATCCAGGGGCACCCTCCACCAGGCCCCCACCCATGTCCCCTATCACCCCCACCCCCCAGCAGTGCAGGGGCACCCTCCACCAGGCCCCCACTCATGTCTCCCACCACCCCCACCCCTCAGCCACCAGGGGCACCCTCCACCAGGCCCCCACTCATGTCCCCTATCAACCCCACCCCCCTGCCACCAGGGGCACCCTCCACCAGGCCCCCACCCATGTCCCCTATCACCCCCACCCCCCAGCAGTGCAGGGGCACCCTCCACCAGGCCCCCACCCATGTCCCCTATCACCCCCAGCCACCAGGGGCACCCTCCACCAGGCCCCCACTCATGTCCCCTATCACCCCCACCCCCCCGCCACCAGGGGCACCCTCCACCAGGCCCCCACCCATGTCCCCTATCACCCCCACCCCCCCACCACCAGGGGCACCCTCCACCAGGCCCCCACCCATGTCCCCTATCACCCCCACCCCCCAGCAGTGCAGGGGCACCCTCCACCAGGCCCCCACTCATGTCTCCCACCACACCCACCCCCCAGCCACCAGGGGCACCCTCCACCAGGCCCCCACTCATGTCCCCTTTCACCCCCACCCCCCCGCCACCAGGGGCACCCTCCACCAGGCCCCCACCCATGTCCCCTATCACCCCCACCCCCCAGCAGTGCAGGGGCACCCTCCACCAGGCCCCCACTCATGTCTCCCACCACCCCCACCCCCCAGCCACCAGGGGCACCCTCCACCAGGCCCCCACTCATATCCCCTATCACCCCCACCCCCCCGCCACCAGGGGCACCCTCCACCAGGCCCCCACTCATGTCCCCTATCACCCCCACCCCCCCGCCACCAGGGGCACCCTCCACCAGGCCCCCACCCATGTCCCCTATCACCCCCACCCCCCCGCCACCAGGGGCACCCTCCACCAGGCCCCCACCCATGTCCCCTATCACCCCCACCCCCCAGCAGTGCAGGGGCACCCTCCACCAGGCCCCCACTCATGTCTCCCACCACCCCCACCCCCCAGCCACCAGGGGCACCCTCCACCAGGCCCCCACCCATGTCCCCTATCACCCCCACCCCCCCGCCACCAGGGGCACCCTCCACCAGGCCCCCACTCATGTCCCCTATCACCCCCACCCCCCCGCCACCAGGGGCACCCTCCACCAGGCCCCCACCCATGTCCCCTATCACCCCCACCCCCCCGCCACCAGGGGCACCCTCCACCAGGCCCCCACCCATGTCCCCTATCACCCCCACCCCCCAGCAGTGCAGGGGCACCCTCCACCAGGCCCCCACTCATGTCTCCCACCACCCCCACCCCCCAGCCACCAGGGGCACCCTCCACCAGGCCCCCACTCATGTCCCCTATCACCCCCACCCCTCGCCACCAGGGGCACCCTCCACCAGGCCCCCACCCATGTCCCCTATCACCCCCACCCCCCAGCAGAGCAGGGGCACCCTCCACCAGGCCCCCACTCATGTCTTCCACCACCCCCACCCCCCAGCCACCAGGGGCACCCTCCACCAGGCCCCCACTCATGTCCCCTATCACCCCCACCCCCCCGCCACCAGGGGCACCCTCCACCAGGCCCCCACCCATGTCCCCTATCACCCCCACCCCCCCGCCACCAGGGGCACCCTCCACCAGGCCCCCACCCATGTCCCCTATCACCCCCACCCCCCAGCAGTGCAGGGGCACCCTCCACCAGGCCCCCACTCATGTCTCCCACCACCCCCACCCCCCAGCCACCAGGGGCACACTCCACCAGGCCCCCACTCATGTCCCCTATCACCCCCACCCCCCCACCACCAGGGGCACCCTCCACCAGGCCCCCACCCATGTCTCCCACCACCCCCACCCCCCAGCAGTGCAGGGGCAGCAGGCAGCCAGGCAGCAGCAGGTGGGAGCGTGCTCGGGGCTCTGGGGGGCAGTAGTTCGGCCTTCCGGGCAGGAGCGTGGTATTCCGTGTGCGTAGGCGTGGCCAGCTTGGTACGGAGTGATTTGGCACGTGAAAATCCTGCACGTCAGCGTGAAAACCGAGGAAAGGCCCTCAGCGCGTAAGCGCGTCTGTGACGTGACCCGCACGGGTGTTTCCCACACAGCACGTGATGACAGAGCACACGTGGAAAGACTGCACGTCAGAGTGTAATCGCGTGTGATTGTTGGAAATGGCCCTACACGCAGAAGTGACAAAGCGTGTAATTGGTGGAAATGGCCCTACACGCAGAAGTGACAAAGCGTGTAATTGGTGGAAATGTACCTACACGCAGAAGTGACAAATCGTGTAATTGGTGGAAATGGCCCTAGCGCGTACACGCCGCGTAAGTGACGCTGAACGTGTGGCCCTGTATAAAAGGTATGTGTAGAACATGTTTTCCTTGTACGTGCTTTTCGTGGAGAGCGAGTGGGTGAATTCTGTACTTCTTGTCGTTTCACACGCGATTTACTTCACGGCGTTTCAAGTTCGTATTCCCTGTTACCTCTGACAGCTTTTTCTCTTTTTTCGCTTTTACTGGTTTGCCAGGGCCTGTTCCCTCAAACAGTGTTCCCTTCTACTGTTGTCCTGTCTCCTCAGACAGCGTACAAATCTTCTTTTGGCGGGGGTGTTGCCAACCAAACGTGCTCCTTTTACACGCTCGTTTACCAGGCAGACGGTGAGTCACGCACGTATCTAACATCTGTGCTTGCCCCGTGTGTAGCCTACCCCTTCAGAGGTCATTCTAGGTGGCGTGTGACACGCATACGTTCATTCTTGTGTTACTGGGTGCCACAGCGTAGTGAAGGTTTTTCTTTCTGCACACGTGGTCTAGGAGGGGTTGCGTGCACGTCATCTCCCTTTTTTGGGGCTCCTGTGCGTAGCGTGACCCGTCATCTTTCCCCAGGGGTTACAATCAGCCTTGCAAGAGCACTAGGGCACAGTTACCATCTGGAACCCAACCCCTTTGACCCCCAATTGCCCAGGACAATAGTTTCCAGCCACTCCCATACGCACATTTACATCAGTGCCAAGGTGGAAGAGCCACAAGTGGTGGCCGTGGTGGATCCGGTAGGGGACGTGGTCGTTACTCGCAGGGTGAGCCTGTCCCCCCATGTGTGGAGGACCAGTCAAGGACACCCATAATCCCCCCCCCCCCTCCCGTTGAGGCTGATGTGGCTGACACCATCCATGCTCAGCCCTTGTTGGACCAGCCCATTGTGGCACCAGGTCTGGCTGACTCCATGGCTGACTTCCAGGTCAGCAGGCCTATGACACGTGCGCTGGTGCACGTTGATGTCACCATGCCACGTGCATCTGGGCCAGCAAGGTCATCTGCTGCACCAAGGAGGCAGGGCGGAGAGGCTGCAGGGGCAGCTGCGGCTCCATCCACCCCAGCCCTCACACACCCAGCCAGGACAGTGTCGGTCCTAGTCCATGCTGCTGACATTCCCCCTGACACCATCACACTAGAGCCAATGCCTGCACCAACTCCCATGCTGAGTGTGCAATCCCACACTCCTGATACAGAGCCCACCAGGGCTCCTGCCCCTAGTGTCCAGAGCGGCGCAGGACACTCAGGATCACCACCACCTTCCAAGCGGAAGAGGAAGAGTGCTCGTCCGGCACAGGCTGATGCCCCAGACACGGCTACACAGTCCGGCCCATCCAGGAAGCCCAGCTTCACGGATGACGAACTGAATGCACTTGTCGAGTATGTGTCCGGACATGACAACGAGATGGTCATTGTTGCAGGATCCAAGACCACACCTGCACAACGCCAGGCACACTGGCAGACCGTTGCGGACATCGTAAGTGCCCTTGGAATCGTGAGGCGCACAGCCAATGATTGCTATAAGCGCTGGAATGACCTAAAGCGCAGGGCAAAGAGTAAGCTGGCCTCAAGTCATGCCGCAACTCTAGTGACTGGAGGTGGGTCTCCAGTAGTAGACATGGAACTCACTCCACATGAGTCAGTCGCTGGGACCTACGTCATGGAGGAACAGATCCAAGGCGTGGGAGATCTGGCTGAGTACGAGGCATTGTCCGGTGAGTGCACATGCATGTGTGTGTCATCCATGTGCATGGTGTGTGTGTGAGGGCTTCTGTTTGTGTGCCAGGTGAGAGTGTGTGCGCCTGAGTCGTATGGGTCAGCCATGTGCTTCATGCAATACTTCCTGCGCAGCTGCATTTGGCCATAGCAGTATCCCTTCTGCCAACAGTAGACATCTAGCCCAACTGCACGCCAGTTGCCCTTGAAGTGTCACCTTGCCACAACATAGTTGCTTATTTTTCACTGTTCATTCAGTCAGTTTGTTTGCATTCCACCACTTTCACTAGGCATGTCGCTGTCCACTAGTCACATGTCTGACATGGCTATGGTAAAGTGGAGTGACTTTGTTACCTGGATATCATTTGTACACACATGTCCCTGTGCAATTGGACCATTTCAGACTGGCAGCTCCAGGTGAAAAATCTGACCTGTTAGAATTAGAAAAGCGATTACATGCGGGAACTGGACTGAATGAATAGGTGCTGCCCTCCTCTCCATCTTCACTCAATAGCAATGGTACATGCCATCTGTGTGATGGCATGTGTGTTTCACCTGGCAATCACAGGCCAATGTGTGATGCCACTGCCAGGCAGCATGCAGAAAATGTGTTCATCTTCCATCTTGGTGTCATCAGTGTGTGCCATTTGCCTGCACTTCATACGCAGTGAGGGTGCATGCATGGGAGGGTTTTAGTCATGTGGGACATGTGTCAATCAAGTACTGGTTCTCTTGCTTCTCAGCCCTCATTGTGTGCCATGGTGCTAATGCCTGTTTCCATTTCTTTGTTTTCATGTCTTTGCAGGGGAAGACGCACCTGATGCTGCTGGGGTTGTGGGGATGGTGCAGACCCAGGAGGGGTCCGAGGGCTGACCAACCACCAGTGAGGGACGTGGTGTGGTGGTGGGGGAGAACCCACAAGTGCTGCAGGTTGTGCTCTCAAGGGGTGTCTCTGGCTGCACCTCCCCCGAGCTGTACTCAGGTTTGATTCGGATGAGACCTACGTGCCGTCGCAGGTGAGTGTTCCAGGGAGGAATTCTGTTCTGTCTCACCCACCTGCACCAGGGTCAGAACCCTCCATGGGGATGTCAGTGTTGGCAGCTACGCCTTCGGTGGTTACGGATGCAGGGTCACACTCCGCAACATCTGATCCTGTTCCTGGGCCAGCAGATCAGAGGGGGAATGCAGTCCTGCAGCCTCAGGCAGTGCCGGCACAGCAAGGCGCAGTTCGCCTTGCCCCAGACAGGTGTGGTGCCCGCCGACGTGGTGGCCGTACGCCACCCGGCAATACCGCATGGGAGCAATCCATTTACGGTATGGCAACCCAACAGGCTGCATCATCCGAGATGATGGCTCAGGCCATGGATAGGGTGGCCACTTCCATTGTCCCCCCAGAAAGGCTGATGGAGCGACTAGAGCAGGCAACCGACTCCATCTGCCAGTCACACAGGGAGGACATGTTGGGGTCCAACAGGGACAGGCGGGCGGCACTGGCGACTCTGCAGGAGGCCATCTCCATTGAGTCCCAGGGCCACAGGGAAGCCCTGAGGCAGGAGCTCCTTCACCTCAGGACGACTCTTGTTGAGCTTGAGGCTTCAACACACCAAAGGACAGAACAGCAGCTGGAGCGTCTCACCCGTACGCTCTCAGCTGAGATGCAGGCAACGAGGGCGGAGGTCCGGGCATCCCGTGAGTTGTTGCATGGGGACCTCCGCACACTCATCCTCCAGAACCAGACCTACCACACCCGCATGCTTGCAGCCATGGAGGAGCAGACTAGGGCCTTGCGTGGGCTGCCTCCCATAGTGCAACCACCTCCGGATGCAGCTGCACAGGGTGATAATAGCGACAGCAGTGATACTCCCACAGTAGGATAGCCGTGTGGGCCATGAGCCCATGGAGGTGTTTTATCTTCCCAGGATCCACGCAGGTGGGTTCTGGTGTGCATCCTGTCCTCGGACCTCCTGGGTGGCCTCCCCAACCCCCCCGGGCCCATCAATGGCCATTTTTGATTGTTTCCTATTTTTATTTTTATTTTTATTTCTTTTATTCCCAATTTTTTTGGGACGATTTGTTGGCTTCCGTGGTTCCTGTGGGCATACGCTGCATTGTGGCTGGGCACATGCAGGCTTGTAATGTATTTGGTTCAGATGCTTGGGTTTGAGTCACACACACCCCTCCTGCTTCCCGTTTCCATGGGCTTGCAAAGGGTGTGCCCAAGTGACAGTGAATTACACAGTGACGTTGGACTCCCATGAGCTGTGTGGGCAGTCTGTAGTCAATACTGTGTATACATTCCTAGTGCATATTGCTGTTGTGTTGTACACTGCATGTTGCATTGATGTGTAACTCTTCTTCTGTGTCTACCTCCCAATTTGCAGGTCCCTTCCTCATGTCTACACAAGGACCTCTAGTCTGGAGATGGGGTCCATGTTGGCAGCAGTGCACCTACAACTCTACATGGCGCCAACACTGCACAGTTGGTAGTGGTGGGAGTGCAGGCATTTCCAGGTGGTGAGACTACTAATATGTAACATTTGTGATGTCATGTTAATGGTAGTACGTGCTCAAGTATGTTGTTGGTCCGGCATTGCTGTGAGCATTTCAGGTGTTGCAGGTTTCTAATAGGGACACTGTACATAGTGAGACTAGTGTCATGTTGTGGGGATTACTTTGTTTACCTGCAATTAGCATGACATGGCACGGTGTGTCGTGTGGCGGTGCTGGGGTTGGGTTGGCTGACATGGCACTGTCCTCTTGTTGCATTTTGCAAGTGGGTATTCATTTTAGCTGCTTGAATGTGTAACTTCACAAAACTGCATTGGTGGTGTCTGTGTGGGTAGGGATGCACACATTGTGACACTTCCAGGTGAACAATCTCAGGCTGATATGGTATTCACGGTTCATTCTCCAGACATTCAGGATCAGTGTCAGGTTGAGTCATCATTGATTGTCAGATGGAATGTGCCAGGGCAGTGTGCACTCCACAGGGGTGTGATTTCTATGTGAAGTAATTAGCCACTAGCTGTGTACGGGCTGCCTCCCCCCGTGCCCTTTCCCCTCCCATGCGCAGCGGCTGTGCATGTGGTTGGGGATGTGTGGCCACCACCATGTCCACGGCCAGGCCCCGGCGTGTTGCAACGTTGTGCAGGACACATGCTGCCACTATGATCCTGCACACTACTGGGGGACCGTATAACAGCTGCCCGCCAGAACGGTCAAGGGAGCGAAAGCGTGACTTTAGCACTCCGAATGTGCACTCCACTATGCCCCGGGTCGTAATGTGGGCTGTGTTATATCTTACCTCGGGTGGCGTGGTGGGGTTCCGAATTGGCGTCATCATGTGGGGGCTGAGAGGGTAGGCACTGTCCCCTGTGGAGGTGGTGATTGGTATCATTGGTGGGGTTGTGACCTTGCTCAGTATCCAACATGCATGCATGTGCAGTGGCATACATACTCACCAAGCAGCCATGTATCGCCATGCCGCCCAGCTTCTAGGTCCCGGCTTAGGGTGGACATTCGGTAAATGAAGCTGTCGTGGGTGGAGCCAGGATAGTTGGCATATACTGAGGTGATGATTCCCTTGGCATTACATGCTACCTGCACGTTGATGGAATGCCAGTGCTTGCGGTTCCTATAGATGTGCTCAGATGCCCTGGGGGGACGTAGAGCCACATGGGTGCAGTCGATGGCACCTAGCACTTTGGGGAATCGTGCCACACCGTAAAAATCCAGGGCGGCAGCATGCCTTTCTGCAGGTGTTCTGGGCAGGTATATGTGCCTGCGGACTGATGGGCGTGCAGTGATGATGTTCAAGACCTGGTGTAGGCAGCGTGACTGGGTGGCCTGTGACACCCCACCCACTATGGCACTTGTCCGCTGAAATGATCCAGTGGATAAGAAGTGCAGTACATTGAGGACCTTCTCCAGGGGGCTGAGTGCTTGGGAGCACAGGGTGGGTGATGTGAGGTCATCCTCCCACTCACTCACCAGGTCCAGTATTATGTGTGGTGGAAACCTGTACCTCCCATACACCTGGTCATCAGGCATCCCGAAAAGGCTGGTTCTGGGTGTGAATATTCTGGCCCTGACTATCCTCCTCCTCCTCCTTTGGTAGCCCACTGCCACTGCTGCTAGGAACGGTATGTTCATCCTGGCGTCTGAGCTTGTTATTGTTAAAGTGCGCAAATTTATGCTTTGCGCGTGTTCTAGGCGAGCGTGTGACCTGCGCACCCCTGGAATCCAGTTCCCAGTCCAATAGCGTGTGGAAATTCACACGCACCACGGGAAACAGGTTCGCTGACGTACTTGCGTGTGTAAGTGCCCGCGCACCCATGAAATACACGTACATAGGCCAATCGCGTGTACGCGCACTTTTGTCCAACTACACGCGATGACACTCTGACGTGCAGTATTTCCACGTGTGCTCCGTCATCACGTGCTGAGTGGGGAACACCCGTGCGGGTCACGTCACAGACGCGCTTACGCGCTGAGGGACTCTGGTCCAATAGAATCGCGTATGCGTGCTGACGCGCTTACGCGCTAAGGGCCTTTCCTCGGATTTCACGCTGACGTGCAGGATTTTCACGTGCCAAATCACTCCGTATCAAGCTGGCCACGCGAAAACACACGGAAGACCACGCTCCTGCCCAGAAGGCCGAGTTACTGCCCCCCAGTGCCCCGTGCAGCCTCCCACGTGCCATCTGCTGCTGCCTGCCTGCCTGCCTGCCTGCTGCCACCGTGCCCTGCCATTTGGTGCCTGCACATCAGCCATCTGCAGGGGTCCAGTTGCTGTGTCCACCCCTGCTGGAACTGAAGACTCCCGACTGGGATTACATCGCTCCACAGCCCAGCCCCAGGACCCAGTTGCCCACCCACACCTGCCTCTGGGGTTGCCATGTCGGGCACTTCCACATCTGGCACCAGTGGCAACCCCAGGCCAGAGGGGCAGAGGGGCACCAGCTTCACTGACACCGAAGTTGGTGTCCTGGTGGAGCATGTCCTGGGGCAGTATGATGCCCTCTTTGGATCGTCCCGCGCCAACAAGGAAGGACGGGAGAGGATTTGGGCCGACTGTGTGGTTGCCATCAACGCGGAGGGGGTGGCAACCCGCAACGTCCTGAAGATCAAGAAGCACTGGGAGGACTTGAGGTCCAGGACCCTTGTGAAGGCCCGGCGCCTCGTGGAGGGGGGCCGGGGCCGCATGAGTTCCATCCAGATGAGGGTCCTGGAACGCGTACGCCCAGCGCTCCACGCCCAGATCCTTGAGAGGGAGGCCCGTCTGGAGTTGAGCGGTAAGTGTCCAAGCATTACTGTGTGAGACAGGGCATGTTGCGGTGTGCTGGTTCTATGATACTTGCCTGTATGTGTGCCATAGGCCATGTATGCATGTATGTGTGCAGGGACATCATGGTAATGCATGTGCGACCAGTGATGTGTGACCCACATGGTTGTTGCATATGTTCAAATGCCGCATGGGGAGCCCTATGCAGATTTTGAACATGAGAGCATGCCAGTCTCTGTACCTGGACATGGGTGGGGGTGAGGGATGGGTGCTGATGCCAGGTACATATATGGTAGCCATGTCTGTGTGCCTGACCTGTGTGTCTGTGACTTGTGCATGCCATGGATGCATGACACATGTGTGTGACAATGCACAGATTCAGTGAAGCAGCCAAATTACCCTTGTATCCGCTGTGTTTGGTGTGTTTGGGGCCAGATGGATGTGACTGAGGTGAAGTGTGTGCATGTGATAGGCATGAGCCATGATGCATGTGAGTTACATATCATTGAATGTTTCAAGAGTCCATTGGACATGCATGGAAATGTCCATGGCATGCACCATGCCTGTTACTGTGTGTGTTTTGCCTGGACTGACCCATGTGTTGTGGAGGGACATGATGGAAGTGTACTTTGACAGTGGTGCTCATCTGCTATTGCTTCCTGTCTAGGGGACCATTGTACAGTGCCCTGATGCTTGTGTTCTTTGTCTCCCTCTACGCAGCGGCTAGTGAAGAAGAGGGCGGAGACGGCGCTGTGGAGCAAGGCGGCGGGGATGCCCCCACGGCTGCAGCAGAAGGGGTGGGTGAGCCCCCACAGGGGCCTGCTACGGTGGGAGACGGTGAGGAGCCATCCAGGTTGGTGGTTTGCACAGAGGAGGAGGAGGCCACCACTAGGGCACACATGGGGCCTGGTGGGGGCATCCCTGCTGGTGCAAGTGGTGCAGTCCAGGGCCAGGGGCAGGAGGCAGCACAGGTCACTGTGGAGGGGCCTGTGCATGTCGCTGTCCCTGACCCTGTGAGTGCACCACCATGCACCAGCAGGGATGCCCCTTCCCAGGCCCGTCCGCAGGTAGAGGGGATGTCCATGTCACCTGACTCCCCTCCACCTGCGGACGTGGGAACCCCTGGCCGTGTGGAGAAGGTCCTGATTGGGGTTGCGATGCGCACGGCTGTGATTCGTGATGCCGTGCGTGCTTCCCGGGAGGAGGACGCACGTCATCACGAAGTGCACCGTGCCGACGTGGCCCAATTGGGATCGGCCATGTTCGGGGGTTTCCTGCATGTGTTGTCCAATCTGGCGGCCCTCTCCTCCTCTGTGCAGGCTATACACCAGTCGTTCTCCTTGCCGTCTTCCGGCCCAGATGCCACCAGGGCCCCCTGTGGACCTGCCCCGACCAATGCAGCCAGCTCGGTGGGGATCCCATCCCTGCCACAGTTGGGAGTCGGAGGTCCAGCAGGGGTGGACAACACAGCAACTGGACCCCAGCAGATGGAAGATGTGACAGCATCATCAGGCAGGGCACGTGCACAACGGCGTCGGTGGTTTCCATCAGCCTGGATGCCGTCATGCTGGCAGAGGCAGTGGCGTCGGAGGCAGCAGCAGGCTCGACGTGGGAGGCACCATGGCTCGGGGCCTTCAAGATCAGAGGGGCAGGCATCGGCCGGAGGGCAGGGCAACCCTGGGATGGTGGTGTCTTCCGTGTGGGAGCAGTTGGTCCAGCGGATAGGTGCGGAGCGGCAGCGGGCGGAAGAGGAGCGGCTCACCATGGTCAGGGCGGAGTTCTCCATGCGTCGGGCGTTGAGGCGGGCTGAGTGCCTCGAGGAAGCTCGCAGGGAGTTTGAGCTGGACATGGGGTTATCCCTGCGAGACCTCGGGGCCAGGACAGAGTCCCGCCTCCAGGACATCGACATGGAGTTCGATGATGCCCTGTCCAGCAACATCACCGAGTGAGCCGCAGGACTTGCCCGCTGCCTTTGTATATAGTTATTTAGTTAGTTAGTGTTAGGTTTCCTTTATTAATTTTTGTTTTTTTGGACCGCTCGGACAATGGCCACTTTTTTGTATATATTATTTTCATTAGGTAGTAGTAGGTTTCATTTATGGTGTTGGGCTCATGGACCCTGGAATTTTCGTGTATATAGTTTGCTTTTTGAAGAAACATTTTTTTTATTAATTATTGTGTTCACCATGAGGAAATGGTTTTTCATTATTTTACTTCCACATGATTTTGCTTTGGACAACATTTGTTTTTGGATTACTTTGTTTTTTTTATTTTTACATTTGTTCTCGGACATGGACCATTTATTTTGTTATCCCCATTGTTGTATGTTTGATTTTTTTACTTATTTTTCATCTTTAATACATGTTTTTTTAACTTTCACTTGTGGTATTTTCTCATTGGTTTCATACATGTCATGATATGGGTTTTGACATTCACTTGCACCCATTGTGTATGTGTGTGTGACGGACATGTGTTCATTTACAGACTTGCCATTGGGGTTGTATCATGTAATTGCATTCACTATGTGGGTGGATGCAATCCTTGCCTGGGTGTTTGTGCTGGGTATGCTGGCCATTACTGCCATGATTGAGTATCGTCAGGACCTGGGGGCAGGGGGACATGTGTGGGTGCCTGGTGGAGGATGCTCCTGCACTGCTGGGGGTGGGGGTGGTGGGTGACATGAGTGGGGGCCTGGTGGAGGGTGACCCTGGTGGCTGGGGGGGTGGGGGTGGTGGTACACATGAGTGGGGGCCTGGTGGAGGGTGCCCCTGCACTGCTGGGGTGTGGGGGTGGTGGGAGACATGAGTGGGGGCCTGGTGGAGGGTGACCCTGGTGGCTGGGGGGTGGGGGTGGTGGGTGACATGAGTAGGGGCCTGGTGGAGGGTGACCCTGGTGGCTGGGGGGTGGGATTGGTGGGAGACATGGGTGGGGGCATGGTGGAGGGTGACCCTGGTGGCTGGGGGGTGGGGGTGGTGGGTGACATGAGTGGGGGCCTGGTGGAGGCTGCCCCTGCACTGCTGGGGGGTGGGGGTGGTGGGAGACATGAGTGGGGGCCTGGTGGAGGGTGCCCCTGCACTGCTGGGGTGTGGGGGTGGTGGGAGACATGAGTGGGGGCCTGGTGGAGGGTGACCCTGGCGGCTGGGGGGTGGGGGTGGTGGGTGACATGAGTGGGGGCCTGGTGGAGGCTGCCCCTGCACTGCTGGGGTGTGGGGGTGGTGGGAGACATGGTTGGGGGCCTGGTGGAGGGTGCCCCTGGTGGCTGGGGGGTGGGGGTGGTGTATGACATGAGTGGGGGCCTGGTGGAGGGTGACCCTGGTGGCTGGGGGGTGGGGGTGGTGGGTGACATGAGTGGGGGCCTGGTGGAGGGTGACCCTGGTGGCTGGGGGGTGGGGGTGGTGGGTGACATGAGTTGGGGCCTGGTGGAGGCTGCCCCTGCACTGCTGGGGTGTGGGGGTGGTGGGAGACATGAGTGGGGCCTGGTGGAGGCTGCCCCTGCACTGCTGGGGTGTGGGGGTGGTGGGAGACATGAGTGGGGGCCTGGTGGAGGGTGCCCCTGCACTGCTGGGGTGTGGGGGTGGTGGGAGACATGAGTGGGGGCCTGGTGGAGGGTGACCCTGGTGGCTGGGCTGTGGGGGTGGTGGGTGACATGAGTGGGGGCCTGGTGGAGGGTGACCCTGGTGGCTGGGGGGTGGGGGTGGTGGGAGACATGGGTGGGGGCCTGGTGGAGGGTGACCCTGGTGGCTGGGGGTGGGGGTGGTGGGTGACATGAGTGGGGGCCTGGTGGAGGCTGCCCCTGCACTGCTGGGGGGTGGGGGTGGTGGGAGACATGCGTGGGGGCCTGGTGGAGGGTGCCCCTGCACTGCTGGGGTGTGGGGGTGGTGGGAGACATGAGTGGGGGCCTGGTGGAGGGTGACCCTGGTGGCTGGGGGGTGGGGGTGGTGGGTGACATGAGTGGGGGCTTGGTGGAGGGTGACCCTGGTGGCTGGGGGGTGGGGGTGATGGGTGACATGAGTGGGGGCCTGGTGGAGGCTGCCCCTGTACTGCTGGGGTGTGGGGGTGGTGGGAGACATGAGTGGGGGCCTGGTGGAGGCTGCCCCTGCACTGCTGGGGTGTGGGGGTGGTGGGAGACATGAGTGGGGGCCTGGTGGAGGGTGACTCTGGTGGCTGGGGGTTGGGGGTGGTGGGTGACATGAGTGGGGGCCTGGTGGAGGGTGACCCTGGTGGCTGGGGGGTGGGGGTGGTGGGAGACATGGGTGGGGGCCTGGTGGAGGGTGAGCCTGGTGGTTGGGAGGTGGGGGTGGTGGGTGACATGAGTGGGGGCCTGGTGGAGGGTGACCCTGGTGGCTGGGGGGTGGGGGTGGTGGGTGACATGAGTGGGGGCCTGGTGGAGGCTGCCCCTGCACTGCTGGGGTGTGGGGGTGGTGGGAGACATGAGTGGGGGCCTGGTGGAGGCTGCCCCTGCACTGCTGGGGTGTGGGGGTGGTGGGAGACATGAGTGGGGGCCTGGTGGAGGGTGCCCCTGCACTGCTGGGGTGTGGGGGTGGTGGGAGACATGAGTGGGGGCCTGGTGGAGGGTGACCCTGGTGGCTGGGGGGTGGTGGTGGTGGGTGACATGAGTGGGGGCCTGGTGGAGGGTGACCCTGGTGGCTGGGGGGTGGGGGTGGTGGGAGACATGGGTGGGGGCCTGTTGGAGGGTGACCCTGGTGGCTGGGGGGTGGGGGTGGTGGGTGACATGAGTGGGGGCCTGGTGGAGGGTGACCCTGGTGGCTGGGGGGTGGGGGTGGTGGGAGACATGGGTGGGGGCCTGGTGGAGGGTGACCCTGGTGGCTGGGGGGTGGGGGTGGTGGGTGACATGAGTGGGGGCCTGGTGGAGGGTGACCCTGGTGGCTGGGGGTGGGGTGGTGGGAGACATGAGTTGGACATGGTTGGGGGCCTGCTGGCAGGTGCCCCACAGTGCTGGGGGGTGGGGGTGGTGGGGGACATGAGTTGGACATGGGTGGGGGCCTGCTGGCAGGTGCCCCACAGTGCTCGGGGGTGGGGGTGCAAGGAGACATGAGTTGGTGTTCATTAGTTCAAGGAGACATGTGCCTTTGCTGGGGGGCATGCCCATGTTGGGTGGGCTGCCTGCGGGACATGACCAGGGATGCAGGGTAGTCCCCTGTGGTGTGGGCTGCCTGCAGGGGCCGTGGAGGGTGTACAGGGTACACCTGGAGGACCCACACTGTCAAATCACATGTGGGACTCCCCGGCACCCTGAAATACACGTACCGTGCAGAAATCGCGTGTAAAACTTCCCGCGCACCCCTGAAATACACGCGCACAGGCTATTCGCGTGTGGAACTTCCCGCGCACCCCTGAAATACACGCGCCCAGGCTATTCGCGTGTAAAACTTCCCGCGCACCCCTGAAATACACGCGCACAGGCTATTCGCGTGTGGAACTTCCCGCGCACCCCTGAAATACACGCGCCCAGGCTATTCACGTGTGGAACTTCCCGCGCACCCCTGAAATACACGCGCCCAGGCTATTCGCGTGTGGAACTTCCCGCGCACCCCTGAAATACACGCGCCCAGGCTATTCGCGTGTGGAACTTCCCGCGCACACCTGAAATACACGCGCCCAGGCTATTCGCGTGTGGAACTTCCCGCGCACACCTGAAATACACGCGCCCAGGCTATTCGCGTGTGGAACTTCCCGCGCACCCCTGAAATACACGCGCCCAGGCTATTCACGTGTGGAACTTCTCACGCACCCCTGGAAATACACGTAGCCCGCTCCCCCAGGCCCGATCGCGTGAGGAACTTCACGCGCACCCCTGAAATACACGCGCCCATGCTATTCGCGTGTGGAACTTCCCGCGCACCCCTGAAATACACGCGCCCAGGCTATTCGCGTGTGGAACTTCCCGCGCACCCCTCAAATACACGCGCCCAGGCTATTCGCGTGTGGAACTTCCCGCACACCCCTCAAATACAGGCGCCCAGGCTATTCGCGTGTGGAACTTCCCGCGCACCCCTGAAATACACGCGCCCAGGCTATTCGCGTGTGGAACTTCTCACGCACCCCTGGAATACACGTAGCCCGCTCCCCCAGGCCCGATCGCGTGAGGAACTTCACGCGAACCCCTGTAATACACGTAGCCCGCTCCCCAGGCCCGATCGCGTGTGAAACTTCACGCGAACCCCTGAAATACACGTAGCATGCTCCCCCAGGCCCGATCGCGTGAGAAACTTCACGCGAACCCCTGAAATACACGTAGCCCGCTCCCCCAGGCCCGATCGCGTGAATGACTTCACGCGAACCCCTGTGATGCACGTACCCTGCTGAAATCGTGTGTGAGACATCCCGCGCACCCCAGTATACACGCACACGTATTTTTTGTCAGCGGGTGTCTGTGTTTGTGGGTACCCCTTTGCACGTCATTTTTCCTGGAGGGCCACAGTATGGGACATTCATCATGGCAGTATATAGGTGCTATTTGTTGGCGCACCTTTTGGCGCACATTTCTTACAGCCGCAGAGACGCTACCGCCTGCATTCTTGTGGCGGTCGTGTTTGTGCCTGTGCGCTGGTTTGAGCGTGCGCTTTTTTCCCCTATTCTATTCCATGAATACGTGTTGTAGGCGAGCGTGTGGGCGTTCCGCGCACTTTTGCCCTGTACTTCCCCCGTGACGCCCAAGTTTTGGCAAGTTGTTCCCCATTCCGAGTGTTACGCCCGTGTTCCGCCTACTTTTGTTGCGTGCGCCGCGCTATGTGCGAATTTCGCTGTGGCCTGTGCGATTTTCGCTGTGACCTGGCACACGCTGTTAGATGGCCTGTGCGCCAACGTGCGCCGCGCACTTTTTTTCGCACATCCGCTGGTTTTCTCGCGCACGGCCTTCCATGAATCGACGTGCGCTGCTTTTCGTGCGATTTTCGCACTTGCACTGCGATTTTCGCTATTCCACTGCGATTCGCACGTTTTTGCCCACTTGCGCCGCGCTAATTATTCCATGAATCGGCCTGTGAATGCCTCGTCCTGTTAAATGAGTGTTATTAGCAGTCTAGGGAGGTTGTGTAGCTAGCCAAGCTGATCTTGCTGCACCCAAAATCTATTTATGCTCAAAATGTGCACCGTAAATCACTTGTATGAGGTTTCAGCTGATCTGTGCCGTAACTGTCACTGTAAATCATATGCCTGGGCACGTGGCAGCAGCCAAAATATATCTACGCCAGCAATGGTCACTGTAACTCGCTAGCATGAGGCTGAAGCCACAATCAATCTATGTCAGCAGTTGTCACTGAAAATCATTTGAAGGAGGCTGCAGCCATAATCTACCTTTGCCTGCAACAGTCACTGTAAATCGCTTGCACAGGGCTGCAACCTTATTCTATGACCATAATGGTTTCTGTAAATATCTTGCATAAGGCTGATAATTTCTATGCCAGTACTGGTCACTGTAAATCACTTGCATGAACTGCGGACATAACCTATCCTTGCTAGTGATGGTCACTTCAAATCACCTTCATGAAGCTATGGCCACAGTCCACACTGGCTCCCAATTCCAAAGGTCCCTGTCATGCCCCGCATCCCAGTTTCCGGAAGCCCGCGGGCGTTTATTTCCAGGTGGAAACTGCCCTGGCGACTGTTTACAGCCCGGGGGATACGCCGCACTACAAGGTCCAGAATTCCATCTGTTCGCGATCATGTGATCCACCCGCAACATGCCTCGCATTCTGGACCAGATGCCAGTACTTAGCACGGCTTGTCCCTGTAACGGGTGCTCCTAAAACTGAGTAATCAGTTTGCGTGCTCTAATCCCTGTTATTCTGATTCCTGTGTTATTACAGACCCGGCTTTGCTCCAAGGACCTTTCCCAACGTTTTTTCCCTACGATTTCTGGCTCCAGACCCCTCGGCTGTTCCCTTTGGTAATCGAACTTTTGGCATTCTAAACAGATTTGTGTTCCTCCTGCTCCCATTTGTTGTGGCGTTTGGACCTTGCTAACCTCCAGTGTAACGCATGGCAGGTTATTAAGGAAAACCTAAACTAGACTTCTGTTTAAGTTTCTTTCTCTCCACTGGCTACTATTCCTGCATGGGTTTTCTGACTTCTTTTACTACCACGTATTACATAAACCACGAGACATACCCTTTTTTGGATTGCTCAACAACGCTGCCTGCATCACAAGAAAACAACGCTCTATATGCTGAAGTGATTAAACGGACGCTCTCCTGTTTATCGTGGTCACTTCTTGGATTGGCTATTCTCACGTGGGGACGCTTTGCTGTTATTCTTGGGGATTTTTTGGACTACATTTAGTTGCGCCCTCGTGCCGTTCAGGTTAGGTGGATCATTGCACAGACTTCATTCAACTGAGACTTTCTTCCTTCCTCATCTGGTCATCACCCTGCTGGACTTCCATAGGTACACTGGACTTCCTTTCTGGCAAAGCAGCTCTGTTGTCGCTGCACCTGCCTTTTAAAAAATGGGGGAAAGTCTTGTGTACATTGCGATCAAGATATTCAGAACCATCTTGGTGACAGTTCAAGATATCCCAGAGTGAAGGGGCTCCCGCAAGTAGATGCTGACCTTGTATCCTTTATAAGTCTGTATCCTTTTTCCGATTTGTGTTAAAGTTGTGACAGTCCCCCACTGCTACAACCCACCAAACAAACACATGTGCGCGCACACACACACACACACGCACACACACGCACGCACACACGCACGCACGCACGCACGCACACACACACACACACACACACACGCACGCACACACGCACACACACACACACCATTGAAAAATAGACACATGTTCACAGACAATACAAAACTACAAACCTTTTTTTTAAACTTACCTTATGTTTTTCAACAGCCCTGAGATCGAGCAAGTGCCAGGTGGGAACAAATTCAGGAAGCGTTGGGGCACAACAGAGAAACTTGAATAGACGCTGCACACCTGCGCGGTTCTCAAATTGCTTTTGTAGGTCACTCAACAAGCTCAGGACTAGCAAGCGGAGTGTGCCACACTTGACATTCTAGTATGTTTACACTTTTTTTAAAAAAACATAATGAGTATGGTGGTAGCCGTGCCACTTTTATTGGCATGGCTACCCCCATACCGGGTACAAAAGGGGATTTACCGTGCCATTCTGACCTTGGAGGGCCCGGTAAATCCCTTTCGCGGGACCCAGACCCGGTACATCCCCATTCCCATTTGAGCCCCCCCAGGGCTCAAATGGGAATGGGGAGGATGCTCACAACGGGCCCATTAATGACGGGCC
The DNA here is from genome assembly GCF_040938575.1 of Ambystoma mexicanum. Taxonomy (NCBI): domain Eukaryota; kingdom Metazoa; phylum Chordata; class Amphibia; order Caudata; family Ambystomatidae; genus Ambystoma; species Ambystoma mexicanum. The sequence goes on from NC_090933.1 coordinate 75,569,128, forward strand.
CGTTGTTAGCATCCTGGTCTGCTAGCGGTTCCCGCTAAGGACGCCTGGTCTGGCCAGGTGTTTTTTAGCGGGTCACACTGCAGACCTCGTGATAGGGTGGCCCGGAATGAACAGGGCCGGTCCCTCACCCGCCCGGTTCATTCCATGGCCGCCTGGGTCGTAATGAGGCCCACTGACAGCGAAAAAGCTGCAGGAGCCAAGATGGTACCGGGCATTGAGGGGATGTCCAGAGGTGAGGGGTATTTTGGAAAAACAGAAAGGTGATGGCTGGAAGGTTTTGAATTAATCATAACCACGGGCAAAGCTCTGGGCAACCCTCCAGACCAGGGGTGCACAACTGATTTTGACAGAGGGCCGAAAGTACCTTACATGAGGGCTATAGTGGGCCGAAAAGTAAAAGTGGGCGGGGCGGTAGGCGGGACATGTCAGGAGGCTTTTTCAACCCCCAATTTGTATTAAACACATGGAAAAAGAATATGTTTTTGAGGGGTAACGATTTTTATTGCATTTCAAACTTACATTTTGTACTACACATTTTCCATTGTTATAATTTATTTCGAATTAGTTATTGTATATCGTCTGTTTAATTAAATTATATATATTTTATTGACCATTGATTGGACATTCCGTTATTTTGGACTGCTATAGTTTGCTGTTTGGGTTGCCCAAGAGGAGTATGGCCTTCGTTGAGTCAGGTTTCCTCAAAAAAGCAAAGGATGTACATCTCCTAACTGTGCCTGTTTTAGCTTTATTATTGAGTTCACTCATGGAGTGCAACACTATGCCCCATGGCTCCCACCCCCAACCAAACACTATGCCCCCTGTCCCTCACCCGCCAAGCAAACACTATGCCCCCTGTCCCTCACCCCCAAGCAAACACTATGCCCCATGGCCCCCTTACCCCCAAGTAAACACTATGCCCCATGGCTCGCACCCCCAACCAAACAATATGCCCCATGACCCCCTCACCCCCAACCAAACACTATGCCCCATGGCCCCCTCACCCCCAACCAAACACTATGCCCCATGGCCCCCTCACCCCCAAGTAAACACTATGCCCCATGGCTCCCACCCCCAACCAAACACTATGCCCCATGGCCCCCTCACCCCCAACCAAACACTATGCCCCATGGCCCCCTCACCCCCAAGTAAACACTATGCCCCATGGCTCCCACCCCCAACCAAACACTATGCCCCATGGCCCCCTCACCCCCAACCAAACACTATGCCCCATGGCCCCCTCACCCCCAACAAAACACTATGCCCCATGGCCCCCTCACCCCCAACCAAACACTATGCCCCATGGCCCCCTCACCCCCAACCAAACACTATGCCCCATGGCCCCCACTCATCATGCAAACACTATGCCCCCTATCCCTCACCCCCAACCAAACACTATGCCCCATGGCCCCCACGCCTCATGAAAACACTATGCCCCCTATCCCTCACCCCCAACCAAACACTATGCCCCATGGCCCCCTCACCCCCCAAGCAAACACTATGCCCCCTGTCCCTCACCCCCCAAGCAAACACTATGCCCCCTGTCCCTCACCCCCAACCAAACACTATGCCTCCTGTCCCTCACCCCCCAAGCAAACACTATGCCCCCTGTCCCTCACCCACAACCAAACACTATGCCCCCTGTCCCTCACCCCCAACCAAACACTATGTCCCCTGTCCCTCACCCCCAACCAAACATATGCCCCATGGCCCCCTCACCCCCAACCAAACACTATGCCCCATGGCTCCCACCCCCAACCAAACACTATGCCCCATGGCTCCCACCCCCAACTTAACACTATGCCCCCTGTCCCTCACCCACCAAGCAAACACTATGGCCCCTGTCCCTCACCCCCAACCAAACACTATGCCCCCTGTCCCTCACCCACCAAGCAAACACTATGCCCTCTGTCCCTCACCCCCAACCAAACACTATTCCCCCTGTCCCTCACCCACCAAGCAAACACTATGCCCCCTGTCCCTCACCCCCAACCAAACACTATGCCCCCTGTCCCTCACCCCCAAGCAAACACTATGCCCCCTATCCCTCACCCCCACCAAACACTATGCCCCATGGCTCCCACCCCCAACCAAACACTATGCCCCATGGCTCCCACCCCCAACTTAACACTATGCCCCCTGTCCCTCACCCACCAAGCAAACACTATGCCCCCTGTCCCTCACCCACCAAGCAAACACTATGCCCCCTGTCCCTCGCCCCCCAAGCAAACACTATGCCCCCTGTCCCTCACCCCCAACCAACCACTATGCCTCCTGTCCCTCACCCCCCAAGCAAACACTATACCCCCTGTCCCTCACCCCCAACCAAACACTATGCCCCCTGTCCCTCACCCCCAACCAAACACTATGCCCCCTGTCCCTCACCCCCAACCAAACATATGCCCCATGGCCCCCTCACCCCCAACCAAACACTATGCCCCATGGCTCCCACCCCCAACCAAACACTATGCCCCATGGCTCCCACCCCCAACTTAACACTATGCCCCCTGTCCCTCACCCACCAAGCAAACACTATGCCCCCTGTCCCTCACCCCCAACCAAACACTATGCCCCCTGTCCCTCACCCACCAAGCAAACACTATGCCCCCTGTCCCTCGCCCCCAACCAAACACTATTCCCCCTGTCCCTCACCCACCAAGCAAACACTATGCCCCCTGTCCCTCACCCCCAACCAAACACTATGCCCCCTGTCCCTCACCCCCCAAGCAAACACTATGCCCCCTATCCCTCACCCCACCAAACACTATGCCCCATGGCTCCCACCCCCAACCAAACACTATGCCCCATGGCTCCCACCCCCAACTTAACACTATGCCCCCTGTCCCTCACCCACCAAGCAAACACTATGCCCCCTGTCCCTCACCCACCAAGCAAACACTATGCCCCCTGTCCCTCACCCCCAACCAAACACTATGCCCCCTGTCCCTCACCCCCCAAACAAACACTATGCCCCCTATCCCTCACCCCCAACCAAACACTATGCCCCATGGCCCCCTCACCCAAACCAAACACTATGCCCCATGGCCCCCTCACCCCCAACCAAACACTATGCCCCATGGCCCCCTCACCCCCAACCAAACACTATGCCCCATGGCCCCCTCACCCCCCAACCAAACACTATGCCCCATGGCCCCCACTCCTCATGCAAACACTATGCCCCCTATCCCTCACCCCCAACCAAACACTATGCCCCATGGCCCCCACGCCTCATGAAAACACTATGCCCCCTATCCCTCACCCCCAACCAAACACTATGCCCCATGGCCCCCTCACCCCCAAGTAAACACTATGCCCCATGGCTCCCACCCCCAACCAAACACTATGCCCCATGGCCCCCTCACCCCCAACCAAACACTATACCCCATGGCCCCCTCACCCCCAACAAAACACTATGCCCCATGGCCCCCTCACCCCCAACCAAACACTATGCCCCATGGCCCCCTCACCCCCCAACCAAACACTATGCCCCATGGCCCCCACTCATCATGCAAACACTATGCCCCCTATCCCTCACCCCCAACCAAACACTATGCCCCATGGCCCCCACGCCTCATGAAAACACTATGCCCCCTATCCCTCACCCCCAACCAAACACTATGCCCCATGGCCCCCTCACCCCCCAAGCAAACACTATGCCCCCTGTCCCTCACCCCCCAAGCAAACACTATGCCCCCTGTCCCTCACCCCCAACCAAACACTATGCCTCCTGTCCCTCACCCCCCAAGCAAACAGTATGCCCCCTGTCCCTCACCCCCAACCAAACACTATGCCCCCTGTCCCTCACCCCCAACCAAACACTATGCCCCCTGTCCCTCACCCCCAACCAAACATATGCCCCATGGCCCCCTCACCCCCAACCAAACACTATGCCCCATGGCTCCCACCCCCAACCAAACACTATGCCCCATGGCTCCCACCCCCAACTTAACACTATGCCCCCTGTCCCTCACCCACCAAGCAAACACTATGCCCCCTGTCCCTCACCCCCAACCAAACACTATGCCCCCTGTCCCTCACCCACCAAGCAAACACTATGCCCCCTGTCCCTCACCCCCAACCAAACACTATTCCCCCTGTCCCTCACCCACCAAGCAAACACTATGCCCCCTGTCCCTCACCCCCAACCAAACACTATGCCCCCTGTCCCTCACCCCCCAAGCAAACACTATGCCCCCTATCCCTCACCCCCACCAAACACTATGCCCCATGGCTCCCACCCCCAACCAAACACTATGCCCCATGGCTCCCACCCCCAACTTAACACTATGCCCCCTGTCCCTCACCCACCAAGCAAACACTATGCCCCCTGTCCCTCACCCACCAAGCAAACACTATGCCCCCTGTCCCTCGCCCCCCAAGCAAACACTATGCCCCCTGTCCCTCACCCCCAACCAAACACTATGCCTCCTGTCCCTCACCCCCCAAGCAAACACTATACCCCCTGTCCCTCACCCCCAACCAAACACTATGCCCCCTGTCCCTCACCCCCAACCAAACACTATGCCCCCTGTCCCTCACCCCCAACCAAACATATGCCCCATGGCCCCCTCACCCCCAACCAAACACTATGCCCCATGGCTCCCACCCCCAACCAAACACTATGCCCCATGGCTCCCACCCCCAACTTAACACTATGCCCCCTGTCCCTCACCCACCAAGCAAACACTATGCCCCCTGTCCCTCACCCCCAACCAAACACTATGCCCCCTGTCCCTCACCCACCAAGCAAGCAAACACTATGCCCCCTGTCCCTCACCCCCAACCAAACACTATTCCCCCTGTCCCTCACCCACCAAGCAAACACTATGCCCCCTGTCCCTCACCCCCAACCAAACACTATGCCCCCTGTCCCTCACCCCCCAAGCAAACACTATGCCCCCTATCCCTCACCCCCACCAAACACTATGCCCCATGGCTCCCACCCCCAACCAAACACTATGCCCCATGGCTCCCACCCCCAACTTAACACTATGCCCCCTGTCCCTCACCCACCAAGCAAACACTATGCCCCCTGTCCCTCACCCACCAAGCAAACACTATGCCCCCTGTCCCTCACCCCCAACCAAACACTATGCCCCCTGTCCCTCACCCCCAAACAAACACTATGCCCCCTATCCCTCACCCCCAACCAAACACTATGCCCCATGGCCCCCTCGCCCAAACCAAACACTATGCCCCATGGCCCCCTCACCCCCAACCAAACACTATGCCCCATGGCCCCCTCACCCCCAACCAAACACTATGCCCCATGGCCCCCTCACCCCCCAACCAAACACTATGCCCCATGGCCCCCACTCCTCATGCAAGCACTATGCCCCCTATCCCTCACCCCCAACCAAACACTATGCCCCATGGCCCCCACGCCTCATGAAAACACTATGCCCCCTATCCCTCACCCCCAACCAAACACTATGCCCCATGGCCCCCTCACCCCCCAAGCAAACACTATGCCCCATGGCTCCCACCCCCAACCAAACACTATGCCCCATGGCTCCCACCCCCAACTTAACACTATGCCCCCTGTCCCTCACCAACCAAGCAAACACTATGCCCCCTGTCCCTCACCCCCAACCAAACACTATGCCCCCTGTCCCTCACCCACCAAGCAAACACTATGCCCCCTGTCCCTCACCCACCAAGCAAACACTATGCCCCCTGTCCCTCACCCCCCAACCAAACACTATGCCCACTGTCCCTCACCCCCCAACCAAACACTATGCCCCCTATCCCTCACCCCCAACCAAACACTATGCCCCATGGCCCCCTCACCCAAACCAAACACTATGCCCCATGACCCCCTCACCCCCAACCAAACACTATACCCCAAACACTCTCAAGCATGCACCCATACAGACCCGAACCCCCGCCCCCAACGCACCACACACATTCTCAAGCATGAACCCATACAGACCCGAACCCCCCGCCCCCCAACGCAGCACACACATTCTCAAGCATGCACCCATACAGACCCGAACCCCCCACCCCCCAACTCAGCACACACACATGCACCCTTACAGACCCGAACCCCCCACCCCCCAACTCAGCACACACACATGCACCCTTACAGACCCGAACCCCCACCCCCCAACTCAGCACACACACATGCACCCATACAGACCCGAACCCCCCACCCCCCAACTCAGCACACACACATGCACCCATACAGACCCGAACCCCCCCAACCCCAACTCGGCACACACACAAACATGCACCCATACAGACCCGAACCCCAACCCCCCCAACTCAGCACACAAAAAACATTCAAATCAAAACATTCATACACATCCAACACTCCCCCACCCCTGCATCTCAACATACACACAAAAACATTCAAATTCCAACATTCATACACATCCGACACCCCCCCACCCCCGCATCTCAACATACACACAAAATACATTCAAATACAAACATTCACACACATCCGACACACCCCCCCACCCCCGCATCTCAACATACACACAAAATACATTCAAATACAAACATTCACACACATCCGACACACCCCCCCACCCCCGCATCTCAACATACACACAAAATACATTCAAATACAAACATTCATACACATCCGACACCCACCCCCGCATCTCAACATACACACAAAATACATTCAAATCAAAACATTCATACACATCTGACACCCCCCCATCCCCGCATCTCAACATACACACAAAAACATTCAAATTCCAACATTCATACACATCCGACACCCCCCACCCCCGCATCTCAACATACACACAAAATACATTCAAATACAAACATTCATACACATCCTACACCCACCCCCACCCCCGCATCTCAACATACACACAAAATACATTCAAATCAAAACATTCATACACATCCGACACCCCCCCAACCCCGCATCTCAACATACACACAAAATACATTCAAATTCCAACATTCATACACATCCGACACCCCCACCCCCGCATCTCAACATACACACAAAATACATTCAAATTCCAACATTCATACACATCCGACACCCCCCCACCCCGCATCTCAACATACACACAAAATACATTCAAATACAAACATTCATACACATCCGACACACCCCCCCACCCCCGCATCTCAACATACACACAAAAACATTCAAATTCCAACATTCATACACATCCGACACCCCCCCACCCCCGCATCTCAACATACACACAAAATACATTCAAATTCCAACATTCATACACATCCGACACCCCCCCACCCCCGCATCTCAACATACACACAAAATACATTCAAATACAAACATTCATACACATCCGACACACCCCCCCACCCCCGCATCAACATACACACAAAAACATTCAAATTCCAACATTCATACACATCCGACACCCCCCCACCCCCGCATCTCAACATACACACAAAATACATTAAAATTCCAACATTCATACACATCCGACACCCCCCACCCCCGCATCTCAACATACACACAAAAACATTCAAATTCCAACATTCATACACATCCGACACCCCCCCACCCCCGCATCTCAACATACACATAAAATGCATTCAAATTCCAACATTCATACACATCCGACACCCCCCCACCCCCGCATCTCAACATACACACAAAATACATTCAAATTCCAACATTCATACACATCCGACACCCCCCCACCCCCGCATCTCAACATACACACAAAATACATTAAAATTCCAACATTCATACACATCCGACACCCCCCCACCCCCGCATCTCAACATACACACAAAAACATTCAAATTCCAACATTCATACACATCCGACACATCCCACCCCCGCATCTCAACATACACATAAAATGCATTCAAATTCCAACATTCATACACATCCGACACCCCCCCACCCCCGCATCTCAACATACACATAAAATGCATTCAAATTCCAACATTCATACACATCCGACACCCCCCCACCCCCGCATCTCAACATACACACAAAATACATTCAAATTCCAACATTCATACACATCCGACACCCCCCCACCCCCGCATCTCAACATACACACAAAATACATTCAAATACAAACATTCACACACATCCGACACACCCCCCCACCCCCGCATCTCAACATACACACAAAATACATTCAAATACAAACATTCATACACATCCGACACCCACCCCCGCATCTCAACATACACACAAAATACATTCAAATCAAAACATTCATACACATCCGACACCCCCCCATCCCCGCATCTCAACATACACACAAAAACATTCAAATTCCAACATTCATACACATCCGACACCCCCCCACCCCCGCATCTCAACATACACACAAAATACATTCAAATACAAACATTCATACACATCCTACACCCACCCCCACCCCCGCATCTCAACATACACACAAAATACATTCAAATCAAAACATTCATACACATCCGACACCCCCCCAACCCCGCATCTCAACATACACACAAAATACATTCAAATTCCAACATTCATACACATCCGACACCCCCACCCCCGCATCTCAACATACACACAAAATACATTCAAATTCCAACATTCATACACATCCGACACCCGCCCACCCCCGCATCTCAACATACACACAAAATACATTCAAATACAAACATTCATACACATCCGACACACCCCCCCACCCCCGCATCTCAACATACACACAAAAACATTCAAATTCCAACATTCATACACATCGACACCCCCCCACCCCCGCATCTCAACATACACACAAAATACATTCAAATTCCAACATTCATACACATCCGACACCCCCCCACCCCCGCATCTCAACATACACACAAAATACATTCAAATACAAACATTCATACACATCCGACACACCCCCCCACCCCCGCATCAACATACACACAAAAACATTCAAATTCCAACATTCATACACATCCGACACCCCCCCACCCCCGCATCTCAACATACACACAAAATACATTAAAATTCCAACATTCATACACATCCGACACCCCCCACCCCCGCATCTCAACATACACACAAAAACATTCAAATTCCAACATTCATACACATCCGACACCCCCCCACCCCCGCATCTCAACATACACATAAAATGCATTCAAATTCCAACATTCATACACATCCGACACCCCCCCACCCCCGCATCTCAACATACACACAAAATACATTCAAATTCCAACATTCATACACATCCGACACCCCCCCACCCCCGCATCTCAACATACACACAAAATACATTAAAATTCCAACATTCATACACATCCGACACCCCCCCACCCCCGCATCTCAACATACACACAAAAACATTCAAATTCCAACATTCATACACATCCGACACATCCCACCCCCGCATCTCAACATACACATAAAATGCATTCAAATTCCAACATTCATACACATCCGACACCCCCCCACCCCCGCATCTCAACATACACATAAAATGCATTCAAATTCCAACATTCATACACATCCGACACCCACCCACCCCCGCATCTCAACACACACACAAAATACATTCAAATTCCAACATTCATACACATCTGACACACGCCCATCCCCCCCATCGCAACATACACACACAAACATAAAGTAAAACAGACCCGACACACAAACACAAACAGACCACTTACCGGAGACGTGCTGGAAGGCAGGCAGGTAAGCTGGAACGCTGGAATCGTACTACGGCTGGCGTGGTCCAAGGCTGAAATGCCTTCCGGCATCAAGCCTTATGGACCACGCCAGCCGTAGTGCTGGCCCTCCATTGGGTCAGCACACACACACTACGTGGCATGTAGGAGCAACGTGGTGCATGTGTGCTGAGCCAATGACGGCCAGTGTTTTGTCCGGCCCGGAAGACAACAAAGACTTTCCTAATGGAGGGCGGCCGGGCCGCCCTCCATTAGGAAAGTCTTTGTGCCTCGCGGGCCGGACAAAAGAGCATGGCGGGCCGCAACTGGCCCGCGGGCTGTATGTTGTGCACCCATGCTCCAGACCATCGTTTTTCAGCCTGCCAAGCCATTACAGAAGGGGAAAAACCATATGCAAATCAGGCTTGGTCCTACCCCAAAAGGGGCAGTCCAGTCCGAACTGCTAGGTCACATCCCTTCTGCATGAGACCACAAGCATCCCCAGACATGTTTCAGCCTTGTTGGGCGTCATCAGTGAGGAGTAGCTTGGGTCTCTAGGCCCGGCAGACTCGGGACCCACGTCTGGGCATACCCGCCCCACTGCCAGTGGTACAGATTCATTCAAAGCTTTCCACTTATCACTTTTGTGGTCACAGTTTGTCTCACTATGTGAGAGAGAGTATGCCCAGACGTGGGTCCCTTGCTCACTGCGCCATAGGGAACCAAGCTGCACCTCACTGAGGAGGCCCAACAAGGCCGAAACATGTCTGGGGTTGCTTGTGTTTCCGTGCAGAGGGGACCTGGCCTAGCAGTTTGGGCTGGGCTGCTACCATTAGTGGCAGTACCTGACTGCTTTGCATATGTCTGGACCCCTTTTGCAATGGCGCAGACGGGCTAAAAAACGGTGGTGTGGAAGGTTGCCCAGAGCAATGCCAGTGGTACAGATTTATTCAAAGCTTTCCACCCATCACTTTTGTGCTCACAGTTTGTCTCACTATGTGAGAGAGGGTATGCCCAGACGTGGGTCCCTTGCTCGCTGTGCCAAAGGGAACCAAGCTGCACCTCACTGAGGAGGCCCAACAAGGCTGAAACATGTCTGGGGTTGCTTGTGTTTCCGTGCAGAGGGGACCTGGCCTAGCAGTTCGGGCTGGGATGCTACAGACAGGCTAAAAAACGCTGGTGTGGAAGGTTGCCCAGAGCAATGCCAGTGGTACAGATTCATTCAAAGCTTTCCAACCATCACTTCTGTGGTCACAGTTTGTCTCACTATGTGAGAGAGGGTATGCCCAGACGTGGGTCCCTTGCTCGCTGCGCCATAGGGAACCAAGCTGCACCTCACTGAGGAGGCCCAACAAGGCCAAAACATGTCTGGGGTTGCTTGTTTGCTTGTGTTTCCGTGCAGAGGGGACCTGGCCTAGCATTTCGGGCTGGGCTGCTACCATTGGTGGCAGTACCTGACTGATTTGCATATGGCTGGATTCCTTTTGCAATTGCGCAGACGGCTAAAACACGGTGCTGGGGAAGGTTGCCCAGAGCAATGCCAGTGGTACAGATTCGTTCAAAGCTTTCCACCCATCACTTTTGTGGTCAGAGGTGAGGGGTATAAACCCCTCTAGCTTCTTTGCTCCACCACAGTGGTTGCAAGATGATCAATAACTAACCTTAGCAAAAATGGCCAGATGATACATTCATAAAACTCTCTGGTCAAGTCGTGATCATAAAAGCCTGCTGCACTACAGCAAGGTTTGGTTTGCTTTGCTCACTAGACCTTAGTTCAGGGATAGTCATAGACTGACTTGAAACGAGTCAGTAAGGATATTGCTATGCAGTGCTTCAAGGATGGTAATATAGAACTCATATACTGAGCTAGTGAATCACGCGCTGGGCCGGGTCCATCAGGAACTGAGGGGATGGCGTGAACATTTCTGATTTGCAGGCTTGAGGATGCTATGGGGATGTGTAAATCATGCCAGAGCCTCCACATCGTTTATTTTATAGCAACATACATCCGCCCAGCCTGGTTAAGAAGATGCTTTCTGATAAAGCAAGCAGCATGGTACCGGGGGCATTCCTATGGAAGAGCTTTCGTTTTGTATCCTACTTCAAATGTTATTCAGAACTGTTCTTAGACTAAACAGCTGCAGCATATTTGAACCTAATTGCTAGGTCATGAATTGTATTTTATTGTGCGTATTGACTTAGGTTGCATATGATATTATTGGTTATTTATAACGCGCTTAATACCCAAAGGTTTCTAAGGGCGGACCCGGGGATCGAACCTGTGTTGCTCCGTGTCATCCTGCACGCAAGGATGCCCAATTCTAGGCTTTGCGACTGAGCCACAGAGCAGGGGCATATATGAGGTCCTCAAAGACACCTACTACCCAACTTGCCCGAGTGGCAATCCTTGTGAACCTGGCACATCACGATGTTTGCATTGCATAACATCCAATGCTGTCAGTGCAGCTAACCTCGCATATGAACGGTGCACCAGGTCTGTCCACACTATGTACACAAATTCAGTTTTTTTTGTTTAAACATGGGGCACAGAAACACACTGTGCTTTCAGATCTCTCTAGGAAAACAACGTACAATTTCTGATTTAAAATACGCTGTCGCTAGAGACAGAAGTGTATCCTTAACGTGTACGGGAAATACATACAACACACTGCATTTATAGTCGACTCATCCTTGGAAGTTTACAACCCTAGAAATGTAAGAGCACACTTACACTTATTGATTTATTGATTTATTTAATTTATTTATTGATGACATTTGTATAAAGCCCGGAAGCATCTAGGCGCTTCTCACTTATCAATATGAAAATTAATGTCGTCTTCTCTTCAGAAAGTGAAGGCCTGGGCCGCAAAATAGAAACAAAGAAAAGAAAAACGAAATAGTTAAACATTCATTTCAGATTAATTTCTGGTCAGATATCCCTTCATGCTTGGTTCTCTGCTCCTCTATTGGCCCTCTTTACTATGAGATAGCGCTCCTATGTGCTTTTATTGTACTTTTTTATTTTTCTCTAGGGCTTGGCCTTTTCTCCACTTTGTTCATGGTCAGTTTGTTAGCAATATGTATTATTTCTTTGGCAAATTAAAGCAATATCACACAGCAGTCTAGTCTTACATATTTTGCAAGTTTGTTGCTTCATGCAATATCAAAATTAGAAAAGGAAAAAGAAAAATGCGCCATGATACTGTTCTCTTTCTGAGGGGATCGGTGCACTTTTCCTTTTGATTCTGTGCAGGTTGTGCACACTGATGACACATTTCAAGTCTTGAGCTATAGTCATTGCACAGATGAAGAGATGAACCTCAGGCTGTGTTCACATGATGGTAGCATTGGTCAGTCGAAGGCACAGGTGCACCAGCTGGGCTTCACTGCAACCGTCTCCTGACGTTTCAAATTAACGTTGAGATATAACACTCGTCTGGCCGATCAAGCTCCTCCCTTCTGACCTCTCACGCACACATATTGAATCAGACGTCATCTCTTGCCCACAGTAAGCACGACTTGTTAGATTCGCGTTTCCGTGGAAAAGAGTATCAGCAGGTGAGTAATAGGAACTGAGGTGCAGCCTCAACCTTATGTACAGGCCGCCATTTTGTATGTCATGCACAGGGACCGTGTAGGTCTCGAAGCACTTCCTGGTGGAGACCCACAACACATCTATCCCTGTGTAACGCTCACCTGATTCTCGCAGAGGAGCCGGTCTTGACTGGGCGACTACCGTATCTTCAAAGGTGATGTGCAGCACCCGGTTGGCTCTTTGGGCTGGACCTCTATGCCCTGTATGCCTGACGTGCAGAGTAAGATGTCTGCAGATAGAAAATACGGGGTTAATGAACTGGGGTTATTGGGGTGTCCCTATCTCTTTCCTCTTCTCCTCTCCTGTAGACCCCCACAGGTTAACGCTCTCACCTTAGGTAAGTGAATGCCGAGATCTCCATCTGCCTCGGGGCAGGGTGCTGTAACCAGTTTCTTCACCGGATAGGTAGCGCAGGCCTCTTGACTTCAGAGGACTGCTGTCCGTCGTTTACGGCACGAACGGTAAGTTTCGAGTAACTCAAATGTCTTTAAAGTCTTTAATAATGATGTCTCTTGTTTTGCAGGGTTCCGGCGATGGCGGATGACGGGCTGAAGTGCCTTGAAGATGGAGCCCGTGTGATGAATAGAAGCGCCTGGAAGCACGTAAGTAAGCGCTTGTTGCCAGCTTCACAATGCGCTCTAACTGTCTTTTTATTTTGCAGGTACAAGTTCGGAGCGGCTGCAGGGTGCCGGGATACCCACTGGGTTAGATGTGGAAAGGAGTAATGGCACGTGAGTATTAAAGTTCCCCAATGTCTTTAAACGCACCTTGTTTTGTCTTTCAGATGCGGGATGCAGCGCCGACGGCCTCCGGAGCTTGCGAAGAGTTGGTAAGCTTTTGTCTTTCAGATGCCGGAATACAGTGTGAAGACCTCCGGAGCGCACGAAGAGTAGGTAAGCCTTTGCCTTTCAGATGCCGGAATGCTAACCTGTTCTTTCTTGTCTTTATAGGTGTTGCTGAAGACTGGATTCAGGATGGTAAGCCTTTTTCCTTAGGCCCAGGATCAGATGCAGAAGACACGATGAGCGTTCTGCTGCAGAGGATGCAGAATAACGCAAAGCAAGATTCATCCACCGGGTGTGGTTTAAATAGCCTCCTGTAGTGCTTAGGTCTCTCCTTCCACAGCCACGCCTAAGTAAGAAAAGAGTTCCTGGTAAGAAAAGAGTTCCTGCCTTCCAGAAGAGTTCCAGTGTTCTGCATCTAGGGAGTGGCTCCAGCCCCACCCAACAGGAAAAGTAGTTCCAAACAGAAGAGGATCAGAGGCTCAACTGGCAGGCAAGTAAGCAGCATGGTCTGCTGCAGGTAAGTCCACCCAAGCATTATGAGCCCGGCGCTTCCAGCGCTGGGACTGGGCATATTTATGAGCCTGGTGCCACTGGCGCCAGGATTGGGTCCAAAAGGTCCCCATTGGGACTGGTTGGCACTCGGAACCTGGGTTATGGATCTGCTTCCAAGGGAGTTGGGAAAACCCTGACCTTTTGGAAGCAGAGATCATGACAGTACCCCCCCTCAAGGCCCCTCCCAAACCGGGCTTCTCCGGGGGTTTTGGCTTGTCAGGAAATGTTCGGTGAAATCTTTTGATTAGGCGAGGAGCGTGGACATATTCAGCAGGTTCCCAGGATCTCTCTTGGGGGCCGTAGCCTTTCCAGTCAATTAGGTAGAATAGTTTAGATTTGGAGATCTTGGAGTCCAGAATGCTTTTGACTTCAAACTCGAGTTCTCCATCAACTAGGATAGGTTTTGGAGATTTGGTTAGTCGGGTTTGAGGTTGCACGGGTTTTAATAGAGAGACGTGGAAGAGCGGATGTATCTTCATGTGCGGGGGCAAGTCCAACTTGACCGCTACTGGGTTTACTATGGTAGTGATGGAATAGGGACCAAGGTATCTTGGGTTGAATGTGCGTGGCCCTTTTAGAGATAGATATTTGGTGGATAACCAGACTTGATCCCCTACTTGATAGTGAGGGGCTTCCTTCCGATGTTGATCTGCTCCTTTCTTGTATTGTTCTTTAGCCCTTTGAAGGTGAGAAACAGCTTCCTTAAAGGCTTGGGTGATTGTAGAATGCAGGTAGTCTACTGCTGGTGTTTCAAGATCTTGGAGGGGATCCAACTCCGAGGTTCGAGGGTGACTGCCGTACAAAAGAAAAAACGGGGTTTTCCCAGTTCCCGAATGGACAGAGTTATTGTAGGCATACTCGGCTATCCAAAGGATATCTTTCCAAGTTTTTTCAGTTTGTTGCAGCATGCAGCGTAAATACTGTTCCAGAGTTTGATTGGTCCTCTCGGTTTGTCCGTCGGTCTGAGGGTGGTGACTGGTCGATAGTCTCACATCAATTTGAGCCGACCGACAGCAACTTCGCCAAAAATGAGAAATAAATTGACTACCTCGATCCGAAATTAGAACCGAAGGAAAACCGTGCAGTCGGACGATGTTTTCGAGAAATTCTCGGGCCAGAGTTGCTGCTGTTGGCAAGCCTTTGAGCGGAATGAAATGCGCCATCTTGGAGAATAAGTCCACGATTACTAGAATCGTATTGTATCCGGAGCATGGAGGTAGATCGGTGATGAAGTCCATAGAAAGCGTATGCCAAGGGCGAGGTGGGATGTCAATAGGGCGTAAGAGGCCTGCTGGTCTTTCCTTTTGACTCTTGTTTTGGGCGCATACTCCACAGGACATTATAAAGTCTCTGATATCTTTTTTCCAAGACGGCCACCAGAAGTAGCGCTTGATCTTTTCTGAGGTCTTGGCTATACCGGGATGACCTTCCATTAAAGAGTCGTGATAACAAGAGATTACTTTTTTCTGTAAATCTGTGCTGGGTAGGTATAATCGTTCTTGGAAATACAATAAGTTGTCCTTTACTGCAAAGTCCTTTCCCTGCAGATGCCAATTCTGTATGTCTGCTGGAGATACAAGTTGCCTGGCTTTATCCTTAACTTCCTCTATGGATTCTGTGGCGATTACACCCAGAATTCTTTGTTCGGGAATGATTATTACAGGTTTAGGGTTGATCAAGTGTTCTTCCACTCCCATCCGAGAAAGGGCATCGGCTTTACCGTTTTTTGTACCAGGTCGATAGGTAATTATGAAGTCAAACTCGGCAAAGAATAATGCCCAACGGAGTTGTCTAGAGGATTGGGCTTTTGCGGTTTTCAAATATTGCAGGTTTCGGTGATCCGTAATCACAGTAACGGTGTGTCGGGCCCCCAGCAGATAATGCCGCCAAGCCTTAAAGGCAGACTTGATAGCCAGAAGTTCCTTGTCAGTAATCGTGTAATTGACATAGCAAAAACAAAGAGGTGATGGCTGGAAGGTTTAGAATTAATCTTAACCACTGGCAACGCTCTGGGCAACCCTCCAGACCACCGTTCTTCGCCTGCCAAGCCATTACAGAAGGGAAAGACCATATGCAAATCAGGCTTGGCCCCACCCCAAAAGGGGCAGTCCAGCCCGAACTGCTAGGCCACATCCCCTCTGCACGAGACCACAAGCATCCCCAAACATGTTTCGCCCTTGTTGGGGCTCATCAGTGAGGAGTAGCTTGGGTCTCTAGGCCCAGCAGGCACGGGACCCACGTCTGGGCATACCCGTCCCACTCGGGGTGACATAGCAAAAACAAAGAGGTGATGGCTGGAAGGTTTAGAATTAATCTTAACCACTGGCAACGCTCTGGGCAACCCTCCAGACCACCGTTCTTCGCCTGCCAAGCCATTACAGAAGGGAAAGACCATATGCAAATCAGGCTTGGCCCCACCCCAAAAGGGGCAGTCCAGCCCGAACTGCTAGGCCACATCCCCTCTGCACGAGACCACAAGCATCCCCAAACATGTTTCGCCCTTGTTGGGGCTCATCAGTGAGGAGTAGCTTGGGTCTCTAGGCCCAGCAGGCACGGGACCCACGTCTGGGCATACCCGTCCCACTCGGGGTGACATAGCAAAAACAAAGAGGTGATGGCTGGAAGGTTTAGAATTAATCTTAACCACTGGCAACGCTCTGGGCAACCCTCCAGACCACCGTTCTTCGCCTGCCAAGCCATTACAGAAGGGAAAGACCATATGCAAATCAGGCTTGGCCCCACCCCAAAAGGGGCAGTCCAGCCCGAACTGCTAGGCCACATCCCCTCTGCACGAGACCACAAGCATCCCCAAACATGTTTCGCCCTTGTTGGGGCTCATCAGTGAGGAGTAGCTTGGGTCTCTAGGCCCAGCAGGCACGGGACCCACGTCTGGGCATACCCGTCCCACTCGGGGTGACATAGCAAAAACAAAGAGGTGATGGCCAAGCCTGATTTGCATATGGTCTTTCCCTTCTGTAATGGCTTGGCAGGCGAAGAACGGTGGTCTGGAGGGTTGCCCAGAGCGTTGCCAGTGGTTAAGATTAATTCTAAACCTTCCAGCCATCACCTCTTTGTTTTTGCTATGTCACCCCGAGTGGGACGGGTATGCCCAGACGTGGGTCCCGTGCCTGCTGGGCCTAGAGACCCAAGCTACTCCTCACTGATGAGCCCCAACAAGGGCGAAACATGTTTGGGGATGCTTGTGGTCTCGTGCAGAGGGGATGTGGCCTAGCAGTTCGGGCTGGACTGCCCCTTTTGGGGTGGGGCCAAGCCTGATTTGCATATGGTCTTTCCCTTCTGTAATGGCTTGGCAGGCGAAGAACGGTGGTCTGGAGGGTTGCCCAGAGCGTTGCCAGTGGTTAAGATTAATTCTAAACCTTCCAGCCATCACCTCTTTGTTTTTGCTATGTCACCCCGAGTGGGACGGGTATGCCCAGACGTGGGTCCCGTGCCTGCTGGGCCTAGAGACCCAAGCTACTCCTCACTGATGAGCCCCAACAAGGGCGAAACATGTTTGGGGATGCTTGTGGTCTCGTGCAGAGGGGATGTGGCCTAGCAGTTCGGGCTGGACTGCCCCTTTTGGGGTGGGGCCAAGCCTGATTTGCATATGGTCTTTCCCTTCTGTAATGGCTTGGCAGGCGAAGAACGGTGGTCTGGAGGGTTGCCCAGAGCGTTGCCAGTGGTTAAGATTAATTCTAAACCTTCCAGCCATCACCTCTTTGTTTTTGCTATGTCACCCCGAGTGGGACGGGTATGCCCAGACGTGGGTCCCGTGCCTGCTGGGCCTAGAGACCCAAGCTACTCCTCACTGATGAGCCCCAACAAGGGCGAAACATGTTTGGGGATGCTTGTGGTCTCGTGCAGAGGGGATGTGGCCTAGCAGTTCGGGCTGGACTGCCCCTTTTGGGGTGGGGCCAAGCCTGATTTGCATATGGTCTTTCCCTTCTGTAATGGCTTGGCAGGCGAAGAACGGTGGTCTGGAGGGTTGCCCAGAGCGTTGCCAGTGGTTAAGATTAATTCTAAACCTTCCAGCCATCACCTCTTTGTTTTTGCTATGTCACCCCGAGTGGGACGGGTATGCCCAGACGTGGGTCCCGTGCCTGCTGGGCCTAGAGACCCAAGCTACTCCTCACTGATGAGCCCCAACAAGGGCGAAACATGTTTGGGGATGCTTGTGGTCTCGTGCAGAGGGGATGTGGCCTAGCAGTTCGGGCTGGACTGCCCCTTTTGGGGTGGGGCCAAGCCTGATTTGCATATGGTCTTTCCCTTCTGTAATGGCTTGGCAGGCGAAGAACGGTGGTCTGGAGGGTTGCCCAGAGCGTTGCCAGTGGTTAAGATTAATTCTAAACCTTCCAGCCATCACCTCTTTGTTTTTGCTATGTCACCCCGAGTGGGACGGGTATGCCCAGACGTGGGTCCCGTGCCTGCTGGGCCTAGAGACCCAAGCTACTCCTCACTGATGAGCCCCAACAAGGGCGAAACATGTTTGGGGATGCTTGTGGTCTCGTGCAGAGGGGATGTGGCCTAGCAGTTCGGGCTGGACTGCCCCTTTTGGGGTGGGGCCAAGCCTGATTTGCATATGGTCTTTCCCTTCTGTAATGGCTTGGCAGGCGAAGAACGGTGGTCTGGAGGGTTGCCCAGAGCGTTGCCAGTGGTTAAGATTAATTCTAAACCTTCCAGCCATCACCTCTTTGTTTTTGCTATGTCACCCCGAGTGGGACGGGTATGCCCAGACGTGGGTCCCGTGCCTGCTGGGCCTAGAGACCCAAGCTACTCCTCACTGATGAGCCCCAACAAGGGCGAAACATGTTTGGGGATGCTTGTGGTCTCGTGCAGAGGGGATGTGGCCTAGCAGTTCGGGCTGGACTGCCCCTTTTGGGGTGGGGCCAAGCCTGATTTGCATATGGTCTTTCCCTTCTGTAATGGCTTGGCAGGCGAAGAACGGTGGTCTGGAGGGTTGCCCAGAGCGTTGCCAGTGGTTAAGATTAATTCTAAACCTTCCAGCCATCACCTCTTTGTTTTTGCTATGTCACCCCGAGTGGGACGGGTATGCCCAGACGTGGGTCCCGTGCCTGCTGGGCCTAGAGACCCAAGCTACTCCTCACTGATGAGCCCCAACAAGGGCGAAACATGTTTGGGGATGCTTGTGGTCTCGTGCAGAGGGGATGTGGCCTAGCAGTTCGGGCTGGACTGCCCCTTTTGGGGTGGGGCCAAGCCTGATTTGCATATGGTCTTTCCCTTCTGTAATGGCTTGGCAGGCGAAGAACGGTGGTCTGGAGGGTTGCCCAGAGCGTTGCCAGTGGTTAAGATTAATTCTAAACCTTCCAGCCATCACCTCTTTGTTTTTGCTATCGTGTAATTGACTTCAGGAGGCGAGAATTTGCGGGACCAAAATGCCACAGGATGCAACTGATTGGTTACCGGGTCCTTTTGTGATAGAACTGCCCCCATGGCAAGGCTTGAAGCATCAGTTTCCACGATGTAGGGGAGTTCGGGGCGAGGGTGTTTTAAGATTGGTGCAGAGATAAATTTAGTCTTCAAATCCTGGAAAGCTTGTTCCGCCTCGGTAGACCATTCAAATCGTTTGTTTTTCTTTAACAAGGCAGTGATGGGCTGGACTATTCGAGAGAACTCGGGGATAAACCTGCGGTAAAAGTTAGCGAAGCCTAACATGCTTTGCACACCTTTTACGGAAGATGGTGATGGCCATTTGAGAACTGCATCGACCTTCTTTGAATCCATACGCACTCCGCCAGGCGATAATATGAATCCCAAGAATTCAACTTCAGTCACGTTGAAAACACATTTTTCAAACTTAGCGAAAAGTTTGTGTTGACTCAATCTTTCGAGGACCATTTTCACGTGTTTCCGATGTTCAGATTCCGATGAAGAATAAACGAGAATGTCGTCGATGTAAACAACAACACACACATCTATGAGCTCTCTGAGGACATCGTTCATAAAATATTGAAAGGCAGCCGGGGCATTGCAAAGTCCGAAGGGCATGACCTGATATTCAAATAGCCCATACTTGGTGCGGAAGGCCGTCTTCCATTCATCGCCCTCTTTTACTCGTACCAAGTGGTATGCTCCTCTAAGATCCAGCTTTGTATATATGCATGCTTTTCTGACTTGGTCCAGGAGTTCAGGGATCAAAGGTAACGGATATCTATTCTTAACGGTGATCTGGTTCAGGGAGCGATAATCGATACAAGTTCTAAGGTCTCCTTCCTTTTTTGGAACGAAGAACAAAGCTGAAGAGGCAGGGGACTTGGAAGGACGAATAAACCCATTTGCCAGGTATTGATCCAGGTATTGTCGAAGGTGAAGGTTCTCAGGCTCGGTGAGGGCATAAATTCTACTACAAGGAGGAGTAGATCCAGGTATCAGGTCTATCTGGCAGTCATAAGACCTATGAGGAGGTAGAGAGTTAGCCTGCTCCTTCCGGAAAACATCTTGGTATTCTAGGTATTCGGGAGGTAACTGGGGAGTCTCTGAAGAAATTGCTGCCAGTGCAACACCAGGTGGAGGGTGACAAGTAGAGACACATTCTGGAAACTGGACCGTTCTTGCTCGCCAATCGATCAGAGGATTGTGTTTCTCTAACCAAGGTATTCCTAGAATAATCTGGAACTGAGGGGCCTTGATCACATCGAACACGATCTTCTCATGGTGTCCATCTTGACTTACTAGCGTCACCTCTTGAGTGGTATGCGTTACTGGCCTGGAGGCTATCTCTGTACCATCCACCGTAGTAATGACGTCCTTTACAGCCTTGGGACAAAGAGTTAGATTCATCCTCAAAACCATTTCATGATCCACATAATTGCCGATGGCACCGCTGTCGACGTAAGCTTCAATTGCATGTAATCGATCCGGATTATCAGGGCTAATGAGGACCATAGGTATCACGAAATGCGAGGTCACGGAACTGGTTTTCACGCTCGGCAAGAGGACCTCTATTCTTGTCGGGCGAGGTCGTTTCCCTGCTCAGAGTTTGTAACTGTGGTAACTGCAGCTCCTACTGCCTTCTTGGCAGGTTTCACCGGACAGTCTCGAAGAAAGTGCCCTGAGTTTCCGCAATATAGGCATAATTGCAACTGTTTTCTCCTTTCCCGCTCCCTTTGTGTTAGAGGACCTTTCAGACCCCCTATTTGCATGGGTTCCCCGGAGTCTACTCCTTTGGAAGGAGTTGGCGGTTTGGAAAATACTCGGGCATCAAACTTGGAATGATCGTCCTTCCTGTTCTGCAGTCTGTGATCTATTTGAACGACCAAGTCTATATAATCCGAACAGTCTTGTGGGGGATTCACTACTTGGGCTAAAACGTCTTTGAGCTCTCCACGTAGACCTCTATAAAACAGCGTAGTCCTTTTGTCCTCAGGCCATTGAGTTTCCACTATTAGTCTATTGAAAGATGCAATATAAGCCAAAAGGTCTTGATTACCCTGTCGCAACGAAAGAAGCTCATTGTCCAAGGCCTGCCCCTGTGCATGTCTTGCGAACAGTTTTTCCATACTAAGCTGAAAGGCTTGAAAATCATGGAGAACCGGATCATCTTGATTAACTAGAGGGATCGACCAGTCTGCCGCATTGCCACTAAGGTACGAAAGTACAAAAGCTACTTTAGCTTGATCAGTTGAAAAGGCTGCTGGCCGGCATAAGAAGTGCAACCGGCACTGATTGATAAATACCGCAAACCTCTTTGGGTCACCAGAAAATCGTTCGGGCGGAGCCAGAGGTACATTCCCAGGTAGGTTGATCTGCACTGGATTCATAGAGGATGTTGAAGGAAGATTTGCCCCTGATGCGGGTAGCGGGGTCTGTCCGGCTTGTGACTGTAGCAATTGTCTAGCAAGATCATCTGTTCTCTCCTTGGAAATAATTAGTTCCCTTCTTAGAGCGTTCGTTTCCTGACGAGCTGCATGCACTTCTGCCCTTAGTTCCCCAAGTAACCGGGCTAGGTGGTCAGTATCCGAGGTTTCCATAGCGCCTGGGCGAGAGTTTTGCGGTAGGCTTTGCGTTCTGTAACGCTCACCTGATTCTCGCAGAGGCGCCGGTCTTGACTGGGCGACTACCGTATCTTCAAAGGTGTTGTGCAGCACCCGGTTGGCTCTTTGGGCTGGACCTCTGTGCCCTGTATGCCTGACGTGCAGAGTAAGATGTCTGCAGATAGAAAATACGGGGTTAATGAACTGGGGTTATTGGGGTGTCCCTATCTCTTTCCTCTTCTCCTCTCCTGTAGACCCCCACAGGTTAACGCTCTCACCTTAGGTAAGTGAATGCCGAGCTCTCCATCTGCCTCGGGGCAGGGTGCTGTAACCAGTTTCTTCACCGGATAGGTAGCGCAGGCCTCTTGACTTCAGAGGACTGCTGTCCGTCGTTTACGGCACGAACGGTAAGTTTCGAGTAACTCAAATGTCTTTAAAGTCTTTAATAATGATGTCTCTTGTTTTGCAGGGTTCCGGCGATGGCGGATGACGGGCTGAAGTGCCTTGAAGATGGAGCCCGTGTGATGAATAGAAGCGCCTGGAAGCACGTAAGTAAGCGCTTGTTGCCAGCTTCACAATGCGCTCTAACTGTCTTTTTATTTTGCAGGTACAAGTTCGGAGCGGCTGCAGGGTGCTGGGATACCCACTGGGTTAGATGTGGAAAGGAGTAATGGCACGTGAGTATTAAAGTTCCCCAATGTCTTTAAACGCACCTTGTTTTGTCTTTCAGATGCGGGATGCAGCGCCGACGGCCTCCGGAGCGTGCGAAGAGTTGGTAAGCTTTTGTCTTTCAGATGCCGGAATGCTAACCTGTTCTTTCTTGTCTTTATAGGTGTTGCTGAAGACTGGATTCAGGATGGTAAGCCTTTTTCCTTAGGCCCAGGATCAGATGCAGAAGACACGATGAGCGTTCTGCTGCAGAGGATGCAGAATAACGCAAAGCAAGATTCATCCACCGGGTGTGGTTTAAATAGCCTCCTGTAGTGCTTAGGTGTCTCCTTCCACAGCCACGCCTAAGTAAGAAAAGAGTTCCTGGTAAGAAAAGAGTTCCTGCCTTCCAGAAGAGTTCCAGTGTTCTGCATCTAGGGAGTGGCTCCAGCCCCACCCAACAGGAAAAGTAGTTCCAAACAGAAGAGGATCAGAGGCTCAACTGGCAGGCAAGTAAGCAGCATGGTCTGCTGCAGGTAAGTCCACCCAAGCATTATGAGCCCGGCGCTTCCAGCGCTGGGACTGGGCATATTTATGAGCCTGGTGCCACTGGCGCCAGGACTGGGTCCAAAAGGTCCCCATTGGGACTGGTTGGCACTCGGAACCTGGGTTATGGATCTGCTTCCAAGGGAGTTGGGAAAACCCTGACCTTTTGGAAGCAGAGATCATGACACCCTGCAGCAGCAGACGTGAGCAAGGGAGCACTGTCCATGGGAATCCCTGCGGGTGACTCTTTAGTGCTCATGCTTTACTATAGGTGGGAAATGGATGGTCCATATTTCCTGTTTCTGCTCCGGCCGCAGGGACTCCAAGATCACTTTCTGTAGCAGATTGAGAGACCGGGACTCGGCAGTAGAGAAAGGTAAATGTAAAAGCATGGGTGCTTCTGTGAGTGTTGCATACATGTTATGTCTCTGTGAATGTGTATATGCATGTGTGCATGTACATGCATGTTTAGGTGGCTGCATGTGTATATGTATGTGTGTGAATGCAATGTTTATTTGTATGAGAGTGGCGGGACTGTTATTTATCAGTGTTCCGGTTGGTGCTGGCTATCTGTTTATGGCATTCCTGGCATGTTTTTGACAATGGCAGCAACATAACATATTACAGGACAATGGTCGCATATACTAGAAGAGCCAGCATAAAAATGTCTTCTTACAGGTAATGTTGGAATGTATAGGCAGAGCTAGGATGCCTGTATTCCAACAGAGTCAATGTTGGCTTAAGTTGGCATAGCCAGCATGAACATGCCTTCTTACAGGTAATGTTGGAATGTATAGGCAGAGCTAGGATGCCTGTATTCTAACAGAGTCAATGTTGGCTTAAGTTGGCATAGCCAGCATGAACATGCCTTCTTGCACTTGCAATTCAGGCATTATTTATTACAAGCAGTATGAGTGTGTTCTTAGAGTGATAATACCGAGGCGTTATGCCCCGAGTTGGTGGGCCAACCCTGTCAGAAACAGCCCCGGCTCAAGTTAGGGGCCTTAGGAAAGCCAGGGTCCCTTAAAGCGGTCTGCTGTGTGTTAGGGAGAATTCTCCTTTATGGCTAATTTCCCTCACCTAGTGAGTCCCTCAGCAGCTTTGCTGGATTTTAGGGGGTTATTTTTTTCCACCTGGTAAGAGTGTGAGCCATTTTCCCCACTCTTACATGTGTTTTGCCATGTGTATTTCTACTGTTTGTGTGATCTTGTACCCTGGAGCTACACCACTCCACGAGCCCCACTTTTGTGTGTGCTACACAGCACCTTCCGTGCAGTGACACAGGGTTGTCTTTGAGACTTCCCTCTGACTTCATTTTTCTGGGGCTGACTACTGTCCCCCAGAAACAGGTAAAGTTGCCATTTACTTTTGTAGTCATTTAAAACTACAGACCCAGTACACACCATCTTACATAGAGTATTGGAAAGGGTTAGTTACTATCCCTTTTTGTCTGTGCCTCTCTGAGCTTTATTTTGCTCTCTTACACGGAAGGCGGTAATGGTTAACAGCCACCGTTAATGGTAACGGTGACCGTTAACCATTACCACCTTACTACGAGGTCCCTTAGCGGGTTGGTGCTTTAACGCCTGCTTTTTGCAGGCGTTAAAAACCAACCCGCTAAGGGACCTCGGAGCTAATTACGGCACCGCAAAATTGCAGTGCCGTAATTAGCGCCTTCCCCATTCCCATAGAGCCCTATGGGGCAGAAATGGGAATGGGGAAGGGCAATGGCGGAAGGGGTATTTACCGCCCCACCAACCTTGGAATGGGGCGGTAAATCCCCTTTCCGCCAAGGCGGTGCCGGTATGCGCTAATAGCGCCATGGCTCACCGCCTTCTGTGTAATGAGGCCCTAAGACTTGGCTGGTGGCAGTGGTATCTACACTAACTTTTCTACCGGGATTATACTATATAAACGTGGTACTGTTTTAGGCTATTATATAAGCCTCAAACTTAAACCCGCTTGACCAAATACTTTTTATTTCGGCTCTGGTTGGGTTTTATCGCCATTTCTTTTTGTTAGTCCTTCATGTGTTTTACTTTGCGTGGCAAACCAGGTTTGCCTCCTTTGTTCGCCGGCCTTTGGCGGGCTTCTGTCCAGAAGCCCTCCTTTGGCGTCTGGGTGTCTCGGTGGGCTGAATGTGAGGGAGGGGTGTAGTCACCCCCTGCACAGGGTCACCTTGGAGACCCAAGTCACACTTTGTCTTGATTGGCTGAGGTGGTTGTCCGGGCCGGACAACCC
The DNA here is from genome assembly GCF_040938575.1 of Ambystoma mexicanum. Classification (NCBI taxonomy): domain Eukaryota; kingdom Metazoa; phylum Chordata; class Amphibia; order Caudata; family Ambystomatidae; genus Ambystoma; species Ambystoma mexicanum. Next base: position 75,595,083 of record NC_090933.1, read on the forward strand.
CCCTGCTTAGTGATTGACAGCCAGGCTGTGTGACGGGGGATTTTGGCATAAAAGGCAGGACTCTTGAGCTGGAAGTCAGAGTCGCCACTGGAACTGCAAAGAACCGAAGAGAAGCGGAGAAGAAGACGGCTGCTGCAACTCCCGAGTCCCGGTGAAGCCCTGCTAAAGTCCTGAGCTATCTACCCTTCAACGACAAGAGAAGATCCAGTCCGGAGTCTTCTTCCCTTGAGCCTGGTGGGATCAACCAGCTCACCTTCCACAGGCAGAGGATCCTCTTCGTGGTCGAAATCGCTGCACAGAGCTGTAGTGGTCCGGATAGCCATCTGAAGAGCCTCTCCTGTTTTAAAGGAACACACGTTTTATTCACCGTTGCTTTTGCTGCTACTGGCTTCATCCCTGGGTAGTGCAGATCACTCCAGACGTCCTCCTTCTTGTCCCCACGACTGAAGCTTCAGGAACCGTGAGTCTGCAGGAACCACCAGGAGCAACTGCTGTGGCACCAGCTCTTCTTCAGACGAATAAGGTACTGTGTCCGACTTCGAGGAACTAGGGTGAACCCTTTTCTCCTCACCAAAGGCTTGTCCTTATCTTCCTTCCCTCTTATAACTTTTGCTTCCCTTTTGACAATATCTAAGTACTCCTGGCAATCTGGAATCGGTAACTGTTCTAACCTTGTGATCCTCGACAACAGGACCCCTGCCCCATTGGCACTGGCGCAGGCCTATTGACTTTTATCTACGTTTTAGAAAGTGTCTCTTGATTCTATCTGCCTTGACAAAAGTATTGCCTATTATTTGTATCCCCAACTCTCTTGTGTTAATTCATGTGCTAAGTGTGTTTGACTACGGCAACATTTCTGTTCACAGGTACGCTTCTCTTTCGTAAGAACGAACTGTCATTACTGTCAAAAAGTGATCACGTGATGACCTCCGGTAACGTCTTTGTTTCACAACACCGGTCTGTCAAATCCAAAGGTACTTACCTTGAATTGTTCTGCACAAGGGGAATTGGTTGTGTGTAGTGTATTTGAAGTGTGGTTTTAATTTAATAGAAGTGAAGTGTTTTGTGAACAGATGGTCTAAAAAATAAATGTACTTTTACTTTTTAACCAGAAACCTTGAATCAGTATTTGCTTGAGTCACAGTAATTGTAGTCCTTTGTGTAATCTCTACTACTGCTCATTTGCTCTTGAGATAAGTCTGGCTGCTTCGCTACTGCTACCATTCTAACTGTGTAATAGAGGCTTGTACCAAAGGTTAAATTGTACTACCACCTGTAGTCTTAATCTTATGTAGTGGTCCCTAAGGGCACTGCCCAGGATTCTGCCTAACACTGTGCCATTACCGACAGGGTCGGCCTGCTGCCTCGGGCCATATTGCCTACATGGGTGCTATTGGTGTGTATTTCTTTTTTTATAAAGCAATGTACCTTTGAACTGGTGCTGCAGTTCCTGAGTCCATTTTCAATGTCGATGACTGTGATGTCATCAACATTGAAAACGGATGCTGGAAAGCACTGCGTGGCCTATGCAGCAAAGGTACGGTTCTTTAAAATAAATAAAAAATACACACTCTTAGCTCCCACGTAGGACACTACGTGGGTGCTTAGAGGTGAAAAGAGAGGGCAGGGAAGGGAAAGAGAAGTGGGGAAGTGAAGTGGGCACTGGCTAGCAGCACCCAGGCTGCTTGGAACGTGGGCTTGTACCATACAATACAGCCCACGTTCGGAGCATCCTGATTGCCAGCACCCCCTTCCAGGGTGCTAATGACTAATGCAATATATTGACAAAGCCTTGGACTGCCCTCACATGGATGGTGGCAATGCCCTTCTGGAACTCCTTTGGTGACTACCCTGGCACCCCTGAGATGTGTTTTGCATGCTGCAGCAAGACTCAACTCATCAGAGGACTGTGCAAATTCAAGCAGATCACTGCAACCCTCAAGGAACTGCACTTGCTCCCACTGCAAGTCTGTAACATCTCCAAATTCCATTGCATCATCTATATGGCTGTCATCCTGAAGTCTCCAAGCTACCTCACTGAGCAACTCAGCATCACCAAAGGCCTGCGATCCAAAAGAAGTAAGGAATTGTGCAGATTTGATCTCTGACGGTGCAGGAAGAAAAGAACCAGAAGATAGACCTTCTCTGCCTACGCTCCAAGACTCTGGAACCTCCTCCCTTCAACGTCAGACTTGCCCCATCACTTTCTTTTACAGTTCTGGTAAGAGCTCAAGACCTTCCTTTTCAAGGAATGGCTCCTCCTGAATGCCTAGGTCGACTAACCCTGCACTGCCACCCTGCCTGAGACTTGGTGATCTGCTCCACACTGTGGCTTACTGCAGCTAGGTCTACGCGCAATAAATATCCTAATAATAATAATAATAATAACTGTGAACGCCAGCATGATTGTGCTTGTACAATGGCAATACCTGCACATATTGGCACAGCCAGCTTTAGTAACTATGACAGTGATTCCATAAATAGAAGGGGTAAGTATCAGGTAAAAACACTGGAAACACTGGAAACTAGTCCTGTGCCCTGTTGGTGACCTGGGATGTATTGGGTTTTTCCATGCATTACCCTAAATTGTCAAAGGAGAACCCACACACACCTAAAACACCGAAACGAACATGTCTTGGATGATCTGGGGTCCAATGGAGCCATAGGCCACCAGTAAGTATATTTGCTTTTGGCTTCCTAAAGTGCCAGTGGTGAGCTTCTTCTGGCCAACGCCTGCCTCAGATACAGCAATAAACACCAGCTAGTGTTTGGTGTATGAGCCCATATAAGATATAGCAAGGCTGGGCGACATTGGATGAATTGTGCTTCTCTTAATATAGGAATCCGAGTGCTAGCTCTGATTATGCTGTGTGCTGTGCAAAAAAAACATGGCATGCATAAGATCTTCCTCTGGAGCTTGGCATACGGGTATTGCTTTCCTTCAGTATTACCTAACCACCATGAAGTCATCGCTCTCAGTTGGAGGCAATTAAATGTTGCACTTGCAATAAGAATTCTTTCATTAGGGCTGTTTGCCCATACTAGTTATTTTTGAATCAAGCCTGATATTAATAGAGCATGTTTACGTTTGGTTGGCTTGCGTAATTCCAACGATTTCCGCTCGTCGTTAATAAACACTAACATCCGGGTTTTTAGTCGGTGTGCTAAAGCATTGTCAGTGAGGTCAAATCGTTGTTTGTTTATTCACGCCAAAAGCGTTGTGACATGTCGGAGCCATGGGATCTCAAATGCTCTATTTTTGCCTAGTAAATAAATTAAGATAGTTTGTGTCAGCCCTGCCTTTAATTACTCAGAATTCGTAGCCAGTGTAAGATCGGATCGGCAGGTATGCAGTCAGCTAGAAATTATCTCCATGTGAGTATGATAATGTGGTGCTGACTGTGGCAATCCAAGCAGTGTTTTACTTGCAGACCATTGGCATTCTTATACTCCCACAATAAGGCCCCATATTAGACTACTGCTCTTGCTTTGCTAAAATACACTTTTTTTAATTAAACCTAGGGATCTGGATTTTGAAATATTCCTAAATCTTCTTGCCCCCCTCTTATCAACAGCAGACCATCTCAAGGTTTCTGGCTGAATTCATTACTACCAGTCCCAGGTGCGGATTGTTAGTGTTGCGTCTTTGTACTTGACAGCAAAACTTCAGCGCCAGGAATGGTGGTCGCTTAGTACATCTTACACAAAATGGAACTCTAGTATTGTGCCCCAAAGTATGATTGGAACGCAACAATCTATAGTAGAACTACCCTGTGTACTCCTGAGTGTTTATTTCCCTGCCACTATGAATTCGGCCATTTATGGGCCTAAGGCCCCATTCATACAGCTAGGAAAGTACCTTGAGCCCATTCGCACATATTCTTGGATCCATCATGTATGGATCAAGTAAGCCTTGAAACCTATTCTCTGTCACATCAAAGAGGTCAGGAGGTGGACCATTCCCTAATTTTATGTTGAAGTCCTCTGCTAAAATTACTGTGATGTTCCCTGTATGAACGTTAAGCAGGGTTTCTTCAAACACTTGTTTTACGTGCATTCAGTGCCCAAGATAAGATTTGGAAGTGGGAGTATCTTACTCCCAATTTTTTAAAGTTGGGGGTAAAATGATTTTTTAGGGAATAAAAATGTAAGTCCAATTCCCAATGAGAGTATTTTATAAGCAAGTAAAAATATGTTTTGACTGAAAAACTGAAATGCTTTTTTAATATTTCTTTGCACATTAAAAGACATGTTTACTTCTTCCAATCAGGCAGTTATAATCGTTTCTTCCTGTGGTACTACGTGCACTACTGGTACAAACATATCCACGGAGCTGTGAGGGTGAATGCAGGCGTGCAAGATTCTACATGTCTTTTCCCTATTTTTGCTGGCAGTATCTGTACTCCCTATTTTTATTTTATGGGAGTATTTGCCAATTTTTAGGGAGTAAAAGTGGCCGATACACGCCTTCTTTTAGGGCTGCGTACATTAGCCAATTTGCCACATTGGATTTATGGGGGCTATTATAAAATTGAACAATTATTAGTTCATTCAAACTCTGTTTTAATCTTCACCATTTGTGAAAATGATTTAGTCTGCGCTGGCAGTCATAGGAGGTTTTAGGTAGTACTGCCATTCCCCCAAATGATCTACCCCTTGACTTTGTTTGAGCTGGCATGTGAAATGTCTGATAACCGTCAATTAAAAGATCCTCAGATGCTCCTGTCTCTTGCATTAAAGTTATGTCATACTGATTCAGAAAATAAGTAATATCTGGACGTTCCAATTTGCACCTAACCCCCGGCATATTCCATGATAACATAGATATCACAGTCAAATAATTTGCATTGTCTACCAAAATCAATTCTTCACAAGCCTTGGTCAAGTCATTAAAAGAGCATAGACTATATTGCAACGAAGCTTGGAGCATATTAGAAGTATTAGGTTCTACCCCTAGTCAGTCTATTTCCTCCTATGAATTTAGACAGTAAAGGTAATTTCTAATTGTTATGGTTGCTCCTCCAGTGTGCTTGCTTTGAGCTGGATTCCTTAGGGGTTCAACAACGTCTGGTGGACAACTGCGTTCCTCTTGGGGTAGGAGCAGTCTTGCAAACATAGACTTTGCCACATTTTGATTCATCAAGCCGGCTGGGCCAACTGTGTTCATACATTAACCTCAGGGGTAGATATATTTTAGGAGGGTAAACATATGCTAATTGTTGTATTCCAGGCCGAAATTGCAATGCATTAGCCCCTAAATTGGAGTTAATAATGTATTGTGCAATTCTTTGACTGACACAAGTGACAACCATACAGTCTCCTTAAAACAAGTTTTCCCACCCAGTAAGTTCGCTTAGCCATCTTTATATTATGTGGGTTTATTGTAGGTGCCTCCAGGTTGGTATTGATCCAATGGACCGTGTTCTTTATGAAAGAGTCAGTCGGTTCATTCGGACCAGCTCGGAGGCAGGATATGTCTACAATAACCCTAACTAGGGACAACGCAGCCCGAGGAAGATTCAGCACTTGGTTAAGCAGACACAGAGGGCCTCATTACGACCCTGGCGGAGAACCATGGTGCAATTTGCACCATGGTCCATGGCGCAAAGCTGCCAACTCCGCCATGGGGGTTGGCGGACTTACCGCCCCATTCCGACCTTGGCGGGGCGGTAAGTCCCCAATCCCCATTTACCCTTCCCCATTCCCATTTTTGCCCCATAGGGTATAATGGGAGTGGGGAAGGCGTTAATTACGCCACCGTAAATTACGGTGGCGTAATTAACGACAAGTCCCGTAGCGCCATGGATTTTTCCGCCTGCAAAAAGCAGGCGTAAAAATCACCATGGCGCTACGGGAACTCGTAGTCGGGCGGAAAGGTACGCCATGGGTTACGCCGGCGTAAACCCCTTTCCGCCAGGGTCGTAATGAGGGCCAGAGACATTTAGGATGATAAGTTATTACTTAACAGAGTTGGACCGCTGGAGTCCTTACATAACACATACATCTCAGTGTTTGCTTAAACCGGGCGTTTAGAACACTGCTGTCCAGTAGATAGGTTGTCTTTTTTATTAATTAGCTCTGTCTGAGTACCCTTTTTGGGGTTTACGCTCTATCAGCGTTTGGGCATGCAGCATTTAGCATGTCATTCTTGAGTGATCTAATTAAGTGCAAATATCTTTGTAGAGATCTGTGCTCCAGGCCCCTCAGGCCCCTCAGCTTACGACTGGCAAAGAGAAGAGCTCTCTTCTGAGCCATAGCAGGTTGCAGAAGCGCTCTCCGTCCTCTGTTGTGTAAAATGCTTGGGGCAGGCATCAGAAGGAGACACCATTCAGGGAGGGGGATAAACAGTATTCTGCAAGCCATGGGTAGTGAATAGGGGTCTTAGGCCCATGGATTGCTGACGCTGAGCCGTGAGAACAGTTTGCTACTGGCCACGCTCCACTGGCTCCCTTCTCCTCCTGCTCCTTTGCTACCAACAGTGGGTTAGACGTTTAATGTCAACAGGCTCTCAGTGCATTAGATATAGAGACACTAGATAACATAACCCACATGTACAAACCCTCACAGTGAGCCTGGCCCAGGGTGGGGAATAAGGGCATATATACAGACACCACAGAAGATCAGAGAAGTGGATGTTTGGAGAAGGGTCTCATTTGGAGATGTCTCGAGACGAGTGCAGAAGAAGCTGGAGCAGGAGACAGGAAAAAGGCATCTGTAGGAGAGATCCTATAAGCTCATGATGGAAGAACCCAGGAGGCTGGGATGAGAAGGAGATAGGAGGCTGTAGGGAAGCCTGAGAAGGATGGGTAGAAAAGAAACCAGAAGACTGGCGTGAGATGGAGTTAGGAGGTGGAGGAGGGACCCAGGATGCTGGTGTATTGCTTGCCAAAAAGTGCACAGACAGACATATATCTTTTTTATCATCAGTACACTGAAGGGCAAACCTTTGATGCAGGTAGGCAATGATTCACACATACACATACAGTTAGCAGATAAGTTAGCTCTTATACAGCTATTTATTCATAAAAGGCATACATAAATGAATAAACTGCAACAGGAATGAATCACAGAAATTACAGTAATCTAAAGAGAAGGAATCACTGTTGGGGCATTAAACATCTTCATCTTGCCAGAAGCGGCTGGAAAGCCCCAGAAACAGCCAGGCAGAGAGCACATCAACCAACAGGCCCGAAGCGAAGTGTCCCCTCTCCGACTGAGGCCTTTGATTTCTGTCTGACCTTTCCAGAGTACCGCATTATAAGCACTCCGTAAAGGCAGGTTGGCATTTTCTCGGACCTTCTGGCTTGAGCATCTGCGCATTTGTGGTTTACTGCTTGCTCCGGGGCCGAGGGACCTATGATAACCTCAAGGAGCAGAGCTCTTCCCTTTCTCAAAACAGTAAAGAAAACAACTCTGTAACTCATCCTCAACTTTGATAGTGTCCATGGCAACCTTATCAGGTACCAGCCTGCACCTGCGGATCGCCGTATTCTCGTGCCCCATGTCCTTGGATGAGCAATGCAAACCAATATAAGCAACGAATAACCTTGAAAACATGTTTTTCAGTACAATAATGCTAATGATGCTGAGAATCTGTGTACAGTTCACGGCAAGTGCAGCTTTCACTGAGGCATGGAGAAAATTTCCATTATGGCTCTGAGCGCACCAGAATGCACTGTGAACCATTGCCATATTTTAGCTCAAAGCATTGCAATCCACCCTCGTATATTTGACTTCCATAGCTCAGTGGCATTGGAGTAGGTTTCTGAAACCACAGAAGCATCATAACTAAGGTGGGAATGCATTGAATACAACAACAACAAGCAAATATAACTAGTATCACACAAATTCAAGCAAAGGCGTGACGCAGGGTACCCCCAATATCCGGGGTATCGATGAAAAAAGCCAGTCCCACCAATTCCCAGTATGATCTTGAGACACTTGGGATATCAAGTCTTTCAAACCTTGAACATGGCTTTCAAAGGACTGTGAAAGATCTCTCAGATTAAAGCAACACATACCTTCAACTGCGTTACAACACAGGTAATGTTTCAGCAACAAATAATCAATTGCAGCTCGGTTTTGCAAAGCTGCCTTTCTAATAATTTTGCTATCAAGAAGCAACTCCTCTAACAACTGAGAAGTGTGATTGAACCCTTTCACTACTAAACATGCTAATTTGATGATTTATAGTCCCCAATAGCTAAACTGCGAACTCCCACTAATGAATAGGCCAGTGCTAATAACTCGGCCTCTGATAACAAATGCACATGTGAATCTCAATTTGGGGATATCCCTACAGATTCGAAAGTGGGTCTTTTGCTTCGATATACTGCTGAGTGTAAAGGAAACATCATTAATCCTAATCGTGTTAAGGCACATGGACCTCCAAAAATGTTAGCTGGAATGTACGTGTATGTGATGTTTCCATATGAAAAAAGCCATCCTGTTGGAAGCTTCACATGATTCAGATGACTGGCAGCTACCACTGTGTAATTACCGGTCATGCTGTTATTTACATTGGTACATGTGCTTGGAACTCGTGCACACAATTTCCTCTCAAACACAGTTTGATTTTTCTTTTTAGTTAGGTTCAGCTGTTGGCATTTGCCAATTTCTTTCGGTCCACAGGTCATACGATAGCAGACATCGCCTTGAGTAACATTGTGGGCTATAATTTGTGTCAGGTTTCTCCATTTGCGATTTGTTTCTTGTCAAAACTTGCAATACTCGTAGACAGAAAAGGACAGCCGTACATCGGAATCCTGTACTGAAGAAGCTTTTTGCATGACCCGAAAATTTGCCCCAGGATCAGATCAGGCGTTGGCACTTCTACTAAACAGGTAGTCAACACAGCTTCTGCATGATGCAAGTCAGTCAGGCAGAATTGTGAAATATTTAACACTTGCTGTGCTGGATATGCCCGCATGTTCTCCGTTTGGGCAATCATCAGTGAATAGCTTCGCCGCCCTAAGGACATCTCTTGCACAGCCGACATCAATATTGTTTATATTCACACCTGACGTGTCTTTCGCATTCCACGAATCCCGTTTTTCGGTCTGCCTGGGTTTTTGGCATCGCCATCTGGCTGCTTTTGGACATTATTTCTCATCATCAACAGACTCCTGTGGATCACTGGCACAGAGGTGACATTTCGCATTGGTTGCAGCATGCCTATGACCCTCCCAAAAGGAGTCAATTTAGTCCTACAATTACACCAGTCAGATACAGGATCTACAAAGCAAACCCAGAAAAGATATATCAGTGTTGATAATCACTCTCTTAAGTAACATTTGTCTGTGGGCACATAACTCCATCTTTCCTTGCCAGGTTCATCACTAAGACTACTTGGTCCTTGCCTGATGCAATGGCATCTGCGGGTACCGGTGGGACACTTGGTTTTTCGACCCACGATATTGCACCCGGTACCATGCTGTCTGAAGAGCTGAAACCACTATCCCTACGAGTAGTTAACACTGTGGGGGGGGGCTCCCCCTTTTTGATCATGGACAACTTTACAATAATCAATTGGGCTATTCGAACTCCCTTATGAATCGGCAACACTCCACTGTTCATTAAAATGACTTTGGTTTCTCCCTGGTAATCTGCATCTGTGACCCCTACTAGCACTTGAATTCCTTTCAATAATAATCCAGATCTAGGGGAAATCTCTCCCATATGTTCTGGTGGAATCTGTGCTCCAATCCCGGTTTCAATCACAATGATCCCTCTTGGTTCTAACCTGATCTCTTCATGAGAATGTAAGTCTACCCCTGCTGATTCTGGAGTTTGCTCGGTAGGGAGCTAAAGAATCCAGTGTAATTTCCCAGTACATTAAAGTCTCTCTATCTGAATTGGGTTGAATCTGTAAAGCAGGAGTCATTAATCGCAGCAATGGGGTCTCATGGATATTCACTGATCTATTATTCAACACCTGTACCGCATCAAGCACTTGATCATGCCAGCCTGCTAAACTTCCATTGCCAGATTTGCCAATTGTCACAGAGAAAAATGCATTGGCTAAGTCTACCACGACATACCAGGTTCCCTCAAACATTTGGACATTTACAATCAAACGAATGGCATCTGGGACTGCAGGCACTACTGGAGGAGTGTGTTTATTCAACTTGTGATAATCCACAGTCATCCTCCAGCTTCCAATCCCCTTTTTAAGATGCCAAAGGGGATTGCTCCAAGCCGTAGTCACAGGGCGTAACACTCCTGCCTCTACATACCCTTTGCTGGAGTCCGAAATTAATTTATGCCCCCGAAAATGCAGTATTGATTCAACCACTTCCTTCCTACAATCTGACGAAATAAACAACTGAACTGGTAAACAACTGGACTTGTTTAATAATGAAACAAAAGACTTGAAGGAAATGCCCACCCCCACAACCAATCAACTATCTGACAACTTGGATTCTGGTTCTAACAGAACATGGAAGGGACACAGGGCATTCAATGCCACTAACATGTCACCCAGAGGCAGAAGACATGATAAACTGCAGCCTGATCAATGCCCACTCCATCTCTGAAATATGTAGCAAAGGAGGAACTGACATGCGCTTTAGAACAGAAACCTGGTTGTCAGACAACTGCAGGGTAATAGCACACATATCCATCCCTATCAACTTCAAAATCATCCTAGTTAACGAGACCGGCAAAAGAGGAGGCATTGCTGTGGCACCCAAGGAACACCTCAAAATATCGACTTCTCATCACATGGACTTCCCTGACTCTGAGGGACTCCTGATCCACCTCACACTCAACAACCAAACCAACCTTTCCTTCCTACTTCTATACAGACAACCATCATACAAATGATCCTTTGCAGAACATTTTGCAGATGCAATTACTAAACTAACGTTGTAAACTCAAACTTTTTCATCAACATCAGTTTGGACCTAATGGGAACCCACATTGCACTCAAGGCAAGCATATGGGTCTCCTTCTACAGAGGGAGACTTTTCTCCTGAGAGCACAGCCTGGGGAAAGGATATAGAATCACCACCAGGCTAGGGGTTCAGATGAAGAGGCAGGAGAAAGCACACAGCCAGCTGAAAATGAAACAACAAGAAATTATGACATTTTATTTACACACCTTTTGCCATCCCTGGTCACATGTATCCTACCTGTATATGATGTGCATAGCGCTGTGTACCTATGCTTGTGGCTTGTCTCCTGATGAGTACTGGTATGAATGCAGTGTGGAGTGCTGAAAAGCTGGGTGCTTGCCCCAATCCACATTCCTTGTTTTGGGTGTCTGGATGGAGATGAATGTCCTGAATGCACTGTGAGCCTGATTGGCTGCCTGCTGAATGCCTTTCTGAATGATTGGCTGACTGACCCTGGCTCAGCAGTGTGAATGAGAGACAAAACAGTATATCTGGGGACATCTCACTTACCAGAATTGTTCAGAAGCTGAAGTCAAAACTTGATGCTTAACCTTGAAGCCCAGCTGGAAGAAGAAGGCTTTGCTGCTGCTTTCGTTCGACACAATCCAAAAACTGTCATGTCTCCAAGAACTGATCCAAGAGAGGACGTGGCTAGAAGACCTCTTCCTGAGCTTCGAGGGAAAATCGTGCACCAGCTAACCTTCACCAATTCTCCCTGGAAGTCAGTCCTTGAAAGGCTGCTGACCGGAGACAGGGGCCGCTGAGGAATCTGAAGTGAAGCGCCAGGACGTCGAGGCCATAGTCGACCATCACCGTCAACCGAGGTTCAGAGGACCGATGTAACCTCATTGACCGGAGCCGCAACGCTCCATTGCCTAAGATACTTTGAAATCAAGGACTCCCTTGCCATCACCGTCGACCGCTTTGTCCCGCCGGAGAAAGTTGAGGTCGCCCATGAACCGAAGAAAATCCACCGGTGGATTTCCCGCCACCCAAAGTACACAAAGACGCTGATGAAGATCTGAAAGCCAGCCGTGGTCTAGTACCAGTACCGATCGTCGATGCCAATGCTGACATCCCGACGCCCTTGCTGGCCTATGTTCTTCATTGACTCTTTGCCGCAACAAACTCTCATCATCGAAGTGCACCGCATGCCTCATCTTCGCAGGACATCCACAATTGATCGTCGATGAGCACTGCGAAGGCCAAAGCTACCGTCTCAATGACATTGTTCACTTTTCTTTGAGGAATCTCGATGACCCGTGGCTCCTGCCTTAAAGGGAGTTCACTCAAGAGGGATCCGTTGATGACCCGTCGAAGAACTCTGCTAAACCAGGTACATTGGGGTAGTAGAACATTTTTAGTAGGGAACAAGACTCTGCTAAACAACATATGGACTAGGCTTATCAATATACTTTATGTACAGGTTGGCCAGGTGGGGGGATACTCACACAGAACTGTGTCTTTGGTAGGGACAAGTATTCTGCCAATTGTTTAACCACTTGTTTCCCTCCTATGTCTGGTGTTGGTTCACATTGTTTTTGGACTTGTATGTCATTGTAACGGTCAGCAGAGTCAAGAGTAAATTGTGGTACCACATAGATATTGTACATACTTATAATTTTAGTATTGCCTGAGCACAAAGCATGTTATTGTTTGTGTATATATATTGAACCTTATTTATATAAAGAACTGTGTTATCACATATCGTAGTGTGTGGGCATTCCTTTGTGGGGGCTTGGGGACTACACTGTACTTAAGAACCATACTGCATCGCCTCCTGAGAGCTAAGCCTTGATTGCTCGTCCATTGCTACCACAATAGAGAATCTTGGCTGGGGCGTTCTGTGCTTCTACTCTGCCATATAGAGGGCAGGAGTACAGATAACCCCCCCAAACCCCCCTCCGGTCTTTACAATATTGCCAACCATCTTAGAAGCAAAGTACAAAACATACAGTAAGCCATCAATGCAGAAATGCGAAATGGAATTGGAAGCAACATTCAAACCCTGTTAAATGACATTCTGCCTACAACAGCTTTAAACCAATATCCAAACCAAACATAACAAATGTGTAGAATTTAGCAATAAGGTGAGTAGTTAGCAAAAACTTTGATTGACATTTCCCCCTGAACATCTACAAACAGATCCTCAACAAGGAAACACCAGCTTTGCACTTTCTCAAATTAAAGAACTGCTTGCTCAAAACAAGAATTGTATCAAAAGTATTCAAGGCTGCCTATGTCAAACCACTTCTAAAAAATACAGGTGGAGACCCAGAAGACCTATGTCAAACATAACTTACTACATTGCTCAAAGGTTGGTTTCAGACCTATGAGAGGCACCAAATGAGCCCTGCTTTCCAGTTGGGATGACTGCAAAATAGCAGCGTATGACATCACATCATCACTCATACTCCTCAATGTCTTAGCAGCCATTGACACAGTTAACCACAGCACACTAATTAGAATGCTTTAAGAAACCAGACTCCATTTCACAACTCTACATTGAAAGAGATTGTTCATAATTTACAAAATAGTAATCACTGGGTTTCCTGCTTTCAGTTCCCATTGCCTGGGGAGTCACGCAGGTTTCAAGCTTCTTGCCACTCCTCTTTAACATCTATATGATCCTTTTATAAAGATCATGACATCCTATGAGTTCACCTGTTAAAACTATGCAGATGATACTCAAATCATATACAAAATAATGTACGACAGAAACTCCAGCACCACCCTCAGCAACGGCCTCGTCCGAATACTTTTATGGATGATTGTCAACTACCTAAAACTCAATCCAGACAAATCCAAAATAATGATAATCTCGCCTCATGCTGCACCAGAAACACCTCTAACATTGCCTTTAGAAATTAGTAACTGCACAAAACCACCTAAAGTGATCAGGAACCAAGGCATAGACAACGGACACACGCTGAGACCGCAAGTCAATGCAAAAGTCAAAAAGTCCTTCTACCATCGCCACTCTGTCTGACAGATTATGCTCAACCACTCCTTCACACACAGAGAGGGCTGGCCATCATCTCCCTGTTTCTATCAAGAATTCACTGCATAAACAGCAGTTACCTAGGTATACCGAACTACCTCACAAATAAACTTCAATGGATCCAAAACACAGCAGCTAGTTTCCTACTCAGACTGAACAGGAGAGAACAAATAACACCATCTCTCAGAACACTCCATTAGCTACCAAAAAAGGATCCAGTTAAAGGCCCTCTGTATCGCCCACAGAGCACTTGAATGTCAAGAATCTGAATTCCTACAAAACAAACTACACTCTACAACACAAGTCATCCTCATATATCAACCATTAACCCCAAACAACTCACCATAATTGAACCCACAGCAAGATCAATACATTTAAAGCCCTAGGTAAACCAAAAGAACCCTCCACACCTTTTGACTAACCCTAGATTACTCTCCACCTTACTCACCACATACATATGCAGCCCAAACACTTGCAAACGGCTTTAAAAATAAAAGACCCTCAATAGTAGAAGGATCCTCTAAGAGTACTCAACTTAATTGGCAGACTAGCGAGATGAATGAGGCCTTAAAATTCCCAGAAAGGTTGGCTTTTTAAAATTAAATTGCAAAAGGAACATGCCATGTGGTGGCTGCTGATACCATGCATTTTGTAGCTGCCAGGATCATAGTACAACATCTGATAACCCAAACTATAGTTTGTGAATAAAATCTGAATAAAAATGGTTGTTTTAAAAGTTAATAAAATGTTTATAACACCTCGTTGCGTCTTTGTGTTCAATGGTTATGGGGCGAACAAGACCGGGCATGAACTTCTTGGAAATATATTAAGGCAAAGGGACATTGTGGGTAATTCCGAGTTGGGCGGTAGGGGCTTAACGGCACCGTTAAGGATGGCGGTGCCTTTAAGCCCCTACCGCACTATTCTGAGGTCCCTTAGCGGGTCCCAGCAGGAACGGCTGGTCTGACCAGCCGTTCTTAGCGGGACCCGTTAAAGGACCTTGGAGCTAATAACGGGCCCGCAATTTGCGGGCCCATTATTAGCGACTTCCCCATTCCCATTGAGCCCTATATGGGCTCAATGGGAATGGGGAACGGTTTACTGAATGGAGATTTACGGGGTCCTACAAGGTTGGAATGACCCGGTAAGTCCCCATTCAGTGAGACCGGACCCGGGTTTGAGGCAGCCATGGCGCTAATAGCGCCATGGCTACCTCCAAACTCGTAATGACCCCCATTGACAGGTATGGAAGGATGTTAAGAGCTTGTAGCATCATCTGGGAAAATTTAAAAAAGCCAGCATCTTGAACAACAACAGAGTTCTACACTTTGTTTTACCTTACAATGTGTGATTAAAAATATAGAAACTGTTTCTTTAGCCCATAGCGAATTGCTGAACCCCTCCACATCCTAGTGTTACACCTCTGAATAAAATACCTTTTTTAAAAATCCTTCAAGCGTTGGGTGTTATTATACATAATAAAAAGGAACACGTAATAAAGAGTCAGGCCATTTTATGATTTTGAAAAAATATGTATTTACATAAAATGACATATTTAATACAGAAAGGAAACAAACATATTATGCACCATCAGGTCAATGCAGAGAGAAGAAATGTTAATGTAAAGAAAAAATAAACATGCAGATTTAAACAACCAATTTACAGACACTCAGCTAGGATGGGTGCATTGCCTGTGTGGCCTAGATGATTTAAAGGTAGAGCTGGCAGGGGCACTTTGAAATAGTGAGGGGGTTGAAACCTGCAAGACAATGCTTCACACTTAAAAAATGTTGTAGCCTCCGTCACACCCTGTAGTGCCAGCTTGGGGCTTAATACCAGTACCTATAGTGCTCCATGATTGAGCCTTGGTAGCAGCACTGTCCCAAATGTACAACCCCTTGTGACAACAAAGCAGCGAAATCCATGGCAGTTCCTTGGGCCGACATCCATAAGCCAAGACATTCCTAAGACACTGATTTCCGCATTGTAGAATCTGAAAAGCCACCTGTTCCCATTGCCAAATGTGAAGAACAACTCTGCCGCATTGGAGCCACCAATCCATCGGCCCTTGGTTATCTGGAAAAAACATGCACGCCCATCGCCGGACCCCCAGAACATTCGGGGTGTGTTGCATCAGTCACACAATTGTCCATAAATCATGTGGTTCTTGTAGGTAGGCTCGGGTCATTTTTTCAGAATCTGCCTGCTGCAACATTCAGTTGTTGGAAGACATCCCGGCACTAAATAAAAAGAATATGGAATCAGAGTAGGCCATCTTTTACACAGAAACAGTGCTCCATTAATACATAACACATCACCAAACACCTCAAGCTCGGCATAACACCCTGGTACTTGCCACCCTTAAATAAAAACCATGATTCCAACGTTTTGTGCGAATAAATCTCGCATGCAGCACTTCATCAAAAGTGTGATCTTTGACACATAATCAAATCCACTGCATCTTGGGGCGTGCCAATCCTGTGTAAAACATTGCAAAAGTTAGAACCATATTTTAAATTGCTAGAATACAATTAATAAAGCACTGTTTTAAAGTTTGTAAAGATGCGGGCCAACACTGTGCTTCCCTTTCAGACAGAGAATTGACACATTTTGTTTTACTTTGTGCCACTCTGCGCACTGAATAAAATAAATTGTGGCCCCTTCTTGGAAGTACAAAATGAATCCAGCAAAATCTAAAATATGCACTGGTAGAGTCATGAAAACTTAAAAGAAGCTGGATTTTACACATCCCCAAACATCTCAAGCCCGGTATAACAACCTTTTACCTGCCACCCTTTAAAAAAGAACACAATTCAGGTGTTCTTTTATTAAACACAATGGGCCTCATTATAAGTTTGCCGGTCCCGTAACTACAGTACCGGTAATCTTGCTGGTACCGTAGTTACCCGACCAACAAACTCCAAGGTCTGCCCCGGGTGCCTGTCAGCCTGGCTGGTCCGACCTGCCATGTGGAACGGCACCCGCAAGCAGACCTACCCAGCCCTGCATCCCATCTCTCCTAGAAACTAAACAAAATGTGTCCTGCCAACAAACAAACCAGTTGCCTGGTCTCCCCTTCCCTGGAGACCACACAAAAAAAACATATCCCTGGCAACCACATGTTGTGTTCCTGGGTGGGAGTGACAGCCTTATATAAGACCTGTGGAGAGAGAACAGGGGCTCTTATTTTTGGCTGTTGGTGGTGTGAGATGACTGTGGGGGTTGAGGGCAGAGAGGCCGCCTATCTAAGGTACCCCTGTAACCTTGTCTACCCTTCAATTCCCAATCTGTTCTATTTCTCCTCTCTGCCCTGCTTCTCCCCGGTCTCTGTCTCTGTCTCCCTGTGTCTCTGTCTCCTTTTGTGTTTGTCTCTCTCTCTCTGTGCCCCTCTGTGCCTGCCCCCCCCTCTCTCTCTCTCTCTCTCTCTCTCTCTCTCTCTATCTCTCTCCTATTCGCCCTCACCATCTCTACCAGCCACCCTCTCCAACTCCCCCTTCAAACCTTCACTTTCTGCCTTGGTGTCCCCCCTCCCTTGCATCCAAGGGTGCTCCCCATGACCCGGGTTCCATGCCAGCGGGTGTGCCTAGCTAGTCCAGTGTGTTTCATTTATCCTGCTGGCTTTGAGTGTACTCCTCTTTCTATAATAAATCTGTTCCTGGTTTCTACAAAGACTTTGGTGCCTTCATTGTGTTCCCACTCTCCAGTGCAGCCTGCCTGATATTGCCAGCGGGGGGACACAGTCCGTCTGCGTATACAACACACCCCCACCGGGTCTGTTAACTCCCTGGTCCAAAACTCTGGCCCTGTCGAGGGTCTCCCTCATGGCCCCCCCTAATTTTGGCCTGCCTCATAACGTGAACTGTTTTTCATTATTTAAAAGAAAGAAGCTTTGTCAAAGGCAATAGTTTGAGCTTTTGCATAGGCTCTAGGAAGCACACTTTACTTATAAAGCAAATTCACGTAGGGCTACTCTGCCAGTCTCTATGTACACTCTGCATCAAAGCCAGTTCATTTAACATTGATATACATTTTTATACCAAAATTGACATCAAACATTTTTTATATCATTTTTTGTGGGAGCTTCATATAAAAATGTTAGATAGAAATTGTATATAAAAATAATTGTTATACACATTTTTATATGAAAAAATATGTTTTATATTGATTCTTATACACACACAAAGATACATTTTTATATAAAGTTGAATATAAAAATATTAATTTTAATTTGTCTGAACATGTGTATATGAAAAAGATATCAAAATTGTTTGATATCTTTTTCCGCTTCGTATCTCATCCGGTCATTACTGCGTCACTCTGTAAAACCCTAGATTATTATAATTATAATTGTTCTATCTTAACAAGCTTAATAGCAGCTAGTGGTTTCTAAGCGCTGTGTCGGGATTCGAAACTGTGTTGCGCTGCATGTTCTTGCTTCCAAAACAAACGTGTTGCTCCTCCTCCCCATTTACAGGCCCCGTCTTCGGAGCTCACTTGGCCCTCAACCCTCGTCCAAACAACACCGCCGTCGGATGCTCTCATCTTTACAACATTTTTACATAAAATGTATATTCAATTATATCGAATGATATAAAATGTATACCCACTTTGTATAAAAGTATACATCTGATTTAAAATTGATATAAAACATGCTTGATATCTTTTTTATATCAAATTTATATTAAAGTTTATATCAAAGCATATCAAAAGGAGATGAGACTAAGACCAGAAACAGAGGGCGTGGCCACCTGTCCAAATGTTGACAGTGACAAAAGGGGATTCCTCCTACTACTACCCTCTCTCTATATTTCCAACATCACAAACGCACACCTCTAAATACATCTGACATACTCACCCCTGCCTAACACACTGGACACAAATCCTTTACTGCTGCCTATACTTTACACCTAGAAAGGTTACAAGCATGCATAGCTCAGGGTACTTCCGACCTGCAACCTCAACACAAAAGCACTGCAATCTTATCTTTCCCGCTACTCCTAACCAACCAAACCCAAAACGCAAATTTCAGCGGTGCACTATGGGTGAATGGGTCCACTCCCTTCCAGATCTGCCAGAGTGCCTAGAGACCATGCAAATGGCAGCGGTGCACTGTGGGTGAATGGGTCCACTCCCTCCCAGATCTGCCAGAGTGCCTAGAGACCATGCAAATGGCAGCGGTGCACTGTACAAATCCTAATAACATTACATAACATGGGGTAAATCGGTCAGGGAGGGCCTGAACTACGTAGGCATTGGAGGTTGGGAGCTTTCCGCTGGACTGTCCACCATGATTAAAAGAAGGTTCTATGAGGGTGCATAGCTCAATGTTTTCCACATATTTACTTCAAATAAAAAATCAAGGAAAATAAACGTGCGTTGTGTGATGAGTGCAGCAGGGAAGGAATGTGGAGGTTTGTGCTGAGTGCAGCAGGGTAGAAATGTGGAGGTTTGTGCTGAGTGCAGCAGGGACGGAATGTGGAGGTTTGTGCTGAGTGCAGCAGGGAAGGAATGTGGAGGTTTGTGGTGCACGTGCAGCAGGGAAGGAATGTGGAGGTTTGTGCTGAGTGCAGCAGGGAAGGAATGTGGAGGTTTGTGCTGAGTGCATCAGGGAAGGAATGCGGAGGTTTGTGCTGAGTGCAGCAGCGCCGGAATGTGGAGGTTTGTGCTGAGTGCAGCAGGGAAGGAATGTGGAGGTTTGTGCTGAGTGCAGCAGGGACGGAATGTGAAGGTTTGTGCTGAGTGCAGTAGGGAAGGAATGTGGAGGTTTGTGGTGCACGTGCAGCAGGGAGACTCCAGGGATCCTTCTGTCTGTTGGCTGCCGTGTAAAGTCACTGTGAAAGAAACTCTTTGATTTCAAGAGCTATTTACTTTCCGCATTAGCGGAGGGTGTGAGCAATGGATGGATTATGAAAAATAATGTGAAACAGCACATATATTTGTATTGGAACGGTAACGTGTACATATTAACGTTGGCACATGAGGGGAGTGGCAATCCAAGCCAAAACACACAATTGTTTCAATTGGGTAATCCCTCGGAACCTTGACTGACACACACAGATTTACATTATGTGTAGTCACCGGAATTGTTTACTGAGTAATAAATGAGCACCTTAAACAGTTGGTGAAATCGAAGGTTATAGAGCACACAATTGAGAAAAAACCCGGCCTCATTTGACACAGCAGTGAAAGCTCGGCTTTAAATTAGTTTCCATGTATTGAATGCTGTCTCCTTCCGGAAGCACCTCGTCGAAAGCTGAGGAGAATGCACCGCGTGCTGATTGGAAAAAAGCGGCCCTGTCACCCATCATGCAAGGCGCGGGATAAATGAACGGCGCTGTTCCTTCCCTTCACAGCATTACGGCTATCGAGAGCTGCTATTTCTGCTGCCAGACCTACTGTATCATTGTCCAAGTTACTGTAACTAACATTCGCGCGCGGTAGTTGACAGTTGACCACCGGTAGCACGCCCTTTCTTGAAAGCAAATAGTCTTCTGTAGATAAAATGAGTGCTCTTGCAGATGCATGTTTTGATCAAAGTCTTTTTAAAGATTTAACGTTGAACGTGTGTTGAAAATTATACAGTAGCAATAGCATCAGGCTGTCATTTCAGCTACGATTCCGTGCCCTATGATAGATGGAAAAGATGCAGATGGATGACCCTGACCTGATTTTCTCTCAACAAAGCAGCAGTTTCCTGTTTAGTGTCTGCAGGTTTGCGATTATTTTTTGTTCGGCTTTCAAAGTTTCCCTACATGAAGTTGTGCCTCTCCCTGTTTTCAAGATTCATATGAAACCCGCAAAAATTAATTGCTAACAACGTTTGACTAGCATGACGGATTTGTCTGAAATTTTGCAAACAAAAGGGTAGTCACGGGTCCCCTCAAACTGGAAATTTCGGGCGATATCTGTTCAAAAATGAAAAGTTGTTAAAAAAGTAAAAAAATGCTGTTTCCTCATATTTTCTCGTAGAGAAAAAGTCAACATTTCTGTGCAGCGCACATCAAAAACCACTGGACGGAATTGGACCAGGTACGAAACCACCTGGGCACAAAGCATTGACTCGATTTCCAAGAGGGGTCTGGTGTTATTGTATCCAGTAGTTTTAAAAATATTTGACGGAGAAGGGGGTGCCTCTTTCTCCCAAAAATTTAGCTATATATAATATCTCCCATGGTGCTTTGCAAGAGAAGCTTTTCAGAAATTAAAAGCCACCATTTATTTTTTTGGTCGATGCGAGAGATAACCACAGTTATAATGGGAATAACCACAGCTAACCTAAAACCAAAAATGGAAAAATTGCCATTTGGAGGGGGAAAAAGCATGAGATGATACCATGCTATTGGTGGGGAGGGGGAAATCATGTGAAATTGGGAAGGGCTCTAGGCACCAAGTTCAGTGCTTGAATGTTTTCACCTAACAGCAGCTATTTGATGGGATAACTGCGGATATAAAAAAAAGAAAATGCAATAGGGAATGAAAGTGCATTACACGAAACAAGTGTTGGGGGGTAATGGGAGACGGCTATGCAGGGAAAGAGGAAATTAGGGATGTGTGGGGAGCATGCCGGGGGAGGCACTTGGTGAGGGCTTGGGAGAGCAGGGAAGACTTTTGGATTTTACATGATTTTTACAGGTAGCTATAGTGATCTGCGGGAGCCTACATAAAACCATGGTTATTTGTAGTACATTCCCAATATAACCGCGGTTAGTGGGGAAAAATTGTTTTAGAAAAGAGTTAAAAAAAATTGGATAAAAACAAAAAAGAAGTGGTGGAACATATAAAGTGGCTGGACTGGTAGTGTTTCAAAAGATACAGTGAGCACGGCCGGTGGCCCTGGCTACTGGGCCTGAAAAACATGTATAGTGGCCACGGCCAAAGGCCATAGTGGGTCACCTAGTGGGTTCAAAAGAAACATATCTGGGGAAAAGGTACAGTGGACACGGCCAAAGGCCATGGCTAGTAGTGGCCTGGTATTGTTCTGCCGTGCTCACTGGCCAGGTCCAAAGGCCCTAGCTAGTGGGCCCAAAAGATATGTATAGTGTACAAAGGCTGTAGACACCTAGTGGGTCCAAAAGAAACATAATTGGGGCACAGGTACAGTGGACATGGTCGAAGGACATGGCTAGTGGTCCATTAGTGTTTCAAAATATACAGTTGGCATGGTCAAAGACCGTACTCACTGGTCAGGGCAATGCCCTGTCCAGTGAGTTTGAAGGGCATATATCTAGCGGGTCCAAAACAAGTAGTGTTTTAAAATATACAGTGGGTATGGCCAAAGGTCGGGCTCACTGGCAAGGGGCAAAGGCCCTGGCTAGTGGGCTTGAATGACATATGTAGTGGCCACGACCGAAGGCCACCTAGTTGTTCCAAAAGAAACATATTGGGGGTACATGTACAGTGGACACAGCTGAAGGTAGTGGACACTGGCCATGGCTGAAGGCCATGGCTAGTGGCCAGTAAAAAACGATGGTATAACTAAGTTTAGCAGATTTAACACAACAAACCCCTTGAAATTCAATGAGGTGGGAAATCATGACCAGCTTAACTCGGCCCATTCCCATTGCCCAGCCCATGAGCACATACATATTATAAGAGAAGGGGTTCACATTGACATACAAAATAGCATTATGGAGAACATAGCATTATGTGGGACATCAACGGATGCGTGCAGAGATGAGTTGGTCATGACTTCCCACATCCATTGAATTTCAAGGGTTTTGTTGTGTTAAATCTACTCAACTCAACCACACCATAACTAAAGTTTTTTCAGTGAATATAAATATAGTCAGAGATGGCACAAGAATCACTCCAAGTCTCAAAGACGGTTCAGGGGATTTTTTCTTTTTTTTTTCAATGAGCCCTTCCTTGTGCTGTCCCTCGCTCCCTCATCTTGAAAGACATTTCATCCCTAAGCCAGACGTCCAAGGCCCCAGGTTATTAGATATCAAAAGTAAACACCCTACTGTCTAATCTCTGGCTTATGCTGGATGTGAGGTCTTTAAGGCAAGGTACTTTTCTAACTAGACTCCCAGAGGCACTTTCTAATACTCTTCCTACTCCATCCAGTATTTAGTATTCTACATGGTTAGGGAATGTGCCTTGCAAATACCCTGCTTGATTCTCTCTTGAGTCTCTCACACTCACGCTCTCCTCTCCCTTTTCCTTTTTGTAACTTTTACTACATTCCTCCAACTCCACCTACTTCTCTTCTATTTTCCCTCTACTCTACTATCCCTCTAATGTCTCTACCCCTTCTAGGCCTGGCCTCCACCCTTTGATGTTACTACTCCCTCCTCCAAACTAATGCTCCCTCCTCCACTCTACTACTCTGTCCACCACTTTACTACTCTCTCACTATCCAATGCCTTACCTTCTCCAGAATATGCCTCCACAATATGCCATTCCTTCCTTCCTTCTGCTGTTCTCTTGGTGCACCTTCGCCACCTCCTCTGACCTTACCCAAACAACCCACAACATCCTGCTTTCTGTCTTTTTATCTCCCTGCTGGTTGGCTCTCTATCCCTGGCCAATCTTGCCCAGTCTTTCCGCCCATGATATATGAGCTGCTTGTAAGGTTTTAAAAAGGGAACTAAGCTCCATCAACATTTAACACATGGGTCCGTCGTAGAACAACAAAGGGAGTCTGAATGGGGAGTATTCAGGTTCGTGCTTAAGGGCCGTTTTTCCTCTTTACAGATAATACGTTCACTGTTCATGGAGTTTCTAAGTTCAGTTTTAGTCCTTGATGATCTAGGGGATAGAGCGCCACTGTCGCTGTGACACACTTGGTGTTGGTGCATGCTGTGTAGCTCAGCTAATTGCTGCGTTCAGCTGGCTCTGCTGTTGCTCTCCCTTGCCGCTGACTTAGGCCGCCAGTGCTGCATATTGGTTGGAGGGTTGTTCTGTATATGGTAGTCTACATCCTCTGCATCTCAAGAGACGTAGATGGTGCTGCAAATGGTCCTGCTTGGCCGATAATGAAGAGAAAAGACTGCTGAGCATTTGTTGATGGAGGTCTGGAGGGAGGCCATTGTGGACTTCGTAGAAACCGGCTGGTACAAGGGGGGGCATGAATTGGGGCCATCTCAACTGACATTGTCCACTTCAGGGGTAGGACTGGCTTTAGATTTCCCCATGATAGACCACTCACCTGTGGCTGAGAGGGGCTTCCATTCCCTTTAAAAAAGGCTATGATGCTGGCCTTGTCACAACATATTCATTTGTTTAATTTGTTTGCTCACAGGATACAGATGCATAATTTCCACAGGACGGCTTAGGGGGAAGCGCTGGGGCCCTTTAAAGAGTTCAGCACGTTTCACAGCAGCATAGGGAGTAGGAGCAAGCAAGTGAGTTGCTGAGGAGGTTGGTGAAGATGGAACAAGGCCATGGAAGAGGCAGTTGAGATGAAGTAGAAGAAGGCGGCTGGAGAATGAAGGAGGGAGAAAGTTGTTAGGTGATATAAGATTAAGGGGACGGGAGGAGGTGGAAAAGAAATGTCAGCATGAACTTTGAGGAGTACTAAGGAGGAGGAAGAGATTGGAAAGACACAGCAAAAGGAAGAGGAGGAAGCTAGTACTAATCATCAGAAGGAGGTTGGAGGAGATAATACATAAGGGGGAGAGGAATTTGGAAGGGGGCATTTGGAGAAGTGTACAGGAAAAATAAGAGAGAAAAAGGAGGCAGATGGAAACACCAGAAGGCAGTCAAGATAAACAAAGAGAAATGTGGACACCTTGTTTGGGAGGCATGGAGAGAAGTGACTTGGAATGGTGGAGGTACAAGGATGTAGGGACGCATTGAGGAAGAGCCGGAGGAGGAACAGCAGGTAGAGGAGAGAATAGGTGGTGCAGGAGGGGATCCTGTTGGCACAGAACCATTGCAACAAGTCAAGGAGGAAGAAGAGAATGGGGTCTTTGTGAAAACAACCAAGACCCTGTAATAGGCAGGTGCTGCTAGAAAGACTCATGTTAGCACTCACCATGTGGAAGCTGTGGGGTTTGCTCACTCCTGTTCTGCTCCAGCCTATATCTATGTGTAGGTCTAACATGCAGCTGGATATGGGGCTTTCCTTATCTAGGATTTGAAGTAGATGACATGAGTCAAGGAGGAGATGCGGTTCGAGATCCGAAGACCGGGTACAAAAGAAAGACTTTGCGTGATGCAGCCCGTGAAAGTGCTCCCCTCAAGGTTGGTCTTTGTTTCTGACCCATGTCCCATTCTTTTTCGTGGGATTCACTCGCTCTGCTTTGCAACCACACCACTGCATTCTCGCTATCCTCACTACTTACCTGAAGTGGCTGCGCTGCCTCCTCCTATCGTCTCCAGACCGCTACCACGGAAGCCCACATCGGGCCCACGTTGTGCTTACTGACACAGACTTTAGTATGTCGGGATTCCGGGGATGCAGCCTAGAACTGCTAATGGGAAATACAGACAACAGGATTCATTGTACCATGCAGACAAGAAAGAAGTAAGAGGACACTTTAAAACCCCAGGACTGTAAGTGACTGTGAGTTGATAGTTTCATAGGAAAGAAACCTGTGTTGAGATTCATCAACAAGCTGACTGTTAAAATGGAGAAGCTACTGCGTAAAGGCTGATGCATTTCCCATTTTGGCTTAGTCCTGTACATATCCCTCTATTAAACCTTCGATTAAGCATAACATGTGTTTGTCTCATGTTGATCCTACTCGGCTGCGTGATATCTTCCGGAATCTTTTCTTAAAATCACTTGTTCTGCATCCCATGATACTCATTTTGAGATTTACTATATGAGGAACCAGCCTTTCATAATATTGATTAAAAGTCTGCATTTTGGCTCCAAACAATGTCTTTTGGAACATAGATATTGGGAGAATGGATCCTTTCCTGGTTCCTACTGAAGCAGTTTTTCCAAAAGATGAAATGTGTATTGTGTAAGTGTGATGAAGCAAAGAGATTGGGCTTACCTTGTACTTATTGAAGGTCGACTTCTCATTTTGACCTAAAAATTCTCCGGTGAGGCAAAGATCCAGAAGTAGGAGTAGAGGGATACCAGAAGACATAAGCAATGTGGCTTCATCATGTGTCAAGAAGCACAGGCACTACAATATAACGGTGACATATAACGGTGACAATAACAAGCTATATTCTCATTCAGAATTTGATTCTAAAATACATATGACATTCATATCACAAGCCACTCTCTTAACGGCCTCCCTCTGCCCTCTTCCTGCTCCCAGCTGTGAGGCTAAGAACCTCGAGGTCATCTTCGGCTCCACCCTCTTCTTCTCTTGTCATATCTGTGACGTCTCTAAGAAGTCAAACTACCAACTGCACCTCCTCAGAGGTATTCTTCCTGTGCTCTCCTTCCCCTAGAAGGTCTCTGTCTCCAGAGCTCTGGTTCTCTCTAGGCTTGACTACTGTAACACCCTCTTTTTAAACCTGGTTGCCTCTACTCTCCATCCTCTACAACTCATCCAGAACAGGACTGCAAGACTTGTCCTTGGCCTCAAGCCCAGGGATCATATTTCTCCGGCCCTGACATCTCTCCATTAGCTCCCAGTGGCTGCAAGGATCAAGTTCAAGACCCTTTGCATTGTCCTCTTTATTTCTGCCTTCTCTCCTCCTCTTCCCTGCTGATCTCCTGTCCGATACTGCACTGGTCACCTGGCTACCCTCTGAACTTTGGGCGAAGTTCCCTGCCTGCCCAGTTGCACACCTGCACTGCCTTCTGGCAACCCTTGCACTTGGGTCTGTATCTGCAACCCCACAATCACTTTACTTACAACTATCAGACAGTTGTTGTCTGCACTTAACCCTTGCACTGCCACCTTCTGGCCGCACTACTTGTTTTTGATCCTGTGTCCTGCACTTGCCCTTCCTCCCCTTCCCCAGGCACTTTTCCCCTCCCCTCTCCCCTGCACTGGGCGATCTCATTGTCACTAGGCCTAGTAAGATCATTGTCTTGTCCTCCCTTTGTTACCCCTGCCTTGCCTCGTCGCGTCTTGAAATACTTATGTATAGGCGCTTTTTAAATGTCATATTATATCATATCTAGGAGGCATGTAAATCTCATAAGTACATACCAATCACATAGATTTACTTATCACTCTACTTTGCATCTTGCCAATCATCCTACTGAGCAGCAGATTTCAAATCAAATCTAGAAGCAGTGAGTTGGGGCAGAGTGTGAGCGTGGACTACTACTTCCTTCCACACTGCATCTCAATTTAATCTAGCTCCCCCCTGGTGTTTTTCCTATTTTAATTCTATGTCAAGACCAGAGGCACGCATTTTGCTTTACTTCTTTAAACACTTCTGTAACCTAAAAACTAAATATTTTCTTTTCCTTTCTCTTTTCTTTCTTAAACCAAACTAGATACCATTTCAGTAAAAACACAATTTCCCATAAGTCTTTTCCTCTCACAGTAGTTCTTTCTCAAAGTTCCAACCAATCAGGACCCTCTTGGCCTGCCCATGTCATATCCTGCTTGGGTCCCTCCCTCTTCTTTTTGCAGCTTTCCGGCAGATGAGTTCACTTTATGTTAGCTCTGTAATCCCATGCTTTATACTGCATTATAATAATATCCAGCGTGGTTTGGTTCACATAACTGCATATTTACTTGTTTATTGATAGATTGCCATGCTTATCTTGTGAGTTAAATGCTAACTTCATTGAGTTGTAGCCGCGGTATTCGTTCGCATTAGTTGGAGCTAACACCGAGAGCAGATTCTGGAGGAGATGCGAGCCTGGTCTGTCAGCAATTCCGTTCATGTTGAGACGCTGGCTCGCATCTACCGCAATAGTTACAGAGGCCGTATTAGGCACAAAGCGTTTGGCGTGCCTAACACAGCTCGGCACGCTGATGCAACAACATTAGAGGAAAGCACCTCTTTATTCAGTGCAATTCCCATCATGAGCCGGAACCATATCTACTCGCCTCTCGGAGAACCGCAGCTCTTACAGAAGCTTTCTAAAGCGTTAGCAGCACTATTGAGTGGTGGGCAGCGCTCAGACTAACTGCACTACGCCTTGCTTGCGCAAAGAGAAGGGCAGTGAAAGAAATTCACAGAATATAAATAAATAAATAAATAAATAAAACTGACATAATAAAATATGATTGTCTTCAGATAATATATAACGATATGTAGGAGAAGACAGGTGCTAAGAGTAACAGCATAGCACTGGGAGATAGTGTCATCACGATGTGGAGGACCCAGTACCTGGCTTGAATATGGCAGAATCCTGGAGCGAAGACACACACGAGGAGGAGAGCCAAGAGTAATGCGAGATGCCTTTTGAGGACCAGGAGGAAGTAGAGGAGTCCCTCTGTGAGGAGGAGACTGACCTGACCCTTAGTTTTGAAAGGGTCCTAGGGGACTCAATGGTGCAAGCAGTCTTGCAAGGGGTGAAACCCCTTCAGGAGAGGCTTGACACACTGGAGGCCCTCATTGGAAACAAGAGCCAGTCCAGCCACAAGATGGGCAAAGAGAAGGGAGACGAGAGTCCAGGAGAAGGGCCGTCCCACTTAGACCCACAAGGTAGGGTTGAACATCAGTGGAGCAGTACGAACCGGATGAGAAAGGCCTCTTCTACTCCCCCAGGTCAAGATAAGGGGATAAGAGAGAAGCCCTTGGAGGCAGCAAATGCATTTCAAAAGCTTAAGGAAGCTTTCCTGCTGAAATCGGCTAAGCCCAGCCTCTTACCCCTTTCCCCAGGCGTGCAAAATATAGGGGATGAGGATGCAGGCACTGGATGCAGCCAAGCATCGGAGGTAGGCCCCTCCAAGAGGCCTAAGAGACATATGGAGCAAGAGGAAGACATCTCTGATATGTTCGATCAGGAGGCCATTCAGCACCCTAAGTCCTCGGAGTGGTCACCATCACCGAAGGTGACTGCTTAAATGGCACAGCGATTACGTAAGCCCCTGGATAAGGAGGCAAGATATTGAATGAAGTCAGAGTTCCCCAGAACCGAGCTACCAGGCAAGGTAGAAGAAACACCGGAGCTCAGCTTCATCAAAAAGGCGACCAAGGATTCCCTGCAAGGGCATGGACAGAACTTGGAAGGGATGCCAAGACAAGCTTCTAGATCTGGGGGGCCCCATTGCCAAGACCATGGACCTCGCAGGAGGGGGAAGGACACATGAGAGCCTATTGACACTCAGACTCTTGCGAACTGGACACAGAGAGTTGTCTAAATGCTGGGCAATGTGAATTGTGCCTTGTAGATGGAAAGAAGATGGAGCATGGTGCTCAAGATTGACAATAAGTTGAATGTAGCTCAGGCGGGAACTGGATATTACCCAAAAGACTGTAGCTCGGGAAACTAGAAACGGCGTCTGTAAACGAGGCCCAGGTAGGAACCGGATGGATCGGGTGAACGGAGAATGCTGCGGGAAGGATGGAGCATCAGCTAGAACAGTAGCGACGCAAAGAGCTGGAAACCTTCGAGTCATATGAGGGATAACGTGAGCGGTACGCCGTACCTCTGGCGAACGTGAAAAGACTGGAACGGTGATCGCAGATCTGCTTGCACTGTGATCCGCCATCTTGAAGATACCGCTCTGAATAGAACCACAGAGCCGATTCCAGGACCAAAGAGACCACTGTTTCGTGTGTGTAAGACCCTCATCAGCCTCTCGAGACATGGGGTACTGACTTGCTGGAGGTAAAATCACTCCTGGCCTTAGCTTTATTTTATCTTCCCCTATTCCCTTTAATAAACCTATGTCATAAGGGCCTATGGTCCAAAGGACGCTTGCCACCTCCTCCAAGTCTTCCTGAAAATATGCTGGACACTGCCGCATTATTGTCATTCACTGTGGGTCTTCCCTCTTTTCTATTCTTATTCAGTATGTGATGCTCATAAAGATCACCACTTCATCACCCGTTTGGTTTTCCCTAAACATGTCCCCATCAGTGATGTCAGTCAATCTGTACCCTTCCTCGAGAGCTATTACTGATCTCCATGGTCTACCCTCATCGTCTACTCCTTCAAGCATTGCCATTTCCCTTTGTACTATGGCTGCTTCCAATTGTATAGGGATAGTCTGTCTCCCCTCTTAGTCCATAGGTATTCACGGTCTAAACAAAAACTCATCAATTATCCTCACAGTTTTTCCCACTAAGCCAGGTAGCCATGTCAGTAGAATGCTCACTCCATATAGAAAAATCTCTGGATCTACTGGAATGCCTCACAGAGCCAATTGCCCTGTGAACGTCAGTATAAATTCACCCATGTTTAAATAGTGTATTGCTGGAGTGGAGCACACTATTACTTGATCAGTGAATGAAATCGTCATGTTAAGTTTTGTCATTAAATCTCTTCCCAAGATGTTAACCGGTGTCTGTCGTGAATATAACAAAGGAACAGACATGTCACACTCTCCTATAGAGAGGTCATTCATCAGTAAAAGGAACTCAACTCGTAGCTCCAGAGAACCTTTGAGCATTCATGGCAATTCTCTACGTTGGATATTTTCCCTCTCATATACATGAACGAGTAGCCCCAGTGTCTACTAGAAAAGAAAAAGATTTGCCTCCTATCATCACATCGACCCTTGGTTCCTCTTGGGCGTGTGGTGTCAGATTTAGTACTGAACACATCAAGCCACCCTGTGAGCTGTCCTATTTTGGGTACAGCCTCATCACTGTCTCTGTGAACAGATTTTCTCCTACCACAGTGACACCTCCTATTCTGGGTGTCAGCACTTGTCCTGTGTTTGCATACTGCTGTGTCTTCATGGGGGCTTGTTGTGACTGCCCTTGTGGTGGATTCATTTGCACCCACTCTTGCTTCTGTACCTGCTGTACTGGCGGCACTTGTGTCTGATACACTGTGTGATCTTGGGCGAACTGTTCCCTAGTTTGTGTGCTATATGTTGGAAGATAAGCTGTCCCCATCTTGAAAATTGGCCATTCTGTACATTCCCTTGGCTCCCACATACACGTGCAATATGCCCTGTCATCCCACAAGTCCAACACACTTGGGTGCCCGTCTGACAAGTCCCCCTTGGTTAAATTCTCCCTGGATACTCTGATTCTCATTCTGCACATTCTGAAACCCACCTTGATTTCTTTGGAATCCTCCTCCTCTTCCTCTTTAGCCCGTACCTCTGCCTCGTGGCATGAACCCATATACACCTTGGTGTCCATCGGTGCTGATTATTCACCTACGATGTACCCATTGCTTCCTGCATTTCCAATCCTTCTCTGCTTATCAATACCGCCCCTTCTATGGCAAATTCTGACAATTTTTTCTGAACTAACTTGACTTCCTCGATTTTCCTAGTCTCATCTTTCTTCCTATTTTTCTCAGTGATGCACTATCGCTAGCTGTATCTCAGCCCATGGGTTAGCTTCCATTACCACTTGTTTCTTCATTTGTCTAAGTACTGACTTAGGCAACCCCTGACATAAAATGTGGTAAAATAATGCCACAGTTTTTCCCCATGGCTTGCGAGTTTCAAGCTGCCATTTCTCCTGAATATTCTGAATGTAAGCAATCGGGTCTTCACTTCCTTCATTTTACGTGTCATAATTGCACCCATATGTGATGTGTCAGGATACTGTACCCTGAGTGCCCTCAATGCATCCACTCTATAGCTATTAAATGGCGCGTCATGCGCTGTGTTTTGTGATGTCACACTTGAATTTCCTGCTCTCTTTCATATGTCATCAGTCCATTCCCCAAGAATAGCTGCTAAGAGACCCTTTATGTCCCCTGTGGCCAACGTATTTCCTCCTGTCATTTTTTCTAACTTGTATATCCATTTCCCACTGCCCGAAGTCAAACTCAGGAGCTTACACCTTAAACTATCCTTATCCATCTGTGGCCATGGACTATACTGTGGTCTTGCTCCCCCTTTTTCAAATAAGGGAAACTGCGTAAACTCCATCCCACAGTTGGTTGCCATCGTTAGTCTATCCATGGCAGGGACGATCGTCCGTATCTGTCTCCTTGCCGGTAGTGACCTTAATCTGCTCACATATGGTGGCGATTCTCCCTTCTCACTATATGATCATCCTCGGGGACGCTCTGGAAAGGCTATGGGATCTGGCGTCCTAACCTTATGTTGTTCCAGATCTGACCATCTTACTTCTTTATCTAATTGCAGCCTTCCTTTCAGGGGCGCACGCACTCCCTCCTCCTACCTCGAGGACAGACTCTCTTTCTTCGTCTGGCATGTCTTGTCCCAAACTAGTGTGACTGTCATCCCCTTCACCTTTGTCTAGGTTCAGTCTTCTTAAGGACTATTCTCTATGTTCATGACTGAATGGAATTTCTTCTTCGCTTCGTAACTGAAATGCTAGGGATTGATCCCTTTTCCCTTGACTTCCATAGTTGCTACCTTCCTTTAATTCTTGATAGTCCTTGTCGATCCTTTCCCTGATGCTTCCCGCATCAAAGTTTTCTTCTTCCAATACTACTCTAGATGCCCCTGACGTTGCTTCCTTTATTGGAAGAAACTCTTCTGTTATATCCCATCGTATTGCTGAACTTGGCCCTACTTGTTCCTTGTGAACGAGACTGGTATCAAGACACCGCTGTCTTCTCCTTTGTTCTATTTCTTCATCTAGTTCTCTTTGTTTTCTCGCCTCCCTTCTAATTCTTACTTCCTCTTTCCTTTGTTTTTCTCTTCTTACTCGTTCCCTTCTTTCCTCTTCTTCCCTTCATCTATGTATTCTTTTGTCCCTTAGTTGTTGTGCTTCGTTCTCTTCTCTCTTCCTTTCTCTTCTGTCCCTATCTTCTATCGATCTCTGTCTATTGTCATATTTTCTTTGTTCTCCTGGCAGTTCTTCTTTTCTTTTTTGCTCCTCTTGAAACATCTGTTGTCGTCGCTCCCTGTTCTTCTTTTTCTGCTCATCTGCTTTCAATATCTTCTCTCGTTCTTTGTCACTTTTTTCTTGTTCGTCCTTATCTTCTCTTTGCCTAACTTCCTCGATGCTTTTCCCATCGATTTTAAATAATATCTGTCCTCCCATCCATTAGTTCTGCACGAGTGCTACTTTGTCAGCTTTATCCTTTTCTCCTTTCCATCTCTTAATTTCTATTACTGTCAATATATTCGACCGCTCACTCTTTTCTTCTTTGTTTTGTATGATCTTACAGCTCTCTTCTTTTCTCTTATTCTCCTCTGGACTATCATCACTGCTATAAGCAGAGTTTCGTAAATTGGGTTACTATACCCCGTTGCTGCTT
Organism: Ambystoma mexicanum; assembly: GCF_040938575.1. NCBI lineage: Eukaryota > Metazoa > Chordata > Amphibia > Caudata > Ambystomatidae > Ambystoma > Ambystoma mexicanum. Next base: position 75,628,165 of record NC_090933.1, read on the forward strand.
TCAACTCGCCGCTTTAAACCCTACTTCTTCTCTGCTAGCAACTTTTTCTTCAGGTGAGGTAAGGGGTGCTGAGGGCTCAACACCTTACGCTGATTAAGCATCCACTTCTCAGGTAGCGGATCTTCCCTCTTTTCCTAGTACATTTTCCAAAGCTCTAGAATTGCTAATCTCTTCTCTAATTTCTTCCCTGTGTACGCAGCGTGCAAGGATGTAGTCATATGGTGCAATACTGCTTTTGACAGCGATCCCCCTTGTGGCCACAGCATGAACATGTTACCTGCCATGCCTTTCACCCATTCCGCACTATACTGTTTGAGCTTGGGCATGTGCTTTGGTAGTGTCTTGCATAAGTGCATCAGAAGAGTGTCTCCCATAATGACAAGTCTCAATTGACTGTCAATACTTACCAGACTTATGAAATAACCTGTATAATTTTTCTTAAATCACCACCTTTTCAACTCTTTAAAACAATAAATATGAGTGCGCACCATCAATCGCCGCTCAAGCCTCTAATTTCTGAATGGGCTATCCCTACCTTTGGATTGGTACCACCCACATCGCTAGGTTAGTCACTATAGCTCCCCTACTTTTTCTTCACAACTTTTATCGCTCTCGATATTTCTACTGAACAGACAATATACAGACTAGTCGACTTTATACATTAATAAACACTGTGATCACCCTTTTCTCTCTCGCCTTTACTTAATACCCTATAGAGGGTTTGAGACGTCACCTCACGCAAACCTGTTTATGCGTTACATATTTCTGTTTTAGTCCCACTGGAGTTTGAGATTTTCCTTCTGAACTCCCTTGAGTTAGGACCCCAGGCGCTATTTTTCTCTTCACACAATATTTATTGTTACTCAAATATTATCGTAACACTATCCCCTTAATTTGCCATTCCCCTTCTACTCACCATTTGTTCATTAATCGACTCGAGGCCTTCGGTATCGTCTCCTTCTCCGATCAACCACTTTGCCTTCCATCCTCAGAGCGCCCGTGGAACGGGGCAGGGATTTTGTCAAAGGGGGACCTGCCCTCCATCTCGGTTCTTCTTGCAAGTTTATTTCTATTCGGCAGCGCTCCACAGGAAACTCTGCGACCTACCGGCTAATGGCAGAGGATACCTGATCGTCCGAAACTCTGGAGACAAATTGTTTGGATCTTTTAACCATCCACAGTGCTACCACGTGAGCTTAGAGCCCTTTGGGTATCGTGCATGCAATGTATGGGGACGCAGAATAACTCGAACCAACTCAGGAAGATGGCAAAGTTTGCTGTTTTATTATCAATTGTTTAAAACAGGGAGTTAAAACGGACATCAATGGACAATGACTCAAGCTCCCTGCTTATTTCACATAAAAATACATTTATATACTAAAATGTATCATACGTGACGTCATGCTATGTGGCAAATGAGAAAAACCTATGAAGAGTTGTGATAGGCTCAAGGGGAACATCTAAGTATACTTTCTATACGGGGTGGGATTGCGGTTGGATATCTACTGTCAGGTGGACAACTTATGCCTACCCCTAAAACGTGTCAGCTTTAATACTATTAAGTACATGGTATATCGTTGGCTCTCAAACTATAAGGCCCTTCGTTATACTGCCCTCTATAATTGGTTGGCATGCTTGTGCTATGTCTGGAACATTCAGTTCACTTAGCAGCACGTAAGCTCATACCAGGTACAAGGAGGTGGACTAGACTTTACCTCCACACCCAATTAGCCCAATGTCTCTCATCAGCCTTGCCTTCTGCCATGAAGATTGTCTTTGAACTTGGCCTTGCAAAATATTCTCATCTCTGAGAATATAAGGGAGTGCGAACACACATTATCTCTGTTATAGAACTCCAAGTTCAACTCTATTTCTATCCTTGGCTCATTTGACAGGAGACCATAAATTGGACCATTTTGCAGCTTTTAAATGTCTTAAATGAATAAAACGTAGCATGCCTAGTGTTCTTTCTTTGCATTTTAACAAGGAATGATTCAGCTTCTCATGTTCACTGCCTTCAAGATTAGATAACCGGCCTTGGCTGCTTTGACTTTGATACCAGGCCAAACAGCCTCTCCATTGGTATCCACGATCTCAGCTACTTCTTGCTGCGACACAGTTTTTGGCTTTTATTCTTCATGGGTCCGGGCTTACTAAATGTATGACATTGATGTCCAGCTTCTATACAATGGCGGCTCTGCCAGCAGTCTATTTGCTACATATAGCCAGCTTCTAAGATTCTTTATCTAATTGCAGCCTTCCTTTTGGGGGAGCACCCTCTCCCTCCTCCTACCTCGAGGATGGACTCTCTTTCTCCGTCTGACATGTCTTGTCCCAAACTAGTAAGACTATCACCCCTGTTGCATTTTAACAAGGGGTGATTCAGCTTCTCACGATCAACGCCTTCAAGATTAGATAACCAGCATTGGCTGCTTTGGCTTTGATACCAGGCCAAACAACCTCTCCATTGGTGTCCACGATCTCAGCTACTTCTTGCTGCAAGACAGTTTTTGGCTTTTCTTCTCCATGGGTCCGGGCATACTAAATGTATGACATTGATGTTCAGCTTCTATACAATGGTGGCTCCGCCTGCAGTCTATTTGTTTTTTTGATACCAGGCCAAACAGCCGCTCCATTGGTGTCCACGATCTCAGCTACTTCTTGCTGCAACACAGTTTTTGGCTTTTTTTCTCCATGGGTCCGCGCTTACTAAATGTATGACATTGATGTCCAGCTTCTATACAACGGTGGCTCCGCCGTGCAGTCTATTTGCTACATATAGCCAGCTTCTAAGATTCTTTATCTAATTGCAGCCTTCCTTTCGGGGGCGCACGCGCTCCCTCCTCCTACCTCGAGGATGGACTCTCTTTCTTCATCTGACATGTCTTGTCCCAAACTAGTGTGAC